>NC_071535.1:712771-3707771 GCF_026979565.1 Vidua chalybeata | reverse complement strand
GATGGATGGATGATGGATGATGGATGGATGATGGATGACGGATGATGGATGGATGGATGGATGGATGGATGATGGATGGATGATGGATGGATGATGGATGATGATGGATGATGGATGGATGATGGATGGATGGATGATGGATGATGGATGGATGGATGGATGATGGATGGATGGATGGATGGATGGATGGATGATGGATGGATGTGGATGGATGGATGCATGGATGGATGTGGGAAGCAGATCACTGTGGCTCTCACGGTGTTGATGGAGTTCAGCCACGTGTTCAAAGGCAGGAGTTTCCCTCAAATCCGGAAATGTCACTGGCAAAGTCCCAGAGCTAAAAAGCTGCCTGGATGCTGCCAAGTCATGAGCAGACATTGGAGAGGTGCAGGAGCCACCACTGGCACTGGCTGGGAATTCAGATATGGAGAAACATGGAGAAACAGGCTCTCCCAATGCCAAGCACCACTGGCTCTGCTGTGATCGCCTGTTCCATTGCATTTCTCCGCACACCCAGACCTTTGGAGGTCTCTCCCACAGCTTATGGGAAGCATCCAGGCTTTGCTGCTTCACCCAACAGCTGTAACCTCTGGGGCAGCTGATTGGAGCAGCACAAAGGAGCCCTGAGGAGAAGCTGATTTCTCTGTACCTGCTGGCGGCAACTTGCTCCAAACTCCTGGGATTCATTCTGGTGTCTGAACCCAAGGAGAAATCAAACCCTGCTGCTGGGAGGGATGGAGAAGCTGAAGCCTTTGGGCAGGCTTCGAGCTTAGAGCTGCCAAGTTTGGGCTAAAATCAGCTGTGACACCAACAGATGCTGCACGAGCTGCTCGCTCGCCTTCTGCTCACAGGGGCCAGGGAAACATTTGTACAAAATATGAAATCAGTTCCCAGGAGCTGCTGAAACGCGCCAGGAATTTCTGGAACAAATCCTGCAGGCTTTAAGAGCTTTGTTCACGTTTGGGGTTGCAAGCACAGGGCCAGCAGCATTTAACAGTGATCCTTACGAGTGTGGGTGTTTAACCAGTGGATCTCCTTGCCTGGGGACACGGCGGTTAAGGGAGCTCCAGCAGGGACAGGATAAACTCATGGATGGTTCTTAAATCCATGGAAAGCACACGTGGCTCAGGTTATCCCATGCTGCAGACCACCAGCAGCTGGGAGAGCATCACTTCACCCTGCCCAGCCCCTGGGCTGGCAGCTGCTGGAGAGGGCTTCCTGAGCTTTTGTCCTTACCCTGCTCAAAAACCCTTTTATTTTCCCTTAGGTGACGCATAAAACCACAAGTCCCCCGGGGCTGAGAGGTGTGTGACGGCACTGGAGAGCCACGGTGCCACCCCAGAGTTCCAGCCTGCTCCCCCTGAAGGCATCTCCGAAAGCAGCCGGCTGCAGAGGGAACAGCTCCGACAGCTTCATTGTTCCCCTGAGGAGGAAGGAGGAGAACCATCACCTTCCCGCGTGGGAGCAGCGCTGAGGAGAAAGGGACCCGCTAGACGGATGAGTCATTTCCATCGCCACCTCCTCCCCCAGTGCTCAGCGTCCTCAGCAAAGAACAGCAGGCAATCCTTCCCCTCCAGGCTCCCTCAATCCTTCCCCTCCAGGCTCCCTCGCTGCCGGGGAGAGGAAGGGGAAAAAAAAACAAAAAACCTGGAGTGCTGCCAAAACCCCATCCCTGCAGGATGTGTGTGATCCCCAGACCCAGCAGTGGTGGAGCAAATGCTCTCAGAGCACCACTGGCACCCTTGGCTGCAGATAGCAGCCACAAATGTGATTTCCTCGCCCAGGGTCCTCAACAGGATCCCAAGCCAAGAGGATCCCCAACAGGATCCCAATTTCCCCCCTCAACAGGATCCCAAGCCAAGAGGATGGTGGGGACAACCCTGCTCACAAGTGGCAGCCTGTCCTCATCCCCAAAACGAGCTCCATGGGGGCGTGGATGCTGCAGCATCCCCCAGCACAGGCTCCCCGTGTGATGCATCTCCAGCTGATGATGAGGAAAAACAACTAAAACAGCTGGGAAAAGGCAAAAGGCAGCACCACGCCTCTCCCAGGGGTTCTACTCCTCATTCCTGCCTTGGGAGAGTGGTGAGGGACAGCTCACACCTCCCTAAATTCCCTTCCAGGCTGATGTTTGTCCCACCTTGCCACTCCCTGCAGGCAGAAAGCTCCTGCAAAGCCAAGGCTGCCTTCCCCACTTGCTCCCTTGTCTGGTAGCCAAGGAGTTTAAACCCAAGTAGGAAGAAATGTGAACCATCCAAACCCTCTTAAAACTGTCAGGGGACTCACACCAGCCATACCATTGCTCCATGCAATGTGCAAATATTTCAGGAAATTAAATAGGATGCTCTTCACTAAGTGTCTGCACTCCAGTTCGGGAGACAGAGGTAAAAAAATTGTGCATTTGTGGTGCTGTTTTATCAACCTGCACATGGGATCCATCCAGAGCCACCAAAGAAAGGGAAACCACTGTTACAGAGCCAGGAATGTTTCATCCTGCAAAGTACCAGCCTGATTTAAAAGTCTCTCTACCTCCAGCCTCACTCTCCCCAGTCAGCAGAAGAAAAGACTCGGAGGTTTCACATTAAAAGAGGCTTTTTCATGGGAGAAAAAGGATGAAAGTAGGGAAAACATAAGTGAGTGGAAAACACTGACTAAAATGAGGATGCAGCAGTTCAAAGGCTGTGTGGTTGCTGGCCTGTGCAGGCTTAGCTTTAGTCTTTAGTCTGAGCCCTTTCTCCCTTTCCTGCCACGCCCGGTGTACACAGAGCCGCTGAGCAAATGGTAACAGAATATTTTAATCGGATTTTAACTAAATTAAAGCCCCTGCAACCCGAGTGGGAGAGCAAGGTAAACAGCAGACAGGAAGGCTTAAACGTGCCTTTCCATCCCACTTAACTCCAGGTTTGCTCCAGCTTAGGCAGCAAAAGAACATGGCCCCTGCACCCACAGAGCCCACAGAGCCAAGCCCTCGCTAGAAGGGTTCCTGCCTTTGCCACCATCCCAACCCTTAATCCCCATTTCCCTCCCTGTTATCCCATCCTAAGGGAAGTGTTTGGTGAAGGTGGACAGGGAGAAGCCACGGCAGAGTCTCCCATTTCCAGGGGGACTGGAAATGAAAGGCTTCTCTATTATCGGGTTATCGCTCCCCGTTTTCCTTAATTGAGGCGATGCACCTCCCTCCTCTAAACTTCAAGGATGACAATAATTAGCACAGCGAGTCGTTATTACCCTCATCATCTCTCCCCTTCAGGAAGTACAAGATCTAAGGCACCAGCCATGAATAGGGAATCCAGCTTTGCCAGGCACACTCGAACCGACCTCGGAGCCGCCCCACGATCTTGTAATGAGAGGATTAGCCCAGAATACATATGTGGCCCTTTAAAGGAGAATATTTATTAAAAATACATCAATATATCGCTGCTGGGGTGCACACACAGCTTATTAGCAAGAGACCCCCCTCCTGAGCGGGCTTTTGTCGGCAGCAAACAGAGCTGGGGAGATAAACAGCAGCTCCTGTAATTAAGAGTAGACCTTGTATTAATGCTGGTTGCTGTTACAGCAGCTTATTGTCAGCTGCAGGGCCTGGGGAACCAGGATGATGGCAAAGGCTATTGCTGAAAGGTGGATTTAGTTAGGAAAAGATGAGCCTGGGACATGGATTTTAAGCAAAAGGTGAGGAAAAAAAAATTATGCTTGGATTTAGCCATCCTCAGGCAAGATTTAACTGCAAAGTAGGATGTAGAGAGTCACAGAATGGTTTGGGTTGGTTAAAGATCATCTCATTTCACCCCCTGCCATGGGCAGAGATCTTCCACTATGCCAGGTTGCTCCAAGCCCTGTCCAACCTGGCCTCGGACCATAGAACTCCTCCCCTTTTTGGTGAAACACACACACCCCGAGAGAGGTGTATATGTAACATATGGACATGCTGTTCATATGGGATCAGAGCCCCATTGCTGGCACAAGGCATGCTAAACATGCACTGCTGGGGCTCCTCTCCTGCTCTTAGTCCCACAGGATTCACCCTTTACCCAGCTATAGGGGGTGAAGTTGCCTCAGCTTCCAAAAGGACCCGTCAGAGAGAGATTCACCTGTCAAATACCCCAAGATTCGTAATAACTTCACCCTGACCAGCAAGAACAGGAATCCCAGGACAAAGAAAGCTTGGGGAGAGTTTGTGCTTCTGCCTGTACAGCCCCCCAGCCCAGCAGCAACAGCCACGTGTGCATTTAAAATAAACACACTGTGTGCTGCAAAGCTCTTCAAAAGGCACCTCCCAAGGGGGCAGAGGGCCAGACCAAGGGCACTGTGCCACATGGGGACAGGGCTGCAGGGCCACAGAGCAACCCCACATCCCCCCAAAACCAGCACAGAGCCCAGCTGCCCCTGCCCCCTCCCCCCAGCAAGGTAAGGGGAGAGGGGAGGTTACATTTACATTCTATTATATGTATAAAAATACATAATATATAAAATATAGAGATCAGATATTGGGAAGGAATTGTTCCCTGTGAGGGTGGTGAGGCCCTGGCACAGGGTGCCCAGAGAAGCTGTGGCTGCCCCTGGATCCCTGGAAGTGTCCCAGGCCAGGTTGGACAGGGCTTGGAGCAACCTGGGACAGTGGAAAGTGTCCCTGCCCAAGGCAGGGAGTGGAACTGGAAAATATTTAAGTTCCCTTCTAACCCAAACCACTCTGTATTCCATGATATTGAGAAGCTCCTGTTCCCTGAGTGTCCCATTTTCAGGCTTTTCCCCTACAAACACTTATTCTCAAGAGAGCAATTGTGCTCTCACACACACCAACAAACAGGTTGCTCTTGCTGGTTTTCCCCATCAGGTTTCAGAAGCCCTTTGAGAGGATGGAGGTATCAGTTTCTCTTTGTTTCACTGGGTAACAAAATGCCTCGTTGGGCTGGGAACAGGGACTGATCCTGCTCTGCCAGAGCAGCCAGCATCTTGGAGTCTCCTTAAGCCAAGATTTTCACTCCATCACAGGGCCCCAAAAGCAGGATTTTTAGGACAGACATCCTAGAAAGCACAGCTGCCTGTTTGGGGGTGCAAGTCCTGCTGTCACAGCTTCACACACCGAGGCATGTACAAAACAACATTTTTTTGCTGTATTTAACACCTGGGCGAAGGCTGGGGGCCCCATTCTGAGTGTCTGAAGACCCAGCAAATCATCTCAGCCATGTGGGGGGAAGCAGCACTTAAAATTTCAGCTGTTGTGCTTCCTCAGCCAATTCACCACTGCATCCATTGAATTAGTAATGACCAGCCAGGACCAGCATTGCTGATACAGACCAGCTCCCCCTGCTCCTGAAATATTCATTGATTTTAAAGAATTACATCCCCAGCCTGGTGCAGCTCAGGCTGTTTTCTAGAGGGTTGGATTAGGATGAGCCCATTTGCTTAAGCAAGAGATCAGGTTCTTCCAGGATGGCCCTGGGCAGCATTGATGTGCTGCAGGAACACTCTGGCTCTGAATATGAGCTTTGAAATGGTCTTGAGGGTCTTTCTTTTCTCTGCTTGAAGCCTGGTTGAGGTGGTGAGGGGTGTTTTACCCAAACAAATCCTGTGAGAACATCACAAAGGCCACGAACCTTCAGAGTCTCCATCCTCTCGTGGCTTTGGGTCCCACAGTGACACAAACAGGACCCACGGCCACATTTGACGCTGGTTTTGTTAATACAAAGGATTGCTGATGGCTAAGCTGGAGATCCAAAGCCCACTGGGACCCCTCAGCACATCTGAGCTGGATTTTAACCCCAGATGTCCAGAAATGTACAGGGTGAAATTTAGAGCTGCTTGCCAAGCCCCCATCCCTTCTCCACTGAGGGGCTGCTCAGGGGGAACTGCCATGGTCACAGTGGGGCTGAGGCTGAAGCTCAGGGTCTGGAGGGGGTCACAGCTGCACAAAAAAAAAAAAGCATTAATGCCCAAATACTCAGGTGCAAACCTGCCCTTCCCACAGAGGAAGGAGATACCCCTGGACCTTGCCCATGTGTACCATGGATCGCTGCAAAAACGGGGAAAAAAAACAAACCCACAACATTTTCAGCAACTTGGAACAAGCCCTGCTGGAGGGCCTGAGTTTCCCCCAGTTTAATTAGCTCCTCAGTGATGCAGAGCAGCTTCCCCAGGAGCCTGAAGATGTATTTTTAGGTGCAACCACTCCAGAAATAGCAGCATCCCCACAGGAAGCTGCAAAGAGCCACCACGTGCGGGTTGTGCTGTGGATGCACGAGCTGAGAGCAGAACTTGCAGCCATCCCCAGCACAGGGGACATCAGAACAGGGACACTTCCAGCAGCCACCTCAGCACCCTCCCAGACATGCCCTTGGAAAGAATAAGAAACATAGAAATTCAAACAGAAATGAAATGTTTTGCACACCCCCGTGTCACAGCACAAGGAGGGGTTTGCAAGGGGACACACCACAGGTGACCTCCCCAGTGAGCTCCTGAGCAAGTCTTGGCATTCCCATGGGTTCTCCTGCACTTCTGCTCATTCCTACAGACTTAGGCAACTCCTCAAGACTTCTACTCACCGGTTTGCTGGGGCAGTCTCACGGAGCAAGACATCCAGCTGAAGCTCCAGAGGAGGCCACCTCTCAGACCCTGATCCTGCCCCTGTGGCAGGCAGAGCTCTCAGCAAAATCTGTGCCTTCAGGAATGAGTGCAGCCGGGTTTTAAGCAAGTCTGGGAGAGAAGACACTCTCTGTGAAGATCTTTGGTTAAATCTCCCTCCAAGGAGGACCCCTTGCCCATTGCTCCCCCCACAGCCACTGCCCAGCCAGGGCTCACAGGGCATCTGCAGGGATTTGGGAGATCTCCAACAGGATGTGAGAGAGAGCTGGAGTGCTGGAAAAGTGATCTCCAATTTGTTTTAAAGCTTTTGGAGACTTTACATCCCACAGCATCACCCGAGGCTTTCTCCCCAAACTCTTTCCTCTCCAGCCAGTGCACAAGCACAGTCTGGGCCCATGGAGGACTTTTTGCTGGAAGATGATGTTTAACCTTGAAGCCTGACAGAAATATGGTGGTTTTCACCTTCTGGATGCTCTCCTAGGAATTCCCACTCAGCCAACAGAAGCTCCCTCCACTCATCTCCCACCAAGACCCAAAAAGAGCCCCCTCAGTACAACCCCTCTGCCAAAAGCAGCCTGGCAAGATCCTTGGGTGACCACCAAAGTGCAAACATCCCTGAGAGAGCTGCAGGAGAAGGCCAAGGTCACACAGGGGGCAAGGGGGACGTGGGGACCCCCGGGAGAACACACAGCTGTGTCATTGCAGAGGGCTTTCATGGCAAAATCAGCTGAATTATTTGGGGTCGAATTAAAGCTGCACGAGCTTTCCTTTTTTAATCACAGGAATAAATAGCTGAGTGAGTCAGTGCCTGAGAAAAGGCAGCAGCAGCTCCTGGGTAAACAACCTGCTGCTCCCCAGTGCTGGATACAGCCAGGAAAAAAGGGTGGGAGGGACTCAGGAGGGGCAGCACAACTTCAGGGAGAGAGCTCAGAGCCTTCCCCTGCACCTCCCATTGATGCCTTGTGCAGGCTGCCCTAGAGCAGAGACTGGACAGAGCTAAAGAATAAAGTAGGGATTTCTTAAAGGGATCTCCTCAATGGATCCACCTTGGGCAGCACAAGAGCCCAGCCAGGGCTACACCCCTGGTGAACCCAAAATGGTCACAAAATGGATGACTGGTCACAGGGTCTCTCACTTTTATAAGTTCTGCTCCATTTGCATATTGGAGTTCATTGTCCAATTCCAGCTCCAGCCCATGCAGTCCCATCCTTCTTGTTTTTCTCTCCTCAGTCCACGTTGTTTGTGCTCTTGGGCCTGAGATTTGGATCATTTGTCCTTGGTCCCCAGCTGGAGCAGGAATTGTTTTGTCTCCCTGCTCTGTGCAGAGAGCTCACCATCCCCTAATATGAAGCTCAGAATTACACACTAAAGCAGCACAGAATGTGAAAAATAGAAAAGCTAAAACCTGAGGCATCACCATTCCCATTTTGAGGGGTGATGCTGAACTGAAAGCAACAGGAGCCAGGTTTGTACAGGAGCCAGGCTCCACAGGCAGCACTCAGCCCCACATCACCCAGTGCAGGCTCTCCCAGGGCAAATCACCTCCAAAAAACAAACACCAGAAAAAATCCATCTGCCAACATCTGAACATCCCACTTTGGGCTTTTTTCCAAGAAAAGCATCCCTGTATCCATTAGCTATTGTCTCCCTCTAGTGCGGGCAGACACCATCCTGCCTCCTCTCCTGCCTCCTCTCCTGCCTGCCTGGCACCAGGGGCTCTGCAGAGATCCCAGCCCTGGGAGCACACCAGGCACCAGCTCTACCATTGCACTCATGAATCAGCTTCCCACACTTTTAATTTTTTTTTTTTTTCTCTCATCCCATTTTCTCCCAGCAGATGCTCAGGGCAGGAGGGATTTCTCAGTGACCAAACTGGAGATGAGTGGTGTCTTATGCAGGGCTGGAGAGGAACAGCATCCTTCTCTCTTCCCAGTGCTCCTGGGGAATCAGCCTGACCTCTCCTCACCCTTCAGAGAGGGCATCAGGCTTCGCTCAGCTGAGCTTTCCAGGGGATCTTTCCACAGCTGCCTCTAACACCTCTGTACATCCCCCCCTAAAGCGAAATAAAAACCTGAGCTTAAATTTCAAAACTAAAATGATCACCCGTCCTCTCCAGGGAGAATTCCTGCCCAGAGAGAAAGGGAATGATGCTGCAAATCTCTCCCCTTTTCAACTGAGCACTGCAGCAGCACCTTCACCCCCTGCTCTGCAGCTCAACCCACAGAAAGTCAAGAGCCTGGAGACACAGGAATGATCCAGAGGCTCTCCAGGCACTGCTGTCCCTTCCAAAAGCATTTATTTATTGAATGAGGCACCTCCAGCATTTGCAAACCCACCTTTTCAAGGAAAAAAGGACAACACCTTACCTGCAGAGCCCAGCTGCCACTGGGATGATGCTCCAGAGGAGCTTCCCAGCATGGGTGGCCCAGGGGACTCCCCTGAGGGGCAGGAAAGAATCAGAGTCACAGGGACACCCCCAGCCCAAACCATCACCACTGAAGCTCCTGGGTTATGTTCTTAAATAATTTTAAACCAGTCAAACCTGCAGGGATCCATTAAACTGCCACTTAGACCCCAAACTGGTGTTTAGACACCTGCCAAAGGCTCTGACCCCCACCTGGGCAAGTGTGGAGACCCTCCAGGGCTCAGGTTTTCCTTCCACCTGCAGTTGTAGGGGTGTCTTTCCACATCAAACACCCACACAAGTCAGGCTAATGGCATCTGAGTTTTAACTCCATGGAACACAACACTTCAGTGGCCACAGCTGGAGAGCAGGGGTAGCTCCTGCTGTGAGGAAACAACATTTTCCGTTTTTTTTCCTCCCTCTTCTGAGCTATTTCACAGCTCTCAGCAGGACTTAGCATGATCCAGATCACTGGAACCATGTAAGGTAGAGGCTTCTTTACCTCCTGCCTGAAGAAGGTCAAATATTAACTAAAAAACAGCACAGAGGGGAGTGTGACCAGCTCAGGATGAGCAGTTTGATCTGTTTCATCTCTGCAATTAACCCCCAATTAATGACTGACCCCTGTTTTATCACCTTCCCTGAGATAATCACATCCTCAAGTGCTCTAAAAAACCAAACCACCCCTCCCCTTGCCCATTGCAGAATCCCACAGGACTGAGAGGTTCCTCTAAGACACAGAGGAGGGGCCACCTGATCTCCCCACGCCTCCAGGAGAATCCCTGTCCCATCAAAGACCCTCCCCACATTTGTTCCCAACAAAGCACAAGGTAACAGAGCATCCAAACCCTCTCCCAGAACTCCTTCCACCCCAGACTCCCACCCAGGGGAGATCTGGGGCAGATGGACACACTCTGCTCCCCACTGGCCTTGCCACATCCAGTGTTCCCAGCTGTTCCTCCCCCTGGCACTCCCTGATCTTCCCCAAAGACATGGCCCTGAACCACAATTTACATGGCTCTTGGATGGGGATTTCCTGTCTTTTTTTTAAACCCTAATAGCTTTTCTTTAGAACAAAAACTCACTCCCCAGTTTGTCTCTTCTCAAGCTGGTGCCTCCTCCTCTGCCCAAAAACAAGGACAGTGAGTGCAGCCTGATGCTCATTTCGGGGAGGGGAGAGGTGGAAACCTCACCTGAGTCATCCAAACTCACTTGAAAGAAGAGAGCAGGAACACCTTGAATAATAGCATCCCTTTATTTGCTGACACCATTACAAAAACTGATTACATTAGCAACCAAAAAAAAAAAAAAAAAAAAAAAAAAAAGGAGTGTTTACTTGAGGTTGAAGTCAGAGGCAGCTAATCCCAAAAACGTAATTAAGTAAAACAGTGTACAACATCAGTATTAAAATGTCATTTCCCATTGGTGACTTTACCACTTTGGAGTTTTCTGAACAAGATTTATTGAGCAAAATAAGATAAAAGATTATGTGTTTACTGTCTCTCCAGGAATGTAAAGGTCTAATTATCCAAACAGGTTTGTTTTTATTATAAAACTAAACTCTGGAGGTGTCTACAGAGTTGGGGTTTTTTCTTTAAATCAGTAGTCTAACAAGGATTAGAAAAGACAAAACTCTGTTCAGTGTTTCTGACGAAGTAGAAAGGGTGAAAACATAAATAAGGCTTTAATTTGGCAAAATATAATACAATGCCTTCTGCTATCCTCAAATGAACGATTCCCCCGTGATTCACTCTGCAAGAGAAACACAAATCAGGTCAGAGGAGCAGCCTCCCAAGGAGGGTTATAACAATTCCATCATTCCAGCACCTTGCCTGCATTCCCTTGGTGCCAGGCACCAGGAAGGCCAGGGGAACGAGCCTGGGTGGTGGAGGCTGAGCAGGACCGGCCTCCCAGAGCAGAGGCCAAGGTGCAGCAGCACCTCCCTCCCACCTGGACACCCAGGTACCCTCTGCCAGCTCTCCTACAAAGGCAGGAGCATAAAAAGCACCTGAATCAGGAATACAACAAGTCCCATCCTCAGCAGATGAAAGGGAGCTCTGACACTCCTTGTTCAGTGCTGCCTCCCAAGACAAACAGTTCCCACTTCAGACCCAAATCTGCACCAGCTTCCTTAAAAGGTTCAGTGTCTTGAGCTTATGCAACCTTCAGCTAACTCTGGGTCATTTCACTTGATCAGCACAAAGGTCCAGGTTTCCAAGCTGGCTGAGTATTAAAATTAAAGCCTTGTCCACGTGTCTGGAACTGGATGAAGAGCTCATGGCTGGTGTTCAGACACTCCCAGCCAGCCACTGCCGTGGGTTATTTTATATCCTCCCTCCCAAAGCAATCAGAGCATGGGAGTGCAGACAGTTGGCTGGTGGAGCAAACAAAGAGGGAAAAAGGCTCTGGGAGAACAAAACTTGGGGCAACCTGCTGCAGGAAGTAGCAGGGAGTGGGAGGGAAGGTGGAATTACATGTCTACAGAGGGACATGGGGACTGCAGATTAGCCTCAGCTAATTGACATGTGCATCCAGACAGGAACAAATCCAGTGCCTGCCAGGAGCTTTTTATGATTTGCATGTACAATTTGGGTGAGTATTAGGAAAAGATTCTTCACTGAAAGTGTTAGCAGGGTCAGGCATTAGAACAGGGCAGTGATGGAATCTCCATCCCTGGATGTGGCACTTGGGGACATGGTCAGTGGCAGAGCTGGGGGAAAGGCTGGACTCAGTGTCTCAGAAAGCTTTTCCAACCTTAATAATTCACTGATTCTAAAAAGTCTCATATTCTGACATGAGAGTTGTTAATTTGAACAAAGTCCCACCATAACACACCAGTGGCCTTCCCAACAGCTGAACTGGGGGGCCACTGTCCACACCCACCTGGCTGTAGTGTCCTCATCCCTTTGACAGCATTTGGCTTATTGACACGAGCAGCTTCTTGAGGTGACCCACATCCTGGGTAAGATTCACCACCACATTCCGCCTTTTATCACTCAGTTCCTGGAAGAAGGGAAAAAGAAAGGAAATCATTAAAAGCTCATTTACAATCTAATTACCAAGAAAGCCTAGAATTAGATCCTCTGTATAAAATTACAACTGCTGGTGCAGATGGGAACAATTCTTGTCAGTCAGAGGGTTATGGCCACGTTTAAGGAGAGCATGGTTCAAAGTCAAGGAGCCCTTTCCTGTTCCAGGGAATCACCTGCACATCCAGCTCCTGCCCTCCCTGCCTGGGACTCCAGCACTCCCTGCTTCCAGGAATTGTGCTGGTATCCACAGCTATCCAGCCTCAAAGATTATTTCCCCATGGCTGAACCCCCCAACAGATGTGGTTTATAACACAGGTCAGGGTGCACAGCTGATGCCTCAGGTTTTAGCTTTTCTATTTTTCACATTCTGTGCTGCTTTAGTGTGTATTTCTAAGCTTCACATGAGGGGATGGTGAGCTCTCTTCACAGAGCAGGGAGACAAAACAATTCCTGCTCTAGCTGGGCACCAAGGACAAATGATCCAAATCTCAGGCCCAGGAGCACAAACAACGTGGGCTGGAGAGAGAAAAACAAGAAGGGTGGGACTGCATGGGCTGGAGCTGTAATTGGACAATTAAATCCAATATGCAAATGGAGCAGAACTGATCAGTGAGAGACCCCGTGAGCAGTTGTGTATTTTGTGACCATTTTGGTTCATCTTGGGTGTAGCCCTGGCTGGGTTCTTGTGCTGCCCAAGGTGGATCCATTGAGGCCTCCTAATAAATCCCTACTTTATTCTTTAACTCAGTCTGGTCTCTGTTCTAGGCCAGCCTTCACAAGGCATCACAGGCACAACTCCTGACCCCACAACTGGACCAGCAGAACTCCTGCACCACCAAGGACTGGGTGTGACTGAGGAGCTGTGGGGTGGTGTCCTCAGCAGTACCCAACACCCCAGCCCAAGGCAGCTCCAGCTGGGAAACAGCCTTTGGAACAGCTGCCTGGAGATCCACACCCTTCCCCACCCACAGCCATCCCACGGATTCACCCTCTGCTCCAGACCCCTGGGAAATTCCCACTTGCCAGCAACAGCTGGACTTAAATTAGGGCTTCACATAACAGTCCAAGCAGCAGAAAACAGGAGAAAGGGAAAAATGAAAGCTACCATGAGCTAGAAAGTTTCCTGTGCTGAAATTAAAATGCTGAGCTTGTGTTTTGAAACAAAAATAAAAGCCTTTTTTTTTTTCTAAGATTTCCAGAGTTTCTTAATCAGGAAGTGTCATTCCAGCTGAAGATGGACTCTCCCCCTCCTTCCTCCCTGCCTGTCAGCCTTGCTGGGCTAACAGTGCTGTGTAATCCTTGTTTTATTTTATATTTATTGATTAATTAATCCCTGGGTTATTATATTCATTGATTAACTCCTCCAAAGACACAGAGAGCACTCCACATCTAACACACACACACCTTACTGCTCCTTACTCAGCTCAGAACACAGACATGCAGATCACCGGCAGGAGAGCTTTTCCTTGAAATTTAACAGCTAAAAATAAGCAACTCTGCCACGGTGTCAGCAATGCAGAAGTTCCCAGCTCTCCACAGGAGCACAGAGGTGTTTGCAGGCTCTCAGCATCCGTCAGCCCCGCTCTGGTGTTACCCACAGAATGAGACTGATGCATAATGCGGGTGCAAATCTCTCCCCAGAGCTCCAGGGAAATTAGAGGGAGCTCAGAGAGGGCCATTTCCCTGCTCCCATTTGGCTGGAAATGCAAAATGAGCAGTAAATCAAACTCAAGCACCTGCACCATTACAGAAACTACTCCGGGCTCAGACAAGAGAACAAAACAATCTGCAGCAAAGCTCTTACTCCTGTGCAACTGGTAAACATTTTTCTACTGTAAAAAAAAAAAAAAAATCATTGGGATCTGTATTAGAGTAGCCTTAACCTGTTTTACCCTTATTAAAACAGAAAATCAGGTCTGTCAAGGTTGAGACTTGGCTTAGCAAGTCTCATGCAGACTAATGGAAGTGGAAAGGCAAAGGCAATTAGCAGCCAGTAGGTGAATTAATCCAGCAGTGACCAGCAGTGAGGCTGCCTGGGCAGCAGCACAGAAGCAGCAGGAGCAAGGAAGGAGCCCTCCAGTGCATTCCCAGCCCCCTCTCTGGGAACAGCTCCTCCCTCCCTCCCTCCCTCATTTACTGCATCTCCCTTCTGTTCTGTGACCTCACTAATGTCAGGCAGTGTTCACTCATGAATTATAGACACATCCCCAATCCTCCTGGGGCCAATCCTGACTAGATCCCAATGGATTTGGGCTCAGCACAGCCCTCCTGCAGCTCCTGCTAACCCAGGAGTGCACAGCTGCCTCACACTGCTGAGCCCCAGCCCTCTGCTCTCCATGACTTGGGGGGAAATTGAGGTCACACAAACAGAAGAAATCCTTCCCTGTGAGGGTGGGGAGGCCCTGGCACAGCTGTGGCTGCCCCTGGATCCCTGGAAGTGTTCCAGGCCAGGTTGGACAGGGCTTGGAGCAGCCTGGCACAGTGGAAAGTGTCCCAGTGGGACTGGACGGTTCTTAAGGCCCCTTCCAACCCAAACCACTCTGGGAATCTGTGACTCCACTTCTTTGGGAGATGAGGATGAAGAGAGGATGAGGAGGGTAGTGGAGAAGCCCCTGTGATTTCAGACCCAGCAGCTGAAAGAGGAGCTGAAGTGTCTGGACAGATTTCCCCTGGAATCTGTCACATATGGCATTCCCAGTTTCCAGTGATGGACTGCTCTGCACTGAGATTTGGGGGGAAAAGCACATTAGATTGCACATAAGCCTCAAAATAAGCTCAGTGCCTAAGCAAGCTGCTGAATATAAATGACTTCCTTAAAGCACACTAAAAGCCCCCTTTAGTCATCAGCTGGTCCCATAAGTGACAAAGCAGCTGATTAGAAACCCCAAATGGTCTATTTTTAAATAGAAAGAAAAAGAGTCTAAAGAAAACACTCAGAGTGTGTTTGAGGGTTTATCATTTCTCAATTTTGGGTTGGTTCCAGCACCCAGAAGGAACAAATATGTTCATTTTCAAGCATGTGTTTTCAGGTCCTTAGTAAAAAAAAAAAAAAATAAAAAGGCACTGTTGCTAGGTGGAAGTGGCTGGAAGACTTTTTTTTTTTTGATCTCAGAGCTATTTTCAGCTGGGTTTTTAGGCTTCTGGGGAGATAGTTTCCTTTTCTCCCCTCAAAAAGAGGAAAAAAAAAAAGGCAGCAGAAAAGGCTTGGAGAAAAGATAATGTTCTAATTCCAGCCTCTGCCAATGGCTACCTGTCAAGAGTGCTGCTTAGACAATTAATGTATTTTTACTAATGAAGGCTTAATTGCAGGTTTATTAGGACTGTTTTTCCACACTCCTCTTTAGAATAAAGCCATGGATATTCTGGCAGAAACCTGGGCTCCAGGATGTGCAGCAGGAGCAGAGCAATGCGAGAGCCAGAGGGGTTCTGTGAGTTAAGGCAATTAAACCAAAGGAGCACATTTTGGGCCACCACAGGGCACAGCTAATGACAGGAGGGCTGCCCAGAGCCACCAGCCACGAGTGCCATGGCTGATGGCACTGCTGTCCCCACGTGGATAAGCCATGAAGGCACAGCACAGGGAGCTGGGCTTTGGCTCCAGAGGGGCTTTTCTCCAGCCTGCTGCAGACAGGGAAACAGCACCTGACTGGCACTGATGCCTCAGGTTTTAGCTTTTCTATTTTTCACATTCTGTGCTGCTTTAGTGTGTAATTCTGAGCTTCACATGAGGGGATGGTGAGCTCTCTGCACAGAGCAGGGAGACAAAACAATTCCTGCTCCAGCTGGGGACCAAGGACAAATGATCCAAATCTCAGGCCCAAGAGCACAAACAGCGTGGGCTGGAGAGAGAAAAACAAGAAGGATGGGACTGCATGGGCTGGAGCTGGAATTGGACAATGAACTCCAATATGCAAATAGAGAAGAACTTATAAAAGTGTGAGACTCCATGACTGGTCACCCATTTTGGGACCATTTTGGTTCATCTTGGGTGCAGCCCTGGCTGGGCTCTTGTGCTGCCCAAGGAGGATCCATTGAGGCCTTTTAATAAATCCCCACTTTATTCTTTAGCTCTGTCCAGTCTCTGCTCTAGGGCAGCCTGCACAAGGCATCAGCAGCAGAAGCCTCTGGCCTCCCCTGGGAACACAGGGAGGGCTCAGCAGCTCTCCCATCCTCCAGGACTCAGCTCCCAGGGTTGGCACATCTGCAGTCTCACAGGCCCAGCTGCATCTCTGGCTCAGCCACGGCGCCGTGGTCCATCCCGAGCCCAGCGCAGGGGTCCATCAGCATCCATGAGTGATGAGCCTGGAAAAGCCATTTCATCCCTGCTAATGACTACAAAGGCTTTCCTGCAGCTCTCCTCAGAGGACCCCGAGCTTCCTCTCGCAGCTGATGAAGCCACTTAGGTTCAGCAGCTAAAAGGAGTTGATATAAATTATTTGTGCTATCTGCAAGTGCTCCTCTCCCCCTCAAACGACAGCAGGTCCTTCCACTCTGTCCCTCAGAAGAAAATGGGGAATGAGCTCCATTGACACCTCTGAGCTGGGAGAGAATCTCCTTCAGCCCTCTGGAAAGTTATCCCAGGGCTGGTGTGAAAGCTCTTTTTGCCAGAGATGGAAAAAGCCAGTGACCTGACCCCAGCCCAGCCCCCTGTGCAGGTGGTGTCTTTAGGGCAGCACTCTGAGGACCAGCTCCACACCCAGCCGTGCTGACAGCAACCCACAGGCTCAGGGGAGCCACCTGCCCACCCAATTCCAGACCCTAAAGCTGGAATGCCACTGCTGGAGGATACAGGAACACCAGCAGTCTGCAGAGTCACCTGCCCACAGCGCTCAGGGCTGCTCCCTACCGAAGCTCATCTTAGCAACATTTTGCTGCTGGGCCACATCAAGGTCAACACAAATTCCCAGCAGCCAGGACCAGCTGAAATCAAGTTCTGGCTCTTGGCCACAGCTGCAGAGGAGCAGAAGGAACCATGTTCTGGCAAGAGAATCTGTCTCAGTGTAACAGGTTGTGCAAGACTGCATTTCTTTGGCATTGCTGATGTCAGAAGGGCAAACCCAACAGTGTTTTCAGCCCACTTAGTCATCAGCAGAGTTATTTTTGGCTTCCTTTTTCCCTTTGTGAAGGGACAAGTCTGGGGATCTCCCCACTTTTGCCCAAACCAAAGCAAAACCCCATCAAAAGCCCAGAATCCCTCCCCTCCCTCCTTGCAAATCTGAGCCACAGGAAGGAGGTCACGATCCAGACAGCAGCAAAATTCCCAGTGAGTCCTTGACATCCTGGCAAGCTGTAGCACTGGAATCTTCATAAAGCCCCCATCACCCAAACATCCTGTTCCTCTGCTGGACCTCACTTCCCAAAGTTGCCACTTTGAGATTTGTGTGGCCCCTGAGCACGAGCTCCAGGAATCACTCACCGAGTCTGTGCAAACGTCGCTGTTTTCAATAACATTGGCATCTCCAAAAACCTTCCCAATTTCTCTCTCGAGAGCTGCCAAAGACTCCTGGGCCTGTAAGGGAAAGACAGGATTAAAAAAAAGACATATAAAACAAAAAAGAAGAAACAAGGAAGGCACAACAATTAGCACAGCCCCATCTCCCTGAGAGCACCAGAGACACAGGAAATCACTGTTGAGAAGGAAATCTGTTTTATGCCAGATTTGCTCCAGGGATCAATCCATTTGCCATGACTGACATGTCTCCTCACAATCAGCATGTTGCACGTCAGCCTGTCTGCATCTGAGAGCAATCCTACAGGGAAGCTTTAATAGTCTCACATCAAGTTACTAGGTAAAAAATCATGCAGTACATTTCATAAAAGGAGGAGTGCAGGTCTCCAAAATCCTAACCCCAGCTCTGTATTTATGTGGAATACACCATGAACCATGGACATCAACACAGCTGGCTTTGTATGTCAACACCCAACATAACTGTCCAGAGCAAGATGCTTTAAATTCTTTATTACAGTAAGTTTCCTTTAGCTTCTCACCTCCTCCAGTGCTTTTGTGATCATCTATCCCTGTCCAGGACAAGATATGCTCCCCCAGCAGCATTTCCCACTCCAATCCTGGAAGAACTCAGCCCAATTTGATACTGTGCTGGAGGAACAAGGTGCTGCAGAGTCAGGAGCCAGAGTCCAGCCACTCCACAGGCTACTCCTGTCTCCATTTACCAATTCTCCCATTGTTTCTGGAGTGACAGACAGCACTGAGACCTCTCAGGCTTCAACATCTTCCACTCCAACCCATCTTGTAAGAGCAGTCATTGAGGAAAAGCACAGGAAACCCACCTGTTTGTCCCATCACACTTGCACAGATCTAACTTTTAGGATTTGCAGTCTCCTGGTTTATAGTGGATATGCTGCCACATGCAAAAGGGAAGATGCTTTGTAAACCAGCTTGCAACCCTCTGCCACTTGAGACTGGATTTAAAAGCCTCAGGCTGTAGTGTGGGTGGAGGGCTGTGGGATGGGCTTTTTGTTAGGCTGGAGTTTCTTTTAAATAAAGAATTATTTGTCAGCCTCAATTCACCACTTGTGTCTATTGCCATAAAATTATCATGAACAGGGGAGTCTTTCAAGAAGGATGATTAAACAGAGCTTTTAGCTGCAGTTTTATCATTTCATTTTATCATTATCATATTAGCTGCAGTTTCATGCATTTCTGACATGGAGGAAGAGCTCTTACAGTTCCAG
Source organism: Vidua chalybeata (assembly GCF_026979565.1). Taxonomy (NCBI): domain Eukaryota; kingdom Metazoa; phylum Chordata; class Aves; order Passeriformes; family Viduidae; genus Vidua; species Vidua chalybeata. The sequence continues at coordinate 3,689,060 of NC_071535.1, read as the reverse complement.
CCAGTGGAGCAAGACACCCCACCAGCTCTAATCAAGTTCCTTCAAATCATCACTTCCAGCACTGCAAAACTACAGACATTGGGGGGTTTTGTTAACATTTGTATGTGCAATTGCTAAGAATCCTGCTTACCTTGGGCAAGTCACCAGCTACTTTTTCTCTCTCGTTTTGATCAACTTTGAGTTTTGATAGTGTTTCATTTAGCTGTGTTTTCAGCTGCAAAACAGTAACCAAGCAAATCAGTTTCACTCACACACACAGATCTCCTCTGTCCCAGGGATTAACCCAGTGCACATGGACTGCAAAAGGAGTAAGATTTACTAACAATTACTGCACACAGCGGATTAGTGGACATGTATGATGAGGTTTTACCAGGACAGTCAAGGAAGAGAGACTCCATCTGTAAAGATAAAGGTAAAGAATGGAAACTACAGAAGACAAAAACGAGGTTGGCATTGGCTTCCTTACGAGTGGTTTCAACTTTGCAACTCCATTCCAGGAGGAGCATCAGCCTCTCCAGCATCCTCATCAAGGGAGTCAGCCCAGACTCCAACTTAATTCACGGCAAATATGCAAAAATGAAGATTGTCATCTTGCTAGAGCAGGCTAAACAGTCTCTCTACTGCTGAACAAACTAAAAAGCTCTACTTATCTTCTTAATAAAGCACCACTTACTACAACTATGTTGACTTAACCAGTCTGTTAATGGCACATCAAGGCATGAATCACTGACAGGGGGATATTAACTTGTCGATTGTGTTTAGATTCAATCCAAAATAGTGAAACTATTTCAGTCAAGAGGGATGAATACTTCGTACTGGCTGCAGTCAGTACTTAAACTGCAGCTTTTCCAAAGGATACACAGTTTTTTAAAGGATATTTTGATTGCTCTTCAACACAGCACACAGAACCAGCCAGAGCACTTGAGGCTTGAGCCTCAAACAGAAGTGCTAACAAGGAGCTCGAGTGCCAATTTTGTTGGATTTGTGCCTCTGAAGTGTGCTGTGCTAATGTTCACTATTCCTGCTGTCAATCTTCCTGGAAGCCAGCAGGAGATTAAAGGAGGGAACAATGGGCTACTCAGAGCCCTGAATTTTTACTGACTCCAAACCTACACATTGTGTTTGTCTCACCCTTGGAAGGCTTCCCCCTTTGGAGCACCTGGGCTGGTGAATGCTGGGCTTACACATTTTGGGGAAGCTCCTCTGCAGTTTCAGCTTCTCCTTGCTTACCTTTTAAATAGAGGGGAACACATTCTGAAATGCCACCATTTCTATTCCTCAGCCTCCTGCAGAAGCCACTCACACACACTCAGGAGAGCATTCCTGAGCCAGCTGCATGGAGGTGGTTGTTTAACACATCTTCACCCTCCCACCAGCACAGCACCATCACATTGCACTCAGGCTGCCCTAGCAGGGAGCTCAGCTTTTTAAGCTTTTGTTGGGCACAGACATAATAAATTACTGCCTCAAAGAGGTTGGTGTTTACTGATTAACTCCAAGATGTGCATTCAATACCCATTTTCCTTGCTTTCAGAATGAGAGGCTTTGCTTGCTGAGGGTAGTGTACTATTAACTTAAGCACATTGTTACTGTGGTGATGGTTATTTTTCTAAATCAACTGTTTCAGCCCAGTTACATCAGTGGCAGTAGCCTGGCTGTCCCATCATCCCACAGACATGGTGACAGGGACAACCCTCCCTAATTCTGGCTCAAAAGCAGGAAAGCACTGGCCAAACACAAGCAGAGGAAGGCTCTGACTGCTCCTGCAGCCTTAAAAAACAGGTCACTGAAACAAGTGAGAAGGGAAAGGGCTCAAAATGGAAAACCATGCATCCTTAGGTCTATCCTGCTAATCCAAGTCCTTCTTGAGAAAGCTGCTATAGGAGCATTATTGGCTGGAAGCATTTCTAGCCAAACAGGCTGTAATACATGCAAGCCCCAAGCCAGCACAGCCATTCAGCCACAGCAGGGCAGCAGCAGCTGAATGGCTGAATACTCTGAATTAATCCAACTTTGGGTCTGGCCAATTTCTGTCCAAACAGAGCAGGATGGAAAAGGCTCTGCACAGTCTCGGTAGCAGACTATCCGGCTATCTGCACGGATAGCACTGCTGCATTCTCAAAAGCTTTGGAGGGGAAAAAAAAAAACCCACCAGAGGAGAATAATCCTCCAGTTAAAGTGATGAGAGCACCAATTTTGTTGCTCCAAGGACATTACATTTGCTGCTGCATATGCCTACGCTGCAAATCTTCTCAAGAAGTTTAAGGAATGGAAGTCTTACAGACTTGGGGAAAAAGTCTTAAGAACCAGACATGCTATTGTTAGGAGCAGAGAAAAGAGACAAATTGTAAAAGTCAGACTACATAAATGATTTCAATGGACAAAAATATCAAGTTGAAGAGGTTAGCAGAACAGACAGGATTTGAAATAAGTCTCCACTTCAGACGTATGCTGGGAGCCTCATTTGCGCCCAACAAGCTTCTTACCAAATTTAACTCTTCATTCTGTCTTACTGCTTCAGAATATGAATCATCAAGTTTTTTCTGCAATTCAGTCAAGAGATCTTTGAGCTGAAATGAAGTTTAGAGTTTTAGGATTTGTCTCCTTAGTATGCCCGTTCTCTTCTGCTCAGTTATTAGTGTGCTGCTCTACCCTAAAGTCACAAGCATACAAACTCCTCAGCCACAGGGGCTAAGCACTGGGTTAGTTTGCCAGCCAAATGGTAACCAAAAGGAAAAAAAAAAAAAATAAAGCTTGGACAATTATGTTTACCTCTCTGACTTCTGAAACATAAGTAGATCGTTCTATTTCTGCCTTTTCTAGTTCACTTTCCAAATGTTCTCTCTCTTTTTTAAGCTAGAAACAGAAAAACAGAGTTAAAACAGATGTTTTCAGTGCTTTCTTGTAGTATCATTTGCTTGATTTATAATTGGCTGTAAATTTCTATCAAATATTCCATGATGTTTAGAGAGCATTTCAAGCCCAGCGATTGCACAGGGCAGATTTAAACATCAAAAATAAGATGAGAAGAGAAAGAATCAAGCCCATGGTTGTCAACAAGCAGTGAACTGCTCAGTCTCCCAAGAAAGAGCCCCAGTGGGTGAGTACAGAAGTAAAAACCACAACAGCTTTTCCAGTTTCTCTGCCTTTTAAAAACACTGCCCCAAAGGCTCAGGTTAAACTGCAGCACAAGCTGTGCCACTGGCAGGAGAGAAGTTCAGATTTACAGCACAAGCCTAAATTGTGTTTCAAACAACATAAAGCTTCAAAGACAAGAAGAAAAAACCACCTGCACGTACAGTTTCAACTTCTTTGTTTTCTTCCTTTAACCTCTCCACCTCGTGCTGCAAAGAAGTGACCACGGAACGTATCTGCAGTTTGGGGAAAAATAAAGATATTTAGTTGGGTTGGTCTGAGACAAACTCCTCATAAATACACAAGATAGTAGAAATGATCTAAGAATATTAAGGATGAAATCAGACTGGTTGAATAAAATAAGATGCTCACTCAAATAATTCAATTTACTGAGTCTACACCATTCCTACCTATTCCCACCCCAAATTCTTTGACCTATTGAGAGCCCACATGCCTGAAAGATTTGGAATGTAAGCACTAATCCAGCTGTCCATTAGCCATGGTAAGGAAAGAATCCTTCCCAGACTGGGAATATTCACCATCCACATACCCAAACCCAGCATTTTTAGCCTTATCTGGGGCTGTGTAAGTGCAGCAGATGGCAGCACATCTATAGTTCCAGATCTGACAGACTTTATAAGCCCCTCAAACAAAACGTTTATAAATCATCTGTTTGCTGCCAGGCTCACACAGTGGCACTCAAATTTACTAAGCAGAGATACTTTAGAAATTACTTTTTAAAAAAAGCTGTTTGACCTACTTTAATTCTAGATTAGAAAATAAACATAAAAGCTCTTTTTCTTCCCACTTTTGCTATCAACAGAGCCTTCCTAAAAGGAAAGCTTTGCAGGCAATTTCAAGTATAATTAGTTGACCACAATGGATTGAGCAGCACTTTAACAGCTTTCAGAAAACTGTAATGATTCTATGATACTTCAATTTTAGCACAAAGAATCCATATCTGCTCACAAATATATTCAGAAAAAAAAAAACAACTATGTGCTTAATAAAAACAGAGTCCAAGTTACCAGGATCAGAAAAATATGTATTTCTGGGCACATTAATGAGACACTTGTACAGTCAATCTTTGGCTTCCTATCCCATCAGCATTAATTTTATTATTTATTATTTGGCTGCTTCCTGCAGCATATGCAAAGGACTCTCCATCCCTGGACGTGTCCAAGGCCAGGCTGGACAGGCCTTGGAGCAGCCTGGGATAGTGGAAGGTGTCCCTGCCCATGGCAGGGGGTGGAACTGGATGAGCTTTAAGGTCTTTCCAACCCAAACCTTTCTGGGATTCTGTGACTGTGACACAGATTTATCATAATGGTCAAAGACTTTATACCTGTGCTGTTTATTTTTCTTGCTTCTGTAAAAATGGCAACAGAAATAGTGACATAAATCTAAAGGTATCAACAAATCCTCCACTCTTCAGTCTCTTTAGTGGAAATACATTCCTTCAAAAATGAAAATCCAGCCTTTACATGAAGCTCAGTATCAGAGCACCAGAATACCACTGATATGAGGAAATTATTCCTTTTCTACCTGTTACAGGCTTCACCTTTTTCATCCCCAGGTCATGCATACACCAAACCAGGCAGCCAGGGCTGTTCCACACCTGCCTTCACAGAGCTCAGACACCCTCTGTGACTTCAAGCAGAACCTGCCTGGCTGCTGAGGGAAAAAAAAAAAAAAAAAGACCAACTTCAGAAATACCTGTTTAAGTTCCTTCTGTGATTCTTCAACTTTTATCTTCCATTTGCTTTCTTCCTCTTCCACACTTCTCTGTAGCCTTTGTAAAATCCCCTCCTAAGAAGAGAGAGGGATTTGAAAGCTCAGAGCAGAAGAAAGGCAGCTGGAACAGAGGTGACCAGGCATCCCACTTACTGTCTCTGCCAGAACAGATTTGTATTTCTCACACTCCAGCTGCAGCAGGATGTGCATTTCCTCAGCCTCCTTCAACTTCTGCTCCATAGCCTGGCAAAGGAGGAAAGGGACCACAAGAGTCACATCTCAGTGGATGGATTTCAGTTCTATTCATCTTATTTCAGCAAGCAAACTCCTGCAACAAGCAACTATTCATCACTCCTGGGCAGTTCTGTCTTTCCACAGCAAGTGCAATGTTCAGCTACAACTCTCAATACTCAGTCACAAACTTGGAGTCAATGTAAAAAAAACATTACTTAAAGAGAATGGGGATTTTCAATTTCATCAACTCACAATTCCACAAGGTACTTATGGAGGATGCAAATACATTTCTGTGACTATCTGAACAGCAGGTTGCCCAGAGAAGCTGTGGCTGACTCATCTCTGGAAGTGTTCAAGGCCAGGCTGGATGAGGCTTGGAACAACCTGGTCTAGTGACTGGCAACCCTGGCCAAGGCAGGGGGCTGGAACTGGATGGTCTTTAACCCAAACCATTCTAGACTTAATATAAAACAATTTTCTTGTGAGTTCTCTGAGAACCTGAACTTCCCAACCCACAGCACAATTTGTAAGATTTATACTGGACAAATCCATTATGCCACACACCAGCTGTCCATCTTTTGTGCCTACCTTGACATCTTCAGATCCTGAAGCCTCTCTTAGGTATTCTTTAGCCATCTTCTCAAACCCACATATCCACTCACTGTGGCTCTGTTGGGAAATCATTCAGTTAAGGCTGAGAAGAACCTCAGGAGAGCTCTCCTCAGGACATTTGCCTCCCCACTGCTGAGGGAGCAGTGTCCCAGGGTCTCTCAAGTCCCTGGAGCTCACACACAGCCCCATGGTTGTTGTTCAGCCAGTGCCACACACAGCTGGCAGCAACCCAGGAGCACGAGGTGATGAGACACACACAGTTCAGGGGGGCCTGGATGAGCTGAAATGCAGCTGGGTGACAGAGGGACTCCCTGCAAGTGTCAGGGCTCTGCATAAGCACTTGAAGATTCAAAGGAATCTTTCCCCAAATCCCTGAGCACTTCAAGCAGATGCTCTATAACTCTAAGAAGGTTGTTTCATAACCTTACAGAAAGTCCTTTTATCAGGACACTTACTTTAGCACATTTGGGAGCAATTTTAAATATGAATATTCAAAACCTCCAGAGGTTATAATATAAATGAAATGCACCCATGTTTCCAGATTCACTTGATGTTATTTCCCCCATCTGAACCCCATGAACCCAGGGCAAACCTGCATACCACTGAAAGCCACCAAAAATATAAAATATAAATTGGAGATTGGTGCTTTGGAACAAAACAAAACCCCCTAAATTGTATTAGCTGTCACTGAGGCACTGCAGCTCCTCTGGAAAGTTGGGGATATATGGATCCCCATCGTGCCAGGCAGTGAGCAAACACAGCAGGCATCATCCACCCCAGAAAATTTACTATCTCAGTGAGACACAAGATAACACAGGTAAATCAGATGTTGGGGTATAAAAACTACAAGATAATAACTTTTATTTTGTTCTTTTACCACTTCTTGAAGAAACCTATCCGCAGCTTTGCTTCCTTGTGCAAGTAGAGGCATCACCAGCCAGAGACACTCTCACCCCACTGCCAAAACCTCGGGACAGAGGGGCTGAGAGGAAACACTCCAGGACTGCCCAGCACAGCAGGAGCAGAGCTCCCTGACTCCCAGCAGGAGGTTCACAAGAGCCACTTCTCTTACCATGTTGGAAGGAAGAGACACTTTGGGGAAGAGCTTCTGGAGGAGCTGGCGCGTCTCCACCTCGGCAGCTTCCAAATGCTGCTGCTTCTCCTAAAGCAAGAGGAGGGCACAGGTGAGATTGGGCACCACACTCACCGACCTGGCAACAGCCTCTCCTCTGCCTACAGCAATTGACTTAACCCAGGAAGTCTTTTTCTAAGTGAGAAAGGCACTATAGTCTCTAAAATTGCAGTAAATTACTTCAGAAATGGGCACCAAATTGCTTCAGAATTTGGCCTTTGCATTTGCTCTCGCTTAAGCTTTTATTTTCTGAAGTTCTCCTCCAATCTAGCCTGTTTGTACAGAAATTACACCATTGTTCACTTGTCCACAACACAAACTGCACTGTGCTGAGTAACTGCATCCACAGATTGCACCAGCCCTGCCACTCAAGTTAAGTGAGCTCAAAATCAAATACTTTGGTCAATCAACTATTTTTATTTTTTAATCTGTACTTTTAAAATCATTTTAGGTGTGAAAAAAATCACTGTAAGATAACGTCATCACTTCAAAAACAGAGAATTAAAATCAAAAGGAAACTTTGTGTTAATGCACATTTGAACCAGGCCAAGAAAGCAAGATTTTCAAACATTACTTTTAAACACTTAAAAGGAAGCCACTTACATCCTCTCTTCCCAACCCTGGATGCAATGGGAGATAATTATTAGAGCTGTGTGACAATCTCCAGGGTTTTTTTTTGTTAATGCTTTGCAAATATAAACACCCAGAGCCAAAGGCACCACAGATCTGTCCTTCCATGTATTTAACATTAAAAGCAGAGCAGCCACAGGACGTGTGCTTGCTGTGCTTGTGCAGATTAGGTCAGTTTAGCCATACAACACTCAGGCTCTCATTTAAACTTAAATGTAGAAAGCCTGAAAGGCAGAAGGGCAGCTTTCAGCCACAATCCTCCACTGATATTTGGGATTGTTTTTCCCATTGGCATCAGTGCTACTGCCTGGCTGCTCTGAGTTCCTCTGCTGCAAGGGATCGGTGGCGTGACGTGAGCAGGTTGAGATTCAGAGACAGAAACAGACAGGAGACATTAGGTGGTGAGGCTGTGCTGTGTGTTAGTTGGCAGCAATTTAGGAGCCACCATGAAGGGGCAAAAAGCTGTTTTTGCTGAATTCTTCCAGCTGCAAGAGAAAGCAGGCAAGCGTTAGCACACAGCGAGAGCAGGGACAGCTCCTGCCAGCGCAGAGCGGAGACGGCTCCAAAACAGACACACAACCCCAAACCAGAGCTCCTCTGCCCCTGGCTGCTGCTCTCAGGGTTAGTTGGATGCTTTTTCTTTTTGAGTTCTGCACAGTGGCAATGAACACTGAATCAGGCCCACAGCAAACACAAGCTCCTTTCAGAGGAATTCACATCCCAGATCATTTTGAACATTGGTCCAATAGTCCCTGTCGAGTTTCATACACCTTCAAGGAGGAAATTCACAGCTGTGGTCACATCATTTTTCTGAGAAGTTCACAGATTTTTAAATAATAATTTCGTTCTGGTTCTCCCCAGGTCCAACAGATTTGTTCAAGCACAGCCTAAGCCCAGTAGAAGAAAGCAGGTTGCTCACCAGCACAGCTTTTCATCTGGAGCTCCCCACAAATCAAAAACAATTCACGACAGCTCTAACAATTATGCAAACAGAAATCAAAAGTCAGCATGCCCACAAACTAACCAATTAAAAAAAAAAACAAACAAACAACCTAAAGACAACAGGAAGAAGCAGAGGTGAAAGTATATGAATGGTCACTCAGAAGAGATTATACTTAAACTGCAGTAAAAGTTAAATGTCTCCATTTCACTTAAAGAACCAGCTGCAGATCTGCTTCTAGCTTAACGCATCATTTCTAGCAGTCAACATTACAACCTTGGCAGTCTTGTTCACTTTGTCCTGCAGCAATTTTTCAGTTGATGCCAATGCTTCCATTGCTTCCCAGTTTTTCTCCCGAAGGTCCTAATCATTTTTAGAAAGAATGATTTCAGTTCAGCCAATATTCAAACTGTTTTCGCTTTTACTTCAGAGAAATATTTTGCATTACATTCCACCATTTGCATTTAAATGCTGGTTACTGCAAGGTGATTTTGCTGGGGAGTATGAGATACACTAGCAAAAACAGGTGTGATGTTCAAAGAGTCTGATTGAAAAGTGGGGGGGAAAAAAATGCCAATTTCTGCCCAACCTGCCCCAGTGTCCAAAACTGATGCAAGTGCTACTGCAGAGCGTTACCACTACAGCAACCTCACACTTTGACTGCACTTGTAAGAAGAAAGAGGGAAGTTTTCAAAAGTAGTGAGGAACACAGACACCAAACCACAGATTACACAACAGAGTGTTAGGCATGTGGCAGTGCAGAGCCCAGCAAGGACCCAGGAGACATGGAGGTGTGCACATTTACACCCCTGATCCTGCAACCAGACCTCAGCCCAAACCCCGGCGCTGATTTCGGGAACACACAGCTCAGGGTTTGCAGCTCTCTCCACTGCACCCACAGAAAGCTGGTTTGGTGCTCAGCAGCCCTCCTGGGAGGCTCTGGGATTTCAGCAGTGGTGAGCACATCCCAGATCCACGTGGGAAGGCCACGGTGCCACCCTCCTGAGTCTTTCTTGGCGAGGTCATCAAACGTGTACTCCACAAGATGTCAACACGACTCAGAGAGAGCTTGAGAGCTCTTCTAAGAGCAGCCTCACAGCTCTTCTCTAGAAAGGATGGTGGGGCCTTGCAGCAAGGAGATTACAGTGCTTGGGATGTAGATTTCATTTTTTCCAACCCTCAGAGCAAATCTCCTTTAGCAAAGGGCTATTTTGGAAAGGTTGCATTTTAAATTCATCAAAAGCCTAGCAAGCACCTACACGAGTTTTACTTTGCCACTTCTATTAGCTCACAATCCTGAGGGCTGTTCACAGGATACAAACACAACATTGGATAAAACTGAGAAAAAGCTGGCACCTACAGGCCTGGTCTGCCTTTAGCAGCAGCCAGACTTCTGCCTGCAGCACAAAAGGTATTCAGACCTTGTGAATCTGCAGGAAACAAACCTTCTGTTCTACCTTTCCAACTCATCTGTCTGCTGAGACTACTCAGCCTCTTTCTCTCTGCTTTATTTCAGCTCTTAAACAGCACTCCCTGCTCAAAAATTCTTGATATTTTCCTTGTGCATTTTCCTTAGATTGTCTGACTATTAGGAAATAAAGCTTATTGCCTGGTATTCACTGGATTTTACAGGGTATCAAGGAGAGATAGGTGAGATAAACACCCTGTATTTTAACTTTCTTCCATAAAACTTAAAAGACACTCCCCTGCCCTGGTAATGCATTACAAGGAAGTAATTCTACAGCTCTGTGATGGAAAATACAATCTCTAATTCCATCTACAAACAACCCAGACTGCACCATCAGCAGCTGCTGTGAAGGAAGGCTCAGCCCTTCACTTCCTTTGGAAGATCAGGATTAGTCACTCTTAGGAATGGGAAGAGCCAGATCTGAGCACCCTAAAGGCAATGCCTCCCCCCATGTCCCCCCACAAGGACCAGAACACTGTCAGAGCACAGCACCTTTCCTCCTCCCACCCTCCCTGCAAAGGACACATTTCTGAACAGGGTTAATCAGGTTTGAATCCAAATCCAAGAACTTGCTGTGGCATGTGTCCCCTAACAAGTCTCCTTCCTCTCATCCAATCAACAAATTGTCCAGGAGCTGACACAACTCTGAGCAGTGAAGTCAGGTGTGCTGAGTCACTCCCAAGAGGAAAGGAGCACCCAGGGACACCATCCAGCTGTCAGAAACACTCTCTGCAAAATGCCCCAGGCCTCAAGGAGTGCTGGGAACACAGGTTTGGTTGTTTTGGGGGGATTTTCTGGAGTGGTGGGGGAAGAATTTCCTTACGTTGTTCTTTTTCCTCTGCTGCTCAAAAGCATTTCTCTGAGAGGCGAGCTCGCTCTGGAGATTGGCAATTTCCTTCTCTTTGCCTGCAACCCTGAATTAACAAAGGGAACCACAAACAAGTCAGGAGACATTGAAGAAATTCCCAGTGAAGCACTGACACCCTTTCCCACACACTAACTTGCCTTCCCTTCCCTTTTCAGCTCTCCCTGAAAAGCTGTTTTCACTGACTTGGCAGCATGGCCTGCTTCCCACTGCTCCCTGAACCACTGAGCCTGAGCAAACCCATTGTAAAGCTGTTGTTTGCCTACAACAGGCATCTGCACACATTTAACAAGGCCATGGAAAGGCAACACATTAGCTGAGGGTAGAGTCAGCCAGCCCACGCCAGTACAACACCACAGAACAGGCACTGCCTGCTGGATGAGAGCTCCCTTTCAAGCACCTAATCCACAATTTGTAAGTCATTTAACTTGAAAGACAAATAATTCAGCCAGCCAAAAATGCATGACAGTGGCAATTTGCTTAGCACAATATAGCATTAGCTTCCACAGAGTTACTTAATGTGCTTCAGCCCCACATTATAACACACTTTTACCCCTGAGGTTTTCCCTGGAAGAGATTTTCAGATGATTCTGTAATAGGAACAACCCTCTGCTAAGCTGAAGTTCCAAGAAAAAAGCCTGTCACTTTTGCTTGAAACACCAACATTTAACTCTTCAGCCATAAGCTGAGCTGGCATGCATTCAAAATAACATCAATCAAGGCTTGCTTCTATGGTGGGCACAACATATTGCCAGCACTGTCTGTCTGCAGGAGATTACACCTGAGGATTAGCAGTGTGAGCAGAATCTCCCATGCTCAACTTCTATTAGACAGTAATTTAATTTATTTGTTTTTTACTGGCCACTTCACATACTCCGATATTGTACATTTGGCATTTATTTCTACATTTCCTGAGCAATTAAGTGAACTGAATCAATTCTCTAATGCATCCAGCAACCTGGCAGTACTTACACTTGCAGAAGCTCCTCGCTTCGGACAGCCAGAGATGCCTACAAAGAGATCAGAGATGTGTTAGGAGCAGAGCAGCAGCAATGACCAGGATCTGCCTTGTTCACCAGGCACTGCTGCAACACCAGAAAGCTGCACTCTGGGCCTTTGAGGGACTCCTGTGCAGCCTCCTCTGGCCAGGAACACAGCAGGCATAAGGAGCACAAGGCTGCAGATCCATATGATAAAATGAATCAGGAATAGATATGCAACAGCCAGAAAAGCTGCCTCAGTACAACCCGACCCCAAAGGTGCCCCTAGATTTCCATGGGCAGTACAACTCCTGGTTTTCCATGCCATGCATGCAAGCCACCACTCCCCACTTTTGACTTCTCTCAAATAACGCTGCAATTGGGAGCTGTACCTGTTTGCAGTTCTCCTGCTTTAATTCCTGTATTTGAGCTTTGAAAGATTCGTTTTCTTTTTGTACATCCTGTTGAAAGAAAAAAGGCAATATATACTCATGTATAAATAGAGATATACACCCACAATATACACACTCCTCAAGACAAGGTGTTTCTATCAAAACTTTACCTGTAACTGTTTTACTTGGTTTGCAATTTCTCTCTCTTTTTCTTCCACCATAGCTTTCAACTTCTTCATTTGTTCTTCTTCCCCTTTCAACCTGCAGAGATGGTTTAGAAAGTAAGGAGAAAGAGTTAAAGTAGGGGGGGGAAAAAAATGCTAAAGAATTTATGCTAAAAAGGGACAGCCACTCAAACTGGGGCAGTTTGTGCAGCAGAAGATAAATGCATTTTGTGTGTTGAGGCTGCCTCAGGTACCACACACCGGCTGTACCGGAGCTCTGCTGGGGGAGCAGCACGTCCCAGGAGCTGCTTTGAAGACAGAGCCCTTCCTGGCATGGTCTCATGCACCCTTCCTCTGACTTGAAGCAGCCAGACAAAGCAGAGTCAAAAGAGAGGAAAGCCTGGCAGCACTTCTCCATAAAAGAGGAGCTGGAGAATTGGCTATTGCATCTCATCCTGAAAACGGCACAAATCGGATCTGTTCGCTGCTGCTACCGACTGAGCCGCAGGCACTGCAACCCTCCAACATGCTGAGCAGCAGGAGGAATTAGCACTAGACACGAGAAGCAGCAGCAGTTCCACTGGTTAACAGAGCCCTGGGTGCACATTCCCAGTGTGTGAGCAGCACAGCTCAGGGCAGGGACGCCAGGCATGGCAGCAGCCACCGGCACTAACAGCTTATTTTAGCAAAGCCCATGAAATTCCTGACAGCAATTCAAACATTCCAACTGAAGATAAACTCAATGCATGTTCCCAGCAGGCACTTGAGGAACTGCTACTCTGCATACTCACAGGTTCTCCATGTCCTGGATTTGGGATGCAGCAGGTACCTGAAAAAGTAATTCCCAGTCTCATTTTGATGGCACAGTTTTCAAATTAACAGCAGCTCTTTGCACGAGAAGGGGCAACACACAGCTTGCAAGACACTTGCCAAAGAAATACCAGGAATTTTGCATCAGGCATTGCTCCAAGAACATCTAAACACATAATGGGTTTCAGAAACAGAGCTTACACCAAGCATCCCAAACTTCACACCAGCCAATTGTTCTCCATTCCATCTTTCCCCTGGGATAAATGCCTGCGTCTAGACATCCACCCAAAATAAAAGTGCAACTCAGTCTCCTCCTTTTACCATCAACAAAAATCCAAACTGAGCCAGAATACCACCTTATTGGAAAAATTCTTCCATTAAGTAACACCTGGCTTCGAGGTTGTCCAGTTGTCTGCTCTCAAGTCCAGTGCAGGAAATCAAAAGCCAAAATATTCCAGCCCCAGGGAACACAGGAAGGAAACACAGCACAGCACAGCCTGACTACTTCAAGAGATGCTGTTACATTCAGTTACAGCCAAAGCTCCTGCATGACCAGAGCCCTGCAGAGATGCTGCTTCAGCCTGGCAAGGAGGTGGCTGGGACACAGCTGGGACTGTCTGTGAGCTCCAAGGCTTTCAGTCCACCAAAGCTCCTCTTTATGCACAGTATCATCCCAGTTAAAACCTCCCAGAACTTGCTATCCATGTAAAACCTGTTTGGGATGAACACAGCTGAACTAGTGGGCTCTCTGCACTATAAACAGTTTAGTCAAGTGGGATTTAAAACATCTCTAAGTTGAAGCCAATGCAAATCTTCTGTGTGAGGCAGAGGAGAAAAAACAGCTTCCTGTTCAACCAAGCAGCACTCCCAAACCACATCCACTCTGCAGGCTGTACCTGTTGGAGTTGTTGCAGGTTCTGTTGTTCCAGCTCCTGAACTTTACTGGTTAATTGTGCAATTGTATCCTTCTGACCCTTTGGGTAGATAAAAAGCAAGGTTAGAAGTGTGACTTTGTTTTTCCCAGACAGACATGCTGCAACAGAACTTATTTCCCTTCAGAATATTAAAGCAGCTTACCTGCAGACATTCTCCTTTCTTAACAATCTCTTTCTCCTTCTCTTCCAATAAGGCCTCCATGGTTTTCACCTGCTTTTCCTTCCCCTTCAACCTGTGCCATTGAACAGAGACAAACACAGCATAAACCCCCTGCTCTTTCATCCATCTGAAAATGAAACATCCTATGCTTTGCAGCACCTAACAAAAGCAGCATCTGTGATCAAAGGCACATGCACAGTTCACCTACTAAAAACCAGTGTGAACACTTCCACTTCAGCCTGGCTTAGCAGGAGATGCCCTTGATCAATGGCTCTGCTCATTAGGTGAAAGCAAACCCTGTGCTGACACATTGCAGGGGTTTCACAAATGTGTGCTCTCCTCATCCAAAAACACTTCCCTGCCCCTCCCCAGCTGGGGATACAAGGGACTGACTGATCATTTCCCCACCCCTACAGCTCAGGTGTTACCAAAGCAGGTTTCCCACTCTGCCCTGCCTACATCCCTCCATCCTGACTTGAATTTAAGGGGTCAGTAAGGGGTGCACAGGGCAGACCAGAATTAACAACTGCACTTACAGAGTCTGAAGTTCTTTGACTTGTGATGTTATTGTCACCTAAAGAAAATAATCAGCACTTCAGTTCAATGCACATGGAAAAGGCACGCAAATGCTAAAAATTGCTCTATGAAGAAACACAGGGGGAAATTATCAGACATTTTTAAAAGAGGCACCATTTATTGCAGTAAGCATAAATGCACATTTTTAATTACAAAGCACCAAGTGTCTCCAACTATTTGCACTCCCCACATTTAAAATGTGACTTCCAGAGCAGCAAAGGAAACAGTGCAAATGGGAACAACAAGCAGGCCCACAGGAAACACAGAGGAAGAAGCAGAGAGTGAATGTGACCACCACCACACTGGCAACTGCAGCTCCAACCACAGAGATCATCCCTGGCCATTGAGACCTTTGCATAAGGAAGTGCTTTTTGGGTGCTCTCTGAAAAGTCAGCACTCCCTTAAATTCCCATTCTAAGGCTGAATATGGACTGGAGACATAAGATTTAGTGAGAATGTTACTTTTGAATGCTGTGTGAAAGCCTGACAGTAGTTATCTGTCAGTCCTCTACCACAACACAGCAGGAGCTGCAGACATTCCCAAAAATCTCTCTTTTGCTTGCAGGAGCCCAAAAGGTGCACAGATACATCACCTTTGGAGCAAGGACCCCTCACAGAGCATTCCAGAAACAACATACTTAAACTGCTTTTTTTTTTTTTTTTTCTGGGCTCTGACAGTTCCAGGGAAGGAAATACACACAAATAATTCCCTCAGTTCCTGGAAATTTGCTTTGGAGGAAAAGCCCAAGACGGAAACACATTCTGTGAAGCTTTTGCCTAAAAAGGACAAAAATCTAACACTCAGAAGGGGGTGACACGTTGGAATGTAGCTAAAGGGACTGAAAAGAGTGCAGACCAAAAACACAAGCCACACAAACAAGCACACTTCCTGACAGCACAATGGATTAAGCTGCCTGCAGAATGGGCTCCCTAAGGAAACGTGGGCTTCCCTTGCTTTGGATGCCAGGCAGCAATCATGCCAAAAAAGCCCATACTCCTCCATCCCTGCATTCCTGATAGCTAAAGTAAAACTGACTGTGCCAACACTGAACTCTTTTTCGGCACTGGAGAAAAAAAAAAAAAAAAAAAGAGTCTTGGCTTTACCTGGAAACCAGATCTGGGCCTGTAGTATTGCTCCAGCAACACAGAAAGGACAGAATACGAGCAGAAACTTCAGCACTTGAAATTTCCAAGTTGCCAGCCCCCCAAGGAGGCCCCAGGGTTTCATGTTTACTACAGGGACACTGTGCCCAGGCAGAGCTAATGTTGCAATGCATTAAGCTATAGCAATTCTTGCCAAATTTCATACTAACGGCCCAAAAAGCTCAGGCTTCCAGAGGTGAGTGGTTTCTGAAGGACAGCACTAGTTATCCTACATTTTTATGGCTTTATATCCAAGAACAGTGCAGCTCCAGCATGATAAAGTTCCTTACCCAAGGACATTCACCAGTGAAACAGAACACACTAGAACAGAAACGAGTGAGCAGCACATCCAAGGCAAGGCTGGTTCACACTGCTGCCACTGAAGTATTTTACCTGTTTTTCCATCTCAAGCTGGGAATTTCCTACTTCTTCTTTCAGAGCCTCTATTTCCTGTGTCAAAGCCTTTTCAATGACAAAACAAGACAAGGGTTGGACAATGGAAACACAGAAACGCCACAAAAATGGATGCTACAAATTGATCACTGTAGAATGCCATGCAGTAACAGACAAATGTGGTCGTGGCATCAACACACAAAGGAATTGTAGGGATTGCACAGGGGTACCTGAACAGTCTTCTCCTTGCTTGCTACTTTTAGGATTTCAGCCTGTAGGAGTTCTTCCACTGATTTTATTTTTCCATCCTTCTCGTGGATCCTTAAAAAGAGCAGAGAAGCAACAAAAGTTGGATGAAAAAAATGTGTTACTCAAGCAAATACACAAAATTTGGTTCTGCTATAACATCACATCCCATCAGCAGCCTCAGGGATCCACAGTGGGACCAGGCAGGAGGAATAAACAGGAAGAATAAGACTGGGACTAGTGCAGAATCAGCTGGCTTTATATAACCATATATGCTAAATCAATACTATTACAGTCAAAAAATGCAAATTAAGATATCAAGAGCGCCTGGAACGACACACACTTAAAATCAGCCTTCACTGGACATTCAAGCAAAGTAATTACCAACTTAAAACACACACACGGGACAATCCCACTCCTTTTAAAGTGCCTATTGAAAATTTTCAATTTTTTTATTGAAAAAAAAAGATTATCTGACAAATCAGAGCAATTCCTCACCTAGTCAAAGTCAGGTTTATGAAATTAACTGCTTAGCAGAGCAGCAACTGGGTTTTCAGCAGGTATTGATCTGGTGTGACAAGTTTCAAAAATGAAAATGCTTCCTGCCACACACACACACTTCACCCAGCCAAAAGCCAATCATTTCAGGGAAGCAATACACTCACAGTCATGGAATAAAGACAGAGAGAATTAATCAGAAATTAAATCTGTGCAGTAACTTACACTTTCTGCAGTTCCTCCACCAGTGATTGGAAGGAAACCTGTTAAAAACAGAGCTTCATCTTAGGAAAAACACAACAGAGCAAAACAATCTGTGAATGTTGAGGGGTGAGGATAGAGAGCTGGAGCTCTCTGGCACTGGATGAACTATGTAGCAGCCTGATATTTTATTTATCTGGCTGCTCCTGAGAAAATTAGTCTCCAGTTCCTGGCAAATCAGCAATACTAAGCTTGCTGCAAGTTCCAGGGAAACAAAAGCAAACCCACACCACCTTTACCAGGAGAGAGTGAGGTTCAGGACCATCATTTCATCAGCTGCCCTTTAATACTGACACTAGTGTACATCTCTACAGGGTCACTGTGCCTCCTCTCTTCCATAAATGATTTTCTAGGAATTAATTGCCCTCCTGAGGTGTCCAAGCAGAGCTGGATGTCAGGGAAAGGCACTTCCTGACCAGCACATCAAAAGTGACAACACTGTGACAGTGTCACTGGCCATACACGGGGAGAAGGGGGACAAGTGACACCTGCAGAGTGTGGATTGACACTGGGAAGCTCAAACATTCATCATGAAGCTGAGGCAGTACAAGCTGCCTGCCAGCCATGCCTGCTGCTCCAGGCTTCTGGAAATGGAGATCCACAGCCAGTTCAGAGCATGGCAAACTCACAGAATTCCCAGAATGACCGGGTTGGAAGAGACCTTAAAGATCATTGAGTCCAACCCAGCCCCAACACCTCAACTAAACCCTGGCACCCAGTGCCACATCCAGGCTTTGTTAAACACACCCAGGGATGGTGACTCCACCACCTCCCCGGGCAGAACATTCCAGAACTTTGTCACCCTTTCTGTAAAAAACTTTTTCCTGATATCCAACCTGTATTTCCCTTGGCACAGCTTCAGACTGTGTCCTCTGGTTCTGTCAGTGCTGCCTGGAGAGAGAGCCCAACCCCAGCTGAGCACAGCCACCTTTCAGGAGCTGTACAGAGTGCTGAGGTCAGCCCTGAGTCTCCTTTTCTCCAGGCTGAGCACCCCCAGCTCCCTCAGCCGTTCCTCACAGGGTTTGTGTTCCCAGCTCCTCTCCAGCCTCGTTGCCCTCAAACTCAAACCAACCCCCAGGCAGCACAGACTGGATCCTGAACATCTGCCCTGCTTCTGACACTTCTGCAAAGGAAATATTTGACAGAAGTATCAGCTCCCAGACCAACACTGAAAGAAGAAAACAGGATGCTTTGCCAACAGGCTTCAAAGGCATCTCCACCTTCTTCCCTTGACTTTTGCAACCACAGCAAGATTCTTTCAGATTTAGTTTAGGTGTAATAAAAGTTTTAGATGAAAAGTACTACCTGCTCCGATTGCTGAATTTGCAGGCTTTGAAGTTCTTTTCTCAGAGATGAATTTTCTGTTCGCAGGGCCTTTGAAAGCAGACACAGAGATAATGAAAGCCTCATTTGTGGGGGAAAAAAGTGTTAAGCTTGACAGAAAAGTAATTTCTTTTAGAATAAGTGGAAGACTTTGAAAGTCTAAAAGAGACCCCCCTCTGCAGCTGTTGGAGCCAAAGCATTCAACAGACTAATTATTCACCATGGATAACCTGGAGTGGACACTAATTTATAGGAAATTAGGGCAAGGTGGGAATGCTGTAACTGAGCAGAGGTCAGAAAAACAAATGTAACTAAGCATGTCACAGCCCATTTTTTGTACAGCCCATTTATTTTTATCTATTTACATAATATTGGGATTCTCCCACAGACAGGTTCTCACCACTCTGGGAATATAAATAAAAACTATGTAACACCATGGGCTTTAACAGTCTAGATCCAACTCTAGAGTCAATAATAACATCCAAAATATATAAGAATTCAAAGATGCCTTTGTACAGAACAGCACTACAAGAATAAAAAAATCACATAATCTAAACAACACTGTCAGCTTTATTAAAAAATTGTAAAATATTATTTCAAACAAATACCTTGCAAAATACCACCAACCTTGGTGGGATTTAAAAGGCTTGGGGATGTGGTTTGGCAGTGCTGGGGATGGTTGGGCTTGATCTCAGAGGGTTTTTCAGCCTAAAGGAGTCTATGGTGTGCTCACAGCTTTGGCTGCTCAGTAAGCTCAGGGTTTGCAACCCCTCCCCAGCACAGGGCTGCCAGCAATGCCCCTGGAATTCAGACACCTTAAGAAAGGGAACATTGTCTTGGCTGTGCCCAGGTGGACACAGCTTTCCAGCAAGAGCCAGCTCAAAACACAGGGATTTCTGCACTGCCTCTCCAGGCTTCTCATCACTGCCTTCTTTATAAATAAACAGGAAGGAAATAACTTTATCACCATCCCAGAAATGTCACTAGTTTACAATCCACTTAACCCTTCAGATTATCAACCTAGACAAAAAAACCTGGAGTCTTACAATAGCAAGTTTTTACAAAACACCCCTTCCTAAAGGGAGATCAAATCAAATGGGCAGCTCTAGAAATATATTCCCATTATTCCAAAGGACATTTTAACAAAATCTGCCCTAGCCTAAGCAGAGAGAAGCATTTATTCTACCCCACTGATGCTCATGCTTAGTCTATCTTACAGAAAAGGTTTTAACCTCATCTCCATGAGGTGCTTTTCCTTGGAAAAAGGAATTGAGACTGAACTATGAGCACTCCAACATTCACTTTGCACAAGAGCACTTAATCTCTATTTCCTCATCAAAAGATAGTAAGAGGGATTTTACCTTCAGCTCCTCCTCTTTAGTAGCCACCTGGATGAGTCCTGCCTCAAGCAGCTCTTCAACTGTCTTGATTTTATCATCCCTCTCTCTCATGCTGAAAAAGCAAGAGTGAAAATTAAGGAAAAAGACAGTTTAACTTTGAAGGCTGTTAGCTATCAACAGTAACTTTACTGCCACCAAAATCTTTATTTTAGCTTCTGATTCAAAACAAAGTTTCTTACCTTTTTTCCATCTGCTCTATCAAGTCTTTGTTTGTCTATGAAGAAAAAACAATCATTAATTGCATCAATAATGGTTTGGGATTTACAAACCAAATAATTGGAAAGCACCACTTTAACTAGAAGCCTGTTACACTAATCCAGAAAAGAAAACAGAGAGAAAGTCCTCATGGTATATGTGTCTAATACTGATGCTGGGGGGAAAAAAAAAAAAAATCAACCTTTCAGGGTAGGGACAGATCCAGCCCAAATGCCTTGATGGTTTTACACTGCTGGACTTGCAGCCAGCTCAGCACCTGAAAAATCTGCCTCTTCTGAGCATTTATCAGAGCCACAAGCTCCACCTGAGGCTCACTCAGCAGATCATTTATGATTTCTCAACACCACCACATTGTGAGCGACCAGATGGGAAACATAAACCAGCTTCCAAGCAAAATCCCCTCCAGTCCTTCAGACAGGACACCAGACCAGCCAGAGCCAGGGCAGCAGTGCCTGCAGATCTGTTCTCCACCAGGGGAAAGGGAGCAGTTCCAGAAGGGAGCTCCTGACTAGCAGGAGTGCAGGAGAAGTTTCCTGTCCTGCCAGTCTTTTTCCAGTGTTTCAGGAATTTTTCTCATTCCACAATGGTGCAAAGTCAGGGGTGTTCATATGGGCTCTCCCAGAGAGCATCTCAAAGGAGATGGAGCTGAACAACACAACAGCAGCATCCTGTGAGCATCAGTCTGGCTGCAGCAGGTGAGCCATGGGCACAAATACAGAACAGGAGGCAAAAGACATCACAATGTAAAGAGTTTTCTACTTCCAAGGGTCAGAGTGGTTGCAGAAATAAGTTCTTGCTTGTGTTAAGCTATGTAAGTCTTCAGGAGTGGAAAAAAAAAAAAAAACAGATTTTGTTTGGACATTCCTCCTACATCTACAAGACAGTCACAACTGCCTTACTTGACCCTCCATGGAAGAGAAAATACCTAAAAAAGTATCAGGTTTTGACATCAACCAGCTCAGCCTACAGCTAGGTTAAGAAAAAACACTGAAGAAATTAAAAGCACAGAAGATACTTGATAAAAGCTCAGCAAACACTGGCTGTACCTGCTCAGACAGGAGAGTCTGCAACTTCTGAACTTCAGCTTGCAGAGCTGTGTTTTGATCCTTCAGAACCTGGAAGAAAATTGAGGCATTTTATCAGTTCAGAACTGCAGAGCCTAAATACAGCTTTTCCATAATGGCAGAGGCAATTAAATAGCACAGAAGTCATTACAGAGAGTTCTTTGGAAGCTTCAAGACTACAAAGAGTCCTTTCCTTCTCTGTCTTGCTTTTCTGTATTAAGGACAAAAGTATTGTCCTTATGTCCCATGAGAAATTCATCTTTATTCCCTGGCAGAGAATCAGACAGTACCAAATGTGAGAAGCTCAGAAAAAACACATTTTCCTCCTAAAGCAGCACCAGCATCGTGTCAAGATTTAATAACTGCCTCTTACAAAACACCCATCTGGTGAAGCAAATCATCCAAGATCCCCTTTTTGAGTTCCCTTCAGCTGCCTCAGTGCACAGCAAGGAATTGGCAGTCCAGCAGCAGAGAGGTTTGCACAGCTCCCACACCTGGTCCCAGTGAAGGCTGGGAAGAGGTGGATGGGGAGAACAAACAGACTTTGCCTCTCCTCCTGCATTCCTGCTTCATACAATGGCCACAGCAGCCCTTAACAGACAGGGTTTTAAAATCATCCTCTATTATTGCTTTTTGTCTTTTTGAAGACTTGCTTGGTGCTTTACAGAAGTGAAAAGCAGGACACGTGCCCTGCACTCCAACCCCAAAGTCTTACAGGGAAAACACAAGCAGGAAAGGACAGCAACAGTGAGGATTAAATGCATTGCTCTGGTTTGAACCTGGCTTTTCCCTCTTTCATGTGCCTGGGAAAAAAGCAGCACTTCCATAGGGGGAAACATTTAGAACAGCACTGGTCTGGTTTCTGTTTGGGATCAAAGAGAGGAGGAAGGAGAGAGCAGCAGTGCACATAATATTCATGCTGAGAGCACACTGTGCATTTCTGCACCATCACCATGCTGATGATCTGCATTCAGCTCTCTATTCACTCCCCAAGAACTGCCTGCAGGTGATTTTTGCCATTACTTAGCACTGAACTGATTACAGCACATAACCATTCACAACACCTCTAAGGCCTTTTTCCTGAGAACAGTTACTACAGAAACCACCACACTAAAAGGATGCTCATATTCCTTCTCACATTCATTTTCACCTCACCTACCATTTTATAATGTTCCACCACACTGAAAGCCCTGAGAGTGTCACTAACTTGAGACTTGCCCACTTCTCCCAGCCTGCCACCTCTTCCCACTCTCTTCTCCACACTGGTTATGCACCTGTGACCCAGCACACACCTCACTGAAGATTCAGTTTTATTCCAAAAATCAACTGAAATTGTACTTTGTTTCCTATTTCTCTAATTGAACAAACTTCTTCCCTCTTATCCTCTGACAGCTTAGAGAAACTACAGAGCCTTGGCAAGGGACTCTCATCAAAACCTCTTTGAAAGTGACACTTTAATACAAGAATCAAGTTTACTACCTGCTTCAAAGAGCTCCAGGAGACTCCAGAGGCTTCTCCTACAAAAGCATCCTGGCTCTGCCACTTCCCACTCGCTCTGTTCCTCACTAGCAAACTCACCAAGGTGACAGTGGCAGCTTCAGAGGGACTGACCTCACACCAGAAACATCAGAGGAGCAGCAGCACCCACCACAGGCTTTAAAGGAGTTAAAGGGATGGAGTCAGCACCTCTCTGGGGAAGCAGGGCTGCTTCCAACAGCCCAGGTTTAGAAGAAAAAGGTCAAGGTGGCAGAGGGCAAGGAGGAATTAAGCTGCTCTCTGCACACACCAGCCAGAAACAAGCAGCAGCTCTGCTGTGCAGACCCCAGATGTCAGAACAAAAGCTTCTGCAGTTGAGCTGCAGCCTTATGAGAAAATGTGGAAAGAGGCAGAGTTAAAATAAGCATTTTCACATCTGCCTGACAGAAAACAGAAGCTTGGCATGATAATCCAAGCAACAAAGGCTCCAAACAAAAGCACTAAGGCCTTGAAAGGCACATTTGCAGGTGGAATGCAGGGAAATCACAACAGTTTTTACTGTCCAACCTCCTCTTGCAGAATTCAAAGCCCTCTCTCTCCACAACTCAGACAGTGCATTTAACTTGTGCTGTCCCACCTCTCACTCTGCTACTACTGTGATATCCCACATTGCTCCTGCCTTACAAACACAATATTGTAATTTACCTAAGCACCCAAAGGTCAGTTTAATTTAATTTCACTGTTCTGCAGTTGCTCCACAACCTCTGGAGACCGGAAAACTTACTGAAAACAAGCACAAGAACACCTGTTCTGTATCTTACCTTGAATTCTTCTTTTGTGCTTGAAATCTGAGCGAGTTCTTCTCGAAGCTGATCTTCAAGAGTTCTTATTTTGTCATCCTTTATGTGAATGCTGAGACACAGCAGAACAGTTAAAACACATTTCTCCACCCAAGTCTTACAAAAGCATGATTGAAAAGAACATAAAAGACTGATAAACATTGTTTCTCAAATCCCAGAGCTATTTACCTTTTCTGCATCCTTTCCAGCTCATGTGCAGCAGCAGCCTAGATTATAAAGAGGATTAACACAGACTTAGGATACATCACATGATTCAATCAACCTTTCATTCCACAATATTAAAAAGCTAGAACAAGTCATTTGGCCTCCCAGCACATGACTGAAATCAAGAGTGGAAGGGGTAAGCTTGTCTTCATGCACTTTTACAACACCAACCTACAAGCATGCAACTACACAAAGGGAAGACCATCTCCAAGAGATTCATTTGACAACTGGGATTATCTCTAATTAAACACTTCATTTCCACTTCTGCAATGAACAGCCCACATAGCAGCAACACAGGGACAGCACTTTGTTTGGCTCTAAAAACATCTCTGTGGTGAGGTAGGGGGAGCTGTGGGGTTTGGGTTTTTTTTTGGGGGGGATGTTATGAATCTTGTATGCAAATGCCAGGCCTGCATATTCACAGAGAGCTGTGAAGTGTCCTGCACTCTGCATGCCTGAAAATCTAAAACAACCAAGCAAAATGCTTCAGTAACTTGGATATCCAAGTGCAAGACTTTGCTGGTGAAGGAGGGGGAAGAATTAGGCCTCCCACCAGCTTTAAGAACTCCAGGGAATCAGATATGAGCCCAATCCGGAAGCCTCGCACCATTAATGTGCTTAAGCAGAGCTTGCTTAAAGCCAACAGATCTGCATTTGCATTTATGACAGAACAGGAGGAAGGGAGAAAAATCAAAACAACTGTTTCACCTGTTCATTTGTCAGAGCCTGTAACTTCTGTACTTCTGATTTCAGGGAAAGGTTCATATTCTGTAAGACCTGAAGGAAGGAAAAAAATAAATGTATTTGCAGTTCATACACAGATAGTCTTTCACTCTCCAGGGTGAAGTTTCAGGGGATTTTTTGAAGGAAAATCCTCAGGTTTCCTTATCAACAGCTTTCCCAGCATCTAGCATTGGCCTTGCCTAGCAGAGCAGACCTGTAGCTGAAAAGGCTGTTTCTAGACCCAAAGACAGCAGCCTTGGGGGCTTCATTTTGTGCATGCAGTCAGATCAGCTGGCATTTGCACAGGCTTTTATTGTACCTTGAGCTCTTCCTCCTTGCTGGTTAAGTTGGCACGTTCACTGCCTAATGAGTCCTCCATCTGCTTGATCTGTTTGTCCTTCTCTGCAATCCTGCACAAGGGGGAAACAGTGACAGATCAGCACAGAAGATGTGGATGGAAGTGGTGCAGGAAGCATCAGGCTAAACCCAAAATACACCCTGGCCCTTTAGTCCAGCTCCTACTCCAAAATCCTGCTGACTGTACACTCTGGGTCCAAAAGCTTTTCCATTTTAAATGCTGTCTGCTTGCCAAAAATTTTATGAGACATTCCCTAGCTCTGAAACACAACTAGCACCCCACTTCCCAGAGGGAGAAGCCTCCTGGCACAGCCCCACAGCCCAAATAATAACAATTCTCACGGTCACGCACATTCCTGCACGCTGCACTGGCCCTGCACACAGGCAGGGATAAACAACAGAGGAGATGGTGATTTCTCTGGAGCTCAGAGCTACAGCAAAACTCCAAACCTGAGGCCAGACATGGAAGGGAAATCTGCAGGAAGCTGTTTCCCAGCTCCCAAGCTGATCTCATGAGGAGTTAAAAGCACAGACAGCAACACCTCCCAAATCCCAGAGGAAATGGATGCTCACACTTTGTGAAGTTCTTCTGCCAGGACTGAAGCTGAGGTCTGCAGGAGGGAAAAAAAAAACATAAAAACAAATAACTGGAAGTAAAGCAAGTCAAAGAATCCCCATCTACACTGAGCCAGGAATAGCATTTGTCTGGTTATTTTCAACTGGCACAGGATGCTTCCAACTATTTCCTGGCTGAGGAACATTGAAGGAATACCAGCACATAGCAATGGCCCTTCCCCTCTGGCCTGATGCAACATGAAGGGAAAAAAGACCCTTATTATTTGTCCTTCACTAGATTCAAACAAGCCATGGGGCTCACCAGCACTTCCTTCCCAGTGCTTGATGGGATATTCTGCTGACAAACCACTCAAATTAAAAAAAAAACAACAAAACAAAAAAAAAAAAAAAAAAAAAACCAAACAACAACAACAAAAAAAAACCACAAATAAAAAATTATTTAGAAAAAAAACCCTGCACAGTGCATCAGGAGTTGTGTTCTGTACAGAAACAGCACCACAAATTCAGCAAGTGGCATTTTTTCCTCTGGAAAAAGCCTGTCCCTAAGCTGTCACACACAACAGGGCAAGAGACACCCACCACACTGGTCTTGAAGGCCTCAAGGGACCTCTGCAGACTGGGGCAGAACTTCCATGTTCACAATTCCAGACAATTAAATGAGTTTCATCACCCTGATATCCAGAGCAGGATACAGCCCCAACTCCCTTCTCCAAAGTGTTCTTTTCATCCCCACTGTCCATGGTGGGAAAACATCCCTGAATTTCCATGGCCAGTTGAGGCTACCTGGGGAAAGCACACACCTCCAGCACCTTCCCTGTGTAACTCAGAGCTAAAATGTCAAATTTCCCTAGGAATTTATTTCCAAAGCCCTTAAAGGGATGTGAGGAGCAGGCCATGAAGATGCTGGAAATCTACAGTGCCTCTTCCCTCACTACTCTCCCCACCCAATGGGTTAAAGCACTTCAAGCAAAGCCAGATTTTCAGCCTGATGTCGAATTTAATCAAATTCCATCAAGCACATCCATGATTAAAAGAAGGCAGCATCCAACTGCATAGGAACAACCTCCACTTGTGCCCCCAAAGCCTTTCTGAGCTGATTTCTGTAACCTTCTTCTATGGGGAGGCAACACCAGTGATCCTGAGGGGTTACACAGTGTTTACAACAATAATAATGTCTCAAATAAACTAGTCAAACCATAATTTTAAAGCTTAAAATAACTGAGAAAGGCATTGTGCAGGTTTGGTGGGGTTTTGTGTGATTTTTTTTTTTTCCTTCTGCACAGAAATCAGCACTTAAATGAACAGACAGCTTGAAACAGGAGAAAAAGCACAATCAGGTGGTTCACAGGAGGACTGCAGAAAGACCAAAAGAACCACAAGACAGAATTGTAGACATGCAAAGCTACAGGACAAGAAACATTGAAAAAGGGACTATATCCTTTATATATACTATGAAAGGAAATAAGTGGATTTTTCCCCCTCCAAAACAAGAAGCTTTAAGTTTTAAAACAGTTTAAGGAACATTAGAAAAGAGGATGCTAACAAATCTCTGCTTTCAGCATTACATCTCACACCCAGCTACAAAAAGTCTTACTTTTAACAAAAGTTCACAAGTCATGACTACAAAAAGTCTGAGAACATGCTGTACCTGGGCTGCCATTTGTGAATGAAACTTCTGAAGCTGAGCATTCAAAGCATCATTCTGCTCTATCAGCTCCTTGTAAGAGAGCACAGAAAGAAAAGCAGGCTGAGATCTGCAGCTACTCCACTTTGGCTAGGATTAGCTTTTAGCCATGATTATGTTAGTAAGAACAGTTCAGCATTTACATGTCAGACACTTCACAAAAAGATGCTGGTTTTTTTCTCCCCACTACAACCAACCAGTTGGAGTAGAAGCACCAGAACCTGTTCTGTATCAAGGAAAAGCATTCCCTGCTCCACCACAATCCATCTGCTTTCCCTGAAGCCCTCAAAGGTTATGTCCATGCTGCCTCTCACCACCTGATGCCAGGAGGAAGGAGATCACACAGACACCAAAGGCTCATGGCTGCTCCCCACACCATGGATCATTTCACAGCTTGGCAAATGGGGTCAGCACCATTTCCTGACTTGGCTTCTCAAGGTGTGAGGTGGCCCCACACCTCCTCAAAGCACCACACACGAGGTCTCACTCCACAAGCAGGGTTTTTTCATCCTTTATTCAGTGGGAAAGCTTCACTAAAGCAGCATTTCAGGGATATTTCTGTGTTTCCACAGACACAAAGCGAAAGGGAAAACCCCAAACCCTTAAAACACTTGAGGAATACTACCTGCACCTGCATTTGCATGGAGTCCTCCTCAGTAGCTCTCTTTTGCTCAGCCTCCAATAACTGCAGCATCCTCTGCTCCAGCTGCTGTTTTGACACCATTGTATCAGTAAGTTTACTGTGCAAGCTCTGGATTTCATTGTCTTTGGCCACAAGCTTATTCTGCATATCTGTAGCAGAAATGTCAGGATTTTAATTCAGAAGTCAATATTTAACTGTGAGGGAAATCATTTTCACTGTAAATGGGGAGACTGATTAGGAGCCTCACTCCAACAAGGTTCAGCTCCCCCATCAGCATTCAGACCACCTGGGATCCCAAAACACTTTCCCCAGGGGTGCTGAAGCAGGGCTGACTTCACCTGAGCTTTATTTAAGACATTTACTCAATAATGCCCTTTTTTTTTTTTACAAATGGCAACAGCCAGTTCATTGCAGTAAGCATTATTTGGGAATTTTGTGATACGTGCCTTGCTGTGCTGCTTCATGTTCTGCTGTTCTTTTCCTGAGATAAGCCTGGATTTCTTCCCATCTTCTCTCTGCTTCCTGCTGCTGGACCTTCACATTGAAGGAAGAGTTGATGAGAAGAGCTTAATTAATTTCTTTACCTTTAATTTCTTTTTGAAGCACTCAGAGTGCATGTCCTCAGTGCTAGTCCCAAAACATATGGCAATGAAGTGAAATTGTTTCTTGTTTCCATTAGGGCACATCAGAGAGACAGAGTGCTCTGTAATCCTCCTCCTAGACTAGTTTAGCCTATTAATTTGAAAGGCAAATTGTGAACAGGATTTCATTATAGGCTCTTAACAGAATGGTTTCTGTAATATGAAAATGTAGCATCTTTGCCCTGATAGTTCAGAATTAACACCAGAAGCCAGACTAGCCAAGCATCACATAAATCTGCATCCAGTAATTAAAACATCTCAACTCTAGATAGCAATTCTCCACCTGCCAGGGCAAAAGGCAGGGAGAACTTCTGGTATGTAAGATTTAATTGCAAATATTAAAGAAATCATGAGCTCTGGACTGACATTCTGAAAACACTTTCTCCTATTAAAAAAAAAAAGGCAAAATAATTTTGGTTCAAAAGAAACAGAAAGAGATTTATCCATAAACCTGACCACTTACATTTTAACTCTTTAAAAAGTATATTTATTTTTAAATTTATTTTATTAATTTATATTTGAAAATTAGGAGTTAAATTAATTTAACTCTTTTAAAAGTATATTTAAATTTTTTATTAATTTATATTTAAAAATTAAAGAGTTACATTAATTTAACTCTTTAAAAAGTATATTTATTTTAAAATACATTTAAGCAAAAACATGTAGCTTCAAATGAAAGCCACACAAGGACAGTGCCATCTGGATGAATGGCTCTGAAGTACCAACTCCTGTTGGAATTGTACTCTCACAGAAAGCAAAATAAAAAGCTTAACTGGTGATGTTGAAAAGATATTTACCTGGAAGGCAGGTTTCACTTCACAGGGAGGTCTGTAATCATTCAAAACCCAGTGCACTGAATAAAACCATTAAATAAACCCCTAGGCTGGCTGAGCCCATCTGAAACGAGCAGCTCAAGCAATTCCCACCCGGCCTCACATCCCAGCTCACATAAAACCCCTGCACAGCCTGGCAGGCAGAGCAAACCCCAGGCACCTTGAGCTGGGCCACTGCCTGCTCTGCATTCTTCTTCTGGAGCTCCTCCTGCTGCAGTTTGCTGCTCTTCTCCCCCAGCTCGTTCATCAGCCTGGCGTAGTCCTGGCGCAGCTTGTTCAGCTCTGCCGACTGCCTGCAGACAAAGCAACATTGCCACGGGGCTTTGTGACATTCACGTTCTCTGGACACAGAGACATCGTTCTGTCTCGCAGGAGAAGCACAGAGAGAAGAAGAGAAAACAATCTTTATCTCTGCTCCTTTGTTTTCCCCATGTGGAATGTGGTGTGGAGATTGTTTACCTGCAGTGATTGCTGGGCTGGATTCTGGTGAAGGTTGTTTGGGGTCAGTGACCAATGGGATCCAGCTGTGGCTCAGACTCAGCAGAGAGTCACGAGTTTGTGAGTTAGTTAGATAGGTAAGTAAGAAGTAAGTATGTAGAATAGGACAGTATCTCTTTAAATAATATATTAATGTAATATAGTATAGGTTTAATAAAGCAGATCCTTCAGCCTTCTGATCTGGAGCCAGACATCATTTCTTCCCTGGATCCGGGGTCACTGCATTTTCACTATAGGGGTTTGCTACTCAAATGTCAACAGCAAGTCCTGTATTTGCAACCAAAGGGTGTTTTCCCCCCTCTAAAACTGTTTTATCCTAGGAAAGGGATGCAGGTCAGGTAGTCCTGGCCACAGCAGCAGAACCATCACTCCTGCTCATCAGCACAAACTAAAGGTCAGCAAGAAGCCACAGGCAGCAGCTCCTGGAAGAGGTCTGCAAGCTGACTGGCAAGATTTGGGCAGGCTGATGTCAACTAAAGAGGCTCAGCATAAGGAAAGGTCTCACATGGAAATTCACATTCTTTTCCTCCTCCCATAAAGGATTATTGATCCCAGGCCTGCTGAGGACTATTCCTCCTGCACTACTAACTGCACACATTTCTTCAGAACATTTGTTGCCTCCTGGCCCTGACCTGACTATTAACTTATGGAGGTATCTGATGCACTTTCTCAGCTGGGAGACAAGATTATTTGTTCAGCCCAAAGGAAGAATTTTAAGAGGCTCCCCTTTGTGCCTAAGCAAGTAAAAAGCATTTCATTTTTAACTCAAGTCTGCTTGAATTAAAGCCTTTTCAGGATAACTGTCTGAAAGATAACGATGCTTCATTTAAATGAACAGGACACATAAAGTGAGGGTTCCACACTCTTCTCTGAGCACTTGACATTCAGTAGTAAATATCTGAGAGAGGATATTGTGTCAGTTTTGTCTTCTACACACCTTAACCACGGTGCTCAGCTTTTACCTGCACAATGCACAAAATCCTCCCTGCCAGCTCAGGGGCAGCCCAAGTCATAACTCCCAAAAGACAATTTTTGTTCCTCCATTTGTAACATTTGTAACACCAGCAAATAAATCCAAGTGCCACCCCAGCAGCATCAGTAACTGCAGGGTATTGACATGTAAGTTTAGAGCTGCTGTTCTCCCAAGAGGCCACAACCAGCAGCTCTCCTGAAGCCCCAGGGGAAGGATACACATCCTGCCAAAAACACCAGAGGTGCCCGAGCACTGCTGCACTTTTTTCTCTTAAAGCCTCAGCAGCACAGCCTAAAAGCTCAGGCTTCAAGTTGAAAAAAGGCAATTATTTATTCTGAAAGCCCTGGCTCAATGCAAACACCACCAGCTACCTGTCCAGCCCAAAATATTTGTGTTCCCAACTTAACCACTAACTCAGAGACAGCCAAGGACTTGGAAACAAAAGAAGCAGAAGCCAGAACAACTCTTCAGGGGAGGCTCAAAACCACACAGAGCTCCAAATAGCTGCCAACATACTTGCTCTCCATTTGATTGGTGGAGGTGCTGACAGCATCTCTCAGGATACCATTTTCCTGCTTCAGGTGGCTTATTTCTGCCTCCATCTGCTCACGGAGCTGCTGGAACTGATGGGGAAAGAAAGATCAATTCTGTAAAAGATTAGGCTAAGGAGCAATAATAACAACAAAAAAAAAATCAGCTTGTAGAAGTAGGTAAGATATCACAATAATTTCAGTAAATCAAACTAAGTGGATTTTTTGGGAGAGGGGGAGGTTTGTTCCTTCCTCTCACACCAGTTCTTAAATTAAACTGTGCTACTGAGACCCTCGTGCTCAAATCAAAGCACAGGTTTCCTTTTATACCAGTGCATCAACCTATTTATCAAGGCAACCTTTTTTATGGTTTAAAAGGCTACATAAGTGCTACTCAGAATACCAATTGCTCAGCTACATAACCTGAAATATTTATCAATAACTGGATACCAATATATTACTTTTCCAAAGGGAAATAAAACAAACGTGCTGTGAATTATCTTGTTTGCTGTTCCTTTCAACAAACCAGGAAAAGTAACAAAAAACTAACAATACACAGATTACAGCATGCAAACTGCAAAAGGCCAGTCCTCATCTAATATTCTGATTTTCAGCAAGGCTCCAAAGCTGAGGCAGAAAGAAGCCCTAATAACCCAAGGTTCAGAATGGTGTGAACAAAGGCAAAAGACAGGATTCAAAGAGAAAAAATGGACTCTGCATATGCAGACACAGCAAAGCTGGTCTTGGAGCCCAAAAGTCTGCTCTGAAAATCCTTGAGCACACACAACACTCTTCCTTTATCAGTGCCAGTCTGTAGATATGGCTGACACCATTCCAAGACCCAGTTTCATCAAGTGGATGATTCATCAGTGAGCCTTTCTCACACTAGAAAATCCAAATAAATGTTTGTCTAACAACTCAGCAGCAGGGAGCAGTCCCTTGCAGGGCAGCCACCTCCAGTTCTGCCCCAACAAACACAACAAGCTGGGCCTTGGACATTTACTGGGGGGTTCTTTTCCTTGCCTGTTTTGTTTTTTAATGCCAACAAGATCCCAAAGAAGCAGGGGCACAAATCCCACCCAATGGGAAGCTGTGATTATTTTCAGCTCCTCTGCCATGCTGCAGCACATCAGCAGAGGGAGCAGGACCAGAGCACTGGACCTTTTGTATTTCCTTTCTCCAGCTCAGCCTGGGACAGCAGCACTTGCTAAAGTCTCCCAGGTGTGCCCAGGTCTCCTTCCCCAGCCAGCAGCAAGAGCCTCTCCTTGTCCAGTTATCTACACAGGTTCCAAGGAAGTCTCCTCTGCTCCAAAACTGCAGAGATGCTGCTCTCCAAAGGGCCATGACAGAAGATACAATTTTGAATTGGGAAGTTCACGTGTTTGGCTTAATGCTATGACATCCATACAGGAAAGAATGACCAGAATGAAATCTAAGCATAAGATGGGCCCTTTTCCTTAGAAAAATCTAAGTTAAACTTTTAAATCTGATTAAACAAACATTTCTAAAGTCACTCCATTAAGCAACTAAAATAGAAAGTAACAAGGGTCTTAAAAAAATACAAGTGGCTGCTCCTGAAATATTTGCAGCAAGGCACTCCCTCAGGCACCGATATTTCATGTGTATTATGCTATGCTGTCACTCTGTACTATAATCTTAGAGACATTTATCTGCTGGTAAATGATCATCAGCATTAGTGGCTCCCTTAAGCTGAGTATTTCAATTAGACTTTACACTTTAATTGAGTAACATTTCAGCAGAACACCAGGAAGGAAAAGTAACTCGATTAGGGACCAGCTGCCTGGCCAGCGCCGGGCTCTACACACCTCAAAAGCCACCTGTGAGAACTCCCTTTCTTTTAAATCAGGAAGCTACCACAAAGTTTTGCAGTGATTTCTCAGCAGCTGTGCATGAGCATCAACTGCAGCAGTTTTTGGCAAAGCATTTACCTTTATCTTCATCTGCTGAGACTCTTGGTAGCTGACGTGGATTTTGCTCTGGAAGGTGCCGTGCTCCTTCTCCAGCGCGTTGATGCGCTCGCGCATCTTGGCCGTGAGCAAACCATTCCTCTCCTTCTCTGCCACCAGCTCCTGGGGTGGGAAGTGACAGGAAAAGGGAAACAACTCACCCACTGCTGCTTTCTAAAGGCTAAGAGGCTTTAGGAGCACTAAAAATACAGCAAGTGTGCATCAAACCGAAGTTGTTGGAGTTTTGGATGCTGAGAATTTTAGACTTTCTGTGCTGACAGACTCTGACTCCCAGGAGAGCACTTCAAAATTTGACCTGAGGCTGTGGAGAAAGCTTCCAAAACTGATTGATAGCACTGGGATTATGGGTGTGTAGTTGATTAGAAGTGTGTGATATCACAGGGTGGAAATCAGAGTTCAGAGTTTTAGAATATGGTAATATATATACAGAGCAAAACAGAAGTTTTAAGGCAGAAGCTAGTCCTTCTTCTTTACCTTCTTCCTTACCTTCTTCTTCATGGGTTTGGGGTGGTATTTTGTAATTGGACTGAAAAGTCAACATTGTGGACTTCAAATGATTAGTTATTAGATTAAAAGTGAAAATAATTTAAGTGTCATTTCTTAATTAGATAGTTTAGCCTTAAAAAACCTATAGCAAAGGGTTGTTAACCATTTTATACCTAGTTAGTGAAGAACTGCAGAACTCACTACCTGTGAAATGGTAACATAAATAAGAAAAAATAAACACCTAAGTCTGAACACAAACTATTGTTTGGAGTACCTTCAATCCCAAGCTCAACAAGAGAAAAAAGGAACCAAAAACCAACATTCAATGGTGTGAGGATTGAACTCACAACCTTCACAAATTCAGCATCAAATCTTTGCTCAGTAAATTTACAGAATCAGACCACGCTTCCAAAACCTTACAGTGATCTTGTACCATCATAAATCTCACGTTTATTAAAAAGTCTGCCAATTTAAACACTGATCTTGTGTTGTCTCAGAAGAGATGGGAGTCTTATTTCTATCAAGTCTGGTCAAATCACAGAGCCCTAACAACCAAAACCACAGATATCACAGAGGACAAAGCTTAGACTTTCATCCCAAGTTGAGCAAAATGAAGAACACAGGTAAAGCAACATGGCAAAATAGAGCACTTTAGAGCAAAATAATTGCTTTGTAGCAGGTTGCAAAGCCAGGAGCTTTGCCACAGGAGATGGGCTATTAGTGCACTACAAAGGCCAGAGGAGCCCTGAATCCCACCAGCATGATGCCATATTATAGCTTTCAGATGAAAATACACATTGCTTTTTAATCTTTTATTAGCCAGTAATTCAACCCAGACACCTGAGAAATCCACAGAGCTGCTCCCCTGCAACATAAATGCACTTGCTGTAGTAAGCAAAACCATTAAGTGCAGCTTTCAGCAGCTCTCATCACACAAATAGCAATTTGTACCACCCCAGCTTCAGGTGTTTTTAGCCACACAACTCCTAACACTGCCAGGGAGTCCTGACACAATTTAAATGCTCTAAATTATTAGCCTGAATACCCTCCATCTCTTTGGAGTAATTATAGTCTTTTTCACCTTATAGTTTAAATAAAAGCTATACTGCCTTGTAGATCAAACTCCAAATTTTATG
Organism: Vidua chalybeata; assembly: GCF_026979565.1. Taxonomy (NCBI): domain Eukaryota; kingdom Metazoa; phylum Chordata; class Aves; order Passeriformes; family Viduidae; genus Vidua; species Vidua chalybeata. The sequence goes on along the minus strand of NC_071535.1, from coordinate 3,654,141 downwards.
TCACTTCTGCAAATACAATACAGACAGCTTGAAACAAATCTTTCTCCATTTTTTTAAACTAAGATGCAACTAAAAGAAGGCCACCAGGACACACTGCAGCCTCCTTTAGCCCTACACCAATCCCACCATTCACTTGCAGTCCTCAGTAACCCAGCTACCCTGTCAGGGCAGAACCAGGGATCCTGGGAAGATTTAACTTTTCCCCAGTTTTGTTTTGCCAAATACCTTTGAGTCTTGAGGTACTCAGCTCTTTCTCTCATTTATCCTCTCCAGGCATTATCTTTATCAAGATCCCTGCAGGAATCATTCTGCACCTTAAAGCACCTTTAGCTTTTGACAGTGCTTTCAGAGGAACACATTAACTGGAAGATAAGAGCTTTTATCAGTCAAGCTGAGTTTTACCCCTTGATTGTCCTGATACTTCAGCATTGCAGCAACTTTGCTTTTTTCCATTTTCTCACAGCTTTTCCCTTCCCCAATTCAGATGGGAAACCCCCCCCTACAATGACTCCTAACTCTACAGCTCCTGCCTCTCCTTTACAAGCACCACTTTGCAGATGCTTTTTCCCCAACCACATCTGCATTTCCCATACTCAGATTCCTTCATCCATTCCCTCTGCTCCTTCAGCAGCAGATCCCTCTCTCCAATTTTATCCTGCAGTCCTGAGCCAGTTTCTTTTTTCCCTCCAAACACATCACAAGCCCTTCTCTCTCTAGTTAAGACACTGACTATCCCAAACCTCTTGATCCCACTTGTAAACACCTGTGCCCTTCCAGGAGCTCACACAACACCCACTCCCTTCTTCCCCTCTCATCTCCCAAGGCTCCCAACTCCTGCATCCTCTGGCTACTCTGCTCCCACCTTTGGCCACCCAGCTTTCTGTGCCCAAATTATATCCCACAATGTGGCTTCCTGAGTCTAATGTTTATGTGCTTCCAGACCAGGCAAAACACATAAATCTTTCTCCCAAGACTCCAAAATTCTCCTATCTGCCTCATTATTTGGTCTACTGTAACTGTTTTCCTCTGAAACATTCATAAAAGAGTAAATTTTAATAAACTAGTTTTGACAGTGATGCATCAGCATCCCTCTAAGCCCAAAGCAATCAGAGCTGCACCTCCAGGGGGCTAAGCAGGCAGTCTGCACTTTCTGTATTTTTCTTCTTGAGGAAAACCAATGATTGTTGTGCCTAGAAGCACACAGGCATGTGAATGCTACACTATGGACCAAATTAAAACTGTGATGCAGGAAAGACATTTCATATTTGCATCCACAGAACAGTCTCGTAGTGGTGAAGGAAGTGCTTTTAAAGTAACCATTTGAACAGAAAAACAGGCTCAGCTTACAAGTCTCAGAGAATTGAACTCCCTGGAAAAACTACTGGAAAGTAAATGCATAAATACATTGTAAAGCCAAACATAGTGTCTTGGCAAACTTCTTCAGGAGAAATATTCCACCTTTTGGCTTAGCTCAGTGAACCAGCACTTGCTGGCTGCTAGTCCTCCAAACCCCTGCTCCTCTCTATAGCCACAAACACCTCAGCATTTACCTGGGAGAGCTGCTTGCACTGCTCCTTTGCAACAGCTGCCTCCTCCTTCATTGCTGCGAGCATCTTCTCCTTGTCCTGGAGCTGGTGCAGAGCTGCAGCTGTCTCAGCCTTGCTGGCCTGCAGCAGGATGACATAAAAATAACCACAAGTAGTGGCACAGCACGCTAAAAGGCAGCAGAGCAAACCTGACAGGAGGAAACACTCCCTCCTGCTCCCAAATTTTCCATCTGCACGATGCACGTGGTGGCACCACCGGTACCCAGTTCTGCCACTAATGGATTCACCAGGCAAAGAAATGCATTTTCAAAGCATGGAAAGCAATTAAGAGGGTAAATGGGCTCTTAAGGGGCTTCCCATTGGAAGAGAGCTGCAGTGGGGAAAACAAAGAACAGCCATTAAGAGAAATAATGGGAAAAGATGCAGAGATGCTGAATCAGTCAATAACTGCAGCTGGAAGGACTTCCAGGATCAGGGCAGGTATAATCCAACAAATGTAATTGCTTGAAAAATCTCACCACAAAGGGAAAAGGAAACACTGATCTGGTGTCTCCCTCCACTCCCCAGGAGAGCCTCCAGCTGATGTAGTTACATTTCTGCTGGCACATTGACACAAAAAGTTTCAGTGACACTCCAGGGAATAGACCTAGAGGAACAATCCCCACGGTCCTGCTACTTGCATACTGGTCCTACAAATGAAATAAATGCAATGAAGAGCACAAATTCTGTTTGTGCTCAGACTTGACTCAGTGAAGTGTGTTGGTCGTGCAGTCTCAGCCCTTGAAGGGTTCAAGCCCGCACTGGATAAAGCCCTGAGCAGCCTGAGCTGACCTCAGAGCTGGTGCTGCTTTGAGGAGGAGGTTGGACTACTTGGACTTCACTCATTGAAGTCTGATAACTGAAGAAGGAAAGAAGTGTCAGTCTCATAAATGGACCCTGAATTTGTTTGGAAATTCTCCTTTAGTGTAATGTGCATGCCTGCAGTACAAACACACTGTCAGTGACTTACAAGAGCTACAGAGACAACACAATTCACACTTCCACCTACAGAAACCTACATTTCTTTTTGTTGTCTACAAACCCAGGAACTCATTTTCACCCTAAAGGTTCAGTTTTAACACCAAACCTTCCATTAAAAGAAAAAAAAAACACAGCAAGCAGGGTGGCTGCTCAAACAGGCAACACCATTCCAAGGGTAGCACTACTGGGTTTTGTCTTTGGAGGTTTTCAAGATGCAACTGGACAAATCCATGAGCAACTTGCTCAGAATTCAGTGTTGGACCTGTTCTGAGCAGGCAGTTGGACTACACAGCCTCCTGAAGCCCCTCCCAAGTTGTGCTGTTATGCTGATCTATTGCATGAACTGGACTGACACGCAGCCAGTTCTGCATTTCTGCTCCGGTACCGTGCCTGCAGAGGAACACAGGATTGCAAGAGCTCAAGTGTGACATGCAGGATGTGACAAGCACAAAGTGACACCCACAGTGAGTCATGGCAGGGAGGAGTAGGTGTGTGCCCAGCAGCAGGACAAGAAGCAATGGCCACAAACTAAAACACAAGTTGCACCTCAACATGAGAAAGAGCTGCTTTCCCTGGAGGATGGCAGAGACCTGGAAGAGCTGCCCAGGGAAGTTTCCATCTCTGGAGACATTCCAAATCCACATGGACACATTCTTGTGTCACCTGCTCCAGGTGACCCTGCCTTGGCCAGGAGCTTGGACTGGATGGCTTCCAGAGCTCCCTTCCACCCCAAGGATCGTGTGATTCTGTATTGATAAGATATTGGTGGACACCATTCTCTTCTGTCTTGACTACAAGAATTAAAAAGAACTGCCAAGCACTGGCACAGGTTGCCCAGAGGGGTTTTGCAGCCATTCCCTGAAGACTTCCAAGATATCCAGACTGGATAAAGGCCTGAGCAGCGTGGGCTGACCTCAGAGCTGGTCCTGCTTCAGCTAGGAGGCTGAACTCCAAACCCCTCGAGGTCCCTTCCAAACCTGCACTGCCCTGCAATCCTATGAAAAATATCCAAAGAAGTTAAACTACTTTCTATAGACTTGCAAAACACAGAATTGGCTGATCAAGTGCACAGCCACAGCAGCTTGTCTGAATTCCTCTCATAGCTTATCCTATTTACACGTTTGGGAAAGATCACTCCCAAAAGTCACCAGCCATCCTTCCCTGTGCCAACACACACGTGCCAGCAGCAGCATTCCTGCTTTATTCCTCGCTCTCCCCAAGTGGCCAGAGCCACCCCTGGAGTGGCAGATGGCAGCACAAAGGCATCTGACAGCTCACTGCTGCATGCCAGGCAAGCACAGAGCAGCTGGAGAGAGTCTCCCAAAGACAGATCACACTGTCGGAGCTGATCTGACAGCACCTCTTCCAATTTCTGGTTGTTTAATAAGTTTTGTCTTCCCCCCCCCACACACTCCACAGTCATTCACCTTTTGCAAGAAATCATGAATTGCACCAGATTTTTCCTTTAACACCTCCACTACACAACGGGCCTCGTCTTCAGAGAAGATCATATTCTTCATGGACGTTACAAAATCCTTGAATTTTACTTCAGCATTCTCTGCAACACAGAAGGGAGGATTTATTTACTTTGGACTCCATACAGAATTATTTATTTTGCCTTGAAACAGCATGTGATGGGGTATCATTATGCATTATATTTAATTCCAGTCTGAAATGCCAAGAAGCAAGAGGTCATGAACATTGAGCAAAAACAACATCTCTCCAATTTAAACCCGATAACAATCTGCCAGCTGATAGTTTTGGGAAAAGAGAAAATCCCACCACTCTGTTTGCACAGTTGGTAACGTTTATAGTGCTGCTAGCAAGAAGACAAAGCATAACACAGATTTTGGAGGAGAAAAATAGCATAAATGTGAAAAATTGAAGAGTTCTTTCCAGTGTATCATGACAGTAATTTAAACTGAGGTCTCAATTTGGAGGACAGCCTGGCTGCACAAGCAATATGCCCATGAAAAGTTAATTAATTAAAAAACTGGCACATTTTTGATTACAATATATGGAAGACAAAAATATTAACTTCCAAATTTAGATTGAAGGAACTGCTGCAAGAAGAGTTCAGCAGCAGGAAGATAAATCAGTAAGATCCCTCTTAATGGCTGGCCAAGTGTTTAAAGAGACACACACAAGGAAAGATAATTCAACTGAACTATTCTCTAACAAAAACCACTGCTCACAAACAGGCTGCTCATAGACAGGTCATTAGGTGGCCCTCTGACTCCAGGAAATGGGAGCACAACACCAAGGCACCCCATATCCCTGTCAAATATTCACCAGTGCCCAAAAGTGTGTGAAGGGATGGGAAGAATTAAAAAAAGCACAAGCTTAGAAATGATGCTTGGTCAGAAATCACCCCATAGGTCATGGAGACAAGTCTGGGTTTCTCACCACAGGTGCTAAACATGCCCTGAAATCAAATTACACATCAAACCCAAAGATCTGTCCGAGAAATAAATAAAGAACAAAAAAGCAGCGGTGACTCTATGCCCTAAAAGAAATTACCAAGCATAAAATCATTGAATGACAGAGCATGGGGAGGGAGTGCTGAGGAATTCTAGCACACTCTCTCCTAGTCCTAAATCCAACTTAGTCGTCACTTCAGCTCACATCAGTGCTGCATTGACATCATCAGTGATGCTGCTACCAGGAATATGCCAAGATCCTGAGACCACAACCCAGTGAGCCAGGAACTGATCCCAGCTGGGCCAGGACCAGCCCCATGCTCCCTGAAGGCACAGAGACCTTGCCCTTGCATCCAAGGAGCTTACAATTAGAGCAGGGCAAGATTTCTATATTGGGAGGGCAAATCCCAGCTGACACAGGAGAATTAGGAGTTCATGGAGAAGGTCACAGCGTGCTGAGGAAATGAGAAGGGACAGGAGCATGTGAGGGACTCTGATGCTGCAGGACAGTAACCTGCAGCCACTGAGCCAGAAGCACAAGAGGAGCCTCAGGAATGTGGGAATCCAATTAAAGAGCTGCCAGGAAGCGTTTGAGGGGGTACTTTAGAAGACAAGACTAAAAAGAGAGGTTCCAAAGAGTGAAATGAGTGACCAGACAGTGCTGAAGAATCAGCCTTCTGCCCAAACCTGAGCTGGGTGTCACTGCTCAGCTGCCTGGCTTCTCTCTGGCTGCTCACAAATCTGAGGTCTCACCTCATGGCTCAAACTTACTCGTTTGTCAGGCTTTGAGATGGTCAGAGGCCTATTTAAAGCTTCAGGGTACAACACAATGCTCATTAATCACTCCAGGCATTTGTGGGAGAGTATGAAGGAAGTTTCCCTGTCCCAACCAATTCCAAGTGTACTGAAGGGAAAATTTGGAGTCTCCCTGGAAATTGCCAGACTCTCTCCACTGGCAATCTGCTTCAGGTCACTCTGTATTGCACTGGCTCAGCCTCAGATAGCTCCATCAACAGCCCTAGAGCATGCAGGCTGCCCTTCCAGCCTCCAGCAGACTCCAAGAGCTTGTGCTGCACGCCCTGGCTTTGGAGTCCATCCCTGTGAGCAATGCCTGAACTCTCCACTGTGAACTCCCTCACTGCATCTGTGTGGTCTGTGATCACCCCTTTGCTCACTGGGGACACAAAAGCCCAGTCAGAGCTGAAAGGATTCAGATGGCACAGAGCCCTTTCCACAGTGCCAAGACAAGGCAGAAGCGAGCACACACAAGAGCATCCTGCAAAAACGTTTTCCTCAAATCCCATCCTCACAATACATCAGAGAGGATCCCCCTCCTCACACGTTTTCCCTGTTAAAGTTTGCAAGCAGGCTACACCAGAAAGAGACTGAAATATCAGTTTCTTACCTTTATCTGTTTCATTCTTCAGTTTCTTGCCACTGCTCTTCTGGATACCCTCATTCACATTGTGTTTTACAACTTCAACCGGCTCACGCTTTTCCAAAGTGCCTGAGTCAGAATTATCCATCAAAGGAATATAAGTGGTTGCTTGAATAAGAGGTTCATCCACCAAAACTGTAATCATAAGTCCACAGGATGGGTTAAAGCTTTGTAATAATTGACACCAACATTTTTAGAGAAGGTGCCACAACATTAAGAGTTGAAGTAAAGCATCCTAACCTCAATAGTTAATTATACTCTCCATATCTATTATCCTTCACAGTTTAACTCATTAAAGCTCTTCAGGTAAGTCCATTACAGAAAGGTCTCTAATGCATAGTAATTTAATAGCTACAATTAAATTTCTACTTCCAAAGCTGTCTTTTAGCATTTTAACAAGAAGAGAAGAACCTTTACATTTGACTTTCATTTCACTTCAGTTAGAAAGTTGCACATGGCATCAATGGTTTTACTTGTGGCTGTACAGGAAATCATTCAGCATCCCTAAAATACCAGTAAAGCCTTTTGTCCCCATTCTGTTAAAAGCTGGTACTTCACTGCCAGCTTTTTCATGGATTACATCACCTGTGAACTCAGCCACTTAGGCAGAACACGCAGCAGGGGCAGCACTGGAGCTTATTTTGCATGCGGACTCCACTGCACTTAATGAAGATCTCTCATCTGTCAGAGCAGGCTCTGGGCATCATTAACATGCAGAGAGGTGCTCAGAGGCACTGCCTGACCCCAGCCCTCCACTCCCACACCACTGGATCACCGTGGTGAGGAGCAGGCTCTGTCCAAAGAGCTCTTCAGCAGAGACAAAAGCAGGCGAGGGGACAGCAGGAGTGGCAGACCTGGGGCAAGAGGCACAGCCAGAGCTGCAGCTGCTGCTTGCCCAGCTCCTGCTCCACACTGCCTGCAGGATGCCAGAGGCTGTGCATGGGCCAGCAGGCAAATCACTGCCCCAGCCAGCCCAGACTGCAGGGCTGATGGACAACAGATGCCAGGCACCAGCACAGAGAGAGGAGGAACTGGGTGGGATGCAGGGTTTTGGGCATCAGTGCAGAACAAGTATGCACTCCTGGCTGCCAGAGAGCCAGTTATGAAACACACTTAAATTCTGGCTGCTGTAAAAGGAGGAGAATAGGCCAGATGGACCTTTTTGTGTCACCTGGTGTCTCTCCACTTAAGCAGCCAGCAAACACCTGCAGGTACACTGCAAGCTCAGAAGAGAGGAGAGCTCTCCTCTAGCAGAAACAACCATCAGCTACTCCAGTTGCTCTCCTCATATTTTCCCTTCCTCTCCTTATGAACTTCCTTTCCTTTCAACACCTATTTAATATCAATGAGACATTTTGCAGTATGAAAACCCCACAGTCATGTCTTGGCTAATCCTGGTGTCCACCACAGCTCATTTTTACTCTGTCATTTTGGAGAGGTGGCTTGAAAAGAAAACAGTTTGCATTCAAATAATGCATGAGCTATTGCCCTGTAGCACTGACAGCTCAGCTTTGCTATTGCTGAGCTGGTACTGACATTTCCTGCCATGTACAGACAAGTTTGTGGCCCCTAAAAAAGTGCAATGCACCCATTTCCATCAGGAAAAGCACAAGAACATCCATAAAAGCTGATCATATCCTGAGTTCCCCATCAATAGGCTTTTCCCAAGAATCATTTAGGAGTTCTTCAGTTATACAGGAACCCCTACAGTGCTTGGAACTTCATCCTGGACTGAACAGGGCCCACGACAGATCTGCACCCTGATAACCTGACCAAAGTATAAAGGGAACAGTGGGCAACAGTGTCTCCTCCAGGAGCAGCCCCTCAGCTTCCAACTTCATAGCTGCCCCAGCAGAGAAGAGTCTTGAGAAGCTAACAAGGTGACCTCACAGAACTTCATGGTCACCCTGTGTCCACAAGCCAGACACAACAGCAGTCATTGTAAAAAAATTAAAAAAAAAAAAAAAAAGAGAAAAACACACAGACACAGAGGCACAGTGAGCCAAGAGGACACAAGAAGCAGCATCTTGGCAGAGAACAAGGGATGACAACAGTGAAAGCCTTGACAGCAAAGATGAACAGTTTCTGTTGGAGCAAGAGCCAGCCAACAAAAGGACAATAAGAGAGGAATGTGGTCAAAGGAACTGGCTGAAAAAACTGCAATCTTGTTTGGGGCAAAGACTGCAGCAGTTCCAGACATGCCTTGCTCAGAGCAGCTTAGAGCTTGCTCAGCTTATACTCTAAGGCTGCACATTACTCCTCATTCAAGTGTGGATGTTTGGATCCAGGAGGGCTCAGAAAGGTTCACAACATCCATTACCCCGTGCTCAGTGGTACCAGATGTTCATAAAATTTAACAGGATCTCAGGCTCAGCAAATCTCTCCTACCTGGAATTCCTGCTTTTTCAAATCAAGACTTACTATTCTACGAGTTCCTTTTCCAAAGGAAGAAGAACTAAAGCATGAATGGCAAAAAGGTTTAACAGTCAGGTTTATCTGAGCCATGTCACAGACTGGATTCTTACCATTATCAACTTTCTGCTTCTTTGCAGAGACCTTCTTCTTCCCTGACACATTTTCTTGCTTTATCTCCTGGTGGAGCAGCACTGGCTCTTGCTTTTTGGCAGGAGATACAACAGAATCAGTCTTACTATCTTGATCATCTGCAACAGACAATTAAGACAATATATGCTCTTCTGTATATTCTCAGCATTACCTTTCAACCAGCAGATCTGTAATAACCAAATTCTCCAATCCCAGGAAAACAAACTCACATCTTTTAAATCAGAACACAAATTTATCCACATATACATACACACACAGACTCACACACACACAATTCCCAGATCAGGAGAGAACCCAAAGCCACAAGAAGGTTTAGCAGAGTCCAGAGCCACAGCACCCAGTGATTTTTAAGACAGGAATCTCATGTGCAAGCAGAACACACACAGTGCAAGGAAGAGTTTAACAACTCCAATCCAGATTTCACTGTGACAGAGCAGACAGCACATATTACCCATATCAGCTTCTTATTTAGAAGTGTACTTTTCCCCTTCATGAACCCACTTGGGCACTTTAAACACACACCCCCAATAGCTACTGGGACTGTGAGAAGCAGAAAATAAGTGTTTCCCATTAGGGAACTGTTCTTTTAAAAAGCAGTTTCTAGTGAGAAATTTTTTATCATTTTGGACAGCCTGTGCTATATTAAGATTCTTGTCAGAGCTGACACGCACAGCACAGGGCTCTGGTGTCAGCTCCTGTAATCAAGGATAAGAGCTCGTTGTGGCTGCCCTCAGAATTGTGCTTGCAGACCACATTTTAACTGTGCCACAGAGATTTGCAGAGAACACCCACGAACAAGATTGGATACTTTCTCTGTTGGTAGTGGGTGCATCTTTTTTCTCTTTTTTTTTTTTTTCCAGAAAAAGAAAAAAATCAACCACATCAAGCAGCAATGTCATTCTTTTTCCTCACTCCCTGTGCAGACCTGCTGTGCTTGCATCTCATAAGGGGATCTGCAAATATCTTGGGTTTCATTTATTTCTAGAACTGGGTATTTTTATTCTTTTTTCACTTCTATTCCTAGTCAAGACAACCACACAGAGACATATCCTGCTGAGGATATGGTCAAGACAGTCAGAAGTGATTCTGACGAGTTTTTGGGCTGTTCCAGGTTTGATATTTCAGTCACAAAAGCCAGACCAGTTTTAGCATCAGTGCCATTCAGTTAAAGAGGTGTAGCAGGCGGGCAGCAATGAATCAACCACCAATCCATGAATCAGCCACCAAACACCTCTCTGTGCATTAAACCTGCACTTAAACAGTGATTTATTTTGCAGACTGCTATGAGGTTTCTTGAGATGCCCTCCCTTATCAGAGCAACCACTCTTAGGACTCAGCTTTTCCACAGCCTGGCTCAGAATGCACACAGCAAAAATATCTACTGACTTCTCTCAGGTAATCAAAATTTTGACTGAGAGCAAAGCAGCCAAACCACAGAGCAAAGGAGAGGAACGAGCTACTCTGTTTCACTTCATCTTTAGCAGAAGAAAGCAAGGACGGGAGGAGGAAAACCAGAGCACTGCTGCCAGATGAAAAACAGGGGGGGGAAAAAAAGCAATAGCTCATAAAAAAGGAGAAGGTTAGAAGGGAGCTTTGCCCTGTGGAGATCAGGCAGAACAGTTGTGAGAGACACTCTGTGGCCTTGCAAAAAGCAGAACACGGTTTTGGCGTTCTGTGCAAGAAGCATATGCAACATCAGATACCCATTCCATTTTTCTGCTTCTTCTGCCCAGGCTTCTTCTTAGCTGCTGTTGGTTCAGATGGTGGAGTGGGCTGTTTTGTAACAGGGACTGGATCTACTTTCTTGCCTGAAGACTTGGATCCTTCCGAGTCCTTAGTTACGTGATCATCTTGGTTGGCCTTGTGCTTCTTCTCCTTCTTCTTCCGCTCCCTGAGGCCGGCGGGGGCCTCGGTGCCACCCGAGGGGACAGCAGGGATGGGCTCTTCATCCGTGCTCAGGGCATCAGACAGCTTAAAGTCCCGAGGGGCACTCTCCGAGTCAGACTCGTGGATGTTCCCGTTCTGAGCCTCTTTCTTCTTGTTCTTCTTCTTCTCGGTTTTCTTTTTGTCGGCCTTGCTGGGTGGGAACTTTAGGTCCCGTTTCTGTTTGGCGAGGACTTCATCGTATAAAGTCTCTTTCATGAAAAGCCAGAAGAAGAGGAAGATGACTGTAATAACCACAGAAGGAATGAGGATGATGAAGTAGGTAGATTCGTAAAACTCCATTGTGCTTTTTCTTAGCTATGATTTCTTAAAAAAACCTATAGGAGAAAGGAAAAAAAAAGGAAGAAAAATTAGTTTTTGAACAGTTTTTCCCTCAGTGTTATCTCCTCCACCAATTATAATAATAAAAGAAGATTTCTCCTTGTTATATAGTAGCCTCAAAGTAGCTTTAATAAAATTACCAAACTACATCAGCCATGGAACAGCTTCTGGAATCCTTTAGCACTTGCTTCAAAGTTGTTGGCCTGGAGAGAAAGGAGTGCAGTTTGCCAGACTGCTGATCTGGGGAGAGAATAATTCCCTTCCCTTGCTTTTCTTCATCCTCCTCACTCTTCCTTCCCATCATAAAGTTAAAGCTTTTGATTTCAGAAATACATGAGACAGCACTTCCAGAGGCTGTGAAATAAAGACCAGTAAGTATATGCAGAACTCCACTTTTTTCTTTTTTTTTTTTCTTTCATAAATCAAACATAATGAATTAAGATTCTTATCCTGGCAAGCGGGAGTTAAATTTCACCTTCCTTTTGTTCCCAGATTTATGACAGCTTCAGAAGTGGAATGAGGAGAAGACAGGAGAGAGCCCTGAATTTTAGTCACCCATAAAGAATCAGGTATTTTCAAGACTGCTTTTTGAAGTCTAAAACCCAGCTTTACACTTACAAAAATTCCCTACATTTATGGGGAATCCAGAAGATCTGTTACTTATTCTGAACATGTGATGGTATAAAACTTCCAGGGCACTTATACAGACCATATGATTCCAGGATAATTTGCTGAAAACAATATTTTGGTCTCAAACATTGTATTTATTTCCTTTCTAAAAAAGCAGGAACCACAGAGTTAAAAAAAAAAAATCAGAACAAGGTTAAAATCCTAACTTTGGGGTCAAAACAAGCCAGATTTTCCCATTTCACAACTGATTGCTATAAAGGGACTTGGATTTTTGCAGGAAGAATCCAAATCTTCCCCAGACTGTTTGCTCCAAGAAGGAAAATAAATCCAAAAAAAACCCAAACACCACCTAATATTGAAAAAAATCCACACATAATCCGAACTAATTAGGCAAATGCAATTCCCAATCCACCAACTCAGTTTGAAACCCATCATGGGAAGCACATGCCACAACTCCATTTTCCTCTACACAAGAAAAAATGATTCTTCAACTCGAGTGTCCCTTGGGACACCCATCCTCTTGGGAATGAAAGGCAAGGGATTTAACCCAGATTGCTCAGAATATTTCCACTGCTGCTTGAAAAATGAAAACAGATGTGCCTGCAGAGGGCAAAGGGAATAAAATCCACGGAGAAGCTGCGTGGTGCAGGGAGAGGGCAGGCTCTCCTTGCCTCTGGGCAGAAGATTTACTCATTTCAAGTTGTTTTACCTCAATTCCTGACTGTTTTGGAAGCTGCTATCACAAACTGGCTTGTGCCATCCTGCCACACTGCAGAGAGCTCAGTGTGGAACCTGGCTCTGGCTCAAGAGGGAATAGTTGTTATATAGAATAATTTCTGGACAGAGAGGAGTTCCTGTGATAATATATTTGTACAGTGCATTGAGCAGCACAGAAAGCAAAGCTTGGGAACTCTAATTTGGCTATTAAGTTATCCAAATAAAAGACTAACACTTCAATACACTAATTATTCATCAGTTGTCTTAACATTAAGTCTCCTCCCAGTTTGTATTTATTTTCTGCACGCACACAGCTCACTAAAAATTACAGGGTCTAAAATTACATCCAGCACAGAAAGTTTTCAAAGGGTTGAGAGGGATGGGAAGAAAAGCTCGTCTTTTGGGGAAAAAAAGGCACAGATGCTCAAAACTAAGCTGGAGCTTTCAAAATGATTAATTACAGCTACTTGATAAACCCAGCTCCCTGCACTAAGTGATCTAATATTAGTCATCTCTTGAAGGAAACAGATCTTGAAAATTTGTCTCAGCCAAAGTCAATATTGAATGCTTACGGGGAAAAGCTAATCCCCAAAGTAAATATGTAATTAAGCAGATTTTTCACAAGTGTAATTAAGTTGATCATTACAATACATTACTGCACCAGCTACAATAGCTGAGCACAAGGAGCCCAGCAGAGCCCAGCTCATGACACCAGCACACAGCCAGCCATGAGCTCATGGCATGGACAGTCACACCCTACACATTTCCCAGCAGCTGACACCAGATGCTCAGGGCAAAGCACAGGCTCAGGGTAACACGTGCTGCTAAAGAGGTTCAAGGCTCTTAAAGAGGGTCAGGAGGGCATGATGGCCATCGAGGCAGGACATGCTCCACAAAGTGATGGTTGCTCCCAGACCAGAGAGGAGAGACACACTGAAAAGCTACAGCTGCTTCCAGAGGAGCCACAAATACATCATGACAACAGCTAGTCCGGGTGGGGAACGTCTGCTGGACTAGCTGAGCTCTGATCTCAGAGCTGGACAAGCTCTGTGGAGCCTCTGTCCCCCACCCTGCTCCCCCCTCCCTGCACTTCCCCAAAAACAGGATCATCTCCCAGATCTGGAGCATGACACTGCAGTGATGAGGTCCAGAGCATCCCCAGGCTCCATTCCTGCTCCTGTCCCCCTCCTGCTCATCAGGGCAAAGCCAAACACGAGCCACACAGACCTTTCCACCCCAAACACTGATCAGAGGAAGGTAGATCTGACCTATGAATTCCATACAAAAATCCAGTTTTTCACATAGAAGCACAGTTCAAGAAAAACCCCCTAAATCTAAGTAAAAGTCCCAGGGCGTAACTAGAATTGATTAAGCACACAGGAACAGCAAGCAAAAGCTCTGCTCTGATGGCCATACACTAATTTCTCATCTCAGCCCAGCAAGGGTATTTAAAACTCACTCCAGGAGGATCCCACTGCTGCTGGCTCTATGCAGAATGACAAAACAACATCCATCACACCACCCCCTGTCAAATTGTCTTTATAAAGTGGCATCCTTGCCATGGGGTAAATTGGCAGTGTTTTGGCTCACACACAGTTTCCAGTTGTCCTCTGACAATCTACAATTACTACAACAGTTCCATCATTTCCATTTCTATTTCTGTATTTCACTGACAAGCCATCTATGAAAAAACAGAACCAATCTATGGGGGGGGGGCATTCTATGCCATGCAGAAAGAAACAGGATGAAGAAACTCATTCTATTAAAGCAAAAAAAGAGCAAATGCTGCATTGACACACCTTCACCTACCAGCTTAACTGCTCCATTTAGTTTTACCATTGTGGTTAGGATACACTCTCACAAAAAAAAAAGGCATTTCTCCCCCAGAAGTGCTGCAATGGGACTTTTATCACTTGCAGCTCTGAAGTCTCCAGGGCAGCTGCACCAGCTCCCCACCCACCCAAACCCACAATCCCAGGCAAGGCACTCCAGTAGCAATCCCTCCCTACTGCCTACAGAGGCACAGCGACTTTAGCTACACTTAAATTTCAAAGTATTTGGTTAAATACTCACCTTTCATCAGCATTTGCTATTCAACCTGCTCTTGATCACGTTTCTCAGAGTCCAGCACCCGTGCCAGGCTCCCCCCTTGCAGACATGCTCCCGTCTCACCCATCAATTCCAGACCTCACAACATCCCTTTAGTCATTCTGCAAAAGGGGAACAAGCTGCATCTGTCCCAGGCTGTGCACAGACCCAGTCACTGTTCCCATCCTGCCTTTAACAAAAGAATTGCACTTTTGTTCCCTAAACAGAGCCCGTGCCACAGAAAAATAACTATTTCTGAACTCCACTGTGCTATTACTGCCTGCACCTGACTTCTCCTGCCAGTTCAGGCTGCCCTGGATTTTCTGCCCCACCCTCTGCCTTTTTGAATTTAAATCTCAAGTTTCATCCTGTGCAGATACCACATTTCACAGGATATTCATTCAGTTTAGGTCCAGGGGATTAACTTACTTGAGAAGATAGAAATAAATTATAGCTCCATCTGGCTAATGAGTCACTCATAGCTTAGCCCCAGCACATGAGAAGCATGGCTTCTATAAATGCTTGGGTCTCAAAATGCACATAATCTTCAGGGATTTGTGCCTCTTTGAAAAACTAACATTAAAGAGGGGAAATACAGGTACCAAGGTACCTTCTTTTAAATACTAAGCAGTTTAAGAGATACCACGTATGATTTAGCCAAGGCAACAGCTCCTTTAATTGGGATATTTTCCTGGGATTTTCTCAAGCTGGCAAGCAGACTCACATCCAACAGTCACTAGGAACACAGCAAGGAGCCTCAGAGCTGTATCTGGATTCAATAAATTCCTCAAACAGATAACATTATTTTTGTTCTCCCTAATCTGCACGCAGTTTGGAACACGCTCCATATCAGCCAGCTGCAAAGAGGATCCTCCTGAAAACAGCTTCACTCCCAAGCTCATCCTCCCCCAGAGCTCTTCCAGAGATGATGCCCAGCGACTTGGGCAACTAAACCCAGATCTGCCACAGGCAAGGTATGAAATTAAACAAGAAGTTCAGCCACTCCATGCCTATTCCACATTCATACAGCAAGAGCAACCAGCTCTGTGTGACTTGCTTGCATTACCTGACTAAAGCACTGCTGGGCTCAAGCTCTGGGAAGGGGGGCTGCCAGAAAAACCTCAGGGTAGTTCATTTAACATCAGTGTTGGTACTGCATATGGGAAAATTGCAGAATTACAGCTTAGGTTGATTTAGTTTTGGGTTTTTTAAGCAGCTCTGTGTGTTACTGAAAAAACAAGATGGGTTTTTCATGCCCCAAGACAAGATGTGATGTGATACAAAGAGCTGTTGGAGCAGGTAGGGATTTTAAGCCATCAAACTTGTTTGAGTTCTTTAACACCTGGCTAACTTCAGCAGGTGAGCCACACTGGGAAGGAAGGAGCCCCTGCAGTCCTCACCATTCCCAAAAACACCCAGTGCAGAAAACACCAGCAAGGAGCTGACTGCACCCCAGCAGTTTTTTCACAGGAGAATTAAGGTATTGCACCTGACACCTACATAAAGAGAAGGCACAGCTTCCAGTAAGATCACACACACAATCTTCTCACAGGTCACTTTTAAAATGGCACAGTTTAAAGTCATGCATGAGGCACTCGGCTGCCAGAAAAGCTGAAGGTCTAAATGGACCTGTGAGTTTTGATCCCAGTGGCAAATCAGAAAATTACAGAAGCGAGTCATAGAATATCCTGAGCTGGAAGTTGGACCCACAAGGATCAGACTTCAGCTCCTGGTCCTGCACAGACACCCCAACAATCCCACTCTGTGCCAGGGAGCATTGTCCAAACTCTCCTGGAGCTTGGCAGCCTCAGGGCTGTGCCCATTCCCTGGGGAGCCTGGGCAGTGCCCAGCACCCTCTGGGGGAAGAAAATTTCCTGATATCCAACCTAAACCTCCCCTGACACAGCTCCAGCCATTCCCTCAAGTCCTGCTGCTGCTCAGGAAGAAGAGATCAACATCTGCCCCTCCACTTCCCCCATGTGAGGAAGCTGCAGGCCAGGATCAAGTCTGTCCTCAGTTCATCCCCTCCAGGCTGAACAAGCCAGGTGACCTCAGGCACTCCTCTCATGGCTTCCCCTTTACCCTTCACCACTTCCATGGCCCTTGGGTACTCTCCAATACATTTCTAACCTTATATTGTGGCATCCACATTACTCAGGGTAAAATTTACCTTACATATTTGTATTCTTTTTAAAGAATATAGTTTTATATCTCTATTTCCATGCTCTATTTACACCAATCCTCCCAAACCCAAGACTGGGGGAAAAGCATAATAAACAGCATTTCAAGCTCTGAATTTTTCATTTTTTCAATACTTGCCCTGACAGCATGATTTGTGCAGCCACAGGAGAAAGCTGTAGACACTCAAAAACACCAACTGAGCCATTCAGGTGTTAAAACGACTCTTCCCAGGAAGGAGACCTGTTCAAGGGAAGCTCAACAGTGCTTGACACCCCCTCCAAGGTGCTGACAGCAAGTGCAGAGCAAAACTTGTCAATAAATCTTGCTCTCCACTTTATTTCACTGATACAATTAAGCCATTTGCAGAGCACAAGCTCAGTGCTTCAAATACCCTCTAGGTAAATATTTTCCATTCCAAACATGCCGCTGTTTGTACCATCTGTTGGGCTCTGTCTGCTCTCAGTCGCTTGATGTTAGTTAACACAGACAAGCTCTTTATTAAATTCCAGAAAGAGTAGCTTTGCTTCAACAAAAGCCTTTACTTTCAGAGGGTTGTTTTTTTTTTTTTTTAATACAGCTTCAGAGCCAACACCTGCCAAAATGCAGCAGCAGCAGCGCCGAGAGGAAGCCGGGAGCGCAATACGGCTGCACCGCCTCGCCACCAGCACCAGCAGATGTCCTTGATCTTGTCCCAGTGCCGGCAGCAGGGAGCACCCAGGTACCTCCCACAAGAGTTTTCCACCACAGCCCGGCTGCTCGGGCAAGTTCCTACAAGATAAGGCAGGGCAGGGATTCACCAGGAGGCAGCTGACGCCCTGAAACCACCTGGGCTGGAGGATAAAGCCCAGAACTGGAATTAGCACCAGCGAAAGTGGAGCGAGCAACCGCGCGTTTAGCCGGGGATAAACGCACACAACACCTGCTGTGGGCACGGAGCGGGGAAAAGCACGCTCCACATTCCTCACACAGGTATCCCAAACTGCACAGAGCCTGGCACAGCAGTGCTTTTGAGGGTTTTAAAGTTCTTTTAGAAGTTTCTTATGTTTTCTAATGTTTACATGTTTTTACTGCAACGTTCTCACACTGTTCATATAAAACAATGATTGTTTTACATTCTTCTTTGCGAGTAGAGAGAATTCATGAAGCGTTGGTTTGGCCAGTGTGGTTGGAGAGGCGGTAATTTCACCCTCCAATCCACTGTCACTTTTGCTATTCTTTATATAGTGGAGTCAGAAAATAAAGCTTGCTTTTTTTAGTTCTTTTTCTTTCCTTTTACATCTAACCTGCTTGTGTGAGTTATTTCATGTCATAGTGTGACACAGCAGCACCCCACTGGGCTCACCAAAGCATGGGCACAAATACACTGATATCAGCAATAGTGTGGCAGCAGGACCAGGGCAGGGATTGTCCCCAGTGCTGGGTGCTGCTGCAGCACCTTCAGTCACAGGGGCAGTTTTGGGCCCCTCATGAAAATAAAGATGTTGAGGAGCTGGAGCTTGTCCAGAAAAGGGAACAGAGCTGGGGAAGGGTTTGGAGCACCAGGGTTCAGTGGGGACCTTCTCACTCTCCACAACTCCTGACAGGAGTGTGCAGCCAGGGGGGCTCAGGCTCTGCTCCCAGGGAACAGGGACAGGACAAGAGGAAACAGCCTCAAGTTGCACCAGAGGAGGTTTAGATTGGATATTAAGGAAAATTTCTTCATTGAAAGGGTGGTCAGGTACTGGCACAGGCTGCCAAGGGCAGGGACGGAGCCCCCATCCCTGGAGGGATTTAAAAACCGTGTGGATGTGGCACTTGGGGACATGGGTTAGTGGTGGCAGTGGGAGGGGAATGGTTAGACTTGATCTTACAGGGCTCTTCCAACCTAAATGAGTCTATATTGCTCAGCACAGGAAAGTCCTAGGAAACCAAAACATTTCTTGCAGTATTTGTGAGGGGATGCCACTTGGGATAAAAGCCAGCGTGCATCAGGACCAGCAAAAAATGTCCTTGGCTCCACCAGACTCCAGAAACTGCGAGTTTCCCCTTTAAATCACTAGCAGCTAACACACCCCTATTATCTCCAGAGTCAGAAGATAACAAATTATCTTTACACAACCTTTTCCCGAAGTGCTTGTAAAGAATCAAAGGTTTCTTTCTTCCAGCAGGAATTACTCAGCAAGTCTGCATCTTCCCATCGCTACTTCCAAGGAGTCCCTGAGGCTCCCCCAGCTCCTTCCTTCACATATTCATGCACAGACACGCTCTGCCCACACCACCATGAACTATCTGAGAGGCATTTAAACACCCGAGCAGCCAGCTCAGGCTTTTGGGTAAGCATTTCCCCTTTCCCTGCTCTCCACGCAGGCAGGGAGCAGATCAGACATTTGCTCTTCAATCACCACCCGCTTCTGTGCACAGGGAACTGAGAAGTGATACTTCTCAAAATAGGAAGGCACAAAAAAAAAAAGATCACAGAATTTTCTCAAAATAATACTACAAATAAGAGCCAAATCTAGCAGACTTATGGCCAAAGCTGAGCTTAGGTTCCCTGTCTGAGCAGCAGTTCCATCTGTCGTGCAGTTTTTGAGCATCAAGGGATCTCCTGCAACATGAGCCCATCCAAAAGCACAAACCTGGTAAGACTCAAGCCAGGACTCTTGGGTCAGACAGGCAAAAGCATTAAACACACACAACCACACCTGAAATCTGCTTCTGCCCAGCACCTGGATAGAAGGGAGGGACCAGGCCACACCTGTTTTTATTCTAATTAGCTGTCTGGGAAGTTCTCAGGGTTTGTACAATCCAGGTTGCTGTGACACTCCACAGCAGCTCAGCTTTACCACACACAAAAGCCATTTACACTGCTTTAAAGTGCTGTGCACCTCAACAAAGGCCTTAAGACAGCTGTTGTGGTCTAGTGTATAAATAGACATTCACAAGATAATCTTCACCTTGCACCCACAGAAAGCCTCAGGGAGCAGCTACCAGCCCCTAAAAAGCCAGGGCAGGTACAATCCAGGTCTGAGCCCAGCTGGGTTTGCTCACTCTAACACAGCTTAATCCCTTTCTGACACAGGAAGAAGTTGCATTACTGTAAGTGTGTTCATTCTGCACCTACCCCTGTCATGCTTTATTACTTTAACTCAATTAAAACAAGGTCCGAAGCACCCATGGGAATGATGCACTTGACCACCCCCTGGTCATAAATGAGGCAGAGCCCCAAATTCCAAGTAAAACAAAAACAAAAAAAATTTTAAGGTCATCTCCTGAGAAATTTAGGGCTGCTACATCCTTTTCATCTCCTTACATCCAATTCCAAGTGTGGAAGGAAATTTTTGGCTGTGAGGATGGTGAGGCCCTAGCACAGGTTACCCAGAGAAGCTGTGGCTGCCCCATTCCTGAAGTGTTCAAATACAGTTTGGATGGGGCTTAGAGCAGCCTGGTCTAGTGCAAGGTGTCCCTGCCCATGGCATGGGGTGGAAATCCGATGGTTTTGAAGGTCCCTTCCAAACCCAAATCATTCCATGATTCTGTAACAGAGGAAAGCAGGTATGAGCAGTAGCTTCTCAGTACTCAAATTCCTCTCATACCTTCACAGCAATCTGCAAAGAGAAAACAGCTGGAATTAAACATTTTCCCCTTCCCAGTGTATACAGCAAATATAACTATATAAATATAGATTCCTATATTATGAATTCTTGTTAATATTTTTAAAAATAATTGTAAAAGAAGAGGAGACAGAAACAAAAGAAGCAAAGGCCTTTGGTCCAGCTTTTTCTTTTTTTTTTTCCCTTAGCAGATTCTGTGAAAGTATGAATGGAATCTGAGTACTGGGAGGCTAATGCTCATTCAAAAAAACAACCCAGATTTTTATACACAAGAGCTGCAAAGAGTCAAGGAAAAAACTCGAGTGTATTACCTGCCTGTGCATCCCAGGAGAGGTAAAATCCTCTTCCTGCACATCCCCAGCAGCAGAGTTTTCCCTCCCCAGGCAGGCACAAGCTGTGCTCCCTCTGAATTCAGGGCAGAGCAGCTGCCCTCAGCGCCACAGCGACAGGAAAACCACGAGAGATTGCTAAAGAGGATGGCATGTTGTTTATGAGTTGTGTTTCTAAAGTTTGGACATGACTGAGAAGAGATCAGTCTTAATTCATTGCTCGGTTCTCCAGATTTCTACTCAACTTTGCCCTTAACTATACTCACCAGGTAACTTTTTAGCTTATTCACTGGAATTCCTCCACACACACAAGGAAGTTTTAAACCTACCACTTGCTCTGCAGCTCTCCAGAACACCTGGTGCTAAAGCTTTTCTCCCCAATTTCTCACTAAGGCAGTCACAGCAACGGAGAAGCAAAAAATATCCAGCCTTCAAGGGCAAGCAAATAGCTCAGGGCAACTTTAGCAGGTCCCTGGAAGTTGGATTTATTAACCTTTGTACTCCCACACCTCGAGGGTGCAGAGGCTGCTAGAACTACCCCAAACATGCACAGCCCAACAGTGTCACACTGCTGCTTTCACCACCTTTCCACCCACACTGAATGAGGTCTCACAGGGGCTCAGGGAAGGAGGAATGTGTGCACCGAGGTGATGGCATAGGAGGGAGACAGGAAACCTCAAAATAAATGAATTTGGAAAATTTCCTATAGCAATGTATCACCAAAGGTCTTCCTGCAAGAATATATTAAATTCATCTAAGAATATTAATCTTGTTCATATTAGAGTTTCTTTCCACTATAAAAATAAATCACACAAAGATATTCTTAGTCTGAACACCATAAAAGTGACTTTATCCAGACTTATTTTTGAATGTATATTGAAGGGATAAGAACAGAATTCTTCTGCCAACAAAGACAGGTATTAACCTAAGAGAATCTATTTAGCTTCAGACTTCTTAACCAGACAAGATTTTACTCAAGTGTGCACGCACTGTCCTTTACCCTGTTGCAAAAGGAACAAAAGAAGAGGAAATGACTAATCAAAGCAGCAGCACATTAATATATTTTGGCATGTGGAAAGGGAAAATTGTAGCTGGTATTTTTAACATTCCCAACAGGAGAATGCAGGGCCATGCATAGACCAGCAGCCATGGAGGCTCAGCAGCTCCCAGGAGGGGAAAATAAAAAAAAAAAAAAAAAAAAAAAAAAAAAAAAAAAACAAGTGAAGTTGTGTCCCAAAGAGGAGTTCTGTATTTTCCATTTTTCAGCATGAGCTCTGCTGGAATGAGAGCCTGGACAGGAGGCACAGCTGGGGTCAGCTGAGTGATAACAGGTGCACTCTGCCTGAACGGTAGGGAAAGCCCAGCCTGGGGAGGTGCCCTGGAGGGAAAAGGTGAGAGTTTCTTGGAGCACTGCCACCAGCAAACACTCCTATAAATCCCATTGCCAGCCTGCTCTGCTGGGTGCCCTCATCCACAAGCTGATAAGAAATAGGGCAAGAAAAATGTCCCAGGTGACCTCCAGCAAGCCACAGCTCACCCATGTGCCACCCATCCCACACCATCCCAAGCTTATTCCCCCTCAAAGCTCTCCATTCCCTGCAGGAGCAAAGCACAGCACCTTCATTCACATCTTTCCTTGCAATTATTTTGTCACTGAACCCACACGAGCCAAGCCACTGATGTCCCAGTTCAACTGGATTTAACAACTGGGTTTTAATCCCACGTTCCCCCCCCTCCATGGGAAGTTCTTTGGGGCAGCCACAGTGACAGGCTTGCTCAGAGCAACACTACTGTGATAAACCCAAAATTAGAGCTTCTAAACCCCTTCCCAAAAGGGATCAAAACCAATCAATCCAGCAACAGCCCAGCATGGTCATTTGTGCACTGGGATGGCACAGCACAAAAGCTTTGCTCGTTCAGGAAGAGGAGCTGGACTGTTGCCTGTCTGTCCAGCTCCAATTGTTCCCACACTTCATAATTAAGGGCTACAATTCACCCTTTTTCCAATGCCAAACCCCAAAAGGCTCCTAACAAAACCATTCTCAATACTAAATGGGAAGCGACTGTAATTGTTCAGATTCCCTCCCCTTGCTCCAACACTGCTGGATGCAAAGGGACACACAGAAACTAATATTTAATGTTCTTGCAGACAGATTTGTGCTCAGCCACACTGTAACACAGCCACAAGCCTGAAGCTTAAGCAGGTCTTTACTGTGGTATCACAAAATGACAGCCCCAGTCATTCCAGCAACAAGATTTTCCCATTATTTCTGTTCAGTGTGCTGTTCCACACAGCTATACAAAGAGGTTGGACTACTGACAAAAAAGAAAAAAAGCTTAGTTAACCTCTCAGTGACTCGACAATCCCATTGTTGCACAGCAATGGACAAAAGGAGAAGCCAGCAGCAGACGGATGCTCTCAGCTATCTGAATTCCTAGAGGAAAATGAAATTGAGCTGTGCTGGGAACAGGCTGCAAGGCAGAGGAGAGTTGTTAGCTCAGAGGGAAATCAAAATTTCAGTGATTGTGAATTATATCAGATCTAGATGCTTTCATGTGGTTTCTTCTAACTACCTGGAGTCTCAAGACATTATTTATTGCACACATTATGTCTAAGCAGTTGAGTGATTTCAGTTGTCTCTAAAGAGAAAACTACTGTCAATGTGGCACAGATGTAGCTAAATGTGAGCATCAGAAGGCAGCAAGTGAAACAAGATTGCTGTACCTCATCATCAGACTGAGTCTTGATAATTCTTCAGCTGCAAACAGAGAGGAATCAACAGGGAGGATCTTTCTTTGTCACCACACACAGTACAATAAGAGAATGGGGGGGGGAAAGGTATCCACCAGTTGAACAACCAAAGTTCACAGAGTGATAATAAATTTTCGAATGTGCCAAGAGTTTAGAAGTCAGGGGTATGCAGTTAGTTCCTCAACCCCAAGATTTTAAAAGGGCAGCTTCAGTTTAGGTTGGGTGACTGGAGGAACAGAGACTAAACACAGAGAAGTTAAAGTTCCTGTAAGCTGACAGAGGCATCATAAATGAAATTATCACCAACATGTACAACTACCAAACTAGAATTTAGGGAGTACTACAAGGCTGGAATTGCCTCCTCTTCAGCCCACACAGCCTGCTAAGCACTGCATCAGCAGGTCTATTTTTACTTTTAATACTCCACACCACAGTCTGGGTCAGAAAGACATGAAAACACTGGAAAATCCGAACAGCCAGGCTGGAGCAGGCATTACTTGCTACCCTCCCTTCCTCTGTGCAGGAGCAGCTCTGCTGCCCTGAACTGCACCCAAGGAACAGGACCCTGCCCAGCTTCCTCTGCTCCCACCTTGCAGGGAGGGGCTGAAGCCAGAGGACAATGCTGGCGTGGGAACAAATGGGCAGCAATGGGCCATGGCTGCATTTTGGCTGCAAGTTGGGAAAACGCTCTCAGTCCTCAATCCAAGACGGTGCTCAGTGCTGTAATGGTCAATCTGCAGCCTCTGCAGAGCCCTGCAGAGCAGGGGCACTGTGTTTTATTTCACTCTTTTGCTGGTAGCAATCAATGAGTTTTAATCCATAGTCACATTAGGAACGACACCTCCAAAGAGGGCAGGATTTTATTTCAACTGTGCATTAAATTTAAAATCATTTACCAGATTAAAGCATTGTTCACACTCTGCTTACAAACTCCCTGAACACAGAGAATGTTTAGAGGTATGCTCAGGACTGAACTGGGACCACAGAAGGTCCTGCTGGTGATGTGGCTTTGTACAGCACTGATATTTTGACTTTCTGCTCCAGCAGAAATTTGCACCAGCTGAAAGCTGAACAAACTTCCACAGCAGATATGACTTAGTTTGACTGCTCCATAGCAAAGCTGTCCTTCAACATTTATCCTAAAGCACATTATCATGCAGGCATAAAGACAGTACTTCTATATCCAAGCCAGATCCCTGACTTGGTAGAATGTGGTGCTGTTAATATTGCTAGAAACAAAGTTTCAAAATGGTTTAGGAACAAAAGAGGTTTTAGAAGCAATCCCTGCAGCACTGGCACCATACAAGTCACACCAGTGTATTTCAAAGTATAAATTGCATCATGAGCTGGAACTTCTAACTCTTATCTAAAAGCACAACATGAAGTTTTAGAAATTGCTGCTGAACTGTGGTCATTTCCCTGCTGAGGCAGGTGAAGTGTTAAGGCCTTTCTCTGCTCTCCTTTGAGTCACTGCACGAATCTCATTTATCAAGGGCAGCACTAAGAGTTCACCCCATCATCCACCCAGAACACCTCCTGCACTACAACAAGAATTTCACTGGACACAGCTCCGTTGAGATGCCATCCTTTCAGCTTCCACAACAAGGAGATGAGCTCCTGAACAGCACAAGGCTTCTTTTCACCTTGTTAACCTCTCTGTGCTTCATGGACCAGTCTGCTGAAGGCACTCACAGCTGAAGAAATGATACACAGCTGGTGTCACCATCCACATCCTTTAGGCTCCAGCAGGCAGCTTAAGAAGGTCAGATGTTCTCAGGAATCAGTGCAGTGTTTCAGCAGACCCCGAGGCAATATTTGCCTCTTAAAAGACCCAGAGGAGGGGAGCAGACTCCCCTCCAGCAGCAGGGAAAAGGCTCCAGCTCCTCCTCCACAGACTTGCTTAATGCTTGAATCACACCTGAGCCACACAGTGAAGGAGCTTTCTTTTACCACCTTCCTCATGCAGCTGCTGATGCCCCAGGTGAGTGATGCTGAGGGTTGCTAATGTTCCTCTGAGCAGCAGCAGCCCAGGGGATGCTGTAACCCTCCCTACTGGTCCCAGTTCCACAGTCCAGTTCACTGCATAACTCCACACACAGTGCAGTTTTGAGAGCTGGGCAACACCACACGAGAATTCTGCAAAAGGCATGTTCAAAGCCCATCTCTAAAGTTTTCCTGGTTCTTTCCACTTGTGACCAAAAGGACCAAATCTGCAGGAGTCTCCTGAAGAAACTGGAAACAGTGAGATGCATATTTGAAGAGTTTTTGAGTTCAAGTCACCCAACACCCCAGAGTTCTGCCCCCAGAACGGCCTCCTAACACAAGCACACACACCCACCCCAACGCGCTCGGCACTGAGCTGAACTCAAGAACATGCCAGGTTGTTAAAAAGGCCTAAAAATGCTCAGCAACAGAAATGCAGAGTAATTGAGGTCATTTCTCTCACGCTTCTCTGGGTTCTCACTCCCTTTGCTTTGCTGTCCCGCAATCTGCTCCTCCTTTGGTGTGCAAGAATTGAACAAACACTTCGTTGCAACCACACAGATCTAAACCTATGTGCCTCCAACTTAAGTTACATCTCAAACTATCACTCCAGTAGCCTGTAATGCCAAGCAGGGATTAAAAAATCTACTTAGAAATAGGTACACCAAACTGAAGCCAAAAAATTCTTCTTTTGGCACACAAACAGCATAGGAAAAGAGGTAGAAACTTGGAGATGGAGGGTGGGGGAGCCAAAAAGGGCAGGATTGTAATGGAAACATCTGATCAAGAATTTTCACAAGCCTTTAAAACTTCTGAAACTCAACCCCTTCACCAGCACTTCTCACATGCCTCAGACTGCAGACCATGTTATGCAAGTTCTAATTGTGCCTCCACAGCCCTCCCTCCCACCCACGGGCTCTGCACCTCAGCGAATCCCTGTGTGGAAGTACACTGAGGCAGAGAAGAACCCTCCCACACCTGGCCTGGGGTGCTGCCACCTGTGCAACGAAAGCCTGGCCTTGTTGGGCATCTTGAACAAGGCTCTAACCCCTTAAAAGTTGCTAAAAACCTTCTGGCTTTACACACACAAACCAAGCTGTAAAAAGGTTCACTAAATTTAGCACGCAATCCAATCCTAGTGGTGGTGTAGCACAGGCTGAAGATATGGAAGTGACCTTAGGTGAAGGTAACAAGGAAAAACTGTCAGTACTCCCATTGAGCAGCTGTGGGAAAGCCCAGAGAACCCAATAAAATCCTAACAAAATCTCCATAGCAGCTTGGTGATTTCCAAGGCTTTGAGATCCCACCTCCACCTCTCTTCTGGACAGTGCTGCTCATTGTCCACGCTGGGGACAGGGTTGGGAGGAACCTTCTCAGCACAATTCTCCATGAGCTTGGAAAAGTAAAGCTTGATGGAGCTCCACCACCACTGCTGTAAACACAAAACCAGGGAGCATGAAGAGAAAAAGCAGCTCAGTCCTTTGTCCTTCCATCATAGCTGGAGCCACACGTGCTGCCAGCAGGTGTTGAACCAAGCAAAGGTCAGCAGGTGTGACAGGAGATACAGCATTGACCTGTAAATTCCATTTTCTGCCAGTTCCCAGCACCACACCCCCTGAGAAATGCAGACACTGCCTGCTCCAAGGACAGGACAGAGTCTCCCTGGAGAACAGCAAGCTAAAGGAGGCAAAAGAGTTCCCACCTAGTCTTGGGGGAAAGGGCCCTTCCTGGCACAGCACCCTAAGCCCCAATCACTTTCCAGATCTGCAAATGCCCTGTAAAAGCTCCAGTGGCTATGAGCTGCTGTAGCCATGGTGATGCTCTCAGGTACGCCTGGAGCTGAAGCAGAGAGGAGCAGCAGAGATGCTACAACTGGTTCATGTACCTGGTTTTAGGTCCCCACACAGAATTAAAGGTAATGCCTATGGGAAAGCCAAGCTGGGATGTCTACTTGCAACATTAGGTGATGACTTAGAGGGCAAAGCAGCAATAAACACCAAGGCAGCCTTTCAAACCAGTTTGGGAGGCAAGAAGCAACATCACTAACCCTAACCCTGGCCCCCCACCCACACCAGAGAAGAGACCCTAAGAAAGGGGCACATGGCAACAGTCCTGGTTGCTGCAGGAAAGCAGTTTCATATCCTATCACAGAATAGTTTGGGTTGGAAGGGAGCTTAGAGATCATCACATTCCAACCCCCTGCCATGGAACAACCCTCCCAGCTTCTTCCAAGCCCTGTCCAACCTGGCCTGGAACACTTCCAGGGATCCAGGGACAGCCATAGCTGCTCTGGGCACCCTGTGCCAGGGCTTCACCACCCTTACAGGGAACAATTCCTTCCTAATAACTAATCTAAATATCTCCTCTCTTTGTTTAAATCCATTCCCCCTTGAGCTGCCACTATCTGACAATGCAGCTCACCCACCAGCTGACTGCCAGGGGTTCAAGTCACAGATGGGACCAAGAAAAAGGCACCACCAGCTGCTCTGCTGGTGACCTCCTGGCATCTTCAGCTGCAGGTGCTTGACCTGTGCTTTCCCTTCTGTAAAATGAGCAGGTAAGTGGCATGCCAGAGCCTGGCAGCAGCACAGGGCAGGTGCCTGATGGAGAAACACCCATGTGAGCCAAATGCCAGACATCAGCTTGAACACTCCTGCCACGCAGCACTTCTCACCCAAGGCCTGGGAACCATTCACTTCCTCCAATAAACTGGACTTTTTAATTTGTTGTCAGCAAGTGTAGACTTTCCAACTTAAAACCCCACAGCAAACTGGCTGGGAAAGAAAAGCCGTCATGGCCAGTGGTCAGATCAAACCAGTAATAATGAAATTAGGAGCAGACTGATATTATGGGCTCTCTTATGAGTCAGTCATGATCCAGTCCAATCCTGGCGAGTTCCCTGAAGAGTTGCACCTTGTGCAATAGCTTAGTCATCATCTTCCTTGACAGCTACGCACTTACAAACAGATTTTGAGTCCACTCACATTTTCCCATGAATATTTTCCCCTCTGCCCTACTACAGGCAGGACAGAGCAGAGTGGTACCAGCCTAGGAGTGGGCAGCTTGTCCCTTGCAGGGGAGGAGATAAAGCTTTTATCTCCCAGACTCAACAACTTCCTTCCTGTGTGGTAGCAGGCGGACAAAAGACACCTTTTCACACCACAGAAAGGAACGAGATGTACTATAATTTGTCACAACCCTGAAATAAAATACCCTGCTTACCGATTTCAGGCCATACGGGAGAGTGTAAAACAGAATTGAGCCAGCATTTCTTCTACAAGGAACTTGCAGGGTGGGATTTGGAAGCCAAAGAAGGAGCCCAAAATAACTCGGGTTGAGTTTATATTGCTCTGGCAGCTAAGCAAAAGTTGATAATGCTGGACTGAGGCACTTCCCCTCTGCAGGTTGAGAGCTGGATTGTTTTTGGAAGCACCATGAATCACGGGCATAAATATACCAGGCTTTAAGAGCCTTTGACACCCACATAATTCTGAACTCCAGCTTGATTTTCCCTGGGTCATTCAACACATGCTCGGCAAGCTGGACACCAGGCAGGCAGGCTGAGAAGGTCATCTATTCAATTAACAGGTGCAATCCCAAAATCAGAACTTTTGTGTTTTGCTGGATAACATCAACACACCTCTTCTGAGAGAAAAAGAGCCTTCCCTGATGCTCCTCCATTAGTCATTCAACTGCAACTTGAAGGAAAACAGGAGTTTTGCTCTATTTCCTCAACTTCACAGCATAAAAGGGTTTTAAAGATGCTTCCTGCAGCAGGGGAGCTGTGATGCAGCAGCTCCAGCAGAGCAGTGATTTGCAGGATTGCCTGGCTGTGAGCAGATCCAGACAAGGAAGCCAGGCAGAGGGATCAGCCAGAAGGAAGAGTGTCCAATGGAAAAAGAAAAAAAACAAACCCTGCAAGAAGAGCTGTTCCCTGTATTTCACTGCACACCTGAGAGCAAAGAGGTGTAAATGCAAGCAGAGGACAACACTATTTATAATAGGGATTATTAGTGCAACAAAAGGAGTAGCTTGTTCACACAACTGATTTACAGACACTTTCTCCGAGTTACAATGCAGCCCCAGTGATGCACAAGCAAAGATGAGCTTTCATCTGAAACAGAAAAAATGCTATTCCTCTTAATAAATCTTCCTGGGAAGAAAAGGGGAAGAAACTACTTTTACTTCTCTTCAGTAACAGCAATTTAGAGCTGGGGATTTTGGTAAGCAGGGTGGTCACAAAGCACAAACAAAACCAGAGCATTGCAGAAAAGGAGGAGGAGAGCTGCAAAGAAGTAACTCTTGATTGCCCCACAAACCTTACAGCTCCTGCCCCTCTCCTCTCCCTCCCACCCCACACTCATTCCACAGCAAAACTCAAGGCTTGAAGCACCCAAACTACTTCTCTGCACCACATAGTGGCAAGGAGATAATGTTCTTTATTTGTGTTAGCACAGTTAGAGATTGTTTCCAGTTTTCATGTAACGGATACCATTCCTCTTTATCCCTGTTTTTTACAGTATCTAAGAGATTTAAAAAAAAAAAAAAAACTCACTTCTAGTTAAATTGGAAGCATTAAAAAGGATCATGGGATTTGCATTCTTTAGCACCTCAGATTATTAGAGTTTCCACTGCCATGACTTCCCCTTCCAACTCCATACCCAAGCTTCAATTAAAGAATCTTCGTATTTGGGTGGACTTTGGTATTTCTTATACCAAGACACTGGAGCATCCAGGCTGACAAGATGGCCAAGACAGCAGAATTTATGCACTCCCAGGAGATCTCTGTTTAATTTTGCTTTATGGAGAGATCCTGCACCAAGCCTGCCCCTCTGCCCAGGACCTATATTTAGGGACTGAGCTGACCCGACAGTGCCCCCGTAAGCTCATTTATCGAGATTCACTTATTCATTCTAATATAATCTAATTAGATGCAGCAGTCCTGTACACAGGCATGGCAGTGACCAGGAGAGGATGAGTTCAAACACAGGGAACCCAGCCCAGGTGCTACTTAGTCCTCACAGAGAGGAAAAAAAAAAAAAAACCCTTGCAGAGGAATGGCAGGAATTATAGATGTTTGGGCACTATCTCAGAGCAGCACCTGGATCCACTCTGCTTCTTCCATCCACCAGGTAAAAAACAATTCCTCAGCTGGAAGCAGCAGAGTCCAGATCAATGCACGGTGCTTAGCCACGAAAGGGCTGCTGCTCCTGCTCTGAAATCACTGGAAATGGGGGCAAAAAAAAAAAAAGCAGGAATCAGTCTTTAAGGCAGTGCTCACGCCAACAGGCACAGATGTGTTCCCAAACTGCAGACCACAGGCATCAGCCTGGAAAAAGTGCCAAAGAGCCCACATTGTAAGAAAATACTTTAAAGGCTCCATTCTGGCAAGAAATAGGAAGTTTTCAAAGCTCCCAAGTACCCTCTCTCCTGCCACCAGCTGTAGTTCAGGCATGCGAACAGGAAGAAGCTTTTACATTTCTAAAAAAATAAATAAATACTTCTTTTTTTTTTTTTTTTTTTAAAGTCCCCATGTGTTTTATTTGCTTGGACATCTTGTATAACGATGAGAGGAGAAGCAGATTCCTAGGAGTCATGGGCTGGTAATTCTCCAATTTATCATCTCCATAGTTTATGCACAGTCATTAACAAGAAACGATTTGTCTGGGACAGATTTAGCCCAGCAACTCCCTGTCTCATTAGCCTGAAACAATCACCCAAGGAATGTCAAAAAGTTTGTGAGCTTAGTGCAGCAATCAGTCCCCTCCAAAATATTCCTACTTTTAAAAATAGCCCAATCCTGCTGCTTTGCCAATGCAGAGCAGGAAGTTTAAGAGCTAAACACAGATGCATAAAATTCCCTTTATATTAAAAAGGTTCTGATGGGTAAAGGCAAAAGGTTGTCATTGACAACGAAATCCTGAGAATATCAATAAGACAACAACTCAAGGAGACTTAAAGACTTCGACTTGTTTAACCAATGAAAACAAGGGGTCAGGAGGGGATCCAACTGCTCTAATTACATCAGGGAGGGAAAACAATCATTTAAACCAAATGGAAACACTAGAACCAAAAACAAATTACACCAACAGGCCAAGAGCACTGTGTGGATGGAAATTCAGCAACTGCTTGAGACTTCAAGGAGGTTCTCCAACAGCTCTCCTGTGGAGATGGAGAAAGAATAAACCGATCAAGTTTCACTTTGGAAGCAGTTGTGTTATGAAAGGCATCCACAGCGTGGATGGGTGCTAAAAACAGGGAAACTAAACTTGATTTGGGTTGCTGGCACAGCTTTTGGAGTGAAGAGCAGGATGAAGAATTACCTCCTCCTGCCACTCTGCCTTCTGCTTCCTCCCCATCCCTGTGCAGGACAGCACAGGATATACTCAGGCAGGACATTCACACTATTTACTCAGGCACGTCACTGGGGCATGACCAGGGAACTAAACTTGGGAGATGAAGCCTCACAAAGTCAATGGTGAGAGGTGGGTGCCTTGGCAGCAGCACAGGAAGGGATTAGGAGCAACCAAGTTTGATGCTTAAAATAAAACACATGTCCTGTCTCCTGTGTCCTCACACTTTAGGGTCTTGGGTGTAGCTTAAACATCACCTCTGAAATTCACAGGGAATTCCAGGTCCTAAGGGATATTTTTTTACCCCTAGGTTTACAGCACCCAGGGTCAAGAATGATTAGACATTTCCAAGCCATAACCACCAAACCTCCAGCAGCAAAAGCAGATGACGCAAATGAAAG
Organism: Vidua chalybeata; assembly: GCF_026979565.1. NCBI lineage: Eukaryota > Metazoa > Chordata > Aves > Passeriformes > Viduidae > Vidua > Vidua chalybeata. Next base: position 3,621,862 of record NC_071535.1, on the reverse strand, counting down.
CTGTTACAGAGCTAACCAAGCAACGCCACAGCTTTACACAGGCTTGAGTAAGTCCTTCCCTTTTCTTCAAGGAGTTTCAGAAACAAAGTAGTCATCAGGTCTGTGACAGGGGATAAAGGATAAAATCAAAATCTCACCGTGTCCTTCAGATCCTACTGCTGCTATTTCTGAGAGCAGAAAGCATCTTCCTGAGAGCAGCTAGAAAAGGGAGGGTGGTAAGAAAAAAAAAACCTACCAAAAAAGGTATTTGGTAATAACTCTACCAGAGAATTAGTGTTTCTTTCCAATCCCCAACCTTTCACTGCTGCAGTTACACACAAAAGTTATTTTAATCACAGTATGCAGAAAGCAGCATCAGCATATGAGGCAAGAGAAAAAATATGTGGTAAAGCGAGTTGCATGGCCTGTTCGCGGGCAGAAATTACAGCGCAGTTACAGGCAAGAGGTCCACTAGGCAGAGAAACACTTCCAGCCCAAGCCAAAGAGGAGGGTGATAGTGATCCACAGAGAGAAAAGGCAAGGAAAAACATCTGAACGGAGCTGGAACATAGGAACTGAATCCCTTCTCAACTTTTGCAGCAAGCAGTTCGGACTGCCCAGCGAGAGATTTTTGCCTTGTCATAGGTAAAGAGATGTTAAATAGAAGAGTCGTGTCAACTAAATGCCATCTATGTTGGTGGACAGAGGCAGCAACAGAAACACTAAAGGAACATGGGGGAAAAAAGGGAGAATTTTAAACAGAAAAGAGCTACAGCAGGGTTATCAGCTCAGCTCCTGTGAGCTCCCTCTGCCACAAAGTGAGAAATTATCTTTGAGGTTTTCTAAGAGTGACCTCAAAATACACAGCACTGCCTTAGCGGGGATGTGGAGGGAAAAAGGTCATAAAATGACAAATCTAAAGCACACGGGTGGATGCACATCACTGGAGAGCAGAACTTGTCACTGTCTAATGTATAAAAGAAGCTAAGCTACGTTATTCTTAATAACCACCTACTCAATTAAAATACTTCATCAGCTGAAGGCAGCCGGGTACAAAAGGTGTAGCTTTCCCACCTTAACTCCTCGTTCCTTCTCCATAACTTGCAGGCTGGAAGAAGGGAGTCAGCCGTGAGTAGAGGAGAGGTGATAGGGGCAGCAACACCTCCAGGGTTAACAGAGCTGCACACCACCCGTACCGGGGCTGTACCAAAGGGCACGGGCAACCTCAGAAATGAAACACCACTGACAACATCACCTACGAGGGTGGGGAAGCAGCATTTGCGAGCATCTGACACCAGCACGGGCACCCAAGGCGGCCCAGATCGCGGCAATGAAGCGCGACGCTCATTAAAGCTCCGACGGCCACCCGGGCGCTGCAGCAGCCGCCTCTCGCCAAACCTCACCCGGGGCTCCCGACAGCCACGGGGAACGCTCCGAGATCCCACTTCGGCCGTCAGTGCTCGCCCAGCCGCCCCTCGGCGGGCGGGTTAACGCAGCAGCAGCTCCGGGAGCACCGCGGACACGGCGTGCTTGCCCCGCTTCACCCGGCTCCGGGGAGATGCGCTCGGGAAGCACCGGAGCCCCCCCGAACCCCGCCGGCCTCACGGCAGCGGCCTCTCCCCGCCGTGGGGCCGCGCCCGGACCACCCCCCCCCCACCCCACCGGGCCGCAGCCCCGGGCCCGCCGCGGCCTGGGCCCGCCGCCCCTCGCCGGGAGGGCCCGGCCCCGCTGCGGCCCGCGGCGCTCCCCGGGCGGGACTCACCGAGACGGCGGCGGGTAGGGCAGGGCAGGGCCGTGCCGGGCCGGGGCTGCGGGGACGGAGCGGGAGCGGCCGGTGCTGCGCGGCGCGGGCGGCAGGAAGGGGAGGAGGCGGCCCCGCACGTCCGCCGCGCCTGCGGCCGCCCCCCCGCGCGTTAAAGGCACCGGCACCGCCCCGGCCGGGAGCCCCCGGCCCTGCCCGGCACGGACCGCGGCCGCGGGGGAGCCCCGGGAGCGGGGAGCGCCCGCCCGGCTTCGCCACGTGTGTGGGTGCATCACCCGCAGCCCGCCCGTGCGCTGGGGGATCGCCCCCCGAGCTCCCCACGTGGGGATCCCTCACCTCGTCCTGAGGTTCGCCCACCCAAAATTCCCCCCACGCGGGGACCCCCGGGATTCACCCACCCAGACTCCCTCACACGGGGATCCCCAAGGATCACCCACCCAGACTCCCCTCACGCGGGGATCCCCAGGGATCACCCAGCCAGGCTCCCCCCACACGCGGATCCCCAAGGATCACCCACCCAGGCTCCCCGCACACGCGGGGATCCCACCACCCCCAAGCTCCCCCATGCTGCAATCCCTCCCCTGTTCCTGAGGATCTACCTAGACTTCCACCAGGCAGGGATTCCCAGGGATGTCCCCACCATACCCCACCCACGGACGGGGATCCGCCACCCAGACCTCCCGCAGGTAGGGATCCTCCCATCCAGGTTTCCCACACGCAGGGAACACAGGTCCACCCACGCAAACCCCACCCAAGCGTGGGAATCACCTCTGGCACGCAGGTCTCCCCAGGGATCTCCCCACCCATGTGTGCGGACCATTCTCCCCAGACCTGCCCGATGCAGGGATCCCACTGCCCGGACTCAGCGGGCACAGGGATCCCCCATCCAGCCCCCCAGTTCCAGCCAGTTCCCACCATTCCTTCTCCACTCCCTTTCCCGAAGCTGACACAGGTGTGGGATTCCAGGGGCCCAAGGCAAGCAGACAGAGCACGCCCCAAAGCCTCCTCCAGGACATGAAAGAGACCAGACACCTCCTCATGACCAGGAATAGGGCTTGTCCTTCAATTTCCCTTAAATGTCTTAAAACTGCCCGGCAGCCCTGCCTGCAGCACAAACATACCAGGGGCTTATTCAGTGACATCCCAGCGAGCTGTGGAGTCTGCAGGGAGGGAGATTAACTGGATTTTTTTCAGCTCTGACTTCTTAGAGCCCCAAGTTCTTCTTCCCTCTGACGTGGATCTTTCCCAAAGTGCTCACAGGGCAGATTGCTTTCCCCTGCCGGAGCTCAGCGGCTGGCCACGGCTCTGTGGGTACCCACGGGGATGGAAACTGTTGCTCTGGCAGTTACTTGGGGTCAGCGAAACAGCCCGAGAAGCCACCGAGGGCACCCGTCCAGCTCCATCGCTGGAGGACTGACATTAACTCTCAGCTTCCCGGAATCCCAAACACGTTGGGGAAAACACAAGAAAATGCAGAGTTTTTGGCTCAGCAGGACGGCTGAGCCAGCGGCGGCTGCGGGGAAGTTCTGGTGCTGCTCAGGTGTCCCCAGGGTCCGGCTGCAGCCGGCAGAAGGGAGTTATCCCAGCAGGGAGGCTGGCATCACCCCAGGGCTTTGCACGCACCCTCCCATCATTTCTTCTGACCTCTGGCAATGAGGAGCCCGGTTTGACTTCCAGGCCCTGTTGCTCAGAGTAAGCCATTTGTTTATTTGTCCCACAGCATCTTTGAGAAGTCACCGGCTCCGCAGCACTCGGTATCAGAGATGGATTCGCATGGAGCTGCCGGGAGAGAGCTCAGCATTCCCCTCCTGGCCAGCCATGCGTGGCACTCAGCTGCAATCCCGCATTCCCAAACTCTCCGGAGCAAACAAAGGCAGCGGCATGAGGTGGATGCTGATTGATGGAAGCTGTGCCTTTGCCTGGGAGGTGAAGCGGGCCCGGAGGGGTGGCCATGGGGGTGTGGAGGCGGCCGGACACTTGGAATGTGTGGCCGGCCATCAGCTGGCCAGGAGCATTTTGCTGCTTCATCCCGGAGCTCAGCACATCCTGGCCGGTCACTCCGCTGCTGAGAGCAGCACACGATCCAGCCAAAGGCAGCATCCCCACCCTGCACTTCCAAGGTGAAAATGTAAGGCCAAATCCTCCTAATATTAACCATTCCAGCAGTGGTGGCAGGGCTCAGCAGCAGCAGATGCTGCAGATGCTTAACTGCTTTTGTCCACAGTAGAGTTTTCCAGCTGGCATCAGAAGCAAACCATGATCTTCCAGGAATGGGATTTGCTGCCTCACAGTGGGTGAGGGTCCTGCCAACAGATAAAGATTGGAGCCACAAGCCTGGGAAGGGTGTCGGAGGGAGAGAGCTGCCCCTCCTGCCAGGACTGGAGCTGCAATGGAAGAGCAGAGAGTGCAAATCCAGCTGCTACAGCTAGAGAAGGGACAGGCACCGATCTCTGCACTCTGTGACCAGTGACAGGACCTGAGGGAACAGCTCGAGCTGTGCCAACAGAGATTTAGGTTGGGTATCAGGAAAAGGTTCTCCCCCAGAGGGTGCCGGGCACTGCCCAAGGCTCCCCAGGGAATGGGCACAGCCCCAAAGCTGCCAGAGCTCCAGGAGGTTTGGAACACGCTCTCAGGCACAGAGTGGGATTGTTGGGGTGTCTGTGCAGGGCCAGCAGTCAGACTCACGATCTTTGTGTGTCCCTTCCAACTCAGGATATTCTCTATTCTATGATTCAGAACTTTCTCCTCTTCCTCCTTCCAGGACTCAGATTTCCTTGCTGGGTGGTCACTGCTTGCTCTGAAGGATTTCAGCTGAAAATATTCCACTTCCTACCAGCTCAGATGTCTCTGGTCCTTCACATCTTACAGATTTGCCACAACAGCACAGCAGAAAGGACCTGAAAATGCTTTAAAATCCCACGTCAGATACCATTACCCAAAATGTAAGGCAATAAATTATCTCAGTTGTGTGGATTGGGAAACCTGGTGGAAAACCTCACCAGAGAGCCATCACTGTGCCAAGCAGCCAGTGCTGAATGTCCCGACTGCAGGGAGGAAATAATGCAAATTTTTAAAAGCCACTGAAATCCCACTCACATTAGGCAGCCACTCATGGGGGAAAAGAAAAGGTTTTAAAATTCCGCAGGAGCCCCAAGTCATTAGTTTTTGTCAGGAATTTTGCTTTCTCAGATCACAGGGAAAAAGCCCTCAGATCTGTGGGTTCAGAGGAAGCCCAAGAGAAAGGCAAGCTATGCATTGAGCAGGGCTGTAAGTCATGGGGGCTGATTATTGTTAATTTAGCATTTTATATAAGAATGTGAGAGATCCTTATCAAAGCCTGAAACAAACACCCTGCATGTTTCAATACCTCACTGACTCCAGCTAGGAAAAAAAAAAAGACCAAATGCTGGATTTTCTCTCTCTTTATTTGCATTAAAAATTTTTATACTATTTATAATCATGAATCCCTGCAATTGACAGGAAGTGCAAATTAATAGATTATATGCATACATGCCAAAAAACATTTCAACTGCTGCTAGTCACAAAAATGACTACAATTTTCTCCTCAGAGTAGTCAACTAGGAGTAACTCCATTGTGGAAAATTGAGCTATATGGAAAAAGATGTTTGATCCAATTCATCTGTAAGGGAATAAAAATAAATCTGTCCTAAGCAAATACTGTCAGCAGAAATGACACTGGAAATTCTTGCAAAAAGAGTAAAAGCTCATAATAAAAAAAAAACAGTCTAAACCATGATATTGTATGTGAGCAGGATGAAAATCCATTTGGCTTCTACCAGTCTCCACATAATCCCCACACTAACAAAATGTAGATATCTGTTAATTAAATTGAGATGGTCACATTTTGTACTGCTGGAAATCCAGCTAATTAAGTGAATTGTTCAAAACTGTTTCAGAGTTCACTGGAAAAAATATTTATTTATAAACTACAGTCACCTTCCATTTCTGGATTTCATCATTGTAACAGAGCACTGAAAAGCCCAAAATTGGTTTTAAAACTGTACTGTTCAATTTTACCACATTTGAAATATGAGCAGCACAATTAGAGACACACAGACAGCTGAGTGCCCATCCCAGGGACTGACATCATCAGAGTGATCACACTTAAATCATGATTTCTGCCAGTTTCCCTTGAGGCTCTTCAGTCCCCACCTCCCAGCACAGACCTGACACCAGTCACTCCCAGTTTTTACATTTGCAAAGTAAAACAGAAATTGCAATGGGAAAATCCCTCTCCTGCCCTCCCCAGGCTGCTGTTCCTGTACCAGACACCCAAACCAGACCTGTCCACCCCTGAAATGCTGTGGTTTACACCCAATTTAGCAGCAGGAATTGCTGCCTGATGCTGCAAGTGGTGCATCCCACCCAGCTGTCCCAACTGCTCCTGGCCATGCCACAGCCTCCCCTAAATCCCCCAGGACAGGACCATCCTGTGTACTCACACATGCCAGCAGAACAAAACAAGCACCTAAATCCCTGCAAGATCAGGGCTTGCCATCACTCTGAATAATCCCTACTCAATTTCAAGTCAATTATTATTCCTACACCTGCATCACATGGTTTTAATTATCTTTTTTTTTTTCCAAAAAAGTTTTTGACCAAAAAGCAACAGCTTTAGCTGGAAGCACTCACTATAAAGGAAAACCTATTTGCTGTGACTGCAGCAGGTCATCAGGTCTGGGCCACAGAGGTGGAATTTAATTTCTAATCTGGACATCTCAAGCCTTTGGTATCAGATAGAGCTAAAAGGATCACAGGGAAGCTGGACAGAAAAGCAGCTTTCCAAGCAGCACAAGAATAACCATGCTTTGAATTCCCATGAGTGCTATTTCAAAGCAAGTTCCAAATTTTCTTCTTCTTTCTTGGTGGCATCTTAGCAGAAGAAGATTTTTTTGAGAGTGGACGGTTAATGGTTATTGTTAAGTAAAGCAAATGCAGAAATGTCACAGAAAACACCTTGTCTCCTGTAAAACACTCCCTGTGTGGTAGAACAGTGACAGTCCAAATCCTTTTCTCCCATTCATCATTCACATTGCTATTTATGCTGTTCTACATTAATCTAGTGCAGGTTTTAAATTAATACTCTTCTTCATCAATACCTGTGCAATGAAGATGTTTTCCTTTGCAAAGACAAACCTTTGCAACACCAACACGTGTCCCTCCTCAGCACCTGAAACACCACAGGATGGACAGCAAACAGAATATGAAGTGAGAGATGGGGAGGAAAGAAAGAAATGGAGAGTCAGGCAGACCTGGTGCTCCAAGGGCTCTTTCAGCCTGAGGATCAGGTATCCCAGGCTGGAGCAGCCTGCAGGGCTGGCTCAGCACGTTTTCCTCTGCAGCCAGGGAAGGACATTGATTGAGCTCTGCGAGGCATCACGGCAACAGCGTGTGTCAGGCTGTGACAAACTTCTAAGGAAACGTGCAGCAAACACCCTGCAAGCCTGCCTGGATAAATCAAAGAGCACAGCTGCTCTTGCCACCACAGAGTAGGTTAATATGGCAGTATTTTGTCTGAGGTTCCACAAGGGATGCGTCTGCCTGCCTGGAGCACTGAGTGTCACACCAAGGTCCCCAGTTTGCCATCCCTGGTGGTGACACACACCTGTGCCCCAAGGGTGGCTGGAGACTTGGAAATGTTCACAAACCCTTAGGTCTGAGGACACATCCTGTTCTCTAGTGCCCCAGGAGATCCAGAAATCCCCAGCAATGTTGCAAACTCACTGTGCATCCCTCTGCAAGCTTCTGTTTTAGCTCACACCTAAAATGAGCAAATATTCTTCTCTTCACCTATACATCTAATTTTTTTTTACATAGTAATAAGCCTTTCCCTAGTGAACCTACAGCTGCCCACATTGTGCCTAGACTTCTAAGGTATCTAAGGGTTTCTGTCATACCGTTCATAAGGCCTGGGGAGCAGAAAGGGTTAAGAACAAACTCAGATTCTCTAGGGAAAGCAGAAAGGCACCAGAAAAGCCAATTCAACTGATTTTACCCAAAGGGACAAAAGAAAGTTTAGTAGGTCCTTTATAAAATGTCAGAGAGAAAAGCTTTATTTTCCCACAAGGGAAAAACATACCCATTAACAAATTAGGTGAAAGCAGAGTGAGATGTAAAAGGTCTGAAATTCCTCAATGCCTTTAAACTAACTGTCTTCACACACTTCATTTATTTTGGACAGCAGCACTGCCCATGCTAATTTGGGAGCAAAGGGAACTGTGAAAATACCTGGGGATTAATATTTTTAATGTTAATAAGCAAATCTTAGTTGATCTGAGCAACACTGTTTGGGTTTTAGAGAACAACCAACTCCCAACCTTAAGCCCATCTGGGTTCTTCATTTTCCTCAGAGCATCACTGAGCAAACCTTCACAACTCTACCTGAGTGGAAACAGATTTCAGGGGAGCTACTCTTGTATTTATAAGTTGGGTAAATGCCCATTGAAGGGAGGCCAAAGCAATCACAGCATTTAACTATTCCTGACAAGTCACAAGGAAAAAAAAAAAAAAAAAAAGAGGAAAAAAAAAATAACACCTTTGTAATGAAGGGCACTGGAACAAGTGAGCTTCCTCCACAGCCTGCAGATACTAAAAATATATAAAAATATTCCCTATAGTATCTTGGAAAGTATGGGGAAAATTAACTCATATTCCACTTCCAGAGACTGACCACAAAAGCCAAATGCTGTTGGAGGGAAACTGCAAAGACAGCAAGGAGGAGGGAGGAAGAGCCAAATGGAGTGATGAAGCTGCAACAAAAGGGATCTCAGGCTGGGCTCCTGCTTGGCTGGGATGAGCATGGAAATGAAGATGAGATGAAGTGCAGGAGCATGAGGCAGCAGAGATGGGCACAGACTCCTCCATCACAGCTAAACTAACAGCATTTATCAGCAGAGCACGGGTGAAGGGTGGAGTGACAGAAACAGGACGGTGCTAACAGTTAATTATGTGTGTTAAAAGTACAGAACCATCAAGGTGAGGGGATTGGAACTTCTGCTGACATCTGGCAGCGTTTTGGGAAAGCTCAGTTTCTCCTGAGGTCCTCGTTGATTCAGGAGCACTGATTTGCTGACGTTAATTGGAGGAAGAGGTAATGAGAACTGACTAATCACAGAGCTGTGTGCCCTGCAGACTCATTCCAGTGTCAGTCATTATATCTTGCTGATCACTCAGCCAAAACTCAGTTTTAGGAGGAATTCAGTGATTGGTCAGCACCCTTCCTTGAGTCATTGTATTTGCATTTAGTTGTACAATAAGCTGATAAAAACTGTGGTGGTGTCACAGCTCAGCTGACACAGCAGTGAAGGCATCACAGTACATGCTCTAATTCCTGGAGAGCTTGCACTGAAGGTCTGGACGTGCTAATGTCACTGCTGGTGTCTCCAATGTGACTGTGACCCCTGCAAACTGAATTACCAGAGCTCTGCCAGCATCTGCTGCGTGCACACCTCTCCTTTTCTGTGCAAACACACGGGACTGCTATTACTATACTGTTTTTCCAGATAAGGCTTAAAGGATCAGTATTTAATTGCAGCAGTGTGTTCAAGGTATGGGACACGGTGTTTGCATTAGAGAGATCTGTCACAAAACTTGGAGGGAAACAACAGCACCCGGATGATCCATCACACACTCACCTCATTTAAATGCAATTCAATTTAGCCAGACCCTTTGGCACAAAAGTGGGGAAGATGACTTAACAAAAAGCACAGAAGAATACCTCTGACCCCAGGTGTCAGATGGATTTGTGTGTGACATTCACGGAGGAGCTGTCCAAGAAAGCCTGCAGCCATTCATTGCTAGGCTGCAATTAAGGTGGCAGCCAATGTTTAAAACCCTCCTCATCCCATTCCCCCCTTTTCTGGCCACATTTTAAATACAACACAGAATGAAAAATAAAAATAGACATCCTGTGCCCTGCCCCACATGAGGCTGGGCCAGGATGAGTGGATTTCTATGCAAACACACAGAATGCCTTCCTTTAATCAGTTTGTTGCCTAACACAGATAGGAAAATTAAATGAAGTTAACTGTACAGCTTTCAAGTCACCATTCAGCCTTTCAGTTGAGACAGATGACTTCTACTTACAGTGCTTCTTCCTCTGGCATTCAGTGGAAAATTTGGCAATCCTCTCTGGGTCTGGTTCTCAGCAATTCTCTGACATGGGGGCAGTTAGTGTCTCCAGTGCACATAATAGAGCTGTAGAAGACAGTGGGAAAAAAATGGCTCTTTTCTTGCCAGTTCACCCCTTTCCCATCTGACAGAAGTGATTTTCTTCCCTGATCCAAAAGCCAACACACCCTGGTCTCCACCAGTGAGCATGGCAGGCACAGCACACAAAAGTTCAGAGTCCCCTAATGTTTGCAAAAAGTATCAAATTCCCCCATTACTGCCCTTCTCAGGGAATAAGAGAGCCCCAGTTGAAGCAGGGCAAAGAGGCAGCCTTAGCATTGTGTGATTTGGGCTGCATCATCTGATCCAGGGAGGGGCACACAGCACTAGGGGGTAAATGGGAAGTTACAGCCCTTCCCATCACCCAGCAAACCTGGGAAATTACACTGGATTCTGGCTCAACTCCCAGCCATTGTAACCTCACTTCTGCCAGAGAGTTACTCCTGATTTACATAGGTAAAGTTAGACTCAGATATCAACTCTAATGGACCTGATTCTGTTCATGTTTGCACCAGCACAACCTGATGATGGTGTTAAATAATACACAATTAAAAGTCAAATTACTCACTATTACTTGGTGAGTAGTCATGGCAACTTCTTTCCTTCTCCAGCAAGAAATCCAGTATCTGCTGATACTGCCAGGCATTGATGAGGTCTGGAATGGAGAATTATGGGACAGGTAAGTATGAGGGTGATGGTCACACTTGTCTGACCAAAGGTACTCCCAGCCTCTCTCTCTGAGTTGCCTTTTGGGCTGCAGGCATTTCTCAAGAGCTTTTCCAGCTCCATGCAGATCCTTTGCTCCCACTGACTTGACTGCAGCTCACCTGCTCCCCTCCCTGACCCTCTCCAAGTTCCCCCTCAGCACCTCACTCTATTTTACATCCCTGCCATGATGGGAACCAAGGCACAGGGGCCAAAACAAGGCTAAACCACACAGAAGGAACAACCTCCACAACAAGATTTGGATCCTGCTGTTGACAGAGGAGTGCTGGCTCCTGGACTAATTACAAAGTGCTAAATTTGGAGACATCTTGTGCATAATATATTGATTTTTTTTCCTTGGAACATGGTCAGCTCTCAGTTGCTCTTCTACGTGCTCCAAAGGCAGAGCTTTAACTCTGCAGGCAGCGAGGGCACCAGGAGATGGAAGCTACACCTGAGGCAAGCTCCACTCTTCTGAGACAATTACAGCCATAAAGGTTTAGCATAAAGCTCAGGAGAGCAGAAAGCAGAACACTGTCAGTCACAAGCTTTTTATTCTGAAACTGGCTCCTAAAAAAGATAAGATAAAGCCAAACCAGATTAACCAACTTCAAAGCAAGCAGCAAGGCATTTAGGGCATGCTAGAATAGAATGCAGCTGTGCAGAGCACTGATGAATTAAACAGGTAGAGAGGTTCCTTAATGATTTTCTCCTTGTCCCTTCCAGGCTTTTGGAAGTCTCCTGTGATTAGTCCCATCCCCTAACGAGATTTCAGCACCCAGGTGATGCAGCAGGACCTGCTACAACAATGTTTAAGAGGCTGCTCGAGATGTGCTAGCAGGAGCTCTGTGGAACAGCCTTCCCCAATTAGTTATCCAAGGAAGAGTGATACTGAATGACTCTTACAAAGGACACACAAAGCACTTACTGTTGAGCTAATCATCAACTTTCTAAGTAAAATTAACCAATTTGCTAATTAAGGCTCATGACAATTCATCATGACAGTAACTCTGCACTGCAGTGACTCATCAGCCGGTCACCGAACTGGGGAAGGGCTCCTCCAGCGGCTCCTTCCCTGCTCTGAGCAGTCCTGCCATGACTCACTCGGGCCGGGATCTCGATGGCTGCTGCCTCCCAAAGGAATTTAAAAGGTGGGGGGAAAGAGAACGGGAGGAAAAGAAGAGAAGGGGGTGGGTGGAACCCCAGGCAGTTTGAGAGAGAAATAATATTTTTTAAAATTGGCATGGGAAAAATAGCTGCCTTTTCTAACATTATTTGACTTGGATGATCAGAAATTAGGCAGGTAGGTCTCATGAGTTCTAAGTGGTACATTTTGCATTAACATCTGTCCAACCCATGGCAGGGGTCAGTCTCCTGCTGAAGAAGGAAGGAGCAGAGAGGGAATGATGCCTCTGCTGACTAAGAAGGAGAGATGCAGGAGCTGGGAGGCTGAAGGGAGTAGCCCAGGGATTCAGCTCACTGCAATACTGCTCTCTGGACCTCCCACCACCTGGGCCTTCACTCCCTGGGGCTGCCCAGCACTGCACACCCCCCTCTTGGAGCCTCCCCCACTGCAGTCGCCCAGCTTGGAAGAGGAGGCAGCGAGCACAGAGCCCTCCTGAGGCACAGCCATACCTGCCCTCCTTTGGGCAGTGCCCAGAAGACCCTTCCCTACAGCAAAGCAACCCTGAAAGCTTGAATTGCACACACAGTGTGACTCTTGGATCCTCAGAGGCTCTCTCAGCTTTCTAAACACCTTCCCTTCTTCAAATGGGTAAACAATCTTTCACCTATTTCACCTGAGACACCAAACTCCATGACTCACCCAAAATCTCAACACTTCCTTGTGCCCCTGCCATTTATCCTTAGTCGAGGCAAAAAACAACACCAGTACCAAGAGATTTGTATTTTATGTTCTTCTCTGATGTAGCGTCACTCACTTGAACACCATAATCTGACCTTCTGTATCTCAGGTTCACAAAATGCAGACAAATCAATTCCCAGGGCTTCAGGATGAACATATCTCCTCTCCAGGGGGTTCTGCAATGAAGGATTGATTAGCTGAGGAAATTCACAGCACTACAGCTGCAATGCTACAGGCAGGGCCATGCCAGGGGAGCCCCAGGAGCACCTCCAGCTTCCCAAATCAAGCACAACAATAGTGCCACGCACTGGGGGAGCACCAACCTCCTGGCCCCCTGAGATGTCACTGCAAGGGCAACACTCAGCACAATCCCTGTGCTCAGTTTGATGATTTCTGTGGGCAGGGCAAGCCCACAGGGCAGCTGTGAGGGCTGAGCTGGCACTGCTGGTGGGAACAGAGCCCCCCAGCACAGCCCTCAGTGCCCCATCCTGTTGTGCCCACAAAGGCAGCTGAGACCATGGAGCTGTCTGCAAGCACCCCAATCACCTGCCAGCCCTAAATGGGACATTTTGGATTTAACCATGCTGAGCTGACCCGAGCTAGCTCCACCAGCCTCCCTAATTCAAAGTACAACCTCTCTGAGTCCTCTCCTTGCTTTGCTGCCTGATTTGCCTCCAGGACAGGCTGTGTGATGTAAACCAACCTGCTTGAGGCTGGATTTTTCTGGGGCTGGGAGGATTTGGCACCTTTTATTATTCATTTGTGAGTGCCAGAAATACCACAAACAAGCCCAGCAGGCTGGCTGAGGAGGGAAGGATGTTCATCAGCCATGCTCTGTTCCTTGGATAAAGGGCATTAATTTAAGCCTTTGCACCTCTGGGGCAGTGAGAAGAGCCTGGCAGCACCTCCCAAGGACCTGCTGCATGTCTGTGCTTTGACATCTTCCAAAGGGTTTCTTCAGCTCAGCTTGCTGTTTGTAAGCAAATCTCACAGCAAAGTCCTGTCTGGCAGAGCAAGAGGCACAGTGATCACAACATCCACCAGCCCAGGCAGGCACAGGGATGTGTTCCCAATGTGCCTCCACAGAAATCCATCCATCCATCCATCCATCCATCCATCCATCCATCCATCCATCCATCCATCCATCCATCCATCCATCCCCACACAGGAACAGACAGGACAGAAGGAACAAGTCAGACAGCAACTGCTGGCAGCAACTCAAATGGCACCCAAGCCAAACTGTGTCAGCAGTGTGAGACTCCCACAGCATCCATCAGCCATGAGCTCCTTCCTGGGAACACACTGGGACATGGGAAAAGTGAATGGCCCTAAATCATCACTTACAGAGGGCAGAAGTACGCTCCAGAGGGGAAATGCCTGCATGGGGAGGACAGTGAATGTAAAGAGTAAAGGCTTCCCCCTGCCCCCCCATAGCAGTGTTAACCCGACTGAGAATGAACCAATTCATCACAACACCTTCAGTTTGAAGTTTACACTTCTGGCTGCGGGAGGGCTCCTCTGGAAGGACCAGATGTGCCTCATTGCACTCGATGAGGCAGGTGGGAGAAATTAAGGGGCACATGACACTTGCTAAAAAGCATCATCTGTGCAAGGTCTAAACTACATTTAGTACTACTAACTACAGGGTCCAACTCCATTTCTCTTCAACCCTGCAGAGGAAAGCAGGCTCAGAGGAGCTCGGGCACAGGTTGTGTTTTTAGGCTTCTGGAAAGCACACGAGAAGAGCACCCCGATTTCTCTAATCCTCCAGGATGGGGCAAACCTCTCAGACAGCTGAGCAGGCAGGCCAGAGGCTCCAAGGCTGCTTGATGAGGGTAAAGCTCCCAGCTGTGATGGGCTCTGCTCCCTGACAAGCCACACGTGGTGCTGTCCCCGGGGGTTAAAAGCAGGACCGGAGCAGGGGTGGGGGCTTTGTGTCGGTGGTTGTGTCCATGGAGGGTGAATCGCCGCTGGAGCGGTACCTGGAGAGCTGCAGCGGGCAGGTAAGGGAGAAAGGAAAAAAATCAAGGAGGGGGGAAAAAAAAGCAAATAAAGCTAAACAAAAAGAAGCTGCGTTGGCCGGGAATCGAACCCGGGTCAACTGCTTGGAAGGCAGCTATGCTCACCACTATACCACCAACGCTGCGCCGGGATGAAGTTTGCAGCCGTGCCTGAACTGCGTCATCACCGCATTCCTGCTGGGCTGAGCCTGAAATTCCCCTGTCCCGGGAGATTCCTCCCTGTCCTGGGGGGTTCCTGCTCTCCTGGACCTGCCGGGAGATGGAGGCGCTCTCTGGAGCGGGAGGTCGCTCTTACTCCCTGTTAAGAGGGATGATGTGGCCGCGTTTAAACTCTTGCGGTGGGACGCTGCTTGCGAGGGTCAGCCCGGGTGCTGCTGTGGGAGGGCATTGAGAGGGCAGGAGGCTCACGTCTCCTTGTTCTGGTTAGTAAATGTCTGCAAAAATTAGTTATTTCGGTATTTGGAATGGTCATCCTGCTCTCAGGTGGTTGTAGGAACAGCCAGGGGAGGGCTGGACTCCATAGCTGAGCATCATCATTACTCAGGGAACAAAACTTTATGTCCTGTTGTAAACTACTTTTCAGCTCAGAAAACGGGCTTAGCACGAGCTATTTAAACCCAGAGACCATCCTGTGGCAGTGGGTAAAGCCCTCTGAATATGCCCTCACAAAGTATCTAATGTGGAAATGTATAGTACAGCTTTTACAAATGCTAGTGAGCTTTTTATATTTCATATTTGCTGGTACCCTTGATAATAGCAGATGTGGGATATCACTGCAGGGAGGAAAAAAAAAATCCAAGTCTGTTGCTTAAGGCAGCTGGATTTGATTTGTGTCTACCTGAGTTGCAGGGATTTCTGCAGTGGAAGTGAAAAAGGCTGTTTCCCCTCGAGCTGCCCCAAACCAAGGGATCTCAGACAGGATCTGTGAGTGAAATCTCCTCCCTGGAGCTGCTGGGAGATGTCCAAAGCTATGCAGTTGGTGTGGCCTTGGTGAAGTTAATTAACCCAAAGTCTATAGCAATAACCCTTGGCAGCCAGCCCAATGCAAACATGGTCTTGTGCCCTTTTGCAGCCTCTGAGCGTCTGTCTGACAAGAAGGAAATATTCCCCAGCACTTAACCCTATCAGCGCTTTCCTCAGACCTCTTGGGTGCAAACCTGATCAGAAAGGAAAATTTGCTTTCTGTTTCTACCTGCTCTATGCAATTCACTCTACTTTTTGAGAACTTCACAGCTGTGTGACAGTTCCAGCTGCCTGTACCACTCGTTTCTCCACCAGCTTCTTTAAGATATGTCACAAACTGGCTTTGGTTGGTTGTTTGTGGGTGTTTTTTTTACTGTTATGTTCATTCCTTGATGCCCATTAGTATGATGTGAGTAGTCTCACAGGGAGCTTTTTGTATCATTTTCTCTACATTGCACTTTATACAAAACCTTCCTAATGAGCTCCTGTACAGCTAATCCTTAGTTCAATGAAATTCTTGCAGAGACTGTGACTTCCTTCCCTTGCTGCTGACTTGAAAAATATCTATTTAAAATACATGTATTTTTGTGATTCCATAATATTTTATTTGTAACTGTTAATTACATATTTGACCCTTTTTTCTAGAGGGTAAAGGAGTACTACTAGATTTATTCAACAACACCAGATCTTCTGCTGGGCTTTGTATTTAGAAATCAGTTTTAGAAGCAGTTTTAAACATGGCTGTTGGCAATGCTTTCCTGATTACATCTGTATTCAGGCTAGTGAGGGTTCTCTGGGAGGATTTGTCACTTTGTCAGAGTTTTCCAAGTGTCTGCAGGCAAATATACTGCAAAGTGGGAGCAGAGATCTCCCCATGTGCATGGCTGGCTTGCCAAGTGAGCTGACTAGAAGAGAGCAGCACTAGCTCAGGGCTGGGAAGCATTGATCTGGAAATCCTGCTGGAGGTCAGGCAGTTGCTGCCAACTCAAGAGCCTCAGTCTCACGCACCATTCCCTGTTCTGATCTGTGCTTGCACTTTTCAAGTCCTTCTGGGTCTTGAACCTAAAAATGCCTGATTAAACACAAAACCACTTGTATGGATTCTTTAGTCCAAGCTGTCACCTGCTGTGGATGTTGGCAGAAACCACCTTCAGAAAGAGGCTTATGCACCACTGGAGAGGGAATAAATCCTGTCCTGGAACTCTTGCCTCATTGACATGATGAAGCTTTTTAAACAGCTTTTAATAATAAATAGTTGATAAAGAAGGATATTAGTATGTAAGAGCTTAATTCCAGGTGTGTTGTGTGCTTGGTGCAGGGCAGGATGCTGGTTCTGCTGACTGTGGTGAGGCTTTTTTTTGTCCCATCTTCTCATCCATAGCTTCACCCAGGCTGGTGGCCTCCAGGAGCTGAGGAATTAATTGCTGCTGGTTCTGTGAGCTGCTGCCCTCTGTTGCACAAAGCAAAGCCGACACTGTCTCCTGCTAGCAGGGAGAGGAAATGGAATAAGATACAGAATGGGAGATAAAGACAGCCAGAAAAAGCTGTCTGTCTTCCTTGGAAAAACTCATGAGTGTGACAATGTGGTTGTGTGCATGGCTGAGGTGTGACAGTGGCTGTGAAGGGGGAAGTGCCACTGTCATACCTGCATTTCTCAATTTGTGCTATCCAGGAATTCTCTGGAGTGCCCATGGACTGTGGTGAAAATGCATTATATAAGCTATCTGGGTTTTTATACACTCACAGACAAGCAAAGGACACAATTTCAACCTTAAAACTAGTCTTTGCTAAAATATGTATTGGGGGAAAATTATTGAGACTTCCTCATTTAAGGTTCATCTTAATTTACTCTCCCAGTTACAGTAACTGTTTTAATACAAAACCCTTAATGACACTTTTTCTTAATTCAAGGATGACTTCTCCACTAGTCCTCATCTGTTCACTCCTATGAGCCCTTACGATTTAGACCTTCCAATTCAAGCATCTTCCCAGTTAAGTCAGTCCAAGGAGCTCCATACAGACTTCTCCTCCGTGGACCTCAGCTTTCTCCCAGATGTCACCCAAGATAACAAAGAACAAAACCTCTCCGAGGATGGTCATGAAACGCAGAAAGAGCTTGATGGGTCACTACCAAGTCAGGAGGACAGTGGTGTTTTCATGGATGAAAGCAGCTTGTCGCATCCAGGTGCAGCTCAGCCATCTCCTGAAGCACCTGGCGTGTGTCCTCCCCTGACTCCCATGACTCCGATCACCCCGGCGACATCTGCTTCAGAAAGTTCTGGAATAGTCCCCCAGCTACAGTAAGTTATGTGTTATTTATGTAGCACACACCACAGTCAGAGTTTGGCTTCAACTGCAAAGTGTTGCTCTGACTTTTCACTTGGAGAATGTAGCAAGCATGGCTTGGTATTAAATAAGCCAAAAAACTACATTAATAAGTAGTTTTTTTCTCCTCTTGAAGGGGGGAGGTGAAGAAAAATGAACTGACGATATTGGATAAAAATATGAAGCTATTTGAAAAGGAAATTTCCTCCAGGCAAGAGAATGTGAAGGATGACAGCAGACTCCAGGGGTTTAAAGATGTCACTCTGCTTTTTCAAAAGGAGAAACAGAACTGAGTGTAAGAACCTCTGGCCTCATGAAAAGATGCTGTCCTGTCTAGGACAGAGCATCTCTGGAATAGTTTATACCTCTAGAAAATAACCCACTCCTGCCTACCTTTGCTGCTCTAGTAACTCTAAATAGTCAGTAATGGTTCAATGCCAAGCTGTGAAAGGCTTCAGTGATGCAGATTTTGGAAGACATACAAACTTATCATTCAGAGACTAATAATTTCATACCTTGTTCTATCTCAAAGTGCAGTTTGGGATTGAATTACTTAATTAAGTTTTGCCAGAAGTAGCTTAGTGTTTGAGTGGGGAAGAGACAGGCAGGAAATCAGTTGATGGCAATTATTAATTGGAATGTGACTGTACTGCTGGGGGTGGCTCTGCAGTGGCTGGATTTTGCAATGAGACAATTCCTCCCTCATTCCTCAGGAATATTGTGTCAACTGTAAACCTGGCTTGTAAACTGGACTTGAAGAACATAGCTCTGCATGCCAGAAATGCAGAGTATAACCCAAAGGTAAATCTTGGACTCAAAGCTTTACCCTCACTTCCCTTTCCCAGTGCTGATGCATCCCAATGCTCCTGTGACCGTGGTCTTAACTCTCCTGCTCCTAGGTGGGTGGGAAATACCTTCAGGGTGGGAAAGAAACACTTAAAAAGCAGATATTTGTTGTGACAAGCTTTGAAAGTGTTAATTGCTACAAGACTGAACACAAATACAGTTAAATTCCTGTCAGGTTTTCCTTTGAATTTGTAGAGGTTTGCTGCTGTGATTATGAGAATCAGGGAACCACGAACAACAGCCCTCATCTTCAGTTCAGGAAAAATGGTCTGCACAGGAGCAAAAAGGTATTTTTCTGGTTTTTCCCTTCCCTCTAAAGGTCTGGGTCTTTCAGCTATGCATAAATTCTGATGGAGAATGCCTGAAAAGTCTTGCTTAAAACATCTAGCAAAGGACTAATTGCAAGAAAAAGTGAAGCAATGATATTGAAAGTCTTGCTTTCTTCATGATGGCACCTTAGCAATTTCTGAACTGTGTACTTCTGTCCCTGAATTTAGATTGAGTTGAGCAGACATCAGTAGAAAAGCTGCTAAAATTCACAGAAATTGTTAAGGGATTATTTGCATTTCTCACTGATTTTTAAAGTGTTTAGGACATAACTTGTGTCTGTGTTCACCAGTCAACACATCTGCCTCTAGAGGAAATGGGAATTGGGGAAAGCAAAAGTTTATTTCTGTACTCTGAAGTTTTTTTTCCCCTGAAGTCCAGCAGAGACTGCCTTGGTTTTTATATCCCAAAACAGCCAATTAGAATTAATTAACTCATGCTTAAGAGACCTCTTCTCCAGCCCCTACCACCACCCCAGGTAGGTGACTGTACTGGTGCCTGCCATCTAACGCCTGGTTCAGCACTGAGAAGCTGTTTTGAGGAACTGAGAAACCTCTCAAAAGGGGAACCTCTGAGTGATGAAACCTCTCCAGTGGGTTCAACCAGACCACAGGAAGGTGAATGAACAAGTGCCTTACTCCTTTTAGCTCCCTGCAGCAATTCTGGGGATGGAGCTTTGCTATTTTGAGCCGCAGGATCTCTTTTTTGGGGGTGCAGATTAGCACAGTGTGGTGGCTATAAACTGAATTCCACCTCAAGAGCAGAGGAAAGCACAAATAAATGTTATTTTTTTCCCCTTTGCTCTTCCTTCAGTGAAAAGCCCCATCCCTGGAAGTGTTGCAGGCCAGGCTGGACAGGGCTTGGAGCACTCTGGAATAGTGGAAGGTGTCTCTGCCCATGGCAGGGGGTGGAACAAGGTGGGCTTTAAGGTCTCTTCCAGCCCCAGCCATTCTGGGATTCTATGACTTGTGGGCTGTTTGGAGATTGCAATAAAGGTTTCTCCCTTCAGTGAAGAGCAGTCAAGGCTGGCAGCCAGGAAATACGCACGGGTGGTGCAGAAGCTCGGCTTCCCTGCCAAGTTCTTGGACTTCAAGATCCAGAATATGGTGGGGAGCTGTGATGTGAGGTTCCCCATCCGGCTGGAAGGCTTGGTTCTCACCCACCAGCAGTTCAGCAGGTATGAGGAGATCAGGTACAACCCTGTGCACCTGGCAGCAGGGTCTGCAGCCACTTGAGCCTGCTCCGTGCCGCTGCTCTCATGCCTTGTGAAGGCTGGCCTAGAACAGAGACCAGACTGAGTTAAAGAATAAAGTAGGGATTTATTAGGAGGCCTCAATGGATCCACCTTGGGCAGCACAAGATCCCAGCCAGGGCTACACCCTGGTGAACCCAAAATGGATGACTGGTCACTGGGTCTCACACTTTTATAAGTTCTGCTCCATTGGCATATTGGAGTTCATCATCCAGTTACAGCTCCAGCCCATGCAGTCCCATCCTTCTTGTTTTTCTCTCTTCAGCCTATGTTGTTTGTGCTCTTGGGCCTGAGATTTGGATCATTTGTCCTTGGTCCCCAGCTAGAGCAGGAATTGTTTTGTCTCCCTGCTCTGTGCAGAGAGCTCACCATCCCCTAATATGAAGTCTAGACCCATACACTAAAGCAGCACAGAATGTGAAAAATAGAAAAGCTAAAACCTGAGGCATCAGCTCCACTGTGGATTTTAATACCAAGGTGGCCTCTTAACTCCCAGCAAAGCAGACTCCTGTCTGCAGGGATGAGGTTTCCAACCTTCAGGCATGAAGCAAACTGCATTTGCAAAATACAGAATTGCAGTTATACTGAGTTTTTCTAGGATTTTGTTTTGGTTCTGTTTGGATGTTCTTTAGCCAAGAATCGAAAGTAAAGCTGTAGCTGAGTGATGGGCATGTTGTACCTGTGAGATCAGCTTGTTCAAAACTAGATATTGCCATCAGGAAAGGATGATTGCAGCACTGACAAAACCAAACTTCAGTTGTCTTTTATTAGCACTGCAGCTAATAGTTTGTATTTCATTTAGGAACTAGATATATATTAAAATTGGTTGTTACCTTGTCTTAGTTGCACAGGATGCTTCCTCATAGGGGCTCTTTGCAGACTAGGAAGGATTTACTGTGAGGGTGAAGAGGCCCTGGCACAGGGTGCCCAGAGAAGCTGTGGTTGCCCCTGGATCCCTGGAAGTGTCCAAGGCCAGGCTGGAGGGGACTTGGAGCACCCTGGGACAGTAGAAGGTGTCCCTGCCCGTGGCAGGGGGTGGAATGAGGTGATTTTTAAGACCCCTTCCAAGCCAGGCCATTCCATGACCCGAGGACTGTTTGAAGATTACAATAAAGGTTCCAAGGCTATGACAAATCAGAAGTGGTTCACAAGTCTTTAAGAGTCAGCATGAAGATTCCCCCACCAGCTCCAGCTGGGTTTAACAGGTTTCTCTTCAAGAGGTCCAAAACCTGACCTGCCTTTCTCAGGGCAGCTAGATAAAATCAGTGTGGTTAATTACCCTATTGCTACTGTAATTAAAGAGCACTTCATTCATACAACACTGAAACAGCATTTGTATTTTACTAATCTCACCTGCTTGCTTTGAACAGCTATGAACCTGAACTATTCCCTGGCCTGGTTTACAGGATGGTCAAACCAAGGATAGTGCTGCTTATCTTTGTGTCTGGAAAAGTGGTACTGACTGGTAAGTGGTGCCTCTCTATATCTGTAGCCCACTGCTGCTTCACTTTCTGAGAGAGCATTTAAATTAAACATTAACTAAAAATCAGTATCTTGCCACAATAAAGCCACTCAGGGATCTTTTTAATGGCTGCTGCAGCTTTATCTGTATTTTCTGCAGATAACATCAGTATTGTTGCACTAGAATCTTACATTGTTTCATACACATAGTCTCAGGTTTCCATGTTAAGTATTTTTTTTTTCATTCAAAGCCTGATGCCACGTGCCAATGCAGAGGATGCCAACAGGATGCTGACATGCCAGCCAGCTACTCAGGCACTTAAACAGGAATCTCACAATAAGCAATTTAAAATTGCTTGGACAGGAAACAAACTTCTTAAAACACTTCACTGACAACATTTAGTAGGGATTATCAGAGGAAAGGGTGGAGATCTAAGAGCTTGTTCCAGACTGTTTGGCAAAAAAAATCGTGAGGCAAAAGCCTTGCTGAGTCAGTGTGCCCAGCAGATACCTGTACCTCAGATCCCAGGTGACTTTTTCAAAAAAGGTGAATTCCTGAGCTCCTGGCACATCCTTTTGGTGAAACTCATGAAAATGCTTCTATTCAGATGTACTGAAAGGTAAATGATGCTTGTTCCCAGAAGCTCTGAATGTGCTATTCATATTTACAACACAGCTTTGAGATGTGGGGGGAAGGCAAAAGAAGTGCCTGCCTTAGCCAGGGATTCTCACAAACATAAATCAGGAATGAGCTCAGCCAACTGAAGGATGGGGCACTCAGGACAAAGCTTAAATGCTTCCCCCTCCAATATCCACAGTTTTCTTAGGTGCAGTAAAATCATCCTGGTCAGTTCCATTCCCACTGATGCTTGCATTTTTTGGGGTACACTAATTGTAATGCCTTTGCTGCACACTCAGTCCTTTGCTGTGAGTCCTGGGCCCAGCTGTAATGACAAAACTGAATTTGCTGAGATGTGAGGGGAGTTTTTTTCCCTAATCAAGAAGGTAACTTTACTTCTGTAAATAAAAGTTGTGGTAAGGCAGATGAATTATTCCAAGTGAGGACATGAGAAAAAAGTTTACACATTCAACCTAAGCAGGGCTTAATTCCACTTTTAGTTCATTTAAATCCAGCTTTCTTCTAGCTGACATTTGTTGGACCAGCATGAGTAGTGTTGCTGGCAGGGAATGCTCCTGCCTACTGCAATGCAGCTCATGTGTAAGACTTGGTATTAAAGATTTGTTTACAGTACCACAGAAAAGGATTTGAAATCAAAGGTGTCCTAACACAAAGCTTTAAATTAAAATTGCTTCTCAGAGCTGGAGAAGGAGAGTTCTCAAACTGTGGAACAACTCCCAGTATGAAATAAAGGCCTTTCACGTCTTGTTTTTCCCTTTCCACTCACCTCATAAACAGGCAGAGCTGTTATTCTTAAGCAGATAACACCATGGTGGTGCTCAGTTGCTTTTTTTTTCCTTCTTCAAAGCAAATATTTTGCACCTGTCAAGAGCAGAAAATTGCTGTTTTGGTTCCACAGATTAAGCTAAACTAGTCTTAAAGCTAATCAAGCTAGGAATTGTTCTTTGAGGTGGCAGATTGAAAGCACCTTACTATTAAAGGCAGAATTTCTATCTTCTGGGTTTCTTCATGGTTTGTAATCTTACTGGGTTTAAACTGCCTTCAGATATTCTCAGCACTCTGTTAATTCATGGGTTTGTTTGTTTGTTTTTTCCTTAAATGTCCATTTAGGAGCAAAAGATCGTTCTGAAATCTATGAGGCATTTGAGAACATCTACCCCATTTTAAGAGGTTTCAGGAAACCATCGTGACACGGCTCCCAAAGCAATCCAGAATAACACCTGGGCTTGTCTTGCTGTGCATGGAGCAGAGCCAAGGGCATTCCTGGACCCATTTGTGGATTATTAAGCAAATTATTCATTTCTGAATGCTACATATGCTGATGCCTTTCTATAGCTTGTGAAATGTTCTTTTCTTTCAGATTATCTGTAATCCACCTGAGACCTGACAACTTCTGCCAAGTTAAAACACTTGATAAATGAATGCACTTTTAATGGAATGTATATTAAGGTGGCACTTAAAAACATTTTGTAATAGAAGCCATGTGTCTCTTTCCCTGTTGAACAGGTGAATCCATACTGCACTTCAAACTGGCTTAATCAGAATCCTCAGCTCTAAGTGTCCTGAATTGCTCCTGCAGTGTTGTAGTTTCATGTTTAAGCTCAGCATATATTATTGTCTATAACATGGCTTACAAAATCCTGTATGAGTTGATTTTGGTGTTTAGAAGACGTGCTGAAATCACTCTGATCCCAGTGGCTGGATGAACTCTTGTGTGTGATGGTGCAGGATTTTCTTTCACAGAGAAGGCATTCCAGGTGCTGACTGCTGGGATATACCTAGAAAATCTGTGGGTGGAGGGGTGTAACTAATTAAATTATCTAATTTGACATGGGACAAGTTAGATTTTAACCAAATGGTACCTGCTTGTGTTACTGCCTCAGATGATAGGAGTTTTGTGCAGACAGAAGCATGTTGGTTTGGAACTTTGTTAGAAATGAATTTGAGGAAAACACAAAAAGTCTTGGATGCTCATAACTTAATTATGTGTATTATCTAACCAGAGTTCAGCCAAAGGCACTACACTTGGTAATTCTGGAGCAAAACCAGTGGGGTTTTCTGTACTTGGTTGGAACCCGAGGCTCTATTTTCAGAAGGTGTCCTGCTCAGCGTGGTGCTGGGAGCAGGAGCAGAGCAGGCCTATCCCGTGGCCCTTCTGGAAAGCCCCTGGAGGCAAGCCAGAACAGTTCTGTTGTGTCCTTCCCTCCTGAAGGTGCGGTACGCGTCTGGAAACACCACTAGAGGTTGCTCTTAGATGACTTAAGTGTAACCCAGGCCAAAATCCTCCTCTGTCCTTGCTGGAAACACTCGGCTCAGCTCAGAACAGGGTCTTGCTGGGCTGAGTTTTGCTGCCACAGAAGTTTATTTCTGAGTCGGTGAGGGTGTGGCTTCATCTTCTGTATCTGTTCTGTGTCTCTCACAAGTGGTTTTATATCTATCTCCCCGCTTCTCTGGAAAAGAGTTTGAAAAACTTTGTGCACTTCCTCACGATAAGCTGGTTTTTAGCTGTTATCAGTTTCTCTGTCAAACTGTGGATTTCCACACTCCAATCTATTTTAAACACAGGCTTACTTTTCTGTTTGCTTTCTAACATTGGAGACTTTCCACGGCCATGGGCTGGGCTTTTATTTGCACTTTAGCTGTAGTAGCAGCTGATGAGCTTCAATTAGAATAATCTTTTGTAAGTGAAAACACCCCGGTTTTATTGAGGTGTTGGGTTGGGGGGGAAGTTTATCTAAGATGAGCCCTCTTCAAGAAATCACGTTTTGTTTAAGAGCTTGCCACATGATTTCAGTGGTAAAATTAGTGTTCTTTAGAAGTACAGATAAAGCCTTAGAGATAAGAAATGGGCTCTGTGCCTTTTCACTGAGCTACTTGATTAGGTTAATGTTTGCTATGGTAACTCTTGTCGTAAAAACAACAATCTTGGTTCTACCTCCACACAGTGCTGTTCCTGCTTAGTGTTTGATAACACTGGGAAGGGGGAAAGATAGGCTGGGAATTGCTCTAAAAGAAAAAAAAAAAAAAGGGCAATTTGTTGCAGTTGTGTTTCTTTTGGGAAGGGGCATATGGGGATATTGCTTAAATTATTCTGGCTTCTGTGGACTCTGTCTCCTGTAATTGCCTTAAGACAGAAGATGGAATGGCTTTAAACTGAGAGTAGGTTCATATTAGGAAATATTTGTTACCAGGAAAGACTTCTTTACTCAGAAGGGGCTGGTGAGGCCCTGGCACAGGGTGCCCAGAGAAGCTGTGGCTGCTCCTGGATCCCTGGAAATGTCCAAGGCCAGGCTGGACGGGGCTTGGAGCAACCTGGGACAGTGGCGGTGTCCCTTTCGAGGTCAGGAGCTTGGAACTGCATGATTTTTAAGGTCCTTTCTCCCCAACCCTACTTCATTATCTGTCTTTAACGCCTCATGTCGCTCCACCATGGAGGCCGGCTTGAGGCAACCTCCCTCTGCATCGGTGTTTGCCGCTGGACAAAGCGATTTTGATGTTATTGTAAATACACGGCCGCGCTTTCGTCGGTAGCCGCAGTCCCCACAGCAGCGTTACTGCTTGGTTATGCTACGGCTACCCGCCGTGAAGCCCCGCGAACCGGAACACAACACCCCCATCGCTCTGGGAGCAGGGCAGGGACGATCCTTTTCCCCCTGCAGAAGGAAAAGGAGCGCAGTTCCTATTAAAAACCAGGATTTTCGCGGCGGAGCGCGGCCCGGCCCGCGCCCTCCCCCGCTCCCGCCCGCCGCCTCAGCGCCCCTTCCCACAATGCCCTGCCCGGCAACAGCGTCCCACGTGACCCGCGGCCCCCAACATGGCGGCTCCCAGCGGCCGCCGGCCGCAGCCCGCGGGGCCGGGCGGGGGCAGCGGGGCCGGGCCCGGGGCTCTGCGGGGCGCCGAGGAGGACGCCGAGGGTCTCTACGTGGCGGTGGAGCGGTGCCCGCTCTGCAACACCACGCGCCGCCGCCTCACCTGCGCCAAGTGCGTGCAGAGCGGCGATTTCGTCTTCTTCGACGGGCGAGACTCCGAGAGGTACCGGCGGCGCTGAGGGGAGCGGGGCGGCCTCTCCCTGCCCCGCCGCGGTCGCTGTGCCTCGGGGCTGGGGATGAGGGGCCGGGTTGTGCCTTTTCCCCGCTGTCCCGGGGCTCGGGGTGTGGGTGGGGGAACGCTCTGGGGGTGGACACAGCAGGACCCTGGGGCCTTGAAGTAATAATCGTTTTAATAATAATAATAATTAAGGAATTTCCCCGAGTTTCACTCGGTGAGATGCAGATGCGTCCGTGTCGATGTAGCCGCAGAAGCTGCAGGCGGTTCAGGGCACAGAGACCCGTGCAGTGTTATTTCAAACGGGTTGCCTATTTTCGTCAACACTCCTTGAAACAGTAGTTTTCTAAATCGTCAAGCAAAATTAGGGAGGTGTGTAGGAAAGAAAATAAACATTTCCTTGTGTGTACACCCATAAATGTGGACAAAAAAAAGTATCCACTCCAGTTCGTGCCGCTCCCTTTGGAGCGCTGGCTCTCCCTGGGGCAGCCTGGATGAGCGCTGTGCCCATCAACAAATTTCCTCGTGGAATGGCTCCCGTGGCTCCTCCACCGCTGCTGTTCACAGCCTGGCCACCCCAGATTCTTCAAAAGTCCCCGGGGCCATGTCTGGAGCCGCTCTGATTCTTGGCTGGCACCGTGCTCCTGGTCCCTCGTTAGCAGCTGTTGGGAGTGATTCCTGGGGCTATTTTGGGAAGGTGGCGAGCAGCGTGTGTGGGGTGTCCTCGCTCCAAAGGCTCCTTGTGTCCCCAGGAACAAGGGGACAGTGGCGCCTTTCACCCACCAAGGACCACGGGAGTGGGGAAATGCTGTCAGCCAGTGTGAGTCAGCTCGCAGAACTCAGACTTTAGTCTCTCACTGGACGGCTTTCCCTTTTTTGATATTAAAAAAAAAAAAAAAAGCTGTGTTGGAGAGCCACAAACTAGATTTAGCCCGTCTAAAATAGGTGGAAAACATGGACTTGTGTGAGACTGCTTGGGGTTTTCTGCAGATTCTATTAAAAGGTTGGATGTGGAGTTTGGACTATAAACCAAGTTTGGTTTTATTTCCATGTCTCTTTTGCAGCCTTAAGTTTTTGGCTAAACATCAGGTTTAATTATAGAAATTCAATTGTAGCCTTTGTTAGAGTTGAAGCACTGTTGTTTCGTATTAACCAAGGCTTAAGAAGTCTCTGCCCATCAGAAAAATGAAGTCATAAAGAAGCAGCTTTAGCCAAAGCAGCAGTGTAAGAGAAAACCCTCTTTATCTTCTCACACGAGACAGGATCAGCTTTTCTCTCTCAGTTGTCACTGCATCCTCCTGAGAAGCTTTCACTGCCCCATTTGTCTGTGGCTGGAAAGGCTCCTGTATATTTACGTTGTGGTTTTTAACTGCAAGCATTAAATCTTTTTTTTTTTTTTGGTGTTTTATACCCCTCTTTTGCCTGGACATC
Organism: Vidua chalybeata; assembly: GCF_026979565.1. Lineage (NCBI taxonomy): Eukaryota > Metazoa > Chordata > Aves > Passeriformes > Viduidae > Vidua > Vidua chalybeata. The sequence goes on along the minus strand of NC_071535.1, from coordinate 3,594,052 downwards.
ACAGTTCCATCCCTGGGGGTCACTGCTCTTGTATTAACCTGGGGCCTCCCTACACACTCCATTTCCCCAGGCTTTGTTTTTCCTGCTGTTGAGAACTTTTCCATGAATTAACTGCAGCAGTGTAATTCATTAAAAATGGCAAATTTGTTTTAATGAATCAAAGGAACAGCACACCTGTATGAATAACCCAGTGTTAACAACCTAAACATCCTCAATGGCTGCAGGAACACTGTGTAGGGACAAAAGACAAAAGCTTGGGTTTTGAAGATAATGGGATTATGTTTAAACCGTGCCTGAAACATTTTGTTTGCATTCTCTAATTAGTATTTGGAATGGCTGATTTCAGAGTGGGGAAGAGGACAGGTTTTTTTGTTAGCTCTTTGTGGGTGTCTCTGAATTTCTTGGGGTGTGAGCCCTGGGAGAGGGGGAGATGTTTGAAAAGGTGACCAGGCAGCACCAGGGCAGAGCCATGCAGGGGCAGGTGCTGCCTTTCAGCTGGTGTTTACAGCCATCGTTATTTATTTGTTTATTTTATGCCTTCTAGTAGTAGCTGGGTTAATTTTAGATCAGCCACTGCTTGAGGAGTGTAATGACAAGGGCTTTGCTGAGTGGCTCAGTGTGAGAAACTCAGAATGTGGAAGTGTATGGCGGCTCTTGGGCCTCCCATTTGTCTTTTTGAAGTGTTACAGATGGGGGAAAAGAATCATCATCTTCCTGGTTAAATATAAAGAAACCAAGCATTACTCCTTGTATCCAACAGTGGTTTATTTTTAGAATTTTCTTGTGAATTTTCCTTATATGAAGACAAACAATTTCATGTTCTAATTATTTCAGATTTCATGGGACTATTTTGTGAGCTAATTTTTAGAAGAGCTACAGTAAAATTGGAAGTTTTTCATCTGTCTGGCAAAAATCACACCCTATATCTGTGAGGGGGAGAGACTGAGGAGCTGTTAAGATTAATTACTTAAGGAGAGCTACAATTAAGGATGAGTAGTCCAGAAGTCCTCCAGTAGAACAGTCACTGACATCCTTCTTTTCATGAGTAATGTGTTGTGTATTCAAAAGCCAAGCTGGCATCTTGATGTTGGTCTCAGCTCAGAGGTTCTTCTTCCTCCTGGGAGTGTCCTCCAGCCTGTCATGTGCATAAATTCTCAGAGTGTGTTTCCCAGACTGCTGAATTGCTTTGCTTTGTGTATCTGCAGATGGCAAAAGCCAAAGACAATGTGACTGTGACATCTGAGCCTGGCTAATTTCTCCGAGCTATGGGTTATGATTAGAAATACTGACTTTTTTCAGCAGGGGAGTTACATTGAATATGGTGCCCTCAGCTCCTTCAGCATTAATCAACTCCTGTAGATTAGGAAGCCCCTCTCTCTGGTTGCTTCTCTCTAATCTTGAACATGTGGAAATAAGCCAGGCAACCACAGAAAAACTCACCTTAATGTGATAAGACTTGAGGAAAGAGAAACATTTCATGGGTAATTCAAGATGTTCTCTCCTCTCAGTTTACATTTTATGGGAGTTCCTATAATAATTCATCCCAAGTTTTGTTTCTTTGCCAAATTGAAAGGCTAAAGATATATAAAGGAAAAAGAGCTGCAGGATGCAGTGCAATTGGAATCAGAGCTATATAAAGCATTGGAAATGTTTGTTTAGGAGAAACCTGCTGCAGGATTTGGTAGGAGCTGTCTGACATCGCTGATGGTGAGCTGGAATTTCTACAGGCTTCCACAAATATTTCTGTCTTCCCTCCACAGTCAGAACTTCATTTATTCCTGTGTTCTTTGACAGATCATTCAACTGTTTGCTGATGTGATGGACAGGAATTGGGTAATTCTGTTCAGTCAGGGTCTGTGCCCATGAATCCAGCTCTGAAGCAAGAATTGGCAAATGACCCCAGCGCTCTCCCTGGCTGCCCGCTGAGCTCTGTGTTTCTGGGCCAGGGGACTTTTGGTGGCAGCCAAAGGTCAGGGTGCAGTAGGTGTGCTCTGCTCTGTGGTAAACAGGAGGCTCATGCAGGGCCTTTTGTCATTTCCAGGGTGACTCCTGGGGTGAGGACACACAGGAAGAGGGGACTCAGCTGGGCTCCAGTTGCACCACATTCCTCCAGCTCACGTGTGGCCTCTGGCTTTTGTGCCAAGCACCTGCATTTGGTTTTGGTTTGTTTTGGAAGGAAAACAGATTCTTTTGCTTGACTACAGAAGCAGCAGCCAGTGGTTTTGTTGTTCTAATGCTGATGTCATCTAGGGGGGTGGTTACACATGCTCTGAATCCAAAGGTAGTCACCAAGCTTTTAGATTTCAGTACTTGAAGGGAAAAAGTGAAGCATTTTGAAGTTTTACCTGAAATCAAATCCACAGAGTGACAGAGAGGGAAGTCCAAGATGTCATCCTGTAAAGGCTTAGCATACTGTTCTTTCTAAATAAAGCTTAAATATCAATAAAATAAAGGTAAAGTCATAAAATCACATGGTTTGGGTTGGAAGGGACCTTAAGGACCATCTAGTTCCAACCTCTGCCATGGGCAGGGGCACCTTCATGCACCATCCTGCCTGGCCTTGAACACTTCCAGGGCTGGGGCATCTGTAAATATCACAGCTCTGGTAGGATGAAATTGTCAATTCTACGTTTTGTAGAGAAAAATAGAATGACTTATGGAACAATAAGGGGAGCAGAACGTGGCTTCTGTACACTCAAAGTGTGAAAACACAAGGTGATGAATCCTGAAAAAATTCCTTTCTGATGAGTTCCCATCTCCTAGAATGCAGTGAAGCAGAGCTGAAGCAGACATTTGGGTCATGGGCTATGTGAGATTGTACTATTAATTTCTCCAGTGACTGAAGGTTTTTAAAGTACTCCATGTTGTTTGTAACACACAAAATACTGATCTTGCAAAGCTATAAATCTAGAAATAGCAGGAATTTGCTATTTGTTTGATAGTTTGGCACTCTGATGTTTCTCCAGCTTAGAGGTTCTGTTGCAATTCCAGTGAGACTCATGCTTTAGAATTCTGCAAGAGTTTTACACATTTAGCCACTAACTTCCCCAGATCAAGACAGATAGCTGAGGTTTGGAGAATCCCCAAGCTTCAATTTTATTATCTTTTTCAGACAACTTACAGTGCTGTAATTGTGCAAAATATCAATAAAAGTATTTAATCTCTTCCAGGTTTTCAGACAAGAAAGAAAGGCTGATGCATCTTAAAACCAAACAGAGAGAATTCCAAAAACAGTAAGTTGTATTTATAAAATTGATATCAAAGCTAAGAGATCTCATAAAAGGAAACAGTCTCTTTTAACACACTGTTGCTGGAGACAGATGAAGTCCAGATAGTCATAAAACTTTCAATCATGTTTTTTCCTCTAGTGTTTTGAAGGCCATGGAAGGGAAAGAAATAACTGATCAGCTGGTGAGTTGCTCCAAGTGTCCCATGGTTTTTAAACTCTCTGAATTCCTAGATCTCATCGGTTAAAGTTACAGTTTACCTTGAGGGCATTGTGCTGCTTTCCCAAAGAGCCTGTTGTAAGCAAAACTGAAATGGGCTCTGCCAGCAGAGTGTTCCAAGCTGTCTGAATTTTTCATTTCTCCCTAGATAGTTGTTCAATAACTTATTTTACTGATTGACTTTATACCAAGCACTCGTTTTGTTTGTGCCATTCTTCTGTGCACAAAACACTGTATGAAATATTTAGTTGTTTGATCCATTCAAGAGCATCCTGCTACTTTTGCACTAAAGCTGCTGCCTTTGCTGTTAATCATTAGTTCAGCGTGTTTGAAGTCGTTTGTGCCCTAGAGTTGCTGAATGTTCTTTTTCAGAGATGGAAAATAATGTCTTGCAAGATGAGGATTGAGCAGCTGAAACAGACCATTTGCAAAGAAAATGATGAAATGACAAGACGTGAGTAATGCCTGTGCTTTTGTGATGTGGAAAAACTCCCTGTGCCTTAGAGTGAAAAATCAATTGAGGTGAATTTGAGCGTTAGTTTTTTTTTTTTTAAATGGTGAATTTCCAAACCATCGCTTCCTAAATCAACTTGAAGGCAAATCACTGAGTGGATTTTGGCCTTTTTATGCTTGGGTTTTAATTAGCAAACAGCAGACATTATTCAGCTGGATGGAGATGGTTTTGCAACAGCTTTAAGAGCAAATGCTTAGCAGCCTGTGACTCTGGCTGTGTCCCTAGAGATGGCTTTATTCAGTGCAGTGTTTCTGATCACTTCCTCTTGATAAAGAGGAGCAAACAGCTCTGCAGCTGTCACAGATTTCCTGAAACTGCTGAATTTTAACCCACACCTGTCTGAAAATTCTAAAATCCCTACTTGAGCAAGAGTCACTGAAATTAAGGTGCAGGCTCCACTCAGAAACTTCAGTTTTTGTAACCCAATAGATTGCTTTACACTAAATTTGCAGGGTCATTTTTCAGAAGAGAATATGCAGCTCTCCTTGCAACCTACATGTAAGGGAAGTTGAGGAAGCATATTCAGAAGCATATTGATTGAATCTGGGATATTTTTATGGCTTGAAATTCAAGAGGAGCCATACAGAGAGTGGAAGCAGAGGCAGAGCCTGAGAAGAGTCATAAAGGATTAGCACCGGCTTCAGGTGAAAAATCGAAAAGGCTGAGATATAAAATTATTTTCAATTAAAAAGGAGGATGGATAATAACAATAATAAATGGATGATAAAGAAAAGGTGAGGGAGCAGACAAGTGTGTTAGTTAACAGGAAAGAGAGCAAATAAAACTGCAGAGAAGTCTGAAGCATTCATTTCAGTGCTGCCTTTGCTTCCTCTTCCTGCAAAGAAAATGGGATCAGCTGCTTAGCCTGGTTAAATCTGACATCATGAGAGGACTGCAGGCTAAGGAAAGGAAACAGACAGCTACACCTTAGTTTGCTTTATGGAACCTAAGGAACAAGCTGAAGTGGCCTGTGGAGCACTTGGGAACACGTGAGGGAGCGAGGGTGTGTGAGGAAGCTGAAAACAGTACCTGCTTTCAAAGGGTGCAGGAAGGGAGAACCTCAAAGTGATGGCACAGACCTAGGGGGGCTTTGCTGGTAACTGACAGGTAAGGTGGTTAAAAATAGCCATCCCTTGGTTGTGACATTCTGGTGAAATCCATGTTTTGTTATTTATGTCATGATATTCGTGTCAAATCAACCCCTCCTCTGGGGATCAGGTGGTGCAGTGGAGGATGAAGCAGAAGCTGCACGTAACGTGGATTTGGGCACTGCCTGAAACTGTCTTGTGAGCAAACAGAATTTGCTCTGGGTGTAACCCCTGCAAGGTGATCACAAAAAGTTACAAAAGCTGCATTCAAAGAGTGGTGGCACTGGTCAAGCTGACGAGGTGAGGCAGGTGGAGCTCAGCAGGAGCCAGTTCCTGACCCAGTTCTCCTCAGCATTTCCCATAATAGCTCAGTAGAATAGAGGGTGGAATGGAGGAAGCCAGGCTGGATGGTGAGATGACTTCTGTGGGGACCAGGACCAAAATGAAAATCATGTAGATAAATAGCATCATCTGAAAAGGACAAAATCAAGGTTCACATTGTTGTAAAGAGAAACATAAACCCAGAATGGGGGATGGTGGTGAGATTTGGCAGGAAGATATCTGGGGAATTGCAAATTAAATAAAAATTATCAATCTTGTGCTGCTCCAGAAAGGTTCAGGCCTCTTTCTGGGTTAACTAATAAAATTGCTGTATTTAAGATGGAAGAAGTTATTCTGCTGTGCCAGGTGTTGCTGTTGCTTCAGTGGAAGTCTGGTGTCCAATTTAAACAATTTAAGAAAGATACAAATCATCTGAGGAAAGTCTGAGTATTGGAAATTAAATAGAATAGCTAAGAAAATTCATGTTTGGTTTAGAGAAGAGGAAGTTGAAGAAAAACAAGCTTTTCAGTAGGTAGAAGATTATTGTTATGGAGATTAGATTATGACTTTTTGTCTTTTGCCTGTGAAGAAAGGAGAAGAGGAAATCAATGTGACTTCAAGGAATTAGTCACCTCTCCTCAAAATGCTCTGCTCTGAAGGTGGCAGAGTGTTAGGACTAACCAGGGAGTGGAGTTCTCCATTTTCCCACTCTTCTGTGGAATTTATTATCTGCAACTTTTGCAACTTCTCTTGATTCAGAATGAATTTGATTAGATGTAACCTAAAAACTGAGCTGACTATTGCCCAACTAACCTATTATTAGCTCAGTTGCTTTTGGAGAGAGACCAGAAATGAATTCTAGCTGTGAGTAGCCAACAGATCAGGATCCAACTTGGTCACTTTTGGTCCACATTAAAAAGTGTGAAAAGGTTGTTTCTCTGCTCTTGGATGTGGCATAGTTTAATTTTCTGAAATAAAAACCATTTCTAGAACACTGGGTTCCTGCTTTTGGAGTTGACTCTCCTGGAGACCTCAATAATTGGTGGTGCTTAAAATAATGTTTTAAAATCTGTGTGTTTGCCTTCTTTCTATGCAGAACAGTTCAAGGAGACAGGCTTGCTCTGCCCTGGCAGAGCTCTCTGGGCAGAGATCAGTGTGCCTGGGCTTGCATTTATCAGACAGTGCAGGTGTGTGGGACACAGTGGTGTCCTGAAATACTCCTGGGGACAGATTTTTAATCACCTCATAAACTGGGTCATAAAGCAGAGGTGCTGTGCAGAGGGCAGGACAGTTGTCTGTGCACTGGGACTGATGAAGAGGAAACGTGAGTGCACTGTCTCCCCTGCTCCCAAATAATTGCTGTTGGACCTGCAGGGAAGGGAGTTCACTCTGAAAAAGTCGCCTTTCAAGTCAAACATGAATGTGCAAATTGAACAGCTGGACCTTTTCCTCCTCGTCCTGTCTCCTGTTCTTTTTGCAAAGGGAGAGTTTGGAAATATGACTGCAAGTGTTAATTGATTTTCTGTTGATGTTACAGGACTGCTTAAAGGAAAGAGAATTGCAGCTGACACATAGGGATTCTGGCATTGCTCAGAGAAAAGTGGATTTTTCTACTGCTCCTCTAACAGGGGTCACTTATTTATATTATATAAACCTGAGGATTATTTGTTCTTGTCTGCATGGAGGAGCTTTTCTCACCTCCTTTAATTTGGGACTTTGCATCTCCCACATACCAGATCTTCCTTCCTACCAGACACACCATGGATTGCAGCAGAGCAGATGACTGGAAATAATTCCTGATGTTCAGAGGGAGCAGCCTCTGTGTCTGCAGGAGCAGGCACACTTCAAAATAGGGCACAGGGAGAGTTTTAAACATGTATTTGGGGAGAGCACAAGAAATCTTTCCCTGTGCTTTTAAAAGACAGAGGTGGCTGACTCTCTGTTTGTGGGAGCATTACTGCAGCCACTTATTTGACATCTGAATTAGCAGATTATAGGATCATCAAAGTTGCAAAAGACCTCTAAAATCATCAGGCCCAGCCTTGGACACTTCAAGATGCTCTTGGCTCATTTTTCCAAGCCTCAGTGTGCCTCACACATGGAGTGAATCCAGGCAGTTGCAGCATTTCAGCCCATGAGCACATTTCCCATTTTGTGAGTGGAAAGGGAGATAGCCAGTGTTCCCTGTGGGAACAAGGAGCCTGCACTGTTGGGATCCAAGTGCTGTGAGAGCACATCCATGAGAGAATCCCAAATAACCCACACTAACAGCAGCAGAGGTGCCAGGAATGGGAAATGAAGATGCTATCTGCACCTGATTTTGGCTGCAAGCAGGGCAGGGCTTTTTTGGCCAGCACGATGCAAACGTGTACAGTCAGGCTATTTCTGTCAGGATGATTACCTCAGGAGTTTAATTAAACTGGGAAACCTTGGCTTTTGTGCTCCAAATCCAGAAATAGCCGGGTAAAAGATAGGGAAAGAATAATCCCAGTTGCAGTCTCTCTGGAGATCTTCAGAGGAGATTAAAAAGTTGTACCACTGAGCAGCTGGAAGAAGTTAATAGTTTAGCAGGGTTTTCTGTTTTAAGCTGCCATAGATCTTGTTTTCCATAAATATTAATAAAGCTTGTCTCAAGCTTTTCCTACAAGCACTCCCCGGCTCCTTTTTTTCCAAGGGATAACATCTGCTGCTGTTCTCACAGACACAGAGGGGCTGCTGAGGATTAAAGAGGAGAACCAGAAGCATTATCGCAGGGCTCAGAGGCACCAGGAGAAGAAGGAGAAGATCCAGAGGCACAACAGGAAGCTGGGAGACCTGGTGGAGAAAAAAACCTACGACCTGAAAACGCAGTACGAGCACCTGGCGAACCTCCGGCGCGCGCACATCCTGGAGCTGACCTCGGTCATCTTCCCCATGGAAGAGGTGAAGACAAGCATGAGGTATGGCAGGCTTGGCCTTTTGGGATCATTTTGCTTGGCTTTAGGCACCCACAAGGAAGTTGTGTCAGTCTGAGGTAGGTGGTCTGGTTCCCTTAGGGTCTGTGGGGAGGAGAAGGAGTTGTGTTCTCACCCACAGATAGAGGTCCAGGACAGAAGAATCTGAATCTGGAGGTGCTTGCATCTCCTCACTGAGAGATCTGAGCTGCATGTTCAGTGTTAAACTTCCTTAAAATCTAGATTCCTTATCCCTGGAAGTGTTTAGAGCCAGGCTGGACAGGGCTTGGAGCGGCCTGGTCTAGTGGAAGATGCCCTTGCCCATGGCAGGGGTGGGATGACATGGTCTGTAAAGCCCTTTCCAACACAAACTTTTCTAGGATTCTACAAAAACAGAGAAAATGAAAGTAGTTTTGGGAATGAGGAATTTTGCAAAAGTGGTCTGTAAGGTCCTTTCCGACTCAAACCATTCCTGAATTCTACAAAAACAGCCAATTAAAATCCCCAGAACAAATGAAAGTAGTTTTGGGACTGAGGACTTCTGCAGGAGCGTTCCTACAAGCACTTTGCCCTGAGTGAAACCTGGCTCAGTGCCTGCCAAGCACGTGTTTGATTCCATTCCCAACCACTTCTTTCCACCCCCTTCTGGGTCCTGCAGGGACCCTGCGGACGTGTCCTCGGAGAGTGACAATGCCATGACCTCCAGCACTGTGAGCAAGCTGGCAGAGGCACGGAGAACCACGTACCTGTCGGGGAGGTGGGTGTGTGACGACCACAACGGGGACACCAGCATCAGCATCACGGGGCCCTGGATCATCCTCCCCAACAACGGGGACTACTCTGCTTACTACAACTGGGTGGAGGAGAAGAAGACAACACAGGGACCTGGTAAGGGGCAAGGCATGGTTTTAGGCAGCTGGGATACTTCCCACTGGAATGGAGGAAGCCAGGCTGGATGGTGAGATGACTTCTGTGGAGACCAGGACCAAAATGAAAATCATGTAGATAAATAGACAGCATCATCTGAAAAGGACAAAATCAAGGTTCACATTGTTGTAAAGGAGTAGTAGACTGTGGTCCATTTGTTCTCTGAAAAATCCCTCTTCTCAGAATAGGGATTTTAGGAGAAGATTCCCTGCTCAGTTGGAGCTAGGTGGTCTTTAAGGTCCCTTCCAACCCAAAGCATTCTGTGATTTTATGATTAGTATGCTGAAATTTTCTTTTTCATGAAATGCTCACTGGGATGCACAGCACAGTGAAATAGAGAAAGTTAATTATTCACAGTTTTGACACAGTTCACATGTCATCATCTTAACAGGAATTCCAAGAATTACTATTTTCTTCCAACTTCTGACAGATTTCACTGGAAATGATTGCTAGATCCAGGCTGTTCTCCATACTTAGAAATGACATATTCCAGAGTAGACTCCAGGAACATATTAACACACCCACCGAGAGTTCATTTAAAACAAGGATTTCATGTTGTTTTTATTTCTTTCAGATATGGAACACAATAACCCTGCTCATACCATCAGTGCTGCATTGTGCTATGCAACTCAGCTCGTTAACACTTTGTCTCTCATACTTGATGTAAATCTTCCCAAGAAGCTCTGCAACAGGCAAGTAAAAACACAGCAGGGGAATCAGTGACCTTAGATCAGGTTAGTTTGAGGAATAAAGTCATGGATTGGAACAGCTTTTGATAGCATAGGTGGCTCGTGGATTTTTGTGCTGTTTGAAGGGGGGGCTAGCAGGGTTTTAGGCCACAGTTAACAGTCCCTCCCTCCTTTTTTATTTCCTGAGAGGGAGACCAGCCATCACAGTTGAAAATAACACCTCTCTAATTGACATATTCAGCATCCTCAAATGAGAGATGAAATATGGCAGTGCACAAATGGCACTTTTCATTTTACTGGACCCCACTGTGCTTCACAAAATCCCAGCCCAATCCAGCAGTTCTTGAACAGCTCTGCTGCCTCCTGTGCAGCAGGACAAGTCCTATAATATGGATTGGCAGCAGTGTCATTCCCAATGGGATAAAAAAACCCATGGGCAGCACAGCTAGGAGTACACCCCATATGGGATTAAGATCACTGTTAGAATTTTGGTGTCTGTGTGGAGCAGCTGGGATCTGCACAGAAGGAGCTGCAGACCTGGGCAGACTCCCAGGGATCCTAAATGTGCTGCTGAAATTCTTCTAAGTGTTTTAAAAGAATGGTTGTCAAAGTGAGGGCACAAAAGCTGTGTAGGGTTTCAGCTTTTTTTTCCCACCCCGTGGCTAAGGGGGTTGGAACCAGATGATCTTGAAAGTCCCTTCCAACCCAAACCATTCTGTGATTCTCTGATTTTGTTTGGGTGTTCAGCCCAATATTTTTTGGGAACGGGAAATGATGCAAGATTTTGAAGGAGATCTGAAACAGTTTGGCTCTGGTGGATCAGAGTTCCCTACAGTTCACACCACCTGTCCTGTGGAAACTGGTGAGGCCAGGGCAAGCAGAGCTTGTTGATAAAATGCTCACAGTCCTGCTAAGTCTAAGATGAATCTCCTCAGCACTCTAGAACTGGCTGTAGACTTTGAACAAGTGCTCGCTGCGAGGATTTTTACTCCAGGATTTGTTAGGAAGCCAGGGCATGGAATGCTGATGCCTCCAGTAAGTGTATTTTCACAGCATTTTGCTTTCTGTGTATCTTTGTGTGTGTGGTGTTTTAACAGTGAATTCTGTGGAGAGAATCTCAGCAGACACAGGTTCACACGGGCAGTGAAGAAGCTGAATGCTAATATCCTTCACCTCTGCTTCTCTCAGGTAGGGGAGATGTACATTTCATATCTTTAAATAGCTTTTTAAATATCAGCTGTGCCTGCTGGTTTCTTTCAGGACCTGATCATGGTTTTTTTTTCCCCTTCCCCATGTCAGCATGTAAATTTAGATCTGCTGCACCCCCTGCATACCCTCAGGAACCTCATGTACCTGGTCAGCCCAGACACCGAGAACTTGGGCAGGTAAGAAAAGCAAAATATGAACTCTCCTGTGGCTGAATCCCTTTGGAACTGATGCCTTTGCCTTTTAACTTGTGAGGGAAATTCTCTTCTGCTGTGCCTATAGATCAGTCCTCAGCACAGAAATCAGGGTAGTTCCAGGAGGAGGAAAGACTGGACAGAAAAAGGAGCTCCTGAGTAGGGAATTAAATTTCACAGACGTGTGTTTGCTGTGCTTCTGCCTATGGCAGGCTCAGCTGGAGGCTTTGCAGCTGATGATGGACTCATTTCCCCTACACTCAGGAGCAGGAACTCCTTCCCTCCAGGGAACAGCAGCACAAATGCCAGGCAGCTTTGCCATGCTCCAAGTGTGACCCTGCCCACGCCTTGCCAACATGCAAATACCTGAGAGCATCCAGTAATACAAACCCTGAAAAGAATCCCAGGTAAACCTTTCCCAAAATAATTCTAGTCAATGAACTGCCTAGACCAAAGCTGACCCTTTAAATAATACTCATTTATATGTAAATTAAGATTAAAGACAACTGTTCTCTTAGCTTAGAACGTGATGAAAAGAACATCAGTTCTGGCATGCACGCACTGAGTTTAATAATTTATTTCTCTTTTTACAAGTTAAATATAAGAAAGCAAACAACACTGATTTCCCCATTGAGATAGCCCAGACACAAGTCACTTGTGCCCAAGACAGTCTACAAATATTTGTTTGATGTGCCTGGTGTTTTATTCCCCACTTAAACACAGTGATGTTCTGAAATCTACTTTTCTGCTTTGTTCTCTTGTACGGATCTGGTTTTATTCAAAATCCTGCAGTGCCACTAAGAGGAGCTGCCTGTTCCCACTTCCTTGTGTTTTCTGGGTATATTCCTACTGATTCAGCCCACAGACATGGGGAGCCACATCTTTGTAAAAGATTTTGGACAAAAATCTGTGCTTGCTGCTGCTTGCCTGAAATAGAGTGCTGGAAATAGCCAGAGGATGGAGAGCTGTGTCCTCAAAGGAAAGCAGCTGCTCCGAAGGGTGCAGGGGCTGCAGTGGGCACCTGTGCAGGTGTCACAGAGCTCCCCATGCATCAGCTGGGTCCAGAGGGTAAAAGAAAGGGTTACAGGAGAGTTGGATAAAATACCCACCAGGCTGCTGAATGGCTTTACAGACTCCACTGGGAGCAGAGAGTCTGAGCTGGTTGAAATGAGGCACATGCACTTAGCAGAGACATTAATTACCCACAGGAATGAAGGTGGGGATTCTGTTTCCTTCTGTCATCCTCTCAAGGCTGGATGAGTTTCTGGGATGGATGCTGTCATCAGGCAGGAGTTGCTGGGCTCAGGACAGGGAGAAGGGTGGGACGCAGTGGCCTTTGTTAGAGAGGAGGTCACTTGAGATGATCTAATGCTCCCTTCTGGCCTCAACCCTGATGACTCCTTCTTGTGTTGCCTTGTTAAGCAAAAGGCTTTGCCAGGAGGCAGCGCTCCCATTGCTTTCCACGTTATGAAAGAGGAGTGTTTGCCTTTAATTTCTCAGCTAGCTGCAAAGTCTGCAACAACCAGCTCTCTTTGTTTTCCTTTAGATACCTGAGCCTGTGGTTGCCTGACAATCTCCTTTATATGCTGCTGTTTCCATATGCTTATAATTTTACCAAGCTTTAATTATCTGGATTAATATTTCCCATGACAAATCACTGCTTAAGGCTTCTTCGCCCACTAAGGTTGGATAAACTCTTGCCTGTGTTAAATGGTTACTGTGTTTAATGGTGGGACTCAGTGATCTTGGGAGTCTTTTCCAACCTAAATGATTCCATGATTCCATCAAATTCCTGCTCGTGTTCACGGGGCAGTTTTGTGGCTTGGAGTGAACTCTGTCAGGGACTCTGCCTGCTGTGGGGAATCTGCCTTTTTCCATGGAATACAGGCAGCCCAAAGCAGTGGGATGGGGCAGGATGCAATCGCCTCTCCCACCAGGCAGTGGCAGCAGGGAACTCTGAGTCTCAGCACAGGTGGGACCCTGCAGGACCCTGGAGATGCAGCCCATGGCCCTGCTCAGTGCCCACGAATGGAGCATCTCCTTGCCCAGGAAAGGCTGAGGGAGCTGGGGCTGTCCAGCTGAGAGGGACCCTCAGCCCTGTCTGTCCCTGTCTGCAGGAAGGGCTCAGAGACAGACCAGGCTCTGCTCCGGGGGCCCAGCAATGGCACCAGAGCAACGAGCAGGAACTGACGCCCACAAGTTCCACCTGAACACGAGGAAGAACTTCCCTGTGCAGTGACTGAGCCCTGAACAGACACCAGAGAGGGTGTGGAGCCTCCCTCACGGGGGATATTCCAGAGCCATCTGGACCCAGTCCTGTGCCCTGTGCTCTGGGACGTCCCTGCTGCAGCAGGCAGATGGGACCAGATGAGCCACTGTGGTGACTTCCAACCTGAGACACTCTGTGATTCTGTGTGGTGGGTTTGGTGTGTCTCCAGTGTCTGGCCAACCTCAGAGTGAGAAAGAGGTTGAAAAAGTGTTGCTCAGGGCGGAGTGGGAAGTCTCCACTGGTGAGTTGTGCCAGACCAGTGAGTTGCAGGGTACAGCCTGACAGAGCTGAGCTCTCTTGGCTCGGTCAGGGCTGGTGTTGGAAATTAAAGCTGCTCCACATCAAGCCAGGATTCCCACCAGTGGAGCCCTGAGTTATCACCAGTAGCTTTCTCTGCTCTGCGTGTGTTTCTCTATCCCTGCCAGAGCAGAACTGCTCTCCCACCGTTCCTGCTCCGTGGTCTGGAACCCTGTCCCTTCCTGGGCCAAGTGTTTGTGTTATGTCCACGGGGGTGACGCCAAGTTCCCTCTGCAGCTGACAGAGCACTACAGGGCACTTCATCTCTGCTGTGCCCTGGCAGAGCAGGGTGCTGTGGGGTGAGGGGACAGAGGGACTGATGGCACCGTGTCCTCACCCACAGGTCCGGCCCCTTCGAAATCAGCGCCGACCTGGAGGACTCCATGGAGTTCGTGGAGCCCAGCGCGGCGGGCGAGACGGACGAGAGCGGTGACGAGCACGTGAGTGACGAGGAGACGGACCTGGGCACGGACTGGGAGAACCTGCCCAGCCCCAGGTTCTGTGACATCCCCTCGCAGCAGGTGGAGATGCTGCAGAGCCAGAGCACCCAGGTGTCCCAGCCCATCGCCAGCAGCAGCGCGGGCGGGATGATCTCGTCCGCCGCCGCCTCCGTCACCTCGTGGCTCAAGGCCTACACCGGGCACCGCTAGCGGGCACAGGGGGCTGTGCCAGGAACCCCTCCCCGACTGTGCTGTAGTCAACCTTTTACCTATTCAGTTAAGTAGTGCCTGGAACAAAGGAAAGGTCAGACTTCCGTTTTGTAAACCGGAGAAAACCTTTTTATTTCCCCAAGATGACTGTGACGGCCCCGTTTTGTAAATTAGCTCCGTGCTCCCGACGGATTCTGCGAGGGCACTTCGTGTCTTGGTTCTGTCTGCATCGAGGATTGGCAAAGGACCCAGCAACCTCCAGCTCTGCTTTCTGAAGCAGAAACAGATTTTGGAGTGTTTGGATCGGGACGAGCGCAGGGAAGGCTGCTCAGGGTGCGGTCTGGACAGTGGTGCAAATGCAGTTCCCACTTTCTTAACTCCTTACAGGGTTTTCCTTTGTGTGTGTGTTTTAAATGTCTTGCGTAATGCAAAAATGCGTATTTCTAAATTTTTTTCATTCAGGACATGAAAATTATGCATTTTTAACATTTTTTCTAATCTCTGTTGCCATATTTTTATTACAAAAGATCAGCATGGACAGGGAATTCACACAGCAAATTGCTCTTGGTTTAGATTTGGTTGTGAATCTTTACCCAGTTTTGCCATAGAAAACTGGCTTGTTTCATGCTGTTTCCACTGGTAGGTGTAGAAGTTTTGTCACAGGCTCTGTACTCTTAATACCATACACCAAAGAAACACTGGACATTCTCTTGCTAGACCCACATTCAATGCTGATACAGAATTGCACTGTTGCAATAATACCCATCGGTTACCACACCACGTTGCCACTTTTTAGCATTAGAAAAACCCCATTTCAAGCCAGTTTGGTGAAGTCACACGCCCTCCACACTACATGTGTTTTTAACCCTATTTTATTGTGTGTTCATGGTGGGGTTTGTTGTTTACTGACTGCCAAGAAGTTGGTTTGTTCCCCTGGCACAGCTGGCTCGTGGAACCCCAGGAGGTGGGTGCTGAATGGTCACTTGGTGAGCAAGGGCTGCTCCTCTTCCTCTGCCTTGCAGGGTGGGACACCCACGAGTGGTTTGCTCAGCAGAGCTTCCAACGTTTACATTTAGAGCTGGGACAGTTCCCCCACAGGGCCAGCCAAGGGAAAAGCCTCCCAACCCTCCCTCCACGAGGGAGGATTTCTGCCACTGCCCCACAGCTCGTGGGGACACAGCCCCTAATGAGGACGTGGTGACAGAGGCCACATCCCTGCCCGATCCCAGCTCCAGGGCTGGCTTTCCCAGCCCCCTCACAGGGTGTTTTGTGGTGGATTTCTCTCTCCCTCTCCAGGCTGGCCAGTGCTGCCTCTGTCCCCACCCAGGAGGGGTGGGAAGCCAGGTGTGGCAGTGACACCCATGTGCCACCCACCCCTCCACGGCAGCTGCTTATCTTTGGCCCTGAGCTGGGCATCTGTTGTCAGTAGTTTCTTCTTAATTTTTCTTTTTCTCTTTTTTTTTTTTTTTTTTTTTTTTTTTTTTTTTTAACCAAAGACCCTTAACTCCGCGCGAGCACCGCGCTCGTTGTCAGACAACGCCAGCCTCGCTCCTGCCGCTCCTCTGCTCCAAGAGTTGGGTTTGTTTTAGGAGAACAGCCCAGGCCCCTGGGCTGCTGCAGCCTGATGGGGGCCAGTGCCCCCAGCCCTGCTGCCAGGCCGAGCCCGGGGCTCTGGGCTCTCTTGGCTCACAGCACTTTATCACTCGCAGCTCTGAGCAACCAGCACACGCCAGTATTGGAAACTGGGCTCACAGCCCAGCCCCTTCTGCTTTCCCCGTGGATTTTGCACTGGATCCTGCCATCTAAATACCTTTTTTTTGTTGTTTTTTAACAGGCATTTCAGTCCCTTTTTCATTGCTGCCTTTGTGCTTTGAGCCCCGGAAGGTCAGGCCATGGCTCAGCTTCGTGCACTGTCACTGAACTTAGGGAAAGAAAATCCAACACAATAACTTTTCTAAGCCATATACTTCCTATCCATGTTTTCCAAAATAATTTATTTGCAACCGTGTCATACTCTGAGTGTGCACAAGGGCACCGTGAGGGTGTTCAAATGCATTCGGGTGGGGCTTTTCGTGGAACCTTTTTTTTGTAACAGAACACAAGGTTGTGGTGGTTTTTTAAAAAGTGTTTTGCACATGTGTAGCTGAGGAAAAATTGTGTGTGTCCAAACCTTGAGTGCAATCGCCAGGATTTGTCTCCCAGGTTATTTATGGGGGTGGTGAGGGAGGGAGGGCAGGAATATCCATAATTATAAATATTTGAAGGCAGCCAGCTGAGAGTTTACAAAACTTTCTGTGTAGCATGAACACGGGAATTTCACTTCGGGCCGGGACTTGAGGTCGTAACCAGTGACCTGGGGTGGCCAATTTGGGCTGCCAAGGAAGAGCCTGATTTCGGGGGCCCAGCCCTGTGCCGAAAATCAGGTGCCTGTGCAGGGTCTCAGGTGGGACTCCCGGGGTGGCTTTTTCACCTGGGGAAACTCACGGCCCCTCTCTCACAACTTCTGGACTTAAGATGTAACTAAACACAAATGGTTTGGTTCTTTTTAGGGTTTTTTTTTTTTTTTTTTTTTTTTCTTCTAAATTTTATTGTATTATTGCAATAAATCTTTAACAGTAATTTTTTTTAAGTTGTATATTTATGACTGTTAGTTCTGTGTGGTTTGTTTTTCACCGTGCTGGGCAAAGTACACAAGGATTTCCAGCCTTCAAAGCATCACAGGGACCAGACCTGTTACAGTGCAATCAGTCATACAGCGGTGGAATAAGCAATACCCATTCTAAAAAAATACTCTTACATAAAATAACTGCATCTCCATGGGAGCAGGGGTGGAGTCCTGCACAACACACACACACACACACACACATCCCTCTGTGTACATGTAAACGGATAAACCTCTTGGGTGAGCCTGGCTCGGGGCTGCTCCCGTGCTGGGGGATGTTTCTGCAGGTGGTGGATTCCTTCTGCATGCAAAGGCTCCTCGTTACAAGCTCATTTCAGGATGCAGGAAGGTGTCTTTTGAAGGATGGAGTTGTTCAAGGTGTCTTTTGAAGGATGGAGTTGTTCAAGTGAAGCAGTGTCAAGAGAGACAGGGATGGGAAAGGGCCAAGCAGGCTCTGCCCACGGGCGCTGGTGGCCTGGCAGCCCGTGGTTCACAGGCTGCTGGACAGTGGAGGAGAAACAACCCCTCCCACTCCATTTTTGTGACATATCAGATGGGGAGGACTGATGGCTCTGTGATTCCTGGCTGCTGGACACTCAGGAGTGGGAGTAGCAGCCAGCTGGGGCTCCTGCACACAGAGCTGGCCACTTCACGGCCTCGGTCCCAGCACAGTCAGGTCATGGCCAGGGGCAAAGCCAAGCGTGGGCCCGAGCTCAGCTCGTGCAGACCATGCTCAGGCCACTTCTGCTTAAGCAGGACCAGCAGCAGCAGCTTTTGTCCTCTGCCCACTCTGGTTTGTGGCAGGAGAGCAGCTGATAATGCCCTCACCTGTCCCTACACCAGGACTGCCTGGACCAGCCAAAGGCAGGTGGGAAGGGGAAACAGCCCTGGGTGAGGCTTCAGCACCATTTCCACCACGCAAGAAATGGGAGTCGAGCCTTAGGTTGGATCTGTCAGTGCAGTTTTGTGCAGATGTGAAATCCTAGAATGGTTTGGGTTGGGAGAGACCTTTAAAGATCACCTCGTTCTACCTCCTGCCATGGCAGGGACACCTTCCACTGTCCCAGGTTGCTCCAAGCCCTGTCCAGCCTGGCCTTGGACACTGCCAGGGACCCAGGGGCAGCCACAGCTTCTCTGGGCACCCTGTGCCAGGGCCTCAGCACCTTCACAAGATTTTTTTTCCCAGTATCCCATCCATCCCTGCCCCCTGGCAGTGGGAGCCATTCCCCGTGTCCTGTCCCTCCATCCCTTGTCCCCAGTCCCTCTCCAGCTCTCCTGGAGCCCCTTCAGGCCCTGCAAGGGGCTCTGAGCTCTCCCTGGAGCTTCTCCTCTCCAGGTGAGCACCCCCAGCTCTCCCAGTCTGGCTCCAGAGCAGAGGGGCTCCAGCCCTGAGAGCTTTTCCATGGCCTTCCCAACAGCTCCAGGGGCTGGCACGGGGACAGGCCCTGCAGGGAGGGACCTGGGTCCAACACAAGGAACTGAGCTCTGCTGCAGCATCCCAGGATTTCTCCACAGGGAACAGGGCCCAGCAAAGGGAAAATCTGCTGCAGGAACAGCCAGGATGGAGCAAGAGCCTAACCACAAGGCTCAGCCACAGGCAGCTTTCTCAGTGCTGTCCATGCCAGGAGAGCCCCAGAGCTTGATGAAAACTGGAAGCTTATGGACAATGGAAATGTTATTACAACTTCTTCACAGGCCTATCTGGAAATTCAGTCCAGACACTCCAAATGTTCCCAGGCAGGGAAGTCAAGCACATGGTGCAGTCCTTCATCCTCAGTTCTGAACACTGAACTTTGTAAATCCAACACTGGATTTTATTTTTTTTTTTAATAATTGCTTCTTAGGAAAAAAAAACCAAAACCCTAACATTCATCAGACCTTGGCCTCTCCCTGAACCATCCCTTAAGGAAACAGAAATCTGCATTTTACAATGTTACAGGGGAAAAAAAAAAAAGCCTGCAGGCAGCTCAGCATGGCAACACTCAGAACCAACCCACTTCTGGATGCAAAAGCCTGCTCTGTGAAACAATTTTTAACAGCAATGCTGTGCAGGAGGGACAGTTCCAGCAGACAATGTAATAAATGATGTATAAACCAGCCCACTCTCCCCAGCCAGCCTGGGGGAAGGGGCAGGGATGGAGTAGGGGAGACAGCGAGTTGTCCTCTGGCTTTACCTGCTCCAAGAACAAAATAACCTCATGATATTATTTTATCCTCATTTTTCCCCTTGTTCAACAGAAGTGACCAAAATCTCACACCCTGTTCCAAATAAAATGACCTCACTGGCCCCTTATCTAATTACAAAATATTTTCCTCTGCCACTCCATTCCAGCCTCGCAGGGACTTTCCTCGCTGCTGTCAGCCTCAAGTTTTCCAGAGTCTTGGGTGGGGGGGCAGGAAAGCAGCTTCTTTCCCTTTTCCCCTAATCAGAATTAAGCTGAAGGCTTCTGATGCCAATGGCTTTGGCAAAACAACAGCCTGGAGGTTGTTTTGCTGCTGGTCCGGGCACAGCCGAGGGAGCAGATGGAAGTTTGGGTGAAGCCTGAGCCCCGTTAGGGGATGAAGTCAGGGGTTAAGGAGGGATCCCACTTTTCCTCTCCTTCTTCCCAGCTGGTTACAAGGCAGCCACACCCTTCTTTTAGATTCCTAATTTCATTCCTCCTGGTTGTCATCATGTCTGCAGTGCAGGGAGGCTGAGCAGCTCCAGGAGGGGTGGATGACACCCGGTGGGTGGCAGGAGCAGGTGAAGGCAAAATATAAAACCAGCACATCCTTTAAACTTCCCTGAAAAGCCTGAGCTCACCAAACCCACATTTCAGGCTGTCAGGACTTGATTTTCCTTCTCCCACTGTTAAAGGAAAGAACAAAAGCCTTCAAACCCTTTTGTCCTCCTCATGCTCTGAAACCAGGTGCATCACTCCCTGCGAGCCCAGGGCAGGTGGAGGTGGGTGGCTCAGCCTGGCCCCCAGAGCCAGCAGTTTTCCACACCTTGCTGATCCAGCACCAAAGGACAGAACAGGATGAGCCAGGTTAGCCCATCCCTGCCCTTTCCAGCAGCTCCTTGGGGTTTGCAGGGCAGAGGAAGGCCCGAGGCGAGCCCCATGGGAAGGTGGCACCAGCTCTTCTTGCACCAGGTCAGAGATTTGGAATGGTCAGAGCCAGGAGTCCACCCGTGCCCTGAGAAGGGGCAGAGGAACAGCAACAGCACCAGGTGTGGGGAGAGAAGGGACACGGCCAGGGCACAGGCACGGCTGCCACGCTCTGCTGGGCTCCCTGGAACACGGCTGCTGCTCCCCTGGCTGAGCTGGAGTCACTGCTGCACTGGCCAGGGTCCTTTCCCAGGCTTCCAAACCATCCACCCTGCGAGGGCTGGAACAGGAGGCTGAGGTCTGGCTCACAGGACAGGAAAGGATCCAGGGAAATTCTGCCATGCGTGCCACGCTCCCGTTCTGAGCGTGAGGAATCGCTGTTGATCCGACACAAACCTCTGCAGTTCCCCTGGAAAGCACCGACCCACGGCCCCGGGAGAGGCCAGGGGCTGCAGCAGAGCAAAGCACTGCAAGGAGTCTTCTTGCAAGGGAGAAGTTCCATACAGAGCAGATAGGAAAGCTTCCAGCACATCACAGAGCCAAGGCAACTCCACACTCATCCTGCTGGACCCACACTCCCTCCTCGAGCATCCAGGGAACAGAGCAGGTGCCCACACAAGAGCCAAGGAGCAGGAGGACCAGAAAGTGCCTGGTTTTTGCAAGCTTTGCACACCTAGCACCAGAATCCCCAATGAAAGGAGCCTCTGCTGCACGCAGGGCTGGCAGGAAGGAAAGGAAAAGCTGGAATCTGTGAATGTTACAGCAGGGAGTTCTCCAAGTACTAGAGATCTGGGGGGTTTTTGTTCCTTTGTTAGTAGGACAGGTTTCCTAGAGAAAGCACATTGCATGTCTGAACTACAGCACAGCACCAAATTTCTGCCACGTGTTTTACAGCATTTTTATTTTGGGGCCAAAATCTTACAAGAGAAAGTCTGGTAAGGCAGATCTAGAATGCACATTTTATTGATGTAAAAAAAAAACCCAACCAGACAACATGGGTAAGGTAGACAAGAACTTTTTTTATATTCTGACTATACAATAATATTCCTCTCTTTCTTTTTTAATCCACTGCCACGCTACTATAATGGATCTCTTCTGTAGTCTAAGTTTCAGGTTGTCCAGTTAAGTTGTCTGCAGCTTCTTTAAACAAGTTGACCTTTACCTATTTAGAGTTTCTTCTCAGAAACATTCATATATTATACAGGATATACAGATTTTGAAACAAGACACTTAAAAACACACACACCTATAGCCGCAACACTGGGATAGCTGCATTGTAGGGGTTACCTTGTTCAGCCAGCTGTAGACTCTGTATGTACAATTAGTTTTTATAGTGTTATTTACAGAGATGGACTAAAAGCTCTCTTTTAATCTAAAAGGTAAAGGCTCTTGTGTTTGAGTATGTGCAGTTTCATAGCCCTGTGGGGGGGAAAAAAAAAATCACGACAATTATATACACTGTAAACAGCACAAGGCATGAGAATTTCTTCCTCCTCCTCCTCTCCCAAACAATCTTGCAGGAAAGTGTTTGTGCACTAATATTCCTCTTCCACCTCTGCTCCCGCTCCTCGGGTTTTCTTATGGATCGCGCGGTTAAAGCTGTGGCAGGCAGGGACCCAGTGATTGTCATGGAGACCCAACTTACAGCCCGGGATGCCCTTCTGGGAGCGGTGACAGCACATCCAGTAGCCAGGCCCGTAGGGCAGAGCCTGGCAGTAGGGCTTGGGGTGCCACCGGCACAGGGACACGTCCCCCTTCACGTATTTCTTCTTGCACTGCTTGCAGGGGTCTTCCCGGTAGCGAGGATCGCGCACCCAGCGCGAGTCCGCCGGCCTGATGTTGTAGTACTCGATGATGAATTTGAAGTAGTAGCAAGTGCATTTTAGGGCAACCAGGCTCCTGGTGGGAAGCAACCCAAAGATCTTCACGATGATGTGGTGAGGCAAGAAGGCCATGTACTGCTGAGGCTCCAAAAGCTGCTGGATTTTAAACCTGGTCTCCAGAAAGTCATGTGAAACCTGCCGCTTTAGGCAGGAAGCATCAAGTACTTGCAAAGCCCCTTCTGTGGGAGGGACAGAAGGGGCTGATGGCTCTGTAGGGACACTGCTTCTGACACACGATCTACCAGATGCCAGAGAATCCTCATCCTCGTTTTGGGCTACCTCCCCTGGCTTCTCCTGGGTGCCCTCCCGCTGTGGCTGTTGCTCCTGAGCAGCAGGCTGCTCACCCTGGAGGAAAAACAGCCTCCCTGGGAGTGAATCCTCACCAGAACCAGAGAGCTTCTCCTTCCTGCACCCTTCCTCTGTCTTGGTGACTGATATACTGATGCACAAGGGCTCCTTCCTAGCAGGATGCTTTGGGAAAATTACAGGCTCTTTCGATGTACAATCAACAGTCGCGTTCTTGCTCTGCAAGGGATCCGGTGGCAGCCTGGCAGCAGCAGGACACGGGGACAGCAGAGCCCTGGGAGGCTCAACCCGCGTTTCAGTGTCACTCCTGCCAGCTGTCATCGCCAACACCGCGTGGGCAAGTCCCGAATTCACATTCCCCACCCGGGTATCCAGCCCCGAAGGGAACGGCTGCTGGGCGGAGGCACCGCCATCCCACAGCTCGGTGTCACCCAGAGGGCCACAGCGACCTCCATACCCCGCCTCCGCCACCCCTGCCTCCCCCAGGCCGTCCCCCTGAGCCGGGACCCCCTTCCCCACCTCTCCCTGGGGCTGGGTGCCGCTGGCCAGGAGCACCCTGCCGACGTTCCTGCGGAAGCTGTTGTTGCGGGAGAGGCTCCCGGCCTCCCGCTCGCTCTGCCGCCTCAGGCACTCGGACTCCAGCTTGGCCACCATGTCCAGCACGCGCACGGGCTCGCCCTGCGGCTCGCCGGGGCCCCGCTCCGCGTGCGCCTCGCACGCCCCGGCCGAGGAGAAGGGGTCGGAGCCGGGCAGGGCGGCCTTGGGCTGGGCGCTCGGCCTGGTGGCAGAGGCGGCCGTGCAGGTCTTGGCACAGTCCACCAGCAGGGCGCTGGCCCGCTGCTCCAGGAAGGCCACCATCTCGATGACCGACAGCGAGCGGCCCGGGAACGCGCCCTCCCCGCCGTCGCTCCCGAAGTGCACTGAGCAGTGCTCAATGCCACAGGCGAAGGGCTCCGGCTGGGAGCACCTGGCGTTGGCCTCCCTCATCCTTTCCAGTTGGATTTTGGCTTTTTTAAGATCCACCGATTTTTTCCTGCGCTTGGCCGTTCTCCCGTCGATGTCCCACGTGCTCTTGATTTTCATGGAGCCCGTGCGGGTGCTGCTGCTGCACTGCTGGGCTGCGAAGAAGGCGATTTTCTCCTTGGTGTTGCCAGGTTTCACCACAGCCCAGACATCCAGCGGCCCTTCCCCTTCTTCCCCCTGGTGGATCGTGGCAGACAGGGCGTTCTTCTTTTCCCTTGCACTTGGACCGTCCGCCGGGCCTTTCCCGCTCATATTGCACATAGTATTTGGATAAATAATCCCCAGAAGCTTTTGAGATGGCGTCACGAGGGAGGGTTTTGGGAAAACGCTCAGTTTGGTGCAGTTGGTGTATTTTTCTCCTTGTGCTGGTCCCTGGTGGCCTCGCAGGGAATCCTGGCTTATTTCTGGGGATCGCTCTTTCTTCTGTAACTTGAGATATGGCTTTAAGTGCATACCAGAAACCCTGGAAAAACAGAGAGGGAAGAAGTTATAGTTGCACAATATGCCTGTCTGGAAATAGAGAAGGTGGCCCAGAGCAGGCACCAGCCCTCACCTCAAGAGGAACCACATGAGAAAGGAAAAGAGCCACCAAGGCTGCAATATCCACCCCTGAAGAACTTCCTGCAGTAGGAGAGAACTTCCCATTAGAGAAATCTGTTTCCAGGCAGTTGCAAGGAGAACTCCTACAGTTTAAGTTTTATCAGTTGTGAAAACAAAGCTAGTGGTTCATTCTTGAGCTAGAGCCATCCTTCTGCCTGTGCATTCCTTAATCCAGTTGCAAGGCACACATGGGTCACAGGCTTTATCTGGACATCAGCCACCACACACTCTTTTCAGTAGATAAAATGTGGTTAAAGCTCAAAAGGGAAATTAGCAAGAGTAATTATATTAATCAGAGATCCCAGGGGATATCTAATCTCCTACTAACACCCAAAATCACACAACGGTTTGGGTTGGAAGGGACCTTAAAGCTCATTTCATTCCGCTTCCTTCCATGAGCAGGACGCTTCCACTCTCTTGGGTTGCTCCAAGTCCCATCCAACTCATCCTTGGACACTTCCAGAGATGAAGGAGCCACCACTTCCCTGGGCAACAAACCTTTCCTTTAGCATATTGATAATGGCAAATTTGGTGACTTTCCCATACGGGTCCTTATGTTGCACATCAATGCCCCCCCACAAAGTGACAGCAGCATGACATCCAGCTGAGGACACCACTCTCAAGGATGGGATTTTACACTCAGGAATTCCAGAGCTGTGAAGGACCCCTTGGATGCTGTTGACACTGCAGCAGCAGCCCCAGACTCCTCTGTTCTGTCACACCTCCACAGTCACCTTCCATTCAAAGCTGAGGAAGGCCAGAGCCCAGGGCACTGCACACAGGATGCAACCACCAGGAGACTCCAGGCTCTTCTCCTAGGAGTATCACATGAGCACATTACAGAACTAACTACAGGTTATGTTTCCATGGTAATCTTTGAGTTGTTGCACTCAAAGGCCTCCACTTCAGGGAGGTTCTGTGCTCTAGAGCTGAAGAGCAGCAGGTTCAATGCCACGTTTATCATGAGCTGACACAGACACATTCAGGCACTGGACACGTTCCCCTTGAGAGCCAACACCAAGAGAGTTGTTTAAGTGTGGCAACTTAGTAAGTTTCTAGCCTAAAACCAGCTTTTAACTAAAAACCTCAATTTATTGGTCTGTAAAGTCCAACAAATTTATAAGAGATGCTGCCCAAGCAGAGGAAGTCTCCAGGACTAGAAGTAGCTGTGCTGCTTTCTCTGGTTCCTCCTTTGGCTCTAGTGACAAGGAGGGAGGGCAGGCACAGAGATTTTGGGGAGGTACATCAAGTGGAAGGGATTAGTTCACCTTTCTACACCTCTTTGGTCCAAGCAGGGCTTTGAAAGCCAGGAAGCAGCTGCTGGAAAGGTGGATGTCATGTTCCTTCCCTCTGGATTTTTTAGGGAGACCATCACCTGGCTCTTGCAACCAGATAATGCCAAAACCACCTGCATCTCACCTAGAGACTGTGGGGTAAGAGATCCCAGTGCTGCAGACACACCCAGCCAGCCCCTGGGTTAATTCTCTCCCTGTGCCTCCTGTGTGCCAATTCCAGCTCGTTGGAATTGGGTCACCTCCCAGTTTAGTCTCCTCTGCAAAATGCAACCGAGCTCCTTTGTTTGCCTCCTCAGTCGGATGCTAAAAACTAAAATAATCTCATAAAAATAGAACTTCGGGGCGTTGAAGTAGATGCATGGGAGAGAAGAACGGGAAATCGAGGCTGCTGGAGTTTGCTTTGGCCTCATTTTTCACAGGGGCTGCCCCACTCTGGTTGTACTTCAGTGAAGCAGGGTCAGGCCACTGAGATGGCCTGGCCAGAGCCCAGCCCAGAAGAGCAGCAGGTGAAGCACTGCAGCAAACTGCTGCAGAGAACAGTGCCTGCAGCCTTCCCCTCCCTTCCCTTCCAGAAGGACATTTCCCAGACTAGGGAGAAAAAGGCTCCAGTGGCTGCTCACCACCGTACCCTGGGGAGAAGAGGTGAATACAATTAAAACACGACTTTGCATACTGAAATCTCCTGAGCCAGGAGCAGAAGATCAAATTTCATTCATGAGTTTTGTGCCAAGGTGTTTGAAAGATGAGCTGAGCTTGTTTTTAAGAGGTTTTCTTCAAGCAGTTTTCAGGAATCCAGTAGGACAATCAGCTCAACACCCTTCATTAAGAGAAGCTGCAAATGGAGGTGAGACCAGGTATTGCATGAATAAAACCAGAACCAAACTGGTTACCCCAACTGGCTCAGGGGACATGTTCAGCCAGCACAGTTGGTTCAGCTGCTCCCAGCTATTTCTGGTCTATGGAGAAAGACAAAGGGTAAAGTTCTGCCTCACCTACTACAGATTTCTTGGTTAAGGTTATGTTTCCTATGTTTCAGTTAGTCCCTGGCTAAGCCAACAATACCATTTAAGGTTGAAAAGTTATAATTTACATAACAAAATTATGCCTTAGTCAGAAGTTTTACTGCCAGAATAATTGCCTCATTTGAATTCAGCATTCAGTTCATTGCACATGTTTTAATGGATCTGGATTTAAAGAAAACCTTCATCTAATAACTTCAGACAGCTATAAAGAGCTCTGCAAACTCCACAAGACCAGCTGCCACCTGCCTCAGAGTTTTTCCAGCAGCAGGGAAGAGAACTTTCATTTTAAAAGCCATCTTAGCAATGGGCCTTACCTGAAAGTGTCACTTGGAAAAAAACGAGCCCCCACCTCACACGCCCTTTGCTGTGGACATCAAGAATGAACTTTGAGGCAATCACAGCTTCTTCCCTGCACATCAGCAGCACATTTCATCTCTAGCTCCTACAATTAGAACAAGGCTTCCCAGCAGAAATTGCTTTGAAGATGAACCAGAGCCCAGTCCCCACCCACAGACTCCCCTGTTCCTCAGTGCTGGCAAGCAGAGAGCTGTGGCAGCTGCAGGTAAGCTTTTAAATATTTAAAACCACCAAAAATAGTTGTTAAAAGGTGAAGTCACATATTCCCTATGACACTTCATTCCAGAATAATTCTGTTTGCTTTCCTCCACCCCTTAAGTTATCAAGCTCTCTAATTTTATCTTTAGAGACAACGACTCTTCAGAAGTCCACGGGAGCAAACATAAAAGGTTTTCAATCCCAAATGTGCGGTTTTAAATTGCTGATAAGAGAGAATTCTGCCAGGAATGATCAGCACTGAAACAACGAGCAGTGCTGCCTTTATACTGTTATTCCATCCTCAAGCTGATGAAATAAAGGGGCCAGTTTTTCTATTTCTAATCAGCCGTGTCTGAAAAACAGGATACTTGCACTGCTGGAATGAGACTGCTGTTTTTGTAAGTCGTAACTACAGCTTGTTTCCACTGCAGTTTTATCAAGCTGGTTACTACACATTGTTGATACAGAAATATATTCCTTTATATGAGCTCAGATACTCACACACCCCTCCTCTCCCCACCCAAGGGAACACCCCAAACCCACTGGTGGACTCCCCATCCCTGAAAGTGTCCAAATCCATGCTGGATGGGGCTTGGAGCAACCTGGTCTAGTGGGAGGTGTCCCTGCCCATGCAATGGATTGGAATGAGATGGCCTTTAAGGTCTTTTCCAACCCAAATCATTCCATGATTCTACTTGCCAAGCTGGCCAGAATCTTCCAGCATCCTTTTGTGTTTATGTATGTTCTAAATCACAGCAGCCTAAAACAATAATATATTTGCTTTAGTGGAAACTCCAGAGCTGGAGGCAAAACTGTTAGAAAAGACTCAGTTTTCACAACTCCTTTGTAAGGCCCACAGAGAGCCTTAATTCCCCTTGCAGCTCCCAGCTCAGGGACTCTGATGATGCCCTGTGAAGCCAAAAGATTTCCTCTGGCCAGCAAGAACAACGACAAAAAAAGCCTGATCTTCGCAAACAGCATATTCACACTGCAGGTTTTCTGGCCAAAGCACCAGAAGGTTTTACTAGGGGGAAAATTTCCATCAAAACCCCCAAGTTTCCTATGGATTTCTCCTTGTAAACACCAACTCCAGTCGACAAAAGCTGCTCACGTTGCTGACTGCACACCCAGTGCCAACTACATCTCTGAAAAACCCCTCAGGACGTACTAACACAAGGCAGAAGCCAAAAAAAAAAATTTAAAAAAATTTTAAAAAAAGCAACAACAATAAAAACCCCACACCTCTGGCAAAGCATTCCTCTTCCTTGGCATCCCAGCTCTCTGTCCATAGAGTTTTCCTCCTCCATAAAGGACACTGACAATTAGCAAGGACTGAGCACTGAGTGGGAGTTAACCACAGTCAACCACTTGTTATTTCTGGAAGGGCTTGGTGGGTCCTTTGGGCTCCATCTCCAGTACCATTTCCATCCCCTCTGCACTGCCAGGGCAAGGCAGAGCAGACAGAGAGCTGCTTCAAAGGCATTCCATGGATTCTGCCGGGGAAAGTCCCGGGATGGAAGGCGCTCTGCACTCATGGAGTTTGTTCTGGAGCATGGCAAGGGTCCAAGCTCACAGAAAGGAGGGCTGGGAAGCTCCAGAGCAGGGGTGGGTTTGACTCTGGCAGCTGTGGAAGCATCTGATTTCCTGAAAACCCACTCCCCTTGGAGCAGCAACTGCTCCTGACCCACCTCCCAACACCTCCAAAATGCCTCTTGCAGCAAAGGGAGAGCCAGCAGGGATTAGAGAGGGATTTGAAGGCAAACAGAAGGCATGTGGCTGCTGAAGGAGAGCTCTCTGCTCCAGTGGCCAGCCTGGGGCAAGTGGAAGAATGCCAAAACCGTGGGGCAGAGCTGGCCCAGCAGAGCTGAGGAGCTAAATGCACTGTGTAAAAACCAAAATCCTAAGGCTGGGTCCCTCCCCAGCTTGTTCACCTGCATCAGGTGCTCAGATAACCTGATTTTGGGGGAGACAACACCCAAATACAGCTGCACCCAGCACAGCCAGAAAATCCATCCCACAGAGCCCAGCATCTGCAGCACAGAAGTTTTGGGTGACAGAATGCACCCCCAAGCCCAACACAGACCACTCCACCTTGAGGGCTCCCACCCATCAATGTTTTGGCCATGTTTTACACTAAACACACACCCACCCTTCAGTAAAGCACAGTTGCCTTGGCTACCTCCTGATTTTGTACAGGAGGAAGTGCCACAGCTTTGCCAGGCTTTTGTATAGAAGCACTCACCATGAAGGGAGAGATGTAGCAGCAATTCTGTGCTGAGCCTCAGGAAGCCCAAAGCCCTGCTTCCCAACCACACCAGACATGACACAGAGATGACAAAGCAGAAGGGAACAAAATAAACTGAAAGATTTGGAATTCAAGGTTATCAGCTGCTCCAGAAATGTGTAGCTCAGAGATGATGGGATGGCACATGTGGCTGTGGTGGGAGAGGATGAGGGGAAATCACAGAGGGACAGCAAGACAAAACCTGTTGGTTTTATAGGGCTTCTGCTGAAAGCAGAACAGGTAAGTGACAAGTGTCCTTCTGGAAGTGTTTTACATTTATTAATTTGTTTCCTGATTTATCAAGTGCAAGAGGACCTTTCTTCATATCACAGTGCAACAAATTCCTTGTGCTAACGAACCAACACAGAGTGATGCTATTTATAGCCTTCATTTTTGTGCATGTGTAATGAGAACATGAAAGGTTGCAGAAATTAACCTTGGACCACACGATCAGTAACAGACTCAGCATTCAAAATAAAAACAAGCAAAAGTAGAGCTGAAGGCAAGTTATCAGGTTGCCCTTTTGAAACTCAAGATTGAAAGAAAGTGGTTCATGAATTCAGCTGTGCTGGGGAGGATTTCACTGCACACTGCATTCTCCAGGAGTCAGAAGGTGTTTTCATTATTAAGAACACATCCCAAACAAAAGATTCAAAGCAGCTCCAACTGGATGTGTTCCTTGTTTGTGAAAGATACCAGAAGCAGACACAAGTTTCAGGTCACATCACTTGGAAACTTCTATCTTAGAGACTAAAAAGTCCAGGAATAAATATGAGAACTGGAGCAGTGTTAAGTCACTGCAGAGATATTTAACAACAAAGAAATAGTGAAAGGTTTTTTTTTTCAGTTTGTGAGAGAAAAGAGAAACAGGGTTGCAAGCAAAAGCAGGGCAGAGATCAAGAGTACAACACAAAATACCAAATTTGACTTTGCACCATTTTTAAAGAGGGAAGGTAAGGGTGATGATGAGGGCAAAAGCCCAGGCGTTAATCTGAACAAGAGCATTGGCAGGAGGAGGATTAGAGAGGTTCATAAAAATTGTGAGGATTGGCTCATCCCAGTTTTAGAATCCAAACCAGATAGGCTCATGCACTGCAGGCCAAGAAACAGGATTTATAAACCTCTTGAAAGGCAACAATAGGAGATAATAAACATGTGGCACATTGGAGGGGGCACTGCAGGGGAGAAAGAGAAGGAGAATGATCACAGCCTCTCCAGGGCTCATATTCTGACTCCAATATAAAGGTGCTTTGCAAGCAAAGAGGATTAATGGGACACAGAGAAAAAGGGGGAAGAGGGAATAGTTCAATATGCCAGACTAACCTCAAGGTTCTCAAATAAAAGCCATCTTTTTAGACCAATCTACTATATCTTCCTCACATGGACTTCAGAGAGCACAAAGAGATTTACTGGTTAAGACAGATTGGCAGAGGAATGGGAAAACAGACAAAGGAGCTGGCTTAGCAGCAGACAGCCCCAGGTGATGCTGAATAAGAAAATACCAGCCTGGAAACCAAAGACATGCCTCAAGAATCAGCCCTGGGAACATCTGACTTTGTTAGGAATGACCTCAGCACTAATTCTGCACCCAAAGAAACAGAGGCAGTTCCAAAACAGCAGAGGCACAAAGCCCCAAGTAACAGAAACTGAGGAGGGTTTTGAAATGCAGGCAGTGATGCATCAGCAAGAGGAACACCAACAAATTTTGGAAGTAACTGAGGTGAACTGGCCACCACAGAGACATCCTTGAACTAGGGATGTGCAGATGAGGCTGTGAGAAGCCCTCCAGCCAGAGCAGCTCCAGAGCACAGCACACACTCTTAGCCAGGACTGAGAATATTCTGTGAGAGGCATCACACAGAGAACAGCAGCAATTGCTACTCAAGAAGCTACTAGAGAACACTTGGGTCACTTAGCAAAACCACTGGTGAGGGCTACAACCCCCTCTTACAGAATGGAGAAGAAGAGGTAAACCACTGAAAATAAGCAGCGGTCCTTAGGCAGAAGGAAAATAAAGGAACAGAAACTCAAATGAGTCCATAAACTGTCATGAATGTTCAGCCTGGGAATGAAAAGAAGGTTCCTAATTGCACAGCAAGATCTGTCATCTTCAGTAATGGCTCAATCTACAGGAGGAGAGAAGAAAAGATGCAAGAAAAGATGTGAATGTTTTTAGGCTGGACTAAGTTCACAAAAGGGATTATGAGATGCTGCTTGGGAAAGCAAGGAGCTGGGTGACCCAGGAAGTCTTTTCCAGCACTAAATTACCATGAGACTAACATAGCAAGTATATGCTGTCTGCACAACCACAAAGAACAAAGGTTAAAAGTTTGCTTTAAACCCACACAGCCTTTAGAAACCAAAAAGCTGGCGCTCTTCCTCCAGACTGAGGAAGTTTAAGAGCCTTGGTTTCAGAAAAAGAATAAAAAAAAAAAAATACATTTTGAAGTAGTTTGAACTCTGGCAAACTGGCATGTCCTTGCATTTGCACGAGGACAAGTTGTTCTGCATGGTGTTCCTATAAGGAGACACAGTGAGAGGCATTCACTTAATTGTCACATAAGCACAAGTGTTTGAAATCAATCGTGCATTTCTCCTTAATAAGAGACACAGGAGAGTGAGCAATGCAAAATCTGAGCTTAAACTAATCTAATTACTTAGTCCATAGTAAGACAAACCACAACAATGACTGCCAGCATTTCCACTTGCTTTAAGCTGCCTGCATGTTTTAAAGCCTACTCAGAAGAGCCTTTCACCAATTAAATTTTACTTCAAAGTCATGTTTCCCAAACTAATTTACAGCTGTTGCTAGAAAACCCAAGGATTTCTGCAAGTACACTACCAGCTGCAGTGAATCTGTAGTTGTCATTATCAAACAAAAACGCCAAAGAACATTTCTGCCCTTAAGCCATTACAACATTTCCCTTAAACACCACCTGGAAGTCAGAATTTCGAGCAAACATTTGAGTGACAGCACAAGACAATAGAAGAAGGCTAAAATCGGTGCTGAACCCTCAGCTGCAGGCAGAGCAGCCAGTGTGTTCGTACCGTTTGACTTGATGGAAGGTGGAGGATGTGGAATTCAGCGGTTCCCTGTGGAGGCCAGCTCTGCAGGAACTCTTCATGGTAACGACCTCTCCGGCTAAGGCACGTCGTCGTCACAGCCAGTCCATCCTGGGCTACACCCCAGGCTCCCCCATCAGCTCTGCCTGCCCCACACTCAGCTCCACCGTGTCTCTGCCACCTAAAAACTGAACAACAGAGAGCTACATGAGAAGATCACAAGGGCAGATGATCAGGACGTGGACTTTCCCATGAGAGAGAATGGATATAAATATAAATATATACAAACACAAACATGCTACTCATGCATAGATATAAAAGATACATATTCAGATATAAAAGAACTTAACATCATCATGCCAGTGTTGCAGCTGGAGTTCCTGAACACCACCAAACACAAATGAACACGCCCCACCACAGCCTGTCTGCACACACGGAGTTTTTTCACCTTATATCCGACTGCAGAGCTACCTTGGCACCTCCCACGGAACACGCTGTCTTCCCAGCTCCATGTAAACAGGACGCACAAGATCTCCCTGCTTGTTAGCACCACATCAGGCTTTGGAGGGAAGTAGCTGCTAGCAGTGAGATTTGAAGCTGCCAGGAGTTACGTTAGCGCTCTAATCAAAATAACGTGGTGGATTTTATAAGAAGACAGAAAACATGTCACCACGCAGCCTCCAAGTCTTGTGAAAACTGCCCTGTCTTTGCATCACGTGCAGATAAGACAGATTACACCGAAACAAAGCTGTTCTGCAGTATCTCTTGTTCTCCCTGGGCTGCTGCCTTCTCCACCTTGTCCTTGGAGCAGGCACTCTTACCGGCGCTTTAACGCACTTTGATGGAGAAAGAACAACAACCTTCAAGCTGGAACATTAAAGGGAAGAGTGACACAGCAAAAGAGCCCTGGAAAACCTCAAATACTCCAGCCTGAGTGCCAGCAGATTGTTTTAGAGAGACCATTTGCTTCCTCTCTAGAGGACTGTGCACAATGATGCCGTAATACAGGAATGCCATTTGAGGATGCTCACTATGGAGCTGTGTCCACAGGGGAGCTGTGATTTAGTGCAGCAGGTTGCTCTCTCCTTTTCAGCAGCTCTGCCCAGCGTTCCTACTGCTGTCCTACCCCTGCTTTTGCAGAGACTGAGCCTCTCACATCACCCCCTTCCCGATGCCTCCCACGCAGAAGAGCCCTCACTATGCCCAGCCCAGCTCTGCTTCACCAGTGTGGTTCACAACCAATGCTCCCACTAAACACTCCTGGCCTGGAAAACCTGCTCTTGGTAGCCACACTTGCCAGGAAAATGATGAAGGATGAACCTTGCAGGCAGGAAAAACAGAAGCTGGTTTAGATCCACCTGACTTGATGTCTGCTACAGTAATTCCACGGTTCGTCTAATGATGGCGAATAAGAGGTTAAGCGTTTGCCTACATTTGAGTAGCAGGGGCCTAAAATAATATATAAAATATTATATAAGCACATTCCAGTCTTCATGAAGAAATCTCGGCTGAGCTCTACACAAGGCTAAGAAACGTGTGGGG
Source organism: Vidua chalybeata (assembly GCF_026979565.1). NCBI lineage: Eukaryota > Metazoa > Chordata > Aves > Passeriformes > Viduidae > Vidua > Vidua chalybeata. The sequence continues at coordinate 3,560,194 of NC_071535.1, read as the reverse complement.
TGGAGAGGACGAAGGCAGGGCAGTGGCAGAGCAGGAGGAAGAGAGCATGTCCTCTGCTCCAGGGATTCAGGAAGACCAGGAATTAGGTTGCCACGATCAGCAACAGCAGAAATTGAAACTTTGTAGTTAAACACCATTTTTATCAGGCTACCCAGAGTCTCTAACAAGGACCTACCTCTGAGTGAAACCTAGGCACAAAACCAGATGTTTCTGATGTTCTCATGCTGTAAAGATATATATTCATAAACAGTAATTCACAGAGAAGAAAAAGCATATGCCCAGTGCTTTAGGAAAATCAAACACAAAATCATTACTTTCCCATGAACCATCACTAAGAGGCACTGAAATTCTGACTTTTCTCCAAGCTTTTGTCTGGCTCTCCTTCTGGCTTTACTAACACTAGCATTTCAAACTCAGCAGGAACTGTATCACAGAAGCATGATTATATCCACACCCAAATAAACGCAACCACACCATTTCAGGAATGCCACTCACTTTTCCAATAGCTTACACCCTCTCCGTGGATCCCTGATTAAGAATACCACGTGTTTTGTCCTAGTCCCACTCCTCTGGAGATCAATTGAGAAGATAAAAAGCCAGACAAAGAGTTGAAACCCAAAGATATCTTATTTACAGTAAAGAGCTCGAGAAGCAAAACCATCAAAAGAAGTGGTTCAGGTCAGGAGCAGCCAGAACCCTGATCCAAGCACAGGCATTGTATGGTGGGATTTTGTGAGTTTAGGAAGGGACCAGCAACTACTAGAGGGAAGCAAAAGCTGACAAAATAGACACAGCCAAGTTCAGATGGGCACTGCAGCACAGACCCAACCACAGCTCCATACAAAGCATGCTTTTTCCCCCCCTCTGTAGCTGCTGGGCTATAGAAAAGAGCTGAAATAGACTATTAATGCCAGCAAGCTCCTGACAAATTCCTACTGTGTGAGGAGTAAAAAGCTGTACTTGTGAATTAAAAAAAAAAAGGAAAAGAGAGAAAAAAAAAAAAAAAAACCCAGCATTTAAGCTAGCAGATATACTTACTGCCTTTTAACTACCACTGTTTCTGTACCAAGGCTGATCTTTAGCAGAAGGAGCTGCAGCCGATTTGTTAAGTTTTGCAGAGTCAGGTACAGCCCAAAAAACTGAAATACAGATGCACAGAGAAACAAAACAGAAGAGGAAGTTAAAACCCTAATCGTGTTCTTCTCCCTCTCTGAAACCACCCCCAAACATATGCCTTTCTGCACAAGATGTGGGAAGGACTCTGGTTTTGGCAGCAGAAAGCATCACATCCTCTCAGCCGCGGACGAGAGGAGCTCAGGGAACGGTCCCACAAAATTCCCTGTCTTATCACCAGGTTTGAGCACTGCTGCAGCCTAGAAAAACAAATGTATCAACTCAACCAGGCTGCAGTCAAGGTCTTCTCAGCTGTGTAGCAATTCACCACAGCTTTTGATATTTTTTGCAAGTGCAAGTGTGTTTTAGCTGTAGCAACAGTAACTGATCAACAAACCAGTTCAAAGGGTGGGCACATCCTCTCAGAAAATTTACTTTCTTGAAAGGAGGCCATGGCCTCGGGACTGGATCTGAGCAACAATCGCCCTGCTGGGTAAAAACATGTGTAAAAACACATTTGACCACCCCACCTCCATGCAGGGCAAGCTTTGGGATGTTCCATAGGGATGTCACTCTGGATCAGCTGGGCAAAGAGCTTCAGCATACTCAGGATGCAGAAGGAAGCAGCAGCAAGTGTTTCAGAGCAGAACTCAGAGGAGTTAATAACAAAAACAGTCATTAGGGTGGAAAAAGTCGGTGCTGAGGCTTTATAAAGATAAGTGTGTTTGTTTTTTTGCAAAGAACCAGGTTCCACGTCCTCTCTCCCACCATGGAGCTCAATCTTAGGTTGTTACATGATCCTTGTCTCCAAAAGAGTAATTCACCAGACAAGCAATTCTGCCATCCCCCAGCCAAGTCATCCCTCCCCAAACACCCTTCAGGACACCTATAACAGCACCAGACTCTCCTAGGCAAGAGGCTTTGGCACAAAGTCTTTCCTCATGCCAACACTCCCACTGGGAAGGATCCCAGGCTAGGTCTGAAATGAGGTGTTTGACACACCAGGTCCTCAGCCTCTCAGACACCTACAGGAACACAACCATCTCTTTTTAACCATTCTTCAGGTAATATCTACATATTTAAAACACCTAAAGAACTGCCTTTTAACCCCAAAGGAGCCATCACAGGCATCATTTGCCTTGTGAAACCTTGTGTGCTCAGCTTCCCCTCTGTTTCATGGTCCATCAGATCTGGTATTATCTGATCTAAAGGCAATGAAACTGCCACAGGGGCACAAGGTGGAATTAATGTGGGGGAGCTTCCTGCGTCTACTCTCACACCAAAACCACCTGATGGCACTTCTGCCCAGCACCAGGAACCAGAGCTGGCACAGCAGCAGGACCTGGTTACCATTGCCCTTTGCTCATTTCCCCACCAAATTCACTCCAGCCCTTCCTTCCCAAAGCTCCTCCAAGCTCCCGTCCTTGGATCCCACTGGACAGAGCAGCAATTTAAATGAAAACTGAAGATTCCCATGTTAGCAGAATCAGCAGAGGCCACAAAGACAATGAGGGATCTGGAGCACCTCTCTTATGAGGAAAGACTCCAGGAGCTGGGCCTGTTTATTCTATCACACCTTCCCCTTTATCAGCACTGCCTCCCTGTCTGATTTTTCACTTGAAGCCTCCCAAGGAGCTGGATCAGGACAGAATTAACCCAAAGTGGTCAGCTCCCTGAACCCACTTACCCCTGACCTGGCAGGAACTCACAAAGCCCAGGAGGGCAAGGTTCTCAGAAACCCAGACTGGACTCAGCCATCTCCAATCCACACCTGGAATCATGCTGGAAAATGTGTCTGCTGTAAAGTGGATTTCAGGTCCTTTTAGAGGAAAGCTTCTGAATGCACAGTGGGCAAAGTGCAGAGTGTTTCAGAAGCAGGGAAATGAGCATGCAGGGCTCCAAGGCAACATTTGACTCCTCACTGCTGTCAAACAGCACTACACTTGCTGTACTGATAAGCATGTGAAATGCTTATTCCAATGAAGCACTACAGGGAGAACCTGTTTTCCTTCCAAGATCACGTCAAGAAAGAATGAAAGGCTCCACATTTGTGGCTCACATGTTTTCTCTCTAGGTGGGATAAGAATTGGAAGGACTAAGTTGTCCCCTCAAAAGGAAAATCTCAGAAGGGAAAAAGAAAATAAAGACAAGCTCTGCTGCACCCTCTTAGCCCTGTATGAGTATTGGGAAAAATAATATTACAAGTGTTTCCCTTGTTCAGCTATTCCTGAAAGGTTTCAGCTGCCTTGCACAATTTGAGTAAGGACATCACTCGCTGCTCAGCTGGGAAGAAGTTAAGAACTGGCTCATTAGATTTGTTCTGCTTGATCCAAGAGGAAAACAAAACCAGTAAATCCCTCACTGGGCAGTGCTGCTGCAGCTCTGGTGACAAACACACGGGGCTCACACATCACTCTGCTTTCTAGAAAGCTGCCTTGGCACCCCTTGGCACCGTCGCGTGCCCCGAATGACAAACTGGGGGTGGCAAAGCCCCTGGGAATGGCACTGTGGCTGCTGCACCCTCAGCTCATGGGGCACAGGCAAAAATCCTCCCTGAACACACCACACTCGAGGCCACATGACCCACGAGCCACAACTGAATTATTTAGCCTATAAAACTCCATCTGTTTTGCCATGCAGATTGAGAATTAATGAAAGCTCAGCTGAAAGGCTACTTTCTTGGGGCGAGAGGAAGGAGAAAGCTTCCAGAAGCCTTCCTATTATAGAAGCAATAGAGCTGGTTCCAAATATAGTAGAGCAGCACTCCCTGAGCTCTGGAGACGTCGTGCCCTGGTTTTGTGAGGCTGAGGTCTCACTGGATTGCTCCTGCACATGCAAAGATGGGTAGAAAAGACTGCAAGATGCAGAACTGACGTGAAAGGGGAGTTTCAGGACAAACACCAGAGGCAGAAATCCAGACTGCCTCTATGAAAGATCAACCTGAACACACACCAGAAGAGAGCCAACCTGTCCTACTTTAGAGACAGCCAGTCAAAGCCAGCAAGAAGAATCCCATCTTTTTCAAGAACACAACATAAGCCTGCTAAAGAAGATCCTGATGATGATGATGATGATTATTATTATTATTATTATTATTACAACCCCAACGTGGCAGATTAGGATTGCCAATGATCATTTCATCACCCTGTTTTGCCTGTGGTAGCAGGGATCCTGGAGAGGTGCACATGACTGACTTTGGCACACAGAGGGTGGATTTGTTTATGCTGTGACAGCTCATAAAGTGACCATCACATGCCCTGCCCGACAGAAATTCCTCACCAGTTCACCAGGAACAGTTTGTTAGTGACCCATTTTAATTCCTAAAGTTTCCTTCTCCAGTTTCAGGGCAGATCTTGTAACACAACAGAAATAAACTCAGTTGCAAAACTCTGATTACAAGTGTATCTTTGTGTATCTCTGCAACTGTGTACTCCAGCATAGGACTGGCCTTTTGATTGGGAAAGAGTAACAAAGTAAAATGTCACTAGGACAGCAAAAAAAAAAAATCTCATACAGGACACTACATAAGGGAAGAAGGCCCCCTGCAGCATGGCACAAAATGCACAGGAATAATTGCTCCTGCACATCTCTCCATGGGGTATGAAATGGCTTCTAAAAGAGCAGAAAAAAACTATAGCTGACTTCTAAATATTCAGCAAATAAATAAATACAGTTCCTTCTTTAGAACTCTGCTAACAAGGAAAACCCCACAGCAGGTGACTCAATGCTGAGCACTAATTTCATCAGCTTTAAAACTCAATTCACTGAACAAAATATGGCTTTACCAGGTTTCTATGGCTCTAACTGGTTTGGACCAGCCCTAGAGTTGCCAATTCTCCTTTCTGAGACCATATTCCCTGATCACAGGTCCAGACCTACACAGTTTAGCAAAATAAGGGGTAATTCATTTTTATTTACTTCTGTGCAATCTTACCCTTTAACAAAAAGGTTATTTTGTGCATTTCTCTGTCCTATACCATTGTGGATACCTTTTCAGCAGAGACAGAGGCACAAAAGATCCCCCAAAAACACTCCCCAAAAAACCCCAAGCAAACCAAACCCACACAGACACACAAAAGACAAAGCAGAATGATGCAGTTTCATCCACATGAATCCATTCTGCCAGTCCACTGCAGGGCTGAGAGGTTACAATATCCATTAGGCATCTCTAAAGTGTCCAGATTTTTCCTAAGGGTCTCCAAATCCAAATTCAGCAAACCTTACTCAGCAGCACAAACACTAGATTAAATATAATAGTACCAAAAAAGAGTTTTAGAATTAACTGTGCCATCACTTGCAAATATTTGGATAGGTAGGATAAGGCCTTAAGCAACCTGATCCAGTGGGAGAAGTTCCTGCACATGGCAGGAGGTTGGGATGAAATGATCTTTAAGGACCCTTCCAACTCCTTAACATTCTATGATTCCACGATTTCTGTCATTCAAAATGCCCAATTTTTTCCTATCACATTCCTGAATCCACTTGTTCTCACATAAGAGCATTTTCTGCTCTTTTTAGTATCAACGTCTCATGAATTGTCACAAAACCTTAAATCTTTTCAAACTTTTGTCTAAAGTAGGCCACTGCTGGTGCCCCAATGTCACACTTTCACAGAGAACTATCTTCCACCTTGCAAGGACAACGCAAAAATGCTGAAGTCAGAAATCTCAAATTTATAGGTCAGCACTTTACAAAAAAGTCTGCTCTGCACTTAGGGAAAGAGCTATCCAAGTATACCCAACTTCAGGACAGATTTCACGCAGAAAGAAGTTCAAACTATTTTTCACAGCACATTTTGGAACAAAATGCCTCATTACATCTGCAAACTTCCACCAGAACAGATTCCTTAGGAACATCTAAAAACAGCCCACCCACCCACCCACAAACAAACAGGACACACCACCACCCACACCCTCTGAATAAGTTTGGGATTCACTGGGCTTTCCAGCTGTGTCTTATAAAACAAAGCATAAAAGCTCCTAAAGAACAGGTTACAATCTAAGACCAAAAAAAAAAACAAAAAAAACCAAAAAAAAAAACCAAAAAAAACACTAATTAATGTCAGGTTCAAACAGAGCTTCTACTGGAAGAGGTCAGGGCTACCCCAGGCCCTTTCCAGCCTGCTCCTCATGTCCCACCACAGGACGTGGCTCAGCCCATCACTGAACCAAGTGGCACCACTGAGGAAACATTGAAGAAAGGGTGAAAAACACCTGACAGAGAGATAATGAGGGAAAACCCCACCAAGGCCAGGGAAGGGTAAGGGGTGCTCCATGGCAGGTCATGAAACTGGAGAGAGAAGACGCTGGTTTTATGCTTGTTTCCTACTATTATTTTACTATTCTAGCCATCAATAAATGTTCTTTTTTTTGTTTTGTCCACAACAGTAATCAGTAATCTCATGAACTTTATCTTGACCTTTAAACTCTCTTGGCAGTCCTTCTGTGACATCTCCAATTCCAGTCCCTGGCAGGCAACAACCTCCTGTGACCAACCTGTCAGATGGGCAGGTGGATGTGTCTGTCCCCTGCAGCAGGGAGTCACCCACTACAATCACTCACAGCTTATTATTAATGTCAAGTCTTCAGGAGGGATGGGAATATTCCTCCTTGGATGGACAGTGGCCACTTCCCAGTCTCCCTCTTTTATTCACTTCTGACTCCTTGTGAGAGGTGGTGCAGACCCCACTGGGATCCCTGATGCAGGGAGGAATTCAGACTTCTGAGTCTCTGGGCTCTCTGAAAACATCCTATTTCACAGAACCCTTGAGAGGCTCAGGTTGGAAGGGACCTCAAAGTCCATCCAGTTTCAACCCCTGGTCAAGGGCAGGGACACCTTCCTCTATCCCAGGCTGCTCCCAGCCTCATCCAACCTGGCTCTGGGTACTTCCAGGGATGGGGCAGCCACAGCTGCTCTGGGCACCATGTCGGGGGAGAATCACATCCCTTGACCTGCTGCCCACTCCTGTTTTGAAGCAGTTTTGGACTCAGTTGTCCCTCTGGACTCTGAGCACCCATGGCTGGCTCACAGCCCTCTTTTTCATCCACCACAACTCCCAAGTCCTCCTCTGCAGGGCTGTCCTCAATGACTTCTCCCAGTTTGTACTCACACCTGGGACTGCCCTGACCCAGGAGCAGCACCTTGCACCTGGATTGTTGAACTTGATGAGGTTTCTCGTTCCCATGAAGGCCACACAACCTTCTTACATTCTCATACAACCCCTGGACCTGGTGGCACAGCTCCTCAATGAGGACACACCTTCTGGAGAGGTGACTCTCAGCCCCAATTTCCTGGACAGGGAGCAGCCACTTTTTACAACCAGAGGCTCCAGAGCCACCAGGCCTCTTTGGGAGGGACCCTCTGACATCCTTGGGGCTGCCAGGAATGAGCAGCTCTCCTACAGCTCCAGGCCAGCAGCGTGAAGTCACACAAGGAAAGGGAAAGAAACAGGACACCAGGGTGTGACAGCCAGCAACACAAAGCTGGAACCCTCACAGTGACAGGAGGAACAGCACAGCAAGGCAGAGGAGACTCACAACAGCGCTTGGCACGACGCTGCGACCCAAGCAGACCCCTGGACATCCATCAGCCAGAACCAGGCACCTGCAGAGCTCATCCAACACAGACAGAGCAGCAGGAGAAGAACAGAGAAGGAACAGAAAAGCAGGTGAATGACCCCAAAGCAGCATCAGGGTATTTCCCACCCTAAACTGCTTTGCAGCTTGTAAAAAAGCACAGAACCCGTTTAAAGGGACCAGAAAGGACTTGGAACAGCAGACATGTGACACCTTATGGCCAGAGGGCTCAAGATGAAGACAGAAGGCAGCCAAGAGCACACACTACAAATCCCTCCCAGGCAAAACATCACCTGGGTTTATAGAAATTCTCAAGAGAACGTTGTACACAAAACATCTGCTGAAGCAACTTAGCTTCACATAAACTCAGGGGTTTTGACTGGTAAACTGCAGTAGGGACCGACATTAAATACAGTATCTTATTGCATGATTATTTCAAAGGATTGTTTAAAATCTAAGCTAATCTGGAAACCTACCAATTCCACAGATCTTTAATCTTTTTTTAGCTCTATTTTTAAAGATTTTTTTCCCCATTAATAACTCAAGAATTACTGAAGTAAAAAATAGTTAGATATTTTCAGAGCTTTGTAGTCAATACACCTAGCAACTGACAAAATTAAGCTTTCAGAAATCCTAAGCATAGCACGAATTCCACTGTAATTTGCTCTTAAGGAAAAAAGAAAGGCCCCAAAATAGCATTGAAATTTCAGTAAAGGACAACTTCTGCACGCTTATGAACTGTGACAACTTCTGCTTTCTACTTCTGCCTTTCCCTTTTCACATTTCATCTTCAAAATTCAGTGGTAGAGACCTAAGAGGACACCAGAAATAATTCTGGTGCAATCCTTTCCGTGTTAATAACCACTCTGGAAGTATGAACTTTTCTGAAGTCCACTGGAAACATCAGATTCGGGTTTGTTTTACAAGACTCAAAATTTTTTTAATGAAAAAACACAGAAAACACAAAATCCTAGAATGGTTTGGGTTGGAAAGGACCTTCACGATCACCGTGTTCTAATGCCCTGCCACAGGCAGGGACACCTTCCACTATCCCAGGTTGCCCCAACTCCTGTCCAACCCGGCCTTGGACACTTCCAGAGATGGGGCAGCCACAGCTTCTCTGGGCACCCTGTGCCAGGGCCTCCCCACCCTCACAGAGAAGAATTTCTTCTCAGTATCTAATCTAAATCTCTCTTTTAAAATAAAACTGTTCCCCTTTGTCCCATCCCTATCTGCTCACAGAAAAAGTCACATTCCCTCTTTTTCCCAATCCCCTTAGGCACTGGAAGGGGCTCTGAGCTGTCCCCAGAGCCTTCTCTTCTCCAGGTGAACATTCCCAGCCTGGCTCCAGAGCAGAGGTGCTCCAGTCCTCAGAGCATCTTTGTGGTCCCTGCTCTAACAGCTCAAAAAGAGAAATAAGCTTTATAATCAAGACAGAAAAAGGAAAAAATACCTACATTGCTCTCTAACAGAATATTCCCACTGTTCCCTCCAGCACAAACAGCATTTTCTTCTCAGAGTTTCCCCCTCTTGGACAAAACAGAAAAAATATGAATAAACCCCACCAAATCACTAAGAAGTGAAGCAGAAAATAAGGAGCCCACAGCTGTGGTTTAGAAGGGATGGATTAAGTGAGCCAGCTTTGGAGCTGGGGATTGTGACCCTGCTGTGGAAATCCTCAGCACCTTACAAACCAAATGTGCCACTCCAGAGCTCCCACTCACCACCCTGGCTTTCAACAACCAATTCTGTCCCAAAAGCCAGCTGCAGCTTGCCAGCCCAAACTGAATAACTGAATTACCAAAGCAATCACCAAACTTGAGCCCTCACCCTTTGACATCTCTCACCAATTCTCTATGAGCTTGCAGGAAATAATTTCAAACAGCTCCCTCAAGAAAATAAGTTCCAAACCTTATTTTTTTCCATCCCAAGCCATCCCTGCACTATTTCATAGCTCTGATAATTATACCACTGACTAAACCTCCAACTGGGAATAACTGTTTTTATCATCACTATTAAAAACAGTCCCTCACACTGTTAGGAATCTGGAAATTCACTGGAGCTGCATCCCACCCTTCGGCCTCTCAAAACACTACAGAGCAATGAAAGTATGTGCTGAAACCAGAGGATCCCTGTGCTGAACAACTCCTGTACTTTCTGGGTAACTGGAACTGCTTCCTAAGTGAACCATGGAGGCTTGGTTATTGATTTTAGCAGGGCAAGTGGCACCAGAGCTCTGAAAGTCAAAGTTTTCCATACTGGACTGGGAAAGTTTAGTTACTTTTAGAAATGCAGCAGTGACATGCATGCTAAAAAGCTCCTCATGTTCACCTAGTTTTGTAGTTTATATGCTTTTTTGAAAAATTAAAGTAAAAAGATCATCTGCAGTTTTCTTTTCCTAAAAGCACATTATCTTGGTTTTTACACCTTGGCCAGAAGAGTGGCTGACAGCTCTCAGAGAAGTAGCAAAAACAGAAAAACAAGAGTTGAAAGAAAAGTGGATTTCAAAAACAGCTTTTAATTATGTGAAGGTACGGTTGCCAAGTAGACAGCAAAGAGGCTGTACATCACTTACAGGTGGGAAAATTCCCCCAGGTTGATTTCACAGCCAATTACAGTGGATTAACCTATTAGGAAGAATAAAATAGATTTTTTTTTTTTTTTTTGGTGGATGCAAGTTTCAACAGCTTAAAAATTCATTGCCACTGGTACTTTGATACACAGGATCAGCAATCTGTTCTATCACACTTCAAGTCATCACCATCCATAAACACACCCTAGAAAAAAAACTCACCCTCTTTTAATGCATCTTCTGTCATTATTTCCTTCTCAGAGAACAGTATCTCTCTTGGCTCCCCACTTGGAGTATCACTTCATATATCAATACTTCTTTTATTGCTGTTAAAGAGAAACATCTAACACCTTCAAGCTGTTTTACACACACCTTTGCACACACATATATTATTATATCTGCCAGATGCCACTGTATAAGGTATTTGTCAAACAGAAAAGCACCAAAGCACTGATTTTCAGCTTTCCAGGATCCTTCTGCTAAATCCTGGGTGTGCCTACTTTTGTTTGGTATCAAGTTCCTCCTGCTGGCTCCGCTGCAAGAGCAAACTACAGGGATAGTTAAGTTTTTCCCCACCACCAAAAACATCTGTTCCTTTTCTGAGTTCTCCAGACTTCCTTCCCCTTGACCATATCACAAAGCCTCTCTTCCCAGCAAGGCTGCCTTCCTGATAGTCCATCACCATTATCTTCTTGTTCTCTGCAGGGCAGCTTGAATCACTGGGTCTTGCAGAGCTTCCAGTCCTTTCAGCTCAAGGCCAGGATCTGAATTCAAGCATCGTGATTTACAGAGAAGGTTGTTAAACTCCTTCCCTGACTCTTTTTTACCACTCCACAGTTTCCTGTCCTGGGAGGCAACCAAACTGCCACAAGAAATGCCAGTTTCTGTTAAATGTCCTCAATTCCTGTGACACTGAGCATTTAAAACAATTACGTTGCTTCCAAATCTTGCACTATAACAGCTTTTATCCCACAAAGTGCAGAGATGAGCAAAAATTACTTTAGCACCAAGGAGTGTGAGTTGGTTATTTTCTGCATCTCACAGCATTTCTAGTTAACATTCAGCCTTGGCATGACCCACCATCCGCTCAGGCACACAGCACAATGTCACCCCTCAAAACCCCACTGTTCAACCTAAAGGCACTTTTTTTTTTAAATCTTTTTTTTATTTTAAGGGTGCATCAGCTGCTCACTGAAAGTGGGAATGCTTCATTTAGCACACACACACTTGTTAAACTGCTCACAGCATGCAAATAAAACGCTGCATTGTGCAAAAGTCATTCAGTCTCCCCATCCGTAGATATGAGCAATGGAACCGGGGCCAGGAAGGAGAAACTTGGAACAACATGCAAATATTTCAGTCCCTTATTCCCAGTATTCACATCCCAGGCTAAAGCCCACAGCCCTGTCATGCTGAGGGGTGACCATGTTTAAGGATCTGCCCTGTGCAGTGGTTGGGAAAACGACCATTATCTGTCTTGCCCCTGGACTGCACCCTTTTATTTGTAGTTATTACTGCAAACTGCCTTTTTTTTCCAGACAATGGTTGTGTTATTATAGGTACCTTCATGCCGTGCCAAAGCACATACACACAGCAATTCAGAACAATCAGCCTTGTTTTCATGGGAGCAAAGGTTGCAGCCAAATGAAATGGGTGGAGATCACATTAAACAATCTTGGAATCTGCTAATAGGATATAGGAAAATGTGACCATAATGCAGATGCGGAGTTCCCCTTTCACCTTCCAATGTTATGGATAAAATAAAAGCTTTGGAAAACCAATTAAACTGTTTGAACAACATTAAGCAAGTCAAAGTGTTCTCAGGGTGCTTGCAAGACCACTGAGAGGTTCTTTAAAATTAAAACAAAGCAGTGCCCTTTCAAAGCTCTGAAACCAGAGAGCACTTCCCCACCCCAGAAACAATGAGCTCTTCCACCACCTGTTTTAAAGATATTGGAGACCTGCAAGTCCTCTGCTTCTCCATGGTGAAGAGAAGCTCATCAAGACAACTGTTCCTGCCTTAGAGACAGAATCAGCCCCTCCTCTAAGCGGGGAATTTTCACACGGAGACACCTCGGTTGGTCAGCTGTAACCTGCATTCCCCTTGTTTGCTTTTGAGATGTGCATTAGTCAGCTTTCTCCTCCACAAATCTGATTGTGCCTCTGCATGATCGTGCACTGAAGTCATGTCCTTGAGCGTGTGACATCAGTCTGTTGCCATGGCAATGCACAGGGCAGTCCAAAATTCAGTATTATGGCATCACTGCGGGATCAGACAGCAGAACAAGCCAACGCCTGAGAGCTGGTTAATGCAGCACGAACAGCCAAGACATTTCAATCTAAATGTTAAAGTGTAACTGCACTTCATCACAGTATCCTTTATAAATATGCCTAGAAGCCTCAAGAAAGACAATCCAGAAGGTCACTGAATTGAAGAAACGGGCAAACCATCACGCATCACTAAAAAGAAGGGCAATATGTTTCCAAGGATGGCCACCAAGTATGAAGAAAGCTCAGCTCAGCTCTCTGAATAGAAACCACCATCTGTTCCTAAGGCAACACCAGAGCTGCCTGAAGACATCATCATCCACAGAGAAACAGGGATGGTCCCTCAGCACCCCAAACCAAGCGTTAGGTTGCACCCAGTTTTTCTGGAAATCAGAGACTGGAGGATCACAGCACTGTCAGCCCTTTCAAAGGGACAGCACTACATAAGACAGTTTTTCAATTTCAAGCTTTGAAGCAAAGATCAGCACGTCATTAACCTGTTACAAAGCTATTAAAAGTAGTTAAAAAAGGGTGGTACCTTCCAAGAGTTGTTATTCCATGTAGGGTTAGACATTACAGTTCTGTCGGTTCCTTACACACTCACGAGAATGGCATTTCTGAAGAGCAAAAGGGAAGGAAAACGGAAATTAGTGACACAGTAAAGGTATTAACAATCACTACTCAACTCCTAAAACCCAAAAGATCCAGTTTGCCCAGAGCAAAGAGCACATGGGAACAACAATCCATGCACTGCTGACGTGGAGAACCACCAATTCAAGGTCTTCAGTGCTGACTGATCGAGTACACCTCAAAAACAGCCCAGTGGCTGGGCAGAAGCCAATTTGGCACCACGAGAGCCCAGGGAGCACACACAGCAGAGAGGTGGGACCGCCAAGCCCTCAGAAGCCACAGTGGACCCCTTTCTTTACCTGTTCCTCTGTTCCCATCAAGCACACACGTTTTGGGGTCCAGGTGTGGATTCCCAGTGGCTGCTGTGACACCCAAATTCCTCAAGCCCCTGAAGGGCCACTGCTGTTGTATGTCAGCTTCCGTGTAACCCGGCCCCTCCCCGTACGCTTGGCTGGTTTCATTTTGCCTCCTTCCGCTTTCCCTTATTAATCCACGCGTCTCCAGTAGCTCAGACAACACTTCCTTCTGCAGAGCTGACCTCCAGCCTTCCCATAACCCCAGGCGCACCCACAGTTTCTTCACAGTGCCATTAACGAGGCACATTTCACGTTCTCCACACGGATGTAGCCCTCACCCACTTCGAACCCCTCCGCCCATGTCCCTGGCTGTAATTACCCCATCCCTCGTTATCTAATACCCAACACAAGCCTTGGGGCTGGGAAGCACTGTTTGTTTGGCTCTGCAGTGTCACACACCCCAGTGGTGTTGTATAAATAAATTCCACAACCTGTTTGAGCCTGAGCTTGATCAAGACTTGAATTATCCCCGTTTCCAAGTGACTGCTGCAAATACCTTCGCTCACTCCCTGCTCGCTTACGCAATCGGCCACCAAGGCAGCTCCAGGGCCAAACACCACGACAGCCAACTGCTCCCACGGGCCACAACTGCACAGAAAACAACTTAAATCCCTCTGCTTTTAAATATGAATTGCAGATTATAAAGGGATGAGACAGGCAGAAGCAGACAGCTCTCAGAAATGTGCCTCTGCCTGTCACCTGAAGGACAAGTTCCACGTGCCGGTGTCATCTCACAGCCACCAAGGCATCCAGGCTTTGCCACAACCCTTAGCACTCAGCAGGCTACCCAGTCACAAGTCTCAAGTACCAGGGAGGATGAGATTCTGGAAGCAATTTTGAGCCAAATGGATATGAGAGCAAAATAAAGCCAGCAGGCTTCATCTCCATGGAGCTCCTGCAACACAACATAGGCTGAGCAAGTCACTCAGGGCAGAGGTCTTTCTTATTAAGTACCTAGTAAATTCAGATTAAAGTCAGACAACGTTTCCCCCTCCCTCATATAAAAATCAGATGCTATCCTGCCCCGAGGAATCAATCCAGCTTCTGCAATAAGGAAAACCTGCTCACAGCTACATGACACCACACACAATCCATAGGATAGCGGCCCTTCAGGTACTCATTAAAAACTTTTTCCCTAGAAAAGTCTCCAGTAACAATTTGCCTTCCATTCATTTTCTGCAGTGAAGAAATGGTGACTAAGTACTGGATATGGAAGCACGTGAGAAGTCCCAGTGCAGCCATCCCAGGTCATAAACACACCAGAGTAATCCCATGGACATTCACCTGCTCCCATGTGCCAATTCCAACATCAGAGGGGCCATCAAACCCCTGAGCCAAACACCAGGAAGACAGGAAGGAAGCACCGAGGCACTCCACGGCCATTAAAAGGCAAACAGAAGCCAGAGAAGAGCCAAGGCTGGGTGCATGTGATGGTGTTCACAGGTGGAGGAATTTTGCCCACTCTTAGGAAGGAGTTGTGCTTTGCTGATGCTTCCTGACTACCCAGCTGAACCTCCTGTCCATAGGTGAGTCCCTTCCCACGTGGATTACCCTTGGAGCAGCTTGGCCAGCATAAAAGATATCACAGCCCATTTTTTGGCTTCTTTTCCCTACAAAGTCAAGGCACTCAAACTCTTAAAAAGGCAGCATGGCACCTGTGCTCCCAAGTGAGACTCACATCCTAAAACCTTCTCCTAAACAAACCATGAGCAGAGAGCACTGTGAGTCAACATCCCCAGCAGGTGGGGGTCAGGCAGCCCTGCCACGTAACACTCCAGGCTTGAACCTCATTTTTTATTTAGGCAATACCCAATCCAACCTGCCAGTCTCCTGTCCCTGCAACATCAGTGGCTAGAAAGGGATGCAGGAGTCTGATCAGACTCTCAGGAAAAATGTATTTTCCCCCAGTACAAATAAAGAAATACCTCTTTTAAAAAAGAATGTGATGCAGTTAATCTCATTAAATAAGTCACACTGTTCCTATCAAAAGCATGGATCCACTAGAGCACACAATGCACAGGTTGGTTTGCAAAGCATGTCTGGGCCTTTCCCTCTGAAAGCCACACTAAAAATGTAAGATTCAATTAAGGGGGCCTTACACTCTTTGTTCCTTTGAAATTCACCACCACTTCAACTTATTTATTCCCAGAGCTTAATTCTGCACTTGGATCTACACCACCAACCCTATCAGCCACCAACACAACCAAGCCTGAACGTACAAAACTATTAACTTTTACAGAGTATATTACATTTTCTTTCCCAAAACATTTAACCTGCTAACAAATACCTGCCTTAGTGCATTACCATCCTCCCGTTGTCCTGGAGTGAGTTAGCAGGCTCGCAGCAAAACACAGGGAGAGCCAAGCACGCTCTGCCTCCTGGCCAAGCAGAGCCTGCAAGAACAGGCCCCCTTTGGGGCAGCGACAGTTGAGGTCAATTTAATGGGAAAACAAACTACTTTTCCATTCAAGTCCAAAGCAGAGACAAGGAATTTTATGTGGCTCGGATTGCACAGTCAGCTGTCTTTTTAGGAACGGATCAGATTTAACGGTTCTGTGGCACAGTCCAGAGAAAGTGAGCCTGAAGAGAGTTTAAGGTTTGGCCAGTACTGCACTGTGCAAAGTCCAGGCACTTGTCTGGGGTGAACTTGTGGCCTTAAATAGGTACCTTAAAGTCATTGTCACCAACAGCAGTTCCAGGGATTTTATGAGGCCCTGGCACAGGTTGCCCAGAGAAGCTGTGGTTGCCCCTGGATCCCTGGAAGTATCCAAAGCCAGGCTGGGATGAGGTTGGAACAAACTGGGATAGTGGAAGGTGTCCCTGCCGATGGGAGGGGGTTGGAATGAGATGGGCTTAAAGGTTCCTCCCAACCTAAACATTCTGGGATTTTATTATTTCCCAGGGTTCAGCCTGGAGTACAAATTCACTTTTACCCATTTCAAAGAGAGACAAAATCTCTCTCCCAAGCTCTGCCTGATATTTCTCTTTTGCATCACATGGGCTGCATTTAACACCATTTCTACACCAGAGAACCAAAATGAGGCAATGCTTCAACGTGACCACCCTCACCAGAGGGACTCGTATTCTGAAGCAGCAGAGATGTGCTCAGGCTCTTTCACTTGACCATTTCAGGGCCTAATGCAGACAGAGAAGCTAATTAACATGTACTGCTATGGAAAGGAATATAATCCAAACCTCCACTGGTTTATAGCTAAACCCTCCGAGACATCTAACGTCACAGCTAAACAGATCTTCACCTGGCAAACATTTGGAGAGCCTTCAACTGAAGCTTCCAGGTATGGGAATGCAGTATTTTAGGATATTTTTGCTACATACACTGGGGACATACCTCTAACACAAAGCCCAGAGAATCATCATGACAGCTGCAAAAACAACTTTGTCCTGGCTAACATTCACATAACGAAATTACAGTTTCACTCCAGGGAAAAAGGAAAAAGCACTTAAGTTTTGTTTAGATTGAAGTGCTGCGAGCCACGCCACTTATCTGCTATCAGAGCAGATTGCAGGGCTGCTCCAGTGATTATTCTGTAATGAAGTAACTGGAATTGGAAGGTATGCAATTAGTCCTATCTCCTCCTCCTCTGCCACCTCCCTACCAAGAAGAAAACCAGCACAGACGTTATCACCTCTCCCTGGAGCTCTGCTACCCTCATCACTTAAAATACCCACAAAGCAAAGTAGGGCTGTCACTTACAAGCTGCTAACAAGCCTGGCTTGGCCCTGAGTGGCAGCAAAGGTGATATTCTCAGCATCTCCCCAGGAGAAAGCTACAGGGTTACCTAATGGGATGCTTTCTCAGGTACCCACACACACATATATATATTAAGCTTAACATGCCTGCATTTAGCTATTTTAGTAAAAGCAAACCACTTTTGAGAGGGGAGGAAAAAAGGCACTGCTGTTCCAAGTAGCTTCAGGTTAAAGCATCTCTCAACTAATCCTCCTGAGCATGACCACTGGGAAGTGAATATATTAAACTCAAGACACAGGTATCACTTGCTGGCATTCTGGGTAGTTTTACTGACTCCAGCCTGGCTCATTTTACCTGGGTCATTTACCCTTCCTTCCCCTAAAGAGCTCTGCTTTCTGTCTGTAAAGTGGTATGTGCAACTTTCCCATAACTGCAGCTAAGAGATGGAAGATGCAAAAAGGCCCCAGACAGCCCACAGCCAAATGGAAACTCAGTGAATCCCTGATTCCAAACTGCAATTCTGATAAAATACAATCTGACATTTGTTCAGGCTCAAAAGCTCACTCATCTCTTCCTCTCCACTCCAGTGATACCTGTTGGTCTAATTAAAGACAAGGCTTCTCTCAGTAGCCTCTGCCTTATATATATCCCAGTAAAGTCTCTATCTGTGACCCACGGAGCACAGGGGAGAGCTAGGGGATAGGGGGCATTCCCCAAATCCTTAAAATAAAATAAAAATATTAAAATAACCTTAAAACCACCATTAAACCAACATCAACAAATTTGCTCTGTATAGGTCCACTAGAGATGCAGCAATTTTCACTCAGTGAATTCACTCCATTGAGTGAATTTCACTCAATTTTTACTTGTTCCTCAACATTTTCCTAAGTTCTTCCCAATTTCTTAAAAACATCTTCCCAAAGAAAATGGGCCATCCCTGCAGGTTACACTGGTGCCTTCACTTTGTAGGATTCAGTCAGGTCAGGGATGAAGCCGTGTTAACCTCACAAAATCAAAAACCCTTTCCTTGCCCCATACACCTACTGATCCAAACGAGGAAAAAGGGCTAAAAAAAAACCCTTTTAAGGCAAGAAGAGTGTGCAGAACGCTGCAGAGACATTTGCTACAAAGGTATGTAAACTACTGCTCTTTATCCTACAATTTACCCCATGGCCTCCAGCTGACACATCAGCTGACACCATCTTAACAACCCCAGAAGTAGCTAAAGCTGAACAAAGCAATCATTAGGAGAACTGGTTCAGTCCACTGCTGGTGGCATCCCATGTCCTCTCCATGGAGGAAGCATGACTCAGACTGCTCTGGGCTCCCATCCACAGCACAGGCTGCAAAACTGCATTAAAAAAAAAAAGAATTCCCAGTAACTTCTACCGAAGTCACATCTCCAGCTCCTTCTGCTGAGAGACCAATTCGAAGTGAGATGTTTTATATTTTAATATGACTACATCTGCAGTCCTACTGCATCTAAAAAAATCCATAAGCACTTTAAGAGAAATACAGGGACTTTTTTTTTTCCTTAACACCATAGAAGATGGATTCATTGCTCTCAGTAATCCTCCCACAGCCCCAGTTTCAGAAGGAGCAGCAGATTCACAGAGATTTCAGCCGCAAAAACAAGCACTCTGCATCACTTCATACATCTGTTTATTAAAATAAAGTTACCTTATAAAAAAATAAAACAATGGTAGAGCATTATCCTTCTTTAGAGAGGAAATTAAGTCAAAAAAATGCAAGGAACTAACAGTCTGTCCCACCTGCTGGCAAGCTCTGGTGCCCTGATGGTCAAATTGATGTGTATAAACCCATTTTCAGGCAACAAGATTTCCTTAAGGATGAGGTTTCTTTTAGAACTCCCTTCCCAAGTGCCTGACACTTGTCTCAAGGTACCATGCCTTGCATGCCCTCATTGTTCAGCAGTGGAGCCTCCTCTCTCCAGCACCAGGACTCGTGCAGGAGGTCAGGAAGAGAAATGAACAGGAGAAATCACAGTAGATATCATGGCAAAGCAAGAGCTGCCTTTCAGCAGGAGCAAAAGGGGCAGTTCTGCATGGACATTTACAGGGAGCTTGTCTCAACCTCAGCAGTCAGGGTGGAAGGGAGCTCAGAAGCTCTGAAGACATAAAAACATTAAGAGGCCCAACACAAGAGCCAAGGCTTCATGATGGTAAGGATTTTTAGACTTTGCAATGAAGGTGAAGCTCAGAACAAAGACCTCAATTAAGAATTTCATACATGAAAAGAGAACTGGAGCGCTCTGGAAGCACATGAACATAATTAATCACAGTCCAACACCAGCCACTATCACTGATACACAAGTCCTGCTTGAACCCAGGGTCCAAACTCTTTTTTAAAATATAGCCTGCAGTATGACACATCTCAGAGAGCCAGACCACAGGCACAAGCCATGAGCCTGTCTTTGAAGTTCAGATACACCAGAAAATTACTTCACCTCCCTAGATGCAGAGGGGATAGTGCTGCCTTTGATGCTACAAGAAATTTTGGTCTTAAACTGCCCAAGGACTTCAAATAGGGTCTTGCAGCATGGCAACACCCAAGCCTACACATACACACGAAAATAATTATGCCTGGTCTAGACTTGGGGGGAGGGAAAAAAAAAAAAAAAAAAGTATTTTCAGTGATGTTAGCACGCAAAGAAAATAATAGCACATACAAAGAAACCTCTAGGGTGACTTATGAAGAAGATTTTATGCTTGGCTTTCTGCCAATTAGAGAGGAATTAAAGTGTCTGGCAATATAACCCCGTTCATCCCGAGGAAGAAACTGCATTTTTAAGTGGTCAACGGAGCAAGAGGGATGAGAAAAGAGGGACTAAGACTCGGGAGTGCAACTGCACAAGGCAACATAGGAAGTTTCTGATGGTACTGAGACAGAAAGTGGGCACAAATAATTCAGATTTTTAAATTAATCCAGTCTATTGCCTCCAAAAGAAAATCAGCATGTAACAGCTGACTCCAAGTGACAGCATTCCAATAAAGCAGAGCAGTACTTTTTGCTATAAAATTCCAACTGCTTCAATATTTTACTGATTATCCACCTCCACTGACTGCCAACCAGCAAAATCAGTGAAAGGTGGAGGTCACAAAAACAAAAGCAAACCAAGTGGAAAAGGCATGGCTAGAGAACTTGGGAAGCTGAAAATGTGTTAAAATACAGCCTCTGAGTAAGAAAGAACATTAAGTAGCTATGTGCAATGATGAATTTATATCCAAACTCTTTGGAGCTTAAAAATTCACATCATAAGACCAGCTTTTACCAGAATTAGGACCAGACTTGACATGTCCCAGTTTCCCCAAGGTTACTTTTGGAAACGTATCTACTCTTAAAATATTTCAAGTGCAACAAAAAACTACCTTCTAATTTTACTTTTTTAGAATTTTTTTTTTGTAATCTGAATGACAGAAGGAATTTTGTGTCACACTGCAGGTTGAAAGTTACTGGAAATGGCAGTAAGCTGCTGTTGCTTATATTAAGTCATTGCAAGGAAAAGACAAAAGAAGCTACTGAAGCTTTCAAAATCAAGCCCTGTAAAACACCAAAACCACAAAATGAACCAGAAGTAGCTTAGGAGTTGCTAGGGATGTCTAAAGTTAATAAAAATTCTAAATTAAATGGCTGCAGCTTAGGTTTGCCAAAAAATTATGCAAATTTCCAAAGTTCATACATAGTAATTAGCACAGCAAAAAGCAGGTCCCAAATAAGTGATGAAGTTAGCCTCGCTCTTATTTCTCCAGCAGATGGAATTAGCTATGTGTGAAGCTATTTTTTTGCAATTGAAGATTAAACATATTATCCTGAATATCAATTCTGAAAGTACAGCACATTGGATATATGCATTCATGGAGCAGGAATATGCAAAAGCCCAGCCTGAATCCTTCTTTTCCATCATTCTGAGCAGGGCACTGAAGAGGCTGGGGGAAGGTTTACATATTTAAGACTTCATTTTTCAAACTGATTGCTGACAACTTGGTTGAGACAAGTTCTCTCAAAGTACATTTAGAGTTAATAGTCCAAACAGGTTTTTCCAAAGAAAAATGTCTTCCTTGTCTGAAAATACATCCTCTTGATGTGCTAATTGACAGATCACAAAAAGTCACCCAAACTGCAAGTCCAAACAACATGTGTCAGCAAAGGCTCCTGGGTTTGCTCATTCCTTCTCCAAAACCTGGTTCACAGGCATACCCATCATATGCTGTGTGATACAAATTCACCTTTTCCATTCTTATTATGGATTTGCCCCTTGCTTGACACTTCAAAAGACACAACTTCCCCTCAGCCCTACAGCTCTCCAGCAAGGGCTGAACCTCGTGTGTGCCCTTGACCAAAACACTCCACCTGTGTTCCATATTCCCAATTTCATTTCTCCAGCTCTGGAGCCCAGGGCTGCCCCACCACAGCAAGTTCCTCTCAAAGACACTGAAAGACCCAGCAATTTTCCTCTAGTGTCAGGCTGCATTTTATCTTTCTTAGAACAGCACAAGCTGTGAAGGCTCATATCAACACATCCATCCAGTTTAGGGGGCACCACCCAGCAGTAGCAGGAGAGTCTTGAGAAGGTGCAGGAAAGGCAACCAAAACCAAATTACTGCACAAGTAACCAAGTGTGATCACAAAGAAAGCGGATAAGCTTCTTCCTGAACACCAGCTTCCAAGCAGAAAACTGGTAAAAGTAGTAAAAACAAACTACAAGTATCTTCCTACATGAATATTACTTTCAGGCAGCCCAGAAAAGATTTCTAGAATCTCTGTGTGTTACAAAAAGAACCCAAAACTTACATCATTAAAGGAACATAGAGAGGGGAAGGTAAAGTTTAATGTTCATTTCAAAGTCAAGTAAGTGACACCCTGGTTTGAATACTATTAACCAAAATTGTGTAAGTTAAAAGTGGATGTACTGAAAGCAGCAGAAACCCTGCCCGCAACAGAATGAGAATTCTCTTACAAAAATACTTTTGTGGCCAAACGAAACACTGAGTTTAAGTAAGAAAGCAAGCACTTACACCTATCGTGCTCTCCCCCTCTTCCTTCTCATCTAGGGAGTCTCATTTATCTCAAAGCAATCAAAAGAAAACACTTTGATTTTTAAAGTCAGAAAAGTTGCAGAAATTACAGCCCTGTCTGGCACGAACAAATAATATTTCTAAAATCAAAAGAAGATTCTCCAAGTTAGGGGAAGGGCAAAAACAGTCCTGAATAACTTAGTTTGCATAGCCCAATTCCTGCCAAAACAGTTCTGTAAATCCCATGGTAGTTCAGATAATTTCCATTCTTAAAGCAGAAAAAAAAAAAGGCTAGATTGAACATTAGCAACATTAATTGTGTGATATGACCTGAATGATGCAAGAACAAGCAGTTAAGTGAACCACAGCATCTGCTGAATTTTTAATCACTAGTTGTTTTGCTGCAAGGCAGAAGAGCACTGTATATCAGCTTCCAAGTACTGCACGGAATGGCACATTAGGACAGCAAGATTTTAACTGGCAGGAATTCTGCCTCCCTGCTACCCAAATGCCATCACTTCACTGTGAACTGCAGACAGAGAAGCTTCTAAAGCAGGATTATTTTTTAATCACACAGAAAAAAAAAACCAACTAGCACTATTTTCTGCTCCCCAAGATACTAGTCAGCCATTTCTAAGGTTTTTTTTTTTTAACACTGACACTTTATTAACAGCCATTTATGCGTCCCTCTGTAGTTTATTTCTACTCTCCAAACAGCTTTAAGCAGTCATGTGGCTGCCCAGCAGCAACTTGCTGCTAAAGAGGTGGCTGAACCTGGGATGTGTAGGAAGGTGATCTATGTAAACATTCCTATTAGCCCTGTACTGCAACAGGAGGAGCAGCTGCAACATGTTGGGACACACCTGAGCTATATTTAATCCATCTCTCCCTGACACCCATTGCAATGACGCTGCAGACTCCCAAATTTGGACAGCCAGGTCATGGTACCACTGATGCTCATCCTGTACCTACACCAGACAGTCATGCTGCGATCTTTCTGTGCTTGATACCCAAAATAGTTAAATAAACCAACCACCATGCCTACAGTGGTAAATACAGCTCAGTTATGCTCTAGGCATAAAACTGCAACAGTAGGATTAGCAAGTGATACAGCAGATATTCCCCTTCCACAACAAAGACAAAAAAAAAAGTTATTTGGGGACTAAACACTAAATCCTCAACTACAATGTGAATTCCAAACACAAATCCCACAATTACAGGCAGAATCTGAACTATGGACAATTATTCCATTTCATATTTTAGGGGTGAAAAAAGGACATTTGAAAAAAAAAAGGACAACACTCCTACATTAAAGACAGACTGTCACACCGACTTTAATAGACTCTAATAAGTTAATAGAATCAAAATAGCTTAGAAAACAAGCCAGTAAAATATGGGACAAATAAAAATGGAGCAGCCACACATACCAAAGCAGCATTCCTGTGCCCTCCTTCCTGCAGAGCTTACAGAAGAGGATCTCTAACCCACAACTTTCACTAAACCAGTATTTCCTTCAAAAGCTCAAATCTATGGATTGGAACATCCAGTGACCAAATAATCCACAAGAGGCAAAAAATCCCAGCAGACAAGGGCAAGAGAGATGCTTTCCAGGCTATATCATCTTTCTTGATAGGTTTAGGATCAGTCCTATAGGCTCAACCATCAGATCCAAGAAAAGCTGCTCTCTTCTCTGAAACCTGGCATCAAATCTGCAACAGGAATATTGAAATATGCCCTAACTGCTGGGAATACAACCACCTCTGTGTGAGGATTATACCAAAATGCTGGTTGGGTTATGCTACAGAGCACCGAGAAGTGAAAATAACACATCGTGATGAAGGTGTTGACACCTGAAACCTCAGGGAGTGTTATTGCCCAGGCAGTGTCGTGCATCCACTACACAGCACTCACCTTCACATCACCCAAACCTAAGCTGGCACCTCCACACCCCAAAACCACAGTCCTTCCTGGAGCTGCAGACCAGCCTGTGATAAACACCCGCAGCACAAGCTTCAAGATGAGCTTCCAAATTTAAGAGACACAGAAAGATGTTTTATAACCTTTAAGTCACTCAGCTGCAGCTTAGCACTTAACAAGCCACTCACAATTCTTCACAATCCTTCTCCAAATGGGGAGAAGATTTTAAAGAGCATTTAGTGCGAGTGAAACATCCCCAGCTTTCTCCTCAGCCTCTGGTCGCTCTCCAATTAAATATGAAAGCGACAACTTAGTCTTACTGAGCATGCAGGATGATTTTAAGACAGTGGTATTAAATCAAATCCCACAATTTTTCACACCTATTAAATTGTTACTCTGTCATTAGGAGGGGAAATTTTGATGAGCACGATGCAATTAACAGACAGTGCCTTTGTTACCAGGCTGCTCGTGATGAAGCCCAGGCTCCTTGACATTCCATTTCTTCCCCTCAAAGGCTCTGTGCTACAGCAAATTTATGGGTTTTAGCATGTAAGAGGAGAATTGGGCAGGTTACCTTCAAAATCAGTCAATAAGGCCCTTTCACTCAGGCTGGGGGAAGGCAGGTGGCTGCTGGAAAGCAACACAAGGCGCTCCCTTCCCCCTCCCCTCAGGACCCAAAAATGCTGCGTTCAAAACACTCCCATCCCCTGCAGCAAGGGATTAGCCATTTATTAAAAAGGAATCAAAACACTGTAAAAGGTTTCCAGTTAAGATTTCAAGAGGAAAAAAAAAAAAAAAACACAAAAAAAACCCCACCAAAATCATTAACACCGATAGAACCAGAGTCACATTAGGAATTCTTCTGGGCACCGAGGAACAAGCAGCTCAAACAAGCAGGATGTCGCTTGTCCCAGTGATGCTGATCAAATGGCTCAAAAGAAGGACAGAATTAGATTAACTTTTTTTTTTTTTTTTACTCAGTCATTTTGCTGCCTCCACACCCAGCAGTAACAGCATTCACAACCTACAGGCATTTAGACTTTGGACTTTTAAGACAACTACCTACCTCCACGCTTGCTTTTTAGGGGATTTTGTGGCTCTTCTCTAGGGGTGACAGACAATTATAATGGCCAATTATGTAAAACCTTTCATCCGAGAAAACACGAAGCACTACGCAAACACTCATTAAGACTCTCGGCTGGAGCCTGCGCCGCACGTTCCCTGTTCCACAGCTCCCCTGGATATCTCCAGCCACCAAAACTGGATGCCGAGCGCTGTGGCACGGCCAGGACAGCGCCCAGCAGGGCAGGGCCAGCCCTGGTGTACTTACACGGCCTCGCAGGCGGGTTTTACAGCCCGCAACACGCTCCGGGCTGCTGGGGATGAGCTTTGCAGCCCCATCCAAGCCGGTTATTTAAAAACAGAGCAGAGACACACGCGGCTGCTGGGCGTTGTACGAAGCACCTGGCAGGACGAGCCTTAGACCCACTTGTCCGGCTGATCCAAGCAGATTTTTCCAACTAGGAGCCGCATGGCACAAGTCAATAATCTCGGTTTACTGAAGAAATTAAAAGCTACGCTTATTGTTTCGAGTAAGGCCTTGGAGGAAGTAATTCCGAGAAGAAATCACTTCCACTGTAATTGTACTTTTAACCTTTCCTTAGGTTCTTACGCCATCCCCACGTGAAGGCGTCATTCAAGAATTATCACAATATCTAATAACCATTAAAGCTCTTTTCGGATCACTGTTTATGTTTAGCGAGTTCACAACCCCTCCCTTCTGAAGGGCGACTGATCGATGTATGAACCACGGGGGAAGCCGTGCAGAAAAAAACACCACCAGGAAGTGACCGCAACTCAGGAGATCAAAATTTGGGGGGAAAACGCGCGGTTTGGGAGGGGGGGTTGCTTTTAAAAGAAGGTCCGCGAAAAGACTGACCCGCAGAAAACAGGGGGGCTCGGTCTCGCCGGCCACGCGTGGGACGGGCGCGTTACGCAACCGCGGGGGAGCGGAGATGCTCCGCGCCCCGCACGGCGACCGGGCGCTGCGGGGAACACGGCACCGCTCCCGGGCTCCCGCTGCCCGACCCGCCGGGCCGGGAGAGCCGCGGCAGCGCTGCCAGCGGCGCCGGGGAAGGAGCACCACAAAACCCCCGGGGAGGCCGGGAGCGGGGCGCGGGCGCTGGGGGAGCGCCGCGGACAGAATAAAGCGAGAGGGTGAAATAAAACCAAGCGGAGCGCGGAGCCCTCGGCGCGGCCCCGTCCTGCGGGCGGCAGCGGCCCCTCGGCGGCCCCGCAGCCGCCATGGCCGGCGGAGCGCGGGCGCTGCGGGCGGGCCCCGCTCGCCGCTCACCGCCCACCTGCCCGCACCGCGCCGAACGCAGCGCCCACCCACCCCTGCCGCGCCCGCGGGAGCCTACCGGGAGCGGGGCCGGAGGACGGGCCGTGGCGGAGCCGCCAGGCTCGGCTCGGCTCGGCTCGGCTCGGCCGGATCCCCCCTGCGCCCGGCGGCGGCGGGAGGAGCCGGGCGGCCGCGCCAATCCGGGGCGGAGCGGGGCGGGACGCGGAGCCGCCGGGGAGGGACGCGGAGCCGCCCCCGCGCCGCGCCAGGCACCGGCCGCCCCGCCGCGCCAGGCACCGGGGGCTCGACTCGGGGCGCTTCCCGGGCTCCTCGCTCCTTGCAAGTGCCTGTTCGAGGCCAGCGAGTTCCAAGGCAGCCCCCGGCACTGGTGACCCCGTGGTTCCCCGCTCTCCCCGGTGTGCCGGGCTTGCAGCTCACCGGCGAGGTTTAGCGACCAACGTGGCACTGGAAGCCACGGGTTGCCAGTTCCCAGCCCGCTGCGGGGACACCGGCAACTTATCAGTAACTTATCTGGGCTAAAAATCTGTAAGGTCCTGTACCGGAGGCCAAAAAGTCATTCGATAAACCTCCTGGCTTTGAAACCTACCTAACTCCTGACTGCAGGGCCAGAAGTATCACAGATCAATTAGGTTGGAAACGACCTCTGAGATCATCGAGTCAAACCCATGACGGAACACCACCGTGTCAACCAGATCATGGCACTGAGTGCCACGTCTAGTTTTTCCTTAAACACCTCCAGGGATGGTGACTCCACCACCTCCCTGGGCAGTCCATCCCAAAAGAGCTGCAGGGAGGTCACTGGGAGTGTCCCTCCCTGCTGGAGCCCCACCAGCGCGGTGCCAGCCTTGCCAGCTTGTTTTGCCAAGCGTTTCCTCCCCAGCACAATCACTAAATACCCTGTGCTGTCATCTGTCCTTGGCAGAGGCAAACAAGAGCTGCTGTTCCTGCTGTAGATGTATCCACAGCAGTGGTTTGTCATGCAAGTGTCACCCCAGCCATCTTCTCTGTGCAATGCTCAAGAAGTCTCAGCCTGCAGAGAGAAAAGAGAAGGGCACTGGAGAAATCCTCTGAAACCAAAGGTATTGACAACAAAAGAGAAACACAAAGAGAAGGCATTGAGAAAAGGGGAATTAAGTGGTGGCATCAGATGGTAGTTTGAACCTAAAAGGGTTTCTACAAGGAGCTTCCCCTCTCTTTAAAAGATTTAGGCAAATCGTTTCCAGTTAGATGATGGAGGCAGGCAGCAAACTGAAAAGGCCTGGTTTCTTTCGACCCCAGGGAACAGCAGGAAGTTGTTCAGAGGACATTTAGGTTGGATATCAGGAAAAGGTTCTTCCCCCAGAGGGTGGAGGGGCACTGCCCAGGCTCCCCAGGGAATGGCCACAGCTCCAAGGCTGCTAGAGCTCAAGAAGCATTTGGAACACACTCTTGGGCACAGGGTGGGACTGTTGGGGTGTCTGTGCAGGGCCAGGAGTTGGACTGGATGGACCTTGTGGGTGCTTTTCCACTCAGGATATTCTCTGACCTGCTGGAGGTCAGCACTACTTACTCTCTGGTTACACTACTGAGAGCAGATCCTTGAGACTGTTCTCAAGCTAAAAAGCAGCGTAAGTGTGTCAGCACAGCGCTGTGCCATGACAGTCCTGATGAGGGGCAGAGCTAATTAGCCAAGGCCCAGGATCACATTTACATGGTGTCTCAGATGGCTGAGATGAACCTCCCAAAGTCTCTGGAGCCCCTGTTGACCACAGCCACGATATACAAATCCAGAGTGGGAGGGAAGATAAGAGGTTAAGATGAGTTGCTGAAGGCCAAATATTAGACGAGGACAGGACAGAAAACAGACCCTACTGTTCTCACCCCTCCAGTACTTTCTCCTCTGAACTGCAACAAGCCACAGAACAACAATGGGATTTAGCTGCTGCTGACACAGTGTTAGTTTGCTGTGTTCCACGGAAAAATTCGGTATTTTGATATAGGATCAAATGCACATGGGAATAAAACCTATTTACTAGCCTGGCCCCACAGTTTGGTGACATGCAGTGAGATGCAAGACATCCCCAGGTGACTTAAAGGAGAATGAAATATCTGCCCTGTCATATTAGAAAAAGGTCTCACAAAGATGTGGCCCCAATCTTTTGTTGTAAATTGATAAAGACAGTGAACGCCATTTGCTGCTAAGTGACTTCTAATGATTAAACAACCTTTCTCCTCCCACCCCCTCGAGGCAGTTAGTGATAATATAAGAAAGATTTTGCACATTGTTTAGCTTAAATGGCCATCTGGCCCTTCTGCATTTCAGTAGCCTTGAACATTAAAAAAAAAAACAATAGATAAAGAAAACCAGTCCTATCTTATCAGAGACCTGGAGAAGTTTAACTCTGTCAGAGCAAAGAGAATTAACCAAGTCCTTACAGCTCTTTTATTGTTTCCATCCTGATTAGCAGCCATATTCCTCAGAGCTTGTGTTGTACTCTCAAACCAAGAGAAACTGTCCCTTACTGGCTGTATTAATTTTAATCATGAAACACAACTCCAGCAGTTCCATCCAGCTTCCACAGGAGGTGTTCTGCCCCTGGGCAATGGAGACACAATGGAGGCATATGTCAAAAAAAATATACAGGTGATTATTATGCAAGTAGGGAAAAGGATGCTCTTTTCAGAGGAAAATGTAATGGTCTTGGCCTAACTCAGAAACCTACTTCCTGCTGCTGAAACTTCATCTAATCCCACCCCACTGAGTGGTTTCTTCATCTGCTTTCACTCAAGGGGATAAAACCACAATTTCCCCAAAGCAACCCACTCAAAGTCACTGGAAACAAAACAAAACAAAAAAAAAAAAAAAAAAAAAAAAAAAAAAAAAAAAAAAAAAGCCGGTTGAATCCGGCATTTCTTCTGGGGTTAATTCCCACTCCCCTCTTTGCCATGGAAGAAAACTAAGAAGGGTTGAGTCTGTTTGGAAAGAAGTGTGATATCCTTAAGAATGTGGCCTTGGGCTTTGAAGAAAGAAGCCAGCTGAGGATGCTTTCACCTGCAGTGCTGGAGCAGGTTTGTGAGTGAAATCTGTAGCAGCAGGGAACATTTGGTGTAAACACCCTGTAAATAACAGAGGATGCACAGATATGCTGAGATAAAACAACTCAGGCTGTGTTCCCAAGTGCACTTTGCATGCTGACATTGCTAGTTTGCATTTTTGTGAAAGCTGGGAGCTTATAAATGTGCTACAACATCCAGCTTTTGGGTATCAGCTGCCAGAGTGCAATAGAATCTCCAGAGTCAGGTACCTTGTCCTTCTATTTATAGCCAGAGAGAGACACTTCCCAAGGGCAAGTGGAAACTCCCACCTGGGAGCAGAGACCGGGGAGAAGGAAGCATCAAAGGAGGGCTGTATTAAAGTCACTTTGCATAGCCAGTGTAGGTGTTTCCATCAGCTCAGGATCCCAGGCCCACACGTTGGGGTTTAGGAGTCTGTCAGAGCTCTTTGAAGGAGTGGAGCAATAACAATTTCTGTTTAACACCGTGGGTGTCAAGGTTGCATTTGATGTTATTTGTTGTATGTGCTGATCTGGGTGGTGGAGAAATACCCAGGAAAGGGAAGACACTCTCCAGGCTCATCCAGGTGAGAGTCCAAACATCTCTCTCTACCTGCTTGGACCGTGGCATCCTCCCAGGTGACAGGCTGAGGCACTGGGGGGTGGCTTCTTCCCATTCCTGGGAAAAATGGGCTGCAGAGCAAAATAAACCACACAGAACAGAGCAAGAGGCTTAACTGTGTTCCCTGGTTGCTCCAAGACGGGAATTTCACTTCTATTTTCTGCTCCTATAAATTGTTCTGGTTTTTCAACTAGCAACCACTTGAGATGAAAAGCCTGAGCAGAAGTGGGAACAGCAGCCAATGCATCATAATGAATTTGCTGTTCAATACTTGATTGAGAGGTTATCAATTGAATTTGGCAACCTGTGCCCTCTGCAGTATTTTAGTTTGCCTACAGAGGATTTTCTTTGCCTGCATGCAAGTGGCTGTGGGGTACAGCTTTATAACTCCATTTACCTGTACTTTCACCAAAAACATGATCAGAAAATGTAATTATTTCAGGGCTAAATTTGAGGATAGATTTCCCTACACACTCCATATTGCACCTGATATGTGCAAGGGTGGTGAGAATCACCTTCACAAAGAATAATATTCTGTGTGCAGGAATGAAGAGCAGAAGGAGCAAGTTAGCAGATTGCCACATAATGATCTCCTCAGTACAAAATGTATGGGATAATGACAGTTATATTGCCAAGAGATAAAGAAATTAAAATTGGTTCTCAAACCTCAATGGCTAAAATGGGATATCATAAAATCATCAGATCTGTATGAGAACAAGGAGTTTAACCTCTCAGGCATGGCTAATATGTGCACAGGATAATGAGTTTAGAAATTCACATCCCTTGTCTATTTCTATGAAATGGTAATACGTTTATTCCTTTTAACACAATATTTCTCTTAGCACAATAATATCAGCAGAAATCAGGAATTTGGCTGGAAAACACCTGATTTGAGTCTTTTATCTTAAGTGATATTGAAACATTAAAATCTTGGCATTATTCAAACACACTGAGGCCCTTGTGGTGACCTAAATATTGTCACTGGAAGGTGTCTCTGCAGCATGTTAAGGAACCCCATTCTGGCTGTAACCTACCTGGCTCAGGTAACACCTGCAGAGGTGCACAGCAAGCCCAGGGCAGGTACTCAGCTTCCTCAAGGGCTCACGGCTGTGTTTTCACTCCTCTTGTTACTTGAGCTCCTGAGATTAAGCCCAAGCTGTAGCAAAGCTTCCCAAATTCTCTATGGACACCCACAAGAGTGGAAATGAGCAAAGGTGCCAGTCCAGATGTTCCAAGGAGCAAACAAGTTTTGTTTAAGCATATTCAGGTATGCAGTAAGAAAAAAACCCCGTGATTTTTGGTTGAAATGATGACACACTTAAATTCACTTTCTCCCTAAAACTTGTGTTTCAGCATGGCTCACATTGGACTATATCCTGATAAAAGGCAGAATTGCTGATGTCCTCAAATTCCACTGCCATAGGAGAAAAAGTGGAGTAAGAAAAATCAGCAAACCTCGAGGACTGCATTGGATTGGACTCTGTACACTCCACAGATCTGAGCTCCTGTGGTTCTGTTTAATTGGATCTTTTTCAAACCATCACTTTGGCAGCACTCAATAACCTCCATGCTGATCTTTTATTATCTCTAGCGAATAAATGACTGCGGGATTAGGCTGGATGGTCAATATTTGTGACCTTTGTTGTAACCTTTCTCAGTCTTTGCAGAAATGGGGTGACTCTTCCCGGACTGCTCCAGTCTGGGATGCCCAGAGCCACTCGCTCTGCTCGTTGCCGTGGGGAACAGCTCTGTGCTCTTACTGTGGTGCTTAATCCATTGATTGCTGTCTTAAAATCGCATTTATATACAAAATGACGGATATATTTGTGTAACGCCAGAGGGGATCGCGCATTTTCAGGCTGCTGGAAGGGCACGGCTGTCTGCCGCTGACCACCGCTCCTGCTACTCAGCAGTTTCCCGTTTCCAAACACTTTTTTTTTTTTTTTTTCCTCTCCAAACGTCGTCCCCATTTTTGCAGTGCCACCAAGCGGATGGTTCCCCCGTCAGCATTTGAATTTCCCAGGTTGCCACTTATAAACAAACGCAGAACTCTCCAGTAGCTGAGAATTGTGTTAAACGCAACCCACCGCAGCAAACCGCGGGGTTGGCGCGATGCGGGTACGGCAGGGAATAAAGGGCCGTTAATAAAAACCACTTTAATAATGTGTTTGTGGCCCTTTCAGACCTGGGAAGACCCGGCTTCGGCTCCTCAGGAGGCGGCACAATGCAGGTGTCAAGGCGTGGACACAGACCTTGTGGGCTCCCCGGTTCGGGAGAGACGTGGAGCTCCTGGAGTGGCTGCAGGGAGGGAGGACAGCGGGGCCGGAGCATCTCCCTGCCCAGGAAAGGCTGAAGGAGCAGGGGCTGTTCTGCCTCCAGAGGACACCTGAGCCTTGTGTGTCCCTGTCTGCAGGAAGGGCTCAGAGACAGACCAGGCTCTGCTCCGGGGGCCCAGCAATGGCACCAGAGCAACGAGCAGGAACTGACGCCCACAAGTTCCACCTGAACACGAGGAAGAACTTCCCTGTGCAGTGACTGAGCCCTGAACAGACACCAGAGAGGGTGTGGAGCCTCCCTCACGGGGGATATTCCAGAGCCATCTGGACACAGTCCTGTGCCCTGTGCTCTGGGATGTCCCTGCTGCAGCAGGCAGATGGGACCAGATGAACCACTGCCGTCCCTTCCAGCTCTGTCCGCTCTGGGATTCTGTGGGTGGTAGGAGGCCTCATCGCTATCCCTGAGTCCTGAAGACTTTGGGCTTTGCAAGCCCAAACCGGTGCCAGGCGTCCCTCAGGCACAGGCGACCCCGCCGCCATCTTAGCGCCCCCGCGCCCCGTGGGGAGCCAAGGGCAGGCCGCGCCCTCCGCGGCTTCACCTCCCTCACTCCGCCAGCCAATGAGCGGCAAGTGTAGGCGGGGCATTTCCCCAAGAAGCCAATGGAAATTAAGCGTGGCCATGGGGCGACCAATAAGCAGCTCGCTCTGGGGTTCCGGCGCTGCCAATCACCGCGCGCGGTGAGGCTCATTGGGAGCGGGCGGTCCGCGCTGGCCAATGAGCGTTGGCGGGTGAGATTTGAAAGCGAGGCGGGGCGGCGCGCGGCGGGGCTGCGCGGGGCCGGGGCAGGGACAGGTAATGGCGGCCCGGGGGGCTCGGGGGTCCCGGGCGGGATTTGGGAATCCTGGAGGGCCTTTGAGCCTTCAGGGGGACCTCGACTCGCCGGCAATGAGCTCCGTAAGGGGTCCCGGCGTGGGGGTCTCGCCTGGCGGTGGGCTGGCAGCGGTGCTGCTTCTCTGAGTTGCGGTGGGAACACCCGGGGGTGCTGAGGGGACAATCCTGGGGGCACCCCGCACAGCCGGGCCCGGGCTGTGCCCCACAGGCTGCTCCGAGCCCCGGGGCCCGTCTCGAAACCGTTGAGTCCAGGTTTTACTCAGTCTCTCTTTAAAAGTCGCGATGTTTGCTCTTCCTGTTCTGTTTTCTCACTATTCAGCCTAAAATGTTTTCATGCTCGTTTTGCTCTTTGGTTCATGGGGTGTTGTTGGTCAAAAGTGTCTCTTTTCCTTTGCTGCTATTTATCAAAATACATGATCAGCTTTAATTTTTGGTCCTATACGCTAGCCAGTCACAAATCCTTTGTGTCTCTTTCTTGCTAATAGTCTTTACTTGAGTTTATGCCAATTTAAATACCTATTAATCTTCCAGGCTCCTGTTTGGGCAAGATACTCCACAGGAACAGTAACCTGGGAAGAAGAGGAGACAGGTATTTTTGTTCTAAAAACACATCTTTGGGATATTGAGCATGACATACATTTTTAATGAGTAAGGTAACCTTGCTGTACTTAAAGAACATGGTTAAGGGTACATTTAGGAACTTTGTACTGAAAAAGGATGAGTGTAGAGAGTAAACTGCTGCTTTGAGCAATATTTATCATCCACTGGGCTCAAAAGCCTGCTGCTTCTAGGACACAGATAGAGATGTATTCCCACTGTTTTCTTTATGGCTTTCTGTAATGCCATGTAATTGCTAACAATTCTGTAATGACTAATTCTGTAATTACTAGCAGGATCAGTTCAAATGTGATTGTTGGAGATGCTCATTAATTAGCCTCCCTTAATCACTTAAATGTAAATCAGGGCAAATATGACCTACGAACTGCAGTGGAGTTTTTTGCATTCATCATTAACTGGCATTTTTAATCAATTTCTGAAAGCTGGAATGCAAGATGCAGGCTGAAGCCCAAGATATTCACACTTCAGGTGGTGCTGGTGTGGACCAGCTCTTCCAGGATTGTGTGGAGGAGATCTAGTCCCTTGAGTTTTGATTTTTATTCCCCTTTGCTCTTTAACTTCCACTGACCATTTTTCTCTCCTGACAAAAAGGAGCACAATGCACTGATTTTGGTTTCTGTCCAAGCAAATTTTGGTTTCTGTTCTAAGCAAATCCAGGGGGTTGTGCAGGTGCTGTTGGTGCAAGTTCCCCCCTCCATGAACATTTGAATGGAGTAGGGAACAGGGAGCTGCCCCTGCCAGCACTGATGGCATCTGAACAGGCTTGGGCTGTATTCCTTCTTTGAACAGCTCAAGTTCTCTCCTTGACTACTTTTCCTAGAAATATATTCAGTTTATTTATGCATTATTTACATTTTGCTGCTTTTTTTTTTTTTTTCCTTCTAACATTTGGGTTTTCCAGCTAGGCTGCTGGTTGAATTTTTGGCTTTTGGTGGCACATGGATGGGAGGGGGATGGACTTTAAGAAATCCTGCACACCCATTGTCAAGGCTTTTCAGTACAGTTCACTGATGGTGCCTTCAGTTTGATCAGAGCATGCTGTCCTGAAATGAAGAGCCTCAGAAAATTATTAATTTACCAATTAATTAACCAATTTACCAATTAATTAATAACTGTTGGATGTTTAGTTTAGCTCTGTCACCCTGCTTACTGTTGTCTGTAAGTGGTGGAAGATGAGATGTGTGAGGTGGAAAACCCTGGACAAGGCAGGTTTCAGTGGATAACAGAATCCCAGAATGGTTTGGGTAGGAAGGGGCCTTAAAGCCCATCTTGTTCCCATTCCCTGCCACGGGCAAGAACACCTTCCACTATCCCAGGGTGCTCCAAACCCCATCCAGCCTGGCCTTGGACACTTCCAGGGATGGGGCAGCTACAGCAGCATCTCTGGGCAATCTGTGCCAGGGCCTCCCCACCCTCACAGAGAAGAATTTCTTCCCAATATCCCATCTAACCCTGCCCTTTGTCTGTGTACATCCATTCCCCCTTGTCCTGTCATTCCAGGCCCTCTCCACCTCTCCTGGAGCCCTTTTAGGTACTGTTAGCACAGCAAGTGCAAACCAGCTGACAATTGGCTTAAGGCTTCCCCAGGGTAAAAAAGATGGGGAAAATTCTTGAAATAACCACTATTGTATTGCAGTTGCATCCTGGAAACATCCTGGTTCTGAGTACTCTGCTGCATGGCAAAATTCCTTGCTATCAGATAGGTCTAATCTAAATGGAATGTTGCTTCCAAGTATTGTCCTACAGCCCTGTCATTTACTTGCTCATCTCCTTAATGTGGAAAACAACTGTGGAGAAAGCATGCCAGCCAATCCCAGGCATGGGTGCAGTGTCCCCTCCTAATTCTGTGCCAGACTTGGTGACCACTCAACACCCAAACCCTGGAATGAACAAAAATAATGAGAAATTGCTGAAAGAGTCGTTGCTGAAATTGTCATTTGAGTTTTCTCTGGTCACATACAGAAATAAAGAATTCAGTGCTTTGCTCATAACCTGCAAACTTTAACAAAACTGGAAAACAAACTGGGACAGTGTTTTCCTAATCACTGTGATTGTTGTCTAAGGTCATCAGGATGGCTGCTACTTCCCAGTTTGCCAGTAGATACAAGAAGGATTTGAGTACAGAAGCCCTCAGAACCAAGGTTGCCCGCAGGAAATCCATCCTTCAGAAGGAGAACAGGCACAAGCTCTTCGAAAAGGGCCGGCAGCTCGGGCTGGCAGATGTCAATGTTCAGCCCTCCAAGGAGAGGGGAATTCCTGAGCTCAAGGAAACCAGGGAGTTGTGCTCTCAAGAGAGCAGCAGTGTGAAACAGAGTAAGTAAAGAATTGCTATAGATGTTTTTTTTTTAAGTGTTAAAAATTACAAGTAGGTTTAGTAGCATTATCACAGAAACCTAATAGCAGTCAACATTTTAATTTGACAAAAAAGTTCAAGATTTAAAACCCTGTCAGCCTTTCCAAGTGTTAAAATCAAGACAATAAAATCTTAATACAGCTGTACCCTCCTCACTGCTCCAGTGGTATGAATGAAGCTTTGCTCTGATTTGTCTGCAGCAGCAAAAGGAAGAATGCATTTTGTTATTAATATTCAATAAGAAGTGCCTTTATGATTGCTTTGTCCTTTAGGATGTGAAAAACTCCAGTCTAAAATACCAC
The DNA here is from genome assembly GCF_026979565.1 of Vidua chalybeata. Classification (NCBI taxonomy): domain Eukaryota; kingdom Metazoa; phylum Chordata; class Aves; order Passeriformes; family Viduidae; genus Vidua; species Vidua chalybeata. The sequence continues at coordinate 3,523,558 of NC_071535.1, read as the reverse complement.
CTAGCATATAACTGATGCCTGTCACATGCTTAGAGTGTGCTTAGCAATGGACAATTTTATATTATATATAAAATTATTAATGGGTAAATTCACAGTATGATTGTATTTTGAAAATGGCTAGTTTTTGACAACTTATTTTCCTCTCAGAAAATGGAGCCTGCATATATGCTGAATTCTGCTCCCTGGCTCTCCTGGATGCTTGTGGTCTAAGAAATTGAGTTAATGTTTTAAAATGTTAACAGTGTTTTTTAGAAATACTTTCACCTTAAGTATTTTGATAGAAGAAGATTTTAGTAATTTTGTGAAGATTATTGGAGTTCAGTCTGTATGTAACAGTATCAAATATGAAATTTAATAAATTTGTCTAGATTATTTTTCATAAATTTCAACTTTAAGTGGATATTAATTGTTTAGATAGACATAATTCAAGTTTGGCAACATCTTAAGTTTTTATTCTTTCATATAACTTCTGCCTCATTTATTGTCAGCCTGAGTCAAACTTTGGTATCTAAAGCTGAGTTTTCAATGACATTGCAATTGTTTGATAGAGAAACTGGTACAAATAAACCAAATAAGAAGATCAGGTGTTAATTTTCATATCAGTAACCTTGCAAACCTGTGAAATGGGAGTGAGTTTATAGGTGAAGTCTATTTGTAAGTTAAAATTTACCATTGAATTCCCTTCTAGTAGGAAGGGTTAAAACACTTTAGAGATTTCAGTCAGTTCTGCTCTTTGACTTACGTTCCTCTTCTAGCTTGGCAAAGTTTTTTGGAAATTTCTGACTTGTGGTTGGCTCAAAAACCATCTTCATGATTTTGTAACACGTCTGTCTTGCATGCCTGCTGCAGAAGCAGCCCCAAATGCAGCCACCAAGAGGATGAACGAGCGCAGGGAGATGCTCCAGCGCTACAAGGAGGAAAAGGAGCTTCGCAAGCTGCAGGAGCAGAGAGAGAAAGCCAAGAAAGGGGTGTTCAAGGTTGGGCTGTACAGACCAGCTGCACCTGGATTTCTTTCACTTGCTGCTGAGGAACCTGCAGTAGCAAAGCCAAGAGAGAAGGTAACAATGGTGATATTTCATATCTAAATTAATTGCATCTGTGTGCTCCATTTGTGGCTATTTGTGTTATTTCAAATAAACTATTTTGCAAATGCTTTGTTAATGTTATGATAAGGGAGTAATTTGGCTCATTCTCTTTTCTAAACAAAGCTGGAAATAGTACTAATGATATGTGGATTTTTGTATTTGTGACTATGTTCAGCTCAAAAACTGGAATGATTCATCCACAAACGAAAGAGCTGTGTTATTTTAGAGCTAGTAACTTGTTCATATTTAGTCAACTCAGCTTTGAAAGCTTTCCAGATTGCACACATTTTGCACAGACATGTTATTCACATTTATGCTTCTTGCTTAGTCTCTGTGACAAAGGGAAAAAAGAGTTTATTAACTCTCATTTCCTTGGGGATGTTTCCAGGCAGCTCCTGCTTTCTCTGGGAGGATTACTCGGTCAAAAGCCAAGATCCAAGAAGGAAAAAGTATAATACCAACTCTGATACCAACTGCATCTAAGTCCTCTATGGTTTGTTTTTTATATGTATATATAACTTTAGTGAATAAATTTGGAGAAAGGGATGCAATTTCAGACTCAGAGGAGTATCTTTACAAGTTTGATTAGATCAGTACAAGCAGAAAAGAGCACAGGTTTTCTGGATCTGTTTGTCAAGCAAGTTTTTGAAGATACTTAAACTGTTGCTTAAATATTTTTCTTCATTCTTTTTCTGACAATTTATTAACTAGTTGGATAATGCACAATAACATATCCCTAAACCAATCTATTTTAACTTATCCATAATGTCTCTCTACTTTTTAAAGCCCCTTGTGCCAAATAATTCGACTTTTTCCTCTACTGTAATCTGGGATAGATAGATGAGGAAAGAAATTGGGCTACTGAATTTCTGGAAATCTGATACTTCACAAAAAACCTGGTTTTCTTTCTCATAGGTCAGTGCCCACGGGCAGAGCGTGCGCTCTACACAAGCAGGACATAAACAGATGAGTACAGCCAAAGGGGCTGAAAAAGAGAAAGGTATGGAAATACAGCTGAACCTGAAAGTTGGGGTTTTCTGGGGGGAAGATCTACAGTACCCTTTTGGGTGTAGGAAGGAAGGAGGAGATTTTAAGATGGCCATTCCTACCAAGGGCAGCAGCTGGCAGATTATCAAGTGTGTGGCTCCAGGGGTCACATGAGCTTGTTGCCTCCATAGGCTGGAGGAAATGGAATGCAGGATCCTGACAGTCCTGGTTACTGATTATTCCCCCTGGGAGAGGGAAAAGAAACAGGTCAGTAGGCAAATTGCACAACTGCCAGATGCCTCAGCTCCTGGAGCTGTGCAGAGGTTTCTGTTTGCCTCAAGAAGAATATCACAGGTAGTGACTGCTCTTAGAAAAGAACAAGTGCCTTCTGTGTCTGTCACTCTCTGTGCCACAATTATAGATATTTCTTAAGAAAAAAGCAATTAAAAATCAACAACCTGTGCCACCTTTAAGGGATTAGAATACCTTGGGTCAGAAACTCTTCTTCATAGCTCAGTGATATCCTTAAGTAGATAGAACCAAGTCATGTGGAATGCTGATGTTAATGCAAGATATTCAGTAATTCAGAGTGAAATTACTTTCACATCATTAATCTAATCAAATCAGCAAGCAGCAGACTTTATTTAAATTAATTTCAGTAGTGCCTTTGAATACTGAAAAGATGTATTTATTAGTGTTTGATATAAGAATTAAAATGTTTAATTTTTCAAAATGGTCATCCATTGATTATTTCTGTTTAAAATTGATTATTTCTTTTGTACTGAATCAAGGATATGCATTATATGTACTTAAACTTCCCTGCCCATGGCAGGGAGGTTGGAATGAGCTGATCCTTAAGGTCCCTTCCAACCCAAACCATTCTGTGATTCTTTGAAACACCAATATAAAGATGTTTGGGAAGTGAATGTTTGATAAATCCAATGTTGTAGTTATTTACCCAGTGATTTTTTTCCCAACTTTTCATTCTAGCTTGTACAGAATCACAGCTTGACAATAAAGACAGGAATAGCATTAACAGTAACCAAGTGGGGATTTCAGACAGGCAGGGAATGGAATAAAGAGCTCCCATGAAATTTGTCTGTGCAGGGAAGATGCTGTCATTTTAAAGGTCTGTTAGAATCAGTGCTAAAATACAAAGATGAAAATGATGAAGATGGGTAATACAGTGCATGAACTTGTCATATTTCATAAAATATTTCAGAGCAGATTAGTCTTAAGAGTACTTTGTTAGATTGCATTAAATTCTGACCTTAGAAATCATTCATATAATGGCCAGGGCATCACTTTGTTACACCAATGGTTTGCTTTAGCTTCCAGCTGTGCAAATAACCATGGCAAAGATATTAATCTAAAAAAACTTCATCTGTAAAACAGGGAGGGCCTTGACTCTGCTTGCAGGGAGCAGTGGGAAGCATTCCTTAGCTTTGTGCATGGCATCAAACACACTGGTACCTTGATGGAGCTGTGCAGTAAAATCACCTCCAGTCAGGTTCCCTCAGTGCATTGCCTGGATGCCAGGGCCAAGCTGTGCTCTGAACTGACCCCAAAACCACCCAACCCTGTTCATTCTGGCAACTGGTAACTGCAGGTGCATTTTTTCTGATTTCTAGAAAATGGAAACTTTCAGTTATTACTTGAGTGCAGCTCCTCATTAAACTTGGGATCTCTGGGATTAATCTCTCTTGCAGTGTTGCAGACTGCAGCCCAACCAGCCCCCAGTGTGAGAGTCACCAGAGCAGCTGCCTCTGCAGCCAGGCAGGTGCTGAAACCAACTGCTGCTACTGCTGGTAAGTGAGGCAGAGTTGTGTAGCTCAACTGTACCTTAGACTGCATTTAAGTCATGCCAAATTATCATCTAAGAAAAGGACTAAATGCTGGATCACTCAGACTCTTGGCTGGAGCTCTAGTGCAGTATCTACATCAACATGTTGAAACCAACACTGGACAGTTTCCCACAAAACCCATCAGTGTGGAGCATCCATGTCCACATGGTAATTACAAACTCAGAGAACGAAGCCAGAACTGGTAAAGATTGCCCCTTTGGCTGTTTATTAAATATGTTATTCATAATTATTAAATATGTGAGCAGGAACATCTCTGGAAGAGATGAGAGCCTTTGTTTGTCAGATGAGGAATTTCTCTTTGTGTTTGCCTGTTTACTAGAATTCAGTCCACCAACAGAATTCCTATGCCATATAGAAATGAAAAATCTAAACTCAAACTGGCTTGACACTCTCTCTTCAACCTTTTAGGAAATAAGGTGACTTTTATTTTAACTATATGGCAAGATCTAAAGATTGATGGCTTAATGAACCTGTTTTCTTGGTGATACATCTGTTACTAGGCTGTTAAATCCTAGGCAAGGTTTTCTTTTGAATGAACTTTCGCAATGCTCTTTCTTCCCTCTAACCACCTCCCACCCAAGAAATAAAACAGTCTCTATCTTTAGCAACTGGATTTTTATGGCAGTGTTTTGGTGAAAGATTACATGAATCAGCTGCCTTTTTGACCTCTGGGAGTGTCTCTTTTTGTAGGTAACCAGTCACAGAGAAAGGCAGCAAATGTAGGAAAGCAGAAGAAAGCTGTCAAACCTGATCCCATAAAGGTAGGTCATGTAATAGTTGAAATGGAAAAGCAGTAAAACTAATTTAAGAGCTAATAACTGTGTCATTGTAGTTGAAGTGCTCAAACATAAAGTAATAATTTCAGTAATAAGCTAGAATTTGGGAAGGAGTTGTATGTATTTATACTGCCATATTTTAAAAATTAAGATCAAATTTTGTGCTCATATAGAGTCACAGGATACTTGGAAGAGACCCACAAGGATCATCTCTGTCCAACTCCTGGCTCTTCACATCCAGGAATCCCACATGGATGTGGACATGACTGATGAATGATGTGATTACTAATCAGGATTTGGACAATGATTTAAAATAGACAAGAAGTTCTTGCATGACATATATCTGATGTTTTAACTAGTCCAAAAAAAAAAAAAAAAAAAAGGGCAGCTTTGATGGTTTAATCTAGCAGCTGTAAATTTTGTGCAGTTCATTCCTTTTTGAAGTGTATTCTGAATGGATCCTTTTCCTGCTCAGGTAACAATATGAGACTCTTGAAGCTAAGAAATAAACACAATTTTAGGTTTTAAACCACCAAAAAATAAAGGTGGAAATGCTGTTCTCTGCAAAGTAGAACACTATTTTCTGCTAAAGGCAGTCATTGTGGTTCTTGGTGTCATCACTTCCAGAATTTTTTATGCATTTATGTGCAGACAGTTCTGTGCAAGAGCTATCCATGATTTTTTCCTTCTTTTGCTCCACTTTTCCCTCTCACACCTCCCATCTCCACCTTGTTCCTGTAACTGGAGCTGTGCTTTAGAGTGTTTGAGATTGTGCAATCACACCCAAACAGGAGGTGAGAGCACTTGTATCTTGCTTGGACAAGCACCTCTTCACAGGCAGGAGTCCCTGCCAGTTGGTAAACTCTTGCTGTATCCACAGGCAGATCATTTGAAAAGGCTGGCTAAAAGCAAAATTCAAGGTTTACATTCCTAGCAGAGGTGACTGAAGTATAACAAGACTTTCAGTGGATTGAAGATGCATATTTTCTTGAAAAACACCCAGAGTTTTTCTGGCTGGCTTGAGCTAACAATCTCAATTAGATATCTCAGAAATGTCTTCTGTGTGACTATCTGGTCACTCATCTCATAAGAATGTGAATTATTGTTTAATTTTTTTCCTCTCTTTTAATGACATTCTGTAGTGGTAACTGCACTTGTCTTGGGTTGCATTCCTCAGCTATCAGCCTATTCCAGCTTGTTTTTCAGTCTTTGGACTGGAGTATGTGCATAAACTATGATTATTCAACAGTCCTAGTTGGATTTGGAGACAGTAATTCTGCTCTTGAGGATTTTATCACCTTAAAGCTTTTTTTTTTCTAGCAATGGGAGCAAGCATTTGTCAATTTTAATTATTGTTTTGGTTGGTAAGGTGTTCTGCTTTAGCCCCTGGAGTGAATTGTTCCATTCTATGTAGTGAAGTGTTAACTTCTGTCTCTAGAATGATTTGCAGGTATCAAAAATGGTTGGATTTGTTGGTAACTCATCACTTCTGTCCAGGTGTGCTGTTTTAGGAGCTGATTTACCTTAATCTATTCCCTTCCTGATGGCTTTCAGACACTCATGTTACAATTCAGCCCATTCCTATTGGTTTGTTGTTTTGATTTGTCTATCTATGCTGTTACAGATCATTTCTTCTACACATGAAGTGGAGACAAGTGCTGGAGTGGATCCAGGGCTGAAAAGTTCTGCAGCTGATTCCAAACACTCAATGCCAGTAGAACTTCAGCAAGAGCAAACCTCAGTGGAAAACAACAATTTTTCTCCAAGGAGACCCAGAACACGCTCCTTTGCACCTCAAAACTTTGTGTTTCAGCCTCTGAGTGGATTGGCAACCTACACTGTGACACCCATGTCTCCTTCAAGGGCAAATGCTTTTTTGACACCCAGTGCTGTCTGGAATTTTTCAAAATCTCCAATGTAAGAGTCTTCCTTCTAATGGGGCCTAAAATGCAAGTGAACCTCTGTGGGGATGCAAAAAACTTTTTTTCTATGGAAAGATTCATTTTGTAACAAAGTGTTGTGGTGTTGTAACACCTGATCCTCATGGGTTCTATCATTGCTTAAATGTGGACTTAACACAACAGCAGATATGGATATAATCCATTATTCTGTCCATGCTTGAGGAGCAGCTGTCAAAGACTCTGCCCTGTATCTGTCTGCATTGATTTATTTGAGTTCTCTAGTGTTGTGTGGAGGTTTCCCTTCTAAACTGTGCATTTCTGTGAAATTGGCCATATTTGATGTCACTTTCTCAGTGTGTCTTAACTAAACGTACTTTTGTCTTTTTCCAGCAAAATATTTGAAAAATCCAGTGAAACTAAAGCACAAAAGCCTAATTTAAAAAGTCAAACTTCACCTTTTGTTGAAGGCATTCAAGAACAGCAAATGACCACAAGCTTGAAAGGAGGAGGTAGGAAGTTCACATTTAGTTTATGCTGATGCTTTTAATTATCACCAGATTCTGATGAAATTCCTCTCATACTTTTCAGCAGGTGAATCAGATGAGAGAACTTCCAGTCAGAGATCAAAGAAAACAGCTCCTGTCTCAACAGCACTTGCAGTGAAGTCAGATGATACAAGAGAGCAAGAGCATGATGTGCCCTATTTCAGGTTTGGGCTCACTTGTTTCACTTCCCTGATGTCCATGTAAAGATTCTTGATAAGAAAAATGAGACTTCTTCCATTGATCACCTTAATTTAATGGTGATTGATGTCTGTCAGCTGTGACCTGAGCAGGCAGACATTCCTGTTTTCCTTTTTGTACCTTAACTGCAAGGAAAGTATGTAAACTTCTGGAGACTGACACCTTGTCCTAAGGATCATGAGCTTGAAAGCAGCAGAAAAGAAACTGCACCTCAGCCACTCAGCAAAATAAAACAATCTAATCTTCAGCTCAAAGACTCTGGATTCTCTGAGAGCAGAAGGATATTATCATTAACAGCCACAAGTCAGGAAAGGCTCCAAATCCTTATTTTTTCTCTACCCCTGTATTTTCAGAAACATTCTTCGGACTGAGACGGAGAGGCTGCTGTCTCAGTGCCTGCAGTGGGAAGGGAACCTTGAGCTGGACATTCCAGAGGATGGTAAGAGTGAGCTGCAATAGGCACCAGAAAGGGGGGTTCTGGGATCTGAATGGGGCAGAGAGAAGGACATGTATGTGCTGTTTGCAAAATAGCAAAAGAAATCTGCAAAGCTGTACTAGAGGAAGTTTAGAGTTGGATCTGCCCCAAGATACAGAGTCTCCTATTCCTAAACTTTGTGTAGCACTTGCAGTGATGGTGATTGATAAAGTGAATGAAGTGCACATCAAAATAGTTGTTCTATTGTCAGTCAATATTTAAATGTGTGAACTTTAACCAAGCTGAGTTTTAAAAATAAGATCAGTTTTTAATGTGGAATAAGTGCCCTTACCTGGGAAAATATAGATGATTCCGGCAACGCTTATCTTTAAGACTTGAGAGAGTAATTTTTTTTTGAAAGAAGCAACTTCAGAGCATTTCAGTGGACAGGAAAGCTCCATCTGAATTGAATTGCAGGTTTGCAATAGGTGGGACAACAAATTCCAGACTCCTCAAACACTTATTTATCCAAGATATCCTGTATTTTTTTCCTTGTTGCTACCAGCTAAAGACCCGATTCGCTCCACAGTTGGTCAGACAAGGCTGCTCATAGGAGAAAGGTTCAAACAGTTTGAAGGACTGGTTGATAATTGTGAATTTAAAAGAGGTGAAAAAGAAACAACATGTACAGATCTGGATGGATTTTGGGATATGATTAATTTTCAGGTATGTATTTGCATGTTAACTTAGTAGAATAAAACTGATGGAGTTCTTTATGAGCCAAGTATTGAAACTTTTTTGGTTCTGTTTTTTATCTTTAATGTAAAAAATGCAGGATCTTGTTTTAACACCTTGTGACAGTGAATAGTTGCTGTTGGGATGAGTTACAATTCATGAACCGGTTCTTCTGTTGTGTCTTCTTGTGGCCTGTGTGCCTTGTCTGTCTCTGGAATGACTGTTTGACCAAATCTTATTCTGTTTTGGAGTGAGGATAGTCACAATGTCTACTTGTGAAAATTCCTGAAGCTCACCTGAAAAGTAGGGGTCCTATGCTTCAGTATGAGAATAATGCAGAAATTACAATAACTCTGTTTAGGGCTGAGCTTAGGTTGTAGAAAATCTTCATCTCTTTTCCTCTGTTAATGCTTTCTTTAGTTTCAGAATGAAATATAATCTGAATTATCAAAAAAGCTCTCAACAGTATTTGTAAATCAGCACTCAACAAAGGAGTTTGTAAGTAGATAAACTAAATGCAGAGATGGATTTGTTATGGTCCTAGTCACAGGTTTTGACCTCTGCAGAAAGCATAAGAGTTTGATCTGCTTCTTCAGAAGTATTTGAGAGATGTTTCCCACAGGATGGAAGACTGTGCTTGTTTGAGTAAAGGTTATTTTACAATGTATCCTTTTGCTTTCCTTAAATGTGACCAACAGATTGAAGATGTGAATAAAAAATTTGATAATCTGGTGAAGCTTCAAGACAATGAGTGGCAGCCACTTGATGTCCCAAGCAAAGCAGTTGCTAAGGTATGAATAGCCCCTAAAGCACATCTTGCATGGTGGCTTCTTTAGATATATTGAATATTAAATGAAATTCCTCTCAGGGTGCACCCTTCTCCCTCACCTCTCTTGTATTATCTGGTGGGTTTAGTCCTAGATGCCTCTTTTGGCTGGTAAGATTAGAACTAAGTATTAACAATGACTTTTTTGGAGTCATTGATTCTTTGCTAGTAAGACAAAGCTCTTAAATTTAGGATATGAACTTACTCTTCAGATGTAAAACAATTTATCTGGGCCACTGACTTAACTGGAAAGTAAACCACACAGGAATTTGGGAGTGACTGCCAGTTTTGAGCAGGGAGTGCTGAGTTGTGTTGGTGTCCCATTAAGTCAACACCATGGGTGGCTTTAAACTGCTGCTTCTCCAAGCACAAATGGATCTGACACTCTCCAAAATAAGTTAGTGCTTATTGCAAAATAAGCTGTAATGTGAGTTGTTTTATCTACTCTTTGGTTTGAAATATATAATTGCTTCTGACTGAGTGTTGAGTTGTATTTGCATTGCCTAAACTCTGTGCAATTCCTTGAGACTGCTTAACTAATCATAACCTTGAGATGAAGGTGGATAAGAAACTCCAGGCATGGGAAAACAGAGGGAATGTGGTCTGTGGGAGCTGCTCATAAATGCCAGAACTCTTCAGGTGGCACAAAACAAAACTTCCTTTGGAAAACTGAATGCTAAGAGAGGCTTCAGTGAATGCCTGGAGTCTGTCCTGTGGTTACACTCTGTCCCTGCCACTAGGAGTCCCTGCATGCCAGTGCTTCCAAAATCTTACTGAATTTATTAGGAAAAAAGTTATATTAAGGATTTTTGAACTGCATATTCATTTGGAAAAAAAATTATTAATGTTGTCATCACAGACTTACTTTAACAGCTGGATGGCAGCCCAAGAGATGCTGGGGCTGGGCAGAGGCCTTGATGCATAAAATTGTAGAATTGTTGAGGCTGGAAAAGTCACAGAGTCCAACCAGCACTGGCAGTGCCACCACCAACCCCTGTCCCCAAGTGCCACATCACATGGCTTTCAAATCCCTCCAGGGATGGGGACTCTGCCCTTCCCTGGGCAGCTGTGCCAGGGCTGGACAACCCTTTCAGAGAAAATATTTTTTCCTGATATCCAATCCAAACTTCCTTTGGTGCAAATTAATCCAGTTCCTCTCCTCCCGTTCCCTGGGAGCAGATCCTGAATCCCACCTGGCTGCTCCCTCCTGTCAGGGAGTGCTGCAGAGCCACAAGGTCCCCCCTGAGCCTCCTTTTGCTCCTTGCTGTGTCTGTGCCAGCAGCACCTGTGTAGAATGTGGAATGTGGAATTGCTCCTCTCCAGAATTTCCAGGTGTGACCCAGCTTTCTTACCATTCCAGAAAAAAGCAGTTCCAAATGGAGTGGCCAAGCCCAAGGTGGAAGCAGCTGCCAGAGCTGCTGCCCGGAGCCGCCTGGCTTCTGTGAAAGCAGCCATGAGGGACAAAATGAAGCAGGGGGCAGCTGCTGAGGGTACACATCAGGAGAGGCTGCCAGAGGCAGAAAAAGTGGTTTTTGAAGCAGGATTTTTCAGGATTGAAAGCCCTGTGAAAAACTTTTCAGGTAGGTGAAGCTTAATCGTGATTTCTGTGTTCTGAAAGTACCAAAGAGAGTTTAATCCATTTCACTGGGGAGAGGAATTTGTGCTGTTTATACTGGCTACAACTCCAGGACTGGACACACTGTTTCAGCCAGTGACTGATTACATCAGGGCTCCAAAGTAAACTCGTGTACATGAATGTGCTGATTTGAGTGGTTATGGCAGCATGAAATCCCTGCTTAGACAGAGGTGAAATAGCTGGTTCATGTTTTTCCAGCATAAATTTAATAATGAAATTCTAATCTGAGCATTCCCAGATTCAGCTGATGAGCTTCTTCATCAAAGTCAATGCCAGCTCACATCCTCTAATTGTAGGACAGGAATTTGGATTTTTTTTAAACTAAACCTCTTGCAGTGCTGTCTTCAAAGCTGCAAATAAGTCCACTCATAATCTGTGCTCATGTGGATAAGATTGTAACATAATCCAGTTTGCTATAAAAGCTGTTTAATAGTTCAGGTTTTTTAACAGGTGCTCAAAATATAACTTCATTTTCAGCATTTTATCTTAATGACATCTATGTGCAGCCAGTATTTCCAGTACTTCTGCTTCTCTCACATTTCTAGTTCATAATTTGATTTTAAATTCCCTTTTTTTTGGCACAGATCTCTCTTCTCATGACAAAACTAGCAATTTTTTTTTCATGTGCCTCTTGTTAGTAGGAGGGAACTTCTGAAAAGCTTTGAGCAACTCTGGGTTTAAGCCAACTCCAGCAGAGAATCTGTTATAAGCATCAGTTCTAAATCTGTGTCTTTTAAACTCTATTAAAATTGCCTAATTTGAAAGATGGAAGTTAATAATTTCAATTTCTCTTTGCAAGTGTATATAAGATTTCCATCTAATATTTGTATAAGATGATTCAGCAAGCAGAAAACAATTGTGTCCCTGGTTAGAATCATAATGATCAGTTCATTTCAGCTTCTGGAAACTGGTGTAGGAATGAAATATTAAACACATTTTCCAGGTTTGCTTCCAAGGACCCCTGGAAAACTGGCAAATCCAAGATCATCCATTAGATCTTTGCTTGCTTCTCCTCTCTGTGACCCTGAGGATGCAACTGCAAAACAAACCCCATCAGGCCTCAAAGGCTTCCACCCAGCACAAAGTTTGAAAACAGACCAACTTCCCACTGAACAATCTCCCCCACTGGATAAACTCCCTGATGGTCTTGAACAAAGGTAGGCATGTTAAAGCAGCTCTTAATTAACCTTGTACAAATCATGTTAGAGTTGGAACTGAAAGACATAATGCTAAAACCCATTTAAATGTTCCCTTTTGATTTGGCAGTGATAAAGTTTGCAAAGTACTTGTGACTTTTCCTTCCCTTATGCAAATATTCAGAGCTTTGCCCAAATGTAATTTTGCTGCTGGGGTAGAAGTTTGTTTGCCCAGGAAGTTTGAGTTTGATGTAGCTCACCAGTGCCAACCAAGGCAGCAAAACTGCAGAACAAACTGTAAGATTAGTTGGACAAGTCAGAAGGTGATTGATGAAGATGATTGAGAAGAATGAAAATGTTTTGGTTTCTCTTGCAGCATTTCTGTGGTTGCAGAAGAAATGTGTCTGGTTGCTGGCACAGCAGAGGGAAATAAGGTAAGTCATGCATTGTTCATGGATGTGCTTTAAATACTCTGTTTTTACTAGCAAAGGAAAGATTCCTTTGATTACCCCAGACACTTGGACTTCTGATCAAATCCTCCCTTAGAAATCTTGTGTATTCCTCAGGGCAGTGCTTTTTACCTCTGGGTGGACAAAGGTAGGGACTGCTGCAGTTTGGGCACCTTGTCTTGCTCTTTAGAGCTGAATTTGGAGGTCCTGGCTGCTCCAGGAGGACACTTGTCACTTGGACAAGCAATGTTCCTAGAAGTCCACCACCTCCTGTTTTCTGGTGTGGATTTTTTAAATGCTTGTGCATTTATGGACCCTTACTAAAAGCAGCAGCACTCAGTCCTCAGAGCATCCTCCACAGCAGAGCACTGGACTCTTAATCTCCTTAGAGGTATAGCAAGAGCTAATCCAAGTGTCAGAAATGCATGTCCTGAAATGTCTGAAGACTTGGTGACATTGTCTGTGTTTGAGTAGCCTTAAAAAAGCAGGAATGTGGCCCCTAATTCAGATGATACTGTGCTACCAGTGAAAGTCAGTGCTTTGGAGTCAAGCATCCTGTAGTAACTTTCATTGGAAATGGAGTCTTTAAATTTAATTTGTTACTGCTTGGATGTGTGCATGACTGCAGCAGTCAGTTCCCCTCCCATCCCCCTGCATCTAATATATATTTTAAAAATCCTTGTTACTAATTTTTTCTTGTGGCTTTTACTTCATCCTTTCTCTGTTAAAATGAGAGTTAGTGATTTCACTCTCTGGGGAAACCTTTCAGTGCTGCTGATGGTTTTTTTCTGGAGGAAAAGTCACCAGATAACACTTGAAGTTCAAAACCTTTTTTTCCTGTGGAAGAAATTCCCTTATACTGTCAGAGGGTTTTTCAGGCTTTAAAGGGTGTTTGGTATATGAGTCACAGCCTTAAACACTGAGCCTTGGCCTGCCTGTGCCTTGTACAGTGCCTGGAGTTAAAACTCCATCTCTGCTGAACTGTCCATAAAATCTGTAGGTTAGATGTGTGGACTTGGTCTGACGTAACGAGGATGTGGCTGGGAACAGAGAAAATCCCTGTTTTTCAGGTCCTGGGAAATTCTAGCAGTGAATCAAAAGCAGTGGATGGCATGGAAGAGATGGAACTGTCCGCTGCAGAACAAGGACAAGACATCATCATGTGCAGCCCAGAGAAGGAGACAAACTCTGCTCAGTCTGGAGAGCCACAAATGCATCAGACAGGTGCTTATCTTAGAGCTGCATGGTGCAGCTTGGGTGGCATTGCTGAGGCCTTGTGGTTATCCTAAGGATTTATGATGGTCTGAATATTACTCTTTGAAATCAGAGTGATTTGTGTGTGCTGTTAGAAAAGCCTCCCTTAGCTTGGTTACACACGTTGCACATGAGCAAACAGTGCCCTTGGATTTCTCTGTACAGTTTCTGAGGGATATGTGAAGCAGAAAGCTAATATAAAGAAATAAATACAGTTTAGAGTTTGAATTTCTTCTTTTAATAAATACAGAAGAGAATATTGTTTTTTCAGCTTTGGCAGCATCAGACTAATTTTTTTTTAATTATATACTTATTTTTCAGATGTTTCATGCAGTGATTTGACACTCATTGACAGAAATCCTTTTGATATGGTAAGTTGACCTTCAAGTTTATTTGACTAAGGCAAGCTGTGTGTTGCAGGACTGTTCACCTTTGCTGCAAACTCAGTTACTGCACAAAGAAAATTAAACTCTTAAAGATGTTATCGAGCCAATTGATGTAGCTTTAAATACAAACCACATTCCTGCTGTCTCCTTGCTGGGCTCACACTGGTATTCCTTATTGCACATGATGAGTGTAGGATGAATCAAGTCATTTGTATCAGGACAATGTCTGATTCTTCTCAGATTGAGCCTTTAAATTGTGTTTCTTACAAATTTCCTTGTAGATATTCACTAACAGCCTTTCTTTTTCTTCCTGGAATTTTTTAAGTCTACCCCAAATCTTTTTTAATCACCTCAGCATTTAGAGCTGGAAGTAACATTCAGCAGGGAAAAGCAGGTGTGCAAAAGCTTTCACATTTAATACAATTAATAGAATTTGGGTGTAGGTTTTCTTGTGAAAAATCCTCTTTAAAACACTGATTACTGACTTGAGTAAGGAGTGTCTGTCTTCAGCACGGACCATGTGTAATCACTTTTTATTTTATGCCTGAGAAATAAGCTTGTAAAATTACTCTTGGGGAAATCAGAGTCCTTCCAGTGCTCTGTGGTTTAAGTGTTCCTCAAACCCTGACTCCACACTCTGGCTCCTCCCACAGCCAATACTGGATGCTGAGTTTCCCTTCACTCCAGTCAAGACCAAAGCCCAGAAGTTTGCAGCAGCTGAAGTATTCAGTGACCTCATCGTGTTTTCTCCTGTTGGTCCCTCTGGGGATCAATGAAAAGTGACTTGAAATGCAAAATATGTAAATTCTATGAACAGGAAGCCCACAGAGGGTATCTGGAACACAGTCTGCTACCCTGGAACTGTGTTGAGAGAGGAAGAGTACCCATGGTAATGGATCTGATACTGGGGTTTGTATCACTTGATGGTGCAGTTGTGATGCACCAAAGCTCTCTGTACATCAGTAGTGGGCTGTGTTCTGGTGATCCCTGCTGTATCCTCTGGCTGTAAATTCTGACTGCAACCTGAAGCATTTTTATGTTGGTATCATTTAATGTATTTCCTGTCTCCTCCAAGTTGTAAAACTGTTCACCTTTAAGCTTTTCTACCCTGATCTGACTGACCTCATAACTTACTGTTATTACAGGGTGCCCACCCCACCAGCTGTGCCTGTGCCCTGTATCTGCTGGGAGGGCACCTTTTGGGGTGAGACCCAGGCTGTTCCCTCCCCAGAACACCCTGCCATGCCCTGGGGGTACCTCTGCACCCCCAGGCTGCAGTGTCTGGTGTGTGAACACCTGCCTCAGCACCAGCTCTGGCAGGGTTGGATGCATGCAATTCTTTCCTGGGAAAGTTTCCCTGGTGTGTAACAACCACTGGATTTGTAATATCAGAAACTAGCTCAGAAGAAGGATTTCTAAGTTAGCTAATACCTTTTCTTGGTGATGTATTGAAATAGGCATTGATATTATTTCCTATAAGGATGCAGTTTTCTATTGAGTCTCTTAAGGACCCATGTTTTCTACTTGTTTTTGACATGTTTATGCTCAGTCTCTTCTCTCATCTTGTTCCTTGTGCATTCCCCATCCAGACTGTAAAATATTTCTGCATAAGGAGCATGCCAGTTCTATAGACTGTGGATTTGAGAAGTAGCATTACAGTACCACCAGTTGTTGTATTTTTAACAAGTACCTCACTGGACTTCTTCTTGTACTGGTGACCAGAGTGTAACACACATCCTTCCACCAGCCTTGATCCCAAACCAAGCAGAGATTTCAGTCCCTCAGCAGAGAGTGTTGCTGCCACTGCCAGGGGTTTAGTTAAAACCTGGAAGCTGTGTACTGATTACACTGAATAAAGAGAGGAAGCTGATGTGTGCTGGAATCCATTTTCTTAATTTCTAAACTCCAGTTCTAGGGATCCTTTCAGGTATCTTTTAATGACTTTTCTGCTGGGGAATGGTTTGGGTTGGGAGGGAACTCAAAGCCCATCCAGTTCCACCCCTGCCATGGGCAGGGACACCTTCCACAGACCAGGTTGCTCCAAGCCCCATCCAACCTGGTCTGGAACACTGCCAGGGATGGGGCAGCCACAGCTTCTCCATGCTGCTGGTAGCAGTGTGCTGCTCTAGACTGCTGCATCTGCTGGAAATTTTAAGGACTGTGCTTGTAACTTGGCTCTCAAAGTATAAAAGGAGTCACTGTTATAAAACAGCATGAGCCACCTCAGAGAAAGCTTTGGAAACTTCAGTGGTGGCTGTTGCACTGTTCTTGTTTTCCAGACAAGACTGCCGTGACTCACAGCAAAGGGAACATACTTCTGTTTTCTTTTTTTACCAGCCTGACTCACAGGGTGAACTTGCCAATAAACCTCCCCACCCTTGAAACTGCTCTTGACTCACACAGGGGCAATGAGTGGGGAGCAGCACAAGCCTCGTGACCCATTCATGGAGTACCTAATACTTGGAGGGATGGGATCTCCCTGGGCTGGGAAATGTTGCTGGTTTGGGCCCCCAGAAATGAAGGACAGGGATGGCTTCTCCAGCTACAGTCTACAGAGAGATTTTGCTTCCTCCAGCTCTGAACCCTCTCCTGAAATGCCTCATCCTAATCAGGCTTGGAGGCTGTCAGGTTTTCTCTGTGCTTCCTCGAGGATTGCTGCCCCTGTTCACAGGACCAGAGGCAGAATGCCACAGGCTGCTTTCCCAAGCTCCCCTCCACAGAAATGAAACTCCTTGTTGCTGTCTCTACAGCAGGAGTTCAGCTCCTTCCACATCAAAACTCAGCTTGCCTGGAGCGTGCCGTGTCTTTCGAGATATTATTAAACCAAATTTGACAGGTCAAATGTTTTATTACCTCACAGTGACATGGTGAGAAGGCACTTGTGTTACACCCTGAAAGAGCTCAGAGCTTGCCCTGAGTTCCTCCCCCCGGTTAGATCATGGTGGGCAGGACGCTGGTGAGGGCGATGTCGCCCCCAATGCAGAGCTTGGTGACCTCGCTCAGCCTCTTCTCACGGAAGTTGTACTGCAGCAGGTGCGCGTCGTTCACGGCCACCTTGAAGTGATCCGTCTCACAGAGGATCTGCAGCTGAAATAAAAACCCCAAATCAGCCCCAAAACCCAACTGGATTTGTTCGAGGAGAAGATTTAAGCCACACACCCGAGCAGGCTGGCACTGGCTGGAGGCTGCTGCCAGCTGAGTCCAGCCCTGGGGCATGTGGAGGAGCTGGTGCAGCAGCTCAGCTGCAACACCAGCGACCTTTGCCTTCCCAAAACTCTCCTGTGCTCTCCCTCCTCCGTCTTTCAGCCCAGTTTCTGCCTCCTCATCCCTATGCCAGTCCCTCAAAGCAAGCCTCTACATTGTGAACCTCCTTTGCAGGACAAAACATCTCGTGAGGAGCTGCCAGCAGGGAAAACATCTTACAGAAACCTGTCCAACCACTGTGCAGAACAACAGTGTCAATAAGGAGGGTTTCATAATCCATGGGGATACCAGAACGGGGGAGAAGTTCTGCCCTGGGCAGCTGGAGCTGCAGGAGGGGGTCAGAAGAGCTGGGAAGGTGCTGTAGGGACAGCCAGGGAAGCACATGGGGTGGCTGCCCCAGAAAAACCCCTGGGAGCTGATTCCTGTGCAAAAGCATCATTGTCCTTACACAGGTCTTGCTGCCCAAACCCTCTCAGTGCTTTTGGGGCACTGAGACTGAGCTGGGATGGGTTTTTCGGGTACCTTGAAGGGTTTTCCAGCTTCAAATGGAAACCTGGGAGCTGTCCTCTCCTCCTTCCCCCAGGTATTTTGGAACATGGAATTGCAGACGATGACTTTCCTGTGGTCTTCGTTGAAGCGGGGGTTGAAGTGGAAGGCAACGTCATTCCCTCTCTTGAAATCCAGTGCAAACCTGCAAAAACAATAATGGAGTTGCTGCTTTTGCCACAAAAGCCCTGAATTCTGTTACAGGGCTTCCCAAAAATAGCAGAGAGAAAACCCCACAGACCCCACAGGGCAACAACAGGGCATTTACACTTTTGTTTGGTGTAATATTTAATATTACACCAGGCAGGGGTTATTCAGGAATGGAAAGCAAATTCCAGCCCCCCTGCTCCAACCAGCAGTGCCCCATGGAAGCCCCCCACCCTCGGAGCTGGACCCCCCAGTACCTGTCTGGGTTGGGGTTCACAGTCCCAGTGATGGTGATGAGCAGCCGAGGGACGAGTCCTGCCTGCAGGGGCAGCTCAAAGGGCACTTTCTGGGAGACAACAGGCATTTGTTGTCAGCAAAAAAATCATGTCAAAGGCCCAATGCCACCCCTGAGGGCAGCCAGCCCCAGGCCCCTCCCGTGGCCAAGCAAAATCAGCCACTGAGGACACAGAAACCCTCATAACGATGGAGCCATTACCATTGGAGGGGTTGGTCCTCCCTGAGGAGCAGCTGGTCCTCCCTGAGGAGGAGTTGGTCCTCCCTGAGGAGCAGAAGGCCCAAATCCAGGGCCACTGGATGGTTGTCCTGGGGCAGGAAATGGCCCCGTGGCTGGTGGAGCTCCAGGGAATGCTCCAGGTGCTCCTGGACACGCTCCTGGTCCTGCTGGTCCTCCAGGATAAGCTCCAGGATAAGCTCCAGGTGCTCCAGGATATGCTCCTGGTGCCCCAGGGTATGCTCCTGGTGCCCCAGGACAGGCTCCAGGTGCCCCAGGATAGGCTCCAGGTGCCCCAGGATAGGCTCCAGGTGCCCCAGGATACCCTGGGAAGGCACCAGGAGCTGCTGGTTGGTTGCCCCAGGAGGGCCAGCCCTGGGCTGGGGGGGCACAGGGGGCCGGGTTGTTGCTGTTGGCCAAGGCATCAGATAACTGGGGACAGAGGAGAGGACAAGGGTCAGCTGGGGGAGATTCCTCCTGGGATCACACTGAGGTCTCCAAAGTCCATCTTTGGTAGCCTGCAGCGTGGCCAAGGGCAGGAGCTCAGCTCTCAGCTGCTCCCTGGGCTTTGCCAGAAAACTGCTGACAGAACTGGAGAGGGTTTGGGGACTGAGCAGCTCAGCAAGGACGTGTTCCCTCCCATCCCAGCCAAAGGTCTCTGCTTCAAGGCCACAGGCACAGCCCCCACGGTTTTTTAAAGAAATCCATACTTACAGAGAAACCGTCTGACATTTTTCCTAAAAAAAAAAAAGAAAAAAAAAAAAAAAAAAAGAAGCATCAGTCATTCTTAACCTACCCCATCCAAAAAAACAGAGAATTTTTGAGGTGAATTACAGTTTAGAGTGGGAAGTGATGGGAATTGCTGAGTTGCCATCACGTACCTGCCCAGCAGAGCTGACAGCTCCGGTGCCAGAGAGCAAATCCTGGTCCAACACCTGCGGGATAAACGGGAGGCACTGCTGCGAGCAGCCTCAATGCTCCGGGGTGGGTCCAGCCCAGCCACCCTCGGCGTGAAATCCACCACCGAGCTTACAACACTCCCTGTGTTATCCACTTCCCCAGCCCTGAGGCGCCACCCAGGATTTCCATTTCCATTAAAAAAAAACCCCAAAGGGATGCCCGGGGGGGTGCAGGCACAGCAGCAGCCAGGAGCTGCGTGGGAGCTGCAAACCCAGCACAGCACACCGGGGACACGCGGCCACCCTGTGACACACGGGATGGCCTGGAATGGGCAGAGGAGGGTGGCAGCCACCCGTACGCGTCCCCTTTCCCCTCCCATACATCCACAGCTGTCCCATTCCGGCCGGAGAGCACCGTGGGAGGGACACAGCGGCTCCGGGCCAGCAGATAAAAGCTGCTTTGCAAGTTTTGTGAGTCCACAAACACCCAGCGAACACACACCTGCCTGTGCACAGGAACAGCCCGGGCTGGGTTCCTCCCATCAAAGGGAGCATTCATAAGAGAAGGAAAAAGGGAGAGCCAGAAAGGAAAAATCCAAATTTAAGACAGAGAAGGCAAATTCTCTTTGAAAGAAACATTCGGATGCACAAATCTCACAGGAGGTGTGGCTGCCCTGCCTCAGGAGTAACAAACCCCCAAGTTTCACAGCTAGCAAATCACTCCTCTTCCTGCAAAACACTCATTCTCCTGAGCCCACGGGGTTTTTAAGGCATCCTTCCCAGCAGAATCCAGTGGCCCGGAGTGTTAGAGCAGCCCATATCTCCCAAAGCTTTTATTTGCCTTCTGGGCTCTTTCTAAAGGCATAGTTTGGCAGGTGAAGGCAGGGGTGCACACACAGCCAGGGCAGGTGTGCTCCATGCTGTGCTCCTCGTGCTGCTCCAGTGGAGGTCCTGCATGCTCCCCCTGTTCCCCTGGAACACCTCAGGGAGCAGGTTTGTTCCCTTAGGCCCCCATGGGACAGGGTGGCCAGAGCCTCGTGTCGCCCAGACAGGTCTGGGGACACATCTGGACAGTTTGGAGTCTGTAACCAAAATCCCCAAACCCCACTAATCCTCTGCAGCCAGGCTTGGAGCCCAGTGTCACCTCCCCTCTGTCACTGCAGTGCTGGAGCTCCTGGAGCTCTGGGAGTGCCCTCTGGGTTATCTGCCAGCTGCCGTGGGAAGGGGTTTTCTCCCACCTTTTTCAGCAGTGCCCCACTGATGGATTGCAGAGAATCACAGCATCAGTGGGGCTGGAAAAGCCCTCTAAGCCCATCGAGTCCCAACCATTCCCCCGGCACTGAGTCCCCAGGTGCCACATCCACATGGCTTTTAAATCCCTCCAGGGATGGGGACTCCACCACTGCCATGAGCAGCCGGGCCGGGGCTGGACAAACCTTTCCATGAAGAAATTTTCCCTAATATCCAGTTAAACTTCCTCTAGTTGTTCCTCTAGTGCAACATGAGGCCATTTCCTCTCATCCTGTCTCTTGCTCCCGGGGAGCAGAGCCTGAATCCCCCCCAGACCCACCCTCCTGTCAGAGAGTTGTGGAGAGTGAGAAAGTCCCCCCTGAGCCTCCTTTTCTCCAGGCTGAGCCTCTTTCCCAGCTCCTTCATCCACTCCTCATGGAGTACTTGAGCTCTGATTTCCAGCAGCATTTGGGCAGCTGAGCTCGAGCTCACCTGAGCTCTCCCTGCCCCGGCAGAGGATCAGCGGCAGGGAACACCCCAGAGCTGACCCCAAATATTCCCTATGTTCACATCAAGTGGAAAAAGATTTCTGTTTGGGAAAGAAACGCCAGTTCTCTCCCCTTCGGTCATATTCCTGCAGAATTCAAATAAACCTATTCACTCCTAAACGTAACTGGCAGAATAGGAAAATAAAAATGGGTCATATTAAAAAGCATTTCTTACAAAGTCCAGTCAGTATCCTCTGTCTTCCAATGTCAACTTATTATAATGGACTT
Source organism: Vidua chalybeata (assembly GCF_026979565.1). Lineage (NCBI taxonomy): Eukaryota > Metazoa > Chordata > Aves > Passeriformes > Viduidae > Vidua > Vidua chalybeata. Next base: position 3,502,051 of record NC_071535.1, on the reverse strand, counting down.
CTGTCTTCATCCCGCAAGGATTTTGGGGCACGGGCAGGGCTGTCCAGTCCCCCCAGGAGCTGCAAACACCCTCGGAGCTCCCCCACAGTCACGGTCCCTCCATCACCCCTAAAACCAGCCGGGGCTTTCCGTGCGCCCCAAACCGCACTCCCAGGGCACGAGAGCACGCCAAACCCTTCCCTTCCAAGGATTTTTGTCCCTTTCCCCCCTGTTTCCCCCGGGATCCCCGCGGGAGCCGCATCCCTCACCTGCGTGCGGCGGCTCCGCGGCGGCTCTGCGCTCCCGCACCGGGACCCGCCCGAGGGCGGGGACGGGACGGGGCGGTCCCGGCGCCGGGGACACCCGTGACAGCCCGCAGCATTTCCCTTATCAGCGGCGACATCTCCAGCGGGAGATGTTAACAGAGAATATTCGGGTTTTTCTGGCGGTTTGTGCCTTGCGCGGGTCCGTTCCCGTTTCCCTGCCCTGCCCACCTGGAGCCGCTGCCAGATGTTCTTCCTTGCCAGATGTTTGCCCCTGTGGCCCGCGGCTCCATCCCTCCCCCCAGCTTTAGTGCAGCTCGGTAAAACGCCAACTGGATTTTAAATTCTGAACGTTTTGTCCTCCCCCAAGAAAAAAATAAAAGCCACAGAAGCTTTGCTTTCACCCGAGGCAGCGAGGCCGGCAGAGGATGGGCTCTGGGAAGCTGCTGGATTTGTACAAGCCCGACTTTATTTGAGGTTGAGGGTGAACAAGCCCGATTTTATTTGAGGTTGAGGGTGAATCATCTCTGGTTTGCTCCATGGGCTCCACGGCTTAAAGCACTGGAAAAGAAAATAATGTTTTTGTGCTGAAATCCTGACCTGCTGCACTGTGCTGCTGGGAGAAGGGAAAGGGAAGGAAAAGAAATGAAAGGAAGGGAATTAGAATGGAATGGACTCGATTAGAATCAAACAGAAGAGAGGAAGACACCCACAACGAGCATCTAATCCAACTCCCTGACCAATTCAGGGCTGGCCGAAGGTTACTAAGGGACGCACCCTGTAATTGGTGTCATTACCGAGGTGCAAACTGCTGCTTTTAGGCAGCAGCTCAGCTGAAGGGCTCAGCTGCAGCTGATATCCCCAGAAAAAAAAAAAAAATCTGTTGACTTTGGCTCTGATTAATTTTAGTATAAATTCCTCTGGTTCGACTCTGCTTTTTTAAAAGATTTTGCTTAAAAGAGGGCAGCCTCCTCTCCACTGGGGCTCCAGCCTGGACTTTAACATCCTTCAGCTTCATGCAGTGCTTGTCACAGGGATTCAGACCAAACTTGAGGGTATAAAAATGCCAGGGACGCTCATGAGAATGGCTGGAAATTGAGCATTTCAGGGAAACATGTGTATTATACCTAATATGTATTAAGTAATAGATATTAAAAATATTAGTACGTAAGAAATGCACATAATTAGGGAGTGCTGCTTCACCTGCCTCTCACAGCAGCCAGCCCGCAGTAAACAGACACTGCAATGTCTTTGGAGGTGTTTCAGGGCAGAGGCACCCGGAGAGATTCAAGCCAGTAAAGCTGAAGGATCCCTGGTGATCCACGAGGAGCTGCAGCTCCCTGAGCCTGTGAGGCAGACAGGGCTGGATGGATTCCTCAGGGCACAGGTCTTTCCCTTCCTCCCTGAGACTCCCTCAAGATGTCTTTGGGAAGAAAGATTTTCATGGAAAATGTGTATTGCTCTTTTCAGGATTTTACTCAAAGGCTTCAAACATTAACCAAAAAGGTCTGCCTGTTTTTGGTTTTTTTTTTTTTTTTCCTGCTCCAATGCCCCAAGGTTTGTACTTTCAGGATTCACAGAATGACCAGGTTGGAAGAGACCTCAAAGATCATCGAGTCCAACCCAACACATGATGATAAAGAAAAATATGTGTCCAAAAGTCAGTGGATAAAGAAATCAAAACCAGATGTAATGAATTCCTTAATTTAAATAAGGAATTATTTAAATGTTTATATAATATATTATTATATAAAATATATTATAATATATATTACACATCACATATATAATATATAATATATAATATATAATATATAATATATAATATATAATATATAATATATAATATATAATATATAATATATAATATATAATATATAATATATATTATATATTATATATTATATATTATCATATCGTCTATTATTATATACTGTATTTATTATATTATATATATTTATATTATAAATCTTTATAAATATTTGTAATAGATAAAATACTATAAATATTTATTATTTATATACTATATTTATGTATTATTTATTTATTTATTTATTTATTTATTTATTTATTTATTTATTTATGTGGTTTTATTTATTTATTTATTTATTTATTTATTTATTTATTTATTTATTTAAAATAAACCAAGCTGCAGCAAGGATGATGAGTGAGGCTGGATGGGGCTTGGAGCAAGGGGACCTGGTGGAAGGTGTCCATGCCCATGGAACAGAATGGCCTTTAAGGTCCCTTCCAACCCAATTCCAGGATTCCATGATTCAGCATCCACGGGGTGGGTGCTGGAGCCCTTTGCACACACAGCCAGCGATGCTCCTCTTCTGAGTCATCCCATGGTGACTCACAGGACACCGAGGTGTGGCCACTGAGCTTCACAATTCTGCCTGCTGGGATCCAGGGAAGTGGAAGGTTGTTTTATTGCCAGGAGTCAGCAGAGCAGGGCTGGAACACCCCGGCTTTGAGGGAGATGTAAGGCACAGATCTCCTCACTCACAGCCTTGTGATGCCTGGCCAGGCAACCCTGGCTCTTCCACAGTGTGTGAAGAATTAGTCATGCCTCAAAAATCAATATACTCTGTGGGTTTGGATTTTTTTAAGCACTCCCAAGTATCTTGTTTTCTTTAGAGAAGCCTCAATGTAAAACAAAACCCTCCTTGGTAGCATGGATGATTGAAAGCCCCAAATTGCAAACCCAGGGGGTGGGAGATGGAGGGCCCAGGGAGGTGGATCTGCCATGAGACCACCCCATTTCTGGGGGATGTGCTCTCAACTTGCCCTTCACTGCAGCCAAACACTCCAAGCACGAGTTGCTTTCCCCATTTTAGAATTCCCAGCATTTCTCCAATGGCAAGAGCCAAAGGATATCTGACAGTGGCTGGGTCTGCTTGGGGGAGGTTGGTGTTCCTCACTGCAGCTGGTTCAGGGCTGTGGAAAAACACCCCGCTGCAATAGAGAATTGATCTCCAAAATTTAAATAACTTTAAAGCATTATTTCCAAAGTGCTCAATGGAAAATAACAACCAGAAAGCTGCTCCTCTCTTCCTGATGGTAAATTAACTGGGGCAAACCAACCTAGAGGTCCAGAAGCTCCATGGCGTGAGAGATCCACTTCCCTTCCCAGAGCAGAACAACCCACATCCACATTTCCCTGCCTTGTGATTTCTGTGGCCTGGTGTGTGTGGGACTGGCAGCACCCACAGTGTGCAATGTTTGGGCTGCAGATCTGCCACGGGGGCCGTGCTTGATTCTAAAGTGCTAAATCCAGCCCACCATCTCTGCCTGTGCAACCTCCCAGGCTGGGGAGCTGTGACAGCATCACCTCCTTTCTCAGAGCTGGGGATGAGGCTTCGAGGAGCCTTTGTGGAGCCTCTCATGGCACTTCCCGAGGTGTCACTGCAGCTCCAGCCCCGAATTCCTGTGGCTGAGCCACCTCTGACTCTCCTCGCAATAAAAAAGGGCACCACAGCAAAATCAGGCAATGGGAATCTCCTCTGTGACCTGCCAGACTTGAGCAATATCATCCCAGGACTTCTGAGAGCAGGGATTGAAGAGTCTCCTTCCTCCTCCTCCTCCTCCTCCTCCTGCAGCCCTTTTGGGGACTTGGTTCATCCCAGAGCTTCCTTGGCTGCATCACCATCTCCACCTCCCCAAACATCACTTTGCCCCAGCACTGGGGAAAAACTCCATCAGAGGAAGGTTGAGAACTTCAGCAGCTCGAGTTTGATGGCAAAGAAAGGAAAATCAGTGGATAAGGAGCACCACCCCTGCTGCTCACAGGAACCAGCACGTCTGGGCTTGGTCTCTTTATCCTCCTTTTATTCTTTTTATAAAGCACCAAAGCAAAACTCCTGCCTTAGAAACTTCCTCCTCCTCCTCCTCCTGGACAGCACCAAACTGCAGCTCAGCCAGTCCCCTCCTGCTCTGGCAGCACCAGGAGAGATGCCAGTGCACCCCAAAAATCTTCACCCAGCTTCTCATGCTGAGGCTGTAGATGAGCAGAACCCTGCTAAGGCCTGAAGCTTTTATAGGATTAAAGATGAGGAAATGAGAAGCACTTTGAGGCTGACATTCAGATCTGAGCACCAGTTGCTTGTTGAGCATTAAATGAATCTTGTAGCACTTTGTGTCAACAGAGGTTTTACAAAAGTCCTCACACTCCCCCTGGCTTTGAATTTCATAGAAATTCTGTCCTCCTCTGCAGCCTGGTGCCCAGGGGCCCTTATGGAACATGCTTCATGCAAGTATTATTAAATAACTGCAGGAGAAATGCCCACAGTGACCCCAAATGCTGGTGCAGATGGGACCAAAGAACCCCATGGCTCGTTGCCATCAAAATCCAAGACCTTGGTGCTTTTCTTGCCCAACCAACCCCTCCAGAAACTCCTCCAGCCTAAAAAGCTGAGAGGAATAGTGCTGTGCTGAAGGAAGGGATTTCATCAGTTCATGGCAATCCTCACTGAGGGCAGGGAAAACCCTCCTTGTCCCTGGGACAGATGCTCCATGAGGAGAGTAAAATCCCTGTGTGACACCACACTGAGCACAAGGGGTTGGGAAAAACATGAAGGGCAAAGAAAGCCAGGACAGCTTCACCCAGCAGAAAGTACCAACCTCAGTACCAACCACTCTGAAGAGTTTAAAACAGCTTTATTACACAGCAATCCCAGAATCTTTGAGGTTGGGAAACACTTTTAGGATGATTAAATCCAGCCTCAATGGGTGGCTTTTGCCAGATCTCAGGAAACCAGAGGCAAGGGAAAGGGAAGAGCTTTGGAGGAGTCCTTTTCCTTCTTCTCTGCACCAGATTTTTGCAGAGCACAGAAATCCATCCTGCTGTGAACCCTTACACTAAGCAGGGCCCAGGTTTAAACCTCCTGTGTTTGTGTTCTTCCTGCAGCAGCCAGAGCTCAGGCACTGCAATGTCTGTGCAAAGGAGCAGGCTCTAACAACCTCTCCCAGCAGCGCCATATGTCACTAAAATGTTGGCCTTGCCACTTTTTTATCAAGTTCAGTGTTAAAAGTAATCAATACCAGACGCAGCCACCTCTCCCAGAGGCTTTGCAGGGCAGGTGGAGCAGCAGCAGAGCCCTTTGGTGATGAGCAGGATGGTGGAGCGGCAGCTACCAGCACCGAGAGCAAAATCCAGAGGAACCTCATCGTGCTTTGCTTTCACACAACACTTCAAAAACTCGTTTTTCCAATTCTTTTTGACCCACTCAGAGCAGTTTTTGCTTGATGTCACTCCACTCCCACGCTCCTTTTAGCAGCTCCCTGCACTGCCAGCCAGAACAGAGCCCCAGGAGAGGAGCACCAAGACAAGGATGGTGACAGTGGCAGCACAGAGCCATGAATGTGATCAGCCCAGTATTCCAGGTTGATGTGGTGCTGCTTTCTGAGGGGAAAACAGGACAGAATCCAGGCAGAAACGCAGAAATGAAAGCCTGGCGTGGAAGCTGATGAGACTTTGAAGTACCTCAATTAAAAAACCTTCAAGATCAACAGCTCTGTCTCCTTGAGGAGTGCCAGCAAACCCTGGCTTTACAGAGCTTGGCACGCAGTGAGAGCAGCACCAGGGTATTAAAGCAGTAATTTTCCCCACTTTAAGTGATTTTAAACTGTGATATTCTGCCACCTTCTCTTTGCTGGAGGGTGTTGCCTGTAACTGAAGGGAACACAGGCAAATTGGAAACAATCCCTCTGAACCATTTCTGTCACACAGAGCACTGGAATGTGAAGATTTCACATTGTGCAAATGAAGCACGTTCCTTTGAAAAGGCACCACAGCACAGGGTTACTTTTCATTGTCCTTTAACAACTCAGAAAAGTGGAATATCCTGACAAAACGCCCTTGTCAGCACACACTTCTGGGGTTCTCAGCATGGATCTACCCCAGGACAACACTGCATTCACGAGCCAGAGGTGTCACAGAGTAGCCTGAGTGGGAAGGGACCCACGAGGATCATTGGGTGCAGCTCCTGGCCCTGCACAGACCCCCCAGCAATCCCACCCTGGGCATCCCTGGCAGTGCTGTCCCAATGCTCCTGGAGCTCTGGCAGCCTCGGGGCTGTGCCCATTCCCTGGGGCAGTGCCCAGCACCCTCTGGGGGAAGAACCTTTCCCTGATATCCAGCCTAAACCCACCCTGGCACAGCTTCATGCCATTCATGCCAAGACCAGGAATTCCCAAATTAAATCCAGTGTCTTTTGTCATCTTCCAAATTCATTTACAATAATGGATGAATTCCATATTTGCTTTTAACCAGGCATAAACCAGCACTACTTTCTTAGAGTGATGTGTGATTCTGGTGGGAAGGGACACTGGGAGGTTCCTAGTTCTCACTTGGAATGGAACTGAGCTGATGCAGGAGTTTAGGGGTTAATTTCTACAGGAATTCCCTTCCCTAATCACAAGAACATGAATGTGCAAGAGCAGGTAAGATCTTGCACAGCCAGCAGGAGGAGGACCTGAAATGAAACCCGAGGTGTGCCAAGGGCTGCTCAACACAGCCCTTCCCTTTCTTGTCATGAGAAAGTTGGGAAGAGGACAGGAACACAGGCACTGTGATTTTATCTCCCTGTCTCTCATTTAACAGGGAGGGTTCCCTTTGGAAACTGATAACAGGGAGCAGAACTGTTCCTGCTGCTGCACTGACTCCCCTGGTCACTTACCTGGGTGTAACTTGGAACTGCATCTCAGCTCATGATCTGCAGCTCAGGGGATACAAAGTCCCATTGTCATCAAACAGGACAACCTGGCCAACCAGCCAATCTCTGAAACAAAAGCATCACAGAATCCCAGAGTGGTGTGGGTTGGAAGAGACCTTAGATCTTAGATCCAATTCCACGCCCTGCCATGAGCAGGGACTCCTGCCACTAGACCAGGTTGTTCCAAGCCCCATCCAACCTGGCCTTGGACAATTCCAGAGATGGGGCAGTCACAGCTTCCATGGGCAACCTGCTTCCAACAAACCTAAGAGATTCTGCAGGCAAGAGAGACCAAAGTATGTTCCCTCTCTGCTATCAGCTGGCATTTTTAGTTAACTCATTCCACTGAGAGCAGAGGAAAAGTTTTATGTAGCTCATCCCACTACATCAACCTTGGAAATGGGAAAACTGGGCCAGCAGGGAGTGAAATAGGGGAGCATCCCACGAGTGGAGCCACCATCCCTCTCCAGGCCATAGCCTGGGTCCCACGGGATACCCAGGGATGGGTGGCTGCGGGTGCAGAGCTCACTCCCCTGCATGGCACAAACACCTACAACACCCACCCAGGGACACATCTGGGTCCAAGTGCTCTTGGGATCCTCCTGCAGCTGTGTCACACCCCGGTGTGACATTGGGAGTCATTCCTGCTGTGTGGATGAGTTGGTTGGAAGCTTTGGGTAAAAGCTGAAACTTGTGTTTTTTCATTGCCCAGTTGACACTCAGGCACCAGTGCCTGGTGAATAAATGGCTGTTTGGTGTGTATGGAATTGCCCTCTAACAACTGGAATTCTGAGCTGAACTTTAGAAATAGGGCAGCCAACATTAATAAAAATACACATGGAACGTTTCAGCCTTCCACAGATGCCAAAGGGCTCTCACTGCACTGAGGCTCAGGCCACCCTTCCCATCAAGGTGGAAGGGGGCCCTGCCCAGAGCAGGGGTGCAATGAGATGGTTTTTGAGGCCCCTTCCAACCCAAACTACCCTCTGATCACCATCTCTCTCCTGGGACAGTTTGGAGAGGCTGGGCAGTGAACCCATTGATGGCTGGGCACAGAAATGGATCTGGGCTCACCTGCAGGACTTTGGGCACCTTCCTTCACAGGAGTGGAGCAGGACTGACACACCCACAGCGGGATGGACCCTGCACTGACCACTCTGCAGCACCCCTGAACAGCTTTTACTCCTCTCCTAAGAATTATATAGATAAATATCACTTGGAACCACTGAATCCTTTAGCGTGGAGAAGACCTCTGATGCAGAGTTCTAGTCCAACCTTCCCCCCAGCACTGCCAAGGCCACCACTGACCCATGTCCCCAAGTGCCACATCCCCACGGCTTTTAAATCCCTGCAGGGATGGGGACCCCACCATTTCCCTGGACAGCTGTGCCGGGGCTGGACCATTCTTTCCAGGAGGAAATTTTCTCCAACATCTAATCTAAATCTCCCCTGGTGCAGTTTAATCCCGTCTCATCCTGTCCCTTGTTCCCTGGGAGCAGAGCCCAGGGAATTGTGCAGATCCAGAAGGTCCCCCCTGAGCCTCCTTTTCTCCAGGCTGAGCCCCTTTCCCAGCTCCCTCTCACAGGACTTGGTCCCTCAAAAACACTCAACTGAAGTTTTCTGGGTCTGCAGGGCAGCAATTAACATAACTGGATCTGCATGGCCACTGGATGCACTGGAGCTGCAGACAGAATTCATTTGAGATTTCCAGAGGAAGGGACAATCCCACAGCTGAACAGTCAGGATAAAGCACTGCCCACACTTCCCTGTTCTATTAACAGATGTAAGGATTATTTTTGGACCATGAACTAAAATGAGCTTTTCTCAAGCCTTAAGTGGATAAATAATTTTGTTTATCTTATTTCCTGTTCACTGCTGCCATTTTTACCTTCCCTGAAGAGTGAAGGTGTGAACCAAGGCAGCAGCATTGGCCAGCTCAGTGTGAACTGCTCTGCAAGCCAATTTATGGAAATGCAGCCACAAGTGATGCCCAAATTTAGTAGTTCACACTGATGCCAAACCCTGGAGTTTCTGTTATTCACTTTATCCCATCAAACTCCTGGGAAGTGTGTAAGAACAGTGGTTTGGGGGTCACTTACCACATCCACGTGTGTCAGTCTAGCACAGGAATTGTTCAGAGGCAGGGAAAACACACACACAACTCTCCACAGGTAAAAACCAGTCCCACTCCTCCTCTGGAATGAGCAAGATCAGATCTTTTCTCTCCTAATTACCAAGGAATTTGTGAACAGGCAGTACCTAGGGCTGACATGCTACACCAGAGCCATGGTCGCATCCACATTTAATATCCCTTATGTACAGGCTGCAAATACCACAAAAGGAAGAGGAAAAACACTCACAGAAGTCAAGTAATTCTGATTTTATATTCAGGCTTTGCAAATCAAGGATGTCCTATTTTTACTATTCATTCAAGGCAAAAGTCTACACAGGCATGTCAAAAGCAGGAATTGAAAAACAGTGAACACAACAGTCTTGAAAATACGTTTAATGTCTAATCTTATACAAAAGTGACAGCATTTTCAAAAAAATATCAAATCCTGTATTTATAGCTTCTCACTATCATACAGCAATATTTGTTTCATCTAAAGAAAATACAGCAGCAGGTGATAATCTATACTTTAAAGATGTGATTGCTTATATTTCGTATTGTAAACAAATGCAGTATGTCAACCTCAAAGCACAAGTCAAAACGAACTCCTCAGCAACTGAACTCAAAATGATGCATAGAAATGTACAAATTCCATTGCAAAAGCTTCAGGCCAGAAGTTGCTCACACTTGACATAACATGTGATAAAGTTACTACACGGTATATAGTGACACCTTGAGTTTTTACACAATAGATTAACAGGAATACCCTTTTCACTGCTATGCAAAGAACTCTGCTCACAAAAACAAAGGGGTTATGAAACAGTTTTTCATGACCTCAAGAAATACGAATATACATTGAAAAACATCCCATATATATTGAATTTTAGCCTAAATGTTCTAGTAATAAATCCTGCCTATTTCAGGAAGAACCTAGAAGTCTAGTTACTTTTACAAAACCCCTTTCCAAAAATCATTACTTGCTACTTTTGCTTTATCCTTTCCTACCTTTTCCCATTCCCTGCAGAGACATATGGCCAGTGCAATTCCAACTGGAGGGCTGCTACTGCATGATCCATTCATTTGGAATAAATGTTTTTTTCATTACAATGATTTACAGTCTAAGGCTGCAGGTATCAAAAAAGCACTTAAGCAAATGCAGTCAATGTTGCTTATGTTAATTTTTAATTAGTCTTGCCAAGTCTGCTAGGGGGGCAACTGGGGTTTTTCTTAAGGTTAGTGAAGACTTGCACTTTTGGTTCTTATTCCAAGGGTTAAGTTGCTGGGGTTTAAGTTGAAGTGTTAAAAGTATTTTTGTTCAGCTCCAGTATTGTCTTCCTAAAAGAAAAAATAGACATTCCTTTGCTATCAGCTTTCATGACGTTGGATTAAAGCAGCCACAGCTCAGCTGGCTGCTTTCTCCTGCAAAAATACTGTAGGACTTTGCCATAAAGGCTATGACCAGCAAGGAGCATCACCACCAGGTCACCCCATGTGCTTTTAGAGTGTCATCACACGCATGCAGGAAGCCACGAAAGTACTGGAAGAGAATTAACTCGTGTTCACAGTTCCATGATACAAAGACTCCCTAATGAGCTACCATGTGAAGCAAAATCTGTTCCTAATTCTACCCACAGAGGCTAAGTCAGGAGATCCCCAGCTGGGGAGGAAACAAACTGTCCGTGGTCCAAGTGTAGGCCATGAAGTACCACCAAGAGACGTGGCTGCGTCTCGGCAAACCCCTCGGATGTGCTTGGCACAGATATGGCAAGAACACGGAAACTTAGGCAGTGCCCCTTGGGAGAGGCAGCTGCACAGCAGTGCACAGGCTTCCTGACATTCAGTTTCTCCCAAATTCCTCCTACTCCGTGAGGTATGCAGACACCCAGCTGGGAACAGAGGGCTGCTCCCAGCGACAGCGAACGAGAGCCCCTCGCGCCCAACGGCGGCAACGAGGATCTCCGTCGTGACACAGCTGTGCCAAAAACTGCTGGGAAGGGAATGCTCAGGTTGGGTTTTAAGCTCAAGTTCAGTTTCCAGGGACTCTGAAAAAGTCTGCCAGGTTTACACAACCCAGCAGCCAAGTCAAATTTGAAATGACTAGAACCCAGGTCAGAAATAGGGAAGTACCTACGTGGGGATCAGTTTCTCTTTACACAGACCAAGCCAAACTTCCAACCACCACAGAATGAGAACTGGCAACAGGATGTCCTCATTTGCATGCATAAAACTCACATTTTGCTGATTCAAAGTTAACTGCACATCCAGGTTATTTCACTTGCACAGGAATTGCCTGTTTGTGAACACCAACAGTGTGCTGACCAGTCACACCAAGGCTTCCAAACGTGGCTCTTCTCCTCCGTAGTCCCAGACCGAGCAATTGGTTTGAGTATGTACAAAATGCTGAGAAAACCTTCGAGTTCACATGCTCTGTCTTGTTAGTTTGAATTACTGTAGCACGTTCAGAAATTAGGTTTCTTGACTAAAACGTTGAAACACTTTCTCTATTGACTTTTTAGAATAACCTGAAAATAGACAAAATATGACTATCCATCCGTTCAATGACCAGCAGGAGTCTGGCAACGAGACTTAAAGCATTAATGGAAATTTAAGAATTAACTTTTTTAAAATTCCGTGGGCCTGATTCTTTATAATCCTTACATGGCAACTCCTGTTTTTCCAAGGAATACTTGCCAACATAAGAACCACAGGTGTGTTAGTTGATTTCTTCTCTTTGTATTTCATTTGATTAAACCAAATAATTATGCCAGCATATGAGCAAGGTAAATTGATGTAAACTGCTCCTTCATACCTCAAATGCACACACAAGAGGCAATATTCTTCATAGCCCCATACATTACCGAAACAAAAACTGTAAAAATCTCTGTAAGTAGTGGATGAAGGTGGAAAACTACAGTATTTTGTTGCCCAGAACGTATTCAGCGGTAAGGCTGCAAGAGACAATAAGTCATGGTCAATACAGGTTTTTCACACAGCAGTTCATTCACAGTTACAAATATTGTTAATTAATCACAAATTCATCCTTATATTTTGTTATTCCCTCCCTACTGCTCTATCAGCAAGCTCTCTTGATGGAAGAGATTAGAATATTTTCTCTTTCAGAATTATTACAATGCTTTCCCCCCTTTTTTGGCTTTCAGAGTCTTTCCAAGCAGTGGAAGACCACTATAACGTGAGACATTAACATAATTTAGCCATTCTGGTATATTTAATACTTAACAAGTTGCTGCTATCCCATTGACTCGAGGAACAAAACTTGAGGTGTGCTGAAACTCCCTACCTGGCACTAACGGGTTTTACGCTACTGAAATTTCCCCACTTAAAAGTGAAACGCTTTAGAGTAATTTGAGACCAAAATTAAATACTCACATGGGGACCACCAGGCATTGATGGAGCACCAGCAGGACCAGATGGCACTTGAAAAGGATTAGGGGGCGTAGGATATAGTCCTGGAGCTGGGTATGATCCTGTGGGTGGAGGGAATGGCCCGGGCGGTGACGGTCCCCACGTTCCAGGCGGGACCGTACCCCACGGTACTGTCGGCGCAGCCCCTGGAGTCTGGGTAGGAGCGGAATATGGCCCTGGGGGTGGATATGGCATGCTGGGAGCAGGATACTGCCCTCCCATTGTTGGTCCCCATGCTCCAGAGGGCATGGATCCCCATGGCCCAACAGGAGCAGGAGGTGCAGCTGGCTCTGTTGGACCTCCGTAAGGTCGTGGAAGCTCTGGAAAGGGCATATTTGGTGGAGGATACTGCCCTGGCGGGACAGGACCTGGCACAGTTGGGGGTGGATATGGACCACCAGGAGGAGGGCAGGAGGGTCCAGTAGGAGGAGGAGGAAATGGAGCAGGCGGTCCCGGGGGCATTGAAGGATACATTCCCGTGGGAGGAGGTCCGAAGGGCACGCTGGAAGCCGATGTGTTTGGTGGCAGTCCCGTTGGAGTCATAGGGGGGGCGCTGGGGTTATTCCAAGGGTTGGAAGCCGGCCAGCCCTGCGGAGGCTGCCCGGGCTGCTGGCCAGGCTTGGTGCTGCTCACTTTGGAGGTTTTAGCGGGCGACTGGTCTGGTAAAGCATCTGCCAACTGAAAGACAAAGCGCCGGTGAGAATGGAATGCGCGGGCCGGAATTCCCGGCTGCAGACATCCCCCCACCAGGCGGCTACACCGCGTCCCTCTGCCGGAGGGAAGAGAAGAGCTCCGGGGGCTGCACAGAGATGATTACATTCATTTTTGTGCAGCTCCTATCACTAAGGCAGCAGAGGCATTCTGACAGGCCGCAGTTAAAAAGCCAGAGATAAAAGGCGACCCACCACACGGAACAACAGGCAGCTGCGGCACGAACCTGAAAACATTTCCCTAGATTTCCATTACAGCTATCCTGATGCCATGAAAGCACAGCTCCTTTGTTAATGTCACAGGAGAGAGGCCACGAGGCACCCAGCAGCTTCCGATGTTTAGTCCAGGGATTGCTACATCTACCCAAAAGGAAAACGCCACACTGCGACACAGAGGAAATCTCTCAGCTGTCAGCTCCCCTTTTCCTTCAAAAAACTATGTCAGCTTTTGGAATAATCAACACAACTGGCTGATCTTCAGGAAAGAAAAACTGTTACTTACCGAAAAATCATCAGTTCCAGACATTGTGCTGAAAAGTAAGGTAAGATAAAGTGAAATTTGTTGAAAATAATAAAGGTATTTTTAAGCAAGACTAAATGAGACATCTACGTTTGTCTCATTCAGAGCACAGCAGGTGCTGGACCAGCAGCACCTCGTGGTGCCTTGGTTCCAGAGCCTGTGGCCCACACCAGCTCCTGGAGCACGGATCAGGGTGATCAGTGCTCATGAACACCTGTGCCAGGTGTTGCTTTGGGGATCTCCAGTTAGTGAGATAATGGGAATAAATTAACTCCTTGTGTTTTAGCCCTTGGGTTTATTGCTGTCCCAGCTGCCTCCCTGTGCTCTCAGAATGACCCAAACCTTTCTCTGGGTAAAGTTCCCATGAACAGGAAAGCCCTGAGCCTCCACCTGCCTCCTCCCAGACAGGTGTAACACAGGAGAGCAGTGGGTCACACTGCAATAGGAAAAAATATTTAAAGCATTCATATGGAGCCTGCCCAGACAGGGATGCCTGGGAAGGATTCCAGGTGTTTTCTAAAATGGGATTTGTAAAAGGTAGAGCATAATTCTTGTGGGTGAAGTCAATACCTCTAAACCAAAACATGATTAAATCAGAGAATCATGGAATGGTTTGGGTTGGAAGGGACATTAAAGATCACCTAGTTACAACACCCTGCCATGGGCAGGGACACCTTCCCCTATCCCAGGGTGCTCCAACCCTGTCCAGCCTGGCCTTGGACACTGCCAGGGATCCAGGGGCAGCCACAGCTGCTCTGGGCACCCTGTGCCAGGGCCTCAGCACCCCCAAAATTCTTCTCAATCTCCCCTCCATCCCTGCCCTCTGGCAGTGGGAGCCATTCCCTGGGTCCTGTCCCTCCATCCCTTGTCCCCAGTCCCTCTCCAGCTCTCCTGGAGCCCCTTCAGGCCCTGCAAGGGGCTCTGAGCTCTCCCTGGAGCTTCTCCTCTCCAGGTGAGCACCCCCAGCTCTCCCAGCCTGGCTCCAGCCCTTGGAGCCTCCTCTGGGCTTGTCCCAACAGGTCCATGTCCTTCTGATGTTGGGGACCTCAGAACTGGAATCACACAGATCTTATTGCCTAAAATAAAAGAACTATAGCTTGCTGATGGCTTATCCTCCAATTATTTCAGAATAAATAACAATATCAAGGGTAGAGGATGCTTTTATTTGCATTCACCAATTCCAGTAATTGACTGCAGAGGTCTCACTAATATGTATCCAACTTCCAACCTCTCCACACTTCTAAAAAAAAATAGGCACCAAAAAATAGGGACCAATGAGACATATTAACACATAACCAGAGGTGAGGAACTGTTAAAAAATTACAAAGAGGAGCCAAGTTTTAGAGGAGAGTGTAGGAGCCAGAAAGGAACATAAGAGGAGGGAAAATGTAAAAGACAAGACAAGTTGGTTCTCACAAAACACAAGTTTTGTATTTCCCTTGTGGATGGTGAAGAACTGACTTCTAAGACAGAGAAGGGTCTCGGGGATGGAGGTTTGTACAGAAAGCCCAGATCAAACAGGTTTATAAGCTCCCTTAGGTTAATATATATCCACGTTACATTATATTATTTATACAATCTTCTCTGAAGCTGTATTGTAAGTTTGCTACTATCTACACAATCTCCTGACCTCAGGACAGTTGTGGATCAGACAAGGGGCCATTCAGCTCAGCATCCCATTTTATCTTAACAGTGACCAGTAGAGAAGAACAAGAACAGGAATGACACCCCAACACTTCAATGATTCCAATCTCAGCCACTTCCTAAGCTGTAGACAATTTCCATGGAGTAATAACCCTCAAATAATTCCTCTTCCACAAACACATCCAGTTTCCTCACTTAGATGAGAGGATGTCTCATTTGCCCACTTCAGAGTTGTTCCTACAACACCCACTGGCAAGGCACTCCACAGGCTGCTATTTGTTGCACAAAAGCTACCTCATTTTTTTGTTCTAAACCTGGATTTTACTACTTTCACTTGTTGCTCCTCCATTCTTGCAGCTGAGGAAATCAGCAAGTCTATTCTTATCCACCCTGCCCATGCTGATCATTATCCTACAGATTTTTACCATTTTCTTTCATCTCTCCCTTCTCCAGGCTGAGCTCCAGCTTATCCCCCTGACCCTTGTGCAGCAGCTCTTCCCTACCTTTGATTATTCTCCCTGCCTCAATTTGAGGCTTTTCCAAGTCTTTTCTATCTTTTGGGATGAATGACAAGAAAGAACCACAGAGAATTGAAGATGTGGGATAACCATTGATTTATACAGTACCATAATTATGCTCTGGTTTGTCTTCTATTTCCTTCCTAATACTTCTTCATTTTTCAGCTGCTTTTAGGTCCCTATGGAACTGACACTTCTGTGGCAATATTTCACTCCTCAGTGGCAAGGGTCAGCCCAGCATTTTATATGTGAAATTATATGCACCACTCTACATTTATCTACTCTGAATCACAGCAGATTTATTGCCATTGAATTATTTCTGCCAATTTATTACCTAATCCTTACTTTCCTGAATGGCTTTGTATCAACAAGACAGTGCTCATCTCATTTCCCAAGTTATTTATGACCACATGGAACAACCCAGACCTCTGTGGAAACACAGTGAACTTTTCAAGTTACACCTAATAATTTAAATAACCCTTTTAAGAAATACCTAGTAATTTAAATAAACCTTTCAAGAAATACCTAGCAATTTAAATAAACCTGTCAAGAAACACCTAACCATTTAAATAAACCTTTTAAGAAATATGTATCTACAAGGTTGATGGAATTCAGTGCCTAATTGCACGAATACAAAGGTTTGTTAAAACTCCTGTATTAATTTATAAAAAGCAGTAGTTCTTTCAAGTAAGGACTCTGTCTCAGATGAGGAACATTTCAGATCAAGGACTATTTGTTTAAAAATGAGAAACCAAGTGAACTACATCAGGGAAGTGGTTTCTGCTCCTGTTATTAACAGCTCAGCTGTCTGAGATGTATCTACCACAAACTCAATTTCTCTTCAAGAAATACCTCTTCTGCTAAGAATTCATTAATTTTTGCAATTAACCACACTCAATAATAAGCTGGCAGGGGATTTTGGGTGGTACTATAGTTCAATTTACCTCCATGGACAGAGAAGCTATTTATCAATAACCCCAAAAATAAAGGAAAACAATCATTACTATACAGACAAGTTCAAAAAACTTTTACATAAGTGCACAGACAATAATAACCATCATCATAATCAGGTTATTTAAAAAATCACCAAAACAGGTCAAGAGAATCCTCATTTCTTTAGGCAGATGGAGAGATGGGATAAGACCAACTGAAAACCAGATCTACAACAGACTGAAAATAGTCCACAGAAGAAGTTGGAACATTTGCTGCGAGGGAGAGAAGGAAGAGAAGAAATGAAACTAAAGGAGAAGTCAGAAGAAAATCCTGTGATCTGTCACAAAAGTGTCAGAGAGGAGTAAATTCAAGTCAAGCAGTGGGTGAACATGGTTGAAACAGGCCTGCTTCCCAAATATCCCCAATATTTGTTAGCAGATCATTCCCAAATATTTCTGTGCCATGAAAATGAAGATAACGATTCTGCTGCATTATTTATAAAAAAAAAAAAAAGGAAGAAAAAAAGTAGTTAAGCATAACTTAAATGAGATTTAGTGGCTTTTTTACTTTGGCAAGCAGACAAGAGCAACATTTGTTGGCAACATTTGGGATAACTGAGCCCATGCCAAGCATGTCAAGGATCCTCCTGCAGAAAGGATGCCCTATTTCAGGGATGTTTCTTAAACAGACATTTAATCTGGGTACTGCCACCTTCATTTCATAAAAAAGAAACTGAAATTACCCTTAACATTCAGACAACATATGAACTCATCTGTGCTTAAATCTGGAATCTATATTCCATTCAGGTTGTTCAACACTAGTTGAAGAATTTCAGTCAAAACCTTACAGGAATATCAATTATATTATTACAACTATTGCCCAAGGCATTCACATGCTCACCAATCAGACTCAGAGACAGGGTCAGACAGAAGACCTCCAGTAACTAAATTTTAAAGTGCCTCCAGGTCACACATGGGCTCAAGATTTTAGAAAAAAAAAACAACAAAAACAACCCACACTGAATGGTGGCTTGATGGGATTTTTAGAGTCATTAGAATTAACAAATGGACTCCTGAATTAACCAGTTATCTCTTGAAGCTTTCCTGGTGCACAAGCACTGATATCAGCAGAGAAACCCATTCATGTAACAGACATTCATTCTGCCACATTTAAACTCTACTCCAAATTATCTTCCCTGCAGTTGGGATGAAGAAAGAACAAATGCAAGGAGGGTTCAGGAGTTGAAGTTATTTGGCAGGGAGCAGAAAGACAACAGAGCTGGCAGCATTCAGAGTGAAGTCCTGCTTGCATCCACTGTGCTCTAAGATAAGATTCCCTTTGTTTTCTGAAGGCCAACGCCCCTGGAAACATCTCTGGCTTCCCAGAGGCTGCCAGCTCCAGCTCTGCTGCTCAGGGCAGCACCTCTCAGCCACCTCAGAGCACCAAACTGAAGCCAGGGATGGAGAGAGATGACCAATGCCTGCAAAAAAAAGGCTGCCAGGAGCTGAGTCCCTCTCACCCTTTATCCTGAAGAGCCATGAGAGGCAGGAAGGACTTCACTGCACCTGCCCAGAAATGATATCCTGCAAAACCTTCAGGCCACAGGCCAAGGCCTCCTGGAAATCCTATCCATGAGCTGCTCCCAAAAATGACCAGCAGGTAGGTGAGATAGTGAGGCTGCTGGGCTCACGCTGCCCTGGGAAGGGAGAAAGGCTGGGAAGCACAATTCCAACCCAGCTCTGGCAGGAGAGCTCTTCCAAGAGTGTTCCCAGCCACGGGGTGACTCTCAGGGGGGTCTGTGAAACGCCTGTTTCTGGCAGCCTGGTGCTACGTGTGCCGTGCTAAATCCGTCCTACTGAACAGCTTCCACAACAAACCAGCTCCACGCTGCTTCTTCAGCTCCAAACCCTCTTGGATTGCATCCATCTCACTGAAACGATGGGTGTAGTAGCAATTTTTCCCATGCTTTTGCCTCTCCTGGCTTTTATCCACCATCAGTCCTTACAGACCCTCATTAGGAAGAGCTATCCAAAGCACTTCTTCTAACCCAAAACTAAGCATCAACTGCTTTCCTATTTTTTCTTTTTTTTTAGTTGTATGACATGATTCCAACACTTGATGTGCCAGATTTAGTTCCTGTCTCCATGATCATCTTTCAAACACAGAAAAAGGATTTCTGGATATGCAACAGGCTGTGCTGCATTTCCACTGGGTGGCACGGCTGCCTCGGCAGAGAGGTTCCTTTGTCACTCTAACATGACTAATTCCTACCAGCATCACCTCATCCACAACAGGATTTCTGCCCACATAAGTGTAACTACCCAACATAGCACCCGGAGAAAATGGAAGAGACACCAAGTCTTTGACGGCTTCTAAATGTTTTCTAAAATATGCAAATTCCTGCAGCTTCAGGCGTTAAATATCAACACTTCAGAGTCGGCCTTTAGAGAATCCCAGAAGGGTTTGGGTAGGAAGGGACATTAAAGCTCATCTTGTTCCACCCCCCCTGCCATGGGCAGGGACACCTTCCTCCACAAGACCAGGTTGCTCCAAGGCCCATCCACTTCCAGGGATCCAGGGGCAGCCACAGCTTCTCTGGGCACCCTCTGCCAGGGCCTCACACCCTCACAGACAAGAATTCCTAATTCCCAATCTCCCCTCCATCCCTGCCCTCTGGCACTGGGAGCCATTCCCTGTGTCCTGTCCTTCCATCCCTTGTCCCCAGTCCCTCTCCAGCTCTCCTGGAGCCCCTTCAGGCCCTGCAAGGGGCTCTGAGCTCTCCCTGGAGCTTCTCCTCTCCAGGTGAGCACCCCCAGCTCTCCCAGCCTGGCTCCAGCCCTTGGAGCATCCCCATGATTTCCTCTGGACTTGCTCCAGCAGCTCCATCTCCTCCTGATTTTGGGAGCCTCAGAGCTGGACACAACACTCCAGCAGGGTCTGAGGAAACTGGAGCAGAGGGGCAGATTCCCCCTCTCTCCCTGCTGCTCACTCTCCTGGGATCCAGGGGCAGCCACAGCTTCTCTGGGCACCCTGTGCCAGGGCCTCCCCACGCCCACAGGCAGAATTCCTTCCCAATATCCCAGTGAACCCTGCCCTCTGGCAGTGGGAAGCCATTCCCCCCTGCCCTGGCACTCCATGCTCTTTTAAACAGCCCCTCTCCACCTTTCTTGCAGACTCTCTTCAGGTCCTGGAAGGCCACAATTAGATCACCCCAGATCCTTCTCTTCTCCAAGATGAACCATCCCAGCTCTCTCAGCCTTTCCTCACAGGAGAGCTGCTGCAGCCCTCTGAGCATCTTGGTGGGCTCCTCTGGCCCCTTCCCCATCCTTAAAGCCTCCCTGGTGCTCACATACCATAAAATAATTTGGTGTGCCCTGGGTGTTTATCCATGGGGAAAATAAAGTTAATTGACAAACTAAACCAACAGCTACATCATCAGCGGCTATGAGAGGTTTGGGGATATTTCTGCCCCTTTCCCTGTCTGTTATAAATGAAAAAATGACAAAAGTCAGTTTCCAGATTTTCAGGACAGATGTCTTCAAAACTGACAACCAAATGGTGACATTTGCTGTAAACTGCCAACTACCAAAAAGAAAAGAATTCTTCAAAACAGAGGACCTGGCAGCTTCCAGGACCTGTAAAACACAAAGCCACAAGGATCTGTGATCTGTGCCAGCTCTTCACCCTCACCAGCCCATTCAGTTCTGCAGCTGATCCCTTCACCAGGTCCCCAGGCCCAGCAGATGGGCACGGAGCACAGGGAGGAGCCCAGTTGGTGTGCCAGCTGTGACACAAAGTCACAGCAGAGAGTCTTCCCTGCCACAGATCCCTCCTGCCCACACCACGCAGCCCTGGCAATCCTGACAAAGATCTGTTAGTCCAGCAGCCTGGAACGATTAAAACTCATCTTTCAGAGCTGCCTCTAAATTATCTTGAGAGCTACAGAGCCTCACCTCACAGAATCCCAGAGTGGTTTGGGGTGGAAGGGACTTAAAGCTCATCTCATTCCACCCCCCCTGCCATGGCAGGGACACCTTCCACTGTGCCAGGCTGCTCCAAGCCCTGTCCAACCTGGCCTGGAACACTTGCAGGGATCCAGGGGCAGCCACAGCATCTCTGTTCCCCTCTCAAGCATTTATTGTAATTGTTTTGGATGGAATAAACACGCTGACTCTGAGGAGTGACTATCAGACAGCTTCGCTGCAGGGTTTTGGTGTGCCACCCCCTAAAAAAACACCAAACCCACGTGTCCCATTCCATTCTGGCACACAAACCCAGACACCTTTCTGCCCCTTGGCAGAGGCTCTTTCCCAGAAAAAAAACACTTTTCAGGCCTGACACCTGGCACCTTTCTTCAACTGGCACTGTTCAAATGCACTTGGATGAACTCAAGCTTCAAGAATATCCAAAATGCATCCCAGGGCTGGCCTGATATTCACCACGAATTTTTCCTTCAGCCTCTGATCTGCACAGCTCCCGGGAAGGGCAGTTTCAGGGCGTGTCATTTTGGTTTCAAAAAGACAAAGCAGCTACTTTTTGTTCTTACACCCCTGGCAACGAGGCTGAGCACCAGCAGATCAGCACCGTTTTCCACGGAATTCTCCTGGAAACAAGTTTTTCATCAGAAACAAAACCTGTCAGGCGGGCAGCACTGGCACCACGCGGTGCTGGCCCTCCCCTGTGCGTCAGCTGCCTTAAAACACGTTAAAATTTGATAAACCAACTTCTCACCAACTCTGAAAAAGCGGCTTTCCCGAGCCTTTAGAGAGGAAGCTTTAACCTGAAGTCACTTATGTGCAATCCACGCTCATTGATGTGCTCATTAATAAACTACGGCCGCACAACGCGAAAAAAAAAAAAAAAAAAAAAAAAAAAAGCCGAATAAATATTTAACCCAGCCAAGACAGCGCCGCTACAGAGCCGCCAGGCCCCGCCACGAGCGACCCCCGGTGCTCGGCGGGGACCAGCACCGCCCGCCCCCCGCAGGCGGGGCGCCACCGCCGGGATGTCTGAGGCGCGGCCCGGCGGCCCCGCGGCCGCAGCCCGCCCCCCCCCCCCCCGCCCTCCCGCGCTCCCCGCGGCGGCGCAGGGCCCGTGCGGGCGGCGGGGCCGGGTGCCGGTACCTGTGCGGGGGGAGCCGGCGCAGGCCCGGAGCGACGCGGCGGCCGCAGCTGCACCGCCACCGCGACGGGCACCGGAACCGGAACTGCGTCACGGCGGCCACGCCCGCCACACCGGAGGGGGCGCGCGCTCGGCCACGCCCCTCTACGGCCGCCCGCGTCACCGGCGCCGCCCAACCGCGGTCTGGCCACGCCCACCCACGGCCGCGCCCCGCCCGTAAAAAATCTGCATAATAGACCACGCCCATCGTCCGTGAGGCCACGCCCACCTCCTCCTGGATGAGCTGTGCGGCGCGGGTGGTGTCACGTGACAGCGCGCGCGGCCCCGCCCTTGCCCCCGCGGTCACGTGACGCCTCCGCTGAGGGGCGGGCGCGGCCCCTGAGGGGACCCGGCCTGGCGGCCCCGCGGCTCCGGGAGCGGCTCCTCAACAGCGCTTCAGCACCATTTCCACCGCTCTCGTTTAAAAAAAAAATAAACTTCCACCTTGATTTGTCGCCCCTCCTCGTCCGTGAATCAGAATCTGCGCCCTGCGGTTCAAGACCTGCAGCAGAAGCTGGCAAAGCAAAGCTTACTTTCTGTCCCTTCAACGGGGGAAAAAAAAGTCGAAATATTCATAGTGTAAAAAAAAAAAAAAAAAAAAATCACTTTAACTAGTAAGAAATGAAAATGTAAATTCTGTGTGCAAGGTGAATTGCCATTGATGGTTCCAGTAAAAGCTCCAAGAGCATTGATTTCTTTAGACCTACAGCCGCCAGCACAAACACTTCAGCAGAAGCTGCACAACTCCTGTCACATTTAACAGTGTAATTAACAATCATAGAAACAGTGTCATTAGTAATCATACAAACAGCTGATCCTAATGGATCTATATGACTGCTGAAAATCCAATTCTGATTTTCTTCTCGCCCAACAGGAGCGACGGAAGGCAATCCCGACAGCTCCAACAATTCCACCGCGTTCCTGAGAGCCTTGTCCAAACTCTCCCTGAGCTCTGTCAGCCTTGTGGCCGTGACCACTGGCTGGGATTTCCCCTCATCTTACACAAAACACCACGAAATTTTCACTTCACGTGATCCCAAACCATCCAATTTTCACCTTTCAACCCCTGAAATCTGCGTTTTCCCTCTGCCCTCTCCCTGTGTGCCTCCGTGTCCGCAGCCCCTGTGGCGGGGCCCGGACACACGGCGTGGTTCCCTGCCCTGCCCTTCCCAGCTATGGCACTAATCCCGAGCCTTTCCGTGCCCGGCTAATTCCGTTAAACTCAGCAGAAACGCGGGCACGGGCGATGCCCAGCACATGCCGACCCGGCCACTGGCGCCCTTCCCTTGGGAGTGAGCATCTGTTTGTGCTTTTCAAGGTCATTATTCGGCCGTTTCTGAATTAACAGGGAAAATTCAGCAGCAGGAGCAGGAGCGGGGCGCTGGCAGCCCGGAAACCTTCCCAGGCGAGTGAGCAGCAGGGAGAGAGGGGGAATCTGCCCCTCTGCTCCAGTTTCCTCAGACCCCGCTGGAGTGTTGTGCCCAGCTCTGGGGCTCCCAAAATCAGGAGGAGGTGGAGCTGCTGGAGCAAGTCCAGAGGAAATCATGGGAATGCTCCAAGGGCTGGAGCCAGGCTGGGAGAGCTGGGGGTGCTCACCTGGAGAGGAGAAGCTCCAGGGAGAGCTCAGAGCCCCTTGCAGGGCCTGAAGCGGCTCCAGGAGAGCTGGAGAGGGACTGGGGACAAGGGATGGAGGGACAGGACACAGGGAATGGCTCCCACTGCCAGAGGGCAGGGATGGATGGGAGATTGGGAATTAGGAATTCTTGTCTGTGAGGGTGATGAGGCCCTGGCAGAGGGTGTCCAGAGCAGCTGTGGCTGCCCCTGGATCCCTGGAAGTGTCCAAGGCCAGGCTGGACAGGGCTTGGAGCAAGCTGGGATAGTGGAAAGTGTCCCTGTCCATGTCAGGGGTTGGAACAAGATGGTCTTCAAGGTCCCTTCCAACCCAAACCACTCTGAAATCCTGTGGGAGCTGTAACAGGCATGAAACTGCAATGTTTTTACTGACTAATTTTCATAAGTAATTACTACCAAAACTAAATGGGCATTTGCTATATGTCCCATAAGGACATGACAACCTGTTCTCTGAATTTAAATAAAAGCCACGGGAACTTTGGGCTGACTTCACAGCTCTTTCACAATTGCCTTTCCGAGTCCAGCGATCACTGGGAGCTCCTGCAGGAGCAGCCCTTTCGGCGTGGCCTCCTTGGGAGAAATGAGCAAATAAGAATGAAATCAATCCTCCTCCCAGCCGTGTTCAGGGCACCTTTGCTTTTCCATGCTTGAAAGGGCAGCGCTGTGGGTGGCTGCTGCCGTGTCCTGGGCTGCCAGTGATGACAGCAGGAGTCCCCAGAGCTTGGCGTTTCTTCCTGAGCAACCTGGTAGTTAGAAACCCTAATTAATGAGCAAACATGCAGCCGACAACAGCGGTGATGTCTCACTTTAAATATCAGACTGGGACTGCAAAAGAATTTTTAATCAATAATCTCACCAGCCAACCTCTCCGAGCTTCACATTAGGATCATAGAACGTGTAGAAGTAGAAAAGGATGATGAATATTTCAACTTTTTCTCCCCGCCTTGGGCAATTGCAGCTTTTCAGCTGTGTGTGTGTATCTGCTGAAGGCTGTAAAATGAATCCCAGAATGGTTTGGGTTGGGAGGGACCTTAAAGCTCATCTAGTTCCAAGCCCATGCCATGGGATGGGACACCTTCCACTAGACCAGGTTGCTCCAAGCCCTGTTCAACCTGGCCTGGAACACTGCCAGGAATGAGGCAGCCACAGCTTCTGTGGGCAGCCTGTGCCAGTGTGGAATTTACATTCAATTGATTGATCTTAGTGCCAGGAATAGGTCTTGGGGAGGGCTAACACCGAGCCCTGGCCACATCCTCTTGGAAGATGTTTGCACTTTGCACACTAAATTATGTAATGAAAGAAACGTTGGGGTGAAACAGTGAATTTAAATTGTTCAGAAAGGCTGCTTGGTGTAATGATGTGAGGGCAGTTCTTCAGCACAGGCCTGCATTGCAGGGCCTGCACCCTGCCTGTGCGCTACAAGTGTTGGCCGCTCTCTTTTTAGCTCAGCTTCATGTAAATATTTGGGTTGGAAGGAAGCTCTGGTCTAACCTCTGTCTCAAAACAGGGATAGCTGTGAACCTTGCCTGCCTGAGTTCTGAGTGTCTCCAAAGTCGGAGATTGCTCAGCCTCTGGATGTTCCATCCCTAAAAACAGCCCCTGTGAGTGCTGCCATTATTCCCTGCGTCCCTCAGACTTTCCCTTGCTGGACTTGTGGCTTGTCCTCCTGCCACGTACCTCTGCCCACTCAGTACCACCCGCCTGGATGGCTGGAGGCTGCCGTGAACTCCTTCCTACCCTCTCTTCCCAGCTCAAAAATACAATTTCCACAGCCTTTCTTCATGCTCTGACCCCCAACTGTGCCAGTGGCCCCTGCTGAACTCACTCCGGTTTCAGCATCTCTCTTGTCTTTCAGTGACAAAATTGGGCATAATTGCCTGCCTCAGCCTTTGTTTTGGGGTAAAAGACCAACAGACAATACTTAAATTGTCTGATTCAGTACTTTTCAGGGACAATAGCACAGATCTTGAGTTGTGACAGGCGTCAGAGGCAGGGGAACTTTATCACACCCGGAGGGCTGTTCATGCCGTGAACAGTAAATGCAAAGGAACAATAACAATATCTTTGTTGTACCTCCCTTTTACATCAGCCAGTCAGGAGGAACAGCACACAGTGGATGCATCACTTTGCTATCCAACTCAGGAAAAAAAAAGGTTTTTTTGGTTTTTTTTTGGTTTTTTTTTTTTGTTTTTTTTTTTTTTTAATCAAGTTTAAAATTCTGAAACGTAACGTCAGCTTTCATTAAGAAAATGCCAGTCTCTTGCTGATGGGCTGGAACAGTGAGATATAAGATATTAATCTTTAGTTCCAGTGTTGATTCTTACAGGGCGATGTCACTCGCTTTTCAATTCATGCCTCAGTGTGCTCTATGAACATCAAGCACTCTGAAGAATTAGCTGAGCCACCCTGAAGCTAGATTTTAAAGGATACCAGATGGTATGTTCAGTGCATGTGGTAAGCTTTTATATGCTTTTCCCCTATGGCCAATCACTGACTGATCATTTATTTCAAAACTCTCATAAAATAAATCACTTTGAAAACGACGCTGTCTCTAGTTAATAAGTGCTCTTCCTCAGAGCAGAGGCTTGTTGCCATGAAGATAAAATCATAAAACTGGTTCAAAGTGCATGGGGATGGCAAATTCACCCTATTGAGGAGAGGAGATAAACTGGATTGAACTGGAAAGGAAGCGTAGCTGTCTGCTTGTTGTGAAATTATGAGCAGGTGAACTGTCATTAAAGGCACTCCGACAGTCACTTTGGTACTAGCACATGAGCTTTCTGTGACAACGAGTGAATTTTTTGGGTACATTTTCTTCCCACAGTGGTGGATATGTAAAGCCTTGATCATGTGTCAAGTTACTGTATGAGTTTGTTTTCAGGTTTTGGAGTTAGTGATTATGTCTGGCAGCAGAAAACAGAGCTCTCTTCACTTTTTTTTTTTTTCTTTTTAGTGAATAAGAAGTAGGAAATTCCTCTGTGGGTGACAGCAATGGAACCTACCCCATCATCTGTCCTCTCAGAGAGGTGCTCACCTTCTCCTCACCCCCAGATTGAGAACCACAATTTCCTGGGGGGTTCCAAACCTTTGTCACTGCTCTCTGTCATGCAACCACAGAATCATTTAGGTTGGAAGGGATCTCCAAGGTCATTGAGTCCAACCTGTGACTGTCACCACCCTGTCACTACCAGACAAGAGCACTGAGTGCCCCGTCCAGTCATTCTTTGAACACCTTGAGAGACGATGACTTCATCACCTCCCTGGGCAGCCCTTTCCAGTGTTAACCATGGCGGAATTCCTTCTGATATCCAAAATTCCTTCTGATTCCTCCTCCTGATCCCTTCTTGCCCTTCCCCTTTGCTCCACATGGCCAGTCCCAGAGCGTGGCTCCCAGCATGGTGTTGCAATCCTCGCAGCCTCTCAATGAGTTGTGTGACATTTGCTGTCTGGCTGACAGCCATGGCTCCAACAGGCAGATGATAATATAGAATTATGGCCCTTCGTTCTCTGAAGGATCATGTTTTCAAGTGCTCAGTGCTGTGGA
The DNA here is from genome assembly GCF_026979565.1 of Vidua chalybeata. Taxonomy (NCBI): domain Eukaryota; kingdom Metazoa; phylum Chordata; class Aves; order Passeriformes; family Viduidae; genus Vidua; species Vidua chalybeata. The sequence continues at coordinate 3,474,899 of NC_071535.1, read as the reverse complement.
GAAAAAGCTGGAAAACTTCTTTATCCGAAACCTTGAAAAGAAGATAAAAGTACCCCTTGTTTTATTTCACTCTGATGTTGCAATTGTAAACAAAACTCTTTTTTTTTTTTTTTTTTTTGGAGAGGAAGGAGGAGGAGGAGGTGAGGAGTAACTGAACTGGCTGTGGAAGCTTTGCCCTGGCAGTGAGGGTAGAGTTGATTTTCCCTGTGGTCCAGATGCTCTGACAGATACAAACACACAGGCACATTCACAAATCCCTGGGGGAGAGATTTTAGAATAGTCACAGTGGGACAGCCCAGAGGTCCAGCTGGCCTTATGACTGTGGGCAACACCAGGTCCTTAGGAAAAGGAGAAAGACAAGGAATGTGGAGTGATCCTCCCCTTGCCAAACCTCCAGGCCCCTGACATTTGGCACTCTGGGGTTACATCTGCAGCAGCAGCCACGGGAGACCCACGCAAGGCAAGGCTGTGGGACAGTGTCATTTGTGCCATGGGATGGCTGCTGGTGATCCCTGCTATCCTGTGAGCAGCTCCCAGCAGGAAGGATGTGCCTGGATTGCTAAAATCTCGATCACTCCATTTTTCATCACTTCCCCGTGACACCGGTTGTGGCTGTATCGTTGTGCCTCGTTTTTATCTTTCTGTGTTGGGATCCTTTTGCTCACCGTGAGGCTTCTGTGCTCGGGCACTTTTCTCTGCAAACCTCTGAGGGCCTTTGAGGTCTCTGGTTTAGCACAGCCACTGCCACAAGCCCTGGGGACATGGTTTAGTGGTGAATATGGCAGTGGTGGGGTAATAGCTGGACTCGATCTTAGAGGTCTTTTCCGACCTAAATGATTCTAGGGTTTTGTACATGACATGAAATGCTCGATACCAAGTTGTTCTCTCTGATTCAGATGGGTATTGATGGCGTGGCCATACTGGCAAGGTCAATGATCCACTGATGGGTGCCAAAGAACACATTTACAGGCAAATGGCTTGTAGTAATGCGGGGAATGAGGCACGGAAGGACCGTTTGAGCTCGTGAAAGATCTCTAAGGCATTGATGTGACAAAGGTGCTGCTGAAGGGCATGTGATGAATTATCGACAAGAGTATTGAGTAAAAAACACTCTGCGCAAAGTGTTACATCTAGAGCTGATCCGGGGGTGGGGGCGTGTGGCAGCGTGGGCTGAGCTGCATTCTCTGCTTTCCTGATGCTCTTCTGGTCGTTTCAGTAGTTTTAGGAATCTTTCAGGGTGGGAGATTTTTTCCCCAACATTTCTTCGCTAAACTGGGGTGGGCATTTACCAAGCACCTGGTGCAGCTAAGAGAGTTTATTCCATTCCAGAACTGGGTTTTGTATCTTACCTCTACCCTCCTCGCTCGGGGCAGGGATTTGATTGATGGCCGCAATTCCTTTGCCAGTTTTGGGCTACCTCATCAAAAGAACCCGAATTTCACCCACTGTTACTTCATACAGTTAAATCTTGTCCCATCAGCTAATAGCCATTTAGTGCTCCAAGAAATTCTGTGGGAATAACACCCATGCTATTCCTCCTCCTTCTCCTCAGCTTTCAGGCCCTGATTAAGCAAATAGCTTAAGTGCCAGGCTGAAGTGGTGCCTTTTAGTTGCTAATGCCATGCAAAAAATGCCCTGAGAATAAAGCAGTTTTCATGATCACTGTTAAGAATCCCGCTTCCTTCTTTGGGTCTTATTTTTCCATCAGCCTGCTGGAAGAGTACAGCCAGAAAACAGATTAGCCCGGGACGGACTTCTCAACTAATAAACAAACCACAAATACACTTCTTAGTCACATTTTAGGTCAAATGGATTTGTCAAGTCAATAGTCGCCCAACTATGAAGGAGTCCTATAAATAAATGAGACTTATATATTTTTAATATCTGCCTAAAAGAGATTCTTTAAAGTGCAGATAGAGCTAGAATTACTGAAGTCAAGATCATTTCCAGAGTCATAAAAAAAACAAAACAAAACAAAACAAAACAATAATTTGAACTTTTTAACCTTGGGCTTGTTTCCAGCCACATCTCTCACAATGATAATAAATTCAGAAAATTCCATGAAAATCTCTATTCTTTGGACTCTTGTGGCATTTAGCATAATGCTCTCAGTTCCTCTTTCTCTTATGAAAACAGGAAGAAATTATGCAGGGTAGTAGCTGTTTAAATACTAGAAATTCTCCCTGGGGAGAATTACAGCCATTTCAGTGATAAATTGCAAGTGAGATAACGGAAGGTTGGAAATTAGCCTGATCCAAACTTCATTTCCAAGCTTCCTCACTGATTTCAGGGCTTTTTGGATGAGGTTTCAGACGAGAAGGTCTCAACCCTGCTGAGTTTGAGTGGCAGGTTTGCCTTTGTGCAGGCATACGCTGGGGAGTTCTCGTTGAAGCAGGGCGAAATAATGTCAACTCAGCACTGGATTTTTTATTTTTTTTTTTTTTCGCATGGAATCCTACATCTAGGATTCATCCCGAGCCTTGCCAGCAGCCAGGCTGCTCTTCCCCCGCCGGAGCAGAGCCTTACAGCCCCAGGCTGTGAGTGAGCATCATCCCTTACCTCAGCTCTCCCTGCCTGGGGGCCAGCACTCCTCCTCCCGTGAATGTTTGCATTATTGTCTGAAGAAACAGATTCCAAATCCCCACCGTAAGCTCTTTCCCCCCGCCAGGGGCGAAGGCATCCTAATTAATTAGCGGGAATACGCCTCTCTACGGCCATTTAGAAAGCAAAGGGACTGACTGTTGTGATAAAGTGCGCGGCAAAACATCCCGGGCTGAGCTCTAACAGCATCGCAGGGACCTGAGGACGTAATTGCCTTGTTATTTCCGTGCTCCCCAGGGCTGTGCTGGACACACTTCAGCAGAACGGGCACTTAAAAAGTGCTTCCAGCAAACTCCGCTCCCCACTGCCTGCTTTCCCAGATCCCTCGTTGCCTTTGCTCCGCTTGGCAGGAACTCGTTTTCCTCCTCCTCCTCCTCCTCTGGGAAATTCCCGTCCTTTGATTCCCCACGCCGTGACTGCAGCCCCGGCCGTGGTTAACGCTGCAGAGCCCGCCCGCCTCCACCACGGCTCCCGGAGCCATCTCTTGTTTCCCACTCGGAATTTCTTCGCGACGTGGAGCATCTCCTTGGTCTGGTTTCGAGGTCTGCAGCACCGAGCGCCTATTGCAACACAAATGAAGTGAATAACACTTCCTCGGTGATATTCTCAGCGCCCGGGCCGGCTGGTGACCTGAGAAAACCAGTCTTGTTCGGGACCGTGTCACACTCCTCCCTTCCCTCGGCGCTACTTCGGCTGAACACATTCTGGGAAAACAAGAAGATATGCTGCCAAAATAGCAGAGAGGACCAACTCCCCAAACAGGAGGCCTCCCCCCAGGTTGAACCACGGGTTTAATGAAGTAACAGGAGGTAAAAACAACCAGAGCAGTGCTCTTTAAACTTAATAGTTCCTAATCGCGCACATTGTTTCTGAAGAACACGTAGGTAGGAGCAAGGATTGCAGGATAAGACTCCAGCGAAACCATTATGCTGAAGTGCAGTTAAAAATGAAAGGACTCTTTCCCTCAGCAAAGATTTCACCGAGGTTAGGTCTGCAACTGCTAGGAATTGTCTTTTAGGCAATGTATACATTACACGTGTGCTAAAATGTATTTTCATAGTTAAAAACGAGCTGTAATTAGGAAATTAATTAAGTGCACTTTTCTGGAGATCCACTCTCATTCCCTCACTGATTTCCAGACAGTTGTTTGCAATGACTCTCCCTACTGACAGAAATTCAGACTCTTTATAACATTTAGCCCATAAATGCAGAATCATGGAATCAAAGAATATCCTGAGCCTGGAGAGACACAAAAGGATCATTGAGTCCAAGTCCTGGCCCTGTGCAGGACAGCCCCAAGAATCCCAACACATGCCTGAGACCATTGTCCAATGCAAGAATTCAGTGTTTCATTTGAAGCAACTTCATACAATAGTGCTTATTTTTATTTTGAGATGAGCAAAGCACACACTGAAAAATTGGCCACTGCCTGAGCTCTTCCTTGGGCCTTCACTCGTGGCCCCTCTGGGGTACAGAGGACTCGTCCATATAGACTTTTGGCCCAGCCTGGCATGGCCATGGATGTGTTCTGCTTTTAGAGAAAACCAAGTAAATCGTGTCTTAGAGTACCAGAAGGAATTTTGGATGCTCCTGACAGCGCTCCAGCCAGCAGGCAATAGAGGGAAGTGTACATGGGTTTTTTGCTTTACTCCCTCCCAGTGAGCATTTCAGGTTAAGGTGAATAAGACCCACTTGTGATTTCAGCTGTTACGGTATTAAATTTCATTTGCTAATGCCATATGTTATTTGTGTACTAACAAATGTGCCGTTTTTAGCTCGTAAAGTGCTGAATGAATTTATCTGGAATAACTTCCACCCTAACGTGGCCAAACATTTGGCAAGCAAAGTTCCAAAGTGAGCTTTTGGGAGTTGTATTTGATGACAGTGTGTGGGTATCGAAATAATTAGGAGTGCGGGCTGGGGGGAGGAGGACAGAAGATTACAGAGCAGGGACACAACTCATAGCTTGGGAAGCCCTTGGAAAGAGGTGACTCCGGTTCCTCAGTTTCCCTGTCTCCTCTTTCTGCCTCCTTCTTCCCCTTCCTTTCCCCCTTGATAATCCTGCCTGTCTGGAATCAATAAGAGGAACACATCAGATAAGGCAAGGGATTATTTCCTTATGCTTTTGCTATTATATGAAGCACAATATCAAAGTATTCTGTGCATCCTCCCAGCTCCTTGTGAAAGAAAGGATCCTTTATTCCCTGGCTGGCCTTTTGTCTAGCCAAGTATCTGCCACCCACTCAGGTAATTTGTACCAACAGATCATACCTGTGGTAGCAGAAGATCCTGTCAGGAGGGAATATCCAGCAGAAACCAGGCATTGCTCATGTGTGAGGAAGGCTGGCTGGAAAGGGGAGGAGAGCTGATTTTTTTTTCAACTCCTCTGGAGGAGGGGGAGACTTGGGAAGAGGCCTTTGCTCAAAGAGGGGACTTTTTTTAATCTTACCTTAATAAATGTGTGTGTTCCAGTGAGATGATGAAGTGCCTCATCTGCTGAGTGCTCAAACTCACACCTTCCCACTCAGTGTCCCCCTCGGCCATATCTTCCCCAATAAAATATTCTCTTATTCCCCCTTCATATGTGCCCTCTCCTTGGGCACAGGACCCAGATTCCTGGTGTACAAGGACAGCAGATCCAGCAGCATCACACTGGGATACAATTTGTCTCGGAGAGTATAAAAATGACAGGAGTGCAGAAATGACAGGATGTCCCCGTGGCCAGCCCTGCGGTACCTTGGCGGCGCCGACATCTCAGGCAGCTCCCAGTCTGATGCCAGAGGTTCTGCTGGGAAGAGAGGGACAAAACCAGCCTTCAGCTTGTCCTCAGCTTCCAGCTTGCCAGGTCAAAGATGTCAAAAAACCACCAGGGTGGGGGGTTCCCATTCCCCCTGCTGCGAGGTCATAGCCAGCCCCACAGAGAAGAGGCTCTGCTGCACCCCAGCACTGGCTTTTTGCCTTGCTCCAGCTGTTAACCCAGTTCCCCTCTCTTGCTCCTCTTTATCCCAGTCTGGTTATCCTTCCTGCTCCTGCAGACACCCTTCCCTCGGGCTGACAGCACCCTTTGTGTGTTTGTTGCATGAGAGGCTTCTGGAATAATACTACAATGCTGATAAAGAAATTAAGTTTGGGGGTGTGTGGGTGGATTAATTTCTAATATGCTAAAACCATCCAAAAAATAGCCACAAACCTGAAATTACCTCAATTTGCAACAGTGCAAATGTCATATTTGATAGAGTTACTCCCTTTTCACTGTCCCAGTGTTCATAAAGTCCTTTCCTCCTTCCCCTGACTCAGAGGATGAGAAGTTTTGGATGGCTCCTAATAACACAGCCAGTGCTCAGACTGATTATTCTTGACTAAAGTTGCTTAATTTTTTTTTTTTTTCGGGCTTTGGATATCAATTAAAAGAACACAACTCTTTTGTCTTGTGTGTTGCTCCCCTCAAAATAATGAACTGTTTAATACACCAGAGGCAATTTCAAATTATCTAGTTTAATGAGGAAGGTTGTGACGGAAGATTTATTACCCGTTCTGATCTGCTAATGTATTTTCTCAACCATTCCAGCAGAACCAATCACTGTATTTTCATTATACACTCTATTTTCAGGGCTTCATTAGTTGTAGACTAAAAATAACAGTGAAAGTCTCAATCTGAAAGCTAATTCAATTTTTTTAATTGGAAACAAAATTTGATCAGACAACTTTCTAATCATAACAGCATCAAGCATCAAGACCCTTACTAGGTGTTTTGTCCAATTTGAAACTTCATTTGGCTACACATAAAGACCTGACCTAGAAATACAATTGTGTAACTGCTTGGAAGGACAAACCCTTTTCCTGAACAAAAAAAATCCCATGTTAGCACAAGCCATGGACTGTGGTCTAGTCCAACTGACACATATTAAAAATAAAAGGTCTGGCAGTGAACCTGCTCATCTGAAACAAACTCAAGAGATGCTTTGAGCTACTGGCTCAACATCAGACTTAAGAAATAACTAAGACTTTTTCCCCCCAATGAATTAAAAATAAAATTAAGGAAAATAAGATGGAAGAGCTTCTAGATAGCCAAACGATCTCCTACCTTCAATCTGGATTCAAATCTGTGGGTTGGCACTTCCCAGCAATGTTGGATTTTAGGACGTAACACGGGCCCAGTGTTTTTCCTGCTGCATCATTTTCATGTGCAAGAGCCACAGGAATAACAAGAGGACAGGGAAGAGGGATCCATATTCCCAAGGCCCAGCTTTAGCAGAGGGACTCTGGCTTTGGCCCTCTACACAGGCCAGGCATCCTTCCTGGGAAGTGATGGCAATTATGTTGTGGGAATGTTCTTCACAGGACCATGGAGTGGTTGGGGCTGGAAGGGACCTTAAAGACCATAACATTCCACCCCCTGCCATGGGCACTATCCCAGGCTGCTCCAAACCCTGTCCAACCTGGCCTTGGACACTGCCAGGGATGAGGCAGCCACAGCTGTTCTGGACACCCTGTGCCAGGGCCTCACCACCTTTACAGGGAAGAATTTCATCCTAATATCTCATCCAAACCTACTCTCTGTCAGTTTGAATCCATTCCCCCTTGCCCTGTCACTCTGTGCTCTTGTGAAAAGTTCCTCTCATGTTTTTTGTAGGCTCCTGTCAGGTCCTGGAAGGCCGCAATTAGGTCACCCTGAAACCTTCTCTTTTCCAAGCTGAACAATTCCAATTCTCTCAGCCTTTCCTCACAGGAGAGCTGCTCCAGCCCTCGGAGCACATTGTGGCAGCCACGGGAGCTGTGCTTGCTGCAGGCATCCCCAGACTGGTCCCAAACCCCCACTGTTCTAGGGATTCTCCACAGCAATAAAATATCTGGGATGCCCACACAAGGCCTTCCGTGGGGCACTTGGCAGTCATTCCTGAAGGATCCCCACAGGAAGATGTTTGCAATGACCTGCCTGTGGGGAGGCTGGGCTGAGGATGTGTTTTGTCCAGATAACGCATCACCCAGACGCCCAGGGGATTTTTAAAAGGGATACAGGGAAGTTATTGCACCTCCCGCCAGCCCCACGCTATAGATTTTAGATGCATAAATTATATATTTACGTTCAAAACTCTATTATTCATAGAGTTGAGTAAACAAGTATTGATTTTTACACTGTAGTGATGCAGAGGCTCCTCTTTCACCCTGGGTACCTCGGACCTCATCGGTGCTTCCTGAGCAAGGAGCATCCTTTAGCGAGGATGATCAAGTTTAAAACCAGCTGGCTGCCAGTGCTGCTGGGAATGGAAATCAATGTGCATTTCCTTCTGAATGGACACCTCTCCACCCACGCCGCGTCACGTGCAGCTCGCCGGGATGCGGGGCCAGACAGAGCGGGCGGAACGCGAGGGAAGGGAGGATGTGTGAAACCATCTCAGCTCACACACAGCAGCCTCAGCTCTCCCACCTCCCGGGCAGAGGCTGTGCGACTAGAGCAGAAAAAAAGGGAGCTTGAATGCATTTTAAAAGTGATACTACTGCAGAGATCATATTAAACCCTTTGTGAAGGGTCTTGTGTTTAAAATTAAATATTTCTCTCTATTAAATATATGATGCCACCATGCACATCTAGGGGTGGCAGAAAAAACAAGTCCTCCAACTGCATTTTCCAGTGCTCCGTTGTTTCAGAGGTTAACCAAAATCACTTACTTCATGGGTAACTTTGCTATATTGAATCAATGAACAAGTTCCTTATTGGATTTTTATTGCAGATAAAATTGACAGGGAAAATCACTGGGATATACTTAAAAATGGGAAGGAAATGTACGTTTACAATAAAAAGGTCTCTGAAGGTCTCTTGTTTCATAGGAAGGAAGCTGTCTTTTTAGTGCATGAACTATAAAAAATGATTAAAACTGAAGAGAGACAGGAAGCTGATAATTTGATTTATCATCTTAATGGCTATGATTCATGAATAAATAATATAATGGTTTATGTCTCTCTTGTAAAAGAAGTAGAGAAGAGCAATTTGTCTAATAAATGACTTCAAAAATTACAGCTGAGTCTTGTTTGCCACATTTGTTCTATTTAAAAAGAATGAGCGAGTATCTTATTTCTTATTACTTACTAGGACATTTGTTGTATTATTTATAAGAGTCAAAAACCTTAACTAAAAGCCACTCATCTCTGACCACAGTCTCCCATTAGCTTTAAATTCAGGAAAGAAAAAAGGATTGATCACTAGATCAATAAATCTAACCTTGGATCTGACTAAAAGCTTCCTTTAACCTCCTTCCTTCAGCATCCTTTTTCAAAATTAAAGTATCCCCGTCTTTAATTATTTAAGAGCATGTCAATTTTATAGTAAGGCCCTGTATGACTGCATCATACAAGGATTTCTTCTTTATACTGGAAGCCTACCAGCATCTTTAAAAGGAAAGCGTTTAAATCATGATAATTTGTTGGGGTTTTGTTTGTTTGTTTGTTTGTTTTTGAAATTGGATGTGCTGCTATAGATATACATATCCTGCTCCAAATACACCCTGGATTTCATCAGGACAAATGCTAGAATTGGAAAATGGAGAAGAAATGTGTATTCCCAATTATCAGACACACAAACTACCCCAAACCCATCAATGATTCTGCTGGAGCTGAAGTTGCTCTGTATCAATGGCCCCGGGACAACGAGTGACATTGTTACAGACCTGCAAAAAGTCATTCCAGGCAAAAGCAAACTCCAGAGGACACAATTAATGGAAAGAGTGTTTAATTTTTTTCTAAACCATTCCATAAAAATAACTTGTTTGCCCAGCATGCATCAAGAGCCTGACCATTTCCCTCCCTCTTATATCAAAATAATTTAGGAAAATCAGATCTTTTTTAACCAGAAGCTGTTCACACCAATTCAATACACTCTGTTTCCACTGTGCTGCTGTGGGACAACCTTCAAAACAATTCAAAGCACATCTTGCAGACACAATTCCTGATGCAAAGCTGGTTGGGTGCCCCCAAACAGGGGAGCTGTGACCAGAGTCACCTCTGGATTTATGACTTTGCTCATCCACTGGCCTGCTGCATAATCTTGAACACGTGGATTTGGGCACATCTCTGCACCTTCCCTTGTTCCACTTTAAATCTTCATCCTGAAGAATGGGGGATTTCTGTCTTGGCAGGATTTGGGCTGAGAAGAGAGGCTGTGGACTCCTCATCCAGGGAAGTGTTCAAGGCCAGGTTGGATAGAGCTTGGAGCAATCTGGGGTAGTGGAAGGTGTCTCTGCCCACGGCAGGGGGTGGAACTGCATGATCTATAAGGTCCCTTCCAACCCAAACCAGTTTGGGATTCTGTGATTCTAGAAAATAGAAGTGCTTACCCTGTTTTTGAGGCTAATTGAAAGAGGGTTTCAAAACTGAACTCAAGACTTGCTTGTCTTTGGGCCAAGGTGTTCTAAGGTGGTACTGGAATGAGCAGCACTGACAGGGCTGATAATGACAGCAGTGGGAGGAAAACTTTAGGGTGACAATTCTTGGCATATTGTAAAACCAGTCCTACCAGGTTTATTTAAAACAGAGAGGGAAAGAAGAGAAGAAAAAAAGGTAAATGGGTTTAAACAAAATAGACCTTTTGAGTTCTTCTGTTTCATAAAACGTGTACAGTTCGTGGCATGGAGCTTGCACGGACTGCATGTGTGACACAACTCAGTGTCATTAGGGACAAATGTCACAGAGCTGGACAAAAATCAGGAAAAAATAGTGGGAACTTTCACAAAATCCCATTTATCAATACTTTCCACATATGATTTCTCTAAACTAATGCAATTAACTGCCCCACAGTCCAAAGGCACTACTTTTATGTGCCACACCTTCTTCCCCCAACTGCTGTATTATATAGGTCTCCTAATTTTGGAGTACTCAAGATGTTTTTGGGGTAAGTGATGCATCAGCTCATGTCAAAACAATGTAGGCTGAATCCAGAATGACACTGAAACACGTGTTGGGGAATGATACCCCAAAAAAGGTTCTCTCCTGGCCTTTCATTTCCAAGGGACAAAATCTTTGCTGATTTGAAAATGTCCATGGCCTTCACTAACTTCTGAAGCACAACTTTCAGTCAAAATCTAATTTTTGTGGTCCTGCCATAAAAATAATGCTAATCCCTATCTAAAATTATGAGCTTTTTGCCTTAATTAGGAGCTTCTGAAAGAGAATTTTAATCAAGCAGACTGCAAATATCTCTGACGTCACTCCAGATCTTGAACCAGAAGCTCTTCCTTCCTACTGCAGCCACCCAAATCCCAGCCCACCATCCCACTGTGATGGGCACAGTGGACAAGAGCAGAGCAATGATGATCCCTACATTGCATCTGGAAAATGGCAGTGACAGGGTAAAATAGACTTAGCAATATAAAGCTGCCCTTGATAACATAGAGTTTATGCAAAAGGCAATGAATGGAAGCAGCACAAGATAAAAATTACAGAAAAAAACAGGGTGATTTTCTGCCATCAGTCCCACAATTCCATTTGGATATGGAGGAAGGAAGATCTCAGCTGGGATAAGCCACTGTAAGTGTATCAATAAAGCCACGCTGATTTATAGCAGCTGAGAATTCGTCCTGGAGCGCGTTCATCCATGAGCGATGCCATGGATTGATGTGTTAGCATTTTCTCCCTGGAGACTTTGGTTCCAAACCTATTTAAAACCCAGTGAAAACAAACGGGCTGGTCTCTAGGCAGATGTCCCTGGAAATCTGTTTACATCATCACAGTGGCAGCAGCTCAGTGGAAAGGGTTTTATCTGCTCAGGTTGGGGGTAAGGGCAGGGTGGCAGGTCCTGCTGGAGCTGCATGGCAAAGCTCCCTTGGTAATTCCTGAGCAGCCACCTTGCAGGATGGATTTGATGTCCACAAATCTATAGGATTCTCTACCAGGTGAAATGAAAAGATCCAAATATAAGTATTGCTTAGTCTGAGTCTACAATCTTGGAGGCAGACTCCACAGCACTGTGTTCTACTGCTCCTTGCCTGCACACAGATTCCCAAGGGATCAGTGATGGGTCCAGTCTTGTTCAGCTTATTCACCACCCTGGATGAAGGGACAGAGTGTTCCCTCAGCAGGTTTGCTGGTGATACAGAACTGGGAGGAGAGGCTGACACACCAACAGGCTGTGCTGACACTCAGCCAGACCTGGAACAGGCTGGAGAGATGGGCAGGGAGGAAGCCAAGGAAGTTCAAGCAGGGTGCCCCTATCCTGAGAAGAATGACCCCATGCACCAGCCCAGGCTGGGGGCTGAGCTGCTGGAAAGCAGCACTGTGGAGAAGTGCTGGGGTGAGCCAGCACTGTGTCCTTGTGGCCAAGGAGGCCAATGGAATCCTGGGCTGCATGAGGGAAAGTGTGGCCAGCACGTCGAGGGAGGTGATCCTGCCCCTCTCCTCAGCCCTAGTGAGGGCTCAGCTGGGACTGCTGTGCCCAGTTCTGGGCTGCTTAGTACAAGAAATGCAAGGAATTGCTGGAGTGGGCCAGTGGAGGGGCTGTGAAGGTGCTGAGGGGACTGGAGCATCTCTCCTGTGAGGAAAGGCTGAGGGAGCTGGGCATCAGCTCTGGAGAAGTGACAGCTGAGAGGGGAACCAATCAATCCATACAAATACCTTAAGGACAGGTGTCAGGAGGATGGGAACAGACTCTTTCCAGTGGTGCCCTGAGACAGGACAAGGAGCAACAGGCACAAACTGAAACACAGGAAGTTCCATCTGAATATGAGGAAAAACCTCTTTACTGTGCAGGTGATGGAGGCCTAGAACAGGCTGTGCAGAGAGGTTGTGGAGTCTCCTACTCTGAAGATGTCCAAAACCCACCTGGATGTGATCCTATGCTTGAGCAAGGGGCTTGGATGAGATCCTCTCCAGAGCTCTCTTCCAACCCCAACCATTCAGTGATAACCTCACCCACAGGTCATTGCTGATTTTTTGATAGGAACCTTCACATGCATGAAATTAAACACATTTGTAATTCGGCAGGCGTGGGGCTCAGTTTCAAAAGCATTTTGAGAGGATACAAAGGCTCCCTGTAGTCCAAGGAGAGGAGACAATGTGGTTGTTGGAGTTACAATTACACCATCTCACATTCTTTTGGCAGAGGAGCTCCGGGCCCAGTTTGGGAGAGGAGATAATGCACGAACAGGGATCAGAACTGCAGGTCTCTGCTGCACGTCCTGTAGCTGCACCCTGAGGCCAGCCTGGAGTTTCCTGCCTGAACCCACATCCACTGAGTCTTGTGGGATTCCACCAACAACTCAGCAGCAGATCTGCCTATCCATGAAATGTAAGTAATGCTTTTAGGAGCATTATCCATGCATGGTTTTCCCGTACATGGAATTTGGCAGGAAGCCATTCGACCGAATGCTTCACATTGCAAGAAAAACCAGCAGATTTGTTTTCTTTTTAAACTATACTTATTAAAAAAAAACAAGCCCCCTACTAACAAAGTAGGAAAGTTATTCAGCATCACCTCAGGCTCAACCATGCAGAATCAGATGGTTAAATATGCAGATTTTAAAGGAAATATCTTCCTTCCCTCCCTCCCACCCTGTGCTTTATCATTGAAGCAGCGGCAGCTCCTACTGCAAAAACTGGGTATTTCATATAATGCAACAGTGAAACAGAGTTCCCAAGTCCAAGCCCCATCTATCATAAGTAACTACATGATTATCTCTTCCAGACACTGATCAAATCCCAGTTTATGAGCAGTTTGCTTTTTACTGCTATTATACAAAATGAAAAGCTCTTCCAGAACCCTGCTGCTCTGACGACGATGAGTCTTCCTCCTCTCCAACCAAAACCTTTTCAGGACCAGTTTATACATGTTTGTTCCTGCACTGAGTGTTGTCCTTAACTTGAATTGTTTTTCCTCTCCCTGGTATTTAGTCCCCTGATATATTTATAGAAAGATCATATCCTCTTTCAAACTTCATTTTGCTTGGAATAGTAATGTTAGAAATAGACTGACGAATTTACTGCAGTGGATAGGGATGGACAGACACACACACACAGAGAGGCTAGAGCACTCATTTTAAAAGAAATGCAGAAAATACAGATGAGTCAATCTTTAGTTAACAGTGCATTATTTCAATCATGTCAGCAACACGTGTCAACTACAATAGAAAAGACAGATCAAGTTCAAAACTGGTTTTCAGGGGGTTTTAGATCTAATGACTATCCATCTATAGAAATACCAGAAAGCCTACCTGGAATTCCATAAAACTCTAGCCTAGGGACAGTTCAAAAGCCCACAATGAACATAATTTCTAAAAAAGAGAGCTGTGAAGACTCAAAAGTACATTTAAACAGAGACTAGTTTGGGTGGTAAATAATATGCAGAAAAAGAAAAAAATAATCAAGTTGCTATTTAAAAAAAAACCTATAAGGAAAAGAGATTGAACATACTATTGTCTGTTTGGAGAAAATTTCTTTCACAAAAATATTTTCTAGCTTTGCTGCTCTGGTACATCAATCCTGAGCACTCTAACTTTTGACTTATAATGATATTCCTTCAGATACAGCTTCACCGAGGGAGGAATGGGAAGTGCATCGATACCATCATAAGTTGTACAGTTGCAAATGACTGTTCTACATATATGCTGGAGAGAGAAGGGAAAGGTCCTGTTCAGGGGAGTGGATAAAAGTGGTTCAAAGAACATACAGGAACTTGGATCTTTGTAGTGTTCTAGGAGTCCCGTGATGTCAGGAGAATGGAAGACACAGGGATCATGGGCATCGAAGCTGAAGTTGTGATTCCACTGCTCTATCCGGGCGTGGAGGGAGCGACTGTAGCGCCTGAAGCTCACGGAAAACAAATAGTCCTCCTGGGCAGAGTCTCTCAACAGAAACGTTCCCTCTGGCTTCCCTTCCAGCAGCGCCTCAGCTGCGTATTTATCCATGACTCCCCAGTAGCAGGGATTGTTATTGATCTGGAGGAGGTCTGGCACTAGGCAGTGGACATAATCAATCTGGGTGTGGTATTTCGGGGGCGTTTCCATCCGTAGCAGCTCGTCATCCGTTTCCCACTTGGGCTTGTTTCGTTTTCGAGAACTTGTGCACAGAGTTATGACTTCATCATCGGAGTCCATGTCGCTCTCATCTCTACTGCTCCTTGCCACCTTACCTGTCACCAGCTCAGGCCTCGGGTCACCCCGGCAGGAACTGCTGTCAGTGAAGTCACAGGACTGGGAGGGAGAGTCCATCCCCCCATTGGCAATCTCCTCGTCTCGCAGCTGATCCTCCCTTTCCTCGTGCTGGGATAAATCAGCAATTATCCATTCTTCTGCCTTTGGACTTATAGGGGCCGTGTGCCTTTTGATCAAGTGCCACCGGAAAGCCAGCTCTGAGCGCGGAGGGAAAGGACACTTATCCAGCATCAGCTCACTGATATGGATCTTCCTTTTGGATGGCAGTCCCGAGGCGTGCCGGCTGCTGCAGTTCTTTATGGGAAAGCACTGACCCACAGCATCCTGCAGCTTCTGTTTGAGAGACCGGCCCAAAAACCTGTGGCCACAGGACCGGTCTAGATCCAGCTCGATGGACGAGCAGCTGTACTTCCTCTCTTGGCTCCTTAAATTAGTCCCTGACCTTCCTGCAGCACTTGCTGGTTCGGCATCAGGACAATGCTCGCTTTTCTTGGACCAGGAGAGCTTCTTCCCACTCCAGACATACCCATCCTTTCTGTCTGCACTCCTGCTCCGGCTGCTTTTGGGCCTCACATCTGCGCTTTTCGCACTGCTGTCCTTGTTTTCTGCCATTGTGACAGCTTTGCTTCACAAGCTGCCAGGAAGCACACGCTGTGTTTCTTGTGGGGTTTTTCTACATAAGGAAGCTTCCTCGAGGCACTTTCTGGAAATATCTAAGGAAAAAGAAAACAGAGCTCAGTTAACTGCTAGGCACGCACAGAGCACAACAGCAGTGCTGGTGGAGACAGGACAACAGTGACAATGAATTGCTGACCATGTAAAAATCGTGTGATTGAGGAGAATTCAGTACCGCACCCCACAAATACCAGCCTGATCTCAGAAAAAGCTCTCTTAACCCTTCCTTGGGAAAAGCATCCTCCAGAATAAAACTATTTTAACATATTTGTTGAGTTTTCATTCTGATTATGCAGCAGAGCAGAACGTTTTAGGCGTTGGCAACCCCATTGTGCCAGGGCCCGTTTCAAAAGGAAACCCTTCCTGGGGCAGGTGATACTGCTTTAGCTGTTTATGGAGCAAATTCTGCTGCATCTCTTCCAAATAACCTTTCAAGAAGGAACAAACCAGAACAGAAACAAGTAGGTCAGAGTACAAAGAACTACTGTACCTAGATGATATGCCTGTTCTCTACTAATCCACAGGATGGGGTGCCAGAGATCTTTTTCTTAACTGACACTTTTGGGTCACTTTCGGGATAAAAAAAAAAAAAAAACAAAAACACCAAACCTAAATTTTATCAGTCACAGATTCTGTCAGTTTCTGAAAGCTGTTTTCCTCTGCCTTTTCAAAGGAAGTGAGCTAGGAAATACTGAGGCCCTAAGGGATTGAAATATCTGGGGCTTTACATACTGAAAAGGATTAAAACAATCCAGCCCCTTACTAAAAGCAATTTTAAAAGGCCGTGAAAGATGGAACTGCTTATTACTCATTAGAGAAGGAAGTTTACATTATTAAAATCAGTGTTGCTTTGAGACCTACGGTTGCTGATTTCATTTTCTTTTGTTTCCAAAGTTATATTGAATTCTCAAATAGATAAGAGGTTTCCTTTTGACTGCTGCACTTTGAAAAAAAAAGATGAAAAAAATCCTCTTTTGATTACTCAGTTGAAAGTGGAGCAGGATTTTTTCAAGATACACAGATAGCAATATGGTATGGATGCTATACCCCCGAGGCATGGCAGGATGCAGAAACATTTCCCATCACTTATCACAATCAGGATATTCTATGATTCTGTGATGCTTCCACACCAAAACCATGCACAGCTCCTCTGTTGCACTGGGGCTTTTTTTTCAGCTGTGGGTTTTTCTGTGTTGTTTTGGGGTTTTGGACTTTTTTTTACAACTAATTGACATGGTAAATAATAAGCAGAAAAAGAAAAGGGCATCCACTTCCTCTCTCCATTCAATCCATTCTCATCATCAGGATTAGCCAGCATGACACAACCTCTCTGCAGTCCCCCGGGGCTGCGCTGCGCAGGCTGAGTTCGAGCCTCTGCTTTCAGTAAAAGAACAAGACAGCCTTGCCAAAAGGCTCACATGCAATCTGTGGGCCAAATGCATCCCAGATGGAACTTTCACCCAGGAATTTTTCACATTGCATTCCTTATTTAAAACCCACAGACCTGAGAGCTGTGGGGGAAAGGAAAAGGCAGGGGAAGGGAGGAGATGCAGAAATGTAGAATGAAGGTAAGATAGGTTCAATATTGGAAATATGCTGGGAAGAAAAATGGCATCAGAGCAATGCAGATGAATATCACCTCACTGGTACCAAGAGGAATCACAGGAAAGGGTCCATATTTCAGTAATTACAAATCAAAGATTAAACTAAAGATTTATTTTTCTTCTCTCAGGGTTTTGCAAATTGCTTTTCAGTGAAAGTATGGCAAGACACAATAAAGACAGGAGAAAGGAAACATGTGCATATGAGACTCAAAACATCTTTATGTAGACCAGGATTCATTGATTGCTTTTGGAACCTTGATATTTTTCATCCAGCAATACCTAGAGCAAAGCACTGAATTTTCTCCACAATTCAAAAAAAAAAAAAAAAAGAGGGAAAAAAGCCATCTCATTTACCCTGGTGATAGTCTGAAGTCACTAAAGACAAAAAATTTTTAGATTCATCCTGTAGTAAAATACATTAATTGTCTATATATGGGATTTTTAATTGGACAGAGAGATATCACTGAGGTTGCAAAGTCAAGTACTTAAAAATTAGGATATGACAGTTTGTAATTGCTTTTGAAACCTTCAATTATCTCATTCTGCTCATCCAGCCCATATAAGGAATAAGAACATGCAGATTTTGGGCTTTTAATTAAAAACTGGAAAACATACAAAGCCCAGAAGTGCCTCTTATCTCCTAACTTCAGCCTTCCAACTGAAAGAAGCTTGGGTTTTATGGAATTTCTGGGCTGCTGTTGTATTGAGCTGTAAAGCCACCTTCTCCTTTGTACCTCTCTCCTGTCGTGACTCATTAGTGGTACCTGAACCCTGAAAGAGAAGCTGGGGAAGCAGCACGTGATGCTGCAAAGCCACGCACCATTAGCCAGAGCTGCTTCCCTGGGGTTTGAAGGGCTGCTGGAGCCCAGGCGCCGCTTCTGCCACGTCAGAGCAGGAATTGCTAATCAGACAGAACACTAGAGCTGTGAAAAGAGCAGGGAACAAATGAATAAAAAAGGGATGTCATCCTACTAAAGCTAGGTTTGAACCTGACCGCGTGTTAGAATGGTCTGTGTGCTGTGGGAGAGCTGCCTCCCAAATCCCACTGTTTGGCATTACAGCCAGGGATCACACCTTCACACCCTTCTGGATCAGTGATTCACAGCCCCACCAATAAAATGGGGAGCAAAAATAATTAAAGTGTCAGGAAGAAAGAGGCATAAAGGGCAGGGAAGGCTTTCAGTGCTCTATTACCACTTGGGGCCATCCATCTAAAGCAGCTCTTCCTTTCACTGCAGCATGCAAGGGGAATGCCACATACTTCCATTAACGGCTGGAGAGCTGCTGGAAGAGCAGGACAGGAGGGCAAGGATAAAAGAGAGGGAACACAGAGTGTACTTTTCCCTAGAGGGGAAGGTTAAATGGAGGAGTCCAGCACTGTGCAGCTCACACACATCAGGTCTGAGCTCTTTTTGGGGAGAAATAATGAGTGTTCTGCCTGCAAAAGCCTCGTCCTGCACGGGGACACCTCAGGCATCTCCGATGACGGCAGATTTGACAAAAGCCTTATGCTGGAAACCCTTTCCCCTAAGGAAACAGCAAAGATAAAGACACATGGGGGGATGAGCAGAGTTCACTTCGGGCCATGGGACCCGGCTGGTAGTCCAAGGTTACCCAACACTGTCCCTGAGGACAGGCAGAGAGCTGGGTGGCTTATGCTGTTGGTTTTGTGCTCCCTCCTTCAGAGGTTCCTCTCTCTTGTCTGCAGACAAAGTGCTTTTTCTTTCACGAGCTGATGCCCCTACCCTGAGACTTCAAGCCCAGACTAAAAACAATATCCAGCTGCTGTTTGGAGGGATAACAATACCCCTCCTAGCCAGGGATAAGCTGCAACTCACAGCTGTGATAAGACAGCGACAGCCTCACCATATGTCTAATCAATAACTCCAATACCATACATGTAGACAGCCTTTTTTTTTTTTTTTTCATTTATTCAATAAATACTTGAACAGTGAACTGCTTTAACCAGATACTTCTGTCCTGAGCTGCTGGATCCTTGCCTCTTGCCCAACAGTCCTCTTCATCGAGCTGCTTCCCTTTCTGTATTAAGAAGGAGCAGATGGTGGGGGGTCTCCAGCCCGACCTCCCACTTGGAGTGGGATTGCTGCCAGGCATGGGCTCAAGGGGAGCCATGGCATGGCCTGGCCATGTCCTGAAAAGCTCCCAGGATGAAGGTGCCACCACCTCTCTGGTGCTCCCACGCTGCACAACCCTCCTGGTGCAGGAAGTACTTGGAAAAGTTTTCTGTCCAAGCACACGAAGCGTTGCTGTATTGTTCCTCTAATTAAACAACAAAAGAAGGCTCACAAAGAACAATGAATCAATTTTGGAATTGTTATGGAAGTTGATTTTGTAGAGCTGATAAAATCTTGAGAGAGAAGAGCAAGCTGCAATAAACTGGAGTACTTTTTCTTTCATAACTTACATAGAAGTTATTTTAAAACAAAATCTCACTGGTCACAAGCTGCTTTCATTAATTTCGCCCAATTAGATTTTGGCCACAAGACCACATTTTAAAACCTGACCTTCCCACCTTACTAAGGATAACAATAAATCTCAGTTCCTTTGCCTTAAATTATTTTTCTTCAGTTCTGGCTTTACTTTGATTTATGATACCATCTAAAAATACCTAAGCTCGACTCCAGAGGCCTTCACAGCAAATTAAAGCAATTATCACACATACACACAAAAGAAAAAGACTTTCTAAAGGTACCATTGGCAACCTAAATATTTCTTCCTTGGAAATACCCTTGATTTATCCCCAGAACTGCAGGAGGAGGGGGGTCATGCCCAGCTAACCCCAACACAGGGGATATTTTATTCACTCCCGGGAGGTGGAACTGAGCTGGCAGCAGGTGCCGGAGGTGAGGGCTGCTCGTATCTCCTGCCTTAATGAAGCTCTGCTCATGTGTGGCAGGAGAGACGCAGGCAGCGCTTGGCAAACCGCAGCAGCCTCTCCAGCACTAAATCAGTGAAAGCTTTATGGTCCATGACCAACACTCCGTGCTCCACCCAGAAACCGAGGGGAGCAGCGATTCCCGGCTCCCGCCCCGCTCTGCTCACACCTAATAATCAAGCCAGCAGCAGCCCGAGTTCCCAACACGATTTAAAGCCGAACTTTGCATTTGGTGCCCTGTCACTTCGGACGCGACAAAGCCACAGCGCCTGCAGTCCCTTGGACAAGTGACCACCCCTGGAAAACCTCCCCGACAAACCTCCCCCCAGTTTTCCCGTGCTGTTCAAGGAGTTATCCCAGCAGGCAGCACCTCCAGACAAGGAAATTAGGTTGTTACATAGAAGCGAATGTAAAATGGCTTTTATACTGCAAAACGCTTTAGGTGCAGTTTCTATCAGAGATTCCGAAAATTAAAGTGATTAAGAAAAATAAACACATTTGACAGGCATTTGTCTCCATCCCAGGCAGCGGCTTGCAGCAGGAATAGCTTGGTCTTCCCACTCATCTGATAAGCAGTTCAGCTCCGAATCATTTCTCTAGAACACATTATCCTCGCCAGAAATCACGATTTACTGAAATATGTAGGATACACCCATGGAAAACATGTCTCTACACAGCTTCCACGAGGTTTAATAACGAAATCTGGCCATATTTCCATAATTTTTTTTTTACAGAAGTGTGCCTGCTTTGTAATCCTGTCACTTATTCATTCATGAAACTACCAGCAATGTGTTAGAGAGAAACACATTTCCAATATAAATAAATCACTCTGCTCACCCCAACAACCAATAACCCCGCTGCAGAGCAAAACTGAAGATAAAAGGGCTTTGCCTGGAAGCAATTTTTTCTTAGAAACAGGAATAAACTGGGCCAGATCATTAAGGCTACATAAAGGGAAAACAGATAATGCCGTTTTTCCCCTCTTTATTTCAGGTATGCTCAATTCTAGCATTTTTTTAATCCTTCAAGAAATAAGCCAGGATACTTTCTTCCTATTTTTCAGCCAAAAAAAAAAAAAAAAAAAAAAAAGCTTAAGGATTTTTTGCAGTGCAATCCCTACCTGCCTGACTACCACTGCTGTCAACTCCACCTCGCATCAGCATGGCTGGAATTCCAGAGTAATTCCATAATGACCATAAGGATGTCCCAAGGGACAGGTCCTGCGGCTGGGTGGGCGCAGCCCCCTCGCTGTTATGGGGGTGCTGCCCAAAGGGGGGTGAAGGGCACAGCCCCTCATTTGGGCTTTCCCTGCCGCTCCTGTGCCTCTGGAGGAGCTGCCATTAAATCCATAAGCAGAAGGATAAACTGGGAATATACGTGCCCTATTTGCGTTAGGGCACATACGTCGGGCACGGGGTTTTTCAGTGGAGAAGTAAACGGACCGAACTCCCCGGTGACAGAGCGAAGACCCTGGACCGAATCCCGCCCGGTGACAGGAGACCCCGGACTGAACGCCCTCGGTGCCAGGAGACCCTGAGCCCCCCGGGCACTGACAGCGGCTCAGACCGCCGGCCAAGCCCCCCGGGGACAGCAGACCCTGGACCGAGTCTCCCCCGGTGACAAGGCTCAGCCCCCGGGTCGAGTTACCCCGGTGACAGCAGAGCCTCCGAGCACCGCGGAGACAGAGGGCGGACCGCAGGCCAACCCCGCCACCGGTGACAGGAGACCCGGTCCGAGCCCCCCGGTGAGTGACAGGGGCCCCGAGCCCCGCGATGACAAGAGACCCCGATTTCCCCAGCACCGCTGCTCAGCCCCGCCTGCCGCCCCTCAGCCCCGTCCCCGCCGGCCCGACCCCAACTCACGGTGGTGCGGCGGGCGCTGCCCGCGGGGCCGGCGCTCTCCGCCGCCTCTGTCCCCAGCCGGGTGCCGGCGGCTCGGCGGGCTCGGCGCTGGCAGCCGCGGCCCCTCACCCGGCCGCCGCCGCCATCCCCGCTGCCGGGGCCGCCCCGCGCCCGCCCCGGCCCCGCCCCGGCGCTGACGGCTCGGGCCCAGCCCCGCCGAGGGCGGAGCGGCGGCGGCGGGCGCGGGAAGGCTCGAACGGGCGGCGGGGCCGGCGGTGAGCGGTGGGAGGGGTGGTGGTGGTGGTGCGGCCCCACCGAGGCCCCGCGGGCGGTGCGGGGCCTTTCCGGAGCGGGGCAGCCGCGGGGAATGGGGGTCGCTGCCGGGGTCCGGCGGGCGGCTTGTGTGGCCTGCCCTGCCCTGGGACGGCCGAGGGAGAGGCCCCGGCATGCCAGGCCCCTCCGGGCCTCGGTAACCCGGGCCCGCAGCCCCGCGGTGTCCCAATCCTCACGCCCCCTCTCCCCGTGTGCCCATCTCCCATCCCTGAAATGTCCCCGTCTCCTACCCCGTGACCTCATCAGCGTGTCCCTCATCCCCGCAATATGCAGTGCCCCCATCTCCTATCCTCATGCCTTTTTTCCCGATGCCCCCATCCCTGACCGCTGGTCCCCATCACTGCGATGTCACCATCCCTAGAGTGTCCCCATCTCCCATCCCCGTGCCCCCATCCCTGTGAAATCACCATCCCTGCAGTGTCCCCTGCTCCCCCTCCCCATTCCTGTGTCCTCATCTCCCATCCTGTGTCACCACCCCCTTGGTGTCCCCATCCCTACAGGTGGTTGAATGGGTGGGTGTCCCAGCGGCTCTCACCTTGTCCCCCCCATCCGATGCTCTTCCCGAAGTGTTTCCTTTTAATTGATGTTATTTCTCCTCTTTTTTCCTCTCCATGAGCAGACAGGTGGGAGCAAAGATGCCATCAAAGCAGAAGCCAATGCGGTACGGCCACACCGAGGGACACACCGATGTCTGCTTCGATGCCACCGGCAGGTAACAGCCCCAAGAGCGGGATGAGCTTTTTCCTGTCTGATGCTTTCCCAGGAGCTGGGTATTAGGAAAAATTTCCTCTCTAAAAGAGTGGTTAGCCATTGGCACAGCTGTCCAGGGCAGTGATGGAGTCCCCATCCCTGGAGGATTTAAAAGCTGTGTGGATGTGGCACTTGGGGACACAGATTGGTGATGACCTCGGCAGTGCTGGGGGAATGGTTGGACTGGATGATCTTAGAGGGCTTTTTCAATCTGAATGAGTCTGTAAATTTCTATATCAGCCACTGCTGTGTGAGATACTGGGATGGATTTATGGCCTGGCATAGTCCAAGAAATCCTTTGGGTTTTGCCTGTGCTGAGAACTGGCTGTGTGACATATTTAGGTGCTCTGAGTTTAGAAGCGATTGATTTAAATCTTAGTGTAAGCATATATATATATCCTTAAATGCAAGCATATATATATATATATATCCTCATGTGTGTGTATATATAGTAAGTATTATATATATATAAACTCTATATGCACATTTTATGAGAGTGACTTCATGGATTTTAGCAGAAATCAGTGTAGTGTGGGAGTAAATACGGTTATGTATGCACTAAGAAATTAAAAATATAGTTGAAAGAATGCAATATTGGGATTGCTATATTTTCATCTCTTCCTTGTACTAGTTCTTGAATGTATAAATACAAACTATATATTTAGTATTACCTTTTTATAGACTAAAAGGTAAACTGAAAAAAAAAACCCAAGCCCTCTCAAAACAAACTCAGAGGATGCACCTTATATATTGGTTATGGTTAAAGTCCATATTATTTTATTCCTTTCTTAAGTTCATTTTCATTGCAAAAGCAGTTCATAAGAGATGGTCTGGTAACAATCCCTTGAAACCAACAAGAAGCCTCGTTTGGCATTCCAACCAAATGCTTAAAAAAGGATGCAGGTTCCTGGATGTTAACAAATCCTGTGTCTTTCCACAGCTGCATTGTGACTTGTGGCAGTGATGGAGATGTTAGGATTTGGGAAGACCTGGATGATGATGATCCAAAGTCCATTAATGTGGGAGAAAAGGCCTACTCATGTGCTCTAAAGGTAGGGTTGTTAACACAGCTCCTCACAGTTGTGGATCTTCCTCCAGACTGTGGATCTGCCAGCTGAGGGATGCTGCCTCTGTGGGTAACAATAAACAGGAATTACCTCTGACAATTCATTCTACCCCAAACACAGTTGTAGAGGAATTATAACTTAAACTAAACTTTTATAATGGTTTTTTTTCCCCCTCCTCTTCCTTCACGTTCAGTTATATTAATTTCTGACTTTGATCTCCTTTCTGAGGAAACAAACCCAGCAGATTAAGCTAATTATGCAGTGAACCTTTTAGGCTGTTTCAGTGTTTTCTCACCATGTGAGTTGCAAGAATTTTCCCAGCATAGGATGTGATCATCAAGTATTAGGAAGAAAGCCAAGAGGTTATTTTATGTGGGCCTGTGTTAAAGTCCAAGGAGTTATAATCTGTATTAATCAAAACTTGCTTTCACAAAGTGAGTAATGGTTTGGTAGCACTTTTTTTTTTAATAATTATTTGATGTTTCACTCTCAAAATTGTTGTTTGGCCTAAAGATGCCTCTGACCCAGTGTCCCTGAAGTGAGAAGAGGATTTATATAATAGAAAATAATTATTTTTACTATGCATGTTCATGTATTTAGCTCGAGAGTTGTCACATTATTTCCTTCATGTCCAATTTTTTTTATATTACATCAGTCATAGTGGGTCTAAAATATTGTCTTTGTGGCAATTTTAGAAGATTTCCAGAAGCCTACATCAGTTCTACAAATACTGTGTATTTAACCTGGCAATGATAAAGAGAATTTTTAAAACTGTTTTTCAGCTACTTGTGATTTTGTAGAGGACTATGAAAGAGGAAACAAATGAGTATTAACATATTTGTATTGCAGTATAAGAATTATCATTTGAAATCTTATTCAGAATGACTACCTTAATTGAATCCTCTTTCTTGTGTCCTTTTTAACATACCTCATATACCTATTCCTCAATACCTGTAAAATCTATTTTCATCATTGATTTTTAGGGTATTTTGCTGTAGATTTCCATCACATTAATTATTGTTTCACAAACCAAGTGAGGTGACTTGAATGGGTTCTCTTAACAAGTCAGTAGCAGAGCCAGAAATTGCTAAAGCTGTTAAAGACTAGATGAGGAAAAATCCTGGGAAAAATTGAAAAAGGTTCTCCTAGTTTTGATGGATGTTTTATTTTTAAACAGTGGGAGACTTAATTGTTAGGAAATACTTTTTCAAAAATTAATCTTCATTAATGAAATGTCATGAGGGACTGTTCTGAGATGTTGATGTAATCTAGGTAATAAATCTAATCTCTTATTTTTTTAGGTTATTCACTATTGACTGCTGCTTCCTTCACCTTCAGTATTTTTAATTCACCTTCAGGATTTTTACACCTTAACAAAAACCCCAACCACAATACTGCCTCCCCCCTCCAAAAAATACACACAATAAGAAAGAAAAGAAGCCATTTCTTTGTATTTATTTTAAAGTTTTACTGCTGTGTACAACTGAGGAATAGTATTGTCACTCAAAAAGATATTATTTTCCAAGAATGGGATAATTATTTATTTTGTTTTGCACTTTTTAAAATCTGGATTAATTTTTAGTAAACATCTGCCTTCTGTTTTACAAAGAACTGAGCTATAGTTCATTAACTTCTCATCTTTCCCTGGTGGCATTTAAGTGAGAATTCCAGTCCAAGGGTGCCCTCTCCTGATGCTGCAGCAGATGAATCTAAATAGCATGCAAGTTAGTTCGGTTAAAGTGACAAATTATTAAAGTTACTTGTCTGTATTTTTGGGCAGGAAAAAAATAAGTTAAAGAGTATTTCTCATACTAGTCTTACAGTCAGACCTTTTTGGAATAAAGTTAATCTGCCAAAATATTTGGGACATCAGAGCGGGATTTTTGTCTCTGTGGCATAAATGTGTTTTAACTGCCAGATTTTGTGGCTGATTTTGTTGTCAGAATGGAAAGCTGATCACAGCAGTCTCCAACAACACTGTCCAGATCCACACATTTCCCGAGGGAGCTCCAGATGGGATCCTCACTCGTTTCACCATGCCCGTCAACCACGTCACCTTTAGTCCTGATGGCACCAAAGTTGCTGCTGGATCCAGGTAATGTGTGAGGAAAAGCACTGCTGCCCTTCAGAATCTGGAAACTTCCTCACAGGCTGATTGTTATCAATGAGGTCACAAACCTCTGAGGGCTGGAAAATGCCTTCAAGGGGGTGGAGGGGAAGAAAGGAATGAAGAGGAGTTTAGGAAACAATGCTCTGGGAGATACTTGATCCACCAAGTAGTTTTATGTAGAAGGCTGGTGTTGTGAAATAGTTTCTTTTCTTTAGGAGGCTTGAGTGTTTTCAGCTCTCAGTCTGAAGCACAAGTGTTCACCCTTAAGGATGTCTCCTCTCATTGAGGAGACATTGAATTTTGTCACCGGGAGCTGAGGATGATGTCCCAGCTGCTCAGGATCATGGAGCTGCAGATGAATGTGCACATCTAAAAGTTAGATTGGTTCTGATTTGTGTGAGAGCTTTGAGTCATTCTCTGGCATAAGCATCACTGATCTGCCAAATGATAACAGATGACACTTTCAAGATTTGCCTGAGGGGAATTTAATATGTAGTTTAGTTCTTTTCTTAGGGCAGCACGTGTGCTTTTTCAGAACATACTCTAGTCCTTTAACAGAGGAGGTAAAATAGCCAACAGGCAATGAGTTTTTTGTGGGTTTTTTTTGTGAATTTAAGGCTCAGGTGATTCTTAATTGCATTTGGTGAACTCTTTGGGCAGTCATAGCTAATTCAAGCTGTCTGCTTGCCTCTCTTCTGGAATTTTGCTCCACAGGGGAGATTGTAGAGATCTGCTTCCTGACTCTTCTAAATGTGAATTGAACCAGAAAAGCATTTTGGATGAACATGCTGGACTGTAAACTCTGGCAGCAGCTCCACCAAAACTGGGAGGCTGGGCAGTAACCACTGTAATCTCCAAATCTGACAGGGATCATGGCACTGGGCCCTCTGCCAGTGCTTGTTTCTGAGAGAACAGCTCTGCCCCAGGATCCAGCTTTGATTAGAGAGATTAGGCAGGCAGCAAACCCTTTGCTGTTTCTAAAACTTCCTAGAACTCCTGCAGCCTGACTGGGGCTCCCACATTTTTAGGAGAAAGAGCTCACAAGACTCTCAGGCCACCCTTCAGTGAAGTCTTTGTGTCATACTAAAGGAGAATGGTGAAAGCCATGAAGTGAAGGAGTGCAGCTGAGAAGAATTGCTTTTGTTTGTCCCAGATTTCTCCATGTTTACATGAAATCTTCAAACTTCAGTTGTATAAAAATTAGCATCCAACTGGCTGCCAAAGTTACCATAAGCTACGTGAAAAAGGTCAAAAGTAATGGTTAACCCTATAGAATGAGATCCTGAAATGAAATTTCTGAGGGTATTGCTATGAGGTTTGAGAGGGAGTGGTACTGGAAGTTTATCACAGGAACTCTTTGTCTTTGGATTTATGATTGATATTTTGAGTTAAACTGCAGCAATGGCTGAAATTTTGGAAGAAGGAATGAAATTGTTAAAATTCTCTTATTGTATGTGATGCACTAAATAGTCTTTAAAACCCTGTTAAAAAGTCACACAAACTACTTTTATTTTTTTTAAATACCATCTTTTTTTTTAAAAGCTGCTTGGCCAAATAATTATATTAATGAATATTGGTCCCACTCAGTAGATAATTCTTGTTAAATCATCAGCTCTCTGGTATCTGAGCAGAGATTTTTATTGGATCATGTAAAATATTATATTGAAGAGATATATGGTCTATGCGTGCATAATATCTTCTTCAAAAAACAACCATATTTTATGAATTTTGACATGAACAAAAATAATTTTCTGACAAAAACAGTCTGGCCTGACTCCTATTGTAACAAGCCTCAAGATTCTCATTTTCCATTACATCATATAGTGTTGAGAGCTGTAACTTCCCCAGAAGATATTTAATGCCCAATTTTTATTGCCATAAAAACACAGTTTGTCATTGTTAATAGCAATGTTAACAATTTTATGTCATTGTGATCTGCAGTGACTTTATGATCAAAGTTGTGGAGGTGACTGATAGCAGCAAGCAGAAAACATTCCGAGGACATGATGCTCCTGTTTTAAGCCTGTCTTTTGACCCCAAGGATGTTTACCTGGTAAAAAAAAAGAGAAACTTTTCTTATTTTCTTTCTGCTTTGAATCTCATTTTCCTTTGGGGAAATTTTTTTTTTTTTTTTTTTTTTTTTTACCAAAAAAACCAACCAGTGACTGGGCAGATGAGACAATTTCATTTCATCTGACCTTGCTGGTGATGGAGTCTGTCACAACTTGTTGCATCCCAGGAGACCTCAGTCTTTGCTTTACTAATCAGTTACTGTCTGTGCTCTTCTGGAATCTAATTTAGAGGAGGAAAGGTGCCTGACTAAAGATATTTAATACTAATTTTGAGCCTCTTTTGCAAATAAATAGCTCACTTGAAGTATGAGGGTTTGTAATTACAGCAGCTTGGAGCTGAGTACAATTATCAAGATGACAGCATTGGAAAGTTATAAATCTTAAAGTGGTTTAAACAGGGAGGCTTTCTTCTTAAAACTGTCTGTGTATCCTGTGTCTGTGGCATTGGTTATGGGGATTTTTCAATTTTGTAGCATTTATTTCTCCATGTCTTTAATTATTAATTTGTTTACTCCATTCTCTCACCGAGGCCTCGGCGAGCTGTGACGGTTCTGTCAGAGTCTGGAGCATTGCAGATCAGGTAAAGGCTGCCCTTCCCATGTGAAATCTTTCCTAAGCAATCCAGGATTTCACAGACAGCAAGAAGAGCTGGACTGAAATAACCCTCCTGGAGTAGGATTTTCCTTTTGGGGATGAAATCTAGCTACACTTCACAGAATACTTCTGTCTGCTTCTGGGAGAAATTCCAAAACCTGATTATGAAGTGTTGCCTGGGTAGCTGTGTTTTGTTCTTCCTGTCTGTGAAATCCTTGATTCCTTCCGTTCATCTCTCTTAATTGGCCAGCACTGTAAGTGCCAAGGACAAAATGAGGATAGCAACTGACATCAGGTTCCTCTTTTCAGAATTTCAGGACTGAGGAATTTTGATTAAAATAAGCAATTTGTTAACTGTAGTAAACACATTTAGCCTCTGCTCTTAGAACTCTAAGGAACCTGAGAATTTCAGGTGAAGGCTTTAAAAGTTCTGCATATGGATATGGCATTAGTTTTGCTGAATGCCACTGACTGGAATAAGAATCCCTGTGGAATTATTCCTGTAAGTACAGTTGAAAATACACCCCCCCACACTTGTGGCTTGCTACTTTTTTAAGACACAAGCATAGTTGTGTGAAATCTCATGTTCCAGACTGACAGTGGCTGCCTTCTGGGGAAATTATATTGAGAATGTTCCAGGGCTGGGGGCAGTTTGATGCATGAATCTGTGCTGTGATTTGAGATCACAGCCATTCATTCTTCATACAGCTGGGACCATATTCAGGCTGTGGTGTGTCACCTTGCTGCAGCTGATCTGGGTTTGACAAATGCTTTTTGGCTACATTTCTCTATCATCTAAGAATAGATGGGCTCATTTGTTCTGTACTTGGTTAAAAATACATGTTCTGTGATCTTATTTCTGTTACAAGTAGTTTTATTGTCATTAAAATAGTTTCAGGGCTACATTGACAAATTATTTTTAAGACAGTATGTACTACTGTATTTTCATGAAAGAGATTATTTCAGCTGAGATATATTTCTTCTTTTTGGTTTTTTTCCTCACCCATTTTCTTTAAGAATTTGTCCTAAACAGCAGATTTTTGCTGGGCTAAAAATCTTATTTTTTAAAATTTGTTTTCAGACATGCACGACAAGCTGGCTGCTGCTGCAGAAATGTAATGATGTGATAAATGCTAAATCAATCTGCAGGCTTGCCTGGCAACCTGGCACTGGCAAGGTAAGTGACATTCTTTCATCACATCTTAATCCTTCTTTTGCCTCTGAGTTCAATGGTAGAATTCAATCTGGGCAAGCCCAAATTGCACCTACTGAGAGTAAGGAAAATATTTGGGGTGAAGTTACCTTTGAGGAAACATAAAAAGCTGGAAATGGCTCCTTGTTTAAGCTCCAGACTGAGTTTGGCAGGAGCCCAGCTCTCAGCCCTAACCAGCATTGAACAAGGTGTGCTGAATAGGAAGGAACATCGTGCACGAGGGAAGTAATCGAATTGTTCACAACAGAGCATCAAAGGAGTCCTGTCCTCCTCTGCTTTGAGTAAACTTTGCCCTAGTCAGTAAATATTTCCTCAGTAAGTTGCTCCCTTTCTTTTCATCTGAAGATCAAAGTTGCAGCCAAGTGGGGTTGGTGTCTTCTCTCGGGTCACAAACATCGGGACAAGAGGAAATCGCCTCAGTTTGCATCAGGGGAGGTTTAGGTTGGATATTAGGGGAAATTTCTTCACCAAAAGGGTTGTCAGACCTGGCACAGCTGCCCAGTGGCAGTGGTGGAGTGCCCATCCCTGGAGGGATTTCAAATCTGTGTGGATGTGGCACCTGGGGACATGGGTTAGTGGTGATAGCACTGTCACGTTAATGGTTGGACTTCATGACCTTCGAGGGCTTTTCCAACCTAAGTGATTCCATGATTCTTCAAAATCCCTGGCTGCTATGATAGTGTTATATATCAATTTTCCATGGAAGAGTGAATGTCACCCTCAGTACAAATTGTTTCAATATCCATATTGGATAAAACCAAATACTTTCCCTTTTTAGGCTAGTTCTTCACACTCACATGTATTCAAAATGTAAGCAGTTGTTTTGCTTCTCTTACAGAGCAAATGGTTAGAATCTTAACAAAAATAAATCCTAAAGAAATAACCAGCCAGTAACATCAATGTAGCTTTATGGAAGATGAAATGAGCTGGTTCAGGAATCAGCTATTCAAATCAGATTTATTGAGAAATGGTAACCTGATCAGAAGGAGTTTGGGGAGGGAGGGTAAAGAATCACCTAAGCCTTGTGCTCAGGGCATTGAAAACTATGTGTGTGTGTCATGTTTTGAAAAATAAGAACTTATAACCTTATGGTGCAGTTTTCTGCCAGAAGGAAATGAAGATTATGCTAAAAAAATCATGTTTTGCTCTGTTGCCTGTGGAAAGCATTAAAGAACCTTGTAATTTAAATTACTTCAGCTTGCTCTCTCAGTTGGCATGGCTGGGATGTTAGAGAGCTGTTAAATCCTGAGGCAGTCACATCTGTGAGGCTTCTGAATGAAGGAAATGTGCTGCTTGAGTGTTCTGTTTGACAGGTAACTTGTTCTAAATGGTGTAATATTTTTCCTTTGAGCAGCTGCTGGCAGTTCCTGTAGATAAAGTTGTTGAACTGTACAGAAGAGAGACCTGGGATAGAAAATTTGATCTGTCAGATGCCTCCATCACACAGGTAGGTGTAGAAACCAGGGGCTTGTTAAATGCTCTGTAATTTAAATGTTATTCTGCTAGAAATTGTCTTCTGCACAGTACCTCTCCCTGGCCCCCTTCTCTTGGTAATGATTGTTCACATTTTCTGTTTAATTTGTAATCCTGTTGCTTTCTGTTGAAAAACAGGGCAGAGATGCTGAGTGGTGTCAAACACCTTCATGTGGCTCTGATTCCCCTCTTTCATTTATAGTAACCCACCAGGTCTCTGAAGTCTCCTGGTGACTCACCCACTGCAGCTGAAGAACATCTGTTTTCACAAATTCTCTAAATGCTGAGCTTTTTAGAGAAAATGTCAGGAGTATTATTTCTGTGTGGAGCAGAGATGCCAGTTGTTCAATTTCTATTTTATTGAGCTGAAATTTAGTAGACCTGACCCTGCCACCTTCTTTCTTTTGGCCTCACTATGTACTTGGGAATTTTTGGGTTGAAGAGAATCACCTTCTAGTGTTATTAAGATGCAGAACACACAGCCTTGGATTTTAATTTAGGGGACTGTATGAAGCTCAAAACAAATAAAGCAATGTTTAGTGCTGAGTTTGCAAAATACACTCTGCTTCTTTCTGCATGTCTAGAATTGGGTTTTGTTTGACCTCATGGCACTGTTTAATGACAGAAGATGCATATTCTGAAACAAAAATAGGTGTATTATCTTAGAGTGGTTTTTTTAAAGCAATCATTTATGAATAGTTTTTAAAGAAAAAGAGCTACATAACCCCAGCCCATATCCAGAAGGCTGGGTATGGTCTGCTAAAGATGACTATTTATTTTTTTTATTCCAGAACATCTGTCTGTTTTAAGCTCCAGGATAGGAATACTGTGCATGCATTTGTTACTTCTTATTACCATTTGTTTCATTTTTCTCCTTAGCCCTTGAATGTTGTGGTCTGGTCTCCTTGTGGGCAGTTCCTGGCAGCTGGAAGTGTGGATGGGAATTTAGTGGTGTGGAATGTGGAAACCCAGCAGTGCATAGAGAGGTATTCAGTGTTGTTCCATAAATCCCCAAGTTCATCTCTTTTTCTTGAAATAAAATTTTATGGTCTTTTCTGTAAAACTTTTTTTGTGCAAATGTAGAACTCTGCCTCTTGAAAAGCCCTGATGAGATGAGGGGTTTCTGGTTTAACCTGTCAGGCACCTTAGGGAAGGGACTTAAATGTGGATTTTGTTCAAATCCCAGAATCTGTCTTTCTGTGTATATCTGTTACTCTTTTTGAAACTGATGATTGATTAAAGGATAGCTTTGATGGAAACAAATTTTCCTCTCATCCCAGACCCCAGTAACATGTTTTCTCGAGGGAGAGGGAAACTCAGGTCCATCAGTCAGCCATTCTCACCTGTAGGCCAAAAAGGACAGACTGGCAAATTGCAATTTGGTTAATTAAAGTTCTTAAAAAACCGTAAATATCCCCCCAATTAAGATCAAAAGTATTATTAAATGAGGTAGAGAAGAAGAAAATTATCTGAATATTCTGTGTAAGAAACATGATTGTAACTGCAATCTCTATGTTAAGAATTATAGACAGATTATATAAATAATTAATGGGATGACTTCTGTAAGGATAAAGGGTGGAAAAGATAGAAGATTAATTTACCAGTTTATTCAAGAGAAACAAATAATGTTCTTTCTATAACTGGATGGTTCTGGAATAAATGAGTGCTGAGAAGTTCCTTTGTCTTCTAAACGTGTTTTAGGAAGCTGTTGTTATAAGAATATGATTCTGATTGATTTTTAAACCTTAAATTATTTTCTTCATAGAAAAGGAAGACTTGCTCTATTTTTATAGCAGCTGTTTACTCTGAAGGTGACCTATTAATTATCTTATTATGTGTAATATCACTTTCTTGTACTGAATGAAAATTACCACTTTTTGCAATAACTCTTGGAGGGGAAGGTTCTGCCCTGAGGAGCTTAGTAAAATCCATTATTTTCATATTCTTTTTAGGATGAAGCATGAGAAAAAATACTCAATTTGTGGACTGGCATGGCACCCTAAATATAAGCAAATTGCTTACACAGACAATGAAGGAAATCTGGGGCTGTTGGAAAATATTGGTGATGTAGAGAAGCCAAGTGACAAGGTGCTCAGTACCAATGACTTGTTGAATGAATATCATTATTTAGGTTATGTGGAGCACTCTGTTTTGTGCTTTATAAGTCCCCTCTTGTGTGTTAATTTATTTCTTGAGTTCCATGTCCAAAGGAAGTTCTGTGCTGATGGCTGATCTGGTTGTAGGTTGCCAGTGCAGTGGCCAAAGACTACAACGATCTGTTTGATGGAGATGATGATGATTATTTAAATGGGGATATGATTGAACCACCTTCTTCCCCAAAAACTGGAGATAATGAGGATGATGCTGATGACCTTATGCAACCCCCAGGCCATATGAGACGGGCAGTAATTGAAGATGATGATAACTCACTAGGTACACTGTGAACTGTGATTTTCCAGAGCTCTTTTACTGGGATGATCTTTTAGCATCCTCTACTCAGATATATTCTGCTTTGTTTTTCCAGAGAAATCTTGATTGTTTTAAAATTTTTTAACCTATATTCTGTCATAATACTGTGTGAGAGATTTTTTTTTTCCTTTTTTTTCCTTCTAGATATTGGGTTGATAAAAGCTAGTTCTGGCCTTCTTGAGAAGGAGGATGATGGTGATGATCAGACTGGTGGCTTTTCAGCTTTGCCACCATCATCTACACAACAGCCTTTCTATGATGGGCCAATGCCAACCCCCAGGCAAAAGCCCTTCCAGTCTGGCTCCACTCCTGTGCATCTGATGCATCGATTCATGGTAAATCTGTGTGGTTATTTAGATTTAAAGTATTAATTTTGTATTTAATGTTGTCCATTTCGTGTCGTGTTTTAATCTAGTCCAATATTTTTTAATACTTTGCAGTGTGAAGCTAAGTAATAGAAAGTAGCTTTATTTTCATGCAAGGACTCCATAATGTTTTGGTTTGCGTTTCAGTTGCTTTAGAAATAAATACTTTGCTTTAAGACAATATCAAGCTATGCAGTTTGTACCCATGCTATTCAATTCTAGCAAATCCATTTAAAAAATCCTTTTAAGTCAGAACTGTGGATATTTTTGTGCTGTTAAGACTTGTATGTTATACATTCACTATTTCTTTCTATCTGCAAGTCCTTTACACTTAATTAGGTAAAGAGAAAGATGGCAGAGCAGTGAGAGTGAAACTTTCTGCCTAATTCAGCTGTTTTAGGAACCACTATAGTAAAACCAGGGCAACCCCAGATCCAGGGAAGAAATGATGATGCCTGGCTCCAGATCAGAAAGCTGAAGGATCTGCTTTATTAAAACTATACTATATTATGTTAATATACTATTCAAAGAGATACTGTCCTCTTCTACACACTTACTTCTTACTTACCTAACTCAAACGTGTGACTCTGCTGAGAGTCTGAGCCACAGCTGGATCCCATTGGTCACTGACCCCAAACAACCTTCACCAGAATCCAACCCAGCAATCACTTCAGGTAAACAATCTCCACACCACATTCCACATGGGGAAAAGAAAGGAGCAGAGATAAAGATTGTTTTCTCTTCTTCTCTCTGTGCTTCTCCTGAGGAACAGAATTATGTCTCTGTGTCCAGAGAATGTGAATGTTACAAACCACAAGTCCCAATTACACAGGTCTTCAATCTTTCTCCAGCCTGCCACCCACTCTGGTTTCAGATAAAATAATTGCAGCAGGCTGGTTCAGGGTAGTATATCTGATGGATTTAGCACATTTGACTTGATGGGGTTTTTTGGGTGTGTGTGGTTCCTTTTGCCAGGTGTGGAATTCAGTTGGAATCATTCGCTGCTACAACGACGAGCAGGACAACGCCATAGACATCGAGTTCCACGACACCTCTGTGCATCACGCCACTCACCTCCCCAACTCCCTGGGCCACACCATGGCTGACCTCTCCACTGAAGCCATTCTGCTGGCCTGTGAGAGTACAGAGGAACTTGCAAGGTAAGTCATGGCCTTGTTTTGCAAAACCCATGATAGGGAGATGCTTTTAACTTGTTTCAAATATTTCGGCTTTTGTTGTCAGCTTCTATCGATTCTGAGCTTTTTGGCTTTTGATCGTGCTTTTTATTTATGGGTGTCTCGGTTTGAACAGACAGGTGTCTGCTAAGGAATGCAGGAGTCTCCGCTGAAATGGAAAATGTAAATCCCCTCCCTCCAAATTACTATAATTTTGAAATCTAAAGGTCTCAGGCAAAGATATAGGAATAGGAATAACAGTTCTTTACTAGAAAAACTAAAACTACAAATGCAGTAGTACAAACAAAAAACCAAACCAAAACAAAAGAACACTGCCAGAGTGAGAACAGGCCCTGGCAGCCTGTGGGTCAGGGAGGTGGCAGCAGTCCCATTCCATGGGGGCTCAGCCCTCCTGCAGTGCCAGCTGTGCTTCTGCTGGAGCAGGATCCTGGACAAGGCTGGAGTTTTCCTCTGGAGCTCCAGGGCTGCTGGAGATGGGCCTGGGCTCCCTCTGGGAATGCAGTGGGGCAGAAAGCTGCTCCTCTGGGAATGCAGTGGGGCAGAAAGCTGGTCCTCTGGGAATGCAGTGGGGAAGAAAGCTGCTCCTCTGGGAATGCAGTGGGCAAAGGCTGCTGTGGTGTTCCCAAGGTCAGATTGTATCCAGGTAGGAATGCTTGGCTCCTCCCCTGGGTGGAGCATCTCCCCATGGGATGATGGAATTTTCTCAGCCATACAGGGACACTCAGTGGCCATGAGCAGAAGATAATTAATAATTAATGGCCCATGAACAGAAGAGATCTCCTGGAGGGAGGATTGGTTGTGGAAGAGATAAAGAAAAAACTGCGCAATGAACAGAAGAGAACTGCCCCACCTCTAACAGATGGTAATTGAATACACACTCAGCTAAACCTGAGACAATGGGACCACTCTCGAGGAGGATTTTAGCTTCCACCTACTTGAAGACTTCAAGAGTATTGAAAAATGTAATTTGTTTCTTAAGAATTTCTTCTTAATTCCTTTTTCAAATGTATGTATACTGGAAACATCACACGATGCAGGCTCAAAGGAAATTGTAAACATGAACAGCAATTTTTCATTCTGCTCAGGTCAAAGATCAGTCATAAGGGTTCAGCTAAATTTCTTTTCACACTGTTGCTAAGGAGATGTTTGGAAATACCCATAAGAATTTCAAGTTTGAGGAACACAAGTTTATGAAAACCATAGAAAGATTTAAGCAGCTGGGCCAGCTAAACTCTGTTCTTGCATTTAAGAGCAATTTCAACAGTATTTTATTGTTGGTTTCTGTGGAAATATCTTGAAGAAAGAGCTTTCTTCTTATTTTCACACATACAGCCTTGTGGTAAATTGAAAAACAGCCTTTAAAAGTATTATTTGTTATATATTGATTGTCTGATTTTGAAAGTGTCAGTGTTTTTCTCAGTGGAAACGGGTAACCTCTCAAAAGGCACAATGTCTGTGGATTAGTCATAGGCAGTTTTCAATTATTAAGAACTGAAGTTTCTAATGTTTTTTTTCCCTTTGAAAGGTAGCATAATGTGACTGACTTCTAATGAGGGCTGATATTCAGGGTGCCAAGGAGGACATTTACCTGCTTCCATCTAAAAAATGTCCCCTCAGCCCTTTTGACTCTCTCTGCTTCAGGCTTTAGAGACTTTAAGTCTACAGTACTGGAGGTCAAGCTACCTCTTCAGTTTTTGAATAATAAGAGCAACACCTTTGCAAATGAGCACTTGAAATTTGTAGTGCCACCTGTAGTTCCATCAGAGATCTCTGACAAAAAATTATTACACTGGTGTATTTTCAGATATTGTATTTACTTCATGTTGATGTGTTTGTTGGTTCTTTGTCTCTGCCTTAGCAAGCTCCACTGCATCCATTTTGGCTCCTGGGATGCCAACAAGGAGTGGACTGTGGATATGCCAAAGGATGAAGAGATTGAGGCCATCTGTCTAGGCCAGGGCTGGGCTGCCTGTGCCACCACTGCCCTGCTGCTCCGTGTGTTCACAGTTGGAGGAGTCCAGAAAGGGATCTTCAGTCTCCCAGGCCCAGTGGTGTCCATGGCAGGACATGGAGAGCAGCTGATGGTTGTTTATCACAGAGGTAGGTTTCTCCCTTTTTTTTTTTTTTTTTTTTTTTTTTTTAACTGGGATTGTTTTCAATACTCACCTCTCACTGGCTTCACACACTGGTTAATTTTTAATCACCAGAGAGTGTTTTCTCCTTCTTTTCTTCATGATGTTTGTGCTTCTGCTCTTCTGGGTGATGCTTTTACAAGTACATCCATCACAACCCACGGACCTGTGACTTCTGACAGCGGAGCCTGTGTTTGATATTGGGATGCTGAGATTAAACTGTAGGGAAGGGGAGAACTTTGCAACAACGAAATTAATTTATTAAATTTGGGTTTCAGATGTGCCAGAAGGAATTACTACAGGAAATTAAGGAAGTTATTATGCACATCTCTTGTGTCCAAAATATCAAATAATTGTGTGTCTCACAGTGGTATCCATGGGTAACGCTGCATTAGAATTAATTTTTTAATCAAAACTTATTTAGCCAATTCTTCTAACACAGTCATTGAACAACTTTTTCCTAGGTACTGGATTTGATGGGGACCAGTGCCTTGGGGTACAGCTGATGGAGCTAGGAATGAAGAAAAGACAAATTTTGCATGGAGACCCTCTTTCTCTGACAAGGAAATCCTATTTGGTGTGGGTTGGATTCTCTGCAGAAGGTATGAAACACCTGCATGAGTGCTGTTGAGAAATACTGACACTGCTGGGGGCATCACAGGAAAGCTGGAGAGGGACTTTGGACAAGACAGGGGAAAATGGCTTCAAACTGCCAGAGGTCAGGGTTAGATGGGAAATTGGGAAGGAATTCCTGGCTGTGAGGGTGGGGAGGCCCTGGCACAGGGTGCCCAGAGAAGCTGGGGCTGCCCCTGGATCCATGGAAGGTTCCAAGGCCAGGCTGGACAGGGCATGGAACAAGATGATTTTTAACATCCCTTCCAACCCAAACCAT
This sequence comes from Vidua chalybeata, assembly GCF_026979565.1. Classification (NCBI taxonomy): domain Eukaryota; kingdom Metazoa; phylum Chordata; class Aves; order Passeriformes; family Viduidae; genus Vidua; species Vidua chalybeata. Next base: position 3,436,479 of record NC_071535.1, on the reverse strand, counting down.
CCTGTTGTTTTATGGAGAGGTTTGGGTAATTAATGACCTTTCAATAATGTAGATCTTGGGACTTGGACTTTTTCTTCCAATCTCCTCAACAATGAACAAAATTCTGTTTTTCTATTCTTTCAGTATATTTGTCAGAAATCTTTAGTATTTTCCCATTCAGATGTTATCAGAACTTGTTCTCCTGATTGCTTTTCCTGCTCAGCCAAAAGAAATAAACTGTGTTAATGAACCATAAGAGCACCCAACCCCCTAAAGTTGGTTGCTTAGGAGGACCTTTTATAATAAACATAAAAAGTAATTGTATAATAGCTGATTTCCTTTGGGAATCTGTCCAAGCAGTATAAATTTGATTTCTCCATAAAATGTTTTAATTTTGAACTTGTCAGTTGACCAGCAGTTGTGCTGGCTGACAGAAGGTGGCGCATCTTTCCAAGGAAACTGCCTTTTCCAAACTGATTTTTGCTGTGTTTGGGAGAGAGGATGCCCATCTGAAATATGTAAACCATCATTTCCCAGCTATATCCACCCCTCCCATCTTGCTGGGCTGTAATTTGCTGCCTGACAGAGGAAATGCTCTCATTTATTACAAACAGGTACCCCTTGTTACGTGGATTCCGAGGGAATCGTGCGGATGCTGAACCGAGGGCTTGGGAACACTTGGATTCCAGTGTGCAACACCAGAGAGCATTGCAAAGGGAAATATGATCATTACTGGGTCGTTGGCATCCATGAAAATCCCCAGCAGCTCAGGTCAGATAATTCACAAGGAAACAATTTGTTTGTCTTGGTTTTAAATCCTAGAGAATCCTTTTCCAATCCCTTTTTACAGAGAGAAACCGCAAACTTCAGCTGGTGCTGAAACAGGTGCCTGGTAAATATGCACAGCAAATGGTAACTCCTCAAATAGAATTCTGCATGGAGGATTCTTTATTAAACTGGCTTTGAGTAACTCATTAGCCTTTTCTAATTTGTAACTGATTAATTGGCTCAGAGGTGTGTGTGCACTTTATTGACACATTCATAAAACTGCATTTTGCTAGAGAAACTTTCTAAAGTTAGGGTGGCTGTTAGAAATCTACTTCTGCTTTTGATGGCTTTGGTTGTTTTTTCTTTTTTTTCCAAGTTTTTGGGGTTCTTGGTATCTTCTCCCCCCCCACTTTGTTTTCCCCTTTTTTGACTTTGAAAATAATTCAATCCTATAACTCATCTACATCATCAGACAGATAAAGCAGAGCTCTCTGTTATTACATTAATATTTAAACTGTGGCCTTGAAGAACCATTTTGGATGTAAAATTGCTCAAATATTCAGCTGAAAGCTAACCATTTCTTTATAAAATGTTATACTGGTGTGTCTATATAAGTGTTTCTCTTTAGTGTGACATGTATGCTGGACATTTTGTTGCTAAGCTTTATTTGTAGCAGTTTTTATTCAGTGGTCTGTGACCTTTTCCTACCAGGGCAGAATCCATCAGCTCGCCAATTTTACTGAAATTTAGACTCTGTTACTTTAGTAATTATGGACAATTGTAGAGTTTGGTGGGAAACTGAATTTTATTTAAACTTAGATGGCATTCTTCATAATACTTTGCTTTTTTGGAATAAGGGAAATAATTTGATACCTGTGTTAAAATGTCACTTCCCTGCCTGTTTCTCCCTCCAAATCATTATGTTGGCCTTCAGAAAATTCACCAAAAATGTGCAGGTCACATCACATTGAAAAGATGGTCAACTGTGAGTCTCTCATCCTGAGTTTTTCCTTCTACTCCAAGAAGGAGAGTGCTGCTCTCTGAATTGTTAAGAATATTTTACTCAAAGCCAGCAGCATAATGAAGATAAGGAGGGGGGAGGGTTGTTGTAGAAACACCACATGCCTTAATTAAGAGATAGCCAGAACACTGGTGCTTCCTGTTCTTTTTTTTTTTCAAGTCTCTGAAACAGCAGCTTAGAAACCCAGATGTTTTTGTCAATGCTGCATTGGTGCTGCAGGAAACACAGCTCTTCCCCAGTCAATGGTTAGCTTAAGTGATTGTTACCAGAAATTACTCCTTTAAATATAATGAAGCGATAAGTCTGTGCCTTCAGTTGTTCAGTGGTTTCTGATTTTAATATATTGCATTTACACTTTGTAGCAGCTGTTAAATCAAACATTCTGGGAGATCAAGATCAGTGTGTTACGTGCCAAATTTGGAGTTTAAAGTGTGAACAAGAGCAGCGTGTGCCTTGCTGGTTTTGAACTCTTTTCTTGCTTGCCATGTAAAGCTAACCCTTTATCATGCAATCCTACACATTGCTGTATTTAAGCCAGTCATTTAATTGCTACCTTCCAAAGGACAAATCCTCTTGAAGTATCTTGCTGCTTAGGAGACCTGGTTTGGGTGTGGAACATCTGGTGAGTGTGGGTGTGTTTTGTTTCCTGTGCACAGGTGTATCCCTTGCAAAGGAGCCCGGTTCCCTCCCACCCTGCCACGACCTGCTGTAGCAATCCTGCCTTTTAAACTTCCTTATTGCCAAGTTGAAACAGAGAAGGGACAGATGGAGGTATGGAATGGTGTGGAGCCCACAGCTGGGAGGCTCAGTGAGTGGGGATTATACCAGACCCCTGGTAATCACCTCTGCTGTGAAAGAGGACAGGGCAAACCCTCAGTAAAACACGTGGCCAAGGGGGTTATTTGGGTTCAGTGTTTTGTGGAGCTTCTCTGGTTTGGTTCACAACTGTTCCTAGAAGAGCACAAAACAAAACTGGCAGAGCTGATGCAAAGCTGTATTTGCACATGTTCTGTTTCTGACCAGTGAAGTCTGTCTTTTTTAGTGGGTTGTGATACCAGATTTGGGGATCCCAGTCAAAATGCCCTTGAATATGTCTGGGTTTTACTATTTTAGGCATAACAAAATTTCTGAAAGATGTACTAAGTATCCAAATTCATAAGCACTGAAAACACAGGTCTTCTGCCTTGGCTTATTTACAGACTGGTTGAAGCAAGATGTGCCCGTGGACAGCTTCTAGAAAAATAACTCTCTTCTTCAAAAATAACTCTATTCTTCAATTTTCATTGGTTTAAGTATTTCAAACTTGGTGTGCTTAGCTGTAATGCACAAAAGAGAAATGAACATACAATTCTAACCTCAGCCTTTGAACAGTTTAATGCTATTGGAAATTTATTCTCTTTGATAGAAGTGCAGATAAAAAGTTTCAATAGTAAACACCCTGACATTTTTAATGAATTCTCCTCCTTTTGGTTAAGTGTTTTGTTCTTTATCTGCTAGAGTATGTTTGCCATTCCTCCCTCTACCCAAAATAATGGGATGAGAATGCCAGGAACTGTTGATTTGGCTTGAGGGAATATGTGTAGGTAAAGAAAATTTATTCTAACACATCTGATGAAAACATACTGGTTTTGAATAAGTTTATAATCATTTTGAACAAGGCTAGCCTAGTCTAATAGCCATACTTACATTGTAGATTTTGTGTCTCTCACGTAAACTCCTAAGTTTGCTGAGTTATTCTGGAACACTTACAGTTTTTTGTGGAACTTGTTAACACAAAATAACTTGTTCTAGAATTGTCTATCCTGATAGCATGTTGGTAAACATGTAGGTTTCATCCTGCTGTAAGCCTTCATGTAAATGGAATTCAACATCTGTGGCAACTGTTTGGATCAGTTTGTAGAAGTGTGGTTGTTATCCATCTTTTCCTTGGTAGGCGTTGACATGAAGGAGAATTGTCTACCCTTCACCCTCATTATCACAGGAAAGGAATGTTTAAGAATAAATGCATAAAATACATTGTAAATTATTAGGCATTATGCTGTGGACTGTTTTTTCCCCTCTGAATTCCAACACTCATCCTTCCTTTTTTTCAGGAGCAGTACTGGCGTTCTGTTTTATTTCACGGCCACATGGATTACTTGTCAAAAAATGGCTACGAATTTGATGAAAATGCTAAAAATCAGGCAGTGAAAGAACAGCAGGAACTTCTAATGAAGCTGTTTGCTGTAAGTACAAGTACATAATAGAAAGAATCCCTGAGATTTATCCCTGAGACTGGAGATGCTAAGGGCCAGGTTGGACGGGGTTTAGAGCAAGCTGAGGTAGTGGAAGGTTCATGGCAGGGGGGTGGAATGAGATGAGCTTTAAGGTCCCTTTCAACCCAAACTATTTTATGATTCTATAACTTATTTGTAGATGGCATCTGATGTGAATGCTGACGTGATTCCTCTTATTAGGAGTCTGGCTAGTGATTGGCAATGCAGCTAGTTCAGACTCTGATAAAAGGTGGGCTGCAGGTAATCTTGTTTATCAGTGTGAAGGGTGGGGGGAAGAAGGAAATAAAAAAGCATTTTCTTTGATCTGTAGCTCACGATTGTTGGTGTCTTGTCTTTATCCCTTCACTCCACCAAGACCATGATATCCTACTCCTGGAGTCTTGATTGAGGTGTGTGACTCCTCAGGCTTCTTCTCTTGCAGCTTTCCTGCAAGCTGGAGCGCGAGTCCCGCTGCGTGGAGCTCGCTGACCTCATGACCCACAGCGTGCTGAACCTGGCCATCAAATACGCCTCCCGCTCCCGCAGGCTGAACTTAGCCCAGCTCCTCAGTGAGGTGGCTGTGGAAAAAGCCTCAGAGCTGGCAGCAGCACAGGAAGATGAGGAGGAGGAAGAGGATTTCCGAAAGCACTCGAGCGCTGGGTAACGCGAATTTGCGTGGCTAAAAAACTGGGATGGTTTTTTGCTGCTCTGGTAATGTTTTGATGCACTTCTGTGGCCCACAGTTTGCAGGGTATTTGTGGGTGAAGTGATAGCTCGAGTTGCTCTGCTTGGAAATGATACTGGTGAAATGACACGTCCTTGTTGGTGTCTTGTGAGGACTCATTAGTCCCAGGATACCAGCACAGAGGGAAATATCTGCACTCCTCACTTCCTGTGTGCCTGTGTCCAGCAGGCTCAATGCTAAGTTGCTCTGACTGGAATTTTCTCTTCCCACATTTCCCTAGCTTTGGTTGACTCCCACCAATTTTTTTTTTTCCTCTTTGTCTCAGTCTCTCAATCTTGATTCATTCCACACTTGTCTTAAAATCCTATCTTTCTCCACCCATCCCTTTTTTAAAATTTTTTAAATGTCCCATCTCAGTTTATTTTATTTGGTCTTATTCCCTCCTAATTAATCCCAGCTCTTCAAAGCTATGGAACATATTACAGGTTGGCTTTGCATTCTTTTTCTCTTTGGGCTATCAATTTTCCTCTCCTACCTGCATCTGCTTTGTATAACATGATGAGACAAAAGGTGCATGTTTGTATTTTGGTGGTTTTTTTTATTGTTATGGGGTTGTTTTTAAACATATTTAAATTTGCAATAATAATATATATTTATATTCATTGAAGCAATGTCTTCCTATAGCAATTTTATGTATGAAGTTTGGGACTTTTTTGAGCAAAAGGAAGTGATAAGTCCCTGAACTTATCTGTAGCCTTTCCCTTATTCTTCTGTGTTAAACTGCACAGTCAAAACTAATTTCTAAATATTCTGGCTTGTTCTTCTGGATGCTGTGTGGAAGCTGTAATCCCATGTCTACAACTTCAACCACTCTGAGGGTTAAAATCCATCGCAAACATTATGTTGTTCTTAGTGCCAGAGTAATCTAATGCTGATTGTTTTGCTTGAAATAAATGGGCCTTTTATTTATGTATATTATACAGGTTTTGGTAATTGGCAAATTTTAGGAGGAAAATGCAAGAATTGTACATCCTACTGTATAGGGAATTTAGAGAATAATCAGATTAAATGTTAAAATTTGATGCCTTCAGTATGAAATTATATATCCATGTTATATATATATACACACACATATACATGTATATTATATATGTGTATATATATGAAATACATATATACAGTATATATGAATATACTGTGTGTATATTCATGGATGCAAAAAAGTAATCTGATGATACTGGAGGTATATGTGTTTACATGGAGATTAGAGAAGATCTTTAATATTTGCATTTATATTTGTTGCCAAGTGTTCTGGCAGTAAAGTTATGGAGTGGTTAATGAATCTTTAATCATCACAGTTTAATCAAGGTACAATGCACATAAATGCCAAATGTTATTTTTCTTATTGCCTAAATTAGGTAGGTGAGCTTGCTATCTGTTGTTTCAGTTTTCCTTCTGGACTTGGTGACCACTTTCTTTCTGCTGAATTCCTTCCTTTAGTTCCAGCAGCTCTGCCACCACGTGGGGTCAGCTGCCAGGCAGGAATGTTCAGCAGGACCAAGAAGTGGAAGATGCTGAAGAAACTGATGCCTCTGAGGAAGCAGAAGAAACCCCACAAGTGCATAAAGAGAGTAAGAAAACTGTATTTTCTGAATAGACTGGGAGTTATCCAGGTAGCTTTTGCAGACTTAATAAGTGGAATAAGGAATTAAGTGGCTCCATATTCCAGCCTGTGCCTGCAGTCACTTCAGAGAAAAAAGTTCACAGTGTGTCATCTGCTGTGTCACAGCTGTGTGTGCTTTGTGCTCAGTATCCATTAGAGGGGCCCTGGGGAACTTTTTCCTGTTGCCTGATTTTATCCCTAAAGGACTGGCTCACCTTCTAATCAGTTACTTTGATTTCAGCTCCAGTCTTGCAGGAGGTGGATTGATAGATGAGTAGTTTGGGCACACTTTAAGGAATAAGCTTAAGGTTTAAGAAATAAATTTACAACTCTAAATCTAGGTAGAGGTGACAGATGGTTTTGTAGAGGTGTTTGTACACTCTGATAATTTTACTGTAATCATGGAATCACAAAATGGCTTGGGTTGGAAGGGAACTTAAAGACATATTCAGTTGCAGCCCTGCTGCCAAGGGCAGGGACACCTTCCACTAGACCAGGTTGCTCAAGCCCCATCCTTCCTTATTGTCTGTTTGGTTTGATTTTTTTAAAAGAATTTTTGCTACAGTGTTTTATTGTATCTAAATATGTTCTCCTTTTCTTTTTCAGAAGAGCCAGATTGTTTCTCCAAAGGTGTCACTTCAGCAGAGGTGACTACTCCAAAGCCTGGTGAGTAAATACTTTATTCCAGGATAAAAGCATGACACCTTTGTCATTCTTCACAAATCTGCTCCTGTTTTTTATCCTTTGTTCTGTCATTGCTACTTAAATTTAGTGCATAACAGTGTTGTCAAATGGTAAATTCATAGAATCATGGCATGGCTTAGATTGGAAGGGACCTTAAAGCTCATCTCATTCCAACCCCCTGCCATGGGCAGGGACACCTTCCACTAGCCCAGGCTGCTCCAAGCCCTGTCCAACCTGGCTTGGTCACACAGATTGTTTTTAAGAGGTTCCCTGTTCCTGTCTTCACTTCCTAATGATGTTCCATAACACTGTTCTGACTGCCTCAGCTGTGCCAAGTGCTGAATCAATGCCTGCCTGGCATGCCTGCCATGGAGGCATTCTTTGGGGCAAGGGAGAAATCAAAACAGTGATCAATGTATCTGTTTCCCTGCTCCCAGGCACATTTATTACTTGCAAGGCAGAGTGAGAAATCCTGAGGTAGAACGGTGAGCGTGGGCAGGCAGGGGCAGAATGTGACCTCCAGCAACCTGGCAGCCCTTGAGCAAGAATAATAGGAGTGGAAACGGATTTGGGAGTGGAGGAAGTACTGGGTCTTCCTCTGGGTTTGTATTTTAAGCTGTTGGTCCTGTGTGGCATTTCTGATAGCTAAGAATAGCTGAGCACGTACAGCATAACCTTCACAGGGTTATTAAAGTGTCTTTCTACTCATCTAAAATGTGCACATTGCCTCAAAGATTTGGATATATGTGCGAGTGCACACATTTTTACATTCTTTTTTTCTCTCCTCTGAAACAGCTCTGGTTGCATCCAGCAGCAGAGGACGAGTGAATCCATTTAAGGTAAGAATTTTGCAGCTGGGTCGATTGTGATGCTCTGAAAATCACAGCAGATTCTGTCTGGAGTTTCCAATATAACTGATACCTTGGAGGGGAACATGACAGAAAATAAATAAAACACCTATTTATTTGTTTTGCTAGGTGTCATCCAGCAAAAAGGACCCAGTGGTCCCCTCAGGAAATGTTTTAGACAATATGACCAAATACACAAAGAAAGCATCTTTGTCTGGCAGTCGAGCTGTAGACAAGCAGAACCCTTCAGTTATAAAGCCTCTGACTCCCAAACCCAAGACCAAGCAGGTAATGTTTGTAGTCTTTCTTCCATCGTTTCAGCAAGGAAAGAACAAAAAATGGAATTTTACCAGCTTTTATCAAGTATGAAACCCTGTGAGTAAAGCAGCTTAGATGGCAGAATTCATTTAAGCATAGTGCAAAGACTGTGACAGCACATAAAACAGCAGGAAAAAAAATCAATTGTAGAAATTAGTTTCTGTACTGAGCCTTGTGCTTTTATTTTAAATAAGGTAAACATCTGTTGGGCTGAAATTGGATGGACTAGATACTCTATTAAATGCAAGTGATTATTATGTCTTTAGGAAAGGCTTGGGGTTTGTTAGGCTACATGGTACATGTTGCCTGAGAGTGAGGTGATTTTACTTTTTTCGTTCTTATTCTCCATTTCTGCAGGCTTCAGCAGCCTCCTTCTTCCAGCCTCGCACACCTGCAACTAATCCTGGTGAAAAAACAGTGGAAGAAAGAGAAGAAAAAGCAGGAAATGAGTCCCAAGAAGCCAAAGTCACTGCACAGGAAAACACTGAAAACAGAAGGTGGGAGACACTTGCATCTCAGTGCCATATTCCAATTTTGATAGAAATGCAAGTCCAAAATCTGTTTTATTTCTGAAGATGTTGAGCTGGCCAAAGAAATATAACATGAAGATTCAAGTTTAGCTCACAAGTTGTCACATTCGTGAATCCACCTGAACAATGTGGGAGGGAATAATAAATAAGCAGTTCAAAATATAATTTTGGGGCTCTAAGCAACAATTTTTGCCTTGATATTGCTTGTAAGGACCTTTGATAAATGAAACCATGCTGCTGTGCCAGTTCCAAGTATAGGAAGTAGTGGAAGTTTCAACAACTCTAGAAAATTCGAAATTCTCAAAGCTAAGGGTCTTATGTGAAAGAGTGAAAGCTTTATTTTGGTGGGTTTTTTAAAGAGAAGTTCAACAAAATCTTCAGTCACCTGAGGAGCTCATCTCTTCCTAGCTAAGGCTCTAACCTGTCTTGTTCCTGGGAAGCAGATGTATTTCCTAACAATCCCAATCCTCATGAAACCTGCATTATTACAATCGTGTTTCATTTAGGCTTCGTTTAGCTGAGGAAGATGAAGGTAATTATTACTCATTTGGACTGGCATTCTTTCAGTTCACCTTTACAGTAGATGTCCTACAACAAGTGGCAAGGAGGGCTGTGAGAAGGATGAGCTGAGCTAGTGAATGTGCTCCATTTTTAGCTTGATGGGACCCCTGCTTTGTCATCCTAAAACTGCAATGTTAATCTCCATATATATAATCACAGTTCTAATAAAAATGCTTGACTTAGTCTTGCCTTGTGAGCGTGTTCTCAGAGCATCCTGCAGTGGGAGAGAGGAGGCTGCTGCCCTGAGAGGTGTTCTGAGAGCAAAAATACCCAGCTAGGTGCTGCTCAGAAATGTTGCTTTGGGAGGATATGGTTTTCCTATAATCTTCTTAAGCAGACAATTTTTGTGTGCTTGCTTTAGACCAAAGACAGGTTTCCAGATGTGGCTAGAAGAGAACAGAGCAAACATTTTGACAGATAATCCTGATCTGAATGAAGCAGAAGTAATAAAAGAAGGAATGAGTCGATTTAGAATGCTGACATCAGAGGAAAGGGTGGTAAGAAAATATTCTCTAATTCTGTGGGTTTGATAATTTTTTTTCCCTCCAGTGAATCCCTGGGTTGCTTTCAGTTAGGATTTTTTTTCTGGAAATTCCACTCTTATCCATCTTTATGGATTTCAATTTTGAATTGTGCCATGATCTATGACATATAATTTATGAAAATATAAACTGAATTATAAACAATATCAGAAAACAGCTTTTCCAAAGTGAGGTTTGTGAGAGGAATGTAATCAATGAACAAATAACAAAAGGAATGAGTTTAAAGTCACATAGCCAGGCTTAATTCACTGGGGATTAAATTTGTTCTCATTTAACTTGTTGGGTCTTTTGGGTTTCTCATTTCTCCAGAAAGACAATTAAGAGCTTCAGTTTCATATACAGTTTCAAAAGAAAACCAGTTTTGAAGGAGAATGTTGTCAGAAGAAAGGAAAGCAAGGATTAATCCTGATTAGTTCTTACTTAATCCTGATCAGTTCTTCACAGGAATTATTTCAGTACCTTAAAATCAGAGTAATAATGTTTATAAAACGAAGTGGTGAGTTTTGTGGCCTAATTTGTAATTTTCTGTTCTCCTTCAAAGGTGTGGACTGAGAAAGCAAGAGGAGGAAGAGTCAGTGACTCAGCAGAAGACAAAAAGCGGAAGCGTCCCACAGCTGAGGAAGATGAAGTGAAAAAGAGCCAGGAGCAGAAATCCGAGGACACAAATGTATCCAAAAAATCCAAGCCTTTAGACCCATCCACAAACAACAGATTGTCAGCTTTTGCCTTCAAGCAGAGCTAGTTGAAGTGGTGCCTTCTCAGTGTCTGTGTTCTGAACGAATTCGTGGAAGAAATTCCTCTGTGTTGAGGAGTTGGCTGCCATGCTTGAAGAGCACTGGCAAAAAGAGTGCCTGGCTCCAAATAGTCTGTTAGAAAGTGGTTTATTATCAATTTTTGAGAAGAATGTTGAATCCCCTCCCACAGTCTTTTACAAGTTCCTGCTCATGGGCCTGTTCCCTGTCAGCAGAGCCTGAGCAGAGCTGTGTAGCTGTGGCACACCCTGTGTGCCTTGATAACAGTGATGCTGGGTCCTAAATGCAGATTAATCCTTCTGGGGAGGGTAAACTACATCCAAAATCTGCCCTGTGGTTTTAGAGAGGCAAAATAATGGCTTCCCTACCCTCCCTGCTGCCTTGAGAGTAAGACACTCAGGGAAATGGGTGTGAGGGGGACAAAGCTGAACAGCAGCAACATGCTAAGCTGCATTTTCAACACCTGTGGCAGTGGCAGAGCCTGATATGGGCAGAGATGGAAAACCAGAACAGAAACTGAGTTAGGAAGGTCAGGGGTGCAAAGCCAAACCATTTCAGACTATGCAAAGGTGCTTCCTCAATCCCTGCCTCAGCAGGATCCAGAAACTGCTCAGAACTTGTAGTATTTCTAACATTTCTGTCTGTAATGTTTGTTTGTTTAAATAAAATGTGTCTATTTCTTTGTTTAAGGTGGCAGAGTCTTCTTTGCAGTTGTAATTAAAGCAAACAGATGTCTACCTACCAGCCCTAAGGCAGTCAGTTGATTTACCCTGCTCTGGAGACAGAGCACCACGTCTAATAAATGTATTTGAAGCAAATTCAAATTTTGAAACGTTTTCTAAGATCAGTTAAAATAATGTAACTTTTTAACATAATAGCAGAGACTGAAGAGTTCTCAAATTCTTTTTTTTTTTTTTTTCCCTGTGTTTGCACAGCCTTTCATTGTTTTCTTTTTTCATTCTTCTTCATACTGGCACAGGGTGCCCAGAGAAGCTGTGGCTGCCCCTGGATCCCTGGAAGTGCCCAAGGCCAGGTTGGACAGGGTTGGGAAGGTGTCCCTGCCCATGGCAGGAGGTGGAACTGGATGTTCCACCCAAACCACTCTGATTATTACTGAAAATACACCAGTTGGACTTGATCTTGAAGATCTTTTACAACCTTAACAATTCTTTGATTCTATAAAAGGCAATGACTTTCAATTCAAAACACACTTTAAACCTTGAAATCTGTGGATTGAAGGTTGAGTGAGATTTCACTAAAAAAACATTAATTTTTACCATAAGAAGTGTTTTATTAAACTATTTTAGCAATGGCTGTAGGTGATTTTGGAGAAAACAAAAAAAAAAGAGGGTTGTGATGTCAACCAGGGATGGGAAATACCAACAGAAAATCCTGAAGACCTGATGACTTCAATACTTCTGTCATCCACAGTTCTTGTCTATCATTTCACATTTTATTTGTTTAAGCTGACAGTGGACAGCAAGTAATATTTAACACAAATAATAATTATTTGCGCTGACATAATGCAGGAAACATTCTGACTTTTTTTTGCATTTTGGGAAGAAATTATTGTACCAGAGACTGGGATTTATTTTTAGCTAGTAAAGCTTATTTGGGTGTATTGGGGGAAAAATGGGATTGCAGTGGTAATGGAAAAGTTCCTGATGAAAAATCACTGGGCTTGGTGAACTGAAATGTTTTCTTTCTCCTAGGCTAGGTTGTTCTGAGGGTGACTTGAGCATCTCGAGTGTGGTGCTGGGAAATTTTCCAGGTAATTCTTGTCATCCACATCCAAAATCCATGTTTGGGCTGCCTGTCCAGAGCCCTTTCTACAGGCCTGATGTTGGAAGTGGGCAGGAAAAACTTCTAAGGGATCTGGGGAGGCATCCACTGCTCAAACAACTCGTCCTACAGAGCATCCAAAGTCCTTTTGGCTCCCAGTGGAGAGAGGAAAACAGCCAAAATAAACTTCCAGGGGAGTTTTCCTGGGAGCTGGATGTTTGCAATCACACAGCTCTTCTGAACAAACACACCAAAGGTCAGTTTAAAAGGAGGTTCCTGGATTTAGGGGTGGTTTCATGAAAATCACGGGGGATATTGGGCACCATCCTGATTTCCACGTGTTTTTTCTCCCTGTGTAACAGTTTTTGCAGTGTAACATTTGTGGGTTTCATCAGACCCCATGTCCCCAGCCTTGGGGTCACAGTCTGGATGTCAGCGCAGGTTAGAGCTGGCAGAGCTGTTTCCAACACCAGATTGGAAAATTTGCATCAGAGTTGCGTGACTGTGGGTAGAATCATGGAATTTTTAAGGTTGGAAAAGACCTCCAAGGCCATGGAGTCCAACCATCCCCCCAGCACTGCCAAGGCCACCACTGACCCATGTCCCCAAGTGCACATCCACATGGTTTTTAAATCCCTCCAGGGATGGAGACTCCACTCCTGCCCTGAGCAGCTGTTCCAGTGCCTGAGAACCCTTCCCATGAACAATTTTTTTCTAATATCCAATCTGAATGCCCTGGCACAAATGAAAGCTGTTTCCTCTCATCGTGTCCCTCTTCCCCTGGGAGCAGAACCTGATCCTCCCCCGGCTGTCCCCTCCTGTCAGGAGCTGTGCAGAGCCACAGGGTCCCTCCTGAGCCTCCTTTTCTCCAGGCTGAGCCCCCCCCAGCTCCCTCAGCTGCTCCTCCCAGGATTTGTTTCCTGGTGCTTGCTGTCCATGTCCCTAAAATAAACACCAAACTGGCTCTTGAGACCACGGCAGTGAATATTCCAGCTGCTTCAGTGCTGGGAGGATCATCTCCCATGAGGCTGCTGTTACATTTCTATCATCAAAGATGGGTTTTGCTCTATTACACAGCTCCAGGCAGAGCTGCAAATACATCCTCCATCACCTGGAGCCTTCCAGGGAGCTGAGCTGAGCTGGCTGGGGACGGGATGCACTCATCCAGCAACAGCACCAGCAGGACAGGGAGAAGTATAAATCCTAACTCCAGTGGAAATGAAATGCCAGACCAAGAAACAGAAAATGTGGAATGGATTTTCAAGTGAAAACAGGTATATCTGTACTACCTGGTTTTGATTTTTTTTTGTTTGTGAGGTTTTTTTTCCTTCTTTTTTTTTTTTTTTTTTAACAATATTGCTAAATAATTCAAAAGCATTTCACTGAAGTCTTCAGAAATGCTTGTTTGTCCTGAATTTCCCACCTTTCTGCTGGAAAACCAGGAACTTGGAAACTGCCAAGGAATCTGCCTGATGGTTTTTTCCTTTGGCTGTGCTAGGAATCCCAGTGATTGGGTTTGATGTTTGGACTTGGTGATCTTAGAGGTCTTTTCCAAGCCAAATGATTCTGTGGAATGGGAGAGTCAGGATGGATCCATCACTCTTGGATTTTCAGGGTGGAACTGGGCGAGGGAGAACCTGTATTTGGATAAGATTTCCCTTCTCAGAGGACCTCTGGCTATGAGATGACCTCAGCTTCCTTCCAAAAAAAGTAACTGTGCTGCTCATGGAGTGACCTGGTGGTCCTGGCTGGATAAGCCAGGGAGGAGATGGGCTGTGAGAGCTGCCTGTGAGGAAGCTGGGTGCCTCGAGGAGCTCTTTGACAGAGAACAGCAGATCTGGCTTCTCCCTCTGCCTGCTTGTTGCACTAAACGTGCTCAGCTGAATGCTGCCAAACAAATTTAATAGTAAATAATTTACTTAAAGGCAGGCAAAACACAAATACCGACCCAGGCTGTGAAAAGAGCCACTTGATCCTGACTCAATTGGACACAAATGGCAGGTAAAATTTGCAGGAATAGTTTCAAGCCATGTGTTGCCAGGGAACAGTCTGGTCTCCAAATCACATTATCGATATCTTGGGGTAATAACAGTGAGGAGCAATTGAGGGGAGCGATGCAGGGACACGGCTGCTGTTCCCGTTTGCCTGGGCTGTGAGTCCAAAGCCACCCTTGGTGATGGAATGGAGGGACCTAAAGATCATCCTGGCTGATGTCAGGTACCTTCTGTTGGGAATAGATCCATAAGAGCCAGGAGACTTTTGTCATACGTCTGGTTTCACATTAAAAAATATGAATTCACCTGCTACAGCCTACCCAGGCCAATCCTTCTGAAGTTTTCTAAATTTTTCAGAGGAAACACCCATTGGCAGGAGCCCCTGTGTCCTTGCTCTGCCAGGGCAGGAAAGGAAATCTGGGGCAGGGCAAAACTGCTGCCTCCACCTCCAGCCCCATCCCTAAAATGTGAGACCCCACTGAGGAAGTTAAAGAGCAGATCCCAAACCCCTCAGACCCTGGGGATCCTCTGTCCTCGTGGAGCAACAAATCCTCCCAGTAACAAATTAGTATTTTAGGAGCCTGTAATCAATTTTGCTCGTTATTCTGGGTAATAGAATTAAACTGCTCGTGATTCACTCTTTCAACTGACGCACTGTGATTCCAGGGGCTGATAAATCTCAGGCTGTTTCCAGAGCATAGCAAGGATGTCTGCAGGCTGGGACGTTGCCACCCATGGCCTCTGTGGGCTCAGCTATTATTCCAGGATCACGCTGGGGCCACGTCCTGGCTTGCTGTTAACAGCAGGATTGATCTGCTTTGCTCCTTTGCTGCTTGAGCTGTTAATGATGAGCTGGGTTGGCACAGCTGGATTGAGAGAGTGGAATTCATCATCTCTAACTTTCAGCTCTGAGCCCAGTCCTGAATGATCCCGTTTTGTAGCCAAGAGAGGAAAAGCAGGTGTCTTCTGTGCATGGTTTCTATTTATTCTGGCACCTTTTTAGCAGCTGTTGGTGCAGAGATTCCCTTTGAAACACCTTTTTGATGGATTCAGCTGCCCCAGTGAGGACTGCCCAGGGTATTTCATCCCTAGCCTTGGCATGGAGAGGTTTCTCCTGGGGATTCCACTCTTCCAACCCATTCCACACCCAGGGAATGATGCCCCAGCCCTTCCCAGTGGGCTCTCACCAATGCCACAACAGCCATGAGGAGCTCAACAGACTAAAGCAGGCCAAGGAGTGGGAACCTGAGCAGTGACCAGCTCCATCCTGTCCTTGTTTCATATTTTCCCCACTTTCAAAGACAAGAGAGGCCTCTGAAGGGCTTTCCCATGGACCTTGGTCCCCAGCAGCATCCCCTGGCTCTCTCAGGGAACCTCCAGTATCCTTCAGTGGCTGCACAGGGCTTTCATCTCCTCTAAACCTTATTCAACATTTGAAAATAACTCAAGTTACAGTATCAGGATTTTTTTGCACTCCTTGTCTTGTTGATCTTTAAGAATTTCTTCTCTTTAAACTGTGAAAATAACCTCAAAACTCTAAGCAAGCAGAGGAGAGAAAAACAGGGCGCATTCTCTCTAGGGGAGGGTCTGGAGCACAATTCCTGTGAGGAGCAGCTGAGGGAGCTGGGAAGGGGCTCAGCCTGGAGAAAAGGAGGCTCAGGGGGGACCTTGTGGCTCTGCACAACTCCTGACAGGAGGGGACAGCCGGGGGGGTCGGGCTCTGCTCCAGGGAACAGGGACAGGACAAGGGGAAATGGCTTCAAGTTGTACCAGGGGAGGCTTAGATTGGATATTAGGGAAAATTTCTTCACTGAAAGAGTGGTCAGGCATTGGAACAGGCTTCCAATAGAAGTGGTGGAGTCACCATCCCTGGAATTGGTCACTTGAAGTGGTTGTGACACATCCCTTCAAGTGGTTGTGGCACTTGGGGACATGGGTTAGTGGTGGCCTTGCCGGTGCTGAGTTAATGGTTGGACTTGATGGTCGTAGAGGTCTTTTCCAACCTTAAATATTCATTGATTCCTCTGGTTTATAGTCTACATTTACCTTTTTTTTGGGTATGTATTCAGAAATAGCAAAGAAAAACTTATTTGAGAAGGCTTAATGAGAACATGGGGTGTAAATAACTGGGAAATATCAACAAAATCTCATCATAACATACTTCAAAACCCCAAAAGTCTTAGTGCTTCTTCTTACCCAGCTGATGTGGAGTTGTGCTTCAGAGGGAGAGGACTCCACTGTGGCTGGAAATTGGGCTGTGTCCTTCCACATCCTGGCACTAATCCCAATTACCTGAACCTACTAATTCCGTGTTGGCAAAGGCCGTTAACAGAACTGCTGGCATCAGCTCCTGTGTGTGCAACCCCTGCTCAAACACCCTCAGAAAAAGTGGTTTTCTGCACAGCCAGGCAGCGATCATGCTGGTAAATAAGCTGGAAACTGCCCTTCTTGCCCCATAAATAGGAGAAAAATTACAACCAGCTCCCACAGCAGCTCAGCTCAGGTGGTTACAAAGTCGGGGTTGACTCCAGAGGGAGCTTATCTTCTTTTCCAAGGAAACAAAGAGAGCAAAGACTGGGGTGGGCCAAGATGCTTAGATACCCTTGCTAACCCCTTTTCTGTATGGCTGACTGGGGCTCAGTGGTCTGAAGCTGCTCAGGAGCATTACCCAGCCCTCTGAACCGTGTCTGCTTGGCCGGGATCCAGAGGGAAGCGCAATCCTTCTGCCGAGGCCCACGGATGTTTTTAGTGAGGGAACTTGTCTGGTTCAAAGAGAGGGTTTGAACATCCTCAGAGGACTGGGAAATGAGCTGGGTGTCTGGGGAGGAGCAGGGATGCAGATCAGGGCTCCAAATCCTTGTGGTGCAGCAGTTCCTGCTCCTGATCAGAGCCCGGGGCAATAAGACAGAGTAAAGCCTGGCTGGCTGCAGGGCCCTGGATTTCACCTGAGTCATCCTGACTCTTCTGGTAAAACCTGTGATCAGAAACCAAATTATAAATGTGGAAATGTGGAGTGTGTTACAGCTGCTGGGGTATTTTTTTTTCCCTTTTTTTTTTCTTTTTCTTTTGCTTGTCTTAGTTAAATGCAGCTCTTGTGTCAGGAGGAGGAGGAGGAAAGCCAGTGAGTCACACCCCACCCTCTGACAGCTCCTTCCCCTCCTTATCTTCTCAGCAATTTACCATTTCCTAGGCACAAGAGGGGGACAATTTGTCCCTGCTGCCTTAAGGACCGGTGGTGTGAAGAGAAGGGTTTGTGGCTCCTTTAGATCCTGGCCATTTATTTGATTGCAATCCAGAAAATATGAGTCCCCCTGCTTGTGCTTGGGTGATGGAGCATTCACCCTATGCTCAGCTGAGCCTTTAGACTCAGTTTCCAGCTCATAAAATCCCAGAACAGCTCCAGCTGGAGGGGATCTGTGCTCCAAAAATCTGCCCCAGCATTTATTTGCTCACCAACTCTTGAACCCAAGCTGTGCTCTGTCTGCTGGGTTTGCCCCAGAAGTGCCCAGGAGGATACAGGATGCTCAAGCCACCTTTCTGGGTGACATGCCTGTAAGTTCCCCACAGAAACTTCAAAATACTTGATCTTGGTCATGAGAGATAGCACATTTCCAGAATCTAGGGTGGGAATATGAAAACATTGGGACACGCCAGCCCTGCAGCTGGAAGGTGTGTGCAGACATCAGGGGTTTGGAGGGATGGAAGCCCAGCTGGGATCAGGTGGTGGGAATGGTCACCAAGGAGGGTCAGTCCATGGCTGGGATCATTCTGGTGACTGCATCCCAACCCCAGTGGCCTCAGAATGGTGGTGGTGGCATTCCAGCAGTGCCAGGGGGTGACTGGGCAGGTTGTGCCAACACCACCCTGCTGGGAAAGGGACCAGCTCTCGGAGTTTGAAGGGATGGGGAGAACATGGAGGATGATGCTGGGAGCTGCCATGAAGGGCACGAACCTGCATCCCAGCAGGACCTGCCCCATCCATCCCCATCCCTTTGTTGCTCACCCCACAGCCCTCCCCCACAGTGTGGGGTGGAAGGAGGCTCCCTACAGCAGCTTGGGGCTGAATCCCCAGCTCCTGCCTCAGCCCAGGGAATCTCCCCCATAACCCCAGCCCACACCTCAACCTGGAGAACCCCAATACCCCCAGCCTGAGGGATCTCCCTGTACCCTCCTCCCATGCCTCAGCCCAGGGGTTCCCACTGTACCCCCAGCCTGGGGGGTCCCCCTGTACCCCCATCACACATCTCAGCCTCGGGGGTGCCCCAAATCCTCAGCCCCAGTGATGCCTCCATACCCCAGCACACCTCAGTCCATGGGATTCCCTCCCCGAACCTCTGGACCCTCAGCCCAGGTCTCAGTCCGGGAATCACCCTGGATCCTCCCATAGCCCCAGCCCAGGGCATTCCCCCGCTGCTCGCACACCTCATCCTAGAGGATCCCATATCTTGGAGATCTCTTGGGACACTCCCACAGCCCCTGGCCATCCTCAGCCCAGAGATCCCCCCCGTATCCTCAGCCAGAGTCTCAGCCCGGGGATCCCCCTGCACTCGCAGCCCGGATCTCAGCTCGGGGGGGATCCCCTCTGATCCAGGAGCACCCCCGTACCCCCAGCACACCCCTCAGCCCAGGGATCCTCCCCGTACCCTCAGCCCAGGGATCCCCGCGGATCCCCCTGCACTCGCAGCCCGGGGATCGCCGGTATCCTCAGCCCCGGGGTACCCCCGGCCCACGCCTCAGCCCAGGGACCCCCCGGCACCCCCAGCCAGGCTCTCAGCCCGGGGGATCCCCTCGGATCCCCCCAGCCCGGGCTGCCTCCTCCACCCCCAGCGCGCACCTCAACCCGGGGGTCCCCTCGCATCTCCGCTATCCCCACCCAGCTCTCAGCCCGGGGGGATCCCCCCCTGTGCCGTACCCCCACCCCGGGCACCCCCGGCCCCCTCCCGCCGAGCTCACGGCAGCGGCGGCGGCACCGCGGCCATTGGCGGCGGCCAATGGGGGCGGCGCGGGCGGGATAAAAGCGGCGGCGGCCGGGACGGCTCGGGCCGGGCAGGGACGGCCCGGGGGCTGCGGAGCTCGGGCACGGCTCGGGCTGCCGCAGGGCCCCGCTCCCGGCGCGGCCCATGGAGGCGGCGCGGGGCTGGAACGGGTACGCGCGGCAGGAGCGGCCGCCGCCCTCCCCGCCCGCGGCCGCGGAGAAGCCGCGCGTCCCCCCGGGCAGCGGCACCGGCAGCGGCGGGGAAGGGTGGCGGGGAGAGCGGCCCCGCAGCGAGGAGGACAACGAGCTGAGCCTGCCCAGCCTGGCCGCCGCCTACACCTCCATCCTGCGGGCGCTGGGCGAGGACCCGCAGAGACAGGGGCTGCTCAAGACGCCCTGGAGAGCGGCCACCGCCATGCAGTTCTTCACCAAGGGCTACCAGGAGACCATCGCGGGTAGGGAGCGCTCCCGGGGCTGCGGGGATGGAGTTTGAATTGATGAATTTCTTAGGACGTCGTTGCCCTGTCACCGCATCACCCAGCCGGTGCTCGCTTGTTATCACCTGTGTGTCTCGCTGTCCCCTCCCTCCCCAAATATCTCGTTGTTTTGTTTTGTTTTTTTTTTTTTATTTTTAAATTAAACTCTGTGCAGGTGAAGTTTCCATTCTGTCCTAAACCTCTCGCTTGGGTGAGCAGAGCAAGTGCTTTTGCTTTCTCTCTTCTGATGGGAACTTTTCCAGCCCTGGCATAGGAACTTGTGGGTTCCCTCCTTCCTCCCTCCCTCCCCGGCCGAGCGAGGCTGTGTTCAGACAGGGTGGGAACATTTGCTTCGATTAGCAGTCAGAAGGGGTTTGAATTTTCTCAGGAAAAGTCCTGTTCTGCCGATGCTTTAATCAAGTGAGGTTTTTCAAAGGTGGGAGTGAAACTTGAGGAAGAGAGGTAAGGAGAAAGGAAGAGGACAGGGAGATCCCTTCCCCATCTCAGGGTCCCAGCAGCAAATGCAGGTGTGGAGAGGAATCCCAGGTTCCCATCCCTGCCCCAGATGAGTGTCTCTGCTTGCTGGGTGAGGGTGTGAGGACAGGAATTGGCTGGGATATGTTCTCATCAACAACTCATGGCTCCAACGCAGGGTAAATACTGGAAAATTTGTTTTTTTACAACACTTTTTCTCTTCTCGGCCTCTTGAGTAAGGACTGGACCCAGTACAAACAGTAAAAGAGAGCCTGGAGAGCTTGGGAATTCCCCTTTCTGCCCCTTCTTACAGTAAAAGGCGAGTTCCTGTCAGTGAGGGATGCAAACAGAGTCAGCACGGATCTCTGAGTGTGGCTGAGGAAGGAGCAGCTCCTGCTCCGCTCTCTGGAATGCAGCACTGGTGTGCTGAGCCTGCCCCAGAGCTGCATCAGGATGTTGTAGCCGAAAGCAAAGGCTGAGCTGTGCTGATTGATGGCATCAGGGAGTCAGGGAGCTCCTGCTGGCACATCAGAGTCCTTTTCTAAGTGCATTGTGCTTCAACTTAAAGGCTGGTTTTTGCGTTTAGTTTCTTTTTTATTTCTTGGCTGTTGGCTCTTTCGAAATCAGATTTCTACAACTTCCAGCATTCACTTACTCATGGCCAGCTTAAACTCTTGTGCCACTGTTGTGTCCCAAGAACAGCAGTTCTGCCTTGGAAGTTGTTCTGCCTTTCAGATCAAGCCAGGTTTTTGGCTCCTCTCAGTTCTGCTGCACGGTGTGTTCGAGGTGAGGTTTCATCAGGTCTCATCTTTTGTTTGCTGGGATTAACTTTCCTCATTTTACTGCTGTGTAAAACACAGGAGGTCTCTCAGTCACCCTGCCAGGCTCTAGCAGAAGGAGTGTTTTCAGTGATAATTTGAGCACGAATTTCTGTGCTGAACCTGGATGAGGTTGCTGCCCTTCTTAAGTCCTCTCTTATCTTGCTGCCAGTTTTGTATGCACATGTTATTTTAAAAGCTTTTTTTCTGCTCCAAGGCGGGATCTCTGGAGTCTTCTAATCTCTCGCATTCATTTAATTAAGCAGAGTAGTTCTGATATTCCCCTTCTCTGGTTATCCATGGGAGAGAGCTGTGTTATACCCAAGGATAGAAAATGTCACTGCTCGTGCTCTACTCCTGGACTGCTTCTTTCTTTTTAGGAAACCTTGTGAAGCTGTGACACTAACATTGCTTCCTGTGTCAGGTGGAGAATACTTTTAATTTCCATCTACTCACCACTTCTTGCAGGATGCTCAGCTTCCACATTTCTCACTCTTCCCAGCCAAACAGAAGGAAGAGCTGCAGCTGAAGGACAAGCCCACAGCAGATAGCAAAGCAAGTGGTGGATGAAGAGTTTGTTAGGAGAGTCAATATGAGTAAATTCTTCTTACAGAGTTTTAAATACCTGGTGAACCCTAGAGCCAACAACTACAGAATATTTGGGCACAAGAGTAGCTTTGGGACTGCTGCTGTCTCTGCTGCAGCATCCTGTGCTGTTCCCTTGGTTATACTAATCCAGCTCTCTGCCTGGCCAGGCTGTGAACTGGACCAGCAAGTGGCTTGTGAAAAGGAAAATGAACCAAAACAAGCCCAAACCCCAAAAACCTGACAAGAAACAGCCCTGACCTCTTGGTTTCTCAGGTTTTTTTTCGTTTTTTTTTCTTTTTTTCAGCTTATTCAGCTCCCTCTGTGGAGCTGTCTGGGTAGGCAGAGGTTAAAGCAGGGATCTGCAGGGTGTGTTTTGAGGAGTGTTTCCATTTTATCCCTGCAACAGGCAGAAGATGAGGGGCTCTTACGACAGCTGCAAGTTCCATTCTCCCAAGAAAGGTTCCTCAGGTAAAAGCTCGGTGGTGGTGGTGGTTGTACAGCCACATGGCCAGAGGCAAAGTGTTCTGCAGCGGGTCCCTGCAGAGCTCACAGACCCTGCCAGGGCGTGGAGGTGCTGCCAGAGTGTACAGCCAGGAGGGAGTGACACAGGTGAGCCAGGGCAGTGAATGTCAGAACAGGGACAGGCTTTAAAATCAGCCCTGTGACCTCGTCTGCTGCAGCACCTGCCCTGGGGAGGCAGGGGGAAAGCAATTAACATCTGATGGAGTTTTCATTTTTCCATAAAGGAAAACAAAGGAAGATGTAATGGATATACACCCAAATTATAAAATTGTTTAGGTTGGAGAAGCCCTCTAAGATCGAGTCCAATCATTCCCCCAGCACTGGCAAGGCCACCACTGATCCCTGTCCCCAAGTGCCACATCCACATGGATTTGAAATCCCTTCAGGGATGGGGACTCCACCCTTGCCCTGAGCAGCCTGTGCCAATGCCTGGTCACCCTTTCAGTGAAGATATTTTCCCTAATATCCAATCTAAACCTCCCTTGGCACAACTTGTGGCTGTTCCCTCTTCTCCTGTCCCTGTTCCCTGGAGCAGAGCCCGACCCCCCCGGCTGTCCCCTCCTGTCAGGAGCTGTGCAGAGCCACAGGGTCCCCCCTGAGCCTCCTTTTCTTCAGGCTGAGCCCCTTCCCAGCTCCCTGAGCCTCTCCTGGGGCTCCAGCCCCTTCCCCAGCTCCGTTCCCTCCTGGAGAGTGTAAAGTTGCTGTGCACTGCCAGGTCTGTGTTTGGTGTGCTTGACTTTCACCTCCCTCGCTGTTATTGCAGGGGGTTGGACTAGATGGCCTTTGAGGATCCCTTCCAGCCCAAACCATTCCATGAGCTTTTTGGTTTCTGTGTGTCTGAGAACATAATACACTTGGAGCATGGTTCAGTGTGCTGCCATTTGATCTCCTGTGCTGGGTGTTGTCGCTTTGCTTCCATGACACCTGATTGTATTTGTATGCTTATATTTCCCATAGCTGAACTTCGTAGTATTGCAGGGAAGACAACACCTAAATTCTGTCTCTCCATTCAGATTTGTGAGCAGCAGAGAAGCTGATTCTGCTTTCCAGCTTCTACTCTGTGTATTTCCTCCCTTGTTTTCAGCAGTGCAGAGTGACTGTTCCTGCCTTACCCTCTATTCATCTCTGCTATCTGTGTTCTGCAGCTGCTCAGTGTTGTGTGTCAGGGCCATTAGTAGAGTTTGCTTGTTAAATATCTGTATCTGGCTCTTTCTGTTAATTCCAGATTGTCATTTATTAATCCTGGCTTTACTAAAGGCCTCAACCTCTTTCATTGACAGCGTGTATTCAAATGTGCTGCTCCCACTTCTGTAGTACCAGTCATCACACTTGGCAAGAACGCCTCTAGTGATTTCAAATAAAATCCACCTGGGGACCAGATTAAAAATCCTGGCACTCAGTGCAGACACTGGAGCACTGGTGTAGACTGGCAGCTGTTGCAGCAGAAACCTCTCAGTGTGTTGGTAAGGATGGCAGAGTAGGAAAGTCACCAAAAAAGTAACTTCCAATTTCATGCAGTGCTTCTGAGCCAGCATCCAAGAACACGAGTTCTTTTCCAGGGTCAGATCTATCAGATTCCTATTTCTGGGTGTAAATTGTATTTCAGAATAGCCCCCTTGGCTGCTGAGGGCTAACAGCAGGGCTGTGAGAGCCAGGTGCCTTTAGCTTTTTGAGAGCTGGTTCAGGCAGCTACCTGCCTAACAAAAGTGAAACCTTGTCCCTCCTTTTACTAAAGGCTTCATGGCGTGCTCAGAGGTGCTGTCTGAGGGTCTAATAATAAATACTACAAAGCACAAGTGTGTGCAAAGGCAGTAAATGAGTGAATAAATGGAAATACAAGGTTGCAGACAGCGCTAACTCTCAACTGAAGCTGAAGGTTTCAGACCCAAGCAATTGGTAAGCTACAGAAAGGGTGTCAATGCTTCTGCCTTTGAAAGGTGAATCACAAATGAGTTGGTTTGGGTTGCGTAATCCTGCAGGAAACATTAGGCACAGGGTTGAACGAGCTGCCTGTATCTGCAGGAGGAAGTTAAGTTGTCCTCATCAGCCACAAACACTCAAAGCAAAACTTGTTCACCAAACTGGGCTCGCTGGTGTTGGTGGGAGCTGCTGCCAGGGAAGTCTCCCAGCCTTTGTTCATGTGAGCATGGCAGCTCTCGGGCACGTTGGCAGGTTCACCTGCCCTCTCAGTGTGTTTAACAGGGAAATGAAAATCAGAAATACTGGGAGGGGATAACTTTGCTTCCTGGACCTCTCTGGTTTGAAAGGCTGTGTGTTATCTGCCTGCAAGCCAAGTGACTCTGCTGGGCAGCTTTTAGTTCAAAGCAAAAAACTCACTGGGTCATTTCCTCACTCATTAGTTTATATGCTTTTCCTACACTGAGGGGTGAAAAAATTCAACCTTGATAATCTTTTCTTCTAGTCTGTGTGGATTTGATATTTTTATAGAGGACAACAGTGGTGTAAGCTCCTAAATTTTTCCAGCCTGCTGGGTTTGCTGTGCTGAGGTGCTAAGCATTGCTGTGTCAAAACACACAGTGCCTTAAGCAAACAAGGCTGTTTGATCAGCAGCACTGCCCTTTGCTAGGAGCTGGGGAGGTGCTGTGCTTTCCTGGAATCGAGGTGCTGCTGGCTCATCCATGAGGACATGGATGCAGCACCGTGATCTATTAACAGCTGAAACCTCAGCGTTGCTGTGCTCCAGCCAGGGCTGGGTTCTGGTAAACCAGAGGGTGGGAAATACAGGGTTGTTCAGAGAGAGGTTTTTGGGGTTTCTTCAACCTCTGCTCCCACATAAGGGAAGCCTACCATGCTGGAACTCACACTAAATACAGTGAAATTTCTGGGAACTGGGACTTTCCTGGATCATTTCCCCTTCCCATTAATGCTCAAGTAACACTAAGCTTGGCTGGGTTTTGTCAGGAATTCATTAAATATTGTAACCTCTTGGATCTGAACTGTTGCAGGCTTCTGATCTTTCATGTTGCTCTTCCAAAGTGTTTTGTCTTTGATTTTTCCTTTGTTTCAGTTTCAGAAAGAAGTGTGGATGAGCACCTTCTGTGACATGGGACATTGAAATGGTTATTGAAGTCCTGATACATTTTAATGAGCATCTCCATAACGCTGCTTTCCCTCACATTAATAAACCTCCTGGCAGAGGACAACTTCTAGAACCTAATCTTGCCTTCATCTGTCTGCAGTAGCTGATCTGTTATGAATAGGCTCCAGCCTCACTGCAACATGGAGGGTATCTCACAGGAAAACAAACAAATCTGTACAAATCACGGCCAGAATTAGCTGAACAGCAATAATGCTGCTCCTTTATCTTTGCTTCTATGAAATGTCCCTTGAGTCACACGTCTGGTTCACCTCCCTTCTGGTAACTGAGGCATTCAGCTTTGCTTCTGAAGCAAATGCTCCTGTCTGAGTGTCTGTTTCTAGAGTTTTGGTGGTGAAATCTGAAACAGTAGCCAGAAAGTTGTAAATTCTTTTGTGTCTAAGGTTTCTCCTGGTTCCTGCTAGGAAGGTGTGTTACCACAAGCGTTCATTTCGCAGCACCTTTTGAACTCTATTCAAGCAGTCATGTGGCATCTCAGGCTGTGCCTCTTTCTAGAGCTCTTCAAGACTTCTTGAAGCAAATGACATACCCAGAGCCTCCCCTTTCTTAGCAACCTGAAGTCATTAACTTTCTGCAGCAGTACAAGCCCTTTACCTTAATGTTTTTATAGCCTGGCTCTCTGTATGAATAATAAATTCCTGGTGCCTTTTTCATACTCAAAGGCTGCAATAATTTTCTTGTTGCTTGTCTGGAATCTTTTCCCTAACTACAGTTACCTGTGATGTCATCACATGAATAATGAAAAACGAAGTCAGGTTTGACTTTACATTTTACTGCTTACCCAGCAGTAGCTGAGAGGTTTTTACAGCAGTTTCCTTCCAGATTTCATCCTGACCCTGCAGTCTGCTGGTTTCCCTGCCACACATTCAGCTGTTAACTCGTGTCTCCTGCTGCCAGTTACATCTGTCCTCAGCTGGGGAGGAGCTCTGAGAAGGACAATCAGAAATATCTGCCAGCATTCCCCAGGTGGTTCTGCCTTAAAGACCTGTTAGCCTTGGCTGGCTCATGGCTCTGCTCTTCTGGAGCACCCTCCTGGTTCATGTGAGGTCCAGTCCCTTGGGTGCAACTCTGTGTTCTGGAGGTGTCTGAGCTCAGCCAGTGCTTTAGTTTGTTCCAGCTGGTGAAGTGTGGCTTGTCCCACAGGATGTCATCCTGCCTTGGCCTGAGCCCATTCCTGCCCTGCCTGGGGCAACTTGGGGCACTTGGGGGTCACCGTGGAGAGCAAGGGACAGTGGGGACAGCCCGCTGTGAAATGGGTGTCAGGAGAACCTTGTGCCTTTTGTCCCTGCCAGGATGGATGAGCTCCAGCAGCAGTGTCAGGGAGTTCCTGAGGCTGCCTTGATCCTGCTGGCACTGAGCAACCTGCACTTAAATTGGAGCTGTGAGGCAACTTAACACCACGGGGAAGTGCTTAAACTCCTGGGGAGAGCAGCCTGCATCACTTGACTCCCAGGCACAGTGAAAAAGGCAGCTCTGGAGTGCTGTGAGGCTGCTGCAGTGCTGCCATCCTTCATCCCCTTCACCTCCTGAGCCTATGCTGGGTGGGCTCTGCCTTCTCTGGTTGCCAGAGGTGCTTTTGCTTTCCTGTGTCACATTAAAGCCATGCAAATAGTTTCTATAGCAACAGGTATCTTTGCTGAGCTCTGACGCAAAATCCTGAAAGGTCTTTCTCATTCGGTCTTCATCCAGTTCTGATTTTTCATTTTATCAACTCTTTTTGAGGATAAAGGGCAAATTAATTCTGCTCTGTTTCAGGAGTTAACTTGCAGCACAGCTGACTGTTTAGTTTCAACAGCCCACTGAAGTTTTTGCACCAGGAACTGAACTTTTGGCTGAAGGAAAAGTCAGCTGGAATAATTCAGAGAGCACCCTGACTGTACAAACCATGAAATCAAACTAGTGAAGCAGGCAGCATGGTCTGGTAGGTAGACTAAAAGAATGGGAAAAGGGGCAAAAATTTGTCCCCAGCTTTGCTTCTGGCCTGGTTAGTCTGAGGCTGTTTCCCCTCCTATTCTTTCAGCTCTGTTAAATTTTCTAGAACATGTGCTGCAACACACAGGCTGAGCTTTTATGAGCCCTGTTTGATGCTATTGCAAATGGAAAAAAAACAGAAAAAAATAAAAAAAACCTCTAAAAAACCCTGACAAATTTAGATGAAATGGTGTTGCCTCCCTGCACAAGGTGTTTGGGTCTCTGCCAGAGAAGTGTCTCCTGTGTAATTACTGCCAACAACTGCTGCAGTGGGACACAGGTAGAAGCAGCTGTGAAAAGATGCTCTGCTCACCCTGCTTTTGTCAACACCGGGCTTGAGCTCCAAAGGGGGAGGTGTAGGGATGGGCAGGCTTCAAGCTGTGCTGATTTTCTGGAAGAGAGACTTGTGAAGTGTGAGCAGGAGGGACTGGAGCAGAGTAGGGGTGAATGGCCACTCGAGACCACGGCCATTTACCCAGGTGGTGGCCTTCAGCCTCACACTTGGTTTTACCTTTGTGCCCTTGTATCACCTGGCAATTTTGGAGGAGTTTTTGAAGGGCCTAACACTGAGCTGGTTTCTTCCTTTGTGGGGCCCTTCTTCTCAAGGAGTAGCTGGTGCTGACAAAATCAGCACATCTCTCTGCAGGCGCAGCTGCAGGTGTTCTCTGTGACCTGGCTGCAACTTGCTGCTAATATGAAATAAATGAAAGGTGCAAAAATGGCAAGAGCACTATAAACAAGAAGTGTGAAGCACCTCACAGCTCTGTGGCTGCATTCTTGACGTGCAGATCTGTTTTCTTACCTCCAAAACTCCCCTGGTTGTGCGGGGGCGTTGCCTGCACTGTGGGCTGTGGCATAAAGAGGAGATGTGCAAGAAGGGTGGATGCCCTTTGTGCTCCTGTTTGATTGCTTTGGCCATGAGAAGGTTGCAGGATGCCTTTTGATCCTGGAGTTGCCTGTGTGGTACTTCTGAGGTCACTAAAACTTCTCTTTGGCTGAGCTGTCTCCATGATACAACACAGCTGTGAGAGAAAGTTTGTAAGGATCTACTAATATATATTTTGTATGTTAATGAGTGTGTATATGCATCTATATGCTCATGGATATGAGGCTTCATGAGTGAAGTACCTTCTGTTGTAGCTCTGGCCCTGCTCTGTGTCACACACCAGGACTCTTAATGAGAATTTGGCCATTTCTGGCTGTTCTGAACAATCTGCTTTGCTCGTGCGCTGACGTAAATCCATATCTGACATCAGGCTCTGATATGCTCCTGGTGAGGCTGGTATGAGCTGAGCTGGGGGTCTAATAACAGCAGCAGTCACTCTGGAGATGCTTCGTGGATCTGTTTGGATTTTGTTTTAATAACTCTGGCCACGACAGCAGGTTTTGTGCAACCACTGTTTGCCTTTCTGCTGCGGAAATGGCACGGCTGCAGAAGGGAGCTCAGAACCCAGACAGCTGCTCTGCCTCCCCTTCCCTCTCCCATGAGCCTGTTCAGATCCTCTGTTTTGGGTTCTCCCTTTGCCTGGCAGAATTCATAATTACACAACTGCACGATGCTGCCCATGCAGTCAAAATCCTCTCCAGCAGTGCTTGGTGTAAGCCAGACCCAGAAATTCGAAGAAGACAATCATGTGCCTCCACAGAGTTGTTCCCTGGCCTTTTTCATGCTCTCTGACCCGCTCCAAACCCTTGTGGGATTCATCCTGGCTGCCTTGCAGGTTGCCAGCCCTCCTCAGGAAAGAGCCCGTGTCGCAGGCGGAACGCCTTGTGCGCAGTTTCCAGGGTTACCTGTGCACTGCTGATAGCAGGCAGGAAATTAAAATGCTCCATGAGGATGATCCCTTATCGGCAGCAGATGTGGCCATTAGCTGGATGTGCTGGGGAAGGCACCAAGGCAAGCAGAGCAGACACCTCTGCTGGATTTGTGTCACCACCACCCCTGGATTTGTGTCACCACCCCTGCAGGTGCTCCGTGGTGAATGCAGGGCAGTCCCTGAGTGCCCTGGTCTGGCTGTGCTGTGTGGGACTCTGCTTTCCTGGAAGTAACTCCAAGGAGCCCGTGTGGCTTCCAGCTGAACTTCTTTGCAGAGCTCTTGTTCCTGTTAGCCCACCTGTACAGCTGGTTCTCTCCCTGCAAGTTTCTCCTTCATACACAACTTTTCTCTCTTGTTCTTCAAAAGACCTGGTTTCCTGACTTGGGACTATTCTACTTTTAAGATCTCTGAGCATGGTTCAGGTGCTTGCAATCTTTATGGAGACTGATGTGCCAGGGTTGTTTGGGGATTTGTCAAGGGGCTGCTGAAAGTGGAAAATCAACTGAGGATCCATTCTGCTGAGCTCTGAGATTAGCTAGGTGTCATATTCCATTTCTTACTGAGCTGTCTCTTCTCCCTTCCGTCTCTGTGGGGTTTTCTGCACCTCATTTTTCTGCTAACTCTGAGGTGCAGAAATAGGCTGGAGTGTGGATGTGCCTGCCCGTTTCAGATCAGGGCAGCAAATCTCTCCCCAGATGTGCATCTGACTTCTGTGTGTACCTAAAGAGCTGCTGCCCGGCGTGCTGCAGGATGAAATTTGCATGCAAAGCCTTCTTGGAGACAGCAATGCTGGTGTTAAAGTGTTTGGAGGAAGCAGTTTGATGGCTTAGGTTTTCCCTGACCTCAGGCCGGCTTTGCTTGTGGAAGCACCGATGGAAGCCCAGGGTGCTCTCTTTGGCAGCTGTTAATTGCTCTTTAGACGTCAGTAATTCTGCAGAGACCAGACCTGCTCTAACCCTGTTCTAATTCATTAGTTAAATAAAACACTCCAGGCTGACTTCTGGTGCAGCACGTAGGCAGCGTGACACCGGGGCAAACGCGGGATCGTAGGCAAACCAAAACGTGCTTATGGTGTTACTCCTTACTTCCCACCCAGACCTTAACCCTAAAGTCTATAACCCTGAGAGCGTTCTGTCCTTGCTACAAGCTTTCTCAGGCCCTGGCTGGAAGAGCCTGCCGTGCTTTTTGGGTTTATTTTTAACGCAAATGTTTGATTTCAGATGTCCTGAACGACGCCATCTTTGACGAAGACCATGATGAGATGGTAATTGTGAAGGACATAGACATGTTCTCATTGTGTGAGCATCACCTCGTTCCATTTGTTGGAAAGGTAACTCTCCCTCACAGAACAAATGTGGGAATGCACAGTAAAAGACCTTAAGTACATGTAAAAGACTTTGCAGCTGTAGCTACAAAGCTTTTAAGGCTGTAAGTACTTGCTGCTTACGGCTACAGTTCTAGAAGTTTAATCTTCAGAATACAAATAAGGAAGGTCTCCTTAATGTGAGGTTTTATTTGAATTTAAGCTCCTGAAATATAATGCTCAACCTTTCCTAGTCTAAGTAATCTAATGGTTTCTGACATTTCATATCAAAGCTTTTCTCCATGAAGCAGCAGCAAGCCTTGAGGGCAGACATCTCGATATTAAACCAGCTCACCCTGCACACTGGCTCTGTCATGGATTTAGCTCCTGGCTCAGAGCTATCCAGAGCACATTCATCTCTCTGAAACCCCCTGTGAGTGGAACAAACTCATTAGCAGCCCTGCCTTAATTATGTGAGCCGAGGCAGGGAGAGGGTGGCCAAAACTGGCTGTGCTTAACTGGTGCTTCAGAGGGTGTTGGAATTGTAGTGCCAACAACTTTAAGAAAATAAAATGTCTCCAGTTAACCACTGTAGAGGTGATGAAGAGTTCTGAGTGGGAGCTGCACATCTCAGCCTCTTCCTCACTCCCTTATCAGCACAGAAGGATGGAGCTTAGCTTGAGCCATCTGTTACCACAAAGTGCTCACAGGTCCTAGAGCACCACGTGCTTGTCTTGTCTATAAAATTCAATCAGTGTCACATATGTTCCAAGCAAATTGTCTCCCAATAATAAAATACATGAACAGAAACCAGCTGTTTATTTAGTTGAGTCAATTCAGGTTTGTCTGCTTTCTTTTCTTGCTGTTAGTGTTTTATACTGGAGAACAGGGTAACTCCTTTTTCTGTGCAAGCTTTTTGTTGTGCCTGTTACTCCTGGTTGGGTGTACTGTGTATATTCTCCCCATTACTCCTGTGGCAATGTGTGCATATTTTTTTACATCCAGCTGTTTAGCCTGTGTGGTTTGGAGAAATCTCCTCACAAACACCGACTCGTCCTACAAAATGGCTTGGTATGGCTCTAAATATTCAGATTAACCATTGCCCTGCTGGGTGCACCAACCAGGTTGCAAACACTGACCTGTAGGTCTTGCACTTGCAATTCTATCTTAAAGGAAATCAAGAAATCTGCAAAAATATGGGGAACAGGGTTCAAAGCTTATTTCTAAGTTGTGTCTCTCACTTTGTCTGAAATGTTTCATGTCTTTTCAGGTGTCAGTGGGTTGATTGCCTAACAGAAGGGGTAGGAATGAGCAAGTTAGCCAGGTAATCAGGTGCACTGTGGTACCTCTACTGCAGGTACAGCAGCACAGGATTCTGAGATGGGGCCTCCAGGCAAAGCCAGAATCCCCCACTGACACTCCCCTGCTGTATTTTGGCTAATTTTTCAAGTCTCTGGTACAGTGGCACAAGGACTGGCTTATAATCTGTTATAACTGCAAACCCACTGGAATTCAGTGGATTTCTGAAAACAAGGAGCTAAATGTCCTTCCCTTCATATCTGAGCACTTTTCTGCTAAAATTCTTCCAATTTAGTTCAAGTACGTGTTCAGCAAATCCATATTTGAGCAGGATGGAAGCTGAGTTAATCACCAGTGATCTATGATACTAAAACAAGGAGAATAATCAAATCAGGAAGTGCAGCCTGATTTTTGGTAGCAAAGTACTTCTTGCCACCAGAACTTTCACTGGAAGTAGAACACAGTCCCTCTTCCTTCCGCTCCCTAAATCCATTTAAGGTCTTGAAAGAAAAGCATGTTTGTTTTAGACAAATAGTGCTGTGCTGAGTAATAGACTGCCTTTGTACCCAAATGCAGCAGTGTTCTGTAGCATCCCTGAGACTTGGAACATAAGCCTTGACCCTTGAAGAGCTGTGACTTTTCTCCCCTTCAGAAAAACTCACCTGTTCTTCACCAGGGCCTCATGAGATATTCACAGCCCCAGCTCCACAATTCCCCAGGCTTGCATGGTGCCATGTTCCTCCCACATGCTGAGACTTCTGGGCTGTCCCAGGGCTCATTCTGGGGCAAGTGCACATCTCATTGCCTGTGCATGAGTTTCACATGCCCTTTAAGGGTGGTTTTGCTGCTGTTAATGGTTGTTCTCCCCTGTCTAGGTACACATTGGTTATCTCCCCAACAAACAAGTGCTTGGCCTCAGCAAGCTTGCTAGGTAAGTGTTCTAATGAAAGTGATGCTAATTTGTAAAAAGGATTCCAGGCTGTGCTAGCTGTGCTAATCTTTTTCATCTCCTCTCCCTCTAAAGCTCAGCCCACTTTGTGTCCTGGATTTGGATTTAGACCAATCCTCAGCATTGTTTTATTTGTGTGGAGAGGACAGATAAGTCTTGGAGCTGTGTGTTAATTCTCAGCTGTGGCTGCAGCAGAGCCCTAATGCTTTTGTAGGTTCCCCCAGAGCACTGGGGTCTCCAGGGAGCTCTGAGGCAAAGAACAAGAGAATTTTGTTCTGTTCTAAGGCAGGCCACAAAAAAAACCCAGTGAGAATTTCCAGCTCTTTACCACTTGGGTATAAACTGACTAATAAGAACAAAAATCGGAAAACTTCCAAACTGTAAATGAACACATTTTATGGATATAAATTCAATCGAAAGCTTTCATCTCTTAGCTGACTCTTCAGAAAAATGTGGCATTTCTTTCTTTCACTGAAAACTTGCTGAGAGTGCTGTGGGGTAGATTTTATAGATAAAGTTCAGCCTAAGAAACAAAGCAATTGTGATACACTTGAGAAATCCGTTTATTATGTAAAATAGCTTTTTTCCTCAGCACTGACTCTTAGTTATTAGGTGACATTTTCTCCTGCTGATGAGGAAGAGGATGGTAGATCCCTTCAGTAAGCAGATTATTTGGGATCAGAGTGGAAGGGTCCCTTTTTGAGAAACAAACCTAAAAATTTGGCTGAAGCCCAGAAAGACCACATAGATCTTGCTTTCCCTGATGGGCCTGTTAATCCTGCTGTAGTTCCAGTAACACTAATGAGAAATTAGCCCTGCAAATCTGCCTGCCTGCTGGGTTTTCTTAGCAGGTAAGAAATGTGTAGGATATCACAACAAAATGCCCTAAGGTGAGCCAGATCTGTTCTGTGCTCTGCTTGCACATCAGGGAGTTGGGTTTGGAAGTGGAAGGATCCTTGGAGGTCACATCTCTGCTCTGTAGCCTCATACCCTACCCCCAGCAGTGCTTTTAGGGGTGGGCTTTGCTCTGATTAAAAGGCTGGAAAGGGTTCAATGTGTAGATTTTCTCCTGCTTTTTTTTTTTTTTTTTTTTTTTTTTTGTGGCTGTAGGAGATGCTGGAATTGTAGGCTGGAGTTCTGAGCTGTCAGGACTGCAGCTGCTGGGCAAAAGTCTTCATCTTCTGTTAGCTGCTCATGCCTGGGGATGTGTGTGGCATCCCATGGCTTGTGTTGGGTTTTGGGTGGGTCTTTAAGTGGTGCAGGGCTGGGGGGTTTGTTGGTGGTGGTTTTTGGAGTTGGATTTCTGAAGAGAATCCATCCTTCCTGAGGAGACTGTCCTTAGCACGTGGTTTCATTTCTGCAGGGCTCCAATGCAGGATCAAGGATCACATTTGGAATGTGCATCCACTGGTTTATGCTTGCTTTGGTCTCTATTTCTCTCTTGACTGCAGCTGTAAAAAGGAGCTCAAAATGCTTTTCATAGAATTTTTTTTTTTTATTTTTAAATGCAAGTGGCAGCACGGTGCTGGAAAGATACAATTTTCCTACTATTTATCCTCAGAATGGCAACCTGCATCAATATGTGCAAGGCTTCCTGCACTGTGCTCAAAGGCTAAACCTTGCCTCTTTCTAAAGTGAGGGTGAAACTCCCATATACTGCAATAATGAAAAGATTAGATTCTTGTATAACAAAATGTTCTCACTTTTGAGTGCTTGCCATGAAGAGGTTGGGGGGCCAAATCGTGCCCTATATAATGCAACCAGTGTTCAAGCAAAGATTTGGGAGGCTGCTGGTGCTCTAGGCCTAATCTTTCATAATAGGATTAGTCTTCTGTGGTGAGTTTCTGTAGTTGTGGATGACCTGTATTCAGTAAACAAACATCTTTCTCTGGGTTTTAAGTTCAGGCTTGAAAATGCTCTTTCAAACAACTGTTTTTACATAAACACCCTGTTAGGACTCCTTCTGTGCAGTATCTGAGCATGTTTCCTACCCATATAGTTAATCTAAATATTGTGCTGCTTTGTTTTATGCTGTAACACAACCATTTCATTGCTGGAGGGAAGTTTGTGCATTTAATTCCCTCTCAAAAACAGCAGGAGAGTCTCATTGCCAGGGATGATTCTTGTAAGTGATGCTTGAGGCTGCCAGTGTCTGGCTTTTGTCTGGTGTGACCAGACAGGTATCAAAGCTTGCTCCTTTTTGTGGCCACTTGAAGTGTAATTAAGCATTTGAAGCTGGCATGAACAGCCCCTGGAGTTACAGAGCAATTATATGGATTTTCTTAAATGTGTGGATTCTAGAGCTGTCATTAAGTGTCACTTCCACTGCCCACCAATGGCTTAAAATTGAAGTTGTATTGGAGGGGACCATTAAGGTGATCCCTGCGCTGAAATGTTAAGGATGGGGTGAGATATGGGTGGGTGGAGAGATTCTGTTTTAAATAAGACCAATTCTGTCTCATTGTTCTCAGCTAAATTTGTGGTTAAATGCAAGAATCCCAAACATTTCTTGCTCAATTTCAGCATTCTGGGCATCCATTATTTGAGCTGACCTTAAGGCAGCATTTGGTCCAGTCTGAAGCACAGGGAAATGTTCAGGAATTAGGGTTCAGGGAGACTTTGGACATGAATTCCCCCACAACTGTGTGATGTAGGTGGATGGGAATAGAAGGAATTCCAAACCAGCAGAAGGAGACCAGAGGAGAAGTGACTGGTTTGCCCTAAAGTAGTCCCTGGTGCAGCAGGTGGGGGGAACCTCTCACTCAGCACAGGGATGTGCCAAGGGAAGTCCGTGAGGAATGCATGGCAGCCATGGGTTTACCCAGATCAGCACTGGGGTCTCTTTTGACACCATCAAATTAATTGTGAAGATCAATGGCCAGATGGGAATAACTGCAATATTGTCTTTTTCCTTTCTCCTTTAGGATCGTGGAAATATACAGTAGAAGATTACAAGGTAAACACGAAATTTGGTGTTTGTTTTGTGGACTCCTCTCCTAGTCAGTGCAGGGGGCTGGTGATTGGGGGTGGACTGTAGATGTGGAGTTTAAGAGGGGAGAAAAATGCTTCTTGAAGAGGTTATGCTATTGTTTTTAGCCCCTGCATTCCCAGTGAAGGTAACTTCTGCCTAGGAAACTAAATGGAGGCTGGAACTGATTCCAAGGATGAATGTGCTCCAGGTAGAGCTGCCAGGAATAACTAAACCAGTTGGATGCTGCTGGGGATGAGCTCTCCTGCAGAGATTTGGAGAGATGCCCTCAGGAATCCTTGTCTGAGGCAATGGAGCAAGAGCTGCCTCCTGCCCCTGGGAGGGAGAGGAAGCTGCAGGTCCAGCCTTGGGTTGGGCTGAACCTGCTGCCTTTGTTAAATTTGGTCTGGTCCTGGCAAGAAAAGTCTCAGTGACCACCAGGCTGGTGAATAGAGGCTGCTAGAGCTGCAGGAAGTAAAGGTTTGCAGGACAAAGCTCATTTTTTATTTCTGTTTCCTTTCCCTAAGAAGAGAAATTGGGCGTGTGGAATAAATGGTGCAGCAGTAACGTTGGGAACAAACACATTAAAAGCTGAAACAGAGCAGAGAGGCAAGAAAATCCTCTTGCAAAATAGGAAATGGAGGAGCTGTTAGAACAAATTGTGGCTGGAGAGATGGAATGCAAAATGGCTCCAAATATAAACAAGAAAATAAAAGGTCTGTTCCAGGATACAAATGGAAAAGAGGATGGATGGGGCTCGGAGCAACCTGGTCTAGTGGAAGGTGTCCTTGCCCATGGTGGGGGGTTTGAAATGAGATGAGCCTTAATGTCCCTTCCAACCCAAACCAGTCTGGGATTCTGGGAGTCTGAATTCCCTGTTGTTCCCTCAGTCCAGGAACGCCTTACCAAACAAATCGCAATCGCCATCACAGAAGCCTTACAGCCCGCCGGGGTCGGCGTCGTCGTGGAAGCTACGTGAGTGATGCCAGGGGTGGGATCCAGGGGTGGGATCCAGGGGTGCCAGGGGTGGGATCCAGGGGTGGGATCCAGGGGTGCCAGGGGTGGGATCCAGGGGTGCCAGGGGTGGGATCCAGGGGTGCCAGGGGTGGGATCCCAGGAGTTCCAGGGCTGGGGTCCCAGGAGTTCCAGGGGTGGGATCCTGGCTTTGTGTGATCCCAGGAGTTCCAGGGGTGGGATCCCAGGAGTTCCATGGGTGGGATCCCAGGAGTTCCAGGAGTGGGATCCTGGCTTTGTGTGATCCCAGGAGTTCCAGGGGTGGGATCCCAGGAGTTCCATGGGTGGGATCCTGGCTCTGTGTGATCCCAGGTGTTCCAGGGGTGGGATCCCAGGTGTTTCAAGGGTGCGATCCCAGGAGTTCCAGAGTGGGATCCCAGGAGTTCCATGGGTGGGATCCCGGCTCTGTGTGATCCCAGATGTTCCATGGGTGGGATCCCAGCTCTGTGTGATCCCAGGAGTTCCATGGGTAGGATCCTGGCTCTGTGTGATCCCAGATGTTCCATGGGTGGGATCTTGTCTCTGTGGGATCCCTGTGCTGCAGGGCTGGTGCATGTTGCCCCTTTGGCTGTGGTAGCTGTGTGCTATGCTTGCTTATCAGGCAGAGGGATTAGTAATAACAACAATAGCAACCCTATTAATAATAACATATTACTAGTAGTAATAAAAAATTAATAATCCAGATGTGCTGGAGCCATTTAAAGCGAGCACTGCCTGATCCTCTGTGGAGATGTGGCAGTAAGGAGCTGTCCCCACTGCACCCTGTGCTCCTTCTGCCTCCTCGAGCAGTGCAGAGCTTGGGACCAGCAGCAGGCATGTCCCTGTGACCAGAATGCACCTTGGGAAGGTGGGATTTTCCTGGGATCAGAGGAGAGAAGGCAGAGCTCAGTGGCTGAGGATGTGACTCTTCCACAGCTGAGGTGCTGCTGATGCCCTTTCTGGTGGTGGAGGTTTTGTGGAATTGAATGTGACCATGTAAGAAACATCTCTCCCTGTGGGATTTCCCCTTCCCCAGGAGTGTTCCTGATGCACTGACTCCCCTCTGGTTTCTCCTAGGCATATGTGCATGGTAATGCGTGGGGTGCAGAAAATGAACAGTAAAACAGTAACCAGCACAATGCTGGGGGTATTCCGGGAAGATCCAAAGACCCGTGAAGAATTCCTGACGCTCATCAGGAGCTGAAACTGTGTTACCCTCTGGATGCACTCTGGATTGTTCTGTCCCGTGTCGCTGTCTGTCCTTGTTCCCACGTCCCAGCTCTAAAC
This sequence comes from Vidua chalybeata, assembly GCF_026979565.1. Classification (NCBI taxonomy): domain Eukaryota; kingdom Metazoa; phylum Chordata; class Aves; order Passeriformes; family Viduidae; genus Vidua; species Vidua chalybeata. The sequence goes on along the minus strand of NC_071535.1, from coordinate 3,398,539 downwards.
TAAATCGTCGTGAATTGTTGTCGTAGTCTTTGTGCAGTGAAAGGCTTCTGGTGGCAAATGGGAAAGGTGGGATGAGGGAGGCTCCTCCTGGATTTCCACGGATGCTGATGTCACAGAGTTACAAGCCACAAATAGGAGTTTGGAAATGTTTTTCCATCCATAATGCAGAATGTCCATCTGTCAGGAGAGAAGCGGGGCTCAGGAGTGAAGTGGATATTTATGAAATAGTTGTGTTTATTAGAATAAATGTGGAGCAGCACAGGAAACACCTGAAAGGATGTGGATCATTGTAGGATTGGGATTGTCCTGAATTATTGGACTATGTTTTGTTGCAAGTCCTGCAGTGGCTGTTTCAGTACCTGGATATGTGTGTTATACCTCTGAATTGTTACCTCTGGTGTGTTTTATATTCTTGCTAGTATTAACCTTCCTTTTCTGTGTATTTTTTTGGTTTTGTTTTGTTTGAGAAATGTGTAAACTCCATATTGCCTATCCTCTTAACAGGCAGGAAATTAACTTCTGAATTATTTGGGGCACAGCCCTCTCTCAGTACAAAGGGGTTTATGCACCTTCTTCTCTGTGCCTCAGAGTGTCTGACCACTTGAACTGTCAGTTTCTTACTGTTTTTAAGGAAAATTTAACAGAGGAGAGGAAAAAACCCTGCAGAGTCTGTCTGCAGGGTACTGAGGTATCCAAAGAGGTTTTTAATGATATTTATGTCTTGAGCTTTCCTTCTTGGATTTCCACGGGTTAGACCGAGAAGCTAAAATTAGCCTGATAATGTGGAAATGAAGATTTGCAAGCATTCCAAGGTTTCCATTTCCAATGTTGGACCAAAGGTGAGCATGAAATCCTGAGCAGAGCACATGGTACCTCCCCTCCCTGCTGACAGCTTGGGTTATTTCAGGGCAGAGTAACCTGGAATGACAACAGCTCTCATTTCGTAAGAGCAGCTGAGAAAAGCATTTCCAGGGCCACCAGAAAGAATCAAACCACATTTTTTTTCCCTGTGTATGTGGCAACCTCTGTAAGTGGCAGAATTGGTTCAAAAAGTTTCAGTCCAGCTGGACTTGGCTGAACTTCTGCTTTGTTACCATTTTAATGGGTGTTTTGTAACTCTTAATTGGGAAAAGATGAGGCACAAATGAAAACCACCCTCCTCACACCGAGCTTGCAAAACAGATGTCAGCCAGGGGGGTGGATGCCCACAGGTTCCCAGGGCTCTCTCTGCTTTGCTGGACATCAACCCAAGATGTCCTGTCCATGAACCTCAAGGGCAGCTCCTGCTCTGGCCAGCTCCATCTCACCAACATTCCTCCCTCTTGCTCCAGCTGGAAGCAAAATGAAAATCGTGTCTGGTCAGATTGGGCCTGAAGAGCTTTTTCAAGGAGAACAAGCTCATCTGTTTAATTACACTGATTTTACTTTGAGCACCTTCACAGCATTATGGGAATAATCTTTTATAGCATCCTCTGTCCTAGGATTAGGTGCTGTACCAGTGTTTGTCTCTGGTGTAAACAAGCTGTGCTGCACATTGCTAAGCCACACCAGCTCCATGGCATTTGTTTTCCTGAAAACAAAGTTTTCAGTTCAGTATGTTACAAATATCCAGCTGAAAAGCCTTAAATCTTTCTTGCCCGAAGTTGGCAGTAAACCTCTCTTTTTAGCTCGACTGGAAGGAGATTTTGAGGACCAAAGGGGCACACACCACTACATTTATTTCTCTTTCCTTGCTTTAGTTTGGAAATTAAGTCTCTGTAAAACACTGTCTTGGTCCTGAGGCACCAAAAAAAGTTGTGTTTTAACCACTTATCTCTATTCAGGATAAAGTTCACGTTGCACCACCACTGTTTTTTATTTCCATGTGACCTGTAGTCCTTAAAACATACCTCTCTCTACTCGTGGCCTTGGATTTTGTTCCCATTTTTTTGCTGTTGTAAATCTCAGTGCGTTTTTTTGGAATGTCAGCATTGTCCAAACGCAGGAGCTTTAACTACACCCCGTGTGTAAATATGTAAAGGATGTACAGACCCTGTTGTACTGCTCACCAGTCCATTGTCTCTGAAACATTAAAGCAAAATGTTATCCTTTGGAGTGGGAGCGTCCTTGGGGGACCTGGAGGTGATGGCACTGCACAGGGAGAGGGCAAGAGCTCCCTCCCCCCAGGTGGAGATGGTTTCTCACTCATGGATGACCTGTTGGGCTGCTCCTCTGGGATGGGTGGTGCTGTTATCCACAGGTGAATCCCCAGCTGGTGACTGGGAAGCAAAAAAAAAAACCCCAGGATTTGATGTCACCTTCTCCTTACTGCTCCTTGGAGCCAGGGGAGTCAAGAGAAGGGTGGTGAGTGGCAGTGGCTGCTCCTGGCATTGAGCTTGGGGGGGTTTCACAGCCTTCTTCTGCCTTTCTTGAGCTGTCCTGCAGGCCTCACACTGGCCTGAGGGAATTCCTGGTTCCTGGCCAGATGCTCAAGTTACCTGAACACATAAATCCCATCAGCATCTGTGACAAGGGAGCTCAAAGGTGAAGCCAGGGTTGGGTTGGGTTGCCCCAAGGGGTGCAGGGTGGGCAGATTGGCTTAAAACCATTCCTACTGTCCTCCAGCCTCCCAGGAAGCAGATATTGCTGGGATTCAGGGGGAAAAAAGTGCAAAATGCATGGATCTCAGACTCGTGAGGAGCAGGGCAGCCCAAGTGCAGAGGGAAGGGGGACCACGGGGTCTGTGTCCACTGTGGTGGTCAGGAAGGGAGAAGGGATGATGAATGAAGCCTCCTCCAGCCCTTTCTGTCCTTTTTATCCAAATGCTCTGAACTGTTTGGAAATAAAGCTCCTGGGAAGCCCCAGGAGCATTGGCAAGGCCCGTCCTTGTGGTGAGGCTGAGTTCTGTCTTTCCCAGAGCTGAGCATTAAAGCTGCTGCTTGTGGTGGGAAATGGTCTGTTTGGGAAAACTGGCACTTCTGCAAGAAATTATCTAATCCCTGCCTTTTTTTTTTTTTTTTTTTAAGGTGTGGGATTGGGAAGGAGCCCCACTGGTTTTGCCATCATGGGAAAATCTGTTTTCATTGGGGTGAAAAAATATTTTGCTTCAAAGTATTTTGCCTCAAATATTTTGCTTTATAGCTCAAAACCGAACCAAAATAAACAAACCAAAACAAAAAAACCAATGAACTCAAAAACCCCCAAAAAACCTGAGACCAAAAGCTAAAACAGAAGGACCAAAACCTGTTAAATAAGGGCACATCCTCACAGCCCTGCCCTGCCCCATTTCCCAGGATTCCACCTTATTTATCCTGTGCTCCATTCATTTCCTGATGCTCTCCAGGGCTATGTGTTGCTTATCAATTTTATTTTGTCAAGGGAAAATATCTGAGCAGGTTCTTTGAGGATTTTTTCTCTCACTTTGGTTATTTTGGGTGTCTCCCATCACCTCCTGCCCCTGTGCTGTGGAGTGACCAGTCCATAAATCCCTGTGCCAAATCCAGCCAGGTCCTGGGCTCTTTGGCCCTCACCACCTGTGTTCCACCTCTAGGTGCAGGTTTTTATTGTGGAATCATTAAATTTGGGAGAGCCCTCCCAGGCCACCAAGCCCAAAAGTTATCCCAGCACTGCCAAGCCCACCGGGATGCTTCAGTTCAGGCAACTTCCTCCAGCTCTGGACTCCAAATTAGGCTCTTTTTAGACAAAAATCTGCCTTCCAGCAACCAAGTGGCTGCAGGCAAGGGCTGGGATCATCCCAGAGGCTTCGTGCAGCCTCCACAACCTTCCACACCTTGGAGAGCTCCAACAGCTCCTCACCTGCCTCCTGTTCTCTGGAGCACAGCTGGAGTTGGGAAGGAGCCTGTAGTCAGCTGTGCCCTTTGAGCCTTGGCTGAGCCCTTCTGGCCAGCTCCTGGAAATAACTTCTAGGAAAAGCTTTGCCTTCCAGTTGTTTTTGAAGTTGCACTCATGATTTAGGAGTTGAAGGGGCATAAAACATTAAAGCTCTTGTTAATAAGTCTTGGCCTGACAGCGACAGAAAATAAATCACAGTGTACAAAGAAATACTGCTAGAATACATAAAGAATATAATCACAAGGAATTTATTTGTCGTTTTTAACAAGTTTATGTTGTGTTTTTGGTGTTGGGGTGTTGCAGGGGTGGTTTTGGGAGGTGAACTGTACCACCTTCCCTCTGTTTGATCTTCTTCTCTGCGCCAGGATTGCGACAGTGAAGCAAAGGTGAAAAACCCACACTAAGAGGGATCAACTCCACTGCAAAGGCCTGAAAATGATTTTAAAAGAGCCAGGGCAGAACACAGTGGTGCTGCTTTGGCCTTGGATGTGTGGATGCCATGGAGGGAGCAATTCCTGGGACCCCTGAGCAGGTGCTGTGGGAAGGTGCCCGTGCTTCAGCTCCCTCCTGCCCTGGCTGTGGGTGCCTGTGCACCCTCTGAGCATCCCCTGGTTCCACCACAGCTCATCCTACAGCTGGCATCTCTTCAGCTGCCTTGTCCTGGAGCAAGGCATGGAGCTGCTGGAGGGCTGCAGGAATGTCTGGAGGAGGTGACAGTCACTGCTCCAGCCTGAGGTGCATCAGTGTGTAGGAAAAAGGCAAAATTTCAGGATACAGCCGCTGGAACAGGCTCCCCAGGGAAGTGGTCACTGCACCAATCCTGCCAGAGTTCAAGAAGCGTTTGGGCAATGTTCTCAGGCACAGGGTGGGATTGTTGGGGTGTCTGTGCAGGGCCAGGATGATCTTTGTGGGTCCCTTCCAGCTCAGGACATTCTGTGATCTCGGTTGGTTTTTGGTGCTGTGCAGGGTGCCAGCCCTTGGCTCTGGGCACAGCTCCAGGTGCCAGCCCCGGGCTCTGGGGGTGGGGGGGCTGCACCCCAGGTCTGTGCTCACCTTCTGCAGCCTCTTTTCCTTTGCTCTTCACCGCGGGAGATCAGCTGGGAGGGAAATGGGTCTTGGTGCTGGAGGAGTGAAAGAGAAGGACGGGAAAGGTTTGGTAGGGAAGCAGCAGTGGGAGGGAGGGAGGGAGGGAGGGAGGGAGAGCTGGCAGGGGCTTTGCAAAGGCGCTGCTCCAGCTGGGCGATGCCCGGGGTCAGGGATGCCCAGGGCCCGGAGGCTCGGCTGGTCCCGGCTCCGCAGCGCCTGCCCGGGGACGCGCAGTCTGTGGCTCCCTCTGCTGAGCCCGGCCCCGAGCTCTGCTCTCCGCAGGAGGAGCAGGGGCTTCCATGGGGCTGGAAACGCACATTCGGGATCACCCCGATGCCAGACTGGGGGCGCCAGGGGCACGCAGCCCCTCCACGGCATCCGGGTGATGCTGCAAACACCCACCTGTGCTGCCTCTTGGCAGGGGTGGGGATGGAGCTGGTTTGTCCAAAAGCAGAGGCTGCATGCCAGGATGAGGTATTTTAAAATGTTATTATTATTTAAAGTTAGCCCAAAAATTTATTTTCTTTAGAAAAGTGGGGATTTTGGCTGAGCTGGGCCACATCTCCTCTGACCAGGCTCTGTCAGTGGGGTGTTCCGTGGAGAAAAGAGGGAAAATCATGGAAACACAGAATGGTTTTGGTTGCAAAAAAAAAAAAAAAAGATTGTCTTCTGTCCAGTCCCCTGCCGTGGGCAGGGACACCATCCACTACCCCAGGTTGTTCCAAGCCCTGTTTATCCTGGCTTTGAACACTTCCAGGGATGGAGCAGCCTCAGATTCTCAGGACAACCTGTGTCATGGCCCCAGCACCTTCTGAGTAACGAATTCCTTCCTAACACCTCATTTAAATCTCTCCTCTTTTAGTTTAAAACTGTTCCTCTGCTGTTCTGCTCCTCCAGGCACCTGCTCTGCCCGTGCTGGGCTTTGGGAGAAGCCACGGGGAGCTCTGGGTATCAGGTGCCCAAGCTGATCCCATGCCAGGACCACCCATCCCTGCCCCTTCCAGTGGCCCACCCGAGCCACGGGGCCCATTCCAGGTGTGCATTCCTGGTCCCTCTGCTGATCCCAGCTAAAGAAGCTCCCTGGTGGTGGCAGAGGCCACGCTGGGTGAGGTGGCCACGCTGCTGGCCTGGGCTGCCAGGAGCAGCTGGTTATTTGTATATCCTGGGAGCATTCCTGGCTGGCAGCCAGGCCAGCAGCACCACCCTGCCTCTGCCAGCAGACGTGGGGAATTAATTATTCCTTGATCCCGAGGAGCTCTGCTGGAAAAGCCCTCTCCATCTTGCATAAAAACTTCCCTGGAGTGGGAAATCCCTGCCTGCTGCTGCTGGTAGGTATTCCCTGGGATATTCCAGTCAGGGTTAAATATGAGGAATTTGTAGCCACAGCAGGAGCCAGGTCAGGGAGAAGGGACAGGAGCATCTCCTTGGGAGGGGCACTTGCCTGGCTCCAGGGCTGGGGCTGCTTCTCCACCACCTTTTGGAACAGGCAGACATGGAATAAAAGATGATGTTAACCAACGTGGGGTTGTCCAGCTCCTGCTGGGATCACGACAGCCCAGCAGCTGCTGAAACAGCAGCCACCAGCTCCTGGCTTTGCTCCCAGCTGCACGGGCTGCAGCCTCTGCCAGGCAGGAGAAGGGGACCCGATTTCCCCGGGCTGGACGGGGCTCAGGTGTGGTGGAATCCGGGTGCACAGGCAGGTAAAGCCTTTAGTGTCTGGAATGGATTCATCCAACAGCTTCTGGCAGCATGGGAATGTTTTTTTTTCTTTTTTCCTCCTGCTTTTCTTTTTTAAAAGCTCTTTCCTTTTGCCAAACAGTAGGACCCACAGACTCTCCCTAACGTGTGGCTGCTACGGATTTTCCTTGGAGCCTTTTCGGCCCTTCCAACCCAGGTTTTTCTGCCTTTCCATTTTTCTTTCCATTCTCTGTTAGTGCAACAACCCTGCATTGCAGCACAGGGACCCGGAAAGGCAAACTGTTCATGGAAGGAAATGGCTTTTTTTGGGATTTAGGTTTGTCTGAGCTGTGTAGGGAGGCCAATTCCCAACGAGTGCAGGGAGCCGTGGCCGGTGGGCTGTGGATGTGGATGTGGATAGACAGGGAAATTCGGGTGGGGCTGAACACTGTGGCAAATATTTCCTCTCTGGGGTGGCCTGGCCCAAGATGCTTGGGAGCATCCCAAATAGAAGGAGCTTGAGGACATGGTTTTGGGGTCTTGGCTCCATCAGCATTTGGAGAGCTCACCAGGAGCCTCATCCTAGGAGAAGCAGCAGATGAAGCATTCAAACAGCCTGAATAAGCCCTGTATTTGCAACTTCTGCTCCTCATGAGGGACCTGAGCCACCCCAATGCCTGTGGAGGGACAGCGAGCAGGGTCTGGGACACCCAGGAGGTCTCTGGAGGGCATCCCTGGACCTGGATGCAGGAATGGCCAGGCTGATGAGGCAGGGAAGAGCTTGCAGGGCTGGGCTTGATCAGCCTGGAGATGTGGAGGCTCAGTTTGAGAAAATATGGGAAAACCAGGGGTGGAAGGTCCTGCCCTTGGCACTTCCCACAGCAGAGTATCACAGGCAGCTCTGAGCATCCTTCCCTGCTTGATCCAGCCCCAGGAGGGCCTGAAATGTGCAAGTTTTAAGCCCAGAAAGAACCCAGCCTTAAAATCCCACCCCAAAAATCTCCACACACATGCTGAGGCTCTGGGCCAAGCCTCTGTGTGCCTCTGCAGCCTCGGAGCTGCTCCAGCCCCAATTCCTGCCGATTTCCAAGGAAAATCCCGTACCTAAACAGCTCCTGGGGCATGGGCATGGATGTCCTCAAAGGCACAGCAAGGCAGCTGCGTGGGGAATGCCAGGGATTTGGAAGCTCTGCCACAGGCTTTAAATAAAAATCCCCAACCCTCTGTGGAACTGTGGAGGGCTCCTCCCCTCTTGCCCACGGGACGAACATCTATTGAATTCCGATTTTTTTTTTTTTTTTTTTTGGCGTTAAGGAGTCCGAAGCCGCCTGCCAAAAAGGGGATAAATAAGGAGGCGCCACACCCCAGTGTTACAAAACCTTGTATTAATCATCTCCCTTCACTTTCAATATAGCGCAGATATGAAATATAGCCATGGTTCCTAGTTACACGGGAGGAAATGAGTAATAAATACATCGGAGCAAGTGGAAATCACGAGGGTGTTTCACTGGGAACAACATTGGAAAACTGTACACTTGCAAAGACTGGCATCTCCAAACATTAGTATTTCTTTATATCGGGAAGCTTTTACATGTAACAAACATGCTATTGCCGTATATGACCAAAAAAAAAAAAAGGAAATTAAAATTTAAAAAATAGGCATTGCTCGGCAACATTAACTAGGCAAAAATAGTTCTTTTGTGCACTAACTTTGTACAGAAAAACCAGGACAAAAGGCATGCATGGACAAGGAGAGGCTGCCCGGGAACGGCATGCAACAGAAGAGAGGTCAAAGCTCTTTAAAGTCAGCTTACAATAGGCATAAATACATCAGGGTTATATATATTAATAAGGGAGGAAGTATTCTGTTTAACATTATTAACATTCCTGTTTTTTTATGTATTTTTCTTTTTTTTTTTTTTTTCTTCCTATTCCTCCCAGAGGAATACACATTCACCTTTAAGTAAAGATAAAAGGAATACAAAAAATAAAACTCACTTTGCAAACTCTGATGACTCGTATAAAATCAACTTTAGTGTTATCGTCGCTGTGTGCAAATTATAGACGTCTGCGGGACCCACTTTCCATCAGGCACATTCCGAAAGCCAAACCCGACATGGAGAAAGGTGACAAACAGAAATCGTTTCCCTAAGCGCTGACCCAAACCGCCGCAGTTTGGGATTTTCCTGCTGGATGCTGCCCGGCCTCGGCCACCCTAAACCCCTTGGAGGGTTTCGCTGAGCTGAGCCCAACGCCAGCCCAGCCGAGCTCGGGGTGTCCCTGGGGATGGGGACGGCACGGAAGGGACAGGGTTGTGTCCCCGTGGGTGTCGCATCCGCCGGGCCCAAGGCCACTTGTGTGCGCTGGGCTGGCCGGGGGAACAGCACCAGGGAAAGGTCCCGGCGGAGCTGGGGGGAGCCCGGGGCTGGAGCTGGGCGAGCAGCGGGAGGGGGGGACTTGCCCGCCCGACCCCCAGGGCCCCGCGGCGGCGACACCTCGGACAGGACAGGGAGGGGACAGTTGCAGTGGGGCGAGCTGGGGGATACAAAAAGAAAGGCACTGCCGCTTTATTACTGAATATTTGACTTCGCAGCCTCGCTCATGCAACTGTTGGAGGATTTTTTTTAAATTTTTTTTTTTTCTTTCTATAAGTAATTTTTATTTCTTTTAGGATTCAAGCTTTCCCCCCCCACCCCCACCCCTTTTAAGCTTCTTTCCCTGGAGCTCTGCCACCCGCACTTAGCACCGGCAGCCAGAGCCAGGCAGCACTTCCCGAACACAACTGAAGCCACTTTTTTGTTGTTTTTACTCAAAAAACAAAACAAGAAACAGCAAACACAACTGAGTCGTTATTAACCTCTACACTGTCAATGGAAAATAAGCTTTTTTTTCTTCTTTTAACATCAAAAGGATAAAACAATTGAATTATTTGGTGGTTGTTAATAACAGACATTATCATGGTTCCCAGCCACAGCAAGTTAATAGGTAAAATATCCAAAATAATCTCTCTGAACAATCAGAAAACCTCCGTGTCCATAGTCAGCGAAGGAATAAATAGAATTTCAGCTCTGTAAATACACTGGAGTCTCCCTGAGGGAGGCTCCTGCTACGGCGGCTCCGCTCTCACCTCACAAGCTGGGGGTGCTCGGGGGTGACCCAGGTCCCCAGCGCCGACCCCGCTTCGCCTTCACCTCCTCACACCTCTTCCCAACCTCCCTGGCCTTCAGGTTTTCCCTTCTCCACCCTCCCCATCACCCCCCCCTCAACCTCCTGTCTGCCGGGAAGCAGGACACCAAGGAACAGCAAACATAAAACATTGCATTTGGCACTTGGGTTTTTGTATACATATATATATATATATTTCTTTTTTTTTTTTTTTTAGAAAAACAACTTAAAAACGCTGCATGACAGAAGGATTCACACGTCTCCCAACCCTGCCCGTGCTCTGGCTCCCCCTGAGCCCTGCTCCCTCTGATCCTGGCACACGATGCTGCCCATGTCCTCACAGCCCATGCTGGAAATATTGCTGCCACCCATCAGCTCAATTAACTGATTTTGTATTTGTTATTATTCCATCAGAGGAGCAGCATCGGGACCAGCGGGAGCATCACTGCAGCTCAGAGCAGTGCCAGGTCAGATTTACCAATTTAACACCAAATTTAGCTCCTGTTATAAAAAGCAGCAGTGGGTGAGGGGCAGCCCAGCCACTGCCAGCCCCACGGTTAATGCCAAGAAAACAAGGCTGTGAAGCTGCATTTTGGTGCCCTTTGTGACTTGGGTTTTATCTGGGCACTCCTTCATCCCTCATTGGCCATGCTGGAAAAGCCCCTTACAGCTGGATTTGGGCAGGCTGGGCCAGATGTGTGGAGCCAGGATGCAGGAAACTCTCCCAGTGTCCCCCAGTTCGCAGACTCCCCCCGGGACCCTCCTCTGGGCGAGATGCCCCCGCTCCATCCCCCATCCCAATGCAAGCTGGGCACAGGGACGGGCACCCCCGACCCTCCACTGCCCTGAGCACAACGCTGCCTCCACACTGCAGATCTCCTGGCTAAACTGAAAGGAAATTCTGGGGTTATTTTATTATTTCTGTTTCAATCTGGGCTCGCCGGGTCAGCCCGCACCCGAAAGCAGCGGAACTCGAGAGACGGGACTGCCGTCCCCGAAGCCCCCAGCAGGGCAGGTGGATCCTCCCCGAAGGATTTTTGGTCACACACCCCCCCACGTGGTGTTCCGTGCTCCTTGGTATCCTCCTCCAGGAGCAGGGTTTGCCCACGGTGAACCCTCCGTTGTCAGCACTCTTCTCCTCCTCCATGTCCGCCCCAACCTCCCCACGCTGCTTCACCATCGTCGCTGAGATTTCTTCTTCTTTTTTTTTTTTTTTTTTTTTGCCATCTTTTTCCCCCCCTTAGCATGGATGTAATAAATGACAACACAAATTCCAAGTCTAATGATATGTTCACAAGGACAATCTACACATTCACAAAATTAAAACAGGAGAGAGAGAGAGAGAGAGAGAGAGAGAGGAGAGGAGAGGAGAGAGGAGAAAGGATGCAAGCTATCACTGAGGCTCCCTCAAGCCCCGACCTCGCCGCTGGACCCGCAGCAGTTGTTGTCCCGGCCAGCGTCCCCGTGGCGACGCCTTCTAGATCGTGGAGGTTCTGTCGACACCATCTGCAAGTGGGAAGGGAGAATTAGGAGCAGCCCCAGTGAGTACTGGAATCCCCCAAGCTGGGGATTTGGGGTATGGACCCCCAGATCACCCCCAACCCACAGCCCCTACAGCGAGGTGGTGTTGGGGCCACCCCCACCATCTCCCATCTCCCCACACTCCAAAGCCTGTGACCCATAATAATAAAAGGGGTGCAGAATGGTTTTGGGGTGTCAGTGCTCTGCTGGTCCCTCTGTGCCACCAACTGTCCCCACCCCACAGCAGCTTCCCCAGGTCGCTGTCCCAACACCGGTCCAGGCCTTCTGCCACAACCCCACAACCTCTTTCCCAGGAGCAGAGAGGGTTTCTGGGCAGCCTGGACTTGTCACAAGGCAGGTGACAGTCTGGGACTCTCCTACAGCGCGACAAGTTCGTGTGTCCCTGACCAGGAGCCAGGGGACAGGGACAGAGATGGTCCCAGGAGCTGCCTTGCCCACAGTTCAGCCAACCCTGCAACAGCTGCACCACAGAGGATGCAAAATTTTCCTCCATCTGAGGATCATGGAAGGACAAAAATCCCCCAGGCATCCTTTCTGTCTCCCCTGAGCCCCTGTTCCCAGCACCCTGTGACAGCAGGGATGCATCCAGCCACAGCCCGATCCCAGGAACGAGGGGTCCATGACCCACCCCAAAGCCTCACAACTGACCCCGGTAGCAGCAGCCCCCTGTCCCCACCCCCTGGGGGCAGAAATCAGCACCCAACAGCACTTCCAACCCTCCAGCCCTGATCCCACCCCCCATCCCCCATCCCAAACCCCATTCCCAGGACGGAGAGTGGCGGGAGGCAGCTCCCAGAGTGGCTGTGGAACAGAGAATTCCCTGTTACCACTTGGAGCACCACAGCCACCTCCCTCCTTGACACTAAAAACAAACAGGTTTGTTACGCCTTTTTTTTTTTTTTTTTCTCCCCCGAAAGGTTTATTTTTTTTAAGAGCTATTTATAGCACAACCGGTTTGGAGAGGCTCGGGGAATGCGACCTGGAAAAAATAACTTGGAGGAACAGTACCCTGCAGAGGAACAAGACAGTTAAGCCTCGGCTGGGCACACGCCGGAGAAACGCTTCGGGTGACAGAAGTGTCCTTGTTTTCCCAGCCAGGGATGCTGCCAGGGCCCTGCTGCTTCCCACAGTCCTTGTTCTCCTGCTCCTCTCCCCGGGAAGGGCTGTTGCATCTGCAGGGAGCCTGGTGGCACTCGTCCTGTCCGAGGGTTCCTGTCCTCAACCATCGGTCACAGTCCAGGATTTCCGCAGCGAGACCCGAGCTGGTCACCGGGGACTCCGGGCGATGCCGGCGGCCGTGCTCATCCCATCGCTGGGGCCATCCCTTGTGCTTGGGGGTCCAGAGCGCCGGCAAGGGGCACCGGCAGCGTCTGGTGCCGCTGCTTTGTGCTGCACCAGGCTCTCCACTGCTCTGCTGCTGCTGCCTTTTCCATCTTCCCTGCTTGCTTTTGCCCCGGTCCTCCTCCCTCCCCGTGCCCGTTATCCGCTGGCACCCCCCGGCTGTGTGAGGACTGCCAGCACCAGGGCACGGCGCCCGGCACAGCCCCTGGCCCAGCGCCTGGCAGGGATTTAGCCCCCAGCTGTGGGGCACCCCCGGCCAAACGAGGGATCCGGTGGTGGAAGGGCACAACACTCCAAAGCCTGTGACCCATCCGAGCGCGCTGGCGGCAGGGGCTTTATCGAGAGCTAACGAGAGTAGCGAGCTAACACTAATTACCATTAGCAAGCTGAAGAGTGGCTAATTAGCACAGACTCCCCTGGTGCTGGTGCAATCCCTGCGTTCTGCTTTGCCCCCTGCCCCGGCCACCTCGCCGAGAGAAGCTGACATTCCCATCCGAACGCCCCCGGGAGCATCCCTGCATCCGGCCCCGCCGCCGTCCTGCTCTCACAGCCACAGCCTGTCCCAGCTTTTGGGGGGCACGGGGCAGGTGCTGGGGGACTCAGCAGAGGCGGCGTGGATGTGCTGGAAGAGCCCCAGGAGGAGGGAATGCTCACCGCTGAGTGCGTGCTCCGTCATGCTCAGGCACAGGGACTCCAGCCTGTTGTTGATGTCAGGTTCAGTCACCGGCACCTGGAACTCTGCAGGGAGAAAGGGAATAGGAGATCCCGGTCAGGGACTTGGCAGGGACCCTGCCTGCCTGCTCCGTGTGGGAAAACCATCTGAAAAATGCTCCAGGAGGGTCTGACAGGACTCCCAGAAAAATCATCTTCAGCAAGAGACACTCACAAAAGCAGTCATCACCCCCTGTTATCCATAAAGGATGAATCTGAGGGGGTTCAGGTGCTGAATAAAGAGATATAAGGCACAGCTGGAGCAAGAGCAGAACCCCACCCAGGGAGGGGGCAGCCCTGGTCATCTCCTGGGGATGGATGCTGTCCGTGCAGGCATGGTTAGTGCTTGGGCATGGGATGGCAGCACAGACCAGCAGAGCCACTGTCTGGCTTCTCTGGGACCGGCTTGGCTCCCACTCAGTCGCCCACATCATCACTGCCACATCCCTGGGGGGGTGAGCACAAAAAATGGGACATACACATGAAGTTTGGAGTGTTCCAACACCCCCGTCCTAATCTAAACGGCAGCAAACTTTTCCCACCCTGCAGCAAAACCTGCAAATACAGCTTGTGCTACTGTGCTGGACGGCATCTCCCGCTTTCCACTGGCTCACAGGAACATGGGATGACATCCAGGAGGTTTGAGGTCCCCCCACAGCCTGGCAAACAGTGGTTTGTGAGCCCAGCATCACATCATTGCTTATTTTCCTTGCAACTTAATCCACGTCTTTGGCTCCCCAGTCCTCCTACGCCCTCATCCACCGCAGGCTGACACGCGAAGAGAAACCCATTTATTCTCCTCCAACGCCTGAGAAATGTGCCCTTGTCCCGGTGTTTAATCAATACCCAGGAACAGCTGCTGCTCCTGCTGTAGGGAACATTTGCTGCCCAAATGCTGCAGTTTAACACTGCCGGCGTGAGGCCAGGGAGCTGCCAGCCCAAACGGAGCGCAGGGATGAGGGTGAGCTCAGCGGGGGATGGATTCCCTGTCCCGAGGTGTAAATGGTTCTGGGGTGTTGGTAGGAAAAGGCACGCTCAAAGCTAAGGAAGGGATACACAAAGAGGCTTCCTCAGGGCCAGGATGCTCCAGGTCCAGGGTCCAAGGTCAGCGGGATCCTCCCTGAATGAGAGGATGCTCCTATGCACAGGAGCACTTTGGGAGTGTTGGGGAAGGAAGCACTGACACGGCACCATTTCCCTTCACACGCACTGTGGAAAGAATTTCCCCTGAGTGCATGAAGGCAGTCCTTCCGCACCGAGGCTGTGTCCATCCAGGAGGAAAAAGTGATGGATGAGCCACCACCTGCCCTCCTGACAGGAGCCCCTCAGAAACGAGGTAGGCAAGGCACCAGCACTGTAACACACAGAGTCAAGATGGCACATACAGGGTCAAAAATCCCTCCAGCGATGTCTGTGGTTATCCCAGGAATTCAGAGATACTCCAGCAGGAACACGCTGTGCCAGCACAGGCCATGTGCCTGTGGGGAGGCTCACCAGCACAGCTCCTCTCACCTGCCCTCATCTCACCTGGCTGTGGGTGGGTGGAAAAGCACCTCTGCTGCCTACCTGGCTGCTGAAACATCAGCATGGTCTGCGGGGACGTGTGGACCGGCAGCGAGCGCGTCCTCTGCACCGAGCTGTGGCTCCGGCTGGGCATGCTGTTACTGCCCCCAGGGTTGGCAAACCACAGGTTCTGTGGGGAGCAAACACAAGGTGTGGGATGCAAAGCAAAGCCCTCTGTGCCATGGGTTTATAGCCACTTTGGGCTTGTAGAGTGACAGGATGGTTTGGGTTGGAAGGGAGCTTACAGGTAGTCTTGTTACAACCCCCTTCCACTGTCCCAGGCTGCTCCAAGCCCCATCCAGCCTGGCCTTGGACACTTCCAGGGATCCAGGGGCAGCCACAGCTTCTCTGGGCAACCTGTGCTATCTCCCTCACAGGGAAGAATTCCTTCCCAGTATATCATCTAAATCTCCCCTCTGCCAATTTAAACCCCTCCCCTCCCTCCTGCCACTATCTGCACTTGCCAAAATCCCCTCTCTCTATTTCATAAGCCACTTCAAGGACTCAGCTTTTCCCCCTCTGCTGCTTGGTTTGTCCCCCTCCCGCTGCTCCCACTTCCACATCCCACTGCACAGAGGGGAGAGCAACCCAAATGCCCGCAAACAACTTGAAGAGTGGGGGGAAAAAAAGCGGGGATTCAGACAAGTCAGAGAAGGAAAAGCAAATGAAGCTCGTGGGAAAGGGATGGAAACGCCACGGACGCCGACCAACCTGCCTGCCTTGCTTGAGGATGGCGGGGCTGGCGGCAGGGCTGCGCTGGGGGGTGCCCAGCAGCCCCGTGGGGCCCAGCAGCCCCAGCCGGGCCGTGGGGAGGTTGCGGGAGGGGATCTGGAACTGCCGGGGGTTCCTCCGTGCCAGCCCTGCCCCCGCGGATCCGGCTGTCGGGAGGGAGTTGGACTGGCCAAAGCCTCGGCTGCGGGGAGAGAGAGAGAGCGCCGGGGGTGAGACACTGACCCCTGGGAGGGGGTGCTGACCCTCCCACCCCACCCAGGGTGAGACACCGACCCCTCCAAGGGGGTTCTGTCCCTCCCACCCCACCGAGGTGGTCCCTCCATCCTGCACAGGCAGCGGGAAGGAGGCAGTCTGGGTGTGCAGCACCCTCTCCTCTTCCCGTCTGCCAGTCGCCTTCCCGCCCTTCTGCAGTTCTCAGATCCACACTGTTTTTCTTGAAAGCTTATTTTACTCCTGCAAAATGGGTCTGTTCTTAAACACAATCTAAAATAATCCAGGTAATGCCCCGGGAACTTGATTTCTTTGAGATTTCTCATTAGTGGATTCTCCAGTGTCTGATTTAAGTTCAGCTTTTGCTGTTGGGTTTTCTTTCTCCCCTTCCAGGTTTGTTTTTACAAATATGGTCACCTCTGAGACTTCTCAAGTTCTGTAAAATTTGGTTAGAATGACCTAATAAATCCAAGTTTTAGTAGGAGGGGCTGAGCTCTCCTGAAATCTCATCCTGGAAGTTCCTATACTCCCAGTTATCTCCAAAACACTGTCTTTTTTGGGAATAAAAAACCTGCAGCAAACCAGGCTTTGCAGAATGAAACCAAGGGGTGATGTTGATAAAAGTGATTTAAAAATCTTTTTTTCTTGGCACAACCCCTCCCCTATGCTTTCTAGGGTCACCTGAAATCCAGCATCACCCTGGAAGTGAGCAAACGTGGTGCTCCCAACACAGCCCTGCCTGGCTCTCTGACTGCACCTCTGGCTCTGCACCCTCTGAAAGCTTCTCGCCTTTTATTCTGCCACTTGACAGCTTTTGGAGGAAACTCCAGTGCTGGTGCCATCACCACAGGGCAGCAGGGAAAGGGCCCAGTATTGGGGACACACTGCACAGCTGGGCAGTGCTGGGTTTGGAGCCATGGAGACAGGCTGGGATCGGAGGGAAAGGCAGCGACCACACGCACAAGGACACTGCCTGCTGTGCTCCCTTCCCAGCCAGCACCTGGGATTCCACTGCTGAAGCTTTTCCAACCCTCCCCTTTCCCTAAACACAGCTCTGAACCCAGCAGAACCCCTCTGGGGGGGATGTTCCCACTTGCAGTGCTCTTGCTCTGGCCACTGCATCCATCCCTCCCCTCCCGAAATCCCGCGTACCTCCTCTGCTGCCGATAGCCTGACAGCTCCAGGAGGGATTTCCGAGGGAAAGACCGAAAGAGTTTCTGCACCTGCTGTTTCCATGACAGCAGCCGCTTCTTCTGGATCTCTGTAAACGCCTGCCCCCAAGAAAAAAAAAAGAGAGAGAGAAATAGGAAATGTATGAATAGTCTTCTGGACAAAGCCAGCAGGGATGTGCATGTGGGAGTGTGGGTAAAGAAAAGCAGCTGGAGCAGGTGATGGGGTGAGTTGAGCCCCCTCAGAAAGTCCAGGGGGAAACACTGGTCTTTCCTCAGGATTTACTCATCTCAGGTGGAGAAAATGCTGGCAGCATTCCCTATGTCCCAGTGACAGCCCAGCTTTGCCTCAAGGCTGCCAACTCCTTTTGGCAGAGCGAGGGTTTGATGGTGGGTCCTGATGGGTGGTGACACTTGTCACCTGGACGTGGCCCTAGAAATGCTGCCAGGGTGAGCAAAGCTGGGATTTGCAAAGCTGAGCTGCCCTGTGGCATCCTGCATCCTATCCCCCTTCTCAGGGCTGGGCAGAGCTTGGCTGTGATGCTGGCAGGCTCTGGGGAGGCCACCCAGGGTGAGCCTGTCACCCACCCGGGCTCCCTGCAAAGGTCACCCTGGCAGCGACAGACCTGCTCCCAGAGCTCCAGGCAGGAGGTGTGGGTGACAGGGACACCCACGTGCCACCACTGCTAACTTTAGACACCCCAGGTCTCTGTTGGAGAGCAGCAGAAGTCTCCAGAGGGCAATCTGGAGGCTAATTAGTGCCTGACTTGATTGCTCTGAACCACTCAGGAGGAGATGCTCTCTCCTGGCGCTGATTGTGCCGGAGCCAGCGCAGAGGGTGGTCCTGGGACGTGGGCTGGCTCTGGTGGGAAAAGTGCAGGCACTTTGGGAAAAGTTCCATGTCCTCCTGGCTTTGCTCTCTGATCCCAGGCCCCAGCTTCCACCACTTCTGCTCCCTGACCCCTGCCACACGGCCAGCTGATGGAAGCACTTGTTCTTCCAGGTACTGCCAGAGTAGGTAGGAGACACTGGAGGACACCAGGGACACTGGCAGGAGCGTGCCAGAGCCCTGTGACACAGCCTGGGCCATCCCAAGCCATCACCCAGCCAAGGCAGACGCGCTGGGAGCAGGAACAGATGTAAAATCCCTGTTGCAAAATCCCAAGACCACGTGGTGCGAAATGGGAGGAGGCAACGCCGAGGGATCGCCGGGTCGGTCTGATGGAAACCGCCTGCACGTTCATCCCAGGATTCTTGCTTTCATCCAGCTGCTGATGGGACTGTCACGAGCCAGATGAATTTCCCAGCTCCAGGCCTTGGCAATTAAACCAGCGTGGGGGGAAGCAACATTTCCATGCACCACGTTGGAGCTACCGCCTGCTCCAAGCCTGTTCTGTCACAATTACTATTAATACCCCCCAAAAATATTTGTGTTAGAAACCCAAAGGTTTACATAAACAGACACTTTGGAAACAGTTTCCAAGTGATGAGAACAACAGTTTTAGATGATCTGACACGACTCACCTCGTGGATTAGACATTTGTCTATGAGCTGTAAATAGGAACTTATATTCTCTTCATCGGGTCGGGAAACTAAAAGTTGTGTGCAGACTGGAAAAAAAAAAAAGAGGAGAAGGAAAATGGGGATGGGAACACCAAGATGGGGCCCAGAAGGGGTCCCACAAACACCTTGGATATCCTGTTTCCCTTGTAACCATGAGTAGGTTTTTCATCAGTAAGAAAAAACACCCTTCCCCAATTCCTGCTGTACCTTCCTATATTTAGGGCCAGATTTTGTTCTCAGTTATGATGGTGTAAATCCAGAGTAATACCACTGGAGTCCCCGAAATTAGACTTAAGCAACTCAGGGACACAGGATTAATCCCTATTCATAGGCAAGAGAGCTCTTTCTCCCATGGCCAAGTCTGCCCCCACTGCAGAGTGGTAAATTCCCACCTTCCCTGATGAATTTTAACCTCTTTTGGAATGAATGTCATTGAAGGAAGTGGGAATGAGCTCACAGAGGAATGACTTTCTCCTGTTGTAAACCCCTGAGCAGGGATGCCTCGGGGTCCAGGAGGACACCACATCTTGGCAGGGCTTGTACCACACTCTGACATTTGTCACAGGAATAAAATGGGGCCGGAGCCCCACATGTGGCTGTTTCTGCAGGGAACCAGCTGGGGACAAATTCTGCACCAGGTTCCTGTATAGAAAACATCTCAGCTATTTTGTTTGCAAAAAAGGTTGAAAATAGAGACAAGTCTGATATTTGTGGCACCCCAATGAGGTTCTTTCTGTTCCCAGTCTCCTGCAGATGAGATCCCCCCTTCCTCTTCCCCAGGGAGATCTCCCTCCATGCATCCAGCACTGACAGCTCAGGTGCCACCAGCAAGGTTAGGGCACATCTAAGCTCACACAGATTTGCTCCAAGAGCCCTGAATACAGGGGGTCAGTCCCCACCTCATCTTGCTCCTGTAGCCTCCCAGTGTGTTATCCCTGATGCAAAGCTGCACACCCTGCACTCGACATGGAATGGCAACGGAGTATTCTGGATGCCCTGCATCCAAACTGGGGCATAAAAAGGGGCTTGGACCCACTGATTTGCACTGCAAATGGCTCGTGCCCAGCCCATGCACCACTGCTACCCTGCTCCAAGCAGAGTAAATCCAAGGGATGCTACTCAAAACACCTCTGGATCAGTGGGATGACCCCAGAGCTCTGGATGGGAAGAGAGAGGACATCTTCCACTCCTGACCTTGGGAAAAGTTGTGATTTCTGCCTCTGACCTGGGGCAGGGAGAGGATGCTTTCCACCTTGGATCTGGGGCTTGGAATGCATGCTATCCACCTTAGACCTCGGACAGGCAGCTTGAGCCATCGCTGCCCTTCCCCAAAATCACAACCCACCTGCCCTACCTTCTTACCTTTAACCCCAGCACGACAGGACCTCCAAAAACCATCACCCCTCCGACTGGGACCAGCAGGAGCTCAGGGAAAGGCGGCTGCCACCACGCACCCCCTGCCCCAAAGCAGCCCTCCCTAGAGATGAGTCCCCAGGTCACCGGGGACAAGTGGCAGCTGCTCACCTTTCCCCATCACCCGGGTGAACTGCCCGGGCAGGTCACCCTCAGGCAAAGGGGCCCCTCCCGACTCGCCCTCGCATCCCGGCAGATGGTGCTGCTGCATCCCGGCCGCCGCGGAGTCCTTGCAGTCCGAGCCTTGGCTGTCCGAGCCCAGCAGGGAGGAGGGGTGGTGCGAGTCCACGTCCCGGCTGTGCTCCTCCGTGCTGGAGTTTTGGGAAGAGTAGGCTTTGATGGGGGTGAGGATCATTTGGTGCAGCTCCTGCAGCGGGACACGCAAGTTGCCGCCTTCCAGGATGTCCTGCGGATGGAAGTGGAGAGAGGAGGGTTTGTCTTTGCAAGGACAACGGGGCATCAGCTGTAAACCAGACCCCTCCTGTGACCCCCTGAGAATTCCCAGCTTTGCTCCTGCTTCAGGATCCTGCTGCATTCCACAGTCAACAGCCACGTTTCATTCATCAAGTCTGTTCTTTTTATCAGGGCACTGCTGCAGGGACTCTGTCTGATTATCCATGGATGTGTTCAGACCTGAATCCCCAGAGATAAATGTGCCCCCATCAACCACTGGGACCCAAACCCAACAACAATCCAGCTTCAATGTTTCCACATTTCCACCCGGGAAATGGCAAGTCCATGGAAGTGACTGAGCCTGGGAGATTTCAATGCCCAGAGCAGCAAATATCTTGGCTCCCCAGCAATCCTACAATCCCAACATTTCAGCTCTATTTCATTGGAATTGCATTAACATGGGCTCATTTCCCATTTCCAGCATCGCCTTCAAGCCTGGCTCCCATTAGCTGCTCTGCCCCAAAACTGCTTGCCATGACATCCTCGTGCTCTGGGATCATCTCAGAGCCCAGGACCACGCTGGGATGCAGGAGCCTGTCCTGTGGCAGCTGTGGGGACATCCCTGTCCACTCTGGGGTGGGCTGGGAGAGTGGCTGCAGAGGGCACTGGGAGGGTTTCAAGGGGAGCAGGTGGTTTGTGATCAGACACGGAAGGAGACACCACAAGGTGAACTGATACTCCCACAGCAAAACCATTCAGCTTGGAGATCCTGGGGCAGATCCACCCCAGGAGGGAGAGAATTTGGGTGCACCTCAGCCTCGCTCCTGGTGTGGATCAAAAACTCCATTTCTCTGGTCAGATCCTCATCCCACTGATGGGAAATAACTGCATTTTGTTTTTTATGTAGCCTGGACCAGAACTGCAGGCTCCACTGCAGGCTCCTGCACGGTCTGGCTCATGGAACACTGCTTGGAAAGAGGCAACTTTTGGAGTGAATCCTGATGTGCTGAAGGAAGGGACACTAAGTGGGCACATGGGATGTGTGCAAGCCCTGAAACAGTTGTTGATTCTAATTCCTGCTGCATTCCCAGCTCGCTCTTGGACGTCTCAGCTCCATTTCTCACAAAGATCTGGTGTCAGCCTGCTGGGCACTGTTTGTCTGGGAGACAATCCTGCCCTGCTAACTTACAGAGAGGGGTGGAGCAGCTCTTTCCAAGAAAGCAGCAGTGTTTAGCAGCGAGACACTGCCCAGAAACGTCAAGTCCCACACATGCTCTTGTTTAGCAAAAACTGGATGGGAAGCCTGGAAAAGCAGAGACGTCTCCTCCCAGGGACAGCAGCTCACAGGCAACTCTGAGCCCCAGCAAAGTGGGACAGGGTCACAGTGCCACAGCCCAAACCCACCCCAGAGGGCTCCAAACCAGTCCCTGCCACTCTCCTCCTGTATTTTACAGCGTGCCTGGCTGGCTGTGCCAGCTGAGCTGGGCTCCAGCTCCTGCACAGCACCACTCAATCAATACCAGATTCCCAAATCCCGGCGGAGAAGAGGAGGAAGAGGCTCTGCAATCGCCTGGAAAACACAGGGCTGCAGCCAGCTCCATCCAGCTCTTGGATTTAATAGTTATTATTAATAACGGAGGTAAATATGGCTTTATTAGCTCCTGCCATACTCTGAGCACAAGCCCATATTATAAATAAATAGTGAAGCAGTGAGCTAAGGAAAACACCAATAAATAGCAACACACCACAGAAGTATTTAAAAGCCCCTAGTGGGAGGCTCTGCAAGTTGCTGTTTGAAGATGGTGCAATTAAATATAATATAATACAGCAATAATAAATAGGGAGAGGTTGGGTGAGCTGCTCCCAGCTAGGCTCTGGTGCTGCTACTTCCCCAAAAGCCCTTTCTGCAGGGTTTAAGCTTTTGTTGAAGTGATAAAGAAGTTTCTATTTATTCTCCTTGGAAATTCAAGATGTTGCTCAGGCACTGATGTGGGTGTCTGGTGTTTTATCTGAGGGCAGATATGCCCATATGATGTTCCAGGAAAGCTCGAGTCTTTCTGAGCACCCTGGAGCTGGCCAGGGCTACGGGGTACATCCATGCCAGCTGTGTGAGGTGTGGGAGATGCATTAGGAACCACTCTGCAAAACACAGCTTTGAGCCATGTGGTCTAGTGGGAAGTGTCTCCCCCACCAGGGCAGAGGGTTGGGACTTTAAGGTCCCTGCCATCCCAAACCATTCTGGAATTCTGTGAAATAAAACCTGCATCAGAGCCCCACAATATGTGTAAGCAAAGAGTACTTCACCCCAGAATTACTTCCTGGCTTCTTAAAAACACAAGAAATACAAAAATGGTTGTGACTACTTACCCCTTCTAGAGATTTGAGCAGGTTTTGTCTTTCTTTTAGCTTTTGGATACTGATGACTATTTTGTGTCTCGCGCCTTTGGTAACGTTCTGCAAAAACAGGACAAAACTTGATGTTAACACTTCCACAGGGCAGCTGGCCCAACCCAAACCCTTCCTCTCCTAAACAGAAAGGGCTGCTGGAAATTAATTACATTTTCGAGTGCAGGGATTTGTGGGGGACATAGAAAATCACCCAGAGACTTGCTGAGGATAGAGATTTGCAGCTAGTCTGTCCCTCCCTGGTGCACCTCACACATGGAGAGCAACGGTGTTCCCATTCCTCTTTATCCCAAGGATAACACAAAACTGAACCTGAAAGCAGTGTGGGGTGGAACCAGATAATCTTTAAGGTCACTTCCAACCCCAACAAGCAATATTCTCTGAGTCTATGACATTTTCAAAGGCAGTCAGCCATCAAAGCCCCACTGCCTTTAAGGGAGTTGGCTACCCCAGGTTGCACCCCTGAAACTCCTGACCTTAATCCCAGCTGGGAAAAAAACCCCAAGCACAGCTCCCAGTGATGGAACTTCAATGTCGGGACTCCAGCAAGAACACAGGGACAAGGTTTTCCTCAGGTAAAATGCGATATTTTTTCTACTCCCCAAGACCCAATTTCCCTTTTTCTGCTTCCCAACCACGGGAAGACACAGAAAGGGGCTTTGGAAGTTGTCACCCCCTAGGTGAGGTGGGACGTACTTGTGCCTCGAGCTGGCATTCGGTGAGGGCCATCATCTCCTCGTACGTCATCTGGGAGAAGAGGGCGGCGTACTTGTGCAGCCGGAGGCTCTTCAGCCAGGCTGGGACATCTGGAGCACAAAGGCAAGGACAAGGAGAGCTCCCTTGAATTCATGGAACAGCACAACAGCGAGCAACAGCATCAACACCGACACGAGGGGCATCCCTAGGAACACCTCACTGAGCTTCACAGACCTTTGGGAGGACACAGAGCTGTGGATGTGGATGGGACACAGCCCCTGGATGGGGAGACAGAGCTGTGGATGTGACACAGCCCCTGGATGGGGACACAGGGCTGTAGATGTGGATGGGACACAGCCCCTGGATGGGGAGACAGAGCTGTGGATGTGGATGGGACACAGCCCCTGGATGGGGAGACAGAGCTGTGGATGTGGATGGGACACAGACCCTGGATGGGGAGACAGAGCTGTGGATGTGGATGGGACACAGCCCCTGGATGGGGAGACAGAGCTGTGGATGTGGATGGGACACAGCCCCTGGAGAAGGACACAGAGCTGTGGATGTGGATGGGACACAGCCCCTGGATGGGGACACAGGGCTGTGGATGTGGATGGGACAAGGAACCAGCCCCTGGATGGGGACACAGGGCTGTGGATGTAGATGGGACAAGGAACCAGCCCCCCTGGATAAGGACACATCCTCAGAAGTTGAGTTTCTGTGGGAAAGCCACTGGGAATTAGCCCATGGGGAGCTGGCATTGTGCCACTGCACACCAAGCTCCTCTCTGCTGTTTTCCCAGGAGCATGGGAACTGCTGAAGCTCATGGAGTGGTTGAGCTTAGGACAAGGAAAGGGCTGTTTTGTGGATGGTAGACACTGATTTATGGCATGAGGGATGGTGGCACGTGCTGAAAATGGAACTGGCTGCTTAAACAGAACTAGAGAAATGGGTTTGGGATGGAAAAATGATGTGCCATCAAAGATGGCACCCTGCTTCAAAGGGTGATGTGGGACCTAAAATGCACTGACTGAAATGACTTCTTCCTTCCCAGTTGTTGCCTGCAGTGTAGCCCCTCTATGCCCAGCTGGAGGGGTACCCAAAAGTACATTTATCCTCCTGACATCAACATGGTTTCAAGGGGAATCCTTCCTCTGTGACATTCAAAACCCCACAGAGGGACACCTCCATGATGAGGTGTCCTCCATGGAGAAGGCAATGTGACAACAAGCAGGTTCTGCAGGTTCTGGGGGTTCTGCAGGTTTGGGGGTCTGTGGTGACACCCCACCAGGGAGGGGGGCCCTGCAGGTGTCTGTGCTGCAGCACAGCGCTGGGCCTGTGGCAATATTTTTCATTTGTAAAGGCTTCAAATGCTTGGCCAAATCGAGACCTGCTTTATTCAGCACCTACAGCCCAACAGGAGCTGTGCCACAGCCTTCCCAGCTGATGTGCTCTCCTCCCAGCAATACCTTGTCCATAGTCCTTGTCCCCTTCCCTACCAGTGAGACACTCAGGAGCTCATTCCCATGCTGGGACATCCATCTCATGGTGTGGATCCAGAAAATCCCACACTTTTGAGCACCACATGCAAGCCAGGGATTGTCCATGACTTCTTCCTGAACCAAGGTCTCATCACTGGAAGGGACAGGGCAGGAGGGACCTTGGTTTGGTTCCCTAAGGCAATCCATACATCTGCCAGAAGTCTCCTGCTGCCCAGGCTGGTCCCAACCCCACCCTGCATCCCAGCAGAGGATGCAAACAATCCCAGTGTGCTGCATCCCGCTCACACTCTCCAAATCCCAGACACACATCGACATTCACGTGTCAGTGAAACTCCTCAAGTGCTGCACAGGAGATCAACCCCACACCAAACCTGGGGAAAAGCAATTACTGAGCACAGAGGGGCTGAAATTCACCGTCTTCCAAAAGTTCTGACATGCAACAGTCCCGAAGTCTCCTACCAGCACCCTCTTAAGCTGATTTTTGTTTAAAATAAATAAAAAATTTCTTATCAAAAAAAGCCCCATTTCAGCACAGGCTCAAATTTCAACATCATTTTAACACAAACCCACACCATTCTAGTGACAGCACATTAAAATTCTCCCTGATCCCACACCCCCATGGGACACCTGCCTTTGGCACACATCCATACCAATGGCAAAGCCCACAGGGACATTTCCAGAAAAGAGATGCAACTTCACATAGACATTGAACCCTGCAGGAAACCCATCTCCAGCCTTTGCACAAGCAGCTCTTTGCCCTTGCATCAGCCTGTGGGAATCATGCCTTAATTCTGGGGAGAGTGATGGTCCCAGAGCCCCCCTGCCAGCCAGCAGAGATGGCAATCCTGGGAGCAGGCTGGGGAGAAGGAGCCAGTGTGTTGTGTGTGGTGGAACCTTCCCCCTTCCCACAGGGAAGAGGTAACCAGGAAGGTGCAAGGACATCCAAGGTGATTTAATGGTCCTTGGAAAGTCAAACTTCCCAATGCTCTCCACGGATGGGTGAACCGCCTTCCTGCAGAGCTACTCTTTAATCAGCAATTACCAGGAGCTAATTGCAAAGTCATGGCACGGCTGTCAGGAAATTTAGAAGGAAATCAACTCACCCTGCCATATTTACACACAGGACACCTTGGATATACTCCCAGCAGAAACCCCTGGCTCTACCCAGACTTTCCTCCTGATGCTCCCCAAGCTGTGCCCCAGGAATCACAGAATCCTGGAATGGTTTGGGTTGGAAGGGACCTTAAAGATTATTTAATTCCAACCCCCTGACATGGGCAGGGACATGGGAAGGGACAGACAGACAGACAGACAGACGGGCTCCATGGAGAACCAAGTGTCCATATCTTCCCCTGGAGAAACCAAGAGCTAGGATAAAGCCAAAGGGCATTTTCCCTTCAGCATGAAGATAGATGGAAAGAAAAGAAGTGGGAGACCTGAGACCATAAAGATAAACAGAAAGGAAAGAAATAGGTGACACTGGGGGAGATAAACTGGTAAGGCAGATGGGGATCTGCCATGGGTTCCTCACATTCCAGATCCCGTGGGTCTGGATCCTCCTGGATGCCCTGGAGGGTGCTAAAGAAGGAACCAGCTGACCAGGAGCAGGGGTGACACCCAGCCACAAGAGCCTGCAGGCACTCAGGGAGACGTGGCTGCAATTCAGAGAACGGACTTGGCAGCGGGAGCTGCCGGCCTGGATGGAACACGAGGCAGCCCCATAAAAATGCACCAAGTTGTGCTGTGTTTCTGTAGGAACAAGAAACGGCACGATCGGAGTGCAGGGAACGGGCAGTCCTCTCTTTTTTTTTTTGTTTTTTTTCAGGAAAGCTGTGGGGATACAATGGGTCATATGCAGCCCACGGTGCTTTGTTATATGAGGACGATGAGCTACACAGCCACAGGAATGCTGTCTGGAGGCAAACAAGCCTCTGCTCTGCTTCCAAGTCCAGTTTTTGGGCAACACACCTTCAATAAAACACAGACCTTTTGGAAAAAAACCTGGCAGAGAGAAGCAGGAACAACCCCAAGTTTAGAAAACATCATCTGGGAAGACAGGGGAATGGTTCAGCCTGAAGAAATCCCAGCTGAGGGGGAGGACACGGCAGGCACAGACACCAGTGGTTGTGAACATCTGTTCTGCACGTCCCTGGACCTGGGGACAAAAGCCATTTGGCTGAGTCAGCAATGGGGGGAATCATGTTTGGAAGTCTGGAAAGGGACAGCCCGAGGAAAGGTGGACATATCCCAGCTGCACTCAGCAGCAGGGGGATGTGTTAATACATGGGGGTTATTTAATTGATCATTGCTCGTGGACAGCCTCTGGGTTTTGTGGATTTGGCCACACAGGTTGATTGCACAGCACTGGGAAGTTCCTATCCATGCAGATCCCAGAGCTGCAGCTGTGGAACACAGGGAGCCAAGCTCCCCGTGGTCTCCTCCCCTGCTCCTTCTGCAGAAACCTGGAGAAATGTAGTGTTAAACAGCCCTCCCCTAGGAACACTTGCTCCCAAAAAGTTCTCCCTGGCCAGACAGACTGCAGGACCCAACCTGCCTCTATTACATTCCCTAGAACCATGAGGGGATTTTCATGCATTTATTTCATGCACATCAAAGCCATCCAGAGCCAAGCCAAACACAGTCCCACATCAAACAGATTTATCCATATCTCAATTTGTCTGCAATTAGACTAAAATCAGACCTTGTGACTGTTAAAAAATACAGTTATTTGCCTATTCTGATACTCCACTGCTTTGCACACAATCGAGCTGCTTTGCATTAATACAAATTGGAGTTGTTTAAATCAGTCTGAGAGCTGCAGGGTCATTTTCAGTCTGTTCCCAGGAACACACAGTCCGTGTGTTTGCCCAGTTTTTAGCCTGAAGTTTGCTCTGCATCTTTGACTGCAGCAAGTGGGGTTCATTTCTGCCTTGTTTACCACCAGAATCACATATATTCATTGCCAAAATCTCTGTGAAATGTAGGTATAACAGGAAAACCAACCGAAACACACAGGTTAAATTCACTGCAAACAAGAATCCCAAGCCAAAACTTCCCCAAATACTTGGTGGGTACCAAACACTGCAATGGTAAATCACACATGGCTCACTAAGCTTGCTCTAAGCTATTTTTCACTGTCATAAAATAGAAAAAAAAAAAAAAGACAAAAAAGAGCACCACTCGCAGCCAAAAGCCACAGGCAATGGAAAAAAAATCCAGCTTTTTGGAAAGCTGGCAGCTCACAGGATTCTGGGGCAAAACCAGCCCACCGGCACCCAAGTGCAAGACGTCAGATCAGGACCAGCTGCTACTTAAAAAGAAAACCCAACGCGCTCCCCTAAAGCTCAATTCCTAAGGCGGGAAGAGAACGCCGGGAGGCCCCAAAACCCCAACCGAGAGCCCCGCGCTGCCGGGAGCACGGGAGGCTCTTCCCCTCCTGCCTCTGGGTGCTGGGGAGGGGGGGTGGGGGTCGGGGTCTGGTTTGTCACTCACCTTTCATCCCACTCCCTTCCTCCTGGAATGTGTTACGAGCGGAAGGCTGATCTTCTAAATGTTCACTCCCACCACTTCCCGAAGAGGCTACACTGCTTTGTGGAGACAGGGGGGCATGATCGGAAGGGATGCACTGGGGTCCTCTAGCTCGTAAGTCCTCATGAGACATCCATCCATGTCCTAGAGGTTGGTTTGGCACATTCATGGGTGGGGTAAGGGACACAGAGCGTTTCAAAGGGCTGTGGTGTGTCTGGCCTGAGAGAACTGAAAAAAAAAAAAAAAAAAAAAAATAAAATCAAAGAGGTTATTCCCCCCTCGCGGCCCGGGATGCAGCGGAGTCCCCCGAAAAAGAAAAAAAAAAAAATCAAATGAAATTATAAAATGCGTGGTGGTAGTTGGCCATGGTGCCTGGCTGATGGCTTTGCAGCACCCCTGAGCCCTACCCTGAGCTCTCTGCTTTGCCTCCTGGGAAGCAAAAAGGATGGGAGCACCTGCAAGGAGATGGGGTCACACGAGCTACGTTGGGCTGCTCAAGGGAAGGTGTTGTGTGGATTCCATCTTTAGGGAAAAAACATCAGTTGAGCAGTTCTGGAGTGTAAAAATCCCCAGGATGGGGATGTCCCTACAGAGATCCAAGGGAAGCTGCTCTGTCTCTCCCTCTGGGTTAGCACCTGGCTTGTGCCCTGAAGCAGGAGCACTTACACATCTCCCAAAATCACTGCAGGGGTACTTCTCATCCATAGGAATGTCTCAGCCTTGTTGAGTCCTACTAAAATCACAGGATCATGGGATGGTTTGTGTTGGAAAGGACCTTACAGATCTCATTCTAACCCCCTGCCATGAGCAGGGACACATTCCACTAGACCAGGTTGCTCCAAGCCCTGTCCAAGCCCTGTCCCTTAAACACTTCCAAGGACCATCTCTGTTTTAAATACTGAAAAAAGCATTAAAAGATTGTTTTGTTTGCTTAACAAAATTCCAATTCCATCACTCAGAGTCACTAAAGTACTGGTCTAACGATAAACATGGTGCATGTAATTTAACATGCAGATTTAGGATGCAAACCAGGGAAAATTTCCCTGCTCCAGGAAAACCTGAGGGCAGATGGATTAGAATGACCTTTCAGCCTATAAGAGACAGAAGCAAAGACTTTTCAATTTTTCTTTCCAAACCAAATTTTTAAACTGTACAAAACCTGGGGGAAATTCATTGTTCTCATGGCTTTTCCATCTAAAGCACCAAAGCCCTAAAGCTCCTTAATCCCCTTTTTGCATTTACAGCAGTTCACCAAAACCACTCAGACTCCTCTCCATGTTATTATTTAATATAAACGAGTGGAAACTGGTGGAAATATAAACTGGTGGAAAACCCCCAGCCAGGTGCACTGTGCTGCAAAGGTTAAGCCAGGCTTAATTCCCAGCTCAAGCCTGGGGGAAAACCCACCATCAAAGCCAGCTTGCTGACCAGGAGTGGCATGAAAATGAGGCAGTAGTGGGGTTACAAAAGGAGGGGAGAGAGAAACACCAGAGCACATTTGCATTTATTAACCACCTGCAAAAAGCAGCTGGTACCACAGGCAGCTGCTGGATGAGGCCAAAAAAACCTGTGGATTTCTGTAATGTTTAAATAATTCCTACTTCTGAAAGGGTTTTCTTGTGCCAACACACAACACTAACACCACGCTCTGCAGGGAAGCACTGGGGTGGCTTATGGGGAAGAATTTATTCCCTTCCCATTTAGAAACTATACAAACATCTTCCAGAAGTCTCTTGGCAGAAAAGGATGTCAATGAGATCCTGAGATTGCTTCCAGAGCAGTGTTATGCTTCCTAAAGCTGTGATGTGATGTGATGCATCTGGATGGGGAAATAGATGGATTTCAGAAGGTCTTGGGCAAGCTTTTTCAGCTCTTGGCTTTGCAATTGTACCCCCAAAACAGCATCTGCAGATGCCACATCACCCTCCCAGGAGAAAAATATATTTAGGATTTAAAACCCCCCAAATATAGGGGGAATTATAGGGAAAAAAAAAAAAAAAAAAAAAGGATAAATTGGTTAAAATGCATCACCAGGGCTGAGCATTGGCTCCACATCACCCAGAGCCCTTCTGTGCCTGCTGCCCCCAGCTATGGTCACTCTGCCATGGGGAGAGAATTCACCCTGAATTTGCTGTAGGAAAAACACTGATTTAGGAAATATTTGTGCCCCTCAGATGAAGGAGACATGCAGGAGAAGGGCCAAGGAGGACTGAGGTTAATTGTCCCCCTTCAGGAGGCCAAGGGCTGCTCTGCTAATCCAGCTCTTACAGGGTGTGTGCAGCCACTGGTACCCAGCAGTGCTTGCTCCACCCTGCACACAAGAGGGTATTTTTGGCATAAATCCAGCCCAGATTCCTTCACGAGCAGCAATACCCCTGCAAACTGCTGCTCTTCCATCTTAATTTTATGTCCCCTAATTAGAAGCCGGTGTCAGCTGAAGGAGAAATAATGAACTCCAAAGGATGGCCAGGGACAATTAGAAACCATCCAGTGCACCAGACAAAAATCAGTTCCACTTCTTTCCCTGAGATAACGCAATGCTGGATCCAAGGGGACACGTTTTACTAAGCCAGATTTCTCCTGAACTGTGAGTCAGTTCACACAACCCCTGAGATGCAGCAGGGATAATCCCTCTGCAAAGGATGCTGCAAGTCCCCAGCTCTCTGAAACCAGCCCAGCTACTCTGGGGACCAGACTGAGATGATTTAAGGGCTCTTAGAACTGGCCTAACTTTAGTGTCTGCTTTTTATTGCTGATAATGTGGTTTCTTGCAAACCCTCTAAGCCATTTCCATCAGCACTAAAAAAGGCTGAGAATCCTGGGATGGTACCCCTCTTTTACTCTCTAATCCCCCAGGAGATTAATAAATGCCCATATTTATTATATTTATTAATAGTATTTATTAATTGCTGCTTGTGGTCACTCCCTCAGCTTCTTGAAATAAGAGGATGTAGCTAATTATTTCCAAAGCATCAGTTTATTGTAGGTCCTGCCCTGAATCTGACCATTCTGTGTGCTTTTTGGATGGTCCAAGGTGAATCCAGGGCTGCTCCTGGCTAAAATGAATGGCCCACGTGGGCTTTAACTTCAGCAGAAGAAAACCAAGTGTGAGTTTATCACCTTAAACTCGTGCCTCCTTTTCTTTTACTACAAAAATATTAAGCTTTCATTTAAAAAGGAAATCTAAAATGTTATTCTGGGCCAAGACAAGCTCCCAGGAGGTGGGTGGGCACGGCTGCCTCTCTGAGTGCTGTGAGCTGGGCAAACAAAGAGGGGAAACCACCGCTCCAAAGGGCATCCCACGCTGGCACACAGATCCCCTCTGGCTTTCAAGCGTGCCCCACTTCTGGTTTAGAAGTGTTTTCCTGCCCTTTAGGGCTGCAAGACTCTACACAGGCACTGCCTGGTCCAGCTCCTTCCAAACTGGTGTCCAGTGGGCCAGGGGTGGGAGCAGATCATGGTTTTCTCTGGAATAAGTGAGCTGGTGTTGCCCCTTTGCTCGGCTCTGAGCAGCCAGGGCTGTGCTCAGCCCACACCAGGACCAGGTTTCCTTGCAAGAAACCTCTCCATGATTTCCAGACTGGGATCAAGCTCAGGGTGATATTCCCAGGTTAAAAAAAAAAAAAAAAAAAAAAAAAGTAGAGGATGGAGAAGGAGTGAGGGCAACAAAGCTCCCCGTGACAGGAGGCAGCTGCTGACCACGCTGGGAGCATCCCTGTGGGATCACCCCCTCCCCAGGCAAATTTGGATGTATCTCAGACCAAACCCTGGCTGGGCTGGCAGGCACCACAACACACTTATAGAAACTCTGAGGCTGCAAGTGCTCTCACCCCCTGAAGCCTTGGGTTTGGGATTTTTTTTCCTCCCCCTCTCTTCCCTTTTGAAGTGGTGCTGCCTATTTTGGGAGGCAAGGGCTGATTTCAAGAGGGTTTTTGTTCGCTGAGGACCATGTGGAACAGCGTCAGACATTTGTGTTGTGGTTTCTCAGGGTTTTGGGCCAATTTTTTTTCAGCCTGAGAAGGGAAAAGCCACCCATTCCTGTAATTAGAGCTGAGAAATTGGGCTCTACAGGCAGACCTTCCTCCACACAGCATGGGACAGCTGACAAGGTGCTCACTCTCCCTCTGGCCTTTGTGAAATCTGGCTTAGAGTGCTGCAAAAGTCCTTGAAAGGAGACACGTGTGAGAGTTTCCAGTGAGAACCAAACCCACCACTGGGAGTATTCAGAATGTCTCCAGTCCCCACCATGCCCCTGACACCCAAAGGAGCAGCACAGGCTCCCTACATCAGGTTACAATTCCAAATAACATCCTCCCTGTGCTTGCAGAAAGGAAAAAGCACTGCAAGGTGCATACTGAACTCTTTGGGAACTTCTTTTGGTTTTTTTTTAGTCTAGAAATGGCACTTTTTGGCTGCAAAGTTGTTTATGGTGCATCCTCAGGCAGCATCTGATCACATACAGCTCCTTTCCTGGTCTGTTGGTACCTGGAACAGCAGCCTGACCCCAAAAAGTGGGGATGTTTTTAATCCACACAAGGTTTTGTGCAGCCTGGAAGCTCCCCCAGGGAGAGGGAACATTGAGCACCCCCCTGACAAAGCAAACCCCAAGTTCAACTCAGTCCTCCCCTCTGCCTCCTCCTTGCTATCCCAGTCACGACACATCCTCTCCTCCAGGAAGGCTTCCCCGTGCTGGCAGACCAATGCCCAGGGCTTTTCCAACTTTTCTCTGCCCAGAACCCTTGGAAAGAGCTGCCAGTGGGTCACACTGCCCAGCTGGCACCCAGCCTCCTTCCTGGGCACCTCATTCACCCGCTCCCCACGCTGCCCCAGGCAGCTCCAGCACAGCCAGAGCAGAACCTGGTGGAACATTTTTCGGCTCAACATCCCCTAACCCTTGGAGTCTCTTGTTTGTGCCTTTTTTTCTTTAATCTATCTGTGTTCTGTGGCTGTGACTTCAACTGTGTTTGTAGGAGCTGGATAATCCATGTCCTGACCTCTGAACCACGGGCAGATCTAACCCATGAAGGGGTGAAATTCAGGGTCCTAAATGCAAGAAGCCACTGGGGAAAGGAGAATAATGGTATTAGGAAATCAGTGGTACTAACCCCTGCATCAAGAAAAAACCCCATACAAGCAGAGTGCTGCCTCGAGCAGAGAGATGGGAAGAAGCACAGACTGCAGAAAAGGCTGTCAAGCAAACCTTTTTTTAAGAAATGGTGTTTTTAAACACAGTTTCCTGTTGAAGAAACTGGACAGAGAAACAATAACCCCTTTGTTGCTGCTCTCTCCGAGCAGCGCATGCGAGGCCCCATCCAGGCTCAGCGGGGAAGGAACCCTCACAGGGGCTTTTGAAATTCCCTGCATGGCACAAACACACGTGGACCTGCTGTTTGGCTCCAGCAGGAGCTGCTGTGGCTGTTATTTACTCATTTGTGTGGCAGCAGGAGCGGGGCTGCATCTAAAGATGTGTAAATTCAGACCCTGGTGGCTCCAGCAATCCGACGGGATGCGTTTCTGGAAGGAAGCCCAGCTTGTCTCACCAAGCAGCAGGAGCTCAGGAGCTGCTTTCAAGCTCCTTCACAGAATCCTGGGATGCTTTGGGTTGGGAGGGACCTTAAAGAACATCCAGTCCCACCCCCTGCCATGGGCAGGGACCCCTTCCACTGTCCCAGGGTGTTCCAAGGCCCATCAAACCTGGCCTGGAACACTTCCAGGGATGGGGCAGCCACAGCTTCTCTGGGCACCCTGTGCCAGGGCCTCAGCACCCTCACAGCCAAGAATGTCTTCTTAAAATTAATCTATATTTCCCCTCTTTTAATTTAAAACTTATTTTAAATAAGTTTTAAAACTTACTACAAATTTAAAGATTTCCCCCTTGTCCTGTCACTATCAGCCCATGTAAGAAATCCCTTTCCCTCTTCTTTATGAGCCCCTTCCAAGTACTGACAGGCCCTTGCTTCCCACTGGAGCACCCAGCAAGGTGGGAGCAAGACAGAATAGATGTGAATCCAACCAGGATTTAACTCACAGACAAAAGAATGCATGGAATGGTGGCTCAGGGAGGTGGGAATGGGTGGGGACGGAGGATTAGGGGTATGTGGCAAGGAGGTGCTGCCCTAAACCAAGGAGTCTCTTGGGGTAAACACTATGCCCCAATGTCCAGGCCAATAAATGCATTTTTTCTTCTAAACTTATACACAAACTACAGAAAATCACTGTTTGTCCCTGGGGAATCCCAGTCCATTAACATCAAATGCTGCTGTGCTGAACCAAGCCTCCCTAATTATCCCAGAAAATAGCTTTTGCTATGGGCTCCTGGGAGAAATTCCTCCCCTGGCTCACGAAAGAAGCCAGATAAACAGCACTGGGATGCAGAAACTCTTCTTCCCAACGTCCTTTTCCACCCAAAAGGGATGTCCAAGAACATTTTCTTTGCTCAAGTAGCAGCCAGGGCACCCCACTGCCTCAATCCCTGGTCTGAGGAGCATCTCCCTGCTGAGATTTCCACCAGCATCAGCTTCCACCACACTCCAGATGGAGAAACCCATCCAATCCACCACTTTTACAGCTATTGAGAATGTGCATCCTTCACACAGCAAGGTGCAACCTGTGGAAAACTGGGAGTGAGAAACAAACAGCCCTAAACCAGTCAAGTGAAATGGGTGAATACCAAACCTCTGGAATTACCCCAAGAAACTGGGATCCAGTAATCCCCAGAGTCATTAGAAAGCTGTGGAGTGAGAGCAGGGAGGCAGGGTGTCTTTAGCAGTGACAAAATCCATGAGGACAATAAGAGTCTCACGTGATGTACATGCCACTGTCATCACCCAGACTGAAACAGACCTGCAGCCTTTTCCATCCTTGCCAACTCACTTTGGATTTTCCCCTCCCTTACCTCTTTTTAGCCACTTTCACTCATTCAAAAAAGCCACCTACTCCCCCCTCTCTTGTAGGCACCATGGCACAAATTTTGCAAGAGAAATTCCTCAGTGTTTCAACCTTCCTCTGGCCTCCACCTCTTGGGGACTCACACACCCCATCCCAAGCACCTTCCCCTTCCATGTGGGCTGGTCATGTCTTATTCCTTCTCTTTCAAAAGCACAAAATCTTACCAGCTCCAGGAGAAAAGAGAAGCCTCCTGGGTCTCCAAGGCCACCAAGGGGCAAACACAGTGTCCAGCTCCCCCCATGAGAAGATGCAAAAGATGGGACACCCCATGGAAGGGGGAATGGTTTCTCACTGACAGAGGGCAGGGTCAAATTGGATATTGGGAAGAAATTCTTCCCTCTGAGGGTGTGAGGCCCTGGCACAGGGTGCCCAGAGCAGCTGTGGCTGCCCCTGGATCCCTGGAAGTGTTTCAGTCTAGGCTGGACAGGGCTTGGAGCAACCTGGGATAATGGAAAGTGTTCCTGCCCATGGCAGGGGGTGGAACTGGATGTTCTTTAAGGTTCCTTCCAACACAAATCAGTCTGGAATTCTAAAATTCTGTGACTCCCAAATCCTGAGCCCTGCAATTCTCCCCAGCAATCCCCAGCAGCAACAGGACAGCCATGGCTGGTATTATAAACCAAGTATTAATTCCTTCCCATTACTGCTCCAAATTAGCTCAGCTCAGCTTTCCACCTCCTCTACATACCCACAACAGATGCATCCTAAAAATCTGCCTTCATCATCCTCCAAAACATTCCTGATTGCTCAGATATTGCCTCGCATTCGAGTTATGGCACAGATCCCTGCGCCAGCTAACACGAGACCGCATGGCTCAGCAAACAGGGGGGACTATGGTTACAAGAAAACATCAAATCAGAACCACCAGCCTGAAATAAAATTGCATAACGGATGGGAACAGCAAAACTTGAGGGGAAAATAAAACAAAATTTAGAAAAAAAACCAAAAAAAAACAGCTTCAAGGCTGCCAAAACTGAGCCATTGATTACAGTGCATTTGATCCATTTGCATGCAGAGAGCTTTGCTTTGGAGCCGAGATGGAAACAGTCTTAATATAGCTGGGGAGAAAATATCCTCCTTGCACTCTCCTAACTGCACTTTGATAGGAAGCAGCCACAGAGCAGATGGTGCCTATATATAATCACCAGACCTATTATCCCAGCCTCTTTTAGTAATTTGAAGGATGTGATAACCACAAGGAGAGCAGCAAATATTCCCCCTCCCTCCCTCCCTTCCCCTGCTAATTAAAATATCAAAAAAAAAAAAAAAAAGGGAAAAAAAAAAAAAGAAAAAAGAAGAAAAAAAAAGAAAGAAAGGGGGAGGAAGCTATAATTATGGTAACGAATAAAAGAATTTCCAAATGAAGTAAATAACTATTTTGTGCACCGCTCCTTTAAACCAGAAGTCAAAAGTTAATTAAATAGCAGTGTGTTACTGAGTCAGGAGAACACAGCAAGTCCCGGTGCTGTCGGGAAGGAGACTGGAGATGCTCCAGATGAATCCAAACCACAGCACTCCCATCCTTCCTCCGTGCCCTCCTGCCACTTCTCTGCAGATGCTGTGTGATGGTGGGGGGAAGGAGAGCTCATCTCTTTCCATTCCTCTACTTGCCAAAGCCCGGGGTTGCACAGATTCAAAGGATGAGCAACGGGAAGGGGATTCTCTCCAGGGGTTTCTTGCTGCATGAAGATGCTCAGGAAAGCATCACAAATGTGATTTTAGTGATGCCTTGAGAGAAGGCTGGGGAATGGTGGTGTTGGGATGAGGTCACGGAGAAGCAAGAAAGGTTTGAGGAGGGAATTACTCATAAGGCCCTTAACAGATGTAAGTTAATAGTGGAGGTGCTGACGAACATCCCTGGCTCCCAGACAGAGCCCCCAGTCCCCTGCTGATGGCTCCAGGGGTGATACAAAGTGCAGAGAGGAACCCAGAGGTGCTCGTGGGGTGATGGGAAAAGCAAAGCTTCCCTCGGGAGAGCACCAAGCTCCCACGCACTGAGTGACCACAGCGTATCCGACAGGCACCAGGGCAGCTGCAAAAATACACCCAGGTCTAGGAGGGTCCATCCATCAACAAAAGCTCCCAGAGAGAGGAGACTGCTGAGGGGTCTGAGAGAATTACTGGGGCTGTCTGACTGCTCCACAACCCAGAGAGCATCAATCAGCTGCCCTGGCGGCTTCTGCGCCACTTCCAGGTCAGAAGCAGCATTCATTGGTGACAGGAATCCCAGGGACTGCAGGATACACACAAAACCCTTGCTGCTGCTTCCTAACATCCATCCCCAAGACACCCAGACTGCTGTAAGGAAAGTGGAGGTGGCATCAAAGCCACAAGATTCAATCTCCCCCCATCCCAGCTTGCACGTCAAGGATAGCGTCCTACCCTCCCATCAAGGGACAAGCAACACTTCAACAGCAAACCACGGCAGGCATTCCCTGCCCTGAGCATCTACAGCTGGTGATTGCACTGGGATTTCACAAGCTGAGAGGGTGGGAACATCCCTGGGTGCTGCTGGAATAGAGATTCCCAAATTAGGTGGCCTCGTTCCAGCCAGGAAGCTGCAGAGCTGCTCTGTATGTGAATGTGGGAGCAGTGCTCTGTAAGAGCACAGAATCACAGAGGATGCACAGCTGGAAGAGACCCAAAAGGATCATTCAATCCAGGTCCTGGCCTTGCACAGGACATCCCAAGAATCCCATCCTGTGCCTGGGAGTGTTTAAATACTCCTTGAACTCTGTCAGGCTTGGGGCTGTGACCACTTTCCTGGGAAGCCTATTCCAGTGCCCAGCCTCCCTCTGGGGGAACAGCCTTTTCCTGATACCCAACCCAAACCTCCCCTGACACA
This sequence comes from Vidua chalybeata, assembly GCF_026979565.1. Classification (NCBI taxonomy): domain Eukaryota; kingdom Metazoa; phylum Chordata; class Aves; order Passeriformes; family Viduidae; genus Vidua; species Vidua chalybeata. Next base: position 3,360,221 of record NC_071535.1, on the reverse strand, counting down.
GCTTCACGCTGTTTCCATGTGTGAGTACAGACCAAACCTTGCATAAAGCAGGTCTGGAGGAAGGAACTGTGTGATCCCAGAGGACACATGTGTGATCCCAGAGGACACATGTGTGACATGCCCACTTTGGGGACAGCCACATGTCTCTGGCTGGCACTCAGTGCTCCCTCTCCTCCTCCCCATCCATGCACACCAACCACCACCTGCTCCATGGCTTCCCCAACCCAGGGCTTACCCAAACCCAGCGTTTGCAAGGGCTAAGGTAGCCCAGAGCACATCTCTGAGGTGTCATGAGGGCTGGTTTAGGAGCGCTCACATGTGCCTCTACTGACCACACATGGTTATGAGCCATCCTGCTGCAAGTCACCACTGAGCCCAGCCTCGAGGTCTGCTCTCCTCTTTCCTTTTGGAGACCTTTTGGTGACATCTCTGCCTCCAAGCATCGTGGCTGATGAGGGGTCAAGCAGAGCCACAAGATCCATCCTGCTGCCCATGTGAAAATCCACTTGCCAGAGCACACCCATGGGAAATGTGTTCCCTTCAGTGCCTACTCACTCTGCTTGGCAAGCAGGGATCCCTCACTTGCTCCACACCCTGCTACAGCAGGACCAGCACATCCCAAAAGCTGTAGGCTGCACATATGCCCTGTGTTGTCACTCGTTCCCACCTGAGAGCAGAGCGGGCACGGCAGTGAGGACCCTGCTCTGTCTCTGTGCTGTCTGATGCCTCAGGTGACATCAGCTCTGCCCTGCTAACCCCATCCCCTCAGAGCCATCTGCATCCCCACAGAGCTATCCATACCCTCCCTGAGCCACACATATTCCCCCAGAGCCATCCACATCCTGCCAGAGGCACTGGAATCCCCCTTGAGCCACCCGTGTCTCCCAGAGCCACCCACATCCCCCAGGGCCACCTGCATGCCCTGAGAGCCAACAGCTGCTGGTAAGAGACTTCTGCCCCATGGCTGCAAGGATGGGCAACCCTATGAGCAAAGCTACCTGTGATCTGCAAGTTCCAAATGAACAAAACAGAACAATCACTCTTCCAGATATCCTGAGCTCAGTGCTTTTCAGTGGCTGATGGGTTACTCTAAGTCACCTTGTGAATCTGTCTTTTTTTGCCTTCCCAGTGCAGGCTATGATGTTTGGAAGACAAGAAATTGGCTGATGAGCTTTGGGTGTCAGGCTGGAAACCCTGTGGAGATGACTGAAGGTGGGACCTCAGCATCACATGGACCTTTGTCACTCAGCCAAAGACACAGTGAGAAAAGAGATCCTTTGGGAGCAAAGAAGTGAAGGGAATGTGCCAAACAGGCTCAAAGGAGGACCCAAACGAGCAGGGGCAGCTGGCCTGAAGTTTCAGGGTTAGAACAGGAAGGGACACTGGCTGTGAAGCACACTCAAGAGCAGGGGCAGATCTTTCCCAGATCTTTTCTTGCTGACACCTCAAAAGGACATCGCTCTCGTTCTCCACCACCACTTCCAGTGCTTGGTGGCCTCCAGGGTGAGGTGGGGGACCACTCATCTCGCTGGCTGAGTGATGGTCTGCAGCCCAGGGACAAAGAGCTTTGAATTTATAGAGGAGACAGAAAATCTGTATCTGCTGTTCAGTGCTGGAGTAGAAGATTACAGATGGACTTGATGATCTTAAAGGTCTTTCCCAACCTAAGTGATTCTACATTGTTCTCACTCCTGTTTGCTGCTCTATTGATGTACATGGATTTCAGCAAATAACTCTGCTCACACCTGATCTTCTCATACAACAGTTCTGATTTCAAGCTACAGGATTAGCAAGATTTTGTAGCACTGGGAACCTGACAAAGTGTGAGACTTCTGGAAGTGTTCTCTGCCCATTGTGCGTGACACTAGAGGGCATGAGCAAGACAACAAATGCCCTTGTCTGGCACCACTGAGAAGCTCAAGTGTAATAAAGGCCAACGAGCTTTTCTCAGTCTATCAGTAAAAGAGAAAAAAAGCAGACGTGAGAGGTGTCCCCAGCTGGCAGGATGAGTGCCAGGGTGCCAAGTCTCAGCAAGGCCAACTGAGCAACGATTTTCTGAAGGCAATTCCAAAAGCTAATCCACCTCCGGCAAGAACAGGACATTTGTTTGCTTCACTGCTGTAACCTCACTAAGACTTTTTCATTTTCTCATGACATGTTTTGCTAAGTCTGCATGGGAGGAAATGTCTGTTCCCCCGTGTGAGGCAAACACAGGCTGAGGACACACAATGCACTCCCTTCAGTTGCTGCTGAAATCTACACAGAGGACGACAACTTTGAAGCTGCCCATCAACCCAACACAGATCAGGGTTAAAACTGGCAGGTATCACATTACCAGCTCAGTTTGGACACCAGGTATGGCAACAGGGCTGTCTCTAGTGGTAGGCAGCAGGGTAGGGGAGGAAGAGTCAGGAAACCCACACTCTGTTCATGGCAAGAGCTTTCTTGGTGTCGTTTGTTCCACCTCAATTCCCTGATGACTCGGGGAGAGCTCCAGCACGTTCATCTGCCCTCTCACTGGGGATTCCACACCTGGAACAAATGTTGGCAAAATCCTGCAGCAAGCCATGTCACACACATGTTCTGACACACAGCAGCTGCAGATCTGCCTGTAGGGCAGGATCACAGAAACACAGAATTGTTTGGGTGGGAAGGGACCTTAGAGATCATCTAGTGCAATCTCTTGCCGTGGGCAGGGACACCTTCCACTATCCCAGGTTGCTCCAAGCCCTGCCCAATCTGGCCTTGGACACTTCCAGGGGCAGCCACAGCTTCTCTGGGCAACCAGTGCCTCACAGGGAAGAACTTCTTCCCAATATCCAGTTTAACCCTGCTCTCTGTCAGTTTGAACCTGGGATGGGGTGCATGGAAGGAAGAACCCCGATTTACTTCTCTTCACCTCTAGGACAAGCTGGAGATTTTTCTTTTTCAGGACAAGAAATTTGTACAGGTGAGTACTTCTCCTCCCTTGCTCTGCTTGCTCTCCTTCTCCTTGTAGACAAACACCACCAGTTTTCTGGCAGAGGCTCCCATGGGAAGGGTGTAGCAGGCCTGAGCACCCGGCATCTTTCCCATTTGTGCAGGAGAGGAAGGGTGGCTCCAGACTGGCAAGAGCTTTGCTGGGCCAAGGACCTCTCTGCTCCCTCTCAGGGGAACCCAGGCAGTGCAGTGACACTGAAACACCAGAGTGCAACATCCCTCCAGTAGGAACACCGTGCCTGGGATTCCTGCTCTGCAGGAAGGTCTCTGACTGTATCTGTCCCTCACTGACCTGTGACTTTATGGTCCAGATGAGACCAGTGCATCTGCAATCCTCCTCCTCAGCACAGCTAACGACAGACCCTCCTTTGCCTCTGCACAGATTCCCTTCCAAGAGGGTGGAAAACACACAGGGCTAAGCTGTGCTTCCATCTGACAGCAAATCCTGCCGTGCCATCAGACCGCACTCGGGTGGAGCCAGTCACAGGGGAAGGGAAGGAGCTGGAGCCCCCACTCCAGAAGCTGTTGGCAGCTTTGAAAACAAGCTGCTTTCTTCTGTCCCTTCAGAGTTTCCAGGCCGTGTCTCCATCACAAAGGCGTTGTGCAACCCCAACATTTTGCAACTGCTGCCTGACCTGGCCACAGAGCCAGGGCTCCAGGCTTCACCCCGTCCCCCACGCCGGAGCAGCTCCAGCCTCCTCCCTGCCTGTGCTCCCGAGCCCATGCCAAGGCTGTCTGGACTCCTAGCATGCTAAAGCTTGGTTTAAAGTTGCATCTCAAGCTTTGCAGGAATTGCTGATGCAGTGGATGGGAAGGAGCACATGAACATCAAAGAATCCCAGAATGGTTTGGGTTGGAAGGGACCTTTAAAGCCCATCTGGTTCCACTCCCCTGCCATGGGCTGGACACCTTCCATTAGACCAGACTGAAGGCTCATCCAGCTTGGCCTTGAGCACTTCCAAGGATGAGACAGACACAGAGACACAGCTTCTCTGGGCCAACTTCCATTGTTTGGGGTGAGTCCATATCCTCTGTTAACTCCAGACCCAAATTCATCACTTAGAACACTGGTCCCACTCCTGGAGCATCGTTAGTGTGGCAAATCCAGAGTGACTCCTTCAGAACATTCCAGACTTGCCTGCTGTAACATCTCCTCAAGCCTTGGCTAAACCCTTGCTAACCCCTGTCAGCGCAGTTATGGGAGAGCTGGAGACAAACCAATCCTGAACCAAATCTCAAAACTGGAGTCTAGATCGAGTCAAAGTCAAGGACAGCACAAAGCAAAACATCACATGAGCTTCAGCCACCCATATGTAAGCCCTGTGCCATGACAGCATTAAATCTCATTGTGCCACAGCACCAGAAGAACGTAGCTCAGGCAAGATCACCACATCACTGTTCTGAAAAAGACTTTGCCCCATTTTGGTGTCAGGAACAGGCAGTGCCTTTGCAGGCATGGGTCAGGGAAGGTTGTGCCCTGCAGGTTGTTGCTGGATTAAAGCCTCTGCACAGATAAACACCTCTGAGTAAGAGGGAGAACTTAAAACTAATAACAACACTAAAACCTAAACAAACACTAAGGAGCTGAGGGCTTTGCTTTGGAATAAAAGATTAATAAACATATTGATTGAGTCAAGGGGCTGGGACAAAGGCTGACAGCCGTGTTTATTTTTTAGCATCTATCTGTGGACTTACCAGGCTTTTGCCCAAGCCAAATATTGTGTTAAGGAAGTTTATGAACTGACACATGAAGTGTGGTTGGGTCACCTCCAGCTCAGCCCACGGTTGTCTGAGCATGGTGCCACCAAAATATGTCTGCAGGAGTTACAACAGCTTAACACGTGGGCCCAAACTATCACTAGCAGAGGATGATGCAGCCAAGCAAGTGGCAGAGATTGAGGAGGAATTCAAGCAGAAGACTGGGTGAAGTGTAGGGCTGTTGGCAGACCCACAGGTGTTCCTGTCCCAGCTGCTGCTGAACACACCGAATTCGGAGAGAATTTAGGAAAAAAACCTGCAGCAGCTCAGGCACTGCTGAGTAGTTCAGCTATTGCCTCAGTTTTGGCATCTTGTGCCAGTACTTGGGGTCCACAATGGGCAAGGGGTAGGTCAATGCTTCTGCTGAGAGCTAAGTCCGAGCACAGAAAGGCCCAAAAATCCACCAAGGGGTTTGTGGGGAGAGTCTTTCAAAACCTAACGCATCTTGCAACGCTCCAGCCATTGTCAGTGATCAACCTGCTGCACCCACCACACCTCCCTGCTTCCAGATCCTGACACGAGGAGCCAGACCCCTTCTGAAGCCTCTGTTTCCAGGGTGTGCAAAGCCTCTGAACCACCAGGCATGCAAAAACCACATGGAAAACCCCCCAAAAGATAATCCTTGGAGAGGTTTAACAGACCGACTGCAAGTAGATTCATGGGGTTTTTCTCACCCTGCCTCCTTGTCAGACCCTTCTCATGCAGCTCAGTCACCCAGGAGCAGCTTCATAGCACAGGGTCTGGCCCTCAGAGAAGCTGAACATCACACAGTCCCACAGCAGCAGGAGCTGGGGGCTTCACAGACAGGGGATTGGATGGGAATGATTAGGTTTAGAGTCTGTGGAGAAGCTGAGACCTTCTGCTAAATCCCCACCTGCCTGCAAGGATGGACACAGGAGGGGCAGGGCTGTGTTTCATATCACTGTTGATTTGAAACACTACTTAAAAAAAAAAACAATTCCTACAGGAGAGAGAAAAGCCCAGAAGCCTTAAGTGACCATTTTAAAGCTTTTAGCTATTTAATTGTGGCTTTCCACACTCTGATACAGAAACCAGGGCTGCTGCCACAAGAAGCCTCTCCTCCCCAAAGTGCTCTCTGCATCCCTGATTTCTAGGAGATGCTGATAAAGCATCTTGGAGAGACTTCTGAATATCTCAGAGTGAAGGAGGACATGCAGCCCTGCAGGTGACATGGTGGCATCACCCAAAGGTGTGACAGCCCTCCACAGAGCAAGAGGGTGTGCAGGGGAGCTTTTGAATCCCACTGAAAAGATGCTGCATTCCTGCTCTCCCAAAGAAGGCTCACAGGTATCAATGGCTGCTTTGAACAGCAGATAAAGCTGCACTACAGCTTCACACAAAAACCAGTCACGGAGCTCTCCATGTGTCCAAGCCTTGGGTTTGGGCTCTGCACCATCCATCAAGACCTGGCAAGGTCTCTGTGGGAGAAGAACCACCCAGCTCTCCTAGAAAACACTGAGAACTGTCCATCTAAACTCCTCAATCACCACCAGCTTCACGCCTCTGCCCTGAAAATACAAGGGAACGTTTTTCAGATACCCTGAAGCTGGTGGATTCCAGCTCTGCTTCCAAAACTTTTTCCTGCACTCAGGGTCCCAATCCCATTTCTCCTCAGTAAGTCCTCAGCACACTTCTGGACTGGCCTCAAGGCCCCCAGCTCACTTTTGGACATGAAGCTTCAGTTTCCTGCTTGCTTTAGCCACTCTTGAAACATGAACTGTAAATCTACACAAAGCTGCATGAAGCACATGGGGGTCCCTTCAGTAATGCACATTTTTTGCTCTAACTTTTTCTTACTCTTTGCTGTTTTCCCCTCCTCTCCAGCTCCCAGGTCTTTAAAATCCCACAGCACTAGAGGGAAAAAAAAACAAAAAAACAAAAAAACAAAACAACACGGCAAGCAGGAAATAAAAAAAGCAGGTGAGGAAAGGAAAAAGAAAAGAAAAAAAAAAAGGCATTTTCCATGGCCCAGATGAGTTTAGCCCCTCTGCTAACCACGCCAAAGCTGCAATTCCTAGTGGGATGGGGGGGACTGTCCCCAGAGCCTCCCGTGGCTACTCACTGGTGCTTGTGCTAGTGCCGATGGTGTTGATGGTGGTGGGGACGGAGGAGGAGGAGTAGAGGGGCAGGTGGCCGTTCTCGCAGGCCAGGCTTTTGTCCTGCCAGCTGGAGGCGCTGACGCTGATGCCGGAGTCCCGAGAGTTCTGCCACCCGTTGAGTTTGTCGTCGGAGTTCTGTCTTTGGTGATAGTAGTGAGCCTGCCCGTAGTCCACCGAGTCCGAGCGGCCGCGGCCCTGCCCGCCGAAGCCCCCCGACGTGCGGTCCTCCAGGTGGTTGAGCCACATGGCCAGGGCGCTCCTGTCCTCCAGGGAGGTGGCGGGGTGTATCAAGGCGTAGGACAGCAGCTGCCTGCTCTCCTCGATGTGCTGGTTGTGCTCGATCGAGTGCGCCAGGATTTTGGGCAAGAGTTTCATGTACTCGACTTTCGCCTCGATGTTGCCGGGCTTCAGTAAAGGCAGGTGGGTTAACAAGAGGGAGATCGCTTTATCCTTGGATTCCTGTTGCCACTGGTTAATGATTCCTGTTGAAGGAATAAGGAGGGGTAGGGGGGAAAAAAAGGAGGTTAATGAGGAATTGAAAAAAAGAGATAATAAAGAAATAACCGAGCTGTGGCAGGGTAAATACAACATGCCGAAGGGATTTCCACATGTGTGGTTCCACAGCGTGAGCATCTCCCTGGCAAAGGGGGTTACCACCCTCCACAACCACTGTCAGGGCAAAGCGTGCCAAACTGGACACCAAAAGTTACCAGATGCCCCTGAAAATCACTGAAAAAAACCAAACTACACCCAACTCTATGTGGGAAATGCATGTATAGCCATTTTCCAACTCTACTGCTGTTGCTCTTATTTTGGGCCAAAATCACGATTTGGCCAAAACTTTTCATATTGTTGCAGATTACAGAAAATACTACACAAAAGCACTCAGTGGATAAAGCTAACCTTTCAAAAGAACTTGGCTGGAAAATTGAAAAGGTCAAGATTCAAAGGGGATAACGCAGGAGAGAACCACAGAGGGAAGAAGCTTTCCAGCAGGAACACAATCATCCAATCAGGGTGTTGGTGCATCCACCAGCCCCAAAGGAAAGGGGAAAGGAGGGAAGGGCTCAGCTGAAGCAGCCCCAAAGCTCCTGTTGCTCTGTTAGATCACAGCAAATAGGAGAGGTTTCAGAAGACAAAGGAAAAAAAAAGAAAAAAGAAACCTATGGGTTAGATTTAAATATGCAGAAGGAAAAGTCAGGGAATTACAAACTGGTCACTTAACTCGAACTCCTGGAAAACTGATGGAACAAATAATGAAACAACCTATTTGTAAGCACTTAGAAGATAACAAGATGATAAGTGACTGCCGACACCCATTTGTCAAGAGCAATTTGATTTCCTTCTGTGACAGAGCAACTGGCCTGTGAATAGCTGGGGGAACAGGCAGTGCTGTATATCTTGATATTCATTAGGTGCTGCTGCACATGGCTCCCTCAGCAGCACAGCAGAGAGAAACTGCTCTAATGTGGGCACACAACTCATCCGAAAAACATATGGAGGGAGCTGGTGCTGCTGATTCACTGTCAGACTGGGAGGATGTGCTGGGCAAGGAGACCTGTCCTGGGCCTGGCAGCACCCAGAATGTCATTGGTGATAGGGGTGATGTGATAAATGTGATCAACATGCAGGTATTGTGCTAAAAGGAAGAAGAACACGCCAGCAAACTGGACTAGAGGTCACACAGTGTTGAGGATTCGAAGGGGTGGCATGAAGCTGTGTCAGGGGAGGTTTAGGCTGGAGATCAGGAAAAGGTTCTTCCCCCACAGGGTGGTGGGGCACTGACCAGGCTCCCCAAGGATTGGTCACAGCACCAGCCTGCCAGAGCTCCAGGAGAATTTGGACAATGCTTTCAAGCACAGGATGGGATTGCTGGAGTGTCCTGTGCAGGGTCAGGAGTTGGGACTCCATGGCCCTTGTGGGTCCCCTTCCAGCTTAGGATATTCTATGCTTCTATGAGATTTGGAGAGATGTGAAAAACATCTGCATTAAGCAGGTGCAAACATCTGCATGCAGGTGGGAACAAAGGGCTGTGCAGCACGAGGTGGGCAAGAGGCTGGCTTGGGAAGCACCACATCAGTCAGACACCACGCTGCACAGGAAAGCTGCACCAGCCAGCCTGACACCTGGCTGAGAGGTGAACACTGGCATGGACGAGCTGCTCTCCACATCTGCTGCTGCCCGGGGAAGTGGTGGAGTCACCATCTCTGGAGGGATTTAACAGCCGTGAGGATGTGGCCCTTGGGGACAGGGGTCAGCGGTGGCCTTGGCAGTGCTGGGGGAATGGTTGAACTCAGTGGTCTTGGAGGGTTTTTCCAACCTAAACAATTCCATGATTCTGTGACTTGAACTGCAGCAAAGATGAATGAGGTTGGACAGGATGAAACTGCCATCCGTAGGGCAGGATGGCCTAGGACATTGTGGGATCTCCATCACCAGAGGTTTCTCTGAAGAGCTGACACAAACTCTGAACACCTACCAAATCAACCCAGACCAGCCAACTGACACTTCCCAGCCCCAGGGCAGTCTCTCCTCCAGTGTTGACCAAACCCCTCTGTAAAGCTTTCAAACTTCCAGCCCTGTCTTAGGCTGTGCTACAGGAGCCACAACCGAACTGCGTGGTGGAGAACACTCCCTTCCTGCTTGCTTTAAACACAGTGCCCAAAACTTCATCGGGTGAAACGCTGAAAACATCCCCCAAAGCTTTCCATTCTCTCTCCCTGTCTGCTGTCTTCAATGCACTCCAGACAGGAAGCTGCTCTAAATCACTGATTATCCCTATAGCCTCTGTGTGCTTTTGAGCTAGGGTAACTGAACCCACACCACCGAAATGCAGATCCAGATCTCCATCTGTAGGATCATTCATCAGGTTTGCTCTTGGGAAGGCACAAGAGCAAACCAATATCTAGCTCAGGATATTCTGTGACCCAGGAATTGGACTCTACGATCCATGTGGGTCCCCTCCACCTCAGGATATTCCATGATTCTATGATTCTGCATGACCTATGCTGCCAGCCAGCAGCTAGCCCAACCCTCCCACCACCCCTGAGCCAGAAGAGGGCTGTTAAAGCAGCACCTTCTCCCACTTAGGACCGAACTCTGCCCATCAGTTTCCTGACACGACTGCGGTGGTGAGCAGCACTCACCCCTCCAGATTCACCCTCCCAGTTCCAAGGCATGCAAGTGTTTTAATAGGAAGCCACTAGATGGCTTGCTGGAAACGCTGGAGACTCTCCCTGGAACTTTCTGCACTGGTATTTACTTCTCCACAGAGCTCCCCCTCCTCCAGAGCCACTTCCTGAGCCAGCCACAGCGTGCCCCGAACTGTCCTGTGCAGAAAGGAGCAAGGGACACGACGTGGCACAGCTTTGCTGGAGAAGGAACTGCTGTATTGCAGCAGAGGGGACTTTTGGTACTCTGGGTGTGCTCCTTTGCCCGTGGGAATGCTGTGAGGTTGTTTTGGTGCTAAAAAAAATGGGATTTGGGAGAGCAACACTCAGCATAAGCGATGCTGTAAAAGGATACATGAATGTAGCGGGACTCAAGGCCCACCAGAGCATATCCATATTTTCCATATGCAGATGTCCCTGCTCCAGGCAAGGCTTCCTGTTGGGATGAATCTGATTTATCTGTTCTCTCTCTCTTAGTCAGCTGCCTGGTGAGTTGAAAACATGTCTTATTTTCTCCCATCCTCCTGCAGAGAGGGATGTCACACCCCGATATTTTATCATTGCTCTCGTGGTGGTTCAGCAGCACTTTCAGGCTGGCACAGCCAAACCCCAGCCTGGCACCAGCTGGGATTCTGTAGCAGCTCAGATAAACTGAGAAATCAAAGATCATTTAAAAAAAGGCCTGCAATGCACTGCTCAAAGAAGTTGGTGCCACTTAAACACAGGAGCAAAATACACGTAGAAAAAGCCGAGTCTGGTGTAAACTGGGTGCAGGAGAGGAGGAGGAGGAGGAGGAGGAGGATGAGGGAGGCAGGTGGCAGCTGAGTTCCTCCTCCTCACATTGGTGAGAGCTGAGCATGAAGGTCCCCACTGGGGAAACACAGGATGGCGCCAGAGCTGCTACTTGGGAACTTTGCCTTGGACCTCCAAGAGATTTGGGGGTTTAAACCACAACCCCAAAAGATGGAGCACTGACCCAGAAGCCTGTGGCTGATGAAGGGCTGGGTGCCTCTGCCCAGGCAGGAGCTGGTCTCCTTCTCAGCCAGCAGCAGGATGTGCACAATTAAACAAAAAATGGAAAATAATTAGATCTGAAAGAGGTTTGGCTCTCTCTGAGATGGGGCGGAAGGTCAGGCTTAATCCTATCTGCCAGAAAACAGAGGGATCTGGAGAGGGCAGTGCAGGAGAGGGAAAGCTGGAGCTGCCTGTGGGCAGGGGGAGAGGGGTTGGCAACACTCCACAGTCCCTCTCCACGCTCTCCCTGAACACAGGAGCCCCCACTTCAGCCCCTCACCTGCTCCCATGCACTCCTGGCCATCTGGGATCTCTCATCCTTCATTGCCAGAACAAGCACCCTGGGGCAGCTGAGATTAGGATGTGTTTTGGGATCCCACATCCCAGGGTCCTGACACGATACCTGTGGTGGGTCACAGGCACTAATCACATGTCAGCCTCATTAGTTCCCCTGGATGCTGCTTCAGGGATGCCTGGTGCTTCCCATCACACGGGAATTCACTGCTCTGTGGAATGTCACAGCTACTGGCAAATCTGAGCACAGAGAGAGAGCCCCAAAGTTGGAGTCCCCCCCTTGCTGCCTTGAAATCCCCCCAAATTCCTGTCCTGCCCACTGCTGCCATTGAACTGCCATCTCCTTTTGGAGATGAGGTAAGGTAACAACTGAGCAGCCCTGCACTGGGAAGGGAAGGGAAGGGAGCTGCTGGTACCCCCGAAGCAGAAAATGCCAATTTTTATTACAGGACATTTTCTTGGATGAGAAGCTGAATGAAGGTGGGATGTGAAACTACCTTCTACTGAAGGATTACTTAACTGACAGGATTTTGCTGCTAGACAGCCCAGCTGATGCATGTGCAGCATGCCTGTGGATAAATCCAGCTCCAAATATAGCTGGGTCCTGCTTCCAAGACTGAAACCTGTGCTTGTGCTATGAATAGGACCAACACCATCCCCAAAACTGGGGCATTCTGGCTGGAAAAAGAGGTGAAGTCTGTCAGTTTATTAAGCTATTAAGGGATTTCTCTGTCACAAATCTGCTTAATCACTGCTGGATCCCTGCAAACTGTTAACTGCCCCATGTCCAGTAGTGATGGATTCACCTCTTAACACTGCACTGCACGAGGGACCTTCCTGCCTTTACTCTGAACCTGAGGGATGAAGGGGTTATTTCAACCACCAGCAATGCTCATGATGTCCTGGAAACAGTCACAGTTTTCCAAATGTAAAGCCAGACCAGATGGACAAAGGCAGGATAGACACAGTCCCTGCAAAACACCACACAAGTAGCACACTGGTGCCTGCATTTACAAACCCTGAAGGACCAAACTGCAGGGGTTTAATTCTAGTTTTGATTTTTGTGAACAGACTTCTGGGCCAGAAGATTCCAGTTTAAAAACATCACCCCTGCTGAGAGGGATGGCCAAGAGCAGCTGTCAGCACAGGAAAAGAACGTGTGGGTCTCACCAGGTGACATGTTTTCAAGGAACAACAATAATGCCAAGTAACTCTCAAGCACTTGAAGGAACCCAAAAAACAACCAAACCCATCCAAGATAAACCATTTTGTTTTGAAAGCAGAAATTGGGTTCTCCTCCTGTCACAATATACAGCTTATTTCACAGTGAAGCACAACCCAAGTGAAGTGTTCAGAGAAGCCCACGGAGATGCTCTGAGGGCTGGAGCCCCTCTGCTCTGGAGCCAGGCTGGGAGAGCTGGGAATGTTCACCTGGAGAGAAGAAGGCTCCAGGGAGAGCTCAGAGCCCCTTGCAGGGCCTAAAGGGGCTCCAGGAGAGCTGGAGAGGGACTGGGGACAAGGGATGGAGGGACAGCACCCAGGGAATGGCTCCCATTGCCAGAGGGCAGGGATGGATGGGAGATTGGGAATTGGGAATTCCTGGCTGGGAGGGTGGTGAGGTCCTGGCAGAGGGTGCCCAGAGAAGCTGTGGCTGTCCCTGGATCCCTGGATGTGTCCAAGGCCAGGCTGGACGGGGCTTGGAGCAGCCTGGGATAGTGGAAGATGTCCCTGCCCATGGCAGGGGGTTGGAACGAGGTGGTCCTCAAGGTCCCTTCCAATCCAAACCATTCCAGGATTCCATGAATTTGCTGATTGTGAATTTGGTGAAGGGAGAGAGATGAGTGATGTGTAACTGATGAAACAGACAACAGCTTATCCAGAGCAACAAGGACACCAATTTAAAGACTAGAAGTGTTTTAAAAACTGCCCAAGGATCTTCCAAGTGACAAAGAGGATATTCACATGGGAGGTTTGGTATCATTGCCCCTCAGTGCTAAGTCAGTGCACTTAAGGGCTCCTGTTGTCAGCAAATTGCTCTTAAATTACTGTTTTATTATGCCCTTGTTTTCAGTTTTCCATAAAAAGTTCTCAAAAGCCAATTCAGATAATTTGCCCAAGCAAGAAATGACTAAGAGAGGGATTCATAGGATCATTAAGGTTGGAAAAGACTTCTAAGATCACTGAGTCCAACCATTAACCAGATGCTCAAATCTGAAGGGCACCCTCCCAGCACCTTCCCAGAAGGGCTGAAATAAATTGCACTCCCAGATGTGTTTGGGGAGAAAAAACAGGATTTTGTACTAAGAGTTTAGGCTGGGATTCTTGATCTTGTGAAGTGACATACTGCAGCATTAGGGACTGGAGAGAGGAACTGGGTGCTCCTGGATGGCAATGAAGCCTTTCTGGGGATGGACAACACCGAGGTTCTTCATGGCCAACAGCAAAAGAGAAATCCAATCCATGCTTAGGCAGCTGGCAACTGCTTCCAGTGAGCCTGGGATCAGTGGCCAAAGAGCAAGAGATGGCTATTTCTGGGTTTGCAGGAAGGTTTTTCAAGAGGCTTCCTCAGCAGCTCCCAGAAGAGGCTCCCATTGTTCGCGGTTTCCTGGATTATGAATGCGAAACTGAATCTGGGTGATGGGCAGAGCTATGTGGAGGGCACCCACTTTTTATTGTCAGAGGCAGAAAAATCAGCACCTGGACTCGTCCTGCTGTGCAAAGACCCAGCAACACATCACCACCCACCAGCTTCTGCACACATCCATGGGAGATGCTGCACTTCCATCAAAATCCCCCAAATCCGTGGCAAACGAGGTCATCTCCAGTCAGCCCTGGGAACTCACACCTATTCCAGCTGCCTGGATGCCTTCACCAGGGCTAAAGGGGTCAAGAAACCTGACCCTGCATATGAACAAACCTAGCAACCTCTGCTTGGCCACATCATCATCTCCCAGTGAGTGACCATCATCAGACAAACCTGAATTCTATGTCTACTTGTTCCAGTTTCTCCCAAGCATTTCTGTTTGCCTTCATTTCCAGTTGAATTTATCTGCTTTATGCTTGAATTCATCTGACTTCAGATTCTGAACTAGATGATCTTTAAGGTTCCTCCCAACCCAAACCATTCAGTGGTTCTCTGAGCAGGGTGGAGAAACCACACCCCACCTCACACAGGGCAATTTGCTGCAAAGATGAAGCAGAAGAGCAAAAAAAATCAAGAGATTTCACCCACAAGTCTGAATTTGCACCAAGTGTATCAACCAAGGGCAGGTTGCTGCCAGTCCCAGCCTTCCCACACCTGGGCTTACTGGTCTGTGAGATGGTCCAGCCCCCCACCACCCATCACAGAAATCCACTTTCCAACAGTACTGCAGACACAAACCTCTGCCCTGGCTCCTGCTGCAGCAGCTCGACTGAAGGTGAAGCACAAAGTGTTTCCAGCTGAAGGGGTTTAAATTATTATTTGCAGTAATTAGCACCTGCACGTTGACCCTGTCACAATACTTTGTTTGGGCAATTTTACATCATTCCCTTTGTAAATCAGCCTCACTCAAAAGGCCAACATTAAGGAAAACAAAGCAAGAACCCCGTTGGAAACACTCTGTACCCCATCCAGAGCACATCAATACCTTCACTGTTAAACCTGGCAGCCTTCTTCCTCCACAAGAGGCCAAATAATCAGAATTTCAGCATGTGCCTCCTCGTTATTGCAACCGACGCTAATTAAAAGGAAAAACGTCTCAACAATAAACGCTACTGCCGACCTGCCAGCTGCAGCAGGCAGAGAGGCAGGGCTGTCACTGAAACGCTGCTGAACCCCAATCCTGCTCCTCATACCCCCCAAAGATCGATGCAACATCACAGCCAGCACAGGGGAGAAGACACTGGAGATGCTTCCAAGCACCTCCACGTCCGCCAGGCTGCGGCGCGTAAATCCCAACAAGCTTCCCCCTGCTCCAGGTCTGAATTTATGCCTGCGCCAGCGCTGACCTCAGCGGGGCGGGAGGACCTAATCCCACACAGGAGGCAGCAGGAGCCGTGCCAGGCAGCACGGTGCCTGCTGGATCCACGGCTGCCTGGCACCCCCGGCGGCTCCCGGCGCTGCGGCGGCCCCTGGGAACAGCTTCCTCACAGGTCACCAAAACCGCTCGCCCCGGCGGATAATGTGGGATCTGACACAGGAAAAGCCAATAAATCCCCGTGCCTGGCTTTTTGCTGTCAATCCCTTCCATTCAGGTCTAACAGCCCAACTTGGGGAGGAATTGGGAAGCTACTGGTGAAGCTCTCGCCCTGGAACAAGCCTTTGATAGGAGCTGGGAACAGCTTGCAAAAAATCCCAGGACACCAGGAGGGCTTGGGGATTGCTGTGTGTGGGATTAAGGGCTCTGCACTTGCCCTCCCACAGCACCCAATCTCCCTGGAGGCTTTGAACCTCCAGGTCCAACACACTCAGTGCAAGCCCAGCATCTTTGGTCTATAATGAGATATAAAAAAGCAACCACAGAATTCCCCTTTTCCTGACTGGTCACTTTCCTTTCCTGGGCAGATTCAAGGGTGGACAATCTCTCTGAAGGACAGACAGACCTTTTGTCCACCAGCACCCACGAGGAGAGGACAGACAAGACATCACACAAGGCACATGCACCATCTCCCCTTCTCCAGCAGCCACGTCCCACCTCCCACCCTGGCTCCGTCGCGGTGCCAGGGAGCACCAGAGCGCGACGGAAAATCTGCCAGCGATGCGCAGCAACCTCTGGGTTCACATGGTGCTGGCTCCCCTCCGTGTTTCCAGCAGCTACATCACACTCTAAGAGGCTAAAAATACATTAGGAAAGTACTTAATGTTTCTTTTCCACCCCAGCGGCTGCTGCAGAGAAGCTCCAAGGGGGAGGGGAGGTGAACAGACCAGAGTGGATGCAGGGAAGAGAGGCAAAAAAATGGAGCAGTGAAGCAATGTGGGACAGCACGTCCCACAAAAGGTGGTGGCCCGGGAAGTCCCTGCTGGAGGCAACACTGGTTCCTTAGAAAAACAAAAGCAAGAGCCACGTAACCATGAAAAGCAACGCGTTTCTAAATACAGAGCAGGATTTAAGGCCAGGCTGGATGGGACTTGGAGCAACCTGGTCTAGTGGGAGGTGTCCCTGTCCACGGCAAGGGGTTGGAATGAGCTGATCTTTAAGGTGCCCTCCAACCCAAACCAACCTGTGATTCTGTGGTTCAGCACTGACAAGAGCACAGAAGAATTAATGAAGGAGCATCTCCTCCATTCCTAATTACTAAGATTAAGAAGCTCCATGTAAATTAATTACACAATATTCCTTGTTAAATGCAGCAGTGAATATTTAACCACCAAAACCAATTACGTTCCAAAGAGATAATCTTCCTGCAATGGCTCCCAACATTCCCCTGTGTGCAACAGGTGAGTCCTTCAGCACCCAGGGCCGAGGCAGGAGGGATGGGTTTGTCAGCACAGCTGGGTGGCAAGAGGCACAGGGGCTGCCGCACTTCATTTTGGAAGAACAGCCAGTTTCATGGAATTCTGGAATGGCTTGGGTTGGAAGGGACCTTCAAGACCACCCAGTTCCAACCCCCTGGCATGGGCAAGGACAGCTTCCACTAGACCAGGCTGCTCCAAACCCCATCCAGCCTGGCCTTAAACACTTCAGGCATGGGGCAGCCACAGCTTCTCTGGGCAACTCTTTCAACAATTTCTCGCAATTCTTCTTGGGACACCAGGCAAGGGGCAGGTGACATGTAAGTTCTGAAACAAAAAGCAAACAACCCCTTGCTCCTGTCTCCAAAACCCCAGTGTGGGATAAGACATGAGCCCTACTCGACTTGCTACCTTTTTAAAGGCAGCTCTCCTTGGGCAGCTGTCTATCACTGGCACCTCCCCTCTCCAATATGCTCTCCAAAGCAACAGCAGCCTCATCCAGTGTTAGCAGGAGTTGGGAATTTCAGCACTGAAGCCAGGCTCAAAGACAAGCCTCAATCAGATCTTCCCATCCTGTCACCCCAAACAGGCTGATGAAACCCCACCAGAAGACAGAGCAGCTCAGCACCCTCCACCCAACTTGTAAACTCCAAATGGGAGCAGAGCGCCCATTATTTTGGTCGGATTCAGAGCAAACTGGAATATTTCTCACCAAAACATCCCTTAACTCCCACTGAGATCCACAAGGACAGAAGAGCCAGCTCCACTGTGAGCAGAAATGAGTAAGATTTTCATATTTTTGCCACTATTTTCCCCCTCTGCCTCCTGAGCTTGCCAGAGCTCCAGTCATTAGGAGGCTGTTTGTACAAACCCAGAAGTGATGTATTTTTAGCACTGGAGAATTGCATGGCATGATCATTAAGGAGCTTCTGCAGACAGCAACAAGAGCAGGGATTTTTCCTTCTCTAAATTGGCTCCAGCCACTACAGTTTTCAGCCCAAAGCAGACTTTCAGGAAATTCAGGAGGAGCGGGAGCCTTTTTCCATGACATATTTAATACTGAGCTGAAGTACACTCGATTTTCACACTGTGCATCCGACGGGAGGTTTTATGGATTTGTTTTCTAGGCTGTACTGTTGCACACTTTTGCTACAGAGCATAATACCCTGTATTATCACAACACTCCCTAGCAACAGGACTTTAATTTAGTGCAGAGATTTCCAATGCTGAGAGCATTTCACTGACTCAGAGCAAAGATGACACGCTGGGAAACCTTATCAAAAGCCCCACGGGTGCCAAGGGAATCTACACCACATGAATGATGGCATTTGAGCTTCTCAACACAACGTGGCCAGCCCTGGCACAGAGAACACCTTGGGAAAGGGGAATTTGCTTCAGTGATTTCACAATCCACAGTCCAGCCAGCGTGGAGTGATGTCTACATTGATGGTAGCATTGATGGTGGCAGTGCCAATGGGTGGGAGATAAGAGTGAAAATCCAGCAAGTGCTCAGTGCCTGGACAGAGAAATGTGGGGAATGGTTCAGTGCCACAAATGAGAGCTCAGAGCTGGGGGGACATCAACAAGGACGAGGTGCCACCTCCTGCTTCTCACCACAAGGTCAGGAGGAGGACAGCTGCCCGGCAGACAAACCAACCAACCTCCTGCAAAAGCTGTCCTGAAGAGTGAATCCAACCTGACACTGGACAAGAATCCTCAGTGCCAGTTTCCCTTTACTCACTGGAGCACCCATCACAGGCATCCTGTTCCCAAACCTCAGATGGGGATGATGGACTTTGGGAAGCCCCAGGAGAATACTGCCAGGGTCCCACCTGCCCACAGAGAGCATGCAAAGGTGCAAAAGCCCCACCAGCACTGTGGACACTGTCAGGTGAGGTGTTGCTCCACCTCTGCCAGCTGGGGCAGAAGAGCAGGAGAAAGCAGGAGCACCATGCACGGCAGAAATGACACCGAAACCATGTCCCTTGTGGAGAGCAGAGGGGAATCCATCAGCTCTTGTGCATCCAACGAGGAGACAGGAATATCAGAGCAGCCGTGCCAGGTCTGATGGACGAAGATATCCCGACGACATCCTGGGTCAAGTGGCTTTTGTTGGCAGCTGTGCAAAGCCAGCTGAGCTCAGCCGGCCCCCAGAGCCCGGCCCACGGCAGCGGCGTGGGTCAGCAAGGATTAAAAGCATAATTAAACAGGAGCTGCAGATTGCTTCCAGAAGCCCCATCACTCCCTGGAGCCCCTGAGCTCAGCCACGGGAAAACGCTGCTGGTTTTGCTGCTTCTGGGACCTGGGGTACAGGTGGGAAACGAGTTCACTGCCTGCTTTCACTTACACCAGGATTGTATTGCTCACATGCCTCCGCATGCCTTCAAATCTAGATTTTCAGTGGGATTTCCTAGGATGCAGGAAGCCAAAGAAATAAAACATGCAATTTCTGTATCTCTTTTTTGAGCCTAATCCATAAAAAACACCCGAATCTTCCTGACTTCTGACTACAGGCACAACCACAGGCAGGGAGGAAATACTCCTCTGACTTCTTAATTTCAATTGCAAAAAGCCTTTTACCAAAAGCTTAATTGAAATGCAGATAAGTTCCTTCAAAGGCTGAAATAAATATATAAAAAATTATCTGAATGTCATAACGGTGTCGCCTAAAATGGATAAAGGATTTAGAAGGGGGAAAAATAATACTAAAAATAAGTTATGAAGGGTATGCAAGGTATTGATATACAGCACATGGTTTAAACTGTTAATCATTGAACAGATTCCAGTATAAAAATAAAGAGACTGAAGCTGCACATAATGGAGGAGTTGCTCTATTTATAAACTTCTCTGTGCAAAGGGCAGTGAGGGCCAGGATGAGCCAGCAGTGGAGGCAGAGGGACGCTGCTACGGAGCCTATATTTGAGGGAAAATAAACAAGGTTTTTTATACTTTTTTTTTTTTTTTAAAAACGTTGTCAACAAAATCAAACCGAGTTGTCCAGGAGCCTGTCCATGCCCCAGCCATGTGAGCAGCATTTCCAGCCCTGGCATGTGACAGCTCTCCCAATTTAGCCAGTAACTGACTCCCTCTGACCTGTAATAACACCGCTCCCAAATTAGAGCCCTCAATTTGACTTGGCTCTGGGCCCTCCCTCCCAGCAACATAAAGCATCCTTTTTCCCCCCCTCTCCCTGAACATTCCTAATCCTGTCCTTTTGCACTGCCAACTCCAACTCCCATTTAGGCTTTTCCTATTTTTTTCGGTGGGGGAGGGTGGTCGTGGAGCGACGAGGGGGTGCAGGCAGCAAAGGGGCAGGGAAAAAAGACCGGTGGAAAAACACCAAGAGACAAAAACAACAACAAAATCAGACAAAAAATTCCAAGTTGGTGACATTCAGCTGGAAAAGCTCAATGACTCACATGCAAATAAAATCTGCCTAAATTCACTGTTGCATGACGCAGGCCACTGGCTTCAGCATGAAAAGGGCCGGGATGAAATCATCCACAATTAAATGGGAGCTTGGAAGGCTGCAAAAGCGGCCGCATCAGCGCGGCTCCCTCGGCTTAATAGGAAACACAAAGGAAGGAAGTTCAGCGGAGTGAGAACATCCCCCTTTTCCCCTCCTCTCCGCCGACACCTCGCACCATCAGTCATCCCCAAGCCTGGGCTCCGGCATCGCACGTCCGCGCTCGGCTCCGGCAAGCTGCTCCCCGGCAGCCTGCTGCCAGATTTTAATGGGCTTTCCTGGAATACCAGCTCAAAAAGTGAAATAAAAATAAATGTGGCTACCTAGCAAGGCAAATCCTCCCCCCCCACCCCCCACCACCACCACCAGCCAGCGGCTTCTTCCAGAGATTTCTGTCCTGATCTTTGCAGAATGGTCGGAGATATTGGAGAGTTAACGCTGAGAAACCCTGGAGCAAACCCAGTCCCTCCCCAGGTCCCCCTTATATGGGGGGAGGGATTTAAATCTCAGTTCTCAGGTTTGCTCTTGCATTGCAACAGTGCTTTAAACCTTATGAGTTCTCAAATACTGTCTGAAGTCTTTAAACCTTATGAGTTCTCAAATACTGTCTGAAGTCTTTAAACCTTATGAGTTCTCAAATACTGTCTGAAGTCACGTTACAGGAATGCACTTGGAGTGACCAGCAGGGAATGGGGTGCCAGGATGAGCACCAGGCTCTGCATCCTACCCCTTCAACACAACCCTTCCGTGGGGCTGTGCCATGAGCCAGGTCACTGCCCTCCTTCAAGCCGAAAGTAACAATGTGAGGGGGAAGAATAAACTAAAAAAGGTCATTTTAACCTGGATTGGGAGTCACAGCACAGTTTTCAAAAGGCTTTTGGCACTCCAGCTAAGAAGGGAAAACAAACCTGAAAACAAGAGCTGGCACCCTCCAAAGTGCCATCCCTCTGATCTGCTCTGGTGAGATCCACACCTGGAGTCTGGCATCCTGCTCTGGGACCCCCAACACAGCAAGGACACAAAGCTGCTGAAATGAGTCCAGAGGAGGCCACAGAGATCCTCTCAGGCTGGGAGACCTGGAGGTGTTCAAGGGGAGAAGAGAAGGCTCCAGGGAGACCTTAGAGCCCCGTCCAGTGCCTAAAGGGGCTCCAGAAGAGCTGGAGAGGGACTTGGGACAAGGCATGGAGGGACAGGACAATGGGGAACAACTTCCTATTGTCAGGAGCAGTGCTAGATAGGATATTGGGAAGAAATTCTTCCCTGTGAGGGTGGTGAGACCCTGGCACAGGGTGCCCAGAGAAGCTGTGGCTGCTCCTGGATCCCTGGAAGTGTCCAAAGTCAGGTTAGACAGGGCTTGGAACAACCTGGTGATTTTATGATCCATCTGGGATGCATGAGGACAGTACCCCAAGCATCCAAGAGTGGCCACAACCAGCTGTGAGGCCATGAGAGAGGCTATTGCACCTCACTTCAGCAACAAAGTGAATCCTCCCCCACAAGGAGAAATCAGGTGATCAGCTTCACATTAATTTGGAAACTGGGTGCTTCAACCTTTCTGGACTTCAGCTCAGGCTGGATGTGCCTGTCCCTGGGATTATCCCCAGAGCTGTGCTTTTGGAAGATTCCAGCCTGAGCTGAAGGCTCTCAGCACTCGCTCACTCCGGCCCGCAGTGGCTGCAGGAGCAGGGTGTGAACAGGTCCATAAAAGGGAACTTCAGCCTCCTGCCAGTAAGCCTACATTTGCTCTGGAGGAATCTGCACCTCCCCGGGGAGGGGGAAAAACAACAAACCAACCAAACAACAAACTATAAAAATAATATATTGTGGTCTACAAGTGGGGAAAGGCTGCAAGTGCCTGCAGGACGACATCCGACTGTGCCCAGGCCATCTGGTCACCCACCCTCAGTGACACTGCCCTCCCTTCACCACCAGATGCTAATTCCTTTCATCCTGCCTGGCCCTCCGCTGGTGTAATTTTAGGTCTGTGAATAGGACCATCTGCCTTTGAGATGCTCGTTTATTTTTGGCTGAGCCCTCCCTTTCACCACTCCCTCCTTAAAGGAAGTCCAAACCAGGCACTGTTGGGAACAGTGTTCCTTGTCTGGTCCTCTAATCACCAGGCATTAACGAGCTATCTAGAGGATGTTCTGCGCCGCTGTCACTCGTCAAATTGGGGGTGTCATTATCTTCAAAGCACTTTGCAAACACTTTTTTCCTTCCTCCCCGTGTTGCCACCACAAAGTAGTAATTATTCACTTCTCTCTGAATATGGTGGGCTTGGTCCAGCATCCTGGAGCTCGGCCAAGACGTGCTCAGCAGAATTCAACATGGCCAAAGTAAAGCTAAAACAAAGTGGTTCCTATCTTTGGATGCTGAGGACTGCTACCGTTGCTTCCTTTCCCACAGCAGACATGGAAATGGTAAAAATAAAAATAAATGCTGGAACCACAGCAGCCAGTAGTGTAATTTCCACGTATTAAGTGATGCCTGGACAAAAAGGGAGTTTTGAGGAAAGTTCTGCTTTTATACACATCTAAGTGCTATGAATGAAAGTCACTGTCACAATTATGGAAAACAGTAATTAGCAAAATACTGCACAAAAATGCTGAAGGAAATGCTTCTGGCTGGGGTGGCCGTATGGGTTCTCCCAGCCAAAGCTGCACATGGGTAAGTCCTGAGACCACAGCAAGGCCATGGGCAACCCCACCATGCCAGGGGCTCAGCCCATCTCTTGGGATGGATGTTGCATCCATCTCTTGGGATAAATGTGTGTCCTCCTACATGTCCCAGCCAAAGGCAGCCCAGGCTGCTTTGGGGGGGACACAGGCAGGGTGAGCAAACTGGCTGAATCTGTGCATCTACCAGCCACAAAACCACTGATTTTCCTTCTTTTTAGGAGTTTCACAAGTGTCTGAGACAGGTGGGAAGAATGGTTCCAGGTAAGCCCTTCTAGAACCAACTGGCTTCTTTGTACAAATCCAGGTCACAAAATCACTGATTTTCCTTCTTTTTAGGAGTTTCACAAGCGTCTGAGACAGGTGGGAAGAATGGTTCCAGGTAACCCCTTCCAGAACCAACTGGCTTCTTTGTACAAATCCAGGTTGTGCAAAGCTTGTGCACCTCTACCAAAAGTTGTTTTTTGGGTTTTTTTTTTTTAAGATGAGGAAGGTTGTGGTTCAGTCTGAGGCTTGAGCCAGTTCTCAGCTCTGTTATGAACCTCCAGAAGCTACAGGACGTGGAGCCTACTGCTGGAAATCAGTGATAGACACCAGAGAACATCAGTACAGGGGAGCCCCCTCACTGTATGCACCCCAAAGGCTGAAGAGCAAGAGCCTGTTGTGCTGCCAAGCCCCTCACAGGGAAAACAAACCCAGACCTTCAAAGAAGAAAATTTCTGTGCAATGCTTGAGGTGTTAAAATCAAGCCCTGACTTTGGCTGGCCACAACTCTCTGCCCTGCAGGAGCCTGGGGAAACACCTGGTTGTTCATGGCTTCAAATTCTCTGCAGTAAATGAAAGAAAAAGTAACTTAATGGATCTGATCACATCTCAGATTTGACAAGATTTCCTGCCTGGGTAAAGACTGACCCATTTTCCTTTGGCTTGAAGGTATGATGAACACAAAAGTGCACTAGCTGGGCTGTGAAGTGAGGACAAGCAGCTTCACCCCCACGCTGGGGTGAACTCCCAGGAGGAATCAGGGGATGCAGACATCCCTCCCCTCCCCTTTTTTCTGCTGCTCACATCGCCCAGAGCGAAGCACTTGACCAAAGCCAGTGATGAGTCACTGCGAGGAGGAGACTTTCTCATTTCACCCGCTTTGATCCTGCCCTGAAGTGCCAACGTCAAAGAGGAGGGAGGGGAGAGCTGGGGCTGAGTCAGGGAGGACGGGAAAATCTGTGCATCTACAACAGAGACATTCAAAGCAAAGTGAAACTCCTCTCTTTTGGGAAACCCCCACGGAAAAGTGACACAAAGAGCTGACTCTCCCCAGCCTGTACCACAGCAGCAACACTCAGCTGACTCCCTGTGTCTTTCCCAGCTGCACAAGCACTCATAAGGTTAAAATATACCTTTCCCTGGGTAATTCACCTTTCCCTGCGGAATTCACCGCGCTGCACTGCTGCCCGCAGCAGCTGGCTTGTCTTTCCTTTATTACCAGCCTCACATTTTGTTTCTCATATACCCACGAAGTGCTGCAGGACCCCAAAACAAAGAGAGACGTTGTTCCTCCAGAATAAAACCGCTGTTCGCCGCGTTTTTATTGATATTTCACAAAAACATCCTAGGAGCTGTAAAGATTTGTTTTAGGCGGGGGTAAAACGATGTGTCCCAGTCACAGCTTTTGCACTGGGAAGGTTTCCATGATCCCTTTCCACTGAGAACACATGAAATGGGTAAATGTGGACACTGAGGTTAAAGGACAAAGCACGCAGGTCCTGGCAATTGCCACTGCCTGGCTGGGTGGCTTGGCCATGCCTGGTTCCTCTCCCATAATTGGTGATGCCCACCAAAGGCACCACAAATATGTTGAGGAATCCAACTCCTGTCCCAGCTCTGAGCAATAACGAGTTTGACACTTGTTAGTGCTTGAAACATGAAAAGCTTTCACAATTAATTCAAGTTTTCACCAAACCAAAATCATCCTCCACCCCTTATCTGGCTAAAATGTCTGTTTTCAGCTATCAAAAAAACCACAAGGAGAATTTGAGATTTCATTTTCTTGACCAAATTCCATAATATTTGGGAAGAAACTTCCAACAAAATGAAAATTTTTGTGGAGGGAGGGGGAGGAATAGACCTCCCTGCAGAATAAAATTCCCTTCCCTGCATCTTGTTTTCCTCTGAAGAGCAGCAACACATTGCAGTTAGTCACAGGGAAGGATTCAACCTCCACGACTCAGAAGAGATGAACAGTAGGAGTGACAGGATTTCTGGAAGCTGATGACCCCTCTCTCACCCTCCAGGCTAGTGATTCCAGCTAATTGGAGCCTCAAGTAGCTCTGAGCCAACTGACAGCAGCACAGCAATAAATGTGCAGAAATCCAGTCAGTTCGGAGAGATACACAATGCTGGCTGGGGTCCAACAGCCTGATCCATTCAGGGATGAAAAAAATTAAAAGAATATTGTTAAGGGCATTGTCCAGGTGCCTTTTCAACCCTGACAGGTTTGGGGCATCAGTCACCCCTTTGGGAAGCCTGTCCAAGTGTTTGACCACCGACTTGGTAAAGAAATCACAGATTCACAGACTGGTTTGGGTTGGAAGGGACATTAAAGACCATCCAGTTCCACCCCCTGCCGTGGGCAGGGACACTTTCCATTATCCCAGGGTGCTCCTGGCTCTTCCAACCTGGCCTTGGACACTTTCAGGGACAGGGCAGCCACAGCTTCTCTGGTTGAGCTGTCCCAGTGTCTCATCACCCTCATTAGAAAGAAATTCTTCCTATTATCTAATCCAAACCTCTTTTACTTTAAAGCCATTGCTGCTTGTCCTTCCAACTGAAATATTCTATTCTATTCTATTCTATTCTATTCTATTCTATTCTATTCTATTCTATTCTATTCTATTCTATTCTATTCTATTCCATTCCATTCCATTCCATTCCATTCCATTCCATTCCATCCTCATGCAATTCCATGCAGCTGGGCTCTGCTGCAGGCAAATCCTGCAGAAAGACCAGATTGCTGAATACCTCCAGCAATTCAGACCCTGTCTGGAGAGGTGCAAACTGCACCCATCCAACACAGAAGAGCCTGGGCAAGGCTTTTCTATGTCATGATGCAGCAACAGCATCATCCCACTCAGCACTTCATCTGCAACCTCTGTGGCAGGGGGAGGTTTACATCCCAGCTCCCCACAGGAAAAGTGAAGCCCCCAGCTCAAAGGGATTCCTGCAACTGATCAAACACTCCCCAGGTTTCCAACTCTCTTTGTGTGGAGTGAAGGGGAAATTCAGGATTTGGGGTTTTACACAACTCTGAGTTATCCTCTGCCACCCCCACTTTCCCACTGTGTCTCCTCCTGGTATTTGGAAGGGAAATGTCTTAAGCAGAGGAGAATTGGAGGCTGCAGCTCTCTGGCAATCTGTTAAAGACAGGCACTCACACAGGTAATGCTTGCAAAGCCTCTGCTCCTCTTCTGGGCCACTTCACAAGCAGCAACACAGCAAGGGACTCGTTAAAGGCAGAAAATTGAGCACCAGGAACAAATTCCCTGCCCTGCCACCTTCCACAGCCCCTCTGCCACTGTGGAATATGCAGACACGAGACAACAAACTGCAGCTCTCAATGGGTGACAAGGAAAGCTGCAAAGTAAACACTGAGGGGGTTATATGGAAACACAGCAGGAAGGAGTGTTACTCCCAGAGATGCTTCCCCATCAGATGCTGACAATTGGTTCAGAGCATGGAAGTGCCCCAGCTTCAGCAGGACCAGCTCCCAGCAGCACAGGGAGGAGCTGGCAAAGGTGCTGAGAAGCCCTGGTTCCCACTCACACCACATACCCCTGGGAAAAACTTGGAAAACAGTTTTTGGGGAGACATCAGAGATGCAGAAAATTCCTGGCTTGATAAAGCAACCAAATGTGAGGCCATGCTCAGCTTTCAGGAGGCCTTATAACAGCCACCACTGTTTGCAGAAGGAAGTTATTTCGGGGTGAAACCTGATCAGCTCCCAGGGCAGCAGCACAAAGGCTGGGAGAAGCATCTCACTGCTCTCCCTGGGATGCAGCTGCCAGGGAGCTGCCTGAACCACAGTGCTGGCACTCCCTGCTGTCCCTCTCCTGCCCCTCTGTGTGACACCGACCTGGATGGGATCAGGATGCTGAATGCAAAATAGAGTGAAGCAGAATAGAACAGAACAGAATTTATTTCCTCCCAGTATCCCAGAGGACTTTCACTCTCTGCATGACTTCCAAGTGTCTTTTCTCCTCCACCACACCAAGAGCTCGGCGCAAGCAGTGAGGATTCCTCCTTGCAGGAGCTGACAGAGATGGACAGATCCCTCTGGAAAAGCCATGGAGCTGCAAGGCTGGAGCTCACCAGCCTTCCCTTTATCCTCAGCCCAGCCTTTCCTCTCTTTCAAGTGATTTTTCAAGGACTTTAAAGCTTCCTGCACTTTTTGGGGGTGTGGCAGGACACCTTGTTAGTGGAAGATGAGTGGCAAAGTCAGAGCTCTTGTCCTCCTTGACGTCAAGGCTGACATCTCCCACTGCTCCACATCCCAATGATTTTCTACTGCACCAAACAAATTAGAACTGGGTTTTAAAAAACATCCCCTCACCCCCAACCAGCCCAACTACCACTAGTGCAAGGAACCAGGCAGTGCAGAATCATCTCCACATGACTCAGATCTGCCTCCAGGTGGGTGACATCCAGGAATTCCCCTGGATTTTTGGTGTTTCACTGGAATTCACTGCTGATGCTGGGAAGCAGCCTCCCTGCTCAGGTTAACATAGGTGCTCATCAGCCAAAATTGCTCCTGCAGCAACTCATGCCTTCCAGCCATGACCAAAAAACCACCTAGCCAGGGAGAAGAATGCAAAAGTAGCAAAGGGACATGGGTGGTTTGGGATTTGAGAGAGGAAAACAACATTCAAATGTCAGATGAAAACAAAACAACCTCTGAAAACACTGCTACTTTTATTTTGTTTGAGGCACTTTCTGGGTAAAACCATTGAATCAGAAGTACCCAAAGCTCCAGCAGCTGCTGTGTCCTGTGCAAAGTTTGCATTCAAGGAGGTTTTTCTTCCCCCCAGCTCTTAAAATAAAAAGTCTGTTTCTCCAGCCTGGCCAAGCCACTTCACCACACTGCAGTGCAAAGCCACTCCCAGCTCTCCCAGTGCTGGGGATTACTGGGCTACAGACCTGTGGCCTTACCATACAAACCCAGTTTCCTGGATGCTTGCACCACAGCCTCTAAATTCTGTTGTGGTCTGGACTGCACAGGCTGCTGGTTTTAGTATTTTCAGATGCTGGAAGCAAGTCAAGTTCCCTGCAAATCCCAGCCATTTTCTTACCCTTTTTTTTTGGTTTGATTTTCCTTTTCCATGATGCTGTGGAAGACACACAAGCCATGATGTGGCAGGACACAAAGGTGACTCTGGACACAGCTGGGTCCCTCCATCCCTGACTCTCAGCAAACAGTTTCTAGCAGATGATGGGGCTGCCTGAAACCACAGCTGCTTCCAACCTCTTTTCATGTAAAGACCAAGTGAAGGTACTTTTCATTACGTAGATGTGTCTATTACCAATATCATTTATGGCTTGGCATTATTCAGGGAGATTAATGAAGTGTCCTTGCTTCTAAAGATAAAACATCTTTCCAAATCCTTCCCATACATGTACTGCTTGCTCAGCATTCCTGCATTATTCATTGGTAACATCAGAGAAGTGCCTTTTGCAGTGCCTTTCCCATAGCAGTGCCCTCCAAAGTGGGCTGCTGCAGGTGGGATGAGGAGACCCAGTCCCACCTCCTTTTCCTGAACGGGGCAGTTTAACTCCTCTAGGATTATTCAGATGAATGGGGCTGTGACTTCTCTATGCTGTTTCTCCCCAGAAGCCTCCTAGCCTTTCACACTGGGGTTTACCTTCCAGCCTCCTTCTAAAGGATCATTTAGGCTTGAAAAGATCCTTAAGATTCAGTCCAGCCATTAAGCCAGCACTGACAATGCCACCATTACACCCTGTCCTCACGTGCCACATCCACACATCTTTTAAATCCCTACGGGTATGGGGACTCCACCACTTCCCTGAGCATCCTATTCCAATGTCTGACCTTTGCTCCAGTCTGATGCTGGGGACTCTCTGGGTATCTTGCCAGGCAAATTTCCCCAAAGTTCTATGAGAAGCTGAGGCTGCTGACACGAGCAGTAGCATCTGATCAGCCAATGTGTGATGCTGAATAAGGACATGTTTGTCATTTCTTCTTGGCCTGTTTCACAAGCTCTGTGGCTACTGTCATGCCCCAGGCACCTTCACAGTACATGAGGTGAGGCCTTAAAGGGAAAGCAGAAAACCCCAAGCTCTGGGGAGGTGATTGCAGCTGGCTACAGGGATCAAAGCTGTGGGCAACAACTCCCATGAAACTTCAACACCCACAGGCACCCAGACCTCACCCAACAGCCAACAACAGGAAAGTCAACCTTACTGCACATTTGAATCAGAGCCTCAATTCTGTACACCCTAAAAACCATTTATTTTTTGATGGTGCTGTGGCCTTTGAGCTGATGTGGGGAGGCAGGACCATCTGATTGACCACAATTTTAGGAATGTCCAAGCCAAGCCCACCAGGCCAGTGCTCTCCTCTCAGTGCAGAACAGACAGAGGCCACCCTTGATCACAGAGCTCTGGAGATCTGGAGCTGGGCAGAACACACAGAGCCCACCCTGACCACAGAGCTCTGGAGATCTGGAGCTGGGCAGAACACACAGAGCCCACCCTTGATCACAGAGCTCTGGAGATCTGGAGCTGGGCAGAACACACAGAGCCCACCCTGACCACAGAGCTCTGGAGATCTGGAGCTGGGCAATGCTGCCTTGCATTGCACAAAACCAGACTCTGGTTCAACACTGGCCAAACACACCACACCAAGAGAAACCCACCACCAACCCCACTCCATCTCAGAGAATCTCATCACCTGTGCATCAGAACTCAAGGAAACCCTCAGTGCTGGCAGAGGGCAGGCAGGGAAGAAGGCAGCAAATACCTCTGCCAC
The DNA here is from genome assembly GCF_026979565.1 of Vidua chalybeata. Classification (NCBI taxonomy): domain Eukaryota; kingdom Metazoa; phylum Chordata; class Aves; order Passeriformes; family Viduidae; genus Vidua; species Vidua chalybeata. The sequence continues at coordinate 3,330,272 of NC_071535.1, read as the reverse complement.
TGTATGAAAAACACAGATCCTCAGCAAACAGCATTCAGGAACTTGCTTTTGATCTCAGGTTTTGCCTGTAGCATCTCCTTGATGAAACCTGTATTCCATCAACAAATCCTAGCCCAGGGGATAAAACCAGATAATCAAACATTTCAGCTTGTTGCTGAATTTCCCCAAATAAACAGCATGTTCATAGTATCAACCCAAACTTTGCTAATCCTCCAGCCATCTGAACACTGGTGAGCTCCAGCAAAGTGTGTCATGGATCTTCACCATCCTCCCTGCAACACTGCAGCAAAACAAAACCTGTGCTTCAGCCCAGACCTCCCTGATGCCAGGTGTGCTGTCACACAGGAGAGCAAGGCAACTCTTTCACTATGGGAGTGAATTGCAGAGCTCCCACAGAATTATTTCCAGTTCAGGCAGGGAAGTGCAGCTCCCTCACTGTCCCACCTGCAGCCCCAGGTGTCCTGCACAAACCAGGGCTCCCAGGGACTTTCTGTGCTCTTGCAATGGCAGGTTGGCTTCCAGAAAATGAGGGCTCAGGGCAAAGTGGTGGAAGGAGCATTATTTTTATAGATCAGGGGACATTTGTTTCCAATAAGGGCATCCAAGCTCTGGACCAAGGAGGCAGGACAATCTTTTTCAGAGGACAGGTTTAAGAGCAGAGAAGACAAATGTGTCCAAACAGGCCCAACACCACCAGTGCAGAAAGATAGAGAGGTCACCTCAATGCTTTTTCCAGGGGTGTCTATAGGAGATATTTTCAGTACCTTTATAAACAATATAAAGATAAAAACACTCATTCAGAAAATTCAAAGTTAAGCAGTTCAAGGGACATCTCCATCGCTCGTTCTTCCTGAGGCTCCTGCACACATCAACTGATGCAGGGGAGGGCTGTATCACAGAATCACAGAAGGGTTTGGATTGGAAGGGATCTTAAAGATCATTTCATTCCAACCCAGGAATAGCCCAGGTTGCTCCAAGCCCTGTCCAACCTGGCCTGAAAAGATCCAGGGATCCAGGGGCAGCCACAGCTTCTCTAGGCACCCTGTGCCAGGCTCTCCCCACCCTCACAGGGAAGAATTTCTTCCCAAAATCCTATCTATCCCTGCCCCCTGTGTCTTGTCCCTCCACTCCTTGTCCCAAGTCCCTCTCCAGCTCTCTTGGAGCTCCCTTTAGGGATTGGCAGGGGCTCCAAGGTCTCCCTGGAACCTTCTCTTCTCCAAGCTAAACAATCCTTGAACACCTTCCCATGGATCTTCTGCAAAGGTGAAGTCGAGCCCACTCCACACAGAGGTGCAGAGATCCTCCTTGGCTAAGCTGGACTGTGACTCCAGCTCCCCACTGTTCAACAAAATAGGATCATTCACACCTGCTGGGACACCTTCTCACCTCTGGCAGATGAAGCCAGTTGGAAGTTTACAGTCAACAGGTTTCTCCCCGCTCCTTTGCCATTCAGTGAAATTGCTTTAAAGAGCCTTTGTCTAGAACAACACAGACAGAAATATTTACTTAAAAACAAACAAGTAGGACAAAAAGTGCTTTTCCTGAGCTTCTCAATGCAGAGGGTTTGACTGGGAGCTGCAGGGCTGGCGTGGAGGGGAGTCTTGCTCAACAGCTACAGTAGGTGATAGGACTGAGCACCTGAAAGGCTGGAAAAATAGCTTTAGAAAGCATTAGCTCCCACACTTTCATGTAATCAGATACAATGCTAGCCAACAAAATCCTGGGCTTAATAGCCAATCCAAGTTTTCCTTGGCTGGCAGACAAAACTTGCTTTCTGTTTTTTAACTCCAGCCTAAGTCGCTCTTGAGAAACAGATATTGCCTGCATCGTATTTTAAACAAGTCAATATGAATGTGATTTAGAGGAGCTAGAACTCAAAGGCTGGGGTGCTGTCTTTCCATTTCTCATTCCTGAGCAAATGTCCTACTCCTGTCTGTCTGTCTAGCACACAGGAAGCCTGTCTAGGGCAGCAACGTGTGATCCCCCCAGTGATTTGTGAATGACTTTCCATCACTCTGAGCAGATTTATTCTGGTTTATAGCCATTGTATTGACATGCTCATTGTATCTCACTGCCCTGGCCCTAAAGATCTTCATGTGTGCACAGGTAAGAGAGCAGCTGCAGGTAAGACTCTAAATGAAAAAAAAAGGGTGACCGTTCCAGTGATTGAATGTATTCAGTAAGACAGGAATTAGGGCATACATATATATATAATATTTTAGAATGTTACCCTTTTGGATAATTGGCCTATTCCAATTTGGGTACCAAGATTCTTTCTGAACTGGGAAAGTTGCATGGTTTAGATTCCTCTCAGTAGGTGAAGGACCCATTTTCCAGTTTTCTAAATCCACATATGCACAGGAAATAGTTGACAACTTGTGACCTAAAGGTGAGTATTTTACAGTGTGTTGGTTGCCCAAGGCAGTAATTGGGCTTGATGATCTTAAAGGTATTTTCCAAACTAAACTATGAATCTACAGGTATGCATTTGAATAAATACACTGGTTTTGCAAGAAAAGACTGTTCTGAAGACCAAGAGTGTAGGTATTGCACTGCATGGTTACACCACACTACTGCAGGATGCATTATTACAAATGGGATTTTTCTGTCTTCACGGGCCAATTAAAAACCCAACAGGTTGCTAAGAGGCCTTTAAGGTTTTATTTTTAAACTTTCTTTAAACCAGCCATGCACAACCAGGGACAAGAACCTGTCAGTGAAGCCCACACCCCTGTGCCCAGGCGGGCAGGAGGGACAGGAGCACATCAGATACAGCAAACACATGACCACAGCTCTAAAAATACACCCTGGTATCATGAAGGCCAGGAATAGCCCAGGAAGGGGGGATGGATGGAGCAATCCTGACAGAATTTTCTTTGTTTTATCTTTCCACAACTCCCAAAGGCTGCAACTTTGAAAGATTAACCCTGTGAGAGGAGTACTCGTGCTTAGCTCCAACCATCACCCCCATGGGGCAATCCCTAGGGAATGGCAATCCCTGGGGAATGGCAATCCCTGGGGAATGATGGTGATGCCAGCAGCACCAGGTGAGCCTGCTGCTGCCAGGACCAGCACTGGGACAGCCTCTTTGGGCATCACTGCCATGCTGCTGTGGCACTTGGGGACAAGATTTAGTGGTGGCATTAGCAGTGCTGAGGGAACGGTTGGACTTCATGGTCTTGGAGGGTTTTTCCAACCTAAATAATTCAGTGATTTTATGATTCCTGTGACACCTTTTACTCTGAGTGTCTTCCCTGGCTGAAGGGATCAAAAGCCCTATTGGAAGCCCAGTTATTGATCTGCTTGGGAAAAGAGTGCGACCTGTCTGGAACGCACACAGCTGAGTTCAGAGCGCCAAGAAAAGTCCCTCCAGGCTCTGCATAAAGGGGACTTCACAGGGAAGAAGTAAGGAGAGATCACAGCCACTGCCAGGTAACCTAAGGGCCTGCCAGGAGGTTGGAACATCCCGTCTTCCCCCTGAAAAGGGATCGGTATTTTCAGAATGTGCATTCTGAGACAAGGCTGGAGCCCAGGGAAGAAACACAGCAGGTCAGGGGAGGGACAGAGACATGAAAAATAAACCCACCAAAAACCCCCACTATGAGACTGTTCACAGATTCATCGGTGCAAGGCTCAGGAGGGGCTATGGTCATTTACTCCAATTCACTGAATTACAAGAGGAAAGAGAATTTTACATCTGGGGAGCCCTGCACCCTGGCCTGCAGCATCTCCACCAGGGACCCTGTGGGAAGCTGACATTTCCAAATTAAACCCCATGCAGAGTCCACCCGAGTCCCTCATAAGCTGCTGAAAGGGTTAATCACACCACAAGCTAAAAACCCAAACCCCATCTCCAGCCTGAACACCTCCAGCATCCATTTCCAGCCCTGTGAGTTTCCAAAACCAGCTACCACCCTCCGCTGAGAGCGCCCACGTGGGTATTTATATATGGATGGATCAATTCCTTGTGTCCTCCTGGATAAATGAAATGACTGAGTTTCCTTAATCATTCCCCTGAACACAGGCTGCCACAAGCATTTCTCCCAGAGCACTACCTGCTGACAGGGCCTAACACAGATTTATCCCCCAGGCAGCACATCTTTTATTTACTCTTTTATCCCTGTCCAAAGAGATCTGGACCTCCCACATCTTTGGTAAAGGCCACATCTTACATCTTCCTCCAAGGAACTGCTGCTGCTTAATATGCAAACCAGACCAAGCAACTTTCCATTCAAATTCATCAACATTTAAATGAGGGTGAGTCGCTGCTGTGCACAGCAGGGCTCGGACTCACAGGTCTAAGGGTAAGGGGAAGAATTATGACAAACAACACCCATCGTATTGATCACAAACCCAGCAGGTCTGTCACTCTCCAGATTCCTGGCTCCAGCAGCTGGTCCTCTCCTAACCTGCAGCTACGTCTTTCCTAAGCCTGGGTTTGCTGCAGGGGGATTTATTACAAGATGTGGAAGGAAGAGAAGTCCCATCCTTCCCTGCTGAGGGCGTGATGATTAACAGAATCATTTATGTTGGAAAAGCCCTCTAAGATTGAGGGCAACCATTCCCCTAAAATTCCCAAGCCCAACACTAACCCATGTCCCCAAGTGCCACATCCACACTGCTTTTAAATCCCTCCAGGGATGGGGACTCCACCACTGCCATGGGCAGCCCATTCAAATGTTTGCCAAAAGAAGATGCTTGCAGAGAAATTCGCAAAGAGAGGTGAAAACCTCACTCCCACCTCCACACCCACGTGGCAAATTCAGTTTATCTCCTCTCCTTTGATGGAGGGTTTTGCATAGCCCCTCATGGCCTCCACATCTCCTCCCCATCCTGGGCTCCCTGTTTTTTCCTGCCCAGTGGGTGAGGGAGCTGCACCCTTCAGCTGTGATCCTGGGTGCTAGCAAGGGATGGATGCAGCACAGCACCAGAACGGTTCAGGGCACGGCCTGCCAGCACAGGAAATTAGGGAATCAGGGAGAAGTCCAAAGCAGCAGCTACAATCAGGTTGTGCAGGGACTTGCTTTGTATCTGAGCTTCCAGGTGAAGAACCGAACGCCGCCATCCACAGGCGAGCGAGGAGGCTGGGATGAAACGGGGCTGGGCTCCTTGTCCCCCCTCCTTCTTCTTCAAGAGCCTGAAAATAGAACATTTTGTAATGGCAAAAAAAAAAAAAAAAAAAAAAGTAAAGAAGCAGAACTGGGTCAATCAGCAAACGGGCTGATTTAAGAGAGAAATCGCGGCGTTCGTAATGGGCTAAAAACGGCGCTGATGCGTTGCCGAGAAAGAATATAATTAAGAGGCTTTTTAAAGCGGCGCTTCCCCACCCCAGCCGCAGAAATCACAGCTCACACTACCAGTATTGCTTCCACCTCATGGAGCAGGAATGCGCTGGCGTGCCGCAAGCTGGCCCAAGAATGCGGAGTTTCCGTGGGCCGGGAGAAGATCCCGAACGGCAGCGGTTCCCGGCATTCCTTCGTGGGTACATCACTGCTATCCAGTCATAAAGCACAGCTAGGGAAATGGGGCTGGGGGTGGGCAAGGTGGGGGAGAGCTGAGTTTTAATTCTTTTGGTATTTAAGGAGAGGGGGGGCTGGGAGGGCTGGGGTAGCCCAGTGGGTAAGTGAATGAAAGTGAATGAAAATAAAGATTAAATAACTGGATGGGTGATGGGGTATCTCCCATTGGAGGCTCTTTCCCAGGAATGGCCTGGGAGGACCTACAATGAGTACTTCTATAAGGAACACGCTTTTTCAACAGCATTCATTCAAGAATGAGCTTCTTGGAAGGATACCCTGCCCTAATTAGGTACAGATGGCCCAATTCGAACAGGCAGCAGGCGTGGAACTGCCAAGGGGAGATCTGTGACCCTGCACTACCCAAAGGGTCACGACAGCAAACTCTGCCTCCCCTTGGACACCAAACCCAAACCGACGCCTCAAAGCAGAACGGGACTTCCCTGGATTCTCCCTGGGCTGTACAATAGAGTCATAGAATTATTCAGGTTGGAAAAGACCTTTGAGATGATCAATTCCAGCCGTAAGCATGGCCCAGCATAAGTGCTGTGCCCCTCAAAGTTTGCTGGAGCCAAAGGACCATGAGCTTGACTACAGATTCCGTAGCTCTGGAAACCCAAACAGCTGGGGTGAAGCCACTGCTCCGTGTCCAAGGACACCGTCACACTTTGGGAGCCTCTCTGGGGACATCCCCACCCACTCTTCCCTGCCAGAGAGAAGCAAAATGTATGAGTCAGTCCTAGAAAGTTCATTCCTTCAATTTCTGCTCCTTGCTCTAATTAATCTTTGGGACAATGAGATCAGCAGCCCTTCCTTTAATCTTGCCCAAGCCAAACTGCATGTGGTACCATCCACCTTGGGGGTGGTCACCCAGATCTGGTGCTCTCCTTCCCTACAGGAGCCTCCTTTTCCATCCCACAGTGATAACCCTTTTCCTCACCATCTGTCCCCAACACACTTGGGATCAAGGAAAGCTCCACATCAGCTGGAGGTGATGGGGAGAGAGAGAGGGTCAGAGGAAAAGCCACAAAAATAGAAGCAGAGAGAGCTGTTCCTGTTGAGAAACCTCAACTACCCCAGTCTGAGCTATCCCACCTCCCTCTAAATATCCAAAAAGGAGCCGGCACATTGGGCGTGCCAAGCCCCAGCAGCTCCCCACTGGAAAATTTTGGCTGGTGCCTCCCCCTCCCTCCACACAAACCCTCTCTTGCAGGCACGCACAGGGAAAGGGAGGGAGAGCAGAGCAAAAACCACAAGCAAATGTTCTGGTGCAGTATTTCCCCTCGTCAGACTGTCGTACTCGAGATTCAAATCGTGTCTAAGGAATTTCAAAAATAAAAAAAAAAAAAAAAAAAGCCCTTCCCCAGTGCTGGAGGCAGCTCCAGTGGGACACGCTGCTCTGGCTCACCAGTGCAAACACAGATCTTTCCACAAGAGCTTAAACAAACTGGAAAATAATTAAACATTACTGAGAAATTTAGTATTTTTTTAATATGGAAAAAATAATCGCGGTAGACGATATACGCTGGGAAACCTCCAAGAGTCTGACCTTTAACTGAGCAGCTAGGACAGTCAGACAAGTATGCCTGAGGATTGCATATACATGCAAAGAAGCTCCAGAGGGTTTTCCAAAACCCCCACAAACAAACCACGCATCTCTTAAAAAAAAAAAAAAAAAAAAAGACAAAAAAGAAATGTTTTGCTCTCCATTTGCCTGTTAGAGGATGCTTAAGTCCGTGTTACACGTGACATTACCAAACCCTACACTGCAGTCTGGGAGATTTTATTTCACGTGAACTCTCAGCTGAATAGGAGGAATGAGCCCTCTCTCCTGATTTTAAAGGGAAAAAAGAAAAGGAAAATGAAGGGTTAGATTCCTCATTACTCCAAAGAGTCTTTACATTGCTCTGACAATGAAAAAGAGTGTGGGGAAGTGTGCAGAAGAAACCCATTCATCATCTGAGGGTCCTTCAGTCAGCCAAAATAAGATGTTTCAGCTAAAACACAAAAATCCTTATAGCAAAGTGAAAACCAAACCTGTTTTGTTGCAGAATAACAGAGGGGACTCAAACCTTATCTCTGGAAAACCGGGATCAGAGGTAACCAACCCGATGTGGCTGTTTCCATCCTGCCTCCCCTACAGTGGCTGGAGCTGCACAGTGTTTCCAGCTCTTTGGAAAAATAGTTTCAGGTTCTGCTGCCTCTATCTTGGCACCAAAACCAAGTTTCCATTAGTGAAAGGCTGAGGGATGATTTCACTTCAGAGCTGAAATGGGGAAACCAGCAAAGTGAGTAAGATGCGGCTAAACATCTTTGCCGTAAGCCTGTGCTGAAAAATGGGGGTTTATCCACTTTTTTAGGGGCACAGGATACCCAAAACACAAATGGGAGATGCTTTTAAAGAGGATTTATGAGCTGTGTGCCAGCTGCTGCACCACCACCAGGGATCATCAGGGATGGTGTGGGATAGCCAGAACGGAGGAGACACCCCCAGGAGGGTGCAGAGGTGCCCCAGGATGGGCAGAGGTATGGGGAGCAAGGGATCCAGCCCAGGAAAACGCCCTGGGATCCAAGAGGGTCTCCCCAGGCAGCAAAGGTGCAGGAATGCAGCAGACAGGGAAGCTGACCTCCAGCTCGCTGCCAGCGAACGCTGAGGTTATTCACGTCCAAACAAATAATTCTGCTATAAATAACGCGGCCACTCTGACTTCCTGAGCGAAACCCTTCTCCTCTGGAGCTCCCGGAGGTGGAAGGAAATGGCATCAGCTTGGGAGCTCATGGCAGGAGGAGGAACACCACAAAATTCAAGGGAGGGGATCACAGACCGGCTCCTCCACACGCTGTTCTCATCCCTCTGTGTGTCACATGTGCCCGAGCTGGCACACACACACAGCTGCCATGCAGAGCACCACACAGACAAAAAAAAAACTTGTTTTGTTTCTTGCCTGACCCTTTCCTGCTTTTTATACCACAACAAGAAGGTTTGCAGCTCAAGCCATCAAGCGACAGCTCCTCATGTAAAGATGCATCTTTTAGGCACCACTCCCCTGGCCGAGCACAGCAAAGGCACCTTGGAGTCAAAAAGCATCAAGACACATCCTCGGCCAGCAGCCAGGACGTGCTGCCAGCATTCCCCAGCAGGAAGGATGCAACAGGGACTCAGGCAAGGCATGCAACAGAGGGTGGGAAAGGTGCAGGTCCTTTTCCTGGGTCCTCTTGTTTTTGGAGCATCTCGGTCCTTCTTGCTGCTGGGCTGCCTGAAGGAGCCTCGAGCCTCCCACCGGCGTGGGTGTGAAAACAGCAGTGGTTGGGATCTGCACCTGAGCCCTGCCCCGGGGGAGCTGGTGAGGCTGTTCCCAAAAACCTCCTCCTTCCTGAGCCACAGCCATCTGTCTAGACTGAGGAAATTCCTCACCCCTCCTTCAGCCCAGCGCCTGGGATGAGCTGTGTCCTCACTTGTCAAGGGTAGGATCCACGGTGAAATCCCCCAGGGCAGAATCCTAATCCTCCCAGGAAAGTCAACAACGCCTCAAGAGGCGTTTTGGCACCTGAATTCCCTGGACCAGGAAGGATTCAGTAGAATGCTCAGGCATCTCCTCCAGCCCCAGGAGCTCTTCATGGAGAGGCAGCACCTGGCAAGACACCTGGGAGAGCCAAAGCCTGTCTAGGTGCCCAAGAGGACCCTTGCTAGGATGGAAACATCCCTGGAAGTGCTCAAGGCTAGGCTGGATGGGGCTCTGAGTGACATGGTCTAGTGGAAATTGTCCCTGCCCATGGCAGGGGGTGGGATGAGATGGTCTTTAGGGTCCCTTCCAACCCAAATCAGTCTGTGACTCCATGAAACCAAGCCCCCAAGAGCAAAGGATGGGTCCTGCACCACTGCCCAGCCTGGAGGCACTGCTGCAGCTGGACATGTCAGGAAAAAGTGAGACATGGCATCTCCAGACATCCAGAGATTCAGAGAAAAACACACAAAATCTTCTCTAAGAGGTCTGACCCGTATCCTCTTCTCTGCAGCCAGGAGAAAACCAGCCCAGGTGATATTTCAAAGCAGAATGGCAAAATCAGGTTCTTTTTCCTTCTGCTTTTAAGAAAAACCAGACATCTCAGACACACAAAGGTCTGAGTGCTTCCTCCCCGTGCAGCTATTCTGTAACTACAACTGCCCACTGGTTCCCAAACCTTTCAGCACTTGAGTCCCACTGACTTGCAATAGGTTGCAGACATGAAGTTATTTAAAGCACTTTTAAAATATTAATTGACATTTGCCTTACAGAGGGGAAAAAAAAGGGAAGAGATAGATAGGAACCCCAGGGATCCAGATGATCCAATTTCAGGCACCTAATTAAAATTAAATTAATTTCCAATTACTTTAGTTTAAACTTATTTTGTATTTATACTTTTTTTTTCTTTTTTTTTTTTTTTTGCTAGTTGCCTAAAAATGAATCTGTCCCTTTGGTTGCTTTTCAATTAAATATCGTCTTGACACACAAATTAATGTTTTTATTTGGTAACTCCGAGGTTATTCAAAAATCCCTACACATTTGATTCAAGGACTTCAGGAGAACTTGACAGACATTCCCTACCTCCCTTTTTCACTACGGTAGGAATGATGAATCATTATATTTACTACAGGCTCATTCTCTGCAGCAACGTGTTAAACTTTGCTCAAGCGGAAACTGAAGAGTGGAATGACAAGGTGGTTCAGCACTGCAGAATATTTATGGAGGAAAAAAAGCTTATTTTGCTTCTACTGTGCTTTTTAATTTTTAAATTTATTATTATTATTATTTTCTGGTTGGTCTCGAGTTTAGAAGCAACAGATTTTTCCTCAGCCTGGGGGTTCCCTGTTGTTGTCTCAGCCCCGATGACTTTCTCTGCTTTTAAGGGACCAGCCATGGAACAGAACTGGTCAATTCAGCCCAAAAGGAGGAAAACCCAGCACTTCAATAACCTCTTTACAGACACTTTGCTATAAACTCCCTCCCCCAAGAGCGTGACTTGAACACTCTGGCAGCAAATAAGCAGCACTTGAATATTTAATAACAAGCACAGCAACTCATTGTGGTATGTTTTTATACTAACACAGGTTGCCATCATGTGAAGTCTCATTTTCATTCTTTTCTTACCAAAAAAAAAAAAAAAAAAAAAAGCTTTAAATAATAGGGATTTCTTAATTTTGATTTATTTAATCTGCCCTGTTCTGTATTTACATCCTACACTTTGCCTGAGTTTCCCAGCACTGTGCAAAGGCTGGGAGCTGCTGCAGAGAAACCGGATGGCTGATGCTGTGATAAATACCTGTAGGCTCTCTGCCACCACTAATGAGAGAAAATATGTATAGAAGTAGGAAAAAAAAGCCCTCCAAAAGTTGGAGTTACAGTGCTCATCTCTGGAAGGATTCCCACTCATTTTTGGAAGCAAGCATGCCAGGGGGGGAAAAAAAAGAATCCAACAAAAAACCTGTGGGTGTCTGAAGCCACCTCAGCTTTGAGAGACTGAAGATCTGGTTTAAAATTGGCAAAAACATCCTTCTGCAGAAAGACAAACGGCAGACAGGCACGATTCAGTGCTGCCTGGGAGAAAACCTGGACCAGGAATATTTGCAGGGAAACTGAGAGAGAGAGAGAAGGGGCAAGAAGCGCCCCAGAACGCTCTGCACAGGATTCCTTCCACTTTGCAATTGGAAATAATTTTTTTCCCATTAAGGCATCACTGACACATCATGTATTTCTTCTCTGCCTCTTATTCCCCCACCAAAGCACTGGTTTACATCAGAGCTGCTCCTGTTGAGAACAGGGAGTTCCTGGTCACTCCAAGATCTGACGTTCATCCCTGCACTTACTGCTTGAGTGGAGCCACTCCGGGGTCACGGTGACAGATGCAGTTGTAGAAATAAACCCCAGAATATCCAATAAACAACACAGCAAAGTGACTCCTTCGTGCCAATTCCACATTGCCCCGGGCTGAGCTCCGTGCTGCTGCACCAGGCTGGAGCCCAGGGCTCCTGCTGGAGCTGAGCCAGGCTCGCAGGGAGCCGCAGGAGCCGGGGCACAGCACCAGTGACTTACCCCGGAGCACTCAGGGGGACTGGAGGCTGCTGACAGCCAAGAAAACACCCACGCTGAGCCCAAAACAGGCACGCCAGGAGCACCCACCTCAGGGAATGAATGGTGTCTCCACACCCTCCGTGTGCACAGCTGAGTGACACTATCAGCTCCAGAATCGCTTACGCGTAGTTTAGAATTGCCTCTACCTTCAGTACAAGAGGCTGAAAGATTCCTGGCACCAGCACGTGCCACAAATCCTGCATTTATTGCCCCCAAGGGCTTTTCAACCCCTGGGATACTTTGACAGCCAAAACCAGGCTCCAGGTCCCCCTTCCTTAGGGCACAGCCAGTTTCCCCCATCAGCACAGCGACCACTCCGCTGTAAATGTTCATGAAAGGGAAAAAAACCAACCATCCCATGCAGCAAAAGCAGGTCTAAAATCCAATGGAATAGTCAAGAAGTTCCCACTCCCTCCTAATCACTGAGAAATAATGTCAGCAAAACTGCAAAGCAAATGCAGGTTTCTGTCTTTAAGCTGTGCAAGCAGCAGTTCTTAAAAAAAAAAAAAGTCAGCTTTTCCTCAGTTTTGTTTTCCTCTTGAAATCTGTCAGTTTGAATCATTTTTCCGATCAGGAAAGTGCTTTATGATCCTCCATCCCCAAACCCAACAGCTTTGCTCGTAACGCCTTTAGAAAGGAAGGGAAAAAAAAAAAAAAATCTTTCTGTTCTTTTTCTCCATCCTCAAAGAGGCTGGTTGGATTCCTGATGCTCCAGCATATTTCTGTCTTTTACCACACTTCAAGGCTATTTTTTCCCTGCCAAAATATGCAAGGAAAAGCAACACAAGCCCTGCAGCTTTGGGGGAAGGGCCAGCCCTGCAGCTCTTATTATCTTTGGATGGGAAAAGGGAGACAGACAGAGACACTGTTGATACCTCGGATATTTCTAGATCCTACCACTGCCCTACCAAGGAAGTCTGAAAGATAAAATACCATTGGAAATATCACATGGGCCATTAAAAAAAAAAACCCACTCTAAGAGTCTAATTTGCTTATTATCAGCATCTGGAGTTTCTTGGATGTAACCAGCTTGAAGATTGTGCTGGTTACACAGCTCACGTGCTGCTCTACACAATTTAAACCAGCACCAAACCTTCACCTGGGGGTTCACATCTTCCTAAACACATCTCTGGTGTCAAATATTTTATGGACTTGAACGTTTCCTTGCACTTGGGATGTGACCTGACATCCAGCTGTGCACCCAGCCAGGGTAGGTGCAAGCAGGGTAAGATTTGGGGTTTGTGCTCTTCTCTCATGGTTCACAACTTGGCCCACAATTTTCTGACTGAGCAGATAAAGGTTTGGCATTGACCAGTTCACAGCTGTGTGATGGTTTGACAATACAAAGCTCAGAAGTTGTTATTTTGTGGGATCAGTCCCATCCCCACCCTGCCTCAACCCTGACCAACAAAGGCAGAATTGCCAAGTGCATCAACTGAAACCACCACGGATCCATCATCCCTAAATCCACGGCTCAGCACTGTGGATGCTCTTCTCCAAGGATACATTTAAAATGGGGGCTGATATTAATTGCTCTGCTGAAAAGTCAGACAGAGAGCAAAGCAAAGCTTCAAAGATTTATTTAATTCCCTCAGAACAAGACACAAAGTCCTTAAGTCTGTTTTCCATTAGAAAAGAAGTAGCCCAAAGAGATTCCCATTGTTCTCCTGCTTCTGGGGTCAGTTTCCCAAACTTACATCTCAGCACAGTGGGTCTGGATGGAACCCAAGGAAGTCCCCCAGAATGCTGGGCTTTTGGAAAATGAGAGTTTATAAAGCATCACTTTTAGGCCTTGTTACTTCAGAGGATTTCCCACACGTCCCCTTGCAATGATCCCAGCACAAATTCCCAATCAGGCCGAGGATGTGGCATCCTGTACCACAGGTTATGGGACACAGCAACCACATGGGAATGGCAGGAGTTTGACAAGGCACACACAGCCAACCTTTGGCTCCACAAAGTGTCCCAGAGACTCGGGACACAGAGCAGGTAAATACAATCAGAGAATCCTGGAATGGTTTGGATTGGAAGAGACCTGATGCTTTCTCATTCTACCCCCTGCCATGAGCAGGGACACTTTCCACTAAGTCCAGGGTGCTCCAAGCCCCATCCAGCCTGGCCTGGAACACTTCCAGGGATCCAGGGGCAGCCACAGCTGCTCTGGGCACCCTGTGCCAGGGCCTCACCACCCTCCCAGCCAGGAATTCCTTCCCAATATCCCATCTAACTCTGCCCTCTGTCAGTGGGAAGCCATTCCCCCTTGTCCTGTCACTCAGGCCCTTTTCCAAAGTCCCTCTCCAGCTCTCCTGGAGCCCCTTTAGGCACTGGAAGGGGCTCCAAGGTCTGCCTGGAATCTCCTTTTCTTCAGGCTGAACAGTCCTAAACCTCTGTCTTTCCTAACAGGAGATGTTCTCCAGCCCTTTTATCATCTTCCTGGCCCTAAAATAACACCAGCTCCATGCTGCTGACATCCCTGGGGCATCCCCAGCCATCAAACCAAAGGAAAGCTGTCAGGTTTTCATCCACAGCTCCATAAAACAACGGGCATCTGTTCACCGACTCCAGCGCGACACAAACCCAGACTTTACAAACCCAGAGTTTATCCAAAGCAATTCTTTCCAGCTCAGGAAAACCGAGGCTCCCTGGCTGAGGGACAGGCCCTGCTGCTTTGTGCACGTCGGCTGTCCCGCAAACTGCCCCGAGCAGCCCTGCAGTGGCAAAAATGCTCTTTTTTTTTTTTTAATTCTTTTCTTTTAATTCTTTTCTCACCGAGATTGTCCCACGGAAGGAGCCTGGCTCAGCTCTGGAGACCACACGTGGGTCTGACAGGAACAGGACTTGCTGTGCTGATGGTCTGGGAAATCCCTCCCACCCCTTGACAGATGTTCCTCCAAACGCTTCTGCTGATGGAAACGACACCTCAGATGAACATATGGCTGTGTTTGTACCAGCACTGCTTTAATTGTTCCTGCAAGGTGCTTTAAGGACAGGCTGGACCACAAAGGGATCATTACAAAGCTTTTTATGAAAAAATAGGCTCTAGGGTTTATTTTTCCCCCTCTGCAGAGCCTGACCATCCCTGCAGTGTCTGGGTATGAGCCTTGGAGCTGTGGTCCAGGTGCCTGGCTTGAGGACACAAGCTGTCCCCTGCTTCCCTGGGTATCCAGCTGGAAAAGGTCCAGAGAGCTCTAATTAACCAAACTGCTCGTTTACCCTCACAGAGCTGCTCTTCCCAAGGGCTCCACGGGAGATGAGGGAGAGATGCTGTGCCCTGTGAGGGCACATGGATGCAGAGCTGTCAGCTCACACAGGTGCCAGTGTCAACCAGCCCCTCCAATGGTTTTATGGCCAGGTGGACAAAAAGGAGAGTTGAGAACACAAAAGTTCACTGAGACTAGAGCAGGTTTACCAATCCCACAACCACACCAAGAAAGGGTTTGCCAAAGGATGCTCCTGCATCCCAGGCTCCCAACAGATCACTTCTTTCCTCAAGGGTAGGTCTCATTATATATAGTCCCAGCTCTTCTCAAAATAAGGTTTTACCATATGAAAGAAAAAAAAACCCCACTAGGAAAAAGGACCCTCAAGGTGAAAGGGGAGTAGGGACTCCAGGTAAGACTCTCTTCCAGAGGGAAACAATCCAGCTACAGAGCCATGAACAGTTTAAGGCAACAGGAGAGAACATGGATAACAGGGAACACGTGGGCCAGAGAAAAGGGTTAGAAATTCATAGATTCATCTCTATGGTTAGAAATGAATTAAAAAAAGGGAAAGGCAGGAGAGTGGCACCAAAAAAGAAACCCCACCAGGAGTGATGCAGAGCTGCCTTTCAGTGCTCCAGCCCTTGTGTTTTCTGGCCTTATTTGTGAAACACAAATAATCCAGCCTCCTCCGTCAGCAGCCAGATCCGGTGGAATTACATGTCTGAAAACTCTCGGTAAACAGAGGGAAAGCTGTGGAAACACAGCTTAGGGCAACGTGCATTAACAAGGGGGCCTTTATCACTCAACCTGGCACAGGGAAGCTGCTGGCCCTGGCTGGGGTCCGTGCAACTGGTGTGTGTTCCATGGGCTGCAGGCTGGGGATACCCCCAGCTCCATCCACGGATGCAGATGGGACCCACTGGAAACAGGCAGGGAGAAGGGATGCTGGCACCCATCCCTGTCCCTTCACAGGGCAGCAGAAGGGAGGGTGAGAGTGAAACATGTAGGAATCACCCTTCCCCTCAGTGCTGAGCATCTGCCTTCACCTCTGCATAAAATCCCTGCAATGACACTGACGTGCACCACGTTAGGCACGGGAGAGAGGATTTCCAGCCACGGGAGCACATCACCCACTGGAAAGAGCAGCAGGCAAGAGCTGACCCCATTTCAGGGAGTTGATGGAAAATGCTGAAATCAAATCCAGCTCACCCAGAAAGCAGGAGCTGAGCTACAGGAATGAGGGAGAGCAATTGTCTGGCCAGACCAGAGGATCAGCATGCTCCCTTCTGGCTGGAGGATCTAAGGATATGAAAGTATTTTCCAGACCAAAAACATAACACGTTTATTTTCAAAGATCTCCTGTTAAGGAGAGCCCTGTTCCTACAGGAACAAATTCCCACCTCTGCTGAAAAGCATTTCCAAGCCTTTTGCAAGGAAACCCCAGGGCAGAGGGGTCTGCAGAGCATCTCCCCCTTTATCCACATCTGCATGGGTGAGACAAATGCTCCTTGCAAGCAGCATGAACGGGGGGCTCACAGTTTTTGGCCAAGATGGCCACGTCAGGCACCCCCCCAAAGCAGAAACCTCCACTCCCATCTCTCCCTCCTTTACTCACATGAAGGGTGGCAAAGCCACTGCAGCCTCCTGCTTCCACAGTGTGCTCAAAATAAATTATTATAGTCAGTCCAAATAAATTACTGTACTCAGCTCAGACACCTCAGCTCTTGTTTCCAAGCTATTCTTGACCAAAAAGAAAATAACTCAGAAAAATTCAGGTGGAGCTTTATTTATTTTTTTTCCTAACCAAAGAAACTTTCCTTCTACTTAAACCTGCCTGATGACAGGAGGGGAGTCAGGGCTCCTGATGAAGAGCTGCAATCCACTCTGACAGTCAGATAAGGAAAAATAAAGAGTCTTCCAAATGCATTTCCTGAGCAGGGACCTGTAATGTGTGACTACAGAATCCCAGGATGGTTTGGGTTGGAAGGGACCTTAATGATCATCTCATTTCACCCCCTGCCATGGGCAGGGACACCTTCAGCTATCCCAGGGTGCTCCAAGCCTCATACAACCTGGCCTGGAACACTTCCAGGGATTCAGGGGCAGCCACAGCTTCTCTGGGAAAGCTGTGCCAGGGCCTCCCCACCCTCTGAGCAAAGAATTTCTTCCTAACATCTCACTGAAACCTGTCAGCTTAAAATGATTGGATGGTTTAGTCCATGATGAGGACTCTGATACAGAAGGATGGGAAAGACAAGGCTTTGCTTTGAAAGCTGGATATTGAATATTCTTCCTACATTTACCCTTCCAGCTGTACAGGTGCCTTTTAAAGCCACGCTGGAAGACACCAGAACATTTCTACGTGCAGGTTAAGAGGCACCATCCCCACACCACACTTGGTGCTTACTGCAGCATTTTCCATCCAAAGACCTCAGAGTGAATCCATTCATCTTCCCAGTTCCTCTTAGAGAGAGAGGAGAGGACCAAGAAACAAACCTGGGCTAAAGATGAAACTATCCCACCAGGACTGCCTTCAGCACAGACCCTATATGTAATTTAAAATTTCTTTCCCCCAGGCCTGCAGGGAAGTGTCTTTGCAATAGGGAGCACACAAAAGGTCAAGCAGCAAGTCAGATGTTGATGCTCTGACTTCAACCTGTGCCTGCCCAGGCAGGAGCTGTGTGCTGTCCAAGTCCATCCCAATGTGATTTTTGAGCTCAGAAGATCAGGTTTTGCCATCTGAATCCAAGTACAGGACAAGGCTGGATATCTGGGATGCAGAGATGTGGGTCACAGATCCAATTTTTCTCTTCCCCCAGTACCAGAGTATCTCCCCCCAAGTCCTGCAGCTCCTGATGACTTGGTTCAGAAGCAGGAGCAGGGATGTCACAGGTGAGGTGGAAATACACAGGGCAGCAGATCTGGTGGGAGGAGGAGCAAGAGGAGCAGCTCCAGTCATTGCAGATGCCATGTCCCATTCCTGCCCCAGGGCACAGCCACTTACCCTGTGCCTGCAGGAGCCAGCTCCTAAATTTAAAACAGCCAGAGAGCAGCTTTGAAACAACTGGGATATGTGTGCCAGAGGAGAAGAGAACACATCCCCACTCTTTCCTTCAGCTTCTCTCACAGTCCTGGACGTGGGGAGCAGCTCTGGCACCCACCAGACAGTGCCTACATTCCCATTTGCCTGCCAAAATCAGCATGGCAGCAGCTCCAAGGGGTCTGGATTAGGGGCATCAGTTCCTAGTCTGGGATATGAGGGATCCCACAATCTGCAAAGGGTCCCCTTGGAGGCATCTCACAGCAAGCCTGGGTGGGCAGGCACCTTCTCACCTAAGACACCCAGAATTCCCATCCATCCCACTTCCAGACTGGAACTGTGCAACAGTTTAGGCTGGAAAAGATTTGAGACCCAACACTGCCACGGCCACCACTGAACTGTGTCCTCACAGGCCACATCTACACATCTCTGGAGTACTTCCAGAGATGGAAGCTGGAATTCAACCACAAGGTCTGCACAAGGTCTGAAGGGTCTCCAAAAGACTCCAGGTCAGAGCCAGAGGGGATCCCTCAGCTGAGGAAAAGGAGGGAGAGGTGAGGTCCACCTGGGAATCCCTTGACTTAGGCTGATGCACCCTGGTCCTCTGGGAAGTCAATGGGGAACCCTGCACAGGAATCTTGGCTTGCACAGGGACCAGTGTGTGCTAAAAGAAAGAAAGAAATGCACAGAACGGGTGGTGCACTGGGAAAAAAAAAATAAAAAAATGAACCCAAGAATCCCAGAATGGTTTGAGTTGGAAGGGACCATGAAGACCACCTGCAATTCCCCTGCCTTGGGCAGGGGACACCTTTCTCTACACCAGGTTGCTCCAAGTCTGAGCTCCAGCTGTTATTTCAGACAGAAAATGCTTCCTCTCTCACAGCAACACAATAAAATGAGATATTTCTGTGGCTTCTACCTTGATGGGAAAATGGCCAGAGCTGAGAAATGCCACAATGAGCCTTGAGTGAGCCCTTCCCATGCTCCACTGCCTGCCTCTGGCACTAGGGACACAACAGTGTCCTTCAGCCCTAAGAAGCATTTCCTCTCCTTTTTCCCCCCCTCATTACCAGACACCACCAGCCACAGGAACATCTGAGAGGAAGCCAGATTTATTTAAAAAAAAAAAACAAAAAAAAACCAAAACAAAACAAAAAAAAAAAACCCAGCTTTTTTTGGTAAAAAAGCTGGTTTTTCAAAAACAGTTGGAATGTCACACAGCCCAATTCATCCTCTATTTGACAGTTAAGAGGAAACCAAAATCCTTTGGACAGAGGGAGGAGAATTGCAGCAGCTCCAGCCCCAACTGTCCAGTTCCATCCCACAACCCTGAAGGTTTTTCCTAAAACCACAAACCCTTTTTGCTCAGGAGTGAGGATGCACAGCCCATGCCACCATAGCCCTTATTTCCCTAAACACACCCCTAATGTGATTTGGTGTTTCCACCCTGCCAAAAGCACAGAAAGCCCGAGAGAAGAGGGGCTGCAGCATCCCTGCTCCCTCCCTGGCATGGAGGACACAGCAAGCCACTTGTCCTTCAGTCCCCAGTGTGCAGGCTGATAGGGAGGAAAAGAAAATCCACAGTTACAAAATCTCCACCCTAAACAAGCAGAGAGATGTAGGATGGAAGAAGGAAGCTGTGCCCAGGCTGGGTGCACAAGAACCCCACAAGACACCAAGAAGATGATTTGGGACCCACCAAATCAGCCTCAGGAGAGCACAACAAGAAGCAGCAAGGCTAAGAAAGGAGGGAAAACCACTGCACACATCCCCCAGTTTTACAAGCTTTTTCCAACTGCTAAAATAAAAAAAAAAACCCTGAGCAAATTTAGCAAAACATGTCAACAAGTTCTATGTTATAGCCCAGACACACGTGTTCTCCTCAATAAGATGCATTTTTAGAAACCTTCTTTTGCAAAACCTGCTGGTGTTGGTGGGCCTTTTGTTTTCTTTGCTGGTTCCAAGTACTCACAAGCATCCTGGAGACTTTAAAAAAAAAAAAGGGCCATTTTTAGACTTGCATGTGCAGAGAAGACTAAGAGAGTGTCACCATGTGTCTGAGGTGTTAAATCCCCCAAAACCATATGCTGATGATTGCTCTAACAAAAGAGATTGCAATGATAAAAGGAAGCCTTATGTTCAAGTACCCGTTAGTCGTGCTAGATTAGAAATTACCTCACAACCCAGTCTTTAGAAAAAGGCTTTAAAAGCACAGGATTTCTCCTTAATATGAAAGCAATGAACTGATAGCTACTCATTATTGAATTACTCATTCAGATTTAACAGCAGCACAAGTACAAAGCTTCTCATCTTCTGTGTCCTCTTGACAAACTACAGGGGGAAGGACAGGAGGCAAATATATCCCATGGGATTCACATGTAAACCCCAGTCCCAGAATCACAGAATGACTGGAAAGACGTCTGAGATCACTGAGCCCCACCTTTCACTGTCACCACCTCAACCAGACCAGAGCACTGAGTGCCACAGCCAGTCAGGATGTGAATGAACACTTGAACACCTCCAGGGATGGTGAACACCTCCAGGGATGGGTTCCACAAGAACCTGGGCTGCCCTGCTGAATGGGAGGTCAAGGATTTGCTGGCTGACCAATACAGCATAGCCCAGGGCAGGAGAGGAAAAAAAAATGGGCCACATATTAAACAACTAGTGCCAAAACTAGTGCTGATCAAACACAAAGGAGTGGGTGGACACCTCCATGCCCAAGACCAATGTGGCCAGACAAACCATCCCCTGAAATAGCTCCTTCCCAAACCTGGCTTTGGTTTCAGCTCCAGCTGTTCCCTCACACATTGCTCCTCCTTAAATAGTCTCCCTTCCTCCTTCCTAGGGGATGATTTGCCCCACAGGATGACAGCAGGCTGCACTATCAGGAGGAAACTAAAATAGACTTTCACTAAGATTAACGTCCCACTAGCAGCTGTATTACAGTGAAATGCAACCACCTGGAGGGTTAATAAATATACAGATGGATTAATACAGAGACTGAAATTTATAAACAGACTGAACACTTCATTTCTGCAGTGAATTCCCCAGGAAGGAGGAAGGTGGGAGCACCCACAAAATAAGGAATACACCACCCAGGCAGAACAGCCGTGCACATCATGAAGTATCAGGAAGAAATTCTTCCCTGTGAGCGTGGGGGGGGGGGCCTGGCACAGGGTGCCCAGAGAAGCTGTGGCTGCCCCATCCCTGGAAGTGTTCCAGGCCAGATTGGATGGGGCTTGGAGCAACCTGGGACAGTGGAAGGCATCCCTGGCCATGGCAGGGGGTGGGAATGAGATGATTTTTCAGGTCCCTTCCACCAAAGCATTCCGGTAATTCTCCATCTGCAGCATCAGCGCTGGAGGAGTGTGAGGATACAGAAACAGGAAGGAGCTAACAGTGTTCTTGTCATTTACCACCCAATGCACAAAATTAGAGCTAATAAAGCAAAGCAAATCTGAGATGCATTTTTGGGGCAGAAGGGACCAGAAGGCAGGTGGTTCAATACCCTAAATGAGTGTCCTTGCACACATCCAGAGCCTTCCCAAGCAGTTTCTGGAGAGGTGGCTGCTGCAGTCTGGCTGTCTGCAAGCAAGTGATGCAGATCAAGCACCCAGCAGCACTGCAAAACCAGCTATAAACACACCTGAACCTGGAAAATGGGAAAGAAAACGAACCTGGACATTGAGATTACTCTCGGAAAGACCAACTGTCCCTTCCCAAGTAACAGCAACGCAAGCAAGGATTTGCATCTATAAAGTCAAGCTACAAGAATGAGTTTGTGCTCAAGTTGTGGTTCACCACCCAAAAGACCCATCTCAGGAGAAGCAGAGCGCTCAGTGCAGGATCAGATACAGTTATCTCCAGAAGCTGCCCTGTTATCTGGTTGCACACACAGTTCCTCCATAGGATACGTGGTGGTGGGGTGTGAAAAATGGTAAAGCCACCCTTAGCAACGTGAAGGCATCTATGAAACACCAGCCTCGTGTAACAGAGCAAACACACAGTGGGAAAAGCAGCTGGTAAAAAAAGAGGGGGAAAAAGCCCACTTCCTTGGCAGGATTTATTTCCAAATGATGGTTGCTCAAGCCTACTCGGGGATTCAGTACGTCAGGAGCAGCTCCCGTGCATGAGGATGAATGGTGACTCAGCAGGTAAAAGCTGTCAAAAACACATCCCAGAATTGAAATGATTAAAAAAAAAAAAAAATCAGGAGGAAAAGCTATAAGCACCTCGAGCAGTTTTGCTTTGTGCACTGGTTGGATGCCAGGGGAGCCCCACTGCCACCCCCAGCACCCACAGGGGTTCCCTCCTCCAAAGGCAGAGCCACCGATGTCAGCGGGATCCCCGACCCCAGGAACCACTTTGGGATCTGTGTCTGCCCCAAATACAACGTGCCATGGGATCCCAGCACCTCTGCATTTCAGATGGGATGCTAAAGACAGCCTTGCACCCCACTCCAGCCTTCACTGCACATTGCTCCAGAGAGGACAGGAGTGTGACTTCTTAATGCACATTCAGACAAAAATACTTCTTTTTTTTTTTTTTTTTTCTTTTTAACACTGCCTTTTTTTAATTTAAGTTTTATTTAAAAGTCAAAAATCCCAGCCAACATGAAAGGCTGGATAAACACTCCTCCTTTCCCCAGCAGAAATTACAAAAATGCCTTTGAATTTGTTTTGGCAAGAAACAATGTTTTTTATGAAAGAGCTTCATTGAAAAGTCACAATTTGGAATGTATTCATCTATTCTACATTTTTTAAAAAGTTTTAATTACCACTTTAGGAGTATTTTGACATAGTTTATGGTTTGTTAGATTGTGCTGTGTGCTACAAATGCCAAACACACCTTTTGGAAGTGCCTTATTATTGTATTAATGCAAAATGCTGGGCTTGTGCTGCCGAGAATCGTGTCGGCAAATGAAAAATAATAAATTAATTCCATTTGGAGAAAACGCTGCCATTTATAACCCAGCAATTAAGAACAGATTTAATTTTAGATATTGCTGCACCCTTCAGCTTAGCAAGTTATTCAGTACCAACACTGGTACTATCAGTGTATGCTCAGTTCTTTAAAAAACAGACCCAGGCCAACTTCTCACCCCTTAAATTAGCGATGCTAGACATGAAAAGTTAATGCTGCTTTCCTCTCTCCTGAAAGCTGCAACATATGGATTCTGCTTGGGGAAAAAAAAAAAGAAAAAAAAGCAGCACATGCTGGGATTTCTACTATAACAGGCCAAATTTTATCAGCCACGGGCACGTAAGGAGTTAACAAAAAACTCCAAACCTCAATGGAGCAAGGCAGTGTTTGCAAACCAGGGGGTGTATTTTGAGGGAGAGGAAAAGAGCCCAAATCCTGGCTCTGCAGAGATACCCACAGCCCCATCTCCCTCCCCAGGGCCAGGCAGTGCTGCAGCAGGAGATGGAGAGAGGGAAAACCCCTTTTTATTTGGCTGCGGCTCTGCCAGCGGGAAGGCGATGCCCAGGGAGGGCTGGTGCTGCGGGCAGGGCTCCAGCTGGCACCGAGGGGATGGGAGGCTGCTGGCTGCATCCC
Source organism: Vidua chalybeata (assembly GCF_026979565.1). Lineage (NCBI taxonomy): Eukaryota > Metazoa > Chordata > Aves > Passeriformes > Viduidae > Vidua > Vidua chalybeata. Next base: position 3,306,844 of record NC_071535.1, on the reverse strand, counting down.
ACACAGGGAACACTCAGAGGGACCAGCACCTGCATCCCTGGCAGTGATGGGGCAACCCCCGGGGACACCCTGAGAGCCAAAGGCTGGCAGGAAACGGGACCTCAGTGGCTCCCCCGGGGCACACGGCATAAAACGCTGTCACCAGCGGCGACCTGGACACCATGAAAACAGGCTGTGGCCAAGGAAAGGGAAGGGAAATAGGAGCAAGGACATGGGAACTCCCCTTCCCCCACGTGTCCTCACAGTGTCACCAGGCTCCCAGGCACCTCCAGCAGCAGGAGAGCACAATGTACGGAAAGAAGGGACGCGCACGGGTTGTGGCAGCGGTCCAGACTTGGAAAGCAAAATTAACACATGTGGGAAGGGACAAGGAGGGACAGAGCTCTCTGATGATGGCAGTGGGGCCCAGGGCATCCCCTGCAGCACTGAGGTGACACGGTGACACCTCTCTGCTATTGTCACAGCAGCACAGCTGCCAGGCCACGCTGTGGGATCCCCAAGGGTGGCCTGACCAAAGCCAGGTGTGATTTTGTCACACGAATGCTGTGGGCTCGCTGCAGGAAAAGCAGGATAATGCTCCGGGCTTCTCGTTACACGGGAGGCCAGGACAGGCAGCACACCCAGAGCTGTGTGAAAATAGCCAAGTTTGGGGTTTTTTGACATGGAGATGATGACGACAACACTCACCACAGTAAGTCTTAACAGTGCAACAAAAAGATTTTGTGAAGCACTAAGGGGATCCCCCCCAAAATCCCAGTACCAAGCTGGGACAGAGCGGCAGAGCTCACACAGAGAAAAGCTCTCTGCATCCTTGGGATCCTGCCATGGGTAAACCCAGATAAACCAAGTGATAAGGACTCAAAAACCCCCAGAGGGACTTGCCAGCCCCCAGAAGAACCAAGGGCACCTTCACCACACCCTTGACCTGCCACAAGCCCTCTTGGGTCACACGTGAAAGCAAGTAAAACTAAATTAAACCTCGGCTTTTATAGGGCTCCCCCTTCTCTTTGGACAAAAAAAGAAAAAAAAAAAAATCCCCAAGCACATATTTTTATTTATCAAGATTCCAGCACTCTCTTTTCCTGCTACATCCTTCTCAAAGGCTGTACTGAGGAAGATTGCTGCACTAATTGTAAGTCTCTAGAGAAACAGGCTTTCCTCTGCTTTCACACTGGAATTAGTTACGCTCAGCCTGACCTTGCATTATTTTTAAGCTCTGCAACATTAAAAGAAAATTAAGAGAGACTTGTTAAATCCCTTAAAAGGTAAAACAACCCTATTGCTCCAGGTTTACACACACAAAAAAACTCAAACCCAAACCAAAAACGAGCTCTTAAATCACAACTACCACTTTAATGTGGTAGGATTTAGTCTTATATTTTAAATTCATTCATTTCTCGTTCACTCAAACAATCACACCAGCTTTAATGAGCTCTCCCTATGAAAACTCCAACAACAAAGGATCACATTTGCTCTTGTTCCAGAGCTCCACACACCTCAAAAGAAAATCCTAAAGCATCGTGTGCTTCTTAGCAGTCAGATTACCAGCTTTTAATCCTCTCTGCCAGATGTATTTTTAATCTTTTTGCATGTAATAAAGCAAATTAGTGTAATTGTATGGGTAAACTGAATCAAAATAGGCACATAAGATTAAAAAAACCCTGAATTTGGTTATGTTTTGCAGATGTGGCAACTAACAGAGCTGGGAGCTGAATCAGCCCTGCGGGCACGGGCAGAGGGAGAAGCTGCTGCAGGGTGAGTGAGGAGCTTCATCAGCCCTTGGCCACAAGTCATGGGCTTGTTTCTCCTCTGGGTCCCATGCAAGGGACCACACCAGCTCCTGGATGAGCAATCACAGCATGGTTTGGGTTGGAAGGGACCTTAAAGACCATCCAGATTCAGCCCTTGCCATGGGCAGGGACACCTTCCACTGTGCCAGGTATCTCCAAGCCCCATCCAGGTTGCTCATCCCTCCAAATTGACACTGCTCTGGCTGTCTCAAGCCACCCCTGTAACTCATTATGCAGGTTCTTTGCTGTCAGCAGCTTAGATGGGATATTGGGAGTACATACTTGGCTGTGAGGGTGGTGAGGCTGCAGCACAGGTTTCCCAGAGAAGCTGTGGATGCCCTTCAGGTATCTTCTCACAGAAGCCACCCTGCTACCAAAATTTTGCCAGGCAAACTCAACACAGCCCAGGGAAATGGATCCTCCAGCCAGGAGGATTCTGCTGTAGTTCAGTAGGGGTGTGGGCTGGACTCCCAAATCTCCCAGATTGAGATTACTGACTGCTCAGGGCAGTGGCAGAAGACACCAACTACTCCCACTTTAAAACCAGAAACCAACTGAACATCAATGCTGACATCCAGTGTGGCTTCAGGAGGGATTTAAAGAACTTGGGCTTCTTCGTTCCCTAATCCCACACCATTCCCCACTACCAAGCAGGATGGATTTCTAACAATGCAAAAGCATCTGCGCACATTTTTGTAATTATTTCAGACCCAGCAGAGAGCACCCTCCCCTTTCTGTAGGGTTAATCTAAAGAACAGTTGCCAAAATGCTGAGAACACAGAGGAACAATAGCTCCTCTGATGAAATTCCTCCACTCCATAGAGAAACCAGTATCCTCCAGCTGCTGTGGCTTGTCCAGAGAGATCTCCGAGTGTTTCCCGGCTCCCATAAATAACAGGAGAGAAAAAAAAATATTACAAACTCAAAGATTCGAGCGCAGCTTGCAAAAAATGACTGCAGAGCCCTTGCATCTAAGCACAACACAAGTTTTATTAATGCAACATTTGCCTTGTGTGACATATAAACCCGGGACAGCAGTGGAGGGAGGGCAACGCCGGCCACCTGTCCCGGGGATAGAGACTCGCCAAACTTATCAGCACAGAGACCACTTCCAGCAGCTCCATCCCTTTAAATCCTCATTCTCAGTGGAATCTCTGATCAGTCATTTATAAAAGCTGGGAAGCCAGGCTGGACAGCTGAATTACAGCAGCTATTATCCACATATGCCTGAATACCAGCAGACACCTTTATTTATAAAGGCTCTCCGGCTGACCGAGATTTGACATCGGCTACAAAAAGCACTCAGCATCCAACTGGCTGCTCCAGAAGAATGTGAGGAGAGGTTGGCAAGCAGGGGCTAAGCAGACACCTTTGCACAGCTTCCCTGCTGCTGCCATGACTCCTAACCCAGCAGGTTTAAGTAATTGATTTCCTGAGCAGACACACAAAGTTGCACACCTTTGCCTCTTTTGTTATGGATTCAAATGCATTGTTCTCCCCTCATCCCTAATTCTAAAATATTTGGAGTATTTTATCAGGCCTATCCTCTCTCTTTTTAGGGTCTCTGCACTTTACAAGATGCTGTTTGTTGCTTGTTCACCTTTAGGCTCATCCCCACCTGTGAGCTCATTTTCCATGGAAACTGGGAACCTTGACAGGTCACACAAGTGCAAGAGGATGGGGAGGGAGAAGGTGATAAAAAATTCTAGTTGCTCTTGGCAGATTTTCTTTAGCTCTAACGGTCTCAGTGACAATCCCTGATAACAGAAGGTGACCAAAGTGTAAATTCTGCCTTAAACTGACAGAATTCCCAGGAGCAGCACCTGCAAACACAGCCCACGGGGCTCAGCTGGGCCAAGGAAGGCTCTAAGTACCCATCACACTCCTGATCTACTGTAATAACCTGAAACAGGAGCTGGCACCTCTGCCAGGACACAGATTGGATCCAGTTCCCAACAGGGCTCCAAGGGCTGCCCTGACCCTGCCAGCACAGCCACTGTAAAGAAGGGATTTCCTTGCCTCATTTCTCAAGCAAGGACCATTGAAAGCATCCTCCTCTGACCTCCAAAAGCATCCTTGCTCAGCCTGGAGAAGAGAAGAGTTATGAGAGAGCTGGAGAGGGGCTTTGGACAAGGGATGAAGTGACAGGACAAGGAGCAATGGCTTCCCACTGCCAGAGGGCAGGGATGGATGGGATTTTGGGAAGGAATTCCTGGCTGGGAGGATGGGCAGGCGCTGGCAGAGGGTGCCTAGAGAAGCTGTGGCTGCCCGTGGACCCCTGGAAATGTCCAAGGCCAGGCTGGACAGGGCTTGGAGCAGCCTGGGACAGTGGAAGGTGTCCCTGCCCGCAGGGGTTGGAACAAGGTGAGCTTTAAGGTCCCTTCCAGCCCAAATCATTCTGGAAGTTTGTGATCCTTCCTGCTCCCAGCACCCATCCCTCCCTCCCACGGCAGCAAAACCCTCAGCACAACCCTCCAGCTAAAATCCCCTACAGATGATGAAAATTAGAGAGCTGAGAGCAGCAGGAGCAGCCAAGTGATCTCGGGCATCCCTCACAGCACAGCCTGGAGCTCTGGGGAGGTTTTCCTGAGGGGCTGCTGGATGGGATCCCTGTGGTGCCACCCTCAAGCCCCCAGCAGCAGTGTCAGGAAGGAGCTGTGTGCTGTCCCTGCACTGCAGAGTAAGTTGTTATGGTTACTGAAGGGTTTGTTGGGCTTTTTTTCCTCTTCTTCTAAAAAGAATTCTTATCAGTTTAACATAATACCACCAGTCAATAACAATTCTTATCTTAAAAGGTCACTCAGGTAGTTATAACTCAACATTTCATCTATGTTTGCATTATCTGGAGGGAAACAGCCAGGGGACTTTGTATTTTTTTTAATAATTCACTTCTTTGCAACTCTAAGATTTTAGAAAAACCCTACCCAGAACCAAGCCGACCCTGTGGCAACTTGAGTACACTGGGGAACAGTCAGAAAAAAAGGTAGAAAAATCACATTGATGTTTGCTGCATGAGGAACAAGAGGAATATCCCAACAGGAAAACTGAAAAGCAGGAAAATGTATGGACACAGAGTGCAGCTGCTGCAGAAACACCGTGTTCTGTTTGTAAATGTCAGATCAGCCAAGTTTCACCACAACAAATGTTGTGGGGTTTTCCCTCCACATTTCTCTCCCCAATTTCTTCCTTCTTCAATTCCCATTGCTGATAGGGGACAGAGAAAAGGGGACGACAGGAAAAACCCAGTGACAAGAAGAACTGATCTGTGATGTTCAGGGTTAAAAACACAGGAGAAAAAAAAAAAAATGCAGCAGCATGGAAAGTGGGTTTTAAGATGCTTCTGGCTAAACCTGGTTAAACCCTGTTTTATCCACCCACTCAATTTCTTCTTATAACAACAATTAAAACTCCAAACACAGCACATGCCCATTCCCCACCAGGCAGCAGCACAGCCAAGGAGCAGGAGAACTAACTGCTTAAAAGAAAGGCAGGTCTGTGGCTTGCCTGAAACAAGTTGTATTTATAAAAAAAAAAAAAAAAGCAATCTGGAATTAATTATTTGTGAGGATCAGTAACAGAAGAGAAGCTTTTTGAAGCACCCCATGCTTCTAAAGCAGGGCAGCCTTGCTTGAGAGCAAAGAGTGGAGCAGAGCTGCTGAATCCTGCAGAGGACAGTCACAATATTAACATTATTTTAAGTAAAATAACATCTCCAGGCATGACAGCTCAACAAGCTGGGCCACATCCAGCTCCTGCACGGAACAGGGAAGGCTTGCAGGGGTTGTGGCAGGAGCTGGCTGAGCTCTTGGTTCAACAGAGCTATCAGCATCACCCATCTGTGTTTTCCACCTTGGACAGACCCTTGCCCACAACGTAAAATGACCCTGAATTTGTGGTAGCACCTTTCTCTGCCCCAGAATAATCCACAGAATAATCTCTGTGGATTGTTCTGGCAGAACACAAGAAAGTGTTTGCACTGCAGCTCAAGCACTGCAAATGCCCTGAGAGGCCTGCCAAGGGCAGCAGCCTGGGTGAATGGTAGAGAAACACATGGTTTACACCCTGGCTTCAGCTCAGAGAGCAGAAATCTACAGCAAGCTCCAGACAGGAGTGCTGAGCCCAGGAAGCCTCAGCTGAGGTGCTGCAGCACACACCTGCACAGAGCCCATCAGAGAAAGCAGGGTAAAATTCAGACACCTTCACCAAAACCCTTGATACAGCCATGCCATGGAGTCACTGTGTGTAAATACATCCAGAAAGCCCCACACTGATCAGGGCATCTTCATGGGTGAGCCTGTGCTGGAAAATCCTTCACTCCCAGCTCCTCCTGCTTCAGCCAGGTGTGTTTGTCTCCTGCATGGAGAGCCAGGAGAAGCTCATGCACCTGCCTCACACAGCCAGGTCCTGCCAGGTACAAAACAAACTGGGTTTCTGTCTCTGCAGCTGGCCCACTCACCCCAGCCAGGCTCATTTTCTGCTCAGCACCCAGAACCAGAGCAAACCAAGCTGCAGAGCTGTCCTGCTATGGGTGAGACCATCCCATGGTCTGCCCCATCAGAGAAAATCCAGCTTGCAATCCCTCTGTGCCAGAAACACAACTCCCTCTGCCCACAAAACCCCTTCCAAAGAACAGCCAGCAACACCTTCTCCACCAGAGAATCCCAACCCTGTTTTGATGAGCTCCTGCCCTTCCACTTAATGCATCTGCTGCGGAAGAGGAAGCCAGGAACGGATCTGCTCACTCCAACCTCAACTTTATTTGTAATTACTGGGCCACGATGGAAAGCCACTGGCTTGGCTGGTTGCCACTGCCCAGCCCGCACTCAGCAATGACCTCTGCAAATCTCTGTGTCTCTTCCTAGGACCAGAGCACTGGAAAGATTAAACACAGCATTTTTTAAGGGAAAAGGGATGAACATGCAAGCCTGGGGATCCCTTGCATCAGACCTGCAGCCTCTTCTAGATCCCTCAGCAGCTCTTACGTAACCAAGAGTTAGTAAAGTAGTAATGGTCTTGTTTATTTGGTGAAAATAGGAAATACAAAGGGCACCTGCCCACTCAGAGGTAGATTTGCACAAACACACAGTTCATGTGAGGGCTCATCCCACCGCCCTGCAGACAAAAAGAGCTTCAAACACAACGACCTGTGCTTTGTGTGGGCTCCTGCACTCAGCTGGAACCGTGCAAGAAGCGAGGAGGGAACCGGGGCCATCAGGTGGGAGCCCCAAAACACAGCCCTGCAGTACAGCAGCTGCTCCCCTCTGTGATGAACCCAGCCCCGGGGCTGGGGTGCAGTGGCAGTGCCAGGGGTGCCCTTTCTCCCAGCAGTTATCTGTGGTAACACTAGACACGAGCTCGGAGTGCTAAAGCACTGACGGATGCGTCCTAAAATAAAGCTGGAGTTCACACTAATCACTATTTCAGTTACACTGATTGCAAGCACAACTCCCAGCTCAGTAAGAAGTGGCTTTCACGGGCCACAAACGGAACCAAGGTGGTTTGTTTTTGGTTTTTTTTTTTTTTTTTATGGAACACGAGAAAAAGAAAGGGCAAAGCTTGAGAAATTGTAGGGAGATGGGAATTCTTCCCATGATCCACAACCTTCAACTGCTTCAGGGGAACTCTGTGGGAAAATACAGCTGACTGGAGCATCAACTACTTTAAAATCAACTGCCCCAATTGCAAATATGTAATTGGTGAAACAGGCATGAAGCTCTGCTCAGATTTGGAGGTCTAACACGCCGAAGGATGCAACTGTGCAGAGGATCATCCACCAGCAACAGTGTGAGCTACAAGCAGAGAGCTTTCCCCACTCATCCATTTAATCTCGTTTGCAGATAAGTGTATTCACAAACTAGATTATTTTAATTGATGGCTCTACAGCTGGTTCCCATTCAGCTCTTGATCTAAAGCTGTTCTCGACCTCTCCCATCAATCTGTATCCTGACAGTGATGCTCTGTGTGCTTCCTCTCCTTCACCAACATCCTCCCTGCACCCACTCTGGTAGGAGAGAAGGAACTTCAGCTCTGCTGCTTTTCCAAGCACAAATACAAGATACGTGCGCAGAAGGAACCAAGGAACAAGCTGGTCCAGGCAGAGAATTCCAGCTCAGAAATGCTTCCCTGCCTCTTTCACATGCACTCCAGCAATGGGATTTTTCCCAGTTGAAGTCAGTGAGGAAATGAACCCTGGCATCAGGCCCCTCACTGAACTACCTGAGAAAATGGTTAAAAGGACACTGCAAAGTATGGAAAGGTCTCTGGGAGAAAGCAGCCCACCCATGAGCAGCCCTCTGACACCACACTGTGCTCCAGGCAGCAAAACAAGACTGTTACCATTAGTTAACTTTTTCCTTCCCATTTTAAGCATTACTGCCTAAAACTTACCACCCTGGCAAGCTCTGCCACGCCCCATCCAAAAGACCTGGCCCTCATTAGCTCTGCCAATGGAGGAGACTTTGTCATTCATGCTGGCAAAATTCCGGGAGCAGGCACAGGAGTGTCTCCTGAACTCCTTTTACTGCAAGGGACACATGCCAGGAACGACAAGGGAGGGAGTTTTTAAGCAAATAGGAGAAAAGACAGAAGAGCAAAGTGCAAGCCCAGAAGAGTCTCCTGTAGGTCCCAGCACTGGGGTGAAGGGGACAGCAAAAGGAAACCTTTGTAATGCCACACCACAGACCTGCCTGCAGCCTGCAGTGCTTCCCACAGCCACTCTGGAAAGCATCCTTAAAAATAAAAATAGCTTTGAATCACAAAAGAACACTGGGTGTGTAGCCTGGCTCAAAGCCCCTGGCTAACACCACTCTGGTACTTCTGTACCCCTACCCTCGATATTTTCCAAAAACCTCAGCACTGATAGCTTTTAGCCCTCAGGTTTACAAACAAAACCTGGGAAAGATGTGTGGCAGCAGGTCAAGCAGCAGCAGGCAGGCTAAAAGCAAGTGTCAGCTCAGCAGATCTGAGGCTTGCCCAGGTCACCCAGAGAAGCTGGGGCTGTCCCGTCCCTGGGAATGCTCAGGACCAGGCTGGATGGAACTCTGAGCAGCCTGGTCTGGTGGAAGCTGTCCCTGTCTGAGGGGTTTCAGCAAGATAATCTTTCAGGTCCCTTCCAACCCTTCTGTGAGTCTGTGATCTCTCCATTTAGGAGTCTCAGCTCCTAATTTTTAATAAGCAGAGCCAGCAGGGCTGCTCACATCCCTCTCCAGGCAGAGACAAATGTGTGGAATGACCACACAAAGCCAATGTCCAGCCCTGCACTTAGAATTCCACATCACATCCAGCAAGCACAGGCTAAGTTCCTCACCCCATCCTCCTCCTGGGCTCCTCCAGTCCCACTGTGTGACAGCCCAGCAATGCCCTCACACAGCCCAAGGACATTTAAACCAGAGCTCAGCATTGCAATGCAACTGTAAGCCAAGAAACATTTTTTTTTTTTTAATGGGAAACACCCTCAAACAGGGCACTGGATGATTTGCCATCAGTGGGGGCCATCGGGGATGAACTACCAAATTTGCACAGTGCAAGGGTAGCAGCTTCCTGATGGGCTGGGAGACTGTCTGTGGCTGGGGTGGCAGCAACAGATGCAGGGCTGGAGCCACAGGGAGCTAAGGATATAAGCAGCAAGGTCTGCAGGAATATGTAATACCTTTTAATAGACCAGCTGGTACAGTTGGGAAAAAAAAAAAAAACACAATCACACAAGCCCTCCTTTGAGCTGGTGCACCTTCATGCTTGGCCATTTTTTCCAGCTGCATCACTTGGTCTATTAAAAGACATTACAGCTCCCTGCAACCCTTGTCTCTTCCTCTGGCCAGTCCTTCTCAGGATGAGGAATCTGGGTCATCCTGATGCTCCCCTTGTGATACCTGACAGCCTGCTGAAATGAAATAAAGATTTTGGCCATAACATATGGAGCAGTTAATGTCCTGTGCACAGGCCAGAGAAAGCTTGTTGTCCTTTAAGGCCAAGAGCTTAAAGCTGTCACTGCTTCCATCAGTGCACGTGGGTGTCTGGACACCTGGAGGACCTACAGGAGTCTTTGGGCACTTTTGTCAACCTTGCAGGAATGAGGAAGCCAGGGCTGGTGGGGCGGATGTGGGACTGCCTTGGGAACAAACTGCAGAGGGGTGCTGGAGTAGATGAAAGCAGATTCTGCACTCAATGCCCAAAGCCTACAGACCATGTGGTATGGACACAGCCCCCACATCTCCTCACTGGGTCTGCAGCCCGCAGAGCAGCCATCCCCAGCACCCCTGGGTGCCCCGGGAGGAGCACAGGTCCCATTCCCACCACAAGGCTCACCCCACTCCTGCCTGACCTTTACTGGTAGCTTAGAGGAGGTCAGCGCGTCCTGACGGCTCCGAGCAGCTGGGACTGAAGCTGCCCAGCAAGGCCAGGCTGGAAGGAAGGAAGGAAGTTATAGCAGGCTTTTAAATAGTGCTGTGCAATACCTGAAACTTCTATTTCTGTGCACGGATGATATGGTTTCCATATTCTCCTCCTTCTCAGCAGACCAAGCCATTCACGCTCAAATTGAATTAGCAACAACCCACGCTCCTCACCAGTTTAAACCATTAAAGCTCAGTGAAGCCACTGTGTGGGACAGTCCCAAGCTGTACATTTTCACCTAAAGAATGTGTAGATGTCCTTCCATGTTTGCTTCCCACTCCTATTTTCCCTTTATAACCAAGCAATGCATTGCAGGTGGTCTTGCAGCCCCAACACCTCCGTGTGCCCCCAGACACCAGTGCAAGCTTCCTGCAAGACATCTGAGGCTGGCAACAAGGTTACACCCACCCCTCCAGGCTCAGGCAGGGAACCAGAGAATCAGGAGGATCCTCAGGGCTTCCTGAGGGTCATACACAGCTGAGCCACCTGGGGTTTGCAGTACTGATGAGGACAGATTGGCGGTCACTATGAAAATACCCTCACACTTGGAAAAAAACCACCAAGATAGAACTCCTTCAAACTAAATATACTTGCTTCTCTGTGGCAATTAACCAGTTACAAATTTTTTCTTCCTTGAGTTTTCCCATCACATCTGCCATTCATCAAGACTTCTCATCTTGAGTCTACCAGGCAAGAAACAACCTGGACACCTTTGCTGAAATGGGTTTTCCTCCACTCCTGGTGCACACACCTGAAGGCTCTGAGCCCAGCACCACCAGTCAGAGAGGATCTCTGAGCTCTGGGCTCCCTTTGGGACCCTGATCTCTGCTGTTGGTGATATTTCCAAGGATGGTGCTCATCCACCACGGACCACAGCAGGGCTGCCACCTCCTCCTAAGGACCATCACACCTAGGAGTAAATTCCAGCTTTCCCACCTTCCCACAGGGTTGGGACAAGCAGCAGGTCCTGCATGCATGAAACAACTCAATTCTCACCAGGAGCCAGCGTAATTCCAACACCTGCTCCAGGACATGAGCCCAGCAGCTTACACTCAGCTGGTGACACCCCTTCCCAGACTGTGGATTTCACAGAAAGGGAACACCCCCTGCCTTACAGCCCCCAGACCAGGGATACCAGTGGGACACCTACAAGCAGGGAGCCACTATTTCCAAGTCAGCAAACACCAGGAAAATGTATCAGGAGCCACCTCAGGCCCCAGCCCAGGAAAGAATCGAGCCTAAATCAGTAATGCAAACACCAGGATTCAAAGAGTAACGAGTAATGCAAGGTTTGATGATGACGTTGCTGTTCAGGACTTGGTGTGATTCCACTGCCAGGCAAGTGACAAGTGCCAGACTGCCAAACAGGCGTGGAACGGGAGTGATTTAAGGAATACAGGTGGTTTTAGGAAGGCAGGACTAACACAGGAGACTAAAAGCTACTTCCCTAACTGAGCCTGGTTACAAATCTCAGCTGAACTTCCCTACACTGCAACAGGATTGCCTGGAAAAGCGCGTGTCCTGCTCTGCAGGATGCATGGATACGTCCATCCCAAGGGAAAGCCATACAGAGGGGATGCTTGGCGAGAAAGAGGAACTCAACAGATCCAGGTTTTGGCACTGGAGTTACGAATGCCCCGGAGGAAGAGATCGTTTTTGGAAGGCACGCCAGGGAGAGCTCAGGCAGCTCCACCAACGCAGCGAGGGCCAGGCAGGAGGCTGGATGCCAAGCTCTGCACGCAGGAGAAATCCGCGCGCCAAGCAAGGTCACCGGGATTACAGGGGCAAGCAGGGATTGCTCACACGAGTGGAGATGGGAAGGGCCCAACCCCTGGTCTGCACCCAGGCTTACACTGAGAAAATGCCACCACACAGGTGGCCCTATGTGACTCTGTGTCCAGGACCACTTCAGAGCCCTGTTTTCCTGCACAATTCGCCTTTCCTGGTGGCAGGAGGCAAATCACCCCCCTCCAAGTCCCTGGCCGACCGAGGGGACACGGCTATTGCCAAACCCACAGCTGGAATGAAAAGCTGAGATGCTGATTAAAATTAAAAAAAAAAAAAAAAATTAAAAATATATTGCTCACACCAACTCGCAGAGGGAATCGCAGCAAACCTGTGCTGAAGCTGGCACGGGAAGCTGCAGATTTATCCAGGAGCAGCCGAGTTTGGAGAATGTGTTCCCTCCCGCCCCCCCCCCCCTGCCCGGGGCCTCCCCACCCAAAGGGATGGATGAGGTTCATCCCTTCAGCTGTTTATAAAAGCAGCAGTATTGCGCTCAGACGCACTCGGCAGCATTCCTCCCTCTCATTCCTGCGAGCTATATAAGGGAACGGCCAATTCCAGCCTCGCTCCCCTGAAGCCAGCCCCGATCCCTTTGCGCCGGAGCAGCTCCAGGCTCGGTTTCCTGCAGAAGGGCTTAAATCCGTCCTCGGTGGAACACGGCGCTGCGCTGGACCTTGTCATCAAATGGCAGCACACAGGCAGCTGCCAAATCCTGCCGGCTCGGTGCTCTAATAGGGAACAGCTGGAGAAGGACCCTGCATTCCTCCCGCCCCGTCCACACCGGGGGCTCTGTTCGGGATCCGGCCGCAAGATTTCCACCCATCACGGAGCGCAGCCGGCCGCTCCCCGGCGCTGCTCTGCCACGCACAGCCCAAAACCCAACAGCTTCCAGCCCCCTGCGATTTTGGTGCTTAGGAATGGGGAGCTTGCTTTGCTTTTTATGGGTTGCGGGATTTTTTTTTTTTTTGTTTGTTTGGGTTTTTTTTTTTTTTTTTTTTTTGAGAGGTGTTGGAGAAACAGAACTGCGCAACTAAATGGCATTTTGCCTTCCCGGCTGATCCTCTGTGTTACAAAAACTCTACTTTAAGCAACTTGCATCCCTGCGTACATCCACACTTAGGAAGGCACACATCTGTAACACACCCCCCGTAAATAAATACGGGAACACACGGCGCAATTCGCACGGCGCTTGTGCCATTCCCATCCTGCCCCAACTCCCATTTACTTCGGAGGAGTTGAGCAACTTGTAATGGCAAATAAATAAAAGAAAAATAACACTTTCGGTAGCCACGCACGTTTTCTGTCCTGCACCCTGCACGCTCAGTAACATGAAACAGTCCACTCATATTTTCTCAGAGCTCTGCTGAAACACAAGGGGGTATTCAGAGCCGCAGGAAAAAAATGCGTCCAAACAGGATCTGAATGATGAAATAGGAATTGCCACATTTAACAGGAAAAAAAAAAAAAAAAAAAAAAAAAGGATAAGCCAGTTGCCCAGACCTTTATACAATAACAGTTCGTCTGAGGTAGCGATGGGCTGCTTCTGCATGTTGCAGAGAGCAAAGCAAGCCACGTTGCCCAAAAGAAGCCTAGAAAATCCAGACTCTACGTGACCTGACTTACTTATTTCACAGGAAACTGCATGGAAGGAGGAAGGGGGGGCACGGGGGAAAAAAAAAAAAAAAAAAAAACCCACCAATCATTCATGCTACCGTAGTTACACCACGCCATGGAGCGGAGTAGTTTGCTGTGAAAAACCAAACTGCAATAAGCCAAACCCCGTTTGGAAAATAAAAAACGTGAGCAGAGAAGCCGTTCCCGCAACCGAGCTGGGGGAGCCCCCCGGCTCCCAAACCGCACCCGTTTCTTGGGGTTGGTTTTTTGTTTGTTTTTTTTTTTTTTTTTTTTAATTTCGACGGCATTAGAGCACCGCCCGAGAAGGCTCGCAGCAAACGCCAGCACTCACCGGGGTTGTTCGCCTCCCCTTCGAGGATGTGGAGCTCGGTGCAGTCTGCCAGGGAATGCTCGAGGCAGAGCTGGAGGAAGCGAGCCTGGGTCCGGCTGACGCGTTTGAGCAGGGAGAGCAGCGCAACAGTCTGCTCGCACTCGTTCCAGCCCTTGAACCACCCGGCCAGCACGCCAACCTGGTCTCGGAACATCATGGTGAGCCGGAGGGACAGCTCTGCGGGGAGAGAATAAATAACCGGGACAGCCTCCCTGCCCCGGCGCCGCTGCCGCCACCGTGCTCGGGTCAGGGGTATTAAAAATAAAAATAATAATAATAATAATAGTGATGATTTAAAAAAAAAAAAAAAAATCTCCTTTGCGACGCGAAGGGCGGGTTTGGTTTCTGGACGCAGCTCTCGGCCTGGGCTGGGTTTTGCTCCCTCTCTTCTGGCTTCGGTGCAGCGCTGGATTCCTGGAGGGAGGGAGCGAGGGAGGGAAGGAGGGAGGTGGTGGGGCCGAAAAAAAAAAAAAAAAATTTAAAAAGCCAAAAAAAGGAAAATCCCAGCGTCAGAGCTGCAGCCAACGAGGGCAAAGACCTCCTCCCGGCGGGGGCTTCACACCTGGAACAGAGAGAGGAGGGGGCGTCAGGGGGGCTGCAGGAGGACGAGGAGGATGGAGAGGAAGGCTCGCACTCAGCCCGTTGCCTTCCTCCCACTCCCCATCCAACGCGCATTCCCCCGCCGTCACCGCGATCCCCCCACATCCAGCACCGCCATTTGGGATGGGGGGGGGGGGGGAGCACCCAGCACAATCCCCCCTCCACTGCGGCACAGTCCCGTCCCCCCCCCCCAAAAAAAATAAAAAAAAAAAAAGTTCTCCCCCGCACACACACACTCCGTATAAAAACACACTCACCTGACTCATACCGGCCCCGGCGATCGGGGGAGGAGGGGGCGGCGCGGCGTTTTTAAGGTGGCCGTGCCATGTCCATGGGATGAAGGGGGGGGAAAACGAGGGAAGGAGGCGGGAAAAGGGAAAAGGGAAAGAGGGGAGAAGGGGGGGAGGGAGGGGGGGGCGCGCGCGCGCTCCGCGGCGCGAGACTGAGCCCGGCCGCGCGCCGGGCCCCTGCTCCCCCATGCCGCTCATTTGCATACGGGTGACGTCATCGGAGGGTGGGCGGGGCCGAGCCGCGCGGCGGAGCGGGGAGCCCGAGGGGGACGCGCGTCCCCCGTGTGTCCCCTCTGTCCCCCCCCCCGCCCCTTTCTGCCACTCCCCCCGGGGATTTTGGGCGCTCCTCCCGCACAGGGAATGCTGGAAAACACTCTCCGGATCCCCTCCCCGCGCCGCAGCCGGCCCGCGGAGCTCCCGCTGGAGGAAACCACCCTCTAGCGGGCTGCGGGGTAATGGCAGGGGGGGATATTTTGGGGGGGGGGGGGGGGGGGGAAGCGCCGCTTTGGGCTCTGGTGGATGTGGCCTCGTCCCCAAATGGTAATTTTTAAAACTTTTTTTTTTTTTTTCCCCCAGAGTTTTGCATATTCGATATACGTGTTAAATATACATGGATTTAACCCCACCAAGCGTGCAGAGACAGGATTTGTGTTTGGGTTATCATTTCCTGTGCAGATTATATTTCCCTTTCCCATTTCTCATTTATTTCCTTTCTTTTTTCCCTTTAAGTTTTTTTTTTTCTTTTATTTCCATCCCATTTCAAGAGAATTACAAGAAGGGAAATGGGGGAAAAAAAACCCCTAAGCACAAGTGTTTGCAAGAAGGCATCGAATACTGAGCATAATCAAATATTTTATAAAGCAAAAATAAAGGTGTAAAGCGATTTTATCTGTGGGCTTTTTATTTGTGGGAGTACCAGTCAGTTTTAAGCCATTTCTTCTTGTCTTGTCAATTCAGGCTGTTGTCCAAAGTGTCTCTCCAGCTCAGAACCCCTTTAGGAGTCCCCAGAAAATGTGATCCGTGCTCAGGAACAAGTGACACTGGTACCTCTCCAGTGCAGTGTGGAGTCCCCATCCCTGGAGGGATTTAAAAGCTGTGTGGATGTGACACCTGGGGACAGGGGTCAGTGTTGGCCTTGGCAGTGCTGAGGGAATGGCTGGACTCGGTGATCTTAGAGGGCTTTTCCAACCTTAACAATTCTATGACCCCATGATTCTGCCTTTGCAGCATCTCCCTGCCCTCATCACTTTGAGGACGGAGAAGCTCAGAGTTAGGAGACAGCCCAGGTGCCAGGACATGGTCTGGGAAGGAGACATGATGAGATCATGGCAAAGGGGGGGCTGAACCCCTCCACCAGTGAGTCACAGAATCCCAGATCTTAAAGCCCATCCCATTCCAAACCCCTGCCATGGGCAGGGACACTTTCCACTGTCCCAGATTGCTCCAAGTCCCGTCCAGCCTGGCCTTGGACACTTCCAGAGATCCAGGGGCAGCCACAGCTTCTTTGGGCACCCTGTGCCAGGGCCTCACCACCCTCCCAGCCAGGAATTCCCAATTCCCAATATCCCACCCATCCCTGTCCTCTGGCAGTGGAACCCATTCCCCCTTGTCCTGTCCCTCCATCCCTTGTCCAAAGTCCCTCTTCAGCTCTCTTGGAGCTGCTGTAGAAATCCATCCCCTACCAGTGGCTGTGTGCTCTGGTGGGGGCTGAAGAAAGGAAAACTCCATGTTTGTGCATCCTTTGGTTGCTTTTAAAGCTACACGTGTCTGAATCTGCCCTTTTTGGGGTGAAAAATAGCAGTGGGGAAACAAAGGCCACCCAAAATCACCGGGAACACCTGGTCCCGTGTGCTGGAGCATCGATCCCACTGCAGGATGATGAGATGAGGATCAGGTAGACATCGAGTGCAAATGGTTCATCTCACCACACTTGGAGTTTGCTTTTAGCTCTCAGTCTGTCTGGTGACTAATTAAACAAACAGGAGTTCCCTGCCAACAAACCCCGGCCATCTGCCTCGTCCTCCGGCTCCATCCCAATAAATGCTCCACCAAGGAGCCCCTTTCCCCTCACCTAAGTGCTGGCAGCCCTGTCGCTGTCGGGGTGTGCTTTGGGATGGCCGTGGAGCCGTGAGGATGCACCATCTGCCGCGCCGGGTGCGCGTCTCGCGCGGGAACGCGGAGCGAGGCTCCCGCGGCACGAGGCGCTCCGGGTGGGAACGCCGCGGGCTCACACCCCGCTAATTTAAGGGTTGCCAAGCTGGCTGTGCCAAGAACGCCTCCCAGGTTTTGCATTTTGCATGTCTAAAGTGGGAACGGCAGCGATGGGAAGGATATTTAGGGCTGAAGCAGCAAACGCATCCTTCTGTGAGGCTGGGCAGGGCGGTGGGAAACGGTGTCCCCCCACACCAGCAAACTCTGGAGGAAAAGAGTAAAAGGACCAAAGCCACGGTTTCTATCCTGTGCTCCGGGAGACACCAAGACGATGCTTACTAATTAATCCAAAAATAATCACCCAGAATTTAGGACCCCACAGTTCCCGTTCCCCAGAATGTCCCAAGGAGGCAGCTGTGGAGGAGTGAGACCCTGACGTAACAGCACACGCCTGATGTTTGGAGGTTTCTATGGTAATTAAAAAACAGATCTGTGACCCGTGGAAGAAATTCCTTGCTGCATTCCGTGCTCTGCAGGGCGGGTGCCCGTGCAGATCCGTGCGATGGAAGAAGGATCCTCAAGCTGGCTGGGAGCAAATCTCCTTCCCTGACTGCAGTGGGGGCACTCACCAACACCCCCGTGGCCAACTCTCTTCCCGGCAGATGGAGAATCCAAAGTGCAGACCACGTGTCCTGGGAGCAAAGACACCCCATGCAAAACACAAGGCAGATTGAGTGGAGAAGCAGGGTAATTCTCTTTTATAAGGTAATTCCTGTGGGACCTTGGGATCTTTGCAGCTCCAGCTGGAGCATTTCTGCAGGGCTGCAAGTCCCTGGGTAGGAAGCAGAGGCTGTTAGTGGGGCTGTGCATTGTCCGTGTTGTTGTGGGCTGGGGCAGAGCAGATGCTGGGCTGGGGTGGGTCATGGAATCACAGAATATCCTGAGCTGGAAGGGACCCACAGGGATCATCCAGTCCAGCTCCCAGCCCTGCACAGACTCCCCAGTAATCCCACCCTGTGCCTGAGGGCATTGTCCAAATGCTCCTGGAGCTCTAGCAGCCTTGGAGCTGTGACCATTCCCTGGGGAGCCTGTTCAGTACCCCACCACCCTCTGGGGGAAGAACTTTTCCTGATATCCAACCTAAACCTGCCCTGACACAGCTCCAGCCACTCCCTGTCACTGCCATAGAGAGCAGAGATCGAAGCTGCACCCTCCATGAGGTCTCCCCTCAGCCTCCTCATCTCCAGGGTCGGTACTGCAACATTTAGATTTTTGTTTACCATTTCAGAGGGAAAATAAGAGGCCTGTAGTAATATTAGCCAAGCAGGTGGTCTAAGCAAATTAGTGAATCCTGACGATTCTCGAGTTCAAAGGAAGCAGTTGCTCATCTCTGTGGAAGCTATCTGATAACATATTTAGCTGAAGAAAGGATGAGTGTATCCACCAGCACACAATGGCCCAGATTTCCTAGCTCATTAAGCCCAAATATTAGTGAAAATACCATGGTAAGCAGGCTGAGATAATGAAATACAACATCACTTCCACTTGCTCCTAAACACAGTGTTGGAATTGGCCACTGGGATGGCAGCATTTCCCTCACCTTGGGTGGTGAAGTGGAGCTGTAAAATTCACACAGAAGAACACCCGTCGAAAAGCAAACTCACACCAAAAAGAAATAGAATAAAATTAAAAATAAAAAGCAAAAAATAAAACCTATGTGGGTCTGTATTTCCAAACTGGATGAGGCAGACATTAAAAAATCACAGAATCCTTGAAGGATTTGGGTTGGAAGGGACTTTAAAGACCATCTTCCAGCCTTAACATGATCTTCCACATGGATCAGCTCTCAGTGTGGATATACAACCACTGCTTCTTAAGCCCTGTTAGTAGAAAATGAAGTGTTGCACAGCCCAAATCCTGGTGAAAGCAGCAGGGCCTGACACCTTTGATGCTGGAGGCAGTGATCACTGGGTGATGGAGGATGAGGGCTGGTAGGAAAAGCACATTTAACCCTCTGGTTTGAGCAGTGACCACAGATCTGAAAGGGAAAGAGGAGCGGCAGCATTTGGGTGCAAACACCTGGAAAAAGGAGGCCTGGGAAATAGTGGTTAGCATGGAAAGGCTGCTCACATTGTATTTGTTTAGCCATTGTCAAGGGGTTGCTGTGAGAAGATCCCATGTCCTCTCTGAAATGCTGGGAGTGCACGGATGTCACCTCTCCAGCAGTGTCAGCTCTGCCCTGCACACTTGATGAGCTGGCTCACAGGGACCCCGGGGACACAGAGCCAACAAAATAAATCAGCTTAACTAATGGTGCTCAAAACCCACCCCTGGCAAATGTATCACAGGCTGCTCTCGTGCCTGGAGATGTCAACAGAATCAGTGATGGAGAGGAGCTGAGGGAGGATTTCCCGTAAATTTCACTGGGCTCTGTCAGTTTCAAACATCCCCTTGAATATAAACATTGCAACATCTGATGGTCCCACCAACAGCAAGTGAGTATTTGCAGAATGTGCCTTTGCAGGACTGAGTTCTCTGTATGTGCTGGCCTTCAGGACAGCCTGGTTATCGGTGCTGGATTGTGCTGCACACGAGGTATGTCCCATTCCATCCTTTCCAGCCATGGGCATGGGCATGGGGAACAGCTCCACTGACACCTGGCATGGGTCTGCACCCCTGAGCAGCTCTGGGCCCCTCTTCATGCACACCAACACCCCTAAATGCCTGCCAGGCTGGTAACTCCCTGCATGGCTGTATCCCATAGCCAGCCTCATGTTTACCTACAACACTGGGATTTTTCCAGCCATTTCCAGCCAGCACTGAGAGCAGCTTGTTATAGGACTTGGAGCTGACTGAGGCTGTGTTGCAAGCAGATGGCCCTGATGAAACAAGACACTGATCCCCAAGGAGGCACCGTGCAACGGAGCTGCTCGACTCCCCGGCTCCAGCAGCTCCAAGGCAGGCTTGGATATGTGCATTAGCACGCACCATCGAGGAAATTGCTTCCCTTGCTTCCCTAACCACCCCTGTCAAGCAATTCTCTTTGGAAGCCTGGTTCCAGCTCGAGACACGTGTCAGCAGCACTGACACTGTGGCAGTTTTCCTAGTTAGTTATTAATAATGGAGCAGCTGACAAAATTAGGGTAATTTAAGAATATCGTTAAAGGAGAGAGGAGGAGTTTCCAGGCTGGGTGAGGGTTTAGATGTAGCCAGGATGCTGGGGTGGAGGAAAACCTCAATGCTTACACTTGGTGGAATGGAAGGGGATCCAAATGTGGAAGATGAACAGGGAGGAAAACAACCCTCATTGATTCTCCTGCTCCTGGCTCCAAATAACTTCAGCAAAATCCAGGGAAGTGACATCTAGAGCTGAATGGACTAAGAAGCATGTGTGGGCCCAGCTGGAATAGATGTAAATGAAGATGATCCACTGAGACCTCTGAGGGCTGTTCTGCATCTTGCCCAAGCCCTCCTAATGACAGAGTGTTGAATGCTGAATGCTGTGAAATTTGATGGAGACTTTTTCATTAAGAAGTTGGTGCCGAAAGGGAAAACTGGAGCTGGCAGACTCATTCACACACTTTTGTGTCTCTGGGAAGACACTTAAGAGATTAAAAGACTGGGAAAGTTGTAGTCATTCTTTAATGGGAATTCACCAGCTCTTGGCAAATACTCCTTTTTGGTCCTAGAGCAAAATGTAAAGGTAAGTTCTTTCAAGTGTCATTCAAGCTGTCTCAGCAGAGGAGGGTTTGGATGATATTGCAGCCACTCCAGCCAGGGTTTGGTACTGAGCATCTGGGAGGAGAAAGGCAGCAGCTGGGTCACCAACCTTGTCTCACGTATGGCAGCATCTGGTGAATGAAAATCATTGCTTTTCAAGCTGTGCTGTGCCATACCTGGGTCTTACTTTGATCAATGGAATGTGCTGCCCCACAGGGCTCTGCTCACCCTGGCAAGCAGAGACAATGCCATGTCTGACTCCTTCAGGGCTCCTCACTTGCCATAATCATCCTCAGCCTTGCTGCCAGCAGTATTCCATACCAGGCTCCCTCCAAGCTGGTGCTTTTTGAGCTGGCAGTCTTTCCCTACAGGGAAAATCCTTGAAATTGAGGACCCTCAGGAACTGGAGTGAACAAACCAAATGTGCTGTGCTGCATGTGATCAGGGAAGACACAATAGCTGTATCTCACAGTTCTGCTGGCAGGAGACTGATGTCTGATAACCCCCAGTTGAGCTCTGTTCTGCCTCCAAACTCAACAGCATCTGCAGAGTTACAGGAAAAAAAGAAGAGGGTAACTATCAAAATAATTCACAAGTTAGGAATCCTTCCCTCCAGCCTATTTGTCAATGTATTGTTCATGAGGAGCTGATAGACACTGGAATAAATAGCATGTGGAGAGAGAGAAGTGATGCATTAGACCTCTCACCAGTCCCCTGACTGCAGCTACTACTGAAACATCTGCCAGGAAATATTAGATGTGAAGTGGCTATGCAATGGGAGAGGAAAAATTATTAGGAACTGCCAAAACCCCCCAGCTGATGAAGACAAAAAGATGGAGGAGGCATTTAAAACCTAGAAAAGCTTTTTAAGTACAAATCTTCTACTGATAAAAGGTCGCTGCAGAAAACACAGGTAGCAACTAATTGTCCTGATAATTATTGCTGGTGCCACAGAAGCAGTTCTGGGATTCACTCAAATCTCAGGAGGATCCAGATAGTGCAGGTGTTTTCTAAAGATCGGAAATCAGAGAATGCCAGAATGGTTTGGCTTGGAAGAGACCTTAAAAATCAACTTGTTCCAAGCCCCTGCCATAGGCAGGGACACCTTCCACGTGAGCAGGTCGCTCCAAGTTCCACCCAGTCTGGCCTTGAACACTTCCAGAGGTGTGACAGAAATGCAAATCCTCATGTTACAACTGTGACAAACATCCCAGTGTTGCCCTTTACCATGCCTGAGGACTGCATGTGCAGGGAGAAGGAGTTTTTTGGGTTTCCCAAGCCTGATGAAGGCTCAGTTATGTCAGCATGAATTTATAATGTCATTGATCTCCAAAATTCTGTGGGAGAAACACAAAGACTCCTCATTTTGGACATCAGTCTATGTTGATGGATTAATTTAGTCTTAAGGTTATGTCTACATATAGTATTTTTACTCTTTTAAATAATTCCCATTATGAGATGGGGTAATTGAGGCAAGACCTCTCCAGCTCAGCTGCAGCAGCATCCATACAAAGGTGCCTTTATGTTGGTGTTGTACATTCTCCCAAATTTATGGAACCCAACCAGTGTCAGGCCCTTTTTACAGCTATATCCACATTGCACCACAAGCTCTTGTCTCTCTACATACATCGCTCACACAGAGCAACACAGAAATAATTTGTAGAGCTGCCCCAAGTGACTCTGAAGTGCTCAGCAGACACTTTCAGGCCCCCTCTGTGGTTTTGGGGGATATTGTGGCAAAACCTGTGACTCCCTAGTGCTCAGCTGTGGCCTCGTAGCTGTGCTCAGGTTTGCACCTGCATCCTCGTGTGCCATCAGAAATGGTAATAATACCAAAGTTATCCAGAAATAAACCCCTAATCCAAATTTTCTCTTTTTTCCTGCCCAACATATTCCAGCAAGGCAACACCAAGCCTTTCTAAGAGCTCAGTTCAGAGGACTTCTGCTGTAGCAGATGGAATTCAGCTATCCCTGGCATTAATTACATCAGCTACACACACACAGGACACCAGGGACAGCCTCTGCAGGGGCTGCACGTTGGCTGCAGTGACTGAGGCCAGTCCTAGTTTACTCTGGATGTGAGGACAGCTGAGCAAGTGGCTGCAGAGACCTCCAGTGACAGATGTCAGCCCCAGACCTCCCTCACCTGGCAGACATCACCTGCAGATCTGGCAGAGTTTCCTCAAGGCACAGGGAGCTCCAGCAAATCAGGAGAAACTCACCCAATTCCCGTCTGCTTTTACCATACTTGAAGTTTGATGTTAGCGTGTAAATGAGGCGTTTAAATCAGATTCACACAGAAGCTCATCTTAAAGCTGAACAAAACATGTACCTGGGCAGCCTGTGGACAGCCCCACCACCATTTCAGTGAAGAAATTTTCCCTGATATCCAATCTAAACCTCCCCTGCTGCAACTTGAGGCTGTTTCCTCTTGTCCTATTCCTTGTTTCTTGGGAGAAGATCAAACCCTCGCCTGGCTGCACCCTCCTGTCAGGGAGTTGTACAGCAGGCCCTGAGCTGATGTGGATTTTCCCTAGAACCATCTTCCCCTCTACTTAGGAGGCAGATAAGGAGGAAGGAAGATGCTAACAGAGCAACTTTCCCTACAGAAGGAAGATGCCCATGTCACAGTCCATTGGCATTTGGAAAGACACCTTGAGACATCCCTAAATAGCACCACTTTGTCTGATCAACCCATTTGGAAGCCTCAGCTCTGATTAGGGTTGATGAATCAAATCAAACCAACCTCTCCTGCAGTAAAAAACATTATGAATCTGGAACACTCCAGTGCTGCTTAAAAGAACCAAGTCCCATTGCCAGAAGTCTTCCCACGGTCCTTGATGTCACCAAATCCATAAACATCATCTATAATGAGCAGAAAAGGAATGGTCTATCACCTCTATTACAACAGGGTGACAGAGCAGAACAGCCTCTGTCAATACACTGTGTTTTTTGTGGGTCACAGAAAGGTTTTATTTCTCTCTTACAGCCTTGAATCCCTGCTTTAAGACAACCAAGGGACACACTGGGCAGCTTTAGAGCTGCTCCTTTTCCTTCTCCCCTGATTTGTATTTTGGCATGGCTTCTCAGAAGAAGGACAAATGTAATGAGGCAGCTACTGTACTTTTTATAACTCTCATCAGGTCTTTCATTTGGGCCAGCAAGGAAGCTTGTTAGAGCAGAGAAAGCAACTAAGCATCTCTGGAAAATGCTATTAAAAGAGCAAGTAACAAATGAAAAGCTGGGACAGACTTAATGGTAAATACATGGCCTGGCAGTTCAGCACAGCTACATCCTGCTTGCCATTATTATTTAATACTGGCATCGATTGAAAGATGAGGCAGACCAGGCAACTCTCTGTGGGGTTACGTGAATACCATTTCACTGTGAGATTAAATAGGCCCACAGGTTTGGATCATGCTGTTTGATGGGAGATTTTAATTAATTGATTAAATATCGGTGACTACTGCAGTCGAGCAGTAAACAACACCTCCTTCATCATCTCCATGGGCAAACAAGTGCCTGCTAATTATCAGTGCCCAGCTCCAGGCTGGAACCAGCACAGCATTAACCTGCTCCTCTGGAATAACGAGCTGCCCAGCCACTGTCCCACACGCTGTGGGAGCTGTTGGTGTGGAAGCAGCTGCTGCCACGGATCAGGCACGGCTCCATCCCCACAGACACCTCGGGGTGTCGTTCCTGGTTGATACACAGTGCAGACAACAGCCTGCTCTGTCCAGCAGCTTATTCCCAACTTGTCCCTGGCCAAGGATGGTCACTTTAGGCAGAGCAGATAAATTATCTTACAACCAGCCTGCTGACCACTGGCTGGAAATCTGTGGCTACGAGCATCAATTCCCCACTTCTATCTGTCCTTACAACTAACCATTTCTCTTCCCAACAGCACCACCTAAATCTTCTCCTCAGAGGTAATTGCCAGGAGGTCAGAAGCAGGGTCACAGCAAACAGTAATAAAAAAAAAAAGAAGGATGGAAAGGTGAACTTGGAATACCTTTGAGTGGGGGAAGATTCCTTCCCTGGTTTGGAGGTGTGCAGCACCTTGTGTGTACCCTGGAGCTGCAGGAGAGCTGAGCTGAGGATTGTGGAGCACGGCTTTCCCTTCCTGAGCCTGAGCAGCTGTCCTGGAACTGGATGTGGAGAAAAGCTGCAAGGGAACAAAAGGGAGGACAGAAAGCAGCTACTCCCCATTTCTACAGGTTCTAAGGAGCATTTTCCCTTATATGAGCAGATGTGAGACTCAGCCCGTTTGTCTTTAGGAGAATTTGTCTCTCTTTAAAGAAAGAAACCACTTTCTTTTCTCAACAGCCATTTTTATTGCTTTTGAGAACACACCACTGGAGTGAAAGGAAATAATTTTCTGCTGTTCTTTAGCTTCTTCCTTTGTTAGAGCAGGTACATTTCCTGGGACTATTGATAAAGGTAACTGGTTAACTTGTTACTGGTCATCCGAGCTGACAATGCAAACGAAAAGAGTTGGAAATCCCTCAAAGCACCACAAAGCTGCCACCACTCTGGAGAGTGATTAACCAACATTTGCATGGAGAACAAGTTCTTACAGGCACTGCCAACAAGACTGAAAGTCTGTGTCTCAAGATGTCATCGCAGGGGCTCAGGCTTGAAAGTGTCAGCAACATGCAGTTCGAGAATAATCAACAAAAATCTTTCCAAAGGGCTTTGGCTGAAGTCCCTCACACATAAATCCTTCAAACCAGCCAGAACCAGTGTCCTGAGCCCCACCTTCAACCCCCAGCTCCTGCCACAGTCCAACCTTCAGCTACAAAATAAACACACACGGTGTTAACGATGAAGAATATTTACTTTCCTTCATATGGTACATTCTGTAAAGTGCTAAGTTCCTAAATTATACCGAGTTAAAACGATACACAGCTCTAGTATTTTAAACACAATAAATATAGAATGAGCCTTGGGCAACTGCACTTGCAAGTTTAATTCTTTTTTTAGTAGACAGCCTAAATTTAGTAGTCAAAATAGCCTCCAATAGTGCTCCAAGAAAATCTAGGAAGCAGTTATAAATAAAATCACATCCTTCAGAGCTATCCTACGCACTTCTCCTGTCCACATTGCACGGGTAAGCAGCACTCCTGTGAGCATATGGAGCGAGGAAAAATAAGGAAGCCGAAAATTACCCAACAAAAAAAAGCAAAATCCTACAAGTTAATGCTACATATCCTCCCATAAATAGTCTGGCTTTCACATTTAATCTTAGCGCACATAACCTAGGTCTTTTATTTTTAACTCCCGTTAAAAAACTCTTCCAGGAAGAACATCTTGCAAGACATGGGTCGATTCATCCTCATCTTGCTCCTTTTTGCTGCAAAGTGGAAAAGACTCCTGCACAAACTGCCTGCACATTGGGCACTGCTGGAAATACTTGATGCAGCCATCGCACAGGCACGTGTGTCTGCAGGGCAGGAGGACCCAGTTCACAGGGCCATTCTGGCAAACAACACAGTCTTTGCTGTTTTCTTCCTGCAATTCTGGTTCATCTCCAGCCAGCCCGGCCTTTTCCAGCAGCCCTCTGTCAGTGCTGCTCTCACCAGGGAAGGTATCACTGGAGGAAGGTGCAGGGCTGTTTGCAGACATGAAGAGTTGCTAAAATACACATAAACACAAATATTTAGGAGTGAACAAACTCTTCCCCAATCTCTGCACACGCACAGGTGCAATGGAAGTTCCACTGGGTCCATTCACTGGGTCAAACAGTGCCAGACTCTGTGTGGGTCCTGGCAGCTGCCTGGCCTCCAGTTAAAGGCATTTCAGAAACATGAAATTACATAAAGCAGTGGGAAAATATTAAAGATAAGTCCTCAGACCTTGGTTGCATCAAATCAATGTCATGCATGAAATTTAACAGAAGTGCTCAGGCTTTGAGCAGCTCGGGTTTGTTTCTGGTCCATCAGTCTTTGTGCCTAGAGGGATCCTCTATCTGTTCCTACCAAAATTATATCCACTATACTGTCAAATCTGCTTCACTCAACCCATTCTGCTCTTGTTCATATTCCAATCCCCTACTCCTTTTTTGTCTTATTTTACGTGAAGTGCAAATTCTTCTGGGCATGATTCCTAAACATAGTGCAAGAAAAAGGAATTCTAAGTAAGTGAGTTTCTTCTGAGGCTTTCCTGATTAAAAGGGAATTTTGAAGAAAGGAAATAACAATTCTGGAAAGAAGAAGCGTTCAACAGTGAATTTCCTGCTGCTTTACTAAGTGGACACTAGGACTCCTAGATTAGAAGCAGTTAATTTCTCTGGGAAATCTCGAATATTTTAATGGAAAATGTTTCTGTACAGTAAGTTCCTGTGGCACTACTTAACTGATAAAATAATTTAAACTACCATCCCGTTCTTTGCATGACAATAGAAGTCTTGTACTAATTTAGGCTCCTGAAAGCCTACACAAGCTAAAGTTAACACTGTCATACACATGAAACCAGACTCCGTGCATGGCTTACCTTCAGATCATGGTATTGACCTTGAGCTAGGAGGAGATACTGATACAAAATTCGGCAGGAAAGTCTGTAGCTTTCATCAGGAATGTGAATTACAGCTACCATTGCAATCTACAAACAGAAAAAAATTCCATGTTTAATAACCTCATCACCCAGGCTGAGAGAATTGGGGGCAGTCACCCCAGAGAAGGTTCCAGGGAATCCTCAGAGCCCCCTCCAGTGCCTAAACGGGGTCCAGGAGATCTGGAGAGGGACCTGGGACAAGGGATGGAGGGACAGGACACAGAGAATGGCTTCCCACTGCCAGAGGACAGGGTTAGATAGGATTTTGGGAAGGAATTCCTGGCTGTGAGAGTGGTGAGGCCCTTGCACAGGGTGCCCAGAGAAGCTGTGGCTGCCCCTGGATCCCTGGAAGTGTCCCAGGCCAGGTTGGACAGGGCTTGGAGCAACCTGGGACAGTGGAAAGTGTCCCTGCCCAAGGCAGGGGGTAAAATATGATCTTTAAGGTCCCTTCCAAACCATATTATTCCCTGATTCTCTGATTTGCTTTGGTACAGCTTCTGACCTGCTTAATTCCTTAGACAATCAGGAATTCAACAATATTGACTCGAAGCACTGATTAAAAAAAAAAATACAGTGGACAAGGTATAAACAGGATGTGGCAAAAGAGAGACCTTGGTCCTCCTTCAGCTTCCCCATGGAGCTCTTCTGTGGCCAGTTTATAGCAGAGACCTGCTCTGGCTGCTCCCACCTCATGGAATTACACTCCGAAGTGCAAAGGCACCTGAGCAGTCTTCTCCACTTTCTCCCCCTTCCCTCAGAAACACACACACTGCAGTTTTTAGACTCTAAAATCACTAAGAAGTGATTGGCTTGTAATCTGAGCAAGCAAAAGACAAATTTCACTGGAAAGTATTCTGAACCCCCACGGGCTGACTTCAGATAATTCCTCTGGAAATACAAGCACTCGAAGCTTGCATGCTGTGCCTAACAACCCCCACCCTGCCCAAATTACGTAATAGCCTCTAAAGAACTGGGAAAAAAGAAAGTGAAATTCAATATTATTGTAGTTCCCAGAAGCTGTCAAAAGAGAAATGAAATATAGAAGCTGTTTTGCTTTAAAAAGAAATTTAAAGGCAAATTAGACTTGCACTTCAAAATCCACACATGGCTAATTAAATACAGAGTTCAAATGTGTATGTACCTACACATATGGATTTACAAGAACTGAATCCACTATTCCTTGGCAAAAAGGTCTTTTTTTTTCTAAATCACAGTGCCTGAGATCTAAGCTTCCACATTAGCTGTGACAGTCTTCCAGTAATTTCTGTATGTTTTATATATGGCCATGATAATTTTCTGGATCTAGAGGAAAATGATGGCACAAAATCAAGTTGGGATGAACTTGCCACAAAACGAGTTAGGATGAAATTCACACAACCCCCCCAGGAAAGAATCACTGAAACACCATCCACAGTCATGCACACCCACACAGACCCCCCAAATATCATTCAAAATGGTAATATCACACTGGCAAAGATCCATTTCCACATTCCATTTCTATTTTACAAGTTTGTTTCAACAAACCAGACGCAATTCTGACATTTGTCTGGCAAGGAGTTCAGGTGGAGTCACTCCTTGACTGGATTTACAGATTCTAGATGTGTTCCTTTCCTCCAAAACCAGAGGAAAAATACCTCCCCCACTCTCCTTCCACCCCTTTCTTCTATGTTAAGGCTCAAAAGAGACGTGTTACAAATTCATACCCATGCTGATGTAAAATACATTCAAATGTTACATTTAGAGTCTCTATAAAAATGTATTAAAACATTAAAACATCTCAAGTGGGGACAGGGGGGAGGAGGGCAGTCCTAAAGTCAGGTGACAAGCCAAGGACAGCCATCACCCAGAAAGGGGACAGATTTCTTGGGCACTGGTGTGATTCCAGCTTGCAGGTGAATGCATGGAAAAGTGTTCAGTGCATTTAGGCAATTTGCTTCTGAGTTCAGTTGTGCTACTGTTCAAGGAGCTTGGTGCAAGCAGATTATCAATCCAATGAAAACATGGGAGATAAAAGTGTGGCTCAGATCATTCAGAGATCACCAATTTAGAGTTTATAATGGGTACTGAAACAGCATGTGGCAAGGCTGAAGCTGCTTTAATAGCAAGAGATTAGGAAGAGACACTTTTTGAGGAGCTGAGTATCTCCTATCAGCCTCAAGCCAGACCTTCACCCCTTCCTGTAAGTGCCCTGGAGTTGGCTCCTGTGAGACACAACCATGACACAGACCTGGGGCAGAAAGGTAATTTCTAGATTTCTAATAGCCAAGTCAGCAATCAGCTCCATATCTGTGCCAGACACTTATAAAAAAAACCCTCCTGCCTTGCCAACAGAATCCAAGAATCTGTGTAAGTGCAGGAGCTCCACCACATGCCAATGTGATCCCAGAAATCAGAGTAACAGGTTGCTAAACTGCCCCAACCCTCATTCCTCTGACCACAGGCAGGCAGAAGCCTTGGGGAAATCACAACCATCTTTTAATTGCTGTAGTGAATATGTAAAGAGTAAGCAATGCTTCTCCATTGCCTCTTCAAAGACTAAGGTTTGGAAGTTAAAGCTTTCAACTGCTTTATTTTAGAAAATAAGAAAGTGAGGGACCAAATTCTAGGGAAAAGGAAAGTGAAGCTGCTTTATTCAAGCCTCTCTCCTGAAACATTCAGACCTTAAACACAGTGACTCCGATATTACTTACAATATCATATATTTCTCTGTCTTCTTCATCTGCCAACGTCAGCAGTGCTACCAAGGGATAGCGAGCTCTAGGCACAGGGCCAAAATCCACAACTTGAGCATCTTCTGGTAACTGACAATACTTCTCTGACTTGTCATTTCTTTTAATGCTTTGCCTGTGTCAAGGAAAACAATCAGTGGCTGCAATTGCAGACAAACGTGATGTTTGCATAAAGAATATTTCTCATCGTGTTTGTTCACAAATGAGTTGTGCCAAAATCCGTGGCATGTTTACCATCCTCAATGCTCCCCGTGCCAAAAAAATCAACATATTTTGTCAAAACAATTCAAAAAAAGGATACAAGTACTGCTGTTTGTAGAGGTATTCGTTGTAGAGAGCATCCTCTAATGCCTGAGGAGTCTTTATTCTGAAGCAGTAGACGTGTTTCTGCAGCGCTTTGTGGAGTTTCTGGACATTGCAGCCCCAGTAGCAGGTAAGGACACAGTCCTCCAGGCAGTCAGGTGTCAGTGTTACACCCCCTTGGAGAAAGAGGAGAGGGATTTCCTTAACTCACCTGGAATTGCTAAGTCTAGATGCTTGAAGAACTACAAGAAGAAAACAACTTCAGTGTGACAGTTTTTTATCACAGAACCATAAAATCATAGAATGGTTTGGGTTGGAAGGGACCTTAAAGATCACCTTGTTCCACCCCCTGCCATGGCAGGGACACTTTCCACTATCCCAGGCTGCTCCAAGCCCTGTCCAACCTGGCCTTGGACATTTCCAGGGATCCAGGGGCAGCCACGGCTTCTCTGGGCACCCTGTGCCAGGGCCTCACCACCCCTACAGCCAGGAATTCTTTCCCCAAATCCCATCTAACCCTGTCCTCTGGCAGTGGGAAGCCACTCCCTATGTCCTGTCCCTCCATCCCTTGTCCCAACTCCCTCTTTGGGCAACCTGTGCCTGGGTTTCATCACCCTCACAGGGATGGATTTCTTCCCACTATCCCATCTATCCCTGTCCTCTGGCAGTGGGAAGCCATTCCTCCTTGTCCTGTTCCTCCAGGCCCTTGTAAAATTCTCTTCTTCTCGGCTCCCTTCAGGTACTGAAAGGCTGCAATACCCCTAAAATTATCAACATTATAAAATAACAAAAATTATTTATCATTATAAACAAATCTTCTGACGATTTAGATTCAGCTTAGTGTTTATGGGAGTCAGTGGGGATGAAGGAGTGGGTGTGAGGAGATAAAATGGCTGATTAAGCTCACAAAAATACCATATGCATTTTATGAACAGTAAATTTTAACTTCTGGTAACACTTTACACACTCGTTAGCAGATCCAAGAGCACAACCTTAGCCCAAAGTCCATTCCCTCCAGAGATAATGGCATTAATTGGATCACTCATCTACAAAACTCTCTGTGCTCTCAAAGAATAAGGCTCTTGATCATGCAGAGGGAGGAGAAAAAGGGCATCTATGCTCTCCATTCTTTTTTCAAAAACATGTCAACTTCTAAACACTTCCTGCACAAACAGGAGCAGGAGTGCTCAAAGCTCCTGAAAAATCCCAGTTCCCTGAATAGTTGGATTTGTTGTGTTGGGGGGTTTTATGTAGAGGGAGGGGGGAAATCTGCTGCAGCCCTTCCTCATGCATTGGAAGGCCTCACAGCTGCTCCCCAGTGATGCAGAAGGCAATGAATTCCACTTCCTCTGTGGGTGATTTCAGGAATGATAGGGGTGGCTTGAACTCTGATCCAAACAGATATTTAAATTCAGTTTCCATTGGAGAACAGATAGAAAAAGAGAGTGATGATTTATTTATCTATTTATTAAAAATAGTGCACTTCCAAACACTGCTGAAGATCTGGGCTTAGATTTAAGTGGGTGGCACATATTCCATAATGAATTCTGTACACTTCTACAATTCCATGAATTTTATAGAAACGCCCACAGTGGTTGGTAATTTGCAAATGTTTTAGTTACTTAAAGATCTGTAATAGCAGGAAGTGTTCCATTAATGAGAATTAAACTGTACCTCCATATCCAAACATTTCACTCTTAAAAATACCGCGTTTATAAACTGTGTAAAAGCTTATTTCTGTTGGAATGGAAGTGTGTTTCTGAGGAATTATGATAGAGAAAAAGAATGAGAGCAAAAACGATGATCTTTAATGTCCCTTCAACACAAACCATCCTATGATTCCACACAGAAAAGTACCAAGTTCAGGAATGCAAATTGACAAAACCCACGTAAGAAATCCACTGACTTGTTACTGAAGCTGTAGCAGGATTAGGGATCTCCAACCCAAAAGGATTCTTCACTTGTCTCATCCGCTTTTTCAATACCCTTGTGCTGGATTCTGTCTCTTCTGAGTTCCTCAGAATAACAGGAACACCCAAGCCAAACCTAGGAGACACAGAAGTGGGTTCAGTGTTAGCGCTGACACATTTGATTTTTTTTTTTTTGTCAGCTCTAAATAGTAAGCAGCAGGACAAACAGAGGTAGCTTGGCTTTCCAGAGTATCTGCTAAGATGCATGGATAATATATCCTGCCATTTCCACTTCAGCTTTTTGTCAGAAGGCAGGAGTCTGCACGGTGATGCAGGGAATCTTTAAAGGGGGAATATTTTGCTCTTGGTTTCCACAAAGGGAATAAAATTAATGAGAGTTGTCAATGCCCTCTAGTGGTGAAGGGTTAGGCCAGAATTTCCTCCCATCTGAGTCCGGCAGCATTCCAGCCTCCTCCCGTGAGCAGGGACACTTTGCACTAGCCCAGGCTGCTTCAAGCCCCATCCAACGTGGCCTTGAACAATTCCAGGGATGAGGCAGCCACCGCTTCTCTGGGCAGTCTGTGTCATGGCCTCATCTCTGTCACAGCCAAGAATTCCTTCCCAATATCCAACCTCAAGCTGCTGTCTGTCTGTTTAAAGCCATTCCTTTCACAGAAACATTTGCACTTCATCAGTGGCATCAACGAAAGCTCTTGGCCATCCTTGATTTGAGCACACAGAGGGTCAGCTCTCAGTGCTGCAAGGGAAAACACCCACAGTGACTTCCCAGGGGCTGTAGGGGAATTTCCCAGTTAAACATCTCACAAAGAAACCAGAGGTAGCAGCCGTTTCCCCTCTTCAATACCCAAACCTTAACAGAGCCAATCCTTGCAGTCCTGATTTATACCAGAATCTGCCTGATTGTGACGGAAAATCCCCGTTCCTTGGAAACTTTCTTCACTGGATGAAAGCAGCAGGATTATCCTCGTGAAAAGTGGCAAGATAAAAGAGCCTCTGGTACAGTTTTAGCAGCAGCTGAAGGCACAGAGGCCTTTCTGTTCCACAGTCAGGTGTGGTTTTCTGTAAATTTTAAGTGTAGGAAGCATGAATAAAGATATAGTTTTTATTTTGTGATCTAACAGTCCAGATCATTAGCTGGTAGAGGAGAACATTAATTTCTTCAGAGCAGCACTAGCTTAGAAAAAGCAGGAATTTCCAAGAGTTTAGTTAATGAATGAATGTTTCTGCAGAGCCAGACTTCCAACAGGCGCTGAACCATCAGCTCCACCTAACAGGAGCATTCCCCTCCAGCTAAAAATACAATGCCCAGGTAATCAGGTGATCTAAACTCCACTTCATCCCTGTGCCCAGGGCACCTGTGGCACTGGTTCTGGAAGCTGCTCGTGCATTAACCTACTTGGACTGTGAGGAGAGCCACAGGTATGCAGAGCTGGCCTCAGGAACAGATGCTCCTCCCATCACTGCAAGGCTTGACAAATGAGAACGTGAACATTCCTGAACAGTCGGTGTTTTTCAGGCTGACTGACACCAACACAAGCACATCATTAAACAAATTAAAGCTGAAAATTATGGGGGAGCCCAAATGCCACTGCAGCAATAGATCAGGTATTCTGTGCTCCGGTGACAACATTTGCATTCACAGTGCTCTGAGTGGCAAATGAAGGATTTGAGTTTTCCTGAGCAAGTTCAGGAGCACTTCAGCTGTAACTGCAGCTGCAGGCACAGGAAAATCCCTTGGAGGCTCCTGGTCATGGCCATGGCACAGGAGAATTCCAAGAGAGCAGCAAATACCTCTGAGCAGCTGCCCACACATTCACCTGCTTGTATGTGCTGAGCTCCTGGCTACGGCTCCTCCTTGATTAACAGGCCCTTAATACTCTAGTTTGAAGAAAAAAATGCACACATTTCCATAAACTGAAATAACACCCAGTGCAGGTGCAACTGGAATCTGTGATCCTGAAAAAGAAAAAGCCTTTGGACAGTCCTCTGTACACCCTGTACCCAAAAGACACCAGTGCATACATGTCAGGGTCTTGTAGCACACATCTATTTCAGACCTTTTCGAGCAGGGGATTGCCAGAATTTACTACAAGTAGATAAATAATGATTAAATTGGCAAAAGGATCAGTGGTTAGGGATAGACGTGATGAAGATTTATCTAAATCATGGTTCAGTATGATCATTTTTTAAAAGATAACTTTATCACCAACACTTTGCAGATATTAATGTGGAACCAATGAGAGGAAGCTCAACAACTCCAGTTTTATTTTCACCACAAGCTACACAAGTCTGGTGCAGCCACAATTTCTGCATGAAAGATTTTGATTGCCAATCAACACTCTGCTCTTGGCAAGTACCAATATTTACATTTACAGCCAGTCCTGAGAGTTAGGGACATTCAAGGAGCTGTTTCTGAAAAAGGCAACAGCACTGGTTTTGCGTCATCCTCTCAAACACAAGCAGAAGACCTTTCACTCACCACCCCTCGAGACACTTCAGGAGATCAGTTCACAGATTCACAGGATCACGTAGGTTGGAAAAGACCCTGGCTGAACCCAGGGAGTTGTGGAGAGCCAGAATGTCCCCCCGAGCCTCCTGTTCTCCAGGCTGAGCTCCACCCCAGCTCCCTCAGCTGCTCCTGGCGGTCCAGACCCTTCCCCAGCTCTGCTCCCTTGCCTCGACACACACACATAGCTCAGCACATACAAACGCATTGTTTGCCAATATTATGAATGATATTACGAAAAGCATTAAGAAAATACTTCGGTATTACTAAAAGAGAAACGAGCTTAACAGAAATACATATAATTTCTTTCTAAAATTACTTTTATTGCTCGTTTAGAAGGCTAGGAGTGTTTGGGTTGGAAGGGACCGTTCCAAGCCCCTACCGTGGGCCTGGCCTTGCTCTCCCTCAGCACAGCCCAGGCCCCCTCGGCCGAGCCCCACCGGCCCCCGAGCACTGACCAGCCGAGGACGAGCGCGCTGGTGACGAGGAAGCAGACGGACACCAGGGCGATGTAAAACAGCGGCGAATACTCGTACAGCGTAACCAGGAACACAGCGGCCATCGGGCTGGCCGCGCCGCCCTCAGCCCGCGACTGAAGCCGTTGCTCTCAGCCTGCCAGGGACGGGGTGGAGCCATGGCGGCTCCGAGTGAAGGCGCTGCCCTCAGTGTGCCAGGGACGGGGTGGAGCCATGGCGGCTCCGAGTGAAGGCGCTGCCCTCAGTGTGCCAAGGACGGGGTGGAGCCATGGCGGCTCCGAGTGAAGGCGCTGCCCTCAGTGTGCCAGGGACGGGGTGGAGCCATGGCGGCTCCGAGTGAAGGCGCTGCCCTCAGCGTGCCAGGGACGGGGTGGAGCCATGGCGGCTCCGAGTGAAGGCGCTGCCCTCAGCCTGAAAAGGGACGGGGAAGGACCACGGCGGCTCCGAGTGAAGGCGCTGCCCTCAGCCTGAAAAGGGACGGGGTGGAGCCATGGCGGCACCGAGTGAAGGCGCTGCCCTCAGCCTGCCAGGGACGGGGAAGGACCATGGCAGCTCCGAGTGAAGGCGCTGCCCACAGCCTGCCAGGGACGGGGTGGAGCCATGGCGGCACCGAGTGAAGGCGCTGCCCTCAGTGTGCCAGGGACGGGGTGGAGCCATGGCGGCACCGAGTGAAGGCGCTGCCCTCAGTGTGCCAGGAACGGGGTGGAGCCATGGCGGCACCGAGTGAAGGCGCTGCCCTCAGTGTGCCAGGGACGGGGTGGAGCCATGGCGGCACCGAGTGAAGGCGCTGCCCTCAGTGTGCCAGGGACGGGGTGGAGCCATGGCGGCTCCGAGTGAAGGCGCTGCCCTCAGCTTGCCAGGGACGGGGAAGGACCATGGCAGCCACGGGATTCCAGTGTCGGAACAGACACACGAAACGCCACAAATGAAATAATATGTCGATATTCAACTTTATTGAAATACGTGACAAAAAAATCAAAGTGTCATCTGTATCCATATACTTATAACAATATCGATCGTTTCTATCAATTCCTATACTTAGAGCCTTTATACATTCTATGACATCTATCACATGAAATATGACATATACAATTTATAAAACACAGGTTAAAATATACTCTCATGTATTATTGTTAAATTCTACTATATTATATATCATATACATATACATATTTTATATCATGTACATATGAAATACATATATTTCATATAATATACTGCTACATAATGTGTTTTTGAATACAAATAAAAAATAGTGTAATTCCTGACTAATACATTTATAGTCCCCTCCAGCAAAACTCTAGTACTACATATTTTTCTAGCTTTTACCTATTGTAATTGAATATTATTACAAATAATACCAGTTAATATGTTTTATTATTAATATAATAAATGTTAATATGTTTTATTATTCAACAAAAACTTATCTAGATATAATAAATATATATATATATATATATCATTATTTCTAAAGTTTTCCTCTATTGAAACCCAGGCTCATCAATCTGGCCCAATCCTCCTTCAAACACCTCCATCCAGGAGCAAGTGCAATGTTACGGCAGGGGAAATCATTAATAGATGCAGTTAATATAGATGCAATGAAGAGACAGAGGGCAGAGGGGCAGGGTCTGGCAGAGCCCTGAGCCTCTGCCCCGGCGCAGGACTGTGCTCGGCAGCGAGCGCAGCTCTGTGGGCTGGCTGCTCACAAAGATGTGAGGCTCATCCCCTTGGCCAGCCCAAAGAGCATCCTGTTCACCTTCCTATTCATTCAAAACAGCCTGGCCATTTTCTTCTTTACAGTTTTCATGGTCCTCCACATTTCCTTCAAGTCATTGCACCTCCTCTTGAACCGAAGCCTTCTCTGCTCGGTTTTCATCCTCTGCCTTCTGGCCTCCTCTTCAGCTCGCTGGTCCGCTGCTCTCTGCTTCATGGCTGCCCTTCTGCGCCTGAACCAGAAGCACAAAGGCAGGAACAGCAGTTCAGCAGCAGCCCAGAAGGGCCCCTGGTGCACGGCTGCTGTGAGCAGGGGTCCCCAGCCAGGCTCAGGTGGCTCTGGGGTAGCCTGCTCCAGGTCCTCTTCGCTCAGCTCTACATCCTCATCCAAACCGTTCATCATGGGCCGTGGGAAGTGGAAGAGGAGCAGCACAGTCAGGACAAGGAGTGATTTGGACACCATGGTCTGCAGGAGGAGAGAGATAAGGGCAGGAAGCAGAGGGCCCCAGACAGCTGGCAGGCAGCAGGGCCTGTCCCAGTGGGCCAGCAGCAGCCCCGTGCCCTGGCCAAGGCGCTGGCACGAGGGGCTGGCCCTGGATGCAGGGGGACAATGCAGGCCCGGGTGCGGCGCTTGTGCCCTGGCCCAGCCCAGCCCCGCCACGTGCGCACTCACCGCTTGCCCAGGCTGAACTGGGCCAGCGTTACCTGCGGGGCACCTTTTCCAGCTGCCCCCATTGTGACACGTCCCCCTGATGTCACACGCACCACAGGCATCACAGCCGGGCCAGCCCCGCCCTTGGTTCCCAGCCCAACTCAGGGGCTCCGAGTGGGCCCAGCAATGAAAGCCCTGGCACCCACCAAGTGCAGCCCCTCTGGGAGGGAATGGCCCCAGGGGCTCCCTTCACAAAGCAGGCAGAAGCCCTCCAAGCTCTTGTCAAGGAGAAACAAACATCATCAATCCTGCTGATTATAATCAATAGTATTATCTATAAAAGCACCAGAGATTCTGCCAGGATGGCGCTGGTTTTCCTGCAACTGGAGTGGGTGAGGGTGGCTCTGTTTTTCCTGCTCGACTCTTCCCGGATCCAGCCCCTCTGAGACCTCTCACAAATCTTCCCATTTTCGGACACCTGCAGGCGGCAATTTCCCTGTGGGCAACTCCCTCTGCCAACAGAGAGTCTCCTGCATGTCCAACAAGTTCAGGTTCGCAGTGCCAAGGCCCTGGGCAGTGTCTGCGATGAACAGAATCTTCATTGTGTCCCCAGTGAACACATGGAGGCCACAACAGCAGTGCTTCTTGTCTGCTCCCTGCCCAGCCAGGCCTTCCAGCCCAGGTGAAATGCCCAGCATGGCCTTCAAGTACAAAGGGATTGCAGAGCAAAAAGCATCTGTGTAGCCACCATGGTCTTCAGCGGCTGCTGCACTGAGGAGGCCACTGCTGCTCTTCTCAGAGCGCTGCTGTGCAGGGATATCCCTTGCCTTGCTGAGTCCCACATCTACCTGTCTTTTTTCTGTGGTCTGAGGTCAGGTGGATGCCATCTGCTCCCAAAAGACCCGGCTGCTCCACGGTAGATGCACAGACACGGAATCCAAAACACTGAGTATCCCCTGAGTAGCCAGGCATTCAGCTGTTCAGCTTGTGTTCTCCTTCCCAAGACCCTGACCCCTTTGCCTGCAAGATTAGTGGAGATTAGAGTGGTGGAGGGAGTACAGCATATTCTCCCTTAAGCTGTTCCCTTATGCATGAGCCCTTTCCACACAGATGCAGAACTTCCTCCCAGGCATCTGCCCTGCAGCGTCCAGCTTCCAGAAGGAATGTGTGCCCTGGCAGATGATTCAGGGGGATCAGTATGTGATACACAACATCCTCCCCACATGGACTCCAACCTTGGAAGGCACTGCCCACCCCAACGGCTTGTTCAGCAGAAGACAGAAAATGTTTGACAAGCTGAGTCCACTTACAAGCGTCAAGTTGTCCATCAGGTCAATTATCATGGCTCATCCTCTGTCCAAGTGGAGAACAGGCCACTTCATTTGCTTTTCTAAAAGCCTTCTGATCTTACTTTCAACATCAGAGTCTTCTTCATCTTCTTAGTTTGCATGATCACTGCCTTCCTTTCCAACATCGTCTTCTTCATTTGAAACAACTCTGCCACTTCCTTCTTCATTTCCAACATTGTTGTTTATTCCTCCACATTCACATCATACATTACTTCTTCACTTCCATTCTCATTGACTTATTTTCCTTCATTTCCAACATTGTTGTCTTCTTTGTTTGCATCAAAATTGCTACTGCCTTCATTTCCAGCAATGTTGTTTTCCTCTGCATCTGCATCATCACATTTCACTTCTTCCTTTGCAACAACATTGTCTTATTTCTTCCTCCTCCTCTTCCTCCTTCTCCTCCTCCTGGCCAAGTTGCTGCTGGAGCTCTCCTCCTGGTCACTGTTGCCTGTGGTGTGTTGGGTGCAAGAGGAACTGGCATGATCGAGATTTTGGAACCGTAGGGTGTTACGGAAGTATAAATTCCCTAAATGCAGTGTTAATATATGTAGCTACCTATATACAGTTAAATATAGATGCAGTTAATTTATATACAGTTCATATATACCATATATATAAAATACAGTATATACTGATATATACTGTTATCAATCAGCTCTGTGCCTTGGGATCCCTCCTGAGCCACCGTGGCAGGGGGGTTCAGGAGGTGCATCACAACCACATGTAAGGTCTAGAGTGGAAAAGCCTACACCCAGCAGGATGCAGGTGAGGACCTCCTGCATTTATGATGCCAGCTGTGCTGCTGGGCCCCCCCTTACACGTGTCCAAAGAACTCTGCCTCTGCCACAGCATTGTCTCAGGACACATTGTGCTCGGCATGTGTCAGAGACTGAAATGTTATATTTGATGACTTAAACTTCACTGGCCATTTGCTTCTGCATTACTTTCACTGTCATCCACTTTTTCTTCATTTTCTTGGACCTCTTCTTTAAGCGAAGCCTTCTCTGCTCTATTCCCATCTTGTGCCTTCTTGCCTCTGCTTCAGGTCTGCATGCTGCTGCTCTCTCCCTTATGGCTGCTCTTCTGCCCCAGAGCCACAGCCCCAAAGGCAGGAGCAGCAGCTCAGCAACAGCCCAGAAGGGGCTGCCCCAAGGCAGACGAGAGCTGAGCTCCCCAGCCAGGGTCAATCGGCTCATGGGTGCCCTGCTCCAGGTCCTCCACATGCTGCTGCCATACAACCTCATCCAACCTTTATATAACATTTTTGTCTAATATTGCAAAACTATATATATAACACAAAGATTTATGTATACATGTTAAAACTTTATATGTATAATGAAGCTGGTTAATTAATACAGGTAATTTATATACAGCTCATATGTACACTATCATCAGGCAGCTCAGCTGCCTTTAGACAGCCCTGTGCCTCAGCATCTCTTTCAAGGGCTGCAGAACAGGAGCCGCTTGAACCCATGTCACAGCCTGGTGTAATCACGGATGGCCTCAGTGTGGGCACCTTGATCATGCACCAGGTGCTGGAAAAGCCTTGGTGGTTCAACCATTCCAAAGTCTGGCCACAAGCCGATCTCCACAGAAAGCCTCTTGTTGCCTACAATGAAGTGGTCAAGGTCTCTCTTCTCCAGGGAGTGGTGCAGGTACTCCAAGATATCCAGCAGGAAATCCCTCCTGAGCCACCGTGGCAGGGGTGCTCAGCAGGTGCATCACAACAGCCATCTTTAAGGTCTAGAGTGGAAAAGCCTACACCCACCAGTATGTGGGTGAGGAGCTCCTGAATTTATGATGCCAGCTGTGCTGTTGGGCCCTCCCTTCCACATGCCCAAAGAACTCTGTCTCTGCCACAGCATTGTCTCAGGACACATTGTGCTCGGCATGTGTCAGAGGCTGAAATGTTATATTTCATGATTTAAAATTAACTTGCCATTTTCTTCTGTGTTACTTTCATTGTCCTCTGTATTTCCTTTAGCTCTTTGAATCCCTTCCTTAAGCAAAGCCTTCTCTGCTCGATTTCCATCTTGCGCCTTCTCACCTCTGCTTCAGGTCTGCATGTTGCTGCTCTCTCCCTTATGGCTGGTCTTCTGCGCCTGAACCACAGCCCTGCCACTGTGCCCACCAGAAGCCCGCTTGGCTTCGCCCGACCAGCTGGCACGGTTGACTGCGGGGGACACTCCCCTGTTCCTCGGGGAGGTGCGGGGAGCGGCTCGGGTTGACACCAACCCGGGGATGGAGGAGAAGCAGCGATGTCCGTGGAGGAAATAAAGGGTCGACTCTTGGCAGGGGTTAAAGTCCGAAGTTTATTACGGGGCTCCGGAGAGCTCCGTACTTCAGGGGAACCAACAGCGATGAGCCCTGAGCAGGGCTGCGCAACTGTATATAAAGCAGGGTGTAAACAGGGGGAA
The DNA here is from genome assembly GCF_026979565.1 of Vidua chalybeata. Taxonomy (NCBI): domain Eukaryota; kingdom Metazoa; phylum Chordata; class Aves; order Passeriformes; family Viduidae; genus Vidua; species Vidua chalybeata. The sequence continues at coordinate 3,265,481 of NC_071535.1, read as the reverse complement.
GGGATCACCCACCAACCAATGGGGAACTTGGGGGAGTGCAGGTGGCAAAACAGGCAGATATGCTGTCCAATGACCAAGGTTTAAGGGAGGCACCCCTGGCCCCACCCAACCACTCGACACCCCGGGTGGAAGATTCTAGATAGGTGGGATGGGGAATCGAGTGATGGACAAGGCACCAGGCAGGGCATAAGGGAATGATTCAGCACTTTTCAGGTGATTGACACCGGGGGGAGGAGGGGGTAACCTGGGGCAAAACCATTGCGGGAAGAAGGGGGGTAAAGGAATAAACCATTACAGAAGCAGTACAGAATCGGAACACAAAACCACAATACAACACAGCCCCAAAGGCAGGAGCAGCAGCTCAGCAACAGCCCAGAAGGGGCTGCCCCAAGGCAGACGAGAGCTGAGCTCCCCAGCCAAGGTCCATCGGCTCATGGGTGCCCTGCTCCAGGTCCTCCACATGCTGCTGCCATACAACCTCATCCAACCTTTAGGTAAGAGTTTTGCTTAATATTGCAAATCAATAGATATAACACAAAGTTTTACATATATACATTTCATATATACATATGAAAACTTTATATGTACAATGAAGCTGGTAAAAAATAGATACAGGTAATTTATATACAGCTCATCATCAGGCAGCTCAGCTGCCATCAGACAGCCCTGTGCCTCAGCATCTCTTTCAAGGGCTGCAGAACAGGAGTCGCTTGAACCCATGTCACAGCCTGGTGTAATCACGGATGGCCTCAGTGTGGGCACCTGGATCATGCACCAGGTGCTGGAAAAGCCTTGGTGGTTCAACCATTCCAAAGTCTGGCCACAAGCCGATCTCCACAGAAAGCCTCTTGTTGCCTACCACAAAGTGGTAAAGGTCTCTCTTCTCCAGGGAATGGTGCTGGTGCTCCAAGAGATCCAGCAGTGCCGTCGTGTCCACTCGGTGTCCACCTGAGTGACCCAGCTAGATGGCACGATGATGGCGGAGGGCACTCCCTTCGGTTCCTGCTGGTTTTCCAGGAGTGCCTCCGGAGGAGCGACCGAACAGCAAATCCACAAAATGAAGTGGCAGACTCTTATTGGGGTGAACGTCGAAAAGTTTATTAGAAGCTCTCAAGAGCCCTAACAACCTTCAACAAAACCAACCAACAAGTGCCCCAAGAGGGCCCTGACAACTCTTTATAAACGGGGAGTGGAACGGGCTAACAACCAATGGGGAAGAACTGGGGAGTGGCTCTTGGGATGGTGGATTGGGACAACAACATATCAGGGGAGGTTAGGAGAGGGGTCCCTGGTCCTAATTCAATCACTCGACACCCCTGGTGGAATCTTCTAGATGGTGGGGACAGGATGCCGAGTGATGGACAAGGCACCAGGGAGGGGACACAGGAGTGACTCAGCATTTATGCTGAGCCAAGGGGCTGGCATAGGGAGGAGTGACAGGGGCTGAACCATAAGGGTATGGGGGAGTTACAGGGACAAACCATCTACCAAACATGGGTAATAACATTGATATAAACAAACACAATACAACACAGCAGGAAATCCCTCCTGAGCCACCGTGGCAGGGGTGCTCAGCAGGTGCATCACAACCATCTTTAAGGTCTAGAGTGGAAAAGCCTACACCCAGCAGGATGCAGGTGAGGACCTCGTGAATTTATGATGCCAGCTGTGCTGCTGGGCCCTCCCTTCCACATGCCCAAAGAACTCTGTCTCTGCCACAGCATTGTCTCAGGACACATTGTGCTCGGCATGTGTCAGAGGCTGAAATGTTATATTTCATGATTTAAAATTAACTTGCCATTTTCTTCTGTGTTACTTTCATTGTCCTCTGTATTTCCTTTAGCTCTTTGAATCCCTTCCTTAAGCAAAGCCTTCTCTGCTCGATTTCCATCTTGCGCCTTCTCACCTCTGCTTCAGGTCTGCATGTTGCTGCTCTCTCCCTTATGGCTGGTCTTCTGCGCCTGAACCACAGCCCTGCCACTGTGCCCACCAGAAGCCCGCTTGGCTTCGCCCGACCAGCTGGCACGGTTGACTGCGGGGGACACTCCCCTGTTCCTCGGGGAGGTGCGGGGAGCGGCTCGGGTTGACACCAACCCGGGGATGGAGGAGAAGCAGCGATGTCCGTGGAGGAAATAAAGGGTCGACTCTTGGCAGGGGTTAAAGTCCGAAGTTTATTACGGGGCTCCGGAGAGCTCCGTACTTCAGGGGAACCAACAGCGATGAGCCCTGAGCAGGGCTGCGCAACTGTATATAAAGCAGGGTGTAAACAGGGGGAAGGGATCACCCACCAACCAATGGGGAACTTGGGGGAGTGCAGGTGGCAAAACAGGCAGATATGCTGTCCAATGACCAAGGTTTAAGGGAGGCAACCCTGGCCCTCAGCCAATCGCTCGACACCCAGGGTGGAAGATTCTAGATAGGTGGGATGGGGAATCGAGTGATGGACAAGGCACCAGGCAGGGCATAAGGGAATGATTCAGCACTTTTCAGGGTGATTGACACTGGGGGAGAAGGGGGTAACCTGGGGCAAAACCATTGCGGGAAGAAGGGGGGTAAAGGAATAAACCATTACAGAAGCAGTACAGAATCGGAACACAAAACCACAATACAACACAGCCCCAAAGGCAGGAGCAGCAGCTCAGCAACAGCCCAGAAGGGGCTGCCCCAAGGCAGCCGAGAGCTGAGCTCCCCAGCCAAGGTCCATCGGCTCATGGGTGCCCTGCTCCAGGTCCTCCACATGCTGCTGCCATACAACCTCATCCAACCTTTAGGTAAGAGTTTTGCTTAATATTGCAAATCTATAGATATAACACAAAGTTTTACATATATACATTTCATATACACATATGAAAACTTTATATGTACAATGAAGCTGGTAAAAAATAGATACAGGTAATTTATATACAGCTCATCATCAGGCAGCTCAGCTGCCTTTAGACAGCCCTGTGCTTCAGCATCTCCTTCAAGGGCTGCAGAACAGGAGCCGCTTGAACCCATGTCACAGCCTGGTGTAATCACGGATGGCCTCAGTGTGGGCACCTTGATCATGCACCAGGTGCTGGAAAAGCCTTGGTGGTTCAACCATTCCAAAGTCTGGCCACAAGCCGATCTCCACAGAAAGCCTCTTGTTGCCTACAACAAAGTGGTCAAGGTCTCTCTTCTCCAGGGAGTGGTGCTGGTACTCCAAGATATCCAGCAGGAAATCCCTCCTGAGCCACCGTGGCAGGGGTGCTCAGGAGGTGCATCACAACAGCCTTCTTTTCCACCTCCAAGTTGCTGCTGGACATCTCCACCTGGTCCCTGCTCTTTGCTTCACAGCTCCTTTTGCTGTGGCTACACTACAGCCCCAAGAGCAGGAGCAGTGCTTCAGCAGCTGCCCACAAGTGCCACTGTCACAAGTCAGCCCAGAGCAGGCCTCCCCATGCCCTGGCACTCTGCCCCAGGCTGTGCTGCACCAGCTCCTGAAGCAGCTGAGTCACCTCCACTCCAGGTAATCAAAGCGCTGCTCCGTGCACTGATATGTGACATCCATACCAACTACCCTCCACCAGCTGTGGGGACTGGATAAGGCTGAATAAAGTAAGAGAATTCTTGTGCCTATGTCCTCTGCATTCTCCAATCCCAGATTACCTTTTCTTCATCCTAACCCTTCCAAGAACTCTGTGGAACCCAGAGGAGAGAGGCCTGCTCTGCCATGATTCCCCCTGTGCCTTAAGTCCCTGTGTTCCGGTGGGCACAGAGAGGATGGGGACTCCTGCCTGCCCCACATCCTGTCTGTCTGTCAGGCCTGTCCAGGGCAGCCTGGCTGTGATTCCAGTCCCCTGTCCCCTCAGCCCTGCTGGCCCATAGTCCTGCTCCCTGGGCAGAGCCTTTATGCCTCTGGAGGAAAGTGGCCCTTGTTGCTCCTGGGCTCTTGGCAGAGGTGCTGGCTCCTGGCAGTGCACTCAGGCTCCAGGTGCCCTTTCCAGTCTGTAGAGCACCAGGAGCGCTGTTGCTGTTGTGTGCTTGCACAGAGAGCTCTTGGAGCCAATGGTGGCACTTGGGGCAGGATTCAGCTTTGCCACCCTGCCAGAGGCTGGAGAGCTCAGTGTGCCTCAGCTTTGTCCCTGGCAGCTGCCAGTCACAGCTGCAGTGGCAGTGGCTGTGAGGTGACCCAAAGCGGCGTCCCTGGCAGCACATGGCTCTGCTTTGCTTCCTGCTGGCACTGCAATGGAGGTTAGATGGGTTATGGGCAAGGAATTGTTGCTTGTGAGGGCTGTGAGGCCCTGGCACAGGCTGCACTGAAAAGCTGTGGCTGCCTCACCTCCTGGAAGTGTTCAAGGCCGTGTTAGGCAGGATTTGGAGCATCCTGGCCTGGTGGAAGGTGTTCCAGCCCAGAGCAGTGGGGTAAGAACTGGATAATCTTTGGGGTGCATTCCAACCCAAACCAGACAGTGATTCTGTCATTAGGTGGGCTATCAGGAACAGGTTCTTCCCCCAGAGGATGATCAGGCACTGAACAGGCTCCTGAGGGAATGGTCATGGCCCCAAGGCCAACAGATCTCAGTGAATGTTTGGTCAATGCTCTCAGGTACAGTGTGGGACTTTTTGCGTTTTCTTGTGCAGGGCCAGGAGTTGGGCTCGATGATCCCTGTGGATCCCTTGCATCTCAGGATATTCTGTGATTTTGTGTGAGGCTTCAATAGCTGCTCAGCAAATTCACATTTCTGTGGTGTTTGCTGAAGCCCTTGGTGAAAATCTTATAAATTTGGTGTTTAAATCATTAGTATGATTCACTAGTTGTGTCTGAGATGTGAAGGCTGCATCTGTTCTTTCATTCTGAAGAAAGCAATTATATTCTTAAATCTGTAATGGAATCCCTGAAAGTGCATTTTTCTCTGCTCTAGCAGCATCTAAAATTGTGAGCGGCATGGAAAAGGCCAAATAGTCACTCCAGCATCAGGAGAGCCTCACACCAAGACCCCGTTATGGACAAGCAGTGTGTGCCCAGCTCTGGCTGCTCCTATTTGTGCCTTGTGTGCTGGAGACCCCGCATGACTTCCAGAATTGCACTCCACTTCTACACAGAAGCACAGCGAGCACAACGACTTCTGATTCATCTCATGCTTCAGTTCCAGGGTTTAAACCTTCAGTCCTTGCCCTTTTTAAAGCACATTAAGAGCTGTGAAGCCGAACCCACCCCGTCCCGTGCCGCTTCCCCCAGAGCGAAATGGCGCCTGAGGGCGAGCCCGCGAGTTGCCATGGCAACGGGGAGGGGCGGGGCCTGGGCTGCACGGCAACGGGGAGGGGCGTGGTGCTGCGGCATCACGTGAAACCGCCTTTTCCCGCCCTCGGCGGCCTTGAACCTCCGCGCTGCCCGTAGGCGCGTGACGCCGCCCCGCCCGCCCCGGGGGAGCGCTGTTGGTTGGTCGGCGGGCGAGGGAGGGGGGCGGGGCTTGCGCCACGCAGGCGCGGTGAGGGAGGGGCTCAACCCGGTGAGGAGGAGGCGGCGGCGGCGGCGCGCGAGCGGCGGCGGTTGGTGCGCGCGCCAAGATGGTGAGGGGGGGAGCGCGCGCCGCTCCCTCAGGGGACACCCGGGGGGATCGTGAGGGCGGGGGGTCCGGCCGGGAGAGGGGCTGACCCCGCTGAGATGATGCATAGTTAGCTGATTCAGAAAGGTTCGATAGGGAAATGATAGAATAACCAACAGGAAAACGCGTGCTCTGACCTCTGAGGAGCTGATTATGTGTCTGTGAAACGACTGGTGGCTTGGTCGCACCTGGTTGTTGGTTGTCTTGTAATGCTTCCAGCTAATTCGCTGAAGGACGTCTGATTGCTGCTCATTGAACTCATTCACCCGAGTGGTGAATTTGAACTTGAGCTGTGATTGCTGGTTGGAACAGACCAAGAGAAACAAGGAGTGGTGGATGAATGCTGTGGGGAACTTTGCATTAATTTGGTTAATGGGTAAAGTAATGGTCGTGGAAAAAGGAAGAGTCATGCATGCTGCTTTTAGTAAAGGTTTGGAAAGGTGAATCTCCTCTGGAAGGAGCAGTTGCAAAGCAAATTTGATCAAATCTTGGGCTGTTTTGCTGTGTGTCTCTCTGGAGAGAGTCGTGCTTGAGGCACTTTGGGAAATTCATGTTTACTTGTCAGTCTGAGGGTGAGGGGAGTGGGTGTCCCGGGGGGGATGTGCACAGGAGGGTCCAGGGAGCAGCAGCACCCCTCGGTGGTGCTGGCAGGTGTGCCCCTGTCTGTGCAGCAATCCTGCCTTGGCTTTCTTCAGTTTTTGTTAAGCCAAGCGTTGGTGAGCCGGCTTAGCCCCGATAAACAGCCTGAATCTGATGTTACCAAGTGTTTTCCTTCAGTTCCCCTCGGGGATTTGTGTTTGTGTGGCTGCACAGGTGTGAGCAGGAGCATGGCTTGTCTGCTGGGAGAAGCTGGAGAGCCCAGAGGATTGGGAAAAAAGCTTCCTTCACAAAAGAGCATTTTATATAAAATATAACCTCAGTTTTGAAATGCAGCCCTGAGTCCTGTTGGGTTTTTTAATCGAGACCTCCTGGGTTAGCGAGAGTGGGTACAAGTGACATTTTATATGAAATACGACTTCAACTATGAAATGCAGCCCTGAATTCTGTTGCATTTTAAAGTATTTTTTAGGGTTTTTTTCCCCTCAGTGAGTGAGAGTGGATACTAGGGATATTTCACAGAATCCAGAATGAGTTAGGTTGGAAAAGACCTCTGAGATCATCGAGTTCAACCTGTTTGGGTCAGAGGGACCCACCCGCTGATCAGAGGGAGCCAAGATTTAGGGGAAACAGAAAAATCGGGGACACTGTACCGGCAGTGCCTGAGCTGTGCTGTCACAGCAGAGCCTGATTTCCTCTCCAGCTATCCAGAGGAAGCACAGGGATGAAACTTTGTGCCAGAATTTGATCAAGGTGGAAATCTTTTTAGGAGCAACAACAAACGTGGGGTATTGGAAGTAGGGAAGCAGAGCCACCCGTCTGCTTTTTGAGGGAATCTCACGATGTTGGACATGAGGAGACAGAACTGGGAGCTTAAATAGTGACATTCTGGTTTAAAAGCAGTGATTTATCTCAATGCAAGAGCTCTTTATGAGAACTTTTGATTGGTAATCTTGCACTTTTTTTTTTTTTTTTAATCTGAGGAATTTTTTTAAGGAAACCTTGAAAGACTGTTACTTTGGTACAAAGTTCTTGATGCCTTGGGAGTTGACAAATACATTTTAAGCTGCAGATTTTAAGTAACTTCTTTATCAAGCTGGCATGAACCCCTTGGTGATGGAGGTTGTGTGTATAAAATGTTGCTCAGGAAATGGCAGTGGTTGGCTTGGTGCAGTTCAGAAATTGCTTGTGTAAGGGAAGATAACCTGCCTGGCTGCTTGTGAAACAATAATTTCCTTCCTCATCTTCAGTGTGGTGACTAATATGGTACTTGAGCATCTCTGAGAGCTTGGTGTGCACAGGGGGAAATGGCTGCATGTTTTTGGGTTAAAATGTCTGAAACTCTTTCTGTGTGTGTGAATCTCAATATTTTTGTGGGTAAAAATAAACAAGGATAATGTTCTTAAATACTAATAGTAGCTCTTAACTATGTTAAATGCTTAAATTACTTGATCCCATTTGCTGTTGCTCAAAGGCACTCCCTTATTTCAGGGCTTGGAAAAAGAAGTGTAAAATTTACTTTTTAGGTGTAAAAGAGTAAAATCTACTGCTGAAGTGTAAAGTTTACTTCTAAGAGCTCTGAGAATAATCCCACTTCAGGAGTAGTTAATAAATACTCCCAGTTAACTGTGTGACTTTGAAGAGGGAAATTAAAATGGATAAATGTTCCGTTCATGTGGCTTTTTAAAAAAAAAAAACAATTTGCTTTCACCTACATTTTTTTCTGGTTTATGTGATGCTCTGAAGCTTTGGACAAGCTGCATGCAGCCCCTCTTCAGTATTTATGTGCAGATGTGGGTGATACAGGGATTTTTTTGTTTGTTTCACTTTGTGGAAGGATTTATCTCTCCCTCCCCTCTGCCGTTTCCTTTTCGCAGAGTGAATCTCTGGTGGTTTGCGATGTTGCCGAAGACCTGGTGGAGAAACTGAGAAAATTCCGATTTCGCAAAGAGACCAACAATGCTGCCATTATAAGTAAGTTCCAAATGTGCCTGACAAAAATTGTCAGAAAATCCTCTCTCCTCTTTTCTTCCCTGTCTAAGATTGCTGCTGTATCAGGTAAACATGAGCCAGGGGGGTGTTTGTTCTCTGAGCTGCAGCACTTTCAATTCTGCCTGTAATTTTAACAATAAAACAGTGCTGTTCTTAGGATTCAAGTCTCCATCTGCTCTTAGCAGAATATTTATATTTAATTATGGCTCAGAGTCTACCACTGTTTGTAAAATGATTTTGGGAAATCATGGGATACACTGTAGAAGAAAAACAGAATCACGAGGACTATAATTGTTGAGTGCTAAAAAGCTTCATGCATCCATTGTATAAATCGATTGAAAAAAAAACATTGATCTGTGTTTTATTTTGATTTATAGTGAAAATCGACAAGGATAAGCAGTTGGTGGTGCTGGATGAGGAGCATGAGGTTTGTTAAATGAATTGTAAATAAGAATATCTTCAGCCTGCAATGTATTGTTGTCTCTAAGGTACTGCCTTAGTTTCAAACTGTTATCAAACTCTTAATCTAATTTGGGTCATGAGCTTATTTAAATGCATGGTCACTCTGCATGTAAAGCACAGCACCATTAATAGTGAAACTGTGCAGAAGAAATTGAGTTGACTAATAAATTGCACCCAAAAAAAAGTTATTTTAAAGCTGTTTTAATGATGTAAAAAGCATCTTTGGCACCTGCTGGCTTTTTGAAGAGATTTCTGCTGTGTTTCCACGTAGATCTGCACATTTGTCTCTGAACTGGTCTGCCACCAATTAGAAGCAGGATTGCTAATCCCCTGCAGACTCTAAATTTGATGGGTGGCATAATAAGGTCAGCCCAGTGTGTGGTGTTTCTTAACGGTCCATAGGGCAAAATTAAATCCTTCCCAAGGATTTGAGCATTAACCATAGCTCTTGTTCCCTAGAATGTAGATGTTAATGTAACACTCAAATGTAATGGGGAATCTTTTTTGTTTGCTGAACGAGGAACGACTGAATTTTTCAAACTTTTGATTTATGTAGCTGATTTTAACTTACTTTATGGTGTGTGCTTACTTATTTCTGTTTAGCACTAGGGTTGGCAAAGCATGGTAACTGCCAGCATAGCCAACTAAAGCCAAAAATGTTTGCTCAACTTATGCCTAAAATAGGGATGATTATTCATGCTAACATTAATTCTGTGTTTAGTCATAGGAGTCTGTTGGCACACAAATATTCCTAAATTGCTGTAGTAATCTGGGAGGTCCTTATCAGTTCACCTGTAGATCAGCATCTGCCCTACAGGTGTTTCACTGTCCATTACCCTGCCTTAACCTTCCAGTGTGAGGTACTTGCTCAAATGCTGCTTGTGTTTAATGTCACCAGGGTATTTCTCCTGATGAGCTAAAGGATGAGCTGCCTGAGAGACAACCTCGATATCCTTCCTATGCTGCTGCCATTTGGACTTACTCACTCCTGGAAGCTGTTCAAAATGTTGGACTTCACCTTTTTAGGCCAATGATTGCTGTAGTGTGATCTTGCTGATCCTTTATTTGTGAAATAACCCACGGATCAGTTCTCAGGCTGCAATGAACTGTTGTACCACTTGCTGAAACAATGACTCATTTAAGTCTTTCCTGACATTTTATTTCCTTTTAGACTATATGATGTTTGGGGAAGTAAAGCAAAGCCATGCTGCTGGTAATGTAAAGAAGTGAGTAAAATGTACCAGTCAGTGGCTACTTCTAAATATAGGAATCTGCCTGTGTAACTCTGGATCTGTTTTGTTACTTTCTCAGGATGTGGCTGTTGTTGTTTTGCTGCAGTTACTGATTCTGGGATTGCTGTGGGCATGTGATCCAGGGAGGAATCCCTGTTTTGAAAAAAAAAAAGGAACAAAAGAGGGTCAAGTAAATTACTCTTAACTAGTGAAATAAAAGGGGTACTTAAGTTACATGTGAAAAAAATACCTGCCCTATTAGCCTCAAGAGCTGGCTGGCACCATTCCCTGTGCTGTTCTGAATCTTGCCTTTCATGCCTACAGTGCAGTGGGAGGCTGTAAAACAGAAGTACTGGCTAAAACTGCAGTTCAAATTGAGCAGAACACGTGAAACAACGAAGTTCTTGGTCAGCAAAGAAAGAATTTGGCTTTCATTAAGCCAAAACCACACCGGTGGGTGTGGGAAGTCTTTTTACAAAGTTGGAAGAGGAATATTTGTGATGAGAGGGTGATCTTTAGCTCAGATGTGAAATATTACTACAGAGACAGCCCTCACATTGAGGTGGGGCCAGTTCTGAAAGTCAGATGTGGAAGTGAAAACAAACCAGTGAGGTTATTATTGCCAAATTAAAACATCATCTAAAATGCAACACTGACTTCTGCCTGCATCAAGCTCTGATAACTGAGGGTTATATCCTACTAAAATAATTGATTTCTTAGTTTCTTTAACCTCAGAAAAAACATTTATTGTGTATAGTTACAAGTACCAGCATGAAGATGGAAGAGTTTCCTATCCATTGTGCTTTATCTTCTCCAGTCCAGTTGGTGAGTGAACTCTGTATCTACTGTGTGTTGTAAATTTGGGAATATTCTCTTCTAGGGAAGATAAAACTGAGTGCTCTCAAGGAGGTTTTCCTGCCTTTGAGGTTCACATTTAGGGCACTTCAGATGTATGATAGAGATTCTCTCTTTTCCACTTCTGAAGGCTGAACTAGAGTGTTGGTTTCCTGCTTAGCTGGCCAAAAGGTGTGTCTGCCTAAATGTGCCTGTTCTCAGTGTGCTCAGCAACCCTCCTCTGAAGGGCAGGGCCTGGAGCACTCTGCATCTACTCATGGAGGTTTAACCTAATCTAACCTGTTTCTCCTCAGATCTTGGGGAATCCTCAAAACATGACCCTGTAAGGCTCAGGAAGTGATTGGAGAGAGGGCTGGAAGACACTACTTGTGTTCCTGAGTGATTCTGCTCACCTGTCTTGCTATTCAGACATAAGTGGCTGGGAGGGAAGAAATTCCTCTCATCTCAGAAGGACATGGGAACCCATTTCTTTCTGAGGATCTTAGAATCATATTCCTTTCATTCTACCCATGAAAGGAACAGGACTTAAAGAGGGATAGGATGGGATTTGAGAGGAGTTTTCAGGGGGTCTGGATGTAATGGGCAGCAGTAGAGGATGCTGTGAGGGGATAGTCTAAAGGGCTGTCACAGCTGTGGAGGAGAAGGAGGAAAAGAGGCTCCCTAACCCAGATCTGAGCATGTGAAAGTGCTGGGGGATCGGGCTCTTCCAGGAGAAACAGACTGTAATCCTGGATCATCCCAGGTTTGTAGAGAGCAGTATAGAGTGTCCTCTGCTTGTGTCACAGCAACTGTCATCATCAACTTACCTGGACAGGGCACTGTGCCATTTTAATAGAAGCCAAATAACCTGGGTCTTGGTTTGGGCTTACAGAGCTGAATTACTCCTGGGCTTCCATCTGTGTTCTGAATTGTAGTAGTGTATCTTGCTGGTGTTACTGGATTATCCTTGTTATCCCCTGGAAGAAGATAAACTGATTGCATTGTTTTACCCTTTATTTCTCAGAGCTAGAGTAACTAGGTATGTAAAAGAGTTTAGCAACTACTGAGCATATTCTTCTTTAGTTACCTGAGACTCTTCCTGTGAATGTCTTTGGCTTTCAGTTTGAATTCTTAAAAAAACCCCAAACTTATTTTTGAATTGTTGCAGTCAAAGTAACTAAACAAACTCTTTTTTTCCCCCATAACTTCAGGATGTAAGCCTGAGCAGCAGATGATGTATGCTGGAAGCAAGAATAAGCTTGTACAGACAGCTGAACTCACTAAGGTATAACTGGCTTTTGAAATAACTCTCTCCCCCTTCACTGCAGGTTGTTGTTTTGTGTCTTGCTTGAACCAATGGCAAGAAGGGTTTTGTGAGAGTTTGTGATTACAGTGAACAGAGTCTGGTTTAGGAAGACTGAAGGAGGAGTATGTGTGGAGATTTCTGTACCCTAAAAAAGCAGGAGGAACAGTGTTCTCTAAAACAAAAATATCCCTCAGTAGGATGGACATCTTTGCGGTGGGGGAGGAATTTACTGATGGGAAGAATAGACTGAAGCTTCAGTGTGGTGTGGAACAGATCAGTTTAGCTGGTTCCTGGGTCTGAATGCTTGCAGAACAGCCTGCGGAGTAAGTAACATGTGCCAAGGGATGAACAATTTCTTCCTGTGTTGGTTCTTCCAGTACTGACACCAGAAGAACTCACTGCATTCACTAGGTCTGGCTGTGTGTATATTTTAGAAGAGAAATGTCACCCGTTTTTCATTTTGGAGATCTTTGAAATCTTTGCCTAATTGGCACCTACACTCCTTTTTGCCTTAAGCAGTAAAGCTTAATAGAGTCAGTAGCTGCTTCAGGTTTTTCATACCATGTGAAATGACTTCAGCTCTTCCCACATCACTGTTCCCTTTAGGTTTTCCTTATCATGCTGAGTCCTTTAACATCCCAGTGAAAATGTCTGTTGGGCCAGTAAGATAACTATGAATCATAGAATGGCTTGAGTTGGAAGGGACCTTAATGTTCATTTGTTCAAACACCTCTTGCCTAGACCAGGTTGCTCCAAGCTCTGTCCAACTTCTGCCTCTTCCAGCTGTACCTTGTAAGAAAAAACACCTCTGATTTAAATTAGACCTCAGGGTGACAGGAGTCAATAGGAAGGCAGCAGAAGATGGTGGAAGCAATCAGCACAGCCCCAAGAAATCTTTTTTTAGATCTGTTGAGATTGCATCTTGGAGGCCTGATAACTGTGATAGAAAGGAGAAAGACAGTTTTCAGTAAGCAAGAAGACAGAGTTGGTGAGAAGAAGGTGAAAGCCTGGGAGGTAGCTCACTTGGAGTTCCTGTCACTTCTGAAATGGGAGAAATTTAGCCTGAATGGCTTTTGAATGCAAGTCCAGGACTGGGTATAGAGGTTCATGATCATTCATCTTCCTCCTGAAGGCAGAGAACACAGGCTGTCTCCAGCTGGGATTGCCTGCTTGCTCTTCAAATGTACTTTATTCTTGCCACTTGCTGAGCTGTGTTTCATTTTAACTCCTGCTGTGACTTCCTCCTGGTGTGATTTTTTTCCTCATGATTCAGCTGAGTTCTCTTGTCAGTCTCCAGTGCCTTGCATATTAGCTTGGCTCTTGTTAAGCTGTTCTGTTCTTGTAACACTGATTTTCGGGGTTTCTCCATTTTGAAGGCTTGTGAATTTGTAAAATTACCTGACTTTTGTCTTTGGGCATCTCATGGACTGCAGTAATCAATGCATAATTAATGTAGTTTCTTTTCATGCTATTAAAAACAAAACCCAAACCCTAACCAGTTACTTGCCCACATGGAACGTAAATAGTATATTGGTGTTTTGGGCCTTGTTTTCTGCTTCAAGGCTTCATTAAAGACTTCACAAAGCTTTGGGTTAGTAATTTTAAGATTGTTTTGGGGGTTTTGCCCAGAGACGCTGTGGCTGCCCCATCTCTGGAAGTGTTCCAGGCCAGGCTGGATGGGGCTTGGAGCAGCCTGGGCTAGTGGAAGGTGCCCCTGCCCTTGGCACAGGGTTGGAACTGGATGTTCTTCAAGGTCCCTTGCAACCCAAACCATTTTATGCTTTTAGGATTTTGCTGGGGTTTTTTCCCAAGTTTTCTATTGTGAGATATTTTACAGGTAAAACAATATGCTACTGGCTACTATGAATTTATTTCAGTTTGAAGAAAAAATAACTGTGTGTTGGACTGAGTAAAATTGCTGAACTTCAGGCTTAAATCAACCCAGATACTAAATTATTTGTATTCTTCAAAATACCATCTTGCTGAGATAATGCATGTGAGATGGGGCCACTTCAGGGTTATTTTAAGATGTAATACATGTGCTTTTCTCATATTCTTAAGGGATAAGAGTAAAGCCTAGAAATAGCAATTACAAGATTCTTGTTCATGTTAGTGATGTTTTTTGCCACTTAGTCTTGTGTATTTTCCTCTGATCTTTCAGAGGAAAAGAAAGCACCTGAAAATTGTAGGTTGGTGAGTGGTTTATTGCAGCTCAGACAATGTCTGTGGAAAGGCGCTGCTTGCATTTTGTGCTTGTCCCGTTCCAGTCCCATCCCTCAGGAATTGATGCAATGCCATTTTGTTTAGGTATTCGAAATCAGAAATACAGAAGACCTAACTGAAGAATGGCTGCGTGAGAAGCTGGGCTTTTTCCACTAAGGAAAACCTCTGTTCTAAGTATTTATGTACCATCCTGGTGATACTGGAACCAGACATGAATACTTACATCCAAGCAATGCACTGTATTCACAGCTGTCTCCTGCAGTATCTCTCCTGTGCAGAGTTTGTGCAAAGAATAGCAGGTCTGTCTCCTTGAAGTAACAAATCTTTGCAGGTGTTTCCTTATTGGTACCTGCTAAAAGGGAATACTCCTCTGCAGGGACTCCTTTTGCACTCCTGTGACTAATATTTCTGTAACTAAAATAGTTCAGTTCTGGATTTATAATCGTGTACAAACATCATTTGGAAGCTGACACTAACTTTTTCTGAGCTACAAATGCATCCTTATGACACACATTAGCCATTTATGTGCAGAATTTATGTACTGTCAGTTACCAGATTTTTTGACTTAATGTCTTCTCAGTTTTGAAGCATTTGTTGGAAGCTCCCTGGAAGCATTTGTTTGGTATTAAAAAGTCAAAATCCTTGTACTGCAAATCCATCCATTTATCTTTACATCGAGTCCATGTGAACTGTCTCAAATTCTTGGAACTAATTTTTGTCATTCCAGTAATTCCTCAGTTGCCTGAGTCAATCTCTAAATTTCAGGGCAAAGCTTGGACTGTCCAGTCAGTTCTCATGCTGATACAGTCTCACAGGAACTAGCTGATAACTAAGGGCTGAACTACAACTCTGGTTCCTCTTGTACCAGATTTCTTCTTGCATCTCTGTTCTGACACTGTTGAGAAGTTTACCTCTGCTCATTTCCTGTTATCTGAACACCTGGTGATACTGTGTGCCTTTCATTTGTTAGCTTTAAAAGGACTTGAGAATTTTACACTGCCACTTCTTACAAATTTGGTAAAAACTTTGTTAAAGAATCCAAGTAATATTTGCTCCTAGTGCCTCGTGCTGCAGTTGACATCTGTTAAAACAAAAAGCCAACCTCATTTTCTTTGAAATTCCAATCATCTGCTCCATTTGTAGGAGTCAGGAGGTTAAAGCTTTTCATGATAATGAACGATTTATATCTCTTTTGTTATAAAAGTTGGCCACACGTAGCTTTTGAGTACTTTAATTACAACCTCTAACTTTCTAATGGCTTTTTGGTCAAAATTACATTCCAGATGAAGCTTTTGCATAAGTGATCATTTGATTTTCATCTACTTAACGGTTCATCTCTTTGAAACAGCAAATCTAATGTGAAAATAGTACTTAACTTTTATAAATGACCAGTCTTTTTACAGGTCTGTTTTATATTGAATAGAGTAGTTGTCTGATGTGGGACAGGTTCAGCACGTGCTGTGGCAGGAGGAGCACTCATGGGACACTCTCTCCCTATCTTGCTTGTGAGTGTTTGTTGTGCTACTGAACAAGTGTCTGCGTAAGAGCAGCTTCCTGTTGATAACATACCTTAAAATACAGCTGCCCCAACCAATCTGCTCGCTGGGAAGGAATGCAGTGTTAAATTTGGAGGCCAGTATTTCATGCTGTGAAACCTTTGCTGAAAGTGGGGTTAGTTTTTGTTTGTCAACATAGGTTATGTTAGTGTTAAAACACAAATTCCTGCAAGATCACAAGGAATTCATTTGCAAAGGTCTTCAGTGTTGGTAAATCTCTTCCTAGTTTGATGTTATTGCTCGTTTATTTATATATAAATCTGACTTGAGAGGAGCTTTTCCAAATACGTGTTGGAATGATCCAATTAAATCGATCTTTTGGTGCGGGAAAGAAGTGCTTGTAATTAAATTTCTGTGTTAACGTACTGAACTGGAAAAACAATTTCATTTCCCTGGATGGAAAAAATGTTGATTATGAAACTATTGCTTGATCATTCTGTACTGCAGATCAATAAAAACCATGTCTTTTGTGACAAACATTGTATAAATAAGACTTTGGCTTAAAGATAGTGCCATTCCAAGCATCAGTCTGGAAACAGCAAGAATCTCTTTTGAGGTTTTTTTGGGATTGTACTAAAGGTGAGGTGTGTCAAAGTACAGTGTGGGCGAGAGGGAAGCTGCTGCTTGGAATGTTCAGCTTGATTTGCAGTGGGGAAAAACTGGATTAATCATGTCTGTTGTACTTTGTACACTGGTGGGCTGCCAGCAGCCAACTGCTGCCTGCACAGGTCTGCACAAAAATAACTGTACAAGGGGCCTGTATCAGGAGGGAAGGGAGGAGCTGCTGCATGAAATGATGAAATTTGACCTTTCATCTCTGGATTGCTCCCCCTTCTGCCAAGAAAACATTACTCCTTACAGCTGAATCTTCAGCCGAGTTCTTCCACTTCACATGTTCTTGTGCCTCACTTAAGCACTTTCTGCCTTGGGTGCTGCCCCTCCAGCCTTGCAGGGAGCAGACAGACCCTCCTGAGAGTGTTAAAGCCCAGTTTCTCCTGAAAGGTGCTGTTGATGCTGCTCAGCCCACCAGTATTACTCTTCAGCCAGCCCTGCCTGGCAGCTGTTCCTCCCTCCCTGGCTGAGCTGTGGAAGCAGCTGCAGGTTCTGGGAGAATGTGTGTGTAGAGGGTGTTTGCTGTTCCAGCCTTGTTTGTGTTCTCTTTGGTCTTAATGCAGTGTTTTGACACAACTGGCTGCTGCTAATTGTCCTGGGCTCTTGAGATGCAGGTAGTGCTAACACTTGATTAAACAAAGACATCATTATGTCCAGGTCTTTCCTGCACAAATAATCCTTGTTTTCATAACATCTTTTCCCCACCTTATCTGTAGAACTGTGTGTTCTGTGCTGCTGCCCCCTTAGGCTCAGTGGGAGGCAGATGAGTCCATGTTCAGGCCAGTATGTTCCTGCTGGGCTTTGCTGGTGAGTTGCCCATCTGTAATCACACATTTCTCTTGAATTTTCAGACCTCTAAAGAGACATCTAAAGGACAACATAAATTAGCCTAGGGGAGCCTTTGTAGCTAAAGGTCTGAGAGTCAGCATTTTCCATTGGGAGCTCCTGTTTTTCAGGAGTTAGTAAGTTGGCCATAAAATCCTTGGTCTGGAGTTAAAGGTCTCTCCAATTCTGCCACAATTAATCAGGTTTGTTTTAAATATTGACTAGATGGCTGGGATACAGCTCTTGTAATCCCATTCACTGATGGTAAGCTGATTTAAAGTATGAATTTGCATGTCAGCCCATGAAATAGACTTGTAGTGTTTTGAATATTTTTAACAAAAAAATGTAAATGCTGGTATTTGATGGTTTAAGTGTATTTCTAGTATCATGAATACTGTTCTGATCTATTAAAGGAGGCAATAATGCAGGTGTTGACACCTTTTTCACTTCTCCAAAGGAGCATCTTTGCATTTGTACCAGGATTCCACTTTTGTATGTTTAACTGTAAAATAGCTGGTCCAGAAACGATGTTAAACTGATGACAGGGGTCTGACTCAAACAGGCAGAAGCAAGAGAATTCAACTCCTTACTTCAGTGCATTCCAAAAATAAACATCATGAACGTTTTTTTTATACATACATGTAGTGACTGTGAAGTGGAGCCGTGGTGGGACACGAGAAGGGGCTCAGTGAAACTCTTGTGTTTGTTCTGTGGTCCAGACTTGTCTTAAAAGGTGTGAGAGGTTCATGGCCAGATTTGAGAATTTGGCAGTTCCATGAAAATACCAGTAACCAGTACAACTTCCATACGCTGTTTAGTCTCTGCTACTTCACATTGCATGTTTACTTTAAACCAAATCCTTTTTTTTTTGCTAAGCATGGTGCTTGTATTGGTTTAAATAAAATGTTTCATTAAGAGGTTGTGTTGCCCTGTTTTAATTGCAAAGTGGTCCCTGTGTAACAGGGAAAATCTGGTGATGCTTGGTGTGACCTTCCTCCTTTTCTCAGCTTCCTGGAGTTTGTGTTGGACTTGTCACAGTCCAGTCTCAACTGCTCCCTCATTTGCTGTTGTACCTAAAATAATTCCTGTTTCCATCTGCTGTGATGGGGAGGAGAGGAGCTGTTGGAATACTGCAGGGAACTGCTGTGCTCTGCTGCTTTGCACCTTTGTCTCACAGACCTCCCACTGCCTCCAGATGAGGTGCGAGGCAGCGTGGGGCTTAGCCTGCAATGTCACATAAACTTCCCTGTTCCACCTCTCCCACAGGCTCCTGGCAGAGCCTGGAGCTGTGGGATACAATACAGAGTGCAGGTGCCCCCTGAACAGCGTCAGAGTGGGTGTCAAGGAAACCCCAAAGCTTAAAGGAGATGGAGAACTTAGGGGTTTTTTTACCTTCCCACAATCATGAGCTCATCTCTTTCCTGCCCAAGAGACCACTGCATTGATTTGATTTAAGACCTTCTTTTCTGCATCCTTGCTGTTTCATCCTGTCATGATCTTTGGAGACTTTGATTCCTCTATTGTTGAAAAAACTGCCAAGTATAATCCAAGGAATTCAGCTTCAGTACCTGACACAGATTGTTTCTGTGAACACCAAAGAACAGCATTAATAGGCCACAGATTAGACATGACAGAAATAAACCCCTTTGCTCCCAGGTGAGAGAACTCTATGAAGGAGAAAATGCACAGCTGCTTCAGCACATCTGGCTCCTGAATGGCATGTCAGTCACTGAAAGGCAAAATCTACTGCCAAAAGCTCGGGGAAAAAGAAGCTGCTACGGGAGATGAATGGTTTTCCAGAAAAGGAGAAAAAAAAAAAAAATAGCTCTCCTATGGGAGAAGATCACCTCTGCTGTCCTGTGGCATTCTCTGCTCGTCACTGAGTGTGCTTCACTCAGAAATGGGCAGTAGTTTGTTGGTACTGCCACATCACAGGCAGTAAAACCAGCAGCAGAATAAAGAGAATTGCCAGGAGATCACGGATATGAAGTGAAGAGCAGCTGCTTCTATTCAGGAAAGGTCATTGGCTTCTAATAGTTATGATGAAAAGGTCAGTTGAGTGGTGATTAAAGTCAAAGCAGAGAGGGAGTAGGAATCAAAATGGGGAACCTCTGCACAGCAGGACAAACCTGCAGTGTACCTGCAGCCTGAGCATCTCACAGTGGTGCTTTCCCTTCCAGGTGTGTATTGGCAGCTTGCCCAGAGCTGGGAGTTTGCTAAGGAGATCTGTGGCTTGGCAGGGTGTCTGGGAATAATATGGAGAAGAGGAGAAATGTAGTTTGTTCTGAGGAGCTGAAGGTAGATTGGTTTGGGTTGGAAGGGACCTTAAATACTACCCAGTTCCACCCCTGGGACACCTTCCACTATCCCAGGCTGCTCCAAGACGTGTCCAACGTGGCCTTGGACACTTCCAGGGATGGAAGCTGGGGCAGTTGCTGTCTGTGTGTGACAGTGTGTGAGTATGCCTGTGCCTACTGTTCCATGGGTTGTTGAATTGACTGGAATACAAGCTGGCTCTCCCAAGCTCCTCACAGGTGAAGTTCTTGCAATTTCCTGTTTAGGTACAGGTGAGGGTGGGAAGCCAAGCACAGGCAGGTGAGATTCTGACACAGTGCCATTGAGAGGCAGAACGGACATTGAGCAGCCTTGAGAGGGAGGGGAAGGACATGAGGTACTCTGTGGGTGTAAGAGTGGCTGGAATTTGATCAGCCGCACTCCTGTATGGCAGGGGTGAGGATTTAAGGTGGGCCTCACCCCTTGGAACAAAACTGAAGATGTGGCAGGTGGGTCCATCCCCTGCACTTGTTAGTTGGCACAGTTGTGTCAGCTGCAGCTTTGGTGATGTACTACAAGGTCTAAACAAATTAAGCTCAGCTTCTGGGAAAGCCTCCACAGAGGGGTTTATAAATGCTGGAGATGTTGGATTTGGCTTCTACATGTGTAACTCTAGTTTGGTTACATCGTCTGCAGGGCTTCCCTTATGGTGGGTAACTGCTTCTCTCTGTCAGCAAAGGGAGAGCTGTGGAGATGTCATTTCTTCCCACCTCTTCCAGAAGGGAATTGAGCCCAGGGAATTGGTCCTGTGTGCTGAGCTGGCCTTGAGGCTGGTCTGGGAACACAGTTTAAATGATAACTGCTGGGGAAGAGAGAGTTCTGGGATCTGAGAGGTAGCCCTGGTGTTCTTGAAGAGCAGCCTTGAACTGCCAGACATGCAGGCATATAAGTTCCTACAGTACAGCAGGGAAAAGGAGTTGTAGTTCTTAAAATATGTATCTGGGACCAACATCTTGGGGAATTGGCATCCTCTCTCTGGGCTGCAGAGTAAGGGAGTGCACTGGCTTGGTTTGTGCTGTGTTCAAGGCATTGGGAATGTCAATTCTAGCATTGTTTTAATAAATAGTTCTGAAGTGCAAGGACCCCTGGCTTTAGCTTTTAGCTTTTCAAATTAATACACATTTGTATCTGGCAGGTGTCTATATTGAAAGGTTGAGCATAAGGCTGAGCAACTGCACACCTCAAATTTTCTATTTTCATTTTGTGGGAAGCAGCAAAGAGTGAAATACTAAACAGTGAATATTCTCTGGTGGTGGTTAGGGCACTGCTGGCATGTCTTTGACCTGTTGGAGCGAGTCCACAGGAGGCCAAGTTGATCAGAGGGACAGAGCACCTCTGCTGTGAGGAAAGACTGAGAGAATTGGGATTGTTCAGCCTGGTGAAGAGAAGGCTTCCAGCACCTGAAGGGACCCTACAAGAAAGATAGAGAATATTTACAACAGCCTGGAGTACCAGGACAAGGGGGAATGGCTTCAAACTGGAAGAGATTTTGACTGTCAGGGTGGTGAGGCACTGACACAGATTATCCAGAGAAGCTGTGGCTGCCCTGGACCCCTGGAAGTGTTCCAGGCCAGGCTGGACAGGGCTTGGAGCATCCTGGGACAGTGGAAGGTATGCCTGCCTAGGGCAGGGGGATTGGAACCAGATGATCTTTAAGGTCCCTTCCAACCCAAACCATTCTGGGATTTCATGGTTCTAAGTTCACATCAATGTAAACTTGGGCACTGTTCCCCTCCCAGGTCCTGTAGGCTTTTTGCCATGTCTGCTGTTCCTTTGGGTGCTGTTGAGATGCTGTGATCCTGTGTGGATAACAGGCTATCTGATGCAGTCTGCATCCCGTGCAGCCTTGCTGTGCTCTGCCTAACCTCCCTGTCTTCTCTCTAGCCATGGAGCCAAGGGGATGATTTCGATGCCTTTGCATAGATGTGATTAATCAGAGTGGCCATTGTGTCCCAGCATGGGGGGATCGTCTCCTCTGGACTGTCCTGTCGAGTTTCATTCCTTCAGGGACTCCAAACTCGCTCTGGGTTAACCCTGTTCACCTCTGGAGCAAAGTGAGGTGTCTCCTACAGAACGTGATGGAGCTGGGCTGAAACTCCCCTGACAGCTCTCACAGCTCCTCAGCAGGGGACAGAGGGGAGACAGGAGCAATTATCATCCAGAGGGACTCTGAATGCAGAACAGATGTAAACACTGGGAGAACAGCACGTCTGTCTTTCACGGCAAATTTACTCCTGTGACAGGGAAGTCCTGTCCAGGCTGTTTGAAAGGCACACACTGTCACCCCCATTCCTGCTGCTCCATGCCATGAGACCCATGAATGCAGCTTCTCTTCCCTCTCCTGGAGCCCTTGGCTCAGCAATTAATATAATGCACCCTTGAAATCCCTCTGCCAAACAGCAGCTGGTGTTGTCACCTCATTTCTGTGGAAAAAGGGAAGACAGCAGAAGAAAATGGGGCAAAAAACATTCAGTTGAAAGGGAAAGGGACACCAGCCATCCTATACTTTCACTGAGCCTTAGAGGATGGAAGCAGAGCAAAAATCAGGGGTCATTGTCCCCGTAGAGCTGAAGAAGGAAAAAGAGAGAGCTAACATTTCTTTAAAAAAATGTCTAATTTTAAATATCCACTGTTGGAAAATGCTGCTGGATAATTGGAAGGAGAACGTGCCTGCCTTGCTCACAACTGCAGTCTGCCTGGCCATCTGCTCTGCCAGCAATAAATCCTGGATTGATCTGCGAGTGTGATTAATTCAGCAAGGACGACAGGATCAAGGGATCAGCCAGAGACAATATTTGTACCCTACCTCCAACTGTGAATGTGCAATTGTTTGGTTCAGGAGTACAAAACAAATTGTCTAGCTGTATTACTGGGAGAATAGAAAAATAGAAGCATCCACTCAAGAGCCCTTCTTTCCTTGGATGGCCCCATTCCAAGGTATGTAAGTACAGTTTAATACAAGCCAGTTCCCTGTCTGGGAGGTGAACAAAGCTGTTCTCATCTACAGAGAAGTTCTGCATATTCACTGCTTCTGCCTCATTCCTGTGGTTTAGTCCTAAAACCTTGGAGGTACTGGCTCTGTGCCCTGATGCACACGGGCTGTGGATGTGGAGTGTGAGTCAGCCACTCCACCCAGCTCCCTGTGCCTGAGGTTACTGGTGGGAGCCGCAGCCAGAGCGGAGCTGGACTTTAAATATCAAGAACAACCAGTGGGGTGGATTTCTAGCACTGGTACAGCTTTGAGCTGATTTGATAATACGGATGTAGCTGGAGAGATCAAAAGCAAGATTTGTGAAGGAATTTAGATGTGGATGGAGGCTTTTGAAATCCTATTTAGTGTGATTTAAGTGTGTAAATACACATTGGGCCTGAAGGTGCCATACTCAGGGCCACAAGGGATATCTGTGGGAGAACAGAAAGTCCAAAGTCAGAGCCCTCCACAGCTTATTTTTTTTCTGATACAAAGCTGAAGTTGTGTGTATCTTGCCTCCTTTTGGGCAGAAACAATAAGGATGTTAATCCCTGGAAGTGTTCCAGGCCAGGCTGGATGGGACTTGGAGCAACCTGGTCTACTGGAGGGTGTCCCTGTCTATGGACAATTTTAAGGTTCCTTCTAACCCAAGCCATTCTAGGATTGTAAGAGCTAAGGACTAAAGGTGACATTTTTGGAGCCACCACTGCTACAGCTAGGCTAATGCGGAATGTTTTGGAAAATCCCCTCCGTTGTTGATGAGCAGCCAAATCCTGAAATGCATTATAATTTTTTTTTTTCAAAATACAACTCTTGGTCCCTTTTCCTGTCCACACACTGTTATCATGCTCAGAATTATGTGGAAATCCATTAACAGGAGCTCTACCCAGCTTGAGAAAAACAAATCCTGTTATTATGAGGACAGGTTGAGTATTCAGTATTTAGCCTATTAAATGAAAACTGTTGCCATCTGACCATGAATGTTGGAGGGATTGAGGCCACGGGTGGATTCTGTAATGAGTCCTGGTGAGATGCCTGGCAGCACCCGTGTTCTGAAATTGGGTTTTAAATGAGATTGTTTCTCTTGAGACTGGCTTTCATGTGCAATGGAATTTATAATGTTAATTTGTTTATGTGATCACTACTAAATGGAAGAACCTAAGCAGGATTCTGGAGGTGAGTTAATTAGTGCAATAGGAAAGGGTATTTGCCAGTGTGGAAGGGGAGTTGGGGCACTGTCAAGTGCAGGGATCTGTTTATCCTGCTGATCAAAGACTGAACCAATGTCTGTTAGTGGATAAAGGAGGTAAGTGGGTGAGGAGTTCTGTGCTCTGGCTGCTGCTGATGTGTATTTACAGGTGTGCAGGAAGGTGACCTAGGCTGGACTCTGTTAGAGATACTCAGAGAGTCTCTGCTAAACTCACAGAATCACAGGATGCTTTGTGTTGGGAGGGACCTTAAAGCTCACCTCATTCCATGGCAGGGGCACCTTCCACTATCCCAGGCTGCTCCAAGCCCTGTCCAGCCTGGCCTGGAACACTTCCAAGGATCCAGGGGCAGCCACATCTCCTCTGTGCCAGAGCCTCACCACCCTCATAGGGAAGAATTTCTTACCAATATCCCATCTAACCCTGCCCTCTATCAATTTGAAGCCGTTCCTCCTTGTCCTGTCACTCCATGCCTGTATAAAAAGTCCCTCCCCCTCCTTTTTTGAGCTCCTTAAATTGTAGATATATACTCAGTTTTTCCTCTCCTGAAAACCCAGTAAGTCAAGTCTGTTAAACTCAGTGGGATTTTTATTACCAAGTTCAATAGTATTCGATTTCTCCTTGATATCTATAACTGAAATGACAATTTTTACTGTTGAAGGATGTGGTTAACCTGTGCATAATTCAGAGAAATTGCTCCATAATCTTTCCTCGCAGTTCTCTGCCAAAATCTTCCTCATGAACAGCCTGTAACACATTGAATTATGACTGATTATACGGCTGTTTTCCAATAAGGACAAGTACTTGAGAGGGATTTAAGATGAAGTGAACAGACACTGACATTTCCCCTGGGGATTCCAATCAGGATTAAACTCAGTGTGTCCAGACTAACGGGAAAGTGCATTAAGAGCTGTGGGCCATCTCCAGAGCTCCTCTGTGGCTTCCTGGCATTGTTTTCAGAGTTTAATCAGAGAAGATACTCACTCATTGTTTGATTTGAGATACCAAATGGATGTGAAATGGGAATTGATTAGACCCTTTTCTACAGAATTTACTTTTCATTTCCTTTTGTGTTATCTTTAAAAAAAAATAAAAATCTATGATACAAGAAATCCTTCAGTGCAGAAATCTTTGTTGTGCAAGATTACAGCTGCCTTCCGCTTTTCCTGACAGGATAATTGCAGTTGAATGGTATGCCAGCACCCGAGGGAATAAAACTCTGCATTCCTTGAGGCAGAACCAGGATTAATTGCAAATGTAGCTGACACACCTTTTTACTTCTGAGACTTTACATCCCTGTTGCACAACATTTTCATGTACAAAAAATCATCAAATACAGAAGTATCTACCTTGAATGGATCAAACTGCAATGGAAAACCTGCATTCCCCAGCCCCAAGGTATAACAGGATCTCTGCACACATCCTGTTTTTCTACCTCCCACAGCTCTTGTGAGGTAAACTGGCTTTGGATGGCTTTGGAAAAGCCTGCACCAGGGAGTTTTCCAGCACAGCCCAGTCCAGCATCTGTGGGAATAAGTGTGCCTGTGCAGCTCAAGGGTACTCCAAATAAGAAGTAAACAATTTGCAAATAAATAAGGCTAAAGAAGCATCAAGTGATATGAAGAAAGCTGTTTTTGCAAAGGGATTGCAGAAATTGTTGTTTCTGGCTCCTCAAGAGCGAGGGATGAGGAATGGTTGGAAGGTGGCTGTGATGCACAGCCAGGGCCTCTCTTCCTAACCCATCCTGTCACCCTGAGCTGGAAGGAAACCACAACAGGCTCAGCCCTTCCTGATGTTCTCGCTGCCTGATGGTCTTCTTGTCTATCCTTCTTGCAAGGTGATGGGAAGGCTCCTGGGAGAGAGTTGGGAATGGCTCAGAGCTGCTGCCTGGGCTGTAGTACCCACCCCACTCTCCTGGCCTTCTTATTAATCTCTGAGTCACAGAATCACAGACTGGTTTGGGTTGGAAGAGTCCTCAAACCCCATCTCATTCCAACCCACTGCCACGGGCAAGGACACCTTCCACTACAACAGGTTTTTCAGGACTCATCTTCACTAAAATTTATTTTTAAAATCTGTTTTCTGGGTTTCACATCAAAGTTTCATGGGTCATAATGATACCACAGCACTTTTATTGGGAGTAATTTGTGGATAAGATGAGTGATTTTATACTGAAACATCAGCTTTATCTTTGCAACAGCTGATTTCCTAAAGACAGCTCATTTGCTACAGTTTTTCCTGTATTTTGATGAAGGAAATAAAGTTTCTGCTCATCTCTCATTGTGACGCTCCATTAATTGTGTATAAAGCTTTCCAGCAGATAACACTGGAAAATATTATTTCATTTGGCAGCTGTTGGTTTTATGGAAATCATCCCTCACTCTGCTCCAGAGGAAATGATTGCAGCAATGTCACCCCAGCTTGCCTTTACTGCAAGGTGTTACTGCTTAAACTGAAACCACTTTTATATGACCTTTTGAAAGGAGAGTGGGGTGATCTCCTCAAACTGTTTTCTCATCTTGCTCTTTCCTTTGGGCAGGCTCTAATTTGTATTGATTTGGGATTGTATGACCAGCCCTCCCTTCCCCAGGGCTCACACAGCACAGCCTTCTCCAGCATTTCTTCCTAAATTTGCCATCTCCTGTTTCTCCAGATGTAGCTTGTGCTGAGCAGGGAGTTTTACCTGATCGAGTAGGGGTAGGACACGGGGGAATGGATGTAAACTACAAGAAGGAAGATTTAGATGAGCTATGAGGAAGAAATTCTTCCCTTTGAGGGTGGTGAGGCCCTGGCATGAGCTGCCCCATCCCTGGAAGTGTTCAAGGTTGGACTGGTCTAGTGGAAGGTGTACCTGCCATGGTAAAAATTGATGGTTTTTAAGTTCCCTTTCAACACAAACTCCTGGAAAAGCTGTCAGTCCATGGCTTGGACAGGTTTACCCTAGGCTGGGTTAAGAACTGGCTGGGCCCAAACAGTAGTAGGGAATGATGCTGCACACTAGTGGTGCCCCCAGGGATCAGTGTAGGGCCCAGTCGTGTTTAATGTCTTTACTGATGATCCGGCTGAGGGGGTTGAATCTACCATTAGCAAATTTGCAGACAATGCCAAGCTGGAGGGCAGAAAGGCCCTGGAGAAGGACCAGGACAGGCTGGATCAATGGACTGAGACCAACATTCCAAGGTTGAGTAAGACCTTGGGGCAGAGGGTCTGCAAAGTAGGAAAGGACCTGGGGGTGCTGTTTGACAGTGGCTGGACATGAGCCCAGGTTTGCCAGGTGGGCAAGAGGTCAGTGGCCCTTGGCCTGTGTCAGCAATAGTGTGGCAGCAGGACCAGGGCAGTGACTGTCCCCCTGTGCTGGGCACTGGTGAGGCCACCCCGTGCTGTGTCCAGCTCTGGGCTCCTCAATTCAGGAAGGACATGGAGGGGCTGGAGCGTGTCCGGAGAAGGGAACGGAGCTGGGGAAGGGACTGGAGCTCCAGGAGAGGCTGAGGGAGCTGGGAAGGGGCTGAGCCTGGAGAAAAGGAGGCTCAGGGGGGACCTTGTGGCTCTGCACAGCTCCTGACAGGAGGGGACAGCCAGGGGGGGTCGGGCTCTGCTCCAGGGAACAGGGACAGGACAAGGGCAAATGGCCTCAGAATGCCTCAGGGGAGGTTTTGATTGAGTATTATGGAAAATTTGTCCATGGAAACGGTGGTCAGTCATTGGGAAAAGGCTGCCCAAGGAGGTCTGGAGTCCCCATGCCTTGAGATGTTCAAGGAATGACTGGAAATGACACTCAGTGCTCTGGTGTGTTGACAGTCACAGGAGTCATTGAAGTCGATGATCTTGTAGCTCTTTTCTAAACTAGATTCTGTGATTCCATGATTCTACGCCAACCCTCTCTCACACAGCGCTCCGCAAAAGCGCGATCGCACTCCCTCCTCCCACACTTTAAGGCGAAAAACCCGGTTCTTGCTCCATCCCCTCACAACCCCCCCCTCACGAAATGGCGGCGGCGGGCGGGGCCGGCAGGGGGCGCTGCGGGCGCGGCCATGGCGGCTGCGCGGCGGCTGCTGAGGCGCCCGGCAGCCCCCGCGCGGCCCCGCCGCCATGGCCTTCACGTTCGCCGCCTTCTGCTACATGTTGGCGCTGCTGCTCACGGCCGCCCTCATCTTCTTCGCCATCTGGCATGTGAGTACGGGCACCGTGGAGGGAGGGCACCGCCCGGGGAACGGCCCCGGAGAGCCCCCAGGGCGTCCCCGGACAGCCGCCGATGGAGCGGGGAAACCGCATCCGGAACCGCCCTAGGAGCGGGAAGCGGCCTCTCCGCGGATAAAATGGGTTTCTGTACGGGCACAGGGTGGCAGGACAAGGGGCAGTGGCTTGGAACCGTTGACAGAAGGCAGGGTTAGATGGGATATTGGGAAGGAATTCTCTGTGAGGATGGTGAAGCCCTGGCATAGAATGTCCAGAGAAGCTGTGGCTGCCCCTGGATCCCTGGAAGTGCCCAAGGCCAGGCTGGATGGGGCTTGGAGCAGCCTGGGACAGTGGAAGGTGTCCCTGCCTGGTTTGGAATTGGATAATCTTCCAGGTCCTTTCCAACCGAAACCATTCCGTAATTCTGTGATTTGTTCCTCGAGCCTGGCACTGGGGGAGCAGCCAACAGGACCCTGCCTGAGATGAGGTGCTCTGAGGGAGGATGTGATGCTTGGCAGGACATCTGTGGTGTAAAAGTGCCTTTTGTACTTCATGCCGCATCTTTGTCTTTATTTTTAAGTCAAGAAAAAGACCGGTGTATTTTCTAAAAAAAAATTTTAATGGATCCACCTTTTGGAGGTATAACCTGCTCTGTGTGATCCTGCTTTGGCAGGGAGGTTGGACTGGATGGTCTCCAGAAGTCCCTTCCAGTTCTAAGAATTCTGGGATGTATGTGGGCTCAGCATTTACTTTGACAATGAGGAAAAATATCTGTTGGCTTTTAAGCTTGCTCTTGCTTTTTCTGGATTAAGGAACCCCATGCCAGATTCCTGTTGGTCACCAAGAGAATCCTGGGTGAGGCTGGGGTCTGCACAGCGAGTGGGCTTGAAAACTGATAAAGGGGATGTGGGAAATTCATTGCAGGTGGGAAGATAAAAAGTTGGAGAGTAGTCAGAGGCTTTTGAATGTCTGATGAAACTACTGCTTTCGTATTTGTAAAACCTGTTCCACATCTGTCTTACCTGTGAGTTGATGTAGGCAGAACTTAAGTGAAATGTTACTGAGAACAAAGGTAGCAGCTCTGTGCCAAAATGCTGCTTTTAATGGATAAAATGCACAATTGCTCCTGAGGAATCAAAACTCTTTCCTTTTTTTTTTCCCTCTAGATTATAGCATTTGATGAACTGAAGACTGATTACAAGAACCCCATAGACCAGTGTAATACACTCAATCCTGTAAGTAGCACACCAAACATTTTGTTTTGCTAAATAAATACTCGTAAAGTGCTTATTTTTGGTGTTATCTTGATGCAATCAGCCTGGGCAACAGAATTGCATCTGGGTTGAGAAGCCCTCGCTGTTGGTAGAAGTTCTAGGGAAATTCTTTGTCTGATTCTTTAGTTTCAAGTTGAATATTCTGACTGTTATTAATCTGATGGTGATCTTGTCAGCTGTCATACTAACATTCTTTCAATCTGCTTTCCACATTTTCGGCACAAAGACAGTTGAAAAGGTCAAAAAGATTAAAAGAGTCAAAATTGCATTAAAGGTGTGTACTGCTTTTCAGTTTCATGTTTTTGAACTTCCCTTTCATTTTGTTAGGAACATTTGTAATACTCTTTAGCTGTTTTGTTTAGTCTGCCTGTTCATCTGCTCGTTATTTGTTCGTTGGGGTTTATAACAACCTCATGAATTTCCATATTTTGTGCCAAACCAATTCTGCTTGCTTACCCAGCAACTTGGGGAAAACTGTTACATGCCTGTTAGGTGTCAGAAAATAACTTCAGGCAGAAATAAATTGTATTTTTCAAGTCAGATTTACTGAAATCAGATTAGAGGAGAATACTTTGGGGTTTTTTTTAAGCATTGGCCAAGTCAGTTCTGATCTTTTTTTTTTGAGGATCTGGGTGAGTGGAAGGTGATAGGTGCTATCCTTACTTCTCTGTTCTGTGTTCCAGGATCAGGGGTGTGTCCCAGTGTCCTCTCTCGGATGCAACTCAGACACTCCTTGGCTTAGGAAAAGAATTTGAGGCAAACTATTTGGCTGCATCTCTGACAGGCCAGCAGCATCAGGGAGGCTGTTAAAGAACACAGAGGTTGATCCTGCAGCATTTTGTGCCTTTCTTATGGCTTTTCCTTTGTGTGTGCCCAGGCTGAGGGAGGATGCAGGGGCAGCACAGCAGTGTGGCCTGAACTGTAGCTTTAGTGTGTTTGAAGTAAAATACGCAACAAAAAAATAAATTTGCTGTAATTGGGGGGCTGGGGGAGAGCATGTTACGGGTACAGCACACAAATGAAAGTGAATATTTCAGTGTGAGGAGGGGAGGAGGAGAGGAGGTTTGCTGCTAGGAGAGCTGTGCATCTAACAGTTTCCCTTGCTTGGTCTGTTCCAGTCATCTCTGCTGCAGTGTGGGACAGGCCAACTCTCATTACATTGATGCATTATGACCTTACTGCAACCTTTGTAGTGTAAAAATGTGCATGTTTAACTGAATATTAACCTTCTGCTGCCCCACGTGCATGGAGTGTCCTTTACATGGCAGCTTTGCAACTGAAAGTCTGAAATAACCTCGTATTTGCTGTTCCTGTGGAAGCAGGCTAGTCCCCAAAAGTGAAGTTCAGGCTCTTGAGGGGATCTGGTACATGATGCTGGACAAACACACGGGTGTGTTGTTTTCCCGTACAAAGAACCAAAGATCTTGGTAGGAATTGAGGCACCTCAGTGGAAAGATTAGCCTAAAATAGTAACTCCTTAGTACACTGCTGATTCCTTCTCTTCCCTGCTCCTGTTATAGTCTTGTCTCTTCTCAGCAACCAGATCCATCCTCCCTCACTTCTGTGATAAATATGGTAGGATCTGATGTAATTCATTTTTCTTTAGGACAGGCAGGGAGGATCAAATGAGGGAGATTGGAAAGAGGCAGGGATCTTGGTGTGGGAGTAGGGTATAATAAACAAGAGAAAAGAAAAGCATATTTTGAGATGTGTAGGTAAATAAATACAGATTTTTCAGGCCTGGTGAATCTGTCTGAGCAGGCTGCCAAATGCATCGTGTGTTGGACAGGGGGGGTTGTTCTGCTATAAATAATTGCCATGTGTAAATGGTAAGTATGCAAAGAAGGATCTGGATGAAAATATTTACTTGAAACATTTTGTGTACAACAGCTGAATTTTGGTGGTGTTGATGCAAGTTTGCAATATTCTTCATTTAGAGAATTAGAATTCCCTAGCAAAGTAGGCGGTGAGTGTGTTTGTTGGTAGCTTTTAGAATTCTAGGAAAATATTCTGGGGTTTTAAAAGAAGAAGAAAAAAAATGGAAACCACTGAAACTTTGATGTAATCATCCCATGCAATTTAATCATATTGCACAAAAAGAGGGCAGAGTGTGTTGTGTGTGTACATGCACACATGTAGGCAACTTAAACCTTTGGGTAAAAATGGGGTGTTTTCCATGAGGAGAAGTTTTACAGGGCCTGAGTTGAGAAGGCAGAAGTTTTACAGATCTTCTCTTCTGCTCTGGAGCCAGGCTGGGAGAGCTGGGGGTGCTCACCTGGAGAGGAGAAGCTCCAGGGAGAGCTCAGAGCCCCTTGCAGGGCCTGAAGGGGCTCCAGGAGAGCTGGAGAGGGACTGGGGACAAGGGATGGAGGGACAGGACACAGGGAATGGCTCCCAGTGCCAGAGGGCAGGGCTGGATGGGAGATTGGGAAGGAATTTTTCATAATGAGAGTGTTGAGGCCCTGGCACAGGGTGCCCAGAGAAGCTGTGGCTGTCCATGGATCCCTGGAAGTGTCCAAGGCCAGGTTGGACAGGGCTTGGAGCAACCTGGAGTAGTGGAAGGTGTGGAACTGGATGGGCTTTCAGGTCCCTCCCAACCCAAACCAGTCTGATTTGTGTGATTCCTTCTGAACCTGGTAATAAAGCAGTAAATAGCAACACTTTGGGGTGACTTGTGTGAAACTTAACTCATGTGTTGGGTGTGAGATTTCACAGCTCTTTGCATGTGTTTACTCTCTGTACCTCTCCATGTTGTTCCTATTAACAGCACTAATCTACGCAGCATTCCATGCTTCCTGTGATTCCATAGTACCTGGTACTGAGCTCTGTGGGCTTCTGCTGGAAGCATGATGCTGTAAAGCATGCACAGTGGGAACCTGTGAGGGAGAACTGCCCGATTCCCCCCAGACTGTCTGTGCAGAGCAGCTCCTCTGTGCAGACCTGTGTGTGCCACCGCGTCACTGCTGGTTTCGTTGGGTAAAGCTCTGCCTGGGGTGTTACATTTTGGGAATAATTTGACTTTGGAAAGTTCTGGATCTGTGTGACGGCCACAACAAAGCCATAAAACAGGAAAACACAAACATCTTTTTGCCTATAAACTGTTCTGCAGAGCACGTTTCCTACTGATATTTCTCTGTTGCATGAGCAGAAATATCTCGGTGACCTCTTCTGAGTGTCACGCATAAAGCGTGGAATCTGTTCATTTAATAGAAGCAATAAAAAAATACTGACCTGACCATTAAATCTTACAAATTTTTCTCCTTGGTTCATGAATAGCATGTGAAAACAGCAAGGCACATAGTGCTGGCTGCTGCTTTCACGTTCCACAGTCTTGTTCTTGTTAGTGTTGGTTTTCAATAATATTTTTAAGCAATAGTGTGCCTCCAAAGTAGCTGAAATGCCACGTTTTGCTCTGTGCAATTGAAACTTCTAACTCACCTTTTTCTTTTCCAGCTTGTACTTCCAGAGTACCTCATCCATGCATTCTTCTGTGTCATGTTTCTCTGTGCAGCAGAGTGGCTCACACTGGGTCTCAATATGCCCTTGTTGGCTTATCACATTTGGAGGTAATTTTGGCGAGTCTGTTATGCTCACTGGATTGTTACTCATTCTCCTGTTGCTGTCTTCCTGTCCAGTGTTCTGTGTCTTGGGACAACCAGATGCTTTCTGGGAAAGTTCAGGTCATGGCTGTACAATAAGAACCATCACCTGGCTTTCTTGGGGTTTTTTTTCATTCTCTTGTGCCGTGTGAGAATCAAGTTGTGTGTGTTAAAGTCGCTGACATGTCACAGGTGCACTGAGGCAATTCCCAGTGTGGAATGCCAATCGAAGCAGCAATTCCAATCTCCTCTCCCATTCCTTAAGCCATAGGAATTGAATTGCTTCTCTGTCAAGGGTGTTACTCCTTGTCTCAGTTGTGGCATTCCCTGGTTGGGTGGGGGCAGGACTCTGGTTTCCTGTGGCTGTCACCCCACACCTGCCTGTGCCTCGTTCCAGGTACATGAGCAGACCCGTGATGAGCGGCCCGGGGCTCTACGATCCTACGACCATCATGAATGCAGATATTTTAGCCTATTGCCAGAAAGAAGGATGGTGCAAATTAGCATTCTACCTTCTATCTTTTTTTTACTACCTATATGGGTAAGTTTTCCTCTTCAGTCTGAAACTTTGGCTCAGTGTAGAGAGAAATATGGTCCTTCTTGTGCTGGAAGAGAGCCTGTGGGAGCTGGACAGGGACTTTGGACAAGGGTGTGTAGTGATAGGACATGTGGGAATGGCTTGCCACTGCCAGAGGGCAGGATCAGATGGGATATTGGGAAGGAATTGTGCCCTGTGAGGGTGGGGAGGCCCTGGCACAGGGTGCCCAGAGAAGCCATGGCTGGCCCTGGATCCCTGGAAGTGTCCAAGGCCAGGTTGGACAGGGCTTGGAGCAGCCTGGCCTAGCCAAAAGTCTCCCAGCCTTTTGCAAGGGTTGGAGTGAGATGATCCATAAAGTCCTTCCAATTCAAAACATGCTGGGAATCTGTATGATCATCTACAGTGCCAGCTTTCCTGGAAAAGAATCCACATTCACCCCTGATTCTGCTGTAAAACACAAATCCTAATTTGGTCAGAATTACTATTTTGAATCTCTGTTCCATGACTGTAGACTGAAAAGCTCCAAACTTTTCTTCCATTAAGCATAATACAATAAGTCCCAGGGTATTTTAATTAAGAAGCTGAAACATTGTTTTCAGAGGAAAGTATTTGATGTAAATGTGGTTTTGTTGAAGTCAGAAGAAGAGTCATGTGTCAAATCTTCAGTCACAATCCACGTATCTCACATGGACTTGTTCCTTATAATAAACCCTGTTGTAATTAAATGTGTAACACTAATCAAAATGATGCATCTTAATATTTTTATTTTCTTCTGCAGCATGATTTATGTTCTGGTGAGCTCTTAAGAAGACATTCAGCAAGCTTTGTTCCAGTTAAGTGCATGCAACAGCCACAAAAAACATGGATTCTTTACAACAAGAACCTCTGACCAAGATAAAATCTGGAACCTGATGTTCACAATTGAGTTAGAAAACAATGACTCCCCTATTTTTAAAATATTTCCACATTTTATACTTGTGGAAAGACTGTTTTCTTATATTTTACTGGGACGCTGAAATTAATGAATTATGTGTAACTTAATATAAAGATGACTGGGGTTTGAAAAGTTTTGACTTTGCACTCCATAAGGAACAGCCATAACCATCAAGTAGGTGTTGGTTACTACTAGCCTTAGTACTCTAGGGATTTGCTGTAGGATGGGCTTTGTAGTGGCTCACTTGGACTTGTGTATCCCACTCTTTACTCTAAACCAGCCCTAGCTCCAAGTGCTTGGGAACAACTGGAATGCTGTATGTTTTGCCCATAGGTGACGTTGGTCTTAGGATATTAATTCATGGACACAAAAGCAAAAATAATTCTATTATGGTTTATTTTTTTTATTATCTGGTTAATCTTACCCTCTATGTGCATCCATAGGTCCAGAGCCTTCTGTATCTTCTCCAAACATTAACCCTGCTTTAATCTCGAGCCTGTGCCATTGTGGTAGGAGAAGCTGAATTGTCCATGAAGGAATGAATTTAAATTATGGGTTTTTTTTAATGTCTGTGCTGTCTGATTAACAAATGGACAAACCTCCAATGTTTATCAAGTCCAATGATGAAAACACTCTTGGGTTTAAGAGTAGTAAATACTACAAACTTTTTCAAAGCAGAAGGTGAGATTGTGAAACTGCCCTGCTGTTCCTTAGTGCAATAAATGATAATAAAAAACAAATCTCAAATTCAGCAACACTTCTTTTTATGTGGTGCCTTTTGTCTTGTTTATAAATTCAACGGATCCTCACTGTGTTCATCAGTTGTATTACAGTGGATTATTGCATTCCCTTTAAAAATAGAACACAGAATTGAATTACCTCTGGAAAAGGGAAGCTCTGATTTCCTGCTTTTTTCCCTGAAGTTAAATAGCAGATGGGGCAGGGGAAGATGTTTCAGATAAATACTGCATTGTAAATTGTGACTGTGAACAGCTGCTTAATTTACAAGTAATAATTAGGGATCTTTTTCATTTACCTGTGCTGGAGAACAATGCAGAGTTTCCCTGTTCCAGTAAAACTTTTTTTTGCATAAACTGTGTATTTGTTCACTTTGGGTCTCTTGGGTGTAAGGGGCAGTAAAAATCGTATGAATGGCTGCACTGGGTCCACCAGGAATCCAGATGTTCCAACACTGGTCTGTTGGGCAGTGGCAGTGGCTGAGAAAAGGAATATGAAACAGGGCAGGTGTTGAGTATCTGCATGAGGAGTCAGAAATTTGGAAATCTGTGTGTTACAGATGTCCTGAGTGGGCTTTGGCATTTTAAAAAGACCTGGCTTTTCTGCCATCAGTTCAGCTGCTTTTAGAGCAGTTTTGTAGCCTGGTCTGGAAGATCACAGAATCCCAGAGCAGTTTGTGTTGGAAGGGACATTAAATTAAAGCTCATTTCATTCCAACTCCTGCAGTGGCAGGGACACCTTCCTCTATCCCAGGTTGCTCCAAGCCCTGTCCAACCTGGCCTTGGGCACTGCAGGGTTGGAGCAGCCACAGCTGCTCTGGGCAATCCTGACAGTGAGTTCTGCAATGCAATTGCTGTGTGTAAAACCAGGTATCTCACAGTTCTGTCAGATTTCACTTAGTGACCCTACACTCTTATTTTTTAGGACATGGTGAAAATGTCCCCTTTTCCACTTTCTTTGTGCTGGGTGTGAATGAACAGACTTTACTCATGTCATCTGTCACAGGGGCTAAGTCTGTTTGGTCCCTTCTTGGAAGTCCTTCCACAGGTTTGGGACTGTCCTTTCTCCTCCACAACCCTCCCCTTTTCTAGGCTGTTATCACACAAAGTTTGGGTTCCCATGGGGATGGAGAGTGGTAGTTTCTAGTTTTTGTAAATATACTGAGGTAAGAGAATTCAGGCTGTGATAACTTCAAATTCTCTTTCCTAAGTAATAATAGTCCTGACAGCTTATTGCTTTGTACATAAAATTGTTTTTCTCATGTTTCCTTGCACTGACTGAGCATTTCCCATGCCCCTACTGCTCAAGCCTTCAGCATTCCATGATTGGTTTTTTCCTCGTGCAACCATAACTTTCAGCTTTTCACAGAAGAATTTTTGAAAGGCTTTTTTGGAAACTCTTGAATATTGTTCCTATTGGATCATTTTTATTTTTCTGCTGCTTGGCTCTTCCAAAGATGTAAGAGATGACTTCAGCCTGTGGAAGCAAAGCTCATTAAACCTTATGTTTGTATATTTATTAATCCATTATGGAAACAAGACTGGCTGCTTGTAGCCCCTGGCTCTCCTCAACCTTCTAAACAAATCTCTTGTTCCCTTGGCATTTGGACTGGTTTGAGCCAAATTCCACACTGGAATAAACAATGCAGGCCTGACTGAGCCCAACTGACAGCTGCTCCTGCAGCCCCTGCAGCTGCAAGGGCCCAGCAATATTTACCAAAGTGTTTGCACTGTCCTGCTGATGAGCAGCTTTAACTGGACGTGGGGTGCAGAGGAGCATTTCCAGCTGCCCAGGGTGTGGGTAACACCATCCATGTCCAGCAACGTCAGCCTCGTGTCCCAGGAGTGTTGGAGTAGCCCTTGTGTGATTCCCTGCTGGAGCACCAGGCCTTTGGAATTCAAAATGTGGACCTGATCATTGGTTTTGGAGTTCTAGGAGGCAAAAGATTATGGAGAAGATAAAGAACATTTCTCTTGCCCTCAGCAAGCTTCCTGCTGAGTCATGTGATAAATATTTAATATCTGAAAAACATTAGTTGCAAGGACTAAGTACTGAAGCACATTTGGGGCAGGGCATTTGCTGTAAATTCTGTGCTGTGGGAACTGGAAAAGTTCCTGTTGTTTGCTGTAAGAGAGGGGAAGAGAATGGCAATAAACACTAATTAATCTGCAGAAATCACCTTTGTGCTCCAAGTTCAAATATTAAAAGATAAATTCTGAAGTTCACAAAGCAGGCCCTTGCTCAACTCCAGCCCCCTGGTGCTGTGTGGAGTCTCATCCCAACTTTTGACTTGAGATGGTCCTGAACTTTATCAAAATCCTGAACTTCAGCAAAAGCCAGGAGCTGTTTCATCATAGTGAAACAGGAGGGCTGGGGACTGTCAGAGGACTGTTCCTGTGAGATGCTCCCAGCCCACAGCTGATTGTTTGTTTACTCTCAGTGGTGGCAGCAGGCAGAAGGGCTGTGCCAGCTCACCCACGCAGCTGCCACAGTCACCTAGAACCCCCCTGCTGGGGTTGTCACAGATTGGTGGTGTCACAACACCTCCTGCTTTTGGAGTGAGCAGACTCCTTCCCAAATACCCCTCAACACATCGAGCAGAACTGTGACATTTTAGAATGAGTTGTTACGAGCTCCTAAGGGGTGAGTGCTCCAGCTTGACTTGACTTTGCTTTACAGCAGAGCTGATGGTGTGAGGGTGTTTTTAAACAGCTCCAGAGATGGAATTTCCATCCTGGTCCCTTATCCCAGCAGAACAGCAATGGACACAAACACACTTGTACACGTATTTTTCAGGCAGTGAGTATTAAAGTCACCAAAGAGGTGACTTTGTTCCTATCCATGTTCTCTAGGAGTTCCTTCCCCATCCCAATACTTTACACATAGATTTGGAAGGCAGCACTGAGTCACACAGGCAGTACAGCACTGAGGAAAGGTCAGGAGAGAGGCGTCTTGTCCAGGAGTTTTCCACACAGGCACAGATGCCCACGGCAGGATCGGCTACCGC
Organism: Vidua chalybeata; assembly: GCF_026979565.1. Classification (NCBI taxonomy): domain Eukaryota; kingdom Metazoa; phylum Chordata; class Aves; order Passeriformes; family Viduidae; genus Vidua; species Vidua chalybeata. The sequence continues at coordinate 3,227,493 of NC_071535.1, read as the reverse complement.
GATGCCGATCTCAGCACCGGGTCCTTTGTTGCCAGGTGTGCAGCCAGGTTCTCACGGAAGTCATGGAGGAAATTGTATTGCTGGAAATGCACAACCAGGTCTGCAGTGAGTGCTCTGTGCTTTAAGAAGAGGCACCACCTGTGTTAAAAAGCTGTTTGATACCCCTGGATGAAAACTGCACCCTCTGGTCCATTTGTTCTTTGTGTGCTTACTCCACACCTCTGGGATTTTTCACTGTCAGACACAGATTCCATGGATCTTGACTTGGATCCTGTGGTTCCCCATAATGGCCACAGGTGATGCATTACCTCAGGGTAATGCAAAACATGGTCCTCAGAGGTGGGAGTTGTCATGTGGGTATTCTCAGCTCAGTCAGAGAGAAAGAGAAAGGTTTTCTAACCAGGCAAGAGCCTGGGAAACAGTTGGGAAAGAATGTCAATAATTCTCTGATCTATCTTGTTGTTCACATTGTTTATAGGTATGTCCTGCTGCTGTGTGTCATTCACTGCACACCAATGGTGTGGGATGTTTTTACTCTAAGACCAATGAAATTAGTCTGCACGATGTTCTCTATATATAGAGCGGTGCATTTGAAATAAATCAGAGTTCATTTTCTTTGCCTTCTGATCTGGAGTTCTCTGTTCCCGTCCTGCTCAACAGCATCATTGTCAGAATTCAAAGTTGCTTTATTTTGAATCATGGAATCATTTAGGTTGGAAAATCTCTCTAAGATCTTTGAGTCCAACCATTCCCCCAGCACTCTCAGGCCAGCACTACCCCATGTCCCTAAGTGCATCCACATGGCTTTTAAATCTCTCCAGGGATGGGGACTCCACCAGTGCCATGGGCAGCTGTGCCAGGGCTGGACAACCCTTTCAGTGAAGAAATTTTCCCTATTATCCACTTAAACCTTTTCTGGCACAACTTGAGGCCTTTTCCTCTTGTCCAGTCGCCAGTTTCCTGGGAGAAGCTGTTTCTTGAAAGCAGGAAACAGCTCAAACCCCAGAGAGCAGCTATTGGAAGGACAGAGGTACCTCTGGGAAGTGAAGGAGGGGAATGGCTGAGCTCTCACTGGTGTTTGGACCTGTGTATTACCTGCTGCAGCCCCATTACCTTGATAGTCTGTATGGCCCCTGATCCTCTCAGGTTCCTGAGGCTCTCTATCACCTGCTGAGGTGCCAGGGTGTCTGAAAGCTGGAGCAGGAGACATGCAGCCACTGTAAGGGAAAGTGTTTATACCTGAATGTTGCTGAGCACCTCTGACTGCACACAGCCACTGAGTTGTCCCATGAAAACCACCTTGGCAAACCTATCTGGGTCCCAGAGCTCTTGGATCTCTTGTAGAATCCTATTTCTGGGCACTGGCCCATCTGCCTGCTGCTCCTGGCCTAAGCCTATGGGCTTTGGAAATGGGTGAAAACTCTCCCACTATTTTCCCCCTGCCTTCCCAGCAGCATCTGGGATGCAATTCTTAGGCTTTTCAGGAATGAGTGCCAGTACAACCAGTTAATTCTCCTTTGTGTCTTCTGGCCATATCACCACCTCATCCTTCTGGGAACACACCGTAACTAACACTGCTGAAAGCTTCAAGGGGCAACGCTGGGATGAAGCAGATGCAGAGGAATTGGTTCATGTCCTTTCTATTAACCAGGCTGCTCCTGGTAGTGGCAGTTTGGATGCATCCACAGTGAAGCTTCCAGCACAGTTTGGCTCTGTGGGTTTGTGGGATGGGTTAGTCAGGCATGGAGACAAATGCTTACCAAGACATGAGCGTCCGAGGCCCCCGTAACAGCTGGGAGAAAAGAAAACATCTGGTTGTAACGAGCTGTAGCAAACTGCAGCACCCAGGGACCCCCCCCAACACATGGACACAGTTCTTACCTTAATGTAATCAAGAGGAGCAGTGGTACAAAAAAGTCAGAATAAGAATTTCTACGTATTTTCTATATTCTATTTCTATACCTACAAGGATATATCCTCTTTATTCTCTAGATCTTCTGTATCTTTCCATGGAAACTTCAATTTTAAAGTTCCCCTTCATTCCTGCTAATAGTCCCAAAGGCACAGGAGGACAGGAAACAGTAGGAGGATGGACAATCTCAAATTTCTTTAAATCCTATTCCAGATTAAGGGTTTGAGGACAGTTGTGAGGAGAACAGCAGGTTCTGTGTCAGCAGGAAGACCAAGGACTCAGTGGATTTCTGTACAGGAAGCTGTCAGTGGGATCATTCAGGGAACATGGAATTTGGAAAGCTCTACCCCTCTCTCCTGAGCTCAGCTAAATAAATTCCTTTAAACCCATACATGGAAATTAGGAATGAATTTTGCACTCCTGGAAACCCACCGAGTCCCTGATAAATAGTCCAGGGAAGTGTTATAGAATCATAGAGTGGTTTGGGTTGGAAGGGACCTTAGAGTCACTTCCAAATTCCACCCTCTGCCATGGGCAGGGACACCTTCCACTGGATCAGGCTGTTCCAAGTCCCATCCCTGGCCTGGAACACTTCAAGGGATGGGGCAGTCACAAGCTCTGACAAAGAAGTGTTTTAGCTCCCAGCTCGTTCTGTACACTTGATATCCAGGTAGGCTGGGAGCAAGGAGCCCTGTGGTGCCACTCAAAACACACTTTAAAACTCTTGCTGGACAGAGCAAGGGGAAATGGGACATTCTAATCTTGAAACAGGACATTCTGATCTTCAGAAAGGAAGAATTCTCTGCAAATAGCTGCAGGAGGAGGAACAAGCAGAATTCACAGCATGAACTAGTCCTAAAGAGTGCAACTACCTTTTCACAGCATCCTATTTCCCCTGCTCATACATCTGGAGGGAAGCTGGCATCCTTTACAGGAACGTGGGGTGATGGGGAGGCAGCCAGAACCTACTGTATCACTGTCTTCTGCTTATTTTCCAGGCAGGTTCTGAGCTCCTCCAGGATCTTGCAGCAGGTGGCAATGTCAGGAGCATTCCCATCAGGAATGGGGTGGTGGTGCACACACATCCCGTGCTGTTGGTAGGTGTCGATCAGGTTTGGTACTCGGTATTTTGAGAGCTCTCCTCTGGTACAAAGCACAAAGATATCCTGGGTCCCACAGCTCTTTAGTTCTCCTGCCAACGGATTAAAACACTTGCAGATAAACAAAAGCCTATCAAGCTTAAGGCTAAAGAGATAAGCACCTTGGTCCTGAGTCTCTTGTTTAATCTTTGGGGCTAAGACAATAGGAGTGAGCAATTTTGGTTTGAGCACTCTCTTCCACTGAGTCTCTCCCACATTTCCCTTCAGGTAATCCAGGAGAGGAATTTTCTCAGTTCAGAGGGAATCCTGAGAGAAGTCTCACTGGAGAACACAGCAGCACTCAGGACAACCTGTTATCCACTTAAGTATGTTTCTGTTCCATCTGTAGTTAAAATCACAGAATCCCAGGGTGGTTTGGGTAGGAAGGGACCTTAAAGCCCATCTCATCCCATCTCAGGGACACCTTCCACTATCCCAGGCTGCTCCAATCCTGTCCAGTCTGGCCTTGGACACTGCCAGGGATCCAGGGGCAGCCACAGCTGCTCTGTGCCGGGACCTCCCCACCCTCAGAGCCAGGAGTTCCTTCCTAAGCTTGACTTACCCAAACACTGTGGGGATTTGCTATTAGTCTCTGCTCTTTAGTGCTTACAGCTGAATACTCAGCACAAATCTTTGCATAATTCCATCTTCTCTATCCCAATTTCACTTTTCTCTGGGAAAAAGGAAGATTACAAGTTTGTAATTCATCTTGATCCCAGCTGCTCTGAAGATGCCTCATGGGTACTGTGCAACTCCTGCCTGGAATATTCATGGCATTGCCCTTGACACAAAGAAGACTCACCTATATCTTTCTGAAGATTTCTTCTGACATCCTTAAACCTGCAACCTGAAACAAGATATGAACAACAATTACCACTGCAGGTAAGTGACATTTATGGGATGGCTGCTGCAGCAGAAGAACAGAGCCTCCTCCCAAAATCAAAGCAAGGACCAAAGCCACATCCTGAATAAAACATAGTTCTTGTTTTTGCAAGTAGATCCCTGGTGCATAAGACACTTTAAACACCATTATCTGCTTAATACTGTAATGTAATAGGATTAACAAAAGAAATCTGCCCAAGGTTTTCAGGCGCTTTGTGTTTTCCAGATGAAAAGTTTTGGGTATTTTAAATCAGGATAGAGCATAAAATCCCCCCACAAAACACAAAAAATCATCCAACAAATAAAAGGGGTGAATAATGATCACTTAAAAGTTGAGTGGAGATTCACCATGGCTGCAGTTTTGGTAGCTAAAAATGCAGTCAAAGTTTAAATGTTTACTTTTGTGACTTTACAAAATGTGATCTTGCATTAAGATCTTTTCTAGATTAGCTTTGGTGTTTCCAAAATGCTTATTCCAGGGGTAGATTACAAAAGGAGTCACCCACAACACAGAAATTTGGGGTACAAGGTATTACCTCCCTTCAGCTTTCAAATATGCCTGCAAATTTCAGTGAATGCTTCTTACCTGGAAGGGAACATAATCCCAGGAACTCTGAAGAGTAGAGAGGAGACAAAGACAACCTATTAGAAAATAAAAAGTAAGATAAATAAAAAACAGAAGGCAAGATTTTAATTATTTAAATATATAAATATCTTTAGAGGGGGGGTCAAGAGGGTGGGGCCAAACCTTTTCACCAGTGTCTGGTGGGACGATGAGGACCAACAGGCACAAAATGAAACATGGGAAGTGAATATGAGGAAAAATGTTACTTTGAGGGTGACAAAAGGTTTGGGTTGGAGGGGCCCTTAAGGATCATCTTCTTCTAATCCTCTGGCATGGGCAGGGACAATTTCCAGTAGCCCAGGTTGCTCCAAGCCCGGTCCAACCTGGCCTGGAACACTTCCAGGGATCCAGGGGCAGCCACAGCTGCTCTGGGCACCCTGTGCCAGGGCCTGCCCACCCTGTGAAGAACAGAGGCTGGAACGAGCTGCCCAGGGAGGTCGTGGAGTCTCCTTCCCTGGAAACATTTCAAACTCACCTGGATGTGATCCCTGGGCTCCTGCTGTGGGTGAGCCTGCTTGGCCAGGGCGGTTGGACTCGCCGGTCTCCAGAGGCCCCTTCCAACCCCCACCACATCCTCTGACACCTCCCCAGCACCACCGGGCCACCCCCAGCCTGGAAGGTCACCAGAGCCCGGCTCGGGTTTCCCTTGCGAAGAGAAAACCCTCTTGTTTCTCAGGATAGAGAAATTAATACAATTTCCTCAGAGAAATCATCCCGCGGGTGTCGCCTCACCAGGAGATGTGGAGCGGGCTCGGGTCCTCTTCGGCGGCCTCATCGTCTGAGGAGGCAAAGCCGTCGGCTGGCGTCGCAGCGGGCTGAGGGGAGAGCGGGGGGCTCATCGTGGGGCCGGGCCCCTCGGCAGTATCGGGATCGATATCGATATCCCGATCCCGATCCCGATCCCGATCCCGATCCCTCAGCGGTTTCACCATGGCGCCGCTCCCCGCCGCCGCCCGTTCAAATTGGCCACGCCCACCAGCCCATTGCCCAATGGGAAGCTGCGGCTCAGCGGGTGCGTGGAAAGTCCAGTAGGCCTTCCCCCCAGCTTCATGAGAGGAGCTCTCTGATTGGTCAGCAGCGAGGAGGGCGGGCTTTAATATGCAAATAGATGTGGTGATCTCTGCGCTGATTGGGTGAAGCCGCGAGGCGGGAAGGGGCGGTCTCGAGCGCTGGGGGCGGGGCTCCGTGAGGGCTCCGTGAGGGATGGAGGGAGGGGCGTGGGGGGATCCCCTTCCCCTAATTCCATTTTAAATCCCTCTTGGGGTGTGTTTATAACTATCGTGTTCCTGGTAGTCCCAGTGGTTCTTAAAAGTGATAGGGCAAGGGGGAATGAATTCACAAAGATATATGACAGAGTTAGGTGGGATATTGGCAAGAAAACTCTCCCTTGTAAGAGCAGTGAGGCCCTGGCACAGGTTGCCCAGAGAATCTGTGGCTGCTCCATTGCTGGCAATGTTCTAAGATCGGATCTAGTGGAGCTGATCTAGTGGAAGGTGCCTGCTGATGGCAGAGGGTGGAACTAGATGGGCTTTAAATTCCCTTTCAACCCAAAACATTCCGTGATTCCACGATAAAACACGGAGATGGATGTGAGCCTTCACTCACAGAATGTGCAAGAGCAGGGATGATCTTGAGCGGGTGCCTTGTGAAGGTTTTGGGTGGTCAATTCTATGTGCAGGGACCATAGGACTTTCTAACAGTAGAAAATTAACTATTTCTGCTCTTCTAAGCCATGAACTTGAAGTCAGATATTCTTGTCATGGTACTGCTTTCAATCGTGCTGTAAAAATAATTTTTTGAGGTTCTTGCATGGAGTTTTTATCTGAACATAAATAGCATGAAGGATTGCTCCAGGGAGGAAAAAATACTTTTGGCTCCTTCTTTTTAAGAGCTGGGCTGTTGCCTGTGCTTAGGGCGTTCTGGTAGATCTTTTTTTGCAGAATTTCTGGTTTATTCTGTGAGTAACTCTGGCCATTAATCAAGAAGTACATAAATTAACATTGTGGGATTTTGTTTTTTAAAATTGTATTAAGGCACTTCTACAGCCTGTGTTTAGACACGCACAGCGCTATGCTGTGAGGGATCCAGGCACAAACAGGGAATTTTGGCATCAATTTGGAAAGTAACGCAATAGAGATTTCCAAAGGTGTTCCAAGTCAAAGGAATGGCTGGGCACAAGTGGTTTGAGCTTGGCAGGATTCCCAGCAGGACCAATGCAAGATCTCCAGGTGTGGAGATTTTAAATTTTAGTCCTACATTAGTAACAATTCCACAGCTGGAAGTTTTATTGAAATCTGCCTGAGAAGGATTGTAGGAGCAAATTGCTTGAAATGGCAGGGTTTAGGATGGGTTCAGGGAATGAAGAAACAGATGATGAGAGGATCAAGGAGAAGACGAGTTTATTAAAACTCAGAATATGATAGCAGAGGTACAAAAATTACATTACTGAGCATAATGGGGAATTAAAACAATCCAGATGTTGCAGACTATGATGAACTATGGGAAGAAATACATCCTAAGGATTGAGGCAACGTGAGGACAGCCAGCCACTGTAGCTGCAAACATGATTTTAATAACTCAGGAAAGGCACAAAGGAGCAGGTATGTTGTTTGCTTTTGTTTTTACCTCTGGTCCCATTAGATATTAGGTGCAACACTTGTACTCTGATCAAAATGTGAAATTTGCTGTATTTCCCCCCCCCCCTTTTATTGATTTTTGCCTATTCAGGAGAAAGTTATTGCAGACTTGAACTCTGGGGGTTGTAGCTTTATGGAAGCAGCAGCATGAGGCTGATAAATAAATATAAAAACAGCAGCAATGGTAATGCTCCTGGTCATTCTTTGAAAAGATCAAAAGAATTCTCAGGAATTTGGGTGCCTTCATGTAGTGGAAATCCTAATCGGGATCTAAAATGCTGATAATGGCTGTGGCAGAAATAAATAGGGATAGTATGTGTGAAATTTAAACTAGATCTAGGAAAAAGGTTGGGAAAAAATCCAGACTTGGGGAAGTCCTGTGAGTTTCCTTAGTATTTTTTCCTTGGCATCTTTCAGAATTAAATGACAAATATTGTGTTTATTGTGTGATTACCTACCAGGGTGGTCTGTTTATTTCTTAAATTGAGCTGTTGCCCAGCACATCAAATTGTTCGTTGTGTGTTTTGTAGGAAAGATTAGTTTTCTGCCAAAAAGCATCCTTTCGACATATAAAAAGGAGAGCATCAGAATCAAAGCTTTACATTCTGGAAGTCTTTGTCGGTTTCTGGACTGGGGACCTGTGAAGTGGATAAAAATAGTTTCAGATATAGGTTGAAATATGCAATTTGGAAGATTTAGTTAGTGAAAGGTATGATTTGATCAGAATTTTAATTGGGCTTTTAGATAATTGGCTGGAGCTGTGATCAGATGTTCCTCTGGGTACACCTGGCTCTTGTGTCTGCCTGCACCAGCCAAAGTGAACAGCTTTAAATCCCAAGTTCATAACTTCTCATACCAGTAAATTGTCAACATTCCAGACAAGTACAGCTGAGCCTAACCTGGTTTTGCTGTCCCTGGGTCATGGGAAGAGCCCTCATCTCGGGGGACAGTGGAGTGCTGCACACATGTGGCATCTTCTATCTGCCATTCAGCACTCAGGTTTCATGGACTAAATAAATAATTGATTTACATCAGGTAAAAGCTTGGAATGAATGTGAATGTGTGGCAGAGACAGCCAGGGAAGTGGTGTGAAACAAGGCGTGGAGGAGATTGAAGGTACATCCTCTTAGGTAAAGATAAACCTTGAATAAATAAGCTCTATAGATGTGATCTTTCCCTGCAAGGAGATATAAAATCAACTCTGAAGTGCCCAAATCATCAAAATAATTTGAAGAACATTGATAACTGATAACTCCAGACAATCATCTGTGATGCCAAAGAAATGTCACTTCCCATTTCATATCTCAATTTCTGGAAGTATTAGTAAGCCTAATTAATTTAGGTGGTGCTCCAGGTCTCTTTGGGAGCCCTCCACCAGTCATATCACCACAACATCCCACAAGGAATCATTTTACTTTTCCAGGTTGTTGTTTATGGAGGGTAAAAAACAACAGGTGGAACAGATCCCTGGAAGTGGCCACGGCCAGGCTGGACAGGGCTTGGAGCAACCTGGGGTAGTGGAAGGTGTCCCTGCCGTGGCAGGAGCTGGAATGTGATGGGCTTTAAGCTCCAGCCCAAACCAGTTTCTGCCATCCTCACTCGGTTTCCTCTCTCCTAAACAGTAGAGGGCGATCTTGTATTAAAAATTTAGGTTTTACCCCCATCGAAGCCTTTCCCTTACGAATTGTTGTCAGAAGAATGAAGGTTTTTATCTCTAGAAACATACGGGATCAGATGTCTGTATTATTCTGTGTAAATGTTATCTCTGTTAGAGATACTCGCAGTAACTATCAGGTTTTACACCACACAGCAACGTTGCTCTATAGTAAGTGAGAATCACTGAAGTAAAGCCATTATGATAACTAATGGAGCAAATAATGGAACTCACTGTGCAAGAGCACTGTAAAGTCTGGTGTGTTGAGTAATATTCAAGGAGTCTTTTGAAATTATTTTTTTTTCGATTGAAAAACAGTTATCTGGTTTAGTATGTTACATGAAGGTTGAGGAAACAACATGCCAAATGTATTTTGTGTTTATTCCAGTCTGGGAAGTGTCTGCCCTTCATCTGTGCACACGGAGATGCCTGCCTGCAAATGGAGGTGCTGACCCAGTCTCCAGTGCTCAGGTGGGGAGCCCTGTTTGCACAGACTGTTCTGATGAGTGTGGACAGTCTGCCTGAGCTAAAGCTCAAAGATTGCCTCAGTTACTCAAACACAAAAGATACGAAGCACGTGACTGGGTAGAGAATTGATATTGCATTCTTTGGTGGTAGAGTTTAAAAAGAGTTTTTTAACACTTTTATTTTGTGTAACAGTTTGTATTCCTGACATGTCACCTGGAGTGCTAAAGCATTTGGTCCCCGTGAAGGGAGAATCACTGAACTATTGCAGATGGCCTGGCTTGATAAACTTCTTTGTCAATTAATCTGTTGCAAATGCCCTCGGTCTTCTGAATGGGTTTTCCTCTCGCAGCCCTGTGATAGTTCCCTATGGCTCCAGGATGGAACAATCCTGGGCAGTAAAGAGATTGAGATAATGACAGTCCATGGTGACAGCAGGGCTGGCAGAGCCAGCCTGGGGGAAGAAAGACACATACTTGCCAATAGAAATACCTCCATCCTTTGGGAATTGTAGCTTGGGAATCAAAGCTGACCTCATAGACAAGAATGATGGAGAACAAGCTTTTGATTTATGACTGGATGAAGCTCAAAGTCTGCCCTTCTGATCCTTCTTTACAACACACCTTTTGTATTTTATATGAGCTCTTTCACTTTATTCTCAGAATGTTATCTCCTGGGGTATCGTTTTTAAGTCTTTCAGTGTTGTAATAGTTCACTCATCTCCTTCATAGTAGTTAGTTTTTGTTTTTAATGAAGCTAAAATCCCCTTTTAGTATCACAAGTAAACTGTCGTTTATATTTAACATGACTGATCACCTGCTTTGCTTTATTTATTTTTTTTTTCTGAGTTTCATGTAAGCTAAACTCATATTTACCTTCTAGACCACAGCTAGGGAATTTCATTTGCACTCACTAGTGCCTTGGTTGCCTCAAGTACCTATCTGCACTTGAATATTAAAAAAAAAAAGCATTTTTGATACTGGAATTTATGGGTCAGATCCTTGGTAAATGTTGAGCTCTGCTGACTTTAATGAAGCTGTGCTGCTTTTCACCACCCATCTCTAATTAAGGCATCCACTCTAGTGATTGTAACACTATGTCCCTCTCCTGGGAATTCTGCTCTCTGCTACCTGCTCACTTTGCCTTAGAGGCTTTAAGCAAAATTATGAATTCTTTGAAAGTTTTAAAAATATGAATCTGGGTCTAAATCTTCTGAGCTTGCTCTTGTGCAAGTCATCCATTGTTCCTATTTTCCAAATCATTGCTGTGCCCTCTGTGACAAGCCATAGAGAGGGCATAAAAAGCATTTACATGCCTTTTATAGATGGGAAGGACTGTGACAGCACAAGATCAAGTGCAGCTCTCTGCAAAGGAGCGTTCTGTGCATCAGCTCTGTGGTATCTGTGTTTGGGGTGTTTGTATTTCCATATATCTGTCAGTCTGTCTGTCATCTGCCTCCCTGTCCCCCTGACTTATGTGGCTGTTGATAAATACCCTCCTTGGTGATTAAAAGGAAGTGACCTCATCAGTTTGTCTTTGCAACCACAAAGGTTTGGTTGTAACGTGACATTCCATCCTATTACTCTGGTTTACACCAAATTCAACAGCTTGTGGCCTGCAGATACTCAGGATAAAGAGCAGAAAGAGACTGACCTTGACAACCTCATTTCTCATTCCTTTCTTGTTATAGGTAATATAGCTGAAAATGTGGTTTTAATTATAGTACTAATGAAAACTGAAAATCCAGACAGACACTTGACAAACTCTGGTACGCTTTATATTACATTTGTGCTAACTACAAAGTATCCAGCTGGGTGTAACATTATATCTCTTTTCCTTGAGCATCCGCCTGACTTAAGCTGTATAATTAATGTGTACTTTGGCTGCAGGTCAGCTTACAGTTGGTTTTTTAGAATTTTTACATTTTTTAAGATGTTGTAATGAAACGAATATGTTTATTACCTCTGTGCCTGCATTCCCCAGAGGGATTTAATACCTGTGGAGGAGCACTGGCTGGGAGAACTTGAATAAAATGCCTCTGCCAGCTGAGTCTGATGCATCAGAAGCCTGCTTTCAAAAGTGGGTGTAAGAAACAGAATCTAAGAATGTCATGTCCACAGATGTGTTTAACTTTGATTCACCTCCTTTGTATGGTTTGTTGATTTTAAGTTACGACACCAATACACAATTGCCCAAAGTAGAATTTGTGAAGGGATTTATTTCTTTTCTTTTTTCTTTGGAAAGAATTTTGTTTTCAGAACTCACCAATGAGAAACTGATGTTCTCAGCTAGAGCCAGAAACACTAAAAGCAGGTTCCCTGCCAAGCTCCACCAGTGCACCTTCATCCTGACCTGTCTTAACTCTGCTATTCCAGGCAGGCATCTGACTGCACCAGCATGTGCATGTAATCGTGTTAAATAAAATCCCCGTTTTCATGATATGGACAAATGCTCTCTTGGGACTGGACTGAAATTAGCTTTGAAGGAATTTTATTCTGATGTAAGGCAAAGCTGAAATTGGGTTACAAATGATAAAAAACTGAATACTTCCATTATGCTGCTGTTCTCAAGGACCTGCTGTGGAACCTGAAATTTTTCTTAACAAAAGTATTAGTGTGTTTCTCTTGCCAAACTTCCAAAAAGCATTTCTGACATAAAAGGAAATAGTTGCAGCACAACCACACTCACAGCAGGGACCACAAGGTGTTACTTGTAGAAATGAATGCATAATGATTTTCAAATGAACTTCTCTGGCATGTTCCTGTGGCCAGTAATGTGGTTTGATGTTTGTGCGAGTGCACAAAGCTCATATCTCCAAAACCTATCTGCAGCTGTGCTCTAAATTTGTTTGGGGATACAGATCATCTGAGGCAAGTTTGATTTTTCTCTAACAGCCTCAAATTGTTTCTGCTTTCTGCCAAACATGGATGTGAAAAAAAAAAGCTTCTTATGAAAAATTATTCATGTACTTCATGTACAGCTTTGCTAATGTTTAACTGAGTTTTGAAAGGCAAACTGAGTCCAACTGGTCAAAAGGTCTCCCCAAAAAACTGTAGCAACAGGTGATTGTTTTTAAAAACTGCCTTTCAGAAAAGGATTGCTGGGTAGAGTCCCTCAAAGGCTGTAACTTGTTCTGGAAGAAATCTTGGAAGACATAATGCTAAAGAGATACACTTCCTTTGTTCAGAGGAGGGTAGGCATTTTGGAATTAGCCATCTTCTCCTATATTTCTGTTTCAAAAACACTGAGAAGCTTTGCATGGGCTCAAGCTCTGTCAGACTAAGAGCACAGTCAGACACAACTTCTGTTCCAAGGCCCTGTGGTCTGCAGAGGCACCATGGGCCAACCCCAGCCCCAACTTCTCCCACAACTCCACTGGTTTTCACAGGGTCTGCTGAGTGCCCATTTGGCACGAGGGAGATACACTGGCAGCAATTAAAGGCATTTCCCATCTCAAAGAGGAAATAACACCTGGTCTCCAGTTAGCAAACAGCTAAAAAATGAATTAAGCCAGATGTGCTGAGCTCTTGGTATTGACACACATGGCAGTGCAGCCTTTAAAGTGTCCCTCCTGTGGCCTCTAGTTATACTGAGCTCTTATTTCCCTCCTATAAACATCATGGAGAATGATTAAGCAACAGTGCCCCATTTATATCCCACGTTATGCCAAGAAAAGTTCATGGCTGTGTTGTTTGTGGAGTGACAGTGTAATGGGTGGGTAATGTTATAACACTTATTTGTTATTCCATTAACTGTTCTAAACAGACTTATAGGACAGAAGTACCTGGAAGAGTTTTATGTTTAATATTGTGCATTATTATTATTTGGCTTATTTTCTCCCTGTGTTAATTTGGAGTCTATTTCTCCTTCACCTACTGATTAGTCCCATTAACCCCAGTGGAATTTCCATGAGTAATGCTCTGCTAGGTAACACTGGCTAGGGTTGGAGGTACTGCTTTCTTAGCCTTTCCCCCAAGAAGTCAGTGCCTATAAGTGATAAATCCTCATCAGTGGGTGTGTTAAGTGGTTCTGGTGTGGAAAGAAGAAGGAACTGAATTTCCTGGATGGAAATATTGTCCATTGCTCCAATGAAGTCTTCAATCACAAGTGTTCTGCATTTGTGTATTATCATCCAGATATTGTGTATTCATCAAGATAAAGCTCTTCTGGAAACATGGGAAAAAGTATTAAATTTTCTGATTTGCCCACTCATACATAACAGTATTTTGGTATTATGCTTGTCCCATACTATATGTGGTTTGGATTAATTGTGGTTTTTTAAAAGGTGCAAATAGAAGAAGGAGGGTCAGCATGACAGCACCTTTCAGTTTCAATGTTAGTTTGTTGACATTGATGAGGTGTTTGTGCATGGAATCTACCGGGGCAGTTTCTCAGATGGAGCAGTGTTTACCATTTAACATTTCCAAGGAAGGGTTGCAGGAAAGCTGAGAGAGTTTTCTATGATGGGAACAATATCAGAAAACAGTTAGATGTGTCTGGAGTAAAACCAAAAATCTACATTCTGTACCTGTGCCATAGTTGTCTAGGAAATGAGGTGTACCTGTCATGTTCCTGGGTGTTTTGTATTTAGATCTCTGACTTATTTGAGCTTGCAGAGCTGTGTAAGTAGATTTTTAAATCTGCTGCTGTTGGTTTGTTGTTTGATGGGTTTCCTGTCTGTATGGGGCACTGTCTGTTTGCATGCACTGTCATGGGCCTGTCTACACGTGTGTGTGCTCAGCTGAGGTGGGGATGGTGGGGCTGCTGACTGGCAGATGCACTCAGTTGCTCCATCCCCTGACAGCAACTTCACTCTCAAATAACACCCTGCAAAGCTTCATCTGCACATATCATCAGCTACTCACGAATGGACTCACAGAGTGGAGGCTGGATGCAGTTCCAGTTAAATTGGAAAGCACAGTTTGGGCAGCGGGACAGCTCCTTTTGACCACACAACTGAAGGGGATTAAAAATTGGAATTACCCCAGAACTGGAATTACCCCAAAGTTCCTAGCACTGGCTGCATATTCCACTGTACAGAGAAAAACATTAGAGGGAAAATTCCTAAGGAGTTTACAGGGTGGATTACTAAGTGTAGTATTTTATATCAAATGCCATATTAGCTTGAGCCTAGAATTTTCTCTTGATCCAATTTGTGCAGATTGTTCTCTCTTAATTTACAATAATTAATAATCATACAATACTTGAGGGAGGATCACGTGAAGAAGGGCACTGAGCACACTCAGTTCTAGAGCAGTAACTTCAGAGGACAGAAACATAATGTTCCTTAAACAGAATCCTGGTCAAGAAAACATATATATACATACATTATATATGTGTGTACACATACACACACATATGTACTTTGTTTCTGAAGTGGCCCTTTTATGTTTCGGAGCTGGAAGATAACAAAGTTCTCAAAACAGTAATGCTGGAAGTATAGTCATGAATAATGGATCTAAGGATAGGATTTGGCACTAAACACTAACCATGGTTCTAATCAGTTTATAGAAAGCTTTAGAACCAATTCAATCTTTTGAAAATTAGGGAAAAGAGGCACTATAAAGTAATAATCTTCTCTCTGTGAGACCTAGATGACATAAATGGTGAGATCCATTCCTCCACCTGTGAAGTGCAATGTACATCCAGCATGACAGCAATATATTTCTGATGGATTTCTGGAATTCTGCTACATGTGGTGGTCCTGAGTTGTGTGTGGAATAGTTGTGATAGAGCCCATGGGCTGGTTTGTACCTTGGATGCAGAGTTTTTATGATGGCCAATACTCTGAAACTCGTTCAGGCAATAAATTTACTTGCCTTTGAGTTTACAAGGCAATAAACAGTTGAGGCCTTTGACCTCAACATTTACCAAATACATTTGCAGCAGTTGTGTTTATTGACAACTATTTATAGGGAAGTATTTTATATGGAATTTCACATGTGAAAGAGAACAGTTTAATTTTGCAGCTTTTATTCTTTCTGATTTCCATCTTCACTTCCTGTCTCCTTAACTTACTTTAATAGCTGAAGTTGCAGGTTAATGCTGCAAAATACTCAGCTATTGACAAAACAGTTAATTCAAATCTTTGTGACAGATTTTTAGATTTTCCTCTATTTGGATGACTGAGACGAAGGTATATGTGTGTGCTATATTTTGCAAGGCATTATGTAAATTTATTTTAAATTCTCTCAATTATCTCACTAGTTATTTACTAGCTTGAAAACATTTCCCACGGTTAAATGGGAGACTGTTAGGCCTGAAATAATTGGAAAGCAGAAAGGTAACAGCACTTTCATCCCTCCCTGAGACTGTCAGCTGAGCTCAGACCAGATACACCTGAGTAACTGCTCCCAAAACAATCCTGGCTTTTGGAGTTGTCACTTTTAAAATTTCATGGTTGCTGGCCCAAATCCTTGAGTTAATGTTTAATTTCAGGCCCAAAGCATGAGACTTCAGTGTGACTGCTCACAAGCTTAAAGATAAGGACATGCTCAAGTTCCTTGCTGGAAAACAGCCAGCATGCTTTTCATCTCACAGCATCATGCCTATAAGATACTCATTTCAATCTGGTGAACCCTGATTGCTTGAGTTCTTCCAGAAAAAGAATTTCAGATCCTGTGGAATTACAGCCATTCATATCTAAATAGCTCACCAGATTCCTGCCCCTTGTAAGTTGCTTTATGCCAATTTACAGTAGTTCAGGATTTGCTGCAGAGTTGTGATCAGGAATTCTTTGTGCCTTTGTGTAATTGGGCTTTTTTCCTTACTGCTGAGGTTTTTAACATTAGTATCTGCAGGCCAAGCACAGCAACATTTTGAAATCTATTAGAAAAATCTTATTTAACCAGATGGTCAGACTCTCAGGTGGGTTACACAAAATATGTTTAGAAAGTAGTGTCTTAAGCTTCAATAAATCACCATAAATGGGTCCACAGTAGATTGTCATCCAATGTTGATTTTCATTCATATGACAAAAAAAAATGGGCTGATTCTCTGGAGTGGGTCTGTCCACACAGGAAGAAGTTAATAAACAAGATATTTTATGTATTTGGTGTGTTGAGCGTTTAACAGGGTAAGAAATACAATTTATCAGTGCAGCCTCAGCTTGCTTTGTGAATTATGTTTACAGCCCATATCCCAGATTCACACCCTGGAGATCTGTGGAAATAATAGGAAATGTCACTGGCTCACATTGAGGCGGTGACAAGTTGGAGTTCTAGGGTAAGACAGCACTTTCTTGGCACCTCTGTGTCAGCTTGATGAGGTGGCAGTGACACTGGGCTGGAGCTGAAGTGCTCTGAGGGGACAGTGTGGGGGAAAGCCCATTGCTCTGTTGGGCTGGGTTTTGGATGAGCCCCAGAACCCTCTCAAGGAAATCCCTTGAGGGGATGCCTGGGAAGCTGCCGCAGCGTGGAGGTTTGGCTGAGCTTGCTGTGAATGCAGAGGAGGAATAGGGGCCCTCAGTCTGTAGGGATGGAGGTGTGGAGCTTTGTTAAATATGAGTCAAAGAAATCAAATGACGTGGAGGGGACAAGGGGGCACGAGCAGCCTGACTGTGACAGTGTGAAGGGCAGCTCCAGACCTGGCAGCACAACTGTGTGAGGAACAAGCCAAGAGCCTGGATGTTGTTCTTGCTGCTCAAAGACTCCTTTCCACAGATCACTGCTGGGGCCTTCAATGTAACCCCTGCCCCACATGTGGCCAGGGGTGACCTTTTTCCTGCCTAGAGCAGTGAATGTGAAGAAAAGGAGGAATCTTGTGCTTAATTATAAATTAAAACCAAATTAATGTCAGTCAATTTAAAAGTGGGGAGGCACTTTGTACAACTTAATGGTTTACATGTTTAGGTAGCAGAATCTGCCTTCACTGTCTGCATGTGTCTCAGCCATCATCTTCCACAAAAATGCTCATTTGTAAAAAGCTAATTTCTATTTTATTTATAAGAAATAAATATATTAATTTTAAAAGACATTGTACACTTCTCATTAGCTTAACCTAAAATCACTCCTTTATCTGCTTTGTCTTCCTTTGCATTTAAAACAGATTTCCTTTTTTCCTTTGCACATATCTGTCCTAAAGCATTAGACCTTCATATCCTGGGTGGAGGAGTCATACTTGAGAAGAGCCTTGGGAGGCCAGTGAAAAGAAATCCCCACAAATAAAACCACAGAGCCTGAAGGAATTACAGCATCATTCCTAGATCCCATTGGCTGCCCTCTGGGATCATTCCATATTTCTGTGAAAGAAGTCACAAAGGTGCTGTTCTTTGTGGCCCACAAGGATTTACTCAGAAAAACAACAATAAGGAAACTTAAAATGCATCAGAGTATTTGTGATCATAATTTGCTGTTGACTCTTTTCTAATGAAACATGTAGATTTCTGGGTTTTATGTTGAAAATATCTACGTCTGTGAAAATTTTTGACTGAATCACGAAAGATGTTTTATGCTGAATTTTTTTTTTATATTCTTAGGATTTTATTGGTTGAAGTTCATTAGTTTCTACTGGAAATTTGTCAGAAATATCTACCCTTTCTTGACATTTTCAGCAAGGGGAAAAGCACTATTTGGTAATTTTTAATATACTTTTAATATTTTCCAGCTATTCAGTATATTTTGGCTTTTATGTTTTCATTGTGACCCAAAATTTGGGGGATAAGGAAAGAGCTAGGTACTCAAATAGCTGGAAGAGAACAGAAAAAAAGGCACTACTGAGATTTCCTTTGGGAATCTTCCCTTGCTGACAGGAGTTGAACCCCAGCTGCCAGGAATGTCATTGGTGCTCCAGAGAAACTGCATCCCTGGAAAGGTGCCCAGAGGGAAAACCTTTCTGGGCAGTGTCTGCAGCTCACAGATCCTGCCAGCCTGCAAACAGCACCCTTGTGCCATGGGTTTGACACTGATATTCCCTTTCTTTTCCAGGACAACTGGCCACCAGGAGTCACTTCAAGGTCTAACATACCTTTGCCTACTAATCTGTATTACTTATCCTTAAAATCAAGGAACCTTATTCCTAATTTTTAAAATTTTAACTCTCAGTTGGCATCCCCAGAACTGAGATGCTTTGAGTGCATATTGCACTGA
Source organism: Vidua chalybeata (assembly GCF_026979565.1). Lineage (NCBI taxonomy): Eukaryota > Metazoa > Chordata > Aves > Passeriformes > Viduidae > Vidua > Vidua chalybeata. The sequence goes on along the minus strand of NC_071535.1, from coordinate 3,209,094 downwards.
TCTCTATTACAACTTGTTAACTGTTTTTGATTAGCAACCCTCCTCTTACTCTACTAGAAATGCTTTAATAAAAAGACACTGTGTAAATCAAACAAACAAATAACCCATAAGCAAACCAAAGGTTTGTCCATTCTCATTGTGAGCCCAAGCAGGCTTTGGTCAAACACCTGAAATCTGGCATGAAATTTGTTCTGATATCAAATTGAGATCTTTTGACATCCCTATAAAATTTTTCTCAAATCTGGCCAAGCTCTATGCCTCTCAAAAGATTTTAGTTCACAGATGTTTAGTAGAGGATTTTTAGGTTTTGGCAGCCAAATTCTCTGAAGTTTTCATCTCAAAATGTTTTTTCTTTGCTTCTAGTGCTGTCTCTCAAGTACATAGTCAGGATAAATAATAGGAAGAAGCACTTGAGGAGAATTCCAATGGAGAAAATGGGAGGGAAGTAGAGGTATCAGGAAACGACAAATGATCCGAGTGGAAGATGTTAATTCTGTTCTCCCATATCTGTTGTGAATGCAAGCTTTTTATCCAGTGTGATGTACTTGGACGTTTTGCCAAAAGAGCCCTAGGAATGCCTATGAGGAAATGGATAATTCCATAGGAAATGTGGAGTTTAAGACCATGTACAGGATAAAACCTGGGGCTCAATGTAGAATGGAAGAATAGAAAGAAGTTGAATAACTGCTTGATTTTGAAACCAGTGAGCATCTCTACAGACAGCTCTCTCCTGGACAGCTGTAATTCTTTCCTCACAATGAGTCAAGTGGTGGGTTGGTGGAAAAGAATTGTGCATGATCGCATAATGGACACCTGAATCAAAAAAGGGCTGAATGAAGTTTGTGGCATTTCTTAACTTTTGGATTCTTGGCATTGCATTGTCACTGTTGTTTTTATTTTAAGGCAGTGTTTGGATGTCATAAGTGAAAGCCATGCCTTCAAAGCCTGTATTCTATCCTTAGCCCCAGAGAAGCATTCCTAATCATTGCCTGAATTAGCCTAGAGGGGCTTGTTTGTCAGACTTTCAGTCAGTGACAAATTGTTCACAGCAGCATTTTAGAAAACAAACCTCATGCCAAGTTTACAAATGATCCTCCAAGAGCTTGGGACAGTCACTTCCACACTCAGAAGACATTTGCATGCAGAACTCAGGAGGTGAGATGTACAGTAATGTAGCTGGGATGTCCGTGTGGATTTGAGTGGCTTTCTTCTGGAAACTGCATTTGGATTTAATGCTTGAAATCTTCTGAAAGACCACATCCCATTTCCCTTGTAGTAAAAAGGGCCCAGTCCCTTTGTCAGTGTAGTGGAGCGCTAATGAGGGTCCTGGCTCAGGGCTGCCATCTGTAAAAGAGTTAAGCATATTCTGATCGTTGTTATATCATTAAGGGCATACTTAACCCCACCGACTTAATGAGGAACATGCAGCCTTAAAGGTAATCACATACATAAGTGCTCTGCTGAAAAGGGATTGATTTAAACCTGATACAACTCTGTAACTCATCCTGTTCACCAAGCACCCCTTCAAATTCCTTGCTTAACTACAGGGCGGGTGTACACCTTGTGGACACGGCTTTGAGCAGAAGCAATGTGGAACTGAACTGCTTCTCCCAGAGCTGTAGTAGCAAAATATGGCTGAAAAACACCTGCAGAGGTTCTTGATCACAAGGGTGCTCAGCTGTGATGCACAGACTGCAGTAGTGCTCACCCAGAGAATTAAAGAAGCAGTTTGCAACCTGCTTCTTCTTTCCAGGTAGCAACTCGGGAGCACAGAAAGCGTGCAGTGTTGGCTTCCAGAGTTGTTTGGATAGTGCAAACCCAAGATCAGGACTCCTGTTTTCCTTGTGGGGTTCCTGGACTTGCATTCCATGAGGTGTATGCTGCCAGATGTGAGCTCCAGGGAAGAATATCAGCAAGGTGCAGGTACCATCTCTGGGGCAGTTCCTCTGGCTTGCAGTCTGCATCTTCCCAACTCTCCCTCCAAAAACAAGGCAACAACTGGGGACAACCTCATCAAACAGATCCAGCACACATTTGTGAGTTTTTTTCTCCCCCAAGGGAATGCTGTGATCCTTAGAGGCTTTTCTGCATGCATGGAAAACTGAGAGACTCCAGGAAGTACCATTCCTGCTATTTGTGCACCCTGAATCTTATAGGGGAAGGTCAGGAAAAATGATCCATCCAGCCAGAAAGTCTGAGTACTGTTCACCTAGCTTACTTCCTTGCCATGACGACACTGGCTTTACCTACTTTTTCCTGTCAGTTTTGTGTTTATAGAAGCTTTTTGTATCATTTAGAAATAATTATTGCTCTTTTTAAAATAGTGTCTCAGAACAAAGGTATGAAATTTTCCTCCTCTCTGTTAATCCAAAGGGCAGCAAGCATAGTGTTAGTCTGTGTGTTGTATCACAAGGCAGAGACACATTTGGCCAGCAGACTGTGAATCCTCACGGGAAGTGGCACAAGGGTTTTCCAAACCTCAGAATTTTATGTTGAAAATAATTGTCTGGAAGGTAATAGTCCCCCAGAATGGACTAATAGCCTGTCAGGTTTCACGTTTCCTTGAGTCACTTTTGAATTCATAAAACATTCTGAAATACTCTGATCCAAATTTGGTGCTCAAAAATGTCAGCCTCATGTGGGATGAAGCTTTTCACTGCAGGCTTTTTATCTGAGGAGGATTCCTGTTTACCTTTCTCCCTTGGATTGCTGGAGACAACCAGGTGAGTCACTTTGTGTTTATTGTCAGTACAAACTCTGTGAAAGCCCTAATGAGGCTGTTGGTGCTGTAAGTGTCCAGCTGCTAAAATACAGATGTTGTCCAACTAAACTGGATTGATCCAGATCCAGAATGGTATTTCCCTGGCAAGGTTTAGCATTCTTAATGCAAAGTGAACCCTCATAGCAGGGCCTCTTATACTGTAGGGTTTGTATTTTAATGAGGTAGATATTTAATCAATTTTAGGGTATACTGGTATCTGCCTTTTGCACATGTTTCAAATAACAATGAAATTTATCCGCACATGAAGTAATTGAGGCATAGCCTGATTTCAGAAGGGTGCACAGCCCTTTCTGCAGTGTAATTCTAAGAGATTGGGGATCAATCAAAATGTTTTAAAATTAAGAGTTTTCTGCAGCTGGGACACTCCCAAGTTGAGCTACTTTGGTTTCAGTTTATAGCTCAACTTTTTTTTTCCCCAAGTCAAATGGTTTATTGTACCCAGGATTTTTTAACTGTCACATCTGAAAATGAAAAGTATCTTTAAAAACCCTGATATCCTGTAGAGATCTAAACCCATATTGAGCTGTGTGACCCAAACATACCCTGAACTTTAATGGCAAGAAGTTTAAAATTGAAATCCAGGTCCGTATTTCACATGAGTTCCTATCCTTGTATGTCAGAATTTGAACACCATATTCAGCTAAAATACCTTGGAATTTGCCTTTGCTTAACTGCTCTCACTTGAGTTACAGCTCTGGCAATTGTTTATTGCCTCTAAGCATGATTTTGTTGATTATTTAGAAAATAACCCTTATCCTTGTGGTGGTTCATACCACACCATTTGGTTTATATCTTATCTATAAAGGTTGAAGTATTTGAAATCCAGATATGGATTGTTGGGCCACAACCATGGCCAGATTTTCACAGGGTTGCTTTACAAATCTTATTTTTGTAATGCATTTTCAGACTTTCTCTGTATTACTACGTTTTCCTCTGAGGTCCTGTTTCTGATACATTTTCTTGTGCTAACACCACATTTTTGGACTGGGAACTGTTCATTCTGGGAATAAAACAGGACAACTTTGGCCATCAAGGTCTCATCCAAGACCCATGGAGTACAGTGGAGGTATCTCATTGCTTAGCAGGGCTTTATATATGGTTGAAGAACAGGATAATCAAGTCATCAAGAGTAAAGACGAAGACAAATTGCATTTGACTGTAGTTAAACAGTTCATTTAACTGTGTCTCACAATGATGTAGGTGGTTTCTGTGCTGGATTCTGAACTTTATAGTTGACAATTTATTTGGAATCTTTCTGCTAACAAAGAGTCTCATCTGACTGAATGTTGAGTCTTAAATGCATTGCTCAAATATTCCTAGATGGATTTCATGAGAAAATTCCAGGGGGATTATTACAGGATTGGGTCCTGTAGTATGGATCCTATAACAGCACATACAAATGAAACTATATTGAAAGAACTACATGGAACAGGAAAGCATAGTTTAGTTTTAATGCTATTTTCAATGATTTGGAACAAAACACTTAAAATGTTTCAGTAGTTTTTTGCAAGTTTTTACATGGTTTTGTATTAAAATTTTCTTTCCCATTTGAAAGAATTTACCTGGCATCCTTCTTATTAATTCAAACTGCTCTGAAACTGTGTTTCAGTAGGAATATCTTGACATAAGCCATATTTTTCAGAATTCCATCTCTTTCAGAGCACATTGCTGAGTTGGAGTCATTAGGTGTAGAATACATATTTTCAAAAGTCCTCCAAAAAGTTGTTTGTTTGAGGATGATGTGTGCGATTCAGAGATAAATTATAAATTACACCTTTAGATCTTGATTAGCAGTAAGCATAAATATCAGTTTCTGTAATGGGACATAGCAGCTGGCAGCTAGCATGACACTCAGTGCTTATCACTATTTCTTTCTCTCCCTGGAGTTATTATTTATTTAGTTTTTCTCCCTCACCTGCCTCTTACTCAGCTCACAATGTCCCACACAGGTTACACCACGGAGCAGGTGGGAGCCAGGCTGCCCTGGGGGCTTGGATTCCCTCCCTCTCCCCCTGGTGCTCCTGCACCCTCTCCTGCCTGCTCAGAACAGGATTACTTTTTTGAGCCCTTCTGTGCTGCTAAGGTAGTAAAGAGATGAAATTGGGGTCACTCCTGTCTGGATACATTCACCAAACCTTCCAGTTCCTGATGCACTGGTGGCTGTAGTTTAGAAGGACTTTCCATGAGCAAAATTCTCTCATAGAATGTTATTTGCAGGGTAAATTACGGTGTAGTTAAGTGGAGAAAAACTCCAAGCAAACCACAGCAAATTATTTAGCAAAATAAATATTTGGAAAAGTGACCTCAATTGTTCCCTTTTGTGCAGCATTAATGGAAGGTGAAAACACATTGTCAGATCTCTTCAACTTTAAAAAGGAAGAGGAGAAGTTTTAAAGAGAAGTTTTCCTCATGTGAAATATCTGATTGCAGCTGCTGATCCCCTACACGGGGAACACACGGGTTGGAGATGCAGCATTTCAGAACAGAAGATTCTCTGTGTTTTGTCTTCTCTATCAATAAATGAAAATAGAAGCTTGTGGTTAGAATATGGCTTTAAGTGCATAGATAAGAGCCCAAGTAAATACTAGCACTCCTCCATTCCTGAGGGAAGTTGGTGGCCTGCCCATATAATTTGCTGATAAAGTCCCATCTGTTAAAACAAAGTCCTGCAGCACAAGTAATAAATTTCAGGCAAAGACCATGAGAGGTTATATTTGCATGACAGTCTTTGCTGAGCTTTATTTTAAACCAGAAAAAGCATGTGAAAGTGAAATAAAGATTATAATATTGGCTTTAAATTAACTTTACACTTTTGGAGGGCAAATCAGAAATCCTGTTCCACTTTATTTCCCTGGTAAACAGTGTGGCATGATAAACTGTGAAGAGAATAATGTCATAAGGAAAACTCTGCTTCACAAATGACATACGTAGAAAAACAGCAGATGTCTGATGAAGTAAAGACCCAACTTATTGCCAAGTCTTTGGAAAACAAAATTAATTTCCTTTCGTCTTTGATAATGATGATGTAATGTAGTTAATAGGAAGAGCCTGCCATGCTCATGGAGTTATTAAAGAAGAAATGTTAGACATGCAGAAGGTCAGAAATATGGGTTTACTTACCAGGGCCTTTTCCATGAGAGCATTTATAGATGTAGAGAGGAAAAAAAGATTATAGTGATGTAGAATGTTTCTTTATGTCTTACTTGAAGCATAAGATACATGTAATGAAACAAAACTTGTGAATGTCCTCTTAAGAAGTTCAGAATTCTAGTGATCAATGCAAAGAAGAAAATTATTGTTGTTAGGCAGCTTTTCTTGTTGAGATATTACTGCAAGGAAATATATTTTTCTAGAGTGAAGTTAAAAAATAAATTATTTACCCTCTGATTTTCCCTGATAAGAGTTAAACCAAGTAAAGATGGTGGGTGAGTGGACATGGTGTTGGCTAATTTAATATGTTGAAAATATCTCATCAGCCACAGCAACAAAATAGATTTGATTTTAACAAACCAGTGCAGGAAGTAGATGTGATTGTTTCTTTGCAATATCCTATTTTAGTCGCTAGATGTCCCTGCCTGCTGGGAGGAACCAGGGATGAGGTACCTGGGAAACGAAACAGGTGAAGCTTACGGGTATGGGATCATGGATCCTTTAGGCTGGAAAAGCCCTCTAAAATCGTCGAGTCCAGCTATTAACCCAGCATGTCCAAGGTCCCCACTAACCCATGTCCCTCGGTGCCATTTAGGGAGCTGTCCTGTTTAGGGATATTTTTGATCTTTGTGTGCACTTAAATGGTAGGAGGGGTAGTGCTGGAATGTATTTTTACTGGAGACACAGGATGAAAATTAGATTTGTTCATGAAAACTTTTGAGGAGCTACTTACTGGAATGGTTGAAGCAATCAAGCTTGGTTTGGCACAGCTTTGGTGACTCAATCTCCTCCCCAGTGATTAAAAAAATACAAAGTGTTTTTTACTGTAACCATAAAGGTGCTATTTAAAATTGGAGTTTAATTGCTAAGACATGAGAATAACTACAATGCACATGCATATATATATATATACAGGCATGTGTGTGTATGTGTATATATCTGAGAGATATAAGCATACACCCTGCCATGTTGGGGCTGATGTTTCTTTTAACACTGTCCATGACAACAATCTCAACAATAAATTTTTATATCATACAGCAGATTTTACACTGTGTGACATGACTACGAGTAGCCCCTAATTAACCGGAAAGCTAATGTTGAAGAAGATTTGCATCTATTTCTAATAATTCTCCCTTTCAGTAAAAAAGGCACACTTTGATGGATCTGACTGCTAAACTCCACGCTGGTGTGAACAGACGCGATGCTGGAGGCTCGTTCTCATGCAGGTTGTAGAATTGGCTTTTGTCTTTCCAGTAACAAGCCGTTTGCTACAGATGGAAGCCAGGACTCACTTTGTGGAAGGTCAGCTCCGAGGAGAGCTGGGACAGATGTTGTTCCCTTGTCAGGACAGCTTTGGCCTTTAAATATTTGACAGTTGAGTGCAGATCACAAGTACAGAAAGCAGAGCAAAACACTGCAGAAGTGATTGTGATTTCCAATTAACAAGTGAAAAATAGTGCCAGAGTTGAGTGTAAAATACCAAACATAACTCTCCAGAGAAAAAGCACATGTGACTGAAACAGTTCCCTTCAGCTGAAACGTGGGCATGGGGACTGCTAAATGGCTTTTATTGCAGAATTTTATTTTTTGCATATATGGCTAAAAGTTTATGGGCATATACTTTAGCTTTAGTCTGCCCTATTCCCAATTTGACTTGCCACAGGTTGTTGTAAAAATAAAATTATTTTGGGTTTTTTGAATACCTACAAAATTGTTACGGTTATTAAAACACACAAGCTGATAGACTGCATGTTTATTAAGCTTGGATACTTGTCCCTTTGGAGCCCACCTGCCAGTGAATATTTTGCTCCAAAAGAGTCAGTTAAAGTTCAACAAGTTAATTTTGTAGTGGGTAAGTCATGCAGAGATGAGACCTGCTAAAATACCATCAAAATGTTGAGAGCAATCATAATTTGCTTCACTAAGCTGAGTTTCAGCAGTGAATTTTATTGATGTTGCAGACTCAAGGAAGCATCTTGTCCTGGAAAGCTGCTTTCCTGGCCATGGAATTCCCAATCCTTTTAGCAAATGAAAAGCTGAAGATTCTTTGTCACGTACCTGATGAATTCAAGCCACTCTCTGTCCACCCACCTCTCCTCCCACAAATACGTTGTGGTAAAAGAATTCCAAAGAATAATTCCTATTGTGCTGTTTTTGTTTAGATTAGGGGACCCAGGGTTACCCAGCTGAACAAGGGCTCTTAAAATAAAATGGATCCTTTGAAATTCTTGCATTTAATACATATTTGGTCTAATTTCAGCTAGATAACTAATTTTTTTTATTGTGCTAATGGGCTGTTATGCATATGTGGAAGCCATTTACTGTATGCCCTAGGTGGAAACAGACTCATATTTCATCTCTGAATATTTAACACTTAATAAGGTAACCACCTGCTTTTAAACTTATTCCAACATATTTGAATGGCCTTTACTGCTCATTGTGAACACCAAGATTGTTTTTGATCTCCTGTAATGAAACAAATAACCAAACCAATTAAAGCACTAAATAAAAAAAAAAATCTAGCCCCTCTATTTTTCACTAATTCAAAACACTTTATAATATTCTAAATCACTTAGAAGGAGTTCTGAAACTTTAAAAGCCAAGGCTGCATATAGTGAAAGTTTGTCCTTCTCACCATGACACAGTGAAACCACAGAGTGTGGAGTGGGGTGAGGGCAGGTGCTGAGCTCTGCCTGTTCCCTTCAACCCTCACCAAAGCTGTCTGGAGCATTCCTGTTGAAACCTCAAACCAGGAGAAACAATTCCCTGCATCTGTTCCACTTTGCCCCCAAATTTTGTCATGGCTCATGAACCTGCATCTGGGGAGGATGAAATTGGCAGGGAGGCATTGCAAATGTGGCTGGAAGCCATGTACTTACTCCTCACTTTGGAGCTGGCTGCTCAGGACTTAAACAGCTTGAGAAGTCCCATGTACTGGGACTGGCATGGCTGAGGAACAGGATTCGGTCGGAGTGGTGGTTTGTGTGGGGGAAATGTTACCTTAATTCAGCATTTCCTGCTCCTCTTGGTTTTGCTGTTTGATTTTGATGATGAACTATACAGGACGAGAACATGATTAATACCACATTATCAAGCTCTAAAGTGCCAACTTTCTTTAGGCAGTGTCAGCAAGGCTGGGGATTACTGAGCTAAATTTTCCTTTTGGGAATAGTCATCCTCTTGCCATTCCCTAGTACAGTCAGCTGCCAGGTTAACACTCTGTAGGCTGCTTCAGTGCTTCACTTCTGGTGATTATTTGCAAAAACCCTGTACTTCTTTCCAGTTTCAAAGCATGGCAGTGCATGGATTGTGTACCTGTGGGTAGAAAAAGGAGGGAGGACTATCTTTGGTTTGCTGCTTATTGGATAGGTTGAGCAGTGCATTTTTCCTATGGAAGGGAAGGTTTAAGATTTCCTATCCTATCCTGGGCTTGGATAGGAAGGTGAAAGTGCTTGTGGCTGGCTTGGGTACAGCAGAAAATGTTCTACTGCCTGGCAGCTCTATTTCCAGGGCAGTAATCCTCATTGTAACATCAGCTGTGGCAGTATCCTTGAAATGGGAACTATGGAAGTGGCAGTAGGCTTCTGGACCAGTTTTCTTTAGGCCATTTGGTTCCTTGAAAATAAGGATGAGAACTTCCTTCCAGTCCAGAACTCCCTTTATACCCTTCCAAAACATAAAGAATACTTATGAAAGAGCTGGAGAGGGACTTTGAACAAGGGCCTGGAGTGACAGAACAAGGGGGGAATGGCTTCCTCTTGAAAGAAGGCAGGGTTAGATGAGATACTGGGGAGGAATTATTGGCTGTGAGGGTGCTGAGGCCCTGGCACAGGTTGCACAGGGAAGCTGTGGCTGTTCCTGGATCCCTGGAAGTGTCCAAAGCCAGGCTGGATGGGGCTTGGAGCAACCTGGGCTAGTGAAAAGTGTCCCTGCCCATGACAGAAGTTGGGAACAAGATGGTATTTAAGGTCTCTTCCAACCCAGACCAGTCTGTGATTCCATGAAATTAAGACAGTATTTTGTGGATAGCTAGTGTGATAGCAAAGAAGCAGCCTGCCACAACTGCTGTGGGAAAGAAGTTGTGCTACAGCCCTTGGTACCATCTGGAGGTTCTTTGTTGCCAAGGCTCCAAGTCCAAATGAGCTACAATGCCATAGCCAGCTGGGAAGTGAGGAGAGCATTTATCTCTGAGGCTGGGTCATCACATGGATGTAACACAGCCTTCTGGCTCATCAGAGATGGTAGAAAGTGCTGCTCACAGATGTTGCTGTAAGACAGCTCAGTATCAGTAAGGAGAAAGAAACCTTCCAGAACACGGATTCTCCTGATAATCCATGAGCATGTGTCCTCGCTCTGAAGGAACTGCAACACTCCTTGGAGCCTTTCCCTCTACCCACAAGCCTAACCTCTGTCCTGCTGAGCCTTAGCCCTGGCCAGCTCCTGCTCTTCCACGTGCTAATCTTGGCGAGACACTGGGACAGCGGAGTGTCTGTTGTGTTATCCTGGGCTGTAAACAATAGGCAGAGCCACGTGTCATCTCCAGGCTCTCTAATCCAAACAGTGGCGTGAGCACTGTGCACTGTTGGGAGCAGTTTTGTGGAGTGCTCGGTATGCGAGAGGACAAAGGGTGCTCGGCCTGCCAAATATCCCGAGCACAGACGAGGCTCAGACACGTGTGTTGGACAAAAGCAGAGCAATAGTGGCAGAAGGATCAGTAGAGCAGCTTGAGTAGTTACAGCCACTGGTTTTCCTTCTTTTGATGCAGAGAATAGAGAATAATGTTTTTAGGAGAATGGTTCCCTGTTGGGGGAGCTGGTGGATGTCAGAAAAGGGTGATAGCAGGAAGGGATGGTCAGAGTCATTGATGATGTTAGCAGAAAAAGACTGTTCTTTTGTTCAAACTTCCTCTCTTTGTGTAGAACTCGGGATTTTTGTGAAGAATATAATTTCTGTGATCTCAGAGTTTGCTCTCCACTTCGGGACTTAACCAGGGCTTTTGTGAAGCAGATGAGTTATTTCAACTCCTGGGTCATATTGAGCCTTTTTACCCTTAAAATGAAAAAGATTAAAATCTGGTTTTTGTACAGCAGAGGTTACTAAAACAAGGAGAAAACTCGGTTCTTTTCCTGGGTTTTGAAAGAAATCTGATCTGTAATATTGAGGAATTTATTTCACCGCTGTGCCTTTCTTTAACCATCTGTAAAATGGGAGTGATACTGGCTCTGTTATGTCAGGTGTCTCAGGAAGTGTAGGACAAACGAACCAGGGAACAAGCCAGATGCCAGTTGTATTGGAGGATCTTTCAAAGCCCTGAATCTGACAAATCCTAACAGCACATGGATCTGTCATTTTCCTTCGCTCCCAGTGTCAACCCTGTGCAGAATAATTTGAAGAAGTTCTGGGCTGTGAGGGAGCTGAGACCCTGGCACAGGTTGCCCAGAGAAGCTGTGACATCCCCATCCCTGGAAGTGTTAAAGGCCATGTTGGATGCAGCCTGGTCTAGTGAAAGGTGACCCTGCCCATGGCAGGAGGTTGGAATGTAATGAGCTTTAAAGTTCTGTCCAATGCAAATCATTCTGGGATTCTATGAATCTGAAATTCTGCTTTCATAAGAAATATGTACTTCATTGTAAACTTCCAGTGATGGGCTAAACACAGCTTCACCACTAAGAAGTTTTTTTCTTGGAAGGGGGAAGAATACACAGACTTTGTAACTTTAGCTGCCACTTATTTTAAAGAATTCATCCCTGTCTATAACAGGGAACAAATTATTTTGAGCAGTATGACACTTTGCATATTTTAAGTATATTCATCTTCCCAGAGAAGACAGAGCTAGAACTTTTAAAGCAAAAGCATTCAAAGTGTAGTTGTACTCTTTAACAGTCCTCTTGTGCCCTGGTTTCATGCCCAGTTATCATCTCTCTCTTTCTTTTGTGGGTCACAAAGAAAGCTCAAAGCAATCCTCATGCTGGGCACTGGCAGTGTGTGGGATCAGCATGCAGTGACTTGCTCTGCTGTGGTTACAGCATGGAGCAAAACAGGTGAATTGGTATCTGCTACTTGCCTTTGCTGGGGGGCAGGATTCCTCACAAAACCTATATTCAGCAGGAGTTAACTAGATTCTCTATCGAGTTAGATGTGATGCATCCCAAGACATAGATCACATATTGTCCTTTTCTGCTTCCTCTGCTGTGTCTTCCCCTGCATCCTGTGACTGCTGGAGGAGAGAGTCTTTAGTGATGTGCTGCTAATGCTGTGTGTGTGTTACACAGGCTCTTGGTGCAGGAATGCTGACACAAACAAAAAGGAGATAACTTGGAAATTCTATTGCTCCATTTATGTTATTATTGTAGTTAATGGTCTGTCAGCATTTCCATTATAAATCCCTATTTTCAGGGTTTTATAACTCAGCCGTAAAAATTCTCTCCAGGCTGAATTTGGCATGTGTGTTTTCAGACTGAGAGCACATGTGTTGTTTTTTTTTTTAACAAGTTTTTTTTTTTAAAAAAATAGAACTGCATTCACAATTTTTAAGATATAGAATTGCCAGGAAAAAAAAAAAAAAAAACACCAACAAAAAATAGGTGATTGGTTGCAGATGCTTTCTTTGCACTCATATAACTCAAAAATTGCTGAGTTATTTCAGCTGTAATTGTGGGTATGTGTAAGGTTAAAATGGTGGATTTAGTACTATTCCTTTCTTTATGGTGTTGGTATTTGACAAGCAAATAGAAAACAGACCCCGATACTGTATACACCACGTCTGAACTGACCCGGGTGTAAACTGACCTCCCAAACCTGCCCCACGCTCCCCTCGCCGAGGCCACGTTGTTCCAGTGTCAGCCAGGATGGGGATGCTGCAGGAGGAGAGTGGGGACCCCAGTTCAGATTTTGCTGGGTTTCTTTGCCTTTGCTTCATCACTTCCAATAGGTATGTGCCAGTCTGTGGCTTCAGAATCCAGAATCCCTGTCAGCCAGGTGGTGTTAGGAATAAAGAGCTACAATAGACACGTGTTCCTCACTCTGAGGCCCAGCTTTGTCCACCTTGTTTACAGAGGGCCTGCCCTGTGTCTGAAATCACCCCAGAGAAGTTTACACAAAGATGAGTGTAAACCACATGTTTTACACCAAAGCATCTGAAAAGAAAAGAAACAAGGGGAAAGACCAAAAGATTATGTCTGAATTCTTTGCCGTCTGCAGACACAGATTTTCCTTCTGTTCTCTCCACAGTACCTGTGGCTCTTCACTTGTGTTCATTCACCATGGCTGGAACAGAAAAGGGTGGCCAGCCTTCATAGACATTTAATTTTAGAATCTCCAGTTTTTCCAATTACCCAAATGAATTGATTACTTCAAGAACTGACTCCAAGAGGAGGCTGCAGTAGAGTCCATAGATTTTTAATTTCTCTTGCATGTAGGTTGCTTTCTGCATAATATTTTACTGTGCATAAACCATCTCATATCTTCCCAAGAATGAACAGTTCCTTTCATGCTAAGAAGAAAGAGTGCAATAATTGTAGCAATTCCATGCCATAGTGATTCCTGCCATTACTGTACTTGGCACTGTAAAACCAGTAGTGTCTATAAAAGTGTGTCAAATAATGATTATGGAAATTAATAATCTGATTTTCTTTTTTTTTTTTTATCATATCAGATAAATCTTTTTGTAAGTGTTCAATTCTTTACATTTTTGCTATCCATATTGAATTTTCTCTGTGATGTTTTTAACATCCTGTGATATATAACATCCCATCATATCTTAAACATTCCTTTACATCAGTATGAAAGGTCATGTACTTGGACTGTTTTTCATTTCACGAACATCTGGGCTTATGAGATTAACAGAACAGTATAGCATTGCCTTCTTTTTGGTCTCTTTTATTAATAACTTGTGAATAACACTTGTCTTCTACCATGTGGATTATACTTCTGTTGGGGTAATTTCCTCACTATAGTAATGGCTGCTAGTTAACCCCTTACTCCCAACTGCTGCTGCTACCAGCTCAAATGTATTTCTTTTATGTTCAGATGTATAGTCCTGTGTGTTTCCATTGGGTGGGAACAGGTCATTTCCCTAAACACAGGCATCTCACACCATTTCCACATAAGGAATCCCACCTGGCCTCCAGCTGTCACTCTGGAGAAGGCCTGGGGCTCCTGTAGGTCCTCTGGTGTATCCCCCAGCCCTGTACAGATGTCCCTGAGGCTGAAGGTGTGTTCAGCGGCACTGGGTGCCTGTGTTTATGTCAGAAAGTTATTTTTATATCTGTGGTATTCACAGTCAGGAATTGGGGTCCTCCAACAGTGCAATGGGATGGCCACAAGATGTAATGGTGAGAGGGTTTAGACAAGGGCCTGGAGTGATAGGACAAGAGGGGAATGGCTTCCTAGAGACAGAAGGCAGGATTAGATGAGATATTGGGAAGGAATTCCTGGCTGTGAGGGTGGTGAGGCCCTGGCACAGGTGCCCAGAGGAGCTGTGGCTGCTCCTGGATCCCTGGAAGTGTTCCAGGCCAGTCTGGATGGGTCTTGGAGGAACCTCGAGTAGTGGAAGGTGTCCCTGCCCATGGCAGGGAGTGGAACTGGATGATCTTTAAGGTTGTTTCCTACCCAAACCAGTCTGTGATCCTGTAATTTCTCATTAACAAAACCATGAAACAGGAATGAGAGTAATTAAAATGGGCGACAGTAAAGGCTTTACCTGATTGTGTGGTGATTTCATATTCTACAAAGAACACACAGCCAGTCATTGGGACATGACAGGTGATCTGAAATCATCTAAAAGACCATAAGTAGCTTTTCTATGCATAGAATCACAATATGGTTTTGGTTGGAAGGGGCCATAAATATAATCTCGTCAATTACATCTTAATTACATCTTTTACTGGAGTTTAATTGTCAGAAGTGTGGAGGAATTGGTTCTGCACCTGCAAACAGAAAAACATTTAACAGAGGACTACAGACTTGGAGACCAGAAGTCTCCATAGTGTGTCACCAGTCTTTTAATCCCTTATTTCTTTTTTGTCTGTGTATTTATTGTGCGTTTTGTGGCTATTTTGTATCTCCCGCAGCAATTCCATGAGGTTTGGCCACAAGATGGCATCTGATTTCATAACCTTCTTTTAAAACATCACTTTTTTTTTTTTTTTTCTGCCTTGATGGAGTAATGCCCAGTTTTCCTGCAGCAAATTATAACCTACTTTCCTTCTGCCTTAGGGAATGCCTTCAGGGGAAAATGCAGTAGGATTTTCCATGGCATTCTTGGTTGGAACCACCAGCAGAGATGATGGGTGACAGTTGCTGTGAATCTTCTGCTCAGTAACCCCAATCCTCCACCCTTCCAGGGTGTAACTGCTGCCTCTGTCATGATTGTTGCATGGTAAATGACAACTGACACAAAAACCTCAGCTCATTTCATTTGTGAAATGATCCAGAGTCCCTCAAAGCTGTTGAACAAACTCTCACTGACATAGAGGAAACTTTGCCTGAGCCTCTGCTTACAGAAAAGTATCTTACAGTTTTTTAAATTCTAACTAAGCTGCCCAAAGTTAGGAGTTATGTGTTTCTTGTTTTCTGCTTCAGAACATCTCCCATGTCCTGCATTTGGGGAATGAGGAACAAACAGATTTGAAGGATGAACAGACAATCCAGTCAACTCTTCTAAGCAGACTGGGAATTCTGCTTCTGCAACGGCAGGTAAATGGGTAATTGGGATTTATCAGGGGATCAGACCTGCAGCAAATTTCAAGAGTTGGTTCCTGGAATGGGAGTTGGATTAAGCAGTGTCTTAATTTGCAAAGGGAGATGTAAATTATTCAAAAATTATTCAAACGGGTTTAGCTTAACTGTGAAAGCCAGTGATTCAAGGCAGCTAAGCACTATTTAGATAACATTCTGTTTGGAAACTACTGGATGATGTGAAAGAGGCCATTTTACCTTTTTCTAAGGAACTTCAGCAAATAACAAAATTGTGATTGCTCTGGAATATTTTATCACAGCTGACCTTCCAACGACTTAGAGAAGGCAAAAAGTGAGAACCATAAAGTTCTTGGTGGCTTTTGCAAGTGTTTATTTGTTGCAAACCTGGCTCAGAAGCTCTGCACCCCTTTGATTGCTGGAAGCTGGTGAGGTTCAGACTGAGCTATGCTATATTTGGCCTGTGTCCTGCATTCACAGAATCCCAGAATGGCTGGAAGGGACCTTAAACCCCATCTCACTCCAGCCCCTGCGCAGACAGGGACACCTTCCACCAAGACCAAGTAATTCAGAGTAATTCAGAGCCCCATTCAGCCTAATCTTGAACACTTCAGGGATGGGGAGTCCATCACCTCTCTGAGCACATTCTTCCTCCAGTATCTGCTACTCTCTCCCCTCTTCCCTCCCAGGGACAAGAATGAACTCAGTAGATTTTGGATATGACAAAGTGGGCAGTTTTTGTGTTCTTCCTTGAGCTGCTTTGGCCTGAATCCTAATTGATGTCTGTGATGCTGTTTTGGAGTTTGGAAAGGTGTGTGTACAAAGACTTCCTTTCAGAGCCACAGAGTCCATATCCTCTCCACTGGACAGCCACAGAAACCATTTCCTCTCTGTTTTGCAACAGATTATTGAAATAGGAACTGTAGTACCTGTGTCCTTGGCTGATCAAACAAAGCAATGCTAGAAGTGCCCAATGCACTTTAATTTTTTATAATAACAACTCAGTAGGATTGTTCCAATCCAGCTGGAGAAAGAAGCTTCAGGAGCCTTGCAGAACTAAGTGTCCTCTACAGCTCACCAGGAAGGACTGTAAGGACTCTTCTCAAGTTACAGACTACAAGGTAAGAACCTCTGTGCTGGCCTGGGAGAGCATGCAGGAATTTCAGAGATGGATGGAACTACCCAGGGAATGGGAACTGTAGGTAATGGTTTGTCCTCATGGCTGCTGCTGAACTGATAAATCAAGAAAAAGGGGAGATTTATCTATGCAGTCTGGTAACCCTGTATGAAATGCAGAAGAAAAGGTAAATGAATCATAGAATCATGGAATTGTTAAGGTTGGAAAAGACCATTAAGGTTATCAAGTCCGACCTTTAAGTTTATCAAGTCCAACCTTCCACTCAGCACCGCCACCATGTTCACCACTAAACCATTTCCTCAAAGTGTTCACAAAAGAGAGGTGAGCACCAGGCAAAGTGATAATGCCTGAAGCAGTGAAAAGGATCTTTAAACAAGAGGTTTGGCAAAGAGTGGAACAATCAATCATGGTCCCTGTATTGCTGTGTGCCATTGAATTTTCTGAATGAAGCTTTTCTGTGTTTGGGGCAAAGCTAAAGCCTCTTTGTCCTGTGGATTCCTGGTGCCTGGTGAGGGCTCAGCTTGTCCCACAGGTTTTTGTCAGTGGTGGGACATTGCCAAGCTCTCGCAGAAGAGGTACCTTCTTTTAAAACATTGAATGTCTTTAATTTCTCTGAAACCTCTTCCTCTCAGTCCAGGCACTAATGACTGAAATGTGCAAGTGAGGATGTTTGTGGAGAGGATAGACCCTGTATGATCAGAAAGCTGAGCTAAACCCTCTTTTTAAAAATGACATTTTAATACAAGCTCTGTTAACTTCATTAAATGTCTCTGCTGATACTTACCCTGCTATCTTAGAGACTTTTCTTTATTTCTATTGCATTCCACAGAAGCAAGGAAGGGTTGATGTCTTATTTTTCACTGGGATGACTGGAACAGAGAAATTTTAACTGAGATGACAAAGCTATTTAAGTGTATCATTCTGAGCAGTAACTTAAGGTTCTGAAGGATCTGGATCCAAACAATTTGCTCAAGATCACGTTGAAATTGTCTATCAGAGTGTGAGGTCTGACTTCCCTGCATCTGGACGCCCATTTCTTGCTGAAGACAGGTACTGCCCTGCACAGCAGGTGGGGTGGGAAGGATGTTGGAGCCAACCTGCTGCAGCTGCTCTCCTGCCCTTCTGCCCTGTCACAGCCACCCCAGCTGTCCCAACAAGGTGCTTGTGGGCGTCCCATGCCAGGCTAACAGAGCAGGGCTATTTTAAAGGGTGTAAATAGCAGACCTTTGCTAATTCTGCCTGCTATCCAGTGCTTCCATGAGCAATTTTCCTAGGAAGCTGACAGGACTGAAGGCTGTCCCATTTTCCACAGGTATTGCTGGATCCAGGAGAGGATGTTTGCAGAGTCTGTAACTTTGCACATTTCCATTCTGCCTGAGCCTCCCTTCAGCTCTCTGCGGTTGAGAAGTCAAGAAAAAAGCTGCTGTTGGCAGAATTTGCTCTTGTGCTGAGAATTGGCCTGAGGAGCTCAAGGGTGTGTTTTGGTGAGGTTTGCTTCAGGTAATTATTTGCCTCTTGGTGCACTTGGTGGTACCAAAGCACTATGTGAATGTGAAAGAGTGTATTTTCAAAGAGTTTACAGCTAGTCTAGAGAATATTCCAGCTAACAATTTATTTTTAAAAGAACTGACTCTCTTAGTGAGAGGGGCTGTCTTTGTTTGGCATGGAGGAGTTTCAAACTCTTCCACTCCAGGTCTTAAGGAAAGAGATGACTGCAACACTGAGGAGCTAAGGACAGCTATCCACTGACACCTCCATTTTCAGCTTTCCACATCTGGTTAAGTGCATTATGGCATTTTTGCTTTTACATATGAATCATTAGCTCTTGGCTGCGGCCTGTAGGAAAAAGAGACAGCAATTTTCATGTGCCTGTCCATATTCTTATATAGAAAGGGGATAATATTTTTCTAAAATACACTGTGTGAATGGTGCTGTTACTTCTCTCACCTAAGTATCTCCAAGTTCTCTGCAAATTGTAATCAAACCAGCTGTATGATGAGACAATTCAAAGAATAAGGAGAAATATCAGATCAGCTTCCATTTCTTTTATGAATCCAGGAAGAAACACAAGAAACACATATTCCTTTCCTGCTAAGCAATGGGAAGTTCCTGTTTTATTCGGATGCACTTGAAATGTGAAGTGGGACTATTGTTTATCCATACTCTTGTTTTTCTGCTAATGTGCTCAAACTGGGGTTTACTTAGAAAATGTGCTTTCTTCAGCAGAACTGGAGTCTTCGTCTAAACAGCCTTTCTCAATCTAAGCAGGATAGTAAGTGGAAACGGAGGTTATTCCTCTATTAATCTCCCGTGTGGCTCAGTAAAAGCTCTGGCAACTTCTTGTGTGACTTTCCTGTGTCAAATGGGAAAAATTTTTATACTTTCTAGTCCTCACTTCTGTACTTCAGTCCCAAGCCCAAATTTCCTTTGCTGACAGCTGCCACCTTTGTTCCCTTTGAAGCACCATCATGAAACCTGGGGAGATTTGAGCTGCATTTTTGTGCTTTGTTGTCTCACCTGCTCCAGTTCCGACAGCTTGGAACTGGTGAGCAAGGCAGAGCAGCAGCCTTCTGGAGAAAGGCTCAGACTTGGGAAATCTCTGGTAGCTCCTTGGCAAAGCCACATATCCCCAGTGTCTGAGTGACTTCCAGGCACTCCTAAGGTTCTCTGATCCTGGCTGGCTGCTCAACAGGCTCGCTGTGACAGAGACACTTTCTGCCATCTCTCCTTGATCCACAAAACCACCCCAAAACAGCTGCTGCAGAAAACTGTTGCTTTTTTTTTTCTGTAGCTTTTGTGAAGACAGAGCAACTCTTACCCCTTTATAAGGAAAAGAGGCTTTTTGGGTGTCAGAGAGCAGTTTAAAACCTGGGATAAAACTGTGTCTCAGTTATGAGTCTATTCAAGGGATGGGAATACTGGCTCTATTTCTAGAAGGAGCATTTTCCACTGAACCTGTGATTCCATAGCAGTTTAAGCCAAAATAAATCGGTGTGCTGTGGTCTAGTGCTACCCCTAACCTCAGCTTGCACATTCTCACTCCCATCTCCTTCCCTCTCTGTTCTGTGCCTGCAGCTGTGGATGGGGCAGGGCTGCTCCCTGCATGCTGGTGTTTTGCAGGGTGGCAGGAGGGCAGGGCAGAGGTGCTGTGTTTCTGTAACACCCAAAAGCTAATTCACCACCTGGCCAAAAATTCTGGGAACTTGTGGCCTGCCTTAATCAAATCCACATGTCCAAACAGGAAGCCACTCAGTGCTGTTCTGCAGTTCCATGGGCAGCCTGGGATGGAGAGTGGGGAAGATACTGTGGAGTATTTTTCCTAGTTCTCCCACTAATTTATGCTCTTTCTGACCTTTGGCAAAACAATTTAATTTGCAGATGTCCAAACTGTACAATGGGGCTATCAATACATTTCACCCCATAGGAAACTTGCTCAGTAACACTCTGAGAGCCAAGACATCTGAGATCCCTGGACAGAAAGTGCTTCTGTATAATTGCTATAATTATGATTTTGTTTGTTATTGAATGTTTGTAAACATGGGGCAAGAAGTCTGAGAAAATACCATAAATCAAGGAAAAATGTCCAAAATATATCCTTTGGACATTACTTTTACTCTGGAGTTTGTAAATATTAGAGTACATATTAGAAAAATTGTTTTTCTGCATTCTGTTGTTACTGAAACTGCTGGAAAAACAGAGTGACATCTTGTCCCCATGTAAAAATATTGAGATCAAAATAAAAATGGCTTATAAATAAAAATAAAATGTAAACATTATAAAAATTATAAAAATATAAAAAATATAAAAATATTTTTAAAAAGTAAAAATATTGAGATCAAAATAAAAAATGGTTTATAATTATTTCCACCTTAATTCTTTTCTTCAGAGGAAAAAAAAAGAGTGTTACAGGGAATCCAGAGCATTACCCTATCTGGGCTGTGCTGCACAGGGCTGATTCAAAACTGAATCACACAATCATGGAATGTTTTGGATTGGAAGGGACATTAAAGATCATCTTCTTCTAACCCAAGGTCCTCAAGATCAAGCAGAGAAGAATGAAGTAAGGGGAGCTCAGCCAAGCATCTCTGCTGGTCCCAACTCTTGGAGTTTCTCAGAGTCTAGACTCAAGTCTGGGCTTTGTGACCCTCATGAGAAAGGTAGAACAGGTTACCAATAATGGAAAAATGGTTTTGCTTCCTGTTTAAATGTTTCTGCTCTTGCACATGTGCAGCCAGGGTGTTTCCATGGGCAGCACTGCTGGAAGTCTGCTTCCTCCTCCTGCATCTGGGCTGACAGTCAGGAGTGAATGCGGGAGACCAGGTTGACAAAGAGCTGAGTATTATCCTGAGGATAAATGAGTTAACCCATCGCTGCAAACACTGTGCTGGCGGATTTTAGTGCAATTAGCTCCACAAATACCAAGACATGCAGTCTGCAACCAGACTAAAAGGTCTCCTAAACAATTAGGGGACCACGGCCCCATGGACCCCTGTCATGCACATTAATGTCACCGGCCCTAGCAAGGGGGGAGTGTGTGCTTTGATGCCAGGGGAATCCAGGGTTTGACGGCCCCATAAACTTCATCCCATTTTTGGTCCCACGACTCAGTGGCATTTTATTTACTGCACCTAATAACATTTAGTCAATAAACACGTACAGGTTGGAGAGAAGGTCTAGTGTGAGCTTAATTACCTCAACTCTCTGCCTTCTCTTTTGTTATGTACATCATGGATACTTGACAGCATTAACATTCCTGGAATTGTATCTGCCATCCTTTGTAAAAGGATTGAATACTATGCATTAGTTTGGGCTCGTGGGGCATTTGTGTCTCCAACAACAGCTTAATTATGGACATTGTTTACTAATCAGTATTAAATTGACAGACTATGAGGGCTAATCTGGAGATTAACACAATAGCTTGTTTTCATTTTGTTCTTCTAGCAGTTTATTGAATGCAAGATTTAAAACAAGACCCTTTTGTGAGCTTTACCTTCCCCATCACTGCTGTGTGAGTGGAAAGATCTGTGTATTTCCTTTCTGTAACTTTAGAGTTTGGGTACAAACATTTTGCTCAATATCTAAGAACAACCATAAAAATGTATTTGTTGTATTGGGTGTAAAAGCAATACAGGTGTCCTTTTCTAGGATCAGCAGCTCACAAATCTTTAGGCTCATTTTAAGCCTCCTGTTTGTTCTGTTTCATGAACTACACAGAGTATCATCACTCAAACAAATGCCAACAGACCCCAGGCCCCAAGGAGTAATTTGTGTAGTGAGGAGATCTGATGTCACTGTGTGCAAAGTCATTCAGTGAAAGCTGTGGGCACCTCTGGGCCATCTGTTTTGCCCGTACAAATAATGGAATTCCCTCATAGTTCTGATTTCCCTGTGAAAATTTTCCATTGTTGGCCATGAAGCTGCCCAGAGTTGAGTTTGCTCTGCACAGGCAGGTGCCTGTTTGATCATGAGGAATAAGAGGGTTTCTTTAGGGAAGGACACACATGTGAGAGTGTCTTACACACGTTGTGTGTCTGCTCTTGTCTGACTGCAGCACTGGTGATTTACAGCCATGACACTGATCTGACATGTCAAATTTCCAAAATATTCACATCTGCATCCCACTTGGATTTTCCAAACTGCTGAAGAGACCTCAGGTTTTTTAGTCTGGGAAACTTTGCTTCCAGCAGGATTACTTATCTGATTGAGTATAAATGAATGAAAACTCAGTAATAATGAGATAATATTTTTCTAGATTCTTACTTTCTCCAAGAACAATGTAGAGTGGAAGAAAGTGATGCCACACTGAACTTCACAACACCAGTGGTGGTGGTAGAGTGGATAAAATCCAGGAAAAAGAGGAAAAAGGCTGTTAATTCCCTTTGTCCCACACATGGCAATTCCCCATGGCAAGGTTTATTGACAATGTGGCACTCCAAATTACCTTATGGAGCAACAGTCATTTAATACATGGCAAAAAATATGACAAATACAAGAAAATATCTGACAAATATTTCTGAATTGCCCAGCAGAGTGTCTCCAAAGTCAGAGCTCTTCTTGTCCATGCACTCCTCATGCTGGAAATAATTAGTATAAAAACCCTAATCTTTTTTTTGCATCCGAGCCACGCGGTATAATCCAGCCTTTCAGAAGGATAAGTCAGTATTTCTGAGCTCACTTGGATTTAATGTAAACAATAAAGGGCTAATTCAATAAAATGGCTTTGACCCATCAAAATCTTCTTTCAGGAGCTGTACTGTGGGCTGGGAGCCCACATGGGGTGTTGTGCATGCAGGAGTCTTCAAACCTGCCTCGTTGGAGAATAGCTCAGGGTGCAGATGGACCAGCCCTAAGGAGAGATACCTGTTAGAGATTTTGCATCTCGATTTTTGGATCATTCTTAAAGAATTTGCTTGCCAGATACAATATGAAACTTTTCTGATTTATTCACAGGTCTTTGGAAAAACAAAGGAAGAAAAAAGTGACTGCTTTTTCCCTAATTTTTAAAGTTTTTGATTTTAAGCTTTTTCAGAGGACTTTAGTTTTCAGGAAACTTGGAAGATTTTTACTGTCTGTCTCCTAAAAAAAAAAAAAAAATCACAAGAATGATGCTAAAATTAAGGCGTTTAAGCATTCTTTGGTTTCTGAAAATTGAAGCTAGAGGTCTCCAAACATTTCAGCTCACAGACTCTGACAAGTCTCTCAAAAGAAGTGTAGGCTCCTGCACAGTGAGCTTAAGACCATGGCAAATAAGGCATTTTATGGTTGTGCTGCTGACTCCTTGAAAGTCTGTTAATCATAGGCTGTAAGTGGTGTAAATGATTGGTTATTGTAGCACAGGCAAGTTTTATTTACATTTTACTTTTGCTCTTTGCTGCTTAACTCAAGGTGTTGAGAGGTGTCCCTGCCCATGGCAGGGGACTGGAACTAGATGGATTTTAAAGCCCCTTCCAATCCAAACCATTCTGGGATTATATGGTTGTGTGGTTGTTCTTTTACAGAGGAGCAGCAGGGTTTTACAAACTTATTCATATTGTCTTCATAGCTGTGAATATAAATACATAAGCCATTTTATCTATTGGGATAATGCATTTTATCCCAATAAAATAGGGATTTTATTTATCTATAATAAATAAAAGGCATTTTTATCTATTATGCACACGGATTAACCACTCTGCTCTCTGGATCCACCTTTTTTGCTGTTGCTTATAGTCAGTCCTTTTAAGCAACAGTTTTGAAAGGGTGGGCACTCAAATGTTTTCCTGGGACTCTTGGGAAGCTGATAAAGTTTGCCAGTTAATCCAATAAAGCTAAGTCTGTTGCATCAGACCACATCAGTCAGATCACTTTACATTCTGTCTTTTAAAGCAGGTCTTTGTTTATTTTCTTAAAGAAGTACCTGCTACCTGTACATGTGCTGTCTGGGCAGGAGGGACCACCCCACTGATCATCTGTTTCCAAGCCCTGTTTCTGTAGGCCATGGAATGTTTTTTGGGAGCTGGATTGAAGTGTTGAATTACAACAGTATCTGGTCTTTCTTAAAGGCTAAGTAGAACAAAGACAAATTCTGTACTAATGTGTTCCAATATTTAGTAATGGTTATTACGAAGAAATTATTTTCTGTTTTATTCACCTGTCTTCATGCAGCCACTGGATTTTGTTACACTTCCATTAGATCAAGAAGTTCCTGGCTCTCAGGCCACTTCTCCATGCATTAAGCTCAACAGACTGAACTTCTTAAAACTCTTACTATAAGCTTTCCTTTCTAACATCTGAATATTTTTTGGAGCCTTTTAAATACTTGAGGAATATTCCAACCTCTTTCAAAGCATGAGCATCAGGACAAAGCAGCTGCTCTAAGAGATGTCTAATAGATGTGTACAGAGGCAGTGTTGTATTTGTTTTTATTTCATAGATGTCTTATGATCAAATAAACTGTTGTTTTTTGCCACAGCATCTCAGAGGTTTGTGTCTGTCCATTTCCCCTTGAAGCCTTACTGCTTTCCAAGTCTCTCTCCCATCTGCTGGCAAAACCTACATGTTATATTTCAATATATATTAAAATATATGGTCAAGTCACCCATCCCATGCCACCCATTACCCATGGTAATACAATCTTTCTTTCTATCCACTGCAGACAGAGGCTTGAAAGCAGCTTTTCTCACACCCTGATGACAACTGGATGCACCTTACTCTCCCTTAGACCTTTAGAAGTATTCAGGCTTGTGTGTTTCTGTACAATCTCTTACAACCTAACAGGTAAGTGTCTGCAAAAACCCAAATACTCTCTGGCTCCTCCTTTCCTTGCTGAAGGAGATGTAACCACTGGTTAAGTGACTTATCTCCGAGTTTCAACTGTATAATCCTTTCTTCTTCAGGGAGTGAAGGAAAGAAAAGGAGGTTTCTGACATCTCCTTTTTACTACTTCTGCTATTACAACATAGAGGTTTTTAAATGTAGTCTCTCTCAAACCACAACATCTTAAAATGCCTTTAGACATTGTCTTCTAGGCCTTGCTGTGCCAGCTGAAGATATTACCTCAGGTATTCTTTACCACTGGCATGTAAAGATTCCTTCTTGCCAGCTCACCAAAAAGGAGCCAGATTAAATCAGACTGTGTGCCCATGTAGTTTTAGCTTCTCTAAAGCATAACAGCCTCAGCAACACACTCACCTCTGCTTCTCCTTCTCCTGTCTTCCCACAGACTTCAGTTGCCATCAGATTGTGCAGTGAGGCAGCTTGGAGAAGGCAAACCCATCAATAATTACTCACTTTTTGTTAGGGTTAAGCTACAACTACATTTGGTTTCTTTTATAATGCAGGGAGAAATCTCTAGAGAGTAATCCAGACCACCTAAATTCTAATTTTCTTCCTCTCCTTTTAGGAAAGCCGAGGGTGAAGTTATATGATACAGTTGAGCTGACCTAACATCTTGCCCTGCTGTTGAAAGAGGCAGTTCTGCTCCTCCCCACTTCTCACTCCACAGTATCATGATTATCCCATTCTCAACCTCCATTTACTCAGTTTGGTAAGAGGTTCCCAGCCCATCTTGCAGGAGGTTGTTAACCCTCAGTGTGAGACTAAAAACCCTGTTCACTGTAAAAGTTGTTGCACTGTGCAGCAAAACGAGTTTTCCCCTCCTTCACGGCCTCCTTAATGAGCTAAACTTTCACTTACTGTTCTTGGCCTTGCTGGGGAAGTTTTCTGAGAGCTTCTACTCAAAGAAGTATAGCTGGACTTGGTGATGTTAGAGGTCTTTTCCAACCTCAATGATTTTGGAATGTTATAGTCCTTCCTGAACTTGGAATCTTCCATATTCATTGTAATAATATGTTGCCTTCATTTCTGGAAAACTACTGATTTTCTTTTTTTTCTGTCTTCTGTCTCTTGCAGATCATCCTAATCAGTCTCCTTTATGGGATTCTCAGGCAGGACTGAGAAATTTAGGGTTATGTCTGACCCCTGAAGTCTGTCTGGTTTGAGCCAGTGACAATTTTCAAGCAGTTCCCCCAGCTCATTCTTGCAAGACAATCTCTTCATATGTCTGCAGTGTCAGGTACAATTAAATACACTCAAGGATAAAGATATTGGGCTTCTTCCTTGCTCTGACATGTCTTCAGTCATCTTTTGTTTCCTTGCCTATGCTTTTTATGTGATTCCTCTGGGAGAGAGTGCAGGAGGCCCTGTGCAGTGATTTGGACCTATCAGTTGTGGAAAGATTCTTCTCTCAGCCTCAAATTTTCTCCTCCACCTGAGCTATTACTTTGTACTTCATAAAGGCAAACCCATATCTCTTTTGAAGGAGAAATCAAAATTTGGACATCCAATGTAGTAGCATAAGTTGATGACCCTCTGTCCATCTGTGTTGCTGATGGGAAACTCTGCAAAGCAAAGACTTGAGCTTAGCTCTGGGGATATTCTGGGAATCTCAGAAGTTCCATGTCCAGCCACTTGCCTTTCACACTCTGTACTCCCTCAGCACCATCCCCTGGAAAAGGGTTGCAAATAAGCTTAAGAAATCACAGTTGGAACCTCCAGCACATCCTTGTTCCTGATGCCAGCTACTCAAGAATCCTAAAATCAATCACACAAACCCCAAAAGACCCTGAGGGTGAGCTTTGCACACTCTCCAAAGGTGATGCTGCTGCAGGGGCATCATGGAACTGCCAAGTCACACCAGGACCCCTCAGCTGTGACTGTCTGCTTGTATCACTCACTGTTCACCTTGAGGAACCAGGGGTTGATAACTTTGTTTCAGGCCAATGTTCCTTTGTTTCCTGCTTTTCTCAAAGCTCTGTCTGTGCCCAGATGAAGCCAAACCTGTTAAAATTACTGCCAGTCATAGAGATGCAAATGTCCCTTGGGCTTTTTGTTGGATTTTCCCATCTATAACTCCACCTTTTCCTTGAGCAAAGGAAGCAGTGAGGGAGGAAAGGAGCTGCCCTACGTTAATTAGAGACTCTGCTTTTCCCAGTGACAGACTATCACTAATTACAACGCATCAGTGACCCCCCACTTGACTCAATGCTGCTGCTTGGTGAGCTAATGAGGGGGAGAGGAGGAGCTGGAGCAAGAGGCTGTCCTGAGTGGTTTGAAGTGGTGTAGGGAGTGTTTAACGTCGCTCTAAAATGGAGTTTGGGCTATAAGATTGGGGTTTGCAACAACAATACTGATATGTTCTCATGATTTGATACTAAAGATGCTACTAATGCTTCAATTAATGACTAAACTTTGCAGCACATGCTTGTCTTTGCCTCTGAGTGGAAGGAGGTCTGTCACCATTCCTTGTTTGTGTGCAGATGACCTGCTCCACCTCATTAGCTCTGCAGTGCTGGTTGGTGTGCTGGGAAGGATGATCCTGAAAGATCCACCCATCTGAAAGGGATGAAGAGCGGCAGCCCGGACAAAGCTGCCGTCCCTGCTTCCCCCACGGGAATTGATTCCATGAGGGCACAGGAACAGGGATGCAAAGGAGCAAAAAGCTCCCATTTCCCTTGTGAAATGAATGAGAATGTTCCTGCTCTGATTTTTTAAATCCTGCACATGCATTTAATATTAAACCATATTTTATAATCAACAGTCCAGATCCTGATTTGAGTTAAATAGTCCTCAGCTGGGGAGCTGACCTTCCCATTCCTGTGGCATTTGAAACTGCCAGCTGCTGAGTTATTTTAGGTGTTTTTTCAAGAACACAATGCACAGCTAGATCCGATGATCAGCCCCTGAAGGAAGTGCTGTCCCCTTTAGTTTTGTACAATTATAAATTTAAAAGACTTTTCATCCTTAAAAAAGCACCTCTGTAGCTGGATGAAAAATACACCTTTCCTCCTGAAAGATAATATTAACAGCAAACTAAGCAGTCAACTGTAGATTTACATTTTTCAGAATTCTCTAATTCACATCAGCTCTCAAAACCTGATATTTAAAAAAGATGTTACTACAATTCAAAGCAATTCAGCAAATTTTGCCAGATGATGTGGTTTAAACAATATACCTTATCTCTTCTGACACCAGTGAGATTTGACTATTTACTCATAGGCACTACAATATTTTGCTGAACAGGGATATAATAAAATATGTCATTAAATTAAAATTATTCTTAAGAACCTAAATTAGTTAAATGACAGTATCTGCTAGACTCAGTACCATTAAAAGGGAGAAACACATTTAGGAGGGATCCAGAGAATCAAGTTCAGGATGAAATGAACGTTTCTTGTCTGTAAAGCAGTTGTTGAAATCTCAGGAAGAGAGATTTGTACTGGGAATGTTGTTGGCATAGTGATAACCATCAAACTGAATGGACTCTTGGAAAGAACAACACTTGATAACAGCTGTGTTTGCATTAAACATTTTTAGAGTTCAGTTCAGAGCAGTTTTGCACCATATATGTAGAATTTTTATGCAGAATTTGCATACAGAAAGCATGGAATGCTCTTTACTGGGTAAATTATTTGCTTCTGCTATTTATTACACTCCCCCTCAGGCCCCCCCATCCCCTGGGCACACGTGGCTGCAAGGATTTGAGTTAGTAGAGAAAACAGGTGTGCCTGGTCAGAAGAGCAAAAAAGCAAGTATTCAAGGGAAAAGTAGGATTTTTGTTTGGAAAGAGATGTATAAAGCAGCCCTCCCTCTGGGTCCAGCTAAAGTGACCCTTTGGCAAGAGTGAATCAAGGCACAGATACCACGGGCTGTATTTACCTCAGCTAATGCAGATGCTTTAATTCTCTCCTTATTTGGCCAAGCATTAAAGGACAATCTTAAGTCAGGAATATTGCTGTACCAGGCTTACTGTCTCCTCTCAGGGAAAAAAGTTTCTTCTAGATGCTTCTTCAGGCCATCAATGCAATGGGCCACATTCTCTCACTTTAGATAAACCTCAGAGAATTTGCCTGATAAAACTGAAAGAGTCCAACACCTCATTTCAGGTGACAGGGGCATTCTCACTCCTCTTCCTTGCCCTTCCTCCCAACAATGTGGATCGATTTCCTCTGTTGCAGCTGCTCCCCTACTTGTCTGACTGAGTGCATAGTAAAAGCTGAATCAACTCACAAATCTGTAAGAAAATAATCTTTTTTCTTTGGTCAGGTGTAGCAAAAACATTCCTGCAGGCTGAGGGAATCTCATCTGAGGTCAGGGGAGTGCCAGGGAACACATAAGGAATACTGCAATGTGATGGATTCTTTCCTTCCAGCAGAACTGGCCTCAGAAAATTGTCTCCTGTTTTCCAGAAAGCCAAGGATAAAGTAAACCCAAAAATCTGGCTTCTGCTACCCAAAAGGCCAAGCATCAAGTAATCTGGTCTAGTGGAAGGTGCCCCTGCTTGTGGCAGTGGGATTAGAACTAGATTATCCATAAGGTCCCTTCCAACCCCAACCATTGTGTGATTCTGTGATCACAACCCAATGCTCCACTGCCCACAGGCTTCACC
The DNA here is from genome assembly GCF_026979565.1 of Vidua chalybeata. NCBI lineage: Eukaryota > Metazoa > Chordata > Aves > Passeriformes > Viduidae > Vidua > Vidua chalybeata. The sequence goes on along the minus strand of NC_071535.1, from coordinate 3,179,403 downwards.
TCATGTTATGCCTGGGTTTGAATTCAGAAGTGGAGATACAGCTTCTTTGGAGATTCAGCTTCTTTGGAGTTACTTCTGGCAGCAGTGTTTTTCCATGAGCCCCAAAACAACTGAAGGTGAAGCTCCAGAGTGGTGCAGGTCCCACCTGACCCCTGCTCCCAGGACAGCATGGCCTGAATGTGTTGGAATTTGGCTGAAACGCTAAAAGTCCTCTTTTTCCCCTGAAATGTATCTTCTGATTTTAATGACCCAAAGTGTTAAGTACCTGAATGCTATTTATCATGTGTAAAATATCATCTCTGTCAGCTACTGCCCTTAACCCTATTTTGGGTCATCTCCTCTTTGGAGGCTGCTGCCTGAGACACTGAGCTGCACCACCTGACCTGCACAGCTCATGACATCTCAAATGTCCTGTGATGCACTGATTTCACCTGTGTCTGAGATAACCAGACCATTTTTCTTTCCTTCTGAGGGAGAGGTCCAATGAGTAATAGCAGGCATCATCAATTCTTTTGGTATTTTTGCTTTTCTAATCATTAAATTAGTGGAAACCATCAGAAACTGGAGGAACGTGCTCCAGTTCAGAGCTCCTTGTGCTCTTAAATTGGAGATTCAGCCCAACTTATTTCTTTAGTCTTCCTTCAGTGCCATGTAGAGGTGGAGGTGACAGTAGATGCCACTTGGGGTCTAATGTCCCCAGAGCTGAGACATTCCCTGTCCCAAAGGGCTGAACACTGGTACATAATCAGATTTCCTTGTGGAACAAGAATAAACTTATCTTCCATGTTCCTCCTCTGTGTGCAATCTGTACAAGGCTTTATTATAAGGATTCTGGGCTAAGGGAGAGCTGTGCACTTTTGGAAACATCTTTTTTTTTTTTTTTTTTTTTTTTTTTTTATTCAGGCTGAGAACAGACTTCATCTCGTAAGGCTGCATTTCATGTGGAGGGAGGCAGGCAGCTGTATTCCCATGGTTTGAAAGGGATGGAGTGTCTATGGGGTAGGACCTCCCCACTCTCAGTGTCCCCTTGTGCTTTCCAAGTGCTTAGAATTCCTTACAAATTACAGTCTTTTGTGGTACAGAAAACTGTGCTATTTTAACCGATTGGAGGAGTGATGATGCTGGAGGGAATATAATAGGCTGAGAAGTATTTTCTTACTGTGCTTGATGGTTTGTTTAGGCTTCTGTCCTGCACCAGGGTCTGAAGGAAGGAACCCTTCTAGGCCCAGTGGGACTCCCTGTCCTCTATCACATCCTGAACTGTGGCTTCACATGTAAAATCCACAATCAGCTGCAGCAGCTCCATGTACTTAAACTGATCAAACAGAATAAAGAAAAGGAGTTACCAGATATAAATCCCAGATAGTTCCTGAGCACTGGGCAGGTGCCAGTGCTCATTTCAGGTGGTAGAATGATTATTAAATCCCAGATCACTTGAATCCAATAGCAACTATGAAAAAAAAAACAACCAACCAAAAAAACCCTAAACCCCACACATGAGGAAATAGTTTCCAAGATGAAAAACATTTAAGTTTACACTAGAGAGACAATAAGCAAATTATTGACTGCAAGAATCCCATTTTCAGGAGGCTGTGAAAAGTGTCAGGAGAAGGGTCCAGAGATCAAAAGAAGCCAAAAATGTTAACAGATCTTCCTGAGAACAAGAATGTGGCAGCAGGAGACTTGTCAGAGCCACCAGGGTGACAGCATGGAGAGCAGAGAGACCTACATACTCTGTGGGGTAATTTAAAGAATTTGGCCCTCCCTGCTGAAAGCCAAAAGAGCTGAGAGCTGGCAGTGAGCACTAGTAAGCCCCGGGGAACTGCTAAGCAGCTGTATTGCATCTATTGTTTTCAGGATTTGTTTTCTCAGAATAGTTTGGTTATAAGACCTGACCAGAGTCTGCAGATCTGGAGTTTTCCCACTGAGAGTGGACAAAAACAAGTAGCATCCTCAAAGCAAAGTATTTTTAGTTAGAGCCTGACTCTGTGTATCATCTGTGAATCAAATGTTTTTCTATCTTAAAAAAAATCTTCACCATCCAGTTTTTCATAATTACAGTGAATTCTCACAGCTTTGCCCATAATTCATGTATCCATCCATCTCTTCATCCACACAAATCCAGCCTAAATCATTAATTCATGCATAAATCCAGGTGAGTGCCATTTGTGTAACACCTTTTGAGTTAAGGTGCAATAGGAGGGCAGTACATGGACTGATGTCAGGAATCTGTCAGGAATAAATATTATTGGTAATAAATCCTGAATATGCACCCAGTATATATTCATAGGAAACAGCATTGCCTTTGTTTCTGCTCTCCTATTATTTCCTTCATTTTCATTCATACTTTGTCCTAACAGATATTGGATTTATTCTGAAAAAATCCCTACAGTGTTCTGTCCTTTAGAGGAAGAGCAAGCTCCTTGGACTGAGGGTAAGAATGTATTAGAGGCAGGAGAAAGTTACTGGAGGAGAAGTAGGTGTTTCCCAAAGGTATGCTGCTAGGGGAGTTGAAAGAGGAAAAGAATTTGCTGCAGTCTTGTGAGAAACAAACACCCCTTGGGATAATCCAAACTAATAAACCCTCTCTTTTACACTAGTAAGAAATTTCTTCCTACATTCTTAATGTACCACATTTCCTGGTGCTAATGATGTGGGTACTTCTTTCCTCAAATGTGTCATTCCCATTACACTTCTACTCCATGAAATCTCATTTCTTCCCTTAAGATACAAAGGAACACAAGCAACAGGAAACAATTCTGTATTTTGGAAGATGTCAAACTCCATTACTGTGTCCTAATTAATAAAATAATAAAGTTTTTCCTCTGGCTTTTGACATGTTTCTTAGTGAAAAATGTCCAATTAGCAACTGTGTTACCAAGATGAATTCAAAACATCCACATGCTCTGTGTTATATCCCAAAATGCAGTGATAAGTAACTTTCTAGTCATGATTCTGCATTATTCTTACTAATCTCCAGGTGTGAAGAGCAAAAGCTCACACAAACAGAGAACAGAACAGCTGCTTTCTTTAAAGATGTGCCCCACAACTGAAAACCCCAGCTGTAATTCTGATATGCAGAGGAGGAAGGTGACAGGGAACAGGAGGAACCAATGGATCCTGCCAACAGGATCCCACCTCATGAAGGTACTGCATTTGAGGAGGTTCTGCTTCCCTGAAGAGCTGTGCAGGTGGGGAAGGATTTCTTTCTTTGCCCTGGACACCTATAGGACACAGCCTATTACTCAGATGGTTGCAAGAAAACATTCTCTTCAAGATCACTTCTGTTGAACCTGACAGGAATTGTGTCACTGCCTTCAGTGGGGCCTGGATCAGGCCCTAATCTGTTAAAGAAATACCAGGGACATGCTTGTTTTCCCTCCTGGGCCCACTTTGGGTTCTTCTGCCCACTCCACTGTTTATACTTCCTCAGGCTGGGCTGCTTTGATTGCAGCAGCACAGACAGGATCCCTCTGACCCAGCACTGTGCTGCAGGTTTTTGCTCAGCCAGCTCCTCCAATTATTAAGGGAATAGCCTCAAAGAATCTAAGGAATCACAGATATTCTGGGGGAAAAAGTCTGCTGGCTGCAAGTGAGTGTGTAGAGAAGGAAAAGAATGATCTAACATCTTGATTCAACATGTCTGTTATATCAATCATTTGCTCTGAGTGGGTAGCAAAGATATGATCTAATAGGTGCAGGATTCCTTATTTCCTGTGACAATCTGAGCATGCCTTTTGGGTGAGATCAGAATGTTTTTATTTTGGTTTATTCACCAAAATTTTTATCAGCTGACTTCAATGGTAATATGGGAAAATGCATAGAAGTCATTATGTTTCAAACCATATAAATCTCTTTAAGATCTTACAGCTCTCTTACAAAGCTTTATGGTATATATTCTCTAAAATTTTCTAGTGATGTGCTAATTTTCTCCCTGTGTTGCCCAAGCTCAGGTTCATCTTTAGATATAAAAGTTATTGTTAGGAAAATGCAACTAATAGTAGTGCAGTCATCCTCTGAGTTTGCTTCTCTCACATTCAAGAAAAGCAGATGAATTAGAATGAAATGGCAATTGCCATCATCTGCTCTGGAAATCAGCAGTGTATTTACAGCGATTAGCAGCTGGATTGACATCCACAATCATATTTAGGCATCTCACTATGCATGGATTTCCCTGGGAATTCAGACACTTAATTAGGATTTGGTTTGATTATCTCTGTGCACCTGGCTCTCTGCCTGGTATGAAGTGTTAGCAGGATCAGCCCCCTCAGCTCATATGCTCATGATCCTTCTGTAGGCAAGGCCATGTGCTCCCCAGTGACTCCAGTGGAGTCAGGAGAGCCTGGAGGCTGCTTCTGTGCAGCTCATTTTGGAATCTGAGTCTAAGTTTTATTACTAATGAGGAGCTTTCCATCTTTTTTTTTTTTTTCCCTTTTATGCCTTTGTGGTAATTTCTTTGCCTTTAAGGTATCACAGAAGCAGAAGGGTAATAGGAGTAGGTTAGCAAAATACAAGATACAGCAAGGAATTCTTCTGGTAATCAACTTTAAAGGACTGGGACACCGAGCTTCCTTCAAGGCTGGTTCCTTTCCCTCCCTGGATAACCATTAGTGCTTTCTATGGGCAGCACAGACAGGGATGGCCAATGCAAACATTTCCACTGGGAAAGGTTTGGAGTGACTTGAAGGCAAGTGCCCAGAAGGCAAAGTTGTAGCTGATATATCCCACGCAGGAACCAAAGAGCTCCCAATGCCAACCAGTCCTGCACTGCCCTTGCCAAGCCATATCCTTGCAGCTGACTGTATTAAAAATGTGTAAATAGACAAAAGAGCTTCAACCACCAAGTAATCCACATCAAATTCATGGACTGACAAACCCTTACTGTTATTCTTTCCTTCACTCAGCTTTGTGCCATCTGCAATCTTTAGTAGCAGCAATGCTGCCTCTTCCTCTGAACTGTGGAGTGTGATTGAATGGCTCTGTCCACAGTGAGATCCCTGTGCTATTACCTGTGCACCCCTGGAAGTTCCCAGACTCTGTTCTTTGCACCTTTGGATTTGGTTTTCTGTATGGATTATTTTTTCTTGACTATGTTCATGCCATTAATTGGGTGTTGAATCAAGTTTTATAAAGTACTATTTGAAAACTGACATTGTGTGAAGTGTGCCTTGCAGATTTTTTTGATTTATTCTCTCAGCTCCACTACTTTTAACCAAAAGAAATATTTACAAACATAGAATTCCAGAATGGTTTGGACTAAAAGGAACCTTAAAACTTATCTAATTCCAGCCCCCTGTCATGAGCAGGGACACCTTCCACTAGACCCAGTTGCTCCAAGACCTGTCCAACCCATTCTGGAACACTTCTAGGGATGGGGCAGCCACAGCTTCTCTGGTTATGAAATAATAAAATAATTTTAAGAATTTAAGACTTGTATTCCATTTCATCAAGAGGATTAATATTATCTAGGTTATGAATTTTTGGCTTTAGAACTGAGTGCATCTCCTCACAACCTTATAATAATCTTACCTGGAATTGATGCCATGTTGATCCTTCTGTAGTTACCCACAATCCCCAAGTTTTATGGAAACATTGGTACATAAATTAATTTCTGCACATTCCTTGCTTTTGCAACAATTCTTAAATAAAAACTGTACTAACTCAGAGTTCCTTGAGCAGCTCTTCAAACTCTTAAGGGTAAAGTATCTCATATCTGAATCCAGGTAACCTTGTGGTAAGTGCAGCATCAGAAAACTGAGGTGAGGATCAGGGAACTGCCTCTGTATGGAACAACCCTGTGTAATCTGCTGCTTTCTGCTTCACATCCAGGACCCAAAATGGCTCCAGCAAAAGATGTAGCCTTGACCAGCTTCTACCAGGCTTCCCTCCTTGTGCCACAGCTTGGAAAGGACTGTGTGTGACTGGTGACATCTACACCAAAAGGGAGCTTCCTTTCCATGTCTTGGAAATCAAAAAATTGCCATAAGGTAAGAGATAGATAGATGGATAGATAGATGGATAGATAGATAGATAGATAGATAGATAGATAGATAGATAGATAGATAATGAGAGAATTCTTTCCTATATTTTCTTCTCCTTTGACATTGTTTACCAGCTCATCTTTGCATTTTGAGACTTCAAAGTTCAACCTTCAAAGGTTAACAATTTCTGCAGACAGTAAGAAATCAAACTGCAACTTCATCTCCAAACAGTTAATGCACATTTCCAGAGGAGACGGCTGAGAGAAAGGTGCATTATCTTTATAAATAAAAAAATGGAGAAGCCCACTCAACAATTACTTTTCAAGACAAACATTTAGGCAATTTGCCAGAAAAACATAAAATGCTGCTCCTCATCTGCAATGTGCATCTTGCTCTTGCAGCTTGTCCCAATGACTGCTTTTAGGCCTTTGAATAGAACCTAGAAAAAGTTGTATTTCAAGGAATAGCCCTGGAAAGCTTTGATTCATTGCTTGTGTTCAGGATTTGTGAGATGAACTGTAATTGCATATGTTATTACTCTTGCAATATTTTGTATTACGTTACTGCACATTTATAGACCAAAACTTTACAGACAGATAGAAAGCAGCCTGAGAAGGAGGGAGACATAAATCAAAGTATAAAACTGCCCTGAATAATATTTTATGTTTTGCTATATTGACCTGGAATTACAGGATAAAGACATTTTCCACTGGTGCTCTGTTCTTTTCTTGCTTTCCCTGTGTGTGTTTCAGGTTTGTTGGAGTTCTCCATTAAATCCAGAATCTGTATCAAATGAGCTGCAGTGTGCTGCAGCACAGGAAGGTTTCAAAGCAACAATTACTCTATTATTTCAGAAGAGATTACCTGTTTGAAAGGAAACCCACACTGAATCCTTTCTGACCTGGTCCTTATTGTGATACTGATAACAAGCCACACTTTCCAGTCTTTATCTTACCTCCTACAGGGTAATCTTTTCTTCTGGAGCTTAATTCTGCTAATAGCACCCTTGACTGGTTGCCAGACAACAAACACAAGCAGGTGAAAACTGAATGGCTCCAGTCTGACCGCTGATAACTTGTAGAGACTTTTTATTCTCAGAATTCCCTCCAAAATATCCAACTTGACCAGTGGATAATCAATTGCATTCCTTGTATGCATCTGCCTCCTTCAGAATGATTATTCTTTGAAAGAAATTGTGATGATCTTTTCTACAGTTTCAGATTCTTTTTTTCCCCCTTCTTCCAAACAACAGTAAATAGTAATTCCAGATGGTAGAAATTACTTTTAAATTAAAGCAGTTAATACAGGGAACGTATGCTTATCTAATTCCCCTGTTTTAGGTGGTAACAATATGATGGAAATGGGAAAAACTGATGTGCACTTAAGGTATGCAAAATAGCTTGAGATTGTAAAATGCTTTTTTCCTCCCCTTTTCTGATTTACTGTCCATGAAAAAGAATTATAGACTCGTGAAGAAAACAGAAGTTTTTATTTGCTGAACTCAATAGGCAGCTTTCTGGGGACTTGAACTCTGCAAAGTGCTGAAAAAAAGATTACTGCATTCCACGGACAATTTCTCTGTTTGAACCAAATGGGAGGGATGACAGGGTGCTGTGCTCTGCCTTTCTGCTTCCCGAGGAAAACCTCAGACTGTTCATTGTGTGTAAAAGCACATCCTTAAAAACTTTGCTGAATTATTTATTTGAGCCTGGGTTTAGCTTTGGTTGTGGATGCCCTATCCCTGGAAGTGTTCAAGGCCAGGGTGGATGGGGCAACCTGATCTAGTGAGTGGTATCCCTACCCGTGGTAGGGGGTTGGAACTGGATGATTTTTAAGGTCCTGTCCAGCCTGAACAATTCCATGATTCTATGCTTGTATAATTTAACCAGTTCCTTTTAAAAGCAATGAGTGTAGAAGATGCTCAGCACCTCGTAGTTTTTCAGACCATGAACCAAAACCATTATCACAAGGAGAATGGTGTCAATGGACCTGAAATCACTGAATGTGCTGTAACTTACACCAGCTGAAGGTTTGGTGGGCATTCAGTTGCTTTTTCCAAAGTGATTTTGTTTTTACTATTTGTGTATATGATTATAAGGTAACTAGCTAGTGCTAAGGGGGAATATGGTTCGCTTCACTGGAAAATATAAAAGTATCCACTGTTCCTTCAGGGAAATAATTTTAATAGATAACAGCATGTTGTACAATGTTTCATCAGTGATATTTAGATCTAAATTAGGAGCAGTTGTGAGATGGGTTGCCGATTTTCTTGTGATAAAAGGGAAATAGTTCAAGAAATATAGACCAGATGTTATCTTAATCCAATCCTCATGTACAAGAGCACACTATGAGACAGTAATAATAGTCCCTTCTACCTGTTTCTAATTTTCCAGCTCTGAAACACCCCCTGTGAAAAATAGATTAAACCAACACATCATTTATGAATCGGCACTAGCGGGTTGGAGCTTGGATGGAATGCAGCATGCGTGGCACCGACCGGAGGGTGCAGCCACCAGATTTTGATCCATGCTTAAAAATGCTCCTTTGACAGTAATGTTTAAGACAGCAGCTCTCAGTGATTTAAAAGGAGAGTAGCCAGTTTGGGTTTGAATCAGGTTTTCGGTTCAGCGTATCCCTACACAGTTTCAAATTTGTCATCAGTGTTTCTGGGCAGTATATGTTATACAATCCTCAGCAGGCCAAAAAACCAGGGGGTTGATCCTCAGCTGCTGTAAATCAACACTGATCCACTGATTTAGATGGAACTACACTGATTTGTACCATCTCATGGTCTGGACAAAGTGTATTAACTTTCCCCATGAAAATCCTCCCCAACAAAAAGCTCCATTCACAGTCCTACTGCATAAGCAGAAACTAATGTGTCTCTGTTCTCGTAATAATGTTTAATACCTGCATCATTTCCTACTTGCTGGGGCAGCCGAAACATTACTCTTTGCATTGACGTAAGAGGCCGAGTGCTGCGCATTTGTAATATTTGGGACAGCTTTTTCCATAGCTCCCTGCCTGAGCTTGAGCATTTTGCTGGAATATTCATGTCTCTTGGCATTTTCATGCCAAGGAGGCTTCTGGGCAGCTCTCTAGCAACTCAGGACACAGGACTTTTATTTTCATTTGAGGAATGCAGTAATATAAAAATAATTATTCCTCAATATTCAGAACTGTCAGAACTATTGGAGGGCGGTTTGTTCACTGGAAATAGCAATAGCTGCAAGGATACCAACAACACTGTTAATTAGACTGCTTTATCTAGGCCAGACACCCTCACATTTTAGAATATTCCAAGCTGTTTAGCAAGCAGAGTAAAATCCTGTTTTCCAGATCGGATATTTTCATATTTCTATGAAGAGAGGAAACCAGGGCAGGCAATGAGACAATTAATCTTCAGAGACAGCCCACACAGCTGGCTGGCTGCTGCAAGGATTCTGCAAGGACAGAACTAAAGTTTTCCTTCTGAAGTGAACTCCTTTGCTACTCTTTTATTTTTAAAAGAATGTATATGTACAAGAAAGCTGGAGAGGGACTTGGGACACGGGATGGAAGGACAGGACAAGAGTGAATGGTTTTCCACTGCCAAGGGGAAGGGTTAGATGGGATATTGGGAAGGAATTGTTCCCTGTGAAGGTGGTGAGGCCCTGGCACAGGGTGCCCAGAGAAGCTGTGGCTGCCCCTGCATCCCTGGAAGTGTTCCAGGCCAGGCTGGACAGGGTTTGGAGCAACCTGGGATAGTGGAAAGTTGGAACTAGATGATCTTTAAACCCCTTTCAGCCCTAACCATTCTGGGATTCTTCTGGTCCTTCAGAGCACATTCTTTCTGGCCCAATTATCTTTAAAGATGTTGAAAAAAGAAACCCCACATCCAAAACACACCAGAGGGGTGAATTCCTTTGCAATGCTATACCATGGAATCCCAGAAGGGTTTGGGTTGGGAGGGACATTAGAGCTCATCTCATTCCAAAATCCTGCCACGGGCAGGGACACCTTCCACTATCCCAGGCTGCTCCAAGCCCTGTCCAATCTGGCCTTGGACATTTCCAGGGATCCAGGGGCAGCCACATCCCTTCCAGGGATCTCTGGCACCCTGTGCCAGGTCCTCACCACCCTCACAGCCAGAAATTCCTTCCCAATATCCCATCTAACCTTGCCCTCTGGCAGTGGGAAGCGACTCCCTATTGTCCTGTCACTACATCTGTTATCCAAAGTCCCTCTCCAGCTCTCCTGGAGCCCCTTTAGGCCCTGCAAGGGGCTCTGAGCTCTCCCTGGTGCCTTCTCCAGGTGAACACCCCCAGTTCTCCCAGCCTGGCTCCAGAGCAGAGGGGCTCCAGAGGTTGTATGCCCTCACTGAAGAGCTGGAATCACCTGGATTCCCCTCCAAGATTCATAATCCAGCTGTGCATCTATAAAGACCCATGGGTGATGTATGAACACATTCGGGATAAAGTGTCCTTATTTCTGTAGGAGAGTATTTTTATTGTATTTTAACCATTAATCCAACAGCTGTCAGTTTATTTATAGTGTCTGTACTTCAAGGCCCTGCTTGGCCTACTTATCTTTTGAGGGGCCAGATTTGTTTGGTTCCATGCAAATCCATTCAGGAAAATTGTCGTGGATCAGCCAGTGTAGTAAGATGAGGCAGGTGGATCAACAGGAACAGGATGTGATGGGATCATAAAGGAACAGGACCAGAAGATGCAAAAATAGAGTCCAAGTTGCCACATGCCCTGAACTGCTCACATCAGTGAGAAAGCTGTAATTTGGGGTAAGAGTGCTTCAGAAGTACAGATGGAAACTTGATGGATTAAAGTAGTTAACAAGAGAATAAGATGAGAAGAAGAAAAATGTGGAGTGGCTGAAAATAGTTATAGGGAAGAAAATCCACCTGTGGATCGGGAAAGTTTGAGAGGCTGCAGCAGCAGAGCTGAATACCCACAAGTGATTAAAAGGCAAAGTGCAGTTTAGAGATCTTGGTGCTAAAAAGCACGGGTGGTGGTGCTGGTAGTGGGGTATGTAGGTTAATACTGAAAGTGTGTTATTAGTAATGACCAAAGACCTTTAGCCTCCTGTCCAAAATCCTTTTTTACTGTATAGAACGGGAAAGTAAACTCGATCATGTTGGGCTATTTAGTAAGCTATTAGTGCATTCATCTTTTCATCATTTGACAGGTGGAAGTAGTAGTCCAGCTTTTAGTTTTAATTATAAGGGATTCCAGATGTAGAATAGGACATAAATTAAAACCAGATCTACTCATATGTCTTTTCAAAGTAAGCCAACTTCAAGGTATCTGCTTTTCATTTCAAAATGTTATTAAAGCTATTACTAAGAAATTCATAGTCTTAGCATGCTCCAATAATTGACACCTTTAAAGTGACTAAACAGATTTAGAGTGTGCAGAAAAGTAAATTTGTCTTAGAGAATGACTCTAATCATCCATTTACATAGAGCGGACAAATCAGTGTTTGTGTTGGGAATGGCTGGGCGAGCAGCCGGTCCCGATGGCTCTTGCTGCCTCCTCCTCCTCCGCCTGGCCTGGCTGCTGGGTGTTAGCTTGTTTCCATGATTCTGCTACTAGGCAAAGGAAGATAAAGAATTAAGGGTTGATCCAAAGCCAGTGAAAGTCAACGGGAGTCTTTTGATGAGCTTTCCGTCATAGTCTCCTCCTCTCATGTTGAGCTATGTTACTTTATGTTGGAAGTAGCATTTTTTTTTTAAAGAAAATTAAATCCAGAACCACATTTTTTGTCACAGTGATAGTGTTCTTAAATCCCTAACTCTGTAAGGAAACCTGCAGATCCTTTTCTAAAATGCCTTGCTTTCCCCAAGACCTATTTATCTGGTGATATGTTACAACCATGCAAATAACGCTGTACATCTGACTTCATAAAAAGTCTGAGGTTTCCAATAATTAGAATGATAGCTGGCAAGTCTGATAAATTAGAGAAATAACTTGTTTGGTGTAAACTGAGCCTGTTTCTGAGGCAGAAATGTTAGGCTTTTATCCTCTGGAGTGTGATTGAAAGGGTGAGAAGTTAATTTGGCAGCTTCGCTTCTATGGTTTCATAATGTTTCTCCTCCCCCCTCCCCTCAGCTTCAGGGAAGGACTGTGATTTCAGTACTTTGCGCCTGCCCTCATACAAGGCAAGAGCATGACCCGAAACGAAACCCCTCTCCCCAGGGCACATCCTGAGCAGTAACAGCTTGGCTCAAGTGTTTCTTATGAACAGCCGTCCAGAGCACTTGATCTAAATCATGCCATTTCCTTCACAGTATGGCACAGTTAACAAGTCAGTGCATCAACACAATCTGCAGATGGCAGTTCAAAAGGTGCACGTTCCCCAGCAAGATAAAGGGCAATGAGTTCCATGGGTTAGCTCATTACTTGGATTCAGGCAGGGGCTCCGTAGGGGTGTGAGGGAGGAAAAGGGGGCAGGCAAACCTTGAGAATGCATGTCTACACAAATAAAGGCAGCGTTGCAAGAAGCATGTTATTGAAGTAAAGTGCAAACAGCTTGCAGAGCATGGCTTCCTTCAGAGGTGGCTTGTTTTGCCTCCGAAAAACAAGAGGAAAAGGGGAGTGAAACCAGTGGCGGCATGCAGCCTTCATTTATCCACAAGGCCTGGCAAATAGGACACCATTCCCTAAGCAAAGCCTCAAAATTCACAAGAGGCCAGCGAGTATCAGCCTCGTGGGGCTCATGGTTGCTCTGCAACGTCAAGGACTCAGGGCTGTGAGCAACCTGGTCCAGTGAAAGTTGCCCTGCCCATGGCAGAGCGGATGGAACTCAATCATCCTTAAGGTCTCCTCCAAACCAAACCATTCTGGGATTCTACGATTCCATCCTGCTGGGGAAGGAACCTGTTTTCTGGAGCATGGCAGAAGGGCTTCTAGAGAGCAGTGTGCACCCCTGCACAAATTACATTAGAGCTAAACATCCAGTGAAGAATCTCTGAGACATATTAGTTCTTTAGACTTCAAAACAAGCTTAAATTGGAACCATATTGCTGGAATACTTCTTAGCTAACATTTATATTACTTCAGTTACCAAATCCAGACTAAGTCCCAGGACTCGGCAGGGGAGAACATAATATATTAGGAAGTAAGATGGGGGTGTGCACTTCTGGCCTCCTATTTTATATAAATGTACAAAAAGTTTCCTCACACTAGCAAGGAAATGACTACAAGGCCCTAAAATGCCGATTTCCAGCGGCAAACGAGGGAAGTCCGCTGCCCCTCCTCCCCTCTCTCCCCTGACCAGTCTGTGTGTGCCATGCCTTGGGGATAGTTTGGATTACTTGGAGTAAGAGTATTGCATAGGAGCTCAGGTATCAGAGCAGATAATTATACACATATAGCGAGATACAGCAAAGGTCTCAGTGAATTGTCAGAGGATGAGATACATCTCGGGAGACCAAACAAGCCTCCCCTATACTGATCTTTGTAAATGAATCTCTTTGGGAACTATCAAGATGGTGCTTTACCACGATTTTCACTGCTGAGGAAAAAGGAACTCTTCCAAGCTGTTTGTTTTCCAGGTTGTATCAAAAGTGGTGAGGGAAGATTTTTTTTTTTCCTTTCTGTGCTTATGTTGGTTTGAATGCCCTGAAAGGCGCTAACGTATGTGCTGAGCTGGGAGTTCCTGCAGCAGGGAAGCTCAGGGCAGGTTTGCCAGGAGAGGAGCTGCAACCCCCTCCTTTCCCCTCCCCATAACTCCAAATCTACAAAGGCTGACTTTCCGGTGAACTCCCTGGTCTCCATCGCAATTCTTTTGGAGAAACAGTGCTAAAACTGGGAAGGGCAAACCCTGAGTGGCTGCTGGCAGAGGTGTGTTGAACTAAGGTCATTCCTTGTGTAATTTGATTGATTTAGTAGAGTTATGCCAGAGAGAAATTTGGCTTTGGGCTTTTGGGTGATATGTCATGTTTTTTTATGTAACTTATCGAACAGGTGCTTAGCAACAGCATCTTCTGCTGGTTTATCCAGAAATCTTCACTTTTCTTTCATTTTCCCTTCTTTAATATCCTTCCAAGCTGTGCTGAGTTAAAAACTGAGCTGAGACTTCAGGCTGTGCCTCGCTGGGACATGTAGGGATGTAGCACATTGCACCAGGCCCTGTAGCCATTTCTTCCTTGCCACGATGCCTGGTCATTGCTGTTTTTCTCCACTCAGTGAGATAAACAAAGGATAAAGAGCTGTGAGTCTCAGAGATTTTTCTGGATTTGGTAAATTCAACCTTAAGGTAAAGGAGCTGAACTTTAGGAATGTTACAGCTGCTTCTGAGACTGGCAGAAAACAAATTATCTTTGTTATTTCAACATGGTGCTGCATAATGCTGTGCTGAGCACTGTGTGTCCCAGGGTTGTAAGAAATGCTGTATTTTCTATCTCTTTTCCAGTTTCTCTTGGGAAGGCATGAAGAAGGAAAGATGAGCAATCCTTGTGCTCAGCCTTTTCTGTGTATAAGCACAAAGCCAGGTGCCCTCTGTGCTCTGTGCTGTTTCTGGTGTGGAGCACAACTGGTGCTGATGGCAGAGGGCCTCATTCATGAGATCCATGGCATCCAAACCCTGCCTAATCTCATCTTTGTGGCTGTACCCTTCACAAGCACTTCTTGCTGCCTTGTAAAATACACCTGTTTGTTTGTCAGGTGTGACTTATGGAGAGGATTATATGACAGTTGTTTGTAACAGCAGGAAGCAGAACATGGTGAATTAAGTTCCTTCCATCCTCATGTTTCTGTGATTTCCCTCTAATGATGGATGTCAGAGAAGAATATGGGTTATTCTGGTAGTTCTTACTGATTGGTGTGCTCATATTTCTTACAATTGCAGTGGAAATCTCTGGTGTTGTGTTGAAACAGAATATCAGACCCTCACAGTGCCTTTGTCCTCCAGAAAACATTTTGCATCTTTATAATGAAATATTTGGGTTATGATAGCACAGAGAAGCCTCAGAAATGAGGGACTCTGGTGTACATGGAGCCATATACTAAGATATGAAATAAGGACATTGATCTCCTGCAGGCAGCCAGCAGCAGGGCACACAGACCTGGCTCTCCTGCCTCCCAGTCCATGCTTTCATCGTGAAATCACTCAGTTCTTTCAGCTGGATCTCCAGGCTCTGTTCTTAGCACTGTAGTTTCTCTGTCCCTCATGGAAACCCCAGGGCTGGGCTTCACAGACTCTCTGCAACTCTATCCCTTTGGACTGTAATTGATTTGGAGTCAGGTGGTGGTGTAACATAACCCGTATGGAATCTGCTGGTGAAGTTTATGGCCATTCAGCTAAAAAAAAAAAAAAAAAGAAAAAAAAAAAAAAAAGAGAGAGGAATATAGAGGGGGAGTAGGAAGTGAATTGAGTTTGAGTTCTGGGATGTGAAGCTGTGCTGTTTCCCAGCCCAAAGAGAAAAGCTCATAGAGGCTTTGGGTGTGGAGGAATCTATGACCAGTTCATGCACCACAGTCCTGCTCAGCTTGTTTATCTATAGAAGAACCTGCAGAGAAATCCCTGTCCCCAGCTGTGGTCAGCCCTTGGACCAGTGTGGAAAAGCAGAGAATTGCAGAGGGAATGCATAGAATACTTAAAGAAATTTTAAAAATTAAAGAATATTTTTTCAATTGTTGGCTCGTACACTGCCTGACTGTGTGGCTGTAGTACATTTCTTGATATCTGTGTCCCCTTACCTAAGTTTCCAGGGCTTTTGTGTAGTGAAGGATATTCCTGTGTGACTCCTAGGTGTCTTAAGGCACTGCAGGCAGCCTCATGTTATCTGCAGTTTTGAACAACAGATTCTAGATTGACAGTCTTGAACTGAACTCGCACAATCTCCATTGACAGCGCTGGATTTTCTGATTTGGCTAATTCATCTAGGATGAGAGATGACAAAGCCAAAAATATTGTTCTTTCTGTGACAAAATAACTCTTATCACAGGGTTTTGTAGAGGTTTCAAGGCATTATTCCAGGTGCAAAAATTCTAGAAAAGATTTGTTACCCAGCTGGGGGACTCCCCCTCTGAGCTACACTGAAAATACCAATAGTCTTACGTGATAAGCATTATGTGACAACATTATGTGGTGAGTATGTGATAAAACAAGGCTGTAAGTTTGTCCAGGTATTCCTGCATTGCTGAAATCACAATAAATAGAGTGAAAAAGGCAGCTGTGAGAGCTCAGATCATGACTGTACATAAAATACTGTGAGACAAATACTCGTAGCTTTGCTGCAGCCGTGGTGATTTACTGATACATGGGAAGCAAAGGCTGTGTTGAGCACTAATATTTGTCAACAGGCCCATTTGTACAGCCACAAAAAAATCCAGGCAGGGCTTTGAACACACAGGCAAGGTATTATTCTTGCTGCTGTCATTGCTGTAATCTAGGATCTTGCTTTCCAGGAGGAAAGGAGGAAGAGGAAAAAGGAACTCTTTCTCACCCCAGGCTGTAGCAGAGTTCCTTTCCCTGGGCTATTGGATCAGTTCTCATCTTGTACAAAATGCTCCCTTACAGGGTGGCCAAGCAGTGACATCCTGCTGCTGCCACAAGTCACGTTGTCACTCTTGTACACAAGTGAGGTGTGAAGGATAGAAAATAGAAGTGGAGGAGAGAGAGGGTTTGCCTTTAAGCACTTTAAACCCTGAGTAATGAGTGGTATCAAAGTTGCATCAGCCACCCAGACATCCCAGGAGACCTTAAGACCTCCTTGATTACTCTCCTGTGGCACATTTTTCTTCCTTTGCCCCTCCTTTCCTCCAGCAGATCCTAACAAGAGGAGGTTTCCTGAGGAAGGGGTAAGATAGTGGCAGATAAGGGGGAATGGCTTCAAACTGATGGAGGACTGGATTAGGTGGGATATAGGGAAGAAATCCTGCCCTGTCAGGGTGGTGAGACCCTGGCCCAGGGTGTCTGGAGAAGCTGTGGCTGCCCCATCCCTGAAGGCCAGGTTGGATGGGGCTTGGAGCAGCCTGGGATAGTGGAAGGTGTCCCTGCCATGGCAGGGGGTTGGAATGAGATGAGCTTTAATGTCCCTCCCAACCCAAACAATCCTATGAATCTGTGCTTCTGTGATGTTTCAGTCCCTCTGCTATAAGCCTGTGCAACCTGTGCTGTGAGTCCAGTGCCCTCCATATGCTTAGTGTCCTGCTGATCCTTTTCCAGGGGCTCTCCTGGTCCCTCTTGTCAGCCCCACTCTGTGGAGTCACTGTCACACATACTGCACACACCAGATCCCTCTGTCCCCTTGGTGTGTGCCCCAAAGCACTCCTGGGCTGCAAGCTCTGTTCTGTGCTCTTACCCCGTTCTACCTCAATGGAACATGAGATGTAACAAGGCTGAACCCAGTCAATCTGTAATGAAAAATAACCTCCTAAAGAAAGGTACAAATCAGTAAATGAAAACTGTAATAGGGACTTCTGAATTACTCTATGACTTTCTTAACAGAGGTTATCATTTCCCATTGCATTTTGTTGGACACTTCTCACATCTGTAGCATGCTGCTCCTTTGCCATTAAGCTCTACCAGATTCTTCCATAGGGGTGATATTTTTTTTAATAGAAAATACTGAAGCCCCATGTGAAAACAGGAAACTCCATGAATTTTTTATAGTGAAATTTTTCCACTAGGGAAACATCCGTATTTTACAGTTTGCAAAATGTGTGGGACCATAAACTGTAAAACCTCATGGAGAACCACAACTCCTTTGTACTTTAAAAATAGACATAAAAGTAATTTCTCCAGAAAGAAGGAGCATATTTTTAAAGGTGAATATTTGTAGGGCTTATAAAAGCTATTGGTCTGTTCTTGGAAACGGAATGATGATGTTTAAAAAAGGAAAAGTCACAGATTGTGGTGAGTTTACTGTGATTGAATCATCCCTGCAGTATGTGCTGAACTGGACCAGCCATAGCACAGCTGCACGAGGACGTGCAAGGTTCCCACCCAGCATGGGAGCCTCTGGTTCCCCACTTCCCCCAGAGATGAGGGGCAGGAGTGATGGTGCAGAGATGAGCAGGGAAGTGATGAAGAGGGTCAGGGAGAAACTCTAGGTATTTCATTTCTCTCACAGTGTGCCAGCCAGTGGAGTTGAGCTGGAATGAAGGAAAAGCAAGATGTTCTGGCCACAGGATTGCCATAGTTCCCCCCACTCTGCAACACGTGGTGAGCAGGGAAGGGGTGATACTTGATTCTCCCAGTTCCTTGGGGGTGGTGCAGGAATGATCACACTGAAGGCTTTGAGCCAAAGCTCAATCTCACCCTGTGGCTGTGTCATTTGCTGTAAATGAGACTGACCCTTCTCTTTGCCTGTTTGGGTCAGCTGGGCTGTAGCCAGGCCTGGGCAGGACCTGACAGGGTTGGTCTTTGGAGCTGCCCAGATGGGACATGGTGCACACATAGCAGAATGGTGGATTTTAGCAGATGCTCTGTGCCCTGCAACAGCACAGGGATGTCATCATGGGATAGCAAGAGACATTTCAGACACCCTGTGTGGGAGTGGGCAAATGGAGAGATGGGGATTCCCCAGCATCTAGTGCTGCCTCTGGTTCTGTGCGTGAGAAGAAACACCAAGGGCAGGATGTGTTCCTTGGCAGACTCCTACATCTGGTCTGGATATTGAATTGGACCACGGGTGTAGTTCTAGGCAAAGCAGTTTTGGAACTGACAGACTCCTGGCCCTGACGCCTGCTCGGTGCATGCCAGACCTCGGGAGAGCCATCTCTTCCACTACTACTTTGATGGAGAAGTTGGGGTGCTTGGAGGAGATGGCCTTTCCCAGCAGCAACAGCAGCTGCTCTTCTGTCCTCTCCTTCTCCCCAGCAGCAGGAGCAGCAAACCTTACTCTTCACAGCTCTTCACCTTTCCCTTCCTCCCCGACTTTCAGCTCCCCCAGTGTGTCCAGGCAAGAAGGGCCAGTTTCGGGCATCACCTCCTCTGTGGGTGACAACATTCACTCTCGTCGTTGTGGCAGAGGACACTTTATCTGACCCATAATTTGATAATGATGTCCTGTTTATCAAAGTTTATCCTGCCATTTCAGATGGATAGGAATGTACTTTTCCATGCACTGCTCAGTCCTAGTGCTATTGAATAGTGTAACATTCTGGTCTGCTGTTTGTTTACAGCTGCCTTTCATCTTCAATTATCCACTATATTTTAGCAGTGGATAACTGACTGATTCCTGTATTCAGGCCAAATCCCACTTGTTTGGTTCATGTGAGTAATCTAAGGAAGTCTGACACTTTGTTCCCTGATCTGTCTGGGAATGCTTGCTCGACAAGGGGTCTGCAGGCATGGGACCCGTGAGCAGGAGTGCAGTCCTGAGGCTGAGACCCATCTTCCCTTCATTCTGTAGGCACTTGGCAAATGCACCAGTCCCTGAGTGTGGCTTTAGCTCTTGAAACTCCTCCTGTTCCTGGCCTGCTGGATACCATAAATTTTTACAGGCAGTTGGTACAGTGTGGGATATACCAGCTGCCTTTTCATTTCCAGGGAGGGGTGAGACAAGGCCTTGGGCCATTCCCGTTGGACAGCACTCCTGAAAAGGGCAACTAGATGGGTTGGAAACATGCAAAATTACAAACATTCCCAGTTCTGTGCAGCTGTCATCGTTAGCACAAACAGGCTGGTGCTGCCAGAGCTGCTGGGCTTACCCACTGCTGAGGCTCCTTTTACACAAAATCACTGCCCTGCTCTGCTGGCAAATGGAATTTTCTTTGGATGCCTTCCTTTAGCTGAGCTGCAGAGTACTGATAGTGCTTTATCTCAGGATGGGGCTGCAACCACTCCATTTTTTCTGCCTTATTTGCTTAAAAAGGTCTGTGATGTGAGCACTACAGAGGTCTGAACATGGACCAGGGCCATGTGTATTTAGAGCTATGTGTATTTAGAACAATTAATTTCTTTTTGTTGCATGCCACCACACTTCCACAGTGGGATCACCACGTGAGAGAGGAGGGCTGGTCCATCATTACAGCATTTCCTGTGGACCTGGGAGATGTGGGTTCAGTTTTCTGCTGTGACAGATTGTCTCTGTGAGCCTCAGTAACTTAGATTCTCTCTGATTAAGTGTCATGTGTAAAATAGTGGGTATAGTCTGACCCTTCATCACTATTGCACATAAAAGAAAGTGAATTAATGTTGAGAGTCAGCCATTAAAATGTTGGGAGCCCAAGGGAAGGAAGTCTCTACCCTGAGGAGATGAACTAATTGGGAAGGACTAAAGTAAATGGATGAGGTAGTTGAGGTTTGGGGTGAAAGGGGTAAAGGTATGGACAAGGTGAGGCAGGGAGATGTGGTTGCTGGAAACATTTGGCAGAAGTGGAAGGAACACGTGGATGTCGGAACTGGAGTCACAAGGAGGGGAATGAATGGGAGAACAGGAAGTTTGAAAAACTCTAGAAGAAACCCCTGGGGTAGGAAATGAAGGACAGGAGTATGTTGGGGGATCAGTCCCTGCCCTCTCTGTGCACTTTGAGGTGGCTGCAGGAAGATTCCCTGCCCTGTTCACCAGGATCACTTGGGTTTGATAACTGAGACCACACTGCCAGTGTCCCAAGCTGAAATGTTTATCCCCAGGGTCTATCTTTGTCTTGTTTATTTGTTGGCTTACTTGCATTTTTATTGAACAAAGCCCTCATTGTCTGCTTTTACAAAAACTAAATAATTTGGAGTGTAAACTGGCAGTGTATGGGTAGAGCAGTGAGTTTAAGGTTTTGGATGTTTACTTTCAAATTTTCCATGCAGAGGGCAAAAGCAAACATGGCAATCAAGATCTCTTGTGCCTGAACTGAGCAGTTTGGCTGAGCTCTGACCATTTCTTTGTGCTGTAAAGACAAGATGTTCTCTGAACAGCTGCTCCGTGGCTCACTTGTGTGAGCCTTATAGCTTCCAGCTTTCCCAGTCTTTTCCAACACTGAGAGGGTCAAATGTAAGACCAGTTTTTCAAAAGACTTTAGCCAGGATTCAGGGAACTCCAGAAGTACAATGCAGGTGTTTGTATGGAGAAATTAGTAAAATGTAATGGATACATGCATAAATATGACTCTCTGGGGAAGAGTCAACATGGCAGGAAAGAGTCAACATGGCACCTGTGAAGGGAAGTCCTACCTTAAAAAGTCTTGGAGCTCTTTGAAAGGATCAATGAGCAAGTGAATAGACTGATCTGATAGATAAAATCCACTTGAGAATTCCAAAAGACTGTACACAAAAATCTCCACAAAATGCTTTTAATGAAACTCAGCATCCATGGGAGAGGAGAGAAGCTCCTTGCATGCGTTAGTAATCAAATAACTCAGTTCTTGCAGCAAGGGAAGTTCACCAGTGGAGCCCTGAGCTGGAGCCTGTGCTGTTCAATGCACTCATAAGTGGTCAGGAGAGGAGAGGAAACAGTGAGAACATCTGGTGATGAGGCAGGATTTAGTCAGGGGAATAAGTTGTTGATGGATAGTGAAAGAATGTGAAAAAGCTTGTCAGGAATGAGTGATTGATAAACAAAATAGAGGGTGAAATTCAGCAGACCTACCTCCAAATGAATGCACACTGGGAGACAGGATCTGGGTTTCACTATAAAGTGAGGAGCTTTAAGCTGACCACTGCCACTTTAAACTGGCCACTACTACTCAGGATAAAAGATGCAATGATCAACAGGATTCTTTGTATTTCTGTGGAAATTCAATGCTTAATAGCAGCCAAAAAGCCCAAATAATATATTAGGAATTATGAGGAAGGGAGTGGAGATTAAAAGAGAAGCTCATTGCACTGTTCTATAAATCAATTTGTTGCCTACTCATTCAGTGTGGTGTGGAGTCCTGGACCCTCATCTTAAAATCCCAGAATAATGGAATAGCCTGAGTTGGAAGGGACTCACAAGGATCATTGGGTCCAACTCCTGGCCCTGCACAGATCCCCCAACAACCCCATCCTGGGCATCCCTGGCAGTGCTGTCCAAGCACTCCTGGAGCTCTGGCAGCCTCGGGGCTGTGCCCATTCCCTGGGGAGCCTGGGCAGTGCCAGCACCCTCTGGGGGAAGAACTTTTCCCTGATATCCAGCCTAAACCTCCCCTGGCACAGCTCCAGCTGATCCCACAGGAACCTTCAGGGAATAATAGGGCTGATAAATGTCTGGGATGGTGGTTGGGATTTGTCAGCCTGGAAAAGCTGTCAAGATTGACTGATGCAGAGAGTATCCATAGAGATAAGCTGTTCATACATCAGTACAAGAGCTGGAGGGCAATGAGAGCTAATTCAGTAAATGGGAGTCTTGTTCAAACCAGACAGAGGAGATGGGTGGTTCATCCCTGCAGCTCCTCATCAGAGGATGTGCAGACGGATGCAAAAATAGTTTCAAGGGAGTCTGTACAAGCAGTTGTAAGAGAAATCTGTGGAGAGTTTCTAAACAGAAGAACCATGAAATCCAGCAGGCTGAGCACAGCTGGAGCTGAACAGTATTCAGACAAGTATCAGGAGTGATTGTCTTGTCCTTGCTCCTTCCTTAGGATCATTACTGGAAAAAAGATCTTGATGCTTGCTCTGCCCCAGTGTGGCAATTCTCCTACTCTCACTTAAATGTGCTGTACAGGCAAACATCCACTGGATTTTCAGATTCACACACAGTTTTGTATTGGAGGAGAGCAAGGTCTAATCTCTGGGGTGAGAAGGCAGCTTAAATTCAATTATACCTTAAGAGATTGTGCTGGTTTGAATTTGAATTCCGATTAGAATTTGAGTTTTCCAACTTTCTAGGGCAGAAGATCACCTAATAGTGATCACCCCATAAAGAAGTTCAAAGCATGTGGTCCCTGAGAAACTACACAATATGGTCAATAATCTTAAAAAAAAGTTTCTAGATGCACCTGTATTTACAGTTAGAGGTAACAGAAAGTTTAACCTTTGTTTCAGGACTAAACTTTAAGCTGAATGTATTCTGGCCTCTTTTAACAAGGAAGGCTGGAAACCTCTCCCTGTAGAGACTGGAAATGCTATCCACATTCCCTCCAGTTCCTCCTAATTCAGGAAGCTGGCACAAGAACGAGCTAAGAAGATTTGGAGAATCTTTGTCAGCCAAAATAATATTGGTTTTCTGACCTGAAAAAAGCGATGATCCATTTAATGCTGGTTCTTTTCACAGAGGATGTGATATCACTTTGTATCCCCATCTGCACTGTTGGCATTCCACAGTTTATCCAGGAAGTTGCTAATTTTGTTGGGGCAAAGTGAGTCTGCTGTTGAAGGGCATAAAACCTCCTCCTCAGCTGGAAAGTTTAGAACAGCATATCTTGAAGATAAAGAAATGAAATTTTCTACCCAGGCCTGTTGTTGTGTGGTGATTTCATCTAAAAGGCAAATTCAAATAGTTTGAGAATACCTGCTGAAATTGTAATGAGCCTTTGGAGAATTGAGGAATGCTCAGTGTTTTCACACCCCTGTTAAAAAGGTCAATAAAAGGCTTCAAGAGGACTTATTTACCTGCAAAGGAATTGTTCTTTTCCAAGCTTTTCTTGAATTTTGACTATGCTCAGGAGACCTTTTTTTTTACTTATCACCCTTCCATTGTTCTTTTTAAATTGTCCAGTAATTCTGATTTCTTTTAAGCAATAGAAGAGAAGAGCAGAGGGAAAACCACTAATGGTAGATCAATTTCATCTTCTTTTTTGTTTCCCAAGGAAGACATTTTTAAAAGATTTTTCCTGAATTCCTGTCCAACAGAGTAACAGGTTTTCACCTTAAGGATTCAAGTAGTAACTACATCAATTATTTTTGGTGGAATTCTGAAACATCAGGGATAGGAGTAAGTTTAATAAGCTATATATATAGAGAGATAAAGTAGACACCATTACTTTAATTAATTGGGTTATGCAGTTTAGATCCTGTTCCTGTGGCCAATTGGAAAATAGGAGATCAAACTTTTTCAGTACTGAGAGTATTGATTTTAGCTTCCATATATCTCTAGGGTTGATGTTACCTGTCAGTCTTCCAAGGAGAATTGCTTCTTGTTTCACCAGGAGGACTTAGGCCATCTGGGGAAAAAAACTCTGGGAGAAAATTCCAATTGTCAATTTTAATACATTCATATGTGTCCTATCATTGTTGAAGCATCCAAGCTGCAACAGACTTGAGAAGAGTATTTTACATCCATTGTAACACTTGTGATGTGCAGAGGGATTTATCTGGGATTGTTAATTTCTGGGAAAAGAAGAAAACAGTTCCTGGCTTGGACAGAAGCTCTTAGAAATGTACTAGACACAATCTCTCCTTAGCTTGCTCCCACATCTCACCACTAAGATCTAAGTTCTACTGTAACTTAGATCCAGAGGAGAGAGCATTTACAATCAGGAGACATTTTTTAATTCCTGCTATATTTTCACCCATAAAAATAAAGATTTACCATCCCCTCCTGGGTTTTGAATATCTCAACAACTTTGCATAGCTTTTCAACACTCCTCCCTAATACCTCATTACAGAGCTGGTGGCAAGATACTGTCTTTCATCTGCTCGTTCATTCACTTTACAGAAAGTACCTGGAGTTATCCTTAAGGATATCTCTGTAGGATTCAAGTATGGATTTTTCTCTTTGACCTTTTCACAGCCCTGAGGCATTCAACAAGTATTCTGTGGTCATGGTAGCTCTTCTGAAGACACAAATCCAGCCATAAAGATGTTTCCATAGGCACTGCTATCCTAAAGACCTCAACTGCCTGTATGGATACATGAGAAGCAAAATTAGAATCCATGTGGACAACACATCTTGAACTATAATTACCATATGGTAAATAGTCATTCTTTATTGTATTGTCAACAGGCAAGGAACATGCTCTGATGTGGAGGCTTGGGGTACTGCTGACAGAGTTAATGGATGAATCCTGGGGGAATACTCTTTTTCCCACTTGACACTCAAGTCACTTTTCTTAATTGTAAAAACATCTGTAAGAAGAACAAAATGAGTTGTAGGCCTTGACAGCTGATCTTCCCATGACTCATCCCACAAGGACAAACTTGTCTTATGCTTGTCCTTTATCTTCATCTGAAGCATTTGCCAAGAGGAGTGTCTGCATTTTGATTAAATTATAATATTCAGTTTCAGATTTTCCATCTGAAGCCTTTGCTCCAGACAGAAGGATGAGAAGGGAAGGTTGATATTGTGGCAGTAATAAGGCTTTAAGAGTTATTTTGGGTAGAGACAGAGTATTTAGGAATGCACTTTGGGCTTTTCTACCTTTTGTATAAGTTAAAGTGGAAAAAAGCTGTTACTCAGTTTCAGGTTGGTATGAATTAGGTTGGTATGAATTGACACAATTTTTACTAGGATGTGAATGGTGACAATGGGCCACATAAAGATGTTAACACAAGTTGTCTACAACTCAGCTACTTGTCTAACTCCCAAAATACTGCCTGAAGAGAATTAAGGTGTATCAGTCTCCCAGACATAATGGCCTAAACCAACTCAGGTTATATGTTCTCTAAATTTTCTATTTCATTTGTTTTCTTGAAAAGCTCAGGGATAGATATCTCCAACGTAGGTATCTTTAATAACCTTTCTCCATTATGGAATTTGGCAGATTTTGTTCCTCAGAGCCTTTTCACTTTCACTGCTGGCAGGTAGCTCTGAGTTTTTCCCAGCAGGTATAAATTAAGCAAGGGCTTCCTAATTTCAATTAGATTATCTTGTCAAAATAAGATTGATAGTAAATTATCTCAGAGTACAAATACCTTCACAGATATAAAATACTTACAGTATTTTTTTTAATTTATTGGAGAAATGCCATTGGAGAAATTTACTGGAGAAACCTGCTAGCCAGAAGCTACATATATTTGAACTGAAAATGAGACCTTTTCTCATGAAAGGGGTATTTAGTAATTAAAGAACCCAAGGATTGTAGCAAAAGGCTCAATAGATTCTCCATCTTTTGATGTCATTTTATCAAGACCGGCCGCCCTTGTGAAAGGCTCGTGTCAGCTACGAGCGACACTCGGTCAAACACAAATTATTGGGTTCAGCACAGGGGTAACCCAGTGAAAGTTAATGACCTGTGATATATAGGAAATCACACTGGATGATCTAATGGTTTCTTCTGGCCTCACACTCTATGAATCCATGAATATGTATCCTCTGAGGTTGCCTGCTGGTTGTGTTCCTAACCAGGGGAACAGACAGAGGCTGCTGTGAAACAAAAATTTATATTTATTTACTGGCATCTGTAGTTCTTTAGCTACATATTCAGATGTACAGGTTCACACCCAGAGTTTTAAGAAAAAATTCCTCAGTGAGAGGATCTGGAGCATTTGGGAAAGCGTGGTTGCTGGTGGCCTCCCCAGTGAGAATTTGGTGCTGTGAGAAGTGATTCACACAGTTCCCAAAAAGCGCTGCCTTCCAGCATGTTACCACATCTTGGCAGCATTTGAAGGGCACCCTGCAAGCATGAAAGGCAGGAGTGGTGACTCAGAGAGACACAGTGAGGGGTAAGAAACCCTTTCTGGTGGAATATGAAAACACAAAAATACATACCCTTGTGTTCAGGGCTATTCAAGGGTGGTACAGCCTCCATAATTGGGCTCATGTGTCTGTCTAGAAATGGCTGTTTTGGCCGCCTCTTTAGGAAAGAAAGGCTTTTCCCCACATTTATTTTCTGGAAAGACAGTGGGAATCCAGAGAACTCTTAGAATCCATGAGCCATCCTTGTGCCATGCTGTGGCTGCCCATGTGTACTTACAACAGCAGCTTCCTGTGGCCCGTTTTGTTTTGTTTTCCAGTTGGGCAGACAAGAAAATGAAAACAACTGACTTAAAATCTCTTTCAAAATAATAATCAAGGAAACAAGGATGTTCTCAGGAGGGAGGGAATAGTGACTGATGAAGAGGTGAGCAATCTGAGGGAAAGAAGTTGCAAGATTTGGGGAATGCTGCGGGGAGAAGATCTCGGGAATGCTGTGGGGGAAGTCGTGTCTGTTTACAGGCTCTGTTTATGCACACCTGTGGGTTAGAAATGCTGTCATCTGAGGAGTGGCCCCATATTACAAGAAGGTCAAGCACCAAGCAGACCTAATTAAAAGCTCATTACAAGAGACAATCTCCATTAGCATGCCAAGTTTCATGCAAATCCATTAGCACCAGGGCTCTCTTCGGAAGCTTTAAATTCCAGTCCTGTGCCCCAGGGACTGGAAACTGTGGCCGGTTAATTTGCCATTCTCAGTCTGTGAACATTAGGCACAGTCCTCTTACTTTCTGGATTATTTCACATTCCAGCAAATTAGTTTTATCCGTTCTGAGAACATTTTAACAAAG
Source organism: Vidua chalybeata (assembly GCF_026979565.1). Classification (NCBI taxonomy): domain Eukaryota; kingdom Metazoa; phylum Chordata; class Aves; order Passeriformes; family Viduidae; genus Vidua; species Vidua chalybeata. The sequence continues at coordinate 3,152,140 of NC_071535.1, read as the reverse complement.
AAAGTTCTTTTGGCATCACATGGATAAAATAACAAGGGATAAAAGAATGAGCAGTTCCCCCAATCAGGAACAAATAACTTTAAATCTCTCCTGAAAATGCAGCCTTTCCTGTTATTCCCACCCCCCCTTCCTTTCATTTATCTTTCGGCAGTCGGATTTTTTAATTACGTCTCTGCAGCCAGATTCCCCTCCCTCTCTCTTTATGATGGTTTTCTCAAGAGCCATGTTTTTTCTTTATGCCATTGTAGCAGAACTTGACTAAAGATCTTCAAACTTGTTAAGTATAAAAGTTGGTAAATGATACTATTGTTTGAGTTAAGGTGGGGGGAGAAGGGGGAAGGCAGTTTATCTGTGGTGGCTGTGGGGAGGGGAAAGGTTTAAAAAAAAAAAAAGGGAAAGAAAAAAGGCTCAAATGAACTGAAATGGATCAAAGTAAACAGAGACATCTAAAAGCTTTTGTAAGTTAAAAGTGGCTATCTGTTGCAAGTCCTGCCTCATTAACTACTGATAGAAGCACTGTCTTGGCCTTCCCAGATATCTAACGCTGACCGCCTCTAACGAGATGAACTCCGGGTTATTCCCTCTCGCCGTTCCCTGCACCGCTGCTTAACCTCCGCCTCTCCACAAAGGTTTATCCTCTCCCTAGCACGGGAGATCCCGTCCCTAAACCTCAGTCCTCTCTCTAAGGAAGAAACAAGTTCAGAGAGGAGGAAGGAAGTGGGAGAAAGAGGGAAGCATCCCCAAAAATCAGTGTCTTGCCTGAGTTTCTACACACCTTCTTGGGAGGGTGAATAGTGAGAGACAGGGTTCCGTCTCCACGTTCTGGGTTCCAGTATCCCCCATGGCGTGCCCATTCCGAGGGGGAAGCAGGCTGAAAGGCAGAGGCTTGCCCAGGGAAGCAGGGAGAGTGAGGAGGGCTGGGAGGGGGGAACACGATGGCTCTTTGACTAGGACCAGATAGGTCTCTGTGTAGAGTAATATTACAGCTCGCTCTCTCATAAACAAGCTGCATGCCGGCTTCTAAAGAGCCCATCTGGCATAGCTTTGAGAATGGCAATAATTACAAGCTGATGATGGACATGGAAGAAAAGCCCTGCTGAGCTAACTCATAAGGAAGTACAGGCCAGGACTGTAGGGAAATTACAGGCTAAAACCCTTTCTAGTTTAGGCCTTTTGGTGTTCTTAATCACAGACTTTAAATGTTGTAATAAACACTGTTGCATTTTATTGACCAACTCCCATGACAGGCAAATCTTTTTTATTTTATTTTATTTTTACTATTTGTTAGTTCAGAAAGCAGTTCGAGAACAATCGTTTCTTGAAGACTGGGTCTGTAGATTTACTTCATGAAAAGTGATCCAAACAGCACGAGTCCCTTTTGTTACTTTGCAATTAAAAAAAGAAGGAGGGGAAAAAACGGAAAATAAATATTTTAGAGGTCCACTTGCCCCTATGCAGGACTAGGTCATTGATAATGCCCGCTTTGTTTTGAGATTATCATGGAGGAATAAAAGCTCTAGAATGAGTTATTATGTTTTTAGGTGAAACTCCTGCTGATTTCACTGGCGGTAGGATTTCCCAGGAAATAAAGCATTTTTAGGTATGAGAGGTATGGCCTGATCTTGTGCCCAGTGAAGCTCATGACATTCTCGCTGACTCCAGTGGTCTAAACCGCTGTCGGTGGAAGCCCAGAGGCCTCATCTGTGTCTGGCTTTAAATCCACTCTTACTGTTGTGACCCAGAATCTAAACATAAGGGGAAATTCCAGGTTACTGGGGCTCTGTTCCAGAGTCCCTTACAGCTACCAAACATAATTTTCACAGTGAAAAACATGAAACACATTTTCACAGTGGAACATGGGAAACATGAAACACGGCAATGTTGATGCCCAGTTTAGGGCACCTGCCAGGGCTGTGATTGCCAGGGGAAGGTCTCTCTGGCACCAGGATGCCAAGTCTGGAGTGAAAAACCACTAAATGTTAAGAATGCTGCCACCTCTGTGTCTCTACATGTCTGAGTTTTGTGTGTATGAATTTATTTATCATGTGGTTTTATAGGCATGTGCATGTGGCAGTGCCATCTCTATGGACTAGGGATAGATGTGGACTCTCTCTGTGGATTTAGGAGTGGAGTGCAAGGGACTTGTGTCAGTTAACACCACCTGAAGTTCCGCTTCAGAGAGCCTACCTGTTTTCCCAGACTAATTTCACTCTCCTTTTCCTTCTGTGGAGTCTAGAAGATCAAGAGTTAAACAGCTTTGTGAGTTTTATTTGACTCGAGTGCAATAAATCTCCCAGGGTGACTGATAGACTGATAACTCTCAAAATCCATTCAGTACTTTGTGTGTCAAGGCAGCCGTGAGTATGGAGTGCTGTCAGTTGTTTTAAATAACCCTGTTTTGACAGTATGTTGTTTATTACAATTCAACACGTGTGATTTGTTTTCTTGGAGAAAATCTGCCTTTATTTTACACTGGGCTTTATTTTAGTTTAGGTACATCGGCCACATATTAGAAATGCTGCATAATGCAGCGGGCTGGGTTTACTGATCCAGTTAAATCTTGGAAAAGTATCTGTGTTTTTACAGGACACATTCTCCTATGAGATTCTAAATAGCAGAACATTCTGTTCCTTTAGATAAATGTTTGCCTGCAGGTATAGCTTTGTGTTTCTAAATTGTTCCATGTTGCTCCTATTTCTGCTGCAGTTCTTTCACAGACTTCTCAAAGTTTCTGGTTTACTTGTGGCTGTTTGTATCCCAGCATTTCATAACACAGATGCTCATTTAGGTTTCCCGATTACCATTTGACTATTTGTCCAGGCATCAGATTTTTTCCCCCCTTTTTGTTGCAAAGTTGAAGGAATGTGAGGTCAGCGAATGGAAATTTACCTATCCGAATGCAGCTCTCTTTTCTTTCATAAACTTCCTCTGGCTTCTTAATCTGAAACTTGCTTGTCAATGTGAAATGATTTCTTTATATTTAACTGTCTCTTTCCAATACAGACTGGAATTGTTCCTAACAAAAGAAGCATGAATTGGTGGAAACTATATATTAAATGCAGGACTATTTGTCTAGTTTTCATTAGGTTGCTGAGTGAGAAGCCCAAACTCCTGTCTTTTCCCAAGGTACTCGGATATCCACCAAGTGCCTTCATCCCATAGCCTTGTTTCCTCTCCCAGTAAACCAGCTTTCCAAAAGAATGCTACACTCTCTGCTCTTTATACTGTCAGCAGTGACAGCAACCAGCCACGCTGACATTTCTTATTGTTTACAAAGGATGAGCGCCAACAAGGCATCTCTGATCATTTGATAAACTCTCCTAACCCTCTCCCCCCGCCCAGCCCTCTGCTCCACTGACCAAACTAACCTTTTCACGGTACACTGCCTGTAATTACCAGTGAAAGACGCTAACCAGAAAGGATCAGAACTCCAGCTAAACACAAACAAACCAGCAAAACAGCTCTGAAGATAAACTGCTCACAACTTACGTGGCTCAGCAAACAGGGCAAGCCAGGAGAAACGGAGTAGCTGCAGGCAGGGGGTGGGGAAGGAAGAAATCTAACCCTAAATTCCTTATGTGCATGTATTTTTCATATGAATTTTAAAATTGCTTGAAAAAGCATACTAGAATAGCATTAAAATAACCTTATTGTTTATTATCATAATCCTGTATATTTAATATCCTTTCCCCCCTTCAATTCCCCCACTCCTGCAGAAACTCCCGCCAACACAGTGGTCAAACTGAGTTCACAGTTCCTCATAATGAGCCCAGGAGTAATGCCTATACCAAAAAGAATTTCTTTTCAGTAATGACATGAATTTGGCTCTTACCCACCCCCTCCTCAATTCCTAGTGTGACAAGCAGATTCTTTCCATGCTGTTTTCCTGGAGGTGAGAAGCACCAGCATATGAAGTGTCTTTGCTCATCCTTCTCCAAGAGCCAGTTGGTGAGGAAGGTAGTATTGATGGCCTTTGTTTGCCAGGAATGCTGAGGTGGTGGATGATTATTTAAAGTAGTTTAAATTCCATTAAAAAAAAAATTGCATCTGCTGTTACAGACTCTACCTGAATTAGCTGGATGATGGGCTTGCTCCGTAAGCAGAACTTTTCCACTGAGTTTTTCAGTGTGAAAGAGCCAGACCCAGCTTTCAGGAGGGTGTGCTTTTCTTCCCAGAGGCTAAGCTGCATTGGTTCACTCTTTTCTTTTCCATGTAGGAAAAGAACATACATGAAAAACAAGAACAAGTTTAGATCTCCAGCAGAAATCTAAATATTTAAACTGAAGTTTTATTTTAGGCAAAATAATCTAAAAGATCTTCTGGCTCTGCAAAATTCCTTCCTATTCTTGTAGAAGCCTTTTCTGCTGGGAGCTCAGTCATGCCATGTTATCCCAGCACGGAATTAGTCTTTTCAGCAATAAAATAATTTTCACTTACTTGTGTTACTTCTGCAGATGCCATTGATTAAAACCTCCTAAGGAGCAACCACAAGAGTAGCAGGGCCACTCCTATGACCTTTGGACAGGCTTTGTCATCAGCTCCACACTGAACACCTAAGGGACTTCTCTTCACCTTTCTTCCTTTCAGCGAATTGCTGTTGTGTTGGGATGGATAAAATGGTTTTCACCTTAGCCCTAAACCCCTAATCCTTGGCTGGAAGCTTTAGCTGCAAGTTCAGCACAATCAGTAACCTGTTGCTAAATGGAAAGTGGTTGTGATCTGTCCTTGTCTGACTTTGCAGAGCTTCCATCCTCAGGCAGGATCTCCTGCATGCTGGTCATGTCAACATAATTGGTCAAGGTAGTACGTGGTTGATTTCCTATAATTTCTTTTAGTGTCAATTTTCATGGTTCTCTCTTGAGTTTTTATCTGTTCAGAGGGGATTTTTCAACATTGCCAAACTAGTCAGATATGAAAAGCTGAGCCTATGAAAGCAGATTTGAAAGCCTTGATTTAAGGAGCATGAAAACCTCCTTTAGAAGTACCTTTCATTTACTCTTACTGGCTTTCCTGCCTTCTCTGTCAGTCTGACTTTTTAAAAATCTGCACAAAAGTGGTGATTCATGCAGTTATGACACAAAAAATAAAAAATATCCATAGGTCTGAGATGTCATTATTTTTCTCAGAAGAACTGGGCATATCCCTGTGCATGTGATGTGCAGGAATGCCTTTTGTTTCCTTCCAGATCTTCTTGTCACAGTGGGTATATTCCAGGGAATCGGTTTGCTCCTGTTGTCTGGCAAGAACAAAGCCAAATATTGCATAGCAAATGCACTTTAATGTATTGACAAATAGGAACAGAATTTAAAATTAAATATACTGAAAGAACCCCATAAATATAAGGAATATTTGAAATTTTAGGCCAAACCGTTTATGAGAGAGAAAATACAAACGCTGTTCAAAATGGCACTTCTATTTACCTTTTTACAGATCCATAGGTAGGAAATGCCTTATGCCAGTATTCATTTTGCACAAAGTTCTCACTGGCCAGTTGAATGTGGATGTAAATTTTTTTAAGGAACTTTAAAAAAAAACCAATTTAATGTATTTGGTATGGGGAGACTGCAAATAAGGCTTATCAGAAAAAGACTTCACTGCTGAAAAACTGCTTCGTCCCCATAAATGCAGAGAGAATTCAAAGATCATAGGCTAAAAGGGAAATCAGGGGCTGTGCTGTTCCTAAGATGTTGGCCAATATTGAGTATTTCTGAAATTAGAGACAGAGGAACCTATAGTTTGAGCCATGGCAGGCAGTCCAGGACTCTAATCCACAGTTGGCATTGGACAGAGATGGAACACAGAACACGTGCTCATCTGTGAGTTACACAGTCACTGCAAACCACTTGGGTTTCTTTTTCCTGCTGCTGCTGTAATTAGAGTTCCTGTATTTCCCACTACTGTCCTTTTATCTTACTTCTCTTTCATGTTCCCAAGGCTCACTATCACCTTCATGCTAATGAGACACTCCCTGGCCAGTTAAATGCTTGTGGTTACCTTCCTACAGGTAAGTGAGCACTTTGGGTTTGCAAGTCTTGCCTGTTCTGCATCAATGTGATGTTTAATTTCTGTTTTTTGTGTTAGTGACTTGCTGTATGTTCCCAAAGCTCAGGGTTGAAGGGGATAGAGAAAGGCACTAAAATAAAAACATTTTAAAAACCCCACTTTCCTCTACTCTCATATGCTTGTATTGTATCAATCCCAAGAAGTCCCGTGAATTAAGATGAGGATTTTCACCTCATCCAGCAATCCCTTGCCCTTTTATGTCCACTCCAATGAAGTCATGTCTTGCTGTTTAACTTTCGTGATACAATTAAGATTTTTACTTCCTCATGTGATTCACTGCAGGGGAAGTGGATTCAGAAAAATTTCAAGGGCCAAAAGACACAAGTCAGAGGAGAAAGTAGGCGGAAAAGGAGGTCTTTTTCCAAGTTACTTATTTCCAAGTCAGATTAAAAAGAGCTGTAATAGCAAGTCTTGCTTCCATCAGCATTCAGTGGTTGGGAACAAGAAGGTATTTGAACCAAAATCTCCCTAAGCCAGGAGAAGATGCCAGTTGACTTCGAGGAGGATGTGTATGAGACAAATAAAGGTCAAGCACTTAAAAGCCAATGGGCTAATTGTTGTTTGAGCCCGCAGATTTCTGTCTGGATTTTGGATCCAGTGTTCAAAAATGTGATCTCTAAATTAATGTCATTAATGCACAGAACTATTTTACAGTGAGAACTAAGAGTGTAATGATCATATTTAAGGTCTTTTGTCAGGGAACTGCACATAGATTCTCTATCTAGGATGAAAATGTCTTTGCTAGACAAAGCCACTGAACCCTGAGCTCTGGATGAAGCAGCTTTTCTGCTTTGTAGATTTTTGCTCTATTGCATTTGCAGGTGCCTCATATTTAGTCACAGACAGCAAATAATCAGAATTTATCTGAATAAATTTTCCTGAGTCTTCTGACTGAATGTTCCCACTGTCAGTTCCCAGCCAAACTGCCTTTCCAGTTCTTTCCCCTGCATTTCTGCATAGTTCATTGCCCTCATTCCACCACTGGAGCCTGGCAGTTTTATTTGATGTCTCTCTCTTGTCTGTGCACATCTGTTTGGGCCAGTGGCTTTATCTGTGGTGCAGGATGCAGGAAAAGGAGGTTGCCACAGTTTGCCTCTATAGAATTCCATGGGATGTCACCCGGAAAAACACAGTTATTGTCATCAAGTTCAGATTTGCTAGTACATGGCCTGTACTTCCATGTGAAAGCTTCAATGGACTGGAAATCCACAAAGCATTGCTGCAAGTTGTGTTGTGGAGGAGGAGGAGGAGCATGTCCATGCTGCACAGCTCCTGCCTCATGGACGTGTCCTAGAAGAGCTGCTCTGGGGCACACACGCTCTCTTCCTAAGTAGTACTCTCTCCTGAGCTGGCTGATCTGCATTTTTTCATTTAGAAATTACCAAGGTGGGAGGTTTGCTGCTGTACTAATGGAGCATCTATCCCAGTGGATGTTGTGGGGCACTGGATTTTGGCTATTATACTCTTGGTGGTCCAGGTGAAACAGAAACACCCAGCTAAGCATTTCTATCAGGGAATATCAGCATTAAAACCATGAAAACCAAAAATCCTTTTCAAGCAACCAGCATTTCTTTCTGGGGAAACACTCCAGGAAAGCTTAGCAAGAAATGGGGGGAAAAAAGTCTTTTAAAACAGTGCTCTGGGGAAGTTTGCTCCCAACTTGCTGATCTTGTTGGTATAAGTAAGTGAGAAATGAGGTTAACTGTATTTATATATATTTGTATTTATTGTGGAACAGGATTTTCCTCAGTTAAGAGCTACATTTTAGGGATGACAATAAGTTCTGCCATGGAGCTTGGTGGAAATGGTCCATCCAGTGCTGGCCTGATGTTTTCTATACACCATTGAGGTGACTGGATGCTGGAACAGGCCCAGAGACCCAGTGGAGTCTTCTCCATGGGAGACATTCCAAACCCACCTGGACACTATCCTGAGTGACACACACGAGGGGACGCTGCTTGGGCAGAGAGGTTGGACTCAGTGACCTCCAGTGGTCCCTTCCAACCTTATCCATTCTGGATTCTGTGATTCATTCCACTAGGCCCAGTTCCCTCCCACACTGTGCTCAGGCCTGTGAATTCTCCATTTCTCCACCTCTGTCCTTAGGAAACAGCAGGGGTAGCTCCTTCTCTGAGGCATCAAAATGAACCAGTTACGCCTGTACTTGTGATGTTTGGAACTGCTGTGATTTTAAAGGCTGCTTAATGCTGACTTTACTGGAGCTGTATAAATCTTTGCTTTAAATCCACTGTAAATATGTTACAGAATCTGCCAAACATGCATTAAAATATTTTGCTCCAGATATGCCTATGTCTAACCTTCTGGTTCCTAAGAGCTTTAATCAGTAATCTTCAAGTAGGAAGTTATTCATCTTTATTGCCAGGCACTTCTCAGTGGCGGTCGTGGCAACAATCTTTTCATTGCTTCTGTGTTTAGTTGTTCTTTGACATGATAGAAGTCAGCTGCAGTTCAATGAGCTCACTATTTGTGCAACTTAATTGCTTGCTTCCTTTAATATGTACTCAGTTTTTCCTTTTATGAGCAGGGTTGTTGGAAAAATTAAGCTTAAGGATATGGCTATCCACTGTTAATTAACCTCCTTCCCAAACACATTAGTAAAATAGGTCAAATGGCTGTTGAGTGTTAAGTGTACCATTACTAAAGTATTTCTCAGCTGGAAAATGAACCCTGTATTGGATAAGATGAGTTTCCAAATGAGCTTCAAGGACTTAGGTGAGCATATCACACCGAAATTCAATTAGATCCGAGTGCCTAATTCCCTTAAGCTGTATTTTACAAAAGCTCTCAGGAGCGTATGTTAAGGAGTTTGGGTTTGATGCATGTTGTGCATGTTTAAAAATAGCCTCAGACTGCTTCCTTTTGCTCTTCAGTTGGGTTTAGTGGAATCTTTGGATGCTTGATCCATGCAGGCATCCGGGAATGTGCACAAGAGCAGTCAAAAAAAAAAAAAAAAAGGAATCAGATTCTTCCTTGGGATTTGTATGTTGCACTATTGAGGATACTGCATGTGTTTGTTCTTTCAAGAATGACTAATATTATTATTCAGATTTGAAATTCCTAGAATAGCTCTGTTATGTGAGGATGTATAAATAGCTTTGATGAGTATAAAATACGCTCAGTGAGGGAACTGATCTATCAAAACAGCTTTATACAGTGATAGTGTAATTTCTTTCCATGTCAGAGATATATTCAGATGGAAAAATCACTTTAATTGCAGTGGTGATAGCTTGATGGCAATTCTGCCCATTTGTCACCAAAATTGTACATGAATTTTAAAATCATATTTAAAAATGTGAGTTCAGTTGGGAAGTTGTTAATTTTTTAATATATGTATTTTACAAAGGGGTGGATAAGGTTTAAGAAAAAATGGAATTTGGAAAGTTTCCCACTGGGAGATAAAGGCTGTGTTTTGTTATGATAACATCTCTCAATTGCAGTTCCCAGGCTAAGTTGGGAGACTTCTTCTAGAATGGACTTCCCACATGTGTAAACTCTCCTCATCCAAATATTATCATGTGCTACAGCAGTAGCCAGCCAAGATATTAGAAATATTAGATATTAGGAAAAGGCTCTTCCCCCAGAGGCTGCTGGCACTGCCCAGGCTCCCCAGGGAATGGGCACGGCCCGAGGCTGCCAGAGCTTCAGGAGAGTTTGGACACCACTCCCAGGGATGCCCAGGGTGGGATTGTTGGGGGATCTGTGCAGGGCCAGGAGCTGCACTGGCTGATCCCTGTGGGCCCCTTCCAGCTCAGGGAATTCTGTGATTCAGAGACTCAGTGAAGATCAGAGTTCACTGTGCCAGGCATGGTCCATGTGTGTAGGAGGCAGCCCTTGTCTTGGAGAACTTCTGGGCTGAAGAATCAAATGGAGAAGAAAGAAGGATTCCTGTCTGGTTTAGAGGGCAGGGATAAAATTCCCAAGGTCACATGGTGTTTCTGTGGCCTCCTTGCAACAGCACCAGAAAGAATGTTATTCCTTCTGCAATACCCCTTGGTACTGAGTCTCAAACAGGAGTTTTGCAGACTCCAGAGCAAAGAAAAGTGCATCATCTTCAAGCAGGCCTTTTCCAGGCAGGGATTCCCAGCACCAATCCCCAGGCCTCTTCCAGGTGCTGTAGCTACATATCCCGCACACAGAGAGTGAGCTCCGTCCTTTCCAGCACAAGTCCTGCTTTTGCTCTGGTTTTTTCCCTGTTTTTCTAATATAACATTATAAAGGGCTTGATAGATGCAAGAAGGGGGAAAATAAGTATTAGAGGGGGCTTGGCTCTTCCTTGGAATTGTCCTCCCATCTTGCCAAAGCCAGGGTGAGTGGAAAACTTCTGGCTTCCAGGATGCAAGCTGGAGCTGTGCAATACACTGTCCCTCTTTTATACCAGACCAGGATGCTGTAAAATGGACATAAGACGGGCATAAATGACATTTCTGCCAAAATTAAGGCCCCTTTAGGCACTGCTAGCAGTGTAATGGGGCCTGTAATAAATGAGCATTAAGTGCTCCTTTAGAGAGATGCACTGGAATTGCTGAAATGCTGCCAGTGTGATACAAGCATCAGGAAATCCCATTTGTTCCATGTGGCCAAAACCCACAGAGAAGCTCCATGAAGCACTTCATTTTTTAGTATGGCTGTAAATAATGTAGAGGATAAATACTGAAGTCCAGAGAACAACTTTACAGACATGCTCCTGAAAATAGGTTTTCACCCTCCCATGGCTGATGGTGCTGCACTTCAGGGTATGGATCTGAGGTTCTCCTGGATGGAAATGCACCTGTCAATGGGCAGAAGGTGCAAAGTAGCTGTGGAGCATCTGCCAGCCAGGTGAGAGCCATAAGCATTGGAAATGAATGTAGAGTTGCTGCTGTTTGCAGAGTGGCTGCTCCTTTCAGTACACAGGGAACTGATACTGGAGCATCGTTTGCACACAGATACTTGGAGTAAGAGAAGCAGCCAATTTTGAGATCCTGGGACACAAGGGCCAAAAATGTAAAGAAGATAGAGAGTGATTTTAACATGAACATGTAGTGATAGAACAAGAGGAAATGGCTTTAAGCTAAAAAAGGGGAGATTTAGATGAGGTATTAGGAAAAAAAAATCTTCTCTGTGAGGGTGGTGAGCCCCTGGCACAGGTTGCCCAAAAAAGCTGTGGCTGCCACATCCCTGGAAGTGTCCAAGGCCAGGATTGATGGGGCTTGGAGCAACCTGGTCTAGTGGGAGGTGTCCCTGCCCACAGAGATGTTGGAACTGGATGATCTTTAAGGTCCCTTCCAACCCAAACCACCCTGGAATTCTATGAAAATAGTGCAGGGAATCATCAGTTGCTCCTTTACTTATTCATCTTCCTATGGGGGAAAACAGTGTGAGGATTCCCAAGCTGGTGCACCAGGAGCTGGAGGGAAGAGTGGCATGTGGTGATGGTGCAGGGACAAGTTGCTGATGTCACACTGAAAGGACCCGAGTGCTCCCAGCTCTTCCATCCAGCGAACTGGATCAGCAGAGTTGGTGCTCCTTGGAGACCACCTTCCAGTGGGATTTGGATCGTGGCCATGCGAGCTGTGCCCCCAGAGGGGCCGGGTGGCTTGTCCAGCCTGTCTGCAGCAGGACCTGGCTGGTGGCTGGGATTCGTGTCGCACGCCAGAAGGTGGCACTGCCGATACTGCGTTGGAGAGGTCCCATCGGCTCTGGCCAGAGCAGGGAATTTGGGGGAAATGCTGCAGAAACGAGGCACTGTCAAACGGGATTCATGGAAGCGTAGCAGGGTCTGAGAGAGCCTAAAGCCATCAGCTTGGATGCGAGTGGTGTGAGGCTACGGGAACGTCCTGGTGCTTCATCTTCCACCGGCAAGCTTGTAATCTTATTAATCACAGAATCAGACTGTGCAAAATTGTGGAAACTTGCAGATTATTGCAAACCCCCAAAGCGAATGAGCCTGGCAGGAGGTTTAAAAGTGAGCATTGCAGAGGAGTGCTTGGCTTTGGCTGGGCAGTATGGAAAGCTGGGTTGTTTTCTGCTGAAAATGGGCAAAACTTTGCCTTCCCAGCCCTTCTCTATCTGCCTTGGCAGTGCTGGGTGGGGAGAACTGCTCGTACCTCTTGCATTTCTCTCTGACGGTGAGTAAACACCCTTTTGTCAGTGAATGCTCAGTAATGAGGGAGAAACTGATGGGCTGTGGTTCGGCTAAAAACAGGAGATTGATATTGGAAGGAAGGAGCAGGTGAGCAGCTGTCTGTGAGGTCTTTGCTAACACAGGAGATATATATATATATATATATATATATATATAGACACACACACACACTCTGAGGTTATACACCCAGCTTCTTCACCCTGAGACTGTGTGTATGAGAAGAGGATTTTATGCCCTGCTCCGAGGGAAGCCTCCTAAAGACAATTTGATTGGAAATTACTGTGGAAGGCCAGTGGGCGATTCATCATCCAAATGACTTATCCCTCCCCCAAAGTTTCTCTAAAGTTTCCTGTCACAGCTCATGTGCCCTGAGGAAAAGTGCTTTTTCTTTCTTCATTCCTTCACTCCTCACTAGCTACTTGTGTGGGTGTCCTGGGGTCTCAGAGAAAGTGATGCTGTGCCTGGATTTGTCTCAGCTTAACTCCGCTCTGATTCCAACCCGACCAGTGTGAACCTGGAGTCACTTATTAAAGTCAAAGGTGTCCACTCGTGGAAAGGCTTACTGGGCACATCAGGTGGGAGCTTTACCTTCTCCAGAGCATCTCCCAGCTGCTCCCCCTCCACAGTCATATGGAAATACTTAAACAGGTGACAGGAGAATGAGGATCTCCAGGTCCTAAAGCTGTGAACCCTTGTGAACGGTCACCCTGGCCAGGGTTTGTGCCTGGGTACAGTGCCTGGCTCAGGAGAAGAGCAGAGCCTACAGAGCTTGCAGCCCTGTGGGGACCAGCTGGATTAAATCACAAAGGGTGACAGGTTTTCCTTCTGCTGTCCTCCTGTGCAAAGGGACAGTAATGAGCAGTTGGACAGAAGAGACCTGTGAACTGGGAAGATGCACAAGAGCTGAGAAAAGACATCAAGATCAGTGTTTTGTCCTAGGAGCACCAGCCCTTTACCTGGAAGAGAGCATGAGGGGGTAATAACTTGGTCTCTGTGCTCTGCTCTTCATTTGAACACGTAAGAAATGGCTTCACCACAGAGGGCCAAGCTCCCAGACAGATGCGAGAGGCTTGTGCAGGGGAGGTAAGTCCTGCTGCATCCTACCCTACTCCCTCTTCCCCTCTGTGGGCAGACAGGGTGGCTCGCAGTGTGACCAAGCGTAAATGATGCGGCTCTTGGAATTGGCAGGGAGGGAATTTGATTTTTTTTTTGGTCAGGATTGCACTTGCAGTTTACAGCAGGCTGGTTTCTGCTGAGAGGCAGATGTGACTTTGCTGTGCTGCAGAGCCAGCCCCCATCCCTCCTCTGTGAGCCCTGGTGGAGTCCTGAGGCGGAAAAGCCGAGTGCAGCTCCGAAGGGCACACGTTTCCTGTCTCTTCCTCCTGGCAGGTTTTGTCTGCAGACACTGGCTTGAGTACCCCATAATTACATTTTCACGTTTTTTAATATAGTAACACATGGCTGGGCTTGTGGTAGGGAGCCAAGTGATGTCTTTGGGCTGTGAGGACTATAAATAACCAAAGGGATCATTTTATTTGGTTATGGAAGGAAGAAGGTCTTTCTTCAGCATTTGCTGTACAAACACAACTTTGGAGCAAATAAAGAAGGGTTCTTTTTTTTTTTATATGTTAGGGAGATATCCATGGATTCAGCAGATTGCCTCAAAAGTGAAAAATCCTTTGAGTTACATTTCTTTACACAAGGCCTTTACACTGACAAGCTGCCCAAATTATAGCTTTGTTTTCATTTTAGTTGTGGCAATTATTGTGCTTTTGTTAAAAATACCATTCTGTGTCTATTCTAAGCTCTCAGTAGCAAGGACTGTCTTAAAATAAATGTTTGTGCAGTGCCAGGCACAATAGATCTCATCTGTGCCCAAGACTTTGGGGCACAACTGCCATATATACAGCAAACAGCTGGTTTGTGTGACAAGATGCAACTTTTCAGGTCTAGAGCTTGGCACCATGAATCTTGAAATCCACGATTCCTCATTTTTTCTCCACATTGTGCTGCTTGGCATTCCTGTGTAGGCTGTATCTGATTGCACGCTGCTGTCAAACAACCTTGTCACTTCATCCCCAGCACATCTTTCCCTCACTGTGGTGATGCCCCCTGGATGTGTACCCTGATTCCCACATCCAGGCAGCCCTTGGATCTGTACCCTGCCTTCCACACCCAGGCAGTCCCTGGATCTGTGTGTTGCTTTGACCAGAAGTGCTGAGCAGCAGACAGGAACAAGGCTGTGGTGCTACCCTGCCTTCAAGGGAATTCCTGACAGCAGCAGCCTGGATCTTCAGCATTTCTTCACTGGGTGGGTGGCCTTGTGTCACGCAATGCTGGGACGCACCCTGCTCTGAGGCCTCGGCCCAGGAGCACCACGTCATGCCAGGAGCAGCCATCCACCCCCACCACGTGGCTCGTGGATAATTTAATGTGGAATCCCAGAATGGTTTGGGTTGGAAAGGACCTTAAAGCCCATCTCATTCCAACCTCCCCTGCCATGGGCAGGGACACCTCCCACTGTCCCAGGCTGCTCCAAGCCCCATCCAACCTGGCCTTGGGCACTTCCAGGGATCCAGGGGCAGCCACAGCTGCTCTGGGCACCCTGTGCCAGGGCCTCTCCACCCTCACAGGGAAGAATTCCTTCCCAATATCCCATCTAACCCCACCCTCTGACAGTGTGAAACTATTCCCTCTTTTCCTGTCACTCCAGGCCATTGTCCAAAGTCTCTCTCCAGCTCTCTTGGAGCCCTGTTGGGTACTGGACACAACTGGGACACAACAGACATTGAGATTCCTCTAACTTGTAGAGTTTGCTTTAATATGAACGACTACACACGAGGCTTGAGGCAGGAACATTTCAGCCTGCTGTGTATAGCTTTAGGTCTGCACTGGAATAAGGTTCCCATGTCCCAGTGTCTGTGCCAAGTGCTGGATCTGCCATAAACAGTTTGCAGAACTTGAAAACAAGAGCTTGAACACAAGCATCTCCTAACAGAAGAGAGAGTCTTGGGTGAGTTACAAACATGTCTTGTGCATCCTCAAAGGTCACACAACAGAGAGACCTTTCTGTGCACCACAGGCCAGGATGCCTGATAGCATCTACATATTTGTTAATATGTGTGACAAAAACATAGCCAGATGGAATGGGGACATTTCTACCTCCTTTTTGTAGATACAAAATGTGACCAAAAGCATACTCCAACACCCCAAAGGGGCGAAGAGTATTGACCACAGCCTTTCTCATTTTCTTCTGGGGAAACACACACAATCCTGAACACCACCCAACTCTGAGCACCCACAAGAGCCAGACCAGGAGGTCACATTCCTGGTTGTGTGTGAGCTGCTACATTTCTGTAGGGAAGGTGCTGTTCCTACAATTGCGTCGCTACAAAGGAGCCACAGTTCCATGATTGCCCTCAATTAGTGGTGCTGCCAGATCATTCCTAATATTTTGTTTTCAATGGGCACAGCAGTGCAATGGATCTGACTGTGTGAATGTTTGGATGGGGTGCATTGACAGCAGTGGTGTCTATCAAGGGGAACAACAGCTCCAGATTAAATAGCAGGGCACTCTCTCTGTCACGATGGGGCAGTTTCAGGGAAAAAGCTCCCATTGTTTCCTTGGCCATATCGAGGGGCTGACACAAGGCCCTCTTGATTAAACGAACTGGCAGCAGAACAGCAAGTTCTTGTTAACCATACATGCCAAAAGGCCCTAACACAAACAATCCCCATTATAAATTAGGCCTTTTACAAACAATATTTCAAGAAACTACTTGTCCGTTTTCCATGCCATTATGCATTTTTAGGATGATTACATGTTTCTGCTGGATAATGGCCTTTTGCCAAGGGCAAAATGGAGTTTCAATAGGATTCATTATGAAGTGAAAAGTTTTTCTATTCCCTACCTCCTGGAAGGAAAAAGCCACTCACAGATAAAGCTCATGATATAATTACATTGCTTTAGATAACCAGCGATGTTGCTTCCAAAATGATAAGTACTTGTTTTTATCCTTCCTTAATCTCACTGGCCCCTTGTAGTCTTTTAATAGGAAGTGGTGGCAGCTGTGAAGGCCACTTGATCATTTGGGTCTGAGCAGAGTGCGAGGCTGCCTGGCTGATAAAAGCCAAGACAGCTCCAGCTATCAGGACAGCTATTAGAGGAGGAAGTGCTGTCTGCGAGGACAGGCCATGCCAGGCAGCTCTTCAGTGCACTGCTAAATAATTATGTTCCATTACAAACCTTTCCCTTCCCCCTGTTCGTTATACAGAGCCTGATCTCTCCTGGAATTCAGACATGTTGTTAATATCTGCAAGGGAACGTGAACTGCTCAGCTGTGGGGATGGGGATGTCAGGGTTTGATCCTGCAAAGGGCTGAATGACACAGTAGGAGCCAAACCCTTGGATCCTGGTGCTGTGCACAGGAGTTCAGCAGTGCTCAGTGTAACAGAGGAGTTACACAACAGCTTTGTGACTGGGATCCTGACAAAGGCAGAGGTTGCCTTGGGGATTGGAAAAAAAAATAGGGAGGGGGTCTTGTAGTTCAAGCCCTGATTGGGGTCTCAGGAAACCTGGCTCAGTTTCTAGCCCTCTTTCAGAGTCCTTGGTTTTGATCAATCTCTCACTGCCCTCATTTCTTATTTGTTACATTTGAATGGAAATGATTTCTCCTTTCGGCCAACTGTTAGGATTATAGGATCTGAAGATAAAGACTCTGTCATCTGTACAGAATATCAAGACCAACAGGCTTTTGCCTGTCTTAGCAGAGCTTTTGAGATGTTACTCTACCAGATCCCATTTCTCTGATTTATGTCTCATGCAACCACTTTTGTTTATAAAGATGCCCATCATTCCCCACTACATGCTTCCCTTGTCATGGCTGCAGGAATTTAACCAGGAGGGCAAACAAGTAATTTGGTGACTGTGAGAACAAAAGCCCCAATTAATGAAAATTCATTTTGAGGTGGCAAAAGCTATTTATTTTACCCATGTAGAAATTATTATCAAGTTAGTGGTTCCAGGATTTCATTACTATTATTAGAAAGACAAGCCATTTAGGCTGTTATAGTCCGAGGTCTTTAGGAACACTAATTAGGGCTTTTCAGCCCTGGAAGGAAGGAGGATCAGCTCATGTTCACTGGAAAGGGAGTTGGGAGTTGAGTCTCTTGCCTGTGTGACAGTGAGGAGTCTGTGATGACATCTGAGGAGTTAGATGAGGTGAAGGTGAGCTAAGGCCACCTCACCCTAATTCTGCTTCCCCAGCTCTGAGGAGCCAGGAGAGCTGAGAGGAGGAGTAACCTGGGGGAAGGAATGTACTATCCAAACTGAGGGAAGGTGTGGGAGTTTGAATGAGACATGGAGGAGCAGGAAAAAAAAAAAAAAAAAGGTGATCCTGGGATTTAGACACTGAGCTGTGCCTTTCATGCTGCCACAGTGGTCTTGTATGAAGTGAGATGCTTTTATTGTCCTTATGTTTTTCTTTTTCTGGGTACTGAGCTTCATCTGATTGCAAGTGACCTTAATATTCCAATGTGTGTACATGAAAAAATATGTAAAACACAAGTACTTTGCAATATCATGCTCTGGACATGCAATATTTTTGATCTGTAGAGATATACTCCTCTCCTTTCCCTGCTCAAGAGGGGAATAATTCTATCTGATACCACAGAGGAGACAGAGCAACAAAAATTAATGTGGAATTAGGGTGATGGGTCAGGGAGCAAGGAGATTATGAGAGTTTGACAGATGACTGTATTGTGGGTATATAAGTAAATACACAACCCAAGCAATTCCCATGCTTTGTGTATTTCACTATAAAATAGAACAGGTGGTTAGGAACTGTTCACACAGACTGGGGATTTGAAATGCACTTGTGGGAAGTTAGTTTTTAGGGGCTCTTTTACAATATAAGTGTGTCTTATATAATATGTATGTTACATTAAAAAAAACCAAAAACAAAACCAAAAATGAGAGGGATTTTTATACTGGCAAAATCCAATATATAATAGTGACAGGACAAGAGGCAATTATTTTAAACTGAAAGACAGGGGTTTAAATCAGATATCAGGAAGGAATTCTTCCCTGTGAGGGTGGGAGGCCCTGGCACAGGGTGCCCAGAGAAGCTGTGGCTGCCCCTGGATCCCTGGAAGTGGCCAAGGCCAGGCTGGACAGGGTTTGGAGCACCCTGGGATAGTGGGAGATGTCTCTGTCCATGGCAGGTGGTAGAACTGGATGCTCTTTGAGGTCCAAACCATTCTATGATTCTGTACAAATGTGTCTATATTAACAGCATATGTTTTTATTTTGGAAAATAAAAGAGATAAAAACATATATATGTATAAAGTAACACATGCCTGGTGAGCTGGGCCTCTTGGACTATGAAATTTAGTTCTCTCATGCTGCAGGCAGACAGAGTGAGTGCAAACAGGCATTGCCAGCTCCTGCTACCTCTTGTAGGCAAGACTGAAGCACCAAGTGACAGCAGGTGAGGGACCTACAAGCTGCCAATGAGTGCCAGGAGAGACTAACTCAGTGAGGATGTCTCCTGTGTAAGTGTTACCACAGCCTCGTGCAGCCAAATCACAGAATCCTGCTCCTGGATTTATCAAACTCCACCTGGAAGTGCCAGAGTGATGGGACAAGGAGTCTGCAGGCCTGACACTGCTGTCCTGACAGGTCACACCCTGGTAAAAGCAGCTGTGTACTCCCCAAAAGGCTGTTAAATGCATTAGTCATTAGGTATTTAATTATCTCTTTTCACCTGGACTCAGCTGACCTCTAATGACCAATTTTTGTTCTCAAAACAGCAGGGATGAGTTGAAACAGGCCCTGAGAAAGTCTAAGAACAAGTGACTTCTTGGCTAAGGTCATGCAGGAAGGCTGTGGCAGAAACCCCAGCCATAAACCCAAAGTCATTCCTGGCGGCTGGAGTCACACTGCAGTAGCTGCTCAGAGTACCAGGCTGCATTCACGGGGACAAGTGAAAGGGAGGAAATCCTTTTACAAGCCTGGGAACTGGGAGCTCCATTCCCTGCCCCTGGAGATGGTGGAAAGACTCATTGTCTTCTGTGAACTTGGCTTGGAGCCGCTGCGAGGCTCTCCTGTGGAGCACGTGGGGAAAGTGCAGGCTGGAAAACATCCTGAGGTAATGGGAAAAAGGAGAGGGGAGAAGTGCTGCTGCCTGGGTGGAGAAGAGCCCTTTCTGATCATCTGACATCTGCCTCTGGGCCATCACAGCTACACCCTTGATACAGAACAAAGTGATCCACATGGAAACCCCAACGCAGAACTTGCGTGTGGAGATCCTTTCAGCGTGGGAAAAATGAAGAATGTCCAAGAGGACATTCCAGAAATTTAAGTGTATAGCTACCACTCTGAAAAGACTAGGTTTCTCTCTCCCAATTAGTTGCTTGAGCCAGATGGCAGAAAGAAGGATATTATTAAGAAAAATAAGCTTTATTAGGGAAGGGGCAAGGAAACCTGAATAGAAAACAGATTGCTTCAAGGCACTTGAATTCTCTGCCCATTTTGCTATCAAAATCGCCCAAAGTATATTGACAAACTAAGAAAAGCTTAGAAAACCAAACAAATAATAAACCCTGATAATCAGCAAGCTCTCCAAAGACCCCGTGTGCCTCAGCAAGGGAAATTCCAGTGAAAATCACTGCATTTCCAAACTGGTGGTTTCAGTGTTAATCTTCTGGAGCTGTTTTTAAACAAGGTCTGCAGCAGCTTATGTAGCCAGCTGAGCAGATGATGTGAATAAAAGAAATGAGCCACAGATCAAAAAAAAGTCTACAGGGTTTGGCTTTTAATTTTACCTCACCGTCTTTCACCCAGATGTGGTTGTGGGTAGGTATTGGCCAAGAAATTGCAGGTGGCATGGTTATCTTGCTATTTACTGAGTGATGATGCTGCTACCAGCTATTCAATAATAGGAAATGACTAATGATGTGGTGGAAATTATGAACCAGGATTAATAAAACTTGAAAAGGAACAGTCTGGTCTGTTTGATCCTCTGAAGAGGAAGTCTGTCTGTGTACAAGTCTTTTCCCTGAGGTGGTGTTCTTATTAGTCTGATCTGAGTATGGAGCAAAGGGAACTGAGCTTGGAAGTGGCTTAAAAAGAAGACAGTAAAAGAGGACATTAAGTATTGTCGAAAAACATCCCTGGGTGACAGGCTCCTTCCTAATGCTGCCTTGCAGGAGGGTGGGTGTAAGTCACAGGAAGGCAACTCCAGTCTGCGCCTTGCTCGCAAATGAAAAGGAATTTCTTGGAGAGCTGCATTTGTCTCAGGTCTGATTTTGCTGTTCTTTCTCCTGCCAAATCCTCCTTGAGTCATTTTGCTTGATGAGGGACTACAGTCCTAAGCTAATTCCAGTGCTATGAGCAGCCTGGTGAACAGGAGGTGCCACTTCCTGAGTGGCGTGGCAGTGCTGTGAGTAATTTCTTGGTGGAGAGCTGAAGGCCTTTCAGAGGGCTGGTGCAGATGCTGTGATTTGAAAGCAAAAAGGTGCCCTTAAAAATCAGGCCCAAGAAAGAGAAGTGGAGGGCCTAAACGGAGTAGACTCCTGAACGGATCCTAATGGAAGAGGTTTCAGGATATATATCCTAAAGTGAGTGCATAGGTGTTGGAGAACTGGAGTTTTCCTGGGTAAAATCACAACCAGCTGAGATGGCACCAAGATGAAAATACCTTTGACGTGGCAAGACTGACGTCTAGGACACGTGGTGGGTTCCAGGTTGTTACCACAGGAATGGGGAAACTGGCTTCCCCTAAGTTCCCTTCCATTTCTGAGAGAAGAGACCTGGGGTTTCTTGTTTTCAAGGCAGATTATCTATTTATTAGGTTCCTTGTATAAAATTCCCATGAGTGCTTTGGTGAGCCACTGATCTCTTCTGCTCTTCTTGAGGCAGGTCAAAGTTGTAGCTGCAGTGAAGTTCATTCAGTAGGGAACTAAGTAATGATACTGAGTGGCCTGTAATGTTGGATGATGTTTGAAGGAAATGTTGTCCTAGAATAGAAGATTCTGTGTCATTGGCAGGGATTGCAGAGATGTGAATTCAGTGTGGTTCTGTCTGGTCTAATATTTCTACCAAAAATGCTGCTGGAATTTGACAATCTTGAATATTTGTGCCCAGCACTAGTCCCTTGCTTTAGGCCTTCTTGGCTTTGGCACTGTTTGAACCTCTCATGCTCTCAGGCACATGGTGGGAATCTTTGGCTGTCCTGTGCAGGCCCAGTGTGGAGTTGGGCTCCATGATCCTTGTGGGTCCCTACAGCTCAGCATATTCTGTGCTTCTATGATAATCTTCAAGTTCACCAAATTTATTAAGTTTATGTCAATCTGTTGGATCCACTCTAGTTGCAGTTAAAGCTTCAGGGTGTCTGGCACCAGCCTCATCTGGTCCATCAATCCTGATGGAGCTGTCAGCACGTGGTGTTTGCAGCTAGGGCCTTACAGAGGAACAAACATTTGGTTTGATTTCAGTCAGTGAGGACGAGTCACCCCTCAGACTTTGGTGTTCAGAGTTTGCTGCTCAGACCAATGGACAGTCAGTAACTGGTGTTGAGGTGGAGCTCCAGAGGTGGTACTGGGGTAGTTTGTGAGAGGCTCTACCCTCCTCCTCTCCCATCTCTTCTGTTGCCTCTGGTTCTTTCCTCTTTGCCAGCTTTCTTTTTCTCACTCCTCCTCTGGCTTCCTCTTAGTCTTTCAAATAATTTATGTTTTAAAGTGAAACTCAGCTATGCAACTGGTTTTATATTTATAAATTGTATTGGGCTGACCCTCTCCTTACCTCAGAGCTGGTATTTTTAAAAGCCCCGTTATTTCCCACTGTTTCAGAAGGTTAAAAGTCCAATCTCATTACAAATGCCATGCATATGTTGTTGTTTAGTGTTATATCAGTGCATTACCTCAAGCTGCACAGCCAATCATAACCCTGGTGGACTGTGTCTCACGTCATCACACGGGTGGGATGGGGGCACTGATGGTCTTTAAAGACATTAAATCCTGCTCCCTGCTTTGTAATATCTCAGGATCTTCCTTTTGTCCTTTTGGTATCATCCAGCATTTTCCCTCTCTGCTTGGGCAATACAAAGAAACACTCAGGACTTGAAATCCCATAATCAGCTTTGATCATGCTGCTTTTGGGAAAGCAAGGACAGATGACTTTGTCTTGGTGGAATGTTCCTCCCTGCAAATGCTTTTGAAGTCCTTTTTCTTATTATTTCCCTCTTGATTTAAAACCAACCTACTAGATTTTTGTTACAGTTGTCTTACTCTTAAGCTGTGGCTCGTTTTCTTTGTTCTTTTTGCCTAAGAATTTACTTGACACCAAATTTTTTATCTACTATGGTGAACAGAAACCTGCCTAATACTTGATCAAATTAAATTTGCAGTGTCACCTGAACCTATTCTAATTTTAGAGTTCTCAATACTAAACCTTTAGTATCAAAAGTCTTTGCTTGTATTTGGAAAGTACACGGTCTTGTCATGGTTAAGTAACAATTGTATTTAGGCCAGCATATTCAGAATATCCTGTAGCTGGCCCCAGAAAGGAAATAAATTATCATCCTTGATTGTGGGGAACATATTGTGACTTAGTTCAAGCCAGGAGGAATGAATGCAATGCCCTGACCCATTGCTGTTGATATTTGGCTACAGGAGATTCAAGCCCAAAATGTCCACATTGGGTGAATATTACCCCAAAACGTAATGATGAAGGTGAAGCTCTCACATACACCTTTGGCACCAATTTTGTTTCTGTGGTAGTAGTAGTAGTAGTAATAATAATAATAATAATAATAACAATAACAAATACAATAACAATAACAATAATATCATCTTGGTGTTACTGCTTTACCCACAAAAGCAACCTCAACTCAGCACTGGCTCCCTCTCTTTATTCCCTCAGAAAGTGCCCACTCTCTGCAGAAATTGATGCTCAAGTGATTTGTTTTTCTTCTTTTTGCTCTAAGCTAGATGACTATAATGTCCTCTGGAGTTGTAAAAGACTGTTTTTGTATCTCACAGTCACGTTTCAGTATCAGCAAATATTTTAGATATGAGTCAAGAGAGGTACCCCACTGACAGAAGAAGGCTGGCGGAGCTTGTAGTATCACATCGTAAATTCCCTCTTCTGCTATGAAAATGTAATAAAACATGTGGCATGGCAGATTTACAATGACAATGTTGCTGCTGTGTTAAGGCAACTATTTTATCCCTTTGTTTTAAACCGCAGTTTTTACTGTACTGCACACAATGAGTCTTTCCTCTGTGCAACAATGCCTACAAGCCCCACATTAAATAAAATATGAGCTCATGGCAACTCTTCATCAACTCGTTACACCATTATCTCTCTGCTGCTAATAAATTTTAGGATGGAAAATTTATATGCAAATGTTTTATTTCAGCTGTGGTTATACTTGGCTTATCATGAGCCTGGTAGTGCCCCCACCCACTGACATCATGCTTGGAAAAGTTCTGTTCAATAGGTCTTTTACAGTTTTAGTGCAAAGTTACATTCCCAAGCCTGACGACACGCATGTGATGGGCTTCCCAGCTACCTATAGCCTGACCCTGCAGGTGAAGCAGGTGGGCAGGGTCCTGCTGGCCAGGGCAGCTGCAGGAACTCAGGTGGGGTTTTGCTTCTCACTGCCTTTCCTGGTTTTTGGGTTCTGGCCTCAAAATGGTCAGTTGTGATTGCAACCTTTTATTAATCAAACTTGAGGCTTCTTCCATCCCCCACTGCTAGGCTGTCACTGAGATGAATGAAAGTTAACTTTCTTTAAAAATTTCCGACTCTTGTTAAGATAATAAAATGCATTTCCTTTTAAGGAAATTCCCTAACTACTAAGGAGATAACACACAATTGTTATATTTTACTTTAATCTTTTTATATGTGTTGATGTGAATGCCTCAGTACAATGGCAAGGATAAAATTTAGGAGGTTTATGCCTCCCTGCTTCCCAAAGACACAGGGGAATAAGCTGATCTTGTGGCTTTTGCTTTTACTGTTGTCTCCAGGTATTTTTGCTTCATTGTCCAAACTGTGCTTATGAAATTGTACAACTGTTTCCTCTCCGTGTTTGCAGCTGTACTGGGAACATTTAGATAATTCCCAAAGACTAGAAGATTGCTAAAGCAAAGCCAACCCTATCTTATTGCTTTTCTACTCTGTCACTGGGCAGGCTGCTGGCTGAAAGAACAGGAAAGGAGTTTGTAGGTACTCACCTCAAAGGCTGTGATCATTGTAATCCAAAAATAAAGAATATCCTGAATATTCATGGGAAGAGAACAAGGGAGGAAGCAGCAACTGGAAGAGTGAATAAAAATTAGCTACACAGATTGGCATTTTCAAAAATTCTTATCAGATTAAAAATATGTGTCCCAGACTTGTGATTGTTTGTCATTCATACCTACTTGGGAACCTCACCACAAGGGCTGAAGGGGATCAGCTTGGATAGGTGGAAGAAGAACATAAAACCTGACATTCACTTGCCTGGTAAGGAGAGCTTTCCACCCAGGAGCACAGACATCCCTCAGTGGTTGCAGGATTTGCTGTGTCACTGAATCCATCTGCTGCACAACTGTCAGGATTGTGGCACTTCAAACACACAGGGGCAGAAATGCCATTCCTTTGACAAGCCCTTACTCAGCAGATTAAAAGTCACAAAACCAAAAGGCATCAAGGACCAGGAGCCCTGGGTCTGGAGTACACAACAGCATTGCAACTACAAGTGCTTCTAAATCT
The DNA here is from genome assembly GCF_026979565.1 of Vidua chalybeata. Lineage (NCBI taxonomy): Eukaryota > Metazoa > Chordata > Aves > Passeriformes > Viduidae > Vidua > Vidua chalybeata. Next base: position 3,127,172 of record NC_071535.1, on the reverse strand, counting down.
TGGCTGGTTTCTCCCTAACACTGAGAGACCAGTGGAAAGAAGCAGCTACGTGTCCAAAGGTCAGGAAAAGCCTACCTCTATGTTTGAAGTAATTCATAGAAGAACAGCAATGAAAATCAAAGGAAGAAATGAAATGGCTTCCACTGGTACTCCAGGTCACCAGGAGAGGCTCAACCAAGCAGTGATTTAACATTAACATGCATCAGCACATATGGACAATTCCAGTCAAACCAAGAACTGTTTTTTCTGTGGCCGTGAGGAAACTTAACTATTGTACCCCAAGTCATCTGGCTTTTTTTTTTCCAAGGAGCAGAATTTCCTTTCTTCTTCTGGAGAAGTTTTCATTTTGTGAGGGAGTGTGTTTACGATACATTCCCACATCAGAAATGGTGACATCAGTGATTCCTTTTGCAATTTCCCATCAGTACCCTGGGGACAGGGCTGGCCTTCCTTTGTCAGTGTGTGCCGAAATCTGGGGACAGCAGGTGCAGTAACACACCAAGTGCAAGTGCTCTCACCAGGCTTTAAAGCCAGGGAAAGTACAGGAGTTACCTCAGTGCACAACCTGTTCCAGGGTCTGCTTCCTCTTAATTGCATGAAGCTCAGTGACAATGTTGTAGTCTAGCAGTGACTCTGTTCCAATAGCCATTGTAATAGAAGAAACCTTGATGTTCAAACCCAAACTAAGCAGGAATTGAGGTATTTTAAAATGTGCAGCCTGCAAGTCATTCCTGTGGATTCACTAGTTGGGTGCAAATTATCTCATCTCCCATTCCTTGCTGCTCCTTCTTTCTTTTCAGGTTCTGGGGCTGCCAGATTAACTCTTTCCCAGACTTTGGGCTCTGCAGTTCTAGCAGGTCTAATCCTCTTCCTTCTCTCCCTTGAGGCAGGAGATGGAAAGAATCCATGTTCCAAGATCTCCATGTGTTTGCCATGCTCTGTGTAACTCCCTGTGCTGGTGAACCTGCCACAGGTGGTCTGGGTGTGTGGGCTGTCTGCAGTTTTATTTCTAAGGGCATGAGCTGTCTGGCAAGTGAAAAATTGGCTTTTCACTGAGTTACACTAAATATGACTCTTATCTTCTTTTTCTTTCCTGGATGTGTGGGGGATGTCCCTGTCAGGATAAGACACACTTCACATGATGCCTGGAGATTTAAAAACACTGTGAAAAGAGATTGGGCTTGCTTAGGATTTAATGAACAACTTGTTGAGCTCATTTGGCTCTCCATGATTTAGCAAACTGATAAGTGATTAAGGACAATTTTCCAGTTAGCTTGCTGCACTCTTTAAAGTGTCTGATGAACATCAGCAGCTGAGCTGATTGATAACTAATCATCTAGTTTGGCACTGCTAATTGCTTGTTTAGCCATCAAGCTCCCTGTTTGTTAGATTTTCAGGTGGTCATCAGAAACAGTCTTCTGATCACTCAGTCATGACTTAGATGTCATGAGATCAATCAGCTGTTAATGAATTTTCAAACCCAATCTGTAGAAAGTAATTTACATTCCCAAGCAAGGACTAGAATCCCAATGAATTTTAGGCTATTACATGGCTTTCCCATGGAGACACCCCTCACCAGAGGGGCTTTAAAGGTTTGTTACCAAGATGGTTGGAGCTAATCCTGCTGAGGTGGAGGGTGGGAAGCCTGTGTGTGTATTTCTGTATCCCCACATACCATATGTTTCTCTTCTGTGCAGTCAGGAAGCAGATTTGTCCTCCTGCCATGTATATTCATCAGGTGTTATCTGACCTCGGGTCCTACTTAAGGAAACATCTCACTGAGGTTGATGGAAGACTTGCCCAAGTAATGACATCATTAACAGGACTTGTGATAAAAGTGGAGTGTCACCCACAGTGATTGCATGGAGCATTGCATGATAGCTGGGATGTCTGTAAAATCTGTACAAAATTAACCACAGCTGTACAATAGGTGATTAAACTAGTTTTCTCATGCTGTAACTCTGCCCTCTTTAATACTCATTTAAGAATTCTTTCTTTTATAGGATTGTAATATGCATGAGCCCATTCCTTTCCACCCTCCCTATTACTCTAAAGCAATGCCTTATTTAATACCCTGCTCTTATTTTTATTGCTTCTAGCAGTCAATCTCCTCTCCTCAGCCTCTGTCCTGGGTAGCTTAGCCAAGAAATGGGGAACTTCTTGATGGGAAAAGTAATGGAAAAGGAACAAAACCACTCCAGACTTGTTGAACTAGTCCCACAGCAGGAGTAGCTTTCCCAGAGAAAGATTGGCACAGGCAGGTTCCCTTCCGTATGATTTTTCTTTGCACCTCTGAACCTGCTTATGTGGAGCCCTTGTAGAATAGGATTATGTCACTTCTTCAGTCTCCTCAGGTGCTTTTGTGGGATAAGAGGAAATTTTTACCAAGGCTTTGTGATGCTGGTCTGTAACTTCTGTAAAACCTGGGAAATCTGAGAGATGTGGTTTTCTTGCATATGCCCTTTGATCTGGTAATCTCTTCAGGAGCTCTTCCTGAAGGAGAGGAGAAATTGTTAGATCTGCTTTAGGTAAAATCCTGAGATAGTTCATCTCAAGGGAACTGACCATGCTGGCTGAGAGCTCAGGATCTGTTTCCTATAGAGTGAGAAATGTCCTGTAAAAAGGGGCCATAAACAAAACAAGTTTTCAAAAAATTGGATGCAGTGCATCCACATTGCCAGCGTATAACATTGGAAGCTCGTGAATTTGTCACCACAAGCACAAAACCAGAGCATTTGGGGTTCTTTTCCCATCAGTGAATAGTCTGAGGTCCCCGGGAGTGGTTCTCAATTTTGATCTGAGAAATACAAGAATTCCACCGTGTGATTCCTGAGTTGAAGTCAAAACTGCCTAAAAGAGAACCATTTCACTCAAGATGTTATTCCATCTTGAATTAAACACTTTAAATTAGAAAGATCTTAACATATCCCAAAGGTGCATTGGTTGACTGTAGGCAGGTACTGAAAGGTAAATCTACCTTTGGCTTTTTAAACTTTGGGATTAATATTGTAAGATTTTCTTCACTACTGTAAGGATTAGAGACCTCTTTTAATTTTTAATGAGCTTGAAATTTTTATATAGTAACAAATTGTTTGGACATGGGACTTTGAACAACATATTTAATTAAAAAATAAGACAGCAGTAAAATGGTTGGAAGGACGGATATGGCCGGGTTACTTCATCTTTCCAGTTGCAGAAGGTAATAAGTGAGTTACATTGTTTTTACTAGCATGGAAAATAAATTCAGCCTCATCAAAGAGACTCCTATCTAGTGAAATGAAACAGATTTAAAGCAGATTTATCCATTAAAACATTGAGCTAAGCTTCCCTTGGTCCCTACTGAGCAGAAGACGCCTGTCCCATCCACCTCTAATCTGAGAAGCTCATCGTGTCTCCCAGACCTATTTGCAGAGAGACACTTGTGGCAGATGAAACCTTGGCATGGGAGGTTGCTTGTCTCCGAGGGCTGTTGGAAGGGGAGCAGGATTCCTTGTCTGCCTCGATCCACCCACGCAAACAGGAAGGAGGCTGGGCCAGATGATAAGTCCAACTTACCATCCAGGGTAAGTAGATGCCAGAGAGGATTGTTTTCGTTTCCACGGGATTTCTAATTAAGGGACATGCTTTAACTGTGTTTTCAATGGCTGGACATCCAAATGACAGTTTGATATGAGCAATTTGTCTGGCAGGATAGATAAATTCATACCAAAGCTAAAGGATTTTCCATTTAAAATGGGTACACATCCTTAGCTGTGAATCGGATCAAACATTCCTGTAACTAAAGAATCCCCTTTATGTAACAACTGCTTTTTAACCTTCATTCTTTGCACTTTTAATGATCAAAGTCTCTCCTGATTTGTCCCCAGTCATTGACTCTTCCAAGTTCTTGTTTTTTTTTCAGAACTCTCAATCTTGTTCCAGTTTGATGAATGAAGGGAAATGTCTATTCCCATTTCTCCTGTCCCACCCACCCCTAATGAGCAGTAGCATTGTCTGACTGAGTCCTGGGGGAATTTGCCACCTGCACAGTGTCTGGGCTGGGCTATTGCAGCTGGATTTCTTCCGATTTTTGTTTTCTAGAGATGTGATCCAGTGTCCTGAGAGCAGGTAGAGAGGAAAGGTGCTGGTGTCTCTCTGTCCTGGGAAGATCAGTGCAGCACAATTAGGCCACTGGTTGCCAGGTGTTTCATAGAAATATAGAATCCCAGACTGGTTTGGGTTGGAAGAAACATTAAAGAGCATCCAGTTCCACCTCCTGCCATGGGCAGGGACACCTCCCACTATCCCAGGCTGCTCCAAGCCCTGTCCAGCCTGGCCTGGAACACTTCCAGGGATCCAGGGACAGCCACAGCTTCTCTGGGCATCCTGTGCCAGGGCCTCTCCATACTCACAGCCAAGAATTTCTTCCTAACATCTTATCTAAACCTACTCTTTGACAGTTTGAAGCCATTTCCCCTTGGCCTGTCACTCCATGCTCTTGTAAATAGTTTCCGTAGTAGGTTCTGGAATACTGGAAGTCCATCCAATTGAGAAAGGTGTTGCTTTTGTTGGGGACACGTTGCCTTTTATCATGTTCACAGAAATAGATCAAAGACACATTCACGATACCCGTGGCCAGCAGAGGTGATGTGGGCAAATATTAAGTGGATTTGTTCCTGTAGGAGTCCCAGTTTGAAACTCTCTTGATAACTTTGCCAGGTTCAGCTAGAAAGGCTCTGACATTTAGTGCTGGTTAATGAGAACTGTGGGCTTTGAAGGTTACAGAATTGCATGTTCTCCCTTCCCCCCATCATCACATGGCACCATTCAAAATATGTCTGAGCAGAGAATACAGTTATTTTTGGTACTGGCCCAGAAACTTATCAGGTGAAGTGCAATTAATGAATCAAGTGCCTTAAAATATCTGCCCAGAAGCAGCAGGTACTCTTTTGGTGACTGAGGACAGGAATTCCATTCAGAAGAACAGTAGAAAGCTTTTCTTACATCATTTCTTCACAGTGTATTTGTCCTGCTGCTTCCAAGGATGTTGTACTTTTCCTACACCAATACAAATCTGCCTTACCTTGGCAAATCATGAGACTGGAAGATCTCAGTCTGTGTGTGCTCAGTGGGGATTCACTGAAATCCTGGCAGGGTTTGCCTGCCCCAAACATAACTGCAGGCCAGAGTGCTGGGAGGGGGGATGCACACAATCATGGAATATCCTGAGCTGGAAGGGGACCCACAAGGTCCAACCAGTCCAACTCCTGGCCCTGCACAGGACACCCCAACAATCCCATCCTGTGCCTGAGAGTGATGTCCAAACACTCCTGGAGCTCTGGCAGTGTCAGGGCTCTGCCCATTCCCTGGGGAGCCTGGGGAGTGCCCAGCACCCTCTGGGGAAAAACCTTTCTTAACATCCAACCTAAACCTCTCCTGGCACAGCTCCAGCTGTTCCCTGAGGTTCTGTCAGTGTCACAGAGAGCAGAGATTGGAGCTCCCCCTCCACTGTCCCTTGTGAGGAAGCTGCACAAGCTGAGGCCTCCCCTCAGATGTAGCTTGGCTTTAGAACTTGCTCCTTCTGTGCTCTTCTTTCCTGGGTCATCAAATGCCAGAAAATGTAGAGGAGGAATCTATGAATTAAATTCAGAGGAGACCAGGACTAGCACAAAGACTGGGGAAAGGGAAATGGGAGCAAGGAGTTTTCCAAGGTTATGCCTGAAGAAACAGCATGGGGAAACTGCACAGGACTTACAGAGGGATTGAGAATAATGAGTCAAGGGAAACTCAGAGTGGGTATAAAAATGGGATAGAGCCAGCTGTCTGGGAAAGGACAGAGCTTGAGACAGAAAATTGGGTGGGGTTAATAAAATCAGGAATGTATGGGACAGAAACAATCACATGTGGTGGTAGAGAAGAGGAGGAGGAAGCAGGGACAGTGAAACATTCTTTGTGGAGAAGGACATTTTTAGGACAAGGAGTGGGGACTCGCTGGCCAGGCAAAAGGAAACAGAGTTATAAAGAGAAATGTGGGTGTGAAAATGGGAACTCGAGTGAGTTGACTCTGAGAGAAGACCAGCACTGGCATGAAAGCTACAGGTGGTTCTCAAACAAGATGGAATGGAGTCAGACTTTGGGACAACCCAGGGCAGATCCATGGCCATTTGTCCCCATGCTGGAATGAGACCTGGAGTCAGGGGCACACCAACCCCCCTGAATCTGAGTTCCCTCCACCTCTGCTGTCCATAAAGAGCATGTCTAATGCCAGTGGAGAAAAAATATGGACTGAGCATAGAAAGAAGGTGTGTTCATCATGGCCTGTGCTCTGGGGGCTCAAGGCAGGGGCAGCTTGACCTGTGCATTTTCTGATAGTGTGGAATGATTGAATTTACAACTGTACTAACATCCTCTGAATGCAGTCTCAGGGAATAACACAGAGCAGTGGGTTAAGGAGACAGGGAAGGGTTATGCTGTGCAGAAGGGAACAGCTTTAGCAGATAAATAATTAGAGATAACAAAGCTGGAGAGCACAGGGCTGATAGGCCATGGCTGAAATACCCACATCTATTAGTAAAGCCAAGAGGCAAGGACTGTCTCTGTGCTCTTATTTTCTATAGTACAGATGTTTGATAATCCCAAAAGAGGTCAGTGCTCCAGGGCTGGGCACTCAGCACTGTTAGAGGAAGATGGTATTTGCATTAAGGAGCCTACAGTTCAAATCGAGGAGGCAGACAGAGTGGGAGAGGAGCAGGAGCACTGAGAGGTAAAGCAGGTGGCCACAGTTAGCAGCAGAACTGACTCCTGAACTTCTGAATCCCAGTGCACTGGTGTGTCTGTTAATTTGTGCTGCTGTTTGTGTTCTTACCGAAGCCAAAAGGATGTCTGAGTAAATGCTCAAGGCTAAAAGCACTATGGGATTTCTGCCCTAGAAACCAGAATCCAAAATGGGCTGATTTTACTTTTTAAAGCAAAAAGCAAATGGGTCAGTTCCTGTTCTGAATGGTCCTGCTGCCACACCAGCACACAGTGAATGCTCTGTATGGGAAGAGAAATCCCACTAAAATGGGACTAGAACCCTCTGTCCTGGTGGGAGATGCAAATGCACTGAAATCTGTTTATATTGGCTAGGAAGTACACTGGTTTCAGCATGTCCACAGCACCCAGAAATGTCCTCAACACTTTGCACAACAAATAAATTAAATTGTTACTCACTTGTTCTGAGGATTTATGCAATGAAGTGTTAGTCCTACAGAAGGAAAGTCAGGGCAGTAAGAACAGAACCATGGAATCACTGAGTTTTTTGGGTTAGAAGGGACCTTAAAGTCCATCTCTTTCCAACCCCCTGCCATGGGCAGGAACACCTTCCACTAGACCAGGCAGAAGCTTTTATTGGAGAGCCCATGAAGGCAGCAACACCACAGAACACACCAGCAGTCAAATTTCACACCAGGTTTAGCAAGAATGCATAGAAATCTCAATTCCTCTTCTCTTCCATCAAAAATAGCTGGAAGATATACATTTCAAGATTTGATTCTAGGATTATGCTGGCCATTTAAAAATAATGAAAGTTTAAAAATTAATTTAAGTGCTTTGTTGCCTTCCCAGACAGTGATGTTTGACTGACAGCAATAAAACCATCAGAAGAAGCAAATCTGGGTAGTTTTCTCATAACTGAATGAATATGACAATATATGTATATAGTTGAGTTTATTTAGGACATCCTGCTTGCTAAGATCAGTCCACAAAACAGTCAAATTTCATGAAGATAACATCTATTGATACTCAATTATACATTTATTTAAGATTTCCTCTCAGTTTACTGATGTAAATGTATTGTTAATTTTTCACATACCAAGCACTGTTGTTTGGTCTCAGGGGAATTCTTGTTACGAATTTAACAACTGTGACATATTAAAAAGCACATTTAAGGAAGAAATTAAGCATTGAGAGGATGTGACCAAATCTTTCCATGGTGTTTTGCCAAAATGTCACTTAAATGCCAGGACAATTTTCATCAGAGTTGCTCTTTCAGAACTCATCTTGCCCACCAAAACAGTAAAACAAATCTTGTCCACATCAGTAGCAGGCAGGCCTTCAATGCACTTGCCAGAAAATAATTTCCAAAGTTTTATTTTAATTTTGGAAGCTCCTTTCAGCTCCCTGAATGGTGATGCACAAGCTCTGTGTGTTGCACAGCTGATGGATGAGGAGGAAGTCGATGGCTCAGAGTGTGTAAGCAAAAATGTCCAAATGAAATGCCTCATGTAGGCACCTGCATCTCTAATTAACAACTGGCCCATAATGTAAGGAACTGATTTTCAGGAAGTTCTTTGTTCTTTGAAAGTCAGGCCCCAAAGTGGGCAATGAAAAATTGAAACCTGAAACATGGATGATTACTTCAGGGAAACTCAAGCCTGATGTCAAAGCAAACTGTGAATGTGCGTGTGCAAGTCTGGGGAATGCTGTCTGTGCTGGTTTTTCTATAATTCTTACTGCTTTTGTGAAGTTACTGAAGTGAGATTGGTGTAAGAAGCTGTTTCTCAGTAATTATTTTCTATGAAGTTTTTTGGGAAAAGCTGAAGTAGTGATAGAATTCATTCCTGGGAGATATATCCCCCAAATTTAGTCTGTGTTTAAAGTTGGGTGTTTTAATACAGAATAAGTATTTTAGATCTCTTTTTCTACCTGTGTGGAAAACATCACAGTCTAAAAGCTCCATATGTGATTTTCTCCTCCCTGAGCTCTGGTGCTCCATGGAGGGGGGTGAGCTGGGTCTCCACCTGAGCACCATCTTCTCATCACCTTCCTCCAGCTGCCTGCTCCAGGGGTAACGCTTGCTCCGATGCTCAGGCATGAGCAACATCGCAGGCTGTTTTCTGGTTAGGATGGCTTGAACCTGCAGGCTTAGCTCAGGCTGGGACTGATGGCCTTGGGCTGAGCTCCTGGGCAGGGGGTGTGGAAGGAAACCCAGTGGGGGCCGCGAGTGCCCTCAGGGCCCTGACACAGAGTCATGATGCTGATGCAGAACTAGGGAGCAATTTGGGAAACAAAGTGATGCTGTGGACCTTACACAGGTGACTCACTCTGAGATGGTTCAGATAGTGAAGTGCAAACCAGCAGCGCTAAGGGAGCTGAGCTCGGTGACTTTTTCCTCTCCCACAGGCAGGACTGGGTGCTCTTCCTTCTACAGCAGATTTTGTTCATTTAATTATCCCACAAGGCTGTGATCTATATGTCCAAGAAAATCTAATTTCTTTCCTTTTTGTCTTGAAGCCATTAATTGCTTCAGTTGTAATTAAAAACCAAAAGTGTAAGAAGCACATTCCTGAGAATTACTACTGCCAGAGTCTCTCCGTTTTTTTTGTTTTCCCCTGAGAAGAGCCTGGTCCTGCCACTTGCTGGAATGTGTTTATCAAACACTGGATTCATATGGATCAGTTGTGCAGAGGACTGGGATGCCTGAGGGAAGGACAGCAGCTCCTTGGGGCAGCTCAAGGGCACTCCTGTGATTTGGATGCACTTATTTAGCTGTAGCTCATTCTGGGGACATTACCTCCCTTGCCTGGGCAGCAGCTGTACATTAAAATGTATAGGATGTTACCAAAGGAAGTGCTTGGCAAAACCTTTTTTTCAGCTTCCCCTGACAAACAACAAATTCTCTCAACAATGGTTGGTTCTGGCTGTGAGTCACTAATGTCTTTAGAAGGATGTGCTCTCCCTGCACGGGGCAGACCACAACTGGCTAAATTAAACCAAGACAGGGCAACCTTTGTGGTTGAGGGGCACCGTGGGGAATTCCCAGATGGTTTCCTGAAATCTGGATATTATACATTACTGCTGGTCTGTGTGAGAGCTCTGCAGGAGTTCCCTGAACCTGGGCAGGACAGATTCTCCAGTGCTACAATTTCTGTGGCTCTTTGGTATCTGTACAGATAATCTGATTTATGCCAGTTGAAAGCTCCTCTTTAGAAGTAGGCCCTGGTTTCAAATGTTAATGAAAAGGTGATTTGGATGGGGTCCTGAGCAATTATGATCAAGTGAGTGGCATCCCTGCCCATGGCAGGGGTTTGGAACTAGATGATCTTTAATGTTCCTTCCAACCCAAACCAGTCTATGGTGATTCTATGATTTAGTAATTTCTAGTAATTCTAGTAGTTTAAGTAAGGTATCTGTGGAATTCAAATGGGACTGTGAACATCCTGTGGTTATCTGGAGAGAAAATGTAATCTTTGTATCTGATAAGCCTTTTATGAAACTTTGATTTCCACTTTTGAACTAACCTAGTGCTCAGGAGCTTTTATATATGGCCCAAGCTGTAGAATAAGTTCTTTATGCTACTTCCAAAGAGAAAGTATGGTGAGGATGAGGAATCATGATGGGTTCAGAACAATCCACAGAAAAGTTCTGCATCTTGGAGAAGTGAACCTTCATTCCTGGGTGATGCAGTAACAGCTTAGCCTGTACAGCTGATTTCACAAAAATATTTATTTCAGTGAAATTAATTCCAGGTCACTTTTAGTTCCTTCTTTTAGTATTTTTCCTCATTCCTTCATTTGGCTGGTGATGAGGTGAGAGCTGCAGCGACGGCATGTAGAAACTCCTTTTTGCAATAACATCACTCTAACAGTGCTGTAATGAGGAGCTCCATAAGGCTCTGTGCAGCCATAGGCACTGACCCACCAGCACTGGGATGTCGAAATCCAACTGGGAACGGCTTCACATCTGCCTGGTAAGGTAACAAAGCAATATTAACATTTTCATAAAATGTTCTGAAGTCAGTTTGGCTTGGCTGGCCGAGCAGATACTCAAGCCAAGGAGACTGTCCTGAGCGTGGTGTCAGCAGAGAAGCAATGCAGAGTAGTAAGTGAAGTTGCAGGATCTTCAGAGACATTTTAGTAAAGCAGTTAAAGTGACAGAGCTTTGAAAAATCCCTTGTTTTTCTGCCTGTGCCTACATGAAAAAGGTGTGAGAAAACCCTGCACACACCACTATACATTCTGATGTCTTCATCCTGATGCCCCATAGAAATTCATAGGAAGTTCGACCTTTATTTGATATTTTTCCTGAAGTTCACCTCAACTCTCCAATGTTTAGAGAAAGGTGCTGGTTGAGTACTGTGAGATGGTCACTGTGAGTGTTGAAAGAGGAGGTGAAGAGTGTACTTGACTGCAAAAAGGTACCAGTGCTGATTTGTAATCTAGCAGTGAAAGAAATAACATGAACTGATAGGTGGGAACATGACTAGGATCATTTCTGAACAGGAAAATGTAAGCAAATAGCAACAGTGAATAATTAAGCATTGCTGCATTTTACTAAGGGATGCCTTGAATGCTTCATCCCTGAAAGCCTAAAGAGCTGTGCAGGGAGGATACTGTAATTCAGCCACAGTTTAGCGGGGTCAGTGCAGGAATTAAGAGGTTGAAATTCTGTTGCCATTGGGACAGAAGTTTAATTAGCGTGGCTATAACCACCCTGCTACGCTGATACTTTTTACTCCACCTGGGCTTGCCAGACTGCGGCTGTCAGTGTCCTTGATAACTCTCTGTTTATGTCTGGACAGATTTTTATTTGCATGCTAGTTTGGGAATTGGTTGTTCTTTGTATCTGTACTTGCATTTACATGTGAACAAGTATATTTGTTCTTCATCAGCCTTTGTTCTCCTATTTTTAAAAGGCTTACTCATCCCCTCAAAGATTAGCATCAGTACCATCTGATTTAGGTGACAGTTCTCACCCCATGAGCAGCAAGAAATTGAAATGAACTGTTTCTGGAATGAGCCATTGTTGATCCAAGCTGTCCAACAAGTACTTGAATAACAAATATCTCTTACCAAACCAGTGTTGGTTCATGAACAGAGAAACAGAATGAAATTCACTGCATTGCTTGTTTGCAAAACACAGTTCAGCCCTTTCTTTGCCAAAGCTGAGCTGTCAGGAACTAGATCCTTAACTGCTGTAAACCAGCTTAAGTCAATGACTTGGGTGCCCGTGACAATTTACATTAAGTGATCATCCAGCCTCAAAGTGCAGCAGGAGAACAGTGTGAAAGAAAACAAATGATGGAGAATGGCAGCAAAACATTTCAGAATAGCCAGAGACATTTCTGGGATAAATTGCAAGTTTGGTCTGTTTTTTTTTTTTTTTTTTTTTGTTTTTTTTTGTTTTTTTTTTTTTTTTTTTGCAAAGATAAGGTTTGGGAGCGGGATGGGGGTGGTGTAGGGTGGTGTTGTTGTCTCTTATCACCTGTTTCTCTTAGTGCTTGCAAAGGTCAAATCTGAAGCCAAATTTGTAAGAAGGAATAATATTAGCACAAGTGATGCAGGTGTGCAGGTGGAGGGATGGACAACCTTCAGAACAGAAGCTCTTCCTCTTGACAAGGTTCTTCCCCCAGAGGATGGTGGGGCGCTGAACAGGCTCCCCAGGGAATGGTCACAGCACCAAACCTGCCAGCTCTGGGAGCATTTGGACAATGCCTCAGACACATGGTGGGATTCTTGGGGATGGTCCTGTGCAGGGCCAGGGGTTGGGCTGGACGATCCCTGTGTGTCCCTTCCAGCTGAGGGTATTCTGTGATTAATTTTTGCTCTTCTTTGTACCAATTAGTTCAACAAAGATTAGCACTTGCAGCTAGAAAAATTGCTGTGCTCATGTTGCTGGGTCATCACTGTTACAGGAACACTGCCTGACCAAGCACATCATATTTTCCACTGCAGTTGAGTTTATGGGCTCAGCTGGGCAACTGGCTCGAGTATAAAAACCCCAGAGATTTCAAATGTTAGAAATTGAATCATTTGCTTGATCTTCTCTTCTATGGTTTGTTCATGAGACAGTTTTACAAGGAGGCATCATGCCCAGGATGCAGGAACACTGAGATGCTAAATTTTATCAGACCAAGGGAGCACTGTGTAGTATTCTGCACCTGCAATGTTTGTCATGTTTCTCTTTGGATAAACTTTATGAGAAAATTTTGCCACCTCGAACTCAAAACAGATCTGGAATGAGCCAAGCTGGGGTTGGCTGCTGTATGCACTGATGGGTGTTGAAGTGCAAAATCAAACAACTGTGTAAGGAGGATTCAGTAATCCAAAACATAGAATCACAGAATCATTTAGGTTGGAAAAGACCTGTAAGATAATCAAGTCCAATCATAAACAAAAGAATCTTAGGAGTAAAACAACTCAAATTTTCTGAATTTAAAGTGAAAATGGATCTCTGGGTGTGTAGAGGTGTGAGGGTCTAAAAACTGAATGGGTCATCTGTGGATTCAGTTGGACTGGAGAGGAATCTTAATGGAGGAGTTCCCCTCCTGCCAAAAGGGCTAAAAACAGCCTTCAGCACTAAGCAACTTTCCATTAACATTTTTAAAGCTAATTTGCTATCATTTAGCACATTCATTTAGCTACATTCATGACACTTGGAAACAGGAATTAAATAAGGCCCATAATTAAGGGTTATTAGCATTATTTACTGCCGGTGTTGTAGTGTTTAGAGGCTCTTCTCAGGCTGCTCTTTGCTCTAACTTCTACAAATACATCAGAAGAGGCAGTTCTCCAAAATATTTCCATTTAGGAACTGGTAGCATTAACAGAAATACCCCCAAAAGTAAAGCAAAGTCTCCTTTTTAATGCACAGATGACATCAGCTATGCCAGCGACTTCACTTTTTGCTCACTTACTACTCTCATTTCATGGATGAAAAAAATTTAAGTATGGGATTTTTAGATTACTTGTGCAGCAGATGATGCCAGTGGGAATGTTTTGAAAGAATTAATCTGTAAAATCATGTAAGTGCCAGGGCAGATGATGCCTACTTTAATCTTTAGTGCCTTGGTGAATCCTGTGGCTGTTATCTCATCCCACATGCAGGAGGCATGTCTAATAAACTTCTGTGGAAAACAGGAAAAACCTGGAAACTGGCTGTAGAGTTTTAAGCCATCTGAAAGCCAGAATATTAGTGAATAGCTTCTCTGGCATGCTGTTAGACTTCAGGAGTCCTTCAACGTCTGTAATTGGGAATAACCTGCCTCACTCCAACCAAGCCACAGCAGTTGAAGATTTGGCCCACGAGATGCATCCAAAATACTGCGAATTCCTACAAAAAGGAATTCTTTGTCTCCATTAGCATTTCAACACACACTCACTACGGAGATCTCACTGGGGGTAAAGCATTAAAACCCTTTCAGAAGTGGTTTAGTTGGCTAATTAGACAATAAGCATAAACCTGATGCATCCAGCTGTACAAATAAAACGTGACTTTAAAGTTTAATGTCCTGAGCACAGAGTAGTCGTGAACTTGGAGCCAAGAGGGGCTGAGAGGAAGGTGGCTGGCTTACAGCTCGGTAGTGGTGTGTCTGAAGGCTGAAACCTTTGGAGAACTCAAAGAGAGTTTATTTTAAGTGTAACTAAAAGGAACTAAGTACCAGTTACCACAAATAGGGTGATCTTTATCTTCCTTTGTTGGCTTGTGCCGAGGGAAAAAGAATCTTAAAAGACTTCTGGCAGCCGCAGGCTTCCCGAAGAGGAGATCACCCTCACATTGCTGACATGTCTCTCATTTTTTGGGTGCTACCTTAGCGCTGAAGGAAATGAAGAGGTCATTTTAATGCCCCCTTACGCCCTTGGCTCCTGGGTAGGTGTGATCAAGTAGCTAAACACATAACTGACATTTCTCCCCTCCGTCCAGGAACTGTGGAAGGAAAATCAGGCTGCTCTTGTGCAGTTTTCCACTGTGGCTATCTGGGAGCGGCACCTGTAAGCGCTCACTTTGAGGGATGGTTAATGTGCTAATTACCCAGGACCCAAAAATGCAAGCTGTAAACAAATGAGGACTGTATTTATAATCAATCAATTTTATGACCTTCTGATGGTGATGATATCAGTGGAGTTTACATTGAGAGCCCTTTTACTCCTCCAGGGCAGCTGTGCCCTTGTGTTTTAGTTACAGCTCGAAGAAGATTTTGGTAATTTACTTTATGGTAGGCGTACTTAAGAAAAATATTACCTTCCCTAAACAGCTGAGCCCGTTACCAAGTCTCATTTTTAAATAATGAAAACACATGGACTGTCAGTACCTTCAGGGTGTATTGTCAGGTGACGAGCTGTTTTCCAAACATCCACGGCAGAAAGTAATGACTTCAGAGCAAAATATTGTTCTCATTGGTATAAGTTGCTGTGAGACAAATCCCACACCCTCTGATGTCAATGGAAAGGCTCCATTTGACTTCAAAGAAGGCTGGATCAGGACCTAAAAGAAATGTTGCCATCATAAAACACCCAAAATGCTTTATGGTTTTTATACATTTTAAAAATGCTCTGCTCGCTGGTGATCTTCCGTGCAGTTTACCTGGCTATGTGTAACGTGTAATTTCTGTGTTTGCTTTGCAGAGGATTTATGAGAGAAGAATGTCCATAAAGCCTGATTTGTGAAGTGTTAAAATGATGTCCTGGAAAGCCACACAATGCCAAGGTATACAAGATGCCCTGTAATACCTCAGCCCCAGGAAGGCTCTCCAACTTTTCTGATGTTACTAAGTTCTCACAAAGAAAAACAATGTTGTTTAACTGTAGACAGATGTGTTAAAAATAGTTGATTTTGTGCCCCTGTTCTTTTATTGGAATTGCTAGCTTTTTAGTAAAAATTCAGGTCAGATTTCAAGGACAGAACTACTTCCTGTATTTCCCACAGCTTTACTGGGGTGGTTGCTGGTTTGAGCAACTTATAAAAAAGGGGCAGGATGGGGGTACATTGTGTCCCCTTGAGCTGGAAGCACAGAGATAAACTCCAAACCAGTACCAGATGCAAGTTATTCTCTGTAATTCCTTTCTCTCAACATTGTAACCTTATTTAAGCATGGGTTATAAAAGATTTGTTCCTTAGGGTCGTGAAAGAAGGATGTGGCTCTGCAGAAAGGGTGGGAGTCCCATTTTTTTCCTGTGTCACAGCTCCTGTGATCAGATGCATGAGAGGACCATGCTGGACCATGGATGAAATCAGTCATCCAGAAGTTTATAGAACCATAGAATCATTAAGGTTGGAAAAGCCCTCTAAGATCATGGAGTCCAACTGCTAACCCAGCACTGCCAAGCCCACCACAAACCCATGTCCCCAAGTCCCACATCCACACGTCTTTTGAACATTTCCAGGGATTGTGACTCCACCACTTCCCTGAGCAGCCTGTTCCACATCAGCTCTTGCTACGGAGCTGGTGAACAGCTCTGGCTCCCTGAGATCTCTGCTGATCTGTTCCTGCCCATGGGCTGGCATTGACAGGGATGGGACACAGCGGCCCCTGGGGACATCCCAATTCCCTGGGCTGCAGGGAAGGAGCAGAGGGCAAGTGGCAGTGCCAGGCAGAGGGTGCAGGAGCCCCTGGGAGAGGGCTGCCCTCACCTGCCAAAGCTGAGCTCTTGCGGCCCTGCACGCAGGGCAGGCATCTGGCCAGACAGCTGGATTGCCATGGCAGAGACAGTGTCTGGCCTTTTAAAAAGAGAAACTTGCTGGATTTATGTGAGGGAATGGACATGGTACTCCTGGAGCTGACATGGTCTAATGAATGAGATGGGGAGTAAAATACTTTATACTAGCTATCAGGGGTTAACGACTCCTGCCCTCTCGGTTTTCCCCTGCTCATGTTTTCCCTCTCTCCCCCTCCTCCATGCCCAGGCCCCCGCTGTGTCTGTATTTTCCAAGCAGTGGCACCACCTGGTTTGTTTTCTGTGTCAGGTATATTACAGACTGTCTGTCAGAGGTTAACTGCCCCAGCCAGCTCGGCCTCTTCTCTTCTTGGACCTGGTCTAAACTCCCTCCCTGCCTGCGTGCCTCTGGTTAGGCTTCCCAGAATGTAATGGCACCTGGGGAAATAAGATTTTTTGATCATTTATAGTTTCTCAGTGGTTAAACAGTCTGGTAAGAATGGTGGCTCTGCCTGCCTGTGGTTTTGGGAACCCACTCGGGGTGCCCCCACAGCTCTCCCTGTGTGTGAGAGGCCTGAAGTTACACATCACAGACTATTTTTGCCTGTTCTGCTTTCTAAAAAACCTCTGATGTGAATTTTCCTCTGTTCATGCCGACTCTGGCTGTGTCCCCAGTCCATATCAAAGAGGTCAATAACCCTCCCCAGCTGTCTACATGGAAGGGGAACTTCAGCCTGTGGCTCAGATGGAGCCCTGGGGTGGTTGTACAGGTGCTTGGCCTTAACCCTGAAAGAAGCAGGGCCCCCTGTTCTGGGCCAAGAGCGTATCTGGGCCCCAGAGAAAGGACAGAAATCCTGGCTTCTTTCAGGACTGAGGCCAAGTAAAGAGGAAATTTAATACAACTGTTTGAAGTTCAGCTGCAAAGATGATGGGATCAAACTCTTCTTGATGGTGGCAGGTGACACTGTAAGGGGGCAAAGGCCACGGATTGCAGTGTGGGAGCTTCACGTTGGACATTAGGGAAACCTTTCTTCCTGGCAAGTGCAAGACTGAAACAAGCTGCTAGTGGAGGTGGAAAAGAGGGAAATCTTTATCCCTGGAAGTTTTTAAGACTCAGCTAGAAATAAATCATCTCACACATGGCTTTTCCTCAATGGGCACAGGTAGAAGCCCAGGTACAGAGCTGCTCAGCAGTCTCAGGACTGTGTCTGTCTCAACAGGCTCAAACTATACACAAATTCATCCCCTTGGAAAACTGAACACGTTTTACTGCAAATCTGAAGGGCCAGCCCAAAACTTTCATTGTACCAGCTCTCCAGACTGTGAAGGAAGTATCAGCATCAAGCTGCCCTTGATGCAGCTCCCCTGGGATAGAGACCTTTCATTTTGTCTCCACAAACTATTTTTCCCTCGGACCACTGTCTTTTTTATAAATGGGAGAAATGTCTGGATGAACAATTTTCGTTCTCCTACTAATGTGGTTGTTGTCTCCAAGATTCCTTTCTCTACTGGTGCAGCAACTGGAAATTGTGTGATGATTGACCAACTGGATGGTCCCAAAATCAAGGTGTTGTCATGCTGGCCTGGGAAAATAGGGCTTGTGTGTCCCTAGGTGGGACCATCCATCCCTTAACTGGATATTTCCTAGGGGTCACTGTTTGCTGCTCACCTTCTACTGTTCACCTTCTGACTTAAAAGCCTACAAATTTGATATGAATTGCATGGGACCACCAGCAGCCATGTTACTCAAAAAGACCAGGATGCTGGATGCATAAAGTAGTATTTTATGCTAAGTACCATGAATAATCATGTCCAAGGCATAGCAAACTGGCCTCTGGAAATTAATGAGCACTTTTGACCTCCTTTCTGTGCCTCAGCTCCTTGCCTATAAAATGGGAAATGTACCACTTCCCCATTTTGCAGGGTGAATGGCAATTGATTACTATTGGGCAAGCTCTCATCTATTCCATTGAAATGCTCTTCAGGAAAACCTATGGAGAAATTATTAATCCTGCCTTCAGATCAGGGTTGGGGTTGCAAAAGAAGTTGTACAGACATAGTGTGTAATGAGAGTGGAGCAAAATACTGAGTAGCTGCTCATTGATTCAGGACTGTTCACTCTGTGAATTAAGAAAAAATGGTCTGAAATGATGCTTTAATTGAAGAACCCATCATGAAACATAAGCACAAGAGAGCTGTAGTGAGATACCTGCTTTCCTTAATTAGCTGGGCTTGATTTTAAAGCCTAAATGCAGATTTTTTGAAAACTTCATTTTAAATATGGCTTTTAAATTTTTTTTAAATTTAAATTTTTTAAATATGGTTTTTAAATTTCCTCAAGACAGAAAGCTTATGTTTGAATAAAGGTTTTTAACTTTATTAGACAGGAATCAAATTCCTTTTCACTTCTCAGTGTTTTAAGTGAATGAATTCATAGAATCATAGAATGTCCTGAGTTGGAAGGGATCACTAGCATCAGTTTTAGAAGACAGTGCCCAAGAATGAGGTGCTTAAAACACATATCCTAATGTGACTTCAGAGAAGGAATCAAACTGTAGTTTTGGAAAGAGCCTTCTATTCATATAGCTTCAGTCACTGAATCAAAACCAGCAACCACATCAGGTGTCTCAGAGTTCACAGTAAATACAAATATTTGGATTAACAGACACAGGAATCAACTCAAATCAAACATATAATTTAGTGTACTTATGCAATACTCTATGAAATGTCATTAAACACCAAAATCTGAGTGCAAGGTATTAAAGTTGAGTAGAGAAGGTATCAAGATGAGTAGAGAATCCCACATACTATGGGTTGAATGTGAAATTCTAAAGTTTCCTCACTGGAGCATAGGCAGAAGGATGGAGGTTTGTGATGCAGAACAGATGAAATGTGAATCAGAACCAGTTCTCAGCTCAAAAGTACCAGCTGGACTATAGCTGTAATGAACAATGCTTTTGTTGACAGGTATTTAACAAAGGTTAGGGTTGATCTTCATGGCCAGAAATATTTTATCTTGGCCTTGAATTTGCTGCATTTTTTCCAAGTATTTCACATTGCCTGTGGAACACCAGAGCATCTCCAGCATCACTGAGTGTCCCTTTGCCAAGTTCCAGGAATAGAAGAACAGCTACCAAGAAAGGTCTTTGCTGGTATTCCAGCTTGCACATTGAAATGCAAAGCATTTGAGAAATAAGTCTGGGAACTTGGCTGGTGCTCCTTGGAATTACCCACCCATTCCCCATTCCCTGTTTCACAGACCAAATGGCAGGACTGAAATGAGAAGGTTTCCTGAGAAGAATTAAGTTCCCTGGCTGGTTTCATACTTCTCTGTGGAAGAGTAGGACCTCCCTGAAATGTTCATGGTACCAGATTATCTCCTGCCATCCCTGTCCCAGGCATCTGGCTGACAGATCCTCCCTTCCACACACGGTCAGGGAGCTGTTTCCCATCTCGTGGGGTTGTGGTGCTGTCAGTCCCCAAAGCACAAAGCAAGGCACTGCTGAGCAAGGCTCCTGAGCTGCTGCTGCCTCAGCCACCTGGGATGCTGAAGGACATAACATGAGACCATCTTTCAGATCTAATTAATACCTAGAGATCAAGAAGTGCAGGCTATATTTGCTGGTATTTGGTAGGTTTAGCAGCAGTTTCTGGAATGGAATATTTTTGCCCTGCATTTCACTGTAACTTAGAGTGGGAAGAGTTGTACCTACCCCTTACAGTAGGTTCAGATCTCTTCTGCCTTTCTTTTGAGGGTTTGGCAGGCTGGGAGCTTCAAATTTGTCTTGACAACTGAGTTTATAAATTTTACTTCCAACAAATTTTATCACCGTGAGCTAAACCGGATGCCAGCCTGGGCAAAGATGTGAACCTGGGGGTGGGTGAGCTCTGGCTGTTTTTCTCTGCTCTGCTTAGACTCCTGTGGATGGACCAAGGTTATTCCTTGGGTCACAGGTTATGCAGAAATGCCTCCAGCCTGGATGGGAAGACAGCATGTGCTATAAAGGGGGAAAACAAACTGATGAGCTGCAGGCAGTCTGTTCAAAGCACTGCTCTCTGTGTTCCTGGAGGAGTATCTCTGAGGCATTCAGTATGCACAGCATTGGCAGGAAAAATCCCTTTTCCATACTTTTTCTTGCTAACTTCTTCCAGAGTCCTTGCAGGGAAAGACTCTTACTTATCTCAGTGGTTCTGCTGCCCTTTCAATTTGAATAACAACAGAGGCTTTTCTGGCCACCCCTAAATAACAAAAAAAGTGACCCATGGACTGAACTAATAAACATGCCCAGCCCTGTCTGAAGGATCAGACCTCAAGTCTCGGCTTCACCATCACTTTTGGTTACTCCCGGCACTTAGAAACAGGGTCCTAAATTTTTCTCCCTTACTGTTATTTCTCTGCTACATTTAACCAGCCTCTCATTACTCTTCATTTAGATATTAATTTTTCATGGGAGTTGATTTTTTTGACCCACAGAAGCAATTAATGGTTATTCTTAGAGCTTGAGTGTAATGTCTTGCATGCAGCTGCCTTTGATTACCAGGTTTCTGAGGCCCCCCTGTTATTTTACCTCCTCAGTAAAGCCATAAAGGATGCTATAGTCACTGATAGCACAGCAAAAACTTTGAAAGTCTGGAAAAACAGAGTAGAAATAATTGTTGGGAGTTGGAGATTTCATTCCTGAGGTATGGTCAGGGGTTCAGTGACAATGAAGTGCTGAGGTTCTGCTGATAAATCTGAAGTCCTGGTCCCCACCACCACCGTTGCTCCTGAGCGTAAATCATTCAGGTTTTCCTTTTTGCACATTTACCAGATGGCTGGGGAGGATTGTGGGTCTAACACATCAAACCAAGTGGCTGGAGAAGGGCATAGCTCACCTGGATTTGTTTGATACCTGTGAGATCAGGCCATTATTTTGGAGCAATTATTTGGACTTCCTTCTGCAGAAGTCTGGAGGAGCCTTGCTGTCTTGCAAGGCTGCCATGAAATGAATTTGCTTGAATTCTTCTCTTTCAGTTTGCTCATTAGCTTTTCCTTAAAGCTCCTCATCTTTAGTAAACCCTTTTATCCAACAAGGAGTAACTGGGACTTTGCTCAACCCTGAGGTGATGGTCTTAAATTGTCCTAAACTCCTTTTTCCTAAGTGAAGAGACAGAAATAAATAGGAGAATGACCCTGCATTATTTGGGGGTTGAATGAAGGAGCAGCAAACACTGCTGGGGGCAATGTCTGGCTCAGGTCAAGTGGTGCAGAGCTACAGATCCTGTGCAGTAATCCCACAGCTGCTTCTTTTGCTATATGAAACAACTTCCTGAGAAGTTAAACAAAGTCCATTTCATTACTAAAGCAAGGTTTTGAAGTTTTCTTTGGATGAGTTACATATAGTTTTTAAACTATAACATTTCTGACTGAATTCTGCAGAGAAGGTTGCCTTGGTGGGTTGCATTAAAATAAGCAAGTACTCCAATCTTCACGGAGGTGGTGCTCTGTGAAGAGCTGGGTGGATAATTTACTCCTGAAACTATTCTCAAATGGTCCAATGGCTCCCAAAACCCAACAAAATCAGTTGAAGGAAAGATATTTTTTAATTTTAAAACAAAAAGTAGGAAAATGTTAAGGTAAAGAATTTTTATTTTTTAATTTGCCTCTGACTTTTTCATGGGAAGCAATTTCCTGAGTAGTTCCAGCTTTAAAAGTGTCTTGTTTGATGAGTCAAGAATACAGCAACCAAAGGATTTTGGTTTGGTTGGGTTTTTTTCAAGCAGCCCCATGTTGACAGAGATTAACATTGGATAGAGATGACCAGAGATTCTGTAGTCCATGCACAGATTTAGCAGATAAAAGCAGGAGAGTTGGAACTAGGTGGTCTTTAAGGTCCCTCCCAACCCAAACCATCCTGTGATTCCTTATGACTTTCCCAAAGAGCTTAAAACTCCCAAGGAGTTTTGTCAACTATAGAAAGCCAGATGTATTTTTTAAACCCCAGATATTTTAAGTGTCTATAAGCCAGCACACAGCTGTTGATTTTAACTTCAAGGGTGTATCCTAGTGTTTAAAATGGTCATGTTTCAGTCCCCAGCCTAGGAGCAGTTGCACGCAGGAGTAGCTTTGCCTGGTGCAGGCTCTTCGTAGTACCCACTTAAAGCAGAATCCAAGGTTGTTTGGTTCCTGCTCTCCACTCACGTGGCTGCACACATGGGACACATCCCAGAGGGAGCAGAAGGGTCATCTGCAATGTGTCCCTCCCAGCTGAGCTTTCTGCAAATACTTGCATGTTTTGAGTCACCCTGCCCAGGGACTTGAATGTTTTTATTCCGCCTATAGCATATTTTCTGTGTTTCAGAGCAGGGGCAGTTTCTTGCTCTGCAGCAGGCAGGCTCAGCACCACAGATTTTAGCAGGGCCTCTAGGTGCTACCAAACTGCAGATATTAAGAACAGTTTGCAGGCCTGGGCAGCAAAAGTTTGTTACAACACTTATTTATTACCACTCTCATATAACTCATTCATGGTAAACAATGCAGGTTTTATTATGTGTAAGTAACAGGAGACCTTTGCTTTTTCCACTAACAAACATGCCATGGGTAATTATTCCTGTATTAAAACTACATGTGGACATATTTGTGACATGCAACAGTTCCATGGCTTTGAAGAGAAGTATTATTCCAAACAAGGTTAGCCACCATTTATTTTGAGGGGCTCTTGCATTTCTGTGTTGGAAGTGCTTTGTGGCTTTCCTTGTCTATTTGATAATCATTAACATGTTCTGTCGTTAACCTTCAAGCAGCTTTGCTTGAAACTTTATATGCAGCTTCTCAAACATTTGCCTTGCATTGCAGACTGTGGTTTGCTGGGGCTGTTTTTATGATCGCTCGTGGTAAAATCAGGAAGATGAAAAATGGGTGTGTATTTGAAGAGCAGCATATCCAGCTTTCTAGGTCTTAAATTAGAGTGATGAGCATAAACACTGCAAACAGATCTTTTTCAACTCAATTGCAATTATATTTGAAATTACCTACAATTACCAGTAACCATCTCAAAGCTAGGAATTAACTTTGTAGGCTTTGCTCAGCTGTTAAACGTGCTGTCCCGTGCAGCTGAACGGAGGGGAGGAAAGAGGGTGAGGAAGCGTTGGAATGGCAACTGTGCTGTCTTCCAGCTGCAGCAGAGCTTTTCCCTTTGAAAGAAACCTTTGTGCCACTTCTTGAGACATGGTTTGGGAAGCTGTGGCTTTGCTGACCCTTTGCTTGGGTCTAGCAGAGAGTCTTCCCTTCCTACATGGAGCGTGGTGGGCTGTGCTGGTGGAGAGCAGGCTCTCCATGTCTCCTTCCCTCAGTCAAGCCATGAGCAAAAGGTTTATGGCAGCTCCACTTACTGCCTGACCAACTAGAAAATAGTATTTTCTAATTCTTTCTCTGCCTGATGGTTTCCTGCTGTTATTTCTTCAACTGATCTCTTCATAACTCCTTTGGATAACTCCATTCCAGTTTCTTCCACAGCCGCTGTGGCCGGAGAAGTTCAGATTCTTTTTCCCTCTTCTTCCAGAATCATGGCACAAGGATGTTGCCATGGCTCTGTAGCCACAGCCAACCTCACTGATTTTCAGCTGGTGGAGCTGAGGGAGGTATTTTGCCCAAAGCATCTCAGAAATGCTTGTGATTTCAGTTTCCAACATGACTCTGAGCAGGGGAATGAGAACGTGCCAGGACTGTCAGTGACAGCTTTAGAAATGGATTGTTTGCATAAACTTGAAAACAGTACAAGCATAAATGTATTTCCTTTGTTTAACTTT
Source organism: Vidua chalybeata (assembly GCF_026979565.1). Classification (NCBI taxonomy): domain Eukaryota; kingdom Metazoa; phylum Chordata; class Aves; order Passeriformes; family Viduidae; genus Vidua; species Vidua chalybeata. Next base: position 3,102,993 of record NC_071535.1, on the reverse strand, counting down.
TCACTCTTGTTTACTCATCCCTGCTTCTAAAAGGCTTTGCAAGTAAACTCTGCAAATCTTTAAGTTCTGCAGCATTAATGGGGGCTGGGAGTTCTGGGATGGCTCCTTGGCCCTGGGAGCTGAGGTGCAGAGCAGGGACATAAAGCTCTGATCCAGGAGCCATCAGAACCAGCAGGGTGATTCTTCCTTCCTTTGCCTCTGTGCTGGGTAATGATGTCTGGAAAGCTCAGGGACTCTCCATGTGCTTCAGGGATGTGTGGGCAATGCAGAAAGTGACCTGGAAAATCAGGCAGGGTCAGGATTGCCTCAGTACAGCTGAAGAAAATAGAGGCTCCTATGGACTGAAATGTTCCTTGCTACAGAAAAACTACTTAGGATGTGAGAATTTGAGGGAAACAAGTGGGTTTTAGTCCTGTGTTTTTTAGTACCACTGCAGTGGAGTCCTGGTCTACAAGCATTGGAGAGAGGGGAGAGGAGCTTCAACTATACAGCAATGAATATCCAGGTCTCTTATTGCTGTTAATGATAAAATTGCTCCTCCCTTGTATTTATCTAATTTAATCTTTTTAAAGCCATGCATGTAGCTTTGTACTCTCCTTGTGAATTTAATTTGGATGTCCAGAGAAGGAAACGGAGCTGGGAAGGGTCTGGAGCCCCAGGAGGGGCTGAGGGAGCTGAGAAAGGGGCTCAGCCCAGAGAAAAGGAGGCTCAGGGGGGACCTTGTGGCTCTGCACAACTCCTGACAGGAGGTTGCAGTCAGGTGGTTATTAGGAAAAAATTCATCACTAAAAGGGTGATCTGGCATTGGAACAGGCTGCTCAGGGCAGTGGTGGAGTTCCCCTCTCTGGAGGGATTTAAAAGCTGTGTGGATGTGGCACTTGGGGACAGGGGTCAGTGGTGGCTTTGGGAATGCTGAGGAATGGTTGGACTCAGTGGTCCTAGAGGGCTGTTCCAACCTTCCTCCTTCTGTGGATGCAGGTGTTGGTGGATGACATTTTACTGCCCACTGGAAGCACCAGCTTTCTCCTTGACTCCTGCAACAGCTGTAGAACAATACAAACTCTTTGTCCTTCCACAGGGAAAGGGAGGAGCAGGACAGCACACAAAATTCTCACTTTGGAGCTCCCAGGAGAGGGCTGACATCCCCTCCCAGTTACACACATCACTGGTCCTGTGTTTATCTGCTGTGATTGGTGCTCAGCTGTGGGAGGAAGGCTCAAAGCTCAGGCAGAGTGTGGGGTACTTTGAGCAGCCTCCATGTCTTGCAGGGCTTTCAAAGCCAGGGCAGACCCAAGGCAGCTGTAAATGGGCTCTGGAGCAGAGAACGCTGCTTTATAGCTGGGGACTTGCAGACTGCTCCTGAGGGGTCTCTAAAAGTTAACAGGGAAAATGGTCAGAAGGCTGAGATGGGCTCCACAGGGGTCCAGGCTGGTGCTGGAATGTGCACAGGATTTCTGCAGGTCTGGCATGCTGGCTCTGGCTCGCTCAGAAAAAAAAAAAATCTGCTCTTGCAGTGCAGGCTCTGAACCTATTTGTGGACATAAAGAGCTGGTTTTTGCTGCAGGTGAATGGAGCCTGGTGTGAACTTTGGCATGACCAAGTCCTCCAAGGTACAACCACGTGTCTGATATGTCACAGAGTCCTGTGTTAAATGAGCAAGAAGCTGCACTGTGACAATGTGAGGTTGTTGTTTTTAGTCTTATTTCCTAAAGGGAGAGAAAGATTAATGCAGCCATGCTCTGTGTGACTGTTTGGGTATGTGGATCCCTGTCCCTGATTTTTGCCCCTATCACTCTCTATCCATAGCCCAGTTTCAGTCACATCTGAGAGAATCTCAAAAATAGTCAGTTTTAACAATTTTTATACAAATAGATGGCCAGGCTTTAGAGAGCGTTCTAACTCCTCCTCCCAGCACAGGGAAAGCTAAGCTCAACTCTAACTAGACTAAAGATGGCAGAGAGCAGGAAAGCAGGAAAAGCTTATAACATGCTGTAATCTAAGTGGATACCAGAGAATCCACCCTTCAATTAGAGATAATTTGATGTGGCTTCTCTAGTGTTCAGCACTGTGGGTGATAATTTATCAAAATAATCCCTGCCCTCTTCTGACAGGCACATTTTGATACCACACTCCTTATAAAATAACAAATATAGTTTTTACTTTTCCTTTCTCTTTTAAATATGGCAGAGGTGCCAACAGTCCATTTTCCAGACAGAAACCTAGGAGTAGGAAATTAACCCAGTGCCCTCAACAAGGCAAGAAGGATTTTACACACCTGTTATGGCTGTGGTCATCCTGGATCTTTTCCTTGTCTCCTAAACTATGGAGCTGGAGTACATGGCACAGACAATATGTAGACTTTGGTGGGCCTCTAACCTTGTCAGATATGTATTAGCACCCTCAGGTGCATAAAATTATTTGGTGTAACAGTGTGGTTGTTGTAGCTTTGCCTAATTCTGCATCCTTCTCATTCCTGTATGTCACTACCACCACCTGCTCCAAAAGCTGCACACTGGGTGAAGCCTTTCCAGGGCTCCATGCTGGATCACCCAGTGGTCATATGGGACATCCTAAGAAGTCAGGAAAACTCTTCTTGCTCCCCAGGGTTGCTTTGTTCCCAATGAGATTCCACTGCAAAGGGAAGAGCTGCTTCTGAGCTTGGATTGTGCCTATCATGGTAAAAAGCTGGGCTGCTCTCACTGCTCATGCAGGATGACTGATGTGAAAGTGCTTTTCTTGAGCTGCCTGGTGGGTCCACATTTCAGCTTTGTTCAGTAAAGCACTTAAGCATGTGCTTAAAATTAAGTGTGCTGCTGACTGGAGGGCTTGGACAATAAATATGCTACTGGAAAAGTCTCTGGACCATACATTTATTAGTCTGTCTAAAAGCCCTGTTATTTCTTCTTCACTTCTAAAGTAAATCACGTCTTTCAAAAGCCACAGTTGTGGGTAAGTGTCTGATTTTGATAGGCATTGCATATTGCAGCTATTGCTGATTTTAAATAAACTTATAGATGCTCAGTGCATCCACAAATGAGACCCAGCTTGGCTCCTTTCAGTGGTTTGGTGTTTTTTGAGAAATCTGTCTTTGAACTACCCATCTGCAGGCTTTTTCTTTTTACTGTCTGTGTGGCCATCCTGCAATTACCTGTGGGTTTATGATCCTTCTCTAGAGAACAAGTTGGTTGAACGATAAAGATGGGGGTGATAAACTGGGGCAGGGTATGATATCAGTTACAAGTGTCACGTGACTGTCCCTCCAGATTTACACTGCTGCAGCTTTGCTCTGGATTGGGCTCCAAGATTTGCCAAAAATGGCCTTTTCAACAATTTTGGAGTTATGGCTATTGAATAAAAATGTGCCATCGAGGCTTGAGGGCTTTTGTGACTGCTGTGAAGACAGACTGGAGTGAGCAAGTCATTGGCAAAGTCAGTGTAAGGTAAATCTGTGGGAGTGGGAGGAAGAAACTAAACCATGTTTTTAAAGGGTTTATGGCTGGCAATTTATTTCCTTAACCTCTTGTTCAGAGCTGGGCAACAGTAAACAGTGAAATTTAGTCTCATAGCTGCCTCTGAAATGAACTGACCATGCAAAGAAAGGCTGTAACTCCCCAAGGAAGCAACAGATTTTGGGAACCTGCTTGAAATGCTCTGAAATGGTTGGGGAAGTTGAGGCGTGTGCTTAAGCCTTTTTGGAAAACGGGATTTCTATGAGGCGGAAGAAGAAAAGATCTCCAAATCATTGTTTGCTTATTCATAAATCCCATCTCTGATTATTCCCATATGGGATCACTTGTTCAGTTCTGTGAAACCCCTGGAAAATAAACAAGTGGAGATGAATTCAGGAGCTGAAGTGAGCACAGGCAAGTCCATGGTGCTGCTCAAATCTAAAGTCAGTGCAGAGCAGGGCCTTAAATCAGCTATTTTTAGCAGTCAGCAGTGCAAGAGCACAATCAGTCTATATTTACATCAGATAATATTTGTGTTTACTATGTAATTACATCGACCCTTTTTGCACATATAATTAACAGTTTGCCATTGCATCCCGCTGGGTTGACATCTGTAGGATTCAAAAAGGGTTCAGGATCTCCAAAGAGTGTTTTTGTTTCAGGTTAGACGTGGTCTGATTGTCTAAATTAAAGACATGTCAAACCACATGAAAAGTTCAGGACAGAAGGTAACCACACAGGACGTGGCATGTGGGCCAGGTAATCATAGTGGTGGAAAGAACGGCCACACTTGTGAGGAGCCTCTCCTCTACGGGCTTTGGAAAAAAAAAAAAAAAAAAAAAAAGCTCCTTTTTTGTTTTTAGTAGGAAATAAAAATTAGTAAATTCAACCCCTGGCTGCAAGAAAGCCCAAATAAAGCAAACCAGATGTTCATTAGCTAATCACTTGCAATTTTTTCCCCCTCTTGTTCTTCATGGAGGAAAAGAAAATTGAGCATGTGGGAACTTGCCTGTTGAGAAAACATTTGGATCTTCAGTCATTTATCTGTTTCACCTCTGACTCGGTTCAGGCCCCCGTTAAAAGGCAGGCAGGGTGCTATCAGAGAGAAAGGTCAGCGAGGATCACTGCAGATGCTTTTCAGCTGGGGCGACCCTCGAGGCGATCCCAGCTTTCGCGGGCACGGAGAGTCGGCTCAAAACAAAACAGCAAACCAAACACGAGCCCAGCGAGTGCGGTGGGGCTTTGAACTCCATCACTCGTGTTTGTCTTATTCCTAAATTGCAGTGTCATTTCTGTACAGTGCTCGTTATAATCACAGCCGTCCATCAGGAAGTGTATTTATTACACCGAATACCAACGAATGCTGAATGGCGAGCTGCTTATTTCCCAGTGTTATCAGAGGAAGGCAACATAACCTTTATTCCCTTTGGATTGATGTAGTTCTAAAATCTTTCCCTTTGGATTGATGTAATTTTATTTTCCCTGCCTAAAATGAGACAGAAATAGGCACAAGTTTGTAGTGCAGTTGGTGGATTTTATCAATAATAGACTACTAATACATAAAGCCATCTATGTGCATAGAAATCATAGAATCATTAGGGTTTAAAAAGCCCTCTAAGATCACCAGTCCCAACTCAACCCAGCACCACCACCACGTTCACCACTAAATCACGTCCCCTGGCCTCTCTGGAGCAGTGTTATTCCATTAGGAAAGATTACAGTAACTCAGTACTTGCTTCACACTTTACCAACATTAATTTAACATTGTTAATTGTAATGCACAATGGTCTAACAGCTTTTAGGAACCTGACACTGCTCAGCAAGTTGGGCAGGTGTAAGACCTCACCTACCAGAATGCAGAGCCATCCTCATTGTGTCGTGGTTGTCATATGACAACTTGCTCACTACAGAATCCTAGAATGGTTTGGCTTTCACCTTCCACTAGACCAGGTTGCTCTGAGCCCCTTTGAGCTTGGAAGAGTTGGTCTGGGAGAGTTCCAACAATCTTTCTCTGCAAGAGTGAGGCTTTATTTGGATGAAGAACCTTTTCCTAATGGTTTGGTGTTGTGCTGTTTACATGATTAACACATAAACTGGAGATTGAGCAAGTATTGCTCAGATGAACTGACTGAGTGACAACAAGTAGCATGGGAAAGTTTCTGGCTGGGTACGAGTGGAGCTCTCCAAGGATTTTTCTTGCGGATGGATCTTATTTAATATTTTCATGAATGACCTTGGCACAAAACATAGCATGCTGCTGAAGTCTGCTGATGACACAGACTTGAGAGACGTACCATGCAGAGAGAACTGGATGACCTTGAAGACTGGAATAATAGCAAAGAGATGAAATCCAGTACAGAAAAATGCTAAGTCACAACTTTAGCGAGAAATAAGAATTTCCACTATAGAGACTCACCATCTGTAGACGACAAAGGAGAAAAACGTGTGGGTAATTCATGGGACAGGCTCTCAAAAAGGTATGCACACCTTCATAAATCCCAGGAGGAGTTTCTTTCAGGAGAAGGTAAATATGCCAGGAGCTGTGGCATCCTATGGATCATTCTGGTTCCCAGGTTCCTGAGGTGTGAGTTTGACCTGGGCTGCTTACAGAAAAAGATGGTGGAGATGTTGGAAGGGAAGAGCTTGTATTTTGGGTGAGGAATCAAAGAGAGAAAATTTTAACCTAGAAAATGAAAGCTGAGAAGAAGGGTGGTGGTGGTACTTCAAACATCAGGATGGTAAACTCAGAGAAGAAAATAAGGCATGTAAGGTAAAGAACATGAGGCTAAATGGGTGAATTTTAGATTGGATGTCAGGAAAATCTTCTTCACAGAAAGGGTGATCAGACACTGGCACAGGCTGCCCAGGGCAGTGGTGGAGTCCCCATCCCTGGAGGGATTTGACAGCCATGTGGACGTGGCACTTGGGGCACGGGTTAGTATTGGCCTTTGCAGTGCTGGGGAAATGGTTGGGCTTGATGAATTTGGAAGGCTTTTCCAACCCAGCTGATTCTATTCTATGATTTTCTGATTGCATTGGTCTGAGTACACTGGGTTCAAATCAGAGAAAGGTTTATGACTTAAGGGAAGCTTATAAGAATAAGCCTGACATGTTTGTGGAAAGGATTATAACACTTGGGCTTTGAGAATATGGACTTTGGAGGTGGTTTCCTGGGGAGTGGTCATATCAGAAGTCTTTTTGTGGCTAATGATTTCCTTACCTGGACCTTGTTTCCAAGGGGGGCTTAACAGCATATGTGGTAGGGGCAGGAGGCCAGTCATGCCTCTGGGTACTTTAGTATTTACTCGGGTTTGTATAGTTAGAGGTTGGTGGGAATCAGATGTTTTATGTTTGGCCTCCCTTAGTGTGTATGTGATTAATCTGGTTCAGTTAATGGACACTGCACTCCATCCTGTGGTTTCTGTGTGTTGATTCTGAGTGTGGTGTGTATCTTCTGGGTGTTTGAGTTAGTTTATATTCCTGGGTGTCTACATGACCTGATTAATACTCCCAGGTTAATGCAAATGCAAACAGAGACCACAAAGGGAGGCCAGGCCAAAAACTGCATATTGAACAGTGTATGACTGGCTATCAGTTCATCAGATATATAGGACATTGAATATATTAACCCACTGCTGTTATCCTTGTCACTGGTGGTTAAAAATTTAGGTCTGGAGTAGCAGTAATGGATAAATAACAGCACTGTTATTCTCAGCCGCTTGGCAAAACCAGCTCCTTGTCTTTGTTGTATCCCTTGTTGTACCCCCAAAACGAGCTTTCCACAGGGCTCAGAGGGACCTTCCATCCTTGCTTTACATGTAGCCGTTTCTAGTCCAGAACTGAGAAACTCCACCTTAAACAAACCCATCTATCCTCAAAACTGAGTTTCTCAAGACAGGTCAAAAACCCCCAGGTGCTGTTCCAAAAACAAACTGAAAGAGAAGCAGAGAGAGATGTCAGTGAAATCCAGACTCTGGAGGAGCCAGCAGGAATGTCTCCAACCACTCCTACAGAATTTCACAGGTGGTTTTGAAGAGTTGGCTGTTGACTTCAAAAGAGAGGAAAATAAACGTGAAGTTAGAAATGGTTTTGGAATAGGAGATTTCTGTCCCTGCAGGCAGCCTGATGCACTGACCCCACACAGCCTGAGCAGGTGCTGGAGACAGAAACCTCTGCCTGGCAAGGGGGGCTCATTTCTCTGCTGTGACCACACAAACCTGTCTTGAATGCCTGTGAGACACGAGGGTGCTGATGTTTCTTTCCATTGATTCCAGTGGCTCCTTCAGGGTTAAAGTTAAGCATGTGCTTAAGGGCATTGCTGGATCAGAGCCAGCCTAATCTGCCTTGCTAGATGCTGGCCCAAAGCAATTCCCAAAAACTCTTTTCTTCCCATCAGCCAACCCCTTGATTTGCAAACTCTCGGCTCCCCGGAGCTGCTTAGGTTGTATATTATTTTCTGGTACCTGCAATGCTGTGATTGGGAATTTGTGTAAATTCTGTTCCAATACTTCACTTTTGGAGTCTTCCCCTGTGAAGATTTCTCTAGCATGGCCCAGCACATCTGGCCACTTTTAATAACCCTTGGGAGGGCATGTCAGTTTAACACTCAAGTCTCTCTTCCTTTGCTTTGCTAACCGAAGTGCTCAGCGCTACAAAAAAAAAAAAAAAAAAAAAAAAAAAAAAAGGATCTGAAGGGATGGTTGATGTAAAAAGCAAAATTTGCTAAATGGGAAGTAAGGAAGAAGCCAAAGAAAAGATAAAAAAAGCCTTTTTTAGCCTGCAGCTTTCCTCTAGCTTGATCTGACCTAAAGGACAATGACTATTTAGCATCGCTGGAGGGTGGCAAGCACTTTCTTCTGTCCGTGACAATTGCCACGATTTAAGGGGCACTCTACACCGTGTAGCTGACATTTAACAACAAACCTGGATTTCCCACTCTTCTGGAATCACCTTCCTTGCACGGAAGTGAAACCAACCGGCCTGTGAGTGGAGAGTAATACTTTTTCAACCCTTCCCTTGCAATCTTGCACGAGTGAGGAAGCACCCACATCATCTCTAGGTGCTCCAGAAGCTGCTATTTAAAACATGGTGCTAATTAAGGAGATGACTGTGGGTCCCTGCTGAGGGAGAGCTCACAAAGACCAGGTGACTCCACAGGACCTGCTCCTTATTAAGATGTGGCAGATTTAGTCTGTAAAGACCCTCTCTACTGTTGAGACGTCACCACTTCCCTCCAAGAGATTCAGCAGAGGGAAAGCTGTGGTGCTGTGATTCCCTGGCTGAAAAAAGGATGTTTTCTAGCCTTTCTGTGAGGCTTTTGCTGTGCTAAAGAGACCAGAATTTACTAGGCAGCAGAGAGGGGCAGTGTATCTCCTGCTCCGTTTGCCGAGGGCATATTGGCTTTTCATACAGGTTTTGATTGCACCCTTCATTAAAAGAGCCATTTCTCCCTCCAAATTAGGTGGAATCCAGCACTGAAAGAATCCAGCCCAAGTCCCAGTTTATTTCTCCATAAAACATCTGTATTGTTCTTCCAGGATGGCTCTGCCAAATGAGTCCTCAATAAACCCAAAACCTGGCAATAGACAAAACGCTAAAAAGCGCCTTTTTAATATGGAAAAGTATCCTGCAGTGTTGCAATCTTCCAGTGGAGACCACCCCCTGCCCCTGAGAAATGCAGAATAGCACCAGGCCCACAATTTGCCTGGGGTAAAGCAACAGAGCTGGGTCTGTGCTGATTTACTCCAGTCAGAGGATCTGCCCTATATATGTTTCTTGGAGTTTTTTCCCTTTCGTTTTTTTTCCTAAAGTTCCTTAACTTCTTTTTCCTCCCTTTTTTTTTTTTTTTTTCACTGTTTTTTTCTTGTGGATAGAAGCTTTGCAAGTTCCTTCTTTTATTGTTAACTCATTTGGCAGGAGCAGCCAAGCAACAAAGTGTTTTATTTGGAAATAGTTGAGGGGGGAAGTCGACAATGTCCGAGCTCTGTTCTGATTGCATGAGCTCTGGGAGGTTTTCACCTCTGCTTCCAGGCTGCACCAGGCTGGGATTATCTCATTTGATTTCATTGGATCTGTGTGCCGTTAAGAAGTGGGGAAAATTAAAGGTTAGTGAAGTTTGCCTTTGTGTCACGCTAGAAGCTTTTAGTTATTTAAGTGCAAAGTGTTCGCTCTCTCCTCCTTCTCTGTGGACTGAAATATCACACAATGTTCTACTTTGCTGATTTGAAAGTGAAATGTGACTTCTACAGCTTATATATCCCATTGCAGATGAGATCCTGAGGAAGAAGCACAGGGGAGATGCATTTATTGGCTAAAGTGTGAAAACTGTAGTGTGTGAAAGGCACTGAGAGCTGCACCTCCTCCATCTGAACATTACACTCAGAAATGCTCTCTCTTTTATGGCCAGCTAAAATACCTGCTATGATTTTGATCTGTGATGTTGTCCATTGATTTCTTTCCAAAACTTCCCCTCCACAAAAATTGCACTCTGCAGAGATTAAAGGCTGCACTCAGGAAAAAAAACTCAAACCAAATGAGGAACTGTGCATGAATGTGGGCAGATCTTTCCTCCTTTCTTCCATGCTTGAGGCTCCTGTGGATCGGTTGGGATCTGCCCCCTCTTGTGCAGCACTAAATGCACATGAGAGCTGAGGTGTGTCAGTCTCTGTGCTCTGCAGGGCCAATCCAAAATAGCTCAGGGCCAGATTTCTAAGAATTCACCACCCACAGTCAGGGCCAAGTTGGGAAGTCAAGAGTGATCTGAATGCCACGAGTAGGACACGTCTTGTGGCGTGGGGAGGAGCTGTGTAGCTGTGTATGTTTATGTGGGTGTGAAGTGATTCACCCAAGTCCAAGAGGTCCTCAGTGTCAGCATGAAGAGCAGCCTTTTGTGGCCTGGGAGCAGATTTTCAGCCCCTCATTTTCCACCAGGACAGTGGTGATGAGATTGTGGTGCACACGGGCACGCTGAGCTCTTCGGAAATGCTGGCTGCTTTTTGTGGTGTGTCAGTGGGAATGGGGTTGCTGGGGAAGCTCATCCTCTGCTGAAGTGCTGAGCTGTTAAAAAGCCAGCCCTGACCCCGATAGCCTCCCTGGGCTGGGGCTGGGATTTGGAGCCTCTCTGCACCTTCACAGCTTCCCCAGCCTGGGAAAACATTTCCTACTTCGCTGGTGAGTTAAAGTTAATTAACTGATGCTTCTAAGACAATGTGATGATAGAAAATGCTGTTTGCCAGATAAATATTACTAGTGCCCTGTGGGTGTTTGCAGCTCCAGTGTGCTATTCCCTGCAGGGACTGACTCATGTCGTCCCCACAGAGCTGATTAGGGAGCTGTCACACACCTTCCACCACCACCAACCAATACCTGTTATCAGACAGTGCACTTGTCCAATCAGTTGTTGGGTTCTCTACAACCTGTGGCTCCCCAGATCACAGGTCTGGCCCTCAGAACTGCAAAAACCTTTTAAAAATCATGAGATGGTTTTATTCTGTGAATGCTACTTTTAGCCTTTAGCATGTGTTCGGGCCACCTCCTGGAAAGTGTTTTCTTTAAGACCAGAAAGACCACAGAATTTTTTTTTTTCCTTAAAGTGGAAGTGCTGGATGGAGTGGCACATCAGGAGCTCGGGTTTCACATAACATCAGGGAAGATTTGCAGTAAAATCACAAGAGCTGGCAACAGAGGGGTTTTTTCTCTGAAAAGGCCGGCACAGCTTGGTGGCTGGTGCAGCTCCAGCTCTACAGATGCCAGGGGAAGGATGCAAATTGATGGTTACTGAGGACCTGCCACCCTTGGGCTCGGTGCTGGTCAGTGTTTTAAGGCCCACAGAGAAGCACCAGTTGATGTGGTGCCTTGCTGAAGACAATGCCAGCAAGGGAGAACAGCATCGCTGGAGGGCTGCGTGATGGAGAGTAGGGAAAGCTGAGCCCTTTCTTCCTGCTCGTCACTTTGGGGATGGCTGGTGCACAAAGTCCCATGGTTTCTGTTCAACACCACGCTGCAAAAAGGGAGGGAAAGATTCTAGCATGGAAAGCTGTGCCTTTGCACGAGCTTTTGCCTTCAAACAAGGACAGCCTGTTCCTGCTCTGTGGAGTCAGGCTTTCAGGGCATCTGGAAAAGAAGGCTGGATTTGGAGGAAAGATATCAAGGCTTGCTTTTAGGAGGGGACCTTGAGAGCCTGGGCTTGGGGGATTCTCTCTATATTTTGGGACAGGATGGTTGCTGTGCTGCAGAGCTGCCTCCTGTCCTTTCCCTTCTGAAATCCCCCATCCCATCGGGGTCGGCCTGCCAGCGTCCATCCTGCCGGCACACACAAAGTGCAGCTCTTGGAAAAGCGAATATAATTTTAAAGTTGGCCTGAGAAGCCTCCATCTAGTTTTCAGGGTTCCAGAATGTTGTTTTATTAGGATTACAGTCTTGTTCTTCTTAGGTTTCAGCAGGCGTTTATGACTGTTACAACAGGAATGAAAAGCTGGGGCTGGAATCGGCATCGCGTTCTCCTGCCAGGCGCAGGGTTCACGGTGGAGGCCAGACATATGTCTTTCTCCCACAGATGCTACTTTTTTTTCTGGATGGGGAGGTGAGCTCTCTTCTCTCCCTGGAAGAGAGGGCTGGCAGCAGCTCTGAGCACAGACACGGTGGGGGCTGCACGGGGGGCCCATCTGCTGAAGGTAATTGCCCTGTTGCTTCACATCGTTCCTCCCTGCCCTTTGTGATGAGGAGAGAGCAGGCCCTGGGTCTGCAGGGAGAGTCATGTTTGTGTAGGATGCTGTGTTCTTCCCATCCCCATTCTCTCATGCCCCATGGACACATTTCCTTGGAGGCTCTGAGGTAAGCAGAGGGGATTGGTGGGGGAGAGAGCACTGTAGGGTCAAAACCATCTGTGGCTACAGATATTTCTCTCTCCTCTTTTTTCCCAGCCTGCTTTCTCCAGGCCCAATACCATTCATCCATCTGTATTTCTCTCTGTGTGGGTCAAAATATCTCCTCAAGGACTCCTGAGGCAGAGGGGAGCTCCCTGTCTCCGCAGAGCCCACATTGTCTACATGTGAGAGGCAGGAGCAAAAGGTGAGGGTAAAGGCAGCCCTCAACATCCATCACCAGTGCCCTGCTATCACAGAATCCCAGACTGGTTTGGATTGGAAGGGACCTTAAAGCTCATCAATTTCCCACCCCCTGCCATGGGCAGAGACAACTTCCACTATTCCAGGTTGCTCCAAGTCCAACCTGGTCTTGAACATTTCCAGGGATGCAGGGGCAGCCACAGCTTCTCTGGACACCCTGTGCCAGGGCCTCCCACCCTCACAGGGAAATTCTTCTTCCCAATATCTAATCTAAATGTAGCCTTTTAGGTCTTGTGGCTGTGTTGATTTGGACAGCCAAATCCCACATATTATACCCAGAAATGAGGGAGTTCAGTGTGTCCAAACAGTCCAGCCTGGGGGAAGAACTCAGGCCTCTTCTTGGGTAATTTCTGGCTACAGGATGGTCGGTCCCTCTGTACTGTAATAATTAGCAGGCAGATCCTGCTGACTTGGGAAACTCATCTGAGGTTTTGTTTGTGTGTTTGTTGTTTTTATGAGAAGGTCCATATGCCTTTCAGATTTTGTTATTTTCAGAGAGTTGATGATCTGAGGAACAGAATGAAGAGTTGACATCGCAGGTTGTTTTCTTGGCCTGCTGTAAGGAGCAGATGTAGGTTGGTAGAAGGGCTACAGCTCGTTACCTTATACTGGGGGAATTTGATGAGTTTTATTGCAAAGGCATTAGGGCAGCTCATGACAGCCCTCAACCTGGGGAGAAAAGAGAAGGCTTTGTACCTGGCAGGTACTGATCATCCACAGCACCCCTTCATGAGCTGGAGCATATCCAAGAGGCAATATGGGAATTTCTGTATGCAGTTAAAGTTTATGAGACTGCCTGCCTGAATGCATATGTGTGTGTGTGTGTGTGTCTGTGTGGAGTGGAAAGAGGATCTCCAGCACAATACTTAGTAAAAATCCAGTTTCACCAGTGGGATAAGAGAGATCAGGCACCAACTGAATCTGATCTTCAGGGTCTGCCCCTACGGCTCAGCCGTTGTGTTTATGGCAGGCACAGTAACTGCTCACACACCTGGTTTATGATTTACCCTGCAACCCTCAGTCTGACCTGGATTTTCCGAATCAGAACATTGTTTTAAATCTAAAGATAATAATGCCTAGTAATTCAGGTGATTGCTGGTCTCTGAGGCACTTCTAGTGCAGTGCCAGCTTCTTTCTAGGGGATGGAAATCCTGTCTAACAAGCAGTGCCTTTTGCATCTGATGGTTCCTCTGAACTGTGTGCTCACTCAGGGTGTTTAGGAAATAGGAATAGAGCTTGAGCCACAACTTTTATCAGCAGAGAACACACTACTCAGCTCTAAGTGCTTGCTAAGTTCATCCTGTCTTTCAGCACTTTCCTCCTCCTGCTGAATAATCCATATTTAGTGTTGTTTTTATCAGGTTTTTGAGATTAAGTCTCTCTCCCCTTTGAGAACTGAGCTTCCCTTAAGTGAGAGCAAACAGCCTCATGTTATGTCTGTATTTAACCTAATGAGGCTGCAGCTTCAGACTTTTGTGACTCCTCTTGGGATCCTATTTATGAACCCCAATGTTATGATCCTTAAAAATCTTCCCCTTCTTATTCCTGGCCACACTTGCCAGTGCTGACCTTCCGTTTACTCCATCCCTCTACTGTCACGATGTCTCCTGGATCTTGACCAGCCTTTGCACCTGTTTTCCACACTTATCCCACTTTGAACTAATCTGTTTCAAACACAACTGAGCAGAGGATTCATCAGAAAGAATCACGAGTGCCCTACGCAGTATCAATGACTGTAGTAGATGTTAGTATTGGTCCCTGAGTCATCTTGTGGTTTGTAGGTCATGTCCTCAGGTATGATATTCTGATCTTCCTGGTACTGATGATGTCTTTTAACTCTGTGCCTCAGGCAATTTGGATAGAAATGATTCCATGTTTAGCAGCAGCATGGTAGAGGCAGTGTTAACTGCAGTCATCCCACAGCTGATATTGAGAATTCCTCCAGTAACCTCCCTTCACTTCACTTGTTCCATCAGTACAACGTGCTCTCGTCTCCACTTTAGACAATTTATTATCCTCCTTACAACACTTGTCTCATCCCTCTGCTCTCCAGTTTCACCAGAAATGTTGTGTGGCAACATATCAAGGGTTTGCCTAGTATTTGGATAGAGCAGCCTGGTACAAGAGCCTGACACTTCCATCCAGACTGAAGTTTGTCCCCTGTGTCACACTTTGCCACAGCTGTCTATACTTTACCCAGTGGTTCTTCAGAACGTTTGTATAATATTGATAATGCTGTTATGAGCCTATGAGTGCTCAAGTTGTTTTTTCTCATTAAATAAAGCCACTACATTTTGCTTTTCTCTAAGGTATCAGTTTCAGTGTAATAAATCTTATCAGCAGATTTGCAGTTCCATGGGCTACTTCTTTCAGCATTCAGAGCTGGACTGACATTTCTCTTTCCCTGCTCCAGCTGGGAAATTCACTATTTCAGTTTAACTTGGGTTGGTGAAATGAATATTTCTCCTTGAGGGACCACTGCAAACTCTGTGTTCTGGGTGTTGGTCTCTTTGTTTAGGGAGCAAGGGACAGGACAGGAGGAAACAGCCTCAGGTTACACCAGGGGAGGTTTAATTGGATATTAGGGAAAATTTCTCCATGGAAAGGTTTGTCCAGCCCTGGTACAACTGCCCAGGGCAGTGGTGGGGTCACCATCCCTGGAGGGATTTAAAAGCTGGGTGGATGTGGCACTTGGGGACATGGGACAGTGGTGGCCTTGGCAGTGCTGGGGGAATGGTTGGACTCGATGACCTTAGAGGGGTTTTCCAACCTTAATGATTCTGTGACTCTCTGTACTAAACACATCTAAAAAGATGAAATTTTACCTTTTTACTCACTCTGTATCCAAGTTCTATCTTGACCATAGAGACCTGCCTTAGATTTCTGCAGTCAGGAGCATCTCTGCAGCACATCTGCTGTCACTGAACTGGTGTGGGGAGTTTTTCCTGGAACAGGCTCAGCTACACACACAATGGGCTTTGAATTCTAGAATGGTTTGACCTCGAAGGGACCATAAAAACCATCCAATCCCACACCCTGCCACAGGCAGGGACACCTTCCACTATCCCAGGTTGCTCCAAACCTTGTCCAACCTGTCCTTAGACAATTCCAGGGATCCAGGAGCAGCCACAGCTTCTCTGGGCATCCTGTGCCAGGGCCTCCCCACCCTCACAGGGAAGAATTTCTTCCTTATATCTAACCTGAATTTTACCTGGTGTTGGTTTAGTTCTTCCCAGCAGAGGAAAGCTCAAGGAGCTGTATCTGAAGGAGGTAACCTTCCCAGCTGAAGGTGGGAGGACTTTCTAGAAAGGATGAAAAACATTTAAACTTTTGCCAGGTTAGTAGCATTTTCCAAGCTTAATTTCACATGGCAGTGTCAGGCTCAGAGCATGTCACAGGCATCAGGACTGGAGTCTTAAAAATGCTTCAGGATACTGGCACCACACAGACCCTGCACCTCTGCCAACAAACCCAGTGTGTCCTCAAATTTTGGGGGTCCCTTCTGTGAGGATGGGATTTTCCTCACTGTCATTTCTTTCCCAAACAATACTAAAAAAAGGGGAATTCTCTAAGTGTGGGAGACAGCTTCAAACTGGAAGTGAAATCCAAATGTCTTTCTCCATTCAAACAGCAATTTACAAACATTCAGAATTTGGTTGCATTTGAGGACAGTTTCATATGACCAGTGAAAAATCTGTTCTTTATCCAGAGATTCCCTTGCTAGGAATTTTTAAGCCCTACCTACAAAGAATTAGGACACCAGAACGTTTCAAAGCTCAGGGATTGTTTGAGAAACCCCTGGAGCAGTGTTTGTTCCCCTCTGAAACAGGTGAGTCATTCTGCTTGATATTAAAAATATATTAAAAAATCCTCCCCACACACAAACCAACCCTGAGGCCCACGATTAACATGAGGTATTTCACCCATGTGGCTGGAGTGAGGCAACATTTTAAGCAAATAAAACCATATTCTTGCAATAGGAAGTATTTAATTACCTTTGTAATGGACAGTAGTGTTAGTTCTACCTTTAACAAAGGGTTTGTTCTGCAAAAGCTTTTTCCCAGGCTTTGTTCTGAGAATATATATAAATGTTGGCAGCACCAGTGACCCATGGAGCTGTACTGCTATAAAACAGGGGAGAGAAATCCAAAGTTTTATCCTGGCAGCCTTAGTGGAGGTGAAATCAGGGAGTCTGAGAGTGGGAGCTATGGGGATTTTGTAGGGAAAAAAATCCCTACTTGTAATTTTCCCATTAGGAAATATGCTGTAAAAATGTAATTTTTAAAAGATCTGGAGGAAACCAGTACTTTTGCCCAATTTATTAAGGTTTTCCCTGCTTCATTTGAAAAGAGAAAAATGAGTTATTTCATGTATTTCTTTTAAATGTTTTTTTTCCCTGGAAAACATTTACAATATAGAGTATTACTTGTGTTACTTTCTTATGGAGAGGGTTAAAAAGTGAAAGGTTTGCATTTAAATGTGGAAAGCAAAACTTTTAAAAGCAAGATTGAAGCAATTTAAAAAATATAAGGCTTTTAAAAAGCAAAGTACTCTCTCATATATGTAGTTTTTAAACATCACTCACTCTTGGGGAGAAGTCACTTCTTTAAAAAGAGAAAAAGAACAATTTCTAGGAAATCTTATACTTAGATGCTTAAAAATTGTAGTGTTTTTGTTTTAAGCCTTTAATTTTGAATTTAAAATCTTTGTAGCTGAAAAAAATTATTTTCAGATAAAACTTGCCTTTGATAAACCCCAGATTTTCAATTAAATAACTTCAAAGTTCACTTAATTTAACTATCCATGGTATAAAATACAGAGTAGTGAAATTGAGGGTGGCAAATTTGACCTCAAAATTTTGCTAGGATCTCTGGACTTTTCCTTCCAGGCTATTTAAATACATTTAAAATACAAAAGCAGTAGGGTTTTTTCTCAGAGAAATGTGAGTGAAATGTGAATGGTGACAGGGAGTGATGTTGTAGAAGGTGCTGAACCTGCTTAATCACCTTTGGTTCAGATTTTAACAGGTTTCATGAGGTTTGATGTAATGTTTTTGCCTGTTGTTTCAAAAGCAAACTGATGAGACTGAGATGGAGGTGGCCTAAATCAGGAGGATTGGTTTATCAAAGAGATGATTTTGCAGTGCTGTGTCTCTGCTATCTCTCCATCACCACAAGGTCGGGGGCTGCACCTCTGAGTCTCAAGGAAAAGGTGAGTGCCCACTTTGCACATCCTATTTTGTGCTAAATGCTATCTTAAACACAACCACGGTGGCAATTAAAATAATGAGATATATAAAAGACACCTGCTTTAAATGAATACAGTAATCTGCCCAAAGCTCCCTGAGTGGGCTGGTATTCAGCAAGAACCTGCAACAAACCCACCCTTAACAACATAATCATTAAAGAGCAGAAACCTTCCCTTCTAATCCCCCTCATACAGGACAACATGTGGATGTTAGCATATTTGGACTGCTTTGCATTCCTTCTTGCCTGCTTTTGAGAACATACTACATTTTAAAACTTGTTGGGTTCTTTCATGTTTTATTTGACCCTATGTAATTGCATTCCTGAAGGAATAACAGGCTCCCACAGTGATTTATACCCTGTATTAAATGTCAGTTTTGAAGAGACACAGTTAGCAGTTTGGTTTAACCTCCTGCCTTCCTATGGAAGTTCAAAACTGAAGTGGAGCTCAGGATCCAAGGGGAAAAGTTAAAAAAAAAAAAAAAAAAAAGGAAAAAAAAAAAAAAAAAAAGATGAAAATGGGCTTAGAGGCAGCGTGGAATGAGATGCATGTTCCTGGCCCCACACCTTTGGAAGCCACCGGAATGAGATTCCATAAAGCCATCTCTATTTTTAACTGTAATTTGTGTACTCCATGGCTGCCCTTGACCACTGGGGAAGGCTGTAAATTAGCCCTGTGAAAGGCTCTGCTCTCTCAAGGCAGGAGCTGCAGCCTCTCCAACAACGAGCCAGGACATTTTCCCTGCAAAGTCAACCACCAAACCAACCCCCAGTGGGTTTGGCTTGTGTCCTAAAAAGAAGGTCAGCAAAATAAATTGTCCTTGTAATTAAGAGTTGCTCCTTTGTTTTTATGTGTTTAACTGTGCATAAATAGCAAAGCAGGATAGGTATGTTATTGCTGTTTTAAATATTTCATTCCCTTTGTAGACTTCCTTACGACACAGTTAACAACTGCTTCATCATACCATATGACCTAATTAGGGGGGGATTCAGTTAAATAAATCTTGATGTAATCCTATATTCTTGATGTAATGGTGCTCTGATGGCTGCATTTATGTGCATGTGGGCATTTAAATGTAAAAGGAAATGCAGCCTATGTAGAATCTGACACAGGACTTTAATGATCATCATCTTTAGAATCACTGGTGAAACAAGTCACAAGGAGACTTATTTAATTGAGAATACACTACATAAACCCCTATTTCCTATTCCCAGGAACTGAATGTCCTGGCGAGCACTGTCCTTGGCAAAGGTATTTAAATTTTGTAGGATCAGGCCAGGGTAGTTGTTCTGACACAGGCCAACAACTGTAGTTTTCAGCTGAAGTAATTCAGGGCATTTCCATTGCCTTCTCCAGAGCCTCACTTGCCCATCAGATGAACGCTGAGTCCAGCTCTGATCTGCTGTTTGCCAGGTGGGAAGGCTGACAGCGCTCTTTTATTTTGAAGTGAAAAAAAAAATGTAGGTGATGATGTTTTCTTAGGATTGGATTTATCTTGCCAAAGACAGGTGTCTTGAAGTCATGGAATAAGTTGCCCTCTGGAAATGCATCTCTCTGCTGGGTGTTCAGGGAGCTAAAATGACTGGCTCAGACCTGAGGCTGCCTCTCAGGTGGATAGAGTTAGGTAAGATGAATCCTGCCACGTGAAGGTATTGTGTATCAGCTCCCCCACTCCTAGATGTGCAACCAGATCACTGTAAATGTTTGTGCCGTGCTGGGAGAGACCTGGGATAGGTTCTTCACCATCTAACTCCAGCTGGAAGACAAGAATTTTGTGTTAATCTGAGGGAACAAGCCCTTGGGGTGCAGTTAACACATGGAGTATAGGATGAGATGTGCCTTTTGTGGCTTTAGATGGCAGAATGAGAGGTATGTGTTCCTGCACTTGGAATCCCAGACTGGTTTGGGTTGGAAGGAACCTCAGAGACCATCCCATTCCACCCCCTGCCATGGCAGGGACACCTTCCACTATCCCAGGTTGCTCCAAGCCTCACCCAACCTGGCCTGGAACATTTCCAGGGATCCTGGGGCACTTGTCACATTTTGGCATCAATAGAAGGAAGCAGCTCTGTCTAATGGGATTATTCCTGATGATTTTGTCATTCCAAAGTCAAAGGATCAAGTCTCACAGGTAGACACCTGTGCTTCATGGTTTGTGACTTGGGTGGTGATGATGTGGGGTTTTACCCTGGTGTAAATCTGCCACCCTCCCTGGTGGGTTGCTTCAAGCAGGAGGTTACCCAATATCAGAAAAAAAGAGAAGAATTTAAAATCAGTGTGAGTAGAGAAAATAAATTCCTCATCGGGATCAATATATCAATATGACTTTACTCAATGGCATCCAGCCCTACAGACAATACTTGGTCTCAGCAGCAATAATTAGGAGTTAGAGAACTTACTGATGACTATCTCCTGAATTTCTCGAATCTTTTGAAAAATATTACTCTTTTTTCAGACATTTGAGACTATAAAAGCTGAAACACCAGCAGATGGAGACAAACCCTGTTATCAAACCAGCCCAGTTGAGCAGGACCTGTAGGATTTGCAGCTTTTCTCCAGGAAGCTGAGGTGGAAATCTGAAGGAAGAACACCTTTTATGAAATGTTGAGTGCTATTGTTGTCTGCACATGTTTAATAACATGAACTTAGGGAGAAAAGAAGTTCTCTTAAAAAAAAAATCTCTTGGTACTAAATGCTTTTTTGGCCTGAAATAAAATGTTCCATTTATTTTTGGTGGGTTACATATACATGGGAATGTGTGCATGCATAAACCACTTCAGAAATGCAATTATGCTAACAGTTCCAAAAATTCATTTCAGATGAACAATCAGAACTTTAAAAAAAAAGTTCATACAAGTATTCTTGCCTTTTTCTGATTCTGGGTTTTTTTTCTTTTTGTGGAAGGTAAATTGCAGCTGGGCTTGACACAATAAACCTTTAGGCTTGCCCGAACTTAAACTGTGTTTTCTGGTGACTGGGATGGCTATTTAAAACTTTTAAATCAGATTGAATTATAATGGTTGTCCTCAAGTATGGTGGCAACCCAGACCTCCACAGGTAAGGTAATTTATTGCCATTTGAAAAGAAATTAAAATAATGAAGACACTGCATCATAAAAACTTCATTAAATATAAATGGCAGAAGATATTGTGCCTCACGTTGACTCATTTTGCTTTGCAGGTGAAACATGAAAAAAGTCATAAGTGGATCCAGAACCATTTTGCTTCCATGAAATGCCAAAAGAAGAAGTTTCCTTGCTGTCCATATCATCTCTTCTTTGCTGGCCAGGGAGGTTGGTTTTTTAGTCCATTGTCTTTTGCATTGGAGGTGAACTGCAGGGGTTGACACAACTGGTACGAGCAGAGCTGAGATTCAAAATCCAAACCCAACCCATGCTGTGGGGCTGTGAGGTTGTTGTCTTACCCGGAGAAAAGGTTTTGAACAGAGTGCAGACACATCATTTTAGAGCATGAACCACAACAGAAAACATGTGCAGGGGCATAGGGCTGTAAAAATCGTCCTTTCTTTAATTGACTGAATAGAAATGAATTTGTATGCCTTCAAATGCACTGCAACTGCAGATAAAACCAGCCATAAAAATCTTAGAGAGGGCTGAAGAAAGATTTTCCTTTCTTTGGAACAAATGTACTTTTGATCATTTTGACTGGTGCAAATATAGACCAGTAGGAAAAGGGGCAGAGAGGACCTTGAGAGATGATCTATCCCTCTACCCCAAGGCAAGATTTGCCAGCTCTGAGCCACTCCTGGTGACAGAAGAGTCTGTAGCTCCTTGACTAATTTATTCCAGTTCTCACCTGTCCTTCCTCTTAGGAAACGTGTCTAATGCTTGACCTATATCCTCCTTGCTGCAATTTAAACCCATTATTTCTTGTCTTATACCCAGTGGACATGGAGAACAATTTATTACCTTCCTATCTGCAACAACCTTTTACATAGTTGAAGGCTGTTATCATGTCTCCCCCTCAGTCTTTTCTTCTCTAGACTAAACAAACCCAATTCTTTCAATCTTTCCTCATAGGTCATGTTTTCTAGACCCCTGATCATTTTTGTTATGGAAATAAACATCCTTTAAATCAAGTTCTGTGAATCAATCTTGTGTGGAAAGGAAGGGAAACAGAGGGGTTAGAGTTAGTATTGGGAACAGGAATCTGGTGGTGAAAGAAGTGAATTTTCTGAGGTCTACAGAGAGTACAGCCTTCCATTCTTCTTTGGGTTTAGGAAGTGTATTGAACAAAAATTTCTTTCCTCAGCTTTCTTGGGAAACACTTTTACCTATTTGCTACCAGAAGGAAGACAGTATTTTATTTCCACAGGCTGTGAGGACAGTGGTCTCTGGAAAAGCACAGAGCAGAGTACCAGAGAGTAATTTGAAATGGTATGGTATGTTCTTCATGCAGACTTTCTAAAATCAGCTTGCCTGGAACAATATCAACCCTTGCACTCCAACAAGTAATGTAGGTCATCCCCAGAAAGTAATTTAAGAGTGGATCATAACTCCAGGACATTTAATGCAATCAGAGACTCAGCACAGAAGATGCTGATGAGTTTTTGGTTGTAAATTCTCCTTTATTACGTGAGCTGCTCAGAGAACATTGGAAATACCAGGTCAAGTGTTTCAGCTGCAAAAACCACCCAAGGCATTATCATTAGATGAGCATCCTGGTCCTTTTTGCTTTGCATCTACTGTTTTGAGGCTGAGAGAAGGTGGATCTGATGCCTCCTACAAAAGTTCCATCTATTCTGTACAATCACTATAAGCTGGATCTTGAGCACTGAAGAATCAGGGAGTTTAGCAGATCACCAACTTAAAAACTGGGGCTGCAGAAGGATCTAGGAGAAGCTCCCTGTGTTTATCCTCCTTTCCATCCTGAAAGCATCAAGGGCTAAGCAGAGGTTATTTTGAGTGTTTAACTAGACCTGGGACTCGGGAGGACTGTGCTGCTGGTGCTTCTAGGCAAGCACAGCCTGCAGCAGCTTTTTGCTTGTGGTGGTTCTGATGGTTGATGCACTGACTCACAACTTCCCTGTTCCTCAGAGGTAAGTGTGAAGCTGTGGTAAATCTAGTTTCAGATCAAAGACATGGCAGCCATGTGATGTAAAGCACTGAAACAATCACTTTTCTTTCAAAAAAACTGTTCTTCTGAAGGCTTTATGCTGGGTTCAGATATCACCTGTCTTCCCAGAGGCTGTATAAATAAGAAAGCCAGCAGGAGCACCAGGCTGCGTGCTTTGGCACTTGAGAGAAATGTTGTGTGCTCACATGTGATCCAGATTCCTCACTAATGGACACGGCCCCATTGTTCAGCTTGCAGAACAATGAATCTATAAACAGGGGACATCGTAAAATTTTAGAGAGAGCTGAAAGTCCAAGAGCATCTGAAGCTGAGTGCACTGATGCACCTCGAAAAAGAGTTCAGGAAGATATAAGAGACAGAGTACAAGAGCCACAGAAAGGCAAGTTTCAGTCTTGTGGAGGACATGCTGACAAGGTGACAGGTTTCCTGCTAGCTAGCATGTGCTTTGTGAAGAAACTTCCCCAGTGTTCTCTCACTGGGAACAACACTGATTTGGCCTGCCAGACATGTTACATTTCAGGCCTTGTCTGATCAAGATAGCTGAGAGTTCTAACACTTCAGCAGAGGTCCAAAATAAACATGGTGCAGTGAGGAAAAATGCCTTTTGCTCTGTTTACTCTCCCAGTTTACTGGGAAAGTTCTTCCATTTGCTGCCTGACCCAAAGGTAAAGGTTGGCTTGCCCTCCAGAGCCAGACTCATCCTCTGAGCAAAGTGAGGGATGTCAGGGACAAAACTTTGGCTGAAGTGAGACAGGTTTGGTCCTGAGATGCCAGTAAGCACATCCATTCCAAAAAGGAGTTTTAGTTTGATTAGACTGATCATCCTGATGGAATGGTATTGTAGTATTAGCCAAGGAAAGGTTTTAGATATTCTTATTTTTACAAATGTCTGAGAAACTCTTCCCTCAATTAGCTGTAAATGGTGTTGTAACAGAATCAGTCTGAAAGCCACTACAGACAGGCTTCCAGCATCAGATACAATACTAAAAGTTGCACTTTTGAGATGGTCTCCATGTAATTTCTCCCATATGGGCCCTAAAACCCCAGATGCTCTAAGAAGTGTTTAGGGCCCTGTAAGACACAAGGCCGTCACTAATTAGCAAAGACCCCAAGCACGTGTTTAACTTTAAGCATGTGCTTTTCTTTCCCAGGAGTCCATAGAATTAAGGACTTTAAGTGAGTGGGTTTAGGGATATGCTTAAAGCTAAGCACGTGTTTAGTTGCTTTCTTGTGCTCTGGCTTTATTTGTTTTTACAGGAATAAGAGAAATGAAAGATCTTATTACAGATCAAACACAAATAAATGTCCAAGACACAGCAGGGAGGCTTTAGGTCTTGGTTTGGAGCCCAGTGAAGTCAATGGAAAAACACCCCAACACCTCAGCGGACTTTGGAGCAGAGTCCTCAGAGGATCGATGAAGAACCCACTGCAGAAACCTGTTGAATGCCTCATGTTTCCCTGCAAGGTTCCCTTATCTTGTATCCAGATGTTGCTAACAAGGGTTTTTATTAGCTGCTGAGAAGTACAAGGGCAGCAGTTTTTCAAGTCCTAAAATCATGCACATATAGATGAAATAGAAACAGTTTGTGCTGCACTAGCAATTGTGGTCTGTGGAGCTGTGAGTGTATTTCAAAAGTTCTCCAGTTCTTATTATAGAATCCTAGAATGGTTTGGGTAGGAAGGGACATTAAAGACCATCTTGTTCTACCCCCTGCCATGGACAGGGACACTTTCCACTATCCCAGGTTGCTTCAAGCTCTGTCCAGCCTGGCCTGGAACACTTCCAGGGATGGGGCAGCCACAGCTTCTCTGGGCCTCCCCACCCTCACAGGGAAGAATTTCTTACTAATCTCTTATCTGACCCTGCCTTCTGTCAGTTTAAAGCCATTCCCCCTTGTCCTGTCACTCCATGTCCTTGAAAAAAAAAAACATGTCTTGGTCCCACTGATCTCAAAGTGTTTGCTCTGTCTTTCATGCAGTGCAGTGAGGCAAGTGTTGTCACACAGTTCCTAGGGAAAATGTTGCATCTTTGTAGAGGGAGAGGTTTACACAACAGGAAGAGCAGGTTCCTTTGAATAGCATTTCTCTTTGCTGCCTTTAGATCTCTGCAGTGTGCACAGCAACACCTGACTTACTCATTTGGATTCTCCTTTTAGGCATGCAGGGAAAGAGCCCTGCTTGAGAACAGTCTCATCTATTTTTGATGTTCATTTCAGGATGATGCTGAAGACGTCTCTGTTTGATCAGTTGAATTTCCACCCATACAGCTGGATTTTTGTCCTTTGGTTGAGGCTGGAGCTTTGCTTACTTCTTCAGAGACTGCCCTAACCAAGGTCAGCAGAACTGCCTGAGCCACCAGCCATCACCCAGCAGGAAAAATGATCATGTGCTGTCTTGCCAGGCTTGTTATGAGGGCAGGTGTCATTAGAAGGTGTTTCTGCCTCCTCCTTCTCCTCCTCAGAAGTCATTTGGGTCACAGCAGCAGAGCCATGGGACAAGCTTTGTCCAGGCTGGGGAGCAGAGTGCCCACCTCGAGTCTCTGCAGAACGGGTAAGCAGTTAACCCTTGCTGAGCTGCTGTTGCTTCCTCTGCTGTTATTACCTGTGTTTACCAGGTCAGACTGACACTGGCGTGCAGGGATGTGCCATGGCCACATCAGAGCACCCAGCCAGAGTCTCAGGAGGGTGGTTTGGCTGCCAGGATGTGCTGATGTCACTGCAGTGCCTGTTTTTGCCTGTCTTTGCTGGGTCAAAGTGACACTGATCCACCACGATGAGTTATGGTCACACCTTCACTTAGCTCTGTCACCACAGGCCTTGCTGTCCCATCAACAAAAAACTTCTGGTGGCACCCACTGGGAGAAGCTCTGAGAATTGGTGTGCTGGGAAAGGGTCTTGTACCAACTGCTTGCACAAGGGAGTTGTACTGTTCAAAGTTTCATGGAGTAAAGGAGAATAAAGTGATATTTGCAGTTTGGATGCCCACTGGGTGAGCCCCACAAAATCCTTTTGATGTTATATTCATGTTTGGTATCTTGACCTTTAACTGAGATCTCGTTTTAAGAAAAACTGCCAATATTCACCAAATTCTGGTGCAAAAATGCAACAACAAAATGTTGGACCTGCTCTTTCTCCTCCTCAAGGCTCAGAGATTGCAGTGAATAGAATTTGAAGCATTTTTTTCCAGTAACACTAAAAAATAGTATGGCTATTAAATATGCATTTCTGTTGAGTGCCAAGAGCTGTCCTTTTCTTTCCAGCCATTTCACAGAACTGGAAGACACAAATCAATAGGTAAATGTTCAGTACTAGTAGTCTAATTATTATTTCTACTTTTCTCATGGTTATAATGATAGGAAACATTTTGTACTTGCTCCCTGGAAGAATTATTTCTTCTACCTAGTCCCTGTCTTCAATATTTGTAGCCCCCTGAACAGAATCTGCACTCTTTAGTAGCGTTAAAAAAAACCCAAACCACCCATTGTCTTGAAAGGAAAATGTGAACTTCTTCAACGAGGGCAAAAATACTTCTGTTGCTTAAACGTAGGTAATTAGACTGAGGACTTTCTCCAAAGTAAACCCTGACAATCTAACAATAATCTTTGGCTTTTGCACTGCATAGAGTTTCTCTTACATTGTTAAATGCATTCCATGTTTCAGTAAATGACACCAGGCTCACCAGCAGTGAGTGAGTGATTAGTTTATCATCCTCTTAGTGCAGCCATCTAGATCTTTAACTCTTTAAGCAGTGACATTTAAGTCTTGAGAACACCCAGGATCATGCCTGAGGCTTTAGGCATTTTCAATTCAAGCAAATCTTGGATATCTTGTGAAAATGAAGAGAAGAAAGTAGGTGCTTGCATTCTGATAACACTTTAAACAAGCCAGGTAAGGTAAATTGCAAATAAACATCTTTTTTTCACCTTTTAAAAAAATTCTTATTTTTATTTCTTTTATCTAGAGGATGCCAATTCCTCTCTCCTGGGACCACTTAGGTCATTAGGTGAGCAGCATAAAATTACAGGGAGAAAATCTTAACAGCGTACAAAGAGACTGAAAGGTGACAAATCTACATTTCCTAAGATCCAGGGATGTGAGGTAGTTTTTTGCTTTGGTTGTTTTTTTTTTTTTTTTTGTTTTTTTTTTTTTTTTTTTTTTTTTTTTTTTTTTTTTTTTGTTTTTTTTGGCTGGATTTACAATTCATCTCTCATGGGGCAGTAGAATGAACAGTTTTACAGAAGATTTTATTATAACAAAAAAAAATTATGAGCTGTAACATACTGTACCAATTCTCTTGTGCTGAAATCTTGCTCTAGCAGGGACATGTAAGTACACAAAGCTTGGTAGCAACAAAAGCCTTTGGAGAATGGAGGGCTTCTACTTTGGAAAAGAAAGGTGCAGGAGGATTTTCAGACAGAAGGGAAGGACTTTGACCTGTGAGCTGCTGTTCAGCATCATGGATCTTCATCTATCATCTGATCCTGCTCAGTAACGCGAGCCAGATCACTGTGTGTGCCCTCTGCCATGGGAGACATGGAGCTGCTCACCCCACAGACACAAAGAGCTTTGGGAGCTCTGTTGCTGGGAAGAGTTTGAAATGTACGAACAGAGCATTTACGTGCCTCAAGCAACAGAACAGAGCCCAGCCTTTAGTTAGTTTTTGTTTTAAAAATGCCTTTTGTACTCTCCAACCATTTTGGGTTTGAGAATTTTTTTTTTTTTTTCCAGACTGGACTTTGAGTTTTGCTGGTTTGGGTGAAAGGATTTTTTGCCCAGCAGGGCAAGGGTGATCCTGTGTGGAAAGGGAAGGGATGATGCTGGGTGAGGTAAATTCCCTGCATTCTGGAAAGGGTTGAGAGCAGATTGGGAGTTACTCTGAGACACTGGAGCTGTGCACCTCCTGCAAGCATAGGTAACTGCTTAGGTCTCCAAAGTTCTGGTGACTCTTGCTCAGCCTTCAGGTTGTAGCCATTCTCAAGCCCATAGATTCATTCAGGAATCTGCTTCCAGTCCCTCTCCTTCATCAGAAAACACGATGGAAGTGATCCAGTTGTGCCATCCATGTCAAGGCACCTCCTGCAGTGGGCTCATCCTGGGCTCCTGGTGGCTTATCAGTTGGAGAACCTGTGAAAAAGGAATGGTGGCTGTTCTGGGGGCAGCCAGTGGTCCCAAGAGAGGGAAACAAATCGCACAACAGATTTGCAAGTCCAAGCTGTCCTTGTGGCACCACTCTGAGAGAGATTCTGTCAATCCCACCTTGCTATTTTGTGCTTTGGGTCTATGGTTTGTCTCCACAATTCCTGACTCAAGTCAATACTCATGGACTCTAAGTCCTCTTTGACCTTCTCATTTTATCCTCTGCTCTTCAAACATCTGCCTTAACCCACTTCATTTTCATCCTGCAATCCCTGAAGCCCCAGCACCACTGAGCATCCCCTCAGCCTGGGCTGGGGGGGATGGGCATCGGGATTCCTGCCCCACTTTGCACCTAGAGCTATGTAGGGAAACAGTGATGGGAGATAAAATGATTTGCTGAGGCCTCTGGAGACAGGACAGGTGACTTTTTGGCAGCCATGGAGTAACCTCAGTGTTGGGTCTTTGTGAGGAACGTTTGTGAGCTGATGCCAGTTTTACAAATGACGTTTCACATTTGCTTTTTGCAATATTTCTTCGAACTGGGGTGTGGTGCTGCATACAATACAATTCTGAGGCTTGCTGCTCTATCAGGTATGTGTACAGAGGGTGGGAAAAGGCAGCAGAGTCAGCAGGACAGAGGTGGAACAAGCAGGAATGCAGGGTGAAACCAGGGGAACGAACAGGTCCTCAGGGAATCTGTTCTAACTTAGTTCTGCTTTCCCTGACTCAAAGAGTAACTCCAGTGTGCCCAGAGGGCTGGTACAGGGAGATACCAGCCTTATGCTAACTCCAGATCCTGCACAAGTAGAAACTGCTGGGCCAGACCTCCATCCTGAGACTTAGGCTCAAAAATCTACTTTTAAGCCTATTTCTCTTCATGTCTGGGTGATGCTGTGCTCCTGGAAGGTGCATCATTCTGGGTTGTCACTGTAGACCAGTGCAGGTCTGTCATAACACCTTGGTGCCTCTGGCTCCAGTCCTGTTTTCTAGAATTGCACTTGGCCTTGCCTTGGCCCTTTGCCCAGACTGAATCTGCCTTCTTGGTTTTCACTTCTTTCCCATATCGGTTTTCTCTCCTATTCTGTCTTCCTGCTGATCCTCTGGGTCTGTAAACCCTCAGCCCAGGTGGGCCTCTGTGCAGGTGAGCACCCCCTCACTTCCAAGGCCCCTTCATAAGCAAGAAAGAGATACGAGATTCCTCCAGACTCTTTCCTTTTTTGCCATTTCTCTTTTCCCCCTCTTCAAACTGACTTTTAGATATTCCTTTTCTAAAAGTCCCAAAGTCCCTCTTCTCTCTTTTTTTCTTTTTTTTTTTTTTTTTTTTTTTTTTTTGAGTCAGTTCCTCAGCTTTATCCCTCTGTAAGCTATTTGGTGGCTGATATTTTAGGAAATAGAAAGGCTGGTTTGCCTGTGGGATCGCACACGCACGGAACGCACGTACGACGCTGGTTTGCCCACATCGTTTGGATAAGGTATCAGAGAGGACAGACTGTCTTTGCATTGAAACCTGCAGGTCAAGAAATTGGCCTCCCTTCAGTTCACAGCCCTCGTGGCTGCCAGCCAGTAATGTAAAGCCCTGATGAGTATTTCTGGAAAACACTGGAAACCCACCTCTGACTACAATGTGTTTAATCTCTCATTTCCAGGCATAGTCGGTTTTGCTTCTTCCCTTCTTCCTCCTATTCTTCTCCTTCTTCTTTTTCTTCTCATCCTTCTTCTCCTTCTTCTTCTTCCTCCTCTTCTTGTGCCATGGGTGACAGGTGAATCACCCGGTGTCTCTCCAGTGATGGACAGGGCAGCAGCACTTTTGTTCCATGTGCTGTAAATCAGAGATCATACAGGGTCTCCATGTCCTGTTATTCCTCCAGTATTTTCCCAGGGTTTGGAGTCCCACTGAAAGGGTTTGAAAGACTTTTGTGTGTTGGGTTGGAATTTGAGGACCTATTCAGAAGAAATGTTTTTTTTGGTTTTTTTTTTAATTTATCTCTGACAATGGCGCAAAATGCTCTTGTTCGTCCAGAAAGGAGGCTCTGACCTGCTTTTAATTCTAATTGCCTCCTTTCCCCATGTTTTTTAATTACTCTTCTCTGTTTAATATACTCTTAACCACTTGGATAAAATAGATTCCTGATGATTCAGTCACTGCCACAGAAGCACAAAGCTGAACCTAGACCTTCTGAAGTCCAAATCAGGTCCTACATCACTAGGACAACCTTCCTTTAGGCATCCCAGTACTTGCAGCTCTGCACCTAATCTGTGGCCTTTGAAATTCCCAGGTTGCTAAAGGCATCCTTCGGGCTGCTGAGTCAGTGTCTGTACATGATGGAAGCAGGGAAGAGGAGAACAGATACTTGCTTGTGCAGAAAAGAGCCAAAAATGAAATCAGGTTTCAGTGCTCTTGACACAAGCTGTGCCCCCACTCAAGTATTTTTTGGTCGTGGCTGTTTGGGAGAGAAAGTGAGCTTTGTTTCTGCTTACAAGTGGTTTTTTTGCTGCCCCACAAAGAAGCAGAGCAGGTAAAACTACGCAAGAATGTCTCTAATTGAAAATAAACCCAGCTAACACCTCACTCCTTAGCTTGCTTGATCAATAATGGAACAGAGAGCCTTGCCGTGCTAGGCTGGAGTAGGTCCTGCTGAAAGGTTTGTCAGGAAGGACTGCAGCTGTGTCAGATTTAGGTTGGATTTCAGGAAAGGCTCTTCCCCCAGAGGGTGCTGGCACTGCCCATGCTCCCCAGGGAATGGGCACGGCCCCGAGGCTGCCAGAGCTCCAGGAGTGTTTGGACAATGCTCTCAGGCACAGGGTGGGATTGTTGGGGTGTCTGTGCAAGGCCAGGAGTTGGACCCAATGATCCTTGTGAGTCCCTTCCAGCTCAGGATATTCCATGACAGAATGAGCAGGAGCCTTTCTGTCAGAAACCATCTTTTCAGTGTCACGTGACTGTGGGAGCTCGTGCTCTGCTCACACACACCCTGTGTAAGTTTATTCAGTGAGCACTTTCTAAGAATGATGATTAATTGTGAGTATGAACCTTGTCACCAGGCAACTGGCACAAACGAGCCCCACCAGTTTGTTATTGCTGGAGATGGAGGCCACAGGGCATAGCCATGTTTCCCAAGAGGGAATCCTAGGCAGGATCCTCTCTCTCTGCTTTCAAGTGAGGATGTTCACATGAATGAACTCAAAATTCATCCATGTGCTGACATTTCCCAGAACTTGCTATAGCACCTACCAGTAAAGTCCTTTGCTGTTGCTAAAAATCCAGTAGAGCTCATGTGAATTATTTCTGCAGCAGTTGTCCTGCTCTGCTTATTTACACCTTGTAGTAGTGATTGAGGTCATTAAAGCTTCTGCTGGCAGCAGATCTCAAGCTGCAATTAAAGGACAAAGACAAATGTCGGCACCCGGGAGGTGCGACGTGGTTGTGTGGAATTGCAGATTTTGGCAGCAAGGGAGAGTGAAATATCAGTAACAGCAGAACTCAGACAAAGCCACATCTCAGGGCTAGAGACACGTGGAGTGGTTTGTAAGGTCAGGGAGCTGCCAGCCCTGTGCCATTCTCCAAAAGCTTTCATCAGATCCAAAAGGAATCTGCTGATCTCCGGTAGCCATGTGGTTGGACAGTGCTTGTTAGGAGACTGATGGTCTTTGTTAGTACCAGCCACAACTGCAGAGCAGGAGGAATGAACTCTTCATCTTCTGGAGGTCCTCTTTGCTTCTCAGGGATGAGGTGAGAGCTTTGATGGAGTGGGGAGCAACAAAGTGCAGAAGCAAATGTGGGCTAAAGGCAGCGATTCTTTCCAAAAGCTGGATGAGATCAGTGCATGTTCTTCTTGTAACATCCCTCGAGGAAACCCATTGATGTGGAGATGATTTTACAACAGATGTGTTTCTAACACAG
This sequence comes from Vidua chalybeata, assembly GCF_026979565.1. Taxonomy (NCBI): domain Eukaryota; kingdom Metazoa; phylum Chordata; class Aves; order Passeriformes; family Viduidae; genus Vidua; species Vidua chalybeata. The sequence goes on along the minus strand of NC_071535.1, from coordinate 3,071,040 downwards.
CTCAGGGGAATTTTAACAACAGGCCATTAAAATGGCTCTCCCTTTATTTTATGAGTCGTGTTGTTGAAGCACTTCCCTAATCATGGAATCATAGAAATGTTAAGGTTGGAAAAAACCTCCAAGGTCGTTGGGTCCAACCTTTGGCCATTCACCACCTTCCCAAGCAGACCAGAGCACTGAGCTGTTTTTTGAACACCTCCAGGGATGTTGATTTCATTCCCTCCCTGGGCAGCCCATTCTGTGAAGAAATTCTTCCTGCTGTCCAGCCTGAAAGACCCAGACCTCTGAGTTTTGAGGCCCAGCATCTCTAAATGAACAATATTTAGCGGCAGAGACCTCACACTCTCACAGCAGAAGGCAGAGAGTATGAACAGCAAGGGGTAACTTTTCTAGCCTTGCTCACTCTTGGGCATCTGAAAAGTGACAAAGGGAATGAGTCAAGTAACAGCAACTTAAGATTCACCCTGCGTGGGACAGCCAACCTTTTAATAGCATTTTCAAAACAATAAAAATCATCCTTCAAGACTTAAAAATAGAAAAGAGCAGACAATCCTACTGTTTCGACTGCCTTGTGTCTGATTACCAAAGACTGCCTTTTTAGAACTGCATTATTTCAATGTTCCCACACAATGTTTTTGTAGGGATTTGTAAAAAAAAAAAAAAAAAAAAACAAAAAAAACCAAAAAAAAACCCTGTTTGAAATAAAAGAGCAGTGCTGAAACTGATTCTCCTCTTAGCTCAGGAGTGGTTCTAGACGTGGTCCTGACACCTCAGCAGAGACACTTTAATGTAAAGAAGAAATAAATTCCAAGTTGGGCCAAGTTCTGTGTTATAGGAGAAGTATGAATTCATTTATTCAGGAGGAGGCAGAATATTCTGGTAGAACAGGCCAGCTCTGAAGCACTCAGAGAAATCATGAAAATCTCAGAGTGGTTGTAAAAAATGTTCCTTTTGCCATTCAAGCAGCTGCACTTGTTTTTACCGGTCGGCTCTTTAGTGAAGAGCTACTTTTGAAAATGTAATCCCTTGGAGTTGTTTGCTCAGTTCCCTTTGTTTTAATTGACAAGCTTAGGCAGTTGAAAGGAAAGGGTAGGAGGGAATTGATTTTAGCACACTTATGGGCATCTCCTCCTGTAACTCATGTCATTAAAATGTCTCTTACATAGACATTTATTTATTTATTTATGGTTTTAGGCTTCTTTCTGCTCAAGCAAAAATCTGGTGAGGCAAGTTATTTTTGTTGTTGTTGTTGTTGTTTTTCTTTCTTTTTTGTTTTTCCCAAGGCAGGTTGTTTGCAGACTTTAGAGCCCAAAAAGGTGCAGCTGCTCTAAAAATAACACAGGATCCAAGAACTGGTTTGGGAAGGTCTGAGTCCAGAGGCATCTCCTGAAATGCTGCCATTAGAGGAGAAGTTTCCCTTGTAAACAGAGCTGGCCTAATTTCTAGAGGTGCTGAACATCGACCTGCAGTGCTTGCTGGTAGGTCCTGAGCACACAAAACCTGGAAATGGGTCAGATGTGAGTGGCTGGGATTTTATCACAAGCATGTCTGGGCAAACCCACAATTATCGGGTTGAAACAAAACTGAGCAAATAATTGCCCCTCAGCTCCTGACCCCTGTGAGCAGAGCTGGGCTCTGGGGCTCCAGGACACCTGCCAGCTCCTGGGCTTCTCGCTGCCACCAGCAGTCTGCTGTCACAGCCAAGGTCTGCACGTGATGGATCACCCCTTGGTCTGGCCAGCCTTTGCAGGGTGATGTCCCCAACGCCCCAAAGCTTTGCTTCCAGAAGAGACCAATGGTTTTGCCACCCAGGTGCAGAGATTCCCAGAAGGTTTTTCACAGAAGACAGAGAGGAAAAAACCTGGCAGCAGATCCCTTAGTCAGACTGGGACTGGGTCACAGGCAAGACCACCATCGATTCCCCCATCACCCATGTGAGGTGTGATTAGGGGAGCTGAGCCTTGCGTTGAGTGGAGACACAATATTCTCTGCTTTTGATGTGCTGGATCTTTAATGTTGCATCTACCGCTGAATTAAGCAGTGTTTGCTTTTCAAACCTTCCACATTTGTATTTTTAGCTCCGTTTTGGCATCACTTTTTTGGTTGGAATATATAACACACTGGGTTGTTTAGTGTGCCTGGACCGAGTTCAGCCGATGTGTAACTCCACGGGCTGGAGCAGAAGCTCTGTTCAAGGTGAATTACGCTCTATGGGGCCAAGGAAATACAGCTTCTGTAGAAAGGCAGCCCAGCTCCTTCAGTAAACGCTACACTATTTCCATCCATGGTTATTCCTTTGTGGTTTGGGTTATGTATTTACATTTTACGGAATAAATACTACAGCTTTCCCCATGACTAACACTTAGTAACCAGGGAGCTACTCAAATACGCTCTTGCCTCCTACGAGACCCCAAACCACACTGCTCTGCCCTGGCTCTCTGGCCCCAGCTGGCCACCTCCTCGCACAGGGGCACGGTTAACCAGCGTTACATAAGCAATTTTTGGGATCTCAGCTTAACGGGATGGCTGAGGAGGGCAGGCACTGGACGCCATGCGACCGAATTCCACCAGGACAAACATTTCCAGCGCGGCCATTCTCTGATCCTTACAAAACCCGAGTGAGGTCTTCAGACAAAGAGAGGAACATATCCCACAAAGAGGGAGCTGGTTGCTTTTCCCAGTCCAGAGGTCTGTTTTAGGAACAGCACTATACAGGCCCTCATGTAAACTTTGTTTATAGACTGGAGTATTTTCAATGAAAATGTTATTTAACTTAAAAAAAGTTGCACAGCAGCTACTCCCAAAATTGTTTTTCCTTGTTAAGAATAACACACAGTGTGATACATTTGAAATGGTGATAGCAATATTTCACAAATTTTGATGGATTCATAGTCCAAATACCTTGCTAACAGATGTTTCTTTTAAACCCGGAGTGGTATAGGAATAACTCAGAGATATTACAGTGTCAGCACTGCCTTTTATCTGTGCGTGTCCTTTCGGTGACATCCCTGGGCTTTTCTAATGCATGGGTCAGGTCTGAGCTTAAAAAAAAAAAAAAAAGTGAAATATGAAAAGAAGGCGTCTGTGATGGTGTGTGAGCTCTGGGGCAGCGCTGGGAGGACACCAAGGCACTGGTGTGGGTTTGCTGCACTCAGGCACAGCAGCCCCGTGGTTTGTGGCCACAGTCATCGTTTCTGAGCTGGTTTTTGGTTGTGGTTAATTGATGAGCTTAGGAGTTCCCATGGCCACTCCATGACCACATCTTTTGGTCTCATAAATTAACTGTGTTCTCACTGTGGGTGACAGTTTGCCCAACACAAAGGGATACTCCAGCAGGGCAAAGGGACAGATTTTAATGCCCTGGTGGAGCTGGCTTAATTTACCATGGGGTTGCTCAGTCTACTTCATGTCTCTAAAGGATGGTGCATCTGTCACACTTCCTTCAGAGGGTTTTCCCCCAGAGTTGCTTTCTCCACACTGTGTTTATACATCACCCCCAGTAGGTCAGAGAATCACAGAATAGCCTGAGCTGGAAGGGATCCAAAAGGATCACCAAGTCCAAATCCTGGCCCTGCACAGGACAGCCCCAAGAATCTCACCCTCAGTTGCCTGAATGAGTTGTGTCCAGTTAATGTGTGCCAATGGTAAACCAGTTTGTCCCAAACACCCTCCTGGGAGCAGCCTCAAGCCTTGGAAAGTCTGGTTCTTATTCTCAGCCCAAAGCTGGTCCAGAGCAATTCTGGGTTTGAACTGCGGGGCAGGGAGCATCCTTCCTCCCGGAGACCCCTGTCCGTATGTCTCTGGGGCCGCCAGCTGTGGCCGTCCACAGCCCGTGCGGGCCCGGGAAGGCGCCTGCTGCACACCTCGGTGGGGGTCCGGGAACCCGGCCTGGAGGGGAGAGGGCTATTCAGGCAGCCAGGGAGAAGGATGAGAAAATCTGGAGCATGAGAGGGAATCCAGGGCAGGCACTGGGGATAACCCCCGGTGCTGGCAACGAGCTCCCAACCGCCGGGACGGGACCCTCGGGGCTGGCGGGTGGTGGGAGCACAGGAGAAACCCGCGCTCTGCCGCCGTGCCTCTCCCCGCGCAGCTACTTCTGGTTCCCAAGCTCTCCCTCCCTCCTCGTCGGGGAACAGCCGACCAGAGTTTCCCGAGTTTCCCGTCCCGAATCTCCCTTCCCAGCCCCGTCCCTCGGGAAGCACCGCAGATCCCGCTCCCCGCGGTGCCCCGACCTCCCCGGGGACCCCGCCCCGGCCGTGCGGGGACAGGGCGGGGCGGGAGGGTCCCCCGGGGATGCACCTGAGCGGCGCGGGGGATCCCGGGGGCACCGCTCCGACCCCGTCCCGCGCCCCGAGGGTCCGAGCGCGGCCGCTCCGCCGGGGGTCCCCGCGCTCCCCCCGCTCCCCGGGCGCTGGCGCGGGCGGCGGAGCGGCCAGGGCCGTCCCCCGCGGGGCCGGGCCGGGCCGGGGGCGGGCCGGGGGCGGCGGGCCGGGCCGGGCCGGGCCGGGCTGGCGGCGAGCGCGGCTCCACGTGACTGCGGGGCCGGCAGAAAACCGGGGCCGGCGGCGGCGGCGGCCGCACTGCGCCGGGCGGCGATCGCGGGAGGCGCTCGGCAGCCGCTGCCCCGGGGCTTTCGGCGCGCTGGGTCCGGGCTGGCTCTCCAGAATCATGGACTGTGCTGATATGCCTTGCTTGCTGTCAGTGAGTACAGCCCTCTTCTTCCTCCGCCTCGCTCCTCGCTTTTTGTTTTCATCGCAGGGCTTTATTTTTTTTTTTTATTTTTTTTAAATTTATTTTTTTAAGACAAACTTTTTGTTGTTCTTATACCGGCGTCCCCTCCCGGGCTCCGGCGGCGGGATTCGAACCGGAGGCTGCAGAGCGCGCCGAGCCGCGCGCCCCTTCCTTCCCCGCCGGGCGCCGCCGCCGCTGCTCCCGCTCCCGTCCCGTCCCGTCCCGGCGGGGCAGCGCGGCCGGGATGCGCCGGGAACCCGCCTGCCCGAGGGGGCTGCGGGGCTGCGGACAGCCCGGGCACGGCGGGCCGGTCCCTGCCGGCCGGGGCGCGCCGGCTGCCGCTGGAATGGGGGCTGCTCCCCGTGTCCTTTTGCCATTTATTATTACTATTATTACTACTATTATTATTATTTTTAAGTTTATTCGGAAGAGGAGGGGGGTTTCGCTTCTCATCCTGACTTTCCTTCTTGTTTGTTGTCGTATTTTTTACACCCCAGAGACACCATGATTCCTGGTAACCGAATGCTGATGGTCATCCTACTATGCCAAGTCCTTCTAGGAGGTACTAACCATGCTAGCCTAATCCCTGAGACCGGCAGGAAGAAAGTGGCAGAGCTTCAGGGACAAGCCGGATCCGGACGCCGCTCTGCCCAAAGCCATGAACTCTTGCGGGGTTTCGAAACAACTCTGCTGCAGATGTTTGGGCTCCGAAGGCGGCCTCAGCCCAGCAAGTCAGCCGTCATTCCTAGTTACATGCTGGATCTCTATCGACTCCAGTCCGGAGAAGAGGAGGAAAGCCTCCAGGAAATTAGCCTGCAGTACCCTGAGCGATCGACCAGCCGGGCAAACACCGTGAGGAGCTTCCACCATGAAGGTCAGTGATGGGAGGCGGTAATTTCCCAGCCCCGGTAGCGATCGGGATTTCCTTGCGTTTGGAAGCTCACAAATGCCTTTAGAAGCAGGACGTGCCCGGCCCTAAATTTATGGGAGGAAAACCACCCCCCCCAGCCTGCCGTGTGTGGGTGACAGGCGTGCTGCTCGCTATTTTTTCCTGCATCCTGTGCTTAACCCGAGCTTGACCATATTTTGAAGTGCTTTTGCTTCTGTTGACAACAGTGAGTTTCCTTCGGTGCCTCTGCCTCGGGGTCACTGCCTGGGCTCGCGTGGATTTAATGGCTCTGGATCGGATGCGGGAGTAAAGCGAGGGCGGGATCTCGCCCCTGGAGTGTTTCTTTTGAACTATCAAAGCAATTGCTGACTGCTTTTACTCTTAAGGAAAAAAAAAAAAAGAAAAAGAAAAAAAAATCCCCCCAAACCCCGACTCGAATTTAATACTTACAGCTGTGTGTTTATAAGGTTTATTCAATAGACCCTTGTAATCTGATCCAAATGTTTCCTAGCGGATGTTTCTTTTCCAAAGTAAATCTGAATTATTAATCCAGCCGCATCATTACTGCGTTGGAATTTGCTTCTCTTTCTCCCCCTGCCCCCCGTAACAAGGCACCTCTGTGCTCCGTGGCGCCGCATCTCGCCGGGGAGATGATTTTGGAGAGACTGAGGGAGGAAAAGCTAAAGGGAAAAAGTCTCCCTGAACGGGGAGGCGAGATGGGAAGGGGTGGAGTGCTCGAGGCGCGGGTGAGCCAGCGGTGCCGGGGCAGGAGCCGCTCCCGGCGCGGCCGGGAGGGATGCGTGGGGGAGCGGAGAGGAGCCGGTGGCTGCCGGGCAGGTGAAGCGTGGGTGTGAGCTGTGGCTGTGCCGGGGCCGTGTGCCCCGAGGCTGGCGTGCTCTTGTTTGCTTGTCTTACCTCTTCCCCCCCATCCCGGCTCTCCTCCAGAGCACCTGGAGACCGTCCCGGGTCCCAGCGAGGCGCCCCGGATCCGCTTCGTCTTCAACCTCAGCAGCGTGCCGGAAAACGAGGTGATCTCCTCGGCGGAGCTGCGGCTGTACCGGGAGCAGGTGGAGGAGCCGAGCGCGGCGTGGGAGAGGGGCTTCCACCGGATAAACATTTACGAAGTGATGAAGCCGCTGTCGGAGCGCGCCCAGGCCATTACGCGCCTGCTGGACACGCGGCTGGTGCACCACAACGTGACGCGCTGGGAGACCTTTGATGTGAGCCCGGCCGTGATCCGGTGGACCAAGGACAAGCAGCCGAACCACGGGCTGGTGATCGAGGTCACCCACCTCCACCACGCACAGACTCATCAGGGCAAACACGTCAGGATTAGCCGATCTTTACCTCAAGGGCGTGGGGACTGGGCGCAGCTCAGGCCGCTCCTGGTCACTTTTGGGCACGACGGGCGAGGCCACGCGCTGACCCGCAGAGCCCGCCGGAGCCCCAAGCACCAGCGTTCCCGCAAGAACAAAAAAAACTGCCGCCGCCATGCCCTCTATGTGGATTTCAGCGACGTGGGCTGGAACGACTGGATCGTGGCGCCCCCGGGGTACCAGGCGTTTTACTGCCACGGGGACTGCCCCTTCCCTCTGGCCGACCACCTCAACTCCACGAACCACGCCATCGTGCAGACGCTGGTGAACTCCGTGAACTCCAGCATTCCCAAGGCCTGCTGCGTGCCCACGGAGCTCAGCGCCATCTCCATGCTCTACCTGGATGAGTATGACAAGGTGGTCCTGAAAAACTACCAGGAGATGGTGGTGGAGGGGTGCGGGTGCCGCTGACCCCCTTCCCCGCCGCCCTCTCCTCCCCTTCTCTCTCCCTCCCGTCCCACCCCAGAACTGCTTGCTATAGCTGGACTCTTCTCTAAACTAAACGTTCACCTTGACCTTATTTATGACTTTATGTGCAAATGTTTTTGACAATAATGATCATATATTTTGACAAAATATATTTATAACTACATATTAAAAGAAAAAAATAAAATGAGTCATTATTTTAAAGGTAAATGCATTTTGTGTCTCGCCTCTCAGGGTGCTGCTGAGGCTGTGCTGGCTGGGAGTGCAGCTGGGAGTTTATTTTGTCTCCTTATCTTTTTACCCCCCTCCCTCCTTCTCCACTCCTTTCCCCCCCACCCTCTTTTCACTTAAAGGCTTTGCACATTTTAGTCTTTCTATTTCTCGCCGAGGTACCGCGGATCTCCTGGTGCTGGGGCTGTGCCACGTGGGAGATGAGGGTCCCTGGAGATTTAAGAGCTGCTGGGAATAGAGCCGACCTTGCTAACCTGGCCCAAGCCTTTCCAAAGCAACCCACCAAAAATGCATTTGAAAAGAAGGTGAAGATTTACCTGAGGGCTTTATGCTAAACCCGCTGGGTTTTATACCCTTCCTCTGACTTCAGGATTCCCCAGGTTTTAAAACTATTAACATTTTCCCCCCCTCCTCCCCTCCCCACTGGAGATTGGGAAGCTTCAAAGGTTTCCACAGGTCCTTTGAAGATCAAATCACTCCATTACAATGCCAAAAAAAGAAAAAAAAATATCTGGAGCAGTTAAATATGTGTTAGCTAATAGCTACCTGTGCTGTGTCCTTTCTAAATTGCTTCCGAGCAGGAAGGTGATTGGAGGCGAGCAGGTACAGTTGGAGGTATCCAAAGCCTTGAAAACCCTGCCTCAAATGCATTGGAGGGGCTGTGATTGCCTTGGAAAATAGGGGGCTGTGCCTGGGATGGGTGGTGTGGGACCATCGTGGGAGTGGGGAAGGGACAGCTGGGTAAAGGGTGCGTGATGCTTTCTTTTCCTTTTTAAAAATTTTTTTCTTTCTTCTTTTCCTTTAATGATTGAAGCTTTCCAACCCTCCGAAAGGGGCAGCTTAGTTGAAACCAATAAAAACCGGAGCGGAAAGCTTGCCAAAAGCTTTGGCTCCCTGAAGAGTGCAGGTGGAGAGAGGAGATGGGAGCTGCAGGGGGGGAGGAGAGCGTGGATCTCTTGGAAAGAAAAATCCCCAGCCCTCGACCTCCTCCGTGCCACTGAGGTGTTCCCACCCCTCCATCCCAGCGGTGTTCAGGCCACAGGGTCCCATCTGCTGCCCGAGAGCCCTCGGGTGTCTCCGGGTGCTGGGGGGCCCTCCCAGGCTCCCAGCACCCCATGGAGGAGCGATGGGTGTTGGGTCTCCGGGGCCCCCTCGGCCCCGAGCTGACACTCTCATTCCTGCCTTTAGAAGGGAAATGTGTGGCCTGGGGCATCGGCGACCTGCTGCCTCCCCTTTGATGCCTGCATATCAGACATAGCCATGCCAAAGAAAGAATTTCATTTTGAAGTGGCATCAGCTAAAGGCGAGCGCCTTTCAGCTGCCTGACAGGGCAATTACACACATCTCCCTCGATAACCCCGGCTGCTGCGGGGTCGGGTGGGAAAAGGGGTCTCCGGGCCCCCAGGCAGCCCTGGATGTGGGGCAGCCACTGTGGGAGGGTACATTGGGGGGTAAAAAAAAAATTAAAGGCAATCACTGTGACTGTACAAAAAGAAAGAGGCTTCTCCCAGGTTCGCTCCCGTGGTGGTCGGTGCGTCCCGGAGGCTGTCAGGGTGTTGTGGAGCTGGGCAGCATCTGCACAAATGCCTCTTGGATTTAGGTCATTCTTGCTGGAGGAGCCTCCAACTGCTTTGCTGCGTTCCTGCTGCTTTATGGAGCTGTTTATTTTGGTGCTTCTTTTTGCATTGCGTTTCAATGATGAAATCAAAGCTTTGACCCTGTGGAGGCACAGGCACTTGCTTTTCTGTAGGTGCTCTTGTCCTGAGGCCTTTGGGAGATTTTCCTTTGCCTGGGCTGCTGAGATCCTACATGGGGTGTTCTGCTCAGAAAGTGTAGGAAAAAAGTCAACTGTTTAAAAAAAATACATTTTAATTATGTAAAATTTATAGGAATCTAAACTGTGTGGCTATAAACCTGCTGACAGTAAATGTGGTCTCGGGGACAAAATACTCATGGATGCATTAAGGAATTTATTCATCACTGCTGAACTTGTGCATTTTACACAGAACACAGGGGCTGAGGGTTCACCTCCTCGTGTGTGTCCTTGTCCCACATGGGTGTCAAACTGCTGCACAACCTTGTGTGATTGGAGAGGCACTCAGCAAAATGCTCAAACTGCTAAGTCATTTAAAAATAGGAAAACACACCAAAACTGAAGTGAAGCCAGAATTAGTCCCTTTCTAGTTTCCATCTGATAGCCAGTGGTGTTTTTTTCCCCACCACTTCAATTTGTGCTGCGTTTCAATGCTGTTGACCTGAGCTCTCCTCACCATCCTGGCAAGGAGGAGCGGGGTTGCTTTTGGGAAGCTGGAAGTGAAGCATCAGTGTGGAGGGATCCTGGAATTCCTCACAGTGTTTCTGGCCATTGTTTTGTGCATTTCTTGCAGCAGTTACGGGGTTTAATCCCGTGCTGGAATTAAGGTGGTCACTGATCCTCTCTGTTTGACAAATGCTCTGTGCCATAGAGGTGCTGGTTTGGTTTGAACAGGGCAGACCTGGAGTGAGGCTTAGTCTCAGGCAACCAGTGCTTATCTTTGCTTAAAAATATGAGAAATGTATCTTGCCATCATCCCTCTGACCGTGGAACTTACTCTTTGCAAATGTGACTTACTTCAGAGCGAGAGCTGTGTTTGTGTTGGCCCGTTCAGGGATCCCTGGGAGGTCTGAGATAAGGCATATCAGTTTAATCCCCCCTTGTTCAGTCCAAGCTGTGAACGAAAGGGGAGCAGGTTGAAGGTGGGTGTGCAGCCACTTCCCACCATCTGGTGTCCTTCTGGCAGCTGTGCCCGTGGACCAGCATTCCCAGAAGTGTGAGCTGGATGGGAGGTGATCTGCAGCTCACCACGATGAGACTTCTCTGGGCCTTTCCCAGGAAGGCTGTGGCTCTGGATACCTAAAAAGTACTCTCTGCGTGGCTTATGGATATAAGAAATGAGAAGATCTCAGTGGGGTTTGCCAGCTTCCCGTGCTCCAGTGGTTACTGTGGTGGTGGTGAGCCACTGGATGCTCTGGAATGATGTTTTTGCTGAGCACAGGTGAGAGGGTGGGGTCAGGTGTGCTGGAAAACGGGGTCTCAGGCTCTGCCATGTGTCAGGAGCTCCCCCCAGAGACCTGTGGTTACACTGATCCCATCTCCAGCCCTTTCCCTGTTGGCTTTAGGATCCTAAGAGTCTTCAGGCAGGACTTTATTCTCCCAGCTGTAAATCCAGCCCCAGTCCAAGTTTACAGCATCACACTGAGCAAAGCTGAGATGGCGTGGCTGAGGAGGCCGCACAGACAGCCAGGCTTTGCTTGTAGCCACAGGGGCAGAGGCTTTGCAAATTATTTTCTAAAAATGCAGATGGGTTTGGAAGAGAAGCACCGAGGTTTGCACGTTGCTATTCTGGGAGGAGCGCAGAGGCTTTGCTGAAGAGCCAGCAAAGGAAGACTGGGCCCTTCCCTGCTGCAGTGCTTGGACACCTCTGGAAAACTTCTCACCCATCACAAAATGATGAGCACAGTCAGGCTGGGATGGCTTGGAAATCTTGGCATCAACAGAGGCTTTGTTCTCTTTATCCTGGGGTTTCATGGCATGAAAGCAGGTCTGAAGATCCTCTGCTGTGGAGTCTGTATCTGAAATCACAGGACTGACACAGGTAAGAGGAGATATCACTGACCCCCTGTAGATAAAGGTTTTGAGCACACAGAGATGAAGAGACTTCGGCAGAGTCATGTGTGAAGAGCAGGCAGAGCCAGAAGAGGTATCTGACACCTCAGTCCCTGTCCTGTGGTATGGCACAAAACTCTTCTCTGGTCTAGAGTCTGGCCTCCTGCAGATCCATCACTTCACCTCAAACCAGAGGTGGATTCCTGTATAATATAATGGAGAGGAAGCTACAAAGTCTGTGTTGTTTTCTAGGCAGAAGTGATAATGGCAAGGAGCATTAGAAATGGCCCAGACAATGCTCATCCACTTCAATGATCTGCATTAAAGTCTGAAAGTGTAAAATAGGACTTTCAATACCTTATTTTCACCTGGCTTCCTAAGGAAGTGCCTCAAACTTGCTCCTTAGTGGACTGCAGAGTATTCACTAAGGCACAATCAGTGAAGGAAAAATTCCATCACTTGCACCTTAGCAGAGCTCAAGGAGGTCTGAAGGTTCCATGGGGAACTCTGGCTCTGCTGGACCAGCTGTGAGTAATTTATTCCACCCAGCAGATGAAAAAAAAAATGTGCTGGGACTTTGGTTCTGAGTGGTCCATCCAGAACTTGCCCCAGCTTGGAGCGCTGTGCTGTTTTCCACACAGTCGGCGTTTTTCATCCAATGCCTCCTGCTCATGCCTTGATTCCATGTTTTACACAAGAACAGCAGGATCCCACTGATCCCTTGTGGGAACTGATCAGTTCTCCCAGAACTCTGGTTTGGCCTTGTGGAGGGCTGCTCTGAACCCATTTCCTGAGCAATGATGGTGGAGTTAATGGGATCCACGTCCATGAGAGGCATCGTAGAATCACAGAATTCTTCGGAATGCAAGGGACCTTTAAAGGGCCTGTAGTCCAACCCCCCGGCAATAAGCACGAACATAAAACCTCAGAATGGTTTGGGTTGGAAGGGACTGTAAAACTCATCTCATTCCAGCCCCCTGCCATGGGCAGGAACACCTTTCTCTATCCCAGGTTGTTCCAAACCCTGTCCAGCCTGGCCTGGAACACTTCCAGGGATGGGGAATCACTCCCAGCCCCAGAGCTATGTTACAGACCACGAGGGCTGCCTGGACTTTTTGCTCATCACCAGTAGGATTTCATCCTAGGAAGGACCTGTGATGAGCTGCCCACTACATAACATCAGCTTGCCAAGGAAATCCTAATCCAAACCCAGCCCTGTGCTTTGGACCTGTCCGTGTGCTCCAGGTGTGGCTGCATCTCGAGGTGCTTTACACCATCAGCATTTCTTCCAGTCTTCATTCAGGTACTTATGGATGCAGATTTTCCTCACCACTTTTGGTCTGATTCTCCCTTTTCCTGGGGATCACAGATGTGCAGATCCAGGGAGACCACATGGCTCCCAGAGGAGATGCTGGCTTCCAGTTCTAGCAGACTATGGATGGAAAATGTTGAAGTTATTCTATATTCACAATGATGAAAAGGGAAAAAGTCTGTGCTAATTCTCTCCAAAAGTCCACCAAGTGCTGTGGGAGAAGGCAGGAACACAGCAGGCCTGTGACAAAGTTTTTCTGCAGCACCCATCAGTCTCCAGCTATTTACAGGTCAGAGCTTCCAGATCCAGAATCAGGGTCACTGGATTTAATAGGCCACTGTGAACCTTACTTACAGTAATTTATAGAATTACTTTATAAGTTTTATATTTTTTTTTCTCAGTGTAATCCTGTGCCAGAGATTCCCACACTTCGTTTATCCATTCCTTTTGAACTGTTGCCTTTTGCTGGTTTTGAAACCATCACCTAGAAGTTCATCTTCATGCCCCACAGTTCTTACATTTTTGGACACAGTGGAGTCCCAGAGGCAAAGAGCAAGTGGTTTTCCAAGTAATCCACCCGTCCCTCACCTTTTCCTTCAGTAATATGAGATTATATGTTACACAATGATCTCCTGATGCAGACTGTGCTGTTTTATGTATCAGATTTGAGGGAAGATGGTGACAATCTGCATTGCTGTTCTTGGCTTTGTGGGTTTTGTCTGGGCTGTAATGCACACCTGCTATTTAGTACTGGAATCAGTGAAATCCTTCATGCCAAGATTAGCTCAGAAATGCCAAACTGATTTTACACCTCACCGGGGGAGCCCTGGACAGGATGTGCAGGTTGAAGGATGTTTAATAGGGAATTAAATAAATAGAAGCAAACACTCTGCTTCAATGCCACACTAAGTGGTTGTCTCTAAAGGAGGAGGACTGGGGAGCTCAGTGAGGACCCACCAGGTCCTTTTTAACCTGATTTTTGGGGCAGCCTGGTCTAGTGGAAGGTGTCCCTGCACATGGCAGGGGGTAGAATGAGATAAGCTTTAAGGTCCCTTCCAACCCAAACCAGTCTGTGATCCTCTGAAATTGCTTCTCTGGGCCGATAGAAGCTGTTTGGGGGGCAGGGAGTAAAGGGATGAAGTTGTGGGTTGGGGCTGGTGGAAGCAGCACAGCCCCACCATTGCTCCACTGGCTGCTCATGGCTGGGCCCCAGGGGCTGAGCTGTGCATCTGCTCTGGGCTGGTCCTGGGGGAGTTTCTTGCTGTTGTTCTACATCAAAGAGGAGAACCAGGGCATTATTCCATCACTGTCTCCTGCTTGGATGTCTGAGGAGAAGGGCTCCAACCTCATATGGCACCTCCTGTTCGTCACCACAGGAACCCTCATCCAAGGGTTTTCACATCATGAAGGTCCCTGGCAGTGGCACCAAGCCAGACACCCTGTGGAACATCCTGATCCTTCCCACTTCTGGGCTCAGAGCACCAGAAGCAGGTATTTCTAGTAGTGTCACTTGAAGAGATTTAATACATACAGCTTGAGGAGTCGCTGTTTGTTTTGGTGTTTAAAAGGATTAAAAATAATCACGGCAGTGTTCCTTGAAAGACAGTTTGTGGAGTTGGACAGTTTCCCAGTAAGAGGCAGTCCCCAAGGATCATTTGCAAAGATAATATTTTTAATTTGATTAACCAATGGTAGCACTGAGCAGGACTCACGTGTGCCTCAGTAGTGGGATGGAATCTGGGAGCAAAATTTGGTGGTACAAGCAATGAATGTAGTGAGAAGGGTTCCACAGAAAGCTGAGCAGCTCTCTTGGATATGGCAGAAAACAAAGACCTGGGGGCTTTGCTGGTCAGAACACAACTCAAGAGAGCCCAAATTACACTTGGGATGAAGTAAGGACTTTCCCCTAGAGCTGCCAAGGGCAGGGGTAAATGCTGGCCGGTTTTCTGATCCCTGCATTCATGGGGAGTTGTTTCAGACCTTACTGGACTGGTATCAGGATCAAACAACCTTAGGGAACAGCATGGTCAGGATCTGCCAGGAAAATGGAAGGCTGGAGGGGAATTTTGTGTGTGTCTTGGGGTAAATACCAGTGAGGGGGAAGGGCTGCTCATTTCCGAGTAGGAACATTTGGGGAACTGGAAAGAAAAATCCAGTTATCAGAAATGAGATCCCGGATGGGCCAATTCAACAGGGTCAAAAATCTGCCCTTGTTTGGAGGTGACTCCTCTTTACCAATGGGGAAGCAAAATGTTGTTCTCAGGAGAGCAGAGAGCAGCTCTGCCCTGCTGGGGGTCTCTGCAGCTTTGGGCACAGGATGTCAGGTGAGCACCTTGACCCAAAGTCACGCAGGGACCACCTGCAGTCCCGGCTTTCACTGTGGATCTCGCCAGCCACGGTCAGAAGAGAAGCAATGCAGACAAAACTATTTCTCATCATCAGAACGGGGTCAAAATGCCCTTTCCTGGTTTGATGGCTAGTGGGGGGGGACATGGAAAGGGGCATTTGCCATCCCCAGCCAGTCAGAGATTTGGAAGTGGCTTATGGAGGGAAAAAGAGGGTGGGGTGCCCTGCTGTGACCCCCTCAGATTCCCCTTCCTGTGGGGTTGAATAGCTGGCTCATTATGGCAACGTGGCTTCTGTGCCCTTGGGGCAGCACAGACTCAGGATGGGAGAGAGAAGGGCTGGATTTTCTTCCCACCTCCATCTGTGTGGTCCAGGGTGGGTCAGTGAATGGCCTCGTGCCTCAGTTTCCCCCCCTCACAAGCCAGCAATGCACTCATCCTGCTGACAGTCCCGGCCATAAATATTATCTCACAAGCAGCTGCTCTTGAAAAAAAAAAAAACAACCCCAAAACTTTTATTGCTTCCCGTTAAGCTGATGACTGTTAATGAGGAGAATTAAATTCACTGCCCTGTTGCCATTAGACAAATATGTGCTCCATCTCCATCTGAAAACCCCATTGTAAATAGCTGTGGAGGAGTGGGATAAACATCATCCTTCCCAGGGCAGGGCCCAGCAGCAGCAATGAGCAAACACAGGTGTGGAAGATTTGTAAGCTTTAAGGGAGATTGGGGATATTTGGGAATCAAATCTGGTTTTGGTTAGGAGCATCTTCTGTGGAAAAAGTCCCAAACCACCAGAGACAGACCCCAGGGCCGATGACGGCTGTCTGCAGCTGCAGGCTGGACGTGGCGCCTGGGAACGGGGTGGTGGCAGCATCCCAGCATCCTGGGGACAACCAGGGGACAGTGATCCTGACACTGCTCCCACATCCCATCAGTTTGCCGCGTGGCATCCCCAGATCCCTGCTTGATCCAAAGCCCCGTGTGGAGAAACCCTTCTGCAGCAGGTCAGCTCCTCTTGGACTGGTGGTGTTCAGTTTGTAACTGGGGCTAAGCTGGTGCTTTCCGTGGCTTTCCTTCCCGTCTCTCCCCTTTCCTTTTGAAGGTGAAGGTTTTTATGTGGCTGGAAGGTGTTAATGCTCCCAGAAAAGCAAGTGAAATGCAAGTGGACGTTTTGGTTTTGGGGGCAGATGTGATTGGTTTGGGTGGGCCCGATCCAGAGGCCACACGAGTGATGATTGAGAGTGTTTTCTGTTGGAATGTGCCATTTGTGGAGCAAAATGTGACATCTAGGAGAGCCACGTGAGCTTTGGGGGCCAGGTCCTTCCCTCCCTTCTCTCAGCCCCGCTCTGACACTGTAGCAGGGGGTTTGTCTCTACTGCAGTTAATTTTTCCTGAAGGATCCTTGACACCAAGCTCAGCCCAGCCAGCAATTAAGGCCACCCAAATGAGATTGCAGGATGGAGAGTTCTTCCATCCTAGAGGAGGTCCCTGATGCAGAGATGGGACAGTTCGCCCTGCATCCACCCCGATGAGCCGTGTTTGTCCCTGGCACTTTGCAAAGCAGAGGACAACAGGATGTTTTGCACAGAGCCCATGGCATCCTGCACACATCCGCTGCTCTCCGTTTATCTTGTTCTGGACAGCTCATTTCAGACTCAGCAAAACCAGGAGCAGGGATGGACTAAGCATTTCCTGACCTTGTTCTTGTGTGAGGACACGGGGCTCTTCCCTTTTCTCCTGGAAGAGGCACAGCCAGGCCAAGCAAGTGCAAGAATCTGCCACAAAAATGCTGCTGGATTTTCTTCCATCCCTGCCTTGGAGGAACCAGCACTTGGTGGAGAAATTTGCCATGAAAAGCTGGTGGGACTCCATCATTCCAATGTTCCCTGAGGCTTGTGGATGACAGGATCCTTCTCCCATCTGCTGGGAACTCAGGGTGAGGAGCATCTCCAGATGCTGGGGCTCCTGCCCTGCTTTGGAGTTCTCCATCTCTGGCAGGCACAGAAGAGGGGGGCCAAGGAGAGGATGTCCCACAGAGATGGGCCTGTCTCCAGGACTGTGTGTCTGAAATCTGTCCATCAATGTTCCAACCTCCAAACTCTCTGCTCTCCTGGCAGGAAAGGACTTGCCTTGTGAGCAAGAAGAAAGTGGATGGCCTTGTGTCACCTCAGTGCCACAAAACTCCAGTGATGCCCGAGGCTCCAAGCCCTGTTTGCAGCCTGGAGCTGAACCTCTCCAAAATTATTGGCAGCGTCTCCACCCACAGCTCCTGCACCTGCAGGTGAAAAGCTGTGTCACCTCAGGGCTGCAACAGCTTCGAAAATCCCCACTGCTGCTTCTGGGATCACGCCACGCTTTGGCACAGGTGTCCCACGGAGATTGTGGCTGGCTGGGAGGAGATGTGGAATCTCCTGGATCAGTGGTGGGGCTGCTCTCCATGGTGAACACCTGCATGTCTTGGCAAAACGGGCCCTGCGGCCTGGCACAACTTTCTGCTGAATATTTTGGCTGGATCCATGAACTTGTGCGGCTTTTGTGGCATGGAAACTGCCTATAATTTATGCTGAATACAGCCCCATATATTAAGCTGACAGTTCCAGAGCATTATAACATCATTTAGTCCTTTGAAAACAATTTCAAGCCACAGGGTAATTGTTTAATGATCAGTAGAAGAATCCCACATTAAGCCCACAAGTAAGGAAAAAAAAAAATCTAAAAGATACCCCCAGCCTCCAGCAACTTGAAACCCAAGACCTGTCACACCTGTGGCACACCAGTGGCTTGGAATTGCAAAGGAAGTGCTGGCTCCTGGGGAAACTGCAGCGTGAGCTCCCAGCATCCCAGCCCAGGGATGAGGCTGCGTGCAAGCTGAGGAAGATGCATTTAGAGATGAGACTGAGGAGTGAACAGCCTGGATGGCTTTAGCTGTCTCATTCTCTCCATTCACCTTGTGCTGTGAGGAATCAAATGTCATTCACCCTGCCCCAGTGCCCAAAAGTGCTCTTCAGCTTCCACAAATCCAGAGAAAATATTGTTAGTGCAGCAGCCTAAGGATACCCCAAGAAGCCAACAGAGATCCAGGCTTTTTCTCTTGAATACATCAGGGGAGATGGCATTTTTTCCCAGGGGAAGATCCTAAGTTTCCTGAGGCAGTTTCCTATGCATCCAAGCAAGGAGAAGACTCGGGTGCATGGATAACCTGTAGGGACTTGCTGGATATCCATCTATTTGGTGTGGGTATCTTTCTGCTGCTTTGGATCTCCTTGCAAGATCTGGGGTCAATTTTGGGCTTCTCATGACAACGTGGAGTGGCTGGAGTGTGCCCAGATGAGGGAACGGAGCTGGGGAAGAGCCTGGAGCACCAGGAGGGAGCTGGGAAGGGGCTCAGCCTGGAGAAAAGGAGGCTCAGGGGCGACCTTGTGGCTCTGCACAGCTCCTGACAGGAGGGGACAGCCGGGGGGGTCGGGCTCTGCTCCAGGGAACAGGGACAGGAGGAGAGGAAATGGCCACCAGTTGTGCCAAGGGAAGTTTAGATTGGATATTAAGGAAAATATCTTCACTGAAAGGGTGATCAGGCATTGGCACAGGCTGCTCAGGGCAGTGGTGGAGTCCCCTTCCCTGGTGGGATTTAAAAGCCATGTGGATGTGGCACTTGGGGACATGGGCTAGTGGTGGCACTGGCAGTGCTGGGGGAATGGTTGGACTTGATCTTAGGGGTCTTTTCCAGCCAGAATGATTCTGAGTTCTCCCCAGAGGACTGAGCTGTGCCCACGCTCTGAGACTCCCGAGGGTGTCACCTCCCATGCCACGGCTCAGTCCCTCCCTCCTGCGCTTTGCTTTCCTGCCCTTTCCCAGAGCCGGCTGCAGGTTGTGCTTCCCCTGCTCTGTTTTTATCTGTGCTGGTAGCAGCCATCCCCACCAGGCAGGATTTATTTACATTGAAGGGTAAGTGGGAGGCTGTAATTGGGATGGGATTTGAAGAGGTCAGGAGGAGCCTGTGCGGGAAAAGTGCAAATGAGGGAGGGCTGGGAGTTTGCTCAGTCGTTATGCACAGATCATTCCAGCTTCCACTCAGTGCCATTAGCTGGGGGTAAACGTGCTGTCCAGGGACATGTGTATATACATTAATGGGGTTTTTTAAACAGACCATCAGTAATGAGCTGTTAATGTTTTCCAAGTGGTCTTTCAATCCCATGCTCTGATTTCCTTCGGCTGCGCGCACGGCGCAGCTCGGGAATTTCGAATCTCTCGGTCCCTGTGCAGGAGTGCAGATCCCTTTCCATGCTCCAGGTCCCTGCTCAGCCTCGGCCTCCCCAGGCTCTGTCCCTGCCCCTCTCAGGTCCCTCCAGCGCTGCCACAAGCCCCAGCTCAGTCCCACACACACAGGTTGGCCACGCAGTGGGTTGGTGTGACCGGTGTGAGCTCAGCCAGGAGGAAGGTGTAGGATGAAAATCCAGGGAATTGCCTTTCCAGGAAACCTGGTTAAATCACAAGCTGAAAGCTCGTGGCTTGTGGCCTCAGGCGCACTCAGGAAAACAAGAGCTAAGTTACTACACCCCCTTTCCTCCCACCCCCGGCTCATCTCTGGGGCACCCTTGGGAGGCCACTTGAAGAATTGCACCAGTGATAGAATCAGTAATTGAGGAAACCGATGCAAACGTGATGTCCCAAAAGGTTGTGTGGGAAGCAGATTTGGGAGGGATGCTCAGATAAGTGGAATTTTTGTGCCTTTCTCGAGCAACATCACCAGACCTAAGGGTTTCCTGTTTATTTATTCAGCGCTCACTGCTGTATTACACACTTAGGAAATCACAAAACCCATTGTTGTGAGGACAGGTGAGGTGGAAATAAAGGCTGCTATTTAGGCTGGGGCATTTTGGCTGGTGCTGAGCATCTTGTCTTGTGACTGTTCTCATGCATCAGCGAAGTGAGCACAAACACACCCTGCAAACATCTGGAAGGAAGATGCCTCAGCTGTGCTGAACAGGACCAACAACAAAAACAACACGGAGCAGCCCCAAAGCTGCTCTGCTCCGGGACAGGTAGCAGAGAGACCCCGACAGTGGGCTCTGGGATGATCTGTGGCAGAAGGCAGATGTAGAAATAGCTTTGCACCACCCTTGGTCTGTGTTTGGCCCGTGTGGAATGGCTGTAGTAAAGCTGGGGAGCTGGAGTGGACGGTGCTGTAGCAAACCCAGCCGGATTCCAGCGTGTCATCCGCATCTGTTCCCCCCAGGGACGTTTGCATCCAAGTGTTCTCCCAAACCAGCCCACCACACAGCCTCCTCTCGCTGCAAAAATGTGCTCAGATGACTTAACTTGATGACTTTGCTGAGTTGAACGGTGTCCAGTAGCGCAGTCATGTGTTTGGAGAGGGAAGAGCTTTCCAGAGGGAGCTGTTTGCCCATCAAACCCAAACAACTTTCCACTGCTGATGGGGGTACAGGAAAGCCTGAGTGCCCCGGGCAAGGTACCCATGGCTTCATCCCTATAGAGCTTGGCAAGGGAAGCAAAATCCAGGAATTCAGCTCTTTCCCACATTTTCCAGCTACTGGACAACCAGCAGTGGGAAGCTGTGGCAAGTCAAGAAGGACTTGCAGGAAGTCTTTGCAGAGCCTGCGCTTGGCTGTCACCCAGTGATGCCAACAGGGCTGGCTCAGAACTTCTGGGAATTCTTCCCTTCCTCAGCAGTGACGGGGTTCCTCTGTCTCTGCCTGGTGGATCACAACTGGTGATGCTTGGCAGGACAAGGGGTAATGCTTTTAAAGTGAAAATACACAGATTCAGACTAGATACAAGGAAGAAATTATTTGGGATGAGGGCAGTGAGGCCCTGGCACAGGGTGCCCAGAGAAGCTGCCCCTGGATCCCTGGAAGTGCCCAAGGCCAGGCTGGACAGGGCTTGGAGCAGCCTGGACAGTGGAAGGTGTCCCTGCCATGGCAGGGGGTCCCTGCCATGTGCCAGGAGAGGCTTTTAAAGGTCCCTTCCGACCCAAACCATCCTATGAGTCTGTTGTTTGTCTGGGGAAATAAGGAGTAGATGGGCTGGCTCAGTGTCCTGGGACTGGGAAGGATGAAATCCATTAGGATCTGAAAATATGTAACTACAAATGCTACATCTTCCCCTTCCAGCTTCACGAAATTGCTGCGAGCTCCATGGGATTGTGGACACGGATATTGTTTCACCTATGCTCGTGTGGGGCCCAAAAAAATCACAGTTTAACAGATTCACTTACAGTTTTGGTAACTGTATTTTTTTCCATTAAAGATGGGATTTCTTCAAAGAAGGTTAAAATCTCCATTCCTTTGTCTCTTGAAATTCTAGGAAGCCTGATTTGTTTCAGTGCAAAATTTAAAAATTGCATTTTCTGAAATAAACCTTCTGAAATTTATTTTAACTTAATTTTTTTATTTAGTTTTATTAATTTAGTTTCATTAAAGTGTTGATTCTGATACAGAAATTACCCCAAACTGTTCATTTTGCACTTTTTGTGATATTTTTTTTTTTTTTTAATTCTAACAAAATATCTAAACAGGTGGCATGATATTAGAGATGACCAATGGAGTGAAATTCTGAATTTTATTCAACCCCACCTGATTGTTTGAGCCTTTTTTAAATACTCAGCAAGTGCAAAACTGCTGTGA
This sequence comes from Vidua chalybeata, assembly GCF_026979565.1. Lineage (NCBI taxonomy): Eukaryota > Metazoa > Chordata > Aves > Passeriformes > Viduidae > Vidua > Vidua chalybeata. Next base: position 3,049,436 of record NC_071535.1, on the reverse strand, counting down.
CAAGACTCCAGCTAAGAACAGACAGCTCAGTTGCTCCTTTTGGCATTTTCTTTTGATCAAAGCTCTAAAAGACTGCTTAATACAAAAGCAAATTTAAACACGAGGGGTTTTTTTCATCTTCTTTTTTTTTTTAATTTTTCTGTGTCTTGCCATACGCTGTACTTTTTAAGAACTGAATAATTACATGCAGCAAAAATAATAATAACAACAACAGCAATAACAAGAAGTTAATACTAATAATACTGATAATATCCCCCACAACTGCAGCACTGACGAACCCATTATTTTTACTTCTGGCATAGTCTTGTCTAAACTATTTTATTCTGGGAACATAATTGTATGCTTATATTTATTATCTTTATTTATATGCTATTTATTTATATAAATACATTATATAAATATGTATTTATTTACATTATATATTTATTTTTAAATTGTGGTGGTTTTTACCTGATTTTTTACCTAACACCCAACCACAGATCGCAGGAATGGTGCAGGTTTCCCAATCACTGCAGTGAGGGATCATCCTGGATAATCCCACTTCTTCCCATCTTTTCATTTCACCAGCTCAATGTGTTGGAAAGAGAGGAAAAAAAAGGAAAAAAAAATCCCATCCCATGATGCAAAGGTTGTTTTATCTCACGGGGAGGTTGAATGAGGCCTCGTAATTGCTGGGAGATTTATGAGTCTGGAATTCTGCTCAGCTCTTGCTGGCTGATGTATCCGTGGTGTGGAGGTTGTGAAAGCACCTTGGGAGACCACACGTGAGGAAACTTCAGGAGGTGTGTGTGATCTCTGGGGGCAAAATGGAAAACCCCACATCCCACAGGAGGTGGGTTTGTCTGTGGGGTTGGCAGGGAGCCTGCTGTCCCCCTGGCCAAAAACAAAAAAACCTCTGGAGTGACACCTTAGTGCTGCAGCAGATAAACAGTGGTGGGGACAGACTTCGTGGTCCAGGCTGCCTCTGATTCTTCACGTGTCAGAGGACTGGGAGTGAGTCATCCACAAACCTCTTTCAAAGCAGGAAATATTGGAACAGCCACGAGGTTCCCTCCATTCCACAAGTTCTCCCCACAAGCACAACCTTGCTCCTTTGGGAGGTGCTGGTGCTTGGGGTCCAGACTCCTTCGGGGTGGAAGGGCACTGGGATAATCCAGAGCCACCCTGGGAAAGCACCATGGGATCCAGCTGGTTCAGGAAATGCCCCTCTGCCCTGGTGCCAGCAGGGTGACCTCACTGCCAGGCTGTGCACGGGTCCCATTGCTCAGGTGCAATCCCACTGTCACTCACCCAACCAAGGCCTGGTGACGCCCTTCAATATTTTAATGCCAAAATCATCCCTGCGAGAGAATGGATGCTGTGTTGAGCCCTGACCCATTTGCTGGATATTTGCAGCACTTATTTAACCAGCCTAACCTGACCACAAGCCTGCAGCACTCACCAAATTTAAGAATTAAGTCTCCTAGCTACTTTATTTCTTTTGCACTTTCCTAAATCCCTTTTTCTTTGCTTTTTTTCCACGTAGTTTTGTGCAGCTCTGCCTAAGAGGGAGGCAATGACAGCTGCCTCACACTGTGCACAGGAAAGTTCTCATCACTCCTGCCAAATTTTTCCTTGCTGCTCCTGTGTCTTCTTCTGCATCCAGCTGCTGCCTTCGATGTGGTGCTTGACAAGGTCAGAGAGTTCTCTTTTGCAACAGGGTGAAATAGGTGTTCCAGTAAATATTTATGGAACAGGGTGACTCTGTTTGGGCAGTGGGGTGAGGGAAGCCAGCAGAAGGGTGTGAGGATGCCAGAGCAGCCTCTGCTAGATGTGGGTTCAGGCAGAAACCTCACCTGCTGTGAGGGAACTCAATGCTCTGCTCAGCCCTGCCTGAAATAACCTGTGTGTCTGCAGACCACAGAGACCGGCAAGTGATAGAATCACATTTGTGTTTAGGCAACAGCTGTTTCAAAACCCCGTGGTAAATAGTCCTGCTGAACCCTTTCCCCAAGGCTCTGCATCCCTGGGGGCTCTCTGTGTGCTGCTGCAGAGCATCCCTGCAATGCTCATGGCTCTTCTCCTGCCTGGAGGCTGTGGATGGGCAGTGCCCAGCCTGTGCCAGGTGTGCTGTGACCTGCCCACCCTGCAGAGCTGCATGTGTTGGTCTGGAGCAGCTGGGGGTGCCCTGGGGACTGGACTGTAGGAGCTGCATCCACTGCGACAGTGACAGAGCCCGAGGGAACGCTGGAGCTGTGCCAGGAGAGGTTTAGGTTGGAGATCAGGAAATTTTCTTCCCCCAGCGGGTGCTGGGCACTGCCCCAGGGATTGGGCACGGCCCGAGGCTGCCAGAGCTCCAGGAGCATTGGGACAGCGCTGCCAGGGATGCCCAGGGTGGGATTGCTGGGGGGTCTGGGCAGGGCCAGGAGCTGCACTGGCTGATCCCCGTGGGTCCCTCCCAGCTCAGGGAATTCTGTGAAAAAAGCTGCGGGTCTGTAACCCTGAGAGGAAGATGTTGGTTGCGTTTTTATGAAAGCTTTAAAGAGCTGTAGGATTTTGTGGAGCACGGCTCTCTGCAGTCTCTGGTCCTGCTTGCAGCAACTGAGTGTCAGTGATGATATTTTCACCTCGTTCAGAGGAGCTGCTCCCAGGGGAGGCACTGCCAAGCCTTGCCTGAGGGCAATGACATCTCAGTTCCCAGTTGCCTCTTCTACCTTCAAACACCTCCCCAGCCATCATTCTCTCATCCCTAAATTCTTGATAAATGGACTCTTTCAACCAAATAATTCCCAAGTACTCCTCTGCAAGCCAAGACAATTACAGATGTAAATATAATATGCACCAGGTTTGGCACCTCTGAGAAATCCAGAGGTGCAGGATTTTGGGTTTTTTTTTTTTCCTTTTTTTTCCCCCTGGTCTTTAAAAAAAAAAAAACTTCAGATGTTTCACCATGGTGTCTTGGTGGAGCTTCAGTGAGAGGAGAGGTGCCTTTCTCTGAGGAAAGGAGTGAGTTTCTGGTTTGGCTGGTTACCCCAGGACTTCACACCTTGTTTGTGAGATGCAGCTGGAGGCACTTGGTTTGGGGCTGGGTGAGGATATTAGAAATGCCTGAAATACATATTTGAGTAGATGCATAGCCAGGAGCAGGAGATGAGATAAGCTCTATGGGTTTGCATAATACAGGTGAAACCTTTGTTGCCTGGAAGATGGGAATGTCACTGCAAACCTGGAGAGATAGAGAACAACAAAACCTCGGAGCTGATCTCTTTTGTAATTTTGTCTTATGAACTTTGAATTGAACTTCTGCACCGGATCTGATCTGGATGAAATATCATATCTGGGGCTGATCCTTATCTCTTAAACCTTTCCTTTGTCTCTTTGATTCTTTGGGCTTTACCCTCTTGTTTTGTTGTGAGTGGCCCAGAGCTTTGATCTCGGCTGAGCCCCGGCGGGCAGCACAAACCTTTGCTTTGCTGTGACACACACAGAGGGACATTGGGGTCTGAAGAGACAAGAGGTTTCTTCTTCTGTGGCAAAGTCCGAAGGCAAACGGGGTAACTTCAGAATTCATTGTCTCCCCTTACATGATGGGAAACTGGAAATTCACACGGGTATTTCCCCAGTAAAGAAAATGCACCTGTGGGAACTTGGTTGTTGTATATCTGTTTCCAATTTTATTTACAATCCCTTTTATTTTTATAAAGAGTCTGAGCAATTTAAGCTTACCTATCCTTTAATATAAAATAATTGAAACCAAAGCTTTTAAATGCTTTATAATGTCTTTTTCTCTGCTTTTTACAGTCACGAGTGGAGGTTTTTATTCTTCTGAAATATCTAGGCTGCTAAGCTTGAATTATATTTTACCTTTTTGGGAAATTCCTTTACTAGAAACCAACAGCTGGTCTTAATCTAATCCGATGATACCTGCTGATCTATACAGTAAGAGCAAACTGAGGCCAACTGTGTTGGAAAGCATCAGGGGCTAAGCTGAAAATATTCATTCATTGTTTTGGACTTTTTTTTTTTTTTTTTTTTTTTAAGGAATGATGTAGAGAGACACTTCAGCCTTACTCCCCACGTTTTCCATTAGTGGTAATTTAAAACTTTGAAAAATGTACAGTAACTTGCCTAGGTCAGCTGAGTATCAGCATGTAGCTTTTCATTCACATTTTTCATTTAATCCGGTGGCTTTGAATTCCTTGCCTTGTAAGTTTCCATATATGAAGATTAGAAACTGCTCCTGGCTATGGAGAATTACATGCTTTTAGATGAAATTTAATCCCTTGTAAAAGGTTTTGTTCCTGGTGATCTCTGCTGTTCACAGCACTGGGCTGCCTGGCTGAGAGCAGATGACACAGGTGAAGCTATCAGCAGACAACAGACAAAAAAAAAAAAAAAAAAAAAAAGAAAACCAGATAATCACACCATGCATTTAGGATTATATCTTTATCAGAGGTTTTGGCAATCTGGCAGCTTAGAGATTTCTGCCTTTGATTGCAGGAAAGCAGCCCAGCAAAGCGAAAGTCTGCAAAACCTATTGAGAATAAATTGGATGCGTCCGCATCGTCTGTGTTTTGACAGAGTTTGAAGTGGGAAGTCTTGGCTTTGGAAGGGTTTGGTGTGTGATCCAAGCACACCCCATCCCACGGCCTGGCTGGGACTTCTGTCTTCCTAGCAGGATCAAGACCTTTCCCCAGACTTCACCCCCTGAGAACTTTCCTTGGAGGGAAGAGCCAGCGCTCATCTCCTGCTCGGAGGCCACTGAGTTTCTTCTCCAAGCAATTGGTCCTTTACACACCTCAGGATGCAGAATTGCCCAGCAGGGTCTGGGGCTGAAGGGGGAATCACCTCAGGATTTATTTGCCAGTGATTCCTCAGACTATCCGGAAAAACAAAGGAGAAGCATAGATGGAAGTTTCTGGAGTTCTGTGCCCGGCTCTGGGGCTCCCAAAATCAGGAGGAGGTGGAGCTGCTGGAGCAAGTCCTGAGGAGGCCATGGAGATACTCCAAGGGCTGGAGCCAGGCTGGGAGAGCTGGGGGTGCTCACCTGGAGAGAAGAAGGCTCCAGGGAGAGCTCAGAGCCTAAAGGGGCTCCAGGAGAGCTGGAGAGGGACTGGGGACAAGGGATGGAGGGACAGGACACAGGGAATGGCTCCCACTGCGAGGGGCAGGGCTATTACCAAGATGGGATATTGGGAAGGAATTCTTGGTTGTGAGGGTGGTGAGATTCTGGCAGAGGGTGCCCAGAGAAGCTGTGGCTGCCCCTGGATCCCTGGAAGTGCCCAAGGCCAGGCTGGACAGGGCTTGGAGCAGCCTGGGATAGTGGGAGGTGTCCCTGCCATGGCAGGGGGTGGATCTGGATGGTCTCTGAGATTCCTTCTAACCTAAGCCATTCTCTGATTGAAAAGCTCTGCTTGGGGTGAGTTCTTTCTGCCTGGGAATTTATTGCAGTCAACAAAGAAACTAACTTTCCCCTTCTTCTAAACTCTGTATCCAACCATGCCATTTCAGCCTGACATGAAAATTAACCCTGCAAAATCCCTCTGCTTCCCTTGCCCCATGGCTCTGCCTCAGCCACCTGTGAACTCAGATGACAGGATCCCATGTGGGAATCAGGAGCATCCATGGCACATGCCAGGAGAGCAGGTGTGGAGAAAATACCTTTGGAAGCTTACTGATCTTATTTTTTTTTTTTTAATGTCTTATGGTATGTGGATTTAGAGGGTGGCTGTGTGTTCATGGAGGTATCACTGGGGCTTTCTGAATCCTCCAGTGGAGGACAAGGAGAAAAAGCCAGATGACTTAGGTGACAAATTATATAGGTTAAATCACAAATATTTCAATCAATTCTGGCTGCTGGTGAATGGCAGTCCCTGGCTGGGACCTGCATACAACCTTGATGGAGAAAAATGGGTGAACCCCGCTATTTTCTGGCAATTTTTAGAAAAATTAGGACAGAGCTGTTCATTTCTAGTTGCTCTCCTGGCTCCAGCAGAGTTAAGAGTTGCTGGAGCCAAACAAAATTCAGAAAATTTCACTTCTGAATAAAGCATGTGAGCCTGGCCCAGAAGTGGGCTGCTCTCTTCCTTTTATGAATCAGTCTCCAAGATATGCTCACATTCCTCAGGAACAAGCCTGGAATAACACGGCTGGCTTTGGGTGCAATACTCTGATTGTGAGGAAGCAACAGTCTCCCGTGTATGAATAGCTTTTATGTTGCAATAGGTCAGAGCTATAGCATCCAGTGAAAAATGGCTTTTTAATGTGCTTTACAGGCTGTCAGGGCAGGATGAATGTAAACCACGGACCTGGCTGCGTCAGAATGATATTTTATTTTTTTGCTTTATCTCCCAGACACAATGAATCTCAGATCAATTAGTTTTGCTTTGAAGTTTGCTCTTGATCCAGATCTTCAATAAAAAGGAAGTTTCCAAATCACTGGTCTGTGAACACTGTTGTGATTAATTACCCTCTTATAATCTGAGGAATTCTGGTCGTCGCTGTATTTTGAATACCTCAGACTGCATGGGGAGTTTTATTTTGGCTGGTATATTTGGAAACTGCTAATAAACACCTACTTCCTGTTTTTCTTGCTACTGTGTATAACAAATTGTTAAAAAACTTGCTTTCCCATTTCAGCCTCCTGCCTGTTAGACCAGACCTGAACCATATATTGGTAAATCAACACCCTGTATCAACTGCCAGAGAATTTTCTCAGCTCTTACAAGCAGGACGTTGTCTGTGGCTGTAACAAAAAATGAGTAACTTGAGGAGAAGCCTCTGCTAGACACAAATAATGACTGATGCGCTTTTAAATTCGAAAGGAAGCTTTCTGCAAAGCTTCCTAAAATAACAGAGTGCTTTCCTGTCCATGCCTGGGTTAATTGGGGATGGTCATGGATGTGGAGGCTTTGCTCCATCCTGGGAAACGATGCCGAGCCGTGCCCGTGGTGGGAACATCTGTTTGGGCAAAGATTTTGAGGTTAACACTCTATGGAGGATGTTTGTTTAGACAGGATGAATGCTTTTGTGAAATCTAATATTAGGCTCTATCTAGGTATGTCCGCTTGGCACCGGCCTCCGCATTTTGTGCGCGAACAAATGTTAATTAGCAGGGAAAGAAAAAAAAAAAAAAATAATTCCCCACTTTGTGCCTGAAGTAACGCGGCGTAACAGTGGGAATAGATTAGTTCAGCTGCTGAAAGGTCCTGTGGCTGTTGCCTGGTGCAAGTGTTATCAGTGTTTGTGTGGTGCTCCGGGGGTTTGTTTGCTGGCCGTGCCCGCTCGGAGCGGGTGACTCACGGCAGAGCCTGTTTCCAGCACGTCCAAGTTCCTTCAATCCATCGCTTTCGTGGCACTGGCCATAACAAACACTTTCAGAAATTTCCCTGAAATGGTGCGTTGAAGTTGTTTTGAAGCCCAAGCCTTTGTTTTCACAGTCTGTGCTGCTTTTAACCTTTTATATTTCGAATGCACTTCAGTCCCAACTCTCTCTGGGGTAGTTGGTTCTGGGGGATCAGCTCAGAGCTTGGGTTTGGCAGGGTGGAGGGAAGGATGGATTTGCAAAGTGATGGTGGTTTCAGTGTGTGTCATGTCCTGCGTTCTCACCAGCATGGATTTGGGGCAGGAGTGTGTGAATCACCTGGAGAGGACACTCTCTCTCCAGCTTTTGGTCCTGGTTCCTGCTGATGGGATCTGGCTGCTGGTGTGCAGGGACCTGTGGGGTTCACCTCGGCTGGGGGCATTTGGTCTGTGAAGAGAAGAAGAGAAGAGAAGAGAAGAGAAGAGAAGAGAAGAGAAGAGAAGAGAAGAGAAGAGAAGAGAGAGAAGAGAAGAGAAGAGAAGAGAAGAGAAGAGAAGAGAAGAGAAGAGAAGAGAAGAGAAGAGAAGAGAAGAGAAGAGAAGAGAAGAGAAGAGAAGAGAAGAGAAGAGAAGAGAAGAGAAGAGAAGAGAAGAGAAACTGAGGGGATGCCTCATTGCAATCTACAGCTTCCTCATAGGGGGAAGAGGAGGAGCAGGCATTGATCTCTTCTCTCTGGTGACCTGTTACAGGACATGGGGAATGGCCTGGAATGTCAGGTGAGGTCTAGGCTGGGTATTAGGGATGGCTTCTTCCCCCAGAGGGTGATCTGGCACTGAAGAGGCTCCCCAGAGAAGTGGTCACAGCCCCAGACTGACGGAGCTCCAGGAGTGTTTGAGCAATGCTCTCAGGCACAGGGTGTGACTCTTGGGGATGGTCCTGTGCAGAGCCAGGAGTTGGATTCCATGATCCTTGTGGGTCCCTTCCAGCTCAGCTCATCCTGAGATTCTGTGATTCCTCTAAGTTCCCATTGCTGCAGGACGAGGAAACCTCTCCAAAAGCCAAGTGTGGTTTGGTCATCTCTGACCCTCAGGTGTCCCTGTGGTGGTACCAGACATTCAAGGTCACAGCAAAGCACAACCCTGAGGATGCAGGTCAATGCTGGGGTTCAAACCACCTGCAAATCTTGCTTTCTGCTGGATTTGGGTCCACAATTCTGAAGATCTCCACAGCCCCAGGCTGCTTCTGCTCTGGTGACAGTGGGGTGTTGTGACAGCACAGACCTCAGTGGCACCAGCTGCCTGGCCACGCTGGTGGTGGCTGGTCAGGTGTGCTGGCCAGGTGCCACTGGTCAGGAGAAACTCTGATGATCTCTGTTCCTCTGGTTCCTCATTTTCAAAAATCCAGTACCTCTTCTACATCCAAGCTTTTGTCAGTCCTCCTGCTTGTTCCTTTATTAGTTGCTTATTTGGAAGCATCTTTAAAGATGCCATTTGTGGAGGCTGAAGGGTCACTGTGGAGTAAAAAAGCTCCAGGTGTGTGGAAGTGGAAGGTTCTGCCTTGCCTCCTCGCAGGCTGGAACACCTCATGGCTGCTTCACCCAGCCAAATATCAATGACCTGCATCTGCTCAGGGAGGAGTTCCAGCCCGGTGGCACTGACACTTCTCCCAGGAATACCCACTGTCATGTCCCTGCACGACATCCTCTTCTCAGCTGTCTGCAGCCACAAGCCTTTAAAAGCAACAAAAAGGAGAGAGAGAACTGGGAGGAGGTGGAAATACTCATGACTGAGGGCTGGAAAACCCACCTGTAATTTTGGGCCATCTCGGCGTGATCCCTTGGGTTCAGCATCTTCAAACATGACTCAAACATCACTGTCTGAGTCACCTTGAAATGGGGCAGGATGTGGGAAGTAAAACCAGGAGGCATCGCAGAAACCTCTGAGTCAAACAGGTCTCCAGCAGCACCGGGAGGGAGTTTGGGATAGAGGAGGGTTCTGGGGTGCATAACCTCTTCAATGGAAATGTCCTGGAGGGGCTGTGGATGCTCCAGGAAAAAGGGGAGCCCCTTCCTTTGCTCAGGTGGCCAGCAGGTACCCAATAGCTCCACCAGCATCAGAAGTGCTGAGCTTTGCCAAAATGTCCTTTTTTTTTTTTTTTTTTTTTTTTGTGCCAAAAATATCCTTTTGGCTGTGCTGGCAGAGTTTTCTTCTTGACTAGCAGCACATTCAGCGGGTCAGGGCAGTCTCCAGCTGTGCCACCACCTCTCCCTTCCGAGGCACAGCACACCTCAACAGGCACTGTTTGCTTTCCACCTCCCGTGTTCTTGTTATATTTAGAGCCTGTTTTTTGGCTGAGCTGCCCCTGTGTTGGGGCTCTCTCCTTGGAGCTGGCTCAGGGTTTTAAGCGCTGCCCTCAAACAGTGGGACCTGCCCAGGTGGGTGGCAGCTGGCCAGATGTGCCAGCCTGGGTTCTGGCAGTGGGCAGGGTGAAGGCAGTGGGTGGAAGTGCCTGTCCTTCCTGCCAGCTCCCCTGTGGCAGCCTGGTGAGCTCAGATCATCCTGGGACCATTAAAAAAGCAGTTTTGTTCTTGGGTTCCAGGTCTGAAGTGTTTGAGGCACAGTCCCACTGGATGGAAATGAAATCCCCCATAGAAAGAGACTTTTAAACTTATTCTGCTGGGCACAGGGAGGTTAAAGGAGCTGCCTGCAGTCAAACAGAGCTCTGGACCAGGGATCTTGCTGCTGGCCCCAGATTCCAGTAGCACAGCTCCATTCCCATCACTTTTTGTCCCTGTACAAGCCCATGGGATCCGGGGCAGGTTGGTGCCACAGCACTGGGCATCATGGAGGGCTTTGCAGCAATTGCAGCTCAGTCCTGACCCTGTGGTTTCTTTGTGCTTCTCCAGAAGGATGTGATTAATTCCTCCACTGGAGGAACAAAGCACCCCACTTGAATATGCTGAACTTTATAAATGCCCACGAAATTATAAAAAGGAAAAAGAAAAGAGGAGGTAATCTGAAGAATGTTTGACCGTGAGCCCATTTGTGTTTTGAAATGACACAATGTGTGTGTTTTATGATAGCTGCAACCACTTTGTGTGGCGATAAGAGATTTAACATAATGTTTTTTTTTCTTCGCCGTCATTTAGGAAAAAAAGAAGCCAACATACCATTGCTGAAAAACATAAACAAAGTGGCCTTTTATATCTCTTGCTTAAAACTCATACTGTTCCAAATGTGTTTTTACTGAATGGCTGGTGGGTTTGGGTTTGGTTTTTTTTTTTTTTTTTTTTTAAAGTAGCAGAAATGTTGGTCAATTTTAAAACAGTGCCCTACAGCTTCCCAGGTAAATAAATTAGAAGTTAGAGCTGGTTTAGTAGCCACTTCCTGCCATGAAGGCCAAACAGGATCCATTCCCTGTTTTCTCTGTCACGCAAGGAGCGGGCAGGGAGCACACAGGTTATAACTAGGAGAGTGTTTCAACCTCCTCTCTATTTAATTAGTCATATAATTAACACTTTCTAAAAGGAGGTAATTTTTTCCAAGCCCTTGTAAACTCCTAACCACTTCATTGAGCTGTTACTACTTTCAAAAAGGCTGCTGCAGAAAGTGCTGGCGTTTCCCAGCCTTGGACACTTTTCTCCCAACCATAACACAGGGATTGCACAGTTGTGGACAAAGTCTGTACCAGAAAAAGCCAATTTATTCACTCTGTGTCTCCTAAGGCTGTGGATGCCTTATAACAGGTGAAAGACATAAACTTTGAGCAATAAATAGAAAAAACAGTGAGGTAAAACTGATCTTAAGGTAGCAGGGAGGAAAATATGAGAATTCTGGAAATCTTGATGTGAGAAATGACTACTTGTAAGACTTCTTGTTGGCACATAGGCAGGGGATGTCCCTGCAGCTGTAACTACATCCCCTTCCCTCCCTCATTGCTCAAATCCCAGGAGCTGGGTGTTGGCCAGGCTCAGGCTCCTGCAGATCCCGAGGGACAATGGAGCAGCACGTTCCTGACAGGGTGAGAAGCAGCTGGGTGGGAAGTGAGGTGAGATGTGATGTCCCTACTGCCCCTTGCTGGGTGAGAAACCATCTGCAGGCTGGGCCATGAACCACATCCCTGGGGTGATCCAGACCTGTAGAAAGTGCTACACTCCCCAAATTCTTATTTTTTTTTGTAACCTGGATCGTTTCACTGGGTGGGGTGATGTGATCTAGGGGGAAATGGCTCAGCCATGAGCACCTCGGACAATGGGAAGGTCTTACTCCAACTCCCTGGCTCTGCTGGTGGACAAAAGCCATAAGTGAGCTACATTTGAGCTCAAATTCCCACAAAATTCCCTAAACCCAAGGCACCATTCGCCCCTTGGGAACTCTCTCTCAAAAGCAGGGAGTAATTTTCCTCCAGATGCTGGTGGGGAATAATCCGAATTATTCCTTCTCATCCCAAAACTGCCGGTGTGAGATGCAAAGCCACGAGAGCTGCTTTTCCCTGCCAGCAGAAGGACGAGGCCCCCGCAGGGACGGGGCAGGGGAGCAGGACCATGGCCGTGGGGAGAGTCTGGCCGTGCAGCTGGCTCTGATCAAAGCCTGGCAGCACTCGCCGTGTCCGACAGCCCTGTTTACATTATCCGGCAGCCAACGGGCTCGTGCGGCGTTTCCTAACCTGGTCCTTGCTTCCATCTGCCTGGATAGGGGGAGGGGATCTGGAGGATGGGGAAGGGCAGCCAGGCCCTTCCTAGTGCTGCTGGGCACACAGGAGGGATGGGCTCCCCTCATGGGTCCAGCCCCTGTGGAGGGCGGCCACTCTGCAGAGCAGATGTGCTGTCCTGGCGAAGGGAAACTCTCCCATCAGATTGATGGGAAACTCCCTCCCCGTGGAGTTCTTGGCTGTTCTGCTGTCCCTGACTCCAGTATGAACGCTTCTGTTCACATGGTTTTCTCTGCGAGCTCTCAGAGTTTTCCCTTTTACTTCTTCATAGAATCCTAAAATCCCAGGATGGTTAAGGTAAGGGACCTTAAAGATCATTTTGTTCCACTCACCTGCTGTGGGCAGAGACACCTTCTATAGACCAGATTGTTCCAAGCTTCATCCAACCTCTCCCTGAACACTTCCGGAGATGAGGCAGCCACAGCTTCTCTGGGCACCCTGTGCCAGGGCCTCACCACCCTCTCAGGGAAGAATTTCTCCCTAGTATCCCATGTAACCCTGCCTTCTGTCAGTGGGAAGCCATTCCTCCTTGTCCTGTCACTACAGGCCCTTGCCCAAACTCCCTCTCAGTGTCTCTTGTAGCCCCTTCATGTACTGAAGGGCCACAAAGAGTTCACCCTGGAACTTCCTTTTGTCCAGGCCGAACAATTCCAATTCCCTCAGCTTTTCCTTGTAGCAGAGGTGTTCCATCCCTCTGATCATCTTTGTGGCCTCCTCTGGGACTCACTTCTTCACAGTGTGCAGGGGAGTCGGGTGACTGTGGCACCAGGGCCTCGGTCCATGGACATCTGCTGAGCTTTTGGCCACCTGTCTCGGTGTCCTCATCACCCCAGGACACCACCACTGCCTCTGGGATATGAATTCCAGCAGCACTATCCCAAAGCACCTGCAGGCCCTTAGGATGAGAAGTAAGCTGCAGTGTTTTCTTCTCTGGTCGGGAGTTTTGGGGAGTTACAGCAAAGCACAGAGCACAGGCTGGATCTGCTGATGGAGGGGCAGTCTGGTCTCTTGGAGATGAAAGAAAATTGTGCATCATGTGGGGATCCAGGGAATGGTGTGGGATCATGTTGGTTTTGGGGTGGTGGGGAAAGGGGTGCAAGAGGGGTCTTGGGGCTGCTCTGGTGCAGCTTGAGGGTGTCCAGCAGGTGTTTTGCAGGAGCACATCTCTGCCCATGTTTGGTGCTTTTTGACACTTGTTTTCCATTTTTGCTGGAAGTTATTGATGTTATTCTGGTTCTAGAAGGACTCCAAGGCTCTGTCGAAGACCAGGGGCAGTTTGGACTATTACGATGCGAAATGGTCCCTTGGCCACTCATCTCAGGGTGAAAATTAAGTAATATTTTGTGGTTGAATTCTCTCCACTTCAATTTTAGAGGGGAAAAACTATTGCCTGCCATGGTGGCTGGTTGGTCCTGTGCCCTGAATTTACTGTGTGTAGTAGACCCACTCATTAGTGTGTGACAAACTGCCTCAGGGCAGGGCTGAATGTCCCTGCACATCTCTAGGGGGGTATCTGCCATTGCTTCTCACTCCTGAAAACTGTCACCTTTGCTTTGCAGGACGTCATCCATCGAATTTCCTCGCGCTCCTTGGAATGTGCTAAGTAATCAAAAGGAGCAGCTGACAAAATAAATGAGGAAAGCGTGTTTTTTTTATGGGGACATCGCCCAAAGGGCAGACAGGCTGTTTGGGATGAGCAGCTTCTGCCCTTCAGGTGTATTGATGTTCAGGTCCATGGGGCAGCTGGCAGAAAGGGTCACTCCCAGCCTTCGTGCACCCAGACACGATCCCTCTGACCTTGGCTTTGTTTGGTGCTATCTGTCTGCTTTCCCAATTAGCCATAGTCCTGCTACCTCTCCTCGCAGACATGATGCAAAATAAATGACCTAAGAATTCCCCCCAGAGCATGGCTCATTAGAGATGGACCAAACACCAGGAAACACACGAGAAGGGCTGGTCAGAGCCCGTCATGAGGTGAGCTAAATGATCTACCAGCCCCTTCCCCTTCACAGGGTGCAGGGCTGGGATCTGGGTCACACACCAAAGGTTCCCCGGCTCACACCCTACAGCCACACAGCTCTGAGTGCATTCGGGCTCACCCTGAGTCCACACACCCTTCCCAGTTATTCCACAATCCTCACGAACATATGGCTCTAGCAGTTGTCAAAAAATGTTGGACAGAGGCTTTGTGGTCAGCTTGATCTGTCCCATCTGGTCATCTGATCTCTTTGTTCTCTGGACTCCCATCCCTCCACTCGCTGTGGAGATAATTTGAGTAATGCTTCCCTTGTTTTTTTCGTTTTGCTGTGTCGTTATTTTCCCTGCTAGGAAGTGCAATCTTCTCCTCCTTGGCTTCGGGGATAAAAATGGTATGGCTTGACCCTGGCTGCCCGGAGAGATTTGTTTAGTCTTTCCTGTGTTGTGGAGCACACAGTGTGTGCAGCACAGCAAACCTGTCCGAGTTCAGCAGGACAGTTTGTGTTGGGGATGCCAGAAGAGATGAGAAATATATCATCCTCTGACCTGGAGATTTTGATTTTCACCCAGGTGAGGTGTGGTGGGAGGTCTGTACCTGCATTTCTTCAAACCACTCTAAGCCGTGGGTTTCTTGGGGCTGCGCTCTTCATTCTTGATGTGTCCAGCACCTTGCACTGACTGAAGAAAGGATGAGGAGTCCCTGGGGGTCATGTCCATTGCAATTCCTCTCTCTTTTTTATCAGACCTCTGTTCTTCCCGACCCAGCTTTGGCTGAACCCCAGTGAACTTCCCCTCCATCCCCTTGCTCTTCCCCCTTCCCCGCCAGCGCGTTTGCCGCCGTGAACTTCCCGTGCCCGACCCGAGAGTGTCTCCGAGAGGTGTGATCCAAGTCGTGGCAGGAATGGCTGCAGCCACAGGAAGGAGATCCACCCCTGGCTCTCTCCCAGCCTTCCTAATCAGGGGAGGAATGTCTCTGGATGAGCCTGTGGCCACTTGGCTCTGCTATGCAAGCGCTTCCTTTTCGAGCCATCTGTGCGGGTCACGCCGGGCAAAGCACACCCTGTGCCCTCATGGATCAGCATGTTTTGCACCACTGGCACTAGCTGGGAGGAAGAAGGCTGGCAGGGAGAGGAGGATGATACACAGACTGAGGAAGGGTGCAAAGTGAGTCAGCCACTGCTGGCTCCTACCTTGGTGCATGGAAACGGGATTCTTCTGGGAAAAGCAACTCCTGCATCAGTGCTGAGGGTGTTTTGGGGTGTCCATCATGCCAGCCAGTGCTTGTTTCTTGGTGTGGATTTGGAGATTTCTGGTCAAATGGCAGCTGCTTTCCTCTGCTTGAGGTTCCATGATTGATCAATAAGGAGGCAAGACCTGACCTTGCAAACAGGGGTGTCTCATGAAGTCACACAGGACAGGCAGGAATGGCTTGGTGGCTGTGAGGGTGGGGAGGCCCTGGCACAGGGTGCTCAGAGAAGCTGTGGCTGCCCCTGGATCCCTGGAAATGTCCAAGGCCAGGTTGGACGGGGCTTGGAGCAACCTGGGATAGTGGAAGGTGTCCCTGCCATGGCAGGGGTGGAATAAGATGGTCTTTAAGGTCCCTTCCAACCCAAACCATTGCGTGATTTTGTAATCTCCTTTCTCACTGAGATCCCCACCAGGGCTACTACAACTGCGTGGAGAAGGCTCAGGTGGACGTGCCTGAGTGGTGTGGCAGCAAAGGCTCTCCTCAGTGGTTACAAACCCCCTCTGCCTGGCCTTCAGCCCCTCATTGTGGTGGGGCTGCTGTGCTTGGAGGCTCCAGCACGGTGCCTCTGGGTCTCTCAGGGCTCTCTGCATCCTGCAAAACGGGGGACAGGTCCCAGTGTCAAAGCCTGTTGCCCTCCCAAAGCCGTTGGTGGGACTCCACACTGGAATAAGGCAAACAGGATTTAACCTTTGCTACGGCGTGTCCCAGCCAAGAGCTATTGTTAACAAACTTGGCCCCCGTCCATTTGGCCTGGGTGGTTCGAAGAGCAGAGAGTAAATAATCTGTCATTCGAAAGAAGTTAATATTTACAAACTTGGGGCCTGCTCCTGCTGCCATTGTTGTTGGGGAAAAGGGTTTTGCTGTGGGCTTCACCTTTGGAGGAGCAGGGCCCTGCAGCAGAAAGGATTGCAAAGTAGAGCAGCTAAAAATCCTGTAAGCAGATTTGACACCCTGCCCTGCAAATACAATGGCAGGTACTGTTAGAGCAGGGCCTGAAAAAAAAGCCTCACTGAAAATACACCCTTTACACCTCCATGCAGGTCTGTGGAATGCTATTTCTTCATTTGCCTTAGTATTTTTCCCTAATAATTTAAGTTGACACCTCCATGGTGGCATTTCTTAAATATTAAAAAAAAAAAAAAAAAAAAAAAAGAAAAGTGGCTCCCATATTTTTCCTCTTCTTGAGTGGACTTTTACCCTCTGCTTATATTCCATGATCTTTCCAGGGCTTCCACTCCCACAAAGACAGGGGCACATGCTGGCCTGTGAGTATCCAATAATCCTATTCACTCCATGAATGCTTGAATGCTTCCAGTTCAATGTGGATGTAGGTTTGGCAGCCCTGGGGCCTGGGCTCAAAATAAGGAACTTCATTGATGGATCAAGCCAATGCCTAAGGATAACTCCGAGCTATCACGGAAGTCGGAGCTGGAAAAGACCAGTAGGTTCTTCCAGCCTGTCTCCTTGCCAGTGCAGTGTTCTTCATTATTTCTCATCAGAAAGGAGATCCAGTTCCCTGGGTATTTGGTTTAGCTTGGACACATCTGCTAAGGTCTGCAGATTTCAGTCCAAAAACAAGAGTTATTTATTCAGTTACATTTTCAAGTATTTTGGGAACTTTCTGCCAGAGTGTCCTTTGTTTTTGTTTCCTGTGCTTCCAAGATGTCTATTTAAGCAATTTTGCATGCACCTGTAATGCAGAGCCCTGCATATTTATTTTAAGGAAAAAGGTGCAGGGGATGAATGTCTCATTAGCATTACTTTAATCATTTAATTTTGGAAGGCTGCTGCCAAGCTCTGAGCTGGAGAATTGTGAGCAAGTTTTTCACGGGATTTTATTTCTCCTGGAGTTTTCTTGGCAGGGACAGGTTGCAGGATTTGGTATCTGAGTGGGTAGTGGAATTATAATCCAAAAATTGTCCATTGGAATGTCCAGGTAACCACAGGAACAGATAACAGAGCTGTTTCCACATGCAGACACAGCAAATTTCAGCTTCTTCTGTGAGGGTGGTGACCCAAGGAGCTTCGAAGGATGCCGCACAAAAAGCATCCTAATAATGTTTTTACACACATGAAGAGAGTTGGCTCAAGGGAAACCCAGGACAAGAGTTTGTGGCATCAAAAATGGTGCTTGTATGCTGAGATATATATCTATTATATTAAATATATTATAATATATAAATATATAAATTATAGTAGATAATATATAAAATATAACATGTAATAGGTATTATATTATATATATAATTATATATATATAATTATATTTATAAACATTGCTTAGAAACCTTTAAAAAAAAAACTAATTGAGGTTTTAGAGCAGAGCTCCAGATACCACTAAATTAATATTGCTGCTGGGCCTCTTGGGTGGTGTTAGCAGGGTTCATGGATGAACTATAACCTTTAAATTAGGTACAGGTGCAAAAGCAGATTTGATAAGTGCCACCCATGAGGTGGAAGGTGAAGGTGAAAAGCAAAAATAATAATGCATTGAATGTGTTGCTTTGCCTCTATCCAAAGAAGAAGAGCAGAAGGAGCCAAGTAGATTTTTTTAATAGTTAAAAAGTTACAGATAAAAATTGAGATTTTCTATTGATTTGATATTTGATCACTGTGGAGAATCATCTGATAGTTTGACGTTGCTAATTTTGTCTGGATTTACACTGGAAGAGGTTACCCAGAGAAGTTATGGATGCCCCATCCCTGGAGGTGCCCAAGGCCAGGCAGGATGAGGCTTAGAGCAACCTGGGATAGTTAAACTCCCTATGGCAGGGGAGTTGGAACAACCTGATCTTCAAGTTCCCTTTCAATTCTGTGGTTTTTCAAACCTCAGATTTATCCGTGGTTAATTTCAGAGGCTGATATTGCAACATGGGCACAACAGAAATCTCTGGTGTTTTTAGCAAGGATAACAGGAGCTGACCCAGTGAGGGCTGACAGAGGGAAGGGCTGATAGCACCGAGCCAGCTGTATCCAAACCTGCTTGTCTTGGTTTGAAAAGGCAGGAGCCTTCCTTGAAATGGAAAATGTAAACCCCCTTCCTCCGATTTATTGTAATTTTGAAATTAAAAGGCTCTCAAGCAAAGATACGGGAATAGGAACAGCAATTATTTACTAGGAAAATTAAAAATACAAATGCAATAGTACGAAAAAGAAAACAAACCCTGCCAGAGTCAGAGCAGGCCTGGCAGGCTGTGGGTCAGGGAGGTGGCAGCAGTGCCATTCCATGGGGGCTCAGCCCTCCTGCAGTGCCAGCTGTGCTTCTGCTGGAGCAGGATCCTGGACAAGGCTGGAGTTTTCCTCTGAAGCTCCAAGGCTGGTGTGGATGGACCTGGGTTCCCTCTGGGAATGCAGGGGAGAAGAAAGCTGCTCCTCTGGGAATGCAGTGGGGCAGAAAGCTGCTCCTCTGGGAATGCAGTGGGCAAAGGCTGCTGTGGTGTCCCAAAGGCTCAGATTGTATCCAGGTAGGAATGCTGGGCTCCTCCCCTGGGCACAGCCTCTCCCCATGGGATGCTGGAATTTTCTCAGCCATGCAGGGACACTCAGTGGCCATGAACAGCAGAGATCTCCTGGAGGGAGGATTGGCTGTGGGAGAGACAAAGAAAACTGCCCAGAGAACAGCAGAGAACTGCCCCAGCTCTGGCAGATGGGAATAGAGTACACACCCCCACCCATATCTTTCAACCTAAGACACTGCTCCAACAAGATGAAGCCTGAGCAAGGAATTAGCATTTGGTGACAGCCAAGAACTGCAGGCGGTTTCTGACCAGAATTTGTATCCTGATTGACCAAATATTAAGGGAGCCTCCACAGATGTAGGAATTATTTAGGTCTAGGTCATGTTTCCAGAAGATTTGAAGGCATCCATCTGTGTGTAACCAAGTCACTGGTTGGTTTTTGGGAGACATAACTGGTATTTTGGTTAAGAACAAAATGAAGTGGAGGATTCCAAGATATCTCTGTGAAAAGTAAATGCAGAGCTTATTTTGTTGTATTGTAAAGCCTCATGCACTAACTACTGATTATTCTTTGAGTGAGCTGACAGATAAAATGTTATTTATGGGACATGAAATCTGAATTTATTAGCTGTTTATTCCTACCAAAAAAAAAAAAAAAAACCCCACCAAAAAACCCCACCAAAAACCAACCAATCAACCAAACAAAAGCCAAACAAAAAAAAACCAAAACCAAATAAAGTAACCACAGCCTACAAGTACCTGGCAATGGAGTTAGCACATGGAATCAGATTTTTTCCTCTTTTATTCTTCTCTCCTTTGTTCATTCTCCCTGTTATTTGATATATCATTAGTCCATCCTGGGAGGGAGCACCACACCTGACCAAAGGACATGAAACTCCAGTCCATGAGAAAAAGAAAGAGCCAGAAGAAATGGTGGAGAACCCCGCTCCAGCAGCTTATACTGTGTCCAAGTTACGTAATTAAAATTAAAATTAACAGTAGTGGTTGACCCAAGAGCCAGGAAATGCATTTCCAAGAGGCAGCCACTTCTGCACGTGCATGCTTTGGTGCAACCATTTCAGAGCGTGGTGTTTCAGTTCCCCTGGGTACCCTTGCACTGTCTCTTCTCTTTTGTGCTGGATTATGAGTCAAGACAAAAATCCTCCTGCCTTTGCAGAGCAGATGTTCCCCAAAAATGCAGTGTGGAAGGGTGTGATGAGTGCAGACCTTTCCCGTTCTGCACTTTGTGTGGCACTTCTGCGGTGATCTTTTGAGGGTGTCAATGCCACTGTTGCCATGGCATCGCTTCCACAGCCAGAGAAAAGCACTAATTTGTGTTTTTCCTTCCTCAGGAGTTTGGTGGAGGCGACAGATAGAGCTGCTCATGTCCCATAACTTCCCTGCCTGCTGCCAGCTTTGTCATGGATGTGGAAAGGCCGTTCCAGGAAGATGGTTGAGGGGTTCACTGCAAGAAATGATACCTCCCCTTTTCAGATCCCTCCTGAAAACCCCTCCAAGTTATTTTATTTTATTTTATTTTATTTTATTTTATTTTATTTTATTTTTTATTCATTTCATTTCATTTTATTTCATTTCATTATTTCATTTCATTATTTCATTTCATTATTTCATTTCATTATTTCATTTCATTTCATTTTTTAATTTTTATTTCTATTTTATTTTATTTTAATGGCTGCAGAGACAGACACTGAGGAAGCAGCACTAAGAGAAATAAGATCTCCATGGGCACTGGGAATGGGACTGTAGCTGTGATGATCTCCAGATTGAAGCAAAGCAAAGTTAGGGAGAGGTGATATGTAGAAAAAATTCTTCATTTTTTCAAATAGTTGTTTAAAAACCAGCTGAGTTTTGAGAAGACAAACCTTTCCTTGTAACCTGTATGTGTGATTATGTGCTTTGTCATCTAAAGGTGCAAACACCGTAATGCTTTTAAATTTTACCAAAATTGTTCTAAGTCTTATCTGAGGCGACTGCATTTGAAAGCAGTGAAAATGTTAATGCTAACAACATTTTTTTTTGTTCTCTAAATTCCTATCCTTAATTTAATATAATACATTGCTGTTTTAAAGGGATATTAATATTCTTTTCAAAGTGTTTGGGACTTTTACATAATTTAAAAAATATTTGCAGCTGTTTTGAATGTATCTGCAAGTACTGATAGACAAAAGGCATGGATATCCATAAGAACATTGTCATAATACATTCCATATTAACGTAAGCAAAAAAGAATGTTTGCTCAGGAATACCAAAAAAGGTGATTGGAAGACCCACTTCTGTGGCCTTAACATCTTCCTGCTAAACAAGTTACACTCCTTATTTTTTTTTCCCTACATTCTTAATTGGTTACTTGCATCTGCCTTTTAGAATTAGCAGCTTTTTTGCATTTGGATCATCCATAGAGCTGAGCTTGGGCCATTTGTTTTAGATTTCCAGAAATGATTTATTTGTACTGTAATGGGATGGAATCATACAGTGTTTCCCATTTGTTTTCAGCCTTAGTTCAGAGTGTAGCTTAAGCTCTCATAGTATATTTGGGAGTGCTGATTCCACTCTCATTTCCAAGGACCACAAATTTTTTGTTCCACACTGTTTGCACTCTTCTCTCACTGTATAAAAATCGAGGTCCCTGGGTCAATATTACATTAGGGGGAAAAGATTATCTTGGAGGCTGAAAAATTTTGCTCCTGGCTAAGTCACTAAAGGATGGGGTGTGAATGTGTGTTGTGGTAATGAACAGGGCAAAAAAAAACTTCTCAAATAAATTTCTTTTTCCTTCCATGCCCTGCACTATATTAGAACTCCTGACAGAGGATGGGATCTTCCTCAGGCTGTGTGCTGGGAATTTGCACTGCACTAGAACCTCTTTGGAAGGAGGTATTCACTAAAGTTACTTTATTTTCCCTCCTGTTGAGTCATTGGGGTGCTCCATAGCTGTAGAAGATAGCAGTCTTTTCTTATAATAACTGACAATTGTGGAAACCTAGAAAAAGAGGGTAGACAAGACCTCATGGAGCTGTCTTGTCAACCCCTCTTCCCACAGTAGGATTGGCTATAAAAAGAGACTTCTGTTGCTTTTCATCTTCTTTTCTTTCAGCCTTTACATTTAAAAAAAAAACCAAAAACCCACAGCAGCAGACCAACAATGAATAATAGATGGGGGAAAAGGGAAGCAGCAATTTTTATGACATACTCCGAGTTGCTTATGGCTGTGTTTGAGGGCACTTCTGTGTCCACGGTGCTTTATGGCCATTTTTGATCAGTTATTGCACAGATCTGGGCTTGTAATGAATGGACAGTCCCTCTCACCGTGATAATGGAACATGAGAGTATAAAAACTTTGAAGTGCAGGAGGCAGCTGAAAAGAAAACAATAAACTATGCATATGAGACTGGCTTGTTGCTTGGTGATTAAGAGATGAGGACCCCGTAGGTCAGCTCCCTATAGGTACAAACAGATGTTTGCACTGTTTCACAGCTGCTAAATATGATATAAATCCAAAGAATTTCTCATGTTTTTATAAAGTTAAAAAAAAAGTACCCAGACAGCAAATTTTTGGTCATTCAGATACTCTTACCAAATGACATCTGGTTTCTGTACTGCTTATTTAAGCAATCCTTAAAAAAATGTTTGCCAAGGGGAATAACTCAAACCTTTTAGTTCTTCACCATATATAACTGTACAGTTTAGATTACAATGTAGCATGCAGAGTTTATTATAAGCAATGCAGTTCTTCATTTCTTAGCTAGCAAGTATTACTTTAAAGAAAATAGGATAAATATTATGTAATTAGTTCAGGGAAATTCATGTATAGTTACATTTCAGAGTGCCCGAGTTTCAGATCCAAACGATGACAAAGAAAATGAATTGTTTCCATATGTTAGGAGATAGCCCCAGTTATGAGCAGAGAGCTGAGGCATAAAAATGCAACGGGGCTCCCATTAAATGGAAAGACACAACTGCAGTGAGTGGGGAATTGGGATGTGAAGGTGCTCTGAAGGCACCATAGCTGCTGTTGGGGCCGAAGGAGAAGGAGAAATGGGTGCTTTCAACAGCAGGAGATCCTCAAGTCTTGTGCTCTGGCTTGCTGATGCCTAGTGAGATGTGAATGTTTTCACACATCCCTATTTGAAGATTCCTGAGGTCTCTCTGAGGTCTCCAGAAGGGTGGTGTCCATACTGATGCCATTCCTTCAAGGCACTTGCCAATGAGTCTGCCACTCCTACCTGGCCACCCAGGAGCACAAAGCATATGGGAGCTTCATACCCTCAAGACCTCGATCCCTCTGCCAAAATTGGTTGAAATTGGCTAATGGGCTCCAAAGTTATTTCCTTTGGGACTGAGAGGGGACAGACGGACTCGCTCTCGAGGGAACATAATTGCCTGCATCTCATGTCTGTTGGAAGCCAAACAAAAAATCACGGTATTAAGCTTATCATATAAATGATATATGCATGTATTTTACAGTGGAAGATTTATGGCCTTCAATGTCTAAGCATTTCATGCTTTTGAAGTAATGCATACTTTGATCCAACAAATACTTACACTTTCAAGTCGCCCCGTGTACTGAGGGTTCAGTAATGCTGC
This sequence comes from Vidua chalybeata, assembly GCF_026979565.1. Classification (NCBI taxonomy): domain Eukaryota; kingdom Metazoa; phylum Chordata; class Aves; order Passeriformes; family Viduidae; genus Vidua; species Vidua chalybeata. The sequence continues at coordinate 3,026,155 of NC_071535.1, read as the reverse complement.
TTATTTTGAGAAAGACAAATCCCAAAGAGCTGAAGGACCATAGCTGGGCTGTGATCTATGTGTTTTCTTTGTGGTCTTCTCTGCCATTTACTGTTTCAAAGGATTAAAGCTAGAAAGGGTGCATTGCTCATTAGGACCTTTGAGTGCTGCATATTGACTAAGTGACACCCGCCCTTTTTGAATTGGTGGATGTGCAACTTTCCCCAGTTATTTTGAATCTAAAGAGCACATTTTTCTTCATTTCTTTTCACAGGCCTGTCTGTTAGTCTTCAGACAGGAATTTGCACGTCCACAGTGTCTATAGCATTAAATTTATCTGTATCTGTGGTCTTTCTTGAGGTGCCTGGCAATCAACAGCTTTCTTCCCTCTCTTTGTCGAGCAATTCCAGTGTCACAAGCAACATGAATCATCCATTTTGTATATATCTCAATGATTGGTTGGGCTTATTTTCACATGAATACACACATCCCATAGTACTGCTTGGTAGCTAGAAGCAAAATGTGGTCATATGTTCTGCTGTAATGACATGATTGCATTTTTGTCTGTACTTTTTTGCTCTTCTTGATTTGGTCTGTCGCCACCATTGTGAGATGCACTGGACTAATTGCCCATCAGATGACAGGGAAACGTGCAAGTCCTTGAAAGTGGAAGCTGGTTTATATGGACAAGAATGTAACCAGTAGTGAGTTTATTCTCCTTTTTAAGCTCCTGCAAAAAGAACGTGCTATATTAGAAACCTTCTTCTGGGGCTCGGGGCTATTAATTTTGTTCCACATTTGAGCAACACACTGAGATCCTGCTCCAGGGCAGAAAAGCCAAACACTTCTGCAGTGCAAGTATTGCTGCAGTTGTAATTAGTGGTAATAAGTATTGTGGGAGCAGCCCTAAAAAATATTAACAGTCGGACTGGTTTGGTTACAATGGTCCTCATGCCTGTGGTGGCTTCACTCTTCCCTTTTCTGAAGTTCAGCTTTCATTTTATTGCCATCTTATCAGACTGGGTATTGACCAAAGTGGTACATTTGAAGGGTATTTTCCTGCCAAATAAACAACAAACCCCAGTGGTTAATTTGTATTATTCCTCTCCACTCTTTCTCCAGCCAAAACACAGATTTTCTCCTGCCACAGTCCCACAACTTCCTGTTTAGTAGGAAACTTGATTAACTTATTGTCTCCATCAATCTTGAAGGCCTTGCTTTTATTAAATGGAAGAAAATTGTTCTGCTTGCACAAGATTTTGCTGGGAACGATTGTTCACAGTCAGGTGCTTCAGGCACAGCTTTTAACTGGAGTTAACTGGGAGCAAACCACCACAGGGGCAGCTCCTGGTGCTTCAACACTGCCTGAGGTGTGACCAAACTGGGTTTGTAACTGGATGTGCCCACCTGTGAGCAGCAGGCTTGCCCTAGTTTTTAAAAAGGTTTGAGCATGTTGCAATATGTGACCATTGAGAGGTTTTGTAAGGGTGTTTTTTTGTTTTCTGTGTTATTTTTTTTTTAAATTTGATTTAAATAAACAGACTAATTCTTGCAGGTGGGGAGAAATTAATCTTACAGTTGTGTCTTGGCCTCTGTTGACCCTGTGAAGCTCTAGCCAAGGGCCCAGAGGGGTTGACAGGTTTGTTTTCACTCCTGGTTTTCTTTCCTGCTTGGTGTGCAGCGATGTGCTCTGGCAAGGGGCTGGGGGTACTGACAGTGTTTGGCACAGAGGAGGAAATCAATAGCTTCACACTTGTTGAGAGCAGGTCAGGTTCCCCAGGCTTCAAACCAGAGACCTGCATTTGATGGAGGAACTATTTCTAAGTTTTGTAGGTCCTGAGAACATTTTGCCTTAGAGTCATGTTGTCATCATATAAGAAAGAGTTGGTTTTTGAAGAATTCCTGGAAGGTTCTGCTTAGATTTTTTTTTTTTTTTTTTTTTTTTTTTTTTTTTTTTTTTTTTTTTTTTTGATGTGGGGGTATGCTAGGGAAAAATGCTACAGAAAAAAAACCCAAAAGTGGGAAAGAGGACTTTTCAGATGAGGATTATGTCCATGTGTAGTAATAGACTCAGTAAGAGCATCATAAATCCTTAAAATATGGTTCTTCCTGTGAGAAATGCAGTGTATTTGTGATGGTGTAACATGCTACTGTTCATTCAATTCCGTTGTCTTTGTAACTCCTGGGCATCTGTAGGTAAATACCATTTCTGTGTACATTACAGGAAGGTCTAAAGCCTTTAAAATAAAACCAGGCAGAGGTATTATTTTGGCAGAAAGCTTTTACACTGATTTCCTGATGTTTGCAAATATTTCTGCAAGGATAAACATCTCTGGAGAAGTCAGCTCTAAATAAATAAATGTTGCAGCAAAGGAGGAATACCCTGAGTGGGTGTACTCCAGCTGTTGGGGTTCACTGGACGAAATGTGTTACACATCTTCCCAAAGCTAAGTGATGACAGGCTCTAACTAGAAACGCTCCTTTCTTAGTCAGCATCACAGTAGTCTGAAAAGGTGGAGAGGAGAACATCCCGGGCTCTCCTGGGTTTAAACCCAAATTAGCATGAACATCATCAAGGCTCGTCAAGAAACGTGCTCCGTAGCCAGGCTGCTGCGTGGTGCAAACATGGAATGTGATGCAGTGTGTCTGCTGCTTGCAGACTGAGTTTGACATTTTTGCTTAATTCACCATGGCCATGCGAGTGGGAGCGCACGCTTCAGACAAATTCCACTCTTGTTACTGCTCTGCACTGCTGCAGAGGCAACAACGCTTCTAATGAGGGACTATCTCCACATTTGGCTTGGCAGCCAAAATAAACTTCTAGGAGTCGCATGCTGGATGGCTTTTATCTCCACGGTGCTGGTGGGCTCTTTCCAGCAAGCACAATTGCAAACACACGTGGGGACCAAAAGCATAAACATCCTGGGGGGAGGTTCAGTTAAAGCTCCTCAGCACTCCTCCCCACCCAGCAAGGTTTCTTTTCCATGTGACTCTCCAGTAATATTGAGAGGGAAAAGGTTTCAGCTGGAGGAAAGGTCGAGAGCCGGGGTGTGTAAGGATATTGGTGAAAAGGTGTGGAGGAGTGACGTATGGGAGTCTTGTGTGTAGATCTTGGAGGCCTGTGTCCCAAAGCAACAGACCAGCTGGTTCCAGGACATGTCATCTCACCTGGACCAAAGTGACACCCAACAGAGGCAGGGGGGATGCCCACGTTGCAGGGCACAGCAAATGCTACCTGTCTTCAGCCAAAGGTGGTTTCTGTACTGTGGCCTGAAGGGGACAGCTCCGTTTGGGATGGGTTTTCAGGAGTGCCTCAGAGGGAACTTCAATGAAATCAAGTAGCAGAGCTCATCCTCTACCTCTGCCTTGGTTTTTGGTAGTGCATGGAGTTAGACATCAAGGGCAACACAAGTTTTCAAAAATCTTGCGTAGCAGGAGAGCAAAATGTAGCTTTGGATGATAAAACCCAAGACCAACATGGTTCCTGGGCCTCCTGACTCCTGTCAGAAGAAACAAAACCTCAGAGCAGCCCAGCACAGGTCAAAATGTGCTGCTTTATGTGGGGTTTCATTATTTCTCTGTCCCCAGACCCAGACTGCAGTGACACCTCTGGAGCTGGGCAGACCTCACCCCACGCCGAATTCCTTTCCGCTGAGGCATGCCAGCAGCCCACCCCGCACTCCAGATGTTGCTGCTCTCTGAGAAACAAGAGCTTAATAAGCCAGGCTCACCCTTCCTCCTGGGGTGAGCCCAAAGACAGTCAGAGATGGAAAATTGCTGCTCAGTACCATGAACAATGTGCTTGGTCAAAGAGCAGTGCCAGCACTTTGTCTTAATGGAAGAGAAAGCCGAGACGCACAGTGCAAAAATCTGAGCTGCCAGCAGCCAGCGACTTTAACATACATTGAAAACTATCCATGAAAGAGCACACTGAAACCAAGAGAAAAAGCCCCAAGGTATATTCAGACAAACTGAAAAAGAGCAAGAAACAGGGGGGAAAAAAAGATTCTGTGTGGCTTTCATAGGTTACGTTTTTCCCAGTCTGTATTTCACTTGGGTTTCTTTTATTGGCTTATCATGAGCACATGCACCACAAAAACACACACGTGCACAGGACTGCAAAAATAAATCTCCTGGCTTGCATACACAGGACCTGGGTTTGCCATTGCCCAGAGGTGTTGGAGCTCTGCTCCTGCAGGATTTGACAGACCCTGGATATTTTTATGCTCAACCCTGTGTGTTCACATGGTCATTGCTTTTGCTGAGCCGAGAGTGGCTCTACTGCTGGCTGGTTTGTTGTCTTGTTCCCTGCTTTGTTTTCCTGGCCTCTTCCTCCAACCCTTCTCAAATAGGAGACTTTTTTCCTTAGGAGAGCCTGAAGTGTCAGGAAGTACAACATCCCCTCTTTGCTGGGGAAAGGCAGCTCAGAACTGATGTTGTAACCTATTCAAAAACCACATTGGGAAAGTGTCTAAGCCAAGATGTTCACCTGGGATCTCGTATCTTGCTCTTGCACAACCATCTTCCCAACATTCTGAGCCCGTTCCCCACTGGGATCCACTCGGCTCAGTCCCACTTCAGATCCCAGCAGAGCTCGAGGCACCAAAATGCTGCTGTTGGCCAGGCTGGCAAGTGCTCCTGGAACACTTTGCTGCAGGGAAGTCATCTGACGTTGGAATGAATGGGCTCCTCAGTGCTGGGATGGTGACCAAGACCGGAAGGGAGCGCAGGGGACATCGGGCCGGATCCAGGCATTGTGTCCTTGGGTGCGACACCCCGCAGACACAGAGTGACAACATTTCTCCATGAAGAGTCTCATTAGCTACCAGGGCTGGGCTTTTGGTGAGCTGTTACTCAGTGGAAGGTGCTGGAATCTGGCCCGGAATAACCTCCCTCCAATTACTCCCTCCCTGGAGCTGCAGGAGCCTTTCTGCACCCCCATCCTGCAGGGCCAAGCCCAGGTCCCCAGAGACCAGTCCTGTGCACATCCCGAGCTCAGCACCAGCCCATAAATCTTGCTGCTGGATCCAGGCAGTGAAATACGAACAAAGGAAACCACCATGCAGTGCAGGGGTAGGGTGGGGAATCGCTCTGGCACCCTCCCTGCTCGGAAAGAAGTGAGAAAACATGGCTTTGTGTTGCTGTTGTTGTAGTTGTTGTTTTATGGTTTCTACAGATGCTTCCAATAAAAGAATTATGAAACTATTCCCATCGGTGGCCTGTCCTCTACCCGCAGTAGTGACGGAGAAGTTTGCTGGATTTCCGTCAGCAGAACAATGTGAGTGTGGACTCTACTGCTGCAAATTTAGGAAACCTCTCAATTTGCTGCCTGCCAAGGGAACAGGTGATTTTTTTTTTTAATAATTTTTGGACACTGGCAGGTGATGATGACAATCAATTTCAATTCAAATGTGTGTGTCCTAATACTTCTGTTATTAGGGTTTTTCCTTCCTGGTCTATGATTTGCTGATTAAGTTTAATAATCAGAGTTAATAATTGGTGTTCCGGGGCTTCAACCATGATCTCTGCCTGCACTATTATTTGCAGCCTCCTGGTGTGCTCCAGGGAAAGGGATGAGAGCATGGCAGAGCAGTCACTGGGGAATTGTTGAGCGTGGATGTTGAGAGTTTCTCTGGAATGCAGCAGAAGTGCTGTGGTTGGAAGACAGATCCTCATCCAGAGTGAAGGGATTACATTTTATTTAGGAAGTAACTTCTTCAGCAAAGTGGACAACCAGCTAGCAAATGCTGGATGACACATTTAGTCCATAAAATGCCATTCCTGGACATGACTCTTAGGAAACCAGTCCTGAGTTTGCTGTTCTCAAATGGAGTTTGGGCTTGTAAAACCAACATTTAGGCATGCATAGCTTTTCTGAGAAACGTGACATTTCCCCGCAGTATTTTCTGCTCTAAATGTGCTCTTTTATAAGTGAAATGATGTTTTCTCTCTCTGCTCCCCCTGCCCATGCCTGGCTCTGAGGCTTCCAGTCCTCAATTATGCTGCTGCAGCTTCTTTAATGGGGTTGCAGAGATGTCACTGGTACAGCAATGCCTTGGGTGGTCTGGAGCTCTGGAAGAGCTTGAGCAGCAAGGGCTGTGTCTGCAAAGGAGGGAAAACATCCTGGAAACATCCCAGAGCTCGGGCTCTGGGGCTGGACTGTTGCATGCAGAGCCAGAAATGAGACCTGATCTCTGCTCACCAGGAGAGGAGCAAACATGAGGTGCTTGGGGTTTGTCCCCTCCCCATCAGTGCACGCGTGGTCTCCTACCCTGGCTCAGCAGACACGTGGCAGTTCTTCGAAGGGCTGAGTCCTAAAATATTAAAAGAGGAGGTAAATAATGAAAAAAAACCCAAACTTAAAAAAAAAAAGAAAGGAAGAAGAAAGTCCGCTTGCAGCAGGGTCTGAGAGGCTCACGCCGGAGTGGACATTTAGCAAATGGCTGTTCTTTACATCACAGGGCAGAAATATGAAAAATATGAAATATGTAGCAGGGCTGGATAAAAAGAAAAATGTAATAAGAGTAGGACAAAGAATGTCACATGCTCCAACCGCATCTGAACTTGGCAGCAGCAGCCCAGGGAAGCCCATGTAAATCCTGGGAGCATGTTAAAAGCATTTTCACCCACTAAGACTGACATGCATGAAAAGTACCTTTTCAACAATGTCAATCAAGAGCCTGGAGAAATAATTTACTTATACACTGCCTTGGAGGGACACATGGCTGATGGGAACAGTGTTCACATCTTGGAATGGGAAATAATTTGGGGTGGATTTGGAACAGGGGCACAGAGGTGTGAAGTTGTGTGAACAAGCCTGTGTGTCATTGCTGAATTTAAATACGGTGAGCAAAGAGAGAGATTTCATCAAGGGGCAAAAGGAAAACACAACAGCAGAAGGAAAGTGCTGGAAAATGAAGCAGAGACAATAAAACGTAACCCCAGACCAAGGGGTGCTGTGGAGAAAGCCTAAATGGAAAATGCTCTGGGTATTGTCTAAGTCACATGGAAAGGAAATTATTATCCAGGCAAGAAACCCAGGGCTGGTGTGTGCAAAGGGAAGCAGCTCAGTGCTGCAGCAGGAGTGGGGTAAGACTGGATTCAGGATTGTCTCCCCTGGCTCAGCTGTGCCCAGGGGAGCAAATCTTCCTCCCAGAGAGGTTCCTGAGCTGAGCCCTGACTTCTGCAGGCAGCATGGCCATTGGATGTCTCTCCTTGGCCTGTCCTTTGTGTATTGGAGACGTGCCAAGATCTGCAAAGACTTAGCTACACTGGTATTTTTCCCCTTGAAAAAATATACTTTCTAATTTATTGAATTAAGGGATACATGTTATTTTGCATTAAAGGGGATATGGTGAAACCGTAGCATGTTCATTTATTTGTATTTAATTTGGCTGTTGCAAAAGGAAATACTACAGTATCTTCCTGAAAAAAAATAATAATATATTGTAGGATACTCCTGGACAGGGCAAGGAATTTTAATCTCTTTTTTCCCATGTTGGTCCCTGTCAGTTTTTGCAGGTTGAAAAACTTTGGTTTAGAAATAGTTTCAGGAACCACTTCCCCCAAAGTTCTGTGGGGTGTAACTTGACAACAGCCAGTGTGTGATCATGTCTAGGAATGAATGCTGTGGGCAGGGTGGGTGAGAACTGTCTGTAGGTGGAGGACAGAAATAAAGAGGAGGAGTTGCTCCATCTTTATGATCACTCCTTTTACTTATGTGGAGTTCTTAATAATAAGAGTAACTTGTGGCCATTTCCCCTTGTCCTGTCCCTTGTTCTCTGGGACCAGAGCCTGACCTGGCTGTCCCCTCCTGGCAGGAGCTGTGCAGAGCCACAAGGTCCCCCCTGAGCCTCCTTTTCTCCAGGCTGAGCCCCTTCCCAGCTCCCTCAGCCTCTCCTGGGGCTCCAGACCCTTCCCAGCTCCATCCCCTTCCCTGGACACGCTCCAGCCCCTCAATGTCTTGTCATGAGGAGCCCAGAACTGAACGCAGGGTTTGAGGTGGGTGGAAGGGGAAGATCCTGCCCCTTCCCGTGGGTGATTTCCTCCTGTGCTTTCTCCTGCCTGTTAAACCCATCCCTGCCCCACAGAGCAGCCGTGCTGTGCCCCACATGGAGCCCACTGGGACAGCTGCTCTCCCTCCCCACCACCCACCAAGGGCTGAGTTCCCCTGCAAAGACAAAGGCTTATTTATTCTCGCTCCTCTTAAAGTACATATATTTTAGTCCAGGAGGATTTGCCGGCAATAAAGTTCTCTTCTGAGATTCCTAAATCACGAGGTACTTAGGCTCTCCAGACCGTGATGCCCATGGACAATATTTGCACTGTAGCCTGACACATCTTCCTGCTTTAGAATAACAAAAAAACATGCAGCTGGGACCTGCTAGGCTGTGAGAACTTTAATCACCTGCTTTTTTTTTTTTTTCCCTTTCCAGAGGGGCAGGTGCAGCTCAGATTATCTGCAAACTATTTTTTATTACTTAACAACACGGTCTTTAATGCAGTTAGAGATGTCTTTATTCATTCTTACACTCCTGAGTATTTTTATGTAAACATTTTTCATCTGTGGCAAGCAAGTTTGTTTGTTGTGTTTTGTCATGTCAGAGCAGACTGTGATTAGACACTGAGATGAGACTACTAAATATTTTCAGATGTTTTCTATTTCCCCGGCAAAGAGCTGGATTTGAACCAAAGCTCGGAGGTGAAAGGGTGATGTGTAATATATTGAGACATCTGAAATAAAATAATGTAATGTTTTTAATATTTAAGAAGAAGAAGGCAGCAGTAAAACATTGTGGAAGGAGGAGAACATGAATACCTATATATTTTAATTTTAAATGCATGCAGATGTTGAATTTTAATCAGAGCATGTCAGAATCAAACTGTAACAAAGGCAAAAATGTGAGATCTGTTTTCTTGAATTGCTTCCATATTTTGGGCTCCAGATTTTTATTACATATAGCACTGCATCATCATATATTTATGTAAAGTGCCAGCATCCATTGAGTTGGTGTATGCCTGATGGTTAGCATGTAAAACACTTTACAGTGAGAAGTATATTCTTTCTCTCAGTATGTGCAGTATATATCATATTATACAAGTCTGTGCCTTCTTGCACAGTGGCAGGGCTCGTTTTCACTGCTTGGTACATGTGGTGTTTCTTTTGGACCCTTCCACCTCTTTTCTCAGTTCCAGAGGACTTTCCCGGGGAAGATCTCATGAGAAGGGTCTGGGGCAGAGGGGAAGCTGTGCTTTTAAAGGGGGTGATGAATGCTGGAGAGCTGGCACAGATGGAAGATGCAGAAGGCAGGCAACACTCTGTCCCTTCTGGTGCTGTGCTTGCAGCTGAGTGTCACTGGGGCATCCTGCTGCCACCCAGGAGACACAGAGCAGCAGGAGCTGGGAATGGAGGTGGCCTGGGAGCTCCCAGCTCTTCCCCAGCCAGTGCAGGCCTGGGGCAAGCAGCAGGGCTGGCTGGGGATGTGGGTGAATGATGCCTCCACTCTGGGGCTGGGCATCCCCACTTCCACTCACCGGCTTTTCCATGTCTCTGGCTTTGTTCTGAGCACGAATCCACGCTGTGAAATGTCTTTTTCCAGCATACCTGCCTCACCTGCCACCGTGCTGGCGAGTCTGCCTCTTGCAGAGGGTCAGTTTTAATGCAGAAGTCCAGAGATTACAAGGAACTGCTTTAGGCAGGGTTCCAGAAGGGGATCGGACGTGCTGCAGGTACGCTCTGTTCTGGCAGCAGGAAAACCTGTGGCATTTTAGCAAATAATTGCACTGGTACCAGTGGAAGGCTGGGGTTCCTCAGCAGGGCTCCCTGTGCCTGCTGCAGAGGGCACAGCTCCAGCACAGGGCTGGGAATAGGTGAGGAAAGCCATCCTGGGAACCCCGGGTCTCAAGAGACCCGTCAGCCCCTTGCACCCATCCCGGAGGTGGGCACTGGTGCCTGTGTGGGCCAGGGTGATGCTCCAAAGCCACTCTTCTGTTCAGGATGCCCCACAGCTCTCTGTGGGGGTCTGCACTGGGTCTGCTTCCTTTTTTGGTTTCTTTTCTGGATTGCTTTTCTTCAATGAATAGACTTTTTTTTTTTTTTTTTTTAAAGCCCTTCTCACGCCTTCAGCTCCTGGAGTGAAACACGTGACCGCTCTTCGCTGATGTTTTTCCTAAAACAGTGATGTTTGTGGAACGTGTCTCGAAAGCTGCAGCCCTGGCTGGTCTTGGCTGCCAACTGCTCTGTCCTGGGAGCCTCCAGCCCTGGAGCTGAGGTCCAGCAGCACAGCCTGAGCTGGGAGAGGGGGAGGGCGGCTCTGTGCCATGCTCAGGCTCCAGGTTTTGGCAGGGGAGTCTCTAGGTTTGTGGTAGCACAAATTCATGCCTGAGGCTAAAAGCTAATCAGAATAAACTGATTTTGTTCCACCTGGTTTACTTAACTGACACTCTGCAAACACTGTCCTGGGGTCATGCACCTTTTCCTCCTCTATCTGTGGGTATTCCCACTGGGTTGGAAACTCCCCCGGTTCAGCTGTGCTTGGTCATTCCTCCCATCCCTTGGAGGCAGCTCATTTAATGGGAGATGTCTTCAAAAAGCTATTCCAGGCTGTTCCATGACAGGAGAGATGTACAGCACATAAGGAGGGATGTCCCTGGAAAGGTTTTTCTTCTCATGGTGTCCCCACAGGGGAGTAATTTCCACCAAAGGCCTCACCCCACTGACGTAGCTGTGGGGAAATAGGAGGGATCATTTTCAGGCTGGATGTTTTTCCTTTTCTGTCCCACTCCACCTCTTAATGGGTCCCTTTTGTTCAGGGGGTTTCCTGTCCCCTCCTACAGCATCATGAGCTGGATTCAGGAGTGCTTTATTCTCTTTAATGGATGCTGTTAGGATGACAGATGAGTGTGGGATTTCTGACCTTTTATTAGGGACTGGTGATATTATTAGGGGTTTGGAACAAACAAAGAGACTATCCCAAAGGCCAGATTAATTAAAGCCTCAATGTGCCTGACTCCTGAGGTGTTGGGAGTTTATGTGCTTGAAGTGAGCACCCTTGTACCTTTGGTTTTCCTGCAGGGAAGGCTGATCCTCTGCTGTCACCTGGGTATTTGTGCTTGTTCCCTGTGCAGAGCAGGCAGAAACAGGGTATGACAGCCCTAAAAGGATGTCCCTGGCTTTGGGAGTTCTGGATTTGTGCAAGAGTAAAGCACCTGAACAATGAAGGAAGCCAGAATCAGGATCTGGCTACTGTTTCTGACATCCCAAAAATACACTCAGGGCTGGATGGCAGAACTGGGACCTTGGTGAGCCAATTCCTGCAGGGGGAAGGGGCTGGGATTGCCTAAGACAAACAGGTGTCCTCATCAGACTGCGTGTCATCTGATGCCAGGACCTTTCCCCATGAAGACAAAGCAGGACCCAGGCGCCCAGGTGATGCCAGCTTGGACTCTGGTGGTCCTGCCTCCCTCAGGAGCGTTTGAATGCCCACAATGTTTGGCCAAAGTGATCCTGTTCCTCACATGTCTGTGTTTTTGCTCATGAAGCTGGTGGGATTGCTTTTTGAGGCCTCAGCAGGGAGTTCATTCCCACAGCAGAGGTGCAGATGGAGCAGCGATGCTGAAGCACTGCAGGACGTGGAGCTTCCTAAAGCCCTGAAGATGCTGGTGGACCTGGACTGTTCAGAAAGGCTTGCCACAGGCTCAGCATTGCTTATTTTCTGTTTTATCCACAATTTTCTAAGACTTCTGGAGCTGCAAACAGTTTGGCTCATACCCCACAATCTGAGCTCATACAAAACTCTCATTGACGCCAATAATTTTCCAGCCCGTCATTCCCAGTGACAGCAGCAGTTTTGTCTGGGCAAGAACTCTGCCATGAGGGCACATACATTTTCCAGGGTTTTCTCAGGTAAAGGTTTTATTTTCCTAATTCTTTCCCCCTGGTAGGTGCTGAGCTGTCAGAATCACAGCCATGCAGAATTCCAGCTTAGTTAAAACAATATCCTAAAGGTTGCAAAGCCGTCCTGCTTGCCAAGAGCGAAAGTTGAATGTTCCACTCTCCTCACTTAACTATATTTAGTTCGGGATCCTAATGAAGTCTTTCTTTGTGTAATTTCATGTCTACAGGGCAACTGTGAGAGAGGACTTCCTAATTCTGTCAGGATGCTGGCAGCCCTTGTGCTGGGACAGCGTGTCCTCTGGGCCTCTGCTGCATGGCTCCTGTACAGTACTGGATTGTGCCCCGTGTGCTACTGGGGAGATCCTGTGGCATTATTCTTTATTTTCCCTTTTCCTCTCTTTCTCCATTTTTTTTTCCTCCTCTATGAAAGAAACGTGTGTGTGTGTGTTGCAGCAGGTTAATTGCTGGTTGTTTTCCTGCAGATATTTGATAATAACGCTGCCTGGTGATGGTGGGTTCAGCCAGAGTATTTTGAAGGGTTGTTTTGGATGAAATCCCCCTTCCTTTTCCGCTGCCCCAAAGAACAAGCATGGGATGGTGAAACACAACATGAAGATGTAGGATATCCTCCCCATGCTCTTCAGCTGTAGGATCAAGCCATGGATGACCATGGGGTGAAACAATCACAGCATCACTTAGGTCAGAAAAGACCTCCAAGATCTCTGAGTCCAGCCTTTGACTGATCACCACCACATCAACGAAGCCACTGAGTGCCACCTCCAGTCGTTTCTTGAACACCTCCAGAGATGGTGAGTTTACCACTTCCCTGGGCAGCCCTTTCAAATGCCTGACAACCCTTGGAGTGGTGAAATTCTTCCTGATTTCCACCCTGACCCTCCCCTGGCCCAGCCTTGTGGCCGTTCCCTCTCCTCCTGTCCCTGTTCCCTGGAGCAGAGCCCTACCCCCCCAGCTGTCCCCTCCTGTCAGGAGCTGTGCAGAGCCACAAGGTCCCCCCTGAACCTCCTTTTCTCCAGGCTGAGCCCCTTTCCAGCTCTCCCAGCTGTTTCTCATAGGACTGACTCTCCATTCCCTTCCTCAGCTCCATCAAGTCTTGTGCCACCTCACTGCCCCATCACGCAGCACATTGGTGCCTTTCTCTGCCCTCCTCTGCACACAGCTGAGGATTTTGGAGGATTTGTCTTCCTACTCACATCCACGTTACATCACCACAACATGCCAAAAATGATATAGAGAAACGTAAAAAAAAAAAAAAAAATCATATCTCTGAGATTCTGCTGAGGTTTCTCAACATGAGGATGAGGCTGTGCTGGAAGGAGATCTGCCAAGTGGAAATGCCCCAGAGAAACACCAGCTCCCCAGGGTGGAAGCTCTGGAAATCCAAGGAGGAAAAGGCCACGCACGAGCTGCTTTTGCACTTCTGTTCCAGCAGAAGTGAAGGGCTGGGCAGCCTGCTGTTCATCAGCCTCCTGGATATTCATCTCAGTCCCCAGCTGGCAGTAAATGTGTTGTCGGATATCCCTCTAAAGTTGTGTAAGTTATTGCTTTCTTGGAGTGCTTTTTATACCTGTGTGTCTTTTTCTCCCCGTTCCAGCATCTCACAAAGCTCTCTTTGGAGGCGCTCGGCGCTGCTAAATATAGTTTTCTTGCGAAATTCCAGGACACGTCTTCACTTGGCGCATGAAAATTAGTTAACAGACTGCCATGAGACCTTTCTGTGCTCTCCCACTGTTCTCACTCCCACGACACCTGACGTGGAGCACACGGGCTCGCGAGCGGCCTCGGCTTTGCTCCGTGAATCGCCATTAATCAGGGTGAGGAACGGCCTTCCCAGTTCATAAATCCAAGGCAAGCTCCGTTTCCCACATTTTCTGTCAAAGGGACATCAGCAGGCTGTTTGTATTAATCCATGCCCTCTCCAGCCTCGCGTTAGGGGAGGTGAGATGTGGCTGTGGGGGGCTCTGGGGTATTGACAAACACATTTCCACCTTCAGTCCCAGACCTGTTCTCCCTGCCTGATCCCTGAGTTGCACACGTAGCCCTCGAGCACAGATTGTTCAGTCACTGAAACCACAAACTAAATATTTGGGCTTCCAGCACATTAAGTAAACATGTCCTATCTACACCCCAGCTGCCAGGATAGATGCTGAATTTGGGGATGAGCTCGCTGCATTAAAAATTCCTAAATACCCATGATCACTTCACTGGGGATTGCTGTAAATAGCTGTAGCTGCTGAGCAGTGGTATGAAATTAAATCATAGGGAACAATAGTGATTTAAGTGGCATTTCTGGCTTTTTATGGGAAAGGGAGGGGAGCAGAGGGAATGTTTCACAGCAAAAATCATAAAGATGCTTAATTCTCCCTTGGTACCACCAGTGCCTTGGAAAAGATCATGGAAGATGAGCTGTTCTCCCTCAAAAGTTCAATGCACTGATGGAAAAACCCAGGGCAAAACTAGAGTGAGAGAAACGTTGCGAGAGGGAGTCAGCAGTAATTAGTAACTGTGGCTGTTGCGCAGGGTAGAAGTTCTTTGTTAGGTTGTTATCACAGAGGATTAATTAACACTTGGGAGGGACAAACACATAGAAATGAGGTGGTGAACTCCAAATCTTCTCCTCTGCAGCAGCTGAGCATGGCACTGACTCTTGCAGGATCCCTCTCCACTGCTATGTCACCTCTGCTTTTTTGGCATCCCAATCACTGAGGTCTTTTTCCCACCCACGGCTTTGCAGGTGGAGCTTTAGCTGGATTACTTTCAACATTTCTCCGAGTGCCTGGGGCTTTACCAAGTTACTCCCAGGGACTGTGTCCAGCCTTCATGGAAAATGTGTGGTGAGTTTCCACCAGCAGTCGGGGAGGTCGGATGCTCTGCCTGTGCTCAGCATCCCTTGCACCACATACCTCATGCCTTGCCTTTCCCCACTCTGGATGAATCACCTTTAGGGTTTCTTTTAAAGGACAACATTATTAGGGGTGAAGTGTTAAAAAAAAAAAAAAAAAAAAAAAAAAAAAAAAGAAAAGGTAAAATCTGCACTCTACCATGCTTGGAGAGTTTGCAGCATTGTCTGCATGTCTAGATATATCTGATTGTGGATATCACACATGCCTGAGCAACTTCCTCTCTTCTCTTCTCTTCTCTTCTCTTCTCTTCTCTTCTCTTCTCTTCTCTTCTCTTCTCTTCTCTTCTCTTCTCTTCTCTTCTCTTCTCTTCTCTTCTCTCTCTTCTCTTCTCTTCTCTTCTCTTCTCTTCTCTTCTCTTCTCTTCTCTTCTCTTCTCTTCTCTTCTCTTCTCTTCTCTTCTCTTCTCTTCCCCTTCCCCTTCCCCTTCCCCTTCCCCTTCCCCTTCCCCTTCCCCTTCCCTTCCCCTTCCCTTCCCCTTCCCCTTCCCTTCCCCTTCCCCTTCCCCTTCCCTTCCCCTTCCCCTTCCCTTCCCCTTCCCCTTCCCCTTCCCTCCCCATACTCAGAGGAGGGTTGTGAAGCTATTCACCAACATTTTTTGGAGAACAAAAGACTGCTGTCCATGTATACCTCTACACTTAATGGGGCCAGGTTGTGATGAAGAGCTGAGACCTAATTCAGTTGTTTTTCAAGTCACTGTTCTGGTCCATTTATCCCCCTGACCTGCAGATCACACATTGCCACCACTTTGGCACCCATGGGACCACAAAGAACAAGGAATCCAGGTTTGAAGGTTCAACATTCCCCTCCCCTCAGCTGTAAAATGAAGCTTCTAACAAAAGCACCTCTGCATGGCACATCCCTGAGATGGAGAAGGCAGTGGGAACCCCTGGGCAGCTCCAAAACTGCCTCTTGGAATCCAGAACATTGAGAGAAGGAACAGTGAACACAGCAATCCACATTACCCTTCCCACACAGCAGTCCAGCTGGGCTACAGAGCAGCACATCTGCATGCACACCATGGTATTTAATGCCTCAGCACTGAAATAAAGGAATTATTTTATTTATTAAGATGCTTTTCTTCATCATGCTGCAGTGTCTGGATGCTCTCCCCTCATACAGAATCATTTTAGAGTGTTAAGGGGAAAAGCATCAAGAAAAGCACATCTTTGTAGGAAGATTTCTAAGCTATTTATCTCCCAGGAGGGTAAAAAAAGTGGAGATACTTTGTATCTGGGAACTCTTAAATTCATATTTGTACGCATTTCCCCTGGGGCAGGATTTATTGTTAAATAACAATAGGGGAACAGCATGATTTCAGCAAAGACATTTGGGCTAGTGAGTGTTGGAGCGGATTCCACTTCAGCATTACTATTCAAAGTCAGAGCTGCTTTTTAACTGCTTTAAAAGTAAATCCTGAGCAGAAATGTCCCAGCCAGGCGCTGCTTCTCAGTGGCACCAGTGCCAGCGTGTCTTGCTTTGCTGCAACCAAAGGCCTGCGTCGTGCAAGCCCTTGAAATCTTCATTTTAGTAATGAAAAACTCTGGTGGAGATGGAAAATACAGTCTCCGAGGGCTTAGAGCATTTCAAAATTGCATGAAACTGCTGGGTATTTGAAGACACCTTCTCCTTTCTGCTTTTCCTAGGGGTTGCCCACTAACCTGGTGTGGGATGGTGCTGGTGATTCCCGTCTGCTGGAGCGTGCCGAGCCCCTCTGGGGATGGAGGGTCCCTGTGGATCCCACCCTGCTGGCAGTGGGGCACAATGCCTGATGGAATTGCTCCTGTGGTGAGCTGACAAAGCAGCCTGCCCTCACCACGGGGTGGGCATTTTATTAAAGATGAGGAGTCTCCCTTGCTGTGACAGAGGACTTGTTTCATGTGTCCTCTTCCAGCAGTTGCTTCTGCAAACGTGGCCTCCTCTCCTCCCTTTCCCTCTGCCTGCTTCCCAGTGCTGAGGTCCCCCTGAGCTCCCCACAACAGCAGGATTTGTACCCTCAGTTCTCAGAGTTGTTCCCCTTCCCCTCTGTAAGTGATATTTGTGTCCCAGCCTGCAGCAAAACCCTCTGTGCACATCCCTGCTCTGGGGATCCAGCCTCCCTTTCCACCAGAAAAATATCTGCCAGGTAGTCTCAAGGCTTATTTAAAGAGTTAAATCTCTGTGTGTCCCTAGAACTGGAAAAAGGACCAGGAGACCTGACCAGGCAGGTACCAGTTTATCCCAAGCTCTGTGTTTTCTGTGCTACACCTGCTCAAGGCACAGCGATGTGGAGAAGCAAATTTCCATCTCCCATGAAGAAGAGCTTTAGGGTCTCTGGGATCACGGTAATGCTCCAACACCCATGAGCCCTCTCAGGCGAGCAGCTGGAGACTTTTCTCCTGGGAAAGCCCACAGGAAAACAAGCGAGGGAACCCAAAGCAGGAGTTAGTCTCAGCTCTGCTCTTTGCACACTGTCCTTCGGTTGCTTCCCGTGAGCAGCAGGCAGCGATGGCCTCCCGTCCCTACTGCGGCTGCTCCGGCCGCCGCTCTGGCACACGCGGCAGCTTGTGCTGCTGTCCGAGTGCCAAAGGGAACGTCTAATGGGGTATTGTTTGTGTGTGTTCCTGAGATGGAAGTGATTAACATAAAATACGTAAAAGGATCATGTCAGGAATTCTCTCCAGAGCTGCACGGTTAGCGGGCCCGCTCTGGTTCGCATTACAGGATTACAGCATGTTCCGTAACTGCTCCGTGTTGGACACAAATTTGGGGCTCTTTCTCCAGTGTTTACAAACACGGATAGGAGCTGAGCAAAAAATGCAGCCAACTGCTCATGGATTTATGGACCTCTATTCCATCAACACAAACACACATAAGGATATTTACATTGTCTTCATATCACAGCAGATAACAGAGGGTCCTTAAATAACCCCGCAGGGCTGAGCAGCTCATCCACACTTCAGAGGCAGGCAAACATGCTTGGAAAAGCTTGGCAGCTCATCTTGATCTCAACTGATAGAGGTGCTCTTCATCAAGAGCCTGGAAATGTTGCTCCTTTGAGCTCCAGACTAATTCAACACCTAAAATATGTGGAAAAGAACTGCGCTGAGCTGCTGGGAAATTCAAGCAGTCTGAGGCGTTGGAGCCAGAGAAGCTGCTAAAACATAAGGTAACATTCAGGCTCAGATCTCCAAAGCCTGATCTGTTTGTCAGCACAGCTACATTGACTCTTGCCTCATGATCCTCTCACACAAAGAGCCCAGGGACATCTCCTTCCCTTTCCATGCCGTGGAAGTGGGTTTAGTGGAGAATCATTAAAATAAAGGAAGGAGGGCAGGAGGGAGAAAGGAATGCAAAACAAATCTAAACCCCCAAAAGTTTCTATTGTGAAAGTGTCAGAATAACTGTCCTGCGGCTAATTTTACCCTGGGTGTAGCTTTATTGATGTCAGTGTGGAAAGGAAAGGACTGATTCACCCCTGCACTGTAGCAATTTTAAGCTGAGGCTTCTGGGAAAGCTACAGTGGTATTAAAGTGATCATGCAGAATGGGATATCAGCCTGGTACATGACTCCACCAATGCCAGTGGCCTCACATCAAGTTCATCTTCCCCACTGGAGGCTCTGAGGAATGGTAACCAAAGTGCACAGAGCACATCCCTTGTTGGGTGGTTTATTTTGTGCCCTGTTTGTGTCTGAAGGTCACTGCCCCCAGCTAGCCAGACCAGAACTTGGTGGTCCTGCAGATGACCCTCATGTCTGGATGAGAGGGGCATTTTTGGAGCAAGCCACATCTCCCATTCTCCTCTACCTTTAACAGACTGGCACACGTTGGAGAGAAAGTGATGATCTTCACCATGAATATCCTCTTTTGTGTTTCTCTCTGCTTCTGCCTCTTGTCTTAATCCTGCAAGTTTGTCTTCACTTCCAGCTCTAACTTCCTCATGGGACCTCCTCCTTTTCCAGTTCTACTGCTCCAGAAAAATCCAGCTGGGCTCTCTCTGCTGCTGACTTCCCAGCCACAAATGGCTCACAGATCTCGCTCCACAACTGACCAACATCCATTTTTCTTTCCATGTTTCTCTGCTTGTTTCTCTGTTGCAAGCCAAAGATAATGTAGCCATGCCTCCACTCTTGTCTGTATTGTGTATCATCTTCCAGTCATCTCAGTGCCCTCATCCATGGTCTATTCTTGTAGATTTTCTGCAGAACATCCCTAACACAGTGGGATTCCTCTATTCCCACAGTTAAAGCTCTCATCCGGGATCTCATTTCTCTTCCTGGTTTCTGCAATACCCTTTCATCTGGTCTTCATAGGAAGCTCTCCATAGCTTAAAAAATGTATTGTCTACTTCTTTTTAAACCTCTCCTTTTGTGGATGTGGCCAATTTCATCCTGTTGTTTACCTGTCATCTTCTGTCACCTCTTCATCAGTCTTTCCGCAGTGCCCAGAACAACAGACCCAAAGACCATCAGAACACAAGTAGCCAGTGGTAATACAGGAAAATCTGTAGTGGTTTCCATGGCAAAGATGTGAAGAAAAAAAATCTGTTCCTCTGCTCCAAGCTCAGCGAAACACAAGGATGCAGGAAAAGATCCTGATTATGCCTAAACTCACAGCCAATCCCTCCCCAACCTCCACAGTGATTTCATCCCTCTAAGTTAAAGAGTTCTGCATCTCATTTACTTTCCCTCTTTTTATTTATTTTATAATTGACTTTTTGAACTTCTGCCTGAATTGGAGCCAAAGCTGAGAGTGACTTAATTCCAGCAGGATGTGAAGGCCTGGACCTTCCCAGTGCAGAGTCTCCCCATTGACTTTGGAGTGATGCTCAGACAGTTAAAGGGAGCCTGTGATCTGTCCAGAATAATATCCCCATCATTGGGAGAGTGGTACAGTGGGATGGGGATCTTCTTCATTGCTGGTGTCCAGGAGACACAGTATTGCCCACCAGTCCCCACAGCAATGCCCTCTGTTGGGTAAATAACTGCATTTTCTCAGCTCTTCTCATTCAGCAACTTATCAAATACTTTCTTGGCCTTTTACTTTTTACTAAACAAAATATTGGTGGAACAGAGTCAATGGTTGCTTTCTGGTCTATGAAGGAAGCAGGGAAGAAGACTGCATGTTGAGTTGAAGAAAAGGTGGAGCTTTTGCTTGTGTGGATTTCAGGGTCACCTGGATTTTAAAATAGTTGAGATAGATGCTAAATCTTCTTAAATCCACCAATACTAATCATTCTACCTTGGTAATCCATAATGGTTTCTCTGTTTTGGGAATATTAGCAACAACGGGAGCAAGCAGATAAAGACAGAGATTTTAGATGATCTAAATACAGTATTCTTTCATTTTGCAGAACTGTTGTTCATGGCCCCTCCAAGACTCATACAAAACAAGCACAGCTGATGTATGAGAGCTGGAGGCCATGTACCTGTTTGAAAAACCAAATGGGCTGAAAAGGATGTGCTGGCTTCTTTTGTAAGAAATTGTTCTAATGTGTAGGAAAAAAATCCACAAGTGAAACCTTGCAGCACACAGCGCATTTTCATCTGCCACGTTTCTTAAATTAAGTGGAGATGAGCGAGTTTCCTGCTGGTGGAAAGCAGATCTGCAGAGAATTACAGGGCACTACCTCAAGATAAATCCCCTGGAAATCAGAAGAGAGGAGATACCGAGGTGCTATTGAAAGGGAAGGTTCCTGAGTGGTGCAGCCAGCTTGTGGAAGTCAGTCATGATCATTTACAGCAGCTCCGGATGTGACCCAAAGCCATTTTTTGGCTCCTTTCCGAAATGAAGCATTTCTGATGAGGCGGAGGAAAGCTCAGGCCAGATTTTATCTAATGCGGGCCACAAAGGGTCTGATCCTCACCTGCTGGAAACGGGAGTAACGCCACTGACTCACACGGAGCCCCACTTCTGGGAACGCAGCCCAAACTACTCATTTTAGTCCAGGACTGTTGGCAAAACACGGCTTTTACCCCCAAATTACGAGGAGCTCGCCACCAGTCAGCGAGTTTCCAGCGCGGCTACTTTGGCCCCATCACACGCTGCTAATCTCTTCAATGATTTATGTGCTCTTTTAAGTTTTAATACTCCCTCTGTCATGAACCTTCCTCACTAGCAAGTTGACAGTTTAAATTAGTGTTTAGACATGGCTTTCATAATGTCAGCTTTTGTTTTGTCTCAGTCATCTGTTGGAATTCCTTCCATTGTATCTGAAGTGACTCATGACAATAAATGACTTCTTTCTTCTTTTGTTCTTAATCGGGGAAGAATGGAATGAACCATGCAATATTTGTAAAAGAGCAGTCTTAATTAGTCCTCAGCTGTAGCTAAAGATGCTTGTCTTGTCTCTTTAGCATATTAATGCAGGAAGCCATGCGTTCACGTGGGCAATTGCCATGTTCCTGAAAAGCCTCGTTACAAGCCAAATTCTCCAGCGTAAAAGTATTCCCCGGCCCCGCTGCTGCGCTGAGCCCTGCCAAATGAGGAGCCTGTGCCCCGGGGCTTTGTGTGGGGCTGCTCAGGCCCGCGAGGAGAAAAACGGGCACTCTTTGGAGTGATTCATCTCAAGTATTGAGTTTCTTTTTTGTTTTGTGCCTCTTTTCTCTGAGCTGAAAGCTGGAGCTTCTCCTCAAAACCTCACAGCTGCTGCCTGTGCCTTTCCCTGCTCCCAAGGGGGTGATGTTCACTGATTATGGACCTCAAAACCTTCTTTGCAAGCTTGAATTGCCTAAAATACCCAAGTGCTGATGAAAGGATTTCGGTGGGAATGTGTTAATATTTTGCACAAATTTAATAGTGGCTTCTTTTAGGGACAAAGTAAGTTTTTGTGCCGAAATGCAAAAGGTTGTATCTTGTATTGCCAAAGTTGCTGTGACCATGTCATATTTAATACACTCCTGGACCCAGTGAACGGCAATGGTTTCTTCCTTCTTCTTCTGTTTTCTGTTTGTCATTTGAGAGAAGAAAATTGATTCTGTAAGGAAGTGTGGGAAAATGGCATTTCCAGCTCGCCTCCCTCTTCACTGAGCGCTCTCCTAGTCCATGTAGGGCCATGCCCACGATGCCAAGTTATGCAGTAATTGTTGTGAAACGCAGCTAAATAAAGGTTTAGGTTGAGAGCTGGCTTCTCCCTGATTGTTTTGAGGAAGGGCTGTAATAGCGGTTTGGGGATGTCTTGTAGCTGTCACTGGATTTCAGGCACTAAGTCTCCTTTCCCAATGTTTCCTTTTCCTGACAAGACTTGGCTTGCCCGATGGTCTGGGAGCATGGCTTGCAGCTTTGTCTTACTGGTAAGGGGTTAGGCTCCCATTTGTTGGCATACTTCCCATCTATCCATATTTCTCTCCAGTTTTATGCTTAATTCCCACATAATGAAGCATCCTGGTTACATCCCTTAGACCCTGCTGAGGTGCTTCCTGCTTTAGTCCATTAAAGAGGATCCTGCCACAGAGCAAGACACAACTCTGGAGGGTCAGTGGGAGATGTTTAAGAGAATGGAGAGCCAAAAGTGGTCACCTTTGCTCAAATTGCCCCTCCTAGAAAAGACAGTTTTGTTTTGCAGGTTCTGACCCAAATCTGGTGCTTTTTGGAGAAGGAAAAATGAAGCAGAGACAAACAAGGCTGTGATGAGAGCACTGGTGAGGTGCTGTTTGCTGTGCACAACAGCAGCCTCACTGAGCCCAGAAACATATGAATAACACCATGAATTCTTCTGTGCCAGTACATGGTGCTCTTTATTTTAATAGTCTGTTTAAACATACATAGAGCTATTTTTCTCTAGCCCAGACCTTGTAACAAAACCAAATGTCTTAATGAACACAAGGAGAAAGCAAGCAGCTGGAGAAGGACATTAAAATGTACAAACCCAGCAAGGTCCTGGGGAGATCATTGCAACTTTACTCGAAGTACTTTCAAAAGTAAGCTGCTTCTCTGGAACTGGACTGAAATAAGTGCTGTGCTGCTTTCCCTCTGTGCTCCAAAGAAATCTGTGCTCCCTTCTCAGGTCTGTGGTCTTGTACGGTCTCCAAAAATATTTGTACAATTCATGGTGAGCTCTGCTGGATTGTGCTGTCACCAGGTTCATAAAAACCATGGTCTTTCTTTCCAGCCCTGTCCCCCATCTCTTGCTGAGGAAGATTTGGCAGAGCATTTTTAGGGAAGCAAAGGTTCACCGGGAGAAGTGGTACCATTTATTGGCTTAATTGGTAAAACTGAGGAAAACAGAACATGTCTGGGACACAAATCTTTCTGCAGGTAGAGTAAGGTTTTAGGCAAATGCCCAAACCAACCTTGGAAATCCAGATGATTTTGGGCAACAGCTTTACTTCTAATATACAGAAATTGTCTGCTCCCTGTCCATCTAACCTCTCACAGTGAATTTCTAAGAAAATTGTAAATTTGCAATGGCAAGGCCAGGGTGTGAGAGCACAGGGTGAGTTCTTTCCTTGTAGGAGATCTGCCATGTCTTTATTGACTCTGAAGAAATACTTTCTAAGTATTAAGAAGTACTTTCTAAGTACTTTCTTTTGCACAACCTTGCAAAGATCTGCTGTGACGGTGTATGCCTGCTCTTCCCTAAAGCAGGAACTGCCAAAGGGCAGAAATTCACTAATATTGCTTTTTCCTACAGCATCATCAAACGTGTTCTTAGCTTGTCATCAGCTGAGGTCAACTTTTCCTTCCATCTGTGTTTACACTGGATTGGGACGAGTGGGTCCTGACCAGGATCAACGCCTCAGGGTGACTGTAGCACAGAGGTGCTTTAGACTTCTGCTGGAAAAACTACCCAAAGGGTTTATCAGTTTGGCACAGTGATAATGGGCTGGGATTTCACAGAAAAACTGGCAGATTTGGATGCCTTTGAGATGTAGAGGAAGATGGGGCTGACCATGTGGAAAGACTTCTAAACCTCCTGCAAAACCAGATACTTCTGTAAGGGCCTCTTAAGCTGCACTTCATTACAACTTTCCCATTGGCCTCAAACTCAATGTTAACCTTGGCCCTGGTGCAGAGAATATTGACTTTCAGGGTCAATAAATCTTAATATGGATCAAATTGGAAGTTATGTTTACTTACTTTATAACTCCTTTCCAGCGCAATTACTCTTTACACAATGCAAGGACATTCTGCACGTTTTCCCTTCCTCTTCTTCGCCATTTTGAGGTGCGTTACTCTTTCAACAACAGCCCGGGCTTTCCAAGGCTCGGATTTTCCTCCAAAGTTTTTCTGCCACAGCCACTTTGATTTTTTTTTGCGTTATTTATCTCCTCCTACAAAAAGGCAAACACGATTTTTTAAATTTTCTTTTTTTGCGTCGGCCCTAGCGTGGATCCGTGTCAAACGACCGCCTCCTGGCGTAGCCGCGCCGCTCCGTCCAGGAACGGCGCGCGGTTGCGTGGGATGCCGGAACCACAGAAGGTTTTTTTTTCAGATTTCCAGGATTCCGAGCCGTGTCGCTGAACCACACGACCTATCCCGCAGTCAGTCGTTTTCTGCGCTCGGCTTTCTAGTACTGGTGCACTTTCCCCTTTGTTTATGCCAGCAAGTACCTACAGAGTTTTAATGAGCGTACAGTGAGTTGCCTGTACGTGGCAGGGTGTGTGCTGCTCCCATAATGAGGCTTGTACAGAGCCCGAGGCTGCAGAGGCAAGGAGCCAAAGGATGTTATTATCGCCCTTATAAATTGTTTTCAAAATAAATAAGATGCAGAGTGTTTCACTTCGAAGGAGGAGGAAAAAAAAAAAAAAAAAAAATCTGTGCTCTGTGTACTGACCCGGGGTGGGGGTGGGAGCAGGAAAGAGGAGGAAAAAGGGTGGGTTGATCTGTAGCCTTTTGATTTGAGTCACTGCTGTTGAGCACATGTGAACTCAGTGTGCATGTGTTGCTGGGGCTGCAGCCAGGCCCAGATGTGTCCAGGATCATGGAATCACGAGGTGCTTTAGGTTGGACATCAAAAACCATCAATCACCAGCCCCTCTGCTGTGGGGAGGGCCACCTTCCAATATCCCAGGTTGCTCCAAGACCCACTCAGCCTGGCTTTGGACACTTCCAGGGATGGGGAGGCACAGCTTCTGTAGGCAACTTGTGCCAGGGCCTCACCACCCTCACAGGGGAGAATTTCTTCCCAATATCCAATCTAAACCAATCCAGTCCTTCCATTTAAAGCCATTTCCCCGTGTCTTATCAAAGGTGTGGAGAACAATTGGTGTCTACCTGCAGCAGTGAGCAAAGATAACAGAGGAAGGGTCCTGCACATCTTTTGTTCTGTTATTCCCATGAATCCATCCTGGCCCATGCTCTATAATTGTGTACCCAGGAGCTGAGATGGAGAAAGTGGTGCTCATCACTCAGAAGGACCTGCCTGTGCCCCCATGGCCCTGGGTGACTGGTTGAGCTGGATCCATCCTGTAGGGATCCTGTACAGAATTCCTGCCTTCTGCTCCTTCACTGCAGTGGTGTGAAGGTGACCAGGTCTGTCACTTGTGTGGTGAAGACAGAGAAAATCTTGTATCCTACTTGAACAAATGGGAATTAAATACCATGCCTTGGGAAGTAGAAGGGTCCTTGTTCCAGGACTGTTGAGATCAGTAAGAGACATCCAGCCAACCTGGCAGGAGGTGCTTGCAATGAAAGCAATTCCTACCAGAGGAGGAGTTGAACCCCAGCTGCTGAAAACAGGCACCTTAAAGAGGAAATAAACAAATGGAAGGATGTCCAGCGCATGGCTGCACTGTGGCTTTCAGGGTGGGGACCACCAAAGAACAGGCAGATCCATGGCTCAGCCTTTGTGGAGCAGCTGATTTGGAAAGCGAGGCTTGTTCCATGCCACAGCTGGCAAATTCCAGGAGTGGCTTCCAGGCCAAAGCTGGTGAAGGAACCAAATGCCAAGGGATGGTGTGATGCGTGCAGGAAAGCTGCAGAGCAAGGTGCTGAGGACATCTTTCCTTCGGTGTGGCAATGGGACATCCACGGAAGTGCAGCGAGCCCGTGGGCCATCCTCAGGCAGAAGGTGAATTCCAAGTGTTTGTGTGTGAGCAACATTACATAAAGTGCACTGGAAAAGGGAAGGAAACACCATGAGCCAACTCTGTTTTGTGTCGGCCCCTTCAGAAACAGAAGGAAGAGATTAAAATCATTAGCAATTGGAAAAATCCAGTTTATTCTATGCATTAGTGGTGCTGGCATGCAAACACATCTTCAGAGAGCAGCTGCTGTCCTGGGGGCTTTAATCCTTCCAAAAGTAGCATGAGAAGGCCCAGTAGGTGCACTGCACCTTTTGTTGTGAATTCTCTGGTATTAATAAACCAGAGCACTTTCCTGGGCAAGGGTTAGCCCAGCTCTCCCACAGCATTAACTTTCTGCTCTTTTTTAGCTACTGCTGAATATACCAGAGCACCCTCAGATACTTATAGAGTTTGGTGTATGGTGGGGTAGTATCCAAATAAAGTTGTCAGAAGAAGACACGAAAATAAAATAACAAAGATTTCAAAGTGCCACATGGGAAGCAGAATGAGAAGAAGGAAAATAAAAGCAAAGCAAAACAACCTGCTCCCAGCCCTTGACACCAGTGCTGACTCCCTCTTCCCTGTGATTTCTTGGCTGCCCTTGTGACTTCCACCTAAAAAGGAAGAGGAGGAGTCACCTTCATCCTTGGGGCTAAATTTGCAGTCAGCAGAGCACGTGTCAGGTGAGGATGTGATGGAGTGACTCAGATCTGTCCAGACACCACAGATGTGCACCTTTGCATGGCTCACTTCATTGTGACAGCCCTGGTTGTGTGACAAAGGGTCACCAGTAAGCGTGGGCAGCTCTCCAGCCAGCGCCCAGCAAGGAGAAGAGCTGTTGGAAACAGAGGTCTTCCCATGGAGATCAGGTCTGGGAGGGGACGTGGGAGAGAAGAGGATTGATCAAGTTTGTTGCTCCCTCAGGGCAGTGCAGAGGGAGCTGTGTGAAACCCAAGAGCCCATTTCCAATGTGTGGTTCAATTAGGTGACACAGGAGCAGCCTCCTGGAGCAAAAATGCACGTGTGGCACTGCTCTTGGAAAGCGTCCGTGGAATAGGTTGGAAAATGACCTTTAAGATCATCCAGTCCAGCCATTAACCTGACACTGCCAAGTCCACCACTAAACCATGTCCCCAAGTGCCACCTCTACTGGTCCAGCTCCCACTGGCAAAGGCTGGTGACAGGATTGGAGCAGAAGGGCCACACAGTGGTGTGGGGGAGCTGGCATTTGTCATCACATCATCAGTTTAGGAACCTCCAGGGTGTGAACCAACCTACTTAACATCTGGATGGTGCTTTAGAGCTTGCCTTGACCTGGGAAGGCAGTTCATGCCTGTCCTTTCTGGTAAAAAACCTGGGTGAGACACTTCACTGACAGACAGAGCCTTCAATGAGGAGGATTTCCATGAACCCATAGTTCCACAGATGAAGTTTCAGCAGCCCTGACCAACTGGCAAGTGTTTCCCTTGTCCAGTAAGTATTTGGCATTTGTTGCTGGGATTTATTAGTAGTTGAGGGGGTTTTTTTCAAGTAGTTATGGCTCTTGCCAGGGGGCTAAAGGCATTCCAGTTCTCACCAGCAGCCTGTTCCTAGGAAGATGGTCTAACCTAACAAGGAATGATCGGGAGTTTGGAAGCTGATTTCTGCTCTTGGTGCAGAGACAGGGCACTCAGCAAGGAGCTAAAATGCCCCTGGGAGGCCTTTTAAAAGGTAAGAAGCTACTGAGGAAAAGGGGTGGGCACCAGGGGTGTGGTGATCAGGGCAGGAGGGAACATGGGGGGACCCTGCACAGTTCAGGCTCCCTTTTTCTTCCCTTCCCAGTTTGGTTTGTGGTTTTGCATTTGCAGCTTGTAAAGCTGTATGGAAGGAATGTGCAGCTGAGGGCTTTCGCCAAGTTGGTGTCAATTTGGGTTAAACCAGAGGTCCTGGAGCAGAGCCTCACTGGGAGAGTGGGTGACACTCATTGAGAGCAGAGCTTTCATTATTCTCCCTTCAATTGTGGTGGCTCCCTGGGGACCCCATTCCAGGAGCAGGGCCCAAACCCTCTTACAGCAGGCACACTGCAAAGGAATAACCTGCAGGCAGGGCCTCCCCCTGCGGCCTGGCAGCCCCTGGGATGCTCAGTGTCCTGCCATTGTCCTCCTCTGGCCTCCAGCAACACTGTCCTGTCCTGTCAGCAGCAGCCCACGTGCTTCTCAGCTGGACCCCACCAGCGCCTGGGATCTGCTCCATCCAGGATGTTGACCACATGTTCTGTGAGGTGCCCAGCGTGCCTTAGGAATGGTACAATGAAGACACTTGCCTTCCCGTGTCCCTGGGGATTCTGCTGCTGGATCCTCTCTGCTGTGACCTCGCTGCAAGCCCTGCCTGCCAGCCAGCCTGACAGGGAGGTCCTGCCAGCTTCTAGCACCAGCCAGAGCTCCCCTGCAACCCAGTTTGCCTCCTAGGATACTGTATTTTTTTTTTTTTCCCCATGCACAGATAAAGAGGCAATCCCCTCAGTTTCCTTCATTCTCAGGGTTAAACTGCTCACAAGGACAGACTGGTTTGGGCAGGGGGATGACTTACAGTTGGGGATTTCTCTTATTCCCTCTGGCCTCGCATGTCAAAAAAAAGAGTTTATGTTGGTACACAGCTTTCCTTCCTCGGGTCACACAGACAAGGTCATCTCCAGGATGGGTTTTTTTTGAGCAAGAGTCTCCTGACTTTATAGTTTTTAGATCAAAAGGAATCTCAAAATTGTAAACATGTCTTGACTGTGCCTTCTGCCCACAGTGCCAGGTTTACCTGATCTCAGCCGGACTCATCTCCCTTCACCGAAGGCCACAAGGCACGAGTGAAGTCTAAGGTAATGATTTGTCTTTCAGAGCTAGAAAGGAGAGATTGTCACCTTGGAAATGCAGCCTATCCCATTCTGAATGCTTGAAGAGCTGTTCCCAGGCCTGCTCCCTCCCTTCCCACTGCTCACACAAGATCCCAGCACAGCTGCAAAGCCCTCGCTCGGGCCTGGGGGATGTGGAGGAGGGAGCTGGGCTTGTGTGGTCTCTGTGCTTCATTTAGGTTTGGCTTCGTGTGCAAGCAATGAGTTGCACTCTGTTTTGGGGCAGGCCAGCTCTGCCTTATTGCCCTTGTGCAAGTTTAGCCCACAGAGCTTGGCTGGACCTTTCTGGTGGTGGTGGGGGCGGGATTTCTCCTCTCCAATCTTGCAGGTGTTTCTGTAGAACCCAAAAGCTGCTTTGACAGCTTGGCCCTCCTCGCTTGCTCCTCCAACTCAACTCAATTTTACAAACCACACAAGTCTTCATGTGCCTGTTTTTCAGATTCCTGACTTAAACAAAGCAGTGTGATTGCTGTGACTGCAGGGAAGCCACCGAGCCTTGTGGTTTATTTACAGAAGGCAAATACAACCAGCAGGTCTCATAACTCACCATTGTTCCCCTATCAGCCCTTGGGTTGGAAATGCTGAGCAGCAGCAAACACATCATAAGAGACCACCTTTAATTATTCATATGCTCTCAAGGGGAAACCGAGATCTCTGATGAAGAGGAAACAAACAGAATATCTTTGAACTGTAAATCATGGCTGCAATAGCTTTGTTCTTTGTTTCGCCAGAGTTTTGTTTTATCTGAGATCATAATTTGTTTTCAGTGAAGCACTAGATTAAATTAATTGAGGTTTAGAACACTATCCATTTCCTTTTGCAAGTGCTTTCACTGATGGTATGATCTTATCTTACTTGTTACCCCTGCTGGCTCTGTTTTCCTGACCTCCCCTTAGCATCACATGTTTTAGAGCCATTTCTTTCTGTTCTCTCTCTTTTATTTTCTTTTTCTCTTTTCCTTTCTCTCTCTTTTTTTTTTTTTTTTTGAGGCATTGTTTAGTTTTGAAAATCTCCACTTTTTCTCCAGCTATTACTTCTTTCCTATGGATAACTGGTGAATTCCCTCTCTGGTGGGGGAAGACAAGACAGACCTTACAGGAAAAGCCAAGTCCAGCTGCTGCAGTACCTGGACCAAGCACCCCACTTTTGTGGAAGGAAGTTGGTTGTTTGAGACCCCAGATGAAAATGTTGATGCCAACACGTTTTGCAGCCTCAGTGGGAAAGGACAGGGATGCTTCTCTGGAGAAAGTGTTGAGACCCGTTGCAGGACAGAGCTCCAGAGCGTTTCCTCTGTTGCTAATTCCATGTGTGATTCCTGCAGTTCTTTCCCACAGCCCATCCCTAGGACTGGTCACTGGCAGACACCGTCCAGACAAGCCTTTGGTTTGAGCCAGTGCTGTCCATGTTGCATTCCTGGGACACAGCTCCTGCAGGACAGGACAGCACTGCACGAGTGGGAAGGGACTGCAACGCTTCATGGAAGGCTTGGGTTGGAAGGGACCTAAGAGACCAACCAGTTCCACCCCCTGCCACGGGCAGGGACACCTTCCACTAGACCAACCTGGCCTGGAACATTTCCAGGGATCCAGGGACAGGCACAACTTCTCTGGGCACACTTGTCTATGAGGGCCTCACCACCCTCATAGACAAGAATTTCTGCCCAGTATCCCATCCATCCCTGCCCTCTGGCAGTGGAAGCCATTCCCTGGGTCCTGTCCTTCCATCCCTTGTCCCCAGTCCCTCTCCAGCTCTCCTGGAGCCCCTTCAGGCCCTGCAAGGGGCTCTGAGCTCTCCCTGGAGCCTTCTCCAGGTGAACACCCCCAGCTCTCCCAGCCTGGCTCCAGAGCAGAGGAGCTCCAACTCTTGGGGTATCTCCATGGCCTCTCTGGACTCGCTCCAGCAGCTCCACATCCTTCCCATGTTGGTGCCCCAGAGCTGGATACAGAACTCCAGCTGGGATCTCCACAGAGTGGGGCAGAGGATCAGAATCCTCCCCTTGCCTCCTGCCCACGCTGTGGGATCAGCCCAGGACTGCAAGCGCACGTTGCCACATCATGTCAAGCTTCAGGTGGCTACAAAAGGCCAAATAATGAAGCAGTGCCCTGCCAAGGTTTCAGCTGGTGCCTGGGGAAAGCAGTGAATGACTGCTCAGGGCAAGGAGCAGATCTTGGTCACCACGTCCTCCTCTTGGCAATGCATCACCTGGATGCTGCTGCTGTTCCTACACATTGTCACCGGGCTGGATCACCTACAAAGGGTGGGGAGAGAAAATGTGGTGAGGAATCCCCACAAACAACCTGTCATCTGGAAATTATTTGCCGAGATCTCATAATTGAGTCTTCTTCCAACCATTTATTGCGTTAGCTAAAATGAAAGGAAGAAGCAAAAATCATGGCGTGTTTTGTTCTCCTGCATATTTGAACAGCTATAATTAAAGTTTTTAAGGTTTATTATAAAAAAAAAAAAAAAGCCTGTTAAGGACCTACGTGGCTTAGTTGAGCTGAAGTTTAATTTAATCATCCTGGTGTCACAGAAGTGCTATCTCAGAGACCAGGTTTCTGTCTTCAGAAATCTTTTCACAGCCACTGAAGACACCTGACATCACTAATGCCAGACCTCTAGGACCAGCGTTATCTTGGAGCATTAAGAGGGCTCTCAGTGACCTCACTTTCACCACAGCATCAGGACACCCACCAAAGCCCTGCTTTCAGCAGGAGTTTGCAGATATCCCTAACAGTAAATACTGTAAGGAAACAGAGATGGCTTCACTTTTGAGGATCTCCTCTCCCTTTCTCTTTTTTTCCCTCTGATGCTCATTTCTGAAGCAGATTTCCCCCCCTCCTCACCCCAGCTCCCCATATTTATTTTATTACAAGCATTTTCACTAAAACGATTAACTCAATTTAAAATTTCAACTGTTTCCTTGCCAAGGATTTTAGGAATTTTCATTATTTCCTTTGGGAATTCTGAGATTGCGGTTAGCCAGTTTGGAGTTCAAGACACGAGAAATGCCAGCACAACTGAGGACTTGGCTGTAAAAGCATTTTCAACATGAAAGAATTCCAGAGTTTCATAAAAGGAAGTGTAGTACTTGAAGAGATATGTTGATATAAGGAAGGTCTTAGAAAAATGAAAGCAAATCTATTATTGCTTAAGTATCAAAGAAATCCCTTTGTAAAGGTGTTAAGCCCTTCTGAAGAAACACAGAACGTGTCTATTTATTTGTTGTGTATTTAAATGGTTTATGTATGATTAAGGAGCCAAGCCAGTATTACTGAGCTGGCTGGGGTTTTGGAGCTCTGTGGCTGTAGGCAAACATCAGTAAAAAGGTAGAACTTCTCTGCTAGGATGTGTCTGCAGGGCTGTTGTTTAGCAGAGATTTCAGCAGCCATGAGAGAGTAGGTGCTTTTCTGAAAGGTGGTCTTAAAAAATCAGACCCTGCTGGTTCCAGCCTGCAGATTTAAGGGACCAGTTCTGACCCCTTCAGCTCCCATGGGTGGAGGGTGATCTGTCTGTCACTGCTGCTAGAATTGCCTCATAGTGATATTTTTTTAGCCTTATTTTGGGGGTTGAGTGCAGTGACACTCTCTGTGCTCTGCTTGCAGACGAGGAGGGAGTCCCAGGGCAATAAATCACCCTTGGGACTGATGCTGGTGTGGGTAGGAGCAAAACTGTTTTGCTTTCATCAGCCTGCAGTGGGTAGAGTGCTCCTGGCACAGCCCTGGAGAGCTTCTCCTGCATGGCCAGGGCTGGGGATCACCACATCAGCTCTGCACAGCTGCAGGAACCCCTCTCCAAGGGGAATCTGTCCCACGGATCAGCCTGTCCCTGCTGGAATGATCCCAGGAGCTATGCCAAGGCCTGCATGGGGGGGCTACTAAATCTCCCCTTGGGACCTACAGTGAATCCCCACCAAATGGCCCTTTCCCATCCCATGGCTTGAGCAACACAGCTCCTCAGGAGCTCTGCAGGGCTGGGATCCTGCCCTTCTCATTTATGCAACAGGGAAACAAACATGAGTTGCCACGGGGTCCAAGTGGTGCTGCCATAATTGCAACAGGCTGTGCCTCGCCTCGTCCTTCGCTCCCGAAATCACTCTGGGGAGGTGGAAAGAGCAGGCTGTGTCTTGGTCAGGGGACATGGGAGCAGGAGGCAGGTATCCCAGGGTGGCTGAAGGGGTGCCTTGGCCAGCATCTGCTTTGGCCAACATCTGCCGGCCAGGAGAGCGGCTTGGAAACCGGAGACGCTTCACTTTGGAACCTCTCTGGGAGCAGTGATCATCCTGCTGAAAAGCGACTTAATTGGTGACACTTCAGTAGAAGCCCCAGCTGCACTGTTCTCCCAGCTTCCCTGTGCAAACGGAACGCTGATGTTTTAACATAAACAGGATGCCGAGCGCTGATCCGGCGCGGTTCCCGATGGAAACAAATGTGCTCCCATGCTGTTCCGACGCACTGCGCGCCGTGGGGCCTGTCAGCAGGATGACAGTCCTGAGAGACAGCTCATTTCCCTCTGCTCTGGGAATGGCATCGCCCTAAAAGAGCCCCCAGTACAGCCCAGAACCTAAGGAGGGTTTAGGTTTTGCCGGAGTTTTGCTGAGCAGTGTCGTGTCTATCCCAGGATTCAGGGCTCCTCTTTCTCATTATTGATACTCCTCACCTTGGGGTCAGTGGGGCAGCACCTGTTAGAGATGGGAAAAGAAAAAAAAAAAAAAAAAAAAAAAAAAGGGGGGGTTCTCTGCAAGTTTTCAGAGCAAATATGACAATTTGGACTCGCAGTCTTCAGGCTTCCATTGTTGCCACCAAAATGCCTGGTTTGCTGACCCCTCACCCCAACATCTCTTCTTGCAAATCAACTCCATCCAGTTTTAGGCATCTGCAGAGCCTAAAACTGGGCCCCTAAAAATGATCATTCAGAATCTTTCCTGGAAATGAAAAAAACAACCCAACCCAACACAACAGAGCAAACCCTGCAGCCTGGGCCCCCGCTCAGGAGGAGTTTGGCTGAGCCAGATGCCACCAGCAAGGGACACGAACAATAGGGACTTGGTGGGGGGCAGAACAATGGGGTTGGCAGCAGGGGCTGAGCTCAGGAAAGTACACACGAGCTCTGGGAGATGGTGGCTGGGTGCATGTGCCTCTCCAGAGCTGGAAAAACTGCACTTCAACCAAGTCAGGCAGACGTTGAGGTGATTTTCTCTGACCAACCGAAGGGCACTAAATTATATCCCAGCAAATGCATCCTCAGCCCTCTGTGGGGAGCTGGGGGACCCTGGGGATGCTGCTGAGGGGTCCTTGAGCTGGTGGGAGAGAAAAGGGAGGCAATGTCCCATGGAGAGCAATCCTGGACAGGCTCCTGGGGCTTGGAGCATGGGAGGTTTTGCCAAGTTCTCCACAGATGTCTGCCATGGGAGAAAACCACACGTGATCTCTCAGAGACAGCTTGGAGAGCCCCCAGTTAATGTGCCCCCATGCAAAAGGTCTCTCTGTTCTCCATTAAAAGTCTCCCCTCAGTGTCTCTAATTGTAAACAAAACTGAAGTGAGATCAGAATTTATAAAAAAAAAAAAAAAAAAGGCAGCTAAACTCAAAAACCAAGCCCCAAAGGAGGCCCCATCGTTCTCCCTCCTCCCCTCTCCTGGTGCTAAAAATGCAGGTAATCCTGGTTTTATTTTCCTGCAACTAAATTTGGTGATGATGTCATGTGTGTGGCTGAGCAGAGCAGTTTTCTGAGTGGACAAGTAAGGCTCGGGGATGTATTCAGTATTAATTTATGCACAGCAAATAAAAGCTTTGGTGCCAGAAGATGGGCATCTCTGTACAGAGGTGATCAAGAGTCTATAGGGCTCAGGCCTGCCCTGCCCTGTCTGATCCTGAGGCTTTTTGCACAAAACAGAGGTTTTTCACCCCAAACCAAGGCTTTTGGCACCAAAAAGCCAAAGGACTGCCCATGCAGAATGTGGAAGTCCCTAGGGATCAACAGCTGCCCCTTTGAGGGTTTGGGATACCCCTGTTTAAGGTCTCTGAGTAATAGGGACACCTGGCCACCAGAAAGGGTAATTAGCCACTTGTTAGAGCCCTAATTGAGTGAGAAGATTTGCATCTCAGGTCATGGCCACCAACAGCCAAGCTAAAATTTTGTTTTCAGATCATAGGAAAAAATACCAAGTGCCAAGCCATGTGGTAAACCAAAATAGCTTATGAAGCATGCAGGTTTTAGAACAGGGGGAAGGATGAACCAGGAAGAAAAAAAAAAAAAAAGAAAAAAAAGTAGCTTTATATATAGATGCTGAAAACCGAATAAATCACATGACCCAGCCCAAAAAAGGCTTCAGTGAAAAGTTTGTGTCTGGGATTAAGAGCACTAGTCATTACTTTAACTATGTATGGTATGTTCTCGCTTTGAGAAATGTGTACACCAAATATTTTAGCCTTTTCTCATGGAAGGATCCGAAAGGCAAAAAGCTTTTCAGTATTACGCAAATATTAGCCTTTCCAGGACAGTGTTGGCTGGCTGGCTGTTTCCTGTGCTCCTATATTTCCCTGTCTGTGCCTGCTTGTGTGCCCTCTGACTCCATGTGGGGTTTCTGTGGTGGTTTTTTTCTGAAGCATGAACCTTCCTTTTCCTGTTAAAGGTGGTGAAATACAGGGCAGATCTGGGCTGTGCTTGGTTTCTCCCCTGACTTCCAGCAGTCCTGGTTGATAAACACTGAAATATTGGATGGGGTTTAGTGTGTTTGGGGGCTACTGGTCTTTTCCCTGTTTTAATTCAATACCCCACAATGGCTTTGGAAAGGTCATGATGTGCTGAAACCAGGATTTGACCCCTGGTTTGTCAGGTTTATAGACAAACTAGGCTCTTTCCATCTCCTGGATAATTCACATTTGTGGAGTGGGATTTAGGGCTCCTCTGGACTTGCCAGTGTCTCATCACAGCCACTGAAGTGAGCATCACACTGGTGACACATGAACAAAGCTTCCCTGCTAAAAATGGACTGCAAAATGAACCCAGGCAGGCTTGACCTCTCCTGGACGTGCAAATCACGGAATCTTGGAATCACTAAGGTTGGAAAAGCCCTCTAAGTTCACGGTGTCCAGTCTCTCCCTCAGCACTGCCACCACTCATCCACGTTCCCAAGTGCAGGATGCGCTGCCCCAGGATGTGGATGTGGAAAGAAGCTCAGGAGAGGTTCTTGCTCCTGCTGCTGTTGCCATGAGTTGTCACGAGGCCTTTGGGAAGTCACAGGGTGTCCCTGCCAGTGAAATGGGGATAATGACACGGAGTGGCTTTGCCACGTGCTCTGAGCTTTGTTGACAAACAGAGCAGAGTAAAACCAAGGTATCCCTCTATTATTATGTATCTCAGTTAGAAAACTTCTCAAAGAATATTTTTGCCCATCTGTTGTTGATAGAATCTCAGAACAGTTTGTGTTGGAAGGGATCTTTAAAGACCCCTGCCATGGACAGGGACACCTTCAACCCATCCCAGGTTGCTCCAAGCCCTGTCCAACCTGGCTTTGGACACTTCTAGGGATCCAGAGGCAGCCACAGCTTCTCTGGGCCAATTCACAGCCAAAAATTTCTTCCTTATGTCTAATGTAAACCTATTTTCTGTCAGTTTAAAGCCATGTTATGTTTTCCATTAAAATAAGCCTCTTTTAAAACCTGGACTTATTGAACTGTGGTCAGCAGTTCTTCATGTTTCTTCATTTACAACCCCCTCCCCTCCAGACGAAACAAGTTGTTAAAATACTTTAATTGATCAACAACTCTTGTGCTGGTAATGCTGCTCTGGGGCACTTTGATAAATTAAAAAAAAAAAACAACTGTTTGGATGTCCTCTGTCAAAACAATTTGCATTGCCTGAGCTGGGATTGGGCAGGACCCAGAGCTCCCTCACTCTGTGTGGTGGCTTTGCTTCCCTGTGGCTTCTTTTGCTGCTGTGAGCAGCGTTTGGGACTTGCACAGGCTTTACTACACCACGGGAGTTACACCAGTGCCAGAGTCCTCCGTCTAGACAAGCCCTTAAACCTGATTGCTTCATTCCATTACTGATAAAAAGCACTAGACATGGGAATGAGTTTTCCTCTCCATCCTTTCTTCTTTTTTTTTTCCCCTTATATCCCCGAGGAAGGAAGACTTGATTTTTTTCTGATCCACCCAAAAGAAACCACAGCAACCACAACTGCAATTATATATATATATCTTTTAAAAAAACAAAAAAACCTTTCTGGCAATTCTTTCACATTCTTTTTTAAGCTTCTTTGCTACATGTAGAACAATAAATGATTTAAAAATGAAACATAAAGGCATCTGTTTGCACTATATTTGAAATTAAATTGGATAAAGCTGAGAGGGAGCAGCTAGTGACTAATACCAAACAGTGCCCAAGTAATAGTATGACGAAGTTAACAGGACCCAAGTTAAGCTAAGTTTCTTCCTAAGGCAGGAAAGACTCCTTTTCTTAGCTCCCTCTAAATGTCACACTGACTTTTTGCAAGATGGGGCCAAAATATTTATTTTCTAAAGTTATTTTTGGTAGAGAACACTTTTAGGTCTTTTTTTCCTTTGTCCTAAGAAGATGACAAAGCCAATGAACATCGACACCAAGGGATTATTGTCTGGTGGCTTGGCTGCTGCAAAACCATCACCAATATAAAATTCTCACATCAAAGTGTTTCAGTCACTTACTGGAGAAAACGGAGCACAGACCAAAAGCGACAGAAAAGAAACATCTGGATGTTTTCCTTGGTTTTATCCCATCCCTTTAGATTGCTCGTGCTGTATTGCTGCTTCCAGTGAGGCCAGGCTCTAACTGGCTGATGGTTTGGGGGATGCAGGACTGGGGGAAAAGCCATCCCTTTATCCACAGGCTCCTGGAGGGAGAGCAGATGGCAGCTACGGTTACATCCCCAACCCTTCCACCGAGATACACGGTGTTGGATTTGATCTTATCACCTCCACAGTTAAAAAGAAGTATCAGTTCCAC
The DNA here is from genome assembly GCF_026979565.1 of Vidua chalybeata. Classification (NCBI taxonomy): domain Eukaryota; kingdom Metazoa; phylum Chordata; class Aves; order Passeriformes; family Viduidae; genus Vidua; species Vidua chalybeata. Next base: position 2,988,507 of record NC_071535.1, on the reverse strand, counting down.
GAGGCCCATAAGCACAGCTCTGGTGTAATTACAGCAGCCCCGCAGCACATTCACACTGTAGGATAATCCCTGGCCTGCCAGCTATAAATTATGCACTAAGTGGGACTCATAATGAAAAAAATGGCATCCTCGGAGCAGCTACCAAGAACATTTTAAGTGCTTGGTTATTGCAAAATGATGGAGCATTTGTAATGAGCCCATTGTTATGGTTTGGTTCTCTCTTACACTTGGAGTGGTGGTGGTGGTGGTGGCAGGGAATTTATGTTCTTATTTTCATATGTTTCCATCTTTTTTAAGGCTTTTAGCACTCAATAAAGCTTAGGTTTTCATGACAATATTCAGACAAGATAGTTAATGAACCAGAGTCTTTAGCAATTGCAAACTGACTCTAAATGAAATTTATATTCTGAATCTGAGGCTATTTAGCCCTTTCTAATTTTAAATTCATTGCCTATCTGCCTCACAAGTCAGGATTATGGGCAGAGTCAGCTCATAGCTGAGCCTGGGGCTATTTGCTTATCATAGTAGGTAAAAGAGAAAAAAAAAAAAGATTATTCATCAGAACTGAAGGCCTCGGTGGCCACATAGCAAGCAGAGATTTGGGGTTATGGTACCAATTTCCATTCTCTCTAAGACACTCCTTGAATCAGCAGCTGCCTTACTACTTTCCTTGACCTGCTGAAATGGGAAGACTTTTCCCAAATGCAGCTGTTGTCCAAGGGTGGGCACTGGTGGACTTAGATGTGCTCAGTGGGGTATTCACAGCTTCCACACTCCAGGTAGTTTTGTTGTCATGCTAAAAAAGAAATTCAGTCTTTGTGGGCACTTCTGCATATTTTGCTGATGATTATTTTCACTTTTCAAGATTCCATTGCTATTAAGCATAAAGATTTCTGTGACACATGGTCTTATGCCTCAGAAATGGGACAGAAGCTGGGCTGTGAAAAGTTAGATTAATGAGCTGAAAATGCTTCTTGGAGCTGACAGATGATGCTGGCCCTTTTCCTTCTCTTTAAATTCAGTGCTAAGGACCAGCCTGTGACAGGGAAAGTAGCAGGAACCTCATTTCTCTCAAAATAATAATTCTTGAGAGCTAACATGGGTGATGTACTCAGCTCTTGATTGCCACAAGTTGTGATGCTGTGAACTCTGAGCACACACTTTGAAATGAAGCTATGAAAACAAAATCAAATAGGGCGAAGAACAAAAAAAAAAAAAAAAAAACCCAGTGATATTCTTCACTAATGTGCCAAGGAAGGGCAGGCAGAAATTGGCCTCTGATGTCTGTTTTATACAAGGAGCAGGTATTTTATAACCTGGAAAATCCAGTCACAGAGAATTTGCAGGTGGGGGGGGGCGGTTTACTGACCCAATCCAGCCAAGACAAAGTGTGATAAAGAGGAAAACAAACTAGATGTATTCCCAGAATCACAGAAATATTGGTGGGAAGGATTTTCTGAAGGTCTGTAGGTTCTGCTTGGCATGGGACCTGATCAGTGATGGCTTTAGCTTTAGCTTTTAGCACCTTTAAAACCTCCAAGGAGCAAGATTGTCATCACCTCCTGAGCAACCTGGCCCAGTGCTGCAACACCTTCAAATGAAGGCTTTTCTATTAATGTTGAATCAGAACATCTTGACCTTCAAAACCTGAGGGAATGCCCCAAACTGCACTCAATATCCCAGGTATGGAATCATCTGTGCTGTACTATCAGACCAGTGGGATCTACCAGAAAAGCAGGGTCAGGGTACAGCCAGGTTCCCCACAGAGGAATGACACCAAAAGTCAGAGCAGACTCAGACAAGTTTTTCCTTGCCCGTGTAACTTCTTATGGATCTCAGCTGGGATGGTTTGGATGTGGGTCTGGATGGAAGACTCCCAAATTCCTGAGTGTTTGTAGCCAGAACTGTGTTTGGGTTGGATCTGCGAAGTTTGTAGTGCTCCACAAGAGTGAGTTATTTGTTCTAGCAAATGTACAAACAAGCAGACAAACAAAAACAGAAACGGAAAGAAAATCTGAGCTGTTCCATCAGCAATGGGATTAATAAGCCTCAGTTTCCTATGGCTTTGTGATTTCAATTTGAGTACCCATGTGGATTTGATGAGGTTTCATAAGAGCTGATCTCCTGCTTCAACTTTTCTCTCTGGCCACCCTTTTATTTTTTCACTGACCTTGTAGGAACTTAACATCTTGAAGATCTCATCAAACCCAACCAGAAAATGGCACGGAATTCCACAGTAATTGGTGAAGAGTGATGGGCAGATGGACATGTAATCTGATCAAACAGGGCCTTGTTCCTGCAAGAATCTGGGCTAAAAACATGTAGATGGAGGTCATAAGACATCTTTCTGAAGCCTGTGTTTATTAATATATAGATGGGTCCTTGTCTGCCTCCCTGCAGAAGAATTTGTTGTTCTCTTTATCAGAGGTATTGTGATTTATAAGAAGAGGAGCAATTGAGAAGAAAGAATATGTTAGTCAGGAAAGAGTTTGTAGATTTGGGACCATATTTGTCCCTCCTTTGAAATCACTGGCCTCAAAGCTGAGAAGTAATTTGTGTGAGTCTCAGGGGAGACTCACACAATAGTGGGTAGGGGGAAAACTTCAGACCATCAGCGAGGAAGAAAAGGGGTTAATCCTGTCTGCACCAAGCGGCCATTTCCTTGCTTCCAGCTGAAATCCAGAAACTGCAGAGAAAAGACCTGAAATGAGAAGCGTGTTCACATTTACAAGGGGCTGCTCCAGCACACGGAGTGGGAAGGTGGCGGGAAAAAGCCGGCCCGAGTATGATGGCAAACAAACAAACAAGCAAACAAACAGAAGGGCTTTGAAGGTGGGTGGCTTCCATGTCCGACTGTTTGCCATTGACTGAAACAAAGTCGTTCTGTGGTTTGTAATTGAGCGGATGCAATGGGAGTGTTCGGGCCTTTGATGATGGGTGTGGTTAGACGGCGTTTAGCAATTTTGGCGTGTCCCGCTAAGTACGGAGTGGTCCCTATTGTAGCGCTTCAGTCTGGCCTGTGAGGTGGCCAAAGTGTGTGTTCAGTGACAGCAAAGCTCCTCCAAGTGAGAAGGAGCCACAGCCGGGCAAGAAGAAAAGCTGTGCTTCTTCTCAGCAGTGCTGAGAAGAAAAGAAAAAGCAGAAAAATCCCCACTTTTCTGAGCCCGAGGAGATAAACCCGGGGGTTAAAGATTCTGCCTGGTGCCTCTTGCTCTCTTCTCCTCAGGAGCTTCCCAAAGAAGTCATCGGCAAGGCGGTGCTTCCCAGCGTGGGGTGGCAGAGGAAACAATGAGTCAGGTGAAGAGTCCCAGAAGAGCGTTTCATAAGCCCTTGGACGAGAAACCGAGCAGCGCTGCCTGAAATAACTCCGGGTTGAGAACCCGAGAGCTCGCAGAGCAGCAGCCAAAGCACACTGGCCTGGAGGAACACGGCCAGGCAAGGCGAGGGAAGCACGGGCCCGGGTGCTGGGCTTACCCAGGAGGAGGACAGGAGATGCCAGGTCTGTCACAGGGCCAAGCTCCGGAGCTGTCACCCCAAATCCTTCTTTTCCTAAGTCCCTGGCCACAGTGATGGATGTGGGAGCAAGGACAGATGGATTGAGTTGCTTTAGGAATGTTCTAGTCTTGGAGACACAGCGTGGAAAGAGGAGGAACAAAATGACCACTGGAGCTGGCTGGAGTGAGCATTCCACTTTTACCTGCCAAGGACCCTCTGTCCCTGCGAGAGAGGGAGGGTGAAGAGAGAGGGATGAGAGGGAAGAGGGCAGATGGAGGGAAGGAAAGGTTTGCAGCAGCGCTCCTCTTGCTCATCATGGCTCCCAGGGGAAGGGGTGAAGAACCCCACAGTGCCATCCAAGAGGAACTGATCCATGACATTCATGTTCCTTGTTTTCCACCCCAGAATTTTATATTTATTTCCTCTTTATGCACGCCACCTAAGTGGATCATCTCCTGTGGTGGCATTAATGGGTTTTTGATAATTTTTGGAGCCTGGAAATTTTTTTTGAGCGTATTTTCAGCCTAAATCTGACAGGCTTCCTCCTCTGGTATAATTAAGGTCTATCAAGGAACTATGTATGTTACAATAAGCTCCATAATCCAACACAGGATAGAGCCATCTGCCATGTCAGGATTCATACATATCCATAGGCAATTTAGCCCTGGATCTTGCACTGACAGTGTAAGGATCAGGTAAAAGACTGAGGCTTTGCTCCCTCACACGATACTGTGACAGAAAAGAAATCAAGCTGTAGAGTTCAAAGTCAATCCAGTTTTTATAAATAGGCACTGCAAAAATCCAGAGCTGCAGCTAGCCACACATGGACTTCTAACTTACACTGCAGCTCCTTGCTGGCAGAGACAATTCTGAGCCAAAACACGGCATTTTTGGTCATGGAGAGCACCAACCGTCCTTGCTCTAATTGCAGGGAAGGGATTGAGGATTAGGAGTTCTTTGAGTTCAAGATGGCTGGCAGCTTGATGGTGTTTGTACATACATCAAAGGCTGTGCTTCTCCACAACTCATTAATTTGGGTTGGAAATCTCACAAAAGGAAGTCTTCCAGAAATTCTGTGTTCTGGTTTTACCCAGACAGCAGCAGTTGTGACAGCAGACCTTGGTCTGGACTGGCAAAAAGTACAGAGGCTGACAAATGTGATATTGGTGTCCTGTAGTAACCAAAATAACGACTTTTGATCAAAATAGTGACTTTGGTAGGTTGTACACGAAGAGGACTCATGATCAGAGTGTGAATCAGCCCCAGAGTAGTAGCCAAGGACTCCTGACACCATCATCCAACCCCTACTCCCCAGGGTGCCTCAGCCCCAAACACAGAGCTTCCATAATTGGGGATTTAACCAGACATGGCACATTTCTGAGCCACATGACACCCTCTGCCAGGTGACACAGCCCAGGGGCAGGGCCTAGCACTGGTGTGGAAGGCAGGAAGCCACGGACCAGGGCTTGGGTCATGCAAAGACTGAGTCTACCACCTCCTGGGAGCGTCACACTGCCAGAACAGTCAGCATTTAAGGCACCTTGAGTCATTCCCAGTGTCATGGCAGGAGGCAATGCCAGTGACCAGACAGCCCAGGGCTCAGGGGTATTCCAGCAGGACCTGGCTCTGATGTTATTTTCTCAGTATCTTCAGCCTATCCCCTTCCATTTCTCCAGGCCTCAGGTGTCCTGGGTGCACGGCAGAGATGAGCAATGCAGTCCCCAAGCAGAAGTGCCCTGAAGGTGGAGTCTCACCTGCGTGAGGGCATCAGCTGGAAAATCAGAATCAGGCCCTTTCCCCTGGGAGGCAGCATTGCAAATTCCATTCAGATTATTTAAAAAACATAGCAATTTGGTTACATAACTAAATCCAAGGCAGAATGAACCAGAGTATTTTGCTTAAAAGGCCAACATGTAAACTAGATGTTTTGCTTAAAATAAACAGGACTCTCCAGAGGACAGAATTTCTCACAGTCTCCTCTGGGCTGGCCGTGTTCCTGCAGGACTTTGCTCCAAAGCAAAAGGTTTAGATGCTCTGGGGCCTATGGCAATATGAACATGCATTGCCTCCAGCTGGTGAGAAAAGTTGAAGGTTATTGTGTTTCACAGGCAGGATGAGGCCTCCAGAGAGAAGGAGATTCCAACTGCACAGCAACAAGTGCCACATTCAAAATTCCACGCTGAAATTCGTTATGAAATGATGCCATGGGCAGTATCCCATGCTTTGTTTCAAACCTTTCTCAGGAGAATAATTAAAATTAAGTCAGGTGGCTAAAAACCTTCTCATTTCTACAAAGTCCTTGGATTTGTGGAGCTTAGCCTGGAGAAAAGGAATCTGAGGAAAGGCATTCTCTCTTTCTACAGCTACATGAAAGGAGTTTGTAACCAGGTGAGGTTCAGTGTCTTCTCCCAAGTCACAGGACAAGAGGAAATGGCCTCCATTTGCACCAGGGGAGGTTTAGATTGGATATTGGGAAAGATTTCTTCATGCAAGGATTGTCAAGCACTGGAATAGGCTGCCCAGAGCTGTGGTAGAGTTGCCATCTCTGGAGGGATTTAAAATCCATGTGGATGTGGCACTTGGGGACATGTGTTAGTGGTGGCCTTGGCAGTGCTGAGGAATGGTTGGACTTGAGGATCTTAAAGGGTCTTTTCCAATCTCAATGATTCCATGATTCTGGGTTTGGGGTTTTTTCCCCCTTTCTTCCACCTCATGTCTATTTGGCTTTTTTTTCCTGAGGGTTTCCCATTAGAGACATTTCAGAAGTTGCTTTTGACAAATCATGGAGGGAGAATCACACCTCCTCCTCCATCCATCCATCCATCCATCCATCCATCCATCCATCCATCCATCCATCCATCCATCCCTGATCTTAGAAACATTTGTGTGCTGAGACAAGTTTGCTGGAGGAGGACATCTGTAGAGAGGAGCGGTTGCTTCACGGCAGCCTTTAGTTAAAGTGAGTGTTATTTTATAAAAGGGGGAAAATCTGGGCTACCATTTTTTCATAGCAGGGAGAGACAAGAATGAACTGTGGGCTACAACAGCTCTGTGCTTTCACAGGATCCGGATGCTGAGAACAGCTTGATAGGAAAGCAGAACACCTTGCATGAGACAAAACCAGACTAATTTACAGAAATGTCCTCCCATCACCTCCAGGTCCTAATGGACATAAATGACCCAAAGTTATGTCTTTGGTTTGCTTCTTATCTTTGTCGTTCCCCTTTCTAGCCTCCCCATGGATCCTTTGCTCCTCGCTGAGCTTTCTCCCAAAAGAGAGCTTCTGAACTCAAGCGTTACAAGGGCCTGGAGTGATAGAACGAGGGGGAATGGCTTTAAGCTGACAGAGGGCAGGGATAGATGAGATACAAGGAAGAAATTCTTCCATGTGAGGGTGGTGGGGCCCTGGCACAGGGTGCCCAGAGAAGCTGTGGCTGCCCCTGGATCCCTGGAAGTGTCCAAGGCCAGGTTGGACAGGGCTTGGGACAGTGGAAGGTGCCCCTGCCTGTGACAGGGGTTGTAACAAGATGAGCTTTCAGGTCTTTTCTAACCCAAACCAGTGTGTGAATCTATGATTCTATGCTTCTGTGATTATATCCAGCTGGAAAGCTGCTAGAAGGAGACAAGGAACCAGTGACGACCACTATTCCCTTCTGGAATCTTCCCCACCCACAGCATGTAGGTGATGTGGTGGGTGTGCAAGGGCATGAGCATTCCATTTCTCTCAGCGTTGCAGCATTCCCTGGTCCGGGGATAATTCTGAATACTGCCATAATTAGTGCCGTGCCTCAGCGTTAACAGAAAATCCATCTTGGACTCCCGTGACTCAGCACTGCGGCAAATCAGCCCCGCTCGGCTCCCCGCGAGCCATTGTCTCCCAAATTCGAAACAGAAGGTCGGGTAAACACAGAGCCCTGACCTTTTGGGAAGGTTGGGTTTTACACCACGCGGAGGGGCTGGCAGGGGGGAGGAAGCCTCCAATTCAGTTGAGCAGCGAGAAGCTGGAGCAGAGCAGCCAAAAGGATGTGGCTGAGGAAGCTGAGGGCAGCGCGGCCGTGGGCGATGAGTTGTGTGAGAGGGGCGTAGGTGAAGTGGCCAATTCAACAAAAATAAGGTTGGAGCCTTTCCTGCCCAACGTGCCTGACATTAGGCTGAAATCCTCCAACAGACCGGGGGTCCCAGGTGCTGGGTGCTTAGGCAGTACCTGCACAAGAGTTTGGAAGCTGCAGAGCATTTGCTGTGGTGGTTTTCTCTGGGAAAAAAAAAAAAAAAAAAAAAAAAACGAAAAACGAAAAGGCCCCCCAAAACAAAGCCGAGCTGTAAAATAACAATGTGTTGAATTAATTCTGCACTCTGGGAACGTTGAACGGCTGGTGCTGAAGTCCCAGGAATGTGATGCTGCTGCTTCACAATTCACCCTCGCGGAGCTGGGGGTGGTTCATTGTCTTCCAGCTGCACACTGAGGGCCCAGGAAGAAGGAAAATGCATCCACGTCTCCCAGGAAAGTCAAGATGTCTGTGTTTCTTGGTCACAGGCAAAGGATTAGTAAAGCACCATTAACCCTACTATAAAAACACACCAGTTAGGGCTTCTTTCATCCCAAACAAAGTTTATAAACACACCCTTATCACTCAGAGAATGTTTATCTTCATGTGCTATAAGTGGATTGCAAGAAAGCAACAGTAGCTAATGAAATTAAATATGATGTTTGGAGGTACATTTTCTTCACTTAACTAACTATGCATGCATGTGTGTGTGCATGTCTGAGTATTTAAAGAAAAAGAAGCAAGCCTGGGGTTTGGTTTAGCCTAAGCCTCCCATTCCAACATTAATTTAGAAGCCTGACTGATACACGTGGAAGAGTAGGAAAGAGAAAGAAGGAAAACTCCTCTCCTCTCCTCTCCTCTCCTCTCCTCTCCTCTCCTCTCCTCTCCTCTCCTCTCCTCTCCTCTCCTCTCCTCTCCTCTCCTCTCCTCTCCTCTCCTCTCCTCTCCTCTCCTCTCTCCTCTCCTCTCCTCTCCTCTCCTCTCCTCTCCTCTCCTCTCCTCTCCTCTCCTCTCCTCTCCTCTCCTCTCCTCTCCTCTCCTCTCCTCTCCTCTCCTCTCCTCTCCTTCCCTCCCTTACTCAAGCCAGCTCAGAGGAGTTTTTCAGGCCATGCTCTGGGAGGATTCTGCACACATTTGTAATTTATGATCACTCACTTTAGAAGCGATTAACAGCAGCAGAAACCTAATTACAGCCTCCCTGGCTGAGCGCAGCATCCTTTGGGGCTGGGGTTTTAATTGTTTTCTATTTACATTCAAGCTTCCAGGGGCTAACAGCCCAGTAAAGACCCCCAACTAACCCCTTCTCCTAAAAGCTTCATTTATTCTTAATAACATGTTTATAGACCTAGCCTCATTTTTCACAGGAAGGTCACATTTGTTATCCGTGGTTGTTAGGGAAATGATTAAGGAATCCCGGAAACAGGGGAAGTTCCTACTAAGGAACTGCACAAATGTCTGTTAGCAAAATGCTCTTTCCAGCCCGTGAACAGCCATTCATGGACGTGGATAGGAGGATGCCTGTGGCATATGGGATCTGTACCCAGGAGAAGAGCAGGAACTGCCTGCACGGTTCAGCTTAATGTGCTCTAATTAGTCCTCTTGGCCTTGACCAAACATAAATTACTGCCATCAGTGTTGTTTTTTACTAAGGGGAAAGTGGAATAGGTTCAACCCACCTCGCAGAGGTAGGAAAATATTATTGCAGACAATAAATTTGTCAGTACTTTATTTGGGGAACTCGAGTGCAGTCACTCTGTCGTGCCAGCATCCCGGCAAACACGGAAGCTTTCAGATAGAAAGATAAAGGTCTCTCAAAAGAAAATCTCCTTAAGCAAACTGGAAACACAGCTCTCACTGAGGGAAGCTGGTGGATTAGCGTTTCAGGTTTACTTATTTGTGTTAAAACTGGAGCGAGCATTCAAGGGTGAGGAGCTCAGTGTGGTAGGTCCTGCATCACTTCAAATCAAATATTTTGGTCCAGCCACAGGATGGTTACAGATGGCCACTGCTGGGAATGGATAGATGAGGCTACTGTGGTGTTGAAATGTTTGTGACACTGAGTTCTGATAGAACATTCATTTCTAATGAAAAGGAATTTAGTTGCCTGTTTTTTCCTAACTCTGCTTTATTGGTTGTATTTTCCTCATCTTGATTTTTGCATGCCTAAAAAGGGGGCTCAAGGTGTGACTTGCAAGGAGACTTTAAAAGGTTTTTTTAGAGGAGCTTAGATGCACATTTAGGTTGCTGAGAATTGCTGAGCCTTGACAAGGGGAGCAGTGGATGTGACTCCAGATTCCAGGCAAAGAGTATTTTCTTGAGCCCCTCTGAAGGGCTTTTCAGGACAGCCTTTAACTCATGAGGAATAATGAGCTGGACCCAGGCAATTTTGCTCAAGATAACAATTTGGTTGAAACTGGTACACCCCTCCAGGAACTTCAGTTTGGAATTGTCATATTCTGATGAAAACCCCATTTGTCAGGAGGACGTTCCTGACATCTCTTCCCTGAACAGCTTAAATTCCCTTCATAAAAGCAGAACAATTAGATTAATTAATATTTATAGTAAGGAAATTTGCAGTCGTGCTTCCAGACCCTTTTTTGGGTGCTCACAGATGCAACTTTCAGCCAACATCTTTTCATCATCTGCTGCTGCAGACAACCTGCAGAGCACACTGATGTGGTGAGAGCCCAGACTGGGGTTGAAGGAGGGGTTCTCCATCTGAAAGTCTTGCTTCAGCCTGCAAAACTTGCTGCTTAAAACACATTTAGAGTTGTGGTTGGATACCTGGAAAAGGCTCTTCCCCCAGAGGTGCTGGGCACTGCCCAGGCTCCCCAGGGAATGGGCACAGCCACGAGGCTGCCAGAGCTCCAGGAGTGTTTGGACAACACTCTCAGGCACAGGGTGGGATTGTTGGGGTGTCTGTGCAGGGCCAGGAGCTCGACTTCATCCCTGGGGGTGCAACTCAGGATTTTCCATGATTCCATGTCAGCCCCATGGTGGCAAAGAACAGGCAGAGCAACTCCTCCCTGCTGTGAAGGTCACAGCGTGGGAAGCAGCACTGGACAATGGTCCATGCTCCCCCAGGAGAAGATGGAGATGGAGATTGGCATCCTTTCCATGGAGGAAAGGATGGCTAACTGGCCCTGTGGCTTTCAATGAACTCCATGTGCCAAAGGACATCCTTGCCTCTTGGCTAATCACAGTGGTCATTCCAAAAGGAAATCCAGAAAGGCTGGATCCATGGATGATCCCAGAAAACTGCACACCTCCACCTTTGGTACTTTCCTTGCCTTTAGGTTGTGTTTCACAGAGAAGTAACTGGTGGAAGTGCAGGGCTGGGGGATCTCTGCTTTCTTCAGTGACACAAGGGCGAGTCCTTCTGGATCCTGAGGTGGAAGGTGTGAGCCACCAGACCTTCCTCCCACACTGCCTGTGGAGAGAAAGTGGTGCTGGACGCCTGATGTTTTTATAACAATCCTTTCTTCACAAAAAGTCCAGTGCCCTGTCCCTTACTTCAGCCTTCTCCCTAAACCCAACCCATGTAATTCCTGCTGCCTTTCCCTGTCAGTTTGCGTAGTCCTTCCAGCACCTCCACCATCCAACTTTTTTTTGGACTCTCATTTTTCCCTTGCTTCTCCTGGTGGGATCTTGAGACTTACATAAATATTCCTGGGGACTCCAACAGACCATTTTCTGCTGATTTACACGGTTGGAAACCCAGAGCAATCCTACTCACTGGAAACACTGAAGTCAGTGGAGCTACTGCAGCATTCACCGGTGGGAGTTGAGCAATGTCCTGAGCAGCTTCCCGGTGTGTTTTCCTCCCTTTCTGTTCCCGTTCTCTTCCAAGGGAAAAGTGAGGAAGGGAAGATGAATGGATGTGTGAGCCATGCAAACACATCGACTCCCTCTAGTGGCTTTGACTCCTTATGGAAGTTGAGGGCTCGTTCCTTCATCTCCAGCCTCAGAGGACTGCGGCCAGAGCAGCCCAGGGACTGGGCTCGGGCAGGACAAGGGACACTGCTGCAAGACCTGTCGTCTCATGAGACCCTTTTCCCTGAAAAATGAGTTTATTTGGAGAAGGAACAGCTCATGTGCGTTGGGAGGGGAAAGCAATGGAGGCAAGAGCTCCTTGTGAGTGTGGAGAGCCCGGGACTCGTTCAGGATTAAATACACGACGGCCTCTTGCTTGCAGTGACTCTTGTAGACAGTGCTTTGTCCAAAAAAGGCTTTTATTCTGAGTTTTAAAGCCCTGTCACCATAGATGCTTTGATTTGCCTTTCTTTTCTGCTCTGTGTGGCTGATTTTTTGGGTCTGTCCTTTCTTAGCTCCATGAAACCATACCTATGTGTGACTGCTTCTTCCTTTCATAATGAAGTCCTATGGTGACTTCTTTAGCTTCACCAAGCTCAGAATCATTCCAAAATGCTCCTCTCTGTATGCATGAACACAAGATTTAGATTAGTTTTACTTTTTCAGTAAAAAGCCTTTTTAAATGTTGTATTTTTTAAAACAATACCACAGGTCCCAAAGGGATATTTTTTTTTTCTCCCAGAAACAAAAGAAGAGGATTGTCTTCAAATTGTAGCCACAGAGGACAATGTCAAAGCCATGCTCATTAGCTAACTAGGTCCTCAATTCAATGATCCCAAATGTCCCTCTGGATTTCCTTGGTTTCCTGCAACCCCCAGTCCTATTACAGGCATTCAGGCAGCTGTGAAGTCCTTGCACATTTAAAGTGCAGCCAGTGTGAGCAGACTTTTCCTACTTTAAGAACATATTTTTAAGAATACAGGAATATTAGCTGTGAGGAAGAAAGGTTTTACAATGAGGGTGGTGAGGAACTGGCACAGGTGGCCCAGAGAGGTGATGGATGACCCAGCCCTGGAAGTGTTCAAGGACTGAGCAACCAGATCTAGCTGAAAACATCCCTGCTTATTGCAGAGGGATGAACTAGATGGCCCTTAAATGTCCCTTCCAACACAAATTATTCTGTGATTCTATGAATATAGAATTTTTCAGCACTCCTTGAAGATGTGGCTTCTTCTGCCCACCAGAGGAGCTGCAACTTTGCTCAAACTCTTTGCTATCTCAGCATCACCTCTGTCTCTTACAACCACTCCTGCCCACCTCGAAAGCTCTTGCAAAGATTTCTGTGCCACCATGTGGCTTTTGTCATGTCACAACACAGTGCATTTCTAGATGGTTCCCAAAATTCCCAACCCCGTGCCTACCAGCCCTTTTTTGTCCTCTCTCCAGTTCCCATGCCACTTGCCACTTCCCATTCAGTATCAAGAAACTTTGCATAGATCACTGATGTCACCAAAGCACAGAGGTGCATCCTGGACCTCCTGAGAAACCTCTTTTAAAAATTCTCTTGCGACAGCAATAGGAAAAAATGCACAGAAGTGGGGTCCTGGCTTGTCCCATTGAATGTTCCTATGCCCTATGACAGTGGAGCTATGAATAGAAGAAGTGATGACAATAATAATTAGGATGGGCTAATTTTTATTATTTTTCCATGGAAACTGGAGTGTTTCCGTCAGTGTGATGCCTTGTGCAGCCAGAGGAGATGGAGAGGCCCAGCCTCTGCAGGGTGACTCAGACCCTCTGGATGGAGCAGAGGGGGTCTGGACTGCACAGCTGAGCTCAGGTGAGATTGATCCCTTGGGATTTGCAGCTGCCCACACCCCAGCACTTCTAACGGAATGGAAAACGCTCCAGGCTTTTGGAAGAGGCAGCTCTTAAATCCTTGATGGGAGTTTTGGTTTTCCTTTTGCAAATGAAGTTGGTGATCCAAGTTCCTGACCAGTCTTTGTTTGCTGACAACGTAAACTCCTGGGGCAAGGATACTTTTCCCCCCCCCAGATTGCAGCAGAGTTTGAGTTTGGCTGCTTGCTCATCCTCTCCTCCTGCCTGGGCCTCTGGCTGCTGCAAGGGCACGCAGGGATCATCACTGTCAGTTTACAAACACAGGCATCTCCTCTTTTTTTTTTTTTTTTTTTTTTTTTTTTTTTTTTTTTTTTTTGTGGTTTCCTGCTGAATCTCCAGACTAGGACACTGAAAAACATACAATTAGTAAATCTCCAAATCCCCAGCTGAAACAATTACAACCCCGTGGCTGTGCAGTAACGAGATGCCGCTGGATAACGTAATCACAGCTTTACATGGCTGCTGCTGATCTCTGGGTTTGTAATGATTTCATTTCCCCTCTCCCACCTCCTTTATATTTGCTATTATGCGAAGCCCTAAGAACTAATTACAAGTGGGTGGATCAAAGATGATACTTTTAATTTTCCTTCCAGCCTCACCCACTGACGGTGAGGAATCCTGCACAACCCATTAAACTGTAGGTACTTGCTGACAGAAAGGGAACCATCTGCTGAACAACTTCTGTTAATTATTTTGGAACACACTAACGAGAAGAAAGCACAGGCCTGTAATGACCTTTCCCTTGGTGGCAGAATTCACTGCAAAGTAGACACTTGTGGCTTGAAGCCAGAAGTTAATGGTTAGTATTGGCACAAAAGACTCCGGCGCACTAGTATTTATTAATTTCCCTGTAGTGGAGAAAATATTCCAGGCATTCTGAGTAAAAAACTTCCTAGCACCTGCACAAAACCGAGCTCCAAAATATTCATTTAGAGCATTTTTCAAGAGTCCCTCAGAAAATGTGGACTTCACATGTTTACTTCCTTGTGGTGTTCTTTTTGTTTTGTCACATCTGATTTGGTCAAACAACCTTTTGTTTTGTTTAGCAATGAGCAATATTTACACAGGGCTTTTTTGGCACATAAGAATCACAATTATTTCATGTCCCTGAGGCAAAGAGGTCGATGGAAACTTATGCCCCTTGTAGACACGTGGACTGGTAACTCATATGTTTTATTTTTATCTATTTTGTCTGTTTTAGTGCACCTGAATAAACTGGCTTTTTCTTTGCCCTTTCTGGTAGATGCCTGCTGGGCTTAATCCAGAGATCACAGAGGTTTCTGTGGAGCTGAGCAGGCTTTGGATCACCCCTCAAAGTATCTGGATATCTTGAGTATGAATTACCCATCTGCCTTAATACTTAAATGGTGTGAAACTTCACCCTGTTTCTTAATAGGTTTTGCAACAGAGCTGTGCCACTGTTCTGAGGGAAGAGAACAGAAGAAGGATATCCCACTGTATCCTGCAGAGTATTTCAGCTACAGCCTTGTCCTTCAATGCTAAAATATTGAACCTTTGAACTGTATTTTAAATCAAACAAGGGATTGCCCATTGCACAGGCGGCCTGGTCTACTCTGCTTGATTTCTGTGGGGTTTTTTTTTGACTGTGGAAACTGTGGCATTTCAGTGCAGCAGGGCCATTTCAAGGACAGTTTCCTCATGTGCCTAACCAGGAGCTCTAACCAGGAATGCTCTTTCTAGGTCTGTGTTTGCAGCCTTATTGCTCTGAGAGCAGCAGGTAAAGTAAAGACGAAACATAAGTGGTAAATTAAAAGCTGTTTGTGTCTAAGTCATCCCATCTGTGTCTTTTGGATAGAAGTCAACCATCTTTGAAACCACATGCATCAAGCAATTGGCTAAACGTCCTCATAGACAGGATGTCTCCTATTTGCATTTGAAGTGCTGTGCTTTCTGTTTAAAATACGAATGCAACCCCCTTATACCATTTTCTCGACCTGTTTACAAATAGCGCCTGTTGCATAATCGAAAATAGGTGTTAAAATGCTGAGGCTGTCAAGGGGCTTTAAAGCATCTTTGTGTGAAGTACATGAGATTTATTGAAAACACCTGAGGTAGTGAATGCCCCGGGCTCTCCCCTGCCTCCAGCCCAGCCCACCACCACCACTGCCACCCACCACCACCTTTGAAGTCCCTTCATTGGTCATAGAGGCTCTGCAAGTTCGTGTACACACCTATCATTCAAAGGGCAATATATTATCCACATGACAGATGTAATCAGTCCCTTGGTCTCTTAGAAGTGCAGCTGTTGGTGAATTCTTTTTTGTGAATGTAATATTTGAGAAGACTTAAGTTAAAAACTGACACTTCCATTGAAATCTCATCTCCTTTGGAAAGAAGGTTTCCCTTTTTCTGGCTCTCCTCTGCGTGTGACAGCCAGGGATGTGTCAAACAGCATTCAACTGACAGTTTCCAACAGAGATGCCATTAGCAAAGATGGCATGAAAATAACACTCCCTTAGAAACACTTTTAATGTGAGCTGTTTGTTTCCAGAGCTGTGGCAAGGCCAAGTGAAGAGGAAAAACCTAATTTAGGAGGAAGGCATCTATTGCAAGGGGAAAAAAAAAAAAAAAAAAAAAAAAAAAAAAAAAAAGAGGTACTGCAGTCTGGGAACAGGTAGATGCAGAGGAACCAGAGGGAGCAGGACCAAACGAGGAGAGGGAGAGATGCAGGGACCAATAGTGGTGATCTTGGACCATTTAACCCCCAGTCTGTGCACCAAGCAAGGTGACTCCAGCTCAAACCCACACTAGAAAAGAGCATTAAGGGCATGGAGAGGTGTTGGGGGGACCATCTGAAAAAAATAGTTGGCAGCAGTTGCCCAGAGAAGCTGTGGCTGCCCCTGGATCCCTGGAAGTGTCCAGGGGCAGTTTGGATGGGGCTTGGAGCAGCCTGGGATAGTGGAAGGTGTCCCTGCTCATAGCAGGGGGTAGAACCAGATAAGCTTCAAGGCCCCTTCCAATCTTAACAATTCTATGATTCTCTGAGGTCTGGAAGGAAAGCACTTCCTTGCTTTCCAAACAGGGAAAGGTACCCATCCCCAGCTGGGCCAGCTGCCCAAAATCTTGGCTCAATGGGGAAGCAAACCCCAGGCTGCCCAAAGGCTCGTCCAGTGCCTGAACCGCGGGCTCATCCTTTCCTTTTATTGGTAAAAATAAAAATATGACCTTCTTTTGGCAGCCTTACAGAGCAGATGCTGCTTTTTAGATGACAGCATAGAAATGCAGAAAAACTTTGGGGATTTGCAGAAATTCTTTCCAACGACAGATTGTCTGGCCTACCAGTGTCATAATGTCAGGCCTGAAACACGCCATAAAGATTTCTTTCAGCAGAACAAACATAACCCCCTAGACCAGCTCTGTGACAAGCGAGTAAAACAAAGCAGGATAATTGTGGCTGGAAACCCACCAGGCTCTTAATGTGACCTCTTGAATACTAATAGTTATTAGAGATGCAATGAATAAACGTCAGGAATGTCACCAGCAATCCGTATTTAAGAGAGGGACTCCAGAGGAAAGGTTTGTGAACAAAAAAAACCAAAACAAAACAAAACACTTCTGAATGTGAGTTACAGTATGGAGCAAGTGCCCACGTGGCTCCTGGAGAGCCTGGGTGTGTTATTCACACATCCAGGTGGACTCAAGGATGGAGACAGAGGACTCCTGGCTGCTACAAGCTACCAGACTGTCAAATCCCCTGATGCAGAAGATGAAATCCAAGCTCTTTATGGAGCTTCTTTGCTCAATAAACACACAGGTGGAAAATAAGCGAGGAGGGAATAAAAAGGATATGGCACACTGTGTGCTGATCCACCTTAGCATTTCTGGAAGGCCACAGGTTGCCTATAAACAGTTTTTTGTGAGTGGAAGAATGTGTCAGTCGTGTACAAGGCAGCCCCAGGTGCCCAAGGCTCTTGGGAGATCCCACTCCATTCTCCCTCCCACCCAATTACTGGATAATGGGAGGAGGTGAACCAGGGGTGTGTGACTTATGGGGTTATGGTCAGAGTGCCTTCAGGGCAGGAAAGCTTCCTTCCCTGGCAGAGTTTGCCTTTAACTTGGAGCATTTTAACTATAATCCCAGTACCTTTTCCACTTCCAACTATCTCCTTCATGCTCCAGCATCAAGGGTGACATGTCAGTGCACAGGTCCTGCCCAGAGATAATTCTGTGCTGAAAGCAAGCCCAGAACTGTAATAAATGCAGCCAGCGACCTGGTGTTGGTAAGACCAAACTGCAAAATGCAGAAGGTAGACTTTGTGATGCCAAGAGAAATTCTGGTTTGGCTGACAAGTTTCTGCTCTTCTTTGCATTACAATGTGAACAGAACTGACTGAGTAAAAAACCTACACAAAAAAACCCAAAAAAAAACAACCAACCAACCAAAAAAAAAACCAAACAAACAAACAAACAAAAAAAAAAAAACTAACCAAAAAAAAAAAAAACCACCCAAAAAAACCCAACCAACCAACCAACCAACCAACCAAACAAACCAAAAAAACCCCAAAACCCTACCAAAAAGAGAAACCAACAAAACACCTCAACCCTATTTTTTTTTTTTTTTTTTGTGTAGGAACTGGAAGAGGAGAGAAATGGGACACTGGGTTTTTCCATATGTGGGTCTCAGTGCTGCAAAGGAGAAGCCAAGAGGTTTCATTCCAAATAGCCACTGGTGTGTGGCCATCATTTCATCCTACTGAACAGCACATTTTACATAAGACTCCTTGCACTAATTCTTGAATTCTTGAATTTAAGTTATTCAGATGCCTTGGGTGCTCCTTTGGTTGGTGCCTGGCCCTATACCCATGGCAAGGAAGAGCCTGACCTCTTTTATCCACATTTAATGAAGGAGCAGAGATCTTGCGGCAGCGCAGCCGAAGCTCGTGTGGCTCGTGCAGAGCTGTTCCCCTTTAAATTGGCTGCTCAGCTGAGCCATTTGTGTGATTTCAGCAGATCAGATATGTCAGCCTGTTTCCTTTTTCTCATTCCCTTCTCCAGCGTCACCAGTGATATGACTTAAGACTTGGGAGGTAGCACTGAGGCTCGTTGGGTGGTGTATGTAAAATGAGACACTGTTTAGTTTCAAGGCTGGGAATTCAAGAGCTTGGTTGCACGGGCTGGGTAGAAAAGTGTTTCTTTTTATAGGTTTTGAGTGTGCCACCTTCAAATGTCATAGAGAAACCCCTTGTCCCTGCCATGGACCTCTGCATCTGCTTGGCTGCTTCCTACTCAGCCTTGTCCTTACCTCTTTCCCTTCTTTCTAAGGAAAACAATCCCTTGGAGGTATTTTTGATTTGTTTCGGATTTTTTTTAGTTGTTTGGGTTTTTTTTTTTTGGGGGGGGGGGGAGTGGTTTATGGTTTCAGCACTAAAGCACAGGTTTAACTTCAGTAACTGAGTTGGACAGGAATATGACAATGCCCTAAAGATACAAAACCACCCAGCTTGTAAGAGAGGATGAACCAACCCAGGCCAGCCTTCTTTTGAGCCTGAGCTGGGTTCCCATCTTTCAAACCCACAGCTCACCCAGGAGCAGAGCTGTCCTGCTGGGAAAGCTGTGATCAATGTGGTGCTGATTAGACATAGGATGGCACGAGGCTGACATCCTAGCTGCTTCCATGGGTGTTTGCATCTACCCTGTGCACTGCAAGCTGGAGGCATGGCTGGAGAATTCCTGGTGTGAGGAGATGTGTGACCTGGGCCAGCGACACAGGCTCGGTGCTGGGGGCTGCCTGAACGGTGTTTCACCCAGTTTCCCACTTGCTGCAATTAAATTTCCCCTCTATTTCCCACCTTACACTTCCCCAGACCTTTCCACCTTGCTGTGGATGCTGAGACTCTCCTGCCAGTCAGGCAGGGGTAGAGCAGAGCTTTTAGTAATGAAATTCAGAAAGTCATGTCCCCCTTATCTGATGGGCCCAGGGAGCCCCAGCAGGCCCTTTGTTCTCAGCTGTGCTGGGGGGGAGCCAGAGGATCCTCCTGGTTCCAGGATGGGATCTAAGGGGACTGGTACCCAGAGAGGCTCTCAGATCTGTCTGCCTGCCTGAAAGTCCTAAAAAAAGTCCTAAAAAACACACTGGCTGCAGCATGCATAGCCCAGTGTGAAGTCAGCCAGGAACAAGCCAGAGAACCTGCCTCTGACCCTGAGGACATTGCTTGAAAAATATTTTCCAGAACTCGGTGCCTGGGGACCTGCAGCTAACAAACATTCTGGAAGTGTAATCACAGCCTTTGGCTCTGCTGCCGAACCACCTACGGGAGGTGAGTTTAAAGAGAGCGGCTTTAAAGCTGTCAACATAAGAAGGAGGGAAGCCAAATTGCTTTCGTGCTTGCAGTCTCGTGCCAGCTGGTTTGTCATGGGATTGGTATGTAGCAAAGATAGAGTTGTCTGCAGAAAAGCTGTATTATTCTTTTTTTGGATGGGTCCGCTGGAGATCAGTCAGGACCCACAGTAATTTCCTGAGGGGACAAATCCAGGCCTGAGATAGGCCACTGGCTCCTCGGAGGTTGCACGGAGCTCTGCGTTGGGTCAGAAAGTCAGCCTTTGAGGAGAAGAGCTGGAGAAGCCTTCCAGGAGTGAGAGCTGATAAGACAGCAGCTCCCCAGCTGTGCTGTGGCCTCACAGAGCCGCAGATGTCATCGGAGGAATGAGAATTAATAACCCTGGGCCAGACTCTGACCTCTGCTATTCAGGCATAGATCCCTGGCAGCTCGTGGGACTCATCTCAGCCCTCCCACAGCTCAGGTCCCCTTGTCTCCCACAGACTCGAAATGGAGCTGGGGACATCTGGTCCCTCTCCAAGGCAGATCCATGTGGAGAAGGATGTAGCACTGGAGAGCAAGCTGAAGGCCAAGGGTGTGCTCCTGTGCAGAGCGTGGCTCCACTCTTCCTCCTGGCACCTGGAATGGAGAGGTGTGATGAGGACCACCCAGCTGGGGATGTAATGTCCTGTGCCAGGACAAGGGGGACCACTCAGGTTGGGTGAGAATGTGGCACAATGGGGCAGAATTCATGAGCGGGGATACCTAGGCTCGATAAAAGAGAAATCCCTGCCCCCAGGCAAAGCATGTGGTGTGTTCCCACAAGGATCCAGGTGAAACTGAGGTCAATCACATTAACAGGAGCTTTTCCAGACGAAGAATTTGCCAGGTGTCCTGGCTGCAGGGTGGAAGGTGTTGGTCAGCGTGGAGCATCCTGGAAATGTTCTGCTGGCGTCAGCTCTGTCTGTGGGCTCACGGGACACACAAAGCCTGAATGATAAGGATGGGGGCAGGTGGCTCTGTGCAATGGTGCAGGGCAGGAATGTGTTGCCAGACCATCCTGGGAGGATGGGCAGACAAAGTCTTCCCCCTGCAAACCAATCCCCAGTGCTCTCTCAGGATTTTTCTCCAAGGTGCAGACACAAATGCCTGAGGTGGCACCCTCAGCATTTCCCTCAACAACTCCTTAAGTTCATTTGCTCAATAAAACACACTAATGTAAGAATGTGGAGGATGAATGGGCTGTAGAGAAGAAAAGGACTAAATGTATGCAGCATAAATCGAGGCTAAAATGTTCCCAGCTTCTGCCCAGAGCACTCTTTGTGGTCTGTGTGGGGCTGGGGTCTTTCCTTGCCTCACCTGTTGCCACTTTCTTGGGCACCTTGAGGTGAGAAATCTCACGACTGGCCAATCTGGGCTGGACAATCCTGACAAACTATCCTCCTCTAGAGCCCCAGCTGGGCTGCAACCCTGCAGCAGATATGAAGGCAGAGGCCTTTCCTCACCCTCTTCTCAAAGGTGCCTTCCCAGGGATGTGAGATCGGCACCCGTCGCTTCCCGGTGCTGCAAGGAGCCGTGTGTGAGCTGCAGCCCCACGGCTCCTCCCCACATGTGGCTGATCCCTGGTGATGCTCAGCCCACACCCTGTGTCCCCATCCTCCCCACGAGCTGTTCCCACCCTCCAGCTGGCCGGGGAGAGTCTCCAGCTGCCTCCGTGAGTCAGGAGCGCCGGCTCGGCCCGTCCTCACCTTTCTGGAAATATTGGCAGCCCCTCGTGGGCCCCCAGGGACACGGCTGCAGGAATGTGTTCTCAAACGAGGTTTGCAGTGTGGAAAAGGTGTGGGGAAGGAGGGCAGGTGGGAGGCTCAGTCCTTGCTGCCACGGGACTTTGTTCTCCAGGGAGAGAAGATGGATTTTGGGGATCATGGATTTTTCAGTCACTTTTCTTACTCCTCTGCTGTCTCGTTGATTAAATCGCAAACAACCAAGCCTGGCTCGGTGATTCCTGGGCTTATTGGGGTGGATGGATTGAATGGTGCTTTCCTTATTTAGTGCAGGTGATCCAGAGGTAACTGGTGCTTGCGAGTGGCTGGAGATGCTGAGATGAAAAACACGTGTGGAGCTGAAGGGCTGGGAAGGGACTTGTTAAGTCCATGTGTTGTATTTCTCTCAGCTCCGAGCTGGAGGCACTTACAGGACCCAGCAGACTCCACAATGAACAGTTCACCTGTGGACCTCCTCTGGGTTTTCCCTCCCAGAGCACTTTGCAGCCTCAGAGAGCCTCCAGCATGGACAGTGCCTGGCTGATGGATGGCCCTGAGGATGAGGATGGTGTTGTTCTCAGAGCTGAAGCAGGAGCATTTCCATCCCAGCTCAGGCAGAAAGATTGGTAGGAAGAACAGTTTTTTTTAATTTGGTCTTTGTGGGAAGAACTGATACTGTTCCTCCAAGATCTCTGGGTATTTCTAAGATACTGCAGGGCTTTAGGACATGAGTAAGCCTCTCCTGACTTTTTCTGGGGATGCATTGCAGCCTGTAAGATCCTGAGGTTTTCTGGTGTCCTGGTGAGTGCTCTGAGGCTGGGACTCCAGGGAGGCACAGGCCAAACCTCTGCCTGCCCAAGCTGGCTGGTACAGGTGGTCCCTTCCCATTCCCAGTTCCTGGGATATTATATCATCTGATGTGTTTATCCATCTGTTTGCAATCTCAGGGAGGTTGGTGTGGTTTTAATTAATGAGCAATTGTTTTTGTGGTTGTTGTGCAGAGCCCTGAGCGATTCAACAGGGGTGGGGGATGCTTATAAATAAAACAATTATTATTACCCAACTTCATTAACATGCAACGCTGCTGTTCCCTCCTTCTGTCCTGCCCCGTGCTGCTGTGTCTGGTCAGGTGGGTCTGGAAGGGAGAGTAGTTACAAGAGCCCAAATGCCCTGAGCAGTGGCAGTGTGGACTCTCTGATGAGTCTTTCCCTCACCCAGGCTAGAAACAATATCTCTCTCCTCCAACCATTTCCACAAAACTTCCAGAAGACAAATTCTTTTTGAAAGTTTTACTCCCCTGCCAAATTGAGCCGAAATCATCAGCGGGTTAGAAGCTATTTGCAACAGATTGATGTGTGTATATCCCCCTGTGCACAGTAGCTATAAAAATTCTGGGTTTTGGGGAAACGAGGCCCAGAAATGGGCATAGGTGCCTAAAATCGCATTTAGGCAGAATTTTGTACCCAAGTTGCAAAAATCCCTTGCAGAGGGGCTCTTGGGTGCTCCCAAGGTGCTGGATGCCTTTGTGCCCATCAGGTGCTGCAGCTGGTTCGTTCCCCATGACCTGCTTCACCTCAATAAGGGTTATTCCCAGGTCTGGTTTTTAACTGCCTGCCTTCTTACAGCTCCTCAGGGTCCCTGGAGCCTTGTGATCTGCTTTCTCCAGAAGATTTTATAATTGCTGCTTTGTTTTTCCCCAATAACCAGAGCAATGCAGTACAGCTCAGCGTGCTCAACCTTGCACCTGCTGTGGGGATGGAACCTGCACCCACCCCCCCTTGCTTTCCACTGTGATTTGGATTTAATCAGGAGAAGTTACACTGGACACGGGATGGGATGACTGTGGGAGTGTGTGCTGTGGAGCAGTACAGTGCCAGAGGCATTGCTGTCCTTGTCACCTCATGGCCACAGCCTCCTCCACCCTGGGATACACGAGACTGGCAGCTCTCCAGGGTCCAGGTGGCTGCTGGCCCTTGGGTTCTGCTTCTTAGGGGATGTATGTGGCCAGCACTGGCTCCTTCCAAGGACTGGAGGGAGCACGAAAAGAGCCCAGCAGCTTTCCTCAATCCGTGCTGATTTGCCTGGATCTTCATCCCTGAGCCAGGCCACACCAACCCACAGGGATCTGGGGAGAAGCAAACCTTGTGGTCTCACCACAGACAGATCCAGGCATGCTCCACAGCCCCAGCACAGTGCAGACTAGAAATTCCCCATCAGACAGCGCTGCTTAACCCTCTACATCCATGTCTCCTCACTGGGGAAGGGTGGAAGATGCCACCACATCCTGGTGTTAGTAGAAATGCAGGTCTGGCTGTGCCTTGGTCCCTATCCAGGTGTAAGGAGGTGTCTTCTGATCTCATAAATCCTGCAGCATCAGCTGGAGCTGGAGGAGCTCTGCAGAATCCTGAGATTTCAGAAAGCTGTGACAGCAAACTTTAGGATGTCAGCTGGAGGGGGGGGGCACCACAAATGTTCAGAAAACAGCTCCTTTTCTTGCCTCGAGATCCACTTCACACAGTGGGATATGCACCCTCTTCCAGCCCCTTTTTTACCAGGAGGGAATTCCAAAGCTGGGGTCTCCTGGAGCCCAGCAGGACATGGGTGACATCAGCTGTCCCCTGGCTCTGAACAGGCTTTGAGGAGCTGCTGGTGACCAGTGACCACTGGAGGTGGCTGAGTGCAGAAGGGGGACGTGGCTGGAGGGCCAGGCAGCCAAACCCTGCTCCGGGGCACGTGCCGGTCCAGGCAGAGCACTATGGATTATTTCCCTGTGTGCACTCCCTGTGCCAAATATAACTGAGTAGCAGGAGGTTGCTCTGTTTCTAATTGGGTGATGAAAGCCCTTTTAGGAGGCCAAGACCTAATGGTCAGAAGCAGGAGAGGCAGGAATGGAAATGGGACTGATTCCTGGTGCAGCAAGGACGGAGCAGCCAGCACCAGCTCTCCCCACTGTGTGGATCTCAGCTCTCCTCGTGGCACAGGGATCTTGGAACTGCACTTGGGGAGGATGGGGTTATCTCCTGGGAAGGCCTTGGTATTAAAAAGGGTGGATAATACATTTTGAGCATTGAGATGTCTTGGCTGCACATTGTATTATATTTATATTAGGCTTTCTATTAAAAAAAAAAAAAAAAGGAAAAAGAAGAGCTGATTGGAATGGCATTTTTTATCAAACAAAAATTCCCTGTCCCCTGGAAGGCTTTGGTATAGTTTCAATTCCAGCAGGGAAGTTCTTGGTTTCTGTAACAGATGCTTTGGTGACAGCCTCCCAGCACATCCTGCCTGAGGGGAGAAGGCAGCGTGGACCCTGCAGACCAAAGATGAGCAAGAGAAACCTCAGCCTGGCAGATGAGAAGGAGCAATCTGGAGGCCTGGAGCACATGGTGAGCACAGGGCTGAGCACAGATATTCCCTGCAGACTCAGTGGCTTTGAAGCTGTTCCCATGGCACCCCTCCCACCAGCCCCCCGTGCTGTTTGCAGCACCTCTGTGGGTGCCCCATCTTTGTGGGGTGGGATTGAAGGACTTCTGAAGGCAAGGGCTTCTCAAAGGGACAACATAATGCCCTTAGTCCCCCTGTTGTGGGGGTCTCAACAGCTCTGTGCTTCAGCAAAGCCTCTGCAGCACCCAAAGGTCTGCTAAATTACACACTTGGCCCATGAGCTGTGTTTGCAGAAGAGGGGAGAAGGGATCCATGTACATGGGAGATACAGGGCAGTGAAGTGATGGAATAATTCACTTAGTACTGGGACATTTATGAGTCACCTTCCTCTGCCCCTCCCCTCCGAGGTAGATGTCATGAGGGAGACTAACCCCGCAGTAATCTCCATATAACATATGTGATATGTTTACTTCTTTCTTTCCTCTGTCTTCCCCTGCTCTGCAATGTAAATAGTCATTTGTTCCTCTTCCAGCTGCTGGTACATGGTCTCACCAGTAGGAAATATATTATCATCCAATAAAACCAAACTCTTGGTGGCAATGATGATGATTTATTGATTTTGGCTCCATCGCTCTCCCAGATGGAAATAGAAGCTGGCAGTTAGCTCATGTCTTACAACCCAGCCTAGCCCATTCCCTTCAGCTTGCTGAATGCTGCACTTTGGAGACAGGATCTGCTCCTCCAAAGAAAGTTTCCAGGGTTGTGGCTGGATTTGTTTAAGACTTCAATCAATGTCGGTTAAATGTGAATGCATCATGGGGACCCCCACTTCCTAATGGCGAGCTGCCCCTGGGACAGAGACATCCAGGGCACCTCTCCAGCCCTGCAGGGCTGTGTCCACCCCAGTAAACACACGCACTGGGAAGCTCCCGAGCCAACCCAAATAAACACTGAGGAACAGCCTGCAAAGTCCTGACCCATGGAAACTTCCTGGGTCCAAGGGTCTCTGCAGCTGGAGAGGATGTCCTCGCTCACAGCTGCGGTGCCTGCTCCCTTCCCAGAGACTCCGTTCCCTTTCCCTGCCCACCCTGACCCCATATGAAGCCACGGGGCTCTGGGAAGTGGCCTGGGAGACCCAGTGTGCCTCCTTCCCAGGGTCTAGTGCTGGGCTGCTCCACTTGCTGGCCCGAGTTCAGTAGGCAGAGCCTTCCCTGGAGCAGGGTTTCCAGCCGAGCCCACACACTTGCGCTGTGAGAAGAGCTGAGACCTCTGTGGTTGGTTCGTGTTTCAGAAGCCACTTGTGTGTGGAAGCCTCTTGGCTGGGCACTACTGGCTTTACAAAAAAAAACTTTTTTCTTTTTTCTTTTTAATTTTTTTTTCCCCTCGCTGATCCTCTAACCAGGCCAAGAGGAGCACTGGGAGCCACCAACCTACTCAGGGCTGAGCAGATCCTGATGCCTTTTGTGCAGGGTGAGAATTAATGGAGGTAAAAACAGAACCACCTTGGCTTGCCTCATCAGCTGGTTTGGAGACCTGGACTGAGTCCCCTCAAAAAGGCTCTGGCTTGTAAAAGAAAAGCCATGTGCAGTCCCTGAAACTCAAACATTCTTCTGCTTCTCAGGTCCACAGCTTCCTTGGAACAACACCACCAGGCTTGGATAAAGGCATGGCAGAACAGCCACTTCTCCTCTGCTGTCTTCACCCTGGTGACCCCCAGAGCAGCCTTTCCTTGGTGTCCCACTTTTGGCTGCATCACCCACCGTGGCCATGAGCTGGTGGAGAGGAGTTTTCCTGGAGCAGCCCAGGAGCAGTAGCCTGTTTTCCGTGGCAGGAACCTGCCAGCACGGCCGTGCCTGGGGTTAGACTGGATTACAACTGCCCTCAAAACTCCCGCTTCGTCCTCTGACTGCTTCTGGTCAGAATCTTTCATCTGTTTTGGGAAAGTTTGGTTAACTTTCATGTGGTTTCCAAAAAAGAAAATCATCCACCAGAATTTCCTGTTATGCCATCAACCTCCAGCTCGGCCAAGAGGAGCAGTTTACTGTTGTTTACATAGCTGCAAAAATGTACTAGGACCTTCCCAGCCCAAGGTGCCTGCTTATTCTTAACGCCTGGCCTCCTGAGGCTCTGAGTGCCATTTGCAGCTGTGTTTTGCTCTGCAGGCTCTCATTTCTGGGGAGGGAATTTCTCCGAGGCAGGAAACCATGTCTTCACATGCCTCCACTGCACGCCTCGTGCCAAGGGGCCCTGGTTCTGACGGGGGATGCAGGATGCTCCTGCATTTGCAGATGTGTGCTGGAGCAGGGAAACTGCTCTGAAAGCTCCTGCTGCCAGTGTGAGTGCTGTTAAATTGTGGCATCCCCTGGCTGGGCATGGAGATGCAGCAGCCAGGGCGGGTGGGAAGGGGAACTGTGGGGCAGGAGGAGGCAGAGCAGCAGGAAAGCGTGGAGCTTTCCAAGAAATCTCGCTGCTATTTGGGGAATGATGCTGAGTCCTTGCCAGGCAGGAGCCAGGCTGGGACCCCATGTAAAAGACCTCTGGGATCTGTGGGAAGGTGAGCAAACAGCCTCTATCACAGGAGCTCTCTTGGAAGACATGTGGTCGTCCATATTTTTGTGTTAATTGGCCTCCTTTCCAGGTGCTGGGGTTTGGCATATGGAAAAGTGGTACTTGCACAGGAAAATAAACCTGTTTTTTGAAGTAGACCTGGAAGGATCTGGAGAGCATGGGGGAGGCTGTTAGCCCCATCTGCTCCCTGTACCTCTGCCATGGGGCACCTCTGGAGTCCTTCAAGCATCACAATGAAAAAACAACCTCTCAGCAAATGCTGCATTAATTTTGAGCATTATACAAACCATCTGTCCTTGGGGTCTGCTGTCTGGGGAGGCAGCTCTGGCAAAGCCTGGCTCTTGCTCATCAAACAAAAGGCCACTGTGGGAATGTATCTATGGGGAAAACCCCACCAGAGATAATGGGGGGATCAGAGGAGGAGAGGAACCATTTGAATTTGTACCTTCAGGGTGCTGTAGGCATAATTTAAGTCCTGAATGGCCAATAACTCCAATTCCCCAGCTGTCTAATGATATGCAGCCATGCATTTCATCAAGGGCCATGGAGATGCTTCAAGGGCTGGAGCCCCTCTGCTCAGGCAGGGAGAGCTGGGGGTGCTCACCTGGAGGACAGAAGGCTCCAGAGAGACCTTAAAGCCCCTTCCAGGGCATAAAGAGACTCCAGGAGAGCTGGAGAGGATCTTGGACAAGGGCCTGGAGTGACAGGAAAAGGGGGAATGGCTTCCCACTGCCAGAGGGCAGGGATAGATGGGATAGTGGGAAGGAATTCCTGGCTCTAAGGGTGGGGAGGCCCTGGCACAGGGTGCCCAGAGAAGCTGTGGCTGCCCCTGGATCCCTGGAAGTGTCCAAGGACAGGGACAGGGCTTGGAGCACCCTGGGATAGTGGAAGGTGTCCCTGCCCATGGCAGGGGGTTGGAACAAGAAGAGTTTTCAGGTCCCTTCCAACCCAAACCATTCCTTGGTCTGTGTCTCTGTTCCTATGATTTGTTTCAGCACTGAGACCTAAGGGATTCACTGCAGTGGGATTATGCTGCTGTTTGTTGGCAGAGCAAAAAAAAGCTTAATAGAAAGCAGCAAAACCTCCATCTAGAGGTGATATCTGAGTGATAGATTTCAAGGTCTCTGGTCTTTGAATACCTCTGAAAGACCTGCCATGAAGATAACTCCATTTCCCACTCAGTTGCTTTCACCTGCAGGGTTTTTACACCCCAGCAGAAAAAGCTGAATCACTGAGCTTCCCCCAGGGCACCGATCACAACCCATAAAGTGCATTGAGGTTTATGGAAGGAAAAGCCAAGTTACATTGGTCACACATCATAGCTGAAGTTTATAAAGGGTTAATAAAAATTTAACGGGCAGTTTTGCAAATGGTTACTCACTTTGGTGCCTGATGTGGTCCTTCACAGCCATCATTTGCTCATTAGGATCCATCTGTAACACAGAGCAGTCAGACCTGTGCTCTGCTCATGGACAGAAATAATTTGGGTTCGTTTTTCTGATGAGGAAGATATTTTAACAGAAACACAGTTCTTTGAAATACACGAATGAAAGGCTTGAAGTGGCCAGTTCTGTAAGGAACAAAGTAAACTTTTAAACATGTATTTTGTTTTTATCAGGGAAAAAAAAAATCAATTTTGCTTATTTCCTCTCTTTTTCCTTTTAAAACGTGGAAAATAAATCCTGCAACTCTTTTCATCATATACTCTTTTTTTTGCCAGATCAACTTTAAAAAGCAATTCATGAACAAATCCTTAACTAAGACCCTGTGCTTTTATGTTTATATAGCTATTGATTTACAGTATTTTTTAAAATTAAACCTTTGTTTTTTCCATTAATGGAAATTTATGTAAATAAAGAATGAAAAATAAGTCACTTTTGATCTATGTAAACTTGTAAGATTTTTGCCCAGCTCAGAAGCGATGAGGATTTCAAAACATGGTCTTAGGAAAATCTCTCTGCAAGGTAAAATAACTATGTGACCAGCATAGGAAATGTTATTTTTTCAGAATATTTATCAGTTTTAAAAACCATTCTCCTGTATGTTTTTCAGTGGATTATGGAAAATATTTCTCTTGCAGGAGCAGGGCAAGAAAAGTGGAGACTTGGGGTTGCCTTCTTAATGGAAACCAGCATCACATAATGCTTTCCAATAAAAAGAATGTTCTACCCGACTGGAGCTCCAGTCCTACAATAATCAGTCAGAACACAATTATCCATCCTGGAATTAGATCAGTAGAGCTCGTGAAAAAAAACACAAAACTTTTTATTATTTTTTTTTCTTTTTTTTTTTTCTTTTTTGTTTCCCTAAATGAAAAGTTATTTTCAAAATTTGTTTAAATGGAAATATGCTTGCCTGAACATCAAACACTGGAAAAGACCTCTCATTGCAGAATTGTAAAATCATGGAATGGTTTGGGTTGGAAGGGATCTTTAAAGCTCATCCAATCCCACCCCCTGCCATGGGCAGGGACACCTTCCCCTGTCCCAGTTGGCTCCAAGCCCTGTCCAACCTGGCCTTGGGCACTTCCAGGGATCCAGGGGCAGCCACAGCTGCTCTGGGCACCCTGTGCCAGGGCCTGTCCACCCTCACAGCCAGGAATTCCCAATTCCCAATCTCCCATCCATCCCTGCCCTCTGGCAGTGGGAGCCATTCCCTGGGTCCTGTCCCTTCATCCCTTGTCCCAAGTCCCTCTCCAGCTCTCCTGGAGCCCCTTCAGGCCCT
Source organism: Vidua chalybeata (assembly GCF_026979565.1). NCBI lineage: Eukaryota > Metazoa > Chordata > Aves > Passeriformes > Viduidae > Vidua > Vidua chalybeata. Next base: position 2,958,540 of record NC_071535.1, on the reverse strand, counting down.
GGAAGGGGCTTTAGGGTCTCTCTGGAGCCTTCTCTCCTCCAGGCTGAACACTCCCAGCTCTCCCAGCCAGACTCCAGGGCAGAGATGCTCCATCGCTCTGGTAATTTCTTGATAAAAATAATATTATTTTTTGCCCGCCTCCTCTAATTTAAATTTGTCAATACAAAAACATACCTATGCATTTTTTAAATTAACTTTCTCCATGGGAAAAAAATCCCTGTTTTCTGACTTGTTGACAATGAAGTTATACCCAACAGTGTGTGCCCTGGGAAGGTAAGTCCACAAATTTAAAAAACAAGCACCACCTATTTTTGTGTTGGTAGATGGACAGACCCTCATCTTCTGCACGAGGGTGTAGGACCTTAGTGGGAATGTGGTTGGGATGGCCTCAGGCTCCCTTTTCAGCTGCAAGGCTGCATTTTAGGCATAACATGTTCTGAACCTGGTTCATGCAGTCCAGGTGCTGTCTCCAACAGGAAGACAACACAAAGGGAGGGGTGCACATGGTGTTTCTCCCAAAAATCCCACTACCTCCAGCTCCTCCAGGCTAAGGAGGATTTCCTTAGCCTGATGTGACCCATTTTCCTAATAATCCCACCTGGAGTGCTCCTCCAAGTAATTGTCCCATCCCTCTGGGATCCCAGGTAAGCTTTTCACACCCATAAGCAAAGATTTTCAGCGGTCCCTTCCCCACCATGGGGGAAACGCCTCCTTTTGTTTATTTGGAGCTGCATGGAGCTGCTCTTCTCCCACATCCTGCACAGAAATCCAGCTTGGGAAAGGTTTCCCACAAATGAATCATCTGCAACACTCCCCAGAGCATTTCTTGATGCCCTCCACTCGTGTGAAGTAACCAATAAATTTCAACAGCGTTCAGCTTGTGAGGGCTGATAAGATCACAGTGAGAAAGGGGACAGTGCCAAAAATATCCAGCTTTTTAAAGGATGTGCCATTTAATGCTTTTAACATTTGGAGTCCCTGAGGCCAAGGGGATCATTAGATCATCTGCTGTGACCTGTATAGTGCAGGCTGCAGAGTTTTGCCTGCTTAGCCCTGTGCTGAACCCAGGAATAATTGGTGTTTAAGTGAATGGGTAACACTGGGGGTACTAAAAAGCACCAGCACATGGAACTGCAGCTTCAGTAGCAAGGAAAGATAATGAATCTGTCAACTGGAAGCCACTGTCCTGGGACTGGAGAAGGAAAAACTAATGCCTAAACTCACACAAGTGAGGTAAGGAGGGCAGGATGCTCATGGCCACATCATGTCCATCATTTTTCTGGAGGGTCTGAGAGCAGAGTTTGCTACAAGGGGGCAGTGGGAGCATGGGAGATGCAGAAAATCCCACGTGGTTTTGTTAAGGACAGATTGTGTTGCTCTGACTCAATGTGTAACCACAGATATTCATTAAGATAGCTGACTCCTTTGGCAAGGGGAACTCATGTTCCAAATCTGGCCCCAAGCAATTTAATATTGAGTTTGAATAAAAAAGAAGTGGGGATTACACTAGAAACACCTTGTACCTTCAGCAGAGCAACAAGGCAAAGAAAAATATTCTTTTTTTTTTTTTTTTTTTTGGAGAGTGACCTGACATATTAAGAACCTGTTAAAGGAGTGAGAAATACAAGCACCACAACTTTGGGTGCTACTGTCAAACCTGAGCCATACCAAAGAGGCAGCCAAAGTAATCTGGTGGAGTGGAAGACACTTGGCCACACAAATGCAAGGTCAAGTGCAAGCCAGAGCCATTCCCTGGATTGGACAGCAGTGGTTTGGAAGTGCAGAAGATGGGACAGAAGGCTACACTCCTCCTTTGTGGGCTGAACAAGGACCACCAGCACAAAAATAGCTGATATGTTGGTCACAGACATGTTTAGGCTGAAAATCAGGAGGAATTAGATCCTGAGAGACGTGGGAGTCTGGCCACCTCACCAAACTCAGGGCAGGAAGAGCCCAGAGCTTCTCGTGTCACGCCGGTAGGCACAATCCTGGGAGTGGAAATGAAAGCTTGTGGTATGATGTGCTGGGTGTCTGACTGTCTGGAATTTCCAAGTGGGATTAGAAGAACAGCTGATGCTCGTGTTTGTCATAGAGCATTTACAGCACATTAAATTAATCACAGCCTTTGGAACTTCCTGGCTCTTGCAGGGGATGAGCATTATTTCCTCACCATAGCTCCTTTCCTGCTCCTTGTGCAATCTCACTCCTGGATTTGTTTTCTTGCCTTTCCCTAAAGCCTAGAGACTGGTCCCAGGCAGAGCTGGTGACCACAACACCAAGATGCTCCTCAGATGGGCCTTGACCACTGCCTCTGTTATAAAAGCATTGGTAGATCTGTGCTCAAGTACAAATTTTCTTCCCACTTAATTAGTCAATTATGGTTGGGAGTCCTACTTCTCCCACAGGATGCATCAAGGGCCACTTCCATTTTCCCCTGGCATAATTTATTCTCCTGCATGGACCAAGCTTGATCTCTCCTGTTCTCTTTCTGTGCCACACTGCAGTTTTTGAGGTTTTCTAAACTCCTGTCTGGAGAGCTCAGCTGTGAGGTTTTTGCCCTTCCCTGGGCTGGAAGAAGTAACATCACAAAACTGAGTGAGTGAATAGAAATTGTTCACCTGTCCACAGGTCAGAATGACTTTTGCACTTTATTTGGGTGAATTTTTGCTGCACTTGCTGCATTACACAGAGGAGTTTATTCACCTGTTTTCACTGTAGCAATAGTGAGTGTAACAAAGCTCTAAACAATCTTAAGGTGTTGAACACTCTTTTTGATGAGGTGCTGTCAGTGAGAACAGAAGGAGAAGAATAAACCAAATAAACACACTCACCCTCCCAGGAGCTACCTTTGATTGATCCATCGGCTCAATGATTAATTGATCAACCCACTTTGGCCGAGATTCCTTCTCAGGATGTCAAAATAAAGGAACAGAAGTGCTCCTTATCTTTCTCTCCACGGCCATCTCTTTCATCTCCTGTTAACACCTTTTCTGCTGAGGCTGAGGGCTCCAGCTGCCCCCCTGGAGCTGTGTTTTCACCCCAGGCTTAACTGGGTTCTTGCACAAACCTTTCAGGTAAATCCAATGAGAGTGTAGGGGCAGGTGGGTGTCTCTGAGCACCTGCAGAACCACACGGCACGATGTGACCACCACTGGTGAGTGTGGCCACCCTCCAGGCATGTGTCAGCCAGAGCCCACACTCATGCTTGGCAACGGGAAAGTGCTGTCCCCCCATTCTGCTTCACTTTCAGCCTAAAATACGGCAGGAACACGATGGGTTTCACCAGCCCCACCAATCAGGCTCAGTCCTTGTGTCACCCTGCATAGAAGGAACAAGGAGAAAAGCATCATTTGACATTCAGAGAGCTCTGAGCAGGCACCATTTGTCTGTAGGAGAGCTTGGTCAGACCTGTTTCACTGCTGGGCACTGGGGACAGCAGCCTTCTCCCACCATCTGTGTATAATAAATGAAGAATTTGGGTCATAAAAATTTCTACCCTGTTTAAGATGCACGGTATTGCTTTGCTCAAGCTAACTGCCCCTGGCAGTTCCAGTTAATACTTCCGTTTGAAATAAAAACCTTAAAAGCCTTTTAAGTTGACATTTAAAGTAATTTGGGAAACAATGTGAAAACATAATCTCCCTTCCAGGGTCTTTTTGCAAGGTATGGAGTGTAGCGGCTCTGCAAAGCCTTTGCCCATGGCAGGCAGGCTCCGTGAAGCTTCGGGAAGAATTGTTTATCCAGCTTGTGCAATACCTGGCTCCCAGCCTGGCCTGGCTCATGTGATCATGGTCAGTGCCTCTTCTCTCCATGGGTTTGCACCAGCTAACGGGAAATAAAATCATGCTGGAGCAGGTGAAGGTGCTTAAGGGAGCCCTGGCACTCTCCAGGAGCGTGTGGCACATCTCAGCCTTCCTGAGGAGGCCGGAGCCATCTGTCCCTGGCGAGGGTGAACAGAACTGCCTGGTGCGGCCTGGTATGGCCTAGCATGGCCTGGAATGGCCTGGCACGGCCTGGTATGGCTTGGCATGGCCTGGCATGGCCTAGCATGGTCTGGAATGGCCTGGTATAGCCTGGTATGGCCTAGCACGGTCTGGTATGGCCTGGTGTGGCCTGGAGTGGCCTGGCACAGCCTGGCATGGCCTGGTATGGCCTGGCATGGCCTGGCACGGCCTGGCACGACCTGGTATGGCCTGGTATGGCCTGGTATGGCCTGGCATGGCCTGGTATGGCCTAGCACGCCTGGCACAGCCTGGTATGGCCTGGCACAGTTTGGTATGGCCTGGTGTGACTTGACATGGCCTGGCATGGCCTGGTATGGCCTCGTATGGCTTGGTGTGGCCTGACACGGCCTGGCATGGCCTAGCACGGTCTGGTATGGCCTGGCACGGCCTCAGGGATCCTGTTCCACCATCTGCACAGGGCCTGACCTCGACATCCCACCCGCCTGCAGGGCAAGGGCCTGGATCTTCTCGTTTTCCCAAGGGAACCATGAGTCACCTCTTCCCAGACAAATCCCTCTGCACCTGCACCAACCCCTGGCAAAGGAAGTGGGAAGATGGTTTTGTGCAAAATACTCCAAATGTTTTCACTTTGCAAGGGCTGGTTGGGCCCGTTTTCCTGGCAATTAATTTTAGCCATTTTTCCACAAACATTTTTCTCCCCTCAAAAATGCACAGAAGTTTTTGGGTTTGGTTTTTTTTTTTTTACTTTTTTTTTTTTTCAATTATCATGTGCTTGGAATCCTGTCTTTAGCAAGTGCATGGCTGAACAGCTGTCTGTGACATGGAGAATTACAAACATCATTTCAGCTCATGATTTTGTTTACATAGTTTGTGGAAAAATGGTAGAGCTTCGGAGATGTCTCAGTGATGTTAGAAATTTTTTTCTCGGGAATTTTGTTGTAGAAACAAGGCCTTTCTAGTGAAGAGAAATCTTTAAGTGCGCCATACCAGACACAGGCAACTTTGAACTTCAGTAGTACTCAGAATTTTACTGTAAAACAAATAAATAGAATTTCTCAAGGGAAATGTTTATCACCAAAAATCCCCCAAAACAACAACAAAAAAATTTAAAAAAACCCAAAATCAAAACCAAACCAAACCAAACAAACAAAGCCAGCATGGAGGGGGAATTGTTTTGATATTACTTCCAAATTTTTCTTTCTAGTTAATCTGCAGCTGTATGAGTCCTCCAAGACGCTCCAGCTTTGGCCAGTCCTAAGAAACACATGGTGAGAGATTTCCCAATGGCACTAACCAGAGATACCATGGAGGGAAAATAAAATATGTGTTTACTGGAGGCACCAGGGACAGAGTTCACCTGACAGTTCAACAAATCAAAGTCTCCATCTGAGCTACCCACTCTACATTCCTCCACAGGCAACAGAGGTCTGATCAATACGGGGTTTAGAGCACATGGATGGCCGTGGGAATATCCATCCACCTCAAACTAAAGTAAATGCCCACACTTTGCCAGGAAAGCCCCATGGGAAAGGTGGTCTTTTTTCCCACCCAATATAAAGAAAATCTTGGGATGAATTGCTCAGGTGAAGGTACCCATGGCATTGACAACAAAATTAAAAGATAACACTTTTTAAGTTGATCAAGGGTTTTCCAGGGCAGATGGGCATGTGAATGCTGTGGTGACACTTCTTAATTAATTCCATCATTTAATGAGTTTTAAAAGATGATTCTGGAGTACCAACCAGCCATATGTTCAATACTGGCCAGGAGCAGGAGTTTCTATTCTGCCAGGGCTTCCATTGTTTTGTAAAATGAGACTCATTCCCATTTAGAATTATAAGCTAGAAGTCACAATTGCCTTCAGGATAAAAAATCTGAAAGGGGATTGGGATGTTTTGTTAGACTGTGTTGAAGGAGGTAATTTGTTTTGACTTTTACATTGTATCAACTGTTAAGTGTAGCTGAACATGTAGAACTACATAATCTGCTCTAATAGAACAGGATTGTATTATGATAGAAAAGTCAAAATGTCACAAATTCAAACTACACTATCAAAATGCAATGTTTTGACTTTTTCCCGACCAAAGAGTGTCATTGACATTTGGACAAGTTCCTGCTTGATTTCAGAAGGAGCAGCATTTTCCAGTGGGAAACCTCTTGGTCAAAAATATTTTGACTGGCTGAGCCAGGGACGGAAGTGGAGGGTGAGCGCAGGAGAAGGAACTGCTGTGGATTCCTGCTTGAGTCGTTCTGCTCAGTCCTACTCCGTCCATCTCTGGATCTGTGGGACAGGAGGGGAGCTGGGAATGGGACGTGAACAGCCACACACAGCCAGGAGCACCCTCTTACAGAGTTAGAGAGTCCCACTGACCTGCTCTGCTCTTCACTCTGCTGAGGGACCAACCCTGACAGTAACCCAGAGATCCTCTGGGATTATCTCACCTCTCTGGAAAAAGAAATCCTGCTCTGCTTGGCTTAGGGGCAGCAGATCTTGCACTCCATTGTGTCCCTGCCCATTTCAGGCACATTCAGACCTGCTACTTTGATCAACAGATCAATCTTATCAGCACAGCCAGAATGTTGGGATTTAGCCAATAGTGATAACAAATGACTGTCCCTTTCTCAAATTATAGATTTTTTTTTTCCATCAAAGTTCTGTGGAGCAAGAGAGGAAGTTTCCACTCTGTAGTTTTCACCTGAAAAACCCAAGATCTTTGAACTTTTCATTTTCTTGCCACCCAGTAGGTCCAGCACTGAACAGCTTCATTACCCCCAGAAATGAGTTATTGCTGAGCAGCAGATATTGTCACCAAGGTCCCTTTTAGACCGTGGCTCAGGGCAGTGTCTTGTCTCAGTTTCACTGATACTTGTCCCTGCAGAAGCAGCTGAAGGCTGCGGTTGAACCGAGTCCCCGATATTTGGGAATTTCTGGTCTGGGGGAAAAAAAAAAGAAAAAGTGACTTTCAAAAAATTCTGGTCCTCTTGATGTACACAGAATTTCTGGAGTTTTCCTTCCATGGGGCATTTTCAACAGCCTGACTTGCCATTTCAAGGCTCAAATCTGCTGAGTCCCAGCTCAGTGTTTAGTTGTTAACTTAGATTAGCACTGTCCTGAAGACAGAAACTTCGCTCATTTAGAGCCTACAGAATTTACAGAGTAGATAAAAAAACTTATTGTTGAGACCAAGGGGCTGCTTGGCCCAGGGGGTCTCCAGTCAAAGCCTTGTTGCAGTGAGAACTCGTGGTCAATGTCTGACCCATGGAAGCTCCACCAGTGTTTGTTTGCAGCTCCTTAACACATGCTCTAGAACCACCAGAAATATGTTTTTCATCTAGGCCCTTCCTAAGCCATACTGAAAATGATGGCCTGAGTAAAATTTTACGCCACACTTGAAGGTTTATGAGTTTGCAACGCGTAATTTACCCCTGGTGAGGGACTCAGTGGTGGTTTTGTGCTCTCTGTAATGCTCAGCCAGCATTGGCCCTAAAGATAGATCATCAGTGTTTAAATTGTGAAAAGAATGTTGATGACATTTTCTTTTCTTTACTCCGCTCTAGACAAGAGAGGTTCATGTAAAACATAAGCTCTGGCCCCTCTCCAACGTTAATGCAATTTACTGCAAAAGTGCTCACTTTTTTAATTAAGCTGGAATGCTGCTACTCTTCCTAGGAATGCAAAGGCAACGGGTTACTGACAGAGGGAAGGGCTGATGATGGCAATCTACAATTAACTGAGCGGGGAAAGGCTTTGCCACCTCTGCTGGGCTTTGCTCAGGAGTAAAATTTACTCAAGGAGCAACTTTGGGTCACAGTAAGCAGAGAGGCTGTTCAGCAGTCTGAGGAGTAATTCTGCAACCTCTTCCCTCTTTGGTGAAGTCACCGTGATCAAGTGGCTGGGATGTGAATTTCATAGGCTGATATAGTTTCTGAATAAATAAAAGTCTGGAATTTAATTTTTTTTTTTAAACTTCAAATGGCTCAAAATGAAGAATCTACACCCCCTCCACATGTGCCTGTAGAAAGCTGTTTATGAAAGGAGAGCATAAAATATTTGATCATGGTTTTGATCCAGAACATGCAAACATTTGTCCTCTTGTGCCGGCTTCACCTGGTGGCTTTCATTTTCTTCAACATAAAGACAGGGTGAAGCAAAGTAATAGAAAAATAGAAAACATCTTTGTCGAAAATGAGATTGCAGCTGTGTAACTGGAGCGCACAACCATAAATCAGAATGTCAAATCCAAAGCACATGACTTTTTGCGAGTTCTCCATGTGTGCTATAATGTGATTACAGCCTGGTTACTATTATGATTTAAAACAAAGTCTTTCATGCTAGAAACAAAATGCGGAATGTGAGCAGCCTTGGGGGAGAGAGACGGGAGACTTAGCCCTGCCTGTCAGAGGTGGGCTAGAGGGTTTCAAGTGCTTCTCCGTCAGGTGTGAGGGAAGGACTCAACCCCAGCTTTGGCTGCAGTCTCAACATCAGGGACAAATTAGCCAGTGCTGCTCAGCTCTGTCTCACAATCCTCAATTAGGGATGGGGTAGGTTTCTGTCTCCCCATGTCGTAGAAAATCCTAAAGCCAAATACACAGATTACAGAAGTCATTCTTTTCTGTCTATCATATAAACAAATGGTCCAGCTGTTATTGCTAAGATTCCAGTTTGAAAACTTGGACTTTCTTGTATAAACTTCAATGTAATGGTATTTAAAGTGTCATAGACAATAAGCATCTAATCCTAGTCAATAAATTGCAGACTAGTTGCATGAGCTTCGAGAGCTGTTAAAGACAGCTGTGCTTTTTTTGTAATTCAAGTCATTTCCAAATTGGGCAGCCCTCCTGGTGTATTTTCAGACAAACACAGTGTGCTCAGAAAATGTGTTGTTTGGAGCAGCACGAGCATGAAGGCAAGGGCGTCACAATCACCCAGAGACAGAAGGGGGATCACATTCTCCATTTCTAAGCTCAGGTTGACAAGAGGGAATTGCTGAGATGTCTGTGAAATTAGTAAATGGCCCTGCAGATCTCCCGAGGGAAAAATGTGGCCCCTGTGGAGAAGAAGGGGGATATTCCTATTAACTTCAGTTGAGCCAGCAATATAAATGGGTCCGTAGAGACTCCCATTCCTTTCAGAGAGAGGAGAAAGAGGGCAGGCATTTTTTAACTATCACTCAGCTGTTTTGGAGAAACAGCAGCCTGCAAGGTCTGAAGAGGGTGGACAAAGCAATATTTTCCAGGAATCAGCCAGCTGCCGTGCCCCTGAGGAAGGCTGGTCGGAGCCACATGGGCTCCACCAACGTGAGGTGTCTGGGACACATCTCAATGCACATGACTTCTCCTGCTGGGATCAAACACGAGGGGTCAGAACGGGGCTCCCTGGGTAGCGAATTTTGGGATCGTGATCAGGGCTTTGCAGAAAGAGCGGCAACCACCAGCCCCTCTAATTCCTCTTGTTGACCTCAGTAGGAGATCAATGCTTCTGAAGACCAGACAGGTGCTTGCAATAAGCTTTCAGAGCCTCCCCACCAGGCTCAGGGTGGAAACCTTGGCTCAGATGTGTATTTGCAAGGTATTTCAAACGTTACATTTGAAACCAGTTAGCACAGGGTCACTGCCTGGTATCGGGGGTGCCCTGCGGGACTTGGTGGAGTTGAAAGGTGCACTTGCTGCTGGGCTGCCACTCTCCCTCTGTGGCAGCTGCGGTGACAAACATCCAGCCGAGCTGTTTCAAGGGTATTTTTCCACATCTGTGAGCACCAGGCAGATTAATCTATTTCTTTCCCTCCCACCCCCCCTGTAAGTCGTTTTATGGCCATCAGAAGGTTTACACCTGAGGAGCAGCCCTGCCTCCTGCTCTGCAGTGCTCAACATCTGCCCCTCAGCACGGATCAAATATCCCTCTCCTTGTCAGCAGCATGAGTAAAACAGACAAGCTGGCGGAGAAAATATAAATCAAAAGCCTCCACTGCAGGGCAGGATTTTTCCGGACCTTTTCATGGGGCCGAGTCCCCAGCGCGCTCACCTGGGGGTGCATAAATCCCACTGAGCACCTGCTGCAAGGGCATCCCAACGTCAGGCTGGGTTTGAATATGTGCAGGCAAGGTGCTTTTGTCCAACCCATCTCCCTGCGTAGCCCCAGCACTGCTTGGGGAAGGGTCCCAGGATGGGCAGCCGAGCCCAGTCCTGGAGCTGGGAGCCTTGGGCTCAATTTCCAGCTTGGCCACAGGCTTCCTGTGTGGTCTTGGGCAAATCATACAGTGCACGGCCCGCTCTCAGTGTGCTGATATTTTGAGAGAGCCGTGGTTTGGCAGGTGAACGAGGGGAGAGGAGGGTTTATTATTAGCGCTGCTTGAAGGACAAGCGCCGGCTCCGTTGCAGTTTTGCAACTCTCTCAGAGCAGGGTTGGGAGGGGAAGGCTCATCCAAACTTGTGCACCCCAGGGATTCATCCCTGCCTCGTGTGCAAGTGGCAGCATCTCCGGGAAAGCAACTCTTGCTGCTCCAAGCAGCCGAGAAACCAGCCCACCATCACGTACGCCCTCAGGAATGTGCGCCTGTGTGGGTCTCTGTAGACAACCCTGATTCATCACCTCCAGAGCAATTAATAAAAACTCGGGCTGGCCCTTCCCCAATATATTGAAAATGATTTGCAATTTGAGAGTGAGAGTCAGTGTTGTTTTTCACATGGAATCAGTTTAATTAATCACACTGTTTGAACAGCTGGGTCCACCATGCACTTCTACTCGAGTTCAGCATTCCTAGAAAACTTGTCAAGTATGAATCAAAATAATACCATCTCCCTGCTTCCAGTGATTAATCGTATATCTCTCCTCCTCATTCACACCTAAACATCAGCTAAATCAAAAGCAGCCTCCTTCCCCACCATGGAGCTTGTGGCTACTCGCCAGTCTAGGATAAATTATCTAGAGAAGGCTTTGAAAAGCTGTTGGGTTACCCTCAAACTTTTGTTATCAACGTCTGTTGCAATTTCACATGTATTTGCAGTCTCTAGGAGCCAGGGACCGCACAGGAAAAGTGCACATTCCAAAATTAAGGATTTGTGGCACAGAATTAAAAAAATAAAATTAATTTCTTGCATCTGGAAGTCCAAGTGAGGTATTTGCGGGAGGTCTCCAAAGGGCGTCTGAACAAAGGGTCAGAGTTTTGAAGAATATGGCTCTGATTTCCAGCAAGGAGTCTGGTATGTCCTGCACATTTCTGTTTGCTTAAAACAAGGTTCTGACTCCGGCTTTGCGGCACTCTGCCGGCACAGATGGTGGATCCTGGTCACCAGCACCACGTGTGAGCTGTGAGCTTGGGATGTCAGGGCTCAGGCATGGAATGGTGGCTCTGCAAGCCAGAATGAACATGGAAGAGGTGGATAGATGTGGGATTAGTCCCAAACCTGAGGAACTCTTGCCAAGTGGGTACAAGTTACAGCTCCACTGGCCCTACCCAGAAAACAACAGATTTTGAGAGTGCAAAAGTGAAGATATTTGTGAAAACAAGGGAAAGCTTTGGGCAGACATTGGAAGTTTGGCTTTCAGAGGGCAAAGAAGAGCCCTTGAGGCTGTTGGGATTGCCCACCCCAATGGAGTCACAGGATAGCACGGCACAGCAATTTACTCACCAAATCCCCCCTGCAGAAACCTGCCCCCAGCCCTGGGAGGGGTTACGGCTCGTTTTCCTCCTGCCATGCCAATGGGCATGAGCCTTGGGAAATCAAAAAGGGAGTAGAAATAGCTGAGCCTTCCCCGAGAAACATCCAAGAGGAGCTAAATAAATATGGGGCTTCTTTTAAGTAAAGTTGGGATCAAGGAAGGAAGGAGATTAGAGACAATAGGGAACTAAAAGGTAACCCCTGGTCCTTTTCAAGGATCACAAGTAGAAAGAGACTTTCTCTGGAGAGGGAAAGTGTCCAGAGGAGCCTTTCCTTCAGCACAGCAGGAGATGCAAGTAGGGAAGTGAGGTTTGGAGATATTGCTTTGATGCCTCCTTCTAGTCCTAACATCTCCACACTGCAGGAGAAAGACATCAGGCCTGGAGATATGGCCTTGATCACCCTAGAGAACACTCAATCCATCTGTGCTCCAGGGAGGAGTACCCCATGGAGGCACTTGAGCTGCCTTCAAGTGACAAAGTGCTGCCTAAAAGGAACAAATTCTGTTCTGGTGCTGTCACCAGTGTTACAGGGCCAGGACAAGGCAATGAGCCCAATCTCCAGGCAGCACAGTGGCATCCAGGGATGGACAAGAGAAACGTGAGGGTGCTCTCCCACCCTCCTCTCACAGCATTCGGCCTTGACATCAGTGCCATCCCACCCATCCATTCCCCACGAGTGAGTCCTTCTGTGTACTTCCTTGGGAAACACCGTAAAACACGAGTAGGCAGGGGTGAGGAGAAGCTTTGTCCTGCCAGGTTGGCTGTGCAAGACCTGATGGGAACCCATCAATCCACCCTGTCACCAGGGGTGCCAATTAACCAGAGTAAAGTGCTTTTGGGAGATAAGCAAAGCCAATCATTGACCTTCTGAGGACTGAGCGATAGCAGGACAAGTCCTTAACTTGACAGCTGAGCAGGCAGCACATGTCGTGTCCCTGTTCTGGAGGCTTTTCCCAGAGGTTCCCCTGTCTGCCTTTTAAGCCCATGGTCCTGTATTTTGGTGGCGATTTTGTGAATTCTTTAAGAGAGGAAAAGGGCGGGTGTCGTTTTCTCGGGATCGTTGTGTTTTTCCATCCCCGCCGTCCGCTGACCCATCTGCCAGAGCCCTGCCACAACTTCTGGCAGAGCAGATGTCCTGCAGGCTCCTCAAGAGTGACACGCAAGTGTGTCTGCCAGAGGATGTGTGTCAGAGCGCCTGCCAGGGGCTTGTCCTTAAATGTGCTGGTGGTGACATCCCCTGCTCTGCTGAGAATGCATAAAACACCAGACTGCTGCAAAGATCAGCCCTCAGAATGAATCACACCTCACTGGCCCACTCAGAGTGTTCAGGCAGGCCTGGTTTGCTCTGCAAAGCCTTCAGGAGTTCCCTACCGTGCTCTTCAGCTGCCTGGGGTCACACATGGCAGCAAAGGGAGGGAATAATCTGTCCCTGCATCCACTGTTGACAGGACAAACCACCCTGCAGGTATCTTGCCACAAACCCAAGGAACTTTCTAACAGGCAGGATAAAAAAAGTCAGGATGGGAGTACCTGGGGAGGATGTGATGTCTCCATCACCAGGTTGAGCTGGTTCTGCCACAGGGCAGGAGGATGGAGGAGGAGACCTCTGGAGTGCTCCCAGACCCACACATCTGTGCATGCAAAAGATGTGATGATGAAATTATTTTGCTGCTCCCTCAGGCTTCTCAGCCACAAATTCCCCTCATCAGATCCCACTTCTTCTATATGATTCTGGCAAGAAAATGCATACTTTGAAAAAAAAATTAAAAGAAAAAAAGAAGAAAAGAAAAGAAAAGAAATACCCTGGGTTTGCTCTCCATAATGATACCAGATATCCTGCCAACAAAAATACAAACCCTGAAATGGATCTAGTTCTTTTCCCACATTTTTCTAAATATAAGGTCTGAATAGCAGCTCCAGCTCTCACTTGGAAGGAAAGCTGCAGCCCAGGGCTGGGGTTTAGCTCAGCAGGGGGATGATTGCCTCCGGCAGCGCCTCAGGATTGCATCCTGGATGGGGCTTTCCCGGGAAGCTGAGCTGCTCCAGGGGGGCTGCAGCACGTGGGCAACTGTGTGGGGCCAGCCCAGGCTTGCAGCAACACCTTTTGCTGCATCCAAGCCAGAGGGAGACTTTTGCTGGGATAACAAATGGAGCAAAACCAGGCAGGAGCTGGGATCCTTGTCTGGGTGGACTGGGCCACTGAGGGGATTTACAGGCAGCTGAGCAACCACTGCTGAGCTCTGAGCCTTCCCTGAGGGTTCCCCACCTGGCTGTGGCGTGATTTTGATCAGATCCCAAAGGTGCCAACCTGCATCCTTATCAATTTTCTCCAAAAGATTAATAGATGACTCTACATCAGCAGTGAAGAGACCAGTGTTACTGCCTACATTGGGCATTTCCAGTTACCTTTCCCACTGCTTGGATTACAACAACAATTTAAAAAAATAATTATTAATTATTAATTAATTATTAAAGATAAATGAAAAATACAAGCTTGACATCAGAAGTGTTTTGTTTTTTTTTTTTTTTTTCCCATTTGAGCACATACAGTTCCACTCCCTCAGGTCTTGCCATAGGGTCCAGGATGGAAACCACAAGGATTACAGCCCAGTCTTGTACAGGTATCAGAAGAAAATAAAGGTCCTGGTGAGTTCAGCAGCAGTTGGAGCCAGTGTAAATCAGTGAATGCTGTATGCAGCCAGGGTATATTCATTTTTTGTTCTTTCAGCTCTCTCTGGATGCTGTGGAATTGCTTATGCCCTGCTGGGATATTCCAGGGTAGGGATATCACTCAGAGAAAGCACAGCTGAACCTGGGAGCATCACAGGCAAATTAAAGGCCGGGTGGGGAATCTGCTGAAATGAGCAGCCTTCTTAGTGGGTTGGTGTCACCATTAAAATCTGAATATTTGTGTCTTTTCAGGTGGACTGTCCCATGGGCTGCAAGGCTGGGTTATCTTCCAGTCACCATTTAATGATCAGATCCTTTTCAGGGTCTTTTCCAGGTCTTGGACTGCATTAGGTCCCTTTCAGGTTGTTCCCATGGAGTATTTTTGCTCCTTTCACTCTCTTTTGCCTCCTTTGGCAGGAGCAGGGGATGTTGGAGATGCCAATGGAAACACAGACCATACAACCCCCAGCTTCTGGCCTGGAGGAGAGGGGTGCTCTGAGGAAGCCTGAAGGAGTGCTGGAAGTGGTAGTGACCAACACCTGAGTCAGTGCCACCTTCCCAGCAGCTTCCTCAAGTAGCCACACTTGTCAAACAAAGCATCTGGTAAAAGATGAAAAATTACCTTTTTTCCAAATGACCTTTTGGAAAAGATCACCATTTGGAAACAGTGGTTTTTTTTAATTTATTTTTTTTTAATAAGGACATTGGAAAATGCTGATTTTTATTTTATTTTTTTCCCTCCATTTTCATTTTTTCCTCTCATTCTCTCTTTCTTTTTTTTTTTTTTTCCTTTTTTTTCTTTTCCATTTCCAAAGTCTGGATCCTCTGGTCCTCCCATTAAACAAAAATGTTCCTTTGAGTGGGAAGCTGCAGGGATGTGTCTGGGTGAAGCCTCCTAGGGATGTCTGGCCCTGAGCTTGGTGGGAACGGGCATTCATTCACTCAGAGCAGACTTTTTTTGTGTGGTAGTCTCTGAACAGACCCTGGTATCTGCCTGTGCTGTTTCAAATGTAAGTCATTCAAAACATTCCCTGTGTTTTTTTGCCCATAAAACTGCTGAGGTACAGCCTGCACAGTGAACAAATTACTCAGCTTTAAGCAGATATTTATGCTAATCATCCATGGGAAACTCTTTCTGCCATTGTAGTTTTTCATCTGCTGGCATAATATTCCAAAGGTTTTATGTGGCGTTAACTATCAGCAGTAAAATCCCCCGAAAGTAACATGAGAAGGAAGAATCTGCTCTGCATACATTTATTTTCTTTAAATGTTCTTGATTTGCCATCTATGAGATGAAAGTGTTTACACTCAGCACTCCCTCCCCATCACTGCAGCAGCCTCCTCTCCCTGCCTGCTCTTGCTTCAGTTTATTTACTGAAGAATATTCATATTTTGTAAATCCCAGGTATTTATTCCCTTGATTATTTTGGCATGGTGCATTTTGAGGATGCTTGCTTTGTTTTAAGCAAATCTTTTTTCTGCCTTTGAAAAGCAGAGCACTAGTAAAAACAAAGGCAACAGCAATATTTGTTAATGTAAGTCCACGCTCCTAAAATATTTATTCTTTTTTCATATGAAGAAGATTAAATGCTTGCAAAATTCTACAGACACATGCACATATTTGACCCAGAAGGATGTCTCTTGGGATTTGTAACAGCAAATGTGTGTTGAACAAAACGTCTTGGCCCTGTACAAACTTACTTTGTGTTCTGAAAGCCAAAAACTTCATTTTAGCATGACCTTAGAAGAATAGTGATACTTTTAGTATTTCCTGGTATTTGGTGCAAGGAATGTTTTTATTTGAATGCAGATGTCATTTGGTTTACAGGAAGGATTTGGTAACATGTCCATGCCAGTACTGCACTTATCCCAAATTTCCTGCTATGGAGGAAGAACATATGTCAAAGCTCACTGTTTGTTAAATTGAAAAGATTCAGTACACCAGAAGCTTCTCTTCTAAACATTGTGACTTTGTGCAATTTACAGAATGTTCTATCTCCATTAAACAATAAACCCTTGACCTCTGGAGCTGGCTTTCAGGATCCTGCTATTTGAGAAGGTAGACATAATGGATGGCAATAATAAATGAAAAGTTCAAGAGGTTAAGAAAAACTGTTTAATTATTTCTCTAGAGCGTGGGCTGCAGAAGAATTGCATATCTGCCTTCTCTCCTGCAGGAACCCTGCAAGGAATGACTGGGGCAGTGCAGCTCAGGCAGGGGATAAAGCAGGTTGCTGGCCCTCAGCTGTGTTTATGAACAAACAGTCTCTGGATACTCTTCCATCGCTGAGCCTTTCAGCTTTCTGTGAGTTAACTCCTTGCCAGCAGCAAGCCTGTGCCAGCCCCACAAACCTCAGCATCTGTTTTGCAAGCTCTTTTATTTGTTAGCATGTGAAAGCTATTGCTCATGTGTGCTTCCCAGCTGTGGTGTGCTTGGGCTTGGTATCTTTAAAGAAATCTTTGCTCTCTTTGCTTGTTGAACCCAGACACACACACAAAGCACAGAGTTGTCCCTTCCCTGCGTGAGCCAGTAACGCAACCTCTGCTGGCAGGTCCCCCTCCCCTGCCTTTCCTCTATGCAAACCCAGGACAAACTTCATGACAAGAAAATCAGGAAGCTTTTCCTCCCTTCTCTTGAACAGGGAGCTCTCCTTTTTACACTCCTGTTTGGTTTCTGTCACAGCACTTGCTGCATTCAATTATCCCATTCTGTATCATGGGACCGAGAGCCCCGAGCTAAAATCATCATGCTCTAGTTGTGCAAGTCACTGTACAAACAGCCAGCCAGGGAAGGGCTGCTCCAAAAACATCCACGGCAGGGCAAGGGGTGAGGGAGACACAGGGATCAGGAGTCATCACATCCAAGCTCAAGCACATCCAAGGCAGAGGCTCACATAGGATCCTGCTCAGGGTCTGGCCTGCGGCCACCTGCTGATGAACATTTCCTTCTCTTGGACACGCAGAATCATGGAATGGTTTGGTTTGGAAGGGACCTTCAAGATCACCGAATTCTAACCCAACAACTTCCACTATCCCAGGTTGCTCCAAGCTTCATCCAACATCGCCTTGTACACTTCCAGGGATGGGGCAGCCACAGCTTCTTTGGGCACCCTGTGCCAGGGCCTCACCACCTTCATGGCCAAGAATTTTTTCTATGCCTGTTTTTGTGGCACCTCTTGGGAGCTCTTCCATGTACCATGGAGTCTTCCGTGTCACGTGGAGCACGGCAGGACGGAGGTGTGGGTTGGATGCAGTGGTGGGGTCACCCAAGGGGGAGCTGGAGTGTCT
This sequence comes from Vidua chalybeata, assembly GCF_026979565.1. Classification (NCBI taxonomy): domain Eukaryota; kingdom Metazoa; phylum Chordata; class Aves; order Passeriformes; family Viduidae; genus Vidua; species Vidua chalybeata. The sequence goes on along the minus strand of NC_071535.1, from coordinate 2,940,956 downwards.
CTGTCACTGGGACACAGCCCTGCACTGCAATGGGATCACAGCTTGCCATGCAAGACCTGGTTACTGGCATGGCTTAGTGGCAGGCTTGGCAGCGCTGCTTTAACTCTTTGGACTCAATGACCTCAAAGGTCCTTTTCCAAGCCAAATGAATCTATGATCCATGTTTGGCCCCCTTTTTTATGTGTCTTGCTTCCTCTGAGGGTGCTTTGGGAAAGGAAATTCATCATTTAATGCTGAGGCCAGCAGATGGAGCAGACCTTCCTTTGGGGTAAATCAGCTCGTACATGTGACCTCCAAGACTCTAGATCAGTGTGTCAGCCAGAATGTTGGCCAAAGGCTTTTTATTACTATTTTATGACAGATTTTGAAAGGGTTTTAATAGCTTTTCACACTCTCTTTCTCCATCTAATTGCCTTGATCTGCAGCTTATACCATCAGGAGTCGTTTTCCCAAGATGGGCCTGATATAATAAGAATGGCTTGACTTCATTCTTGCTAAATAACCCCCTTGAAATCAGCTTTCCCTCTCTGCCTGCTGTGTGGGATATGAAAGCATCCCAAACACAATCCCTCTGGTGTCCCCACAGCTCCATCAGGAGGGTGGGAAATGCGAGGTCACTTTGTGACCCTGGTGGGACCCTCTCTGTTTAAATAAACTGCCCAGGTTTCATGTAATGTTACACTCCATCATGAGCCCTGGGACAATATCAGAGCAGGAGCCACTCACACGGCTCCTCTGGGATGGATCAACAAAGAGAAGGAGCGTTGGGCGCTGGTGGCTCGTGCTGCAGGTTGGATGGGACGTGTCCCCAGTCTGCCACCCAACAAGCAAAAGGGCTTCCCATGGCCACCAGCTGTAAAGCACCAAATAAAAATGCTTTGGGTGGAAGATTCTTCAGGCCCAAAGTAAGTTCTAAGCAAAAGCACACATGAACATCGTTTCCAAGCATAGATTTGAGGTCTAATTCTTACTGTTGCTAAGGCAATGGAGGGGGTCATCCCCAAAAAATGTGTTTGCAAGCACTCTCCTTTTGCACCCCTGAGATTGTGATGCAGCCTCCTGCCCACGTTTGGTATCTTCCCACAAGAGAGATTATTTAGGTCCATCAGCCATAGGAACAGAATTCAGCCAAGGCCTGCAGGTGATGAGAAAAAAAAAAAGGTCCAGAGAGTGGGAACACAATCTGTTTATGGGACATGGGAGCTCATCCTGGCAGAATCTCCAAAGCAGAGGGATTTCTTCTCTCTGTCCCAGTCCTGCAGTACGTGACATTTTCCTCACACTGGCTACTTCTACAATGAGAAAACCGTGGGATTTTGAGGTCAGTCTTCCTTGGTAAATTCCCCATCAGCTAATGACTAAAATAACGATTCCCCACCCTGTCCCCTCCCTTCCCCTCATGGGTGTGGTGGGAGAACAGTCTCATTTCCACTCAAGAAGGTGTAAGGAGGAGCTTTGGCTCCTGGTAAAAGCTGTCCCTACTTGACCTGGCTGCCAGTGGTATCTGTCCCTTTGGCCCAGAGGTTCAAGGAGACCAAATGGGATCATGACCAGGTCCCTCCCTTGGATGCTGCTGGCCACACAGCCTGGCAAGCCCCAGGCTGGGAAGCCTTCACTGCATCCTTCTCTGGGCACACTGAGTGGCTCTTGGCTCCGAGCCACCGGGACGGCTCCACATCCAACGGAATCCCGGCAGCTCCCGTCCAACCACAGCACACAGCAGGCTTTGGGCCACGTTCAAACCACTCACTGCAGCCCCAGTGAAAGATTTAGGCACTTGGACTTGCAAATGACCCAGGGTTTTTCCACCTTTCCCATATTGTTATTGCTCTTCTCTGGAGTGCCTTCTAGTGCTTCCAATTTTCTGGAGTCAAATGTGACCATTTCATGTGAGGTTCTCCTTCTACCTGAACACAAGACCTCAGCCAAAAAAGATTGTTAGCTCCTCATGGCAATGTCACCAACTGCAGGCTCTCTGTCTCCAGAGTCCCTCAGGCAGCTTTCCTCTCACCACAGGCTGACAGGTACAAACAAAACCAGCATAGCAGCCAGAGAAAGCCCTGAAGTCACCAGTCCATCCTGAAAGAAAATGGAAAATGTGCAGCCTCCTCTCAGGAGATTTTGGGTTTACCTTCTTTTGGGGGAGGACACCCTGCACCACACAAGACACATGGCAGAAGCGGGATATGAAAAAACCCTCGGGTGTTTTTTTTCCTTCCCATAATTTGTCAGCAATGATGTCTCACTTCTTCAAAGCCACCCTTCAGCCCACCCAGGACAGATACCGACCCACCATCCTCTTGGGTTTCTCTTTTAGAGCCACTCAAGTACCACTGAGGGTCCCAGTTCCTAAGAAATAGGTGACACCATATCTTGGCAATTTGGTGATGGACAAAACCAACCATGATGGTAAATTTTCTGCTCCTGGTCCTTCATCCAGAGGAGACTGGCACTGCTGGAGTCCTCCCCCACCTCCCCTGGAAATGTCCCTTAACATCTTTGCACGGCAGCATCAGGAGGGAGTTCCTCAGCTCTGCCAGAGGAGCAAGGGGAGCCTTGTACAAACCTCTTAGGGACACCCTGGCCAGGGGAAAGCCAATGAAAATAATGACTCACTTGACCCCTCACAAGACAGCCAGCACCCAAAAGTTTTCCACACAGTGTTAAAAACACCATGCACTGGCCTCAAATCGTGCCGGCCACGCCAGACTCCCACCTGTTTATGTGGAAAACTTTATGTACCCAAAGCATGAAGTTTTTCAGGATAATGTGCTGGGTGGGTCAAGGTTTCCATGTGCTCCAGTGCTGTCAAAAAGCAGTGTCTCAGCCAACACGGGATGGTGCAAGGAGGGCACAGAAAGTTTGAGTCTTCAGGAACTCATTTGCAGCAGCTCCCTCATTCCTTAGGCGCTCAGAGACCTCTCACCTCCTGCCCTTTAATGCACAGAGTGCAGACTGAAGGCATCTCTGGAGGATGAAAGAAAAGCCCCACTCCTGCACTGCTTTGCAGCTGTGCCCTGGGGGAGGGCCTGGACAGAGGTAAAACAACTGAAATTGGCAGGATGGTGGGTACAAAACGTGACAAAATACAGGTAAAACAGTGCAAGAGGCAGGGCCTAAAAGCAGAAGAGTAGATTATAAGAAAGCCTTGTTTGGAAAGAAGCTGTGTGGACTCACATGGTGACTCCTGGGCTGTCCTGTGCAGGGCTGAGAGTTAGACTCGATGATCCTTGTGGGTCACTACCAAATCAGAATATTCTGTGATTCTGTGACTCTGCACAAAGTGTTTGTGGCAAAAGGTGAAGTGCAAACATCCTCTCTCAGGAAAATTGCCTTTGTGCAGGAGCAGTGTCAGGACTAGTGCTGGCTGGCCTTAATCTAGGATGAGGGACTTGACTAAAGATCTGGGGAAGGCACCTGGACAAAGACAACAGCCCTCCCAGATGCTCTGGAGCCCATGAATGAGACATGGTGAAACCTCCCAGGCAGGTCTTGGGCAAAGGTGTTGCACATCCTGATCCCAAAGTTCAGTCTTCTGTGCTGCTATTTGAACACTTGTCCCATGTTCCACCTCCTGAAAGGGTGGAAAACAGAGAATTTTTCCTTCAGCCATGGAAATGCAACACTGTTCATGCTGGGATGGACTTGGCAGGTTTGGAATTCAGGCTCAGAACTGAAGTCAGATCATTTTGCTCAGGGCTTTTTTAGTCATATCTAGAAAACCTCCAGGTTTTCACTCTCCAAATTCCTGACTGGTATTAAACCCCCTTATGAACTTCCACTTCCCAGACTGAACAAGATCTGATCCTTCTGCACTTCCCTGTAGGACCATCCAACCCATCATGGTGGCCATTTCTAAACTAAACTCAGTCCAGTTTATTGGCTTTTTGCTTGTGCTGGGGACACAAACCTGGACACTGCATCCCAGACAAGATCTAATGGTCCCTGGGAAATGGGAATAGTCACAGCCTCTCATCTGCTTGCTGTGCTCCTGCTGTACATTTCTCACATGTCACAATTTGCCATGGGTGTCTCAGCAAGCAGTTAGAAAAGCTCCTGGTTGGAATAATTTCCAATTGCAGAATGCAGTTGCATTTCCCAAACCCAAAGCAAGGAAACATCAAATAGTGATAATCAAAAGTGGCGTTGTTCGACTGAAAAATACACAACCCAATTATTACAAATCCTGGCGATGATTTCTGTTGCTTCTTCCCTGGAGAAGCCACGCTGCCAAGGGCTGGGTGTCCTGGGGACAGTCACACTGAGGCAATGCCATTCTCCCTTGCTGAGTTCTGCTCTTGGACACTGATGAGTTGAACTCTGAGTTGATCGAGGTCCCGGGACTGCAGCGGTGAGTGACAGCTTTGTTAAGCTGTGATTGATGACTTTGCTACCAAATTCTGATTAATGTTTCCTCCCAAAGCCTCCTTGCCCTCGCAATATGCTGTCCATTAGCCCCTGCCAATATCTGCCTGGAATAACCTCCTGGCTGTGATGGGCGTTGTGTGATTATGGTTATCTAAACGTGTGAATAATTGGGAGGTTATGCCATATTACATGCTTCATCAAGTCCTCTATTCCAGTTTCAGGGAAACATTTGAAGTTCAACACTATGTCTCAATTATGCCTGAATTTCTGGCAAGGGGAAAAAAAAGTCCCATTAACGAAGCTGTCAAAAACACATTCTGCTTTAAATTTCCTGGGACAATTGGACAATGAAACTCGCTCACTCAGTAAAGAGCTGCTTTCTCCTCACAGCATTAACAGGCTCTTGGATTTATTGGATTTCTTTCTTGCTCGGGCTCTGAAATGAGATCTTGATAAAAAGGAGTTGCACAGTAAATGAGTAAGCTCTGTAAACAATAAATTCTGTGATGAAACATTTATCTCCAGACAGTCTATATGGAAAGCAATGCTGTTCTGGTGGGATATGGAATGAGTTTGCACTGTGGTGATATTTGTAAATTATAAAAGAAATAAAATAGGTCTGTTGCTGCAGTGCTGGGACAATATTGTTACTGAAAGCAAGACTTTATTCTCACATGTGCTCTGGAGGCCATGGGTCTGGCCTGGGACTCTGCCCCAGGCAACTTTACGCTTCAGGACTTTTAAGGGGAACAAACCTATCAATATTCTGACAAATTCCTTTGAAATTTCAGGAGCAAAGAGCAAAGTGCTATTGTAGAGTTACAGATGTCAGTGTTGGATACTGCCACAGGCTCCCCAAAGCAGAGCTGGGCTTCTAACTGGGAAGCCAGACCTCCAGCTGTTTTTTCTCCCAGTGCTCACATTCTATGTGCTGGCAGCACATTCTGCTGGGACAAGAGAGACTGGTACAGGCTGAGATCAGTGTGAGCAGACACAGATCAAGAGGTGGCTGGAGAAGTCCAAGAGGTGTTCAAGGAGAGGGAGGAGAATAGCAATATCCATCACCTCTTCAGCTTGTTCTGCCACTATTCCCAGTGTCAGACTGGTTTGGGACTGGGAAGTCACCATTCAACTTGTTGCAGTAGAGGTAAGTAAAATCATAGGAAAAAATGTTTTTTTTCTCAAAGACAGTATGAAGAATTTTTTTCTCTGCACATTTTCTCCATGGAGTGGAGGCCATCTGCCTCTTAGCTTCCTGCTCAGTTGTGATTGTGTGGAGAGGAAGGATTTGTGCTCCATCACAACAGACACCAAGCAGGGACCAGCCCATGGCCATTCAGGGGCTGTACAAGGTGACACAGGGCAGGCAGTGGTGCCAGAGCAGGGGTGGGGATTATGCTTTATGCTCTGTGTGTGCTGAGCAGGGGCCACCAGCTGTGGCAGCTCCTTAGTTCATGGCTCTGGAGGGATGGCTGTGCAATAAGGTCACCTGGGGGATGATGACAGAGCCAGTCCCACATCTCAGCTTGCCCCGTGTGTCAGCCATGCTACCTGGATTGGTGTGACCAGGGACATCTCCTCACAGCTGTGGTTTCCTTGTGGTGGGAAAGCAGCAGGCAGGCTCAGTGACAAAGCTACACAACCATGAAATCACCTTTAACAGGGACAGCAGCCAGGTAGATTGTAGCTTTTCTCCACCTTCCCTCCTCTTGGGGTCCTTCCCTTTCTATCTTGGGGTGCCCCCTGCTGCAAATCCCACGGGGACATCCCCTCTCCAGCAAGAGGCTGGCCATGCTGAGCTCACAGTGCCTCTTGCCATGCAACAATACTGGGAAAGACAAGGCAGTGAAAGGCTGCAGGAAAATCTCAGCAAGGTGATTGCATGGAGACAGACCAAATGTGTTTATATTTCCCGAAATATTGCAAAATACATCCAGCCTTGGCCTACGGTGAAAGCACAAGCAGTAGAGGAATCTAAAGCGTGCAGATGCATTGCATACCAGCATGGAAAAGTGACAGCAAGACAGGGCCAAAGCAGGCCAACCACACTCCCTTGGGAGTCTAGGAAATAAGTGAATCAAACAGGGCTTGGGGCCAAAACAGGCCAAAAAAAAAGGATCCCTTTAGGAGTCCAGGAAATAAAATGAATCAAAGTGTGTTTGGGGCTGTTACAGTCCAACCACAATCCCTCTGGAGTCCAGAAAATGAGTTTAAGTATTGTCCAGGCCAAGACAGGCAATTAAGCTTCTCCCCACAGGGACAAGTCAGTTGTGAACAGCATAAAGTGGGGCCATTCTGCCCTGCCATGGCCAGGACCCCAGAGCACAGGTCAGCAGCCTCCTGCTCACCCAGTTTCCCTTGGGAAGCCCCAGAGGCCCAGGATGCACATCTGGTGCTCTGGGATAGAGTCACCTCCTGGCCAGGACCATCCCTCCTTAAATTCTCCTTGGCTTTCACAGTCCCTTTAATCATAGAATCCCAGAATCACTGAGATTGGAAAAGACCTCCAGGATCAGCGAGTTCCAGCCTGTGACTGATTCCTACCTCATCCCCAGGCCAGAGCACTGAGTGCCACATCCAGGCATTCCTTGGATACCTCCAGGGATGGAGACTCCATCACCTCCCTGGGCAGCTCCTTCCAATGCTTAACAACACTTTCCATGAAAAAATTTTTCCTGATGTCCAAACTTACCCTCCCCTGGCCCAGCCTGAGGCCGTTCCCTCTCCTCCTGTCCCTGTTCCCTGGAGCATAGACCGACCCCCCGGCTGTCCCCTCCTGTCAGGAGCTGTGCAGAGCCACAAGGTCCCCCCTGAGCCTCCTTTTCTCCAGGCTGAGCCCCTTCCCAGCTCCCTCAGCCTCTCCTGGTGCTCCAGACCCTTCCCCAGCTCTGTTCCCTTCTCCAGACACGCTCCAGCCCCTCCATGTCCTTCCTGAATTGAGGAGCCCAGAGCTGGACACAGCACGGGGTGCCCTCACCAGTGCCCAGCACAGAGGGACAGTCACTGCCCTGGTCCTGCTGCCACACTATTGCTGACACAGGCCAAGGGCCACTGACCTCTTGCCCACCTGGGCACACACTGGGCTCACATTCAGCTGCTCCCCTGCAATCTCCCTGGATTTCCCTGGAGGCCCAGCTGCACATGCCCAGGTAAAAAGTTGTCCTGGCCTCTCCCTGCCCATGGAGGTCATGCCTGTGGTAAGTCCTGAGTGTCCTCATGGATGTGTTTGAAGCAGCACTGGCCGTGCTTGCAGCAGCCTTGCCCAAATTCATGGTGGTGTTGGCCATGTTTGTGGCAAAGGTGATTCGTGACCTTCAAAAAGGGTCAGGAATAAATTTCTTCCACCGTTCTAGGCTGACAGGTGGGTCTGGGCCCACAGATGCGAGTCTGCATTTGGGCATCTCCACATGAAGATTTTTTTTAATTTTTTTTTTTTTTTTTTTTTGGCAAATGATCACAAACCATGGGGGGCCTCAGCACATTCTCCCCGAGGCTGTCACTGCTGTCACTGAGGGGCCACAGAGAGAGCAGAACTGGTGGCTGCTCCATTTTATCCCTGAAGCTAATGGTGGGTAAATGGGGAATAAATCAGAGGAGGTACTGACAGTCTGCAGTCAGGCCCGGGGATTTACTGCTGCAGAAGGTTTATTAATAGAGCTGTGGATGTTGCAGGCCTGTCTGTGATAAGCTGTGGGATAATTTAATGATCAGCAAAGACAGAAAGCTGAGATAAGGATAACTGTAGTGTCCACATTAGCAGTGCTCCCTCTCTGTGCTGGCTTAGCTGCCTCGGAAGGGGCAGCCAGAGATGAAGTAAATTATGGTGCCAGAGATGAAGTAAATCAGGTGTGCCTGTCCTGTGCCACTCCATTAAGGCAAATTGCTTTTGAGTTACTCACCAGCACCTACCTAAGGGTTGCAGACACTGAATTGTCCCCTCAGGCTGAAGAACAGAGGGGGACCATGGAGACCCATGAGGACAAACACCACAGCATGGCCTCCAGAGGGACAGATAGCACCAGCACAGAGCTGCATCTCTGGAAGGTGGAGTGTAGAGGGACAAACACCACCAGCCAATATCTAAAATGGGATTTTTAAGTAAGTGACCCAGTCTTAATCACCCCTGAAGGACATAAACAGCTCAGGCAGTGTCATGAGGAGTCTACCATGAGATACGTGGTGCCATCACTCATGGCACTTTTGGTGACCTCCAGAGAAAACAGAATTCTTGGCTTCCTGACACCCTTCACCTTCTTAAAACAAACTGAGAACTCAAAGTTGGCACTACTCAGGTTTCTCTCAGCCTTTTAGATTTGGATCAAATTGCTATTGAGCAGGGGAATTTCTGTTGTAGGAGGCAGAGATTGAAGCAGCAGCACAAGTGTCCACACTGTCTACAACCCAGTTTATTGGTGTGTCTTTTCCTGATGGACACACTGAATAAAAGTGCAAAAGTCATCTCCTTCCCTGTCTCTGTGATGCTGCAGTAAGTGAACCGACCTGGAGCAATACAGCCTGTTAAAATAAATTTCTGGAATTAAACTGAATTTCCTGGATTAAAAATGCAAACCCATTGACTGCAGCAAAATCACTGCAAATTCCTTCTTATTTGGTTTAGTGGTGGACACTCCCCAAAGTCTTCCTGGGGAAAGTCAAAAACCATGTGTCTTGTAATTAGATCTAAATGATTATGAAATTTTGGGAAATTGGTGTTTATGACACCTGCTGAGGTGAACTTCCTCCTCCTGCTGAGAGATGACAACGCAGGAAAAAGACCAAACCTAACTTGTCTGACCTCCCTCTGACCTCCGACAAAATCACTCAAGACAATTTGACTTGAAAAAGTGATGGGCTCCCGGTTGTTTGTTGAACTGAAAAAAAATCCCTTTCACTTCCAAGTACTAATTTTCATTATTTTGCATCTTCCTTCAGGGGAAAAATCCAGAGTTATTTTGAAACCACAGGTGATATGACCCATTAAAGCTGGGATTTAAGCATTGGTTTTATGCAGCAGATGGATAAACCATCAGTCACTCGCCTGTAGGTGGAAAAATCTTTGCTTAAGCCATTAACACTCCCCAGTGTAATACTACCTGTGTTCAGCAAAGGGAAATCTGTTTTCTTACTGTGATTTGATATTGGGAAATAACAGGAGGAGATAAGCTTTATAGCAGCACTGGAAACGTGTCTGTGGTAAGAAATGAGCCACGCAGCAAAACCACCTTTGGCATCAGCCTGGCTCTTCCACAAAGGGGAAGACAGCCCTGGCACGGGCTACAGACAGAAGGGACAAGAGAAGAAGAGCATTCTGCCTCATCCTGTGGGCTCCCAACATCCCTCCTGCCTTGCGAGGGATGCCCCAATCAATGCAGAAGCAGTGATAGAGGAATTTGGGCTGCAGCTCTCGCAGAGCACCCGCAGGTGCTCCCCTGCATCGCTGCGGAGAGCTCTGCTCCACTGCACAACTGCTGTCCTCAGCTGCTCCCGCTCATTTCCGCACACTCCAAGTGTCCAGATCCAAGAGGGGGATGGCTTCCAAGGCAAGGAAGCACAGATGTTGGGAAATCCAGGAAGGAGGCTCATCTAGAGTATTTAAATATGTAGCTGCTTGAGTGCATGGCTTCTCCGTGGAAACTCGTGCCTCTGACAGGCCCCATCCAACAGTCACTGGAGGCAGTGGAAAGGTGTCCCTGGAGTCAGGCGAGGTTAAGCTGCACTTGCAGAATCTGGTGTTTATGCTCCTTTGAAATGCAGGTACTTAAAAAGCCATTGCCCATCCATCCATCACAGGGCACTTGACTTCCACATTTCCCCCGAGTTACTGGTTTTCCACGATCCAAACACGTGCCTGTTTCAATGCTACTGGCTGATCCCTCTGTTCCTTGCTGGAAGGGATCTCTGTCTAGCAACTAAGAGAAGGTTGAAGGCTGTGTGTTTATGTTCAGTTTGCTGTACCTTTTTTTCCTTGTGCTTCTCTCTGTGATGGTTCCCAAAGTCTCACACGTGGATGCAAACAGCAAAAGTTTCCATTAATGATGATGATGATGATGAATTTGGCCAAGATTTCAATCCTTCCCACTGTGTGAAATCCAGTGTGCCCTGTCCTGGGTTTTTTATGTGCTAAGTGGCCATTGGGTAGTTTCTGTCTTATTCCCAAGAAATGTAGGTTTCCTTTTTTCTCTTCCATGCCATGGGGAGGGAAGGACACATAGCAACACCTTCATTGTCCCTTGCCTCTTGACGCATCTGTAGCAAAGACTGCAGAGGCCTGGAACAGCTTCCCAGAGCATCAGGAAGGGATTTAAAACATAATCCCATCCACAGATTTAAGAAGCTCCTTCTTCAAACTGAAGAGGAGCCTTTTGCAGGTCTCCACCAATGCTGGTTACTCCAACCCATCCCTGAGCATGGTGAGTGCCTGGATCCCACAGGACTTCCAGGGCTTCACAGCTTAAGGAACAACCCAGCTCAGAGATGTCAATGCTCTGTGTGATTAAACTCTCTCACCAAACACTGGGGAAGATGGATTTACACTAATGGGTACCTTATTTCCTAAATGAGAGGGTACTCTTACATTCCTTTCCTTTTCTTTCCTTTTTCTCTTTGCTCTTTTTCAACCCTGAAGGCCAAATCCACAACAGTCATAAGTCAGATGTGGAGAGCCCAGGCCAGTTTGTCCCAGTTGAAGATCCTTCAGAGAGCTTTAGGATCTCTGCATCTCATTTATGCAGGCCCTCAGAGTTCCTGACCCAAGGATATTTTCCCAGCCTTTTTTTTGGGGAAGCCAGGTGAATCCTGCCTTTGTTTTTGCAAGCAATCTGTCTCCACCACCCTTTTCTCTGATGCCACAAGTTGTTTATAAGGTGGCTCTAGAGAATACCCTGACTCACATCTCAGTGTGACTTACATGCTGTGCCTTTTGGTGGCTTTTCCTGAAACAGTCTACAAGTGTGAAGTCTTTTCTCTATTTCTCCACTTTCCTCTTTTCTTCCTCGGCTCCTGTTTTCAATCACGGACTGCCCAGGCAGCGTAGTGGTCAGGCTCAAAGACTTGCTAGAACTGGATTCAAGATTTATGAGAACTAGATGTAACCAGGCCTCTCCCAGAGGTTTGGGAAGAACAGCTGGAGTCTGGCACTTTCCATCATGACAAGGACTATTAAAAACTAAGAGCTGAACTGCAAAAAGCAGGGGAAGGGGGCGGGGGGGTGGGGGGGAATGTTTAGGCTTAAAATGCAAAACAAGCGCCTGCAATATCCAGTCTGTCTGCACAGGGGCCAATTCTGACAGCAAACGCCTTTCGCAGCTGCCGAGACTCGGGCTTATTTTAGAAACCACTTTAGAAACAAGAGGTTAAAAGAAGAGAGGGAGGGAGGGGAGGGAAATTGGAGGCCGGGAGCTGTCTGTGTGCAATCCCGGGATGCAGAGCCCGGACTGGCGGAGCGGGTCACATCCTGCGCTGTCTGGAGGCCGTTCCGGCCGGGCCACCCCACCCAGGGCTGATGTAATGGCCCGGCCGGCTGTGTTTGTGGAGATCACCAAGGCGTGCGTGTGTCCGGCCATCCCAACTGCGTCCGGCCATCCCAAGCCAGGATGGCAAAGCTCCTCCACAGCAAAGAGGGAGGGGATGTCGGCTATGCAGGGAAATTTGAAGGCTCTGAGCTCCTGCTTCCACGCTGCGTATCTGATGCCTCAGGTTTTAGCTTTCATATTTTTCACATTCTGTGCTGGCTTTAGTGTGTGGGTCTGAGCTTTATATCAGGGGATGGTGAGCTCTCTGCACAGAGCAGGGAGACAAAACAATTCCTGCTCCAGCTGGGCACCAAGGACAAATGATCCAAATCTCAGGCCCAGGAGCACAAACACCATGGGCTGGAAAGAGAAAAACAAGCAGGATGGGACTGCATGGGCTAAAGCTGGAATTGGACAATTAACTCCAATATGCTAATGGACCAAAACTTACAAAAATGTGAGACCTCATGAGTGGTCGTGCATTTTGTGACCATTTTGGTTCATCTTGAGTATAACCCTGGCTGGGCTCTTGTGCTGCCCAAGGTGGATCCATGGAGGAGATCCTTTTAATAAATCCCTATTTTATTCTTTTGCTCCATCTAGTCTCTGTTCTAGGTCAGCCTTCTCAAGGCATCATATCCTTGGCATTCCCACCCAGTCCTTGCCTTCCATGCTCTCTGTCCCTGTAGGGCCATCTCAATGCACAACCTGTCCCCTGACCATGGACTGCCCAAGGGTCACCCCCAGCTGGGTTTGGGGGACTCACGGGCCTTCAGCTGCTCTCACCTGGCTGCAACCACAAGTAGGATGGGAGGGCTGGGTGTCACTTGTCACTGCTGGAAAACTTTGAGGAGACCACTGGTGTTATTTCTCCTGGGCAGGTGGTTTGTGCCTTCATTGATGGAAAGATGGGAGATGTGCCAGGACAGTCAGGCTGATTGTGATAATTATTCAGTTTTTAACCATGTGACTGTTTCAGACCTGAACTACCCAGTGGCTGAGGTTGTTGGTGTTGATTCAGAGGGGATCCCATGCTCCTAACTCCTACAGCTCTATGGGATGGCTCCATCCCAGGATGCCAGCAAACAAGGCAAGTTGGATTTACCTACACTTTTTATCTGCTTCTGGTCAAGGCTGCTCCACGCTGTTAAATAATATGTTTCCAATTCACAAGGGAAAGAAACAACCTCCCTTTACCTGCTTTGCTTGTCCTGCCTCACAGTTTTATCTGTGGACAAGATAAGGGGGTCTGTGCCTTCTTTTTGTCTGGGGATTTTGTCCCCCATTTCAATGGGAATTCTGACTAGGGAAAAACTAACCTTCATCCATTGGCTTTGCCTCATGCCAAATGGTGTTTCAAAGCTCTCTGTTAGTCCCAGACAGGAGCCATAAACACCCAAAATATTTCACAGGCTGACCTCAGCATCTGTCTGGGTGTCCACACCATGGGTGATGCATCCCTCTCTCTTGTCCTGCAGTACTAACTGAGGTCCCACACCATCTCCTTTTTCCTAAAACACAGGTACCATGAAGCCCTTGAAATTCTGGGGCTCCCGTTTAAGCAAAAATAAACAACCCATAAATCACCAACTCCCAGCACCATATTAAAAAATGGGGACAGCTGCACAGAACACACCCTTAAGCAGGGGCTGGATGGCAAAAGAAAGGGAATTGAGCCTTCAAGTGCCAAATAAATTAAAAAGCCAAATAAAACTGCCATTCTCTAATTAGCAGCAAGACTGGCTCCCAGCTGTCTTTGGGTGAAGCCAGGTTGCCTCGGGAATGTCTGGTGGATCTTTTGTGCACAAAGGCACCAATTTGACCCATCAAATGTCCAGACATGGTGGTGGCACAGGCCAGGCCTCCTCAGGGATGGCAGCATAGCTGCTTCTCATCAGGGAAATTATTTGGGATCCACATCTGGCAGCACAGCATAGTCCAAGACTAAGCTTCTCCTAAAATTAAGCTGAACTTGTTCCAGTAGCTCTACCCAGGAAGGGTATCTCTGGTGAAAACCACTTTCTTACCTTTCCAGGTGGAACTAATAAAAATTGAAAATATCAGTTTAAAAGTATAATTTCCATTTCCTGCCTTTGGCTGCTCCCATCAGATCTGTGCTGTCCCCAGAGACTGTGAGACTGTGACAGCATCTTCCAAAAGAGGAAGATAAAAATACACATATCCATATTTCTGAAGGAAACCTTTTCCTTTAAGAAATATCCCTGGTCTTGAAGATTCTGAAATATCACTTCAACACAGCTCTTCATAGGATGTAAAATAAGGCACAGGCTGGCAAACAGTGGGAACATAATTATGATGAACTTTCCCCTAAAAATGTTTGTTTCTGGTTGTTTTGGTTTTTTTATGTTCTTCTTTCTTAATGTTAAAAAATCAGCATCTTTCCTTCAATATTTCATTGTTTCTCAGCAACTGAACAGTTTTGATCACACACAGCTTGGCTAAGGAGATAGGAGGTGATTTGGCAAACGCGACATTCCAAAAAGGTGACCTTTTTCTGCTCCGGGTTTTCAGCTTGGGCAAATCTCTTGGGAAAACTCACAGCCAACACCAGCCCCAACTGCCCCATAAAGCTTCAACATACTGGCAACAACCTCCCATTAGAAACCTCGTATTTATTATTTCCCCTGCTCTTTGGGGCTGCCCTCTGTGTGAGATGGAGCAGAGAGAGGGTCTCCCAGAGCTCATAACATCTGCAGGAGGGTGGGCACAGGTGTGTTCCTGCTCCACACTTGTTCCTGCTCCCTGGGAGACACGACAGGCGGAATTTGGCCCCGTGGAATTTCGCAGGAGTGGGACGTTATGGTACCAGGACTGCAGGCTCACAGCCCTGCCAAGACACAATAAAAAAGAGCTGTTTCATGGTGGAGGAATATGAGGAGCACATGTTTGGTCAAGCTGGTGGGCAACGTTGTTCCTTCACCTCCCAAGGCTGGCTGGGCTCTGGAATGCCCATAAAAACACCCCCCACTTCCTCCCCTTGCTGCAGGGGCAACAGAAAACCTTGATTTCATCCCATGCAATTAAAACAAACGGTTGCCACATGTAAATATTTGTGTTGTTACCCATCTTGCTTCATCTGTGGGGCTCCAAAAAACAAACAGCAAAACACAGCCCTGGCCATTAGAGCAGGGCCTGGGATGTGCAGCAACCAAGCCAGCAAGGCCAGGAGGGCGAGGGGAGCCCAGGATGGGACTTTTGCTGGATTTTGGATCCATTCCAGCTCATGGAATGGTGCTGGTCCTGCCCTTGGGGGTGTCCTTGTGAGAATACCCTTTTCCCACAGCCTTCCCAGCTTCCCTGAGCATGATGTCAAAGGGACTGCCACGCACGTCCATGGAAAATTCATGCTCCAGAGGTGGAAAACCCATGTTTGGTCTCTGAAACATCCTCCCTGGTGATGTATCCAGAAGAGCCCTGGTCCTCAGCACGTGTCAGCCACCAGCATTGAGTAATGATCCCTGTGGGTCCCTTCCAGTTCAGGGGATTCTGTGATTCTCTACGGCACTCCTCTCGGCCAAGGACAAATCCCTCACCCCTCATCGGCACCAAATCATTTTAATCCAGTTTGCACCCACAGGATTGGATCCAAAAGGGGGAAAAACAGAGCTAAAACCAGCTCTGTGCAGGTTGCTTGTGCCTGTAACCTGTGTGACACCTATGCATGAGCTTGTGCATTATCCAGGTTTCGTTCAGCTCAGCACAAATATTACAAAATCAGGCTTTGCCATGTTTGTCTCCAGGGTTCTGCCTTCCGGCATTTAGGAGCAAGGTGGATAATTGTGCAGCATTTTTCCTTCCCTTGAGAAAAGACATGAAACCTGGATCGTTTCTGGCTTTCCTTGGTGTCTGTCCAAGCAGAAGTTCAAGCTCTCACAGCAATTTCTAAAATCCCCTTTCAGATAACACAGCAGCTGGGTTTCAAGGTTATTCTCAAGGGTGTAATAGCAGTATTTCTTTTTTACTGCAATACCATGATCTTGTGCATGAAGTTTCAAGAAGCTTTAGGACAACTTTAAAACTGGAAAGTGTTTTGTTGAAAAAAAAAAAAAAAAACTAAAAGAAAAAAGAATTCAAACCACCCTGTTAATTCCAGTCTGCTTTCTTTGTACTGTTTTGAATAAGTTAGAAAGCAAACTGGGAAAATTTAATTTACACCAGGGAAAAAAAAAGAATACTTCATTCAAGAGAAAAAGAAAATGTACACTGATACTGTTCCACTTCAACAATTATTTGTAGCATAGCCTATATATATGTATGGGGTATATATACACATATTTATATATATAAATGTTTTTCCCCTCGGGGTTTTCCTTTTAAAGATTTTTGCCTTTTCACATGTGAACTGTAAACAGACTGACAGATGGAATTCTTTTGTATAAACTGTTTCAGATACACTATTCTTCCATGCCTATGTCAGTTGTTTACAGTATCAAAAAGCCACAGATACGCCTAAAAGTAAGGAAAGTTGGAAATTCTGCCAAACATTTGGATACCATCCATCCTCAGAGGCTGTACCCTCAGTGCACCGGGTGGTGCTGAGGAACTTCTCACTTAGAGGCTTCTCCTCATGATGTGTGTCAGCAGGAGGTTGGGGATCTTCAAAGCAAGGGCTGGGGAGGGAAGAGAGGGGCACTTTTGTGGGCCCCCACATTTGCTGCTGCCAACGTCTGCACTTGTTAATGAGCATCTAATGGGCTGGTGGCTGCTGGGCTGGTGCTGGGAACATCTGGAGCTCTCCATGTGGGTGGTGCATGGTCCCCATGGCACTTTCTCCTTCTTCTTCTTCTTTTTTTTATTTCTAATGTGTTTTCCCTCCTTGTTTTCGTGCCCTGAGTGCCAGGTGAAGAGTCTGACCAGCGTAGCCAGCACGGAGTGGTACTCAGGGCTCTCCATGGCTCTGTGTGAGTTTTTATCAGCCTAGTTTGGGCATTTGAAGTGTGAAAAAAAGCCCGGAGGCTTTGGACACTCATTCCAAGTAGTCTTCTTCCTGATTTAAGCTTCCTCAGCCAGCAAAATTCCGAATGCTGTCTCAGGAACAGCTGTTCTGGGTGCTCCCCTGCCCCATGAAAAAGCCACGTAGACAAAACTTTTGTTTTCTGTGAACTCCATCTCTGGAATTTACGCTTCACCTGTGTGGTCTTTAGGCATTGAAAACTTCTCCAAATCTTTTGTGCTGCTTTTTTTTCTCCCCAGACTATGCCACATGGAAGAAGGGAAATGGCCACACGTCCCCATCACCACCAGAGCCTGGGCTGTCATGCACCAGGGTTAAACACCCTGGAAAAGTCCAGTCATGGCCCATCAGGAAAACCACTGTGCCTTCAGGTCTGAGGGACTGGGAGACCCTGAAAAGTCCTATCAGCTTTCAAATCCTCTCCCAAAACTATAAAAAAGGAGGCCCCATGACACAGAGGAAGGTTCTGTGAGAGTTTGAGTTTAGGGTAATTAGAGAAAAGGGCCTCTGGATGCCAGCATGTACAACTTGTCCCCATAAAGCTCCCCAGGGACTGTCTCAGGGGCTGACCCCCTTCCTTCCCAGCAGATGTGGTTTGGCAAAGATTTGGGGTTTGTTCACCAGGACATTTATTCATCCAAATTTGGAGCTCAAAAAGGTACCAGCACTAAACACTTTGAGAAAGATCTTCACAAAAAACTAACAACAACCAAACCAAAGAAAACAGCTTCCAACTGGCCAGCACACCCCACTCCCATGTTTGCCATCAGAAGTTGTTCTACATCAAGTCAATCCCATAATCTCCACTGGATCGAGATCACTCAGGAGTTTGTCTGCACGAACACCAGAGATGCTCTGGCTGGGGAGTTTGGATACAGCTCTGTCCTTTTCCTGGCTGGAATGCCAAAGCTTGTGGGCACCAGCACAGACTGTCAGCTCAGCAGCTGCCCAGGCATGGCTGGATGTGGAGTTTGGTCTGCCTGGACAGCCAGGAAACCTGCCCTCATTTACTGTAAATGCTTCACAGGCCCGTAACTTTCTGAAAGCTACTTCATGTCACCTTATCCATACAGAGCCACGTTTCCACATTCCCAATGGGAGTAACACATGGCTGTGGTGGAGATGTGGTGGCAGGCAATAAGGATGGGATCAAGAAATGCATGGAAAATTCAAGAACAGACCTAAGAAGTTGCTGTTTAGGCCTCCATCCTACAAGGAACAAAGTGTCTCCAGGCTCCCTCTGTACCACAAATGCTTCAGCTCTGGCTCACCCTTTGCAAAGCCTGGATCTACCCTCCTTTTCCATTCCTCAGCTGGGAATCCACCTGACCTGTCTCAAAGATTGTCACCTGTGGACTGTAAACAGGATGGTTGCATGCATCCCAAAGCATTCCTAGATCACTGCTGTGCCACCTTGGTAAGAGAAACTGGGCAAGGCTGACTGCAAACAGGGGAACTCAGAGGATGGGAAGGGAGAAAAGGAAGCTCAGTAAGCAGTTGGGAAAACATATATTAATGAATCTGTGTTTTTCTGGAATATGGAGGAGAGATATGACTGTGCCAAGAGCAAGTTGGACTCTGGAGCCGAGCAAGGACCTCATAAGGTTGTCCCTTAAAGCCTTGAACCCACACTGCCACAGGTTGCCCAGAGAAGCTATGGTTGCCTTATTCCTGGAAGTGTCCAAGGCCAAGTTGGACGGGGCTTGGAGCACCTGGAAGAGTGGAGGGTGTCCCTGCCCATGTCAGGGGGTTGGAATGAGATGATCTTTAAGGTCCCTTCCAACACAAACCATTCATTGTGCACACCCTGTGAGACTGAAGTGTTCCTTTGCAATGCTGTGCAGAGTGTTTGAACCTTTGGCACGTGCCATTTGCAGGTGGCCACACCAGCAGGTCCTGTCCCCTCCTCCTCTGCTCGCTGCTGGTGCTGCTGTGAAGCAGAGAGCTCAGAGAACATGCACACCCCAGCATCCTCCCAGAATACAGCAGGGATGAGAGGGATGGACCCGGGATGAGAGGGGAAGGATGAGGCCATTGCAGAAACTCCAGTTGTACAAACAACCCCTTTGGAAGCTGTAGCTCTGAGATGGAGAACACCAACGTGAGGGTGCGTGACACTTCTCCAGCTCCCCCTGCAGCACTCAGCTCCTTTTCCAGGCCAGCACAGGCTCCTCTGGTTCCAGGGGAGTCGGGCTGCTCTCCTCTGAGCCTTCTCTGAGCCTGGAGCTGCTGTTCCTGAGGTCTGTGTAGCCATGGTGAGCTCTGTGCTCATGTAAACATTGCACAACCATGAGCCCCCGCTGTCTGAGGGCAGCAGAAGCACCACTGGGCTCCTCCTCTTTGGATTGCTCTTCTTGGTGGGAGGGCAGCGCTTTGTGGAGTCATGGCAGCAACCTCCAGAGCTGCCAGTGAGCCCACGGCACACTCTAAATTATGCTCACATTGCTGAGAGGATGGGTCACATTTTTGGGAATCCGCCCTGACCTCCTCTGGTGATGCTCTGGCTTCCTAAGGATGGAGACATGGAACAAATTCTTGCCCAGACTTGAGGAACTTTATGACACTGGGTGATGAAAAAGCTCTTGAATGCAAATGGGGCCTTGCCTGGTGGACACCCCTCCAGGAAGTGGGATGGGGACAAGGCCATGGTGTGAGCAGCACATCCTGGGGGAAATGGGGCACAAAGCTGGAGGAGAAAGCACTCTGGATCTCCCCCATCACTTCTGCAGCTCTGCCTCATGGGGACAGCAGGACCCTCTCCAGAACAAATCTTTGCTGTGCTCCTTGCCTGGGGGTCAACAGGGTTGGCAGGTGAGACCACAGCCTAGTCTGTGATGGGGAGAAACCTGTGGACATGTTTTCTACACAAACCCACCTCCTCTGCTTGGAGAAAGGTGCAATCCTGTCCTGTAGCTGAATTTAAGACAGACTGGCTGATGGTCCCTGAACTGTTTTGCCACCTGCAGGTACCAAGTTATGAATTTGCGCACTGGAGTGTTCTTTGGGATTTCAGATTTAGAAATGCAGGAAGAAAAGATTGCACGTGGGCAGCTTTAGCCCTTCCCAAGGACCTGCTGGCTGAGCTGGTGGGAAACCTCAGCTTCTCAAATGAGATAAAGCAAGGTGAAAACCACTTGATTTGTCCATCTCCATCCCCAGCAGCTCCTGGGAGGAGAGTGGGAGCTGCAGGAAGGGCTGGCTGGGTCGAGAGGGGCAGAGCATGGTGCTAATGGACAAATCCTTCCCACAGGCTGGGGTTGGGCCACACTGGGCATTCCAGACCTGGCACAGCTCTGGAGGTGGTGGAACAGCACGAGACACCCTGTGAGGCTCTGCCAGTGCAGGGCTGGGAGTGCTCTGTGTGAAACAGGAGCACGATGCACAGACCTTCCACGCCTATTGGAAACAGATTTTTCCCTGACACACAAGCGCAGAAGATTCCTCTGGAATGAGAGCCCTGACCAAGGCTGGGTGGCAGAGAAGGGTTTCCAGCTCCTTGCAGAGAGGAAGGAAATCCGCCCGTGGGACAGACGATATTGTCTTTTGTTTGACTCTGCAATGCTGATTAATGAATGCTTTTTTGATTTCACAAGAATTTCTGGGGTTTGTAAACTTTCTTCAGAGTTTTTTTTCTGGGAAGAATGGAAACCGTGCTCGGGGTTCTCCTTCTGCAAACAAACCACTCAACATTTTCATTGAAATCAAAATTTTCCATGCATAGTAATGGGAATTTCTCAACCAGTGTCATAAACATGGAAGGCACTGCATTATGATCTAGATAAAATCTGTGTTTCAACAGGAAGAACTCAGGTCAGGGCCCTCTTCTGATGGACCTTGTGTAGCAAGACACAACCTTGCTCTAAGGACTTCAGAAAAGAAAAGACAAAGGGCAAGAGAAAAAAGAAAAATACTAAAAATACGCTTTAACAGATGGGGCACTGAGGTGGCAAAAGATGAAGTGATTTGTTTGACGTCAGGATCATGGGAACATTAAGCCAAAAAGAGGAACTAAATCCATCCCTCTTGGAAGGCTCAGTACATGTCTTTAACCACAAACCACCCTTTCCCTGTGGTGTTACTGACTTCTGGCCGAATCTTTGCTCTTCACTTGGGGATGGCACTTGGTGCAGGATTATTTGCTGAGGATCAGGCCCCTTATTGGAGTGGGCTTTGGCTGGTTCATCCACTTCATCCCCTGGCACGTGGGCATAATGCATGATACATTCTTTTCCTATCAATCCCTCCTGGAGACACCCAGAGTCCTGATGAAATATTTCTCTATGTCAGTGTAGGCAATGTTGGCAGAGATCTTAGGCTTGGCCACTGACACAGTAATAATAATAATAATAATAATATGAATGATAAAAACAACAGTTTTTATCATACCTGGATCTCAGGGGCTTTCCTTGGACGCCTGGAACCTGCACCCAGGATTGGACAGATCCTGCAATGGATCAGAGCATCCCTGGCAGTGCCACCTCTGCAGAGACAGAAAGAGAACAAGGAGTTTATCCATCATCTGGTAGCTGGGGAAGACATTTGGGCTTGGTTTCCTCCCACCTGGCATGCTGCTGGAACACTGGCAGCACTCCTTTGACCATAATGGAAAACATGCCCAACACACAGCCAAAATCTGGAGATTTCCCCTCACTTTGCTTCCGGTGGCAGCACAAATCCCAGGATGGCCAAGGGAGCTGACCCTGCTCTTTGTCCTCCTGTGTTTCTTCCAGCTGCTGGACAAGGTCAGAGGTCAAATGCACGGCCTGGTGATGGGGACAAGCCCCTTGCTGTGACCCCAGGAAGAAGGGACACTTCTGGGAGGGACGGGCTTGGGAGGCAGGGTGGCAGTGGGGCACTTTGCCGAGCCCTGCTGGGCCTGGCGTGCGGAGCCGGCTGGGATTAGGGCTGGAACTCGCAGCATTTGGGCCATTGTGCAATGCTGGGCAGCTGGAGGGTTTCACTTTTCAGAGGGGAAAAGAAAATATGAAAAACTAGAACCAGAAAACTCTTTTCTTCCCTCCTTTTTTTTTTTTTTTTTTTTTTTTTTTGGACCTATCCAGAGCTTTCCACAATGCTGGTGATTTAAACCAGGCCTGGAATATGAATGCAACTCTAATATTTCTACCTTCCTGAGTTACATTGATGAGTCAAGGAGCTGGCTGAGGCTGAAATGCAGCAATGTATATGCACAGGCTATGGATGAAACCTCCTCTTGCATGGACACCTTGTCATCCAGGGCTGGATCCAGGAGGTTAATCATGTTCTGTCCTTCGTGGGAAAGAGAATATGAATTTAATTTAAAATCTAGACATGCCTTCAGCTCTGGAACAGAGAACACAAAGCTAATTTCACCAACAGGCAGAGGGAGATGGAAGCGGGGCACATCCTGAGCTCTGCATCCTGGCTGAGTCTGGCCTGGGAGCTGAATTTTGGGACACTTGAGCCCATGGGTGTAAGGAAGCAGGGCCATTTTCGGGGGAGGAACGAGGGGCTGAGAAGGGAGCAGGTGCCTGGCGTGCAGGTGAAGCACTCGAGTGCCAGCATCCCTCACTGTCTGGACTTGGAGGCAGCAGCAGGGAGAGCTGCAGGTGACTCTTCACAGGGACAAGGGGACAGAGGTGGCCTCAGTGTCAAACCAAAGCAGGGAGCGGAGGAGTCCCAAAGCCAAACGCCTGCCTGATGCTGGGAGCAGGAACTGGGCTTTGCTCTCTGCAGCCCAGCCAGAAACCCTTAAAACGGCCTCCTCTCCCTTTTCATCCCTCATCCACATCCTCAGCCTTCTCACAGCCTCCCCCCCTCCATCCCCCATGCCAAATAAATCTCCTTAGAGTTTAAATAAATGCC
This sequence comes from Vidua chalybeata, assembly GCF_026979565.1. NCBI lineage: Eukaryota > Metazoa > Chordata > Aves > Passeriformes > Viduidae > Vidua > Vidua chalybeata. The sequence continues at coordinate 2,918,258 of NC_071535.1, read as the reverse complement.
GTAGTGTCCTAAAAGTCTTGCAGCCTTGGAGAAGGGAAAAAAAAAAAAAAAAAAAAAAAAAAGAAAGAAAAGGTATTAAACCTGAAAGAGAAATAGTAGATGTGCACCTTCTTCCCTTTGGTCTCTCTGAAGGCTATTAAGTGATGCAGGGTGACTGTGGACAGGTACATGCAAATAATAGGATCAAGGCAGCAGTACAAAGGTTTGTCTCCCAATCTTAATGCAGGTGTGGGAGACACAAACCAGGTGGCTAAAAGGCTCCTTTGTTTGAAGCTGTCAGGAGGAGAAGCTGATAATCTCATGCCTCATCCCTAAACTCTCTTTCAGCCGTGTCAAGGCATCTCCTCACATCAGGAAGTCTGCAATGACATGGCTATGTGCTAAGCTCAGTTAATGTGGTCCGAGGTTTAAACACTTCAGGTTAAAAGTGGATAATTGGTGGTAGTGGATTTTAAAAGCTCACACAGGTGCCTTTGAAAAGAGGTCAGGAGTCAAGTGCATCTCTCCTATGAGAAATGGTGAGCCTTTCCTAAGGAGATCAAAATTCTTCCACGGAGAGCCCCAGGGCCTTGTAGGAACTGTTATTAATTTAGTCCTGTATGTTCCAAATAATGGAAAAACGATACCACATGTGTACAACGCCAGGGAACCGGGGCACGTTCTCTCTGGGTAGATAAACTTTCACCTGGCACTGCTGCATTGTTAATTAAGTAATCCCCTCTCAGCCCAAGCAGGAGCAGCACGGGAGCTGCCATCCCTGGGGGCTCTTGCCAGGTGAAGGTGGGGATAGCACGACCTCAGCTGGGATGGTGCCCTTGGGGGTGAGGACAGAGCCCGGCAAGCGCCTCCCCGGGGGGTTGTGATGCCTCCCACCCTAAAATCCCAGGTTTTACAAGGAATTTGGGCACCCTGGCCGCAGTTCTGCTCGCAAAGCCTCCCCCGCAGGTACCCAAGCAAAGCGCACCTTTAAAAGACAACTGCGCTCCCCTGGCGCGGTGCTATTTTCTCAAATTGTGCTTAATGAAGGCAAAGCTGGAGGAAATTAACATCCAATTATTTTCTTAGGGTGGATTTCTTTGTGCCGGCCGCGGGACACGGACCTGCCCAAACACGCAGCACATGAAAGCGGCTCCTGCCCGCGGCAGGATCGGGTTGCAAAGGCACCGAGCTCTCCCCGGAGGAGCCCTGCACCTGCCCGGAGTTTAACAGGGATGGGAGTGGGGAAAACACAGCGGATCAGGGCCAGGAGAAGCTGGTTTTCCCTCCTCTTCACCATGTGTTCGAGTTCGCGGTCTGAGCATCCAAGATGACAAGCGCCAATAAAGGAAACAGCATCGTTATCACCCGAATTTGCATTAAAAGTGAGGTTTGGTTTCTGTTTGAGAGTGGTGGCTGTTACCAGCTCCTAATTCCGCTGCCTCAGACACCTCCAATTTCACAGTGCCAGCAGCTCCTTTGACTTTGGGACCTTATTCTTTGCCATTTTGGGGGAGTGCAGCCCAAATACACCCAGAGGTGTCACGTGAGAAGAAGCTTATTCCAACTGCGAGAGAACACAAAGAATTTGCTCCTTGAAAATATTCAGATGAATTTGTTGATGTATTCTGAATGGGTTGATAGAGCATTTTTTGTGATAAGGCACCTCCCAGTCCTGCTGGCTGGATTCTTTGTAAGCAGGTGCTCATTTTGCCAATTGCTCAAGTAAAATAGCTGTTTCTGTCCTCTTTATATTTTTTTTTTCTCTGTTTGTGACTGGGGACAATTTGGGAAAGATTTCCACTGGTGAAAGCATGTTATGTATTTATTGTTATTATTATTATTCTTTGCTATAAATTTATTTGTGTGAAAGTAGCAAGTCAGAGTGGCACAAAGCAAAAATATGGTCCCTGCTCCAAAAGCTTTAAATTATCCCAGCTCCCCAAACATTGAATGGTGGCTCAGAGTTCATCCATTTCTTTCCAATTTTATATGGCAGAGAAACTGAACATTGTAGGGGGAAAAAAATACCAACAAATGAAGCCTTGACCTTTGTTGCACAGTCCATGGGAATTATGCAAACATTTCTTTTGGATTTCTTTTTTTTTTTTACCAGAGAAGCAATGAAACCAATGCTTTAATAGAGTGGTTTGGTTTGGAAGAGATATTAAGGATAATCTTATTTCAACTCCCTGCCATGGGCAGGGACACCTTCCATTATCCCACATTGCTCCAAGCTCCATCCAATCTGGCCTGGAATATTCCAGAGATGAGGCAGCCACAGCTTCTCTGGGCAACCTGTGCCAGGGCCTCAGCACCCTCACAGACAAGAATTCCATCCCAATATCCCATCTATCCCTGCCCTCTGGCAGTGGGAAGCCATTCCCCTCTCAGCCTGTCACTCCAGGCCCTTGTCTAAAGTCCCTCTTCCAGCTCTCTTCTAAAATGTTTCACTTTCGACAAAACGATCTTTCCTGAAAGGAACAAATATCTCATTCAAAGACATCTCCCAAGCTCTGGTTGTAAGGAAGTTAAGAACATCACTTTCCCTTTTTTTATTAATATTGTTTGTTGGTGAAATGGCTTAATGGCTGCAGGGTCAGTTGACAGATAGGAGGTAACATTGTTCTTCCCCTCCGGCGAATGTAGTGTTTGGCATGACTTCAAAATAACCCTATTGTTTGTCATCTTCTCAAAATACACTATAAAACCCCTGTTAAAAGGGAAGATAACGTTTTCTAAGCATAAGTCAAGTGCCGGGTTGCCTTTTTTTAAAGCTGCTTGATGAGAATTAATGGTGTTGGATCTCCTGTTTTAAACACATTTGGCCAGGTTTTCTGGAGGCACCTAATTTATCTTGAGGCTCTTTCATCTATTATCTAACTGTGAGCTTGTTCGTAGCTCATCAGCCATCCTGGTTTTGACAGGGGGCCTTGTGATGAGCAGCCAACAGCGCAGAGTGTCGGGGCCGGGCGTATCTCTGGCAGGAAGGTGATGGGAAAAGCCTAACCTTCTGCCACTCCTCCCAGCACTCACCAAACCCAAAAATAGAGTCTTGGATCGCCACACAAAGCCCCTCAGAGTGGTTCCTGCATCCCAGTGTTGAAGCAGATCCTGCTGGATCAGGTCCATTTAATGGGGAAGTGGTACTGTCAACCCCTTGGGAGAGCTTGAGGTGGTGTTTGGAGAAATGCCCCTTGTTGAGGGGACAGTCTGTGACAGAGAATTGCTTTGGCCAAGGTATAGTGTCCATGGAGCCATCAGGAAAGAGGAGAAAGCAGCAGAAATTTTGGAAAAAAGAAACCCTAAAACCTTATCTAAAAATGGTGGGAAATAAAGAGCTTATGTAAAAGAGCAATTTTTCCACAGTTCCCAAGCAGGAATTATCTGCTACATGATTCAGGACCATCGCAGATGTGTAGATTTTGGGCGTGAACTCCCAAGCCCATTCTGGAACCAGCCAGAGGAGATTTGCAAAAAGGAGGAACGTCGCCTTTCCTTTTTTTTGTGCTTTCAGCATCGATGTACGCGAGCGCTCGGAGCGGCAGCTACGGAGCTGCTGGAGTTTGTCACCATAACACTGCCTGTTTATGCTTTGTGGGGATGAAAGAACAGCTTTCTTCAATTAGGCTTTGTACTTCAGCTGGCAGGCGGGTGCCGATTGTCTCAAACTCCACCTCTCGGCCCGGCCTGGCCCGCGGAGCCGGCGCAGGCCGCGCCCGGCCCCGCTGCCGATCAGATCTGCTGGCCACGGGCAAAGTGGGAGAAATCCCACTGGGAACAGCAGCCACGTGCACTCAGGCGGGCTCACTACTCGGACCTGCTGGAATTTTCACACTGTAGGATCACAGAATGGGTTGGAAGGGAGCTTTAAAGGCCTTCTCATCCACAAAGAGCAGGGACTTCTTCCACTAGGCCAAGTTCCTCAGAGCCCCATCCAGCCTGATACTGAATGTTTTGTTTCCAGTGATGGGGCATCCACTGCCCCTCTTTGCCAGGGCCTCACCACCCTCATTGCATAAATTTTCTTCTTCATACCTATCTGATTCTCCCCTCTTTCAGTTTAAAACCATTCCCCCTCACTCTACCCTTTCTGGATGCTTTTCCTCTTCACTCCCTGCTCCATGCACCTGCAAGTAGCTGGCATAGCACGGAGAATCCTGCTGGTTCCTAAAGAAGAGTTCAACCTCATTTCAAAGCATTTTAAAGTGGTGGTGCAGGGACAGCAGACTCTTTCCGTTGACTCGGGCAAGTTTTGAGTAGGTTGCCTGGATACCTGGCTATGGAACACAGCATGTGTGAGCAGCCAATGGATATCTCGTTAATAAGAAACAGGGCATGGGGAGGGAGCTGCCTCAGTGCCAGTGTGGATTTATAAGGCACTGACTGCTCTGTGTCAGGCAGATTTGCAGATTGGGGGAATTTGGAGGGGGTTTATGGCTCGCCGGAAGCTGATAGCAAAGCCGTGGCAAAAAGTCAAAATGCACCACCCATGGCAGCCCTTCGTGGGGAAAACTGACTTACAAAATAGGATCTAGAGAGTGCTGTGATGTTGCCTCAGAGCTCCTGAAGGATGAAATGCACTTCCTGAGTTAAGACATGAGAGAGAATGAAGTATGTGGAGACCCTGAGATGAATGAATGATGATTTATAACACTTAAAATCAAATATACATCTTGACACTCAAGCAAGTTCACATAAGATGCCAACAGCTCTCTGCTATTTGTCATCTCTGTTATTTGTCATCTGTCCTTTCCTGCTTGAATCTTTTACCACAATCTCCCTACAAAAGGACGGATCACAGAGAATGTCCACCTGTCCTACCCCCTGCCAGGGGCCAGCCCTGCAGTGTGACCCTGGGCTGTCACACAGCTGAAATTCCTCTGCTGAAGCCAAAACTGATCGTGGTGGCTTTTTGCATGTGCCGAACAGAGATTCACCGACGGAGAAAGATGAATATGGATTTTTGCACGTGTCCTATGCTGACCCTCTTTGCAGGATTCTGCTGGGGTCTGGGGTGGCTGAGTAGTGAGCAGTGTTGGGGCATGAGGAGGCAGCAAAATCGTGACCCAGGAGAGGAGCTCTACTTCTTCATGGTGCTTGGAGCTTAACTGTAAATCCTCTCCCTGAGAATAAACACAAGCACCAGTGATGTGAGACCCTGCTCAGCCTCGGGAAAAAGAATTGCTCTTCATGCTCTGAACTCAGACTCTGATTATTCATTTATTTCCTTTCGGGCTCAAAATATTTCTCAACAGTAATCGAGGGAGAAACAATGGCCCATTCACGGGGGCACTGAGCTCTCCCTTGTCCCAGGTCCAAGCGGGCATTGCTACTGAGAACTGCACTGACCCGGCGCTTGGCAGACCCAGGTGCAACATCCTTCTCCCCTGGGGATTTCCAGCCTAACCCTGAGCCAGGTAATTGGGCAGCTAAATCCCTTTAAAAGTCTGGGCCCTTTCCTCAGCTCCTTCGCTGTAATTCCTCTTCTCACAGGTGGGTTGTGAGATTAAACACATGAAAGACTCGGAGGCACCAAATGCCGCGGTGATGAGACCCATCTGACAGAGAGATCAGCTAAACCCAGGGCAGCCGAGCTGGAAAATGCCTTAGATTTTTCTCCCCGACAGCAGGATGGCCTTGTGGATAATTGATTTCCCCCTCGGAAGGCTTGAAGTATATTTTTAGGGAACGCAAACATTTTTATTTTCACTGCCTATTTTTCTTTCCTCCTCAATAAATGGCTTTTCCTACACACGGGCTGGCCAGCTGCTCTGAAAATTCAAGGGGAAAAAAAACCTCATTAACTTTCCCAAAGCCTTAATTGTCCCATTTATTTCAGGGCAGTAGGAAAGCCCATCTTTCAGTGGCTCCCTCGCCCTGCTAACAACTCACCGTAATCCTTTCCATAATCCCCAGGAATGCCGATCGCTCCGGCAGAGTTTGATTCTCCTTGCTGATGAATTGCAGGGTATTTTATATCCTCTTGTCACAACCCCCTTCTCCTGCCTTTGCTCTTTCAGCAAGGAAAGTCACTTTTATGTTACCCATCTGAGCTTCCCCCACCATCAGAGGCTTTTTTTTTTCCTCTTAGGTACACAAAAGCAAATGTTCTGGGAGCTCTTTAAAATACCTAAGCAACTGGTAGTAAATGAGTAATTTCCTGTTGTTCTAACCTCTTTTTTTTCAGCCCAGTAGTTATCTTAGCTTGGCACGTCAAGATAGTTGCATGATCTTCAGTGTTTGTGTGGATAAACATTATCTCAGCTCATTCCTGAGCTGATCAAACTGATTTTATAAACAGCCTTTGGTAGTGGAAAAGGACTGGTTTTTTGGTGTTTGTTTTTTTTTTTTCCTTTTTTCTTTTTTTATTTTTCATTTATTCCAGGAGTTTGGTGGATGCTGGCATGCAGGAAAACTACAGTATGTGTGTTTGCATTGCAGAAAGTGCAAATCTGTCCATTTGAATCTTTTTTGAGTGAGCACAGTGGGCAAACGAGGTGGTTTTGGAATGATCTCATCCCAGGATCCCAGCAGAAAACAGCCCGTGTACATAGCAGAGTCTGGAATGTGAGCAGGACCTCATTCATAAACTTCCTTACCGTTTCTTTACACTCAAAGGCAGGAATAAAAAGCAGCCAAAACAAGCAGAAATGGTGTTCCAGAGTTAACCAAATGGGAAAATATATAGATGCACTTTTAAATTTTATTGTATTCTTGAATTGGGATATTTTTCACCATCTGCAGGAGGCTAACTGTGGTGATACATTCATTCTTTCTCTTGGATCAGTCTGGAAACTTTATTAAGCTTTTTTCTTTTCTCTGTTCTAAACCTACTTTTTAGTGATAGCACCTCCGTTTTCTACCACCTGCCCTGTTTCAGTGAAAATACAGAGCTTGAAAAATGTGTTACAAGGGGTGCGGAGCTCAGAGGCCTAAACTCAGTTACAGAAGGTTTTTAATTAAAGCTGTTAAATAGCAAGGGGAGAAAAACAATTAAATTTTGTACTTTTTACGAATAAAAACGCCTTAGGTCTTCATCTTCCAAAGCAGGGAGGCAGTGAGCAGCAGGTATGTACAGGTGAGGTCATCCTGCTGTGCTGGAGTGAAGATGAAATCAATTCAGGCTGTGAAATCTGGCTGGGAGGCTCCTGTTCTGTCCACCTGGCTCCCTGGTGGCATTGGCCAGGGGTCACCAAACAAGGCACAGGCAAATCTGGGCTCCTCAGGCATTTCCCTGGTGAAATACAGTATTTTTTAAGGCACATTTGGAGCTTCAGCCAGATGTGAGCTCCACCATGCTAAGCAACATTTTCACTGCTTTTAAGTCCTTTTTGTCAGCTTGGCAGTAAAAATTGGGCTGGATGATTATTGCAGCCACTGGAAGAATTTTTCTGTGGTCTAATATAAGTGCAACCAAGGAACTCTGGCGTGTGCCTCCAGCAAGTTGGATTTCCAAGTGGTCTTACTTTTCAGTGCTGGACACTCCCGGGAGGAACTGAGTTTCCAAGAGAAGATGACAGTGGGTGTATTCAGTCCAACACAGCTGTAGGTACGGTACAAACATGCAATTAGAGACAGTTCCTGCCCCGGAGAGCTTGGAGTCTAAATAGACAAACAGATCATCTCCAGATGGTAGGGGCTGAGGGTGAGTTGGTGGGAGAGCGAGTGAGTGCGTGGCACTTCTGCTGCTGGATGCACACAGATGGTCAAAAGGCAGGGGAGAGAGAAGAGCCTCAGGCCTTGCACAGGGAGCAGGGAGCTCGGGTTTCCTGCAGAAAGCCTGCAGGGGTGGGGCTGATGATGATGGCTGTGGGGCTGGTTACTGCAAGGGATGGGGAGAGCCGGAGGAGGGAAGAGCAGGGAGAAGGAAGGAAGGAAGGAAGGAAGTCCATTTATAGCAGCTTCCTCTGAAACGCAGGGGGGCTGCCAATGCGTGTCGATGCCTGGTGGTGAAGAATGGATGTGATTTAACTTTATTAGACACTCGGGAATTTCCTGTGGAAAGGAGGATTGATGGAGAGGGCACTGATTTTGGCCAATCTGTAAATGAAGAGCGCACTGGTGAAGAGCTTTTCCACCTCTCACCATTGCCAGCCTGGAGAGGGGGACTCCTGTCCCAAGACCAGGTTGCAGACGGGGTGCCAGAGGATCACAGGAGCAGAAACCCTCCAAAGGGAACTACAGGCAGCCATGTCTGGCTCAGAAAGTCCCTGATCTGCAAATATTTGGGAGCTGAATAGGTTCAGCCTGGTGTAGAGAGAGGTGTCCCTGCCCATGGCAGGGAGGGATGACCTTTAAGCTCCCTTCCAACCCTTAACATTCTCCAATTCTTCGGGGAGGTTGTACAATTCTCATACTCTTCCCCAGGCCTGTAGAGGCTTTGGTCACTTCCAGAGGGAGGATATTTGATGGCATGACCCAAAGGTTTGCTCCTGAAGTCCTGCTCCCTGTCATTTCCCTGCCTCGGTCACCTCAGCCTCCTTTTGGAGGGAATGCAGCCGAAGTACAGAAACCACCGGTTGCCCGGGAAAACATCTGAGGATTTATTTCATACCACAAGCACTGTAGGTGGCTGTAAGGCTTGGGAGGATGTAGATGAGAAGGATTTGTGGGGAAGTATTGAACGGTGGCCAGAACAATAAAATCTAAGAAGAGAGAGGCACCTCTCCAAGTAGGGCTTCACCAGAGTGGGACAAGGAGCAAAGCATCCACCAGGCATCAAATGGCACATGGCTCTGTGCTGATTCCAAGAGTTCACCACCAAACATGGGAAAACTCTCGTATTTAACTTGGCAAGAGGTGAGCTGATTTAACTGGTATAGCAGAGATGTAGTTGTGCAGAATAAATCAATAGGCCACAAATTACACAGGAAATTTGGGTCTGGCGCTCAGGGTCGAGGAAGGTGGGAAGATGAAGGAAGTAAAACCTGATACCTTTTTAAATATTGCTTCAGGGTAGAGATGACCTTGCTGTAATTCTTTCAAATTCCCTATAAAAGGGGCAGGAATGCATGGCAAGCCACCCTTCTCCAACAGGTATCTGGTGACACAGAGAGCAAAACTGGAGCAGGCAGGATGAAAGACACGGCAGTAATCACAGTCCTTTGGATTAAAAGGAAATTATACCAAGGTAGGATGATTTGGATATGATGAACCCATCTAGGCAATCACCTGCCCTTCATATGGGCTAAATTTCTAGGGGAAATATTAACTGGATGAGGGTTCTGACAAGCTGTGACTGGAGTGAGTGAGACCATCAATGGTTTCATCTGACAAAGTGACTGGCTCAACTTGTGCCATGTCAAAGTTCTGCACGTACTTGGCTGCTCCCAGGAAAGCTTTGGTCTTCTAAAAATAGCAGCTTTACCTGTTTCACACTCACTGTCTTCAGATTCTTGTAACTTGAACTTTTTAACCTAAAAAGAAATAATCATGATCCACTGAGTACCATTGTGCAAATCAGAGATTGTAAGGCCAGTAAGGACAAAATGAATGTGTAAAGGATCTCCTTTGAAAAGACATTCAGCGTCAAATCAAAACTCTGCATAGCTGAAAATATGTCACTTTAGGCAAATGGAAAAAATACACACCTGGTTTCTGGTCAGAAATTTGTTTAGTTGCATTTTCCAGCAAATTAATCTTCTTTTTTGTTTATGTTTATTTGTTTTTCTTCTAATGCATTTAGCTTTCCATCTACCCTACAACCCTATTCCATCTAGTCTAGACTGAATTTCCAACTGCCTTGTGATTTGATTAAGTTGAGCTAATTCTCATCAGATGATTTGAAAACAACCCGATACAGCTTCTTCAGATACCTTGGCAAGCTGATCCCTACCTACTTGCAATTGCCTGGGATCACTTCTGATAATTCAGATCATCTGTGATGCCTTTAGGGCCTGATCCAAATTCTGCTAAACCAGCACAGAGGTTTGCCCTGGTCTAATAGGCTTTGGACCAGCCTCCAGCCTCTCCAAAGCAGCAGGTCATATATCTGACTGAAGGTAAAATGTTTGGCTAAGTGCCTACAAAATGCATTGTAATACAAGCTGGGGATAATCAGAAGACAAATTTTGTGTATGTGCAAAGTATTAGTGCCCTTAATGATAAAATGCTCGTGCTTGACATAATTTTTGGAAGAGGCTCGGAAACGGCAGGCTTGAGCTGCTTTCCACATGGGAATACCTTGCAGGCAGTAAAGAGCAGATGGAAAAGATCAGCATGGAGGGAATGAAGTGCTCTTCATGCTGCAAACCCCAGGATCCGTGGATGTGAGCTACTGACACTTTGTTATGAGCTGTTTGCCCTAAACAGGCATCTTCCCAGCCCTGGAAAAGCTTTCCTGACAGGGACAGGCCATGCTCATTGTCAGCTGAACCTGTTTAGGGAATGTCTCTGGGCAATCTGCTGGTTCTCACTCAGGGGATTCTTCATTCCCTTTGCTCCCTGAAAACCAGAGAGCCGTGTGGTCCCTTCCCCTGCAGCAGGACACAGCTGATGTCTCAGGGTCATCATTCCCTCACCACCTCTGGCAAGATCATGGGCAGGCACCTGAGCACAGGGGGAGAGGAATGGTTTTTGTGTCCCTGCAGTCTGCCCAGCTCTGTCACACCTCAGAAACTCACATCTGGTGATGATGCAGTGCAGTCTGCACCTTCCTGAGCTGCAGGACTGGAGCCACCAAGTAATTCAATCAAGGGAGCTTTCGGACAGAAGGAAATTGTGGTGGAATTCAGAAAAGGTCTGTCCACACCGAGGCACTCGGTTCATGGTTTTGGCAGAGCCCTTTGTATCAGCAGCAAGGCCTAATCACTGAACAGATGGGCTGAAAAATCACTTTGTGATATGGATGGGCTGTGAGGAGAAGCATATTCCTAAAGCAAGGCCCTGGATGTTCATTCAGGGTTTTTCCAGAGGGCTGCCTTGTCTGGGGCCCAGCTGAGCCAGCAAATGCATCTGTCTCCCTGTTCCTGAAGTGCACATCCCTGAAAAGCTGCCACAAAACGCTCCTGCACCCCAGGAGAAGGTGGCAGACAGTTGGTGACTGCCTTACCTGTGGTGTCATCCCGTAGACATGAGATGTTTTGGCAGTGACTGTGGTTCTACACCGGGGTTTTGCCCATTTTTTGTTGTCCAGAGATTTGGTTTCTTTTTTTTTTTCATGTACCCAACTGGCACAGACATGTTAAAGTGACCTGTTCAATGCACCGTTTTATACTTGGTGGCACTGCAGGATTCTGTCCTGTCTAATTTTTTGGCACATTCCAGCAGCCCCTTGAATTATTCTAATTCAAGAATAAAAAAATCATTACCAATAGGAGCTTTTGCTACTGTTATTGCTTTTGATAGGAATGCCAATTTAAAAATCTTCAGTCCAGTGAATATCTCTAAGTGCCCAAACTCATCTCTGCTAAATTTCCCTTTCTTTCTCTCATGAACTTCTTATTTTATTCTTTTATTTACTGTGTTCCCAGCTATAATCCACCTCTTCACTGTGTGAAGTGCAGCAAAAAAACACAGTCAAAAACTTAAAGAAGACAAAAAAGTCTATCTCTGCTCTACCAAGGAAAGACAAGGTTCTGAAGGATGTGATGCCTCACCTTGAGTTGCTTCAGGACTTGAGAGAAAAACATCTCTGAACTTCTGCATCCTTAATCTACAAAGTCCTTTCCCTTGGACCAGTGATCTCATCCCCAAGGAATGCAACATCCTTCTTAGAGGCACAGTATGGATAAGTGGCTGGGAACAGATGCTTGGTAAAACAAGGAGACCAGGGAGTTCTCAGCAAAGCTGGAACAGATGTTGTTCCACAGTGACATTGTTTTCCCCTGGAGTCTATTTACTGATGTCTAAAAAAAAAAAAAAAAAATCTGATTTTTGTACAGATTTTTATATTTTACTGCAGCTTCTTATCCAACTTTGCAACTCTTCCTGATGATCCAGGCATCTCCACAAACTCCTGCAGGAGCAGCCACACCAGGCTATGCACTTCACCTGCAGTGTCACATCTCTTGAGGGAATTTGCCATTGTGGTGGTCCCATGGAAAATATGACTAAACTCTTGAGGAATAACTGCTCTGCCTGGCAGGTTTTGCCATTCCATGTCCCATTTAATGTTGAGCAGGTGCCTGAATGTCCAAATGCTCCTTGAGCTCTGTCCTGATCTGTGGCCACTTCCCTGGGGAGCCTGTTGCAGTGCCCAACCACCATCTGGGGAAAGAGCCTTTTCCAAATGTTTCGTATTTTCCTAATATCAAAGCTTATCCCCACCCCCAACACAACTGTAGGCACCTCAGTTCATGTGATTTTGGGTAGTTTAGGGCCAAAATGCTTCTTTTTTTTGTGCAAGGAATCAGGACGCTGAGGCTTTGTGTGTTTTCATCGTGGTCAGATTTCAGATTCCTTCACAGCTCTGCCCATCCAGGGAAGGCGAGCTTCACATGCCAGCAAAGAGAAACATCCTGCTGGTAAAAGTCTGGCAAGTTAATTGATTGTTGGTACATCCCAGCCACCTCCTCTGCAAGGACACACAGAGCAGGTGCTGTTGTCTTCAGAAGGGACTAAACAAGATTTATGAGGTGGATCAGCAAACCCAGGGTGACCTTATCAATAATCAAACTCACTGCCTGCAGACTCTGATCCCCACCTCACCTTCTGCTGTGATGTTACACAGGCAAAGCTTGGGAAAGCCCAGTGCTGGAGAGGACACACGGGAATACCCAAACCTTCAGGGTGTGTCGGGATAAAATGAGGGGTAATGACTTCAAACTGCCAGAGGGCAGGGTTAGATGGGATATTGGGAAGGAATTCTTCCCTGTGAGGGTGGGCAGGCCCTGGCACAGGGTGCCCAGAGAAGCTGAGGCTGCTCCTGGATCTCTGGAATTGTCCAAGGCCAGGCTGGATGGGGTTTGGAGCAACTTGAGATAGTGAAAGGTGTCCCTGCCATGGCAGGGGGTGAAATGAGATGGGCTTTAAGATCCCTTCCAACCCAACCCATTCCATGCACCTTCCACCCATGGCTCATGTTGCAGCTCTCCTTGTTGGCTGAAGATCTTTTGGAGATCCCACCTGGACCCTCAGCTGGCTGGCAGCTTTCTCATCCTGGCATCAGGAAAGTGATATGAATTTTGCCTGGTTTCTGATTTCTAGAATAAGAATCTTACAGTTTAAAGGTGTGTGAGGAACTCCTGATAGGATTGTGGGTCAGAAAAGCATCTTGACTCAGGGGAAGAGAAACATCCTCAGCTTTTGAAGTGTCGCTGGTGTGAATACACACAATAAAGCAAAGGAATCAGCAAAACCCACATCACAAACAACAATAAATACTGGAGAGCAGCAGGTACTTGTGCAGAAGCAGAAACCGATGCAGAGGCAAGCAGACAGCTCAAATTCACGAGCCGAGATAAACCCAAAGCAGAGCTTGACCTGCCTTGATCACAGCCCAAGGAAGGCTTTTATCAGATGTGTTTAAACAAATCCCTTTGGTGATTCCTGACTTGTGTCAAGGGAAAAATATATTTTGTCCCTGAAAGAAAACTCTTACAGCTCCTTCTAAACTCACCAGTAAATCAAGACAAGCCGGAGATCTCAACTTGGCTGCCGCTGGTCTTCGTTCTCTTTGCTCAGCTGAGGGGGGGTCTCAGCTTTTGGGGGGCCTGTGCTTGTGCAAAGCAGCAGGACCAGCTCTGTGCAAGGCCCATGCAGTGCAGGGGCATTTTGAGGAGCAGACTGGCACTGCCCAAGGTCCCAAAGTGGGTGGCATGGCCAGGAGCCTCTCTCCCCACGCTGCCTGTGGTCCCACTGACTCCAGCCTGGCAGCACCAGCACCCACCAGCCAGGGACTAACCTTGCTCAGCAGCAGATTTCAATATATTTTAATATAAAATCAATCCCCAGATAGACTGTGACACTCTCAGACTCTGGCAGGGAGCCAGGCCAGTTCCAGATCAAGCTCCATGCCAGAACAGAAGTTCTCACAACTCAAGGAGCCCAAAAGATAAGTCAAGACCCAAAATACAAACTCAAACTGTTACTCCTTGTCTTCCACTGTGGAGACTCATTCAGTGGAGTGCCAAGAATCTGGAAAGGAAGGGAATCATCTTCACAGATGCAATGAATTTCTCCAGGCAGCAGAACTGGTGGCTGCAAAGAGATTTTCAGGTATGGTCACACAAATGGTCTGAATCACCTCTGGCCTGGATCAGGAATAGTGTGGAAGCAGAACCAGGCAGTGACCGTCCCCCTGTTCTGGGCACTGATGAGGAACCTTGAATAATGGGGTCAGTTTTGGGGTCCTCATGGCAAGAAAGAAATTACAGAATCATGAAATATCTTTTGAGGAGCTGGAGTGTGTCCAGAGAAGGGAACAGAGTTGAGGAAGGGTCTGGAGCACCAGGAGAGGCTGAGGGAGCTGGGAAGGGGCTCAGCCTGGAGAAAAAGGAGGCTCAGGGGGGACCTTGTGGCTCTGCACAACTCCTGACAGGAGGGGACAGCCAGGGGGGGTCGGGCTCTGCTCCAGGAAACAGGGACAGGACAAGGGGAAACGGCCACAAGGTGTGCCAGGGGTGGCTCAGCTTGGACATCAGGAAGAATTCCTTCCCTGAAAGGGTGGTCAAGCACTGGAATGGGCTGTTCAGAGAGGTCTAGGAGTCACCACCCCAGAGGTGTCCAAGGAATGACTGGATGTGGCACTCAGTGTTCTGGGCTGGATAACAAGGTGGAGATTGTCCAGAAGTTCTACTCTGTGATCTTGGAGGCCTTTTCCAACCTCAAGGATTTTGTGATTCCAGGAAATAATCACTCCTGAAACACAGAAGGGGAAGAGCAACAGCACAACCCTGCCTTTTGTCAGCACAAAGCCCCCACCACGGTCACATCCCCGTGCCCTGACCTCCCGTGGGGCCACATCCATCCCACCCCCTGCCCCTCCGAGGATGACACTGACACTGATACTCTACCCAAGATTACCCCAGACTCACATTTGGCCACCCCATGGCCCCAGCCCCTGCTAGGGGGCACGTGAACACACGTTCAGCCTGTGTGACTTTACAGAGGTCAGGTGCTGCACTCCGGCACGCTCCCGGAGCCTCCGTCTGCAGTTCACAGCTATAAATAGGGGCTTTCATACGGCAGTGCCTGCACAAGTCCTGGCACAAACGGTGTGGAGCACTCTGAATGAGCAGGGTTTGATGGGAAGAGCCTGCTGCCCGCCTGGCTTGGCAAACCCCACAGCCCTGCTTGGGATTAAACACTCAGATATCCAGCAGAACGAGCTGTTAGCCTGGCTGAGGCCATTCCAGCTTATTTCATAAGTGTCTTAGACAGATGTTTAAAGGATTTATGTAAGGTTGGCTGAAGTCAAACACAGGTGTAAGAGATGAAAGGGGAATGGGAAAAATGCACTGTGATGATCATTTTTCCATTTCTCTATTTTTTTTCCCCTGGCTGTTGATTCTAGTGCCCTTTCCATGCAATGTCTGTGCCGTGAGTCACTGAGAAAAAAAAAAAAAAAAAACAAAACTATTTTTATTTACTACCAGTAAGGAATGAAGTTTTACACAAAGCTGTGCTGTAGCTGTGCTCTCTTCTCCTGTTTCAGCTCTCCAGTTTATTTTTGCTCTACTTCATCTGCTTTCTGCTCACAAGATGTGCTGAGCAGACATTGCCACTCTGAGGAAGGGGAGAAAATTAAAGATGTGGAAATTCACTGCAGCCTGCTCATTATTTGCCTTTCCCAGCATGTAATACATGAGTCTCATGCCTGCCTGTGCCAGCCTGGCCTCTGGATATCTCCAGTGGTTGTGGAATAAGCCCTCACATCTTCTTGTGTGGTTCTGGAGCTCACCAGAACCAACAGCAACAAAGGAACTGCACTGTGGTTCTTTAAGACCCCTCACACATCACTTGCAGCTTTCCCCAGGGCACTGCACGAGGATTTTGTCCCTAGGGTGAAAGTCCCACCTCGCACCAGGTTCTCTGTCCCAACTTGGCACCCACTGAGGGAAGCTCCAGTGCAGAGGGATAGACAGGAAAGAGCTCCTGTAGCCCTGGGGTGGACCAGAGTGGGTGTCCTGGAGCATCCCTCTCCAAGGAAATCCCTACACCTGACTGAGCAGGGACTGTGGGACAAACACAGCCCAGCCCTGCTTTTCCACACCATGTGGAGTATCTCATCCCATCCTAATGGGCTCTCTGTAGATTCTAAAAGGTGCCTTGGGATCAGGCCTTGAAATAACACCCACAAATCCCCCACAGACATCTGTGATCCCATCCAGAAAACAATTACTCCCTCCCAGCTTTCCAGGTGCATGAGTCACTGTTCCTTGGTATGCTCTGGACACATCTTGGGCACAGTTCGGGTCTGGAGCCCTGAAGGGGTGATGGGTTTTTCTAGGGGATATTTTGGTGTCTGATCTATCAAATGGCACCTGGGAAGAAAAGGCAAATCCCTGGGATACACCTTTGGGGCTGAGCCATCAACCTGTGTTAGCTGGGAGCAACCAAAGGGTGGATGGCTGAGAGACAGTGTCTGCCTTTCCCAACCCCCATTTATGTGTCTCCCCTTTGCATTTTGCATTCTCACCTTTACAGAAAAAAACCTTTCTGTGGTGGTGCAAAGCCCATGACAGAGAAGACTTTGGTCCCAGAAATACTTACAAGAGAAGCGGGGGGGAAGAGAGCACAGCTCGTGGTCAAATCCACAGGAATCATTCCCCCCCCCCGTTAATTATGGAGCCCAAAACCCACAGGTGAAGGCAGAGCATCCCCATCCTGCAGCTGGCAGGGAGGGCTGGAGGCACCGGCTCGGGCAGCCGGGGAAGGTCATCGGCGGAGGCGGCGGCAGCGCCAGGAGCTGAGCTCACATCTCCCGGCTCCCCAGCCAGTCCCCGACCCACAGGGCCATTTTTTCCTCTC
The DNA here is from genome assembly GCF_026979565.1 of Vidua chalybeata. Classification (NCBI taxonomy): domain Eukaryota; kingdom Metazoa; phylum Chordata; class Aves; order Passeriformes; family Viduidae; genus Vidua; species Vidua chalybeata. The sequence goes on along the minus strand of NC_071535.1, from coordinate 2,901,368 downwards.
CGTTCTGCCTCATTAGCACCAGTAAGCACTTCTGTCATCAGGGACACGCACACTCTGGTGGGGAGTGTAACAGAAATGCCTATTAATAAATGAAATAATACTTTCCAGTTTTCAAGGCTCTCGGTGGCGGCCGCTCAGCAGCCCTGGCTGAGTCAGGCTCTTTTATTTACACCCTCAGCCCTGCCAAACCTGTTGTTTGCCATGGCCTGGGCTTGTCCAGGCTGCTGAAGGATTGCCTGGAGCTGGCCACGCAGGCAGCCCCAGATGGGGACCCGGGAGCCAGCGATGCCGGAGGTGCAGCAGGAATGGATGGAAGAGCACCCGGCGGGGAAGGGGGCCCTGGGCTGGGCTGGGCTGTTCCAATGGGAGGACAGGGGCAGCTCCATAACAAATGTTTTGTGTTAGCCCCGAGAGCCTCCAGCCCCATGGTGGGGATCCGTGTGCCGGCACGGGGCTGGGGCAGAGTTATTGCTCCATTCTCCTCACAACAATGTCACACCACGGGACATGGTTTATGGGGACATTAATCCACACAGCAAAGGCCTGACTGCGTCTCACCACCCGAGGTGTGTATTAGCTGCCTCTATAACATAGACTCCAGTGGGTTTTATTGCTGTTCCAGCAATTCAGAGCCTTTTAAAACTCTCCCGTTAAGCTCTACTCTTCCAGGTTTCAATCCAGATAATGGTGGAAAAGCCCCAAACCTCCTCACACTTATCCTGTCTCTCAGTTGATGCCCAAGTCAGCTCGGGCTTTGCAGACATCAGAGCCTGGAAGGAAAAAGGATAACAAAGGGATTTGCTATGTTCCTCCTTCTATTCATGCTACAGCTATTGAGACTGAGTACAATGAATTTATCTTGTTGGCCAGGACACCCATCACTGCATCCAAGACCTTTCTGCCACCAGCACCTGAGTTGCAATCACCTTTTGTATCCCTAAGAGTCAGCTGGGAGCTGCTCCCTCTGTCTCTCTAGTCCTTGCTGAATCTATTACTACAAGAAGAAGGATTACCAGGAAAGGAAAGTGTTCTGCTCTCAGGAGGTATTTATATTGTCAAGACAGAAAGAAAAAAGAAAAAAAGGAAAAAGTCCAAAGTAAATGTTCTGAAACAGAGCTGGAAATCATCAGGACCTCTCACCTGGCCTGTGTGCCCTCTGCGAGGCACCTGTGGCATCACCGTGCCCCAGAGCCACCCTGCCATAACACAGGGGGCCGAGCCACGACTCTGCTTTTTAGCTACAGCTGCAGAAGTCTTGGGAACTGCCTCCCCAGCCTGTCTCATTTCACTTTTCACCAAACTCCCTCCATCCACTGCACGAGGATCAGGTAGACCCCCATGTTTGCCATCAGTGTCCTTGTTCTTTCCCCCATGCCCAACCATCCCCTTTGGGAAGATGACACACTGTGGCCACAGGGGGTTGGTTTTCAGCTGCCTCACATTCCTCCTGTGCTCATCCCACCCAGCTGGATCCATGCTCCCCTTTCTGGAGGAACAACCCAAAGACCTCCCCATAGAGAAGTAATTTCCGTGCCGAGGCCCAAATTGCATCAACTCATTAAGGCTGCACATCTTGACCCAGCTGCCACTCTTGAAAAGGTCCCCACTTAGCATTTGACAGGAATGTCAGCAATTCAGATGCCTAATGAAAGCAGGGAAGGGTTTGTCACTCCAACCATGCCAACAGCTAAATTCCCTGTCCCTCTGCACTCCAGGGAATGCCAGGCCACGGGATGCTGCCCTCTCCCTGTAGTGTGGGGTGGAAATGGCTAGACAGGGAGAAAAGACATGGTGTTAGAAAGGTAATTTTGGAAAATTTGTTGTTGCCCCATCCCTGGAAGTGTCCAAGGAAAGGTTGGTTGGGGCTTGGAGCAATCTGGGATAGTGGAAGGTGTCCCTGCCTATGGCAGGGATTTGGAATAGGATGAGCTTTAAGGTCCCTTCCAATCCAACCATGCTGTGATTCCATGATTTGACCATTCTGCTTTGGACTTCCCTGATGAGCAGGACAGACTTCTGGGATCCTGCCATCATCTGCAACAACAGCAGTAACAGAGACAGTGACAGCTGGCCTTGAGTCATCTCTGACAAACACTGGCATTAATTCTTGGCAATTCTCTGTTACACTGAAGGAAACTTTTAAGGAACAAAGTGGTCACCCATTAAAGAAACACCCTGGAGATCCTGACAGCAGGGGCTTCTGCCTGGGACCAGAATTGCTCTTATCCCAATATTCGCCTTTAGACTGGTGGTCACTCAGCTCAGAGAGTCCAGATCAAATTGCCAGAAAACCATCAATTTCAGGACTATCTGCTTTTCATGTTTATGAGAACACCACAGCCCCAGACTAAAACTCTCCTGGGCAGTGTCCACAGGGGCATTATGGTTTTCTTCCTAGGACTTTCCACCTGGATCATGGACTCAGTGATCACATGTGGGGTCCCCAGGAGAGTGGCTTTTGGGGAGGTGATCAGCCCACGTGGGGGTTATGTTTTGTGCCACCAGCCACAATACTGGTGATCTCTGCTAAAGTGGTGGCAAGAGATCCCAAAAAGGGACATTTTGGAGTAAGAACAAGAGGCAAGACAAACTCACCAGTTCTGGCTTGCGTGGCTGACCAAGAGTGGAATTTCCACTGACATTTTATTTGAGATACCTCCTATGTTAATGCAAACACTTTTTCTCTACACAAACACAGGAGCTTTCCTGAACATGGAAACTGGACTCAACCAAATCACACCTCTCTGCTGTCCCCATCAGCATTAAGAGATGCTGTTTGAGGATCCTGTGGCACAGAGGGAATGTGAAACACATCTGATGTCTGAAAGCTCTGTCAGGGCTTCCTCCAGAGGCCAGTAAGCCTGGCTCTGTGTTTAACTCTTATTTAACAATACTCCTGTGGAGAGGAGCAGCACAGATCTTTTCCCATCCATTCTTGGAGGAGGTGGAACTGCCAGCGTCATGGAGAGATGTCCCACCAGCTTTGGAGCACAGGCTGCAGAGGGAACCTCAGTACAGTAATATTCCAGGAATGAGAACATTTCTCCCACTGCTGCCCCTTGGGATGCAGAGGAGTCACCATACAAAATGCAGTTCTTTTCTGGCTGGGAAGAAAAAAAATCCTGAGCAACTGCAAGACAATAGCTGGGCCCCATTGTCTCCCCTCGCTTTCAGGAGACATGTGTGGGAGATGTGTGAGGCTTCTCTTTCTGTGTCACAGAGAGCTGGATCCTCCTCTGCTTTGTGTCCAGGGATGATTTTGGAAGTGGAAACCTCACTTTAGCCATGAACAATCTGTGGAGGTCAGCTTGCTGTACTGCTGGGTGTTTATCTGGTTTGGTTATCAGAGGGACAGAATTTTTCTCCCTCATGGAAAAGTCATTGACAAAGGGGAAAGGAAATGAAGCTGCTGTTGATGATGAAGCTTTGCCTGCTTAGTGGTGGGTTTGGCAGCTCTGGACTTGAAGGGCTCAATCTCAGAGGTCTTTTCCAACCTTAACAATTTTATAATCCTGTCCTTCCCACCTTCTCAGTCTTGGTCACTGGCCTTGCACGATGACCACAAGATGACACTGTCCTGGCATGCAAATAGTCCCAGAGGAGCCATTCCAGCTGGTTGCATGCTTGCATCCCTCTCCCAAATGGCCACACCATGCATGTTGCCCTTCAGCTTTTTGCCAAGTTTGCTTCATACAGGCCAGAAAAACTGAAGAGAAAAATAGCTCCCAAGAGCTTCATCCTGCTCTGCAAGTGTGTCTCTGGTTTCTAAAGTAAAGAAAACCTCCAAGAAGCAGGCTAAAATGAGGAGAGTTACTTCCAAATTCTGGATAAAAAAAAAAATTTAGGCCTTGAGGTACAATAAAAGCTGTTCCAGGATGTTTAACAAGGAGCAGACTTGTAGAAGACCACCAGCACCAGGGATGTGGGGCTGAGAGCTGGGTTATCCCTGCAGGAATCTCTCCCAGCTGATCTCTTCAGTGTTCCATGAGGAGGACATCACACTTCTCTTGGTCTCCTTGGATAAAACCTTCTCCAGGCCTTGGACAGTGGAAGAACAAGGACAAATCTGAATTAAGCAGATTTCTAACCTTCTGCTGCAGGGCAAGTGTCCCACCTTGACCCTCACAGAGCAAATGGTGTCACTCCAGTGACCTCCTGACGCCACCAGAGAGTGGGGAAAGGAAGGTCACCCGTGAGCTGTGTTCCTGGAGCACGCTCAGCTCTGGTGGTAGCGGGGTCTAATGAGACCCTAAATGTAGCAGAACCTAAATCTTTGCCAGAGACAGAAGAAGACTTTCCTAAATCCCAAAGCTTACAGGGTTTTCCAGCACAGCCCAAACCCACGGCCATACCAACACATCATCAAAGATCTTTGGTGCAAGAAGTATCAAGAAGGGGTGGAGTCACCCTTGCTGTTTTATTGACCTCCTCTCAAGCCCTGGCTTGGTATGAGGAACTTGAGCCAGGGGATATTTAGCTTCAGGACTGGTTCTGACTGAAGTTGAAGCTCAAACCACTCTAATCAGAGTCCAGCATCATTTAAAGCCCAGGTTTGGCTGGGCTGTGGTTCAAACTAAAAAAGTCCCTGCTCCATGTTGTGCTTCCTGTGGAATGCGGCTGCTCATGCAGTGCATGGGATCCATGGGATGTAGAGGTGGATTTGTGGGCCACTTGTCTGTGAAGGAAGGACTGTGCAGTTTTTGTTTAGTCTGGTTATAAATGTCATACGTTATATATCCTTCACTATTTCCTCGTAGAGACCACTTCACTAATGGATATCTGCACCAGGAAACTTCTGTGGCTAGACAGCCAAAATTTTACCTTCTTCACTTTCAGCCCTTCCTTATAACACTGTAATTCCTCAGGATTTATGTCATTCCAATATTTGTTTCATTCTCCCCCAGTTGCTGCTCGCCAAGCCAGTGATATTTCATTTATTTTAATCTTTCTTCCAGAAATTCCATTTTTCCAAGCAGAACCTTGGTGCTGTGTTTTTTTATTCCCCTGATGTTCATCTCATTTGCCAAGGGAAGGCTAAGGCACCACTGCATTATATTCCATGTGAAAATTATTTTATTAGTGCAGTGCACTGGTCTAAGAGAAGAACTTGTCTTAACCAGAGCTAAACACCCATCTTGCCTTTTAACTTTGGTAACTGTGACACAAGAACTGAAAATGCTGGATCTGGTTAGTTTCTGAAAAAAAAAAGAAAAAGAAAAAGAAAAAAAGAATTAAATTGAGAGATTTGGGGTTTTTTGGTCTTGCTGAAACTACTCATATATAAGCACCAGCAGTGTCATGTAACACAGACAAATCTTTTTTTTGTGGAATAACCAGAAGGGTTTTTTTTTTTCAGGAACAAGTAGATCAGTTACATGCATTCTCTACTCGTTGCCATTTATAATTTTGTGTATAAGGAATTTAAACTCTGGGTTGTGCTGCCCTGAGTGGAGGGGAACACTTGGCTGAATAAACCTGACAAACTGTTACATCAGACCCGCAACAGGCAATTACTAATTATTGAGGGAAATTGCTTCATACATCAGTCGATACATCATGTTGTAATTATTTTAACATTAAAAGGGGAAAGATCAGTTTGGATAGGTGTGCAGCCGTATTAATAAATTATTTTTGGGTGCTTCCTGCTCCATTTGCATTAGCCTTTCCTCAGGGGATAAGACTTCTCTTTGAATTTTGCTGAAATATTGTCCAACACACCTATGCTTGCAAAGTATTTGACTGGTGAATAGGGAAGGGGGAAGTCAAGAACTGGTTATGGTCTTTAGCAGTTTTAAAAACCACTTACAGCTTTTTTTAAAAATTACAAACAGAATTTGAAAAAATAAAGAGTTTGCAAATCTCTCCATAAAACTGTGATTTTCTTTGCATGGCTAATTTTGCTCACTGGAACTGAGTTTTCTGCAAGACAATTTTTTTTTTTCTGGAAGCAGAACATTGATTCTGTGACAGAGTTGGGGAAATAACAAAATAGATAAAACAGCATTATGTAGGTCTCTTTTAAGGTACAAAAAAAATATGTCTTTTAGCACCTATTTGAAACAGGTTTTGCTTTTTTTGAGCAACTCTACAATCCACTCTTCTTTTTTTTTTGTCAGAAAGAAAGGTCAGGAAAGCTCATGTTGTGTTTTAAGAAGTTGGATCCAAATTCCTGGATGGATTCTCCTCAGAAAACTGTACTGACAAGAAAGGACACTTATGACCTTTACATAGTGATAAAATGAACTGAATTACTTTATCCTTTCTTCTGTAAATAGGATGTGACTTTGGGGGTCACACTTGGGAATAGTGTAACTCCACCAAGATGAATATCCCTGTTAAGGAGGAGGACCTGAAATTCCACAGCAGGCAAAGGAGATTCCTTGCCAGGGAGGTTCTTGGGGCTCCAGGTGTGACAAGGGACCTCAAAGCTTCCCTTGGGGTTGGCTCAGGGTGGGTGATGCCTGCACAGCTCCCCAGCACTGCTTTCCACATCTGCCCAGAGCCTGTGTCTGATTTTCCATCTCTTCCACCCTTGGGAATGCAGCCATTTATCCTCCTGCTGCAGGAGGCTCCGTGGCTCTTCCCTCCTGGGGAAGGAGCCCCACACACAGCCCCAGCCCCACATGCTCCCCCTGGCCCCTCACCCCACACCACAATTTTCTCCATCTTCTTTCTGCCCCTCCCTTCAGCTCTGCTCCCCTTTCATCTCCCGTTTCGCCTCCCTCATGGGCTACCTTTGATTTTCAAATGCTCATATTCCAGTCCTTCCTTCTCTGGTGGAAACTTTAACAAATGCACCAACATCTGCTACAGTTAGTCATCACACTTAATGTACAGGATATTCCAGCTGGCTTCACTCTCCTTTTATTATGTATTGGAAAGAGGTTTCATCTGTGCTCCTCTGGCTTGGCCAGACACACACCCAGACTCACCTCCACGTGGTGTGGACACAGCTGGGCTACCACGGGGTGTCCCTTGGCCACCTGCCCATGGCTTCCCCCAGTAGAGCACCCCACCCGCTCTCCTGTTGCCCACAGTGTTTGGGTTGTAAGGTCCTTCTTTGAGGAGATGTGATGTCCCATGGAGGCAGCCGGAGTTTGAGCAGTGCTAGAGAGAGATACCCACTGTTCAAGCAATTCCTGGTGGCTGGAGATGCCACCAGCCTGCATGGCAAGAGCTCCTGGTTTGGGGTTGAGTGTGGCAGCTTGTGATGCCTGCAGGGTTTCCAGGCAAATCATTAAAAGCTCATGTTAGCAGGAAATCCATCTCTTCCCAAATCTGGGGGCGGAACAACTACCCTCCGTCCCTGACCCAGGGAAGATGCTCTGTGTCTTCACAAAAGAGACCCGAAATGCAAGAAACCCCAGTCCAAAGGCCTTATTTCATAGAAAAAATGAGCAAGAATGACCTCAGACACCACCAGAAGGGATTTTATCCACAGCAGACTGAGGACACAAAAGCTGCATAATTGCATTGTTGGGAGCTGGGGCTGCCTAGAGCATCAGGCAGATGAAGGCAGCTGGGAGGAGAGGAGAACAAATAAATAACTTAAATTAAAAAGAAATAAAAAAGAAGAAAAAAGAATTTATGAAAAATCTGGTGTTTGGGTTAAAAAAAAAAACAAACATATGCTCCCCTTTTTCTTCCAGCAAGTGTTCACCAGTTTTCTTACAGCACCATGGTTAAGCACTGGCAGTCATGGAATACTGTGTGAATTTTGTCCAGAAAAATAAGTTTCTAAAGGAAGTTGCCCCAAGATAAGAGCAGAAAGCAAAAATTAAGACACGAGAAGGCACTGAGGATTTAAAGACTTCAAGGTGCACGTCCTGACGTGGGGGCCTGGCTGGAGAACGAGCAACTGCAGAGCCTTTGAATGACGTTGGTCCCATCAGGTGTGCGCTGAAGAAAAACTCAACAGCAACACGCTGAGGCCATGAACACCCCAAAACGGGGCTTGCAGCTGACTTCACACATGATTTCTGTCCTTGGGAGTTTCCAGCTAATTCCCTTTGCGAGACGAGCGGTTTATTTGCTTTCCTAGATAAATACGGACCCACGTCATGCACTTGTTCCCCCGACAACACTTTACAAAAGGAGCATTTTTCTCGAGTGTTTGATCGTCCTTAGAAAAGAAATAGCAGATGGTTAACACAGTTGTCGGCTTTCTCTAATTGTAGGTGAAATCCCCGGGTCAGGAGGATTTCCAGCTGCTAATGGATTTTCCTCATTTTGGTGTGAAATCGGTGAGCGTAGAAACTGCGCTGCCAAACTCCTCTCTGTGCCTCGGTTTGGGATCTCTAAACGTTATCCTGGGTAAATAAAAGCCATGTTTTTCAGTAGATTTGATGGCAAATCTGTATATTCCTGCTAAAAAACACTTCTCAGTCATATTTCTTTTCATTGCCCAAGAATTTCCCATCTCCTTCAGAGACCAGCAGGTTACATAATCTTCCCTGTGAGGGTGGGGGGGCCCTGGCACAGGGAGCCCAGAGAAGCTGTGGCTGCCCCTGGGTCCCTGGAAGTGTCCAAGGCCAGGCTGGACAGGTCTTGGAGCAACCTGGGACAGTGGAAAGTGTCCCTGCTCATGGCAGGGGTGAGATGAGATGGGATTTAAGGTCCTTCCCAACACAATCCATTCTGGGATTCCATAATAAAATCAAAGACAAAGGTGATGTAAAAGCAACATCTTTAGTTACCAGATACAATTAAACCTGCTGAAAATGAGCAAACAAGAGACAGACTCACAGAATTGTTAAGGTTGGAAAAAACCTTTAGGATAATCAAGTCCAGCCATCGGTGCAGCACCACCCCCATGCTCACAATTAAACCCTGTCCTCAAGTGCCACATCCACATGTGTTTTGAACACTTCCAGGGACGGTGACTGCAACACTGCCCGGTCTGTTTTAATGTTTTACGACCCTTTCCATGACATTTTTTTTCCTAACAGCCAATCTAAACTTCCCCTGGCACAACTTGAGGCCGTTTCCCCTTGTCCTGTCCCTGTTCCCTGGGAGCAGAGCCTGACCTACCTCTGGCTGTCCCCTCCTGGCAGGAGCTGTGCAGAGCCACAAGGTCCCCCCTGAGCCTCCTTTTCTCCAGGCTAAAACACGTGGTGGGGTCCCTGTGAGGTCTGGGCTCACATCCTGGATCTCTCCTGGGATTTGGGGTGCAATGGAGGGGTACAAAGGAGAAATTTTTTGGCTGAGCTCAGACTGACGTGTGCAGAACAGAGCTGGAAGGAATCCAATTTCTTTATTCCAGAAGACTGAGACTGTGGGACAACAAAATGATGGAGCTTATCTATGTGATCGATGAGAAAGAAATCCAAGTGGAATCCATTTAAGGTTGAGCTTGGTACTTCCCACTTGAAATATTGACAATAGGTGGAGGAGTCATTCCATTTAGAGAGAGTGACATCATCCCAAATGGAGCTTGGGATGCTCTCCATAAATTTCTCTGCTTGCTGCAGGTGACAGACATTGTCTTCTAGGAAATGGAGAGTGTTCAGGGAAACCATAAATAAGTCCTGCACTGCTATAACCAAAAAGTTTGACATGAAAAAATATAAAAGGATCCAGAGAATAATCAGTGGGAAATGGCTGATTTAGCCATGAAGAATTCTAGATACTCCTTCAAAAGAGTAAAAAGTATTTGAAACATGTCATGGCAAAGAAGATCTTCCAACACATTGAAATTTAAGGGTGAGAATAATTTCCATGTGGCTAAAAAGATATGGGAAAATAAAGACAATTCCACCAAAAGAAAGATTTATCTGTTCCTGGACTCATCTATACTAAGAACATTGTCTGACACTTGAAATTTGGTCAGTGTTTGGCAATCATCCAGCTTATTTTGGAAAATTCAGGATATTATTAATTCAAGTGTGCTGTAGCAGTGCCTCAGGTGTCTTGATGTGCTTCACTCAATTTCCTGCTTTAATTTGGTGCTGGAATATGAGAATAAATGCAAGGAGAGTTTTATTTTTACTTCATAGCACACTTGAAAACAGGTTGCTGACTTAATGCTGTGTAGCCAAAATGGATCTATTTTTTAATAATAATCTTAATATGCTTAGTCTATATTACTACCTAAAGTCTGGTAGGTGGTAGAGTAAATCACAAGAAAATGAAGATTTCCAATTTCTTTTAAAAAATAGGAAGCTGATAAAATGCATGACAAGTGTTGGTGTGAATCTGCCACTCCACAGGTTGAATTTAGCCTTGCTCCCCTCTAAAAAGAAACATTAAATCTTGCATACAAGGAAACCATGCTTATTTAAAAATATAAAAAGACTGCAGAACTTAGCACTGTAGTGCGAATTTCTTCTTTTAGTAAAAACAACCCAGTGAGGTCTGAAAGAGTGACAAACCCACACAGGTGACCCACCAGATGACCTCTAGAAGTGCCTCCCAACCCAAACCATTCTATTCCAGGTTTGGAATAGTCATTTGCTGGTGTAAATCAGCTGCTGATCTGCACCAGCTCCTGCCTCCTCCCTGCACCACCATTGTCTGCATGGACACGCTGTAATTTAAGCCAGCATGTTACTGTAATTAAAAAAATACACAAATGACAGAATTTGACTCAAACCCCACCATCCTTCATGGTTTACATTTCCTACAGAGGGAGTTAACTGGTAAGATGTACATGTTTATTGGTTTCCTTCTTTGTGCTTTTACAAGTATTTTTCTCTTTGATGATCTAAACCATATGTCGAGGTACTTTGGAGGATTATTTTATCAGTTTCTCTGCAGTATGAGAGAAATACCAGGGCAGAGCCCATAGGTTTGCATACATCCAGGCCACTAAATCATCCCTTGTTCCTGAGCAGCCCAGCTGCCATATTGATAAATAGTCCATGTCACATTAATTTAATTCTGAATCACTCTGAGACATCGTTTTGTTACAAATATAAATTTTGTGGTGTAATGGAATGTGTTAAGCCTTTAACAAATGAACATTTAATGGCCGCTCATGAAAAAACATAAATAATCAGGAACAAAATTAGCAGGGTTGGTAATGAGTGGATGGAGCAGCGTGGCCTGGCTCTGGGAGCTGGGATAGGTGGGAGCAGCATCCATGTTTGCTCCTTCCCCTTGGAGGTTTTGGCAGAGATATAAATGCCTGAACTTGACATACAAAGTCCTTTTAACAAACTCAAATCTGAAAAATAATCTGCTACATCATTTTTGGTAATAACTGAAAATAGCTGTCCTTCCCTTGATTCCTCCCTACCTTTATTATACTGTACATATTGTTCTATATTATATTATATTATTATGCATTATTATAATACTTCCCAATATATTCTATTATGTTATTGCATTATTATTATTATTGTATTATTACTTAGGGATATGGTTTAGTGGTGGGCTTGGCCATGCTGGGTTAATTGTTGGACTTAACGACCTTGGAGGGCTCTTCCAACTTAGAAGATTCTATGATTCTACATTTCCATGTTGCTTTTCCATTATTCCCTTCCACTGAACCCCACCAATGTTCCATAGTCAGAAATAAATTAATAATCTCATTTAATATATATAAATACATATATAGGTATTTACTCTCTTTTTCACTGAACAACCTATAACGATTTTTTAAATTGAATAATTATTATTTTTTATTGAATTCTTGTGGCCAGTTAGAGGCAGCAGCTTTCCAGCTGCTCCAGCTTTACCGGACTTATCCACACACCATTTTTTGGGGATGCCACAACCTCAGCGTGCAGGAATGGGGATCCATTGGTCCCTGGGTCAACTCCAGGGCAAGATGTTAAGCACAAAGGTGTTGCCTGATTAGTGGCAGTCACTGGAAAGAAGTTTTAGCATCTGTGACTGTAGGCAGTGTGTGGAACTCAGCCAAAAGGCTCTCTTTAAATATCAAAAAAGTATCCCTAAAATTGCAAGCCTTCGGAGACCACGGCGCTGCACAAAGTGCCAAGAAAAACAACACGTAGTGCATAAATCTGGAACAATCACTTACTCCAGCCAGGAAGGGACCCAACGACAAAACACTTACCTAAATGCTTTTTATTTGCATTAACATTTATTCAGGAATGATCCGAAAGCCTCGGTCACTTTGTATTTATATGAAGTGTTCCTGCACGGCTCCTGGATGGAAATTCCCATCTCCGGGATGGTGGGGTTGATCAGAATCATCACTTATGGGGACAGGAAAAAGGGGACAAAAAGGGGGACATTAAACCACCCCTTGGTTTCTCTGCTACTTCCCTTCCCACCAGGGTTGGCAATTTGCATGTGGCTGAATCCATTCCCTGGCCTTAAACCTGAACATCTGAATGCAGAGGGGACCTCTCCTGGTTTTGAATTCATAATGATTAAAATTCACATGTGTTTGAGTTGGAAATCACCCCAGTTCTAATTCCAGCCTCCGCTTGTTTGGTACCATCCTCCTCTGTACTGACCTGGCCAGAAAGGTGATCCTGGTCCTGGTCCTGGTCCTGGTGAATGCCCCCAGCTCCTGCTCTGTGTTTTCCTTACTGGAAGCATGGGATGGTGATATGTTCTCAATCTCCTCTGTAAATCAGCGAATCTCTCTCCCAAGGATTTGCTCACGATTTGAAAATCTGACTTGAAACAATCCCCTTTCCCCCAGGGCACCATATGCAACTTCAATATATTGGTGGCGAAGGAAAATATGCTGTGCTTGGCGTTTACAATTCCCACTCTAATTTACCAGACAGGTGTTTCTGAGGAACAGCTCATCTGGTGAGGAGAAGGAGGGTCACTGCGCTGGGGATTATTTTTTCCTCCCTCATATTTTCATTAAGGGGGCAGGCTTGCAAACAGTTGGTGGAAGGAATTGCTCTGGGTAATGCTGTCCCCTCACATGAATGGAGGGTCAGGAGAAGATGGCAGTGCTTGCTCAGAAAGGGCCCAGCTAAAATCCTTGATTTTGTATGAAACAGCTCCCTCATTACCAGAGGTGACCAGTGAACCAGACTGGCTCCGGTGAGCACCAGGATCTTGCCCTTCCCCTGAGAAGCAGCCATTTCTTGAGCCTTTCTCCAGGATGAGCAATAACTTTACTGGTCCTGAAACTTGTGACTTGCATTCCCTGTCAGCCAGACAGCAATTTCTTCCTTAGAGGAAAAAAAAAAAAAAAGAAGAAGAAGAAGAAGAAAAGAAGAAGAAGAAAAAAAATCAGCTAAACTAAACGAATCCTGTTCTGAGAGCTAAATATGGTCAGGACATCTGTGACCTCCCCCGACTTCACCCTGGCTGAGCGAGGACAATAGCTGCCATGTGCCACCCTTTGTTGTTGAGCCTGGAAAAGATTCCTAATCCCAGAATAACACGCGCGTGCACCCATGCACGTAGGCACACACACAAACACACACACCAGTGCTGCTGGAACTTGGGCTTCTCATCCAACAGGGAAGAGCTGGCAGCAGGGCAGCGTTGGAGGGATGAAAGAGCCCCCGCTTTGCTCCATAAAACCCGTGTGTACACCAGGGGTTTCCTTTCGTCTACAGATGTCCGTTCCTAGTGTTACAAGGTGCAAATTCCGAGGTTGGGCAGGCGCTGGGAGCTGTGTTCTCGTGTTGAAATGCCGGTATGTGGTCCGCGTGCCTCTGATCTCCAGAGTTTCCTAGCATGACATCTTTCATCATCATCATCAAGCCGGAGGACGCGGATACATGTGGCCACCAGATTCCCTTCCAGTGGGAAGACGGGTCGCATCCTTCACCTCCCTGCTTTCCCCCATCCTTTAAAGCTGCTCTTTCCCGGCTTTGCGGGATACCTGGGCTCACAGCACCGAGTCAAAAACTCCTCTGTTAAGGGCTGGAAGGAGGTGGTTGGGGCCAGCACAGCTCTAACCTCTCCCATCTCCTTTGAAGGGGATGGGCGAGGGTCTCCCCGCCATCCCCTGCTGCTCGGCTGGGCTCGTCTTGCCCCATGTCAGGAAACGGTGGCCTTTTCCTTGGTTTCTTTGGAAGGAAGTGGTTAACTCTTCCTTCACCACCCCATGATGGGATTCATTTGCAAATGCCCTCTTCAATCAAGAGCAAGACACCACAGAGATGGTTTGTGTGGGAGGGAACCAGGCTCGCTGGGAAGAGCGGCCGTGACCGCCCGCAGCGAGGGCCCCCTACCACGGGCAGTCCCTGTTAAAGCCATCTCGGCCACCCCACTGCTCCTGGTCCCACAGGTGCAGGGGTCCCTGTGTGGGAGATCTCCCTCCAGGGCTATCACTTGCGTTCGGGGGATGTTTCTCATTCACATCAAAGTGAAAGCTGCAGCAAGCGTGCGTCAAGTCAGCTTTGGCAGGACTTGTGGCCCTCCCTTTATTTTTTTTTTTTTTCCCCCCTTCCTTTTTCTTGTACTGCTCAGTCCTGCAGAATGTAATTAGAAAATGAGCCATTTATAAAACAAATGTTTCCGGGAGAAACTCCCCTGAACACCCGTGTCATAAAATTATTGAACACAGCGTCTGAGAGCGTTCAGGATCCAAAATTTCCTCGGGGCTCACCCTTATCCATTATTCTGTCACTGCTTCAGCTGGGCGGTGACATTTTACTGGCGGCACCCTGTTCCCCTCCAAAAGAATTTGGTCTTTTGGCTGTTCTGCTCAACCCTTGGTGTCCTCCTCCATCTGTTAAAACCATGGTGGGGATGCAATGAGCCTGGGACTGCCCGGTTTATCTCTCCCTCCCCTTCCCAGCACATCCAAAGGGACAGAGGGGGATGATATTTCCCCTCACCCCACATAATGGTGGCATTTCAAGGGCTGAGCAGAGCCCAGAGTGTGACTTTCCCAGCTGGGATGTCCTCTGCTTTTAAAAATGCTCATAGCTTTTGCTCAAGGAAAACACTCTGGGCTGGAACGTCCCATATTTCACCCTCCACTGGGACCGGTTTTGCCCAACGCCTCAGTTCCCACCGGAGCACCATATAACTCGCCAGAATTTCCAACACATTCTACAAAGTGCTTTGAGATCCCTGCCAGCTCCCTCTCTGGTCCTCTGGCGCAGTCCAAGAGGCAGATATTAATCTTAACAGCTATATGCTGGCCGGGCCCTGGTTGCCTAAGAGATTCTCCCTGAATTTATTTATTTGGATTTATTCAAAAGAGCATAAAAAGGAACACTCCTCCCAGACTCCAGGCTCACCAGCCATAAATTACAAAAACAACTACAATGAAACCACCCACAGCACCTCCCGTCCCTGACACGACTGTTTTCCTCCAACACCCGTCTGTGCAGCGGCAGCGTCCAGCTTCCCTGCAAGCCTCAGCATTCCTGCCTGGAGATGTTGACTGCAGGTGGCCCAAGGATTGGTGCTTTGGGAAGCCCTGTCCTCACTCCTTCTTCAGAGCTGCTGGGGTAGCACTTATGTGAGAAGTGGAAGAAGCTGTTGATGTGATTTCCAGAGGATAGGATGATCCCCCAGCACTTTCAGAAGTCCCCATGGACAAAGCAAGAGGGAATTCGTGTGGGACAGGGTTGGTCAGAGAGACTTCAAGAGATCCAATCCCTGCAGGTCTTCTCATCCACCAGTCTGTCCAGACACATGGCTAAATAACTTGTTCTTGAAAACCTCCAGTGATGGAGTTTCCACCTCCTCCCACACCAGGAATCCTGGTTCTCGCCCTTGGAAAATGTTTTCCAAAGTCTGACCTTGGTCACCCTTGCTCTTAGCCTAATCACTTTATCTCCTGGCCCCAGCAGACACAGGGAAACTGCTTCCTATCTCCCATCCAGTGGGGAAATCCAAACTATTTGAAGGCTGTTATCATATTTTCCCTCAGTTTTCTAGACTAAACAACCCCAAATTTCTCAGTGTCTCCTCACAGGTCATGTTTTCTAGAGCTCTGTTCCCCTTTGTTCTTCCCCTCTGGATCCTCTCCAAGGATTCCGCATCTTTTCTCAAGTGTGGTGCCAAAAGCTGGATTCAATATCCAGCCGAGGTCTTCCTGGAGCTGTGTGGAGCAGATGGATAACTTTGCATGTCTTCCTGCAAGCCTGATGTGTGTTTTGCTCACAAAAGGCAGAGCACTGCTGGCTCCTCTTCAGCCCATGATACCCTACGCCCTCCTCCCGTGCACCCCAGCCCCAGACAGGGTCTGTTCTTATCAGCAGGGTCCTCTCTGATTGAAGGGTTTTTGGCTCTTTTTGCTGCTTGTGCTGAGCTTTGGCACTTTCAGCAATGTGGGAGCAATCCCTGGAGGTTTGAGTGTTCCAGGGCCATGCTGCTGCTGAGGGAGGGAAGACAGCCTTTAAGCATAATGTCATGGATTCCCATCAAACATTCCTTGGAGCAACCTGGTTCAGTGGAAGGTGTCCCTGCCCATAGCAGGGGGGTGGAACAAGATAGTCTTAAGGTCCCATCCAACTCAAACCAGTTTTTTGCTTCAAAACCCGAAAAGATTTGGCCCAAGAGGGTGAGAATTCTCCCAGGCCTTGTTTCCTTCCCTGGTGCAGTTGTACCCAAATCCCAGAGAGATGCTATGGATGCTATGCTGGCTTGATTTTTGAGTCTGTGCTCATCCCATCCGTGTTTTCCATGCCATGCCAACACATCTTAAGGACTACCTTCAGCCCTGGGATGCGGTGACCTCTTGGATTCTGTCTGTTCTTCCCTTCAGGCCTGTCCTGGCCTGAGACAGCTGTGAAGGAGGAGTGATGGGATGGCCACCACTGGGTGGGAGCCCTGATCTCTAGGCCCAGATGCCCAGGGAAGTTCCCAGCTGGGATCAGGGCACAAGATGAAGTTCATGAACTTGCTATGCTGGACTCCCCCACATTTAGGGATCAAGCTGAAGGTGTCACAGGGTCCATCAACTGTACATGGTCCGGAAAATTGTGGAACCACAAAATCTTTTCGGTTGGAAAACACCTGAAGACCATCAAGTCCAACCCATTATCTGATAAAAACAAGTCCACTTGGGCTGAAAGGAGCATCAGGAGTTCCCTAATCTGACCTCTGAGCTCAACACAGACTTTTATCCAGTCAGTCTTAAGAACTTCCAAGGATGGAGACTGCACAGCCTCCTTGGGTCACTCGTGCCAATGGTTGACTCTCCTCATCGTGAGAAAGGTTCTTCTATGTATCCAGAAATTATATTCATGGATCACAGTGTGACTTATTCAGTCCCCAAACCTAGACACAGGCCTAAATGAATCCTAAGACCTCAGTTTTATCTCTACTGACCCTTCTGCTGCCACTTTTATCCAGAGCAGAGGCACAAAGTGGGATTTAGTGACAGGTGGGGATGTGCACGGTGCAGTGGGATCCAAGTCACCAGGAGAGCAGAAGGATGAAGCAGAGAGAGGGCACTGAAGGGAGCAGGTGTGCCCATTCTGCCACAGTGGGGTCTGGACCTGAAGGGGGTCTTTGGAATCTGGTGCCCTGAGCAGCTTGATCAAGTGAGTGGCACCCTTGACCGTGGTAGGCGGATTGTAACAAGACAATCTTTATGGTCCCTTCCAAGCCAAACCGTTCTGTGATTCCATATTTTTGTTGGAATTTTGAAAAATAAGCAGTCTTAAACAGAGATCCAGGCTGAAGTGAAAGCTGCAGGTGGAGTAACACCATTACAGAGATGTTGGACTCATCCCAAGCCCCAGGAGCTAGGGTCAGAAAAATCAGAATTAAATTGCAATGGGAAAGAAATCCAAACCAGTCCAGGGTGTGCTCATTCAGGATATTCTTTCTTTAACTCTGCCCTACAGTCAAGAAATAATGACGCAGTTATAATTCGAGTATGGTTGCGTTTGTAGCCCTTGATTAGATTCAACTAATTAGATTCAACAACGATTTTTCTTTCTCTCTTCTGTTTTCCTTTATGCTCTTCTAAGTTACAGTGTCATTTTGGGCAGATGAAGGCTGCCAAACAGTTAATAAACCAACCAGCAAATTCTCATAAAGATCAGCTTATTCTGCTGTGTGCTGTTCCCAGAGCTCTGGGGAGGTGGAGCAGGGTAGGAACAACCTCCACCTTGCTGACAGCATTGTCTAAATCCCCTGGATTTGTGTCTGGGTTTAATGATGGACCCAGGAAGTAAATTGCTTTCTTTTTTTTTTTTTTTTTTTTTTGTGTGTGTTGCTGTGTGATGTTATGGTCCAATTTTGGTACCAGAGTCCAAGGAGTTTAGGGCTGGAAATTGCAGCCCCACCTGCAGCAATCACCTGACCCTGACCAACCAAGGTGTCACTTTGGGGAAATTAAAAGGCAAAACATGGTCCATAAGATAGAAAAGAAGGTGGTCCTGTCTCAAGAAAGCCTCTTAAGCAAGCGTGGCTGCACTTTTTATTCAAGAGAAAAGCAAAGTTCAGGAGAAAATAAAAAGTGTTTTGCATGGCTGATCAAAGACATCTGGAAGATTTAGAAGAAAACCCAGCAAGCTGCTGCAATTGATAAAAAAAGATTAGTGCAGAGCAATTTTCTTGGAGATAGCCAGGAAACAGCAGAATACCAGAGAGCAGAGAAGGGGATCCACCCTGAGGTGGCCTGTCCATATCCATGACTGACTCCAACAAATCCAAGAATATCCTGAGCTGGAAGGGACTCACAAGGAGCATGAGTCTGACTCATGGCCCTGCACAGGACATCCTACCACATGTCTGAGAGCCTTGTCCAACACTCCTTGAATTCACAGGGGCTGTGACCATTCCCTGGGGAGTCTGTTCCAGTGTCCTGCACCCTCTGGTCCAGATCTGATGAAAAAATGCACCAGGACAGAGTCTAAACCCAAACACTAAGGAAAGTCAGGAGACCCCTTGGGAATCAGAGTGTAGCTCAATGCAGTGAATGTCACAGCAACAGATCCATGACTCAGAATGGGCAGTCATCAATGCAAGATAAACTAATTTTGGGAGTCAGAAATGAGTTGAAGTGATATAAATTGAGGTTTTTGGTCTCACTGAAAGGAGCAATGGCCACAAGGTTTCGACTGAGGACTCACAGGAAGAAATGTTAGATTTCCTAAAAGGCCAGTTGAGGTTTTGGAGGACGGAGTCCACCAAGACCTCCAGAAGTAGGAGAGGGGCTGAAAAGATGAAGTGAAACAGGAGAAACAGGAGAAAAGCCATACTTGCCAAGGAAATTCCAGAAGCAGTGATGACAACAGCAGCACTGGCTCCAGCTTCCTCAGTTACTTCTTTAAGGTGGGAAAGGAGGAAAAGGGGGGAAAATGTTATTAGGAGAAGGGAAGGCTTGGCATTGATGGGGCTGTGGACTCCTCACCTGAAACTCCCTGAAACTGTGACACTTGCTCATACCACAGCATTTTTTAAAAGCTAATTTTCTGGTCTTGATAGCAAAATTTTGAGTCTTGAAAGTGATCTCAGGCTTCATACCTTATTTGAGAAATGTTTTTAAACAAACACTGAAATTCTCAGTCACATGACTCCAAGAACTGAGACCTCCTTGATTCCTCTGGATCATAAGGCATCTTAGCATCGGGTTAATAAAGGAGGGATGGATTTAGGTGCTGGCTCAAGGCCAAAACTCATTAATATTTGGGGATGTGGATGTTGTGGCTGCCCCATCCCTGGAAGTTTTCAATGCCAGGCTGGATGGGCTTGGAGCATGCTGGGATAGTGGAAGGTGTCCCTGCCTGTGGCAGAGGGTGGGGCTGGATGAGCTTGAAGATCCCTTCCAACCTGAACCATTCTGGGATCCTGTGATTCCATGAACACGTCCACACCCAGCCTTACTCCAAACGTGTCAAGCAGGGGCAGGGGGTTGGCAGTCCCCAAACAACAGCGGGCAGGAAGAGATGAAGCTGGCACAGATTAACTGAGCTGCTTTTCCCAGAAAGAGCAGTGAGGGGGATTCTCAGCCAGGACCAGCCACAGAGGGACACGGGGTCCTCCCTGGATGTGAGGGTGAATGCAAACAAGAGGCGTCACACATTCCTCTGTGCATCCCTCACCTACAGCTGCGCCTGAGGAGGTGGCCAGCTCACCGCAGAAGGGAAGGGTGTGTTTGTGCAGCATCCCAGCTTCCATGTGGGCCAAACCAGAGCCAAACTACCGTTTGATTAATCAACCCTTCGATCCAGCTCCCTGCCTCCCTCCACGTGCAAGGAGCACGATCCGAACAGCACGCACTGCTGGCCTTCAAGGGCTGGCTGAGGCAGCTCCTGATAGTGCTGTTTATACAGCTTCCCGAAGGAAACAATGTGGATTTTATTAAATGATCCCATTAGTGTTTCTCCATGCTGTCATTGCAGACTTCAAACGATGATTTATGTTGGCTCGTAGGTCTTTGTCCTCGCACCGAGAGCGGCATCCAAGGACAAAGTGTTCCGGGACGGGGCAGTGGGAGCCCTGCTGCTCCGGCTGCGCGGCCGTACCGGGGTCTGAGCCCCCTGTGCCACATGCCAGGCCACAAAGGGGACAGCTGGCCAGCCAAGGACAGTGACACGAGGCACACGGACACCTGGGACCGTCCTTCGTGGTGTCAGTCTCCCACACGGACAGCTTAAAGGGAGAGAGGCACAGCCCATGGAGACCCAGCCACAGGCAAGTTTTTTATGCTATTTGAAGTGGGACAAATCCTTTTATCCCAGAAAAACTGCACCTGTTTGTCACCTGCTGGTTCTTAGCCCTAAGAATTATATTTATACTGTCAGGCTGTTTTTCTGCCTGTTTTTGCCATTATTCCACCCCATCATTCCCTGGCTGATTCTATCCCCCAAACGAATTTTGCATGCACGCCAGTTTTCACCTCAGGAGTGAAGCAAATAATCCACTCAGTGAAGAAAAGACAGCTATGGAGTGGAAGACTGTCCCCTTTGGGACACAAAAGCCACAGACATCCACACTTGGACAAAGCAAGCTGTGGCAATGCCAGGAGTGACTGTGCAGTCAGGATGGATGGAGCCAGGAGTACATTCCCCAGGGAATCCTTCGCATGAGCTTTGAGAGGTGTCAAAAATGCAAAGCCCATTCTTTTCAGAGTACTCCCCTGTGTTGCCCTGGGTTTGTGCTGAGGTTGTGGGAATGAGGCAATGCTGAGATGTATCTTCCCATACTAAAAAAATCCAAGGTTATTGCTGGCAGGCACCACTTTTGTGTGCGTGTGTGTCCAAGGGCTTTGCTCTCAAAGCTCACCCTGAAGATCCACCAGATGCCTTGGTCACTTGCTCTCTCTGCCAAATGGGCAGAGGGCTCATGCTCTGGGTGATGGGGGTTACAAAAACACATCCAGCAACTCCATGGCCCCGTGAGCTGCTGAAAAATCAGGCAAGAAGGTCTGAAGCTGCTTTTCATGCACATGGGATGGCTGAGTGAGCCTGCTCCTCACCCTCCTGTTTAAACACAACCTCTGCCCTCAGCTGCAGCGAGAGTATTTCACCCTGTGGGAGTCTCCCAGGGAAGATCTTCCTCTTTGGGAAACTGCAGTTGAAGAGGATATTTTGAAGAGGTTCAAACCTCCACTCTCTCACCCATGTGAGGTCACTGTGATCACTGTAAAACAGAGCTTTCAAGTTTTTGGAGCCTAGCCTGTGACTTTCCCACTGTTTTTGTCAGCACCTGCACACACCAAATGTTTCTGTGCCTAAAACAGCACTACTGAGAGCTGCAGAGTGATGTTGTAGAGAGGATTTGGAGAGAGCCTGTGCAGGATAGCAAAAGTGCAGCTCAGTTTCCAGCATATTTTTGGTTTAAAAATCATCACATGCTGCAAGCTAAAGTCAGAATTAAACCAAAAAAATGCATCTTATCATCCACAAGTAAGTCTAAGATCCTGCAGCATCAAGAAGCTTTCCTTGCCCAGCTTTGGAAAGATCACTTCTCTGGGCTAAACCCCTTCTTATGCTCCTTGTTTCTTCTTTATTTCTTAATTTCTTTTTTTTTTTTTTTAATTATTCTTAGGTCTTCAGTTTATTAAGCCATCATCTAGCCAGGCAGGATTTGACATGCATAGCACTGCAACAAACCTTGGACCAAACTCCAGGAGCTTGTGGCAATGCCCAGAGCAGCTCTCCAGGGACTGGCTCACAAGGACTGGGGCAGGGCTGTCACCCTGCACAGTGTCACCTTCCAGAGGACAGGCACCAGCACACAGCTGCTCTGCTTCCCTCCGTGCTGGCCACTCAGTGGGTGAAGAGTTTCTTTTTCTGGCTGCAGAGAATGAGGGTCCAAAATCTGGCAGCAGTAGTAAGAAAACGGAACAGCCTTGCTTTTCTTCAGGGTGAGGGCTGCTGTGTCTGGATTTCAGCAGCACTTAAAAGACCACCAAGCCAGCACATTTCCTGCCACTCCAGTGGGAAAGGGTGGAATGAAAGCTCAAGTCTCAGGTGTCCACAGGGACATGCCCAAGCAAGGACAAATCACAGAATCCCAGAATGGTTTATGTGGGAAGGGACCTTAAAGATCATCTCATTCCACCACCTCTCACTATCCCAGGTGGCTCCAAGCTCCTTCCAACTTGGCCTTGCACACTTCCAGGGATCCAGGGGCAGCCACAGCTTCTCTGGGCAAACTCTTCCAAGAGCTGTATCCAAAAAGGTCATGGAAGTGTCTGCATGCACTTTGCAGGTGAATCCTCACTTGGGCAAGGAGGTGAGCTCTTCTCTGGTGACTCTTGCAGGGAAATGTTTCCCCAAAGACAGCATAAAGACTGCCTATGTTACTACAGGCTAGAGAAACCCGTAAAACAGTGACATACAACTGAAGGGAAGAATATATTGGGAAGGGAATCATATGGGCTGACTGGGAAACGCAGGGCTTTGAAAGGGAATGGGGCGGGACAGGAAGAACATTCCTTCCTCACTACAAACGCCTCGAGCCGCTTGGGAAACATCCTCCGAGGCCGCCCGCTCGCAGCCCGGGCCGGCAGCGCTGCTCCTGGCCCGGCAGATGCTGCGCTGTGCGGCCGCAGCTCATCCCAGACCACCACCACGGATGGAGAGCGACGAGGTGCCCGGAAAGAGGCAGCCTGAGCCCCAGATGCTCCGGCTGGAGATCGCCACCTGTGTCGGGCGCAGGTGGCCGCAGGCAAGCAGGGTGACCTTGCCCTGTGGCCACCGCTGGGCTGCGCGCAGGGAGAAGGAGGGAGAGGGGAGTGTGGTGCTGCAGGGCTGTGTTTTGCGATTCCATGCGGTGCTCGCTTCCCTCGGAAGATGGGGAGAACTGCAGTTGCTTCGTGCTTTCAGCTCAAACAGGGCTTTACAGCCCCTTCCCCACCTGGCCAAGGGGCACAGAGGATTGGATCAGCCTCAGAGCAGGGCTCCTTTCCACCACCCTGTTGCTCATCTCCCTGTCTCTGCATCTGCTTTGCCACACTGTTTAATTAATTTGTCTGTTCTTCCCCAAATTTCTGAATTATTGTCAAAACCGGGGCTTGTGGATACATGGAAGTGAAGAATTAAACCCCTCTTCTGCATCTCAGGCTGACAAAGCCATACTTGGGATGTCAAGGCCAACCCAAATGACCAGATGAGAATAGGAACTGCTGAGCCAGCCCCTGGCTCCCCCTTAAGCAGCACAACTCCCTACACTGACTTCTGCAGACACCCAAAAGAGGGGACCAGCCCTGCTCCCCCACTGCTGCATGTAATGCCCCCAAAATTGGCATCAGGATAGACCCCATCCTGCAGTGGGTTGTCTCATTATTTACAAAGAGCTGGCTCTTCCTTTTGATAATTATCAGCCACCCTTTGAAGTCATTTGTCTCCACAGATGTTTGCTGCTGCCTGGAGACATGTTACTGTCCCAAATTGCTGAGGACACCCATGAAGAGTCACGGTAGGGAAGCAAGCCCACTGTCTCCTCCCTGGCACTAAACCACATGGGAAAGGTCTCTGCTCCTTCCTAAACTGGGACAAAACTCCCAAGTGCCAACAGAGTTTGTGTCCTGCAGGACACAAATATTGAGTGAGTTCTTCTTGTTGAGAAAGCATTAATGTCCTGAGCCCCAGGAGACCCTGAGGGAACAAAAGAGCCTGATTGCAGCAGGGATGGGAGCAGGGTTTCATGGATCAACACCACCTGGGGCTGAGCTGGGTCCAGCATCCCCAGAGCTCAGTCTTTCCCACATCTGGAAAAAGGCACTGCAGAAGACGCACCAACTGCCAGTGGGGATGCAGGCAGAGCACATCTCACTCTTGGCAGGCAACAGGTAGGGAGCAGAATTTCTCCTTTTATTTTCTCATCCTGATCAGAAAGGATGATTTTTGGAGCTGGTGGGAGAGGAGTGATAGTTTAAATCAACAGTTTGCTCTTAGCACTGCAGAAGCCTGCTCTGCACGTTACCTGGTAAACAAACCGTGCTCTGAGAAAGAAAGGCCTGTTTATAAAAGCTCCTCTTGACATTTGCCTCCTCAAACATAGCAAAACATGTGCTAGGAATAGATGCATGAATGATCGAATCTGTTTTGAGTCTCCTCTCTTCAACAACCAAGGAAATCCCTATGTACAAACATTTAAACTGGAACATCTGGAGCACAGTAATTTTATCTTGAAGATCCACATCAAACAAACCTGCAGCTCAGCCCGAGAAGATCTACAAATACTTCCCCAAGGAGATCCCCATCATACAACTCGGGTACCAGGAGACCTCAGATTTGAAAGAAAGATAATTCAGCATCTCTTCACCCACACCTGACAAGTTTTCCTTAAGAGGGAATTAGAATGAAATTATCGCTCTTAGTCAAACCCAAAGTAAAAGAGATTTGTCCCAATTATCTGGCGCAGGCCTTGAAATACCTGCTTTTAAATTTACAACCCAGAAAACCCCATGCATCATTTGCAGGCAGAACTTTACCCGAGAAATCTCACTTTGGTTGCACTTTTTCTGTGCAGCTGAACTGCTAAAATAAGCACCCAGCCATATATAGCACAGTACGTTGGCACTCACAGCGGTGGGGAACGACTGGATTCAATTTTCCATGGAAGATGACAATTAAAATTGCTTTCTTTGGTATATCCCATCCTTTCTGTTGTTTTTTCTGTTCCCTCCAAGCGCAGAGTAAATTTAGGACTCCGAGCTCCTTTTTCTTCAAAATCTCACTTCCAGTTTCCATCTTATTAAAGACATGACTTAACTTTAATGTGTGTAACATAAACGGCATCGTAAAGAGGAAGAATTAAAACAGCATGGGAACATTGGTGGTTTCAAGAGGGGGGAAATGGCACAGCTTCTTTCCTTTTGGGTTGTTGTTTATCCAGTGGATAAACCTCGGCGTTCTCGCTTCTACCGAATACTTCGCCTTGCCTTGCAATAATTGGGAATTCCACGTTTTGCAAAGTTGTTACATTATATCCACAAATAATCCA
Organism: Vidua chalybeata; assembly: GCF_026979565.1. Classification (NCBI taxonomy): domain Eukaryota; kingdom Metazoa; phylum Chordata; class Aves; order Passeriformes; family Viduidae; genus Vidua; species Vidua chalybeata. The sequence continues at coordinate 2,876,114 of NC_071535.1, read as the reverse complement.
TCTTGTCAAGTCCATCTCGTCCGTCGAAGATAAAGTTGGAGCTGAGTCGCTGCAGACATCTGGAGAGGGTTCATTACTTGTAATTGCGAGCCCCTCTGTTAATGCACCCCATGAGAAAGGAGCTGACAGGCTGCATATTTCTGCAAACTGTTCCCAGAAAGAACCAATTTCCTGACTTCCATGTGGTGTCAATAATATAGGCATGAGATGGAGCAGTGCTTATGAAATATTAAATCTGCTTACAGGACCCAGCTATAAGCAAATTCAGACCACCTGGGAGATGGAGGTTTGCATTGGGTATGTGGAATTTGGCACTCACCTGGTACATGAGATGGGCTCTAATGTACACATTTTGGCTTATTTACCACAAAACTTCCTGACAGTAGTGCAGGGGGAAGGGAGAAAAAAGGTAGAGGGTGGAGGGGGTAAAACACATTTCTTCACGTTTAGGACTCAAACCTTTCAAATCACTGACATTATTAAATTTACTATCACATGCAGCCAGAGATCTTATTATTCATCAGCAAAAAAAAAAGGCTGATATTTCATGGCTTTTGAGTTAGATCATTTTGGTTCATGCCAATGAAAACAAAGCATTAGTGTTTTGATGTTTTAATATAATGATTTAATTCTCTCATTGATATTAGAATCCAGAAACACAACAAACACGAAGACCCCTTCAAAATCCTTGAGTCAGAGCAAAGGCTCTTAAATCACTTCAGCACTCTGACCTCCTGTTTCACAGAGTGCATTTTATGCCAGGGACTTGGAGAAGAAGGGGTCCTTCCCAAACGTGCAGCATGACAGTGCTAACCTGCCTTCGGCGAGCTCGCCTGTGTAAATTGAAAAACATCTGGGCTCTTTTTGCTGGCAAAAGCAGCAGGTCCTTGACCTCAGAGCAGAGCCGTCAACTTGAGCTGCAAACGGAGCCTTTTCAACAATTCATCCCCAATTTTCCACCCTCTGGGCACTGCTACCCAGGAGGAAACCCAGCACCCCTGGGCTGGGAGCAGACATGGAGATACAGGCATGGGGACAAAGAAATTTTAATGGCATTAGTCCACCATCTATGTTCCACTCCCCAGTGTTCAGGGCTGGGGATGAAAAGTGGTCTCCATTTTCTCCAGCAGGAAATAAAAGACAGTTTTCCTCCAAGGAAGATGAAGGGAAGAAGCAGAGCAGGAACAACCTTTCAGCACAGCAACAGGAAGATGCCAGCAAGCCTAATGGGGACATTTTGCTCTGTGCTACGATAGAAAATCATAAAATCTTAAGATCATAATCATGGAATGATTTGGGTTGGAAGGATCATCTCATTCCAACCCCTTACCATGGGCAGGGACATGTTCCACTAGACCAGGGTGCTTGAAGCCCCATCCAACCTGGCCTGAAACACTTCCAGGGATCCAGGGGCAGCCACAGCTTCTCTGGGCAACCTGTGCCAGGGCCTCCCCACCCTCACAGGGAAGAATTTCTTCCTAAAATCTAATCTAACCCTGCCCTCTATCAGTGTGAAGACAAAAATATGTGTAAAACATCACATGGGATATACTACAAACACCTTCCAGGAGGAGAAGCTCTCTGAGATGATGGGGACAGGCCCCAGAGGTGGTGGAAGATGGGAGATGCGCGTGGTGCTGCAGGCCAAGAGCTGGGACATACAGTGGGTAGATGTAGGAGCAGACCAGGCTGGCATCTTTGCACCAGCCTTGCCACATCCACCCCATTCCTGGGAGGTCACAGTGAGCATCCCTTTCCTGATGCTCCTCTGCTGGGGCACAGCACAGGACACAGAGGTGTGGGTGCACGTAGGCCTTCCCATCTGTCCATTTCATGTGTGAGGGAAGGGGCTGTTCTTGGGTTGCAGCCTCTTTGCTGCGGCCAGGATCTGTCAGCGGGACGTGACGTACAGCGCTGTGGGACAGCTCTGCTCCCTGTGCTCCCCTCACACACCAGGAATGTCTCTTGTTTTCTCTCCTCCAGACCATGTCGGAGCTGAGAGCATCCAGCCGGGACGGCTCAAGGCACAGGGAAATCAGGCAGCTGCCCAAAGCAGCCAGAGCCTCCCTGCCTGTGCTGGAGTGCTGGAACACCCCTGGGCTCTTCCACTGAGGGAGGGCTGGGAATGAGCATCCATCACTTCCTGCACCAGCAGCCACCAGGGCAGCACACGGAGATCTTCTCCCACTCCCCTTCCTCACCCTGATTCTCCTCCTGAAGACCAACAGGCATAGACTGAGAAGCTCTGAGCTGGATTTGTCCCTTGCCACACTGCTTAGACCAAAAGGTCTCGTGCTGCATGGTGGATTTTTTGGGTTTTCTCCCGTGTCCATGTCCTTCATCCTCCATCCACAGGTCATTTCTGGATGTAAAGCATACAGTGTGTTTGCAATGATCAAGGCTAAAATCTCTCCCACATCACACAGGCTGAGCCTGAGGTTGGACCCTATTCTTGGCCGGGTACATCTGGGTTAGACAGAGCTGAGCTGAGCTGGTCCAAGACCTTGTCCAGCCTCTGCTTCTGGCTGTGCACAGGAGCAGGCACAGGTGAGGCTTTGTTGGTCCCCTGGGCTCAAGGTGATACTGGAGTGAGCACCTGCAGCTTTGTAGTCACTGGGATGCTCTTCTTGCTTGCCTCATCCCTGGGTTTCCATGGAAATTCCACTGACATCATCCAGGACCTGCAGAGGATGGCACTTGCTGGGGTTTATCCACTGAGGTCTCCACTTTTTCTGTATTGACCATCTCAATCCAAATGACCAAAGTGTTCCCCAAAACTGGATTTGTTTCCATAATTGCCTTCACCATCTTGCCACCACACTTTCCCAGCAGGACACAGACGATTCTCCCAGCCCTGGGCTGCCCAGCAGGGTTGTCTCTGCCCAGGCCTTAAAACCAAACACTTCTGCTCCAAATTCCATTTGAGGTGGTGATGCCTCCTACAAAGCAGAGTTTTATCTGCTGAGGACCAGCATTGGTGCCTGAAGTCTGGAATGGGTGCAACATACTCATGGAAACAATCTGTCCCAGCCTGTATCAAGCCAAAGGTAGAAAACACGAGAGCATGGCTTTGCCTCATTTTGTGTTTTTAAAATCAAAATATGTACACGCAGAATTGCTTTTACCCAACAGGGAAGCTCTGGCCACGATGTCTGTTACGTTCTGTATATGTGCAATGCCTGTTTCCCATCTCCTGCTGGTCACTAAAGAACCTGAGCCTGTGACTCCCACATCTCCAAAAGGAGATTCAGCATTTACATCTCATTGCAGGTGCCACACTTTGGTAACATCTAATGTTTCATGCTTCTCATGCAATAGGTGACAAGATGACTTAAAATGCTAATAAAATAAACAAGAAAGGTCCTTTATGTTCATAATAATAATAATAATAATAATAATAATAATAAATAACAACAACAATCAAAAAAGTTCTGGTTTAATGAAAAGTGGAATGTGTTGCTCCTGAGAGGAAAGATTCATAGCTGGAATAAAGAGTGTTCAGCCCAGCTCTTTCTACTATGAGGCCGTATTTCATCCCTCCTGAAGGTCCTTCATGTTTCCACAGACAACTGTCCTTGCACAGCTCATTAAATTCCACCACTTCAGCTGGCCAAACAACCACCGTGGTTAGGTGGGGTCTGACCAGCGTCCAGGACACCAACCAGCTTTGGGAGCTTCATTTTACACCTCCTCTTCTCCCAGCGAATACCCAACAACACCAAAACTATGGATCCATAACTATGGCTCACTGGCCTGGCCAGCACAGGGCTAATGTTTGCATCAGCCAGGAGCAGCTGCTCTACCTGGCTGTCTCAGCCTCAGCTATGAGACCCTAAATGCTTCCATTCTGGCCCAGTCCTTCCTGGTGCTGAGCATAAAAAGTTGTGCAGACAAAACCAGGGAGGGAATCTCGCCAGCCATTTATCAGCTCAGCAACAAGACCTTGGTAACAGGCTGTTATCTTTAGCAGAAAGCAGCAGCAGAAAGGAGACACCAGATCACCAGCCCCAGGTCATGCCCCTGGCGGGTGTCCTTACCAGTTATCAGTGTCTGCAGCTCTCCAGGAGCTCAGGGAACCGGGATGCTCCTCACCACCTGCAGATTGTTTTACCCATCCACCCAAAACCACAGCCAGCTGTGTGCTCCTGCCCACCAGCATGTGCCAAGGCACAGGATGGGATTCCTGGGGAGATGTCCTCTGCAGGGCCAGGAGTTGGACTTGGTGATCCTTGTGGGTCCTTTCCAACCCAGGATATTTTGTGATTCTAAGGCTTTGGCCAGCCCAGGTTTCAGCCACCTTCCTGATCCATGCTGATTTACCCCAAAAGAGATCTTCCCTCTGTCCACCCTCCCAGTTCAAGGAATATGTTGCATCAACCCCAGCCCCCCTGCTTGTGTCTGGTGGATCATGGTGACCTTTTCAACATATTTATTGGAGTATTATAAAACATTATCCGACCAAAAAAAAAAAAAAAAAAAAATCACCACACACAAAAAAACAGCCCAAATCAAAACAATTTGGGTAATGATGGCCTTTTGTTCCAGTTTATCCTGCATCAAACTCCATAGATGGCAACTCTGAACATTTCCCAGACCTTCATAGTAGAGCTTGGAACTGTCTCTCTGATTTATTGGTTGTTTCATGACACATGCATTTCTCCTGTATAATCCCAGTGTTTTGCTTATAAGCCATATTATAACTGTGAATCAATCTTCTTTATTTGAACATCTAGGACAGATTCACACATCATTTCACCATTAACTAGGATAGACTCAGCCTTGCAGATCTTTCAGGTTTCAAGCCTGGCTGTGTTGTTTCAGTTCTTTGCTGCTGCCTATGTTTTGTGAAGAAAAAAAATAAAATTAAATAGCCAGACTTTGGGACTTTCTGTTGCGGCTTGAAGAAGAACACAGGTTGTTTCATCACTGGTTGTGAGACATGTGTTACCCGGCTCATTAATTCACAACAGTTCTTGTTTTCTCTGCCTTTTTCATGCTGATGTGATACATTTGTGAAGTCCAGGGTTGTACTGCAAGTGATTAATGCTGCAGTAAAGTCTAATAAACTGAGAATCCAACAAAAAAGTGTGAAAAATGTAATCTCTAAAGTTCTGAAAGCTCACATATGACAAAACCCATAAATCACCCCAGAAGCAGTCATTATGGTGAGTTACTAACTAGATTATACAGCTGCATTTGTCATAATTTCCCATTACGTAGAGAATAAACCTATCAGGCTGATTTATGGCAGAGGGCTCCACAATATGGGAACTGGGACCTGTGCTGTTCTGTGGAAAACGATGAGAAATGTTGTGTCTACTCAAATGCTGAATGGAAAAGGAAGGAGAGGAGATAGCTGTTATTTGAAGGCACTGATTTAGGGACAAAGACTTCAGAGAGGACTCATGTTTACACCCATGGGATGGCAGGAAGAGTATCCACCAACCTGTCCCAACACCACCAGCACATCAGAATGTGCTCTCCACAAGTGGGGGGAAGAGAGGAGATAGGAGGTCTTTTGAGGGGACCAAAGTCAGTCATGGGGAACTCATAGAATCCTGGAATGGTTTGGGTTGGAAGGAACCTTAAAAACCATCTCGTTTCAGCCCCTGACATGGGCTGGGACAAACTGAACAGCTGAATGCCTGGCTACTCAGGGGACACTCAATGTTTTGGATTCCATGTCTGTGCATCTACCGTGGAGTAGCTGGGTCTGTTGGGAGCAGATGGCATCCACCTGACCTCAGACCACAGAAAAAAGACGGGCAGATGTGGGACTCAGCAAGGCAAGGGATATCCCTGCACAGCAGCGCTCTGAGAAGAGCAGCAGTGGCCTCCTCTCAGTGGCCTCCTCAGTGCAGCAGCCGCTGAAGACCACGGTGGCTACACAGATGCTTTTTGCTCTGCAATCCCTTTGTACTTGAAGGCCATGCTGGGCATTTCACCTGGGCTGGAAGGCCTGGCTGGGCAGGGAGCAGACAAGAAGCACTGCTGTTGTGGCCTCCATGTGTTCACTGGGGACACAATGAAGATTCTGTTCATTCAAAGAACAACACTAGCAGCCAGTCCCTGCTAACACAGCAGTGTGACCCTTGTCCAAAGCTGCTCAAATTCTCTGCCAGAACTGTCCCTCTGCATCTTCTTGATCTGAAGGGGACTGGAAGTGGTTTGGCTACAGTTCTCTATTTCTGATGTCTGATAATGGGAAGGTTTCACAGAGGTCTTGGAGGAACTGGATCCGGGAATAGTCAAGCAGGAAAAGCTGGGCAATCCTCACCCAACCCCAGTGGTAGAAGAATGGGTCCCATTACAAAAGCACCTCTGTTGTTTTCATCGTTGATAGTATGTATCATATTTGACATTATTGATTATAATCTTTTCTCTTTGAAAACTTACCAGTGGGGGCTTCTGCCTGCTTTGTGAAGGGAGCCCCTGGGGCCATTCCCTCCCAGAGGGGCTGCACTTGGTGGGTGCCAGGGCTTTCATTGCTGGGCCCACTCGGAGCCCCTGAGTTGGGCTGGGGACCAAGGGCGGGGCTGGCCCGGCTGTGATGCCTGTGGTGCGTGTGACATCAGGGGGACGTGTCACAATGGGGGCAGCTGGAAAAGGTGCCCCGCAGGTAACGCTGGCCCAGTTCAGCCTGGGCAAGCGGTGAGTGCGCACGTGGCGGGGCTGGGCTGGGCTGGGCCAGGGCACAAGCGCCGCACCCGGGCCTGCATTGTCCCCCTGCATCCAGGGCCAGCCCCTCGTGCCAGCGCCTTGGCCAGGGCACGGGGCTGCTGCTGGCCCACTGGGACAGGCCCTGCTCCCTGCCAGCTGTCTGGGGCCCTCTGCTTCCTGCCCTTATCTCTCTCCTCCTGCAGACCATGGTGTCCAAATCACTCCTTGTCCTGACTGTGCTGCTCCTCTTCCACTTCCCACGGCCCATGATGAACGGTTTGGATGAGGATGTAGAGCTGAGCGAAGAGGACCTGGAGCAGGCTACCCCAGAGCCACCTGAGCCTGGCTGGGGACCCCTGCTCACGGCAGCCGTGCACCAGGGGCCCTTCTGGGCTGCTGCTGAACTGCTGTTCCTGCCTTTGTGCTTCTGGTTCAGGCGCAGAAGGGCGGCCATGAAGCAGAGAGCAGCGGACCAGCGAGCTGAAGAGGAGGCCAGAAGGCAGAGGATGAAAACCGAGCAGAGAAGGCTTCGGTTCAAGAGGAGGTGCAATGACTTGAAGGAAATGTGGAGGACCATGAAAACTGTAAAGAAGAAAATGGCCAGGCTGTTTTGAATGAATAGGAAGGTGAACAGGATGCTCTTTGGGCTGGCCAAGGGGATGAGCCTCACATCTTTGTGAGCAGCCAGCCCACAGAGCTGCGCTCGCTGCCGAGCACAGCCCTGCGCCGGGGCAGAGGCTCAGGGCTCTGCCAGACCCTGCCCCTCTTCCCTCTGTCTCTTCATTGCATCTATATTAACTGCATCTATTAATGATTTCCCCTGCCATAACATTGCACTTGCTCCTGGATGGAGGTGTTTGAAGGAGGATTGGGCCAGATTGATAGACACTGATTTAACTTCTTGATTAGTTTAGAAATAATTTGGATATTTTACTATTTTCTCCTAGAATTACTTTATTGTACAGCAATACTATTGTTAAATATAGTAGTAATTATAATAGGAACAAATACTAATTCTGTTAAAACAATTAAACATTCTACTATATAGTAATTATACATTCATAGTAATAATTTCTGCAAATTATGTGAATGAACCACAACTGATGTTAAATTTTTACCATACCGAGTAATTTTTCATAATCTTCAGTATTCAGAAAACTTTGTCCTTGTATTAATTCATATATAATTTATAACAGTGTAGAAAAGAATTCTTAGCATAAGGATGATTATAACTGTGATTTGTTATTGAAAATGTTTAAAATACGTGATACAGTTTTGTACGTGAATAGTTTTTTAAACTATATACGTGAACAGTTTTTTCAAAATGACACTGATGCCTTCCCTTCCTTGGGGACTCTGTTCCCTCTGGGAGCTGCAGTCAGTGCAAAGTTCCAATAAAGGCAGTGCTTGAACAAACGCTGTGTCTGTGCGTGTCCAGAGTGACCTCCAGGGCCATCCATTCCTACCCCTCTGGGTAGAGTTTCTCCAAGGCCCATCCAGCCTGGACTGGAACACTTGCAGGGACAGGGCAGCCACAGCTGCTCTGAGAAGCAACCTGTGCCAGGGCCTCACGGCCCTCAGAGCCAAGATGTCCTTCCCCATAGCCCATCTCAGCCCTGTGGCAGTGGGAAGCCACTGGCCCTGGCACTTTCCTTGCCAACAACCCCTCTGCTGGGCCTCACGCAGGGACAAAAAGGCCGCAGGAAGGTGCCCCAGAGAAGCCATTGCAGAGCGCAGGGGCCAGGAATGCCGCCATGAGGGCAGCAAGCGGGGCCTGGCCTGTTTGTCCATGCGGGAGGGCACAGGGCGGGCGCTGAGGCCCTGCCAGCTGGAGCTGGGAGCTCTGGAGCGGGGCCGGCAGAGAGCCGTGAGCTCCCGCAGCTCTGCAGCCCTCACAGCTCTGGAGCGGGGCCGGCAGAGAGCCGTGGGCTCCCGCAGCTCTGCAGCCCTCACAGCTCTGGAGCGGGGCCGGCAGAGAGCCGTGGGCTCCCGCAGCTCTGCAGCCCTCACAGCTCTGGAGCGGGGCCGGCAGAGAGCCGTGGGCTCCCGCAGCTCTGCAGCCCTCACAGCTCTGGAGCGGGGCCGGCAGAGAGCCGTGGGCTCCCGCAGCTCTGCAGCCCTCACAGCTCTGGAGCGGGGCCGGCAGAGAGCCGTGGGCTCCCGCAGCTCTGCAGCCCTCACAGCTCTGGAGCGGGGCCGGCAGAGAGCCGTGGGCTCCCGCAGCTCTGCAGCCCTCACAGCTCTGGAGCGGGGCCGGCAGAGAGCCGTGGGCTCCCGCAGCTCTGCAGCCCTCACAGCTCTGGAGCGGGGCCGGCAGAGAGCCGTGAGCTCCCGCAGCTCTGCAGCCCTCACGGCTGAGGCAGCTGCCCGGGCACAGCCGGCCGGGGACACTCGGCCACCCTGCAGGTGACCCAGCTCTGGGGCCAGCCCAGGCCGCAGCAGGGAGCGCTCCATGGGGCTGTGCCCAGGGACAGGGCAGCAGGAGCAGGGACAGCAGGGACAGCAGGGACAGCAGGGACAGCAGGGACAGCAGGACACAGCCAGGCTGCCCTGGGACAGGCCCGACGGGCAGACAGGACGCGGGGCAGGCAGGAGTCCCCGTCCTCTCTGTGCCCACCTGAACACAGCAACATAAGGGACAGAGGGAACGGGGACACAGCAGGCCCCTCTCCTCTGGGAATATCCCACCTCCCCAGGGGCCCTGACAGAACGCAGGGGCTGAGGCTCTGCAAGGAGAACCTAAGGATGAAGAGGAGGCCAAGGTTACATCTGTCCATACTCTGAATCCAAACTGCTCCATGGAAGAAAAACAGAGGGGCCTTGCCACAAACAGATCCCGTCTGAGGGAAAGGTGTTCTTTATTCCTGCACACACGTGTCCCTTCTGGACTGCTGCTGAAGTGCTGCTCCTGCTCTCAGGGCTGTGGAGTATCTACACAACAGAAGCAATGAGGCAGAGAGCAGAGGCCAGGAGAGCTTGAGCTGAGGCCAGGAGAGCTGAAGCAGAGGACACAAGAACTCCAGCAGGAGGAAGTATGAAAGAGAGGCAAGAGGAATTTTGCTAAATAATAACTAACTAGATGGGTTTTAAATGTTTAGGTATAGGCCAGAAATTAGGTAGAAGGCAGCAAACTTTAGGGAATTGATCAAGAAAAGGAACACAATGAAAAAGAAAACCATCTTTCCTGGTCTTTCTCTAACTTGTGCTCTTCCAGAATCTAGACTGTGCAAGTTCTGCTTGAACTCAACCACACCTACAGTGCTGAATTGGTTCTGATCTGAAATTAAGCCAATTTGCACCCAGCCCTTCTGCTCCCTGAAGGGCGGAAAAACAATTGGGCAAAGGGAGGTGGAAGTGGGACTATGCTGCCACTCTTCTGAAAATTAGGAGTAGGTTTCTCAAGAGCCACTCTTCTGAAAATTAGGATAAGGTTTCTCAAGAGCAATCCCTGAAGTGAGCACACTCTGTGCTCGCTCTAGTGACAGCAAGACCAGCAACAAGCAAGTGTAACCTGAGCAAAGCACCTTATCTCTGTGACACCTGGAAGGCGACTTGAGAGACGTTATCACTGAGCAATACTTTGATCTACCAGGTGGGAGCAAAATGAAGTGATGCCACTCATTTTTCAAGAGAGTTCTTCACTCCAAGCTCTCCTGGCCCACCCGAGCCCACCTGCGACATCCAGCTCTGTCTCAGATTCCTATCCCAGCCAAGCAGCTGTGGAGCTGAAATCTACCTTGAAAAACAGCTGAAATAAACTCAAGCTGAAGAAGAAACTTTCTTTTGTGGCAGACAGAGAGGTTTGGCCAGACAGCAGAGCCCTCTTCAGTCCGGTGATGGGTAGTGAAGAGCTGGTCGAACCAACGTGACCTTGCAGGCACTGGCAAGCTCCCAGCTGGGCCAAACTGGGGTTTATCGGGTATAAATTGGGTGCTACAGGCACCAGTGTCTTCCAGACAAATGCACCCAGTCATTGCAGCTCTCACTGTAGGTAGAAGAAAAGGATCGGTCAAAACCAGAGGGTGGGAAATGCATCATATAATTACAGATAGCAATTCTTGGAAGAAGGATTTTTGCATGGAGAAATTTGGGGTGGAGAAGGAAAAAGAGGGAGGGAAGGGAGGGAACTCACACTCTAAAGCTAATAAATAATTTTTTTTTTAAGTGATTTGGCAAAACATGTCATCATGTGACAAGGTAGTTTCTCTTGTAAGCAGGTGCACCACAGTCTTAGAAATATTAAATCTTAAGAGGTTTGTATTGCACAATAGATGGCAGCCAGAAAGCATGTTGATGTTTTTTGGCAGTGTTTCAGATGTCATGGTATTTTTTTTTCTTTAAAGCTTCCATCAGCAGGAGGCAAAGCCGTGCCAAGGAAAAGGAATCAAATCTGGATGCAGCAAGTCTCGCATTCAGACAGAGGCTCTCTGCCAGATGCTACGGGGCCAAATCGGAAACAACCACACTGAGTTCATTATGAAAACTGCATAATCAAAAGCCTGCAAAAAGGCAAAAAAAAAAAATTAATCTATTTAATACTTAGCTAAATTCTCAACTGTTGAAATAGATTCGAAGAAAAATTCATCATAATCCCCTCTTCCTTTTGAGGAATTCCTCCCTGTTCATGAAATGTCCATGAGATGGCAGGAGTGCACTGTCCTCCGGAGGTCGAAGGACCGTCACAGTGGTGACATTTCCACACCGGGAATTTCACTCTGCCTGTGGGCACTGCAGACAAAACACTGGTTTATCTTTCTATTTATTGCTCATGGAAAGAGATAAGGAAGTGGCATCAATGGGCACATCTTCAGAGAAGAAATCCACTGGCCTGGTTTCCCAAGGGTGAAAATGACTCTGTTTCACAGAAAGATTTGAATATTGGAAGGGACCTTAAAGTTTATCTTGTTCCAAGTGGAAGGGACATCTTCCACTAGCCCAGGTTGCTCCAAGCCACATCCAGCCTGGCCTTTCACTCCTCTTGCTTTCAGCAGCCTCTTGCTTTGGTTGACAGAACCCTGCTCACTGCAGACCCTGGGTCTACAAATTCGTCCCATGCTGTGCACAGGAATTTGTGACCAGGCACTGCAAAACTGAAAGAGTGCAATGAGAAAAGGACCCAGACATCTGCCAGAAAGAAATCTGGAGGATGGGATTTAGAAATCACAGCCCTCATATTTATGGCTGGGGATGACTGTGGAAACAAACCCTCAGGGGTGTCCCAGTTTTCAGCTCTTTTTATGATCCCGAGTTCTCCACACAAGTGGGGCACAGCTGTGAGCCTTCCCCTGGTCAGACAGGATCCATGGCAGCTCAAGTTCTGTGAGCTGGGCCAGGGGATGGGCTGGCAAGTTGTGCAAGCGCTTCCCTCAGCCAGGCTGCAGAAGCAACATCCCAGCAAGAGACAGATGCTTGTGTCTGAAGAGATCTCAGCTGCCTCAACAGCTTCAGGAGAGCAGGTTGCATGATAGAGCTACTCTTTGCATGCTCCTGGTCTTAAGCCAGGAGATCTTCCAAGATTTTGTCCATGTTACTCAGACAGGAAAGTAAAAATAATCAGAATGGTTTTGGTTGGAAGAGATGTTAAAGATCACCTAGTTCTGACCCCACTTCCATGAAGCACTCCATCAGTCTCACACTGGATCTTCTCTAGCAGAGGGTATAATTGGGATGTTACAGCCCACAGCTCTTCCCTCTGATCCTCTCACTACATCTGCCCTGGGGGAGCAGAACCGGAGCAGTTTTGCTCTTCTGGGAGCTCCCTGTGCACCTGTGAGCTCTCAGCTACAGGCACTGCTGTGATGGAACAGGCCTGCCTCATACTGAGCAGGGGAGGGGAGCTTAGGAGCTGCTGAGGGAAACCCCGAAGTGTCACTTGATCTGTATGTTCTAGCACAGCAAAGGCTCATTCCCTTTCCATCCCACAGCAAGCCAGGCATTCCCAGTGACATCACTGGAGCCTGCAAACAGCTCTGCTGCAGGGAGACACTGCCCTCTGCAATGACCAAGACATTACCTTGGTTAACTTTTCTCAATGCATCCTTTCAGTTTCTTGTAGATGTGGCACTTGGGGACATGGGTTAGTGGTGGCCTTGGCAGTGCTGGGGGAACCATGGGATTCGATGATCTTAGAGGGTTTTTAAAACTTAAATGATTCTATGATTCCTTACTTTCAAATTTTCAAAGCTTTCCTGGCTTTCAAATTCTGCAGTTCATGATCCCTGGTGTGATCTGTAGGATCACTTTCCTGTGTTTTAATTCCCTCCTTCTCCTGCATGGGACGTCGAGTGGCATCCCAGCTGCTGGCTGCAAAAGCACTTTCACATCAACACACACAGACCCAATGTATTCCATTGCACAGGTGAACCATCTCCAGAAGCTGAGTTTTGTCTGCATCCACGGGCAGCTGATGGTTATGGACAATGCTCTGAAAGCAGCAGGACAGGAACAGTATGAATCCAACAGTGTGAGACCTGATTAGGAAGAAATTCTTCCCTGTGAGGGTGCTGAGGCCCTGGCACAGGGTGCCCAGAGAAGCTGTGGCTGCCGCATCCCTGGAAATGTTCAATGCCAGGCTGCAGCAATCTGGAATAGTGGGAGGTGTCCCTGCCTATGAGATGGTCCTTAAAGTCCCTTCCAACCCAAACCATCCCATGATTCTATGATCCGCCTCCTGAGAGCCCCAGGGACAGCAAGGGGATGTCACTGGGATACAGAAGCTTTGAAGATGAGGGGAGAATGGGGTGGGAATTGTCCCTTCCTCCTGAGGACTGTACCATTCCCAAGGTTAATGCCCCATTTCCAAACTACATTCAAATCCACAGGTCTTGGCATTCTTCTTGAGTGCTAATCTTGAACACTCAGCCTGACTTGAATCACTGCAGCTCTCTCCAGTGTTAAAATGAATTATTAGAAAACCTCTCCCAAATGCATAAATCCCATCCTAATGCCCTCTGATGTCAGAGGGAAGATGCCTGGTAACGTAGCTGGTCCTTGGATCAGGCCTCAGAAAAGCAGCTGCAAAACATAAACCCACAGGCTCTGAAATTCATCTTTGATTTAACTTGGTCTAAACCTTTGTAAATGACTCACAATGGGTCAGGGGAGAGAGAATTGAACAGCTCTTATCTGGCTGTGTTCCCCTGTCCTATAAAATCAGCTTACGCCCTTTGGAAAGAGGAAAGCACACTAAAATTCACCCACAGCTGTGGCAGCCCCCATCCCACAAACCAAACTGTTTGAGAAGTGCAGAAATCATTGTGATGTTTCTTCACCTTTTTCCAGGGCCCATAACAATTTCCTTCTTGTTCTGATCAGCATTCCCCCTGCAACTCCTTCCTACCGCCTCCCAATTGCCAAGAAATCCCTCCTGCTGTTGTGAGAAACATGAGAGTTCCTAGGAAATATCTCCCTGTGGTATGTGAAAGCAAGGGGGGAGAGGAGCAGAGATGTTTTCTTCTAGCAGGAGATATCATGGGCAATGTGGTCATCTTGGGGGGTAGCAGGCTTTAGGGGTTGGGTCTGTCCTAGCTTGGGATGTGGGTAAATCATTCCATCTTCCTCTAGCTCCAGTTGTGCCAACCAGCACAATAACAGGAATTACAAACTGAATGCCATTTTCCTTTGTTCTTTAAGGTGGTTCTGAAGTGGCAGGTGCTGTTACCTGGCTCAGCTGAGAAATTGCTCAGTTTTGTCATGATTATCAACTCCCCAGCTGGGAGAACAACAGCTCAGCAGAGAATTACGGAGCTGGAAGGGAGTAAAGATGGGCAGTGATGGCTGAACACCACGTGAAGATGTCCCACAGGCAGAAATATGGAAATTCTAGCATGTTTTCCATTATGCAAAGGGCAGAATTCCTGTGCAGCATTGGCATATGCAGAACAGCTGGGGAAGGTGGGGATGGAGTGTACCAAGCTGTCACTTCTGGGGAAAGCAGCCAAGTGCAGTGACACTTCTCACGAAAGCTGACTCCAAACCAAATGGTTTCACAGCAGGATTTCCAAATTACTACCTTGACCACTCCATGTGCTTCTTCCACAGTCTTAAAATACACCTGTGTAAGTGATCATTCCTTCCTTCTTCCAGGATAATTAATTTCTGCCCTAAAGCACCACTTTCCAGTTCACATTTCTCTGGTCTCTGTGAGGACTTTAACAAGGCTGAGAAACCTCAAGCCTCACACTGCCTTCATCCAGGTGTTGTTCGACTGCTTGTGAATCCTCTCTCAAATCGTGGTGGGGCATCTCCACCAGAGCTTTGCAGAGCCCGAGCCCAAGCAAATTGCACAGCAGGGATGAAGGGCATCCAAGGGCCTGCTTAAATGTGGCCACACATAATCAGCCATTTAAAGTCCAGCTCCAGAAGAAATTGCAGGCAGGAGTGGTGGTGGCACGAGGAGGGCAGAGCGTCGGGCTCCGGGTCTCTGTTGAATTAGGTGTCAGAGCAGACTGGAGCCTAACAGCGGTGTTAGACCAGATGTGCTGCTGTTTTCATATCAGCAGGGATTACTTCGCTTAAAGCCATTTATTTGATACTGACTAATGGAGGAAGGCTCAGAGGAGCAGGGAAATGAAAGGGGTAATCAGATATTCCAGAGCTCGGAGCACACATGCAAAATGTTCAAAGCCAACACGGTGCAGGTGCATATTCCCAAATGTGGACTGGGCTGGCAAAGGACTTGGTTTTCCATAGGAGCTACTGTGTCTGCAAAGGACTTCCCAGGCTCCAGCTGCCATCTCGTGGTCATACAAGACATCTGCCTATTTTTTTTTCCTCTGATCACCACCATTCATGGCTCAAGCAGTGCTTTTCCAAGACTGGTAACGTCAAAAATTTCTGGGAAATGTTTTCCCCAGGAAAGCCCTGGTCGGAAGTATTATATTCCCAAATTGCAGTGGGTTTGACCTTTTCACCACGCTTTAGAGAGGATACTTTATTTTCCATCATGTGAATAATAAAGATGTTTGGAAAAGGGGGACTTTAGGATGTTTAACATCCCTCCTCATCCTTGAAATCTCCAGGGCATTTCAAGCGGTGTTCAGCAACACTCTCAGGTTTGAATTTTGCTCCTGTCTTCCTCTGATGGATCTCCTCTTGCCCACCCCCCAGGCAGAGGGGCTCTGGAGGGATTTATGATCTGCAAAGCCAGTGGGCAGCCAGAGCAGCCCCTCTGAGCTGGACTTGCTGTTTGTTGGCTCCTTCCTCTGAGCACTTGCTCCAGCCCTGCTCCAGCAGCAGATCCCAGAGCCATCTGCAGCCCCAGGAAAACCAGAGGAGCTTTGAAGAAGATCAGAGGTGCATCTGCATGGAACAGCTTCCAGTATGGAGAGTCCCAGGGTAACATCCGGGCTCTGGGGAAGATGATGGGAGCTTGGCTGGGTTTGCAGCAGGACCAAGATTTTTTTTTTCCAGCCTTGTTCAGTGTGACTCAGGGTGTCAGCAGGACCTACAGCTGCTCTGGGCATAAAGCAAAGCACGTTCCAAAAGCCGCTCTGCTCCTGAAATTACCTAGCATGACTAAACACCACTCTGCTCCCTTGTCATGGAATCACAGAATGGCTTGGATTGCAAGGAACCTTTAAAATCCATCCCCTGCCATGGGCAGGGACACCTTCCACTGTCCCAGGCTGCTCCAAGCCCTGTCCAACCTGGCCTGGAACTTTTCCAGGGATCCAGGGGCAACCACAGCTTCTCTGGGCACCCTGTGCCAGGGCCTCAGCACCCTCAGAGCCAAGAATTCCTTCTCAAAAGCCAAGCCAGGATCATGTCCTGGCAGGACCCCTGGACCAGCTGCTGTTACAAAATGTTCATGGCTTGTTGTGCAAGGTCCTCAGATCAGAAAAGGCCACTTTCTTTTTGTACAGTGTTATTGTTTAGAGTAGATTTTGGGTCAAACCTTCACAGCATATGATAACAATAAAATCCAAACATTTTTCCCCTGTAAAACTGGGATCTGAAAACAATAAAATTAATGGGACCTACTGGTTGAAATAGGGAAGTAAATGTGTAGGGAGAGAAGAGATCACTTAAACTGACTTCTAATACCCCAGAGAGCTGGACTGGGTTAGATGTCTTCAGAATTGGGCCAAATTTCTTCCCGCAGAGGGTGGTTGGGCACAGAACAGGCTCCCCAGGGAAGTGGTCATGGCCCCAAAGCTGCCAGGGCTCCAGGAGCATTTGGACAACACTCTCAGGCATGTGATGTGGCACTTGGGTGCCCTGTGCAAGGCCAGGAGTTGGACTCGATGATCCTTGAGTGTCCCTTCCAAGTCAGGATATTCTGTGATTCCAGGAAATTTCATTGTCCAGTCATGGAGGCTGGAATAGGGCAGAAAAATGGGGTATTTTTCAAAATTCACATCCGGTGCACCAGATATTCTGGGGTGAGCCCTGATCATTGCTTCTCACAGGCTTCATCAGCCGCCTTGTTTGTGCAGGAGTGATACAAAGTTCCTGTAATCTCCTTTGCATCTCACACTGGCCAACCAGCTCCTTCTTATCTCTTCTTATCCTTCTTACCTGCTTCCCCAGCAGATGAAATCATATTTCATGTGCTTTGCTCAACTCAGAGATAAGAATCACCAGTAAGAAAGGAGGTCAGATGCCAGGTAAGCAAGGTTTGCAGCAGGAATGGCTGAAAAAACACTCATGACAACACCAGTGAATTTGGCTTCAGGAAAATACCTGCAGGGATGAGCTTCAAAACACAAAATATCAGCAAAAAGATTTCGCAGGGCATTTCTGCCCTTTGGTTTTTTTGTTCTGCCATTGGTCTTGGCCATGAGACCTCATCCTTTCCTGCTGATTTCCAGCCACTACAACAGCTCCAACAATTTCTGAGCTACCCTCCTGCAGAGCTGAGGGGCTGGTGAGCTGTGAGGAACCTCTTGGAAGACAGAATCATGGACTCATTAGGGTTGGAAAAGCCCTCTAACATCGTGGAGTTCAACCATTCCCCCAGCCACCACTGATTCATGTCCCCAAGTGTCACATCCACACAGCTTTTAAATCCCTCTAAGGATGGGGACTCCACCACTGCCCTGCACATCCCCTTCCAGTGCCTGACCACCCTTTCCATGAGGAAATTTTCCCTAATACCCAGTCTAAACCTCCCCTGGTGCAATCTGGGGTCATTTCCTGCTGTCCTGTCCCTTGGGAGCAGAGCCCGAAGTTCCCCATGACTGTCCCCTCCTGTCAGGAGCTGTGCAGAGCCACAAGGTCCCCCCTGAGCCTCCTTTTCTCCAGGCTGAGCCCCTTCCCAGCTCCCTCAGCCTCTCCTGGGGTTCCAGACCTTTCCTCAGCTCCTTTCCCTTCTCCAGACACGCTCCAGCCCCTCAGTGTCTCATCATGAGGGACCCAAAACTGCCCTCAGGACTGGAGGTGCCTCAGCAGTGCCAGCACAGTGGGAATATGCGGGTGCACATCCCATCAGCATGTTTGGCTTCGTGCATCTTGACTTTGGAGCTTAAACAGGTGGCAGAGGGAAAATCTGCCTCTTTCCATCCTCTCTCTGGACTTGGTGTGGAGGTTTAACCAAGCTCAACTCTCTTGCAGCACTCTCCAGGTCAATGCCAAGGCTGGGCACTGGCTCAGCAGTTGCTGGGAGCCTTTGCCCATTTCACATCAGGTCTGTGCAAAGACACTGATGTTTTTCAGTGCCAGTGGTGGGGTGTCGGAGTCCAGGACATCCCTCTGGCTGCCCTGGCTGTCTCGAAACCCTGGCAGGGGGCTTGGAGACCTTGGCACAAAGTCAAAAACATCTGTGGCTTCGATTTTAGCCTGTGGGAAAAGCTGCCAACTTTGTGTGAGGAATTACAAGCCACGAGGGTTTGAGTAGTGGTGGTTGAGTTAATACAGGGTAAAAAAGTGGAATTTTGGGGCTTTTTTAGAATGGGCTTCAGGGATACAAGATGGAGGGATTTGGGCATGTCCTGACCTTCTTCTCCTTCTCCTTGCCCTCCATGTCTTGCGATGGTGACACTTTTCTACTGGTTTAAGGTAGAGACACACTATCCAACATAGATGATAGGTATTGGCACAATATTGTAAATATAATACACATCATTTCTAGTATAAAATGTAAATGCCGCCCGAGGCAACACGCAGAATGCCATGGCCTGCTTGCTAGACAGAGCTCGGCAGGTCAGAGAAAGAATGTTATAGATAAGGGAAAATAAACAACCTTGAGAAGCTGATCCTTCGCATTCCGACTCCTTTGGCTGCACGGGCCGGGAGAACAAGGACTTTTACAATCTTGGGTCATCCTGACACCGCAGACCCTGAGAGTGGGGAATCTCCTCCTTTCTCTGGGCAAAACAGACATTCCTGAGACACGACCCAAGGTTTTATTGTAAAACCATGGAAGGGCGAGCCATGGGATGTATGAATGAAATTCCAGCCTGTAAAAGCTCGGGCTGCACGCTCCCCATGCTGCTTTATGAGTTCCCTACACCATGATCCCAGTGCTGCCTTGTGCTGGCCAAGGCCACAGCCAGTTTACTACACCAGCCCCTGGTATGCAACTCCCTTCCTTTCCAAAGAGGATTTTACAGCAAGCTTCGTCTTGCCAGGTGCCACACACTCCCAGTTCCCATGAATTTCAGAGGCAGCTCTTGGCAGCCTGAGGGGCTTGGCTCATGCTGTATGAAGGAATGTTTCAGCATCTCTGGCACTCGGATTAATGGGCTCTGCGCTGCCAAAGCCGACTCCTCACACCTTTGATTAGAGCAGCCTCAGGCTGATAAGCGTTGCCTAATAAAATAATTTCTATCTGCGGTCATTGACCTTCAAGAAATTCCAGTTTTTGCACTGAAATATGTTTACATGCTCTTTGCAGAGCAAGGATTCAGGTGCAATTTCAATTCCTCAAGACTACAATGTATTTATATTTTCAATGTATTTATATTTTCAATGTATTTTATTTTCAATGTATTTTATTTTCAATATGTTTTATTTTACATTTTCAATGTATTTTATGCTGTACACGATGTCTTTAGGATGGATTCTTTTAGGAAAAAACCTCCACAAAAAAAAAAAAAGAAAAGGGTTCTAATTGCTTGTATATTTCTTTTCTTTCACTTAAAGAGTCAGACTCCTGCAGAGACAAAAGGCACATCTGAAAAGCACAGATTTGTATGTGAGGCCCAGAAAATGGCCATTTTTTCTAATTAGCCCTACTACTACAATTTCTATATGGATTTCTAAAGGCTGTGATATTTCCTGTCTCATTGAAGCTTCATGGCTTGAAAAAAAATCAGCATTTTACCAACAGTGATGCAGGACTGCCTTTCCATGAGCAGTTCTTTCTGCCAAAGGGCAGATGTGGAAATGAAAATGTGGAGATTGGATGGGAAAAAAAGCAGTGTCTCATCATCAGAGGATAAGTTTGAAAAGTCTGCTTTTAATGACTCTCGTAAGGAGCCACAGGGGATAGGAAGTTTAAATCTCTGATCCCTCCATCACATCCTTTAGGGACAATGTTGGATGTGCAGTGGCTGCAGATGGGTTCCAAATGCTTGGGATGGTCTTGCTGCAGAAAAACTAGCAAACTCCAACACACAAAAAAAAAAAAAAAAAGAAATTAAATACAACAAAAATAAAATAGATTCCTATGGCAGTCATTTAAACAGTTGTCAGCTTTTTATCAATCACTATTTATCTACAGTGCAAGTGCAGCCAGCTCAGCTGTACTGACACATGTCTGAGCTTGCTTTTCATGGGGCATGGACACAGTTCCAACCAAAACCAACCAAACCTCCAGCCTGAGCTGGCTGGAAGGTCTGTGCATGCATCTCCTGCCTCCCCAGCATTAATGCTCTCCTCCTGCCAAGAGAGAGGACAGGGCAGGAGCAGGGCTGCAGGAGACACGAGCCCTTTCCCTCAGCCCTTTCTTGCAGTGGTGTTTTCACCATGGTGGTTTTTCCCTAATCCTTCTCTAAGAGGGGCCCTGAAGACAGATGTGAGAGGGAGCAGCTGTTACTTGGCTTGGGGATACCTTCTGATCTGAATTTATATCCAGACTCTGTCAGAGCCCCATGTGCCCTCCCACAGACCATTTGATCATTCAGTGTTTTGCTTTACTCTCTGCCAATATGTTCAAACATTTCCTTTTTCATGATTTTTTTCAGTTTCTCCTTGGAGTTTGCACATTTTGGGAGCAAACATGGTTGCACTTCTTTGTTTGGCACCACACCAAGCCACTGATTCTCTGTCTTGGTTAAGACCTTTAAATCATACATAATCATATTTATTAAGAGCTATTAAAGCTTTCTGAACATTCTAGATACATTATAATTTGAGCAGGTGTATCTGGATCACCAGCTATGTTGTTGCCAAAAAAGGGAGAAAGAACGATATGAAATCAATAAACATCACCTGTACAAATCAAATTTGGCACAAAAGCTATTTCAGATCTTAAAGAAGAGTTAATCCAGGCTGAAATCAAGGCGGGAGGAAGCTGAATTTCCAAAATGCACTGCCTTGAGACATCCTTGTAGTTGTGGTGGGTTGCTGGGGTTAAGGAGGAAGGGGCTGTATGGAGATGGTTTGGGTGATCTGTACTGCTCTGCAGCATCAAAGGGTTTGGATTTAGGGTGGCTGTGTTTGCTCCTTGCACTTCCCTGTCCTTCTGGTCTCAAGCTCCAAGGACCAGCTCCCAGGGGAGCCCTCCTTCCTCCAGGAGTGGGGGCAGAGGAGGGCTGGGTGCCTGTGGGGCAATCCTTCCAATCCTTCCTCCAGCAGGGGAGAGGGCTGGGTGCTTGTGGGGCAATCCTTCCAATCCTTCCTCCAGCAGGGGAGAGGGCTGGGTCCTTGTGGGGCAATCCTTCCAATCCTTCCTCCAGCAGGGGAGAGGGCTGGGTGCTTGTGGGCCAATCCTTCCAATCCTTCCTCCAGCAGGGGAGAGGGCTGGGTGCTTGTGGGCCAATCCTTCCTCCATCAGTTTCGTGCCTCCAGGGCACTGGATGGGGAACGGTTGCAAAGGACCATCTTTGACTTTTGCAGTGGGTGTGGAGGTAAACCCACAGCAAGCTTTGATGAAGACAGAAGAAAAGACCCCCATGTCATTTTCCCATCCCTGGAAGTGTTCCATGCCAGGTTGGACCAGGCTTGGAGCAGCCTGGGATAGTGGAACATGTCCCTGCCCATGGCAGGGGTTGGAATGAGATGGTTTTTAAGGTCCCTTCCAGCCCAAACCATTCTGTGATTCTGTGGTTCTATGATTTTGTGGTTCTAGAATTCTGTGATTCTCTCTTCAGGGTGAAGACAACAGCTGAGTAAAATAAAATAAAGCAAGAGCCCACAGAGCTCCTGGAGGGACTCCTGCTCCCTTGACTGAATCAAACCCTCAGAGAAGCTGAGGATGGATCCACCTCAAGCCAAAGCATCTTTCCACTCGAGCTCCATCAGCTGATTCATAACAGGCACAGGTGGTGAGCAAAATGTTTTCTGCAAAATGTGTCTGCTGTGAGCAAAATGTTTTCAAACTGAGCCAATGGAGTGACCCCAGAGGGAATGAGCTTTTAGTCAGAGGATGAGGCCACCCCCAAACCCAGGAGCGTTTTGTTGATGATGAGGAGACACAGGGATGGTTTTTGTTGCCCACTACATCCATGAGCTGAAGCACCCACAGGCCACATAGAGGGGAAAAGCTGGATGTGAGGGAAAGGGAGGCTGCATGGCCCTCAGGGAAAGTCACAAGGATGTTTTCCCTAAGCATAGTGTTTAGTTTGGATAAGATAAATGAGCTTGAGCAGACCAAGAAAATGAGGAAATATTAATTGCCAAAGGCCTTTTGCACCTGTGTTTGCCATGAAGTGACCAATAAAGGAGGAGGGATAATGTGTTTGCAGTTTCCTTGTGTAACTGACAGAGGATCCATGGAAAAAGCCCAGAACCCTTTGCAATAGGCCCTTCCTTTCTTTCTACAAAAAGATTTGGTGAGAGCAAGGTAAAGTGAAGAGTAAAGATGAATAAAAATAGAAATCACTGCTTGATTTCGGCTGTCATTTATGATTTGGCTGCCAGGGAAACAGATCCTTTCCCCATCTTATCAGCAGCCCTGAAACCTGACACATTTTTGCTAGCTTTGGCCTCTTTCCTGGGGTATTGCTTTTCCAGCATCCAAAACAGTGACAAGAGTTACAACAGTTGCAAAATGTGTGTTCTTGGCTGGCTTTGCCTGGGCCTTGAGAAAGGAGAGAAGGGAAGCATATGGAATTAATGGAGAATTTTTAAAAAATCACAAGACTAGTAACAATCCTAGAATTTGAGAATGGTGGGGCTTAGAAGAGACCTCAAAGCCCATCTTGTTCCAACCCCCCACCACAGGCAGGGACACCTTCCACCATCCCAGATTGCTCCAGTCCTTGTCCAGCCTGGCCTTGGACACTTCCAGAGATCCAGGGGCAGCCACAGCTTCTCTGGGCACCCTGTGCCAGGGCCTCACTGCCCTCCCAGCCAGGAATTCCCAGTTCCCAATCTCCCATCCATCCCTGCCCTCTGGCAGTGGGAACCATTCCCTGGGTCCTGTCCCTCCATCCCTTGTCCCCAGTCCCTCTCCAGCTCTCCTGGAGCCCCTTCAGGCTCTGGAAGGGCTCTGAGCTCTCCTTGGAGCCTTCTCCTCTCCAGGCTGAACAATCCCAGTTCTCCCAGCCTTTCCTTGTGGGAGAGATGCTCCATCCCTTCGGTCCTCCTTGGTGAACTCACTCCATGATCTCCATGTCCTTCCTGTGCTGGGGACCCCAGAGGTGGGCACAGCACTGCCTGTGAGGAGGGAAGGGCTCTCCTGGAGCAAGAGGAGTTGTGCCTCTCACTTTGAGCCACGTGCAGGTCACAGAAAAGGCAGCAGAAAGGGCAGAACCTTTTGCTGGGTGACTCTTACTGAGCTCTGGCTCAGGCACGAGGCAGTGAAAGGTCAAATCTTCTCTCTCCATTTTCTTGAGGACCTGGACAGAAACTGATGGACAAACTCTGCTCGGGGTTTTCTCTGCCCACAGAGCTCTACCTGCCCCATATCCACCTTGTCTGACTCTGCTTTTCCTCCCCAGGCCACAGCCTGTGACCCTGGCTGCCACTCAGGCCAGGAGGGCTGGGAATATGCCATGTAATTTTGGTTTTATTCTCTCCCCATCCAGAACTGCTGACTTAAAATCAATGTGAAAAGAGAGAGCGAGGCACAGGACACCATGGCCTGATGTTCATTTTTACTTTTTTCTTATAGAAAAATCTCCATAACGTTAACAAAAAAAAAAAACTTCTCTCCCTAAGGAAACTAAAAAAAAACCAAAAAACAAACCCTATTTTAAAAGTAATAAACTGACTAGAAATTTTAAGTTTTGTTTCTTTACATTGTCAGTAAAAAAAAAGGTTATAGAGAGAAAAAAAAGTATTCTAAAGAGTTTATTTTAATTCTGACTACTTTCTTTTAGTTACAGTTAATAAAAATTTTTTATACCCTTTTAAAATTTTAAACCTACTTTACCTTTGTCCTAGTCCTATCTCACAACAAGGAGTACACTAATAATTAACCAACACAAAAACCACCACACTAATTAGTGCATTAGCTAGAAAATCAAAAAAATGAATAAAATCTCTAATTAACAGGCCAAACCCACTACACCTGGATAAGGATGTTCACTTCACTAAACCTGTCACTGCTCGTGCTGCTCACCAGGCTGATGGCAGCGCTGGGAGCAGCTCTGGATGTGGCACTGTGTCACCAGAACCTCCCTCCCGAAACACAAATCCCAGGTAACAACCCAGGGATGAAAGTGGCACAAACAAACCCTCAGATCAGGGCGTGAGATCAGCTGCAGTGAGAGTGACACCAAACACGTGCTCCTCCCTCACCCACCTGAAATTCCACACCCGTTCTGAGCCAATCTGAGAGGGCAGGTGCCTTTTTTTTTCCTGAGCAAGCAGCTCCTTGGGGAGCAGAGAAATGATCATTAAAGGCAGCCCTGCTTTGCAGATCCACCCTGCTCGACAAACATGATGAACATGACTGAAAGCTTCCCCCTGGAGGGAGAGGGCTACTGTGACCTGGGACTTAAATAAACAACCAGCCTTTCCTTGGAAGCCTTTGGGATACTTTGGGGGATGATTTAACCCACTAAAGAAGGGAAAAAACTCTGAAAGGTTTGGGTTACTGCATTTGTGCCAGCCCAGGGACAGATCCACCGGCCAGAAGCAGGAGGAACTCAGCCCTCCGAATTGTCCACACGTGTCCCCATCCCTGGCACTCGGACAGGAGGTGCTGGAAATACTCTTGTATGTCACTGTTAATTATATAAATGAGAAATTCTGGGACTGTACATGGATGGAAGTGAGTGCAAGTTGATGGGAAGCAAAAGGTTTGTTTCATGGGGAGATGATTGTCTGGCTCTGCAAAGAAACAGGGAGGAAATCTCCTCAAGCGGCCTCTTCCACAATCCAAGTCCTTGGAATTTTTCCACCACAGTCAGGTTTCCTACCAGAGTCATATTTTCTACACAGGAGGATTTTCCACATCAGATGTTTGTTCTTTCTCTCTCTTTTTTTAAATTTTTTTTTCCCCTTTTTGACCCCTCTGTACCGTATGAGCACAGACTGCCTCAATTCAGCCCATAGGATCTTGGAAAATGTGAAAGTTAAATAAGTTTAACTGGAACAGCTCACCTCTCCTGACTTTCCTTGCCAGGCTCTTCACTAAAATAGAACTTTCACTATAAATAGAAAGGAGATCTCCTGCCTGCCCCACTGGCCTGGCTGAAGGAACAGCTGGCCTTTAGTCCCTCTCAAAACTACAGCTCAATCCACCTTCCAGCTATGACATAAAAGAGGGGGCCTCTTCACAGTGGAAGAGAATTAATAAATTGGCACAGGAGGCAGAACAAAGCAGCTGGAATATTCATCAAGGAGCAAAAGTGGAGTGTCCTGTAGGAGTCGGAGGCCTTTGATGGAAGTGTTTGCATGTAACAAGTGAAAGATTTATAGCTGAAATGTGGTCCCAGCCACCACCTGACAGCCCAGCAGCTCAGGACAGATGACAGCAGGGTGGCTTTGGCTGCACAGCCCTCCTGCACAGTGACACACAGGCAGCAAAGGTCCCCTCCTACCCCCTAAAGCAGGAGTCACGAGGCCATTCCCTCGTGATGATCCAGGGTCACTCACCTGCTGTCAGGTGACACCTCACAGAGACTGCAACGTCTTCATCCCCACAGATTCGTGCAGGCTTAAAGGTCTTCTCAATCAGGGGCTATTTCAGTCGGTATTTCAGTGGTACCTGGCTGTATGTGAGAATTTCCAGAGCTGGTCTCATGCTGGGGGACATTTCCCTCAGTGCTTCCATGGAGGATGGGATGATGAGCATTGCTACCATGCTTTCCTGGAACAGAGCGTGCCACGAGGACTGGGTGAGACATTTAACATCTCTTATGATTCATTGTGCATAACAGTGGTGGCAGGTTTGAGCCAGAAATACACCCAGTGCATTGGGATTGACAATAATAAACGTTTGGGAAGGGAAAGGATGAACCCCCAGAGAGCAGGTGAATTTTTAACCCTGCTGAGATCAGTGGAAAGTCTCACACTAGGGCCAGCAAAGCCAGGATTTCACATGTGATCATGCTGACAGTGACCTCAAAGTCACTTTTAGTGCCAAGTGTTCCCAGGGTCCTGCAGCTCCAGCAGCACTTTGGGGTGTTACTATGAGACAAACCATTTGTGTGTAACCTTCCAGGCCTTGTGACTCTGGCCCTGAGGGCATTAAAATGTCATTTTTCCTCATCTGGCCCCACTCTCAAGATCCTCAGCTGTGAACTCTGGCACAGCCCCACAAAACCCTCCTCACCCTGTCTCTGTGTATTCCAACCCTGTTCCATATGGAATGAGGGAGGAATTTTCGTTTGTTCCTTTTTTAATCTCTGTGTGCAGGAGCTTTTCACAACTTGTAACCAAGTCTTGTTCTTGGCTTCTCAGCCACTCATCAGACAGAGGGTTTTGTGCAGAATAAAAGGGGTTTTATTTTTCCTTGTGGTGCTTCCAGCTCTTGCTCTTCTCATCTCTTTCAGATGCCCAATAAGCAATGTGTGTGGGAGAGACAGTGACCTCTTACTCTTGACTTCAGCATCTACAGAAAGGAGCCAGCTTCCCATTTTCCCAAAGTTCTGGGATGGTTTCCTCTGGAGGATCTCAGTGCTTTGTCTCCTGACTTAGTGATTGGCACTGTGAGAATACAGAGCCTTTGATTCCAGCCTTAATCCCTTCAAGTCCACAGGCAACACTGACTGGAACGTTACACACCACCTCTCCTTTTGTCCCTAAACAGTATCTGTGTCACCTTCATTTATTGTTCTTGGACCTACAAAACTATCTGCCCCCTTTGTGCCCAAACTCTCAGTGTCTTCTCTGGAAATAAAAATAGCAAAAAGAAAAACAACAAAATGCAAAGAAATAAATTTACTCTCAGATTATATTTTAAGGGCTTTGGCTAAATGAAAGACCTGAAGTGAGGCTTTTGAGGAATTTCTGCATCTTGTTGAAAACACCAGAACCATCTTTTCTTCATTATTTTCATCCATCTATTCAGCATCTCTAGCAAGGAAAATGGATCAGTGGTAACAACCCCTCTAACACTGGCAACTGCCCCAATCTCAGGGCCAAGAGACAGGTGACAAAGCTCTCCTGGAAGAGCAGTTTGCAAAGAAGGGAGTTTAGGAGTGAGAAGGCATCACCTAACCCTGCTCACAGAGCAGCTGTTGGCATCCTTGGACATGGGACACCACAATGCTCTGTGAGGGGAAGTGGGGAGGAACCTGGGTTTGAAGGGTTTGAAGGGCTTTAAGTACCTGAAGGAGGGGACCAGAGATGGACCAGGCTCTTCTCAGTGGTGCTGAACAACAAGACAAGAGGCAACGGCCAGAGAATGGAACACATAAAATTCCATCTGAATGTGATGAGGAATTTTATTGTGCAGTGACCCAGCACTGAACGCTGCCCAGAAAGGCTCTGGAGTCTCCCTCACTGGAGGTATCCAAGAGCCACCTGCACACAATCCTGACTAAGAGGCTCTGGGGGGGGGGGCTGCTTGAGCAGGGGGCTGGGGCCAGGTGATTTCCAGTGTTCCCTTCCAACCTGAACCAGTCTGGGATTCTGTGACTCCAGACATGCGCCTGGATTGCAATCCCATTTATGGGATTTATTATTTAACCTCTCTGTCAGCCTACCTTGCAACCAACTTTTCTGTAGCAGAAAAATGCTCGAGGGGTCTTGGCTAGAAGATGGAGTGCAGCCCCACGTTTGAGGCTTTTATACCTTTCACATGCTTGTCCCCTTCTTTCCAGGGGGACAACGCAGGGCAATTTTTTTAGAAAAAGAGGGAGCAATAATTCATGTCCCACATCTCTCTGACAATATTATTTTCCAGGCTCACGGTCAGAAACTTTTCCTTTATCCCACCGACTTTGTCATGTTGGCCAGGTTACCTTACTCCAAGGACAAAATCCACAACCCTGGAGATGCAGGATGAGGTGAGGAGAAGCCCGGAGTGGTGGCTGAGCCCACAGCAGCAGCACATCTCCAGCTCAGCCCTTCCTTTGCCAGGAATCTCTCTGTGCCTGGCTTTCCATGAGCCTCTCCTGCACAAAGGTGAACTCTTAACACCAGGATTTTGCCAGATCAAAGCCTGAAAGGGTAAATATTTCTGTCAGGGATCATTGCTTTCTTCTTTTGTTTGCCCTGGAACAATGGAGGGGGGAAAAAAGCCTGCACAATTTAACAAAGCTGCATTGAGAGAGACAGGATTTGATACCCCAGGAATGACCCTCCCCCTGCCTCCTAATCCTTGTCTTTTGGAGCAAGGGGGATATTCTGCTGCTGCTTGGAGCAGGAGTAAGGGAATGTGGATCTGTGGCTTTGGAAGAACATTTCAGATCCAGCAAAAGGCACTTTGACCTTGGCATAAGAATAGTGCCAATAGTCCTGGTGTTCAAGGGAAAAAAAATGTAAACAGACAGACAAGCCTCGTACGTCTGGCAGCAGAGAAAACACTCACAAAGGGGATTTTTAAACCATCCAACATCCTTTCTAAACCAGCCACACAGTTAATATTCCCTGTGCAGAAATTAACACATTGTACACAAAGATTTTTTGGAACTCTGCTTAATTTGATGAACAATATTTTAGCAGAGTCCAGTTACCAATACTCTCTGTGTATCCAAATATATTTGGATAGCTGTGAAACAAAACAGAAGAAAAAAAAAAAAAGGAGAAGTGTTTGACAAATATTTTCTGCCTGTATTTGGGACAGAGTTGAATGCCATTTCCGCATTATATAATGATGATGAAATGCTTCCTACCCAAGCAACTTTAAAAAAAAAACATCAAAAGCACAACTAACATTTTGAAGCCAGCGAGTCTAGAGGGCATGTGTGTCATCATTTGCAGAGCTGGCTCTTCAGACAGCTCTTCTCACACCAGGTGGGGATGTGAGAGTTTATGAACAGCCCAGGAGAGCATTTCCAAGAAGAAAAACAGCACTGAGTCAATATTTGAAGAGCGTGACTCAGGTAAGTCCACAAAGTTTCAGGCTGGCTCGTCCAGCACCGCTCCTGGTGTGATGAAGTGGTTTGTACCAGCTGAGAAGGAGATGGAGAGTAGGGAATGTAATGGGACAGCAATCAGCAGTTTTCATGGCAAATGGTTCCTGTCACAGAACAAACTTCACCTTGTTCTTTAATAAAATCACAAGCACAGTTGTTATCAGGAGCGGTGTTGACTCAGTCCTGTGCAATACCCTGATTTGAGGGGGAAAAAAAATAGACAAAATCAATGTGAGTGCATAACAAATGGTCTAAAAATAGCTAATGGAAAGATCTTAAAGTGGCTTGGAAATAAAGGATTCATCAATGAATAAAAGCTGTTTCTAATGGACTCTTGCAAGCACTTTCACTTGTGCCATTCATTGTACTTTATGTAGGAACTGCAGGAAAATAAAAGATGTGCACATCATGAGAGAGTTTCCAAACTGTAAATAGTTTCACTACTTAAAATTGAACTGATCAGAGCAGTTTATTTGTAAACTAAGTGCTGAAAATTATGAGGGAAATTAGAAGAATGTGGTAAAATGAGTTCAGAGTCATGGAATCATTAAGTTTGGAAAATCCAGTCCTCTGGGATCATAGAGTCCAATAATTTCCCCCAGCACTTCCAAGGTCCCCAAGTGCCACATCCACATGGATTTTGAATCCCTCCAGAGAGGAGTCCATTTCTTGTACAAACTTTTTTTAAAAAGTAACATTAAAAAATCGGTGGATATTCAGAGATGATTTGCAGTGCATTACTCTTTCAGTTATGCACATTCTCACCACTTTTCCCCTTGGACAAAGGGAGATCCTTAGGAGCTTCTCATGGACCTCCTCACCTCTTTGCCAGGAAATTCCCAACTGTATTAACTCTGCAGAGAGAAAACATGATACATATAAATATATAAAATATAAAATATAAAAATATAAAAATATAAAAATATAAAAATATAAAAATATATATATAGCTATGGAAGTCTTCTGTGAATGTCTCATTATAGAAGGATCCCAGGATCCACCACTCTTTATCCTAGGATAGAATATCCTGAGTTGGAAGGGACCTCTATGGAAATTCTCAGTGCTCTATAAATAACTTTTCAAAGTAAAGGTAACTTGGCTTTAAGACTTCCACATTTATTCCACTCAAATGCAAATTTCCCCTTCTGATGGTAAATAAAATTTCTACTTCTGGTCTTATTTTTCGTTTCATGTAACTCTGTGCTGGTGGAACCCAAGTCCCATGTCATGCCAGAAAGTTTCAAGCTCCTCCACATCTGTGAGCTCAGAGCCGCCAGAAGTAAAAATGGGGAAATATTCCATTTTTGAGCTCAAATGAGGGAAGTCTGGGATTCCAGCATTCCATACCAGCCCAACCCAGCCAAGACCTCCCAAAATCAAAGTGAAATCCATCAGAAATCCTTCAGGAGGGGCTCCAGGCTCTGGAGTTCCCTCAATTTTGCCTTTGATAAACTGGTTTTGAGGCCATGTGTCCCCATAGGTCTCCAAGGAAGAGCAGGCACATCACAACTCTCCATGCTGTGGTTCAGCTTGATGATGATGATGATGATGATGATGATGATGATGATTGTGATGAACACCTGGTGCTCAGTCAAGTCTAAGGTTCTTCATCCTGGAGAAGGCTCCAGGGAGAGCTCAGAGCCCCTGGCAGGGCCTGAAGGGGCTCCAGGAGAGCTGGAGAGGGACTGGGGACAAGGGATGGAGGGACAGGAGCCAGGGAATGGCTCCCAGTGCCAGAGGGCAGGGATGGATGGGATGTTGGGAAGGAATTCCTGGCTGTGAGAATGTGGAGGCCCTGGCACAGGGTGCCCAGAGCAGCTGTGGCTGCCCCTGGATCCCTGGCAGTGTCCAAGGCCAGGTTGGACAGGGCTTGGAGCAACCTGGGATAGGGGAAGGTGTCCCTGCCCAAGGCAGGAGGTAGAACAAAATGATCTTGAATTTCCCTCCCAACCCAAACTATTCCATGATCTGAAAGAATACATAAGACAGGTGAAGAACATTTGGAGTGCCCCTTGTCCATTTGGAAAATCTTCCCCTGACCTCAGACAAGGAGAAAAAGGAAGGAGAATTTGAGTAGGATGACATGAAGGGTGAAACTCTTGTCAGAGGAGAAGATGAAAATGAAGAAGATGAAGTTGAAATCACTCTGGCATTGATGGAAATGGGGATAAAAAGTGAGAATCCTACAATCTGTGTCTAAAAATCAATCTACAACCTCACGAAACATTCCCTGCTTCTTCCCCACTGTGGAGACAAATCTGGGACAAGGCTTCAGGGTGAGGTTACCTCATGCAGCTCATTAGAAATGCAAAAGATAAGTTAAACAAACAGATCATGTCCCAGTTGCTAAAACAAAGCGGCCAAACACCCTGGCGCAGCCTCCTCTCCTGGCTTCTTGCTTGTTCTTTGTTTGTGTCCTCTCTTTTCCCTCTTTCTCCATTTGGAAAGGTAGAAGAGGCATGCTCAGAGCTCCTTCAGTTGAATTCTTCACAATGTTCTTGGAGCTTTTAGGGTTGGGAAGCGCTGCTGATGCATCCCAGGATCCGCGTGCAGTGTTTCAGCAGGATTTTAATGACTCAGGAAAACACCACACCAGCAGTGAACATTTTTAAAAGCTTCACCTCCCCTTCCCAGCCTGAACTCAACCTGGCCTCTCTCTGGGTTTTAACACACTCCATTAACAGGATTCCCCGGCTGAAAGAGAACGTAGGAGGTGGAGCAGAAGCCTATTTTTGGACATCCAGCACCGTGCAATGCACAGAAGTCCCCTTGTCTCTGCAGCCTGGAGGATGGAGACAAGCAGGATGTGTGGGGTGGGAGAAGGGGGATTTAGGGAACACATGCTCTGTACCATGGGTTTTTTTTTCCCCCACAACTGACAGTGGGGCTGTGAAAGGGGTTTTGCTGAAAATTCAGGAGAATCACACACACAGACTTTGTGGGGTGGGGGCACAAAGATGTACAGGATGCTCACACACACATTAGCTGTCTTTTTTTGATGTCTTTTCCACCATAGGCCAGCACAGGGTAATTCACAGGCAGAGGGGAATTCCACCCACCCCCTTTCCCCTGTTCTTGGCCCAGAAAAGGTGTGCAGGTGTGGGGAGGTGGGGCTGGGGGTACAATCAGTGCACAGCTACAGCCCCTGCCAGGCTGTTGGTCACAACAACCCCGTGGGCTGCTCCAGGCTGCAGAACTGCCCTGTGCAAAAGGATCTGGAGGTGCTGGTTGAACATGAGCCAGAGCGTGCCCAGGTAGGCAAGAAGGCCAAGGGCACCTGGCTTGTAGCAGCCACAGAGTGGCCACAGGAGCAGGGCAGTGACTGTCCCCTGTGCTGGGCATGGTGAGGCACCTCCAGCCCTGGGGCAATTTTGGGTCCCTCAGAACAAGACATGGAGGGGCTGGAGCGTGTCCAAGGAAGGGAACAGAGCTGGGGAAGGGGCTGGAGCACCAGGAGAGGCTGAGGGAGCTGGGAAGGGGCTGAGCCTGGAGCAAAGGAGGCTCAGGGGGGACCTCGTGGCTCTGCACAGCTCCTGACAGGAGGGGACAGCCGGGGGGGTCGGGCTCTGCTCCAAGGAACAGGGACAGGACAAGAGGAATGTCCTCAAGTTGTGCCAGAGAGGGTTTAGGTTGGATATGAGGAGGAATTTCTTCACAGAAAGGCTTGTCAGGCATTGGAATGGTCTCTCAAGGAAGATGTTGGAGTCCCCATCCCTGGAGATGTCCAGGGAAGGACTGGACATGGCTCTGGGCTGGGTGACAAGGTGGGGACTCAACAGTCTTGGAGGTCTTTTCCATCCTAAATGATTCCGTGATGCTGTAGGGTGTGTCTGGCTCGTGGGCACAGAGCAGCAGCCTGGCCTGGCTGTGATGTGTGTGTGGGGACACTGCTCACACACAGGGGTGACAGAGGTGCAGGTATCAGCTCCCTGCCCATCCAGGTGTCCCCAAGACAGCAGTATCACTCTGCCCTCCTCCCTCCTGGGCATGTTGCAAAAAGTGGGGGGGTGTCTCATAAACAGGTGACCCCACCCCAGTAAGCCAGGGTGTGTTTCTGGGAGTCTCTCCTTCCCACACCAGCCCTCAGCCCATGGGAAAGGGTGCTGGGGGGGAGCTGGCACCCTGGAGGTGATCCATGGCTGCCCCTCGTCAGCTGTGGGGCGTGTGTTGGGACGGGGAGTTGTCCCACACAGGTGTAAATCCTGGGAACCTTCCCTCCTCTTTTCGGGCTGCCAGGTGTTTTATCACACAGATAAGCATTTCAACACCCCCTCCTGCTGATCAGCAGGTGTGGATTGGGGGTGGAAGCAACTTTCTCTCTCTCACACACACACAAACAAGCACAGGTGAACCCCACCTTTTTCACTTTTGGGGGGGCATAGCGAGAATTTGGAGGAGTGGGGTTTCTCTCACACCAGGGTGACTGCACGTTGTTGACCCTGTGCTCCTGTGCAGGGTGACAGCAGGATGAGTTTTGGGGGTATCAGGAACCCCACAAGGCAGCAGGATGAGTGCTGGGGGTGTTGGGTATCCCCCACAAGGCAGCAGGATGAGTTTTGGGGGTATCAGGAACCCCACAAGGCAGCAGGATGAGTGCTGGGGGATTTCAAGAACCCCACAAGGCAGCAGGATGAGTTTCAGGGGTATCAGGAACCCCACAAGGCAGCAGGATGAGTTTCAGGGGTGTCAGGAACCCCAAAAGGCAGCAGGATGAGTTTTGGGGGTGTCTCACCCCCCTCCTCAATCCCCCACGGAGCTGTAGGATGTGGTCCCACACACAAGGGCACACAAAGTGCTTTAAGAGCACCCGTCACCCTCATGGGGACAGCCCCGTGTTGTTGGTCGCGTCACCGAGGGTTGTGCCAGGAGCACACGGAGTGTGGGATGTGTTTTGGGGCACACACCGGGGCACAGGCTGTGTGCCAGGGGTGTCACCCGCTGGGAGGCCACAGGTGGCGTCCGAGGCTGTTGTGACACTGCCCCAGGCTGTGCTGCAGTGTCACAGGGTGTGTCACCCACACAGGGCTTCGGGCCATCACCACGGCAGCAGGGTGGGATTTCGGGGTGTCACACACAGGGCGTGGTTTGGGGTCAGGCACGGAGCCCAGAGCTGTGTCTGAGGGGGTCTCACACCGGACACGGCTGCTGGCTGTGACAGAGGGTGTCACACACACAGGGACAGGGACACAGGCTGTGTCTGAGGGTGTCACACACAGACCTGGAGGTGTCACACACACAGGGACAGGGACACAGGCTGTGATGGAGGGTGTCACACACAGACCTGGGGGTGTCACACACACAGGGACAGGGACACAGGCTGTGTCTGAGAGTGTCACACAGTTTTACATTCTCTGAGCACGTCACAGTGTCACACACTATGTCACACACAGGGTGTGACGTTCTGTGTCTGAAGATGTCACACACTCAGTGTTACACATTGTGTCTGTGGGCGTCACACAGTGTTACGCTCTGTGCCACGCTGTCACACGCTGTGTCACACACACTCTCAGTGTCACACACGCTGTCACACACTCCCCATGTCACACGCTATGTCACACACAATGCCCCACGCTATGTCACATGCTGTCATGCTGTCTCTGCCACTCTCATTGTTACATGCTATGTCACACACTCAGTGTCACTGTCACACTCTCAGTGTCACACACTGTCTGAGCATGTCACACACTGTCACACTCACTGTTTTACATGCTATCTCACACACACTCCGTGTCACCTGCTGTCCGTGCCACACACTCTCAGTGTCACACTGTCTCTGTCACACAGTGTCACACACTATGTCACACGCTCAGTGTCACATGCTGTGTCACACACTCTCGGTGTCACCTGCTGTCCGTGCCACACACTCTCAGTGTCACACTCCATGTTACACTCTCAGTGTCACACTGTCACACACTCAGTGTGACACTCCATGTCACACAGTGTCAGAGGCTGTCACACTCTCAGTGTCACACACTAGGTCACACTCACATTGTCCCATACTCTCAGTGTCACCCGCTGTCCATGTCACACACTCAGTGTCATTCTGTGTCACACACTCTCAGTGTCACACACTATGTCCCACTCACATTGTCCAACACTATGTGCCACACTCTGTGTCACCCACTGTCCGTGTCACACACTCAGTGTCACACACTGTGTCCCACACTCTCAGTGTCACCCACTGTCCGTGTCACACACTACATCCCATGCTCTCAGTGTCCCACGCTCTCAGTGTCACCCACTGTCAGTGTCCCACACTACATCCCACGCTCTCAGTGTCACCCACTGTCCGTGTCACACGCTCAGTGTCACACACTGTGTCCCACACTCTCAGTGTCACCCACTGTCCGTGTCACACACTCAGTGTCACACGCTCTCAGTGTCACCCACATTGTCACACACTCTCAGTGTCACACACTATGTCCCACTCACATTGTCCAACACTATGTGCCACACTCTGTGTCACCCACTGTCCGTGTCACACACTCAGTGTCACACACTGTGTCCCACACTCTCAGTGTCACCCACTGTCCGTGTCACACGCTCAGTGTCACACAGTGTCACACACTCTCAGTGTCACTCACATTGTCCCACACTCTCAGTGTCCCACACTACATCCCACACTCTCAGTGTCACCCGCTGTCCGTGTCACACACTACATCCCACACTCTCAGTATCAGCCACTGTCTGTGTCACACACTACATCCCACGCTCTCAGTGTCTCACAGTCTCAGTGTCACCCGCTGTCCGTGTCACGCACTCAGTGTCACACACTCAGTGTCACATGCTCTCAGTGTCACTCACATTGTCCCACACTCTCAGTGTCCCACACTCCATCCCACGCTCTCAGTGTCGCACGCTCTGTGCCACACTCCGCTGTCCGGCCGTGTCCCCGTGCCGTGCCGTGCC
The DNA here is from genome assembly GCF_026979565.1 of Vidua chalybeata. Lineage (NCBI taxonomy): Eukaryota > Metazoa > Chordata > Aves > Passeriformes > Viduidae > Vidua > Vidua chalybeata. The sequence goes on along the minus strand of NC_071535.1, from coordinate 2,839,968 downwards.
CGCCGCTCCGCCCCCGCCCGCGTCGCGCCGCGCGTGACGAAGCGGCGCCGCCCCCGCTCGGAGCCGGCGGCGGCTGCGGCAGCGCGGCCGGGCCGGGGCGGCGGAGCAGAGCGGAGCGGAGCGGAGCGGGGCGGGCGCGGGGGCGGGCGGGGCGAGGCCAGGCGGCCCCGCCGGGCAGGGCGCGCTGCGGCATGGATTACCCCGAGCCCGGCTCGCCGCAGGGCGCTCGGCACCTGCCCGGCCAAGCCGGCGGCTACGGCAGCGGCGGCTACGAGCGGCCGAGCCGCGGCGAGGAGGAGGAAGCGGCGGAGCAGGAGGAAGAGGAGGAGGAGGCGGCTGCCCGCGCCCGGCCGCCCCGCCGCCCGCAGCCGCTCCGCGCCGCGCTCTCCACCTCCTCCTCCGAGGGCGACCCCGAGCCGGCGGCGCCGCCGCGGGAGCGCAGCCTCAGCGACGAGGCCGCCGCCGGAGACTTCGACTCGGCCGAGTCCGGCGCGTCGCTGCGGTACTCGACGGGCACGGGCGGCGAAGGCAGCGAGGGCGAGGGCGCGGGGCTGGGCAGCAGCGACAGCGGCGGCAGCGGCTTCTCGCTGGCGGCCACCGCGCTGCCCGAGAGGCGGCGGCCGGGCGGCGGCCGGCCCCGCTATGAGGTGGTGCGGGAGCTGGGCGCCGAGGAGGTGCGCTGGTTCTACCGCGAGGACCGCAAGACCTGGAAGCCCTTCATCGGCTACGACTCGCTGCGCATCGAGCTGGCGTTCCGCGCCCTGGGCAGCGGCGGCGGCGCGGGGGAGCCGGCGGCCGTGGAGCCGGTGTGCGTGCGGAGCGGGCTCTACGAGGTGGACGTGGCCAGCGCCGAGAGCTACCCCGTCTATTGGAACCGTGAGTGCCGGCCGTGGGGCGGGGGAGGTGGCCGCGGTGCCCCGTGGTCCCCACGAGGGATGCTGGGCATCCCCCGTGTGCGCACGGGTGACCCCGCCGCGGGGACACCGGCTGGGACACCGGGCGGCCTTCGCTGCCCCGGCCGCGCTCGCTGCCGGTGTGTTCCTGTATAAGGGATATATAGGACAAATTGTCCAGGGGGAGAGGACCCGCGGTGCCCATCTCCAGCACGTAACTGAGCGAGGAGGGAGTGGGCATTCCCCTTCCAAGGCTCAGGGACGCGGCGCTGGGCATCGCACCCTGCCAGGGACACTTGCAGGGGAAAAGACTTGGTCATCGCTGAGAGAGGGGACTCTGGGCAATCCCCCTCCCCGAGGATGAGCGGTACCCCCCGCTCAGGGTGTGCTGAGCACATCAGGCACCTCCAGCAGCACAGGAACTGAGCATCTTTCCCCTTCTCACCTCCCCGTGCACACAAACATGAAGGACACGATCTGGAGCATGCACACCTGGCACCTGAGGCTTGGGAAAGAGAGGTCTGGGCATCTGCTAGTTTCTTGGCATGTGTGGAAGAAAGTGGGAGGGAAGGTGGCAGGGAAACTTCTTGTGCCCTGCTTTTCCTAAGCAGAGGGTGAGTGAGGGTTGGTGTTTGCCTTCAGCACTCTCCCAATTCCCTCCCTGCACACCTCTCCTTCAGAAGGAGCAGAGTAGAAACATCAGTTGTTTGTCCACTCCCTCCTCCCCACAGACATGTCTTTGATCCTCATTTTCAGTGAGGAATGATGGAAGCAAGGGTTGTCCCTGTTTTCCCCTTTGTGACCCTTGTCCTCTCCACTAGGGAAATGATGATGTTGTGCTTTCTATTTCATTTCTCATCACCTGCCCACTGGGAGGAGGCATGAAGTGGGATTTCTCCTCCTTTCTCTTGGAGGAATTGCAACAGGCACCTCATACGTACATAGTCCTTAATTCCTACCCTTCCAATAGAGGGAAATTCGTTTCACCCCTCAACTCCAAAATGAGGTGGGAATACACCCCCTGTGCCACCCTTCCCCTTGCATTTGTGTGTCCTTTGCTGGGACAGATGACAGCAGAAGTGAAAGAGGGCCAAAACCCCCATCTCCCTGCACTTTTCCCCTACTGGGAAGGGCTCAAGGGTCTTGCTGGACAAGTGAACCCCCGTTTTCCTGGGGGTGACAAGCTGTGCTCACCTGCTCTTCCTGAGGACTTGCTTTCCAACTGCATTCCCTCAAGGACAGGGGAGATGTCGTGGAGTAGAGTGAGCTGCAGAGGAGCTGAGCATGTCCTGGCATGGGCTTGGCAGAGGGGCAGGCAGGTTTTCCTCATCTTGAGACTCAGGTGGGGGTCTCAGGGGAACAGCAGAGCTGTTTCAGAGATGAAAACCAGGGCTTTCTGTTGTTTTCCCTCTTTATTTGTCAGCCTCTTTACAGGGGGGAGGTCCATAAATGACAATACTGTGTGGCACAGTTCACTTGTGTGACAATTTGTCTTTCAAACCATCACTCCAGCAGACAGACACTGAGCCCCAGGAGCGAGCAGAGGTCTCAGCCCACACAAGCTCTGAGCTGGACGAGCCTGGGCACAGCTCCTTGAGCAGAAACTGGAGCTGCTTCTCCCCGTCACCACGCTGAAGCCCCTTGCTGTTGGCACTGGGTGCAGCTGCCACATGGTTCCTGGGAAGAGATGGTGCAGGACACCCAGGGGAGGAGGAAACTGCTGCCATCCCTGTAACTGTGCCTAGGGAGAGAGGGGAAGGAGCGAGCAGAGCTGTCAGGTGAGGCAGGATTGCTCCTGGTAATGGGAGCAAGAGGCTGCACTCGTCAGCAGCTTAAAGGTTTAATTTCTTGACACCGTGCCTTGTCCATTTTGGAAGCTGATTCAGTCTCATTAAGCTCGAGGAGCAGATGTTCCAGAGGACAGCATAGGCTGTGCAGAGACGATTTCTGGTGCTGGGAAGGAGAGATTCCCAGAGGTTAGCACCAGAGGCAGGGGAGGAATAAACTCCTGGGCCTGAGCAGACTAATGACGGGGATGATTTCTAGCCCTCAGAAAGCTGATTAAGGGGAGTGCTCAAGTCTTTTCTTATTAGCAGGTCCAGTCCTTTGCAAGGCTGAGATCAACTTTTGGTCTTTCAAGGGGCTTCTGGTGCCTTCTGGCTTAACTTCCTCACTTCACATTTCCTTGCCTCTATTCCCCATGAGTGCCTTTCTCCCATTCTTCCTGACTGCTGCGTCCAGATCTGAGAAAACAGATCCCAGGATTCAGTCTTATCTGTGCCTTTGAAGGCCTTGGTGGAGCCATAATTCCCATAATATTCCCATTTGGTAGCATGTCCAGTAATTCTGGATCCAAAGGGTGGCTGCTGCCCTGACGTGGACGTGTCAAACCAGCCGTGAGTGGGGCAGGAGAATCCTCCTCTCTGACCACACAGGCATGAGGTATGATGAGTAGAACTGCCTTAAATTGTGCTGAGGTGCCTGCTGAAGAGTGCAGAAACTACTGGCTGGGTTTTGCTGATTCATGGTTCAGCTCAGAGCAAAGGTCAAAAGCCTTTCTCTTTGTTATTCTGCCCTTTTTCCTGTATGTGCTGGGCTCCAGGGGAGGCTGCTGTCACACAGCCACCACGCTGAGCAGTTGTTCCTCAGCTGGCAGTTCCTGGGGAAATCATCACAATCACAATGCCAGGGAAATGTTGGTTGTAGCTTGGCATGTGCAGGAGTATTTCTTTTATATCTGCATTTTAAGCTCGCTGCAGGATTCGTCGGTAACATCAGGAATATCAGCCCGAGCTACAATTTGAGCAGATTAATTACTGAGAATTTCATCCTTACCTTGTGACCTCTGGGATTTATTTAATTAGTGCTGTAGAACCAGCAAAGATGGTTCAAGAGGATGAAAATTATTAGTGTAGGCTTTCAGATAAGTCAGTAATTTGGAGCAGGGCTGTTTCTTGTTTTTTTGTGGAGATGACAAGTGTGATATTTTATACAAGGGTCTTCTGTTTAAATCTGTCAGGTATTTGCTTTTTCCAGGTTATTTTTCATGGGTACTTTGTAAAGTTGCCTGTATTAATTTAAATTATTCCACTTCCAGACAAAGGTTTGGTAAGGCCGGGTTTTTTTGTTTGTTTGTTTGTTTTTGTAATGTATATTATTTTTCTGCCTAGCAGCTGCTGAAGTCTATTCAGTAAAAAGCCTATTTTTGTATTTTAAAACAAATTTATTCACTAGAACCATCCCCGAGTGAAGATGTACTGATATAACAGATATTTTCCTGACTTTAATCTGGAAATACCTGTGAATACAGAGTGGACCACTTGGTCTTAAAATTAAGATCTTTCTGCTCAGACTGGAATTGGGCTGCTTTAAAAAACCATTTTAGCTGCCTTCTTGATCAAGATGAAAATTAAGGGAATGAAAAATCAAGAGCTGATCACTGTTTGTGACTTTCATTTGGTTTAGTCTGCTTTTAGCAGTGTTCTTAGTCATTTTACAGCACATTTAGTTGGTTTTGGTGTGTTGGACAGTCTTTGAAGTTAGTTGATAACAATTTCCTTTATATAAATGACCTTTTGATTGAAGGCTGAAGTCCTGAGTGCTATTTTATGGCTTTTTTTTATCTCCAGGTGTGTAATTCTTTTGCACATAAAACACAGACAGTTTACTTTGCAAAGGTGAAATGTTGCTTTCACTACTCAAAATCTTTCTGGGTTCTTTTTTGTGCTGTTTTCACTGTATTATCCTTTCAAAAACATCTTGTAGCTCAGTTTTTGGCCAATTCCTTCCTGACCAGAAGGCCTGGAAGTGTCCAGGGCCAGGCTGGACAGGGCTTGGAGCAGCCTGGGACAGTGGAAGTTGTCCCTGCCATGGCAGGGGAAGGAATGGGATGGGCTTTAAGGCTCTTTCCAACCCAAACCACTCTGGGATTCTGTGACCTAACACACCTAGGTGAAATAACTTTCAGATTTGCAGTGTTCCATGTATTAAATCACATTTGTTTCTGTGTGTGGTTAGGGTTTTTTTTTTTTTTTTTTTTTGTGGTCTCTCAGTAGAGAGAGCTTGGAAATTTTGGGATGCTTTCACTAGGCCAGGGTTGAGGTGGCAGCACTTGGGATGTGTCTCTGAGGGCAATTTTCTTCCCTGAGCTCAGCTTTCGTGTTTTATTTAAGCATATTTAATCAAAATCAATCTCTTGTCTTTCCCCTTCAAATGGGACCAAAATAATTCTCCAGTGGATGGTTCAGCTACAGCAGAGTAGCTGAGGATGGACATGAAGATGGACATGACAACAAGAGTTGTGCTTGTCCTTTAATGTGGTCCAGCACTTTTCCTGCTGGATTTATCCACAAGGATGAAGGCAGAGATGCAGGGAATATTTGGATTACAAGCTGTGGGTGAGAGGGGTGTTTTCTGCTGCAACTGTGGCAGCAGGAAATGTTTGTGGGATGAGAAGGACGAGTTCTGCTCTGACTTCATTCAGGCTTGAACACGGGTTGGACAGTGTTGAGATCAAAGGAATAGGGTGGGATTTAATTTGGAGGTGACAGAGTTGAATTAAGGACAGGTGAATTTTTGTGTGTGTGATGCTCTTTTAGGGAAAAACAACACTGAAAGCACCAACCAACACCTTGTCCAGAGCTCTTGGAGGAGCACAAGGATGTGTAAGAGCTGTGCCAGTTAGTGAGCAGAAGGCCTAGATGGAAAAAAAAAAATCTGCAAAAGAGCAAGAAATTAAAATAAGAAGCAGGAGCAGTAGAATCTGTCAGGTTGCAAACAGTGAGGGTGAGGGAGTGGCGTGGGTGTTGGCTGGAGAAAAGGTCACTGGTGTGATGTGATCTGTGTGAGTGGCTGGAGAGGAGAAACTCCACAGGTAATAAATGTTGTAAACAGCAGGATTAGTGAGCACTGGGATCAGGAACACAAGGTTCAAGTGGGATCCCAGGCAGTGAAATTTACAATGAAAGAAACGAAAAGTGTTGCCAAGAGAAGCTGGGGCTGCCCCTGGATCCCTGGGAGTGCCCAAGGCCAGGTTGGAGCAGCCTGGGACAGTGGAAAGTGTCCCTGCCATGGCAGGGGAAGGTCTTTAAGGTGCCTCCCAAACAAAACCATTCTGGGTTTCTGTGAAAATCATACTGGTTTTCTGGTAGGGGAAAAACTACAGGGTTAGAAAAAAAATGAAGGAAAATTTAAATATGGGGATGAAGGGATAGGGAATTCTGGAGCTGGCCTGGAGAAGATGAAAGAAGGAAGTGAGTTCAGGAGGAAAGCACAGAAAAGTAATCCCTGTGGTGGAGAAGGGAGGAGTTGAAGCCATGCAAGGGCATAATAACCTTTGCTGTCATCTTGTTTATTAGTGGCAGGTCCGAGGTGTGCACTGAGACAATCCTGCTCTTCTTTATTTTGGAAGATATTGCAGGAACCTGTTGGTCTGTGCTGAAACAATCCTGCTTTTCTTTATTTTGGAAGATATTGCAGGAACCTCTTGGTCTGTGCTGGTGGAGCTGGGGAGCACAGCAGGGTTTCCAGGAGAGCACACTCATTGTGCAAAAGCCCCCTGGCTTTTTGGAGATGGGCTGGGAGCACACACTCGCTTTTGGGAGGTGCTCACGTGTTGGTCGTGTGGCACAGGAGTTGTTCCTGTGTGGTTTTTAAAATAGTCAGGTCTCCCTGGGGGGAAAAGAGCTGATAAAGGACAAATTCAGTGGTTCCAGCAGCAAATGCCAGTGGTGGAAGTGCTTCAGAGCACTAGGATTGAAGTTTAGTGAACTGTTTTAATGGATAAGAATTCAATAAAAATACAATTCTAGGTTTAAAAGTGCAGCCCATTTCATGTTTTGAGAGTCCAAGGGTTTGGTTTTTTTTTTTTTTTTTTTGATGAGTGCTTCCTGCTTGACATGGCCTGTAAAGTGAGCTTTAGGATTTTGGCTTGGGTCGTCAGGATCAGGACTGTGGAAAGAGCAATTGTGGATATGGAAATTAAACTGTTACCTTAAAGCAGGAAAATCCTTCCTGATTTAAGGATTTAAACTTATGTCCTGGAGCCAGGCTGGGAGAGCTGGGGGTGCTCACCTGGAGAGGAGAAGCTCCAGGGAGAGCTCAGAGCCCCTGGCAGGGCCTGAAGGGGCTCCAGGAGAGCTGGAGAGGGACTGGGGAGAAGGGATGGAGGGACAGGACCAGGGAATGGCTCCCAGTGCCAGAGGGCAGGGATGGAGGGGAGATTGGGAACTGGGAATTCCTGGCTGGGCTGGAATTCCCAGAGCAGCTGTGGCTGCTCCTGGATCCCTGGCAGTGCCCAAGACCAGGCTGGACAGGGCTTGGAGCAACCTGGGACAGTGGAAGGTGTCCCTGCCATGGCAGGGGGTGGAACAAAATGATCTTGAATTTCCCTCCCAACCCATTTTGTGATTCTGTGTTTTGGGATGATTTACAGTGTTGGTGACTTGGAGCATGTTCATCACTTTTTGTGGGGTTCCTTCTGTGTTTGACTGGAGCCAGCCCCACAGAGCAGCCTTTAATTCCTGGTTGCTCGATTCATAGTGTAAATGGATTAAAAACAGTTCAGGGAAAACCACTTTTAGGCTGTTGCTGGAATACTTCAGGCAGTCTTGGTAAATCAGAGGCAATTCCATGTTTGCAGCAGAGAAAAAACATCTATTCCTGCCTCTGGGATCCAGCAGGGGAGCAAACACTGAGGCTCACAGGCTGAGCTGCTCTGGAAGGAAAATCCCACTTGTGCCAGTGGGATTGAAACTCAAATGGAACTTGCACCTGGAATTTACAAATTGCTTCAGTGAAGCAACTGGGAGTTACTGGATGAACCAGCAAAATGATGATTTTTACTGCTCAGTGAGTGAAATCTCTCTTCAGTTCAGTCACAGGCTCTGTGTCCCTCTGAAGCTTTCTGAGGCTTCACCCTGGAACTCCTCTGCAGGATTTTTCCTTTTGGAAGAGCAGGACAGGTCACATGTGTTTATGGTTGAACCAGGCTGGGGCCAAACAAGTGGTTCCATTAATTTAAGAGTCAGTCACCTGCTGTGTTCTGAAATAAACTGAAGGAGAGCTAGAAAGGTGTGCAATGTTAAGCTTTTTTTTTTTTTTTTTTTTTTTTTTTTTTTTTTTTTTTTTTAAGTTTAAGTGTGTTATGTTAGGTAGCAAACATGAAATAATGCAATTTTAGTTTGGGGCTGTTTTACTACAACATCACCATCCTCACAGACAAGAATTTCTTCCACTTATCTAAACTTAATTCCAGTTCTTTCAGTTTGAACTCATATGTCCTTGTACTATCCCTAAAGTTCCTGATGAAATATACCCAGAACACGATTTTAGGCTTGGTATAATAGGAATGGATGACATATTTTTAAAAAATTCTCTAACAGCACCCTTGATGTTATTCTGGAATATATTTTTATACATTTATTTATTTGTATTTATATAGATAGGCACTGCCACAGGTTGCCCAGAGAAGTGTGGGTGCCCCATCCCTGGAAGTGTTTCAGGCCAGGACCTTGATAAATGTTTGAGCACTTCATTATTTGAATAACTTTCAGTTTTAGATGTCACATTTGCAGCCTCGAAGTTGCCTTCAGCTTGTGCAGATATTATTCTCACATGCTGCAAATTGTTTGCCACTGCAGCGAAAAGGAAATCAAATTTAAGGAAATGTTACAACACCAAAAAGCAGGAACCTGAAATTACTACACTGAAAAACATCTCAATTTGGCAGTGCTTTATGAGCTTGTGTTTCTTGCCTAAGCTCTTGGCTTTGGGCTTGGAGAGCTGAGAATTGTCAATCTGAGCAAAGCACCAGCTTTAGTTTAAATTCCTGAGCCTCAGCTTTAGTTTAAATTTCTGAGCCTCTGAGTTTTGTTCTCCTGAATCAGGGCAGGTGAAGAAGGGTCCTTTGAGCTGTGCAAAAATTGAAATTTAAGGCTATGCCCCATGCAGCAATGTGGTGGCAAATAATGAATGATGGAATTGATGTTTTAGAAGGGAAATTAAGGCTGAGTTAAGACTTTGTTGTGATGGGTTAACCAGTTTTTTATGCCAATTTCTATTAGATGTGATCACACAGTTTTAAAGATCTTCATGAAGGAGGAGTAGCTGGGTTATACACATACACTACACACACATGCAGTAGTTTCTATGTTGCCTACAGTTTTTATTTTAACATAATTCTCGTTATTCAGAGGATTTTGGTGATTATCATAATGCAAATCACTCGTGTTCTTATCACACCATTAATTACAGCACTTGTATTCTTTTATCTTTGGATTTTCAGGGAGGAAAAAAAAAGACCCATTTGTGCAAAAATAAATAAATCCTTTATTGCAGAGTAAATATCTTAAACTGATTTTCTCTAAAAGTGGTAAAATAAGTGTGACTAATTAAAATTAAGTGGTTTTCATCTACTTTTAATCTCCACCATTCAGATTTATTTAGAAATTCTTTTATAAATAAACCATGGAAGTGTATAACCAGTCAAATATGTTGATATCCTTCAGCCTGAAGCACTGCCAGCTGTAGATTATATGGTGCAAGACTTAAGGCAGTAAAGAAATCAAGGCAAATCCTTTCCTAGGGATTGAGATTGTAGGGATAAGGATAACTAACACTTCATGTTATAGATTTGGAATTCTCTATTGACAAAAAAAGTAAATTAAATTACAACATGATGTAATTCCAGTGTCTTTAACTCTTCCATAAAACAAAAGTAACTGAAAGAATGTAGTTAAAGCTTTCTGAAATATCTGAGTGTGCAAGACATGAAAGAATTTGTTGAAGATGGATAAGTGAGTGCTAAAAAAATTGCTGAAATTAGGTGCTGAAATGGCAGTTCTGGTTCATCACTTTTTAATGCTCTTTACTGTCATAAGTTTGCATTAAATCTTCTGGGAATTTTTCAGTGACAGCTCCCGTGCAGGATTAAACAGAGGAACTGTGGTTAGGAACCTCTTTCCCACAGTCACAGATTTTACTGAAAAATCTCCTGTGTGAAATCATTTCCCCAGCCCATCCAGAGTATTCCACGGAATTACCACTCGTGCACTTCCCTGTCTTCATTGGCTGAAGTCTCACTTGCTTTTGGAGCTGGTGGCCTTCAGAAATTTGGTTGTTGTTGGTTTTCTCAGCTTTTAGAGGGATGGGGTAACTGAGAGGCGTTTTAAATGATTTTATTCCATTATCAGTCTCCATGAGTAGTGAGACACAAGAGATGTAAAACTTAAAGCTGTTTTATCAGAAGGCAACTTATTTCTTGGTTAAAATACTTTATAAATGTTCTTTAGCCTATTAGCTTTTGCTACACAGTGTTGTTACTACTTCTAACACCAATCACCTGTATTTTTATCCCACGTGGTCCTACTACAGTGCATCTTTCACAGCTCTAATTCTCTGAAATATCTGGTCTTCTTGCAAGGCTATTATTTTGAAACCTGTTTCTAGTTAAGTCTCTCAACAAGTTGTCACAGAACTGGAGGTTGTCAGAGTCATGGGATGGGACCTTAAATCCCATCCCATTCCACCCCTGCCATGGCAGGGACACCTTCCACCATCCCAGGTTGCTCCAAACCCCATCCAGCCTGGCCTTAGACATTTCCAGGGATCCAGGGGCAGCCACAGCTGCTCTGGGCACCCTGTGCCAGGGCCTGCCCACCCTAATTTCTCCCTAATATTCCCTCCTAATCTCCCCTCTTTTAGGTTAAAGCCATTCCCTGTGTCCTGTCCCTCCATCCCTCTCCAGCTCTCCTGGAGCCCCTTCAGGTCCCTGCAAGGAGCTCTGAGCTCTCCCTGGATCTTCTCTTCTCCCAGCCTGGCTCTACCCTAATGTGGTTTTGTGTGCTGTGATCCCAGATTTGATTATCTTGGTTCTGCAGGGCCACGTTCAGGTTTCTGGGAGCCAAACCGCTGCTGGTGGCAGGAAATGTCATTTTCTGGCTTCTTCCTCCTCCCCTTCCAGGTGGTTTTCTCTTGAGGTTTTCCTGTAGCTCAGGGTTCAAAGCTGTCCCCCCCCTCCAGCTTGTGATGGGAAATAAAAGCAGCTTGTGGTTCAGGCTGCTTTGGCTGCTCTGAGAGTGTGCAACTGTTTAAGGGAGGGAATGGAAAAAAGAAAAAATGGCAATTCCTTGGTGTCCCCCCAAAATCCCACAGAGCTGGAAAACAGAACTGCCTCACTCTGGTTTTCAAACCTCCATAATTGTCCTTGGATCTGAAAATTATTTATATTTGCATATGAACACCCTTTCGAAAGTCAGATGTATTATTTATTCCCAAACTCAACTGTTCTGCAGTGATTTTATGTGAAAATTTTTCTCAGTTTTTCCTGGCTGAGCCTTTCTGGGAAGGGCTCAAGTTATGTTTGAGAGCTACTGTTGAGTGCTATGGACTGCTCTTGTAAGGAACCACTCTGGGAAAGTTTCTCTCAGGCAAAAAGAGCCTGCAAATATTTATTTTAATACTTGATGGTTAGAAGTTTAGAAACCTGTAGGTGGTAATTCCCATGTGAAAAACTTGAAGCCCTTCAAAACTGGAAAAGAGGTGTCTTGTATTCACTTAGTTTGGAGTACAAAATAGTATTCATATGATTATTATTAAAAAAAACCAAACATATCTCTGCCTGTGGATTCAGTGAATGGAGCCTCATCAGACTGCTCAGTCAAGAATTAAGGAATTGCTCCCAGATTTTCCCAGTGAGGATTAACATCTGACGTAGCCCTGTCACGGCTGCAGCCACAATGGGAGCCTTTATTTCCCCTCACATTTCATTTCTTCCTACAGACAGAGCTTTGTTTGGGAGGGCAGCCTGCCTGGATCTGTGTGCACTGGAAAATGTGGATTTCTGACAGGTGTAAAATGTCTGGGAATACAGCAAAGGTTTAGGAAAGAGACTGGTGTGGTTAACTTTCAGTTCTTGAAAACTGAATATTCATCTTTCACCCTCCATTGGTGGGATGTAGACTCCAAACTTAATCTAAATCTTCATGAAATACTGAATTTTCCGTGTGACTTCAGGTGCATTTTACAGCCACTCAGAACTTTGGTTTTTCTCATATTCTCGAGGATTCATTTCCACTACACAGCCACACCCTTAGACCACCCCATCCTCTTTATGGACCATGACCCACCCCCAGCAGCTGGAATTCAGCACGATTGGCTCCTACCTGGAACAGCTGCTTTGGGAGTTGTGTTTTCCTGCTGCTCACCCCTCCCTGCCAGCTGTGCCAAGGTGCCATCACCCAGCTGTGTGCCCTCCCCCTGCCACAGAGCTGGGAGCTGGTTGGCACTGCTGGAGCTGTGGAAATGGTATTTTCCTGTAAACCTGGTACAGCAAAGCTTTCAAAATTGGCTTTGGGACCTCTGGAGCGTTACTTGCCCCGTGGGGAGATTATTTCGAGGTGGTTTTCCTTTTGTTTTCGTGGCTTATGCATTCAGTGGTCTGAGGGATGAAAAATTCAGAGGAGTTCAGAGGTTCTGAGTGAATTGTGGAGGTGTTTGCAGTTCTCTGTCACGTTCTCAGCTGCCAGCAGTTGGTGTGGAAATGGCTTTTGGGCACAGCCAGCCCTCGTGGTGTGTCTGTAGTGGAGGGCAGTGCAGAACCAGGAGTTTTTGGGAGCTGAGCTTGTGCTCACAGAGCATTGGGACCAGACCAAAAACCACTGCCCGTGGCTGGGTCACCTCACCCAGACCAAAGAGATCCCTCCTGTGCTCAGCAACTCTGAAATCGATTGTTTCACGTTTAATTTTCACCTGAATTTCATTTACTGCACGTTTGCATCTATTGTTTCTTCTCCAATTTGTCCTTGCCAGCTTTTTTTCTACCCTGTTCCAGGTCAGAGCAGATCTTGGAGCAGTGAAGCCTATTTTTTTTTTCCCCCTCATCCCCTTTTTTTTTTTAAGCCTTTTTTTTTTTTTTGTGGTTGAGTTCTTATTTGCTTTGTGGAGCTAAATCTTTGTGGTCAGTATAACACACACAGGATATTTGGTTTTGGCTGAGTCAGTCTATACATACATACATATATAAATATATATCTATATATGTGTGTGTATATAAATGTGTGTATATATGTATAAATATATATATGTATGTATAAATATATATGTGTTTATATATGTGTGTATATATTTCAATGTATATTATAAATATGTTTATTTATTTATATTTTATAAATATATGTGCACTGGAGGTCACTGGCCCCACTGCTCCATGCTCTCAGCAGACCCAAATCTCTGCTAATCCCATAAAAACCTGGATTTGGGATCTTTGAGGCTTGTGGAGCACAGGCACACACCGAATTTCTCCTTGATTTTCCCAATGTAGGAGGAGAAATTCAGAGCTGAGTTCCAATGGATGTCACTGTCCTGGGTAGAAGAGGGGACTTTTTGCTCCCTGTAATTAGTGTGGGCAGCAATTAAGCACAGTTTGATATAGGATAAGCACCAAGTTACTTTTTTTATTAAGAGATTTCTCTTTTGCCACGTGCACAGCAAATGCTGAGCCCCCACTTTCCTCGTTTGGAGAACCGAAACTGAAACGAGAACAGCAGTAACCAAAACCAGCCCTCAGTAAAACACTGATTTTAATTAAAAAAAATAAAAAAAAACAACTTGCATTTTTAAATACCACCACTTCTGCTAATTGATGTGTAATTTGGGTTGTTGGAAATGCCCTGGAAGTGTCCAAGGCCAGGTTGGACAGGGCTTGGAGTACTGGGATAGTGGAAGGTGTCCCTGCCACGGCAGGGGTGGCACTGGATGCATTTTAAAGTCTCTTCCAACCCAAACCATTCTGGAATTCTCTTTTTCTGTCCATCTCTCACACCCTCACACACAGCTGGGAAATCTCCTTAGCTCAGGTTTGCAATCACACTACATTTCCTGCTCTCAGTTTGTGATTTGTTGCGTTTAAAAACCCTCTCTTTTTTTTTTTTTCTTTTTTTTTTTTTGTATTTTTATTTTTTTTAGAGACGGAAAAGATCCCTGTAATGCGTGGACAGTGGTTTATTGATGGGACTTGGCAACCCCTGGAGGAGGAGGAAAGTAATTTAATAGAGCAGGAGCATCTCAACCGCTTCAAAGGCCAGCAGCTGCAGGAGAGCTTTGATATGGAAATATCCAAACCTGTTGATGGGAAGGAGGGTAAGATTGTTTAGATCACTCTAATACATCTTTTTGGATGCTTGGGGTCTGCTTTTCCTAAGTAAGAATGTGATCTGCTTTGGTTTTTCATCCTATGAATTGGGGAACATCAGTTTGTTTTCCCATTTTCCAGTGCAGGGTTTCCTGCTGCAGCACCTTTGGGGAATGCTGTAAAAATTACAGAAACATCTTGTTCCCGTTGTGTTTAGTATCTTTTAAATGTGTTTGAAATCTCATTTCAAACTGAAATCTCTTGCTGGGACAAGAGGAGTCAGTGTCCAAAGGCAAGCTGGCTGATTGCTCTCTGGCCAGCATCCCTAACTCTGCCCTAAAGGGAGTAGGGTCATTTTTACAAATCACATTCCATTTTCCATTTTTATTCAGGCTGGATTTATTAGTTTTCAGCTGCAGTAAATCTTGGGCACTCATTCTGTTGGGGAAGTCCTTACATTTTAATGAGCAGGCTGAGGATGTTCAGGTAGTGTTGCTGGGAATCTTGGTCTGCTGCATGGAACATTTTTTAAATTACTGAAATTACTGGTCTATTATTTAATGTACACAGTTTAACTGATTGCTCAGAGCAGGTATTGCACAGCAAAAATTCAGTATTTTTTGCCCTTCACTCTTCTGGTTGTCTCTTGCTTGAACAATCTACAAACCACAAGCTGCAAGTACACAGGGCCCTCAGGATATTCCAGTAAGGATTTAGTTGTGTTATTCCTTACAAAGGAACTTTATTTTTGAAGTGGGGCTTTGTGCAAAGCAGTCACACCGTGTAGGAATGGCTGTGTTTTGGCCATGACTCCTCATGTGTGAGCTGCACGAGTGAAAAAAAAACCTTGGTCATAAATTGGGAGCACAGCAATGCTCAGGGTAATTCTGCAATCACTGTAAGGAAAATCAGAATGTCATTTGTTGATTTAGGGAGTTTTTTCAGCATTACAGAGAGTTTCTAACGCCCCTTTAAAACTTGCGAGGACTTTATGAATTGAATATTTTTTTTTTTCCTTACTTGTGCTACTTTAAAAGATCTTTTCTCCTGCCAGGGCTGCAGAATAATCTTCTGCTTCTGTCCAAAAGGTGCATGGAGTGGTGTGAGCCCTGAGCCACACAAACATCCTTCTGGAAGGCACTTCTACCTCTATTTCTGATTTATTGTCCCACAGGCACAAAGCTCAGGGTTGTTAGTGGCAGGGATTTATGGTTTCTTACATGGAAAGCAAATCTTTGTGGTTCCTGAGTGCTGCCAGCCTTTGGTAGTTTAATTTTTGAAGGAAGGCTGCAGTGGTACTTGGATTCTCCTTACAGAGTAAATAAGAGAGATCAGGGTTGGGTTTTTTTTTCAGAGAAAGTCTGAACTGTGGAACAGAAACTTTCAGATTTGATGTTGGATGGACTGGGGAGAGTGATGAGAAAGATAAAACCACTGATATTTATGAAAATATAAAAGATCAGAAAAAAAGAAACTCCAAATTCAGGCACCGGTGCCACTTTTCTAAAACCAAAGTCAGAAAAGAAAAAAGGCAAAACCAAAAAAAAAAAAAAAGAAAACCCCCCAAAAACCCAAACAAAAACCCCAAGCTATGTATGGCATCACTTCAATGGTATATATGTCAAGTCACCAGTAGGTTTTTTGGTAATAATAGAAGAGTTTCAGGACAATTACAGCTGACAGTGTGTGAAAAGTGGTTTTGTCACTCTGATTTTCCTCTCAGTACCTCTTGGATCCTCTGGCATCCACAAATGCCATCTGCAGTGGCACTGGGAGAAGCTCTGCAACTTGAATTATTGCTGGTGAAATAAACAAAGTCAGCTGAATTCAGTTTATAAATTTCTTAAACGCTCCATTTTGTTGTAGTTGCATCCTGTATGGAAGAGTTTTTGGTGCCATCAAGGTTTACAGGTACCTGTTATTTATGATCAGTGGAAGTTGAGCTAAATCTGTGAATATCCACTGGGTGACTCTTCCCAGTGCTGTGATAAAATTGTGAGGGTTGAAAAGCTGGCCATGTCCTCTGATTCCTCAGCAAAATTAATACAAGGTGCTGTAACAGCCCCTTTGTACCAAGAATTACTCCAGTGATTAAATTTATCAATTCTATTCATTTTGTTAAATTTATTAATTCCAATTAATTTATTAATCCTGGATTGCAGCGTGTTAACAAGGAAATCACCAGGCTTCATCCAGGGCTTTTGGTGGTGATAGGAGGGATAAATGGCCCATTATTAACCTCCTAATCCAAGCAAACCTTCCTCTGAAAGTGCAGAATTATTCAGGAGGCTCCAACCTGCAACCTGAAAATAACATAATGCCCATGCTGACATTTAGTTGTGTTATTCTTTACAAACAAAAGTTTGTTGTGGTTTTTTTTTTTTTTTTTTTTTTGGGAGCACAAGGAGCTTTAAATGCAGAAAGGAACAGAAAGCACAGATGGCAGGGAATGATTCCCCAAGCTCTGTTCTCCACGGGGCAGCCTGGAGATCACTCCTTTGCTGAGCAAACTGCAGCTTGCATTTTGATTTTCATCCTCACAAAGCGTTTCATTTCGTGCCTTGCAAAATGGGCTTGGTTTATGATGCCTGATGCCAGTGACTCCTCCTGGTGCCTGATGCCCTTCAGTGCATCAGATAAATTATGATTGGAATGGCAGGATGCAGAAATGGGGGCACTTTTTGATCCAAAGGAGCTTGGCCAGCAGGTGAAGGGAGGGATTGTCTCCCTCTGCTCTGCTGGGAGCCCTCTGGAGCCAGGCTGGGAGAGCTGGGGGTGCTCACCTGGGCAGGAGAAGCTCCAGGGAGAGCTCAGAGCCCCTTGCAGGGCCTGAAGGGGCTCCAGGAGGGCTGGAGAGGGACACCCGTGTAGCAGTGAATAAACTTTAAATTTACAGAATGACAGAAGATTTAGAAAGCTACTTTTTCTTCATACTTAGGCAGCCAGTGAGTTCAGCACCTATCTGAAGTAGCCCATCAAAGGAGCAGCATTTTCCAGAGATTTCTGGCATATCCAGGCTGCTGTGAGATAAAACAAGAGCACTTAAGTTCCTATCATCCACTGCTCCATGACCTGTTTCAGGTGCATTCATTTAGTGAAGATGGAGTGAAGCTGAAAGCTTTATCTATGTGATAGGAAGGCAGGATAGGAGCAGATCCAGTTCTTTGTATTTGCACAGAGAGGTGCTCAAAATTCAGCTGGAAATCACCCAAGCGACCTGATTCAAACCTGCAATTGGATCTGACTTTGAAGTTGATCCTGATCTGTGAAGAGGATTGGAGCAGATGAACCCCAGCAGTCCCTCTGCCAAAAAATACCCTGTGATCAAGTCTGTGATTCCATGATAGACATACAGAAATAAAAAAAAATCCTGTCAGTTAGAATTAGTATTTCAATGCATTGGTTTTGAGACAGCAGAACTCTATTGGGTTTTTTCTTACAGAATTTCAGCATGTGGTCAAGGCCACAAAACCTCTAAAAATTGCATTTGGAAGAGCTGATATTTTTTTGTCTTAGCTTTCAAATAGTATTTTCTCACTGTATAAAAAATTCATGTAGATTTTTGGCACAGCTAAGTTAACCTTTAGATGGGAAGCTCCTGTTCATAGAATTGGAGACTCGTGCAGGTCAGGAGGGATCTCTGGGGATGCTCAAATCCAACCTCCCTGCTCTGATGAGAGCGGGTTGCTCAGGGTGCTTCCTGTGGGATTTGCAGACTCCACAACCTCTCTGAGCAGCCTGATCAGTATTTTACCACCCTCACCATGAAAAGCAATTTTTCTTCTACTTTCCTTGAGCTTCCTGTGTTGATTCTTCCCGAGGGAAGTAAAAAGCCAGTACAACATTGCAGATTAAATTATTCTGTGGAATCCCAAGTGCTGTAGCTCTGAGCCTGACTTTCCTCCCCACTCCAGAGAAGTGATGTGCAACCATCCTTTTACACTCTTTGGGGGAAAAAAAAATAAAAAAAAACCAAACAGAGCTGTGCTTAAAATTGAGGTTTTTAGTGCAAATTTAGGAAGGGTCAGTGTGTTCTACGCTGTGCCAAGGGAGGGGGATGATGTTTTAGGTCACTCTGGTGTCACCATGTCCCAGCTGCCTCCTACTGCTGCCCTTAGCTCTGTTGTGATGCCAAAACTGGTTGTGAAGAGTGAAGAAATTGAGTTTGGGACCTGACACTTCTGCTACAAAATATTTTGGTGTTTTTTTAATATATATACATTTTAGTTCTTTCTAGAAAATGTGACTTCTTTCTTTCTTTTTTTTTTTTCCTAAAAATGGTGATACTAATGAAAAAAAAAAATGACACCCCTTTTAAAAATTTTACTTTGAAGCTCAGTGTTTTTACTTTTAGTTCTCTACTACCTCCCTCCCTTCTCCCTCCCTTCTTTGTTCAAATGGAGAGGATATAAGGAGAAATCAGATGCTGCATGTCTTAAGAGAAAGCATTCCCAAGGTACAGTAACTGCAGATTTCTTTTTTTTTTTTTTTAATTTTTTTGTAGTGCTCCTGGCTTAGGAAGCTTTAAATTCCAGTTTGCTTGTCTCAGTTAAATGTTAGATTTACATGCTTCAGTTTTTTTGAGCTGTATCCATGCCATTTCCTTCCAAGGGGAAGGAAAAAGCATCCTAAAGCTTAGAGGGAAAGTAGAAGTGTTGTGAGTCCTAGAGAGAAGTAGGTGCTCATAGTGTCATGCAGTAATTCTTATTAGAATTGTTTGTGGCTGATGAAAACTGTGAACATCTGTTTCTTGCACTCTTCCTGTGTGGTTTGGCTTTTTCAATAAAATAAAAGGGACTTTTTTTTAGGATTGCAGCAGGCCTGGTATGAGATTAATTCTGTCAGAGAAGGAACGGAGGTTTCCTTGCAGATAATGTTCTGTTTGCTGCCTTCTTTTGGACAATAATCTTTAATTTTACGTTATAATTCATTTTTTGCTGCAGCTTTGGAGTGAAATGAGTCCCTGGCCATGGGCTGTAAAAGGGGGAGCTGTGTGGAATATACATAAAGGCTGCTGAGCTGCAGAAAACAGCCCTGACCTTTGCAGCAGCTGATGCCATGCACATTTATTTCAGAAAGTGGGGGGGAGATCTTACAGGAGCCATTAATGATTGCAAGAGGCTCCAAAGTTCTTGTCACTGGGCTCTGTGTGCCACCATTAAAGCCAGGAGTGATTCAACTTTCACTGACTTCTAAAACCTTTAATTTAAAATGCAAATGCACCTGGTAGCTTTGGAGTTGTTCTTGTCATATCTTGTATTCTTGTAGCTCCTGGGGATGTTGTGAGCTCTTGAGAATTCATTTTGACGTGCATAATGTTTGCCTTTTCACTTCCTTTAATTATTTTTTTATGTGATTGGGTCCAAATGGAAAATGCCTGAAATCAAAATGTTTTGTAGTAAACTTTCTCCTGCCTTTTCTCACACAGTGAACCCAAGTCTGTTACAGGTGAATCAGTGTAACTCGAGCAATAAGAAAGGACTTCTGCCTTTTCTTTTGTAAATTGAAATTTTGAAATTATGTTGTGCATTTTTTTCCCCTCAGATCATGCTCAGTTGTGGTAATGAACATGCTCAAATTAAAAAAAAATTGAAATTAGGTGGTTGTGTGACAAATAGTGACAGTGATGAATTGAGAGGTGGTGAAGTGCAATGTAAAAATGACAGCAATGTGAGACATTTTTAATTAAGAGCAATGGCCTTTTTAATGGCTCTTCAAAAAAAAAAAAATAAGAAAAGGTTTTTAAATCTACAGGTTTATGTATCAGAACCTGAGATTCATTTCAGAAGGGAAAAACAGCAGCCAAATTATGCTCTCAGCTCCCTGTGCCATGTGTCAGGCTTTTGTGTGGCACCTGCTGCTTGCAAGACAGATTAATTTAAAAATCTTTGAGGGGAAAAAAAAAAAAGCAGGAGAGGTTTTGAGACAGTCTGTATCCCTCCTCTGGCCTTTATCCTGGCTGGAATGACAAAGCCTTTGTCCTTGGAGGCAGTGTCAGCCCTGAGCACTTCAAAGATGCTTTTCCCTGGATTGATTTTGACTTGAGCACCATCAAGCTCTGGGGAGAAAAGATCCACCCCGTGCTTTGCTCTTGGCAGGTGGATGAAAGCATCAAGTAGAGAAGCAGGTATTTAGCTAAAAAAGGTGTTTAATTGTGAGCAGTTGGCCCCAGGAGGTGCTCACTCCTCGGGCTGGGAGGAAGTTTCCATGTGCACATGAGCAAAACACAGTGCAGGGTTTCTGCTCCTCAGTTATTCTCCATTTCTTCGACTCCTTGAGTCAAAAGCCTCACTGAGATCAGGTTCTGCCAGGCTTTAGGAATATCTGTTCTGTGTTTTAAGGTTCATTTTTCAGATTTCAACTTTTTAGGGGGATTTTTTTCCCCCCCTCAGTGTTCATCTATCTTGGTGAAACTGGAGGTTTGTGTGATAGTAACCATTGATTTCTTCAGCTGAAAGAAATCCTTTCTTGATCCCATCCTCCATCTCCAGCAGGGCTGAGCTTTTCATGTACACACACTGCAGGAGTGTGTCTTGGTTGGTATTCCTGAAAAAATGTTTCATCTCTAAGTTCTGGCTACAGAAGAACCCAAAATCTGGCCTAGTCTCCAAGCACTTGGCCTTTAATTCATAACTAAAATCCCAGAAGGGCTTGGCCTGGATGGGATCTTAAATCCCCTCTCATTCCACACCTCCCACTGTCCCAGGCTGCTCCAAGCCCTGTCCAGCCTGGCCTTGGACACTTCCAGGGATCCAGGGGCAGCCTCAGGGCTTCAGCACTCTGAGTAAGGAATTTCTTCCTTAAATCTAATCTAAATCCCTCCTCCTTTAGTTTAAAACCCTTCCCTCTTGTCCTCCCTCTATCTCCCCGTGTAAAAAGTTGCTCCCCCTCTTTTAAAATCCCCTGCAAGTTCTTGGAGGCTGCTGCAAGCTCTCCCCAGAGCCTTCTCTTCTCCAGAAAAGCGTGCTGGGGTTTTCTGCGGGGCTTTTCTGCAGCTGGGGAGGATGCACCTGCAGAGGGAGGTCTGTGGGAATGCTCTCAGTGCCAGGGAAGTGCCACCTGGGAGCAAATCCACAAGAAGTCAGGTCCAGGGGGAGATTTCTGTCCCTGTGGATTTATGGCAGAGATGTCCTGGACAGTCAGGTCTCAGTGAAGCTCGGCACCGTCCCAGCCTGGTGCCCTGGAGAGACCCCTCAGGTGTGGAATTTGTGCTCCTGGGGGACACAGAGGGATGAGCAAGAGGAGATTTCCCTCTGTGCCTGTCCTGCTGCCTCATCTGAATTCTGTGACACGCCCTGGTGGCTCCCTGACCCCTGGGACACCCCGAGCTGCCACTCTGAGCCCCTCTGGAGCTTCACAGGACAGTCCTTCTGCACAGACAATGCCAATCCTGTGCTCTCCTCATCCTCAGGAAACAGCACTTTCCCTTCCTCAGGCTCAGTTTCAAGCCAGCAGTGCCAGTCCGTGATGCCTGCAGAGCACAGTTTGAAATTTTTTCTTCTTTTTTTTTTTAATTTTTTCAGGATGTTTCTTTTCAGACTGCTGTCAAATCCTCCCCAAAGACACATTTTTGTGTTCCCTGTCTCACTATTAACACCCCCTGGGGCTGTCAGCAGCAGAAGCTGCTTTTGGTTGAACTCTCAAGGGTTTTAACAATCTCTTCACTGTCAAATAGTCACAGAATCAAATCCCAGAAATATTTAGGTTGGAAGGGACCTTAAAGCCCATCTCATTCCAGCCTCCTGCCATGGGCAGGGACACCTCCCACTAGTCCAGGTTGCTCCAAGCCCCATCCAGCCTGAGGCAGAAATGTTTGTGGAAATTACATCCAGGCTTTGAGGATGAACAGACATCACAGGGTTTATAGAAATTAAGAAGTAAAGACAAGAATATTACCAAAGATTTTTTTTTTTTTGTAAAAAAAAGAGGCAAAATTGCTCCAAAGTAAAGCAGGGATGTGTTAGTAAGCAAAACTTACTGAGAGAATCAAAATGAAATGTAAACATAACAATTAAAATTGCAAAATGTATTAACTCACTGGCAAAAGGTGGATTTTCTGGAAAGCTTTGTCCATTTGCCTTTTCTGGATCCTGCCACTTACCTAAACAACTCCTGATATTTCGTGGCTAAAGGAAAATTGGGGAAGCAAGGACCAACACAGGAAATTCTTTTTTTGTTTTGTTTTCTTCTGTTTCTGTGTAGAAAGGAAGAGCTCATAGTCCAGGTGCTGTAAGAAATTGATCTGAGCTTGAGTGCAACGTGTACATGAAGAGCACATCCCAGAGAGGGCACTCTGCAGGCTGGGGACAGGTTTGGTCCTGCTGAAGGTCACTGCCACTTGCAGGTGGTGTTTTGTTAACAGTAGGCCAAATTTTTAAGGCTGTCTTTTGAAAGGGCAAGTAAACATGCAGAGAAATAGTGCTGAATATTCCCTGGAATCCCAGAATGGTTTGGTTTGGAAGGGACCTTAAAGGTCATCCAGTTCCACCCCTGCCATGGCAGGGACACTTCCCAGTGTCCCAGGGTGTTCCAAGCCCTGTCCAGCCTGGCCTTGGGCACTTCCAGGGATCCAGGGGCAACCACAGCTTCTCTGGGCACCCTGTGCCAGGGCTTGCCCACCCTCACAGCCAGGAATTCCTTCCCAATATCCAACCTGAACCTACTCTTTTCCAGTTAAAAGCCATTCCCTGTGTCCTGTCCCTCCATCCCGTGTCCCCAGTTCCTCTCCAGCTCTCCTGAAGCCCCTTTAGGCACTGGAAGAGGCTCTGTGTTGAGGTTTATCTTCTTTTTTTCTCCAGGGTCAGGATTAGATGTGTGAGATGGAATTTCTTGTTGGGGCTCAGATGTTTGTTAGTTCTGATCTCTGTCACAGTCTCACAAACCCTGAGTTCTGCAGCACTTCACTCCAACAAACTAAAAATGGAGCCCCATCTCTCTCTCTGCAAGGCCTTTTAAGGCTAAACTGCCCAATTCAGAAATGACACCTCAATTATTTTCACTTTTAACCCAATCACCAACCACCCGTGCCCACAATGGGGACTTTTTTATCCAATTACACAAAACCACCCAAACCCATGGAGGAGAAGGAGAAGAAGAAGGAGCAGCCTCCACCCTAAAACCTCCATCTTGCTTTCTATCTGTTCCTGCATTCTAAACCCTTAAACTCTGAGTTTTCCACCCTGTGACATCACACACTTCTGTTCAAACTCCACCCCCACAATCCCAGTTCTGCCATTCCATTTTGGAAGCTTCTCCACGGCCTCAGGTCAATGCAGAGTTCTCTTGGGGGTCAGACTCTGTCAGCACAGAAAGTCTGAAATTCTCAATAATGAGGGTTCCAACAGCTCTGAGCTCTCCCTGGATCCTTTTCTCTTCCAGTCTGAGCACCCCCAGCTTTCTTTGCATGCAGCCCAGGACACATTTGGGCTGCAGACACACGTGGCTGGGTCGTGTTGATCTTCTCATCCACCAGCACCCCCAAATCCTCCTCCTTGGGGCTGCTCTCAATCCATTCTCCCTCCAGCCTGAATTTGTGCTTGGGATTGCCCTGAGCCAGGTGCAGGACCTTGCACTTGGCCCTGCTGAACTTCACTGGAAGTACTTTGGTGCTTCCACGTCTTGTAGTTGACATTGATGTTCCTTCCGTGTCCAAAAGTGAGGAATTTGTTCTTCCCAAGTGGGAATAATTGATGCAGGGTGGGAAAAGCTGCTTGTTCCTTTATGTTCCTTCCAGTAGAGAGGCTGGACTCGATTCCAGAAGGAATTTGAGGATCACTCCACCACAAACTCCTGTTTTTCCTGTGGTAATAATAGACTCAACCATGTTTCTTCCTCTTTTTTTTTTTTTTTTTTTTTTGGGTGTTGAACACAACACCCTCCAAAGGTGTCAAACTTCCATCCCTCCTCTGCCAGCTTCCCCAGGATCATACTCTCAGAGGGATTTTTCAGAATGGAGTTTTCAGATCCAATGGATCCATTTTTCAGATGGAACAATTCTTGAAGACCTCCTGGACTAGACCATCTCTGCTCTTCAAAGTCAGGCTTATTTCTTTCCTCTTCCTGCTCTGGCATTGTAAAACAACGATGTAATTCCAGTTGTTTTGGTGAAACAGTTGTTTACCACAACACAGGGGCTAATCCTCTCTTAATCCCCGTGTTCCTTACAGATTTTGTTCAGTTTTTCATCAGTCTAAGTCTGTCTGCTTTGGCAAAGAAACAAAAAACACAGCAGGAGAAAGGCCACAACATCTGGCTGAGCGTGGCTGGTTTGTGCTGTAGCAGAGTTAAAACTGAAAATTGTGATGGCTCAGGCTTTCTCAGAATGTTTTTAGAAGAGTGTAAAAAATTCATTTGGGTGATTCAAGGAGGAGACAGGTTAGAGCTCTGCTTGGTATTGGAAAAAACATCCCCCAAAGAGCCCCTCTGGGTGTTTTCCATGACTTTGGACTTCCCAGCAAGAGCAGTGACAGTTAAATCACCATTTTTTTGGTCACAGGGTTATTGCTGTTGTCAGCTGTGCACCCCACACTTGACGAGACCTCAGCAGCAAATTTTGGTGAAATCCAAATTACTGTAACTCAGCTGTGGCACTGCTTGGCTCCTGCAAGCTCCAAGGCTGAGATGATTGGGATTTGCATCACAACGTGCCTGTTGTTTAATCCTGACAGTCAGGCTGTGTGTCATGAGGTCTGGCCCGGAGCTCAATCAGTTCCAAATCTGGAAAAACACAATCAGCACGCAGAAAAAAAAAAAAAAAAAGCCCAACCACCAGAGCTCTTAGTGGCTTTTGAAAGAGCTAAATTCTGTTCTGTGCCAGAAATTGCCCATTCAGAGGCTCATTGAGCTGCATTTCCAGCTCTGAGGTTTTTCTGAAAGGGAAGAAATGCAACAGATCTTTGGGGAGCCTCTGTGTTAGAGCAGAGCAGCTCTCGTGGGAGAGAGGGCTGAAATTCCATTTTTTAATGATGGAAATACCTGGGGCAGCCACCTGCTCATCACACCCACCTCTAGTATTTCAGGATCCATTACCCTGCCCCCTTTAAGGGAATATTTTGGGTACTTCCCACCCCAAAATGAGGGAGGGGAATGATGTGGTGTCCTCACAGGTGGTCTTCAAACTGCTGCTTGTCCTGCTCAGGTTAAACCCAGCTGTAAAAATTCCTCAAGGTACGAAATAACACAAATTTAGGCACAATGGAGCTCTAGATTTTAACCTGTGTGTAAATCACCCTTCTCTCTCTCTGTCTTTGTTTTCTTTTTCCCCTCTTCCCCACCTAAATTCAATTTATTTATTCCTTTTTGCTGCAGCTATTCATAGTCTAAAGCTGAGCCGTAACCACGTGGACTGGCACAGTGTGGATGAAGTGTACCTGTACAGTGATGCCACAACATCCAAAATTGCAAGGACTGTTACACAAAAGTTGGGGTTTTCCAAAGGTAAATCTTGCCCAGACTTTGTAAAGAATATTGTAAATGCCAGCATTTGAAGTTTGTTGCTTTAACTCCAGGAGGATATTTCAGGTTTTAATGTGAGTAGCCCACTTTAGCCATTGCATTTTTTACTTTATATGAGTATTCAGAGTCCTTAGCTGTGTAAATAATTGTAACGAGATGTGAATATTTTTTAAATTTTATTTTATGTGCATTATATATTTGACTTACTGTATTTTAATTTTATTCCATATTTTGATGGGTTTGGATGCAGCAGTTAGCACTACATAACAAATACACGAAAATATTACAGTGGCACAGTCCAGAAGCTACTGTAAAATTAGAATTATTCCTGTAATAATATAAGGATTACAGTTCCTTTTGCAACCTTAATTTTACTCCTGGGTGCTTAGATATTGTGATGCATTCCTTAAATACATGACCATACCTTCCCTCTCTCCACCTCCATCCAGCCTTTTTTTCTGTCCATGAAACAGAAGTATGAACTGACAGGAAAGGGCATTTAGACAGAAATTATTTCTAGTAGAAATTCAGGCTCATTTAAATTCAACACTCCCAGTCAGAAAGGCAGCAAAGCTGTGATGGTTGGAAGAGAAGGTGGTGTCTCTCAAGGAAAAAGCAGATTATTTCCAGCCTAGAAAATGGGGACTTGTCCTGTGCAGGACACCAGAACAAGAACTTGCACATCTGGTTTGTTCCTTGAAGAGACAAGGTCAGGTCACAGGTCTGACTTTATTCTGCATCCCTCTGCCCTGTAATTAATGCCCTCTTACCCTCCAGGACTCCTGGGTGAGCACTTAATTAATGCTTCCTAAAAAAAAATAGTATCAGTCAGTGCTTCAGTTCCAGAAGAAATGGAGTAATTTATCCAGAACACCTTTGGGATAATGTGTAATAAATAATGAGATCTGTCCCAAACGATTTGTGGGGGAGAAATATCCAAGAGAAGCTCACTTGGTAAACAAAACCTGTCTTGGGTAAAAAAATGCCCTTCGTGGGTTTGGGGTGTTTTCCTCCTCTTTAAAACCAAAATAAGTTTTTAGTTCCAGTTTTTGAGGCCAGCACTGGTGCCTGGTGTGGTCCCCTGAGTGTCACTAGAGGGGGATGGAGGCACATGGTGCCCATGGGTTTGTCAGCACAGCAGGGAGAAAATGCCCACATTTACCCTGGGGAATTGATTTTGGGTTTGGTCACTGAGCTGGAGAACAAGGGGGGAATTTCAGGTTGGATCAGCTCAAAATAAAGCAAGTTTTCCCTATCAAAATGATAAATTTTAAAGGTTTTCAACCAGCTCTTTTAATTGGGGTGGATAAAGTGACAACACTTAATCACTTATGTGGCCAGGTCATTTCCATGATCCTTCCATGCTGTTGGAATAAGGTGGAGACAGAAGGAATTTCATTGATTGAGACAGCCAGGAGAAGGGTTCTGTGTTGTCAAAGTGGGTGTACAGTTACACAACTGTTTTCTGAAGAGTTGTTCTTCAAAACATACATGAAATTAATTCCCTTTGCAGTGGAGATGGCTATTGCTATCACCTGGCTGCTAGAATCTTTCAGGGTTTTAAAAGTGCCTATATTTCAAAATAGATGCTAATCCTTTGGTTTTCTGATTCTGTGTTGTATAATCTGATTTTCAACGTGTTGGCCTGAGAAAAGCCAAGCTTCTGTCAGCAGAGGAGAGCGCTGCAGCTTGGCAGAATGTCACTGATGTGGGATAATGTTCTTTCTGCAGCTTCAAGCAGTGGGACAAGGCTACACAGAGGCTACGTAGAAGAAGCCACATTAGAGGACAAGCCACCCCAGACTAGTCACATCGTGTTTGTTGTGCATGGCATTGGGCAGAAAATGGACCAAGGGAGGATCATCAAAAACACAGCCATGTGAGTGCTTTGGAATGTTTGAAGCAGCCTTGATGTAAGTGACAGCAGAGCCTTTGGTTTGGGCTGAATGTTTCCCTGTTTTCCTTCTCCTCCTCTTCTCCTGAGTCATGATTCTGTTTTTTGTGTTAGTTGGGATGTATGAACTTAGGGGGAGCAGCTGTGAGCCAGAAGAGCAAAGATTTATTCTGATTTTTTCACCAGCACTTGTAGATTTTGGGGAGCTGGTGAAGAAGACAGAGCCTCAAGTTGCACCAGGGGAGGTTCAGCCTGGACATCAGCAGGAATTTCTCCATGGAAAGGGTTGTTAACCATTGGAAAGGGCTGCCCAGGGAGGTTTGGAGTCCCCATCCCTGGAGGTGTCAAAGGAATTCCTGGATGTGGCACTCAGGGCTGGGGACAAGGTGGAGATGGGACTCGTTGACCTTGGAGGTCTTTTCCAGCCTGAAGGATTCTGTGTGAAATTCTGGCTCCTGTGGTCGGTGGTGTGAGAAATAGGCACTCACTTTTCATGAATTCAGAAAGGTTTATTAAACCTTATCAAAAATACAACAGAAGACTGACTAGAGAAAAGGTGACGGTACCAGGAGCAAAGGATTTTTCCTCACCATGTGGGGAAAGGATTTTTCACCCACTCAGTGGAGGTTTTGCCTTTTAACCCTTTTGCCCCTCTCAAAATTCTGTCCATCAACCCCTTCTTTGCTGTCCAGTGGTGGACATCACTTCCTCAAATCCTGACTGGGGGTCAGATGTCACCATAGTGACAAGCCAACCCTCCCAAATATCCCAACCCCGGCTGTCCCTTGATAACAACTCAGGGGGTAAAAAAGAACTTTTCTTAACCTATATACACGATTTTTGTCTGTTAATTGTGAGAGTCAGTCATGGCATTACTCATCTGTCACAGTGGCTTTGCTGAGCAGGGAGAGATTTCTCATTTGGGGAGTGTTGTTTCTCAGTGGTGCCCGGGTGAATTCAGTGTGTAACAACTGGGAAGGGACTGAGCTGAACATTTTTGATTAAGTGGAATGGGAAAGTTAATTTTGGAGTGGAATCTCTCAGAGCTGGTTGTTGGGATGGTGGGCAAGCAAATTGCATCCTGTGAAAGAGGGGGAACGGGGGGATGCAGGAATGTTGTCATTCCTAACAGGACAGAAGGCCTCCATGAATGAAGCTGTGAGACTGCTCATGGAGTTCTGTGCACAGAGCCTGGCTGAAAAGCAAAATGTGACCAAAAAGGCTGTGAAATCTCTTCACTGAATGGCTTTGGGTTTGCAAATGGCTCTTTCTGGGAAGGATGTTTCTCAGAGCTGTGGCTGCTCCATTCCTGGGAATGTTCAAGGCCAGGTTGGAGCCCTGGTTTAGTGGGTGGCATCCTCACTTATGCCAGGGGTTGGTACTTCATGATCTCTTAAGTCCTTTCCAACCCAAAGCAATCTGTGATTTTATGCGCCTGAAAAGATGGTTTTGAGTCTTAGAAAATTTATCAAGTCCTGGTGGCAGCTGTGTGGGGGTCAAGGTGGTACTGAGGAATCCCTCATTAGTTGGAAGAGGAGGCTAAAAATGCCTTAATTACAGATCTGGGTGGTTCAATAGGTCCCAAATAGCTCCAGGCTCCCTCAGCACTGACAAACCCAGTGGCTCCTGTGAGAAGAGCTGGGATGGCTGGGATTTTGTGGTGGGAGCTTTGCCACCCTCCCTTTGTCACTCTAGGTCAGTGCCTGTGTGCTCTGTGCCGTCGTGTTATCAACCTCCTGTGTCCCCCCAGCTCTTTGTGCCACTCCAGCCTCCTCTGGGTACACCTTTTGATGTCACTTGTGTGTCATTTGTCACCTCAGAGCACCAACCTGCAGCTCCCCACCCCCTTTCCTGCCACTTCACTGCTCTGTTATTCACGTTGTTGAAGAGCCAGAAATCCAAAGCAAAGAGAAAAAGGATCCACAGCCCTTGGCTCAAAGTTAGTCGCCAAAATAAATGGAAAAACTTCAGTTTTTGTGGGATGGAGTTACACTGGGAATGCACATAGCCTCAGCATAAGCTGCTGTTTTAACAGTGACCGGAAATCAAACTGCAGCCTTGGAATCATTCAGTTTTTCTGCTTTATCTTTCTCCCTCCTCCATTTTCCATAGGTACAGGGGTTAAATGGGTGGATTAACTTCAGCTCAGGTCACAGTGCAGAGGTGTTCATTCCATAAGTACTGCTCTAATTGGCAGCCCAGCATATGAAATGCTTTCTCAAAAAGGGACACAAGATTTAATGTGCTTCAGTAAATCTCACTCATATCCTCAAGAAATACCAGACAGCATTGCACAGCCTTTTAAAATGCTAATTATTGGCATAAATTGTGCATTCTGCACAAAATTTTCAAATTAAAGCATCATTTTAGATTGAAGTATCTTTTTTTTTTTCTTTTCCTTTTTTTTTTTTTTTTCAAATAACGACTTAAAACTTATCAGTGAGGAACATCCCATATGTTGCAGGGAGAGATTTCAGAAGGAATGTCTGCCAAGCTCTCACAAGCCATGCTGGCACTTTCTGTTAGCACCTTCAGCCATCATATTTGTGTGCTGTTTGGTTTTTGGGGTGGTTTTTTACGTGCTTTTCCATTAGGGACACAGTGGTGCCTTTTGAAAAATAAAATTAATAAGGAAAACTTTTTTTTTTTTTTTTTGACCATTCACACTTTCAAGTCAAAACTAAGGAGAGAAGATGTCAGTGGGATATTTTTTTTTTGCTTTTAAATGCACATTTTTTAGTAGGAAACCTGTAGCTGAGCTCATTTGACACGTTCCGTCCTCAGTTTAGCACCTTGAGAAGAAGCTGGTGCAGCTCCCACGATGCTGCTGCATCATTAGGCACATCCTGCTGGTTGCAGAGCTGAAAACAGACCCCTTGTCTGGGGAAAATCCAAATTATCCGTGCTAATTTCGTTAAGGACTGCAGCTCAATCCCCTCGTTAGCGTGGCTGGATGCTGTGGTTGCAGGGTGTCCTGTGAGTAGGTAAATGCAAAAGGTGCATCTTAGGGATGCTTGGATGAGCAGCTCTGTGGTGGATGTGACATAATTCTGTTTCTTCTCTGTGTAGTTAAACACATTTATTATCTAAATGTAGCACGGCAGCTGGTGCAACGAGCTGCTCCTGTCAGCACTGATATTCCCTGGGAGCTTGTCTGGGAAGAGACAGTCCCTCCTCCAGGCTGGAGCAGGGATTCAGCTGCCCCAGCAGCTCTGAGCTGTGTTGGTACCACAGGGATGGTGCTTTAAAGGGAGAAGGCTTTACAATCTGTATTTCTGCCTAATACAAACCAAGGTGTTATGGCAGAATGTCCTTAATTGGAGGGGGTTTTATTTGCCATCAGGTGCAGAATCCTGGCATTCCTTGGTTTGTGATAAGGCAGAGGGTTAGCTTTAAAACAAATGTCTTTGGGATGTCTTTTTGCTGCACACACTCATGTATTTTTATTTGGAATGTGGAAGTTGATCTGTGGTTTTGTTGAATTTGTGGGTGAATGGGAGGGAGAGATGATGTTACACATGTTGAGTGTTGGTTCTACCAGCCAAACCCATGAAGAAGAAGGTAAAGAAGGACTAGCTTCTGTCTTAAAACTTCTGTCTTGTTTTATATATATTATTATATTCTAAAACTCAAAACTCTTAAGTTTTTCACCTTGTAATATTATACACTTCTATTCAAACCACACACTCCTCATTTTAGTGCTATCAGTTAATTTTGGAAGCCTTCTCCACGGCCTCAGGTCAATGCAGAGTTCTCTTGGGGGTCAGAGCCTGTCAGCACAGAAAGTCTGACATGCTCAGCATCCAGAACTCCAACATCTGAATATAATTTAGAATCATGGAATGGTTTGGGTTGGAAGGGAGCTTAAAACTCATCTCATTCCTTTGGCAGGGACACCTTCCCCTGTCCCAGGCTGCTCCAAGCCCTGTCCAGCCTGGCCTTGGACACTGCCAGGGATCCAGGGGCAGCCACAACTGCTCTGGGCACCCTGTGCCAGGGCCTGCCCACCCTCCCAGCCAGGAATTCCTTCCCAATCTCCCATCCATCCCTGCCCTCTGGCACTGGGAGCCATTCCCTGTGTCCTGTCCCTCCATCCCTTGTCCCCAGTCCCTCTCCAGCTCTCCCTTCAGTGCCACATTTGTCACCCCAGATCCTTCTCTTCTCCAGGCTGGACAATCCCAGCTGCTCCATCCCTCTGATCATCTTGGTGGCCTCCTCTGCACTTCTAGGAATGTTCTTATCCATGTTCCCAACCTCCTCTTCAAAGCTCCTGTTGTTTTACCTGACCCAGGTGAAGGTCAGTGTTGTAAATGTAGGTGAACTTGGTGGGAAGAATTGCTGATGTTTGACTCCAGTTCAGAAGGCTGAATGATTTTTTTATTATAACTCTGCTATAATACATTAATCTACTATTTAAAGGAGATACTGAAACTATATACTTTTTTTCAACTACTATATTTAACTAATTTACAACTTGTCACCCTCTCTGAGAGTCCAGACACAGGTGGATTTGATTGGCCATCAGGCTCAAACAATCCTCACTAGAATTTAATTAAGTAATTACCCCAGGTAAACAATTCTCCAAACACATTCCACATGGGAAAAACAAGGAGCAGAAATAGAAATTGTTTTCTCTTTCTCCTCTCTGTGTTTCTCTATTAAAAAATCCTGAAAGAGAGAAGAATGTGCTTACTACAGCTCAGCCCTTTCACCTGCCTTAGGCAGGGTTCAAACCTTTAGGCTGAACTAAATTTCATCATCTCCTGTGCTTGGGGAATGAGTGAAGTGACTCTCCTGTGCTTTTCCAGAGCAGCTGCAGTGTTGTGTCACTTTGGGCTCTGCCTCTGTCTGAATCTCCTCTTTGGATTCCAAAATCACTTTTGTCTGTGCTGCTCTTCACGGCCCAGAAATTGCTGTCTGCACAAGCACAGCATCTTGGCCTATTCACCAATTACATTTTTATTGCAAGTCCCACTAGAAAGCATTTTAATTGTGGATTATCATTAGGATAATTACTTTGGAATAGCAATTTTGGTACATTTCCATTGATATGCAAGCCTGGGCAGAGCCTCTCAGAAGCTTTTCACTGCATTAATGTGTGCTGCTGGAATCTCAAATGAAGATTTTCCTGTAAAATCTTTTCTATAATTTTAGCTCTTCAGGTATTTGGCAGCTTTATGTTCCATTTAAAAGCTTGCATTGCATTAAATGCATATTAAATGCTTGCTTTTCATCCTTTGGTGCAGGTTTTAATTCCGAATTAAGCACCCAGCTGGTAAATATTGGCTTACAGATTTCACCTTGAGCCTGTCTTGCAAGAGAAGTTCAGGCCAAGAGGTAAAAGGTGACAGTTAGGGCATGAAATGCTTTTGGAACAGCTTGTTTGGTGTGTATTTATTACCTAACCCATGGCTGCGTGTTGGGCAGGAGCTGTAGCAGCCTGGTCAGGATTTGGGTGTATCCCATTCCCAGCCTCCCCCCATGCCTTGTTTCTGCCCTTTCCCTGCCCACCCCATCACAGCTGGAAGCTGCATCACTCCAGCTGGTCTGAAAAAGTGGGATTCCATCTGGAAGGTGGAGCTGGGAGCAGGGACAGGGAGTGCCTGCAGTGCTCTGTGCCAGCAGACAAACCTTCCTGCCCTTGGGAAAGCAGTGCTGGAGGAGAGTCTGGAGCACCTGGATCTCCCAGGATTGCCCCAGGATCCTGTGAGCAACCAGCAAAAGCAGCTTCAGTGCCTCTGACCGTGCCAAATCCTGTTGATCTTCAAAAGGATGAGGTGTGGATCCCAGTCATGCTTCCTTTGTTTGCATCCTGGGGCTTCCATCTCTGCTCTGAAGCAGGGTGAGTCTGTGTGTGTGGTGGAGCAGCAATTCTCACAGCAGTTCTCTGAGAGCAGCAGTGGCAGAACACGGCTTGAGGCTTGCAGCTGCTCTTTGACACGTGCCCGTGGCGAGGCTGGGGTTGGCATTTGTGCAGCTCAGCTTTGGGAAGCAGCCACCCTCCCATTTCCTCATCTCTCAGCACATCTCCTTTTTCATTGCTCACTTCTGCTTAGCAAACTTAGCCCAAGCCAGCCCTAAATTTCCTCATAAATAAAGTGGTATTATTTCCTCAAAGAGGCAGTGAGTGCTGCCCTCCCTTTGAGGGAACTCCAGCTTCCAGCTGGGGAATGGTTGAGAGCATCATTCCCCAGTTCTGTGACCACAATCCAGGAATGGATCCACATGGCTTTGCAGGGAATAGTCAGAGTTGAGGTGGTTTTTCCAGGGAACATCCCATATAATGCTTTTTCTCTTCAAGCCAGGTCTCATAAGCTCTCAGAGATAAGCATTATACCTTTGATAGCTCAGCTACCTCAGGTGCCTTAAAAGAAGCAGGATGGCTCCTGTGACAGTGTTGGGAACAAAAAGTTTTAATAAAAGGCAAAATAAGAAAGCTCTTTACAGAGAAAAACCCAGCCAGGGCAAGAGGTTCTTGCTCCTGCTAAAACACTTCACAAAAGCCATTACTGCTTTTGTTCTCTTCTTTTTCTAGGGAATTGCTCAGGTGGGACTTTTTAGCTTCTGTCCAATTGGCTGTCCTTAAGTTTGAGGTGAAGTCCCTAAAGTCTTATGAGGTGTCTTTTAACCAAATTGAGGAGAGAAACTTCTGGGCTTTTGTCCTTTTTAAGGAGACAAAGGGTAACTTGTTTATTCCATCAACAGGGGACACATTCCTGCATCCATAGCTCTTTCTCTTAGAATCAGGGTGATGGGATAAAGGGTTATGACTTTAAACTGACACAAAGGGGAGGTTTAGATGAAATATTAGGAAGAAATTCCTCACTGTGAGGATGCTGAGGCCCTGGAACTGAGGAAGAGGTTGCCCAGGTGGCTGCCCCTGGATCCCTGGAATGTCCCAGGCCAGGTTGGACAGGGCTTGGAGCAGCCTGGGATGGTGGAAGGTGTCCCTGCCCATGGCAGGGGGTGGGGCTGGATGAGCTTTAAGGTCCCTTCCAACCCAAACCATTCTGGGATTCTGTGATTTTATGAGATCAGGAGTTCAGAGTAAGAAGCTGGCACGTTTAAGGCCTAAAGACCATTCCCTGTTTCTCTCTCATGGATCATCTGACTGAAGAAAGTCTGCAAAGACAACTTGAAATTAAAATGAATAGTTTCTTCAGGCTTTTCTTAGTTGAAAAGTTGAATAGTTTCTTCAGCATTTTGCTCTGTTAACATCAGCATCATTCTGCAAAATTTGGGAAGTAGCTGAAGCTAACTCAGTTTGCAGCTCCCCTGTTTTTAATGGAGTATTTGTAAATCCTACACAAAACTGGTAGCATGAGATTTAAAAAAAGCCGCAGTAATAATTCTAAATAAGTTAACATACCTCTGGAATACACTCCAATTAAGCAAGGATGTATATCTGTGAAAATCTGGGTTTGTTATTTATTCTTTTAATCAGAGAAAGGCAGCCAGGCACATTTTATTCATGGTGAATCTCAAAGTACCTATTTTCAGGCCATTACTTCTTGCGTGGAAAATAGCAATATGTCAGAATTCTTTCTAAGGCGTGCATTGCATCTGTGCATGAGTGGTTTTTTTTTTTTTTTTCTTAGAAGAACCATAAATTAGAGTTGTTTCCTTGTGTTTCAATGCAAAGCTTCAAGTAATTGTTGCTCTGGGGTCAGTATTTCAACATCAGGTGAATTCTCTGCCTGTTTAGATGAGGATTTATGACTTCAGTTGGTGCTAATTTAACAAGTGAGCAGAGGGATTTGCCATCTAATAAAAATTTTAAATGAAATTTATTTGGAAGAGGTAGAAGAAGGATAAGAATTAATAACCTCACCTTTGCAGCAGAAGAGATGAGCAGGTGTGCGTGTGCTGGGGGTTTGCACGTGTCTGCAGCTGCGTTGCCTGGAAATTACACCCAATTTTCTTCAGAATTTCTGTCAAACTGCTGATCAAAATCGGTGGGGGATGTGGTGCAGTGCCACTGGATGCAGATGGGGTGTGTTGCCCTGGGAATTCCAGCGATTCCTGGGAGCAGGAGATGGATGCTGGGAGATAATGACAGGGGGGTAAGTGCAGCTCTGGCAGCCTGGGACACCCGTGAGGTGACAGGTGACCTTGAAACAGAGCTTTTGTGCACTTGTACCAGGATGAGTTTTGTGGGGCCCAGGGAAGAAACCTGCAGAGCTGCAGTTTGGTTTTCTCACGGACCTGAGTGCTTCTGTTTGGGGCAGGATCATTCCAGCAGGAGAGAAGCTCCAGGGAGAGCTCAGAGCCCCTTGCAGGGCCTGGAGGGGCTCCAGGAGAGCTGGAGAGGGACTGGGGACAAGGGATGGAGGGACAGGACCCAGGGAATGGCTCCCACTGCCAGAGGGCAGGGATGGATGGGAGATTGGGAATTAGGAATTCCTGGCTGTGAGGGTTGAAGGTTGCCCAGAGAAGCTGTGGCTGCCCCTGGAAGTGCCCAAAGCCAGGCTGGACAGGGCTTGGAGCAGCCTGGG
The DNA here is from genome assembly GCF_026979565.1 of Vidua chalybeata. Classification (NCBI taxonomy): domain Eukaryota; kingdom Metazoa; phylum Chordata; class Aves; order Passeriformes; family Viduidae; genus Vidua; species Vidua chalybeata. Next base: position 2,804,103 of record NC_071535.1, on the reverse strand, counting down.
ACAGTGGAAGGTGTCCCTGCCATGGCAGGGGGTGGCACTGGCTGATTTTTAAAGTCCCTTCCAAATCAGGCCCTTCTGGGATTTTACAAATTTGGGACCATTGTGCTGGAGCACAGCTGGACAACCTCAGCTTCCCTAAGGTGAGCCCACATCTGACTCAAATCAGCCTTGGCATTTCCAAAGCTCTGGATGAAGACACAAAGCCAGCACAGTTTTTAGGAGGGACCTGAAGCTTTTCCCAAAAGGTCTGGCAGAATTGCAAGGCCACATTATTTTCTCCAAACTCCTGTTTCTTGCTTTGACTTTTATTTAAAAAATCCTCTCCGAGTCAGTTTGTGAACAGCTCTAGTAAGAACTGGACCCTTTCAAACAGCAAAAAGCTCTGTAGTTATTCTATTTATATATTTAAAGATTTAGGGATGTCTAATAGGTGTTCCTCCACAATATTTCCAGCTTCTACTGATAATAATAAATAATGTGGGTGTTTTTTCCTGCTCTAATAGGACCAGGTTATTTACCATTTCCCTCACTTCAAGTAGTTGTTGCTGTGTAAAATTCTGTGCTTTGTCCAGGCAATATTTTTATGCTTTTAAGCTGAGCAGCTTTAATTTGCTGCTTGGCTAATTTCCTCCTTAATTTCACTGTTTCTGAATTCCTCTTTGCTGGTGTCAAGCTTTAACCCCAGCCTGCTGCTGCAGTGGGATGGGAGGAGGAGAACTGGGAAAAGGTAAAACCCATAGGTTGAGATGAGAACTGATTCATCATTAAAATAATAATAATAATAATAATGGAGGAATTAATCCAGATGATGATGAAGACAATAATAATAGTAATAATAATAATAATAATAATAATAATAAATCAGTCGGGGTCTGGCCATATTCCCCCAGCTTCTTGTGCAGCTCCTTGTTGGCAGAGCATGAGACACTGAAAAGTCCCTGATTTAGGGTGAGCACAACCAAAACAACCAAAATATCAACACTATCCTCATCCTAAATCCAAATCATGCTGTACCAACTCCCAGGAGGGAAATTAACTTTATCCCAGCCAAAACCACCTCCTTCATGCAGAGAAAGTGAAGCTGACTTGGCAATACCAAGGAGCTCTGGGCATTTTCAAAAATCTCCTTTATTCTGCTCACTCAGGGACTCCAGGAACGTTCATGTATTCACTGGAATTTTATTTCCTTTATAATCCAGAATTTCCATGCTGAAGTTGGACTCTCACATGTCCTGTTGTGTGTGGGGGTGGCAGGAAGGGTTTTGTGCTTGGCAAGGATGGGTCAGCTCAGGCCTTAAATCAACCCTGATTTAAGCAGATCCTCCTGCTGAAGTTATTTTTTTTTTTTTTTCCCTTATCATGGGCAGGATTTTCTGCTTTATTTAAACCTTTGCCATCTCTTTGGACAAGAATCCAGGAGATTAGGACTGCAATCACACCAGGCTTTAAAAATAGAGATGCTGAGCAGTTGCATTTCTTGGCTGTTTGCACAGGCCTGCAGTAACTGCTTTGGAAAAAAGGATGTCAAGGATGCTGCTTCCCTTTTCTTTCCCCCTTTTTCTCTCCCTTTCCTCATTTTTCTCTCCCTTTCCTCATTTTTCTCTCCCTTTCCCCCTTTTTCACTCCCTTTCCCCCCTTTTTTCCTTCTCCTGCTTTTTTTTTTCCCTTCCCCCTTTTTTCCTTCCCCCCTTTTCTTCCCCCATTTTTTCTCTTTCCCCTTTTTCTCCCTTCCCCTCTTTTTTCCTTTCCCTTATTTTTTTCCCTTTCCCTTTTTTCCTTCCTCCTTTTTTCTTCTCATTTTTTTCTTCCCCCTTTTTTCCCCTTTACCCTCTTTTTTCCTTCTCCCTTTTTTCCTTTTCTCCCTTTTTTCCTTTTCTCCCCCTTTTCTCCCCCTTTTCTCCCCCTTTTCTCCCCCTTTTCTCCCCCTTTTCTCCCCCTTTTCTCCCCCTTTTCTCCCCCTTTTCTCCCCCTTTTCTCCCCCTTTTCTCCCCCTTTTCCCCCTTTTTCTCCCCCTTTTCCCCTTCCCCCTTTTTATTCCTTTCTCCTTTTCTTCCCCTTTCCCCAACTTTTCTTTCCCCCTTTCACCATTTCATTTCCCTTCCCCCTTTTTTCTCCACGTTCCTCCTTTTTTCCTTTTCTTTGATCAGAAAATAAATGTCAGTGATGGAAAAGTGTTTTCAACGCCTCTCTCAAAAATGTGGTACATGATTAATTTGCTTAAAAGGGGGGTGCTTTGAAAATAGGGGGAAAAACACATTGAAATAAATAAAAAAAACTTGATGCTTGCAACTGGGAACTCGGATTTGGTTTGTTGTGCTCATCTTCAAAAATAGGACTACTGCTGGGGCCAGGATTCAGGTAAAGGAAAGAAAGGAAAATAAAACATTTCCTTGCTTTGGATGCTGAGTGCCTGTAGTGGTTTTGGTTTGTTAATTTTTGAGATTTTTTGGTTACTAATGAGTGTGGTGGGTTTAGTGTTGGTTAATTATCAGTGTTCTTACTAGAATGCACTCATTTACTTCCTCTTGTGAGGTAGGGCTAGGAGACAAGTAAAATAGGTTTAAAACTTTAATAAAAGGGTACAAAGAAATATTTATTAATAGTAATTAAAAGAAAGAGTAATAAGAATTAGAACAAAACCTTTAGGATACTGTTCCTCCTCTTACAACCTTTTCTTTTTTACTGATGATGTAAGGAAATAAAACTTAAAATTTTAGTCAGTTTACTACCTCTAAAATAGCCTTTCTTTACTTAGGGAGAGAAGTCCCTCTTGTTAATGTCATGGAGATTTCTCTAGTTCATGAAAATAGTTCATTTGTGGTTCTTAAATTTACAAATTGCAGCTGCTTGGGGAAATCTGTTCTTGGGAAATCTCTCCTATTTTTCACAAGCTTTTTTACGGTTGTGTTTATGGGTTATGTTTACTTCTGGGGTATTTTTTTAAAGATGAGCTGTTCAAAGATAAAGGTTCTCATTAATTAAAGAATGCCTGGATATTTAATATTTGGTCTGATTTCTTGCTGCTTTTCCTTTTTCAATGATGGGTTTTTCACACAACACAAATAAAGTAATATTTTTTAAATAACATCACTTACCATTATTCCCATTTTCCCCCAAACAACAGAGAGATACTTTGGGGTTGAGGTATTTTAAGTTTTTCTCATCCCTTGAGAGAGGTGCAGCAATGTTCATGTTCAGATATGCTGTAAAAATGAAAAGTCTTTTAGAAGCCTCTCCATCTGCTCCTGCAAGTTGAAACACTCACAAGTGATCCTGTTTCTCACCCTTGGAGCTCTCAAGCCTTCCAATTCAGTATGCAGAATGAAATTAAAATTCTGCTCTTTCAAGCCATATTCTTAAGAGTTTTCTTTGTGTTTAAAAGCACTGAACTGTCTTCCTTCTATACTGATCAAATGGTTGATTTCAGTGGATTCTAGATTTCAAAGCAGAGGTGAAATTCTTAATTTTTTTTTTTCTGACTTTCTAATTCTTTTCTAATTTTCTAATCCTTCCCTTTCACAGTCAGCCCCAAACCCACCAGAATTAACAGATACCTTTGGATTGAATTTAGGTGGATTATGTTACGCCCAAACTGATACAGTCAGACTCTTCTGAGCATGCAATGCACAGGATTCTTTCATTGTATGGGAGTTTAAGCATTTCATAATAAAAGCTTGAAATTGAGGGAATTACATGTTTCAGTAGGGATGGAAAAGCAGTAATCCAGGAAATGTGTTGTGCCAAGAGTCGTCTGCACAGGCAAACACTCATTTCTTTGTTGTAGGATGCGAGATACAGCAAGAAAAGTGGAAGAAAAGTATTTTTCCAATCTTGCAACACACGTGGAATTCCTTCCAGTGGAGTGGAGATCAAAGCTGACCCTCGATGGAGGTACAGGACTCTGTTCTTCTGCTGTTCCAGCAGCTGCAGAGTTCTCCCCAGAAATCTCATCTGTGTTCTCTGCTTGTGCCTTTCCTTTGGTTTTGTTTGCACAACTTTGAACATTTCCATCCCTGGCAGTGCCCAAGGCCAGGCTGGAAACTGGGGCTTGGAGCAGCCTGGGACAGTGGAGGGTGTCCCTGCCATTTTATCATTCTCCTGGATGTAATTTAATTCCCTTTTTTTTTTTTTTTAATATATTTTTCCCAGACACTGTGGACTCCATCACTCCGGACAAAGTGCGGGGTTTACGGGATATGCTCAACAGCAGTGCCATGGACATCATGTACTACACCAGCCCTCTTTACAGGGATGAGGTAAGAGTGGGAAATGTGGTTTTATGGAAATTCACCAGAGCAGGGCATGGAGGCTGAAAAACATCTGGATTTGGGAATTTCAGGAAAGTGCCCTGCGTGAAGGGAGTTAACACTTTGTAGGTGTGTCATGGTCACCCACAGGAATCAGAGTTTTAAGAGTGAGAAGACAGCAAAAACAACAATCCATGTCATTTATTCAGAGCAGAAATGTCTAAAATGGTTCTGTATCAACAGCTGAGCGATGGGAAGGGAATTAATGTTCTGAATTTCTGCATATCTAGAGCAATGGGAGTCCATAGGGCTGAGGTTCTTTTTACCTCTTGACAAAATCCATGGGTATTTGTCACTTCATTTCTGCTGTTTCTGAGCACAGGTGGGATGGCAGCACGAGCAAAACGTGCCCAGGCCAGTGTGAATGCATTTGTGTGCACTTGCCTTGCAGGGAAACCAAAATGATCCCCAGTTACTCGGTTCATTGGGGCACTGTTCATATCCTGGATGCTCCCATCCTACCTTGACCCATCTGTGTAGCTGCTGAGTGACCCCATTACCCAGAGGAGAAAAGCCAGCATAAATTACAGTGGCCTGTAAATAATGATAAGCCTTGAATAAATGATAACAACCTGAATAATTGAAGTAGCCCATAAAACATGGACAGTGCTTCACCCCAGTAGCATCCCTTGTGTATCCCACTTACTGGAAAAGCCCTGTGGGGCTGTTTTGGGATTAATTTCTGCAGGGATTGTAGCTTTTTTTCTGTGTTGGCTGTGTTATGTATGGAGTAGTGTCCATCCTTTTGCAGCCTTGGTACCCTGAGCATGGTTAGACTGGGGCAAGGTGGGACTTTTAAGTCTTACCTGGGTATTTAATGTCAAATTAGGTGTGTTTAAGTCCTTTAGACTGGCAATACAATTTTCAAACTGAAATCTGTGCCTCCCTTCCTGCTCAGTAATGCAGAGTTCATTGATCAGGGCTCTCCACCATCTCTCAGGTTTCCCTGTCTCTTGTGTGCCTGAAGCCAACACAAATTTTTGTGGCAAGCCATGGAAATCTCTCTGGCAGCTTGAAAACAGATACTTTTAAACTACATTAGAGGCTTGGCATGTCTGTGGACATCTTATGGGAAATGGATTAGTGAGTAAAGTTCAGGTGTGCTGGCCAGCAGTGCATGAAAATGTAATTCATTGCTCAGGAGAATTGCAGTTTTACAGGTTTATCACCATCCCCTGGCTGGGAGAACTGACATAGAAGGAGCGTGCTCAGATCTGATTACAAAATACTCCATTGGTTTTTTTTTTCATCAAATCAAATTGATTTCCTTGAAATGTTTCCCACACTACACCCAAGTTACTCTTCCTTATCCCATTTTATTTTCTGTGACCTAACTTGGCAGAGTTTAACCCAGCAGTGTCAGATGGAGCATTCTTCTGGGTGGTTTTCCCATCTTCAGTGTGTTTTTCTTGTGCCACTTTGCTCCTTCCAGCTCAGAAATGAGCCTTGTCTTTGAGGATCCACACATTGCTCAGAATTCATGTCCCTGCTCACTGCTTTGTCACCCCAACACAATTCTTTGTGTACTCCGGGCACTTCCAGTGCTTTCCACCCAGAAATCCTCAGGGGATCTCAAAAGGAGCTCACTAAACTTTCCTGTGCCCCTGGGAAATAAACTGAGGAACGTGGTGAGCTCCTGGAGAAGAGGGAAGCTGCCATTCAGCTGACGGCTCTGAGCAGCCACAGAATCCCAGCCTGGTTTGGGTTGGAAGGGATCTGAAAAAAACATCTTGTTCCACCCCCTGCCATGGCAGAGAACCCTTCCACTGTCCCAGGTGACTCCCAGCCCTGTCCAACCTGGCCTTGGGCACTTCCAGGGATCTAGGGGCAGCCACAGCTGCTCTGGGCACCCTGTGCCAGGGCCTCACACCCTCACATCAGGAATTCCCAATCTCCCATCCATCCCTGCCCTCTGGCACTGGGAGCCATTCCCTGTGTCCTGTCCCTCCATCCCTTGTCCCCAGTCCCTCTCCTGGAGCCCCTTCAGGCCCTGCCAGGGGCTCTGAGCTCTCCCTGGAGCCTTCTCCTCTCCAGGTGAGCACCCCCAGCTCTCCCAGCCTGGCTCCAGCCCTTGGAGCAGCTCCTCTGGACTCTCTCCAGCAGCTCCTCCTGCTGCTGGGAGCCCCAGAGCTGGCAGAGCATTCCAGGTGACCTGCAGTGACCAGGTCACTCGTGTGCCCAAGGCAGGGACAGAATCCTCTCCCTGCTCCCCTCAGTGCCAGGGGGGCAGCCCAGGACCCCGCTGGCACTCTGGGCTGCGAGCACCCGGGGCACGGTGCTTGCATAGGAATTTTCTTTCCCCTTTCAAGGATTTTCCCCACGTAGAAGTATCACAACCTCTTCTTTAAAGCTCCTGACTGTCGGAACCCAAGGTGTCCCTCAGACACTCTTGGATGTTCCAGGTCCAGGGCAGAAGCCTCTGAGACCCTGGCAGGCAGCTGGAAACCTCTGTGGTTTTGAGTTTGACCCATGGAACAATTCACCAACTTTGCAGGAAGAACAAGAAATCACAAAAGTTTAGATATTATAATAGAAGTAATCACAAAGTGAAAGGAAGGATTTTTGAGTGCTGTACAGGGGGGTTTTAGGCCTTGTACAGAGGGGCCTGAGTTTTGTACATGGGGGTCAGAGGTTCTAAGATGGAGGGATTTGGGCGTGCCCTGTCCTCCTTCTTTCTCCTTCCTATTCCCCATGTTCTTGGTGATGTTGGCACTCACAGATTGGTTTAGAGTAGAAAGTCACCGTTCAGTATAGGTAATAGGCATTGGGGAAAAACTATAAACATTTAATACTTAATGTGTGATATAAAAGATGGCACCAGCCCTTGGGAGGGGGAGAGGGAGACGGAGGGAGACGGAGAGAGAGACACAGAGGGAGAAGGAGTCAGGGAGAATGCCAGGGAGTGTGTGTGCCTTGAGATAACACACAATAAACTGCCTTGAGACCACATGACTGAAGACTACTGAGTCTTTCTTTGAAGGCACAGGTTAGAGGAGAGACTTTACCACCACCCGGGGTCACCCCAACCTGGGGGTGATTCCGACACCTGACCACTCTTTAAGCAGCTCGTGCAGGGGTTTGCAAGTGGCAGCCCCTCTCTCCTCGCAGGGGAAGGAGCCTTGTCCTGTCTCCTGTGTCACAGGAGAGCACAGAGCTGTGCCAGGGGCCCTGCATTGCTCATTTGAGCCCTCCCAGGGCGTGGTGGGTGACCCCCTCTCTGATTTCAGGTATTGTTTCTTCTCCAGTGTGGCACCAAAAGGTGCCTCTGCCTCCTGGCATGTGATGTGATACCAGGCAGGCATTAATGAATAATTCAGCACAGCCCCGTGCACATCCCAGTCAGATCCAGCTGGGGTGTTTTTGTGGGAGAGAACTCTGCTCTACCCTCCTCTGTACCAAATCCCTCTGTAAGCATTGCCCAGATGTAAGGAAAAGCAATAAATTGATATTCTGATGCACACAGGCCTATTTCTAAATGAGCAGACATTCCACATTCTGCCCCTGACCTTGCTGCTCCATCTTGGGTAACATAATCTTGGGTTTTAGTGTCCTCACTGGGGGACTTTGTTTCACATCTGTGTCACTGTAGCTTCATATTTCTTTAATAATAAATGGCTGCAGCAGAGATTAGAAAGACCAATTGTTGCATAGTAAATGCAGAGTTGTCACCTTCATTATACTGTTAAGTGCCTTTTTTTTTTTACTGATCTTCCCTGTACTTACTTACTTGCAGGCTAATTGTAATTCTGTAAATTATTGATATATGTCTTGGCAGAAAATGCCTTTAGTGCAGGATAAATGTTAATTTCCATCCATCATCCCAAGATTTCTAAGGATTTAGTGCAAATATTGCACTATGAAAGTGGAGAAACTTCACTGTCCACCTTAGAATCATGGAATAGTTTCTGTTGGAAGGGAAATTAAGGATAATCTCATTCCACTCCCTAGATCCCTCATCTTCCACTAGAACAGCTTGCTCAGAGTCCTGACCTTGAATGCCTTCATGGTTTGCCCTTATACATATATTTAAAAAGAGAATTAAGGACTAACCTCTTGAAATTTGGCACAAGTGTTAACTCTTAGCAGAGCTTTCATCCCTCTTGGGTTGTTTTGCAATGGAAATGCCATTCTCCTGTGCACTCCTTTCAGCAATGAGAGGCAACTGGTTCAGATGTGTCTGAAAACAAGATGGGAAGCAGGAAATTTTAAGCTGAGTCTATTTCAGGTCTGGTTTTGCATATCTTGTTGAACCTAATAGTGAAGGAGCTGCTTGGCTGGTTTAATTAATGGCTGATTTAATGAATTTGATTGCCCTTGAATGTATTCTCAGCTTTATAAAGTCATTGCTTAGTAGCTGTGCCTGAACTTAAACTTCATCTTGAGCACAGTGACTTGTTAGGAATGGGTTAGACTCAGCTTTTCAACAGCAAGAGGGGTCCTGGGAGAGAGGCTCAGGCAGATCCACAGATCCTTTTTCTGTGTCATCCCTGAGCCAGAGCCCTTCCCATCTGTTCCCACAGCCACAGCTCATTCTGGCCTCTCATCTGTTGTTGTGACACTCCTCTGGCATCCATCAGTGATTCCATCAGGGAATGTGACAACTGTTGTCTCCTTGGGGGTCAGCAGCCTCACCAGCTCTGCTGGCACATTCTCCTGGGCCACGTGGAGCAAAAACTCCTCATCTTTGCTCTCCCAATCCTTCCCAATCCACCCTCGAGCTGCAGCTCCTCCCTTGGCTCTCAAGGACCCTCTTGCCCCCTCCAGCTGGCTCAGGCTCCTGTTGCCTGCTGGCTGAATCCCAAAGGAGTTTGCGCTTCCTCCTGAAGTTCTCTTGACATTTGGGAAGAGCTGCTTGCAGAACTCACCGTTCCTCAGCTCTCCTTCACGTTCCTGCCCCACAAAGCCTGCAGGAACAGTCCTGCTCTTCAGGCTGGAGAGGGTGCACAGGCCAGCTGTCCTGCACTCCCTCTCCATAGGTACCTGTCTCTTGTTTTTATCTCTCTTCAAACTGTTCATGTGGGAAGATTGTTTAGTGGGTGAGGAGACAGCACAGAGAAAGGAGCAGCACTCAAGCTGTGTTACTGCTGTGCTCAGGTGCCTGCAGGGGTTTTCTGCTCCTTGTTTTCCTGAAAAAAAACCCCTCATTTCTTGGATATTGAGAGAAAAATGTCATTTTCTACACTGGTAATTTTGATGTGCACTGAAAAGCCCCTTCAACCCCAACAATCTGCCCCTAAAATGGACCAGGGGATGGAGTTCTGGATCTTCTTGGTGTGGGTGCAGGAGGTGTTTGTCCACACACACATCCCAGTTTCCTTGTGCTTTGCCAGGAATATGCTATCCATGCTTATTTATGCTGGTGTCTTCAAGGCTGCTTTTCCTCAGTAGGAGGGCTGGGCTGCTTGGGATGCTGGTGCTGGAATTCAGAGGTTGAGCAGCTGTTTGGGATGCTGGTGCTGGAATTCAGAGGTTGAGCAGCTGCTTGGGATGCTGGTGCTGGAATTCAGAGGTTGAGCAGCTGCTTGGGATGCTGGTGCTGGAATTCAGAGGTTGAGCAGCTGCTTGGGATGCTGGTGCTGGAATTTAGAGGTTTGGACTTTTCCAGCCTGGCACAGGATGCTGTTAATGCTCTGCACAAAAGGGCAGCAGCTCTGGGTGTCTCACTCATTTCACAATTTCTTGTTCCCATCATGATCCAGCAGTTCAGGCTCGCCCAACACCCAGGAGGTGATAAAAGACATGATTCTGCTGCCCTTTTTGTCAGTGTCCTTCAGCCTGAGGTGACAGGGACGTGTCACCTGACTCAGACTCCCCATCTGTACAAAACCCAGGCCTGTGCCAATTCAGGATTCCTGAATGGATGGGGTAGGCTGTTATTTTTTGATTTCTTGGAAGCCATGTGCCAGGCAGGCACATAACTGGAATAGCAAAGGGCATTTTGGCCTCATCAAGTCCAGCCTCCTGCTCCTTGGTCAGCTCTCTGGTTTTTGGCTTCCCCCTGGAATTGCATGGCCCTCAAGCCAGCTCCCCATGGATGTGCATTCCTTACTCTGCCTTTTATTTGGTTTCTGAAGGGCAGAGAGCTTCTAACCTCAGTTAATCTGAATATGAGCTGCTGCCTCCTGAGCAACTTGATCCTGCAGGCTTGAGTTTCCTGCAAGGAGGATTTATTGGCAAAACTTCAGCTGATAGAGAGAGATAATCTCAGAATGGTTTGGGTTTGAAGGAATCTTAAAGCCCATCTCATTCCAAACCCCTGCCATGGGCAGGGACGCCTTCCACTGTCCCAGGGTGCTCCAAGCCCAACCTGACCTTGGGCACTTCCAGGGATCCAGGGGCAGCCCCAGCTCCTCTGTGCCAGGGCCTCCCCACCCTCAGAGCCAAGAATTCCTTCCCAATATCCCATCTATATTCCCCTCTATCAGTGGGAAGCCTTTCCCCCTTGTCCTTTCACTCCAGGCCCTTTCTTTGAAATATTCCAGTGTCCTCAGGCTGATGCTAAATGAGGGCCAGCTGGGAGGATGGGATTTGATGCAGCTTTTCTGAAGAAATAGGAATTGTTCCCTTTGTTACAGTGTTTGGTGTGCTCAGAAACAGACAGGTGGAGGTGCTGCATTTCCCTGCTCCCTCTGGAGGAGCTGGGGGTGATGGAGCAGAGCAGCTGACAGGGAAAAACATCAACTCAATCTACAGCTGCCTCATTGATTCTTTTGGGAGGTATTTGAGCTTCTTTAGTCTGTGGGAGAAGACTTAGTAGGTGGTGAAATGGGTTGGGGCTGATGCCTCAGGTTTGAGCTTTTCTATTTTTCCCATTCTGTGCTGCTTTAGTGTGTGGGTCCGGGCTCCATATTATGGGATGGTGAGCTCTCTGCACAGAGCAGGGAGACAAAACAATTCCTTCTCCAGCTGGGCACCAAGGACAAATGACCCAAAGCTCAGGCCCAGGAGCACAAACAGCGTGGGCTGGAGAGAGAAAAACAAGCAGGATGGGAGTGCCTGGGCTAAAGCTGGAATGGGACAATGAAGTGCAAGGTGCAAATGGAGCAGAGCTGATCCCAGTGAGAGCCCCCGGGAGCGCTCGTGCATTTTGGGACCATTTTGGTTCCTCTTGGCTGCAGCCCTGGCTGGGCTCTGGTGCTGCCCAAGGTGGATCCATGGAGGAGATCCTTTAATAAATCCCTGCTTTATTCTGTTACTCCATCCAGCCTCTGCTCCAGGGCAGCCTTCTTTGGTCAGTTTTTGCTGACCCAGATGGGACTGACCCCACAATCCCTGGCTTAGGGAACCCAAGAAATCTCCAGGCTTATGGAAAACCCCATGGAGAGCTGGGATGGAGAAACAGCTCCCACTGTCCCCAAAATGAGCTGGGAACTGGGAGGGAGGATGGAACAGGGGAGCTGCAAAGAGAGAGAGAGGAGTCTGCTCATGCTGCATTCCACTGTCCCCACCATTCCTGGGAATTTTTTGGGTGATTCCTGCTCTCTTGTTTTCAGGCAGAACCAGAACTTGTTTTCAGGTGCTTCCCAAGCACATAATAGATCCCATGGAGCAGCAGGTGCTGAGGTTTGGGGCCACCAGGGAAAGCAGTGGGAAAAGGGCTGATTTCAGCAGGAATTCCTTGGATGGAGCTGCAGTGGGAGCAGGAGAAGCTGTCAGCAAGCTCAGGATGAGGCACCCATTACCTCCAAGCCAACCATGAGGTGCAGACATGGAGCAGCCACTTGGATGTCCTGGGTTTGGGAGGCTGAGGAAGGAGTTATTTGGTTTGTTTGGTTGGTTTGTTTTTGTTTGTTTTGGGTTTTTTTTTTTTTTAATTTAACAGTGAACCTTTAATTAAGACCCTTCGGAGGGAGTAGAAAGACAATCTGTGCATAAAAAGATCAGCTCTAAAAAAATTGATTACAGTGATGCCATTTAGGTGAGAAAGTTTGATAGGCAGTCATATTTTTCATGTTTAAATCCAACCAAAAATTCACTGATTTTAGGCAATGTAAAGCCACTTAGTGGTTTTAGAAGTATTTCTACATGAGCATATCGAGCTGTAACTACAAAAGATTTGAAAGCAGTTCACGTTGCATTTACTGGGCTAAAACCCTGTTCAAACTTTTTTCACAAGTTGGAATATTTTATACTTTTTTAAGACTAAGAAAGCAAATCAAGATTAAATCATAGAATGGCTTGGATTGGAAGAGACCTTAAACACCATCCCCCAATAAATATTACCTTACCTTCATATACTGCTTAACCAAGCAGGTTTTAAGCTGAGACTTTAAATGAATATTCTTATTTTTTTTTTTTTTCAAGTTCCTTTTATTTTTTTTTCTTTTTTTTTTTTCTTGTTCTGCACCACAAAGGTTCAGTTTCTAATCTTAGGGCTGGCACAGGACTGTTGGCAGGACAGCAACACACATAAGTGCTCACTGCAGGTGGAGGGCTCCTGGTTTTGGCAGAGCAGCAAAGCAGATCATTCCCAGTGCCTGGAAATCTGGAGCCTTTCCCACAGCAGACCTTCCTCTCCACAATTACCTGAGGGGTTTGGAGTTTAGGAATGATCTCCATCAGATGATTTGGTTGAATTCAGTGCTTGGACTCTGGTCTGCAAAATTGCAAATGTGCGCCGATTTGGAAATCCATTTCTTAGTTGTGCTCATGTGTGGCAGCACTTTCTTCTCTCTCTCAGGATTTTTCCATAGAGCAGCACAGAGGAAAGAAAGAGAAAACAATTTCTATTTCTGCTCCTTGTTTTTTCCCATGTGGAATGTGCTTGGAGAATTGTTTACCTGGGGTGATTGCTTGATTGGATTCTGGTGAGGATTGTTTGAGCCTGGTGGCCAATCCAACCCACCTGTGGCTGGACTCTCAGAGAGGGGCACGAGTTGGGAGTTAGATTTGGTAATTAGAAAAGTAGGTTTGTAGTGTTTAGTATCTCCTTTAAATGGTATATTAATGTATTATAGCATAGTTATAATAAATAAATCATTCAGCCTTCTGAGCTGGAGTCAGACATCAGCATTTCTTCCCACCTGCTTTTACAATACCCATGTTTGTGCTGAACTTCCCAGTAACAGCAAGTTTTTAAGGAGGAGGAAGATTAAAAACAGGGCTGGACTCAGTGTCCAACCAGGATTTTCCAAGAAATATTCTCTTTTATGCCCTCAGATTGCAAGAGCAGATATTTATAATGGAAATGCCATGATACCAGAAGATTATTTACCCATTCCTGGCAGGAATCCCCAAACACTTTGATTTCAACTGATTCTTGCTATTTTGTTCTGGGTTTTAATCAAAACCTTTTTAAATAGAGAGGATACCAGCCAGCCACAGCTCATCCTGATTGACATTTTCAGCTCCAGCTCTTGCTGAAACCTCTGCCTGTTCATATGTGGAAGTTTGTGCCCACAGTCTGTGCAGACCCAAATGGAAGAAGAGGCAGCATCACAGTCAAAAATACTTGAAAAGGGGTGTTCTGATACTCCTTTCTCCAAGCTGCTGGAAGGCTCTGTTAATCATCTCACAGTGCTTCAGGCAGAGGGTTTGTTGTGTGGATTCTCACTCAGTAAAATGTGTATCAAACACTGGCACTTCTGGTGCCATTCATATTTATATTCAGTAATGACTCAGGCTCTTGAAAAATCATGCTGAAATTACATGTTCCATAGCTTTAATTTCCTCTTGCTAACAAGGGAATGATTTGCACTCTCTTGTTTGTCCTCCTCCCTGCCACAGCCTGGAAGCATTGCTGAGTTTCCATGCTGAGTTTCACAGGCAAAGCTGGTTTTTGGTTTTTTTTGGTTTTTTTTTTAGTTTGTTTTTGTGCATTTTGGGGTGAGTTTTTGTTTGTTTGGTTTTTTTTTGGTTTTTTTTTTTTGTTTTGTTTTGGGTTTTTTGGGGGGGTGGTTGGGGGTTTTCTGTGTGGCTTTTTGTTGTTGTTGTTGGCCAGTTCCCAAATTTCGTGGTTTCCAGTGTTTCTCTCTAAAATACTTTCTGGAACACTGTACCTTTTTATCCTACAGTGTAGGGTTTGGAGCAGCTATTTATTTGTTTGTTTATTGCTACAGTAGTACAGGATTAGTCTGTCATGTTTAAGAACCATGTTGCACTCCTGCTTTCCCCCAAAAATCCCTCCTGGAAACCTATAACCAGAAAACTGGCTTTTAAAGCATTGTTTATATCAAATGTTCAAATTCTGGCTCTGTTTGTCTCTTTTTTGCCTTTTTTTTACTCACATATCATCCTCGTACCTGAGATGAGGCTTTTGATTTTTTAGCAGCATCATTTCATTCTGATTCCTTGGGAATAATTTCCAGCAGGTGCAGGTGTAGGAAGGGAAGCAGGACAGGAAGCTGCCTCTCCTTTCAGCCAGGCAATGGGGAGAAGAATGAAAAGCTTCATGAGTTCAAGCCTGTTTTACTGAGGCCCAAAAGCAATTTGAGGATATTTTCCCAGAACCCATCCAGGCTCTCACTGCAGTGTCTGAGCACATCCATTTTAGTGGATTTCTCTCTTCCCAGTCCCCTGTTGCTCACAGGGATGAAGGGAGAAGGGGGTATGAGCTGTTTAGTAGGCTGATGCCAAGGTTATGGCAGAGATGTGATGCCTCAGGTTTTGGCTTTTCTATTTTTCTCATTCTGTGCTGCTTTAGTGTGTGGGTCTGGGCTCCATATTATGGGATGGTGAGCTCTCTGCACAGAGCAGGGAGACAAAACAATTCCTGCTCCAGCTGGGCACCAAGGACAAATGATCCAAAGCTCAGGCCCAGGAGCACAAACAGCGTGGGCTGGAGAGAGAAAAACAAGCAGGATGGGAGTGCCTGGGCTAAAGCTGGAATGGGACAATGAACTGCAAGGTGCAAATGGAGCAGAGCTGATCCCAGTGAGAGCCCCCGGGAGCGCTCGTGCATTTTGGGACCATTTTGGTTCCTCTTGGCTGCAGCCCTGGCTGGGCTCTGGTGCTGCCCAAGGTGGATCCATGGAGGAGATCCTTTAATAAATCCCTGCTTTATTCTGTGACTCCATACAGCCTCTGCTCCAGGGCAGCCTTCACAAGGCATCAAGTTGATTCCAGGTCATGTGTGGCTCAGGCTCCTTCCATCCTCTTTAAATTAAAAGGAGCTGAACCTCTTGATACAAGAGGAATGTTCTTCTGCTCAGTGCTGCAGGAAATGGAATAGAATCCAGCAAAAAGGGAAAAACCACTGTGCCAGCAATCACTGGTGTGCCAGTGAAAACCAGGTGTTGCTCACCTCAGAGGCTTCTGTTCAGTACTTCAAGCACAGCTTGAAGTGTTTGAAGTGTTGAAGTGTTTCATTTGTTGAAGTGTTTATTTCAATTTGAGGCCTTGGGCCGTGCAGTGCAGCAGTTTTAGGGTCACCTCATGTCCTGTGTGGTGGCTGCTGGTGGCTCTGGAGGGAGGGATGAGCCTCTGGAGCCAGTGACCATCAGCCAGACAGTTGCTGCTGGCTGTGGGGTTGGGCTCATCTTCCCAGCCTGATTTAAGAGGAGTGGGTCAGTGTGGGATGGGAATGTTCCTGAACATCAAGTGGAGCAATAAGATGTGGCTACTAAACCCCCTGTCCTCACCCTCTTGTCACAGCTGGTGAAGGGGCTGCAGCAGGAACTGAACCGGCTGTACTCCCTCTTCTGCTCCCGGAACCCGGAGTTCGAGGAGAAGGGAGGGAAGGTCTCCATCGTGTCCCACTCCCTGGGCTGTGTCATCACCTACGACATCATGACTGGCTGGAATCCAGTCAGGCTCTATGAGCAGCTGCTGCAGAAGGAGGAGGAGGAGCTGGAGGAGAGTTGGATGAGCTACGAGGAGCGGCGTTTGCTCGAGGAGCTTTACCTAACCAAACAACGGTAATGCCCCACTCCCAGGGATCAGAGGAGATAACCACAGCCCTGGAGAACACCCTCTGGGTGTTTCCAGAGCCCACCAGGGCTGTTATCTTTGGTGGCTGGTGTTCTTCTGCTGGGGCTGGGTGATAAATGCTAAACACAGCACTGGGAGCTCTGAATCCACACAGTTTCATGGAGTGGTTTGGGTTGGAAGGGACCTTCAAGACATCCAGCTCCAACCCCCTGCTGTGGGCTGGGACACCTTCCACTATCCCAGGGTGCTCCCAAGTCTCATCCAGTCTGGCCTTGGACACTTCCAGGGCTGGGGGATACTGTGGTGCTGTGAGACACCCATTAGAGAATCTAAAATGAGCAACTTCAGTCGTTCAAGTGGGATATGACAAATCATGAATCACAGGTTGTTGGTTCCTTCCTGAAACCAGCCTGAGTATTGGTGGTACTTGGGAAGCATTGATTCAGCAGCAGCCCTGCTGTGGTGGGAGTCAGGATGTGTCTCACTGGGGATGGGTGCAGGGTGTGTCTGTCAGCTGCAGGGCTGGTCTCAGTGCAGGATTTCTGAGAAAAGGGAAGTTTAGAAACCTAATGAAGCGTTGCAGTGATAAGATGGCCCTTCAGGCATGTGACAAACATATGATCAGGGAGAAATGGCCACTTTCACACTCGTGCTCCAGCTCCTTAGGCATCCTCTGAAGTGCTTCCACAGAAATCCCAGGTATCATTTGACACTGGCACTTCTGCACAGAACGAGTGGCTCTCCCTTCAGTGAGCAGTTCAGTGTGAAATGATGGAAAATAGACTGCTGACATCCTCTAACCTCTGGAATTCACTGGGACTGGGAACAGTTTTACCCATCCATATTTGTGCTTTACGTTGTAGCTGCCTTTTTAATTCAGGCCAGCTAGAAAAGCAGGTGAACAACATTTTTCATGGGAGTTGAAAGGGTGGGACACCATCCTCCAGAAATTCCACCTCCAGACAGAACTCCACAATGCCCAGACCTTTTCCTGTGGCTTTGTTGTTGTTTGGGGGGGGGTTTAAAACAAAATAAAGCAGGTGATTTGGCTGCAAAATCACCACGGAAACGGGAGGTGAGTCAGCTGCTCCTGAGGAAGGAGGGTGGGCAGATGCTTGGGCTGGTGAGCAGGTGAATTGTCATGTGTTGATTGATTCCTTCTGTGGCCAGAGAAACAGGATTTGACAGACACTGATTCTTAATCGATTGAGCTGCTCCAGGAAATACTGACACCATCACTCTCTCTTCCCAGCAGACAAAACTGTTGGACCCCACAGGAATGCCTGTTTGGATCAGAGAGGTTAAAGCTGCATTTTTTATTGGATCTCAGAAAGATCTCTATTTTCTAGGTTGAGAGAGATAGAAGAGAGGTTACATGAGTTAAAGGCATCCACCATATCAAAACCACCTGTCTTAAAATTTAAGGTATGTATGTTTGAGAGGTTTCTACTGAATTTTTCTGCTTGATCTAAAAATGCACCTACAGTGTGAGTCATTCTGCTTACTTTTATTTTTTCCCATGTCTCTAGAGGTGATTTTGACAGAATAATTTGGATGTTGGATGAAGTGTGTGTACATACATGTAAAAATGTTGCTGTATTCATAGATTATTGTTATTTATTGCAATTCTTTATTTGTAATACATTTTGAGCAGCCTGGTCTAGTGTGAAGTGTCCCTGCCCATGGCAGGGGGTTGGAATGAGCTGAGCTTTAAAAGGTCCCTTCCAACCCAAACCAGTCTGGGATTCTGTTAGATATGTTTATATGAAATTATATGTAAACATATATGTGAATATCTAGATTATAAATATCTTTAATATGATATGTTAGATATGTTTATATGAAATTATATGTAAACATATATGTGAATATCTAGATTATAAATATCTTTAATACATAAACCTAGTTGTTATACACACACAATTCTGTGGGAAGGTAAAAACCATTTGGCACATTACATCAATCACATATTTTAAACAGCTTCACTTCTACTCCATTGAATAATCCATCTGCCTTGGGGACTCCTTCTAACATGTCACATCTCTGAGCAAATCTGATTGAATTTCCTCCAGCAGAGGATTTCCCTTCCAAATTATTCTGCTCTGACAGTTAGCACACTTTCAATCTCACTAAGCAGATTGCTTGCTAATCAGCTGTACAAATTGCTAGAATTCCTTATCTTTGGGAGAAGGCATTTTCCAGCTCCTGGGTGGGATGGGCAACACTTTCTAGTTGCTCAACTCCATCCTGAAGTATTAAACCATAAAAATGTGACATGATAGATGAGAATAAAATGGATTCTTGTTTCTTAACTTGCCATTTTTCTTTCCTTATGAGTTCAGAAGGGCTCCTGGAAGCCAAGGTCAATGTTGAGCCATAAAAAAAAGAGGAAACCAGCCATAATTCATGTTGTCACAGCCTTCTCCTTTTCATCACTGCTTGAAAGCATGTGTCAGGCTATTATCTCTCCCATCAAGGAAGCTGGAGTCAAGGCTGGTCCTCCCCCAGCTCTGGGAAAGATTATTCTTCACTCAGTTGGTTTTAAACTGAAGGGTTTTTGGACAGTTGCTTTTTAGATGGAGAGGGGGATAGAAAGGGGGAAGAAACTTTAGATAAAAGTGGCTTTATCTACCTAAATTGATGAGATGGATCTGTAATCTTCAGGCAGCATTTCCACTGCAGTTCATCCTTTTTCTTGCCCTTAATGACAGGGAGATGTTTTGTTTCTGTGGAGCTTCACCCTGGTGACTCCCATGGCTTGAGGCAGAGCTCCAGAGGGAGAAGCTTTCCATGGGAATGATGGCAAGGGAGGATTTCAGCTGGAATAGGATTGCCCATCAGCAGACCAGTCCAGCTCACTGAGGGTGACTGATTTGTTGAAAGAGAACAGCCTTGTTCAGAAACAAGCCACCCATCCCTTGGCTCTTCATGCCAGCTCTCCTATGGACTGAAAAAAAATTAAGAGTTCCCAGGATGGGACAGAGTCACTGGTGCCACGTAAAGGAGAGTTGAGCTTGATGTTGAGCGAGCACAAAGTTCTTTTTGGCAAGACAAATGCAAGAAGAAATGCAGCAGTTTGCTTGGTTCATGCTTAATATTAGAGAAAATTAAATTATTGACTCCACGGGGAGGAAAACCCCCACAAAACATGAAGTTATGGGGTGTGTTGCACTCTAATAAAATACTGGACAAGCCACCAGAGTGGGAACTTGAAGGGGAGGGATCTTTTGTCTCTTTTCCTCTGCTCCTCCTCAGGTGGGATGATGGAATTACCTGCTGGACCAGCAGGAGCAGTGGGAGTTAAAAGCAGAGCCAAGACCCCGTTGTAAATTTAAGATTTAGAATCACAGCCTTCTCCCCACCAGCCTTGTAAGAGGGGTTGGGGTTAAAGGGTGAGGGGCAGAAGAGCATGGGGAATGGTGTGACACCAACCCCTTCAAGCCTCTGGTGTCTGAAACCAGGAAATTCTTTATTGTAGGATGAATTTCAGTCATGGTAGGGAAGAGGAGAGCAGCACGTGCCTCAGTTGCTCCTTAGGGCTGACATGGAAATCCATTTAAATCTGGCCTTGCAATGTCCTGGCCCAAAAGACTTCAGGGTTCCTCAGCACTTCTCACTCAGCCAAGGCTGCAGAAACTCCTCTGGAGGAAGGTCCAGCCTGTGCCTCATGTCCCTTTGTGCCCAGCACAAAAGGGCTCTGCTGCCTCACTTCTGTTGACTCATTCAGCTTTTTTTTTTTTTTTTTTCACTTAATTATGAAAATACTGCAGTGCTAACTTGAATGGATGAGTGCTTGGCTCAGCTTCTGATTAAAATACAAATAAATTCATTAAGTCTTCTGTTTATGAATCATGACCAGGAGAGGAGCTCTCTCAAAGGTCATTTCATAAACACATCTCCTGTGTTGTTGAACATTTACAGGAGAATGCCCCACTCCTGATTGCAGGCGAAGCACCAAAATTAATAAATGTTTTCTAGAAAGATTTTGATCTTCTATTCCCACTAGGTTTTATAATACAGCAGCCTGATCTTCAGCTACCTTGCAACAGCACTGACAGTCTAATGGCTGCAGTTTAAAGGTTTAAAGGATTTGGGGTTAAGAATCACAGAATTAAGGTTGGAAAAGACCTGTCCAGCACTAAACCATGTCCTCAAGTGCCACATCCACATTAAATCCCTACAGGATGGGGACTCCAGCACTGTTTATCAATAGAAATGATGGGACAACAGTGGGACAAAAGCCACACACCATGTAACCACTGAAACCAATTACCTTTTGAGGGTTTTCCCAGAAAAAAACATAATTGTGCCTTTCAGATGCTTGACACAGGAATATCAGATGGACAGGGTTAGAGGTTACTTATTCAATTTAAGGGATTGCACTGGGAATGTCTCTTTCTGTTGTGTTTGGAGATGAAAAAGCTTTTTGTCCAAGCTGCCAAAACACAAGATTTGTGTAAAACTTGGGCTGAGGAAAGGAAAAGAGCTTTGCACCAAGTGACAATTGTAATGACAGAGCAGTGCTGTGCTGCATGGGACATGGAATAACCATCCTGAAGGTCTAGTTTTTACTTTTTCCATCAAGTTGGGACTACTTTTGGAAGGAAGAGGGGTGGTACCAGTGCCAAGACAGAGGAGGAGGAATGTTTTGTGCAGCACTGGAATCCAGGAGATGAAAGGGACCATTATTCCTATGCCCTCATTCCATGTGCTGACATACAGGGAAGGCACATGGCATTCCAAGGATCCTCCACGTGCATTTAGCAAGAAGTCAGCAATTTCTCTTGCTGGCTGAGCATCTAACGATGGTAAAATTAATTTTTCAAGTAAGAAGATAAAGGTTGAAAGGTAATTCTGACTTAGGGAAATGTCTTTTACCACTGAGTTTTCCATTTGATGGTTTTAGGAGGCGATGCCTGAGGGTTGGCAGTGGGGGGTCAGAGTTGAATCCTGACCTCGGGTTGGTTGTAATGACCCCAAAATGCAGGTTCAGTGACTTCTCAGACGTGGCTGCTCAGATTTACTCGGTTGGTGTTGCAGGCAGGACTTGAGAGCGAGGTCACAGCAGCTTTGGGTGGCATCAGAGTGTCCCAGTGGGCTGTGCCTGCTCCTGGGACATGGTGGCACTGGGGACAAGCACCCTTCTGTTCACTTAACACCAGCTGTGTGTAGCAAGAAAATCATGGAGAACTCGGTTAGGATAAGAATGAGGAGGTCTGGCAGGTTTGGGAAGCTCCAGGGGAAATCAGATTCATTTCAAACTCTTCTTGCTCCATCCTTTCCAGTGCTGGTGGACCTCTCTGAGTGTGGCAGGCACATTCTTCTCTCTCTTAGTTTTTTTTTTTTGCAGAGGAGCACAGAGAGAAGAAAGAGAAAACAATTTCTATTTCTGCTCCTTGTTTTTCCCATGTAGAATGTGTTTGGAGAATTGTTTACCTGGGGTGATTGCTTGGTTGGATTCTGGTGAGGATTGTTTGAGCCTGGTGGCCAATCCAACCCACCTGTGGCTGGACTCAGAGAGGGTCACGAGTTGTGAGTGAGTTAGATATGGTAGTTAGAACAAGTAGGTTTGTAATGTTTAGTATCTCCTTTAAATAGTATATTAATGTATTATAGCATAGTTGTAATAAATAAATCATTCAGCCTTCTGAGCTGGAGTCAGACATCAGCATTTCTTCCCACGGCGTTCACCTGAATTTACAGTATCTGAGTTCAAATATCCAACTTGATTTTTGGTTTTAGCACTCTCAACAAGCAGCCAAGGGCAGTTTAACCCTCATTTATCGATGTTACTGTATTTGGACCAAGCAAGACTTTGAGTCCCTCCACTGAAACCAAGAAATGGAGAGAGAAATCAAATCCAGCCGTGGTAGGAAACATCATCTCCATCCTTATTAACGTGGGTGAAATCTCTCCCCAGGTTGAGAATTTCTTCTGTATGGGATCCCCCCTGGCAGTGTTCCTGGCCTTGCGTGGGATCCGTCCCGGAACCAGCGGCAGCCAGGACCACATCCTGCCCAGAACGATTTGTAACCGCTTATTAAACATTTTTCATCCAACAGATCCAGTGGTGAGTCTTTAATTGCAGTCTCAGGCTTTTTTTACCTTGCCTGGCTTTAAGCTCTGGGGTAATGTGGGATCTTCAAAGTGTGTGAGTCAACACCAGTGTGTTCCAGCAGAGGATTATTTGTTAATGGTTATTATACAATGGCTTGGGGTTTGGAACCGTAGAATTACATTTCCTACAAATAATTGCTGTAAATAACATCTATTTTGCTTCTCTTTTCATAGTAATAAGCATAAGATTCGGGATTATTCTGATTCTTTTTTTTTTTTTTTTTTTTTTTAATAAATAATCCTTTTTCAGACAAGGATTTTGTGTTTAACTTCCTGGCTTCCATTAAAATATTATCTGTCCAAAGATATTTTTGCTGTTAAAAAAGGCTTCACAAGCAGTTTACAAGATAATAAAGAAAAGCAAAGACTGATTTTTTTTTTTTTTTTTTTTCCCCAAAGGATCCTACAAGCAAAAGTTTGTTGATGGTATTTGGGAGAGGATTATTGGTGTAGCTTTGCCTTTTCCTTATTCCACAGCAGCCAATGTTGGCTGTTGCCAAATCAGTTACTGGAACCTTTGATCTGCATCCCCTTGGTAAATTCTCTGATGCAAGTTGGGTTTGGAATTTCATGTACAACAGCAATTTGGGGATACTTTCCTATTTAAAGTAGCTGAATTTAAGTATATTCAGACTTCAATCCAAACGTGGTCACGTTCAGCTCCAGCTACTCCAGAATTTTCCTGGATTATCTGGGACAATTGGTTCCACTCTGCAAATAGTAACTTCACTTAGTTTTAAAATAAAGAAATGCAAGATGCTTTTCTACATCTAAGTGGACAAAGATAAATAAATAATCAACAGGAAAATATTTTTTAAATAAACATAACTCGTGGTTTGCACAGGGATCAACAAAGAGCCATCAAACAAAACATTTACACAACCAATTCCTGTTTATTGTGTTAGAATCAGCTTAACTTTACATGAAGTTTTTTCTCTCAGTGAAACCATCTGTTAGTAACCTGTGTGTTGGTAACAACATGGAGCACAAGTGTTGTAATAGAGGTGTTGCAGAGATGTGCAAAAGTGAGCTCACTAGCAGCTGTGCAGCTGATAAATCTTCCAGGCTGTGGAACTAAAAATGCATCACACCATAACCCCATCACTGTGTCACCTTCTAGGCTTTGCTTCGGAGAGGTATTCTGGATTTGAGGTTGGAGGGAGCTCTGGATGGGAAGGAAAACTGATTTTTTTTTTTTTATTTCCCAGTCTGGACTCCCAAGGATTGATCTTTGCTCCGAATTCCCTTTTCAGGCCTACAGATTAGAGCCCCTAATCCTGAAACACTACAGCAACATCTCACCCGTGCAGATCCACTGGTACAACACGGCCAACCCCCTCCCTTACGAGCACATGAAGCCAAGTTTCCTCAACCCCAGCAAAGAACCTACCTCAGCCCCGGACACCGAGAGCGCCTCGGCGGCGCCCAGCCCCACCACGTCCCCGGTCATGGTGCGGCGCCACTACGGGGAGTCCATCACCAACATTGGCAAAGCCAGCATTTTGGGTAATGTCCCCTTCTGTCCCGGGGCTGGGAGGGGACATGCAGCATTTTGGGTAGTTGCCAGTTCTCGGCTTCTTTTTCTGCCTCTGTTGAGGTCGGGATTGAAGGCGCTTGGGACGATGTTTTGTGTTCAGGCTCAGGTGTTTGTTAGTTCTTAGCTGTGCCACAGGTCGTGAGTTCTGCAGCGTCCTACTAACAAGCTGCAAAATGGCTAACTGTCTTTCTATACAGGGCCTTTTAAGGATAAACTTAATTAATTCTTCCAATTCAGAAATGACACCTCAATTATTTTCACTTTTAACCCAATACCCAACCACCTGTGCCCACAATGGGGACTTTTTTATCCAATTACACAAAACCACCCAAACCCATGGAGAAGAAGGAGAAGAAGGAGCAGCCTCCACCCTAAAACCTCCATCTTGCTTTATATCTATTCCTGCATTCTAAACCCTTAAACTCTGAGTTTCCCACCCTGTGACATCACACACTTCTATCCAAACTCCACCCCACAATCCCAGTTCTGCCATTCCATTTTGGAAGCTTCTCCACGGCCTCAGGTCAATGCAGAGTTCTCTTGGGGGTCAGACTCGGTCAGCACAGAAAGTCTGAAATTCTGAGCATCCAGAACTCCAATAGGTCCCCTCTGTCCCTGGGTTGGGATGGGAGGTCCTCAGGGAGCTTTGCTGCTCCCTGGGGTTGGGGTGCAGTCCTAAGGAAACTCGGCTCTGGAGATGGGATGGGAGCTGGGCTTGTTCACCTGGAGAAGAGAAGAATCCAGGGAGACCTTGAAGCTCCTTCCAGTGCCTCGAGGGGCTCCAGGAGAGCTGGAGAGGGACTGGGGACAAGGGATGGAGGGACAGGACCCAGGGAACGGCTCCCACTGCCAGAGGGCAGGGATGGATGATGGATAGGATTTTGGGAAGGAATTCTCTGTGAGGATGGGGTGGCTTCTCTTTTCCAGAGCAGCTGTGGCTGTCCCTGGATCCCTGGAAGTGTCCAAGGCCAGGCTGGACAGGGCTTGGAGCACCCTGGGGTAGTGGAAGGTGTCCCTGCCATGGCAGGGAATTGAAACTGGATGAGCTTTAAGCTCCCTTCCAACCCAAACTATTCCATGATTCTATCCCTGTCCCTTGCACAAAATCAAAGAGTGGCTGAGGTTGGAAATGACCTCTGGAGATCTTCTACTCCAGCCCCCAAAATCCCTGCTGGCAGAGGATGGTTTCAGTGAGTTCTGCAGGTGTCTGGCGTGGTTCAATCCCAGCTGACATTTACTTTGAAATAAAAACCAGTTTACATGCATTGGAGTCAAAGCCTGGGGAAGATGATGCAGTTCATGCTATTGCTGCCTTATTTTTTGTCTCCCTTACTGAAGTAACATTCAGTGATTTAACAGTTTTCACTCTGCTTCATGGAGACAAAAAAAACTAAATAAAAGCTTGTCTTCTGATTCCATTTTCTGGTATTGGCAAGTAGCAGAAAAATCACACAATGTGACCCATTACAGTTACCTTTAACTCATGACTCTACAACAGGAAATTCAGGCTGGTTTAATATAAAGTCTGTTCCTTTCTGGCTTTCTGAGTCAAAATAAGCCCTGGTTTAAGTGAGCTTAAATTGCCTTCACTGGAGCTTATACTTGATCGTGCACTTGCAGTTTTTGTTGACTCAAGGCTTTTCTTTAGCTCTCTGTGTGGGATTTGGGAGAAGCCTAGTGCCAGGAGTCTTCCCAATCAAATCAGAATATAAAAGCAGTTTTTCCTCAAGTAGAAATATGTGGTATTTCAGAGCAGAGTGGCTTTTTTGGGGAGGCTTCCATAATAACTTTAATGACTTGTCCATGAGGTGGCAGCAGAGTCGGGATAAAACAGGACAAAACTACTCTTAACTTTTATATCCCCCTTCCTGAGCAGCCAAAATAGTCCTTTTAAAGGATGATGTAACATTTTTAAAGGTCTGTTAGGGCAATGGACCTAAGAGAATAATAAGAGAAATAATAAGAATATAAGAAATAATAAATATATAAGAAATAATAAGAATATAATAGTAAGAGAAATAATAATAGAAATGTCTTAAATGTGCTTTGGGATTTTTAATTGCAGAAGGCACCAACATTGTTAGAAAGCATTTTTGTCTCACTTTTAGAAATGATGAAAAAGGAATCACAACACATCCTTCAAAGTACCAGATTTCCCTCTGCAGATGTATTTCATGCATCTTTTTTTTCCCCTCTAAATACAGCTTCCAAATTACAGCTTTTGCTTGTACACCAGATGAGTTTGGGGATAAACAGAGCCCACTCCAGTCAGATGTTCCCACCCTGGGAAAGCACCAGGAGTGTTTCCCATCCCTCAGCTCTAATTAACTGCAGTGCTGCAGTGACTTTAATTTGCAGGGACTTTAATTTGCAGTTTGATTGATGCATCTTGGGTCGTTTTTTTCCCCTCTGTGCTGGATGCAGGAGCTGCGAGCATCGGGAAGGGCCTCGGTGGGATGCTCTTCTCCAGGTTTGGCCGGTCCAGTGCCACCCCCCAGACCATGGAGACAGGGAAAGATGGACCTGAGGGGGATGAGAAGAAGTCCACGACTGTTGGGACCCCACCTCTGCCACACAGCAGCTCGGGATTCCTCGAACCCACAGGTGAGTGATGCCCACCCTGTGGATCCAGGGAGGAGTGGGGTGGGGGGCTGCAAATGCCATAACTGCACGTGACAGGGTGTGCTGTAAATTAATAAATGTTGAATATCAAGGCCAGCTTGGAGCAGCCTGGGATAGGGGAAGGTGTCCCTGGCCATGGCAGGGGTGGAATGAGATGATTTTTAAGGTTCCTTCCAACCCAAACCATTCTGGGATTCTGTGAATCTGTGTTCCTGGGTTGGGTTGGAAGGGACCTTAAAGCTCATCCCATCCCACCCTTGCCATGGGCAGGGACATCTTCCACCCTTCCACTATCCCAGGGTGCTCCAAGCCCATCCAACCTGGCCTGGGACATTCCAGGGATCCAGGGGCAGCCACAGCTGCTCTGGGCACCCTGTGCCAGGGCCTCCCCACCCTCACAGCCAGGAGTTTCTCCCCAGAATCCAATCTAATCCTGCCCTCTGACAGTTTAAACCCTTTTTTTCCACCTAAGCTCCCAATTCCCCCATGTATTTCCCATTCTGAAGCAATCTGGCTTTTAGGACACGTATGACTGGAAACAGAAGCTGCCCTTGTCCTGATCTGAACTGCTCAGAGCAGAAAGTGCAATTTTAGCAGCTGGGTTTTTTGAAAAGCATAGGTACTTCCTCTCAGGAAATTCATCCTTGGATTTATTTCTGAGCTCCCCCTTGGCACTGCTGCAGGACACAGGGGTTTTTTTGTGGGGTTTGTTTTTTTTTTTTTTGTAATTGAGGGAGTCACAAATGTCCTGTGACAGCATTCACATGATGGATTGCTGTCTGTTCATACTAATTGCAACAGATAACCTGTCTGAGTCAGTGTTTGAGGGCAGGAAACTTTGGGTTGGACGTGAGGGAAGTGGAGAAGCAGGACAGGGAACATCACGGAGCTGCTGAGGGGGGTCCTTTCGGGGGGGTTGGCACACTGAGAGCTTCCTGCATGGATCCCACATCCCTCCCTGCTGGAAACCCATCCCTGCTCCATAGAAGGAGAGCGTGGAGCAGAGGCTGGGAGCTGAATGATGCAATCCCCACCAAAGGCTCTGCTCGCAGAGGGCTGTGCTGGGGTTTGGCTCCCGCCCAAGCTCCCGTAACGGCCTCTCAGAGTGGCCTTCCTGCACAGCCACTGGGGTTTTTTGGATAAACTCTCCTTCTTGGAAATGACTCTGCTTGTCTGCTGGTGTTCCAAGGCTCTGGCTCCCTGTCCTTGCTGCAAAGTGGGGCTTGATGCTCCTGGGGAAACAGGGAGCTCTGGGCCGAGTCTGCCGGCGCTTCTGCGATGCTCCCTTTCTCTGCTCCCCGAGCCAAGAATTAAAATTCCTTCAAACTGCCTTTGATAAACGGCTGCATTTTTGACTCAGTCTGGGGCTTTGGCTTTTGTAGCTCAGCAGGCTTTTAGATTTTTTTTTTTTTTTTTTTTTTTTTTTTTTTTTTTTTTTTTGGTCTTTTTTTATTTTATTGCTCCTCGTGGAGATTTTCTGACCGCTGAAGTGCCTTAGCAATAGGTTAACATTGGCCCAGTTAAAATGCAATGGTAATTGCTTTGGATGTGGCATTAATCAAAGCAGCCATTGAAATAAAAGGGTAACTGCTGAAATATACTTGGAATAATTAGGATATTAAAAGGGCAGAGCTGTGGAGGGGTGACTTTGCAGGAAGGGCTTGTAGTGTTGGGTGTAGTCTCCTTGTATAGACACTAAAAATGCAAGAAATTCATTTATTTCCAAAAGTTTCCTAGTGGGGCCTCAGCATTTGCTGGATATTTCTCTGTAGTTAGCATAACAAGTATAAATAAATATATTTATAGAGTTACTATAAGGAAAACAGCTGCTTGAAAAAAAACCTGTCTTTTCCCAAGCTGAGAATCACAGAATCATTCGGGTTGGAAAAGACCTCTAAGAGCAGAATTAGTTTCCTTTTTTTTTTTTTAACTGAACTCAGCACCGCTCTTAGGTTTGTGCTAAATGCACGAGGTGCATTTGAAATGTATTCCTATATTATGAAATCCTGATTTAGTTGAGTGCCCCGTGAAATGTAAACACAGAGAGATTGTGTTGTTTGTCCAGTGACAGAATCAGAACCCGAAGCACTCCGGTGTTTTTGCAGCTCTGACAATCCCTCTGATTGCTTTTCTCCTTCATTTTCCAGTGGAACTGGAGCACAGGATCGACTTTGAGCTCAGGGAAGGTCTCGTGGAGAGCAGGTACTGGTCTGCAGTCACATCCCACACTGCTTACTGGTCATCTCTGGATATCGCCCTTTTCCTCCTCACCTTCATGTACAAGCAAGACCAAGAAGAGACTGACAAATCCAATTTAGACACCATTTGAATTTTTGACTGGGGACAGGAGAGGAAACCTCAAAAACCAATGGCACAAAGCAGATGTTTGACTGCAGAGCTGCAGGACCCGTGGCACGGAGGTTTCAGGTTTAAGTGCATGTTTGGGGGGGTTTTCCTATTTCTAAAGAGGAGAGGTTATTTGTATTTCAAAGCACTTTATAGTTTTCAACGTTTTGCAGTGCTGAATTAGACCTGAAAGGATTCCAAATTCCTGTCAACATGGACTGTACAAAGAGCCAAGACAGCATTGTAGCATCCAGTGAGCAGTTGTGCTTGGGTGACATCCTTGTTAATGACCATAATTGCTGTTTAGTTCATTAAAATATTTAAAAAAAAAAATTAGTGGATTAAAAAAAAAAAAAAAACAACAACAACAAACCAAACCTAAATTGATTGCCATTAACAAAAAAAAAAAAAAAAATACATGTTCAGTACAAACCTAAACCTGCCATGTGCTGATGTTTCATGTACCTGTGAATAACAAGCAGTGGTGTCATTTTTCCAGGACTTTATTCAGCTCCACATCCAGTTATCCCCACATTGGAAGCCCATTCTGACTGCTGGCTTCTGAGGGCCCATCCTACGTGGCACATTTAGAAATTAATGCTGAACAGAGAAAAAAAAATTTAAAAAAAGCATGAGGCAAATATTTGAAATACTGTAATTATAATTTATTATTCTCTCTAATCGTTTCATTTTATTCCAGTGTATAAAACATTACTTTTTTACTGATTTCTTTTGACATAATTTAAGAACCACATTTATTTTCTACAGTGTTAAGACTTTTTCTCAGAAATACATATCTTTGTACTACTATTCAAATGAATATATGGACACTGTGGCACACTTTAAGTATTTTTTCATTAAAAATAAATATTTGTGGTTTCACACAAATGACATCAGTCACGTTCTTCTCAGAGGTAAGTGCCTTTGCTTTTTCAGGTTCCAAGGGTTTCTCAGGCACACGAGGTTGGCTTGCAGAGGATCCAGCTGTCCTTTGTTTACCATAATTAAATCCATACATGTGTGTGTTTGTATAAAAACATATGGATGTGTATATTTATGTGCAGGGGGAGAGACGGCACCGTAAAATAAACTCGGTGTGGCCTGAGAATACCAACATTTAGATTAGGTTTGTATCTGAAGCTAATTCAGAAGTCAGGAGGGAAGTGTTGGGATGAAAGGGAATAATCTCCAGATAAAACACCCGAGGGTCATTGCTGAGATTTTAGAGCAACGTGGAAGGCTCTGGAGCAGAAGTGTTGGATATTTGCCCTCAGAGCTGCCTCTGCCTGAGGGATTTATGATGTGGATGGCACATGTGGGAGCTGCAGAGCCTAAACTTCAGTTAAAATAGCAAAAAAAGCTCGGGCTGTGGTGTTGGTGAATCGTTGTGTTCTCAGTGTAAACAGATGTGGCAACATCAGCCCTGAACAGCGGCTGGAGCTCTGGAAACCCCTGAGTTCCCTGCCTGGGGGGGAGAGGGTGGCTTTTCTCCCAAATCATATTTATTTGGGCTGCTCCTTCTGTGAAAGAATTGGAGTTTGGATTCTCTGGGAATCCAGGGATTTAGGTATAATTCTGAAGGGGGAAAAACAAAGAAAAAGGGAAGGGAGGATGGAGGGGAATGGGAAGACGACACAAACAGCACTGCAGTGAACCAATATCCAACATTCAGATGGTGGAAAGGGCCTTGCTTCGGTGTGGATCTGTGAAAAATTCCATCTGGCCTCAGAGAATTGGAGCTCTCCTGCCTGACCTGTTTACCCTGGTGGATGAGCAATCCCAGGAAAGGAAAATAACCCCCTGAGAGAAGGAAGCCTCTGCTCCAGCAAACAGCCTTGTGTTTACAGGACTGGGCTCTCCAGATAAGTTGTTTAATCAGCTCCTCCTAATGAGGACAACTTAAACACAAAAAGGAGAATCTCCTTTTATATTTAGAACGTGCAAAACGTTTCCAAATGTGCATGGTTGGTGTTTTCAGGGCTTTGAGCTGGGTTGTGGTGCTGCTGCCTTCTCCCTTTCCACCACTGGACCCACCCTGGATCCTTTTTTAAGGGCTGTAAACAAAAGGGGTTAATTCCTGCAATTCTTGTGGTCTGTGGAAACCCTGCTGTAGTCCAGGACATGTTTCAGATTTATGGAATAGCTGTTCCCCTGGCCTCAGAACGTGCTGGTACTTGCAGGCTGCTCTCCATATAAGGGAGGAGATCCGACTTTGAGGTGCGTGCCCCTTGGAAAATCGGGGAGAAGGCAGAGCTGAGGAGTAAATCATACTGCTGGGAGGAGAAGGGATGATGAGAGCCAATACCTGATCATCCCTTTGTGTTTTTCCTGAGTTGATGGGTGTGTTTATTTGTGATTCTGTCCTAATTAGCAACTTCCTGGACCACCAGCTAATCTCCCGAGCTAAATTCCGAATATGAAACACACCTTGAAAGAATCAATGGAGATTCATTCTAAATGGTATGCAGAGATGGTAAACAGCCTTTCATCTTTTTAATCCTCAAAAAACACCCCTCATCCTGCTGCAGAGGTGAAATCCTCTTTGCAAAGCAGATGCTGAAGGTGGTGGAAGGGTTGCCCCATTTCTGTTGCGTGGTGCAGCCCACAATTCAAGTAGGGTCATGTCTGCTGCTTCAAACTTTCTGGTCAGATGCTCTGTGTCATAATATGGAGCTGGAATGTCCTGGCTCCCAATTACTGACTTGTTTTCTTCTGCAAGGACAATGTTGAGCTTTCCAAGCTGTGTTGACTGGTGGTTTTTCTTGAGAAACCAAGATAAGGGGAATGTTCCTCACTCTGTCAGTCTTCTGCCTGATACCGACCTGTTTTCCAAACTTGGCCTTGAGGTCTTTGTCCAGCTTTGTTGCTCACAATGGTTTTGCTACAAGGTCATTTTTGCAGATAATGAGCATGAATTTTATTATTTTTCTTAATTCTGTCCCTTTGCTCCTAATTATTCTGTCCTGGTTCTGCTGCAGCTTCCTCTCCATTTGCATTCACTCCCTCCCTGCTTCAGTGCCAGAGTTTCTGGAGTCAGACACCCTTTGCTTTATTTCACCGTGGACAGTCTGGCTGGCCAACTTCAATCATTTTATCTCCTTTCCTAATTAGTATTATCAGGCTGAGCTGAAACATATTTCACGTTCCCATACTTATATTTTGCCTGCTTGCCACCTGTTTTTCCCTGGTTTTCTGCTGTCCTGGTGCTCCTTTCCCACGTGCTTGGCTCTTGAGCTGACTCTGCTGTACCTGAATCGTTGGGAATTGATTTTTTTTTTCCAAGCTGAGTTCATCAATCACTGTGTCAACTGTTTGCACTGAGTTAGTTAATGTATATTTGTGTGCCCTCTGCCAGGCGAGTTCATTTGGGATTCCTTGTTCCCCATTTTTCTGTTATTAGCTTGGAGATGAGAGTTCTGCTTCCACACATCTTTTTTCTGCTGAATTGGGACTGCAGGTGATTGACCTGTACAGGGTCACCTCCCCAGGCTCTGCCAAACCTCTTCAGTCACCATCAGAAAGCTTTTACACACCAAGGCCCAGTTTGAGCTGTGTTTAATAGTAATGTTCCTCCAAAAAAAAAAAAAAATCCCCACCATTTCTCTTGGTTTGGCTTCTCCCTCCCTCTTCCACAGGTGGTTTTCGTGCTTTTGTCTCTTCCCCAGTGCACTCCAACATGTTCTCAAGTGCTGGGATTTCATTCCTGCTGGATTCCTGCCTGCTGGAATCACCATTTGTTTCGTGCTTGTCTGAGCATCCTCAAGACTTTTAGGGGGAATCTTGGAACCCGCTTGAACCCCAAGAGACATGTCCTGCTGTTGTGATCCCCAAGAGTTCTGCTGAAAGCTCAGCAGCAGCAGATCCCATCTGGATGTGTTCAGCTCCCAGGATGGCTTTGCAATGCTCTCTCTCGCTGCGTTTGTGCCGCTCTGGCTGCTGCTGTCGGCTCAACCCCGGCACTGACAAAGCACTTCTGTCCTTGTCAATGAATTTTGGCACTTCAGCCAGCACTGGGGCTGGGCTGGGCTCTCCCAAGGCTGATTCCTTGCTCCTCGTGTTTCTCCTGCATCCCTGGGGACCCATTTGACCCCCACTTTGCTATAGAAATCCAAAGTTTTGTGTTTCCCTGCGTGCCTTTGCAGAAGCTCCAAAACTGCCAGCACAGCTCAGAGCGTGTCAACACTTCTCCTCTTCCAAGAGAAGTCCCGAACCAGGGAGAGAAATACCTGGAAAAGTTTCAGGTCACCCTGGGGGTCACTGGGAAGCAAATTCCAGCATCAGCCTTTTCCCCTCTCTCCCTCTGCAGCTCTCCAGCAAACCTTGGCCACTCTTTCCCCTTTGGGAGTGAGAAGCTCCCTGCAAAAACGAGCTGTCCCAGGAGCCACCTCTGGTGGTTTTGAAATCCTCGATGATTTATCCAGAAAGAGAGGGGTTTCATTTGATGATTCTGCGAGCATCTGCCACGGATTAACTCCTCTCTTTGTTTCCTAAATAAAATACCAGTTTTTGCAGCTTCGCTGCCCATTCCCTGGGGCCTCACTGATTGTGGGCATGGACAGAGAATCCCAGAATGGTTTGGGAAGGGACCTTAAAGATGATCTGATTGCAACCCCCAGTGAGGCTGAGATGGGAGAGGGGAAGTCCAAACTTCTCCAGCTCATTCGAGCTCCAAGGACCCCACATCCATTTGTTGTTCTTGCTCATTTTATGGCTCTTCCAGTATCTCCAGAAAGTCAGGATCTCATCTCAGACCGGTCCCAGACTGTGCTCTCAGAGGGCAGCTCTGTCTCACCATTTCACTGCTCCATTCTGGTTTTCTGTTCCTATTCCTCTGCCTGCAAAGCTCAGACTGGTTGGAAACCAAAGCTATGGGAAGAGGGAAAGGAAAGCAACTCTGCTGACCTTGGATTTGGGGTCTCTTTCACCTGCTGGTGTCTCTCAGACCTTCCCAAAGCTAAAAATGAGGTTGTGCTGCCACCAGAGAATCCCAGAATGGATTGGGTTGGAAAGAACCTTAAAGCTCATCTCATTCCACCTCTGCCATGAGCAGGGACACTTTCCACTGTCCCAGGCTGCTCCAAGCTCTGTCCAACCTGGCCTTGGGCACTTCCAGAGATCCAGGGGCAGCCACAGCTGCTCTGGGCACCCTGTGCCAGTGCCTCACCACCCTCACAGCTGAGAATTCCTCCCCAATATCTAAACTAAACCTTCTCTTGTGGTTTAGAGCGGGGCTGCCCCAATCCCTGCCCTCTGTCACTGTGAGTCCAGCTGGGCAGGAACAGCCCCCCCTGCTCCCGGGACAGGGGTTTCCTGTTGGAAATGCAAAATGGCAAAAAACCTCTGAAAGATGAGAAGAGGCAAAACATGCACAGATGTTTTATCTTCCCACCTTTCCATCCCACTCCTGCTGTGCTGTGCTGAAAGTCCACATGAGGAACCTCCATACTTCGAGTCTTACATTGCCAATGTCCTGCTCTGATGACTTTCCAGGATGTTTATGACTGGATTGTCATAAATTTAGATTTGGATTTGTCAGAAATTCTCACATTTGTAATGACTTTTAAGTGACCAGTACTGAAGTTGAAAAATAACTTTGATGTACTTTCAGCTTTGCTAGAAGCACTTTCAGTATGGAAATTTAAGTTAGAGTAATTTGCAAAGAGGGACAGACCACTTCCAAAACAAACTCCACTTTCTAGGACAAAGGGGAAGGGTTTTACATTAAAAGAGGAGAGATTTATATTGTATATTTGGAAGGAATTCCTGGCTGGGAGGGTGGGGAGGCCCTGGCACAGGGTGCCCAGAGAAGCTGTGGCTGCCTCTGGATCCCTGGAAGTGTCCAAGGCCAGGTTGGAGCCACCTGGGACAGTGGAAGGTGTCCCTGCCATGGCTGGAGTGGGACTGGATGGTTTTTAGGTTCCCTTCCAACTCAGACCATTCTGCAATTCTATGATTCCATCTTCCAGTTGCTTCTTTACAGCCGTTTGTTCCAGCAGTCCCACCACCAGTATTTTCCCAAATGGTTTCACAGCTTCTGGGCTCTGTGCTTTGGACAAGGTGAGATCCTGTTGGAAAAGCAATCCTTAAGGAGCTGGACGTGGCCCTGGTGTGTAGCCCTCTGTGCTCTGCAGGGAGGGCTCACACTGAGACAGCAGCTGAATATTTTGTGTTTCCAAAGCCTGTACAGATGGGCTGGTTCTGTCTCTTGGCAAACTCCTTGGGAATTCTCCTTTATGCCTTCCAGGCTGCCCCTCCTCGCATGCAACTGAGTGTGGGGAGTTTATTTTTGTATAAAACTGAGGTATTAAAAACCAGCAGGAGCTAGGGAGGGAGGTGAGGCTGCTTTGTGGTGGCTGCAGGAAAGGGAAGAGGGCAGAAATGTTCCTCCCAGCGCTGCGTGCTGCGCTGTCACGGATCCACCTTCGCCTTGGAGACACCACATCTGCCCGGGGAGGGGAGGAGGGGGAGAGGGGGAGGCAGCCCAGGCTGGAGAGGAGCTGATTAAATCAAGGAGAAGTTTGGCAGCACTGGGGAACAGCCTGATGTGGATCAGCCAGCACGTGTGCAGCACATGTCGGAGCTTGATGTTCCCCAGCCGGAGCCGTGGGCACGCGCGGAGGGCTGGGAGCAGGATGGGAGCTCAGTTCTGCCCCCAGCACCCTCTTACTCACAGAATTCCTGAGTGGTTTGCTTGGAAGGGAGCTCAAAGCCCATCTTGTACCACCCCCTGCCATGGCAGGAACACCTTCCACTATCCCAGGTTGCTCCAAGCCCTGTCCAGCCTGGCCTTGGACACTGCCAGGGATGCAGGGGCAGCCACAGCTGCTCTGGGCACCCTGTGCCAGGGCCTCACTGCCCTCACAGGGAAGAATCTCTTCTCAATATCCCATCTAAACCACTCTCTTTTTGTTCAAAACCATCAACCTTTATCCCACCAATTATTCTTCTATTATTCTACTCACTCTGAGCACACCTCCTATTATTCTACTCACTCACCCAAATCGTGGCGATCCCAAGGCTTGTCCTGGTGGGATTTAACTCCTCCAGTGACCACACTCGGCCCAGGCACAGTTCTGCAAGGCAGCTCCTGTGCTGTGTGCTCAGATGGGATCTCCCAGAGCACAATCTGTGTCCAGGGAACTGCTGGGCTCTGCTCCCAGGGAACAGGGACAGGACAGGAGGAAACAGCCTCAGGTTGCACCAGGGAAGGTTTAAATTGGATATTAGGGAAAATTTCTCCATGGAAAGGTTTGTCCAGCCCTGGTACAACTGCCCAGGGCAGTGGTGGGGTCACCATCCCTGGAGGGATTTAAAAGCTGGGTGGATGTGGCACTTGGGGACATGGGACAGTGGTGGCCTTGGCAGTGCTGGGGGAATGGTTGCACTTGACCTTAGAGGGGTTTTCCAACCTAAACAATTCCATGATTCTGAGCCTGTCCCAGCCCTGCTGCACCATCTCTAGTGCATTTTCAGTGGACAGCCTCTAAGGAGCAGCTGATTCCTGTCCCAGAGCCACCAAAACCCAGGCACTGATGGATGGCTGAGGTCAGGAGGGGCTGATGTGGCAGCTCCCACCCAGCATCCCCAGGCTGCTTTCTAGGGATTATTCACTTCCCTTCCCAAGTCCTGGGGCTCCCTGGGAGTTACAGCTTTGACATCTGCAGCCACAGGGGAAAAAATAAATAAAATTTTAAAAATCGAGGTTTCAGTGCTTCTTCCTGCAGTGAATTTCAATTCTGAGTGACCTCAGCCTGGGAATGCCTGGGAAATCTGCAGCCCCTGTCAGCCCCGAGCCCTGCAATGCGTCCCCAAAGGAAAGCAGAGTCACACGGATTTTGCAGCAAACGTTTTGCCAGTTTCTAGCTCTCCTTCATAATCCTGATGGCATTCTTGGCCTCCTTGGGTTCAGGATTTATGGGGACATGTTCCCAGCCTCGTGGGGGAAGCGGGGGCTCTGGCTGCAAGCTGTTCCTGGGTCTGGATCAGGCTGCTCCTGGGTTTATCCTGTGCACTCAGGAGGAGCTGTGTGTGGAATCTGAGCAGGGATGGATTTATTTCGTGCATCAGTTACATCTGCAGCACTCACTTGTTACTCCACAGCCAAAGCTGTGTTTAAATCGGGCCTTATAAAGCCTAAAGCCTGCTGCAAAATGCCCCCCCTCCAAACAATCCAGTTAATTAACCAGCTAACTCAGCTCTGGCTGGCTCTCCCTGCAAATACCCCATCCTCAACGAGATTTTTCCTTAGATTTGGATGAAATGCAATAATTGAGTCATGATTTTTTTCCCTGGCTCAGTTGCTGGAGCAGGGAATGTTGTTCACAATACTGGCTGTTGCCATATGCTTTTTTCATCAAGTTAAAGGGTGCAACTTTCTTTTTTGCTTCCCCCTCCACTGACTCACTCCCCAAATATGTTTCTGGTTAGGATGCCTTGTGACTTCTTCCTGACATAAGGTTTTCTAGTTTGCAGGCAGCTTTGGGAATCGCCTCTGTGAGTTCTAAAACATCCCAGCTCCCGGGAGAAGTGTCCTGGAGAGAAGGAGCAGCAGGATGCTTACCTGGAGTTTGGGTGCCTGCAGTCTTTGGGAGCTCTCCTGCCACAGAAATGGTTTTCCAGAAGCCTGGAAGTCCCACTCGGATGCATTTTCTGTGAGGATTGCTGTGCCTGGGAAATGCCTGAGGGAATTTTGAAGAGATCTCTCTTCTGGATGCTGTGCAGAGCCAGGAGTTGGACTGGATGATCCTTGTGAGTCCCTTCCAGCTCAGGATATTCTGTGATTCTGTGATTAGGTGAACTTGGCCTTTTATCTGTTTGCTTTCAGGAATGCTGGGAGTGAAGGACAGGAGATGCTGCCTGTGAAGGATCTTGGAGGGACAGACACACAGACTTGTCCCTCCTGGACTTCCTTTAAGGCCACCTTGTGCTGACCCCCAGACCTTCCCCACTGAAGCCAAATTCCCTTGGAAAAGGTGAGTGAGGAGCCCATCCCAGTGGGCAGCTCCCAGCAAGGAGCTGGGAAGGGAAGGAAGCAGCTCCCCAAAACCAGCAGATCATTCCAGTGGCACTTCCTGCACCTGTGAGCACGGGAGTGACTGCCTGAACACCAGAGTCCCCCCACGCTCGTGGATGTGCATCCCAAAGTCCTCACAGCCCAGGAGAGGCTGGGAAGGAATCCCTGCTTCTCTTCCAGCTGCAGGAACTGAGATGCTGAGAGTTAAGTGACTGGCCTGAAGCCAGGGTGCCTGGAAACGAGCCCAAATCTTCCCTGTATTAGCTGGGATCTGACCCTGCAGTGTTCCTTGCCCTGCTGGAAATGTCACCCATGATCTCTGCAGCAGCTATCCTGCAAAGAACATCTCCTGCCTTTTTTTTTTTTCCCCCTCATGAAATTGCTTTTCCTCACAGGACACCCCCATCTGTTTGATCTTGTGGGATGCAGGATGGCAGGAACACGCCAGCCTCTCTCTTGTAGCACTTCCCATTTCCTACAGCCTTGCCTGGAAAGTTGACTCCAGGCTTCTCCACACTGGGAATGTTCCAGAGAAAGTGGTTCCAGCTGAGTGACTCTCCAGCAGCACATCCCTGGGTGGTGGGTTGGTGGCAGAAGACATGTGAGGACACAGCAGGGTGGCCCTGCCTCATCCTGGCACCTCTCCCAGGGAAAAGAAATTGGGATTCTCATTCTCCCTGCACCTCCCCAAAACATGGAATCTGCTCTTCCCTGTGCCACCTGGGATGTCACCTGCCATGACCACAAGCAGGTTGGGTATGGAAGGTGGCAGCTGTGGTGTCACCTGCCAAAGCCACCTGAGATGTCAGTGCTGCTCCCAGGATTTGGGTTCTCCTAAGGAGGGGCCTGTTCTGCTGGACAGCAGGTGCCACCTTTCCCCTGGGGTCTCTTCCAGGAAAGACAGGTCATTTATGACCAGCCCTCCACATGGGGACCTCTCCTTGGAGATCCAGGAGTGACTCCTGCAAGATTCACTGCCTAATTTCCATTGTGATTTGATGGAACTTTGGGGGTTTTTACTGTGCGTTTTTTCCCTTATTCTTTCCAGTGCTGCTGTCACTGTTTTTTCTTGTCCTGGCTCTGTCACCATCCGGTGTCATCGCTTGGGAGATGGAGGAGGAGGAGGCAGA
Source organism: Vidua chalybeata (assembly GCF_026979565.1). Taxonomy (NCBI): domain Eukaryota; kingdom Metazoa; phylum Chordata; class Aves; order Passeriformes; family Viduidae; genus Vidua; species Vidua chalybeata. The sequence goes on along the minus strand of NC_071535.1, from coordinate 2,765,163 downwards.
GGTGTTTCCTTGCAAGGAGCAAATGTTGGAATAACCCATCCTTGTTCAGCTGGCAGCATCTCCAGTGTCCCAAACACTGGAAGCAAAGCCTGGCCACTCCACAGCCCTGCAAGGAAGGACAGGGGACCAGAGGCTTGGAAAAAAACACCCTGGCAGCACAACCTCGTGGATTTTCCTTTAAGGAAAAAAAAAAAAAAAATCTGGATGTGTCAGGATTTTGGTTGTTGGATGGGGATGGGGTGTCCCTAAAGCAGCCAGTGCTTGGTGCAGAGAGCTTTGGGAGCCAAGCAAGGTGATAAACCCCTGACTGTTCCTCACTTGACATCCCAAGGTGGGAGAGCAGCAGGGGCCTGGGCTGGGATGCCAAATCTGCCCAGTGCCCCTGTCCGTCCCTGAGAAGGTGGCACTGAACTTCCCACCCACTGTTCCTTCAGTCCCTGGTCCCCAGGGCTCTCACTTGCAGATCCCAGCTGAAGGCAGGACATCCATCATGGGGAATAACCACCCTCCATTCTGATGGGTCTGCACTGCCACAGGACAGGGATGGATGGGATTTTGGGAAGGAATTTTTCCCTGTGAGGGTGGGCAGGCCCTGGCACAGGGTGCCCAGAGAAACTGTGGCTGCCCCTGGATCCCTGGAAGTGTTCCACACCATGGTGGTCATGGCTTGGAGCAACCAGGGACAGTGGGAGATGTCACCCATGACAGGCGTGGAACAAGATGGGATTTAAGGACCCTTCCAACCCAAACCATTCCAGGATCCTACAATTCCATCTCTGCCACCAGAGAATTGCAGAATGGATTGGGTTGGAAAGAACCTTGAAGCCCATCTCATTCCACCCCCTGCCATGGCAGGGACACCTTCCACTGTCCCAGGCTGCTCCAAGCCCCATCCAGCCTGGCCTTGGGCACTTCCAGGGATCCAGGGGCAGCCACAGCTGCTCTGGGAACCCTGTGCCAGGGCCTCCCCACCCTCCCAGCTGAGAATTTCTCATCAGTATCTAAATTAAACCTCCCCTTGTGAAACCTCGCCGTGGTTTGGAGTGGGGCTGCCCCAGTCCCTCGGTGGGGTCCCCAGTCCCTCGGTGACCTCTTCTCACCTGAACCAATTCCCCTCTCTGTGCCATTCCCCTTCCCAAGAGCTTCCTGATGGCCTTTTAAGCCACTTCAGAGCATTGACCTGATTTTCTCCTTGTCTCCAGGATGTTTCCTATCCTGCTGCCATGGGCCTTGGCTTCTCCTCCCACCCTCCCACGGCTGCACGGCCGCGTCTCGCAGCGCATTCCTCCGCGTCGGAATCTCCGCCTTGCTATCTAAGGAGCTGAAGGATATTTCCAACCCAGCCCTGCCAGAAAATCCTGGCATCCACCTCCATCTCCCATCCTCCTGCACACACATCCAGCTCCTCGAGCACTCTGATTCTCTGCCATGTTTAAACAACCATCACTGACAGGCAGCTCTCGATCCAGCAGGTTATTTTCTTTCCTGGCTGGAGGGGTTTTTTCCCCCTTTTCCAAGCCCCAGCTGGTTCCTGCAGTTTCCTCTCCTAGTGACTGGATGGGACTCTTCCTGCTGAGTGTCCATGCTGAGATTTACCTGCAAGTGGGACTGGAGCAAGGCTGTGCCTGGCATTAACTTCAACCCAGCTTTGGAGAGAATCGCAGAATCACAGAATGGTTTAGAAGGGACCTTAAAGATCACCTGGTTCCAACCCTGCTGCCATGGACAGAAGCTGGAATGAACCTGTTGCAGCTCCTGCATCCTCCAGTTCAAACAATGAGCTGTCAAAATGTTTTTCTGGCCAGAGAAGGTGGGAGAGCCCTGCTGGCACAGAGTGGGCACAGTGACCACCCAGGACTCCTTTTTCTGGCTTTTAAAACCCTCTGATGGTGGGGTGACTCCTTCATTCCCTCACATCTGAACAGCCTCCCCAAAGAGCCAGTCTGAGTCTTTCTCCAGGTGATCTGTCCATTGTTTTTTGCCCATCCCTTGTGGAAAGGCAGAACAGGACATTTCTTCCCTTTTCCATCCCTCCCTCCCTCCCTAGACAAACCCTCTTTTATCTACCTGAAGATGTTATCATCATTCTTTCTTTCTCTAGGGTAAACAGCCTGAATTCTTTGAACCTTTCCTCACTGGTCACTCTCCTGCCCCACCAGGATCTGCTGAGGAACTGGGACAGGTGGTGCTCAGTGGGGCCCTCCATCAGCCCACCTGACCCTTATTTTGCAGGGAACGTGGGGGCTGCACCAGGAGCACCACAGGACCCTTGGCTGCAGATACCGTGTGTCTTCCAGGAACTCACAAATCCCCCCCCATTTCATGGGATCTGGGGGATTCCCAACACCATTGCCCATCCCCAGCCAGCTGAGAGCCCACCTCCCTTTCCTAGGGGAGCTGCTGATCGCTTCAGAGCGCTCTGCTCGGAGACGAAGTTCATCCCACCCAGCTGATTCAATAACATCGACCTGATTAAACCACTCTGCCCTGCTCTGTCTCTATTTTTCCAGCACTAACTGCATTACCATCCCGCTCTTTCCGGTGAAGGCTGGAGCTGGAAAAGCACAAAGCCATGCAGCTGTCTGGGCATCATCCATCTCCCCCTTTGCCCAGAACAACTGGTTCCTGAACGTGCTGCAGCTTCTCGGGGCATCTCAGGTGTCTGAGGGGCAAATAAAAGGTGTCAACCCCTTCAATAGATGGATTTTTCTGATTATGTTCCCCAAATCCCCTTTTTTCAGCTCAGAACAACTCTCTGAGAGCTGCAGCGATCCATGGTGGAGAGATGTGGATGTGTCCAGGAAATCTGAGCTCCGTGTCCAACCCCCCTGCAGCCCCCCAGTGTTAATTTCCCTTCAAAAGGAAGCAATTTGAGGTTATTTTTTAACCAATGCTGCTTTTCCACCCCTGGATCTGCATCCTCAGGGGTTGTAAGTCACTGCTATGTGTCCAGCCTGGACTTCTCCATCTGGAAAATGGGGAGAAAATTGCTGTGATTCCCTTGGATGCAGCTGTTCATCGCAGGATATGATCAGGGAATTTGGGTGACCTGTGCTCACACACCCCCAACAGCAAGAAGAGCCAAGATATAGAATCCCAAAATCCCAGAATGGTTTGGGCTGGAATGGAACCTTGAAGATCATCTCAGTCCAACCCCCCTGCTATGGGCAGATATCATTGATTTCGGTTAAAAACAAGACAGCAAAGATTTGGGGGGGCTGGAGAGCCCCATGGACACCCCAGTGAAGAGATTGTAGGGGACGATGCTGAGTCACTCCCCTGGACCTGTGACTCGGGGTCTGGAGCAAATTTGGGTGCCTCACACAGGGTGAAAGTGTCCTTCTCCATCAGGGCAGTGCCCCCAAATACCCCACAGAGCCCTGTGGTGTCGGTGCTTTGCTCAGGGACCTGTTATCAGCCAGCTCTCACAGAGCTCTGATGTGGGAATCGATAAAAACTCTCCTTGGGTGCTTTTCCATCTCTGGCAGTGCACGAGCAAAGGCAGCAAAGCCCAGCGGCTCCAGCCTTCCTCCTCCTCTTTCTCTCCTCCTCCTCTTTCTCTCCTCCTCCTCTTTCTCTCCTCCTCCTCTTTCTCTCCTCCTCCTCTTTCTCTCCTCTCCTCTCCTCTCCTCTCCTCTCCTCTCCTCTCCTCTCCTCTCCTCTCCTCTCCTCTCCTCTCCTCTCCTCTCCTCTCCTCTCCTCTCCTCTCCTCTCCTCTCCTCTCCTCTCCTCTCCTCTCCTCTCCTCTCCTCTCCTCTCCTCTCCTCTCCTCTCCTCTCCTCTCCTCTCCTCTCCTCTCCTCTCCTCTCCTCTCCTCTCCTCTCCTCTCCTCTCCTCTCCTCTCCTCTCCTCTCCTCTCCTCTCCTCTCCTCTCCTCTCCTCCTCCAGCTTTGCAGTTTCCCGCAGCAGGGGTGGGATTTATCCCAAGGGTGTGATTTATAGGACAGGTGTGATTTATGGGGCAGCTGCTATACTCGGGGTAGGCTTTGCAGCCCTGGAGAGCTCCCTGCACTTTGCTTCAAGGTCCCTTATGCCCGAGGTTTTGGATGCTTTTGGGATCAGGCAATGGGAACAAGAGGTGGTGTTTCTGCTGCCAGCCTCTCCTTCCCTCTGGCTGGGCTTGGGGGCAGTGAACCCCATCCTTAGGGAGCTCAAGGCCACGTGGGTGCTTCTCAGGACGCCACATGAAAGGGAGGTGTGGGATTTTGGGGGATAATTGGTCCACGAGTGTGTCCCAACTGCTCTCCCCATCTGGGTGTTCCCATTCCCCTCCCTGAGCTGCTGCTGTCAATACCCCTGGTCATGGGGATGAAGAATAAACCCAACTCAGAGCATTTTGGGGGGGGGCTGTGGGGTGGGGATAAGACTCTGGAACCAAGTGGGTTGGTGGTGGAGCCAGCATGGAGCATCCCAGTGCCATCCAGAGGGGATGGGTGGCCCAGGCTGGGGATTCTGGGGGTTGCACAGTAGGAAAATCCATCCCCATCCTCACGCCCCTTCTCCATTCCACAATTTGGGGATTTTTGCCAAGCTCCAGAGCAACACCAGAGCTCATCCATAGAGTGGGAGTTGTCCAGCGCGTCTCAGGGATGCCCCAGGCCCCTGTTCCTTAAAAAAGCCTGTCAGACCAGCTTCACCTCCCCCTCAGAGAGGGAAAACTGATGGGCTGGGAGCCAATTTCCCGAGCCGTTGGGGAGGGAAGAGCTGGGGCAGGGGAGATAACGGGATGTGCCAGGGCTGGGCTGATGCTGCAGCCCTCGTGGGTGTGGGGCTGCCCCTCTGGAACCACACAGGGTGCTGGGGGCAGTTTTCCTCCCCTCCTTCACCACCTGGGAGGGTGCCAGCACAGGGTGAGTTCCCACAGCTCCACTTCCCGTCAAGTGGCTTCCCCCAAAAGGGCCTGAAGAGCAGCTGTGAATAATGGATGGTGGAATTTGGAGATTTTTTTTTTTTTCCCTCCCCAGTTTATTCCCAAATAGATGTTTCCCACTCTCTGGCCAGAGAAATGTCAGATCCATCAGATGAATTATTTGGGATTTTTGGTGTTTCTTCTTGCTGACTAACAGTGGATAAATGGTTCAGGGTGTTACTTCTGACACCCCAGAGTCACCAGCCCCAGGGATGGGGATTGAGTGTTGCCTGACATTTGGAATTCTTTGAGCCCCAGCTCCATGGGATAAATCCAGCCTGGACTTGGTATTTGTAAAGGCAGAAGAATAGGAGGCCTTCTGGAGGTGGAGAAAAGCCAGAATGGGAGTGGCAAAGGCTCAAAAAATCTGATGGACAATAGAAAGTGGTTTAATATGTTGCATATTGTGGGAGAAGAGGGGGTGAGGGAGATGTTTGAGCCTTTGGGCTGGATGGAGGCGATGATCCAACATTCCTGAGGGCTCTGGAGATGTCTGAAAGATGGATGTGGACAGCAGCACCTGAAAGGGACAAATTCCTGCATCCCTGTGCAGCATTTACCACGGGAAGTCACAAGCTGAGGATGATGAGTAGTCCCAAAACCATCAGTCAGGCACAGGTGATGCAGAGGAAGATCAGCAATGGGAGGGATTCCTGGGCATGGCTCTTGGGAGACACTCAGGCACCAGGCTGGAAGGTGCTGGGATATTTTGCAGCCCTGGAGATGAATCAGCTTTTAGGAGAATTTACCTGGGATTTATCCAAATTCTCCATCACATGGATTCAAGTGTTCAGCTAACAACCCCCTTTGGCTCAAAGTGGTGCTTTAGGATGCTCTAGAACCTGCCAGCCCTTCCAAAAGAACACAAAATTCAAGGACACTCCTGACACTGGGGACAACCGACCAGAAATTGATTTGGGGCACATTGTGTGGGCCAAAGCAAGAGTCACACTCAGTGGAGCTCATTCCTGGCAGCTGGAAACATCAAAAGGACACAGAAAAAAGCTAAAAGATAAATGACAGCACGGGAATTAATGTCAGTAGGACATCACTGGCTGCCACAGGCCCAGCCAGAGAACCAGCGGAGTGCTGTGTTATGAAGAGCTGACTGCAGAGGAGAAAACTTCCCAGCCTGAGGCTTCAAGAGCTTAATTGACCCAAATGCCTGGAAAGAAGGTGAAGAGGGGACAGAGAAGAGCCCTGCAGGGAGGTTTTTCCCGCAGCACAAGCCTGGCAGGCTCCAGTGCACCGTGGCTGATTTCAGGAACTAGAGGCAGGAAAATGAGAGGGGAATTTGTAGCTGTAGGGCCTCGAAACCTCAGCTTGACTTGCCAAGGAGGAGGCACATCAATTCAGCTTCGTGCCTCTTATCTCAGCATAGCTGTCTCTTGCAGCCTAGGATTTATTCCAGATGCTGCCAGGAGAAGCTGTGGATGTCCTGAAAGTGCTCCAGGCCAGGCTGGATGGGACTTGGAGTGACCTGGTCTATGGAAGGTGTCCCTGCCCATGGCAGGGGATGATAGAGATTATTTTTAATCTCAACTATTCCAGGATTCTATTCTATGATTTTATAACCTTTGGGCATGAAGGGCCAGGCTGGATGGTTGTGACAGTGTTGAATCTTGGTCTCTGGCTTCATGCCATGTGGCCTTGGCTATCAGAAAAGGGACATGGACAAGGGATGGAGGGACAGGACACAGGGAATGGCTTCCCACTGCCAGAGGGCAGCATTAGATGGGATATTGGGAAGAAATTCTTCCCTGGGAGAGTGCCCAGAGGGTGCCCAGAGAAGCTGTGGCTGTTCCTGGATCCCTGGAAGTGTCCCTGGCCAGGCTGGACAGGGCTTGGAGTGACCAAATCAGAATCACAACCTAGAAAGACTAAACCTCCCCATCTCCTGTGCCTCTTCAAGATCCTCATCACAAATATCCTTCATCCTTTCATGATGGGAATACTGGATCAACTCCATGCACCACCCAGGTGGTGGCACATTTCTAGGACACGTAGCCACGACAGCATCGTTGCTCTGCTTTTACATCCAGAAAAACAGAAGAGCTACGTCACCTGGATGTTTCTGAAATGACAAAATCAGGGAAGAACGAATGTGGCCAGGAATAAACAAGGAAGCAGAGTTACCCAGCATGTTTCCTTTGCCAGGAGTGTGACCTTGTCCCTGCTGGGAAATGGTCACTTGTGAAAAGGGAGCCTTGGCTGCATCCAAAAGACGCTTGGAGGCGGAAGAGGATGAAGAAGTGGGGGATTGGAATGAGACGGTCTTTAAGGTCTCTTCCAACCCAAACTCTTCTGTGATTCCATGAAGTAAAGAGCTTGCAAACCCCACATGAACAGTGGTACCAGTGGCAGCGGTTTGTAAGGGAGAATATGGGCTGGGAAGTGTTGGGGACACAAAAAGTGGAGGGAATAACAAGCATCTGTATTTCTCCTTTTTGGATTTTTTTTTTTTCCTGAAACTTCATCCTTTTTAAGAAAAAAGCTGCAGAAAGGGAATATGAAGACCCAGGTGAAGCAGAGAGGTGACAGATGCCTGCTCACCACCAGGTCAGAGCATGTTGTGCTCAGAGCATTTAAGGGAACAGAGCCTTTTATTACACAGAGATTTGGGGGATTTCTCTGTCTCTGTGTATGGAGACAGGCAGGGCACTCAGTCCTCTTGCTTTCCCAGCTCCAGCCACCCAGCAAAGGCACTGAGCAGCAGAGTTCCATGGCTGGTGACCCTGGGAAGAGCCAGTCTGACCGGCTTGCCCGGAGCAGCCAAGCAGGAACACAGGCAGGAACGCCAGCTGCCTCCAACAACTGCCCCTAACACTTTAAAAACAAAAACAGAGGTCACAGGCTAAACAAAAAAAAAAAAAGTGACAAAACAAAGTGGGGACAGGGAAATTGTCACTCAGCTTCACCGCTGGCTCCCCGAGGATGCCCATGGAGCCATTTCACTGGAAAAGTATCCTGGTTTCCACGAAGAAGGAGCAGATGGGTTGGGAGCCGCGGCACGGGCAGGTCTGGTAGGTATCATCCCAATCCCAATGAGAGCAGCCATGCATTTCGGCACCTTATTTGGCATTGCTGCTCGCAGGGAGTGAGGACTTGTTGCAAACAGTGGGAAGAGCCCTGGGGATGCTTGGCTGGCTCTGACGCAAGAGCTGCGCCGGTGCATTTTTGACCTTGCTTTGCCTCTCCGCCGAGCACTGCAGCTCAGGGAGCCTCTCCCTCCACATAGGAAAGGAGCCCCTGGGATGGAGAGGGCAGGGAGAGGGGCTTCCTCAGGGAAGGAAACTCTTCCTCAGGGAAAGGGAAACTCTGCCAGTGGGTTTAGGAGCAGAAGGAGCCGGCAGCCTTTCCTCAGCGTGCAGCCAGCTGTACTAAAAGGTTACCAGCTCCGCGGGGCCGTATCCAATTGCATCAGCTGGGAACCTCGTCCAACACGCCCGGGCCAAGAGTAACCCTTTCTATTTATTGCCCTATTGTTTGAGGCTGGAGGAACATGGAGATACCATCTGGGAAAGCTTTGTTGTTACAGAGCGGCTTTCGCCTGCGCTCCAGAGTCACCCTCTAAATCACGCTCCGGCTTCCACATTTCGGGGGATGGAATGGGGGCTCCTCTGAGCAGGGATTGAGGCCCCAGGAGGGTTTGAGGGGGGAGGTCACCTGCTGCAGCATCACCCAATTTCCCTCTGGCAGCATCAGCCACGTTAGCAAAAACCCTTGGATAAAACCTGGCTAAGCCTGCCCAGAGCGACCTCAGGAAAGGTTGTGTTAGTATTAAAGGTATTAAAGGTATATTAGGTATTAAAGGTATATTAGGTATTAAAGCAGAGGAACAGCCTTTATAAATATCTGCATTATAACGGCAAAGTGAAAATGAGAAAAAATTTACCATCCTGTTAAGAGGTTTTGCTGCCTGTGTGGTGCCAAAGCAACCTGGTCTAGTGGAAGTTGTCCCTGCCCATGGCAGGGGGCTGGAACCGGATGGTCTTTAAGGTCCCTTCCAACCCAAACCATGCCATGATTCCACAGTCCTAAAGCTCCCACTGCCATTCACCAGGAATGTGGGAATGGTGTTCGTGGAGACAGAGCTGGGCTGGCAGAGCCATCCCCGAGGTTGCCAGGGCGGGCACAGCTTTGCTGGGATGTGACTTCCCATCACCTGGCATGGGGCAGGATACATCCACAGCGCTGCTCCTCAAACCACAGCCCCTTCCGCGTGTTGGATTTTCAGGAAGCGCGGTCGCTTGGCGGGATGTGTGCATCACTGGGTGGAGGAGCTACAGGAAGCGGATAATATTTTTTTTTCCTCCATTTGTGCCGGTTCAGACCCTTTTATTTAAAGACAGTTCCCATTTCCCATATTCACACAGATTATGAGGATGGAGGGAACCAGCCCATCTCCCAGCCTCAACGGGGGCACGGGCTACTATGCCAAGGTAGGGTTTTGCAGAACGGGAAGGATTTTTCCTATGAATTTGGGGGCAGTGCTAAAAAACACCCCAAAGGGTGCAGAGTGGGCATGGCTGCCATGGAACCCACGCGTGTTTGGGGTGCCAAGGTTCCACCAGCCCTAATGGATGCTCTCCGGGCTGGCTCCCGAATTTCCCCCTCTGGATGCCCTGGGACCAGCAGCCACGAGCCGAGGCGGGCAGGGCTGAGCAAAGCCGGGCACAGCCAGGCCGGGATGAGATAAACTGGGACGAGCTGAGGCGGGCTGGGCTGGGCAGAGCCAAGCCGGGATAAGCCGAGCTGGGATAAACTGGGCCGAGCCGGGGTGGACAGAGCCAAGCCAGGATAAGCCGAGCTGGGATAAACTGGGCCGAGCCGGGGTGGACAGAGCCCAGCCGGGATGAGCCGAGCTGGGCTGAGCCAGGCAGAGCTGAGCTGGGATGAGCAGAACCCAGCCGGGATGAGCCGAGCTGGGCTGAGCCAGGCAGAGCTGAGCCGGGATGAGCAGAACCCAGCCGGGATGAGCCGAGCTGGGCTGAGCCAGGCAGAGCTGAGCCGGGATGAGCCGAGCTGGGCTGAGCCGAGCTGTGTTGAGCCGAGCTGGGCTGAGCCGAGCTGCGTTGAGCCGGACCGAGCCAGGACGGGCACAGCCGAGCTGGGCTGGGCCGGGCCGAACCGGGACGATCCCAAGCCGGGCCGGACCGATCCCGGCCGGGCCGCCCCCCGGCGATCCCCGGATGTTGGAGCGTCCCCCACTCGCTCCGTCCTTCGCTTCCATAAAAGGCCAAGGGGCCCGGCAGCCACAGGCGCGTTTTTCCTTTAATTATTATCCCCCTCCTCCTCCCTCCCTCCCACCCTGCCTCTCTTCCCTCCCTCCTCCGCGGCTCTGCCCGCCCGTGTTGCTCCTCCCGCGGCGGCCCCTCAGGAGCGGCGGCGGGGCAGCGCTGCGGCCTCGATCCCGCCCCACCGCGCCCCCAGCCCTGCTCCGGGGCGCGGAGCGGGCTCAGCCGGGCCCATACCGCTGCTGATCCCGCTCCCGCTCCGTGCCGCGGTGCAGGAGGCCGGGGTCATGGCGCTGGACGGGATCCGCATGCCGGACGGCTGCTACGCCGACGGGACGTGGGAGCTGAGCGTCCATGTCACCGACCTGGGCCGCGACGTCACCCTGCGGGTCACCGGCGAGATCCACATCGGCGGCGTCATGCTGCGCCTCGTCGAGAAGCTCGGTGAGTGCCCCGGGACCTCCCGGCCAGCCCGGCATCCTCGCAGTGCTCAGCGCCCTGCTCCAGTGCTGTGCTTTAACTCCCAGCACCGTGCCCAGTGCAGTGCCCAGCTCCCAGCACCCTGCCCAGTGCAGTGCCAGAGTACCCCAGTTTAGCCCCCAGGATTGTGCTCCAGTTCCCAGCACCGTGCCCAGTGCAGTGCCCAGCTCCCAGTACCCTGCTCCATTTCCCAGCACCCTGCCCAGTGCAGTGCCCATTTCCCAGCGCCCTGCTCCAGTGCTGTGCTTTAACTCCCAGCACTGTGCCCAGTGCAGTGCCCAGCTCCCAGCACTCTGCTCCAGGACTGTGCTCCAGTTCCCAGCGCCCTGCCCAGTGCAGTGCCAGAGTACCCTAGTTTAGCCCCCAGGACTGTGCTCCAGTTCCCAGCCCCCTGCCCAGTGCAGTGCCCAGCTCCCAGCACCCTGCCCAGTGCAGTGCCCAGCTCCCAGCACTCTGCTCCGGTGCTGTGCTTTAACTCCCAGCCCCCTGCCCAGTGCAGTGCCGGAGTACCCCACTTTAACCCCCAGCACTCTGCTCCTGTGCCTCCTTCAGCTCGCAGCACCCTGACCCAGTACCCTGCTTTATCTCCCAGCACCCCTGCTCCAGTACAGTGCTCCAGCACCCTGCTCCAGGACTGTACTTTTGTCTCCCAGCACCCTGCTCCATCTCCCAGCACTCTCTCCCAGTACTGGGCTTTAGCTCCCAGCATCTTGCCCCAGCGCAGTGCCTGAGCACCCAGTGCTGTGCTCCAGCACCCAGCACCCTGCTCCTGTATTGCAGTTTAGCTCCTAGCACTGTGTTCCAGAGAGGCTCCCAGCACCCTGCCCCAAGTCCCAGCATCCTGCCCCAGTACTGTGTTTCAGCTCCAGCACCCTCTCCCAGTACTCTGCCTTAGCTCCCTGCACCAGGGAGCACCCCAGGTCCCCACACCCTGCCCTAGCCCCCCCCCCATACCTTTCCAGGCTCCCCCTCTCATCTCCTCCACCAGCCAGACTTCACCACCCCGGGGCCTCGGGCCCATCCACCGGCTGCTGCACTCCCGGGATCTTACACAGAGTGAGGAAACTGCTCCGTTTCTCGGCTTGGGGGTGGGGGTTTGTGGGCGCTCCACGGTTCACACCAAAACTCCATCCTGAAGTTCCGTGCGAGCAAAGCGCTCCCGAGAGCCCGTGGGGCGATCGGGGGGGTGATGTGGGCGAGGGGACCGCGGGGACACGGCGGTGTGCGGTGGCTTTGGGAGCACACCTGGACAAAAGAGCCCGCTTGTCCGGGACGCGTGGGAACGCGGGTCCCCGCCGAAAGCGGGGAGCCCGGCCCCGCCAAACCTGCTCCCCCTTGTCTTTTTATCGGCTCTTTATGGCTCGGCTGTGTTTACTCAGCGGTGCAGCCCGGGCTGATGGCTGTAATTGCTCAAATAAAATATTAATTGCGAGGTCCCGCGCGTGCCTGCGGCTGTGGGAGTAGCGGAGCTGTCAGCTGCAGGTCCCGCTCCGCTGCGGAGCCCGCGTGTGGCTTTCAAAAGCCCATCTCTTCCCCCGTGCTTAGGTTTTGATTTATTAATTATCTTGGAGTCGCAGGAAGGAAGAGATGGATATAAATACGCTGGCTTTCCAAAGGAAGCGAGCGCTCACATCAAAGGGTCTGGAGGTAGCCTGAACTCCCCGAAAACTTTATTTTATTCTGGTGTTGTTTTTTTGTTTTTTTTTTTTTTTACTTCAACGCTGGAAGTGCAGAAAGTTTTGCTGAAAGCACAGCAGCTTTCTAGAGGTGATAAAAAAAAAATCCACCCGTGAGTGAAGGAGAGATGCTCCCCAGGGCCGAAGCGTGTGTGGAAAGCCAGGCATGTGCGCGGGGCCGGAGCCCAGCGAGGACCTAAATTAGCTCCTGACGTAATCCATCCCCCCCGAAATGTTTGCCCGGATCCTGTCCACTTGTTAAATTAGGGATTGTATGAGAGGGAAGGAATGCGGCGGCCGCAGCGGCGTGGGGAGAGGGGATGGAGCTCCCCGGGGGGCTCAGCCCCAGTGCCTGCCTTCCCGGGATGGTCACATCCATGGATATCTCCAGCTGCTGCCTTCCCTTTCCCCTTGGCTTTCGTCGGCCAGCCAAGCTATACGTATTTAGTTCCTTTTAATCTTCCTGCGTGTCAGCTCTTCCAGCCCTCTCATTATTTTTATGGCTCTTCTTTGAGCTGCTGCCAGTTGAGCGGGGTCGGGTGGGACAGGGCTCATTCCTCATCCTCCCGTGCTCCTCAATGCCTCCCTTCATCCAGCCTCTGCATCAATTCATTTTGCAATTTTTCCACATCGAAACCCTTTCCCTGCATTTTTAACCTTTTCCTGCCTGTCATTCCTCTGTTTAATTCCTTAATTCAGCAACTTTCAATGTTAAAAAAAAAATTATTCTTCTCCTGCCAAGCATATTTTCTGCTGTGAGCTTTAAGGAAATTTCCTAAAAATAAAGTTTCCTTGCAGTTCTGTGTTTCCCTGTGGGATCCCCCATGGGCTGTTCTACTTGCACACTGTGGGGGGAGGAAGGAAGGTGGGTCAGTGCCTTTGGCTGGGGTTTGCCTGCTCCATCCTTTGGGTCAAATCCTGCAGGCTTTGGAAAGGAGATTTCTGTACTGAAGTTTAGGACATCAGTGAGAATCTGCAGCAGATCAGCCACACTGTGGTTGTAGGGTGCTGGAAGGAGCTCTTCACCATCAGTGAACAGGGGAGAAAAATGCCTTCCCCCCTCCCAGCAGCAGGGAGAGCTTGGAAAAGGGAAAAAAAATCTTGATTTACATCAGCATTTATCGATGTTTCTAGGAGGAAGAGTGCAGTAAATACCCTGTTGGGATGAAGCAGGAGCCCAGCAAAGTTTTTCCTCCTTAACTTCAGTGCTGCAGATATCCATAAATCCCATGGCCTCGGTCCCTGCCTGCACAGAGCTGCAGTTGGGCTCTTTGGGAGCAGGCAGTTAAAATCTGTGGCTGATGCAGGCAGGGATTGGAGGAAGCCCAAGCAGCAGATAGGGATTCTGGTAACTCAAGTGAATTGCAATGACCTGTTGGCTCCCCTGTTATTCATCACCCGCTGGATTAAGCCACTCCATTAATTGAGCCGTGCCAAGTTCTTGGCAAAGTCATCCCTGAAAAATAAGCAAAAAAACTGCTGAGGTTTTAAGAGCAGCAGCATTTAGTTGCTCTGTGAGGGCTGGGGTCTGTACTGGAAACTCCTGGTGCTCTCTCAAGGTTTTTTAGGAATTTTGCCACTATTGACTTACAAACAAAAAAAAATAAAGCGAGGTTTAAAATCACTGGGAGCAGAGGAAGGAAGGAAGTGAGCACAGGTTATTGTTGTTGTCAACTTGAGGCTGTTTTAAACACATGGAATTAAAAAAAATCCTGCTTTTTTTGAAACACGCTTGGGAGGAGCTCTGTGGAGTGTATGGAATTCTGTGGGATATATGGGGGATGCTCTGTCTGGCCATGGGAATAAAGGAATAGCTGACAGAAACAGGGCAGGGGGGACAAATGGTGTCTGGCAGAGGCACAGCCTAAGACAGATGACCTAAATGTGCACTGAGCAGATTCAGAACGTCCGTGGATAGAAGTTTTGTGATGGAAATGTGGATTTCTCTCGGGGATTCTTTCACAGGCAGGATATGGGTGGCAGGCCACTCCAGCTCCCAGGGTTTGCTGGGAGCACTGAGCACCTTTTTGGGCTTGTACCTGAGGAAAATAGATAAGTGGCTGGAAAAAAAAAAAAAAAAACAGCGAGATTTGGAATTATAGATGTCCTTCTGGATCAAAAGGGGTTAAGGATGTGGTGGTGGCATCTCTATTTTGGTGACCTGGGATGGGCAGGAGAGCTGACAGGGATAAATGTCAGAGCAAACCCTCTGCCCTCAGACAGGCTGATAATGGCAGGCACTGATGACATCTCCTGAAGCCTTGGGGTTTTTTTTTGTGAATTGAAGCTGGGATAAGGGTTTGTGCAACTGATTTAACCTTCATTGTTCCCTTTGGCAGCTCTTCCACTATCTCCTTTGTGTCACCTGGGAGAGGGTGGGATGTCACCTGAGGACTGGCACAGGAGTTGTCCCATGCAGTTTTGGTTGTAGCACTTCAAGCCCTTTTTAAAAGTGGTTTCAGTCTGCAGATGTGTCTGGGATTCACCCCAGGGGCTCTTTTCACCATCAAATAGACTTTGCTGTGGTATCTTCCAAGGATTTCAGCTCCACTCCTTGCAAGATCAATTCTAAATATTAGTGTTATTCTGCCTGTGAAGTCTCCTCTCCTTAATGGACCCCTGAAAGGTTTATGAATAAAACACCAGCAGAGTGCAGTGTCATTGATTTGCCCAGGTTTGTGTTTGAGGTTTTGCAGTGCTTATAAACACTCCAGGCCCTTGTGAGACTGGCTGGGGAAATTTTTTGCCTTGCAACTGGAATGAACTCTTAGAAACAGCTTAAGGCTATGGGAGAGAAATGCAGAGTCCTTGTCCCAGCCCATTCCTGTTGTAAACACAAGGCAGGAGGAGGCTGCAGGGCTTCTCTTGTAGGTGGCTTGCTCCTTGTGCTTTGGATTTTGCTGGAATGCTGCATCCAGATCTGGGAACCTCATAGGAAGGACATGGAGCTGCTGGAGCAAATCCAGAGGAGGCCACGGAGATGCTCCAAGTGCTGGAGCCAGGCTGGGAGAGCTGGGGGTGCTCACCTGGAGAGGAGAAGCTCCAGGGAGAGCTCAGAGCCCCTTGCAGGGCCTGAAGGGGCTCCAGGAGAGCTGGAGAGGGACTGGGGACAAGGGATGGAGGGACAGGAGCCAGGGAATGGCTCCCACTGCCAGAGGGCAGGGATGGAGGGGAGATTGGGAAGGAATTCTTTTCCATGTGGGGCTGGCACAGGTTTCCCAGAGAAGCTGTGGCTGCCCCTGGATCCCTGGAAGTGTCCCAGGCCCAGTTGGACAGGGCTTGGAGCAGCCTGGGATAGTGGAAGGTGTTCCTGCCCATGGCAGGGGGTGGAATGAGATGGATTTTAAGTTCCATTCCAGTCCAAACCATTCTGGGATTCTCTGATTGTAGGCACACTTCCCAGAATTAGGTGTCTGAGCATCACTGCTTGGTGCCAGGCCTGAGCTCGGGGTGTGCCTCCAATCTGTGCCCACAGTGTCACCTGGGCACCTTCACCTGGGACATCCACAGCTGCTCATCTGTCCCTCAGTTGCCTCCTGAGATGGGAAGGATTTTTCCCTTCAAAATCAGTGCTGGTCACTCCTCAGTGTTGCTTTCCAAGTGCGTGGCAGCCATGAGAGGACTCCAAGTGCCATTAAATCCTTGGGGATCTGTTTGTGTCCCCTCTGGGGCTGGTGCTGAGAGCTTGTCCCAAATGTTACAAATGGGGGTGGTGTTTGGGGCAGGCACTGACCCCGCTCCAGATTTCCCTGGAAAATTTCTTCCCAAGCTTTTAAACAGCAAAACCTGCCCAGCTGGCAGTGGGATGGTGAGCACAGAGGGGATCTGGCACCTGCTGAGCACCAAAGTTGCCCTGCTCCAGATCCAGGCAGGACTTTGGGATTTTCTGGGTTGGAATTGGTACCTCTCTGGATGCTTCCACTTCAAGGGCATCCTCAAGGAGCCCAGCAGAGCTGCTCCCATTCCAATTTCAAATTTCCATACTGCCACTTGATGAATCCCCTCACGTGTGGCCTGTGCTGATCCTCACCCTCCAAACAGCACATTTTTGGTGACAGTAAATGACAACATGCCAGTGCTGTGATCACACCCCCCCCAGCCATGCACACTGACCTCTGAGGGGCTGGCTCATTCCTTTACATCCAGCTTTGGACTCCAGGAAGCTCCTACATGGGCTCAGCTTGATGGTGGCTCAAATAAAGTCCCCTTTGTGAGCCTGAGTGGAATATTCAGCTGAGCTGCCAATGACCAGAGGAATTCAGGGTGGGGGGAGGTAAAAGCCACATAGAGGCAGCTCTGAGCTGCAGTCACAGCAATTAATGTCTGTACTCAGAGTGGTGATGATTCTTTAGGGGCAAAAACAATTAGGATTTTATTTTAATTTATTTGTTTATTTTAATTCTGTCGCTGTGAGCCATCTGATTTGGCTGGAAAGAGCCTGGCCGAGCTCACAGCTCCCAGTGGGAGGGGAAGGAGCTTGGGGTGGGAGGTGGTGTTGGTGCTCCTGCCGATCCCAGAGCCTGGGTTTGTCACACCACAGACAGGAAATTGTTGGGGTTGCTGCTCCCACCCAGCCCAAATCAGTAGTTTCCTCTTCCAGCTCCCTCAGGTTTCGATTTGACATAAGGCACGTGGGGAAGCTGGTGTGGGGAGCTGAAAAATCATAGAAATCATCACATTCACACACTTCCCCTTTTTTTTAATCCTTTTTTATTTTCCTTTCCCTTTTTCTTCCATCTTCCTCTCCATCAGGGCTTGTGTTTCACCCAGGCATCTGTTGAGTCTGTCTAAACCATACAAAAATTCAAAGAAATTGTACTCAGGATAGAATCCCTGGAAATGTTCAAGGCCATGTTGGACTTGGAGCACTCTGGTCCACTGGAAGGTGTCTCTTGGGGTGGAATTAAATGGTTTTTAAGGTCCCTTCCAACCACTCTGTGATTCCATGATTCAGCAAACCAAGCACCTGGATTTTAACCCTTGGTCTTTGATGTGATTAAAAAAAAAAAAAAAAAAAAAAAGGATTGTGGATAACTGCCTGAAATTGTGGATGTGGGGAGTGTTTACTGGGTTGGGAAAGATGAGGGATTATTTGCTCTGCAAACTTCAGTTGTTTCAACATCACCAGCAGCACCAACACCGCCGGCTCTTGGTTTGGGTGTTGGGGGAGTTTTTTTAGTGGTGGTTTTTCTGACAGATGAGGGGAAGGAAGGAGATTTACAGCCCTTGTGGAGCTCACTGACTTCAGCCCAGCATCCAGCCCTGGGTGTGCTTGAGGGGGAAAAGTCTCGTGGTGTGAAAACATCTTGGGGAAGCTGCATTTCTTCTTTCTCGTTGTGAAATGTGAATTATCTGGTTGCTTAGAAAGGGGCAAAGAAACAAAACTGAGCAAAATTCAGCTGGCAGGATTCAGTTCTGAATGTTCCAGTGGCTTTCAGAGGCTTATGGTGTGTAATTTGGAAAAATGCTGAGACCCCCAAATTCCTGTTGGATGGAATTTTAGCAGAGTTGCTGTAATTTAGTTTTCTTGCCCAGGTTTGCTTTTGACACATTGCTCTCATCCAGGCTGAAGCCTTCTACCAGGTAGAACTGTTAGGACAGACCATGAGAAGTGCTCAGAAAACCAGAGGAAAGCTTTATTTATTTATTATTTCTGGAGAAGTGATCTTGGTTTTTCTTCCATTCACCCATTTTCCAGCGAGGATGCAGCTCTCACTCTGTGGCCATCCAGATGTGAACCTCAGCTGGGAGCTGTGTGCATGGCATGGCCCTGTGCCAGCATTGATCCCACTCTTCCAGACCAGCTGGGATCTTGGGACACCTCCACTTTTTGATAAAATGTGGCTGAATTTGGCCAGCAGGTTGAGAACAGCTCTGGGAGGGGATGCACATAAAAAATCAGCCACACCAGCAGCTGCAGAAACCTTCCCCTTTACAACCTCAGCTGATTTTTAGCTTGCACAACATCCTGACAGCACCCAAAAAATCCATCTTCCAATGGATTTTAAATCTCTTCCCAGCCCATTACACCTGCTTGGCTGGTGGTTGTTTTCTTTCTTTTCCCCTGCTCCCTGCAGGCACATGTACTTTGGGAAGGGTTAATTGCTGAAACTGCAGTTCAGTTAGAAAGTCAAATTTTATGAAATTGCCTGGAAGAAGCTCTGTCCCTGTCTTGCTCAGCTTCCCATCCTGGCTGATGCTCCACAGAGCTTTGTCCAGCTCCAGAGCTTCTGCAGCAGGAATTGTCCCCATCCCTCATGTCCTGCCCCAGGCTGTAGTGCCAGGACTTGGGCTTGTGATGGGTGAGGCAGATGCAGGCTCAAGGCTGGGGGTGTTAAAGTCATTTAAAAGTGTTTGGTGTTCATTAATGAGCTTTGGGGAGCAGGCAGGACCAAAAAGAAATCATGGAATGGTTTGGGTGGGAAGGGACCATCTCATTCCACCCCTGCCATGGGCATGGACACTTTCCACTATCCCAGGTTGCTCCAAACCTTGTCCAGCCTGGCCTTGGACACTTCCAGGGATCCAGAGGCAGCCACAGCTTCTCTGGGCACCCTGTGCCAGTGCCCTGTTCTTCCAGCCATGATCCCACATGGATCTGTAAGAGAAGGACCAACACTTAGAGTTATGGAATGGGGTGAGGCTGCCTGAGGTATCCTCAGGGCTCCAGAGGTCACTTTCCAGGGATCTAAGCTTTAACCATCACTAAAGCACTTGGGGAATTGCCTGGTGAGAGGTTGGGAATTCAAGGTTGGGAATTCAGGTTGCCCATCATTCTCTTTTCCCTGCCTGATGCATTATCCCTCCCAGTACACATCCTCTGGCTCCCTTGCTGGGTGTGATGCCTTTTTGGCAGCAGCAGCTCCTCTGGCTTGCACATTTCTTGGGGATGAGTCAGGACTGCAGGCTGCTGTCACCCTGGGACACTTGTCCTTTTTGGAGAGGGAAGGGAGCATGATCCCCAGCTGGAAGGTGAGGGAGGCTGGGCTGCTCCTCAGGACAGCTCCAGGCTGGAGAAGTGTCCTTCCTTTCCTTCCTTTCCTTCCCTTCCTTCCTATGATTCCATGGAGGCAGGAGCAGCCAGTGAAAGCCTCCTCTGGAGGGCAGTTGGCAAAATCAGGTTGTGAAGATCCTGTTTAAAAAAAAAAAAAATCCAATTAAAAAAAAATACTAATCCACCCTTGCTTTCCTTTGTTCCGTGCCATAGAAAAATGAGCAATCCACATTTCTCTGGGTTGCTGGTGCAAGGATTTAAAGGAATTCTGCGCAGGACAGGCAAAGACCATCCTGAGCCCATCAGTGCTGGGGATGTTGGGGAGCTGAGGTGACCTCTGGAGAGTTCCCAATATTCCAGCTGGGTTCAGCATCATTGGAAAATTTCTCTCCCTGCTCAGGGGTTTAGACAGGATTGGGTATGGCTGTGCAAGCATTTAATTGGAGCATAAAGCTTCCAAAAAGCTAAAAATTACAGGGAAAATTTTGCAGGAGAATGTGATGCCACATCCATGGAAGTGTTCAAGGCCAGGCTGGATGGGCCTTGGAGCAACCAGGGATAATGGGAGGTGTCCCTGCCCATGGCAGGGGAGTGGAGCGAGATACAATCCAAGTTAATAAACTTTCAAGTAAGCTAATTGAGCAATCCTGTTAACACTGGAAAGAGCTTCCTTCCTTGAGTTTACTTTAGAAAAAGAGTGGCTTTCAGGCTTGTTAGGATTTGCTCTTCTCCCTGCATCCCATGGGCCGAGCATCTTGAGCCCTGCACTGCCAGGAGCAGCGTTTTGGGACACTTGGGGTTGATGTATCAGCTCTTCAGGCCTCCAGTTACCACCCCTGCCTCGTCAAGACACGGACTTTCCATTGCAAAGCTCACTTAGAATCCCAATAAAAGCCAAGAAAAGAATCCCACTCCTTTTTCCAGCAGCGCCGTAGCGCGTTCCCTCGTTAGCAGCAGACGCTCCGTAATTTCCCTGAGCAAGGACAGACACATGGAACATCCACATGCAGCATTGCATCCCAATGTGCTCAGTCTCCTCCACTGGGCTTTTTTTTTTTTTTTTCCCCCTCCCTCCTCCTTTTTTCCTCGCTCTTGAATCACTCTGTGCCCCTACACGGGGGCTTTGACGTCAGGACTTTGCCGTGAGCGTGTGGCCTGGCACGCCGGGATAAGAGGGAGGTCTCCTGAGCTGGGTCCTGCTCAAGGAATCACAGAGTTGGGAACAAGGCTCCTTTTGTCCGTGTTTGTTTGGTGGTTGGTTTTTACTTTATTAAGTCAAACTGTTTTTCATGCAAGAAATATTCTTGTCAGACTGAAATTCCAGCACAGGTCCACCCTTTTTTGGGCACCTCCGTGAGTGGGTGTGGATCTTCTCCTGAACATTTGTTTTCCTGAAAATGAAATAGCATGAAATTTTTGCAGGGGCAGACAGTGACAGGACAAGGGAGAATGGTTTTGAAGAGAGGAGATTTTTAGTCCCAGCTCATTCCTGTTGTAATCACAAGGCAGGAGGAGGCTGCAGTTGTCTTGTTGCTTGTATTTGGGACTTTGCTGCATCCAGATTTGAGATCCTTGTAGGAAGGACATGGAGCAAATCCAGAGGAGATGTTCCAAGGGCTGCAGCCAGCCTGAGAGAGCTGGGGGTGCTCACCTGGAGGGGAGAAGGCTCCAGGGAGAGCTCAGAGCCCCTTGCAGGGCCTGAAGGGGCTCCAGGAGAGCTGGAGAGGAACTGGGGACAAGGGATGGAGGGACAGGACCCAGGGAATGGCTCCCAGTGCCAGAGGGCAGGGATGGATGGGAGATTGGGAAGAAATTAAGGAATTCTTCCCTGTGAGGGTGGGCAGGCCCTGGCACAGGGTGCCCAGAGAAGCTGTGGATCCCTGGCAGTGCCCAAGGCCAGGTTGGACAGGGCTTGGAGCACCTGGGACAGTGGGAGGTGTCCCTGCCCATGTGGGGCTGGATGAGCTTCAATGTCCCTTCCCACCCAAACCATTGTGGGATTCCATGAAAACAGTGGTGAGAGTTGCCCATGGTGGCAGATCCAGGGGAATTTCAGGTACCATTCCGTGTTATCCCTGGATGAAATCCCTCCCACAGGTGGTGGCTGCTGTACAGGCTGTTTTCCACTGCATGTGTCAAATACATGTGGGAGATGTGATTAAAACCCCTCTCAAGTCCCATTAGCTCTGGGAGCATCAGCTTGTCCTGGCTGCAGCTTTATCACATCAATCTGATGATAATTTCATGGGCTGTTTATCTCCCCGTTTCAAAGTATAATTTTTCAAGTGTTGTGACCAGAAGCTGGAGGGATTTTTGTTCCATTTTGAACTTTGCTCTGCAATTAAATCCCCGTTGGGGGATGGAGGGGACTCTACTCCAGTGCACTCCAGAAAGACTCGTGTTTTCCTGAAATTACAGCTTTTGCCCCAGGACAGTGACTGTGTCACCCAGCAAACACACCAGCATTTCTGCTGGACTCGTGATAAATGAAAATAGCTCTGTTTTTAAATTTTTTTTTGCTCCATAATTATCCTGGAAGGAGTGGCTTTGGCATGTTTAAAGGAATCTGGGTTTCCAGAGGTCAGTGGGAGCAGTGAGGAGGTTGGAGGGAGGGAGCACTGGGTTCAGCTACACAGATGTATGAGTGTTACACTTTATATATATATATATATATATATATATATATAAAATAACCAATATGAATATATATATATGTATATTTAAGAAAAATCTTCAGCATCTGTGGACCTTCAGTAACTCTCTTGGCTATTGGGGTGTCAGGACCAGGATTTTCCTTTCCTTTCCTTTCCTTTCCTTTCCTTTCCTTTCCTTTCCTTTCCTTTCCTTTCCTTCCTTTCCTTTCCTTTCCTTTCCTTTCCTTTCCTTTCCTTTCCTTTCCTTTCCTTTCCTTTCCTTTCCTTTCCTTTCCTTTCCTTTCCTTTCCTTTCCTTTCCTTTCCTTTCCTTTCCTTTCCTTTCCTTTCCTTTCCTTTCCTTTCCTTTCCTTTCCTTTCCTTCCTTTCCTTTCCTTTCCTTTCCTTTCCTTTCCTTTCCTTTCCTTTCCTTTCCTTTCCTTTCCTTTCCTTTCCTTTCCTTTCCTTTCCTTTCCTTTCCTTTCCTTTCCTTTCCTTTCCTTTCCTTTCCTTTCCTTTCCTTTCCTTTCCTTTCCTTTCCTTTCCTTTCCTTTCCTTTCCTTTCCTTTCCTTTCCTTTCCTTTCCTTTCCTTTCCTTTCCTCATGCCAAAAGGCACCAAATTATTCTTTTTTTTTTTAGTATTTCTGGATGTTTTAGGAATATTTGCCCTCTTCCCTGGTTTTGCTTGTCCTCTGAGGCTGTGCCTTCCCCTCTCCTGGACACACAGAAAACAAAAACCCACCAGAGCAACCACACAAGGTTCTGTGCAATTAATTTTGATGGTTGGTTGTGATGGTTTTTTTTTTTCTTTTTTTCACTTTCAGCCTTAAATTTCTCTCCTTTCCAAGTTTTTTAATACTTCCACCTTGTTTTCCATGCTCAGTGAGCATGGATTGCATCCCGAGGGAGCAGGAGAAGGGTATCCCCCATCCCTGAGCTCACCCAGGGCATTCCCAGCTATTTATTGCTGGAAGTCTTTTTTCCTCTCAAGGACTTTTTCTCCTCCTCCAGCTTCCCAAGAGGGGTGTGGATACAGCCAACACCCAGCCCGGGGTTTGGAGAGCCCCTTGGAGCTGTGAGGGCTGGATTAAGGTGTTATCAGCAGGAATTTGTGTTTAAAAGTGCTTTAATCAGCTGCCTGCACTCAGTGTTTTTTTGTCCACATCTGTATTTTTTCAATTCAGTGTGAAGTGTGTATTAATTTTTAAATCCAGAAATCAACAAACAAAAAAAAAAAGAAAGTGACCACTTTCATTTTAATTTTCTTATAAAAATCCTTGAGGAGTTTCAGCCCATCTGCACCAAACTCAGTGAAAAGGTGGAAGACTTGGGGGTTGGTTTTGTGTAGATTATCAAATACAAAAATGACATTTTGCAAGAGGAAATACTTGGCTTGTGAGTTGGTTTCAGTCCTTGCACTGTATCTTGGAGATATATATATGTGTGTGTGTGTATCTGTGTGTGTGTGTGGCATTTATATATGTATATATGTGGATATATTTTATATGCATTTATTTAGTGTGCTTATCTATAATTATATATGTATTTAATTCAGTTTTGTCTCTATTTTATATATGCATATATATATATATGGGGTAGAAGTTTATGTGTATGTTTATATGCATAATATATCTTATATCTTTTATATATAAATATATGTTTAAGCATATCTATTTGGTTTTTTAATTATTTTTATATAGATAAATTAGAGATAATGGAAAGGCATTTTGCCACCTCAGCTTCCCAAGTGTGCCTAGACCAGAGCAGGGATAATCTGATTAAACCCACCCCTGGGAAAGAGCCAGGGAAAGCTGTGGAGCTCATTCTGCTCCTGTGGAAAACCCCCTCAGTGGGATGGATGGGCTTTGGCTCTGGCATTTTTTGCTCCAGAGGGGGATGGTCCTCTTGGAGTGTTCCTGTGGGAATGCTGAAGGCTTGAATCCATTGCTCTAAAAGCCATCATTTTTAATTAAGGAATGAGCTGCAGCCTCTGCCCTGGCTGCTTCTGCTGCTTCTCTGAAGGTGGAGAGAATTCCAGGGAAACCAAAAATCTGTGATCCAACCCAAGCAGCTTGCAGAATTCCTCATGAGGCTTATGCAGGAGCTTTTTAAATTTTTTTATTAACCTCCAATGTTAAGGTGATGGAGGCATTTGCAGGGTCTTGGCTGCCCTATGGATTTAATCCTTGATGTGGGTGTGAAAGGGAATCTGTTGATTCCCAGGAAAGCCTCTCCCAGAGGTGGGAGCTACCCCTGCCTTCCAAATACCCATCCAGTGGGATTTAACCATGCACTGGGAAGGGGGGGGAAAAAGAGATTTATTAGGTCATATCAGGGCTCTGTTGTCCTGAGCAGTGCATGGAAGGAGAGCCCATCTGCAACAGGGGATATCCCAAAATAACAAGGAAAATACAGTGTTTACACAGTGCTGGAGACTTGTATCCTACTGCCTGAGAGTCCTAAGCTGGCCCAGAGGAGCTGCCAAGTGACGGCAGAGCTTCTGCAGGAAGGAGCTTCAGTGGCTGCTGCAGCAGGAAAGGGACTGAAAAAAACCATGGATTGGCAGAGGGAGAGTGTTTGGGAGCAGCCAAGTCCTGGGATAAATGGGATTGTTGGGTTATGCCCTTTTCTGACCCAGACGTGGGGCAGCTGAGAGGTGTTTTAAAACTTTTATTCCGTTTTCAGTCTCATGTGAAGGGTGAGACAATACAGCTGTTCTAATTCACACCATCACAATCAAAAGACAACTATTTCCTAATTACAATGCACTATAAGCCTTTCTTGGCCTATCAGCCTTTGCCACACCATGCTGCAAGTGCCTTTAAAGCCAATAATCTAAAATTACCCCTCATGAGTCTTACTACAATACATCTTTCATAATTCTAGTTCTCCAAAATACCTAATCTTATTTACAAAACCATTCCTTCTAGTTCCATTTCTCAGCCGTGTCTATCCTATTCCACAACATTTCTAAATCAACATTTCTTATCTCAAAGTTTACATACTATGTGAGCCTTCTACCAAACTTTAAAAATTTTCTATAAATTAATTTCCCACATGGGATAAATGGGCCACCAGGCAGGGCTGCCTCGATTTCCTTTGCCCTTCACCCAGATTTGGCCTTGCTGCTGGAATTCTGATTGTGTTTGTGGGCGACAGCGAGCCCAGAATTAAAGCACACCCTGTGTGCATCTCAATTCAGACTTATTGCTGCTGGGATTCTAGGTTTTAGGGAATTTAGTGGCTGTGGGAATTAAAATCTGCAGTTGTAATTCACACTGGACAAGCTGGCGCGATGTGACTGCGGCCAGCGCCGGCGTGGATTGAAAGCTGAGGATGTTTCAGGTTTAAAAGACTTTATAGAGCAGCCCTTCACTCCTTTTCTCGCTGTTCAGCCCTCACAGAGGTCTCTGCAGCCATTTGTGTGATTTAAGATGCCTCTCACATTCCCAGGACTGTCTGAATGGCTTTCCGAGGGGAACAGCTCCGTGGGTTTTGCTGTGCAAAACATCCTGAACGTCCCTCCTCGCTGCCTCTTGGCACAGTTCTGGGAGGCAAAGGCAACACCAGGCTCTGCCTGGGGGGAAAAAAAAAAATCACAGCTGGGTTTGAGGTTCAAAAAAAAATCACAGGCTCCAGAGGTTTGGGTTCAGGCTGCAGGGGAAGGTGGGGGAAGCAGGGAGCAGGGTTTATTTTGGAGGCCGGGAAGGAAGTGCCGTGCTTCCCTTTCCCGAGGGTGTTGCTGCTGGGCTTGGGCTCCTGGAGCTCCCTGAGCTCCAGCTGATGCTGACAGCTCCAGCTTCCACATCCCTGCTGCCTTCACCTGGGGGGTTCCTTGTCTGGAAGGGTGGCGGTGATTTCTTGTCACCCTTACACGTGTGCAGCTCGTTTAATGGAATCCTGGAAGGGTTTGGCTTGGAAGGGAGCTCAAAGCCCATCCAGTTCCACCCCTCAAGGGCAGGGACTCCTTCCACTATCCCAGGTGACTCCCAGCCCTGTCCAACCTGGCCTTGGACACTGCCAGGGATCCAGGGGCAGCCACAGCTTCTCTGGGCACCCTGTGCCAGGGCCTGCCCACCCTCACAGGGAAGAATTCCTTCCTAATCTCCCATCCATCCCTGCCCTCTGGCAGTGGGAAGCCATTCCCTGTGTCCTGTCACTCCATCCCCTGTAAATAGTCTCTCTCCATCTTTCTTGTAGCTTCCTCAGGCACTGGAAGGCCACAGTTAGATCAACTCAAAGCTGCTTTTCCTCAGGCTGAGCAATCCCAGCTGTCCCAGCTTTTCCTCACAGCAGAGCTGCTCCATCCCTCTGATCATCTTGGTGACCTTCCTCTGGTGACCTTCCTCCAGCAGCTCCAGCTCCATCACATTCAGCAGCTCAGAGGAGCTGCTGGATCTACCAACATCTCTGAGATCTGCAACCAGTAGTAAACTTCTAAATTCCAGGTCTGGGATCTCTAAGGGGAATTTGCAGTACTGAGAGACTTACCTGAGCTCTGATGAATGAATGGCCAGCTGATAAATTGATAATAGTTGATAAATATGAATAAGTTGATGGATATGATAGGTAGATAAATATGAAGAGGCCAGTGACTGATGGTAGTAGATGGGAAGAGCCTGAGCTGAAATATTCAGCCTTGCTGTGAAGCTGTAACCCCAACAAATCAGTAACTGGTGAATTGGGACTCTGGTGAAGGTTTGTGAACCTTTGATCAGATTTAACCAGGCTGCTGGCATTCCCTGGCCTGCAGGGATTGCTCCAAGCAGTCCTGGATCCCTTGCAAAGCACCCAAGGCTCTTGTCAGTGTGTAAAACTCAACTCCACAAAGCAGCTGCTAAACATTTGCCAGCCTCTTTTATATATAACTACCCCGTGGGACAGGCACAGACCTTCCCCTTCCTGCTAGAACCAACATCTCACTGTTAATTGAAAGTGTTAATTACTCTCAGGCCCAGAGAGTTGTTTTTGTGCCGTGGCCTGAATGGTTAATCAGCAGTGTAAACCCAAATCCCCTTCTGTTAGGCATAAATGTTACTGATTCCAAATGCCTTTGGTTTTTTCCTCCCCCTGATTTTTGGTGCCAACTCGTTCAGCTTTCAGTAGGGCAGAAGTTGGACTTCATTACCAGAGTCCATTGTAATGATTTCTTGGATTTTTTTCTGTGTAGACAAGGCTTGTGCAAGTTTGCATGCTTTTCTATATTTGGTTTTGTTTAATTTGATTGTACAAAGCTGTTGAAAAGTCCAGCTGAATGTTTCCACTTTCTGCAGAGCTGATTGTGCCATTAAACCAGGAGTTCAGAGGAAAAATCCAGCTCCTGCTGGGTTTTCTCAGTAACCCCGAGCTCCAGATCCTGGTTTGAGATAGGGACAGACAAAAGTTCATTTGTCACATTGTTCTCATCTCAGCTTAATTCAGATGTGGCTCGTGGGGATAATCTTCACTATCTCAGGATCACGGAATATCCTGAGCTGGGAGGAACCACGAGGTCATCCAGGCCAACTCCTGTACAGGACATCAAGAATCCCAGCGTGATGTTGGTGCTGGATTGTGTTCCTTCAGTCCCTTTGGCATTGTGTCTGCTGGGACTTTTCCTAATCCTGGAAATTCTCCAATCCTCTGGAATTGCTCCTGCCTTTCTGGCTGGTGCCCTGTGGTGCTGAAGGATGGAGACAGGAGCTGTTGGAATAAATGTCAGCTGGTGGTTTTAATTGGGGTTAAGCTGGTGTTTCATGATGGAAATCCAGCATCACAGGGGGATCTGGAGCTGAAAACTGAATTATTCTATTACTAAATCAATTATTACATTGCATATCATTCCATTCTCTTTTCCCTGTGTGGTGGAAGGACATGGCACTGTTACTGGTTGTCAGAGTGGAAAGTGCTCTGCAGGAATGGCAGGGCCAGGTGTTAGTGAAAAATATTCCAGGTGTTAGGGAAAATATTGCACAGGGTTTGTCTTTTGGAGTTATCACCATACTTTGGTTCCCCAAATGCTTCCCAATCTGAAGGTGACCTCCAAAAACCCTGTGGTTACATCCCTGCTGGAAGGAGATGTGGCTGTTGAGTTTTCTTGGTCATTTGGGAGGCAACTTTTTGTTTCAGTTGGGAATTTTCAGGGTTTTTTTTTGTGGAAACTGAAAGTTCTGTTGAATTCCCCTTGCAAAACTCCTCCTGGTTCTGTTTTCCATGTGTGCCGAGGTGGTTGGGCTCACCTTTGGATAGCACAGGATGGTGGGGAAAACCCCAAGAATTGATAGTTAACCCCAAAAACTGTGCAAAATCCCTGCTGGGGGAGGTGTTGGGTCACTCATGACCCCTTGGCTCCGTGTTCCAGGCGGGATCACTGCCGGGCTGGT
Source organism: Vidua chalybeata (assembly GCF_026979565.1). NCBI lineage: Eukaryota > Metazoa > Chordata > Aves > Passeriformes > Viduidae > Vidua > Vidua chalybeata. The sequence goes on along the minus strand of NC_071535.1, from coordinate 2,736,872 downwards.
GATCCACGGGACACGTTGAGTCTCATCTTTATTCCCTTGAATTCTTCCCTGTTTTTACATCCCATCAAAACAGTGTTGAATACAAGCAGTTACTTGTATCCAGAAAGGGCTGCTGGAGTTTTTTGGATGGATAGCTCCTTCCCAGCTAAGCACATTTTAAACCTTCTTTTGTCCTCCGAAGGCTCGTTCTGGTGCCGCTTTTAACCGGGGGGAAAATGGGTTCTTTGTTGCAGACGTCAAGAAGGACTGGTCGGATCACGCGCTGTGGTGGGAAAAGAAGAAAACTTGGCTCCTTAAAACTCACTGGACGTTGGATAAATACGGGATCCAGGCGGATGCCAAGCTCCAGTTCACCCCTCAGCACAAGCTGCTGCGCCTGCAGCTGCCCAACATGAAGTACGTCAAGGTCAAAGTCAACTTCTCCGACAGGGTCTTCAAGGCTGTTTCTGACATCTGCAAAACCTTCAGTAAGTGCTGAAAAACCTCCCCCTGGGGAGCTCCCTGGTCGGTTTGGCTCCTGCCTCTCCTCTGCTGCACGTGCTTGTCCTGTAAATTTGATAAATCCTTGGTGTCTTCTGGCTTTGAACACCCAGGAGTCACTTGGACATCAGACACCCCAGATGTCCTTTCTTTTTCCCCTTCCAGATCTACTCTTTTGTGTGTAAATACATCAATAACAGGACCAATTGGGGTGAAAATCAGAGAATTCAGCATTTTTTGTGCTGAATTCTCATCCATAGCAGAGCTGTCCTCAGGTCTGTCACAGGCGAGGCGGTACCAGCCCTGCTTGATATTTAGACTGGTTGTGATTTTCTTTTTCCCCCTGCAAATTTATGTGCTGGATGAAAAGCAAACCCTGAAATGGGAAATCTGCCAGCCCTGTGGGTTGTCTTCTAGTGGAAAATCATATTAGAGATTAAGTGGTGATGCTCCACTGTAAAACTGTCTGGTGGAGGGAAGGAACCGAGTCTTGCTGTCTCCTCTTCACCCTCATTTCCTGGTGGAGGAGAAGCCCATGAGAAAGGAGGAATCATTCCCTAGCAGGTATAATTTTTTACCCATCTTCACGAATTCCTCACCCCAAAACTCAATGTTTCTCCCTGCCCACCAAAAAAAACCCCAATGAGGAGATGGCAACTCCACCCCGAGGAACTCCAGGAAGCACTCCATGTTGGAATTCTCCCCTCCCAAAAGAGCCTGCAACCCATCCTCAGCTGTAGCAAAGCTATTCCTGCTCTCAGAAGGCAGCTGAGGTTACTCTTGGCTGACCCAGTTGTTTGGGGAGGCAGGAAGAGCTCATCCCTACGTGCCGTGTCCGGCGCATCCGTGGTTTGGTTGGTATTTTTAGCTGGTTGCAGATCATTGCTGCTGCTTTCCTGTTTTGTTGGGGTTTTTTAAAAACGTAAATATTGGGCAATTTCTCCTTAAAATAGAAAAGGCTTAGCCAGCGTTATTTCTGAGTGGATTTTGCTCCCCCACCCCTGTGTCCTGCTGGCATTTGGGATGTCGTGCTAGACAGGGAGGTCCCAGCCTTGGACGCTGATGAGTGTCTCCAGCAGTGACTCACGTCAGGAAGTTCTGATATGGTTCATCACGGGACAGGAGATCTGCCACTGATGCTGTCAGAATCTTACGTGGGCCTGAAGCAGCCTTTTCTTCCAACTTCAGAGCTTTTGGTGTATTTATGACCAAGCCAGCAGAATAATCCTGATATTTAAGGGTTTGGCAGAGGGGGAAAGCCTGTGGGACAGCAGAGGTTGGAGCTGTGTGCAGGCAGCAGGGACACATCCATCAAGGGTGGTGCTGACTTCCCTTCTGCAGCATCTGAAGTACTGAAATGAAGTTCCTGGTTTTGGGGGAAGCAGGGCTTTTACTGGAGATTTCACTTTCCTTTGAGTGCCTCTCAGCAGTCTGAGCTGTTTGAGGACAGACACAAACTGCAGTGATTAAGTTGTTTAGCCCTCCCAGTTGTGTTTACTGGGAGCCAGATGTTCAGCAGAGCTACTGGGAAGATGATACATGAGCTTGGCATCAGCTTGAGGGAAGAGGGATTGGGATGTGGGGGTGCAAAAGGGCTGGAGTTGGAGGGGCTGGGATGCTCTTCCCAGAACCACAGAGGTGTAAATACAAATGATGTACAAATGCATTTTATCAAGTGTTTAAATGCCCCTATAGATGTTGAAATACCACTGTTTATAGATGTCATATCTAATGTATTTTAATATTTATATACTTTATATATATATATAATACAAAAGTATGTATTATACATTAATGTAAAAACCCATTTTATTTATTTATTTATTTATTACATATTAGGATTAAAATCTTGGCTCTGAGGGTGGCCCAGAGAAGATGTGGCTGTCCCATCCTTGGAAGTGTCCAAGGCCAGGCTGAACAGACCTTGGAGCACCCTGGAATAGTGGAAAGTGTTGGATCTTTAAGGTTCCTTCCTTCCCCAACTATTCTGTGATTTTGTGATTCTATGATTCTCCTTTTTCCCTCCCCATTTTTGTTTTCCTGCCCCATTTTTCTCCATTGCCTTTCCCTGCCCTCCTCAGCATCCCTGCACAGGGTGGCTGCAGAGAGCTCTCATATCCCATCTTAATCAAGCTAATTGTCTCTGCAAGGAAAACTGAGCAGATAATTCAAGGTGGAAGGGAAAGTGATCCCAGCATAGTCCTTGTCTCTGAAATCCCTTGATTTCTGAGCTCCACGGAACTTAGGACAGAGCTGTGCCTGGGAGTTGCTCGTATTTTGGCTGTACCTGTTTGCTGTTGTTGCCCCTGGATCATTTAATTGCACACCTCAGTAATTGAAGTAATTCCTGATGTTCTCAGGACTCTGGCTGGTTGCATTTATAAAATCCTCGCTACACAAGCAGGAACACCCGTGGATGAATTAATTAGGGCCATCCTTTGCTTCTGTTCCCTTTAAATGGTTACCCAGAGGTGTGACCCTTGCAGAGTGTGGTTGATTATTTTAAAGAGAAGTCTCTGTACTTGTGCAGAGAGAAGTTATTCCAAAGGGCAGTTCCCCAGGGCTCCCAGGAGGTGCCTGTGGGAAGATGCTGGAGCCACTCACACATCCCTCACTTTCCTGGAGGTCATGTGAAGCCGGAAAAAACCCCAATCTCATTCCCAGTGGCTGGACTGCAGCCCCTTGATTCCCACAGCAGCCACTCAGGAGGGTTAAAGGCAGGGATTGACCCCGGCAGGCACGGGGAGAGGAGCAGGCAGTGCATGGGATGGGCAGCCCTCATCCAAAGGGTGGCCTGGAATCCTGCCCGGGAGCAGCTGCTGGCAGGCAGCTCCAGCCTGAAGGGCCAGCTTTGATCTGCAATTAAAGACCAGAGAAAGAGAAAGTAAAACTTCACTTTTTTTTTTTTTTTTTTTTTTTTTTTTTTTTTTTTCTTTTTTTTTTTTTCCCTGAGCAGCAGGGATTTGTGCTTCCCTGCCTGGCTGGCAGTGGGACACGGGGCTGGGGATGGAATGCTCTCATCAACCCACTGGGAGATAATTCCACCCAGAAAACTGCCCATCAAATATCCAACTGCAAATTTGATGGGCTGTGATGCCTTGTGAAAGCTGCCCTAGAGCAGAGGCTGGATGGAGTCACAGAATAAAGCAGGGATTTATTCAAAGGATCTCCTCCATGGATCCACCTTGGGCAGCACCAGAGCCCAGCCAGGGCTGCAGCCAAGAGGAACCAAAATGGTCCCAAAATGCACGAGCGCTCCCGGGGGCTCTCACTGGGATCAGCTCTGCTCCATTTGCACCTTGCAGTTCATTGTCCCATTCCAACTTTAGCCCAGGCACTCCCATCCTGCTTGTTTTTCTCTCTCCAGCCCACGCTGTTTGTGCTCCTGGGCCTGAGCTTTGGATCATTTGTCCTTGGTGCCCAACTGGAGAAGGAATTGTTTTGTCTCCCTGCTCTGTGCAGAGAGCTCACCATCCCATAATATGGAGCCCAGACCCACACGCTAAAACAGCACAGAATGGGAAAAATAGAAAAGCTCAAACCTGAGGTGTCAGCTGCACTCAACATTTTATTGGTGTGAGTGGGAATATCCTCATTGAAAGTGGGATTTGGGGAGGTAGGAGATGCTCACCCATCATCCAGCATAACAAATGGAAAAATCCTCTTTTCCTACGTGAACAGGAAGGAATTCTCAACTGTGAGGGCAGTGAGGCACAGGGTACTCAGAGCAGCTGGGGCTGCCCCTGGATCCCTGGAAGTGTCCAAGGCCAGGCTGGACAGGGCTTGGAGCTCCCTGGGATAGTGGAAGTTATCCCTGCCATGGCAGGGAACTGGATCATCTTTAAGGTCTCTTCCTACCCAAACTGTTCTGGGATTCTGGGATGGCTTCACTTGACTCCAGCCCAGTGGATGCCTTGCAGCTGTTTCCTTCCAGCATTCTGCCTGTATTTTTTTTCCATGCATCCCAGGAGCTCCAAGGGACTCCAGGCAGGCTCTGCTGCTGCTCTGTGGGCACGTGGGACAGGAAAAGCAAACAGCAAGATGAAACAGTGAGAGTTTTTTCCCAGGCCTCGGCGTTTCCTGCCCCAGCAATGCTCCTTCTCCTGGGGACACGACTTATGTTGGAGCTGCAGGGTGAGGGGAGATGCTGTGACAGCAGAAAAGCTCCCATCCTTCTCCTCTTCTCCTGGCTGTGAAGATCTGCTGCCCTCCAGCCTGAAAAGAGGAGCAGGGAAAATTCTGGTTGATGTTCATGGGAGCACAGAGAAAACAACTCAGTGCCAGAGCTGGGAGGAGGAAGCTCTGGGAGGAAACACTCCAAAATTCATGAGCAATCCCTTCCTACCCACCCTGAGGCTGTGTAAGACAGAGAAATTCCCTTCAGGCTCTTTCATTTCCCCAGAGTCTGGTGGAGCCTCACACCCAGCTCCTGCCTCGTAATCCATGTGAATTAATCACCTGTTTTGGAAAACAGTCTGGGGAGCATCCTGTGCCCAGCTGTGGCACTTCCATGCCCACATTCCATCTTGCTCTGGTCTCCAGCTCCCTTTCTTGCACAGGGTGAGGGTGGTCTGATCCTGAGGAGCTTGTGGAGCTGGGGGTGCAGAGAGTCCCAGGAGGGTGATGAGCTGCTTCCCATCGTCCCAAAAATAAGGAGGTTCCCAAGACTGAGCAAATGGTGGGAAGGTGCCAGCCAGCCTTCCCTGCCTCAGCCTCCAGCCACCAAATGCAACCTGAGCCGAGGTGGCAGTGGCATTTGGGAGTGGCAGGATGCCAGCCCAGGGAAGGTGACACCATCCCAGTGCCAAATGTGACCTTACGTTTTTTTTTTTCCCTTTCCAAACGCTCCCCGCTCCAGGACAGAACGTCCTCTGACTCCTGAAGTATTTGCAATATTTCCACGCCCTCTGTTGCCAAAAAGACTTCTATAAAAAGCCACTGTTTGTTGTTCTTTGGGGTTTTTTTTGTTGTTTTTGGGTTTTTTTGCAAAACTGAAACCCTTTGGTGGACGACATGCAGCGTTCCAAGGGCTCTGTGACAGCTACGTGGAGCTGCATCCTGGCCCAGTTGCTTTCCAGGAGGCACAGCTGCCTGGAGTTTGTGGAATCACAGAATATCCTGATTGGAAGGGACCCACAAGGATCATCAAGTCCAACTCCTGGCCCTGCAGAGGACAAGAACCCCACCATCCCTGGCCACTGCCAACCTCCTAAACTTTCTTTTCTTCCTTCACACCCTGCTGGTAAATAAAGGAGTGTTTTCCCTAAAATCATGGACTCCTGGTAGATGCACATGAGCATCTCAGGGGGAATTTGGGGAGCAACACCAGCATTCAGGAGGAATTTCTTCATGGAAAGGTTGGTCAGGCCTTGGAAGGGGCTGCCCAGGGACGTGGTGGTGGATTCCCCATCCCTGGAGGTGTCCAGGGAAGAACTGGACATGGCACTCAGTGCTCTGGGCTGGGTGACAAGGTGGGGATGATTCACAGGTTGGACTCGATGATCCTGGCTGTCTTTTCCAGCCTCAGTGACTCTGGGATCTGGGGATGCAGGCTGTGGATGCTCAGGAGCAGCAGGAGGATGCTCGGGGATGACGTTCATGGGGAGACGGAGGCGGTGAAACCCCAAGGATGGATCTGCCTTTCCCTGCCACGAGCAGAGAGCTTTTGGCAGTGGCACAGCTATTTCTAAATATGTCCAGGGAATGGGTGTGGAAGGAAATCTTCCCATTTCGAGAGCTGGCCAAATTGCAACGTCCTCAGCTTTTTCAACTGCAGGGCCCAAGTGTTCGCTGCCAACGGCGGCGTTTTCCCCTTTTATTGCCTGCCTGTGCTCAGCTGTCAGACCAACCCCAGGAACTGGGGTCAGGGAAGTAACCAGATTTAATTACAGAGTGTCTGAGATGGGAAAAAAAAAAAAAAAAATCCTTTCCACTCTTCCCCCCCTGTCCCCACCCCAGTGGTGTTCTGCGTGTGTAGGAGCATCAGGTTTTATGTCACCGTGTGAGTCAGTGAATTTTTTCATCCTTACTCTGCTGTTGACAGAGACCCTTTAAATAGAATTCCACCCTGAAGACATTAGGACATGCTGGCCAAGCCTTCCTTGGAATTAGTTGGATTGCTCTTTATGGGCCAATGCAGAGGGAAAGGTGTAAGTGGATTGTTTTTCTCTTGTTTGTGGGATTAAATTAATGGAGTTTAATTGGCCTCGAGCTGCAGTTCAGCCACTTCAGGGGCAAGGCTTGTAGTGCTGCCTGTGCTCCAGGAAGCATCCAGATAACAGGAGCCTGGGGATTTCGTCCCACTTATGGAAAAAAACATCCAAGTGTTTGTTGACTCTGCCTCTCCAATAGCTCTTTTTTATGGTCTTGCAGTAATGCTTGGCTCCATCACCACTGCCTGCATCCTCCTCCTCCTCCTTTTCCTTCTCCTTCTGGGTCTCTCTGGGCTGATGGTGCCCAGTTTCAGCTCTGGGAACCACTGGCACAAACATTCACACCCCTCCAAACCCCAGTGACCCCATTTTTTGGGTGGTTTTGCAAATCATTGCTCCCTTGGCAAATCCATAAGTCAACAGGCACTTGGATTTTCCACCCACAGGCACTTGGATTTTCCACCCACAATTTGGGAAGGCTCCAGCAAAACCTCTGCCAGGGTCAGCCCCAGCTGATTCCACACACATAGCACTCCTTGGGCATCTCCAGAGGCTTTGTGGGATGTCCTGAGAGACCTGCAGGGCCCCAGGCAGTGAGTGGAGAGCTTGGCTTTTGCCCAGACAAATATTTAAGTTCCTGGGCATCTGAAGAACCCATAATAAAATGTACTGAATGTACAAACCCAGTAAACTGTGCTGGGAGGGTGAGGACCTGCTCCATCAGATACTGCCCAGTGTCCAACACAGCCACAGCCTTATCTCCAGACACTCCTCAAGTTATGTAAGTTCCTTTTTTAGTTTCTTTTTGGTTGGTTTTTTTTTCCCCCTCTGGTCTGTTTTGCAGAACTTTATCTCGAGAGGATTTATGTTGCAGATAAGTCGGATGCTTCATTCTGTAAACTTACACTGTGAAAAACCATCCACACAATTCACTCATTCCAAGGGAAAAAAAAAAACCACCTTTATTTTTGGTTTTAAGTTTGAAATGGAAGAAAAATGAGGTTTGAGGTCTCATTTTTCTAAGACTCGTCAGAGTGATGCACAAAGGCTGTAATTTTTATGAGTCACTGGTTGGAGGGAGCAGTGATGGAGTGCAGAGAAATCCCACTTCCCAGAGATATCCCACTTCAAAACACATTTCCTGAAGGAGGGTGGCTGGATCAGCATTAAAGAGAGGATTTCCCCTCAGTGCTGCCTGTGCTACAAGGAAATTTATGGAGTTTTTATGTTCAGGAATTAAGGAGGTGAACCAGCCCTCTGGCCTTTAGGGGAGCCAGAAACGGGGAAGGAAATTGGATGCCGGAAGCTTCTTTGCAACATTAATTTTCTTTCTGCATCAAAAATTTCTTTGTGTCTCAGATTATTGTCTGTATTTATAAGAACTCAATACTGAAAGTAGTGTGATTTCCAATCATTTCAGTTTTGGGGGAAGTTGGTCCATACTTGGCCCTCCCAGTCAATGATGTCATGTTCTATATGTGGGTGATGTAAGAAAACCATAAATCTGATTTCTTGTGGGAATGGGAGCCCCTGGAAGTGTCCAAGGCCAGGCTGGACAGGGCTTGGAGCCACCTGGGATGGTGGAAGGTGTCCCTGCCCATGGGACACCTTCATGGGACACATTGGAATGAGATGGGCTTTAAGGTCCCTTCCAACCCAAATCCTTCTGGGATCCCCATCACAACACACTTGGGTGGATAAAGATGCAGCAGCTGCAGGATTTACTCGGTGGATTCAGTGCAAAAGAGCATAAATTTTACACCATGTAAAGAAGATTTTTTTTTTTAAGTCAGTTTGCAGGATGCAGATGGTGCTTTGTGAAGGAAGAGGGTTTAATCCCACTTCTGGAGTTTGTCTTAAATGGGAGATAAATGGGCACAGCTGGGCTGGATGAGAAATGAGGGATTACACTGGAAAAAAAAGGCCAAGGACTTCCCTTCAGCCACAGACAGCAGGCACAGGCAGGGTCTTGCAGGCAAAATGGAAGAGAAGATGCTGCAGGCAGCTTCATCCAAGAGTTGGGAAAATTTCTCTTGGAGATTCAAAACCACCTTTCTGATCATATTTTGATCTCCACAATTCTTCATTCCAGCTCAGACCTTTCTGTCTCCTTCCCATAGAATCCCAGAATGGTTTGAGCTGGAAAGGACCTTAAATCTCAGCCAGTTCCACCCCTGGGCTTCCACCATCCCAGGTTGCTCCAAGCCCTGTCCATCCTGGCTTTGGACACTTCCAGGGATCCAGGGGCAGCCACAGCTTCTCTGGGCACCCTGTGCCAGGGCCTGCCCACCCTCACAGCCAAGAATTCCTTCCCAAGATCCCATCTAAGCCTGCAGTTTGAATCCATTCCCTCGGCTGCCTTGGTGGGTTTGTAAAGTCCTGGAGCCTGTGGATGGAAGCAGTTGGGAGGAATTTGCCGCTGATCCGTGGGATCCCTGCTGGCATCCCGAGGATGTGCTGCCTGCTCCGTGCCCTGCAGCCATGTGCTGCTTCCAAGCAGCTGCCCAAACTTGCCCTGGATCCTTTCTATCCGGCCAGGAGCATCAGGAACAACTGAGGGGCTATAAAAAGTCTCTTTGCTATCAGATGGTCAAGCCCTGGGCTGATTCCAGGATTGCTTCCAGAATCCAAACCTGGCGTGGAGCCTCCTCCCGGCCTCCCTGAGTGCTTCCAGCTGAGAGCTGCTAATGCACCATAAATAAACCTCAGAGCCTCAACCTTGCTCCAAAATACCAGGGGAACTCCTCGATTTAGGCTCTGCTGCCTCTTGTCCCCTGCATGTGGCCCTGGTTGTCCCAGCAGATTCCTGCTCCATGAGCTCAGCTGGCTGGGATAAGTGGGAATGCTCGGAGCTGGCTGCACTCGGGCTCTGGGCAGTTATTGCTAGAAATGGTCAAAAAGTTGGCCAGGGAAAATGGAAGGGTGGGTGGTGGGGGCAGGGATGGGGTTTAGTGGGATGATGCGTGTGGATTGGTAATAAATGAGGGGTAAATTAAAGCTGAAATTAGAGAAAGCTTATATATAAAAAAAGGAATAAAATGGGTAAATAATGTAGGAGTAAATATCTCTACATACAGAAATAAAACTATAAGTTCAAAAAGTTTGCATCTAAAATATAAATACATTACAATTCTATATATATTTTTAGATATTTAAAATCCATATAGACATGTAAATCTATATATTTTTAGCCTGGAAGTGTTCAAGGCCAGATTGGACAAGACTTGGAGCAACCTGGGATGGTGGAAGGTGTCCTTGCCTAATGGCAGGGGGTGGAACAAGGTGGGCTTTAAGGTTCCATCCAACCCAAACCATTCTGGGATTCAATTATATGATTGAAATAAATATATATAAATAAAAGTAAAGCTTAAAATAAATGATGCTTTCTAAAAATACATATATATCAATATATATACACAATATTTTTATATGTATATATATTGTATGTAAGTAACTACAAGAACATAAATAAAACTTAAATTAAAGCTAGATAATGGGATGGGACACCTACAATATAAAAGAGAGTTAAATCCAGAAGTGTGCAGCCTCTGGATTCAGGAATGCCAGGGCTAGTGGGATGCACCCCTAGGAATCACCTGGCTGGGCCATGTTCCCAGTGTGGGATTTCCCAGCTCATTTGCTGATGTGGGTGGGAGTGTGGGGCTGTGTCCTGCTCAGGTCACCTGCTGGGGACCAAATTCCAGTGTTAATTATAATCCTGGGAGTGCTCAGGGAACTCCCACTGCTGCCAGCACGTGGTGAGATCCCAGGCCTGGGACTTCTCCTGGCTGGGAGAATGGCTGACTGCATCCTTCAGTGTTCCTTGGGTGGGAACTTCAGCTCCTGGCTCCTCATCTCTCCTGCAGCAGGGGCTGCTTTCCGTAGGGCATTCCAAAGGAAAGCTCTGCAGCTGAGCATCTTGGGGTGACAGGCACAAAAAACAGAGCAAGAAACAGCACTGGAGCTTCAGCATGGGCAGCCAGCTGCAGAGGAGACTCCAGAACTCCTTCCAGGCTCAGGCAGGTCCAGAATCCCCACAGAATCATCAGAGAATCCCAGGATGGTTTGGGTTGGAAAGGACCTTAAATCCTATCCCATTCCACCCCTGCCATGGCAGGGACACCTTCCACTGTCCCAGGCTGCTCCAAGCCCTGTCCAGCCTGGGCACTTCCAGGGATCCAGGGGTAGCCACAGCTGCTCTGGGAATTCCAGTCCAGCCAGGAATTCCCAATTCCCAATCTTCCATCCATCCCTGCCCTCTGGCAGTGGGAGCCATTCCCTGGGTCCTGTCCCTCCATCCCTTATCCCCAGTCCCTCTCCAGCTCTCCTGGAGCCCCTTCAGGCCCTGCCAGGGGCTCTGAGCTCTCCCTGGAGCTTCTCCTCTCCAGGTGAGCACCCCCAGCTCTCCCATCCCTTATTTTCCCAATCCAAGCTGTATTTCAGAGCTCTCCAAGGCTTTCACCACTGCAGTTGGATGGCTCCATGCCCAGGTGAATCCTTTTCCAGGTCTGCTCCCACACACTGACCAAGCACAGGGACTCCTGGTCCTGCTCCAGGCCCTCGGTGGTTTCCGTGGTACGAAGGACAGCGGGCTCTGCTCTCCCAGGAAACTCCTTCCCACTTGGAATTGAGTGCAGCAGACCCAAAGTACTGCCTTGGTGGGAAATGAAAAGTCCCTTTTTCCTCGCTCCCCATATTCCCATGGCTCAAATCACAAACACAAGGGGATGCTCCTCGTTTTAAATGGGTTTTACATTGTTCAGGTTGGTCCCAGGCAGGAAAATGGGAAGAGGTTTGCTGTGAAAAGGAAACACTTTGGCCAAAATCTCTTTAAAAAGTGGGTAAATTACAGGCTTTAAACTTTCCAGTCTGATGTGTAAATAAATGGCTTAACTCTTGGATTGCTCCTATGGAAGTGAGAGGGTCTGGCCTGTTACCTACATGGCTTAGTAGGGGTTTGTGTGCTGATTTATATTTCTATTTATATATTTATATTTTTCTATATTTATATTTATATTTTTTCTATGATTTCTATTTCTTTATATTATTTCTATATTATTTTGTGTTATTATATTATTATATATTATTTATCATTTTCTATTATTCATGTGGGGGTTATTATTTTTATCATTTATGTTTAATGTATGACTAGGCTTTGTCACAGGCTTTACAGTGCTCACATTTACATCTGAGTGGCTGTGCCTGGGAAATTCCACATTTTATCCAAATGTTACCTTTCCAGCCAGGGACACTTGTTTCCAACAGGCTTGCAGGGAAAATGTCCTCAACTTGATTTTTAACCATTACAGAGCAGGAAATTCATCCAAGGGAGATACTGGGCGTTGCTGGATGTTGTTCCTAATGGAAGGATAGTCTTCTTTTCCCCCTTTTTTCTCCTTTTTTTTCCCATCCTGCCATTATAAAAGTGGTCCATTTTCCCCTCCAGACATCAGGCATCCAGAAGAGCTCTCTCTTTTGAGGAAACCCAGAGATCCATCAAAGAAAAAAAAGAAGAAGTTGGACGATCAGTGTGAAGACGACACCTTCGAGCTGGAGGGGCCGCTGATCACGCCGGGGTCGGGTGAGCTGGGAAAAAGAATGGGAGCAGGGGAAAAACTGGCACAGCAACGTGGGGCTGATGGAATTTCTTAGGGTCTGTGCAAGAAACAGGCCCCAAATCCATGGCACAAGTCCTGGCGGGCTGCAGCACTCGGTCACACGGATGCATGTCTGGAGCTGGAGCTGTCACGCATTTTTGGGAGCAGAGCAACCCCAGGCTTCACAGAACAAACCAGAGCCCAAGCGTGGCCACTTGAGCACTCAGATGGTGTTGCTGAGAGCTTTTCTTACCCTGTTAAGAAAGGAGTTATATGGAAAATCATTCCTAATGTCACATTCCTGGCGTGGTTTAGGCTGTGCCACCGTTCTGCTCTGTATTTACAGCCCAGCGAGGGCAGTGTTTTATTAATTGTTTTAGTGCTGCCTTACATGAATGGTGTAGCTGTGGATTGTGGTGCTAAATAAATCCTTTTATTGCTGGGGGCTGGTTGGCCAGTGTGGATTCCAGATCCAGAGCAGGATTGGGAAGGGAATTTCTGGTGGAGTAACATCCCTGATGAAGTAACATCCCTGATGGAGTTGCCACAGGCAGCAAATTGATGCAGGTGTTTGCAAGCAGAGGGGTTTTTCAGGTTTTTTCCATGGCTGCTGGAAGTCTGGTGTCTGAAGGCAAATGGCAGGAGTTTAAACCATAATTTTGGCCAAGTGGGAGCACTTTATCCCAAATGGATTTGTGGGGAAAGCCACGGTGGTGAGCAGGAGACGTGTCTGGCTGCCAAAGCTCTCGGGTTTAAATCCAGCAATCCAAGGGCAGCAGGGCAGCTTTAATTAAAAAAAACTACCTTGGAATTGTAAAGCTGTATTAATTGATGTTAAATCAGCTGCAGGGAAGGTCATGGAGTGTGGTTAATGCCAGTGGTAGCACAGGGTTTGCAGAAAGGAAGGTTTTGGCTGCACAATGTGATGTGCACCATGGGTCTGGAACAAGGAAAAATAATCCTCCTTCTGCTCTGATCCCACTCTTTCTCCCCTCTTAAAATTAAAAATACTTCTGTGCTTGTCCTCTTCCACTCCTGGCTCAGAGAATTTGGGCAAGGCTCCAGTCAATTTTCATTTCCATTTGGCATTTTCATCTTGAAAGTCCATTCTAAGCCTTTCCAACAGCCAGTGTTCACAGAGAGCATCTCTGTTAGATTAATAGGAAAGACTTGGCCTTCTTTGGGGGAAATGTATGCAAAAGCTGGGGTTTATTTTAATTATTTATGGCTCTTCCAGTGAGTCACTTGGCTGGTTTTGCTCTCCTTGTGAATGAAATCCCTCACAGCAGGTTGAATTCCTGCCTGTTCAGGTGCCATCCGATAAAAGTCGTGGGTTTCATCTGAATAAATCATTTCTAGTGTTGTTCCAACATCACTTTGTGTGCTGAAAGCTTCTGGAAAACTAATTAATAATTCAGGAGGTGCTGATTTCAATGTCTTGGGAGTGTTTTGTCACTGAGTACCCCAAACCTGGCAGTGAAACCATTTAAATCCCAGTGGGCAGAGTTGTCAATACACCCACAGGATGTGTTGCCCAACACTTTCCATTAGAAGACCTGTAGTCACTTGTTTATATAAATTAGCCAAATTTGTAGCTATTTCTGCTGGAACTTTCCATGACACTGCCTGCCTGGGGCAAATTTTTTAAGGGAAGCTTCTGTTGAGATGTTTCAGGTGTTTGGAGAAAGAGATGAGGAGAACAGTGCAGGGGAAGCTTTGCTCTGATGGAGCAGACACTCAGCCAAGGAATGTGGGGGATATTCATGGGGAAAAATTGCCCAAAATTTGGGGCAAAAAGTGGGATTTTCTTTTGTTGTTCCAGTTGGTGCTCAGCCTTGTGTGCTCGAGCCATGTGAAGGCTGAAGCTGCAGTGAGGGTGGATGGGGAGGAGGGAAGAGCTCCTTTGGGAAATGGTTTATGGATGGTCATGGGGGTTTGTGGCTGGTTTTTGCTGGAGTTCTCTGCTCCAGTGCTGTAACAATCCATGGGGAGAGCACCCTCCTGCTGCCACAGAATCACGGGATAGCTCAAGTTGGAAGGGACCCCAAGGATCATGGATTCCCAGCTCCCAAAGTCCCAGTACCTGGTCTAAAAACCTGGAAATCATCCTGGCCTTTTCCTTGCAAACGAAGGTGGATTTTTCCATCCCTTGAGACCATCCCTGCTGCTTTTTTTGCTCATGCCTGGTTTGCTGGATCTGTCTTGGTGACAGGTACCCATGCTGCTTACAGGTCCTCAAATGGTTCATCCAGACTGGGATGCCAGCAAAACCAGCAGGAGCATTAAAAGCATCCTTGTTTGGTGGTTTTCACTTTTATTTCCCACCCTGCCAGGCAGCTTAGAATCAGCTTTGTAATTATTTGGAGTTTCCTAGCCATGATGTTGGCTGTCACTGACATTGATGCTGCTGATTCATACTGTTCTTCCTGCTCCTTGAGTTGCCCATCGTGAAAATGGAGGGTTCAGAAAGATTTTTCCATTGGTTTGGTCTTGGACTTTTCCAGTCTAACTCAGTTTTCTGTCATTCCTTGGCCATGAGGGTGTGGGGATGCTTTGGAGCAAGGAGCTGGAGCGTGGCCCAAGGTGGTGGCTTTGGACAGCAGCAGGAGGTGGCACAGAAGTTTAGTTTGTGGCATCTCAACTCTGTCACTGTCTTCAACACCCTCAGTAGAGCTCTGAGAGGGAGAGCTTGGGTGCCTTGAACTGCAGGCTCGTGATTTAGGAAGGACACAGCCCTTTCCCAAAAATCCAGTGTGGTGTTGGACCTTCTGGTTCTGGTGGGCAGATTTGTGCCCAGGTGATGCCGGGTGAGCTATTTGCCCGATGTGTGCACGCAGGGGAATTCCTGGCATTCGGAGATGGTGCTTGATCCTCCCTGATTCTGAAAATACGGATTTGATATAAAAATTCAGTGTCCCTGTGTGGTGAAGAGGGGCTGTTTCATTGGATGGTTTGAGATGGAGGGGACTTAAAAGGGACTTAAAGCACTTCTCATTTGCACCCTGTGCCATGGGCAGGGACACCTTCCAGAGACCAGGTTGTCCAGGCCCCATCCAAGCTCTCCTGGAACACTTCCAGGGATGAGGCAGCCACAACCTCTCTGTTAAGCTTTCAGCTATTTTTTATGAGATACCGAGCTGGATTTGGTTTTTTTTTTCTCTTAATAATTTTTAAATGTTCGGGTGTTTTTATGTCTGCTTTGAGTCGGTACGAGCTGGGAAGCTTCAAAAGGCCTGGGGGTAACATTTGCTTTGGGATCAGTCTGGCACCACGTCGCACCACTCAGCACATTAATCCTGAATTTGTGTGGCCACCTCAGCAAGCTTTTCCATCCGGGAATGCCACATTTCCATGCCCAGCTGTCCTCGTAACGTGAATAAAATAACGGGAAGTCACTTCAGTTGCTTTGCTGCCACCAGCGCTGCTGCAAACGCTCCATTAGGCTGGTGCAACCTCACCTGTGCTGTTCTGCCCTCTTCCAAAAATGCTCATTTTTGGCTTCTGTCCTTCTCCTGCTCTCCAGGTGACTTTCTCTCGCCTTCTCACTTCCCTCCTTTCTTTCCCTCTCTATAGGCACCGATATTCTTTACATCGGCCCCGTCAAAGGTGAGCTCCACCTCAATAGGACTTTTGCCCTCTGCCTCTGGTCTCTTTGGCTGCACCCTTAGTTTATTTTCCTGCTCCTCTAAAACTTTTGACTTCCAAAATCTTTAAGCAACAGGTAATACCGGTAAGTCGGGGGCCACTCATGTCCCAGATGCCACAGAAACTCAGGGGGCAGGAGCTTCCCGGAGTGGGAGACCTGAGTCTTTTCCCATCATTTGGGCTGGAATGAGTTTTCCATCAGTTTTGCTCTTGGAGAAGAGCCCAGAGAGAGGAGAGGGACAGGTTTTCATGGGAGAACAAGCAGCGCAGCGTTTTCCCACTGCGAAAAGATGAGAAGGGAAGGTTTTCCATCCGCCAGCTCCAGGCTTGCGCGGAGCCGGCGTGGCCGGGAGCAGGCAGGGCTTGGCCCGAGGCTAATTCCCGGCTTTTATTCCCCTCGCTGGTAGGAAATATCTATTCAAGCCCAGGACTCTATAGCAAAACGATGACGCCGACCTACGACGCCCACGACGGCAGCCCCCTGTCCCCCACGTCCGCCTGGTTCGGCGACAGCGCCCTGTCCGAGGGCAACCCGGGAATCCTGGCCGTGAGCCAGCCCGTCACCTCCCCGGAGTCCTTAGCCAAAATGTACAAGCCCCAGACGCTGCTCGATAAGGCCAAAATCAACCAAGGGTGAGTTCAGGAGCCGAGGATTTGGGGGTTTTCTGCTGATTTTTTAATTGTGTTCGCGAGAGTTTCGTGGCAGCTCCGCCGGAGCGTTCCGTGTGTGTTATCCCGTGTTGGCAATCCACAGGTGGCTGGACTCGTCCCGATCCCTGATGGAGCAGGAGGTGAAGGAAAACGAGGCTTTGCTACTCCGGTTCAAGTACTACAGCTTTTTTGACCTGAATCCAAAGGTACAGAGCTCCTTGTTCCACTTGCATTTTGAAATTTCCGTCCTTTGGAGCGAAGGGTGCCTGGATCTCTAACGTGCTGTTGTGTTGGTAAATCTCCCAGAGATTGTGGAAGTTTGAAAATTGGTTGTGCAGGCATCAAGCCCAGGATTTGTGCTCCTATATACCAGGGTTTTTAGGTGCTGCTAGAGGTGCTTCAAGGGTTCTTAAAGCCACCTTGTATCAGTGGCAGAGGATTTTCAGTCTCAGATCAGAGTGTTGCGTTGAGATGAGAGATCACAGAATCCCAGAACAGTTTGGGTTGCAATGGGCCTTAAAGACCATCTCATTCCAACCCCCTGCTGTGGGCAGA
This sequence comes from Vidua chalybeata, assembly GCF_026979565.1. NCBI lineage: Eukaryota > Metazoa > Chordata > Aves > Passeriformes > Viduidae > Vidua > Vidua chalybeata. The sequence goes on along the minus strand of NC_071535.1, from coordinate 2,719,792 downwards.
GACAGCTTCCAGTAGAGGGGGTGGTTTGTGTTGAGCTGGGCTCCTGGTTTTCCAAGCATTCCGCGTTTCTGTGCCGCAGTACGATGCGATCAGGATCAACCAGCTGTACGAGCAGTCCAAGTGGGCAATCCTGCTGGAGGAGATCGAGTGCACGGAGGAGGAGATGATGATGTTTGCAGCACTGCAGGTGAGAGACAGCCCCAGACACCCCTGGGTTGGGTTAGACTTGATTTTGTTCTCAGACTTCTCATTAATCTGATAAACGAAATTATGGAATCCCAGAATGGTTTGGGTTGGAGGGAACCACAAAGCCCATCCAGTTCCAACCCCCTTCCACTATCCCAGCCTGGTCTTGGACACTTCCAATGATGGGGCAGCCACAGCTTCTCTGGGCAACCTGTGCCAGGGTCTCACCATCCTCACAGCCAAGAATTCTTCCCAACCTCCCATCTAAACCATCCCTTCATCAGTTTAAAATCATGTTTTAAGCCTCACCTTGTCTCTGGTGGGAGCTTGGCCTTCTCTTGCTGGTAGAAGTTGGGTCATTTCCCACCTCCAGATGCTCACTTGAGTTTATGAGATAATTTAAATACTTGCCACTGATTATCCCTCATGAAAAAGAACTTGACCTGCTTTTACCAAACATGTTTATGTCTATCTTAACTTCTACTTTTGTCCTTCTTAACCCATCCCGTACGAACACGGGGTTACTGAACTGTGCCTTTCTGGCTCTCTGCCCCCAAACCAGCTGGGGATAATCTGTGGCTTTCCCAGAACTATTTATTTATCTGGTTTATGAAATACTCAGTGTGATTTGGCAAAAATGCTCCACCTGCTATTGACTTCCATGAGAGGGATGGCAGGCATTTGTTCCGTGTGGTCTGGCACACCTTGGAGCTGTAGGATGCAGAAATATCCCCCTCAGGAGCAGGGCTGCCTGCTCCAAGGGCCCCTCCCAGGAAAAAAAGAGAGGAAAGCAGAAATATAATGGCTCAGTTTACATCCAAGTGCTCCAGAGTGGGCTGGGCACGGTTCTTCCTGTGAGATTTTATGGATGTTTTGGTTTTCTGGGGTGAAAACAGATGCGAAGGCATAGAATCCTACAATGGTTTGGGTTGGAATGGGCTTTAAAGGTCATCTTGCACCACCCTCCCAGGTTGTTCCTGCCCCATCCAACCTGGCCTTGGATACTTCCAGGGATGGAGGATCTTAAAAATATCCATACACACCTGGTGGGAGGCAGGAAAGGGGGTGGACAGAGGTGCCCTGTGGCAGGAGCAGAGGCCACAGACACAGCCTGGAACATGGGAGGGTCCCTCTGCACATCAGGAAGCATCTTCATACCAGGAGGGTGACTGAGCACTCCTCTGAGTGCCAGAGGGGCTGTGGAGTGTCCCTGCCCAGAGCTGCTCCAAAGCCAGGTGGATGTGGTCCTGGACAACAGCTCCAGGTGGCCCTGCTGGAGCAGGGAGTGGGAGCAGGTGAGGTCCTTCCCAAGCTCAGCCCGGTGGAAAGAGCAGCTCTGCCCTGCGGGGTTCAGAGATCTCCTGCAGGGATCAGTGCCTGGAGACTCCTTGGAGTGCAAACATCCAGGATGGTCACTCCTGACCCAGCAAACCCTCCCAGTATCTGCTGCCTCTGCTCCTGGTTTCCCACTCCTGTTTTCCCAAGCATGGTGGCTGTGTCACCATGATCCCCGGGGATCCTGGGGTCACAGGAGCACCCAGGTGTGACCCTGGCCTTGCCTTCCAGTACCACATCAACAAGCTGTCCATCATGTCCTCGGAAAACCACCTGAACCACAGTGACAAGGACGTGGACGAGGTGGACGCCGCGCTCTCGGACCTGGAAATCACCTTGGAAGGTGGCAAGACGTCAACAATCCTGGTGAGGGCTGCAGGGAGTTTTTCCAGGCATCCAACCTCATTTATTTCCTATTTTTCTTCTGATTCTGGTGACAAAGTTGCCCACACCCCAGTAATATTTTCTTTAAAATACAGGGATTTTAGATACCAAGGGATAGTTCTGGAAAGAGGGAACCCTGGGCAGCATCTGGAAAAGTTTGGAGGAGCCAGGATCTTACTGATCCCCCCCCTGCACCAAGCCACCCTCCTGATGAAATAATGGAAAACAAAATGGAAATTAAGTTTTTTTTTTTTATCCTCACTACTGACTTTCCCAAATAACTGAGTTTTCCACGTTGAGGTTCCTCTCCCACTGTTTCTAATTCACATTTTACAGCAGCTAAAGCAGCTGCTGGATTTTCAGAACTAATTTAGGCTTATGAAACCTTATTTTTATTAGACTGGATTTTAGCCTAGGTCTGTATTTCAGAGCACTTGGGGTTTTTTTTTCTTGATATGTCGTTTTAACACTGGTTTTCCACCTTTAAAAATATAAAGCCTGAAAATTAAAGTGCATTAAAAGGACTCAGTCCTGTCAGCCTTGGCCCAGCACTGCTTTTCCAGGCATTTTGCACATTTAAACCATCTCTTTCCAACCCTAAAATCCAAAATTTTCCACTTTTACACTTCATATAATTTTTTAAGTGTTTATGACGGATCTTTTTGAAGCTACATCCATCCTTAGATGCTTTATTGGCATTAACAACAGCAGAGCTTTGCAGTATGAACCAGAAATAACAACAAATTTTTATCACCAAGACATATTTTCTAATTCCTTTTGCAAAACCAGATTTGAAACACATCACTGAGGAGCTGTCCCTGCCAGACAGGAGTGAAGAGGACAATGATTCATCCAAAAAAACCCATCCCTTTCCGTAGGGCTTTGTAGCAGGAGCCATTTCCAGATGCATTCGAGTAATTGAATATGGATAATGGGCAATTACTGGATTGTTTGTTTAGATTCTGCATTTTTTTCCCTGTGGTATCTGTAAACAGTTTCTCATTGCAGACTGAAAGTAAACTGTCCTGCTACTGGAAGCTCCTGGAGCAATCCTCCCTTTCCCTGCCCCTGGAAATTTTTTATGCTTCCAGCTCCTGGGAATTGCAAGTGCCACCCTGATGCAAAAAAAAAGGGAATTTAAACTCAATATTTTAAAAATTTTGAAGGAGGAAAAAAAAAATCTTTCTAGGCTTAGAAATCCCAGTTAATTCTCCGCAGAGGTGCCTCTTCCCTTTTGTTTGGAGCATCAGGAATAACTGAAGGGAGGAGAAAATTCCCTGTGCAGACGCTGCTGCCGTGACCGCCGGTGACCCCGCGGCTGGGAATTGGCTCCGGCAGCAGCAGGAATTCCTCAAAGGAAGATCAAGCCTTGTCCTCTGCTTTCAAAACAGCAGAGCTGGGCCCTGCACTTTTCACTGCTGCCTTCTCCTGGGAAGTGGCTGGGGCTTTCTCAGGAGCTGCTTCCCAGCCCCTAAGCCCTGATGGTGCTCCTGGTTCCCTCGCCTGCGGCACATCCCTTCCCTCCTGATCCCGCTGCTCCGAATGATTGGGATAATCTTTGATTTCCAGGGTGACATCACTTCCATCCCGGAGCTCGCTGACTACATTAAAGTCTTCAAGTAAGTGCTGATGGGAAGAGCTGCTTGTGGAACTGGTAATGGCTGTGAATAATTAATGGTCCTGCCTCTTAATTTCCTTTTTTTTTTTTTTTTTTATCTCCCGGCCTTACGATATTCAAAATATTCAATACTTAAGTTGATTGGTTCTTAAATACAAAATTCAAGGTGTTTTCCTGCTCTGGTGCATCCCACAGCCAGCAGTGTGTGCTTGGATGTTTCTTTAACACCTTTAATGCCCAAACCATCCTAAAATGAGGAGTGAAACCTAAAAACCTCCCTCAAAGACTTCTCCTGGTCTGCAGGAGGCTGGAGGAATTCTATCCAGCTGGGATCCCGGTCTCTCCATGCCAAAAGGAGCAGGTTAAGTTGACTCTGCCCCTCTCCCAGCTTGCTCAGGATTTAGGGTTTTTTTTTTAGCTTGCTTTGACTTGGTTGGTGGTTCATGGAAACCGGGAACGGCGGCGTCTGGACTTGGAGGAACATTTTTGGCAGCCACCACCATCTTTTGCAATTTATTGCCTGCTGCAGTGAAAGTTCTGGAAGCTGGAAACACTGATGGGATTTCACAGCAGAGCTGCAGGATAGTGGGGGGAGGAAAAAAGCTGCAGACAGTGAAGTAGCTCTGGAACAAGCCTTTATTTTATGAATTGTTTGGTTCTGGAGTCAGAACCTGGCACTCTCTGCTCTGAAAACCCCTTCTCCCTCTCCAGAGGTGAATTCATGAGGTCTCTGCCTCTGTCTGGGCTTGTGGTCTGGCTTATTTGAGATGAAGTGTCAAAGCTGTGCCCAGCCCCTCAGTGGTTGTTTTTTCCCTCCCTTGAACAAACAAACAAACAAAAAACTTGTTCTTCCCCTTGATCTGCTGATTTGCCAATCAAATTAGGCACCACTCCGGCAGCTAATTGCTTGCAAATTGGAGCACCAGGGGATGGAGCAGCCAGAAGCTGCTGCTTCCTCACTCAGTGCAAGCCCTGAGCCCTGGGGTTGGGGTTTGAGGCTGTCAGATTGAGCACAGCATTCTGTTTGCTCCTAAAAATGGGGCTCAGGTGGTATTTCAGTGCCAGAAATCCAGTGTGAATGGTGCAATGTTTGGAGCTGTCCCAGCTTTGGATGTGCCTCTTGTCACACTTTGGCTGGGGAGGAGAACTGGGGGAGCAGTGCCTGTCCCTTGTATTCCACAGATTGAACTCCTGTAAATGTGTCCCAGCATGTGCCTGGTGTGGCTGTAGAGATTTGGAGTGGTTCTCTCTCCCCTGCCAGCCAGGTTACTGCCTTCACCAGCTAAAACCACAGAATTCCAGAGTGTTTGGGGTTGGGATGGACTTTAAAGACCATCCTGTTCCAACCCTTGCCATGGGTAGGGACATTTTCCACTATCCCAGGTTGCTCCAAGCCCCGTCCAACCCGGCCTGGAACACTGCCAGGGATCCAGGGGCAGCCACAGCTTCTCTGGGCACCCTGTGCCAGGGCCTCACCACCCTCACAGGGAAGAATTTCTTCTTAATATCCCACCTAAAATACTCTCAGCAGCTGTTTCTGAGATAACAACACAAGAAATGCATGAGAGCCTGCAGATCCAGCCTTAGAATAAGGTTTAGAAATCAGGGAAGGTTTAAATATTCTGATACTTGGGGCTCTGTAAATGCTCTGGGCTTGTGCAGGGATGAGTTCAGGGTGCTTCACTTTGCAGGGCCACCAGTTCTCCTGCAGAATCGAGCAAAATCCATGCTTTCTGTAGAAAAGAAGGGAACCTTTTGTGCTGTGGAGTGTTTAAAAAGAAAACAAGGAGTGCACTCAGGCGTGTGCGTGGCTGACACGTCCTTGGAAGTGCTGCTTCCACTCAGAGCCTGAGCAGAGTGGTTCCAGTTTCATGTGGTGGCTGGACAGGCAGATTTTGTAGTGGTTCATGGACTCCTCTGTTTTTACAGCACAGTCCTCCAGCTCCCCCCACCTTGCCCCAAATTATCTCCCTGGAATTGAAGACTCCAAACTTGGAATTGGAGCTCAACTCCTTGAGCCAGCAGTGAAGGAATGGCTGAGCCTCCAGGCAGGGGTGGGAATAACCCAGGCTGCTGACAGCAGCTTGCCAGGGCTGAAATTCTGAGGAAATACTGAGGTTTCCTGGGGAGCAGCTTGTTTCAGGAGCTCAGACCAAGTGAGATGTCCCTCCACGTGTCCTGCAGGCCCAAGAAGCTGACGTTGAAAGGCTACAAGCCCTACTGGTGCACCTTCAAAGATACCTCCATCTCCTGCTACAAAAGCAAAGAGGAATCCAACGGGACTCCTGCTCACCAGATGAACCTGAGAGGTAAGAGAAGCACAGGGTTGGGGTAAGAGAAGCTGCTTTTTATTCCAGGAATAGGCTGCTCCTCCTGCATCTCGTTTTCCCTCTGCTTTATCGCCTGAGAATTCCATCCCGGGGTTGGGTAAAGGTGTGTAAAGGAATGAGCTGGCTGGGTTTGATATCGTGGCACAGACTTGGAGTTCTGAGTGGGATTATGTGTGATCCCACGGGGGAGCACCCCAAAAAGCTTGGGAAGAGAGCTTGGAGAACCACGGTTTGGGTTGGAGGGAACCTTCCAAACCTTGTTCCAACCTTCCGCCTGCCCTTCTCCTTTTTGTCAGTTCTCCAGAGGGTTGCACTGACTCCCACAGCAGAAACTGGAAAGAACAGACCATTTTCTTCCTCTGCTGCCTTTATTTTTCCTCCTCTTCCCACTGCTGGTTGGGAGCTGAAATTCCTACGGTAGCTGCCTGTCCTTACGTCAAGTGAAACATTCCTGCAGTGAGCTCGTGTGTTCTCCCTGTGGATGCAGGAGCAGGGGGAATGCCAGGCGACCTCAGGCTGCTATGGGAGCAAGGCCTGGCCCCCAGGACCTTTCTGGGAGCTTTTGACAAATCTGCTGGGACGGCACTTCCCAGAAATCTGGGAGGCGGCGTTGGCAGGGTGGGTTCATCACCCCTGTGTTTACACAACCACTTGGAATTCTCTCCAGACACCAGGAGTGGGATGCTCACACCTCGCTGCGGCTGCAGCAGCCAAACCTTGGAACCCCTGAATGGTTTGGGTTGGAAGGGACTTTAAAGCCCATCCAGTTCCACCTTGCTCCCACAGGAAGGGACATTCCAGTAAATCGGGCTTCCAAGCCCACCCAGCCTGGCCTGAAACACTTCATGGCATCCCATCATTCATCAATAACACAGAAAGGTTTCAGGGTGAGACTCAACACCCATCCAGTCACCTTTTCCTATCCTTTCATGAAGATTTTGGAGTGTTTGCCAGCCACTGGATCCATTTCTGATTCCAGGCAGGATCCAGGAGTTCTGTGGGTTCGCTTTGGCTTCAAAGCTTTCAGATCAGGTTTTGCTTTTCCCCCCCATTTTCCTCACACTTGGAAAAAGGGACAGGTTTTTTCTGTGCTGTGTGGAGTGTCCATCCCATCAGAGAAAAAAAGGTGGGACAAACCTTTGGCAGCACTGAGATGCCACCAGCAACCCTTGAGTCAGGGAGCTTTGCTCTTTCTTTTCCTATTTTCTCTTTCTTTGCCACTTTTTAAATCATAGTTCCTCACACCCCTGCTAAACACCATCTCCCTCATTGCAGGATGTGAAGTTACCCCTGATGTGAACATCTCTGGCCAGAAGTTCAACATCAAACTCCTGATTCCGGTGGCGGAGGGGATGAACGAGATTTGGCTGCGCTGCGACAACGTAAGTTCATCTCTTGGACTGGACACCTCTTCAACCTTTTCTCACCATCCTGCTCAGGGGCTGTTCTTTAAAAAACAAATAGAAAATGCTTTCACCTGTCTGATCTCAGCATTCCAAATGTGCTCCAAGTCACCTGTGAGTTTGGAGCAGAAAATCAGCTTTGGCTTTGTGTGGTTTTTGGCCACATGTTGGTCGGGTTTCTGCCTGTCTTTGGGCATGCTGGAGTCTCCTGAAGCTGGGAGGGGAATGAGGTCTCCATGGGGTGTTTTTTGAGGGGTCTGGTGGTCCCCCCATGTCTGTGACAGACACATGTCCCTGTTTTGGGGCGCAGGAGACGCAGTACGCCAGCTGGATGGCCGCCTGCCGCCTGGCCTCCAAGGGCAAGACCATGGCCGACAGCTCCTACGGCATGGAAGTGCAGAACATCCTGTCCTTCCTGAAAATGCAGCATTTGAACCCAGACCCGCAGCTGATCCCGGAGCAGATCAACACCGACATCAACCCCGAGTGCCTGGTCTCCCCTCGCTACCTGAAGAAGTACAAGAACAAGCAGGTAGGTGCTGCCGTCGGCGTCGGTTGGGCTGGACACGCGTCCCGGCGGTGGCTGGTGTTTAACACGGCGTGGTTTGGATGTTTTGGATGTCCTCGCTCACTGGGATGCACGTGGTTACTAAAATGAGGTGGGACTGAAGGGTGTGGTTTGGATCCAGCACCTGGGGATGGCACCCAGCACCGGGATTCTGCCACGTGCTGTGTGAAGTGCACGGACACGGCGGGGAACCTTCAATTGGAAATACGTTTGAAATTGGTTGATGTTTATTTTAAACACATTCTGGGAATGGTTTGGCCCCTGCTGATACTGGTTTGGCTCCAGCTGCCCCATCTCTGCCCGGTGCTGGGGTTAAAACCCCTTGCCCTGCACAGAATCCATGGAGAAATCCCCGGGATCAGCGGAGTTGCAGTTGCTTGCAGTGCTTTATCCACACTTGGCTGTAACACGGTTTGCATATTTCTCTCTTTGCTTCTCCACTGCTTCCAAATGCCAGTCCTTGGAACATTGCTTTGGTTTTGAGTTGCTGTGACTCGTGCTTGAACTCCATCCACGCTCCATCCGATCCCTGCCTGACAGGGCTGAACTGTTCCGCACTGGGAATAAGTGCAGGATTCTCTCAAAGAGAATTATATGTCAGAACAGCAGCAAAAAATAAGGCAAGCATTGCTCCGTGGCCTTTTGGTGACTTAAATCCTTCAGGCTGCTGGCTGGGGCTGGATATGATTTCTCCAAGCCCAGAAGAAGGCTGCAAGTCAGAGAAGCCGGAAAAATATAACTTTTTATTGGCACAGCACGATGATTTCCTGGCAGTGGAGTTATATTTTATATAGCCCTTATTATTCTCCTGAATAAGCCTTTATATCCCCTTGGATGGAGGAGAGGCTGCATAAATATACTATTTTAACATATATATATATAGATATATTTATTTATATATATATAATACTTTCTAGGTTTCTGGTAAAACAGAGACACCTGGAAAAATATTAGCTTGGAAAACTTGCTTACTGTGCAGGTATCCTGGTTATAAAAATAAAATCCATGGAATCGTGGGGATGGGCACGATGGGGATGATCCCAGTCAGGATGTGGCCATGGTGTGGACACCAGGGCCCTCATAGGCATCAGCTAAGCAGTGGATTTAGGATTTTCTTTTCCTTGGTGGCCAGAGGCAAAGCTTGGAGCAGCAGAGGGTGTTTGCTGAGAGGAATGAGGGATGGAGGCTGCAGGAATGTCAGGAATTTGACCACAAGGGTCCTTCCGAGGCACAGGGAAGGAGGGGGAGGAGGAGGAGGAGGCTGTGCAGCCCATGGGAGGTGCTGGAATGGGAATTGGCTGTGGATTTATGGAGGCTCTGGGTCCTCACCAGCCCCAAACCCACTGGGGTGATGTTTGTCTCCACGTGCAGCAGCATAGGGCTGGCAGGTTGGGATTGGAAGCACCAAATCCTAAACAAAAATAAGCAAAAACCGACCCAAAATAGGGATTTTCAGAGTTTCCAGGTGCCCTGCCAGAGTTTGGTGTCAGAGCCAGCAAGGGCAGACACATCTCTGAGAAGCACAGCTGATGTTCCCTTGTTATCCCAAGCAGCATCCCAATCATTTCTCCACATATCCCAAATAGAAGGATCTGCTGAGCTCAGAGTGAGCTCCTGAGCTTCCTCTCGAGCTTCCCCAGCCAGAGAGTGGCCTTGAGTTTGTGCAGAGACATGGGGAGGAAAATGAAGCCATGAACCCACCTCCGAACTGGCAGCTTCACCCTCCCCTTCACCCCCCAGCAGGACCACGGAATCACAGAATAGCCTGAGTGGGAAGGGATCCACAAGGATCAGAGTCCAGCTCCTGGCCCTGCACAGACCCCCCAGCAATCCCACCCTGGGCATCCCTGGCAGCACTGTCCAAATGCTCCTGGAGCTCTGGCAGCCTCGGGGCCATGCCCAGCACCCTCTGGGGAAGAGCCTTTTCCTGAAATCCATCTCAAACTATCTCAGGACCAAAACCATCTCTCCACAATGCCAGGGCCCAGCTGGGATCACTCCAGTGCTCCAGCAGGGCCGGCATGAGCGGCAAATCTCTGCTCGTTTGTCCCTGCTCACACTCCCTTCGGCTGCTTTTCCACCTAAGGAATTGTGCATGTGGTTTGTTTTGTTTTTTTTTTTTTTTTTTTTGCTTGAACTTTGGTTTGCAGTTAATTTACACTTTTTCTTTGCTTTGTTGCCATATTTCTGATTGCTTTTTTTTCTTTCTGCCTCCTTTTCTTTTTTTTATTTTTTCATTTCGCCTTGCCATCTTCAGCCAGGCTATGTAAGAGACTTGGTAAGTGACGGCAACAATAAAATTAAGATAAACTTAAAATAAACTTAATCTAGAACCCCTTTGGTTTAGACAGCAGCGGTGAAAGCACTAACAAAACCTGCACCCTCCCCGTGACATTTGGGCCCTGGTAGGTTTTTATAATGGTCCCCAGTGATTTATGGGGTGAAACTGGAAACCCTACACCACAAAATTGCCTTGTTGTTCGCTCACCTCCTTAAAGTTCCCGAGAGCATGAGTGGCTCTTTGCCTCCAGACAGCTCTGATCTGTATTTGCTTTCCTGTATCTGGAGATGGGAAGCTCCACGTGGGCTCCGAGCAGTCGGAGCTGAAATAAAGCCTCAGGGGAGGAATTATTGATTGTCCGCGCTCGGATCCGCGGCGGCTCCCAAGCCGCTCCCGCGCGCGCGGCAGCGGAGGTGGCACCGAGGTCCCCTGTCCCCTGACCCCGCTGTGTCTCGCCGCCCGCAGATCACGGCGCGCATCCTGGAGGCTCACCAGAACGTGGCCCAGATGAGCCTCATCGAGGCCAAGATGCGCTTTATCCAAGCCTGGCAGTCGCTGCCGGAGTTCGGCATCACGCACTTCAACGCGAGGTGGGTGGGGCTGCGGGGCTGGGCTGGAGGAGTTTCCTTCATGGATGCAGGGAGTGGGTTAAATACCCTCGAATCATCGTGGAATGGGTTGGGTTGGGTTGGGTTGCGTTTGGTTGGGTTGGGTTGCATGGGGTTGGCTTGGATTGGATTGCATTGGGTTGGGTTGCCTTGTGTTGGATTGGGTTGCACTGGGTTGCGTTGCGTTGGGTTGGATTGGGCTGCTTTGGGTTGAGTTGCGTTGGGTTGGGTTGGGTTGCCTTGGGCTGCTTTGGGTTGGGTTGCGTTGGGTTGGGTTGGGTTGCATTGGATTGGGTTGGGTTGGGTTGTGTTGGGTTGGGTTGGATTGGGTTGGGTTGCATTGGATTGGGTTGAGTTGGAAGGTTCCTCAAAGATCATCTCATCCCAACCCCCTGCCATGGGCAAGGACATCCCTGTGCACATCCTTGGCTGGGGAAGTCGCGCTGCAGCTGAAATGAAAACCATGAGCTGCTCTGATTTATAAAAACGATTTCACAAGTAAACTCAGCTGCTGGGTTCGTGTGCCTCACAGGCGTGCTTTTCTCAATCCCTCTGCCAGGTTCCAGGGTGGGAAGAAGGATGAGCTGATCGGCATCGCCTACAACCGCCTGATCCGCATGGACGCCAGCACGGGCGACGCCGTCAAGACCTGGCGCTTCAGCAACATGAAACAGTGGAACGTCAACTGGGAGATCAAAATGGTGAGATGGTGTCTGATGCCCCGTGCTCTGCCCCGCTCCTGTCAGTGAGACAGGAACCACTCCTGGAGTCCTGGAATCCCAAATGGCTTGGGTTGGAAGGGACCTGAAAGCTCATCTTGTTCCAGCCCCCTGCCATGGGCCTTCCACTGTCACAGGCTGCTCCAAGCCCCATCCAGCCTGGCCTTGGACACTTCCAGGGATCCAGGGCCAGCCACAGCTTCTCTGGGCACCCTGTGCCAGGGCCTCACTTCCCTCCCAGCCAGGAATTCCCAGTTCCCAATCTCCCATCCATCCCTGCCCTCTGGCAGTGGGAGCCATTCCCTGGGTCCTGTCCCTCCATCCCTTGTCCCCAGTCCCTCCAGCTCTCCTGGAGCCCCTTTAGGCACTGGTGGAGTTGTGTGTGACCCTTAAGAAAAAGCCCTGAGTCTTTCTCTCCTGTACCAGGAATTGTTTTCTCTGTTCTCTGAACCCCACACAATTACGTGAAGTGAAACCTCAGCACTGATGCTCGGGCTCCATCCTAACCCATAACAAATAGACAGGGCCTTATCCATACTAAAATCCCGTTTATTTGCTGTGCAACTCAGACTTTCATGTAAATAGCAAACAAAACTGAGCAGTTTCTTCCCCAGGCTCTGAGATGGGCTTTCCCCCTGCTGTTACATTTGGATGCACAAATTTTGGGGCTCCTTTTTGGCAGAACACACAATTAAAACTGTCAGGGATACGTGAGGGCTGTTCTCCTGCAGTTTGCAGCTCATTAAGAGTTGCTGGAAAAATTACTGGGCTTCCCCCTCTGCCTCAGAGTCATTGTTTTGACTCAGTTGCAAGCCCAGATATCCCAATTATCCAGCTTGGATACTCTGCTGGGAATCCCCATCCCTCCTGCAGAGCTGTCAGTGATGGGGGGACAAAAAGAGAATGAGCATCAATAAATGAATGGTTTGTTCAGTCACTCCAGAATGAGCTCCCCCAGCCCCCCTAAGGTATTTCAGTGGCCAAAATTCAACTTAGAGAACCAGGGAAAAGTGGAAAGAAAGCCCAGACTTCAACAGGTCTGTGCCCAATCCCTGTTTTCTCTGGAAGCAGGGAAAGTGTGGCCACATTCTCACCATGGAGAGGTGGAAACACTGGGGGATTGTTTCTGAGTCATGGGGGGAATACAAGGGGTAATGGTAATTTAAATAAATAAATGAATGGATAAATAAATAGAAAACAATAAAAAGGCAATATTTCAGTACCTAGATATTTGAATAAGAGTCATAGGACATTTAAAGGGGGAAGGAACTCATTAGGATCCTCAAGGCCAAATTACCATTCACAGGATCCCGGAATGGTTTGGGATGGGAGGGACCCTAAAGATCAACTCCTTCCACCCCCTGCCATGGCAGGGACACCTTCCACTGTCCCAGGCTGCTCCAAGCCCTGTCCAACCTGGCCTTGGGCACTGCCAGGGATCCAGGGCCAGCCACAGCTGCTCTGGGAATTCCATCCCAGCCAGGAATTCCCAATTCCCAGTCTCCCATCTATCCCTGCCCTCTGGCACTGGGAGCCATTCCCTGGCTCCTGTCCCTCCATCCCTTCTCCCCAGTCCCTCTCCAGTTCTCCTGGAGCCCCTTCAGGCCCTGCAAGGGGCTCTGAGCTCTCCCTGGAGCTTCTCCTCTCCAGGTGAACATTCCCAGCTCTCCCAGCCAAGCTCCAGAGCAGAGGAGCTCCAGCCCTTGGCTTCCTCTGGCCTCGCTCCTACATTGGCACCACAAAATTCCGCTTAGGCACTAGAAAAGCATCTGAGCTCCCAGAAGAACCAGGGGGAAGGGAAGAAGCAGTGCCCTGGGGACGGCCAGGGCGGGGCTGAGCTCTGTGTGCCCGTGCAGGTGACGGTGGAGTTCGCGGACGAGGTGCGGGTGTCGTTCATCTGCACCGAGGTGGATTGCAAGGTGGTGCACGAGTTCATCGGGGGCTACATCTTCCTGTCCACGCGGGCCAAGGACCAGAACGAGAGCCTGGACGAGGAGATGTTCTACAAACTGACCAGTGGCTGGGTGTGAGCCCCGCCAGCCTCGCCCCGCAGGAGCCCCCATGGCCATATTCATGTTTAACTTTCCAAAGCTGTCCTTTGAGATAATGCTGCTTAATAAAGTAAGCTTGAAATGTATCTTTTTTTTTTTTTTTTTTTAACAATTGGACTTTTGGTTGGTTTTTTTTGTTTGGTTTTTTTTTGTTGTTGTTGTTTGTTTTTTGGTTTTTTTTTTAATTTTTTTTTGTGGTTTTTTTTTTGTTTGTTTGTTTTTTGGGTTTGTTTTTTTTTTTGCATTACCAGACCAGTTAATCTGTGTGCACTAATGAGCACTTCTGTTAATTTGCTATAACCAGACCATGTCTGGGCAGGGTGACGGTGACCCACAGATCCAGACTCCGATGGGCAGATCGGGATAAAGATTTAACTGACTTAAAAAAAGCCAACTTTTGAAGAGAACTCTAAGCCATCTTCTTGTAAAGCCATCCAGGGCTAACCTATATGAAGTCTATTTATCATGTTTAATGCATGAGTGTTTTATTTCCTTTTTTTTTGTGTGTGTTTTTTATTCTGTACATTTGACCTGTTTGCAGTCGTCCTGCTCCCAAGCAGAGCTGCCATCTCTCCTCTCACACTACACCAGGACTCTGAAGGTGCCTGACATGACTTTGAGGATAGTTTTTGTGGCCTCGAAGATGATCTTCTGTTAGTCTGTTATAGCTTGGTTTTATTTGTTTAACTTGCCTTTTGATAATCATTTATATTGTCTTTTTTTTTTTTAATTTTATTTGTACACCGTATTGTATTATGACACTTTTAGTATTCACCAGCATAGTCACTGTTCTGCCTCTGATATGCAAATTTTTTCATTACGATATGAAGTAAAAGGTTTATGAAGTAAAGGTTTTTGTGTAACTAATGTAAAAAACCACAAATTTTATAAAGTTGTACAGTTTTTGTAACTAGTCTCACAAGCCAGCTAGGATATTGCATAGATCAGCAGTAACTGTAGGATGTCTGGAAGGGGTACGGGGACAAACCAAGGAATAAAAAACCCACAAAAAATACAATTTCAGTCCAGTAAATTTTGATCTAAGTTAAAGGGGATTCCAGAGCTGTGCCACAACACCCTCAGTAGCTGATCCCTGGGGCCAGGACTGCCAGGTTCATTAAGCCATTCCCACATTAACGCTAACGAGGAGGGGTCCTGTGCCCACCTAATGCCAAGGAATATCCAGCGTTGCGTTCCCATAGTCCGTGGTATCAAGACTATGTTCAAATACATTTTATTTTAAATAAAAGTCAAATCTTCTATTTAACATTCAGCTGCCACTCCTGGTTTTTGGGGTCTACTTGTGCTATGGAAAGGCCATAAACAACTCCATAGGATGAAGCCATCCCATGCCAGCCTTGGGCTCCCTCCTGCTGCCTTATCCCAAGTTTGCTGAAACAAATGCCACCAAAAAGCAACAAAAAGTTTAAAAATTCGGGAATGGTTTGGGTTGGAAGGGACCTTAAAGCTCAGCTCGTTCCACCTCCTGCCATGGCAGGGACCCCTTCCACTATCCCAGGTTGTTCCAAGCCCTGTCCAACCTGGCCTGGAACATTTCCAGGGATCCAGGAGCAGCCACAGCTGCTCTGGGCACCCTGTGCCAGGTCCTCACTGCCCTCACAGGGAAGAATTCCTTCCCAATATCCCATCTATCCCTGCCCTTGGTCAGTGGGAAGCCATTCCCTGTGTCCTGTCACTCCAGGCCCTTGTCCAAGTCCCTCTCCTGCTCTCCTGGAGTCCCCATTAGGTCCCCTGTAGATCCCACTCCCTGGCCAGGCAGTGGGAAGCAGCCCAGGGATTCAGGGAATCACAGGATCTCCGCTGAACCCACCACTAAACCATGTCCCCAGCTGCCACATCCACAAAGCTTTTACATCCCTCCAGAGGCTCCACTACTACCCTGGGCAGCCTGTTCCCAGTGCCTGACCATCCATTCCATCAAGGAAACTCCCCTAATATCCCCTAATGTTTTCCCTAATATCCAATCTAAGCCTCCCCTGGCACAAATTCATCTCCCCATTTCCGCACTGCTCCTTTCACACCACGTACCCTGGGACTGGCTGCACCCTTGCTCCATAAAATCCAGGATAAGGCAATTCCTCCCACTCCAGCAGCAGCACCCAGGACATGCCAGGGATGCTCCCAATCCTGCCCCACACCCCCGGGCTCCTTCTTTGGGATGCAGCAAGTCCGGGCAGCTCCGAGGCACGCGAGCGGAGGGCGGCGAGCGCGCTCCTGGCAGGCAGCACCAGGATGCAGCAGCAGCGCTGGAGCAGCTCCAAAGCTGGGTGTGTGATGGGCATGGCTCCCTGAAAACATTCACCTCCCACTGCCCAGCCTGAGCTTAGGCAGGATGGGGAGGTGAAAGGATGGACCGAGTGCCCTCGGTCTGTCTGTCTGTCCGTCCCCAGGCACCGCTGCAGGGCTTGGATGGAGCTGGGGGAGGTGATGAGGCAGGAAATGCTGAGCAGAAAAGCAGAGGAGGTCGGGGAATGGCCATGGCAAGGCAGAGGCTGCTGTCAACCACTACTGTAAATGCAGGTGAACCCGGTGGGAAGAAATGCTGATATCTGACTCCAGCTCAGAAGGCTGAATGATTTCTTTATTATAACTATGCTATAATACATTAATATACTATTTAAAGGAGATACTAAACACTACAAACCTACTTTTCTAATTACCATATCAAACTCCCAGCTCGTGACCCTCTCTGAGAGTGCAGCCACAGGTGGGTTGGATTGGCCACCAGGCCCAAACAATCCTCACCAGAATCCAACCTAGCAATCACCCCAGGTAAACAATTCTCCAAGCACATTCCACATGGGAAAAACAAGGAGCAGGAATAGAAATTGTTTTCTCTTTCTTTCCTCTGTGCTCCTCTGTGAAAAATCCTGAAAGAGAGAAGAATGTGCTTGTGACAAACCACAGCCCTTCCCCACATGGCCCCCCGAGGGCAGGAGCTGGGAGAAGCGGTGCTGGAGCTGCACAGGGGTCACAGGGGGTTCGAGGTGATCCAAAGGAGTTTTCCAGGAGTTTTCTGCTGGGTTTTCCAGGATCTTTCCTAGATGAAAACTTCCTTTCTCCTTGGATGAAAAGATGCAAGTGGTAATGAGATGTTGGAGCGGAGCGGGGTAAAAAATGATGTGGTTCTCCTAAAATCTGGAGAAACACCAGATAAAATAGGGCACAGATGGGAGTGGCCAAACGCTGAGGATGGACAGGGGTGAGGGGAAAGCATGAGGAGCACTTTGGAAAAGGGATCAAGGAGGGAAATGATGAGAGCTGGAGCCCACGAGAAGGGAAGGATGATCCTCCTCAGGGACAGGCAGCAGAGAGGACAAGGAGGTTTGTGGTTGTTTGCTCCATGATCCTGAACCAAAGGAAAACCAGGCTGTGGTGGGCACAGAGGGTTTCCAGTGATGTGGGAATCACAGGCCAGGTGGCTTTGGGGTGTCTGGGCATCAAACCCAGCAGCAGAGGATGAGGAGGGTCTTGGCACAGCCAGCCCCAGTTCCTGCAGCTCCAGCACTGGAAAAAGACATGGAGATTTCTTTTGCTGACACAGGGAAATCTGGCTGTGGTTGTTTCTTTTGGGTAATCATAGGAGTAATCCAATTTAAAACCCAAACCAAAACCCAGGAGAAGCCAGCCCGTGGGTGTCCCCATCCCCCGGGGTGACTCAGCCTCAGGGAGGAAAAGCTCTGACTGCCTGGCATCCACAAACCTGCGGCTGTGCTTGGGAAAGAGGAATTATTTCCAACTTCCAGTGGTAAGCACATGATGGGGAGGGAGATTCAAAGCCAACAGGGCTGCTCCAATCTCCATTTAACAAAAAAAGTGGCAGAGATGCCTGAAAATGGGACAACTCCAGCTCTCCAACAGCAGCACGGCCAGGGGGATGATGTTCCTCCCTTGCTGACCCCGCTCCAGGACCTTGAGGAGGGGAAAAGGAAAAAATAAATCACTTTTTTGGCAAGGTACTGATGCAAACCGGCTGCCAGGCTGAACATGCACCTCTCTGAATGCAGCAGGGGTTGGGATGCCTGTATGTGAGCCAGGCATGGCCTGGGGGGTCGGCTGGGATTCCTACAGCTTTTTAAGCCCCAAGTAATTTAATACCGTGCAGATGGGCGAGTCCCGGGGCGGGTTTGGAGCGGGATCAGCTGAGTTTTGGATGCGGGAGTGGTTTGCATACGCACAAATATTTTTAAAAACAGCAATAAAAAAAAGTCTCCCCAGCAGGGCTGTCCCCCTGTAGCAGGGAGGGGGTGAGAGGTGGGTACGGAGACATCCTGCTGGATGAGGAATTGATGGAAAAGGGACATTTGGGGAAGCTGCTGGTTTGTGGGGAGGGGGAGGGCAATCACTGCCCATCCTTGGAAATTTTCAAGGTTAAGCGGATGGGGCTTGGAACAACCTGGGATAGTGGAAGGTGTCCCTGCCCTTGGCAGGGGGTTGGAAGGAGATGATATTTAAGGTCCTTTCCAACCCAAAACATTTCACGGCTGCGATTCTCTGACACAAACTGGTCCCCAAGCACGCCAAAAGGAGCCGGATTATTCCCTCCACCCAGGACACGTGGGTTTCCAAAAGCCCTCCCGTTCCTCCCGCCCTGGGATGGCCGCCCCAGGGGCTTTCCTGTGGTGGGCAGGGGCTGAAAAAAGCTCCTTAAATTATTCCGTAGTAAACCCGAGGCGGATGAGTCACTGCAGTGTCTCGGGAAGCACACTGGAGACTTTCCAGCCGTCGGGCCGGGAAGGGGCTCCTGGGTGGCCAGCAGCACTGCCCTGGCTGTGAGCAAAGACATCTCCCAAATTCCCGGCGCTCACACCAAGGGGGAATGCGGGAGCTTTACCCGACCTTGCCCTGCCTTGTCCGACCTCTCCAAGCCCCTCGTGGGGTTGAGCATCCCAGGGCTGGGATCAGCAGCACCTTTCACCCTGACCTGCCCCACAGAGGGACCCTCTGAGGGCACTCAGGACCAGCAGGGATTTTCCTGGAATTGATTAGGGATGCAGGAAAGCCAGACCTGGTGTCGCCAGAGCCAGGATCCAGCGCAGAGCTGGAACCACACACGGATGTGGATGTGCCTGGCTCTGTCTGGCCTCATTTCCCAGGTGTATTATCCCTCATCTCCGATGCAGGAAGGGATGGTGAGGATCCAAAACTCTCCAGAGTGACAGCATCAGGAGTGCTTTAATGGGTCTAATTAAATCCGGGCGGATCAGTGACCGCACTCCAAACCTTTCTGGAGACCAGTGGGGGTTTTATTTGTTTGCTTTCAGTCTCACAAGAGCCCCGCGTGCTTTGATTTGCAGCCCCGAGGCACTAAACAGATAAAAGATCCATAAATATCTGCTGGATGTTATAGATCTGAAACAAATAAAGTGCCCCCCCCGCTCACAGCTCTTCCCGTAAGCACCAAGTGCGGTGCTTACCCTGCTCCCGTTTCCATCGGCATCCCAGCCTTCCCTTTGAAATCCCCTGCATCCCTCCAGCTGTTCCACATATTTCAGGCTTCAGTCTCCCCCCAGAAACTGCTCCTTTGGTGTCCCTTAAGCTCTCCCGTCTGGTTTTCATAACTCCAGGATGCAAACGGGGACTTTTCCCAGGCCGAAGGTCTGCGATCCCTCGGGATGCAAACCTGGATCCTCCCCTGCTGATGGGCTGTGGGGGGAGAGGATGGGGAAACTCCAGTTTAAGAAGGACTTGAAATCCCAACATGCCAAACTCATCCCAGAAAAGCTGCCAGGGAGATCACATCAGTGTGACCAGCACTTGATCTGATCTGAGGAAGAGGCTGTGGAGCTGCATTTCAGGAGTTTTTCTTTTTTTAGCTTGACACAGGAGTAGCAAAATATTTTCCAAATTCCCAAGTGACTCAGAAAGGCCAATCCCATATTTCACAGTGGCTCAAATAGGCAGGAACCTGTCAGATACTGAAATCATTCAGAAAATTTTCCCTTTGATCCCCAGCTAGGACAAAGAACTGGTAACTGAGCTCCCCTGTGCTGTCAGCTCCTGGTGAAGCTGCAGATTCCCAGCTGGTGGGAAGCCTCTGCTTGGAAAACTCCCACTCCTCCTCCCCTGAGAATGCAGCACTTTGAGCAAATAAAGCATTTGCTCTGGGTTTTATTTTTGGCTTTTGGTCAACAGCTGGTCCATCCCTAATGAGTGATCTGGGCTTTGATTTCCTGCCTGGAGAAGGGGGTGAGAAATGGGAGAGGATCTGGGTTAGAAATTTGACTCACACCAGCAATCCCAGCTGGGATTTACTCCCATTAGTCCTTTGCCTGGGGACATGTCCCGAAGAGAGGCACTGGAACAGCTCAGGAACAAGCCTTAGGGGCCACAGGGGAACTGCAGGGGTGCCCAGAGAAAGTGAAGCTCCCTGATGCCAGGCTGTCCAAGGAAAGGCACCGCACTGCCCTCCACACTGGGCTCAGGGATGGGATGGCAGTGGCTCTGTTGTTCCCCTTGTGCA
Organism: Vidua chalybeata; assembly: GCF_026979565.1. NCBI lineage: Eukaryota > Metazoa > Chordata > Aves > Passeriformes > Viduidae > Vidua > Vidua chalybeata. Next base: position 2,699,825 of record NC_071535.1, on the reverse strand, counting down.
ATTCCTTAATCATCATCACAGAACCCCAGAATGGTTTGAGTTCAACGTGGCCTTAAATCCCATCTCATTCCATGGGCAGGGACACCTTCCACTATCCCAGGTTGCTCAGAGCTCCATCTGACCTGGCACCAAAAACTTCCAGGGATCCAGGGGCAGCCACAGTTTCTCTGGGAAACCCGTGCCAGGGCCTCACCACCCTCACAGGCAGGAATTTATTCCCAATATCCCATCTAAACTTGCCCTCTTTTCCACGTCTTCTTTTGTTTCAGAGCATTTGAGCCCACTGAGCTCAGGTTTGGGCTCTCCCCCACCAGTGGGATATGGGATGCTGGTCCCAGTGGAATGAGCCCATCTAATTCCTGCTCACCCAGGGGCAGGGATGGCCAGACCTCACATGGAAAAAACGAGGTTCCTGGTATCCCTAATGGCTCTCAGCAGATTTAGGCAGAGCTGCTGTGACCCTGAGGAAAGAGTTTTGTGAGTTTTGCTTTTCCCCTGACGAGGCAGCGAGGCCGAGGAGAGCTCTTGGGAATGGCAAACCTGGGGAGAAGCCTGCCCATCCCTCCAGAGGGACAGGGCTACCCCGAGGCCACCTCCAGCCCCATCCACGCTGTGTCCCACTCTGGGTGGCCCTCTGGAGGGACCACATCTGATTCACATCATCTCCCAGCTGAAAACCCTGTGCCAGGCCCTTCCAAGGATGCAGCCTTACAGCTTGGGGCTCCCTGGAACTCGGGAGGAGCTGCAGGGTCTGGCTGATCTCTGTGGGCAGCTGCTTTATCTCCTGAATGTTTTTCCCCTTCCCATAAACTGGAGGAGAGGGTGGGAATGTGTCTGAGACAGGGAAATGATGGTAAGGAGGGGGAGGGATGTAAATCTTGCAAAGCACTGAAGTGACAGATCCTGGAAGAGAACTGGAGAGCAGGGAATGTTGCTGGTGGGGGAATGTGGAGATGAAGAGCCAGGATGCCACAGCAAGGGTGGGTGTGCCCCTGGCACAGCGTGGAGCACAGGGAAGAGCTTGGCCCCAGCTGCTCCCCCAGCACCCACATTGTCCCAGATGTCCACAGGGCCTGGAAATGAGAGCACCTGGAACCTTCAAGTCTCAAATTATCCTTCAAGCCCTCTGTGACCAAGTCAATCCAAACGATGCCATTTTTATTAGGCAGAGTTCAAAATCAGCCCTGCAGGATTTCCTGCCTCCTCTTCCTCCCCTACAACTGTGCCAAGAGAAAGGGGGAAAAGCTCATGAAACAGAATTAAGGCAAGATGCTCCATAGAGCATCCCTGATTAATCATTTTCCTTTCATTTTGAGGGACCCCCCCATCCTGCCCTGGTCCACACACCCCAAAGCACAGCTCACCTTTCCCATCCCAAGCATGCAACACGTGTAAGCTCTCCGAGGTACGCTGGGCTTCATTAAATTCAGGCCACTAAATTCCAGGGAAGCACCCAGGCAGAGGCAGGGATCTCTCACTGTCTGCACGGCTGCAGGAGGAAGCTGAAATCTGATGTGTAATAACTCCACCTAGAGGGAAAAGGGACTGGGAGAGAAGGGCCACGGGTGAGCACAGCAGGGCTGAGCAGGTTCCTGATGCTGGCACAGAGGAGGGATCACTGCCTGGCCACTGGGATAACAGTGGCATGATCACAGAATTGTGGCTTCACAGAATGGTTTGGGTTGGAAGGACTCCCAAGCCCATCCAGTGCCACCCCCTGCCATGGCAGGGACACCTTCCACTACCCCAGGTGCTCCAAGCCCTGTCACACCTGGCCTGGGACACTTCCAGGGATCCAGGGGCAGCCACAGCTTCTCTGGGCACCCCGTGCCAGGGCCTCCCCACCCTCCCAGGGAAAAGTTTCCTCCTAATCTCTAATCTAAACCTCCCCTCGTTCAGTTTAAATGCTCTATCCCTCGGATGTTCCCAGTGATCCCATGGCTGGCTCAGATCCCAAAGCCACCTGTCCCTTTCCACCCCCAGGAACAGCTGCCCCTCACTGGACTCACAGAGAGACCCACACTGGTCTCACAGAAGATTCTTCAAGTCCTTCACTTGGGACACTTAAATATATCTTAATATATTTAAATATATCTCTTAAACATATCCCCCAATATCCATGGAAGAGGAGGGCAAGGGCTGTATTTCCTTTGGAGAAGCTTCAGTCCTGAATTTAATGGAGCTTTGGGGAACACAGCACTCCTTGAGTGTCCCACTGATGGGACATCAGGTGACAGAGTGTCTGCAGAGACAGTCACGGGGCAAATGCCATCTTGGTGCCACCTTGGTGGAAAGGGAAAAGGCAAAAGCTGCTCTTTAGTCACCAATCCAGGAGAGCAGCCTACAGAACCCACAGTGTGCTCATTTTGTACAGGAAGATCTGTCGTCCCGAGTGCTCTGCCTGTGCCTGATGAGGAAATGTCCTTTTTTTACCCCAAATCTCCAGAGTCACCTGCAATGGACACACCTCTGCACCTGCAGCACCTTGGGATCAGAAGCACCATTTGGGCTTCATCACCCATTTCTCACCTCGAGGCCAAATTCGTGCTGGATCTGATCCCAACTCCATTTTTTTGGGGGTGAGCTGATACTATTTTACTTCCCATAAAACAGCCACATCCAAAGGAGGGTGAGACCCATAATTAAGTTTCTTGTTGGAGCTTTTCTTTTTGTATTTTTAAAGCCTTGACTTGGACTCTGATCCAGGATATTGGAGCATTAATAAGGGGAGACGTTGTCAGTTTTAGGTAGGGATTTTCTCCATGAAAAAGAAGTGGGTTTGGGACATGGGCAGGAAAGATGGGAAAACCTGAAGACACCAAACACTGCCAGCCTCTATGGATGGCAGGCTGGGGCTGCAACATCCCTGTGGCTCCGAAGACCTTCTTGGCAGTTAAATTACATTTGGCTGCTTGGTTAAAGATGGGATAATTATTTCCAGTGAGGCAGACACGGTCCAGACGCACTTCTTCCATAACTGCACTGACACCATCCCAAACCCCAAGGAAATGCCATTTCCTAGGCCCAGGAGGCCATCTGGATGGCAGCAGAGCTTTGCCAGGTTTCCTCTTGGCTTTATTAAGCTGGAGCAGATATTTAGTATCTCATTATCTGTCTGCAGGAAACACTTGGGGAGACACAGCAGCATCTTTCTGCCCAGGAGACAAACAGGCACTGCAAAATCCAGGTGCCTGGAGCTGGTTCGTGCAGCTCTTCAGACATTTCCACCCCTCAGGATTTGTTTGTGGCTGGATACAGCCCTGTCTATGAAAGGTTAAAAGAGCCAAAGAGGCTGATCCCTGGGTATTCCAAGCCCTGAGCATGTTTCCAAAACAGAATGTAAACACTTTTATTGTGGCAAGGATTCCTCCGTTCTTCCTGCCTTGTGTCATGCAGCCGAAGGAAAAGGAGAGCACTTTTTCCCTCCTCATAAAGCAGGGTGTGTTTAGGCTCTGACACTGACATCAAACAAGTGCATGGCTCCCTTCCCATCTTTCTGGCTGTCCCGCAGCCATGGATTTGCAATTTCCCTGCTGACAAATCCAGAGCGGCCAAAGGAGATCATTTTGCCGGAGTTTTGGGTTGTTTTTTTTTTTGGTTTTTTTTCCTACTGCAACAGAAAATGCCACAGTGGAACTGGCAGAGAGGAGATGTGGAAATGAGGAAACAGTGGAAAGGAGTTGTTTCAACTTTCCCCTTGGTCTTCAGCAGCCAAATCCTGGCCTTGGAGATACCAGGGAGCTTTGGACCCTTGTTGGCCTTTGAAAGAGTTACAGAATGTCCTGAGCTGGACGGGACCTCAGGGACCAACTCCCTGAAAGATGGCTGTGCTCAGCTGGGGCTGGGCTCTCTCTCCAGGCAGCACTGACAGAAGCAGAGCACACAGCCTCAAGCTGTGTCAAGGGAAATTCAGGTTGGATATCAGGAAAAAGTTTTTTACAGAAAGAGTGCTAAAGCTCTGGAATGTTCTGCCCGGGGAGGTGGTGCAGTCACCATCCCTGGGTGTGTTTAACAAAGCCTGGATGTGGCACTGGCTGCCAGGGTTGAGTTGAGGGGCTGGGGCTGGGTTGGACTCGATGATCTTGAAGGTCTCTTCCCGCCTGGTGGTTCTGTGGCTTCTGTGGCTTCTCTGGATTCTGTGAATTCTGTGGATCAGAGTCCAACTGCTGGCCCTGCACAGACACCCCAACAATCCCACCCTGTGCCTGGGAGTGTTGTTCAAGCACTCCTGGAGCTCTGGCAGCTGTGCCCATTCCCTGGGGAGCCTGGGCAGTGCCAGCACCTCTGGATGAAGAACTCTTCCCTAATATCCAACCTAAACCTCCCCTGGCACAGCTCCAGCCCTTCCCTGGGTCCTGTCCCTGCTCAGCAGAGGAGCAAAGCCCATTTCAGGTGTGGACTCAGCAAAAGTGGCTGATCCCTGATCCAGGTTTTTCCCATCCTGGGAACACCAATCAATGTAATTGAGCTGTTGGAAAGAGTCCAAGATGATCAGAGGGATGGAGCAGCTCTCCTACAAGGCAAGGCCAAGAAAATTGGGATTGTTCAGCCTGGAAGAGACTTCAGGGTGACCTAATTGCAGCATCCAGTGCCTGAAGGGAGCCTACAAAAAGCATGGAGAAAGACTATTTACAAGGATCTGGAATGACAAGGAAGGTTTTCCCATCCAGATCATTCCCCTGCTCTGGTTTAAGACTCTTGCTGCTACAAAATCCACGTGCAAAAAGATTTGTCAGCAGCTGCGGTGGGGAACAGGGCAGCACTGGTCTCCAGGACTGACAAACTCAGCCTTGCTGGGGCAGAGCAAGAGTTTTATCCAAAATAAAGCATTTCCCCCTCATTTTTCAACATTCCACTGCCACACAGGTCGCGGGCTGAGATGCACACACAGAGTACACTGCTCAGCTGCTAAATCCCACAGGCCAGATGCACCTTCTGGATCAGGATGTCCCTCCAGAGCCGTTGTTGGAAACTGGGAGGAAGCACCTGGAGCAGAATTGTCCAAAAGTGGCTGCATTCCCGCTGCAGGTCCAGGACCTCTGCTCTGAGCCTCAGTGGGGAAAGCTGGGCTGACCCCATGTGGTCACAGCCTTGTTATGGCATGGTTTTGGTTTTAGAAAGCATCGACTCTCCACTCTTACTTACACAAAGTGTAAAATCTACCTCAAATCCACACAATCTTCCCATCCAGGAAAAGGCACTGTGGTGGGAGTTAAGCTGAACCTCTGTCTGTCATTTATCACACCATGGAAATGTGTCCACACTCCTGTTCAACCAGGCAAAGCAGCAGAATAAAATATTCATTTTTAGCATGGATGGGACATTCCCACTCCTCTGAACCCCTCAAAACAAACAATAACGGCTAGGAGGGGAAACTCACACCCAGTTTGTGCCTTTCCCTCGCAGTAAAAGGTTAAATATTGCAGTGGTTCATCTGGCTGCAATGTGGGAGCTTCGCCCCCAGATTTTGGGTGTGCCTGGACCGAGGAAGGTCGGTGTGTGTCATCTGGTCACTCTGGGCCTGAAGAAGTCAAAAAATAAGGAATGTTGATTGTTTCTATGGTTACAGAATGATTCATTCTGATGGTAAAACAACAGGGGAGACACATGGAAAATGAGAATCATGTCTTAGAAGTGTTTTGTGTAATTATTGCGTTCACTAGTTCTCCTGCTGCAGGCTACGTGCGTGCCCTGACCTCAGCTATTCGTAAAACTGTCTCTTGGGATGATCCCAAAGTCGGGGTTTTTTTTTGGTTTAAAAGGAATTGAAACCCTTACTCATGAAGTCTGTCAGCCTTGGAGGCTTGGACAAGGCCCATCCCAGCACAGGTCTCGTCCAAGCAGAGCAATGGAGCCTCCAAAAAAAAAAAAAAAAAAAAAAAAAAATCCCAGAGATAAAAATTATCAAAGTGATGGCCTGGAGGGACAGGACAAGAGGCAATGGCTTTAAATTGGAAGAGGGTGGGTTTATATTGGATATTAAGGAGGAATTCTTCCCTGTGAGGGTGGTGAGGCACAGGGTGCCCAGAGAAGCTGTGGTTGCCCCTGGATCCCTGAAGTGTCCAAGGCCAGGTTGGACAGGGCTTGGAGCAACCTGGGATAGTGGAAGATATCCCTGCCCAAGGCAGGAGCTGGAACATGATCATCTTTAAGGGTCCTTTCCCACTCAACCCAGTCTGGAATTCCATGATTCTAAAATTCCAAACCCATCAAACGCCTCACCCCTGGCATCCCTGAGGGGGTGCAAGGGGTGTGTGTACGTGTCGTGCCTCGCTGCCCTCACCCTTCCCCTCGCAGAGCCCACTGGGCCTTCTGTGAGGGCGAAAGGACCCTTCAGGCGGCGGGAAGAGCGGCGGCAGCGCCGAGCCACCCCCACACGCCACCGCCCGCCATCTTGGCGGGGCCGTGAGGGGGGCGGGAGGGGCGTGGCCTCTCTGAGGGGAAGGGGGCGTGTCCGCGGCGCTCCCGCCCAATCCGCGCGAGGGAGCGGGCCGGGCCCTAAAGGTCGCGAGTCCGGCGAGGGGGGGGCTGCAGGGAGGGAGGGGGGGCGTGGCCAGCGGGCGGAGATCGGCGGCGATTGGCCGCGGTCGGCCGCGGCCGGCGGCGATTGGCTGTGGGCGGGCGCTCGCGCGCGCGCGCCGGGCCCGGCGCGGCCCCGCCCACCCTGCCACGTCCGTGCGGCGCGTGCGGCGGGGCCGGCGCGCGCGGGTGAGTGCGGCCGGGGGAGGGGGGGGGGGGTCCTGAGGGGGCTGAGGGAGCGGGGACCCCTCTGAGGGGTCGGCCTAAGGGACGGGCCCCAGCCCCGGGGGGAGCTGCTGCAGCTCAGGGGACAGCCGTGGGGACACCGCCGAGGGGCTGCTCGTGTGTGTGTGTGTGTGGGGGGGGTTGATGTGACCGCCTCGAAGGTCTGTGTGTGAGGCAGCGGGGGTGCACCTCCAGCGAGGGGCTGCGGGTGGAGTGGTGGGGGGGGGGGTGCCCTCAGAAGGGCGCGTGTGAGTTGAGGGGTCCCCTCTGAGGGGTTGGTTCGGGGAAGGGTCCTACCCCCCGAGGGGCAGCTTCAGCTGGGGGGAGCTGTAGGGAGCCCTCGAGAGACCGTGGGTGGGGTGAGGGCGTGTGGGACCCCCCGAGGTTCCGTGTGGGACCCCCCTGAAGGGCTGCGTGTTGAGGGGATCGCCTCAAGGGATGTGTGAGGTGCGGGGAGCCCCTCACACATCGAGAGGTTGGTCTGTCCCCAAGGGGCTGCTTCAGCTGAGGAAAGCCGTGGGGACCCTCCAGGGGCAGAGCTGGGCTCTGTCACGCTGTCCCCCAAAATTGGGGGGCTGGTAAAGGTCTGGCCAGGCACCCACTGACCCTCCCAGGGGGTTTGGGGGTGTCCCCCGGGATGGCAGCTCAGCTCAGCGGGTCCCTGGTCATACCCTGCTCCCAACACACGTGGGGACCAGGCTGACCCACAGGCCTGAGTTCTCCTTCCCTGCACCTTAATCCTTTTTTTCTTATTTTTAATTGACATTATTCTAAATCATATTCCTGTCTCCAGAAAATGAGCATAGCTTACAACTCCATCCTGCTCCAGCTGTGCCGGAAGTAGTTGGGAAAGTGACTCCTAGCTGGTCACTAATTGCTCATAGAGCATCAAAAATTTTATTTTCTCTTTGTGCTTTTCCCTTGGTGTGCTGTAACCCTGAGCTGGAGTTTGAGGTCTGCTTTATTCTGTACAGACACTGAATGTTGATATGGACACTTGGGATTTCTGGGGGACAGAGGAAAGGTGACAGTGGACTAGTTGAGCTGTAGGAATAGAGAAATCTGTAGGAATGTTTCTCTTTGCAATTCATCTTTCCCGCGCTTTCATTTTGAAAATTCACACGGGATGAGAGTTTGTGTTGCTGTTTAATTGCTGCAACAGCAAATATTTTTACTTTTATATGCAAAATTAGGGTGAGAGCTGGGATTCAAAGGCCAGTGTGTACCAGCAGGTGGCATAAAAAAAGATTTTGTGTTGGTTTTTTTTAGTTAAGAAATTTCAGTTTGGTTTTCTGGAGCCACTTTCACTTTTGAGGCTTATTACACTGTGATGCTTCACAGCAAGCATTCTGTTCTTCCTCTGGGCTTTGAGGTGTCTTATTTTAAAAAGTGTCATCCCAAACACTTTTTTCTTTCTCCTGTTTATTTGGCCTGACCACTAGCGTGTGACTGCTGTATCGTTCATGGTGCAGCTAAGGCAATCTGAAGATTTATAAAGAAATGAGATGTTTGCATCTGCTCATACCAGAACCCTGACCAGGTATTCTACAGGGGACAGAGTAAGAATTATTTTCCTTTATCATAGAATTCCAGGTTGGAAGGACTTTAAAGCCCATCTGATGGGCAGGACACCTTCCACTATCCCAGGTGGCTCCCATCCAGCCTGGCCTTGAATGCAATAAGGAAAATGCCTCCCTTTGTCACCCAGAATAACCCAATCTCTTCAATCATTAACAGGTGTCTCACTGTCACCTTGGCCCTGTTTCACGGACGCTGTGGGGCTGCGCTTGGCAGCTGGGCTCTGCAAACACACAGAGCAAACAGGACAGCCCAGGAGGGGCAGGCTGGGCTCTGGCTGTGCCATCACCTGCTGTGGGATGTGGCACCTTGTGCCCGAGAGATTAAATATTTGTGAGGTGGGGCTGCTTGGAAAAAAGGGCATTATTCCCACGGCAGGTTTGAAATTGAACAGGAGTGCAGATGATGGCTGGACACGTTGTTGGGAGGTTTCTTGAGAGTGATGCTCCCCCAGAGGGCTGTGGAGGTTAAATGCCCTCCTCAGAGCCTTATCAGGCTGGACTTTTCCAGGATAAACACACGAGCTCCGTGTGTTGGCTGACGTGCGCCGTGCCCGGAGCACGCGCTCTGTTAACCCAGCGGGTGAAGGCTGAGCAGATAAAGTGAACAGCAGTGTATTCACCTTCCTGGAAATCCCTGAGGAAAATCCCATGGCATGCTACAGGGGGAACAACTTCTTTAGAGACTAAACCACGCCTTACCTGTTCATTCCGTTCCAGGTCTCCGTTTGCAGCCATGATGCCCGTGGCCACCGTGATGCCCGATGACACGCCCATGTTTGACCCCAGGATCCTGCAGGAACTCGATTGGAGCGAGAACACCACGACCTTTTCTCCTGCTATTTCTCCACTGGACCCAGGGGATGGGCTGGTCCTGAGACCACTTTGCACAGCTGATTTAAATCGAGGTAGAATCCTGCTTTATTATTGCCAGAAATGACAGTGGGGCGCTGAGTTGGTAACTTGTGTTTCTGTAGGAGCTCTCAGATTGGGGTTGCTCATTTTCCCTGATTTGGGTTATTTTTATCAATTTTAGAACATCCTGAGTTGCCAGGGACCCACAGAGATCATTGAACCTGCACAGGACACCCCAGCAATGCCACCCTGTGCCTTGTCCTAACATCCCTTGGGCTCTGGTAGCCTTGGGGCTGTGACCACATCCCTAAATTTGAGCTTCTGGCATCATGGATTGGTGCTGTATTGGGTGACCCTGAAAATTTGATTTACTGTTTTAATCCTAAAATTCAAGTCAAATCTTCCAAATAATCCACAAGTTCCCATTCACCATGGTTTTGGAGAGGGAGCACAGTTGTTCATACTGTACTCTTTAATACCAAAACAACATGAACAAGCATCTTGGTGCACGAATTCTCCTTCAGTTCTGGAATTTGGATAAAAAGGTTGCTTTGGACTCATTATTCCAGGCTCACTTGAGCTTTAGCCAGTCCTTCAACACTGTTCCATCCTGTTGTGATGGGATGGTCCCTCTCCAAACAGCGGTGTTGGAATGTTCCTTGCTGTTTGGAGCTGGTTGTGTGTCTGTCCCTCACTGAGAGTTGTTTTCCCCCCCTCCTTTCCTGCCAGGCTTTTTTAAGGTTCTGGGTCAGCTGACAGAAGCAGGAGTTGTGAGCCCCGAGCAATTCATCAGTGAGTACCTCATCATTCCTTGGCTTTTCCACAGGGCTTGCAGGGAATCAAAGGATCCTGATGCTGACAGCAAAGCTGCTCAGGTGTGAGGCTCCTGGGTGCCTGATGCCAGAGGGAGGGATGAGTTCAGTTCCCCTTGGCACTCAGCCTTGCATCCAGCTGCAGCTATCCCCAAGGGCTGCTTAAATTGCTGCCTAAATTGTGAAACTGGTTTTTAGACTGAGCTTTAGATAGCTGGTAGCATGGATTACTTGGGCTGCTCCAAGTTTCTCCAACCTGGACTGGAACGCTCTCCAGGATGGGGCAGCCACAGCTTCCCTGGACCTGCCAGCCCCTCATCACCCTCTCAGGGAAGAATTTCTGCCCAATATCCCATCCATCCCTGCCCTCTGGCACTGGGAAGCCATTCCCCTGGTGCTGTCCCTCCAGGTCCTTGACCAAAATCCCTCTCCAGCTCTCTTTGAACCTACTTTAGATCACCTTTAAATCCTACTCCTGGGCCTGACAGGCAGTGGGGAGGCAGTTCAGGGATTCAGGGAATCACAGGATCTATGCCAAACCCACCACTAATCCATGTCCCCAGGTGTCACATCCACACAGGTTTTTAATCCCTCCAGGGATGGGGACTCCACCACTGCCCTGGGCATCCTGTGCCAGGGCTGGACAACCCTTTCCATAAAATTGTTCCCTGTGAGGGCAGTGAGGCCCTGGCACAGGGTGCCCAGAGCAGCTGTGGCTGCCCCTGGATCCCTGGAATGTCCAAGGCCAGGTTGGACAGGGCTTGGAGCAGCCTGGGACAGTGGAAGGTGTCCCTGCCCAAGGGGGTGGAATGAGATGAGCTTTTAAGGTCCTTCCAGCCCAGAGCATTCCATGATTTGATATTGTGGCACCCATCTGCTCAGCAAGGAGGGTTCTCTGGGAAAATAAGGAAAAGGAATTTGTGTAATTCCTGCTTTTTCATGGGTTAATCTGACTCTGGGGCATTCGTTTGCTGGAGTCTTGGGTGCATCGTCCCTATGATCCCACAGTGATTTGCAGTCAGAATCTGCTGTAAATACAGATTTAACTGCAGTTTACTGTGAGCCTGAATTGCCTGCTCCCACAGAAACCTTTGAGCACATGAAGAGGTCTGGAGATTACTACGTCACCGTGGTGGAGGACACGAACCTGGGGCAGATCGTTGCTACGGCAACGCTGGTTATAGAACATAAATTCACTCACTCCTGTGCCAAGGTAAATCCTGCAGCTGGGAAGGGAGGAAAAGATCCTGCCTCTGACTCTGGGCATGTTGGTTTTATGGTGTTATTGTGTGGTGACAACCTCAAGTTGTAGCAGGGGAGGTTTAGGATGGATGTTGGGAAAAATTTCCTTGTGGAAAAGGTGGTCCAGCCCTTTACAGGCTGCCCAGGACAGGGCAGAGTCCCTATTCCTGGAGGGATTTAAAAGCCATGTGGATGTGGCACTTGGGGACACGGGGCAGTGGTGGCCTTGGCAGTGCTGGCGAACAGTTGGGCTCAATGGTCTTGAAGGGCTTTTCCAACCTTCAAAATGTAAATGATTTAAAAATATACTTTTAAAAAGATAAAGTATTTTGTGTATTTAAAAAATATATCACATCCTTGAGTGCTGAGCTGATAGTAAAAGGAAGCTTTGGCTTTTCCTAAGGAAAAGGAGCACTTGGAGGTCTGTCCCATTGTGGCAGTGAGCTTTGGAAGGAGTCAGACGTGGTTCTGACAGAGCAGATGGCTGAAGATCTCCGTGCTGGGAGTCCCAGCCAGGCTGTGAACACAGGCAGCTGGAAGGGCAATTCCAAGGCTAACAAACACTTGCCTGTGTTTTCAGAGAGGCAGGATAGAAGATGTGGTGGTCAGCGGGGAGTGCAGAGGGAAGCAGCTTGGAAAACTGTGAGTATTCCCCACCTTTGCCATTCAGCAAGCCCTTTGCACCTCACACCTTCCTGCCAAGCACCTGGGAAGAATTCAGCCAGCAGGGATCAGCAGCTGGGCATAAAATGATCTGCAGGAAAACACAGAGAGTGCTGTCAGCCCTCAGTGTTGTAGCTGTGATAATATAACTCATGAAATATTCACTGACCCAGCATTTAACTGCTGATTTTTTTTTTTTTTTGTCTTTTCCAGATTAACGTCCACCCTCACCTTGCTAAGTAAGAGACTGAACTGTTACAAAATCACACTGGAGTGTCTGCCCAAAAATGTGGATTTCTACAAGAAGTTTGGCTATTTGGTATCTGATGAAAACTACATGTTTCAACGGTTCTTTAATTAACAACTTCTAGGTGTTCTGAGTTCTTTTTTTTTCTTGGAAAGACTGTTGGTGGAGGAGCTTGTGCTACAAACATTCTCTCCGTGGGAAATTTCTATAGTTTATTGCTGCAGATGTAACAATCCCTATAAATAATGAACATCAAATGTGTAAAACCTGGGGAAAAAAAATTACTGAGGTTTTAGAAAGAGTCCTCTGGGTTAGAAAGTAAGTTTAGAACTAATTTTTACTACTGTTGACTCGAGGTGAAGCTTTTCTGTTCTAGCTGAGTTACAAAGGACTCGTTAAAGGGATGGTTTTTAACCAAAGGTATATATTTTTATCTCAAATTTTTTCTTGCATTGTATTTTTCTAAAGGTTTGTGCTTCTTTTCTCGGTAGCCAAAGGCCAGCCCCTGGGACTGTCCTGGCTGTGCTGATGGAAGGATGATGTAGCTGGGGAAGGGATGAGGCTTCTCTTATGCAGAATTAGTGACACAGAACAGGCCTTAGCTGTGGGTTTTTTTCCATGACACCTCATGGAAGCGCTGGTGGTGCATCAGAAGTTTTCTAGGCGCTGTTTTCCAAGACTGGGTTTGTTACTGTTAGTGCAGGCTGGGGAGAATCCTTCCAGGCTGTGCTGAATTCCCAGTCTGAAAATGGATGTGTGCTTCTCACTGCAGGGCTCCTGCACTTTAGCTGATAACTTGGTTTTCAGGATAATTACTTTTTTTTTTTCTGACATAAAAACCCCAAACGTGGTGTCCAACAGGGCAGAGGGTAACTGGGAAACTGGAATGTCTGAAGGAATGTATCCCATAGGGAGTGGGATGGCAGATTCAGCTTCACCTGAGGGAGCTGGGGCTGTTCAGCCCAGAAAAGCTTTAGAGCCACTTCCAGGGCCTAAAAAGGAGCGAGAGGGACTTTTGTATGGGCAGGACACAGGGAGTGTTTCCCACTGCCAGAGGGCAGGGATGGATGGGATATTGGGACAAAATTCCTGGCTGTGAGAGTGGGCAGGCCCTGGCACAGGGTGCCCAGAGCAGCTGTGGCTGCCCCTGGATCCATGGAAATGCCCAGGGCCAGGTTGGACAGGGCTTGGAGCAGCCTGGGATAGTGGAAGGTGTCCCTGTTGGAATGAGATGAGTTTAAGGTCCCTTCCAACCCAAACCATTCTGGGATTTACTGAACACCCCTGGCCCAGCCACTGGATCTCCAGAGGGCCAGGAGGGATTTCCACCTGTGGAACAGCAAACCAGGAGAAAAATTCCCCCCTTCTGCTCCCGAGGGATTGCTGCTGCTGCTGTGGAGCTTCTCTGGTGCTGCACCACTTCTGCCAGGGGTGAAAAGCAAAGAATGTCCAAAGGCCTGTTGCCAACAGTGGTGTTTTGTGTGGGGAGTGACAAAGCCCAGAGCCATGAATAGGGCATTGTACCCAGCCAGGGTTGTTTGTGGGCAGCCAGGCCATCCACACTGTCCTGCTTTGTGCTCTGGAGAGCGACTCTACAGTGCTGGGGGCTCTGCTTGATCTTCCTGAGGGTTCTCCACTCCATCCAGTGTTCTCCTTGGTGATGTCTGCTTTATTTATTGATTATTTTTTTAAAGAATATCTTTGTTTAAGCTGAATAAATGATTGCCACCTGTATCTGGACTGTTTTTCATGGAGTGAAGATGTGCTTATTGAGCAGCAGCACCTGCTGCAGTTACCTGTTCCCCCTCCCTAGGCTGAAAAGAACACTTTCAGCAGTTCCATGTGGATTTCTTTCCCAGGAGAAAGATGTGCTCCTCTGACAGCATCTGCATGGCTCAAGCCCTGACTCTCATTCTGTAAAGCAGCTCCTGCTTTCTGCTGGCCCAAGCGACTGAGGTGGATTTTCTTGCCTTTCACAGTTCAAATTAATTCAGAATTTCCACGATTTGAAGTGGATTATTTGAATTCCATGGTATCTACACCATCCAAAGAGCCCCAGGCCCTCATTAAGAGTTAATGCAAAGATCAGAGTGAGGAGCAGGTGCTGTGGCCCTGCTCAGATCATTGTCAAACAGATGAATGGGGTTGAAAGCTGGGGTTTGTGGCTGCAGCACAATGGCCCTGCCGGGCACAGCCCCCTCAGGGCAGCTGAAGAGCTCTTTGTTCATCCCAGAGGTGACATTCCCACCCCTCTGGACAAACGGCAGCTGGAGAGCTGGAAATGCACAGCCTGGGGACTGGGAGGTGCCACTGTGGGGTCAGGTGTGCCCCAGGCCCCTGGGACACCACAGTCACAGGGGCAGGGACAATGCCACAAGTGCCAGCTCTGCATGGCTCAGGGGCCATGCAGCAGCCCTGAAATTTATCCACAGTGCAAAGGGCTGAAGAGGGAAGAGCAAGGGCCCCAGTGTATTTATTATGTATATATAAAAATAGATCTAAAATACAGACAAATATGTATAGTATATATGTGTATATGAAATCTATATATGGATATGTCTTATGTATATATAAAATCTATATGTGACATATTTATAATGTATACATATTTTTTAATATATATACATACACATATATAGAGAGACTATGTATGTATAAAATCAACCATGACCTCCTTGAGGCAAACACCAAACCTTTCATAAATGTCTTTTCCCTGCACCACAAAGGCATCTGGGTACCTCTGTTTCAGATTCAAATAATTATATATAGCTATATAGATCTCCTTATATGTATTTATATAAATATATATAATCATACAAATAATATATATCTAAAATAACAGTATTTGGACATATAGTTGATTAATACTGGAGAATCCCAGACTGGTTTGGGTTGGAAGGGACCTCAAAGCTCATCTCATTCCACCCCTTGCCATGGGCAGGGCCACTTCCACTATCCCAGTTTGCTCCAAGCCTTGTCCAGCCTTGCCTGGAACACTTTTTTTTTTGGTCAGAACCAGCCCTAACAGCACTACCAGCTTCTCCAGAGGCTGAATGTTACCTCCTCCCTGTGATTTCATTTTTTGGCTGAGACCTTTCCCACCCTGAGGAGGAGATCTCCAGCTCCTTCACTCTGCTTCCCCATAGCTGGTAAAGGCAATTTCAGCACCTCAACGAAGAGCTGAGCTGTGGATTCCCAAAGATTTGGGTGTTGCAGATTTGTCTTTAAACCTGGGAAATAAAAATAACAATTCACTTCACTTCTCTTTCCAGTCCACAGTGAGGGACCCTGCTTCTAATTCCTGCCTTTAGTTCAACCCCCAAAGCCAAATATTGAAACAAACCCCTCCTGGCAGTGAAACTGCAGCAGACAGAAATGGGAAGCTTTAAACAGACGGCTTAGTAATAGATCTGAGGAAAATTAAATCTCAGATTCCCCTAGGATCTGACAGGCAGACAGACCAGAATGACTGTAAAAGGCACCAGGAGGGGGTAATGCCAGGAAAAAAAAAACTGGATTGATGAAAAATCCTTAGTCATGGAGCTTGTCAGCGGGAAGGGAGTGTTCCCAGGACCCCAGAGAGAACAAACACAGACATGGACGAGGCTGGAGATGAATCAGTGCCTTCCATCTGTGCTCCATCCCTCCCCTTCCCCAGGGACCTGAAATGGAGAGGGATTTGATGCCTCCCAGCCCAGCCCAGCCCCAGCTCGTGGCTGGCAGTGTCTGAGGGCTGTGCAGGGCCAGGCACAGCCCCACTGCTGCCATGTGGGAGCCTCGTGCTCCAAAGGCCAGGAATGCATTTCCCAAGAGCCCCAGAGCATTCCTTTATGGAGGGTCAAGTTCAGAGCAGGAACAAACCCTCTGCAACTGCAAACCAGCACTGGACACTGACACAGCGCATCTCTCCAGGAGATAAATCACTTCCTTCTTTCTGGCTGAATAGTTCCCAACTAAAGCATCACACTATTTTTTGCAGATTTTTTCCCCCCTGAAGGACTTATGCTGCTCCATCCCTGCTGGAGATAGCAGAGGGTGTCAGCAGGAACAGGAATGTGCTGCTGGATGCTCTGATCCCCAAATCCTGAGTCCATTTTTTCCCTGTTACAACACAGTCTGCTTACCAAGCTGAGACTTCCCAAACACACACATTTTTCTAATAGCCTTGCTCAGTCACCACAGTGCTCCCAAATCATTCCAGCCCTGGCTTCTAGGCAACAAACATTGGGAAATAAAGCAGATGCAGAACCAGGACTGTGCTTGCACAACCTCTGTGCTGCTGAGGCAGGAGAGTTACAGCTGCACAATCCCCAATGTGAAAACCTTAAGGCACCAAGAAGTGTTTTCTTAGCTGAGTCTGAGGTTTTACCAGAGCTGAAGTGAATCCTTTAAGTCTTGATCCCATTGTGGGCATTGCCCTGGGCCTCAGTTTTCAAAGACAAATCCCATTTTTACTTCAAATGATGCCACTACTGCCTTGCAACAGCAACTACTCCTTGAAAACCAGTTTGAGGATGTTCTAGATAGTTCAATTCGAATTAACCTCTATGTTTATGTTCCTAAAGCACATTTCTGCCATAATACATACTGAGAACAAGGTGAATTTTAGCAAACTTTTTCTTTACTAAAGTCTCTTGTTATAAATTACACAAATAACTTTATAAACAAATCCCCCCCCGCTTGCATTTTGTTTAAAGTAATAACTTTATATCATACAAATAAAGAAATTTCAAGTATGAAAAGTGCATTATTGCAATAATACCTCTTTGCAAGTCCAAAAATCTTGGTTTAGAATAAAACTGTAAAGTGTAAAAAAGGAGTAAAACAATCAGTGCCATCTATTCATTCAAGAAGTCCAACATCTTAAAAATGATGCTTAGTGTGTTGCAGAGGCAGATTTACATCTGAAAGCAACATGTAATTGAAAAGAAGCTATGTGTGTTCATTGTTTTGCATTAATTCTTGTTTTGTTTTTTGTGTGATTCTTTTTTCCCCCCTAGTTTTCTTCACCTTTCTTGGCAGGAATTCTCACTACAACCAGTGTTTGTCCTCAGCCATCAGCCATTCTGTGCTGCTGCCACCTGCATGGTGCCAAGATCTTCATCCTCCTCGTGCATCCTCTTCAAACTTCCTGCAGGAGGCAAGAGGGAACTTCAGCCCTGGCAAACCAGGACATTTAAACACTTCACACCGAGGTTTAAACTCAGCTTGCACACCAAAAGCCCTTCCTAAGAGTTTGGGATTCTGCTGCTAAAGGGTTGCTTAAAAATCCCCTCACACCCCCACCCAGCAGGAGAAGCTTCTCACCTGTGCTGCCAGGTGGGACTGAGAGGGATCTCTCCAGCTGCAGAGGTGCCATCATCTGGATGGTTAATTTTGCTAGATAGATGGCTTCATATTCCTGGAAAGGTCCAAAAATGTTGACTGGAATTACTTTGGCATAAAGTAAAGCTTTGTAAGGATGAGCAGGGCCAGTTCAGGGAGCATCTCGTATTCAGGCAGAGATTTGGGAGAAGGAGAATTCTTTGTTGCTTTGACATGAATGACAAAAACCATCAGGAAGTCAGAGGAAAAGAAAAGTTCAAGGATGACTAAAGAAATGGCTTTAATGATCAAACAACATTTCCTTTGCAGCTCCTTCAGCACCAACCAAGACATTTCAGAGCCTCTTAATCACTGCACAAACCAGGATTTTTGTTTTTCCTCCATTCCTGGATTTGCTTTGTCCAAAGCTTAACTCTAAGGAACTGAGGTGCCCACTCATCTTCCTCCCAAGCTTTCCTCCAGCTCCTGACATTTCCTTGAAGCATGTTTGTGTAAATATCTGTTTGGCAGGGAGATGATTCATTAAATGGCTTTTCAGTTATGATCAAGAATTAAAAAAAAAAAAAAATCACCTGAAGTTGATGGACAAATCCAGCATTAGGATTAATACAGAATCTTCTTTCTTGGACATAAGTAAATGCATCCCTTAAAAAGAGAAGAAAACACTTCAGTGAAAAATATATAAAAGTCTCTGTGGTTTGAGTCTTCATTCAGACTTTCAGTTTTTCAGCACTACAGAACCTCTAAACTCTCCCCAGAACTGGTTTTTACAACTGAAATTGCTTGGCCAAAGCAGGAAGCAGCAGCTGCACAATTCTGTTTGCCCACCCCAGTGCTCAGCTCATTTCCCTGTTCAACACAGGCTCAGAGCAGCCCCTGGGGCTCTCCCAAGGTTTTATCCATGGATGGAGGCTGGTGCCCTCATTCCCTGAGCAGCAGGTGCCTGATTCTTATAAAAAAAGGGTGTAAACACAACTGCAGTGAAGGAAAATGGAATAATCAGCTCCTGGTAGAGTCTTAGGTAAGGCACTGAGACTGAGTGAAAACACAACAAATTTTGTTCCCTCCAAAATCATTATTCACTCACACCACCTGATTTAAAACCTGAATAGCTCTTCTTACCTGTACTTCACCCCAAATGTTTCCATTATGTATGCAATAACTAAGGCAGCACTGGGAAAAAAAAAACAAATAAAAATTAGTAAAATATCTTTCAATTGTTTAAATATTAATATCAGGATGGTTCACTTCCTACCTTCTAGAAATCCCTGCATTCCCATGGACAAGAACTTTTCCTGAGAAGGGAAAAAAAAACCAAAATTAACCATATGTGCATAAACTGAATAAAATGCTTTAAAATGTGATTTTTCTCCTGTTATAGAGAACCAGGCAGCAGCAAGGCACACCCCAAAAAAACAGATGTTGTCTTTCTTCACCCTGAATTTCTAACTGCACTCTGTCCTTTGGGACAGAGAACTGGAATTCCTGCTCCTGTGAGGATTCTGAGTGACAGAATGGCCACAATGCAGACTTCAGGTCCTACATTTGAGAGGGGACAAGAAAACTTCATGCACAGAACTCAGCTGAGTTCCAAGTGAAAAAACCCCAAACCCCAGAGGTTGATTTTCCAATTAGAGGCAAAAGGAAAGAACACTTTGCCCTGGATTTGTCTAACAGAGTTCAAATCAAGCATAATAAACCCCCCAAATTTAAGAAAAGCTCTTATTTAAGAGCCTCTAATCCATACCCCTAAGTTAGTTTTAAAGCTTTAACAACACCTTAATAAATGAGGGGAAAGTTAATATAATTTTACCTCCACTTTGTAAACTTCCATCAATAAATTCTTTAGTCTGAAAAGAAAAAAAAAAAACACAAGACTCAAACTTTCAGATTATTTTAAGTGCAAGTAGTATTAACAGCTAAATTTGGTATAATTTTTATATCAGTGACAACAGTGCACCTTCATGCAGACTTAAACCCCACTTCAACTGGACATTTGTATTTCTTTTGTATTTTAAACTATTCCTAAAATTGCCACTGCAAAACCAGTGAAGGCACTTCGGGGTTTTTTGGTGCAAGAAGGAACAAAATCCTTTTGTTCAGCTGCAAACTGAACTAAAATAAAGATACAAACCCACAGCTCCAAACCAGGGTATATGTTCCAATAATGGGCACTGTTTAATTTACAAGTTACTTTTTAATTCCTCTATAGCAAACATGTTTTAAGACACTGTAAAACTTAGTTATTATTTTGAATTTGATATAAGAAATGTAAACATTCTTGGGCTCAAATAAAAGTTTTCCCCAGGTCAAGGGCCTCAGAATTTAATTTTTTTTTTTTTTTTATACCAGCACAAGAAGCAGCTCTTACAACTCCACCTGTTCCCATACTTGTAAAAAGGAGTTAATTACACTTATTAAAGTGTCAATAATAAAGTCAGGAGCTGGCAGCACTTCCAGGTGCCTCAGGCTGAGCATCCCAAATGTGAAACTGGTATTTGTTAGCTCAGAAAACTCCTGGGGATTTGCCTTGCCAATCCATCTACTCACCATAGGGAAAAATCGGATTATATTCTCCACTGGATTATCTGCAATATCCAAGACTAAATACCTGCAAGGAAAAGTTACTGTGAGTACACAGCACCGTGGAGTTGCTGCTCCTGGGAGCTGCTACAACCCCTCCAGTGCACGAGGAACCCAGCACTGCCTTTAATTCCTGCTCTGAATTCCATAAATTCAACCAAGAACTTTGTGGGGAAAGGAGTGGGGAATCTCCTCCAACACCCCCTGCCAGATTTCCCCTCTCAGAAACCACTGAAAACACTTGCAAACTATGGATAATTCTAATTTGTAGACTCGTTCAAGATGAATAAAATTCATGGTTTGGATTTAAAGTCTTTCTGCACCTCAGCACATTTCTCAAATAATTCTGACAATGTGAAAATATTTGGAAAGGAAACACACACACACACAAAGGAATCTTGATCATTTCTCACCTAAATAACTGCTGGAAGTTTGGTTTAATAAAATTTGCTTCAATGTTTTGCCGTATGCATATTACATGGGTTATTCCATGTTTCTGGAGTATAGGTAGCTGTGGAGAAAGAAAAAAATATCCTTTTTTAATTACAGATTCATCTATTAGACAGTAATAAAGAAATAATATTAATTATTAATAATAATATAAAGAAAATGTGTAATAAACAGACTAATTATATATATATTACTATATTTTATATATTATTATACTATATTATATATAGAAATAGTAATTTTTAAAAAGTTGTACTTAGATACAAAATAGGGCCACATCAAGGAAAATCTGAGCTGATTTTCCAGAATTCAGAGTGTAAAAGTGTTGTTTTCCCAAAAGAAAAAGTGACAAAAAAGGAAGGCATTCAGTGAACTTGTTTGTCTCTCCCCACCTTTCACTTTGCCTGAAATTTCAAGTCTCTACATGAGGGAGGAATTTGCAGCCAGCATTGGATTCTTGCTGGAATCAGACCATGAAAATAAGATCATTTAAACCATGAGGCAAATTTGCAGAGCCAAGCTGTGCCTGAGCTGTGCTTGACTTTATTGTGATTTAATTTTCCTTGTTTTAATGTCTGTGTGTGACTTACCAGTTCTGACTGGTCTTGCAACACTTCAGCAAAGGAAATAAGAATTGGTAAAGTGTCTCAAATAGTTTGAATTGTCTAAAAAAAAATTCTATTTAAGACTCAATTTTAATACAAATAGCTCAGACCATCCCACAAATGCACCACATATTCCTTCCACTTTGGCATTTTTCATTTTCCACTTCAGAACTGCAACCAAATTTACACCTCTATAGATACACTTGAGCAGATCTCCACAGTAACAAATCAAATCACCACAGCAAAGCTTCCCTGTGAGAGAATATTCTGAAAATCATACCTTGCTTTTCATAGCTGAAGAATATGGGCCTAAAAATAACCCAGGTAAGATTTCCTAGGAGGCAGGAGAAGAACAGACACTTAATACCAACTCCAGATGATTTGAAATAACACATTTCACTCACCTCAGGACATGGACACAAATAATTTACATATTCCTGAAATGTGTAATCAATGTCATTTATAGCAGCACAAGGAAAAAAAAAATTGGTTTGGCAGGATAAAAGAAACATGATCTTGGTGTTGGAGATCTTGTTTTGGACCAGGAACAAAGTCCTTGATTTGGATTAAGCTCCAGGGTGATTCCTGCATCTCACTCAGCCCCAAAACAAGGGAAGGGAACTCTTAATTTGGTTTATTATCCTGTCTTGTAATTAATTCCAAAATGCTCTCATGGAAATTCCTCAAGCTTTGGCCTAGCAGTGGGAAAAGTATCAGTTTTTAACCATTTATCTCCCCACCAATGAAGATATGCAGGTGTGTAGATCTTATCTTGTGCAAAGGTTTGACTGACACCATGGTAGGAAAATTTTAATTGTCCATCCCACTGGAGAAAACTTCTAAATCTAAGGTAGAAGGCAAACCTCTGATACATTTTTTTGTAATCATCTAAAAACACTCAGAAAGACAAAAATGTAATATATGGGGGATTTCTGTTTTAGTACCTGCACAACAGAGATGCAAACACACCTTTATTCCAAGCTAGCAAATCCTCACCTTAATTAACTAATTAATTCTGTCTCCCATGGTGCTGCCTGACACTTTACAGGTAAAGATTGATTTTGATACCAGCTCTTTTTTCTCCTCATTAGATGCTCCATGGGTTTTGCCTCCAACAGTAAATAAAAGTGTCCTACCTGCATCTCTCTCCTCATGGGATAGGTCCAATCCTTAAAAAAAAAAATTAAAAATAATTATATATACAACAGAGAAAAACATTCAGGCAGAGATGTGGACATGCATTTTATAGAAAATAATCAAAAGTTCTGTACAAGCTCCTGCTACATTTCCACATGGATGCCAGCACCACCCAAGTGCAAGGAACACTGTTTGGAAAGTTAATGTGAAGAAACCTCAAGTATTCTACAAAAAATCCTTAAGGCTGGAAAAGGTCCTTATCAGCTGTACATCCACACCTCAGCTTTCTGCTGAGAAACTTCCCTCTGAAGGGAGGAAGGGAAAAAAGAGAAAGGAAAAAAGCTTTAGAACATTCTGTACTGCTCAGAGAAGCAAAGGAATTCCTCTGGCTGATGCATTCCTGCAGCCACTGAAATAACAGAAGATAACAAGCAGAGCAGGTAACTCCCTTAAAATCCACACTGCCTCACCTAATCCACTCTGACTGACTGCTCAGGATTCAGCTCAAACAATTCCAGAAATTTGTGCTCTCCATGACCACAGCAAGGCATTAGTGAGTCTCCACCCCACAGTAAAGTGGGAAGGCTCCTCACACAGTAAATAAAGCACTCCTGATCCTGATCCTGCTGGTCCTTTACAGCCCAACACCCCCTTCTCCAGGCCCCCAGGCCTGGGAGGGCTCAGCTCCCATTCCCAGCTGACCAGAGCTAACACCAGGATCATCATTTCCATCCTCTGCTCCACTCTGCAGCTCTGCCAAAGCTGAACAGAAAATGCTCAGGCAGAGACTATTCCTGTCTTTCCTTCCCTGCAACTCCCACTGGCCTCTATTAACAGGCTCTTACTCATTCCTTGACCCTCACACATGAAGGAGTTGGAGCTGAGATCCCAGTTACCATCTGGAGGTTATAAAAAAAAAAAAAAAAAAAAAAAGGGAATAGTCAAATATATCCAATAGACTGCATACATTTATTTACATAACTCTGTTGTTTGATTCACACACACACCAGCAGCTAAGAAAAAAACTTCCCCTATGTTCTGATGTCCTCAGAAGTATGGGGAAGCTAAAAACCAAATATTCCAGCTGGGAAGAGAGGTCTGGATTACAGCAGGGAGAGTCCTTTAAACTGCAGCACTGTTCACCTGAGCACCTACACTTGTCCCAGTGGCATTAATTTCACATGAAACCTCTTTTTACCAACACAATATAAATCCTGTGCTTCCCTCAGACACCCCCACAGTGCACAGGGAGGAATTTCCAGCTCTTGGTAGTGGAATTAAGAAGGATTTTAGTATCAGTAAACTTATTCTGGAAAAGAAAGCAAGTGAACATTAAGCCACTCCAGACAATCCTTTGGACAGCACCTAAAGTGGCAGCACAAACAGGGAAATAAAATGCACTGAAATGGGCTTTGCTGAAGACACATAAATAGCTAAATTACTTCTGCATGTTCCAGCTGGAATAATAAACTCCTGGAAGTAGAAAGGAGAAATGTTGTGACAAAAGGATGATATTTACAGAACTGTATCCTTTGAAGGGTGACCTGAGAGGGTTCAGCACAACCCTGCTGGCTTGCTCTGTACACAGAAGCATCATTCACCCCTCAAAAGGCCAGAAAAACCCAGGTTTGTCCAAGTTTAAAACCAAGCCTAAGAGCAATAAACTCTGAAAAGCTTAAGCTGCACTCCAGGAATATACAAGCATTTCAGTAGGTTTATTACTCTGTAGAATTTCGAAATCTTAATCTGGAGTACAATGAAAACATAAATTCATCACTACTTTGGCTTAACAACACATTGCAAATATTCCTTTCAAAAGCAGGAAATTTTTAGCCCCAACAGCTGTAAACTGTGCAAAATAAATAGGTAAGAACTGAGCAATGCAAGTCCAAAGGGAACCAAATCCCAAGAGACAGCACAGATGTTCTGAACAAGAAAAAAAAATTAAAAAATCACTGCAGGCCCCAGACATTGGTCTCCAGTGCCCTCCAAGAAGCAAAAAGGATACAGTTTCCAACGGGATTTAGTCTGCAAAACAACTCTCTGAAAGACAGTGTTTAATGAAAACATTTAATCTGAGACAAGTACACAAACTACTGAAAGAATGATTTTGGTGACTGCTGACAGCCCTTCAAGGCTTTCAAAACCAACAATGCCAGATTATTCAAATGTTATGCAAAGTTATGTAAAAAAACCCAATCTATTAATGGAGACTGAAGCCAAGCACAGGTTCCATTTTAAGGAATTCATTCATCAGCCAGGTTTTCCACACTGCCTGCAGCACCAAGCAGACAAAAAACAACTGAAAGCTTCTCTTTTGATCAGATCAAATGCAAGAATTTTGCTAAGAAAACAAAGGGTGATGCCAGAGGTGGAGGGAAGAACAGCATTCCTTGCTGCCAAGGATTTGGGAGGTTCTCCAGAACAAGTGACAACTCACTGGAAGTCTCACTCATCAATACTTGCAAGACACCAAAGAGATGGAAAAAAAGAGATGGAAAAAAATAATCCCCAGAACTCCAAAGTTTTAAAGATGAGCCACTCCCCTCTGACAGATCTCAAACATGCAGGAGAAGGGGGAATAAAGCACATTCCAAAGCCCTCCCTTCCCCATCCACAGCCAATCTCCAGCTGAAATAAATGGAAGCTATGGATTACTAGGTAAGACTTGTCCACACTACAAAGAGCTTCTTGGTATCCAATATCCAAACTACATCACGAGCAGCTCTGCCAAAAGTTTGGGTTATTTTGTCCATATTTTGCCACAGCTACACCTGCTCTTCCTTAGAACAGTTTAATGGCAAATATTGATGTGGAGTTTTGATTTTTTGGGGTTTTTTTGTGGGTTTTTTTTTTTTTTTTTTTTTTTTTTTTGTAAGAGTGACCTTGGCTAGGATTTAATCTAAAAAATTTATATTATGATTTTTTTTTTTTTAATGAGTTTACCAGCCCTGACGTGGAGACTCTGCACCAAAGCAAAGAGTGTGGGTTTTGAACACAACAGCCAGGCTGCATCTGCCTCTCCAGAAGGAATGCAGTGAAATGGATGCACGTGACACGGCTCAACTGGTCCCTCACTGGCAGCTGAAGTCTGCAGACCCATCTGATTTTCACACATAAAAGGTACAGCCCCAGTCTTTGTCAAAGCTCAGCTCTGGCTGAAAAGCAAGCCCAGTTAGGATGGTTCAACTCCTGCTGCCCTGTAATTAGTAGAGCCTGCAAACCACAGGCTGGCCCAGGTGAAGGGAGGAGCTCTCAGAGATGCTGCAAAACCCACCAGGAAGAGAAGTCCCATCAGTAGTTGGACCTCAGGAAGTCTCTTCTCGATTTTCACTGCTGCTTTTCACCTGCTCAGCACCACCCACCCCCTGCAATTCTCCTCCTGCTTCCCAGACTTCAAATCCTTAGGAAAAGCTGCACAGCTCCCAGTAAAACCTCCCTGACCACTCCGGGCATCCAACTCTTTCCCAACTCCCAGAAACATTTTTTGTTGTTGATTTATAGCACCACTTCCCTCTCCACACAGATTTCTCTTCCCATCACAATCCATCCCAGCAGGACTCCTGCATGATGGATTGTGCACCTCAAAAATCCAGGGCTGTGAGAATCCTCCTGCCTGAAGCTGTTTCCCTGTAACACTCCAAGCCTCTCCTCCTGCTACAAGGTTCTCCCCGGAGTTGTGAGGCTGGAGCAGCAGAAACTGTTACAGCAGCACAGCCAGGGGCTCTGACCTGCTGCAGCTCCTGCATGTGCTCTGGCCAAACGAGCTCCTGGCTCTGCCTTTAACACTGCTCAGGAAATTCAAATTACAGCCTGTGTTATATCAGAGGGCAGGATTGCATCAACTGCCAGCAGCAGCAGCAGCATCCCCCTGCCCAGGCTGCAGCTTGGACTGGGGCTGGGTCCTGATCCCACAACAATGACCTCGACACAAAGGCTTTAATTCCCAGGCAGCTTTAAGTGTCATTCACACGATGAAATGAGATCACACCTTGGCTTTGAAAGCATTTTACACGTTATTTTACCTAGCCCAGCAAAGTGGAGGAGAGGGATGCTGTCATCAAAGAACAAAAAATCTAAATCCGTATTTGTAAAATGGAACAACTGCAGAAGAAATCTTGAAATAATAAAGCAGTAGCAGAGTACAATCACTTGCCATTTTTTAATCAGAAAGGAGACAAACTAAATGAGGTACTGAAAGAATATTCAAGGAAAATATTTGAGTATCACTGAAACCTGTCACATCTATCACTGTGAAACATGGTACTTAAGAGCCTCAAAATTAGCTACAAACAGGAATGAAGTGAAAGGTTGTTCAGTTCAGTCATGCTTCGTGCTCTTGGACAGTTCTATTAAAGATATTTGGGTCATTATACAAATAGAATTATTTCATTTGGAAAGAACCTACAACAATCATTTAGTGCAACCTCAGTGCAGGCTCAATTATATTTTTTTTTCCCAGGTAGAAACCCCAGTGCAAGTCTATAAAATACACAAAATTAAACCAAATCCTTTAATTCCCTGAAGGTGTGAGTGTGGCAGTGCCATGAGCAGAACTCGGGGAATATTTGGACAGTGCTGCTGTCCCAAAAGTGGCTGAGGGCTGGAGAAAGGGGCAGGAGAAAGGGTGAGGTGACACTGCCACCCTTGCACAGCTGTCCCATCCCACGACCACCACAGACAGGAAATAATGCAGGGATGGAAGCAGATTTACAGGGAATTGTGTTTGTTTGTCAAGAGCACTCAGACAATGGGAAGGCCCCACCAGAGACATTTTTGCTATTGAAAATACAAAGGAATACAAAAGCAGGAAGGTGGAGAAGAGGAATAATAGCAGGTGGGAATGACAGAGCACGTGGAAGAAGGAAGGAAGGAAGGAAGGAAGGAAGGAAGGAAGGAAGGAAGGAAGGAAGGAAGGAAGGAAGGAAGGAAGGAAGGAAGGAAGGAAGGAAGGAAGGAAGGAAGGAAGGAAGGAAGGAAGGAAGGAAGGAAGGAAGGAAGGAAGGAAGGAAGGAAGGAAGGAAGGAAGGAAGGAAGGAAGGAAGGAAGGAAGGAAGGAAGGAAGGAAGGAAGGAAGGAAGGAAGGAAGGAAGGAAGGAAGGAAGGAAGGAAGGAAGGAAGGAAGGACAACAGGGAAATAACAAACATGTTATTTTAGCAGAGAGAAACAAGCCACAGAAAAGGATAAAATGTAAAACTAAAGGGAAAGTAGAAATGGAAAGGAGAAACAAAAAATTCATTTTTGTCCCATTCTCCAACATTGGTCCTAAAGGCACCTCATTGAATACCAGCAGCACTGATAAAAACTTTCATCACATATTTTTTTTTTTCCAATAAAACTGGAAATAAAGCAGTGGAGACAGAATCCTTCAGGATTCTCCTTACAGGAAGCACAAAGCCTGGAGTGCCACACTCACACAGATTATCAGAATTGTTTCTAATGCTGCAGGGATGGCCTTTGTCATGGCCCTCCTTTTTTGAATTCATGAGTTGGGCTATGCTGAGACAATCCTCATTTAGCTAAAACAACCCAAACATGCCTTAATTCCCAAATTCTACAAACTGCTCTGCTGTGCCTGTGTGGATCCCACCAGGCCTCCCCTGGATGGGAGGCACAAATTAATCAGGACTGAGAGACTGCTCAACGTCAGCTGCCACAGAGCACTTTTCTGATTTATGCAAAGCAGTCTGATAGTATCCCACAGAGTTGTGATCAAAATCTGTCACCTGATTTACATCTCCCAGCACAACACAGCATTTGTTCTCCATTTTTTGGGCTCTATTATGTGGGCAGGTAAAATAATTCTAATGATACAGGCTTCCTACTTATTTTAAAGAGTCTGCAGAGGAGGGGAAAAGCTGTGTTTTAAGGGGTTTATTCGTGTTGCCTATCAAAAGTGAGAGTAAAAAAAGTTTAATAGATTTGTTCCACCTTTAGATGGGCCGCATCACTTCATAGTTAAAAAAAGCAGTCAGAAATACATTAGCATTTCAGACTAAATATAGCTGTCAAAAATGTAAATTTCTTTTTTAGAAAAACTCCATGTGCTAAAAGGAACTCAGCTTTTATGCATAATAAAAAGGCAAATATGTCTGCTTAGTCAATAGGCTGCTAATTTAATTACAAAACCCATGGAGAGGCCTACAAAAATTCTAAGTACACCACAAATACTTGGTTTGCTCAGCCTGACTGCAAGCAAATATGTTTTAACCAAGAAATAAAATGGTAATTGTTGCTGTGTTCTCATTATATGTATCTTAGTCCTTTTTTTTTGGTTTTGTTTAAAATTTAATGGGAAAATAATTTCTGTTAAATTCCTTCAATTATTGCAGTCTTTACTGACCTTCTTTCCAGAAGTACTAAGATGTGTCAGTACTAATAAGCCAACATGCACTAATTGTTATTAACCTGACACTTTTTAATGGGGTTTTAGCCATATTTTTTCCTCCCAGTATAAACATGTAATACAGAACTTCTCAAATTAAAGAAAGTTTGAGACCTGACCTTGGAAAATGTGCTGATTTTAGAAAAAAAAAAAAATCTAAGCTTAGAAATGGTTCCACATCACATATAATCCCTATTACTCATAAAACTGAGATATTCACCATCACCAGACTGCAAAAGAACACTCAGTTCACAGACATTCTCAGAAAAGCTTTGCCAGAATGATGAGTTCCAGGTTTTCTGGCACTTCCCAAGCTCCCACAAGTATCAACAGCCAAGAGGTTTAAAAATCCAGCAATCCCAAACACCACACTATGGATTAGGGACAGGGCAAACAACATCCAGGCTGGAAAAGTGACCTATTTATCCAGAGCACATCCCTGCAGCCTGCCCCAGTCAATCCAGGCTGCTCTATCCCCTCAACACTCCTCCGTGTGCCAGGAAGGAATGGATGCTGTGCAGCCAGCCAGTGATTTATTTTTAATTATTATTATTATTAGGATTATTAAAGCTGTGACTTGGTCACGAGTGTCAGCTCGGAGAAGGGAGCTGGGGGTGGCACTTGGATTAAAGAAGTGACAAAGCTGCACTTTTGAGCAGCAGGAAGCCAGCCAGGGATTCCCCAAGTTCTCCCTCCTCCCCTTCCCAGTATTTTGAAATCAAATCTGCCCAGCCAGCATTAAACCACCCATCACCAACTTCCCAAAATATTAGGGATTACTGCTCATTAAAGAACCTCCTCGCTGCAACGCACAAGAGAGCGTCTTCTGCTTTCCAGGAAAATCTACGTTTTGTGGGCAGAATGATTTTAGTTTCCTCAGTTTGCTTTTCCAAAGCACTGTCTCAAGTCTCCTACACCTTGCTTTTAACAAGTTACCTCCACAAGAACTTTTGACACTCACCACTGGCTTTCACTTCCCTGTTTCCCCCATGTACTCCAACTGTTTATTATCTTGTATTCAGAGCTTGGAATTTATTGACATGATCTTGTATTTAGATCAAGTCAGAAATGCAGCATATTGAAAAGAAATTCCTACAGTTTTTAGAATCAGTTCTTGAAAATCCCCACTATGTGAAGTTCTAACACACTACAGATTTATTATTTACAGACAGCCCACGAAAAAAGACAAAAGTAAAAGCTACTCTGAAAGACACTGTATTACAATCTCAGTTTTCATCAGTTAAGAGTTGTTAGACTGGCACTCAGCTCTGGTTTCGTTTTTATTTTAACCCCATGTTCCTCTTTAGCCATTTTAGATGAAAAGCCATCCAGGCTAATTTAGTTAGCAAAACTGTGCATAACAGGATTGGTTTCTCCAGAAAAAAAAGATATTTAAAAACAAACAAATTATAAACCTCACAGGATGGAAGATGATTTGTGTTGAGATACAAAGTGATTACAACTTTGTGAGAACAACTCAATGGCTTGTAACACCTCCAGAGCTCTGAAGTGATGGGGAGTATGAAATCCTGACAACAAAAACAGAACAAAAAGAGTCACTCCCATATTTCAGGTAATTTACCACCATAACAACATTGAGCAATGCTGCTCAAACAGAAATAAATGCTGATGTTTAGAAATACATTACAATCTACAGACTGTCTGAAGAGCTCAGACACTCTCAGCTTCCCTCATGAAGGCTGTGACATTTCGCATTAAATATCTGAGGCCACCAAAGGGGACAGGGAGCGGGGGGGGGGTGTGGGGGACACTCGGGGACGTTTGTGACACACAAAAACAAATCACCAGCGTCCAGGGTCAGCGCCGGGGAGTTCAGCCAAGTTCAGAAATCAGACACCGCGCTGCCCCGGCTCCTGCGACACCGCACAGCTCAGTCTGAGCGCACATTGCCACCTGTCCCGGCCCGCAGAGAAGTCCTGGCTCTGGAACACCGTGAAAACACCTCCCCTGGCTCTGGAACACCGTGAAAACACCTCCCCTGGCTCTGGAACACCGTGAAAACACCTCCCCGATGGCCTCACCGAGAGCCCGATCGCTCCGGGACCAGCGGAGAGGAGGGAGGCGCCGAGAGCTCGGAGGGGACGCGCAGGTACTCCCTCACACGGGGACACGGCCGGCGCCTTACAAAGGCAGGGGGACACGCAGGGAGAGCGAAAGGGCGGCGAACAGACAGGCTGGGACACACCGAACGCAGAAAGGGGGTATATTAAAAAAAAAAAAAAAAAAAAAAAAAGAGTGGGGGCCGCTGTGGGTGGGCAAAAGCCAAAGGAGATGAAGTGGAAAGGGCTCAGTTCCCTGAATGTGAGGGTGGAGAGATTGCCCAGAGAAGCTGTGGCTGCCCCGTTCCTGGAAGCGCTCAAGGCCATGTTGGACAGGGCTTGGAGCAACCCGGGGTAGTGGGAGGCTTCCAGGCCGGAGGCACCGGGGAGGGGAGATGCCGAAGGGCCGGGGGTCTGCGAGGACGCTGGAGGGAGCAGAGCCCGGCAGCGACCAGGGAAGGGAAGATGCGGTCGGTGGTCGCAGGGGGTGTCACCAGCACAGGGCGGGACACGGACCCGCGGCCTGCGATGGATCCCAGCGGGAATGCCGCGGGAAGGGGCGCGGGAGGCACCGCAGGGCGGGCAGGGCTGTGAGGGGAAGCCCCGGCGGGGCCGCGGGCCGGGCGTGTGCGGGGGGCCGGGACCGGAGCTCCCGCTCACCTCAGAGTCCTCTTTGGCCTGCGGCAGCGCGGGGAAGGCCGGTTTGGCGAGCTCCATGGCCGGGCGCTGTCCGGGCGGGGCAGGACCCGGGGCAGGGCGGCTATTTGGGCAGCGGGGCCGCGGGCTCCAGCTCGGGAGCGGCAGGAGATGGAGGCGGCGGAGGAGGAGGCGGCGGCGGCGCGCTCAGCCGCTCGCGCCCGGCCGCCATGCTGCTGCTGCTGCTGCCGCCTCTTCTTCCCTCCTCCTCCTCCTCCTCCTCCTCTCCCCACCTCTTCCTCCGCCCCCTCCTCTTCCTCCTCCTCCTCACCCTCCTCCTCCCAGCCTCCCGCCCGCCCCCGGGCCCCGCTCCCCCGGCCCCCGCCCCGCTCCGCCCTCAGCGCTTTGCCCTCCCCTCAGCGGCGGCTGCTGCCGCGGTTCGTTTAGTGAACGCGCTCGCCAGCCCCAAATTCGGAGTAATTCACCCCAAAGTTTCAGTGACGGGCGCTTCGCCTGTTAGCGGTGACCAGGGCCCGGCTCGGAGCGCCTCACGCCATGGCGCGGCCATGAACGCTCCTTGTGGCCGTCCCCTGACATTCCCGAGGGCTCCTTCTCCTCACACGCCCGCTTCCATCTTGGCTCCGTCGCCCGTGGGAATGACGCCGCTGCCTCGCATTTTAGCTGGCAACGCCAAGCGGGTCATCTCTGGGAGGTTTGGAGTCGCCATCCCTGGAGGTGTCCGAGGAACGCCTCAGTGGCCTCGGTGCTCTGGGCTGGGGATCAGTCACAGATTGGACTCCATGATCCCAGATGTATTTTCCTACCTAAATGACTCTGGGATCTCCAGTCGGCTCCTCTTTGTGTAAATGATGTCCTCAGACACCTCAGTCTTGGGGCAAGAAACTGTTTGTCTGCTTTTTGAGGTCACACACTCTGAGAATTCCAGGAGAGCTGGACTGGGGACAAGAGATGGAGGGACAGGACACAGGGAATGGCTTCCACTGACAAAAGGCAGGGATGGATGGGAGATTGGGAAGGAATTCTGCCCTGTGAGAGGGGTGAGGCCCTGGCACAGGGTGCCCCTGGATCCCTGGAAATGTCCAAGGCCAGGTTGGACAGGGCTTGGAGCCGCCTGGGATGGTGGAAGGTGTCCCTGCCCATGGCAGGGGGTGGAATGGGATGGTCCTTAAGCTCCCTTCCAACCCAAACCATTTTATGATTCTATGAGATTTCACTTTAAGCTGCAGTTATTCATTCCTTCGCTTTTTGGTGAACCAAAATTCTGCACTGGTGTCACTGGAACTTCTGAGGGAAGCTTAGTCAAAGTAGGCAAAGTCAGTGGGTTGGTTGCTTAAATAAAATTGGAAGTGTCTTTTTGGAAATGCTAGCCCTGGAATTGTAGGGTCTCAATTTTTATTTCTAGTGCACCTTTCTGCTGTTTCTACTAAATAACACTTTGAGAAACCTTCAACAATCACGTTTCAGCAACCATTCCCTCAGCCAGAGGCCCAGCTCGCTGTTTCCATCACTGTTCTGCTCAGAAATGGACTTTGATTTCATGTTCTCATTGTTCCAGGCATATGGACTCAAAAGGGTGTTAAAACTAAACCCAAGATTTGCATCTTTACACTCCTGACACAGCCACAACAGGGAGAAAGGTCATAGCCATATAAACAAGGAAATATTGTTGCCTGTCCTGTTTTAACTGTTCTACATCTGTTTGATCTGTGATGGGAAAGGAAATAAAACTACAGCTGTTAAAATTGCCAGGGAGATGCTGTGTGTTTCCTGGGAAGTCAAGAGCTAATCTAATCTAATGTACTTGCCTGTCAGCTGAGCAGGCCCAGAGTAATCCAATTAGGATAATTAGAAGTAGCCAGAAGTGCAATTTAGTGCATTGCTGCTCCAGTGCAACATTCAGGTGAGCTGCACAGTGCAGTGGGTTTGTGTGCACACCTCAAGGTGGAACTGCTTGGAAAATAAAAATAAAAGTAAAGCAGATGCCCTTAAAACCACCACCACCACCTTGTTTACTTCCTGCAATAAATAAACACCAGCTCAGGTAAATCTTATTTCCAGAATTCAGCAGCAAATGAGTGTGCCCAGGTGGGCAAAGAGGCCAAAGGCACCTGGCTTGTACCAGGCACGGTGTGGCCACAGGAGCAGGGCAGTGACTGTCCCCTGTGCTGGCACTGGCACCTCCAGCCCTGGGGACAGCTCTGGGCCCCTCATGGAAAGGACACCGAGGGGCTGGAGCGTGTCCAGGGAAGGGAATGGAGCTGGAAATGGGTCTGGAGCTCCAGGAGAGGCTGAGGGAGCTGGGAAGGGGCTGAGCCTGGAGCAAAGGAGGCTCAGGGGGGACCTTGTGGCTCTGGACAGCTCCTGACAGGAGGGGACAGCCGGGGGGGTCGGGCTCTGCTCCAGGGAACAGGGACAGGAGGAGAGAAAATGACCCCAAATTGCACCAGGGGAGGTTTAGATTGGATATTAGGGAAAATTCCTTCATGGAAAGGATTGTCCAGACCCCACCAGCCCCTTCTCTCTCCGAGGATTAGGCTGCCTCTGTTTGGTATAGGAGAACTCCAATCCTTACACCAGAGAAAAGTTGCTCCTCAAACTCAGAAGACACAAAATTCACCTCTCTGTGAGAGCTACACAGAAAATCCACCAGGATAAACGGTTTTAAACAGGTTTTATTCATAAACTGTTTGGGGAAAGGAGATTTACTGATATACAAAAAGTCAAGAAATGAACTGACTTTTGTTTGTGAATCCCTTCAAGCACATTTATAAATTCCCACCATAATTGCAAAGAGAACAACACATCTCTACACATTTTTACTGAGCCTGGGCTGTAATGAACATTGCATTTCAGAATTGTACAGAAAACACACTCCTGTAGCCAACTTGCAACTAGCATTCCCAAAATTACTAGCTACATGCTACACAAACACCTTACAATGATAATCAAGAGGAACATTATTTCTCTTTTTTTTTTTTTTATGCATTAACCCAGTAGGATGTGTACAATCAATCACAAATTCTATAATTTAATTTACACAGGTTTGTAGTCAAGCTTGGACTCCAGCTTCTTGGAATCAGCCACTTTCCTGACAGCTTTCATGAAATCTTCCTGAACTACGAAGTCATGATCAGCACGGATTGCAAACATCCCTGGGAGAGAGGATTTAACAGTGTGAAGAGACACAACATGAAGTTTCACTCAAATTCAAATGAAAACGGATCCAGGTTACACTGTCTGCACGACCTTCCCATGTCCTGGATGTTGGGAAGAGAAGGGAATTCACCTTTCTGAACTAAGGGAGTACTAAAAAGAAAACTTGTTTAAACTCTGAGTGTGCATTTACTGTGTTAATCAGCCTGCCCATGCAGGCAAACTCCACAAATTTTCATGTGAAAAAAGCATAAAATAGCATCAACTCTGCAGGTAAATGGGTACCAAGAGCCCTGAATTATCTCCAAAAAGGAGAAAAATGGGTACAATCCCTGTTTCTGGAATGTATCTGGTTCTAATGAGACACTGGGACACATCATGATCAGCCAACAAGTGGCTGGCTCAGATCAGCTCAAGTGAAATGTTCCAGTAGAATGTTTTTGAGCTCCTGGGTTTAATCCACAGAGGAACAGCTCCAAGATTCAGCATTATCCAAGATTTTGCACATCCAAATGAAGAGTTAAAGAATTACCTGCTTCAGTACAGACGTTTCTCAAGTCTGCTCCGTTGAAGCCATCTGAAAGCTTCACGATTGCTTCATAATCTGTTCACAAAACACCAGCACCCGTTAGGAATAAATCACCCTTCCCCTTAGGGATGCCAATAAAATACAGATCCAGCTACCAAACTTGGATTTCAGTGCAAACAGAGCTGCCCATTGGGCTGATAAATTAACTGGAATCAGCAGCTGTATCAGCCCTTCCATTAAAACAGAAATGTGTGGCAGCCAAAAGCTCGTGTTATATAATTAAATCCCAAAGTTACCAATTTGTGGTTACAAGAATCAACATGAAGTGCAAAAGCTCCATCAAGGCAATGTTCTTATCATTTAAATGCTGTAAAAAGCCAGAAAACTCATCTCCAAGTGGTCATAACTCAGTCCCTTTCCACTTCCAACACTCCATCTACTAAAGGCACTTAGTGTCTTAATATATTAAGCCTGATGTTTTATGCACATTTATTTCCTAAAAGAGTGGCCATGGTTATAATTCAGTGGAAATCAATTTCTAAACCACTGCTGAGCCTCCAGTAAGTTCTGATTTTTGCAAGGCTGCTTATTAAAATTATCAACTCCCTGGAAAACTTTTCAGTTTCCCTTCCGTATAAAATTCAAAACATTTGAATTGAATGTTTTTATCTCAAGAATCCAAAAGCTCCTAAAGATGAGTCATTCTTCAGCTGTATTT
The DNA here is from genome assembly GCF_026979565.1 of Vidua chalybeata. Classification (NCBI taxonomy): domain Eukaryota; kingdom Metazoa; phylum Chordata; class Aves; order Passeriformes; family Viduidae; genus Vidua; species Vidua chalybeata. The sequence goes on along the minus strand of NC_071535.1, from coordinate 2,664,082 downwards.
TAATTCCATGTAGTACAATGTCATATAAAAATTGGAAAGTTAAAAAACCTAAGTGAGGGGAATGAGCAAGGTTGAACAGTGCAAGGTTTGTGAGTTTAGGGTTTTCAGCAGACACCAGGTCTGAAGCAGGAGAATCTCATGCTTGAACCTGAGCAAATCCTCATCTTTGGATTTCAATCCAATTTCTACCTCACCCTTCCTTTTGGGGATCAAAGCTGAGCATCACAGTCTTTCCACATTACATGCAGGAATTTAGCAAGGACCTGACACCTCACCTTGCTGAACAGCAGAAGGAACGATCCCACCCTGCTCCACTGCAGTGCCAAAGACACGAGAACAGGATGGAGCAGAATTCCAGAATCCCACAATGGCTTGGGTTGGAAGAGACCTTCAAGAGCATCTCGTTCCAACCCCTGCCATGGCCAGGGGCACCTTTCACTTTCTCCAAGCCCATTCAACCTGGCCTGGAACACTTCCAGGGATCCAGAGGCAGCCACAGCTGCTCTGGGACAACTGAGCCAGGGCCTCACTGTCCTCACAGTGAAGAGTTTCTTCCCACCATCCCACCTCTCCCTGCCCTCTGGCAGTGGGAAGCCATTCCCCCTTGTGCTGTCACTCCATGCCTTGTAAGAAGTTTCTCTCCAAAAACTTTACCTCAGGCTCATGATTTCCTTTGAGCTCCTTCTCTCCTTAGCCTGCAGCCACGTGCAGGTTTAAGCCAACACTGCTGCTAAGAAAAGCAGTGCCCAGCCCTGGCCCTCCCCCAGCTCCCTCCTGCTGTCCCTGAGCTGAGCTGCAGCTGTTGATGCAGCCAGATGGTGACTGGGATCAGCTCCAGGGGCTGCAGGAATCGCTGCTGTCAGCACAGAGGGGGTGGGGGTGGCACAGGGCCCTGGGGCACTGCTGCACTCCCAGGCAGCCAGCGCTGCTTTAAAGGCAAATCCCAGCCCCAGCTTCCTCCAGGAAAGCTGGGAGGAGTGGCTGTGAAAGCAGGACTCTGGGCAGCTCAGAGTAACACAGTCCTTAAATAAACCCTCCCCGTTTTATCCTATTATTCTGCCCTTACACTCCTGACAGAATGATCCACACTACTACCAGACAACAATTTTGCTTATGCCATCTCCAGGATTTCTCCCTGACTTTTAAAGATTGTTGCTTTCAGACTTCTTCATTAGCAATATTTCTTTCATTGAGGGGTGAATGAAAACACTCTTTACTTGCACTAAGCCATTCCATTAGAAACAGGAAACTGCCTGATGAGAACCTTGTTGATTTTCCAGTTTCCAGCTGGGCTCCAAGGGTTTATATTCAGTTTTCCTTTTCAAAGACTTAACAACGGTTCAATCAGGATGCATTTAAAAATAAAACAAGTAGACTTCCAAGAGGGGAAGTTGTGTGGGCAATGTAAAGGTGGGAATACAATCAGAATCACTGTAACAACTCACCCTCTTCCCATCCCTACGAACAGCAGCAGGAATGACATCCAGGGAACTTCTACTTACCTATCTCACCATGTTTAGTGATAGGACCTGCATGAATCTTCAAAATATCTAATCTGGCTTGTTCATTTGGTAGATCGATATCTAGAAAGAATTAGAGCTTCAATCAAAGCAGAAACCCACAATTCCCATGGATTACATCCTCCTTCCAGCCACTGGGAAGCAGAAACTCACGGATTTTTCTATCCAGCCTTCCGGGCCGCAGCAGGGCAGGGTCCAGGGTGTCAGGTCTGTTGGTAGCCATGATCATTTTAACTCTGTGCAGAGTGTCAAATCCATCCATCTGATTCAACAACTAACAGGGAACAGAACTTTGGTTTTAAACAGCCCCAAATCTTCCCAGGTTTGTTTTCCTACCTAAGTATTCTTCAAGATGAAAAGCTCTGAAGTAAAAAAGAATCCTACAAGGCCTTGAGCTCCCTGAATATTCCATCCCAAGCAGTGAAGAGCTGAAGAGACACTGAAAATGCTTTGCCCACGGAAAAGGACATTGAGCAAAGCTGAGCTCAAACGTGAAACACTTGACTGAAACAATGAGGTAAAGAAAATATTGCAAGGACTGAAGGAGCCAATGGCTGCCTGACACATTTGGACTGTAGTGCACCAAGGCCAGGACATTCCAATTAGACTTGAAGAACAGCCTCTGGAATACTAATCCACACGCAGGAAGGCATTTCATTGTGAACACTCAAAGCACTTGCTCTTTGATCACAGTGATTTAATTCTCTATGGAAAGCAGACACATTCTTTTGAACCAGGCAAAATGTTTGCAAACACAGGCCAAGGAAGGTTCCCATTAGCTTCAGAATTCCTAATTGTCACCAGTGGTTTTAATATTCTCTTCACACAACCCAGTTTATCAAAGCAATGAATACAGAAACAAAGAAATACAAGTGCTCCTCCTAGCTTTGAAAATCCAACTGCAAGAGTCCAAAAATGTTATACACTGGGTGCCTTTGGGACTAAGAGAGACAGAAAGGGGGGTTCTGCAAACCTTCAAAGAAGCAGGGAGCAGCAGTAAGCAGAAGAAAATATCCCAAATCATTTCAGCAATTTAAAAGATTCCATTAGTCTCCACACTGAACTCATGACTGAGTTATCAGGATGTGCAGAACGTGCCATTTGTAAAAGCAGCAATTAGTTCACTTCTAGTTTAAGATTATTAACCCAGAAAAGGTACTGCAAAGCCAGATCCCAGGTAACAATTCACACCTGTACTATTATTTACCGTGGCTGTTCAGGCCACAGCCAGAATTGGACACTCACCTCCATCAGAGTCCTCTGAATTTCTCTATCAGCTGATGTGCCTTCGGAAAAGCGGCGCCCACCTGCAGCACACCAAACCCATCAGTTCTACTACTTGAATTTTGCCTTTTAAACGGGGGGAATTGGCTTTATAGCTGACTCCACCCTTAAAAGGAGAGCCCAGCCACCCCCCAGGCCACGAGCCTTACCAATAGCATCGATCTCATCCATGAAAATGATGCAGGGCTGATGATCTCGGGCATAATTGAACATCTCTCGGATCAGCCGAGCGCTCTCGCCGATGTATTTGTCCACTATGGAACTGGACACCACCTTGGGAAGGACAGAGGGCCTGGATGAGGAGACTGGAGAGAAAACAGACCCCATGTGTGTGGGGGCAGTGCTATTACACACCTTGAGGAAGTTGCAATCCAGCTGGCTGGCAACTGCTCTGGCCAAAAGGGTTTTTCCTGTGCCTGCATAAACAAGAGATTGAAGCTGTTTAATTACTGACTCAACACTGCCTGCCAGTGAGTTAGGAAGGAGGGGGGAAAAAGGGAAAGGGAAAAAAAGGGAAAGGGAAAAAAAGGGAAAGGGAAAAAAAGGGAAAGGGAAAGGAAGAGGGAGAAAAAGAAGAAAGTAAAAGAGAAAAGGGAAAGGAAAAGGAAAAAAAAAGAAAAAAGGGGAAAGAAAAAAGGGAAAGGAAAAAACAAAGATGAGATGGAGAGAGGAAAGGGAGAGGAAAGGGAGAGGAAAGGGAGAGGAAAGGGAGAGGAAAGGGAGAGGAAAGGGAGAGGAAAGGGAGAGGAAAGGGAGAGGAAACAGAGAGGAAACAGAGAGGAAACAGAGAGGAAACAGAGAGGAAACAGAGGAAAGGAAAAAAGGAAGAAAAGAGGAAAAAAGAGAAAGGAAAAAGAGAAGAAAGAAAATAGAAAAATTAAAAAGAAAAAAGGAAAAAATAAAAATTAAAAGGGAAAGAAGGAGAATCAAAGAAGGCTCTGGTCACAGTCTGAAAGCAACAACCAAACACTTGTTGCCCTTTGCTGAGACTCACCAGGGGGGCCGTACAGCAGGCAGCCTTTTGGAGGGATAATTCCCACACGCTGGAATAATTCTGGGTTTGTAAGTGGCAGTTCAATGACCTGTGAAGGGACAGAGAGCAAACTGAGCCTCTGAGTTTTAAAACAGTTAGTGGTGCACATGCCAGCCTGTTTTTCACCTATCTGCATTATTTATTGGCAGCATTTTTGTGTGAGAAACAGCTCAGTAAGAAAATGTGAGATCCCATGGATCAATCCACTCCCCTGCCCTGGCTCTGCAATTGCTGCTTCCTCTCAATGCTCTTTGCTCAAATCACATCCCTGCTGTCCTAATTCTATACCCCAGAGCAATCCTGGCAGTTTTTGAGCAAAATTCCAGCCTGCTTTGCTGGCCCTCCCACTTGACTTCAAGGCACTCCCACAGCCTAAAGCATCCTGGATCCTTTAAACCCTCTTCTCTAAAGGATCATCTTCATTTTAATCCCAGTCCAAGCACTTTAAATGAAACATGAAAAGCACTGATCTGAGAGGATCCTTGAACAGCCCCATGCTGGTGGAGGACAAACATCAAAGAGGTGGTTTTGCCCTGAAAAGCTTCACTGAGAGCATGGATCAGGATCTGATGGGGGTTTGAGGCACTGGGTACCTCCCGTAACTCTCGGATTTGTTCCGACAAGCCTCCGATCTCAGAGTAGGAAACATCTCCTGGGTCTTCATGAGACATGTTATAAACCAGTGGATCCACTTCCCTGGGCAAGTATCTGGAAAACAAGAGTTAAGAGGAGATATTTTTATGGTGTAGACACATTTATAAATTCATAAAGTTATTCCCATGCATTTTACAGCAATATGAACATTATTTCTTCTCTTCCCACCTCACCTGCTGAAAAAACAGAAAAAAACCCCAAACCTAGCAAACTTTTTGAAGTTTTAAAACACAGCTTAAAACATGGCTGAAAATACTGTAATTATTTCTCTAAAGAAAAACCAATTACTTTTTAAATCATATAAAACAGACACACAAGTCTTCCCTCAAAATAACTGTCCTTACTTAAGCATTGCTTTGCAGAAAATGCTCACAAAATATTGCAGAAGTGATTATTCAAGTCTTTGTGTAATGTTTTTCCCTCTTTTTATGGTGAGAAGAGCAGAATCCTACCTCATAATAGTCAGAGTGGTCATGTCCAGAGCAACTCTCGTCCCTGGCTTCAGCTTACTCTTGTCAAGCTAATCTCAAAAAAAAGAATTCTGTTAGAACCCCACTCCAAACCCTGATTTTAGCCAAAATGTTCACTGGAGTTTGCACTCCTTGCTCCATCACACACAAGAAAAAAGAAGGCTACAGAGTGACACATCAAGCAGTCATTACCTTACCTCCACCTCCTTTAAAACAAAGACTGTTTTCTGGTCCATCATTAATTTTTCATTTTACTGCTGTCAATCTGACTGCATCAGTGGGATCTAATCCTCTCCCCTCTGCTCCACACAGGAACAGCTGTTTCAGAATAACTAAACAACCCTCACAAAAAGTTTAACATTTTCCTGTGTCATTACTTCCCCTCTTTGAAGTCAGCTGTTCAATTATTACTCTTTCACCTTGGATGCCTCCTCTCCTGCCTCAGCAGTTTTTGTCTGCTTATTCCATTTTTATGGGATTTTAAAACACATTCCAGCACACCCTACTAAATTTTGCTGGAATTAAAAGAGGATTTTGACAATCCTTTTCCAGGACTGCTGGAAGTTTCCCACTGTCCCTGCTGGGGGATTTATAAGGTGCCTTGCCAGGTCCTTGACCCTCTGGAAGGGTTTAGGATCAAGCTGTCCCCTCTCCCTTACTCCAGTCACTACTAAGGCCTCTTTCCAGCTTCCTTATCCAAAAAACTTTATAACAACTTGGAATCTCTCAGATTCAACTCTGCCCAACAGACTGAAGTTATTTTGCAGTGAGAAGAAAACAAAGAGAAACCACTTGACCTTCTTAACTAATGCACTTGAGATAGGGAAGTTATTTTGCTCCCACTTAAGCAGCCTTGCTCTCCTCCCTCCTGAGCAGCAGCAGCTCAGCCAGGAGGGCTTTGATCAAAAACTTGTCCTTCTAGTCCAGAAGAAATTGTTTGTCTTTGATATTTTGACATTTTGAAAACAATCAGGGTTTTATTTTTTTTGAGCCTCTGGTAGCAAATCAAGGATCTTTTAAGATAAAAGAGTGTTTTTAGTGAAGAATAAACTCCAAAGTGCTGGTTCATCCAAGGACAACCTATCCCTTAGGATTCAGCTCTGTTTCAACATCAAGATTACCTCACATGCCCCATAGTGGAATTCATTTTACTTATGTCCCAAAATTCTGCAATGAACATCAGTTTCTCTCCAGAAAGAGGAAAAAAAAAAAGATATGGATAAAGATAATGGCTTTAAACAGACAGAGAGTAGGTCTGGATGGGATTTTGGGAAGGAATTCCTGGCTGTGAGAGTGGGCAGGCCCTGGCCCAGGGTGCCCAGAGAAGCTGTGGCTGCCCCTGGATCCCTGGAAGTGCCCAAGGCCAGGTTGGAGCAACCTGGGATGGTGGAAGGTGTCCCTGCCATGACAGAAGGTGGAATGGGATGGGCTTTTAAGGTCTCTTTCAACCCAAGCTATTCCATGATTATGATATAAGGTGAAATAACATCAAATCTAAAACTCAGCAGCAAGACAGCAACAGTCACAGCACAGCAACTGTGAAATTACACAATCAATTATCATCATAATTAATTTTCAGAGAGTCCAAAATCAGGCAGAAGGACAGAGTTTTGACTCAAGAAAAATCATAAAACACATGCAAGGTCCTGGGAATGCTGTGGATTATTTTGTCTCCACCAGAAGTTACACTGCTACCACTACAAAGGGAGAGGGGAGCAGGTACCAGTGTAAAATAGTGGTGTGCACATTAAAGAAGAGAAAAACACTCCACTAAGGACCCAGTGGATGAAAAGTAATGCTTATATTCCACAGGAAAGCAAATTTTAAATGAATATTGACACAGATCAATTACCTGACGGCGACAGCCAACCACGTATCTTGGTCCATTTGTAGCCTTCACAATGACTGGAGAAAGAAAATTAAAGAAAAACCCCAAATTTACTCAATTCACCCTCTGAGCTTTCATTCTGAATTAACCAGAAAGATTTTTGCCAATAATCTGATCACCAACACTTTAATTCTTTACTTCTCCATAACTTAAAAAGGATTTAAACTTCAAAAGCTTTTTGTTTTATGGCTGCCCCATCCCTGGAAGTGTTCCATGCCAGGTGGGACAGGGCTTGGAGCAGCCTGGGATAGTGGAAGGTTGGAATGAGATGCTCTTTAAGGTCTCTTCCAACCCAAACCATGCCATGGTTCCATGATTTCCAGACTCTCAGAGAATATAACAGTTGAGTGTACTCACACTTCTCCTCTGTCAGCTGTTTAAGAACCTCACCGACGATCTGTAAAACAGTAAATACAGCATCAGCCTCAAGGGAAATGAACACTGCAGGGCTCAGACACCCTGTAACCCATCCCTAACCCATCGGTTCCTGCTGTCAAAGCCCCTGTTTGTTTGCTCCCACTTCCTAGTTCTTGCTGCTAAAAATGCATGTAAAGGTTGCTGCAAGAGGCAGCACAGGATGCCAACACCTCGCTTCCCTCACGTACCTGCCCGACGCTCTGCAAGGCCTTGAGGTCATTTTCTGACTTCTCATACTGCTTGGTGAGCTCTTTCAGCTGTTCCCTTACTAGGAGAGGAAAGAAACACAGGGTTTTGGTAACCTTCAACCCCACAAGAGCACAGGACCAGACCCTTTTCCAGCAGCAGAGCTGCAGGTAGAGTGAGACTGGGAGACCAGCAAGGAGCCTTGAGCTAATGTGGAGAAGGGAATGGAGCTGGGAAGAGGCTGAGGGAGCTGGGGAAGGGGCTGGAGCTCCAGGAGAGGCTGAGGGAGCTGGGAAGGGGCTGAGCCTGGAGCAAAGGAGGCTCAGGGGGGACCTTGTGGCTCTGGACAGCTCCTGACAGGAGGGGACAGCCGGGGGGGTCGGGCTCTGCTCCAGGGAACAGGGACAGGACAAGGAGAAACAGCCACAAGTTGTGCCAGGGTAAGTTTAAACTAGATATTAGGGACATTTTTTTTCATGGAAAGGGTGAAAAAAAGTCCCTGGGGAAAGGCTGCTAAGAAAGACAGTGGAGTCTCCATCCCTGGAGGTGATAGTAAAAGGGTTCTAAAATCATGGGGATTTGGGGAGTTAGAAGGAAAATTAAGCTTAGTAGGCCCTGGGAAAATACCCTGGGAAAGTATAGGCCTTGTACTTGCTAGAACTGCACCTCTGTAGCTAGTATATGATAAACGGTATAATTGTTAGATATGATGATTGGATATAATTATTGTTTAATCGTGAGAATAATCATGAGAAACTGTGGTCAGGGGCTTGAGAAAGATCGCGAGAAACTCATGCTTGAATGAAGTCAATGTATATAATAGAACAATATAAGTTTAATAATTAATATGTAAGATAGAATATAAAATACGTTCGGCTCGAAAGCCATGTCGGAGTCAGATTTGGGTCTGTAGCCCTGATTCCCAGAGCTCTACAATAAAAGCACCAGCATATAACCACATTCCGTGGTTATGTGTGCTCCTGAACGCTAACAGAGGTGTCCAAGGAACGACTGGACGCGGCTCTCGGTGCTGACAAGGCGCTGACAGTCACGACTTGGTCCCGCTCATCCCAGAGATCTTTTCAAAGCTGAAGGACTCCGTGACTCTGTGACCCTCCGGAGCTCTCCCGAGGGGACCGGGACCCAGCGGCGGCGCTGGCCGCGCCCAGCCCCGTCCGCCCCCCGCTCCCCAGGGCCCGGCCAGGCCCATGACGAAGCGCGGGCAGCGCCGCGCTCCCTCTCGGGGGCTCCGCGGGGCGCTCAGAGGCGCCCACCCCCCCCGCCCCGTCCCCTCACGGCCCGCCGTGCCCGCGCTCACACTCCTTGAGGCGGCCGTCGATCTCCTTGTGCTCCAGCAGCTTCTTGCGGTAGTCCTGCAGCGCCTTGTCTCTGGGGTCCGCCATGGTGAGCAGCCGCGGCTCACAGGGAATGCCGGGAAGGGCCACGGCGGCGGGGCCGGCGCTCGGCGCCGCGCAGCGCCCCCTGCCGGCGCGGAGGACTGCGGCTGTCGCGACAGGCGGCGGCTGTCGTGAGGGGCCGCGGGTGTCGCAGACATGGGCTGCGGCGGGCACGGGCTGTGCCGCCGCTCAGAGCGCGGCCTAAAGGGCGGCCGCGGAGTGTGGGCGGAGGCGGAGGGGCGAGGAGGTGCGGGCAGAGCTCATGGAGGTTAAGGAGTCGTGGAATGGTTGGGTTGGAAAGTCCATCCCACCCCTTCCATGGGGTGTTCATCCCGCCCTTCCACTGCCCCAGGGTGCTCCAAGCCCTGTCCAGCCTGGCCTTGGGCACCTCAAGGATCCAGGGGCAGCCACAGCTTCTGTGGGCACCCTGCGCCAGGGCCTGCCCACCCTCCCAGAGAATTCCTTCCCAATCTCCCATCCATCCCTGCCCTTGGGAAGCCAAGAAAAACCTTGGAGTTTTGTTCCCATCCCTACGGCTCTGCCAGGGCCCTAAGTCACGAGCAGCTGCTCCCCCCAAATCCTGCTTTACCCCTGGAGCTCATCCCAAAACGTGTGCCGGGGCAGGCTGGTGGCACGGAAGCGCTTTTGGCTGCTGTGGAAAACGCACATTGCATGGCTCTCCGCAGATAGTTACCGTATGTATTATGTGGTAGTGATTTGTTGTGCTGTATTGACATTTTAATAGTATGGTGAATGTAGTTTTGTAGTTAAAACGAAGCTTTAGTAGTTAAAATAGAAACTATGTATGTGGGGTTTTTAAAACCCCTTCAAGGTAACAGTCACAGAACACCCAAATCTTCCAAAGAAGAGGAATTGATGGTTTTCTTATCAGAAGAAGCAAATTTCTTCAGGCCTTGCTCAGACTCAAAAATGCCGTGGGGATTAAAGGAAGCAGTTGAAATATAACAGAATTTCTTGTTTTAAGTAGAATGTATGCATAACCAGGAGGTATATCTGAATATGCAACAGTGTATGGTTTTAAAGGTTATTCCTTTGTTCACAAGGCATGCTTGTCGTGGCTGAAGTGCCCGAGAGCATCCAGACATCCGAATTCTTTGCTTTTTATTGTCTTGTAATTGTCCTAACTCTAAATTTTATTACTTTTAATTGTATTACTATTTTTTAATAACCGTTTTATTATTATTAAACTTTAAAAATTTTAAAAACCAAGTGATTGGCGTTCTTCACAGCTGCTGTCACTGCCAGGGAGGGGTCAGACACTTCTGCTCATGCTCTGCCTCAGAGTGGAACTAGTCTGGGTGAAACCTGGAAGGTTTGGTGTCCTGGCATCCCAGACTGATTTGGGCTGGAAGGGGCTTTAGATCCCATCCCATCCCACCCCTATCCCTTCCCCTATCCCAGGGACACCTTCCCCTATCCCAGGCTGCTCCAAGCCCTGTCCAACCTGGCCTTGGAAACCTCCAGGATGGGGCAGCCCACAAAATAAAAAGCTTTTGTAATTTAAGTCTGCTTAATGATTTTGAGGAGCAAAGAATTAAAGTATTGGTGATCAGATTACTGGCAGAAAACCACAGTGGATAGTCCCGAACCACACCTCAGAGGGCGAATGAAGTAAATTTCTTTTTTTCTCTAATTTTCTCTCTCCAGTCATTGTGAAGGCAAAAAAAATGAACCGTGATACAAGTGTACCGAATGTCTGGCTGTCGCTGTCAGGTAATTAATATGTGTGAATATTCATTAACGTTGGCTTTGGTCTGGATTATTGGCATTGCTTTTCATCCTTAGTGGGGTGAAGTGTTTTCTCTTCTGTGACGTGCACATCACTTTTATATTGGCACCTGCTCCTCCCTCCCTTTGTAGCTGGTAGTGCTGTAACTTCCTGGTGGAGACAAAACAGCCCACGACACGCTGGGGACCTTGCAGGTGTTTTACTATTTTTAATAATAAAAATTTGGATCTGATCTTGATCTGTCAGCCCCTCGGGGCTGCACCCCGAGCCCCCCTGGTTCAGAGTGGGGCAGGGAGCACTGCCAGCCCCTCCAGTGCTACTGTGTGACTGTGAAAAATGACCAGATGATATTGGCTTTTGCATTTATGTATTAGATTTTGCATGTTGTTAGTGATCATAAGTAAATTATTATTAGTATTAAATTAAATTATTAAATTGAATTAATTAAATTATTATTATAATTGGCAAAAAGTACCAGTTACAACTCTTTTTAGCTGCTTGTTAATATAATCTATCAGCTGAAGTACGCACTGTGTTGCTCATAGAAATAGTAGTGTAATGAATATAATATCTATGTATCACTTGTGGAAACAACAATGTGATTAATGTATTGTTCTATATGTGAAAAGGTTTTTGGGTAACTAAAACCAGTGTAAGGCCATCCACTGTCCAAGTGATAACCGTGACACAAACCAGAGCAATTACAGAACACCATGTTAAATTTAATTTAATTTAATACCAAAACCTTATCAGAGGATGTGAGGCAGCAGGATGGAGACACAAGAAGAAATAAAATACAATGACCTGACACCCAGGATCCCACGCAGACAAGCCGGAGTGTGAAGAAGTCAAACAAAGGAGTTCCCAAAACGACAGAAAGTCCGCAAGAACGTTTGAATAATGCATGAAGCTCATGAATATGCATGTGCCTCAGCAGTGTAGCCGGATAAAGGTGACAATGTGTGCTCTGCGGTGCGGGCCAGGAGCACCCCAGCTGGAAATGCTGTCCTTCTTTTAGCATGGGAGGAATCGGTCCGTAGAAAATCCTTAGACCTGATAGAAGGATTATAAAGTATGTATTTGTATATAAATTTTAAGGTAAGAGATCTTAATTTACAAATGTTATGGGATCGGAGTAATATTGTTGAGACGGAAATAGGAATAAGTTTTAAAGGATGGCCTTACAAAAAAAAAAAAAAAAACACTTTAGAAAAATAGAACTATGAAAGATACATTGTAATGAAACCCACAAAAAGGAATTTTAAATGATTAGCTTTAAAACATTTACAGTATGGTGTGGCAAAAACTGATAGGCCAAGAAACACTTATAGTGTATTATATAATGTAATTAAGAAATATACACTATAATATGTATAATATAATATAATATAAGTATATTATATACATACATATAATAATATACATCTATTATATTATATATTACATATATATACACATATATACATATAATAGTATATATTGTATGTTACATATATAATATTATATATTACATATATATATATACACACCTATGTAGTATATATACATATATATACATACTGGGATGATGTATTACATTACATTATATATTACATATTAATATATACGTATTAATATATGTATATATTATATATACATAGATATGTATAATATATATACATTAATATACTATAATAATATAATATAATATAATATAATATAATATAATATAATATAATATAATATATATAATATAATATAATAATATAATGTAATATAACATAATATAAAATAACATAACATAATAGAATGTAATAGAATATAATGTAACATAACGTAATATAATTTAATATGGTATAACATAATATAATATGGCATAACGTAATATAATATGATATAACATAATATAACATGTATATTTTATTGTAATTAAGAAATAATAAGCTTCTGATTGTAATGGCGTGAATTGTAACATCTGCCTTATCTCACCCTTCAAACGAAACTCAAACTAGAACGAAAGTTCTTAAAACGCCTCTGAGTCAAAAAAAAAAAAAAAAAAAAACAAACAAAAAAAAAAAAAAAAAAGCAGCTTGCTCCGCCCGGCTGAATGACCGCGGTTACCGCGCTGCTTAAGCGAGAAGCGGAAGGAAGGCCGCGCTGCTCTCAGGTGTCTCGGGCGCTGCCCGCGCTCCGTGCGGCTCCGCGCGTCGCCGCCGGGGCCGCGCCCCGGGCGGGGCGGTGCGAGCGGGGCGGCCCCGGCGGAGCGGCCGGGCCCGGCCGCGGAGATGGCGGCGCGGACGGTGCTGCCGGCGCTGCTGGCGCTGCTGGCGCTGCCCGCCGCGCTGCCCCGCGGCGCCGAGCGGCGCTGCTTCTGCCAGGTGGGCGCGGGGCGGCTGCGGGGTGGAGGCCGGGCTGCCCGCGGGAGGAGGGAGGGGGGATCGGGTGGGTTCGGTGGGCAGCTCTGCGGGGCTCAGCGTGGGAAGGGAGTGGAGCTGCTGCGGAGGGCGAGGAGATGCTCCGAGGGCTGCAGGAGCTTTCCTGTGTGGAAAGGCTGGGAGAGCTGGGGGTGCTCACCTGGAGAAGGCTCCAGGGAGAGCTCAGAGCCCCTTGCAGGGCCTGAAGGGGCTCCAGGAGAGCTGGAGAGGGACTGGGGACAAGGGATGGAGGGACAGGACACAGGGAATGGCTCCCACTGCCAGAGGGCAGGGATGGAGGGGAGATTGGGAAGGAATTCCTGGCTGTGAGGGTGGGCAGGCCCTGGCACGGGGTGCCCAGAGCAGCTGTGGCTGCCCCTGGATCCCTGGCAGTGTCCAAGGCCAGGTTGGACAGGGCTTGGAGCAGCCTGGGATGGTGGAAGGTGTCCCTGCAATGGCAGGGGGTGGAATGGGATGAGCTTTGAAGTCCCTTCTAACCCAAACCATTCTGGGATTTTGTGGTTCTCTTCCATGCCATCTTAACTGTATCCTCTCCCTGCTCCCATCAGTAGAGGGGAGTGCTCCAACTTTTTGAGCATTTCTTCCCCAGCTCCCCAGCTGCCTCTCCTGGGATGTTTCAGGGATATCATTGCTATCCCTGGCAGCTGCTTCATCCCCTCTCCTGCCTTGCTGTTCTCCCAGCTCTGCTGTCCAGGAGAGAGCGTGGCTGCCCTGGCTCCTGCCACCCTGCCCTGCCATGCCCAGGTGGGAGCTGGGCTGCTCTGCTCCCTAAAACTCTTCCAGGGTTAATTCCTCTTGTGTGCCACTGTGCACTCAGTGCAGCTTCTGCTGAGGTACAGAAATGAGAGAACTGGGTACAGTCAACCGAGCATCTGGGTTTAAGGAAGAGATCACTCTGCAGTTCCTTCTGACACCACTTTGCACAAGCAAAGTGGCTGCCCCTGGATCCCTGGAAGTGTCCAAGGCCAGGTTGGACAGGGCTTGGAGCAGCCTGGGATAGTGGAAGGTGTCCCTGCCCATGACATGGGGTGACATAAGATAGTGTTTGAGGTCCCTTGCAACCTGAATAATTCCTGTGATAAGCACATTTGCAAGATCAAGGAGTGAAGATGTCACAATGTCTTTAGTCCTTTATTTTGTTGCCTTTAAAAACAGGAAGCTTTTATAAAGGCTACTCTTGCTGTATTAAATTTCTAGCCCTTAAATGTGGGTCAGGAATTGAGAGTGGAGAAAGAAAACAAATGGAATTACACTCTTGGCTTTGGCTTTGCCTTCTGGGGTGGCTCTTGACACTTTCAGCATCCTGTGGAAATGGTAAATAAAAGCTCTGCTGATAAAAAATTGAGAAACATACATTTAGACTCTGGATCTCTGCAGGGTTTTTCCTTGCAGCTTCCTGTAAGCAGAGAAATTTGAATGTTGAGTCAGGAGTGTGGAATGGGACAGGGAGCTGTAACCACTAACTGAACTGGCATCCTGGCATGGCAGTGACTGGCAGGCTCTTTTCCTTGGGCTGGAGGAGCTGCCCTGGTGCTCGGTGCACTGCTGGGTTGTTGCAACACACTTTTCATTCTGTGGAGCAGCCTGGTTTTCCCTACAAATGTTTAGGGCAGGGTTTTTTATTGCCTTTAGGAAAAGGTGCCATGTAGGGCAGGATTTCTCACCCTCTCTAACCACCAAACCTTTTAAATCACACCCGAGGGCTGCCTCATCTTTTGGTTAAAAATAATCTGCTGATCTCCTTGTGCAGAGCTGGCCTGGTGGTTTTTATTTGCCACCAAAGAAAATACAGGGCCAGCCTTAAATGATCTGGTTTGCCCTCCTTTGTTTAGCTCCTTGAAGGACTGGTCCAGCTCTTGGTTTCCTGCTGTGAACCAACTCCTGCTGTCTGATGTGAGTGACTGGAAGAGCTCTGACTTGTCTGCCAGCCTGTGCTGGGACAGGTGACAAGGGCCACTTTTGGGAGCGCTGCTCCAGCAATATTCCAAGTGCTGACTTCAGCAGGCTGTGATTCTGGAATGGGTGTTGCACTCCTGTCTGCCTGCACCCAGGGCAATGCCTCACCTGCTTTTTGTCACTGTTATTTTACCTCCCTTCCTTAGAGACCAAGCAGCCCTGAAACTTTTATTAGAAACATCCATCTGTTGCTCCAAACACTTTTCAAATACTGTTTTCTGCTTCCCAGCCTCTGATTAACATTCCAGTATCAAAATCCCCTCAAATTTTACAGACAGCTCATCCCCCCCCTCGAGATATTCCTGTGTGCATCACAGCTTTAGTCAGCCGTGGATGTCTTCTGTATATTCCTGGTAATTATTGTTCATTTGCTGTTTACAGGCTGATGCAGCTGCATTAAGGATGTGCTGCAGGTGTTTGGCAGACGGGGATTTTGTGAAGGTTTCCGGTCTGGCACAGGGCTGGTTCCCTTTGGGAATGTTTCTGTGGGCAGGATGCTGTCATTAGGGGTGAGTCTGGCCATGGAGATTTTCCTCCTTGGCACCTGGGCAGGTTTTCAGGCTGTCCTTGTGTTCCTGTGGATTGGTGTTGCCTGGGCAGCCTCCAGGGCAGGAATTCATTCCTAGCACATTTCCCATTTCTCTGGGAAAGAGGAGGTTCCTCTCTTCAGGAGGAGCTTCCAGGTGGAGAGAAGCAGATTTTGGAGGTACATTCTGCCCCTCTGCTCTGCCCTGGTGAGATCCCTCCTGGAAAACTGTGTCCTTGCAGACAGGAGGGACATGGAGCTGTTGGAGTGAGTTCAGAGGAGGCCACCAAGGTGATCAGAGCAGCTCCCCTGTGAGGAAAGGCTGGGAGAGTTGGGATTGTTCAGCCTGGAGAAGAGAAGGCTTCAGGGTGGCCTAATTGTGACCTTCCTGTACCTGAAGGGAGATGACAGGAAGGATGGAGAGAGAGGATTCACAAGGGATGGAGGGACAGGACACAGGGAATGGCTTGCACTGCCAGAGGGCAGCGTTAGATGGGATATTGGGAAGGGATTCTTGGCTGTGAGGGTGGAGAGGCCCTGGCACAGGGTGCCCAGAGAAGCTGTGGCTGCCCCTGGATCCCTGGAAGTGTCCAAAGCCAGGTTGGATGAGGTTTGGAGCAACCTGGGATGGTGGAAGGTGTCCCTGCCCATGGCAGGGGGTGGAACTAAATGGTCTTTAGGCTCCCTTCCAACCCAAACCATTCTGGGATGCTGTGACAGCCCTTCAGGCCCTGTGGTTTGACCCCATCCTGAGGGTCCCACGTGAGATTCACTTCTGTGGGAGTTCTGGAAAACCTAGTCCTTGTTTTCTGGGCAGAAGATGGGGACAAAGCACCTGGAATGGCAGATAATGCTTCCAGAGCAGGTGCAGCAGTGACTGTCCTCAGCTGCCTGCCAGCAACTTGCTCCAAGTGCACTGGCAAGGATGAAAGGGAAATAATCTCACAGAACCGTAGAATATCCTGAGTTGGAAGGGACCCACAAGGATCATGGAAGTCCAACTCCTTTGTGCCAGGGAGCTTCTGCTGGGGGAACAGGGAAGGCATCTGCTCACCATCAGCCTGGGACTTGTCCAGAAGAGCAGGCAGTGCCAGGAAAGTTGGTACAGACTAAACCCCAACCCCTCAGCCTCTGTGGCATTCCCTTCCCTGTCCCCTCCCTGTTGTGGCTGTGGGGGGAGATGCAGGGAAAAGTTCTCCTTCTTTCCTGCCTGGCTGTGGTGTGGGACACAGCGAGAAGAAATCCCAAAATCCACTACTCAGGGGATGTTCCTGTGACACTCAGGGCAGCAGAAAGAGGTGAGAGGAGGAGGCTGGCATGGAGGGGAAGGAGGCTGAAGCAGAGGCCAAGCCCAGGGATTTCAGAGTCCCTGCTGTTGGTGTTCCCAGCACACGAGGTGGAGGCTGGATTTTGGGATTGCAGCGTTTCACCCTGGGAGCTTACTCAGCACCCATCCCGGCGCTCCCTTGCCTCTCTTCCCAGTGGGACAGCCCAGCCCTGCCCCTCAGCCTCCTGCCAGCTTCTCACACCCAGGGCAGGTGGAGCAAAACCCCTCAGCTGGGTGATTCACGGTGCCAGCGAGCTCGTGGCACGTGCTGGGGACTGGATCCATCCCTGCTTTGTCTCAAGCAGCTGCTCTCCTTGGCACAGGCTGAGGATGTAGGTAAATGTTTTGTTTGTGGGGTGGGAGGAAGTGTTTTGAGGTACCACCCACTGGAGGGCACGTTTGGTACAGAGCTCAGCTGCTCTGGCAGCAGGAGGTGAAGTCCCAAACCAAGTGAGGGCTGAAAAATGGGTTCTGGTGGGGTCAGGGAGCAAGAGGGAACCTCTGAAATGAAGACAAGTCCTGCCAAATGATCTGACACTGCCACTTCCCTGAGTCTTGACGTGGCTCAGCTTCAAGTGGGGGCATCACTGGAGCTTTCACCAGGGCTCTGAGGAGCCTCAGCTCTGGATGTTCTTGGTGCTGCTTCTCTTCTGTGCTCCTTTGGCTGGGAGCTTTGCTAGGCTGGGCACACACAGGCTGGGGAAATTGCTCATTTCTGGGCAATTTCTGACTGAAATCCTTGGAGGAAGAAAGATTGAGCAGATGTGGAGTTTTCCCAGCACCTTTCCCTTTGCCCCTTGCCCCCACAGGTGTGTTCAGGGTGACCCTGAGGCTGATCCCGCCAGTAAACTGGAATTTGGAGAGCTCCAAAGCACAACCCCCATCCAGTCCTAAGGATTTTGGGATCATCTGCAGTGCTTCCCTGCTGGGGTGAAGCACAGACAAGAGCTCCTGGTGGAAGAAGTAGTGCAGTGATATTATCCACCTTAATGCATTTATTTCCAGCTCCTCTTGCACTGTTGTCCTGTTTTCTGACATCTTTTCCTACTACTAAAAGACCAAGTTAGGTTAGAAGCTTGCAGCTGAAGCCCCAAGCTCAGATCTTTCAGGGTATAACTTTCATGTCTTGGGTCAGTGTTCAGCCTGCAAACTGAAATGATTTAATTGCAAACTGAACGATTTAATTGCAGGGCATGCAAAGCAAATAAAATTAAGTCCACGTGAGCTACTGTCATCTCTTTTGGCTTGACAAGAAGAAAAGTGATGTTAGTTTTGCATCTCTGGGTTATTTATATTCAGGATGAGGTTGGTTCTGGCTTGAATTGGTCACCAGACACAGCAAAACCAGACCTGGCCCAAAAGGTGCTTCCAGTGGGTGGGATAGTGGGAGCTCCAATGTTCCCACTTTTACAGGAATATTCCTTTGGAGTGACATCTTTGTCAAGCATGGAGAGAGGGAGCAGCTGAAGATTGTCCCCAGATCTTTTTTTAGGTCACTTTTAGACCCAACCTTTAAGCTTCCTGCCTTGAAGGATGCCAAGATTTCAGGAAATAAAAATGTGGTTGGTTGGTGGTTTGCTGTGTTTTGTTGTTTTGATGGTTTTTTTTGGTTTTTTTTAATGTATATATAAATTTGCAACAGCTTTAAATTGGGTAACTGGATTAGCAAATTGCTACTGTTTGTTTTTACAAGGGTGATTCAGGCTAGTGGAAATCTTAAATCACTGCTAATCTTCATTACTGTGCAAAATGCAGGACAGAATTCAGCAAATGTGTGAGGGTGACACACTGAGCTTCAGTGTAAACACTTAAAATATGAGTGAGCCTCCAAATCATGCTGCCTCAACAAAACAGAGTTGTTCCAGTGGGGTAGGGAATTCTGGCTATTTTTTCCCCCACCTCCCCATTTCATGTGACTCTGTGCTCCATTTCTGCCATCCTCCTCTCAGCTCCATTTCCTTGGTGGTAAATATCATTTTATTTAAGTTGTTGTGTAGCTCTTGCTGAATTGTGAGGAGCAGCTGAGGGAGCTGGGAAGGGACTGAGCCTGGAGAAAAGGAGGCTCAGGGGGGACCTTGTGGCTCTGCACAGCTCCTGACAGGAGGGGACAGCCGGGGGGGTCGGGCTCTGCTCCAGGGAACAGGGACAGGACAAGGGGAAATAACCTCAAGCTGTAGCAGAGGAGGTTTAAATTGGATATCAGGGAAAATTCCTTCATGGAAAGGGTTGTCCAGCCCTGGCAGAGCTGCCTGGGGCAGTGCTGGACTCACCATCCCTGGAGGGATTTAAAAGCTCTGTGGATGTGGCACCTGGGGACATGGTCAGTGCTGGGGGCATGGTTGAACTCAGTGATCTTTTCTAACCTGAATGATTCCAGGATTCTCTGATTTTCCCAAGGGCTCACTGAGGGTGTGGGGGAAGCAAAACTACTTCTGTGTTGAGCAACTTTGTCATCTGCCAGTAATGGATGTGTCAGGAAACCACAGCTGAGTTTGTACTACTTCTTTCTTTGGTTTTTTTTGTTGGTTTTTTTTTTTTCTTCAGGGCTTGCACAAAGCCTGTTGAGTTGTTCTGGATGATGCAAGAAGGATCCATCAGATGTAGAACAGATGTTTTTGTGCCAAATGTCTCTCTGAGGCCAGCAGAGGGACTGCTGCAGTTAATCACAGAATCATGGAATGGTGTGGCTTGGAAAGGACCTTAAATCCCATCCCATTCCACCCCCTGCCATGGGCAGGGACACCTTGGACACCATCCCAGGGTGTCCAAGCCCTGTCCAACCTGGCCTTGGGCACTTCCAGGGATACAGGGGCATCCACAGCTTCTCTGGGCACCCTGTTCCAGGGCCAGCCCATCCTCAGAACCAGGAATTCCTTCCCAATCTCCCATCCATCCCTGCCCTCTGGCACTGGGAAGCCATTCCCTGTGTCCTGTCCCTCCATCCCTTGTAAATCCTCTCTCCCCATCTTTCCTGTCAGCTCCTTCAGGCTCTGGGAAGCTGCAGTTGGGTCAGCCTGGAGCCTTCTCTTCTCCAGGCTGAACAATCTGAGACAGAGTAAAAATTTAACAGGGTAGAAACCTATTTAGATTTAGGTGAAATGTGCTGCTTTGAGCTTGCTAACATAAGTAAAATGTGCTGTTTAGTCTGGTAACTGCAGCACTAGCAAAACTGCCCCAGCTAAGAAAAAAGAATGCAAATTTCTAAACTAAAGAGATAAAAGATAAGAAAGACTCCTCAGACCTTGAAACAGACAGCGCAGAGTGACCCAGGAGTTCTCTCTGTACTTCCTGACAAAAACTGAGTACAAGTGTAACTAGCTGTAAGTGTAACGTGAAATCAGAAGAATGAATATGCATGAACCCATTGTGAAATTCTGTGAATATGTAAATTAGCTAGAGGAATTAAAAAAGATCCAGAGTTTTCAGGAGCACACATGTCCTTTAAAGGGAAAAAGATCCCTCACATGTGCTGTACTAAACACACCGTCCCTACAAATCTTTATAAGAATTGTGAAGTCTTAAATTTTTCACGGCAATTCAAATCCCAGCTCTCGCAGCCTTTCCTGAGAGCAGAGCTGCTCCATCCCTCTGATCACAGTGCTGTGGTTCTGACCAAATCAGAGCACTGCTGACTGACCACAAGGACTTTCTTTGGGGCTGGCACTGTGGCATTGTTGCCTGACTGGTCCCACGTGCAAACTGCTCCCTTTTATCCTGCAGGAATGGCTTCCTGAGGCTCATCCAGAGAGCCTGAGCTGGCAGCCCACGGCTCACTGCAGCCACATCCATTCTGCTTAAACTTAGGGAAAAGGAAAGAAAATGGTGAATTATTTTATTGTCTGCAGTGTTAAAAAAGTCCAGTGTTAAAAAAGGCTGAGTTGTTTATATTTGATTTCTTATTTTTGATGCTGTTGATTGTGATTTTATTGGTTTTTTTTCTCCCCCAGGTTACTGGTTATTTAGATGACTGCACCTGTGATGTAGAAACCATCGATGCCTTCAACAACTACAAACTTTTTCCTAGACTGAATGAACTCCTGGAAAGTGACTATTTTAGATACTACAAGGTGATTTTCTCTTACAAGAATTGTATTTATTTGTGTGCTGCTGTGTTTTATTAATCTCCTGTGAACTTATTGATGATCTTTTTAAAATCACACACCTGCATTTTGACCCTGTCCTTTAAGGGTGCAGTCAGTCAGTTGGACCCTTCTGTTATGAGGAGAATCTTAATAAGATGCAGTGTACTTTCAAGAGGATTTCAAAGATATTTTCTTATCTATTTTTCCCTCTTAAGCAACACATTAATGAGAGGACTTCCTTTGGTGAGCTGTGATTTAAAGATGCTGATGACCAGTGATCCATAATGAGAGGATTTCACATGGAAAACCTGCATTAGTTCCAGGTTCATTGATGGCTGTTGCTGCCAGACATTCCATGGACTGGATTCCATGAGGTGGATTCTGCTCCCATTCAGTCAGATTCCCTTTATGCCCCTCTCTTCCAAACCCACCACATCTTGTTAAAAGTTAATTGTTTTGGGAGGATGATACTTGGTACCAACTCAGAGAAGAGGAAAAATTGGGATTTGTTAAAGAAGCTCATGTCCTTTCCCCTTCCAGGGCTGGGATTTATAACAGAAATACTGAGATTGGTCTGAATGAAGCCTAGAATCCTGGAATTCCAGAATGGTTTCATCCAGTGCCACCCCTGCTGTGGGCAGGGACACCTTCCACTGTCCCAGGCTGCTCCAAGCCCTGTCCAGCCTGGCCTTGGGCACTCCCAGGGATCCAGGGGCAGCCACAGCTGCTCTGGGCACCCTGTGCCAGGGCCTCCCACCCTCCCAGCCAGGAATTCCTTCCCAATCTCCCATCTAACCCAGATGAAGCCATTCCCTGTGTCCTGTCCCTCCATCCCTTGTCCCCAGTCCCTCTCCAGCTCTCCTGGAGCCCCTTCAGGCCCTGCCAGGGGCTCTGAGCTCTCCCTGGAGCCTTCTCCTCTCCAGAGGAACATTCCCAGCTCTCCCAGCCTGGCTCCAGAGCAGAGGGAGCTCTGGCCCTCAGAACATTTTGGAATTATGGAAATGTCTGGGTGGGAAAGCACCAGCAGAAAGATCCAAGCAAGGATTCAAAGGATAACCTGTGCTGATAACAAGGTTATGAGTGATGTTATCAGTCTGGGTCACCAAGGAGTTGCTGGTGTGGGAACAAACAAGTGCAGAACATGGATTTCTCTTGGAAAACTGGGGAGTGGAAGGTTGCCTTGGCTGCATGGGGGAGATGTGCTGCTGAACAGGGTGATGTGTTATTTGCAGGTAAACCTACAAAAACCTTGTCCCTTTTGGGAGGACAGCAGTCACTGTGGAATGAGAGACTGTGCTGTTCAGCCCTGCCCCTCTGTAAGTACCAAATCCATTCTTTTACATGTATTTGTTTTTATTTAACTTCTGTAGACTAAGAGGAATCAGCAGACAAGTGTCAGAATCTTGTTATTTTAGTTAAAGCAAAGCTGTGGCCCTGATGGATTCTTTCATGGCCATAAGAAAGGCCAAAATACTGAATTCTGAAAGTTTCAAGACAGGCTGGGGTCTTAACAGCTGACCCTCTGCAAACAGCCAAAACCTTCTCCTGGCCTTTTGTTTATTTTTTCCATTAGTAAGTAGATTTTAGGGCAAATCCATTATTGTTTTTGTGTTAATTGACAGAATTTGACCCTGTTGCCCATGAGCTGCACTGTGATTTAGTTTTGGCTGATAAAAAATTTGACTCAGAGCTTTCCAGAGCCCTCTTCTTGTAGGAGAATTGGCTCTTCCAGCATCCTATTTCCAAGGGCACTCTTGTCCCTGTATCCTGGACAAAAGGGTTTTGTTCCCCCAGCTGTAAGAAAACACCCTGACTGCAGATGTCTGCCCAAAAGAAGGGGGTGAGAAGGTGAGGGAATCACAACTTGGTGGCTGGTGGCCCCTGTGGGGACATTTCATGTTTTGGTGTTGACAGCCAGCACAGACTGTCTTACTCCCTCACTCTTGGGTTCTAAAATGGAATGATGATTTTTTTTTTCCCACCTCAAAATAACCCTAAATGTTGTTTAAATACTTTTTCTTCCTTAAAAAAAAAAAAATCTATTTTTGGTAGTGATTATGAGTAATGTGATGGAGCTATGTTACAATTACCTAAGTTTTAGCTGAAAGTTGTTCTTATTTTAGGAACTGACTGTCCCTGCTGTTCTTAATTATTTTGATTTGGGTCCATTTCATCCTGAAATCAATAAAAATAACTCTTATTGCTTAATTTTTCTCTTTGCCATCACAGTATATGCTCTTGTAGCAGTGGTTCTATTGCCTTCCTGCTCCTGGAGAAAATGGAAGTTGAGGAGAATTTTGGGGCTGGTTGTGTGGGGCTGATATTCCACAATGGGATGGTCAGAGGGACGTTTGGAATGTCATGTGTCGGGGGCTGGTAGATGCAACATCTGAGGAGGCACCTGGGCTCCTGCCAGGAAGGTGATGCCAGACCTGGAGTCACCAGAGGCAGCTCCAGCTCCTCTGGAGTTTGTTTGGCTTCCCCAAATTCCTGCTTGGATAAGCAAAGCAGAACCAGATGTAGCAGCTGTGGAAAGCTGCAGACCTTTGGAGAAGAAGAATCTTGCAACAACAACAACAAAAAATCAAAATAAACCACTAGGAATGTTGCTTTCCCCTTGGTCTGGGGAGGAGTGAGGAGCTGGATGTGTTGCAGGCTGGGCTGAGTGCTGTGGTCACCTTCTCACCTCTGGCAGCTGTGGTGACACCCCGAACCTTCCCCAAAGATGGGGCTGAGAGGTCTCATCAGCCCCACGTGTGGCACATGCTTTGTTTTGTCTTTCAGGATGAAGTCCCTGATGGAATCAGAGCTGGAAGTTACAAGGTGGGTGTGGCTGAGCACAAAAGGATGAGGTTTATTTTGTGCTCCAGTTTTGTGCCATGGAAGTGACAAGGTTGGAAAAGACCTCTAAGACCATCAAGTCCAGCTGTCACCCCACCAGCCCCGTGTTCACCACTAACCTGTGTCCTCAAGTGCCACATCCACGTGGGTTTTGATCACTTCCAGGGATGGGAACTCCACCACCACCCTGGGCAGCTCCTTCTAATGCCTGGCTACCCTTTCCAGGAAGAAATTTTCCCTAATATTCAACCTGAGCCCAGCCTGAGGCCGTTCCCTCTCCTCCTGTCCCTGTTCCCTGGAGCAGAGCCTGACCCCCCCCGGCTGTCCCCTCCTGTCAGAGCCCCCCGAGCCTCCTTTTCTCCAGGCTGAGCCACTCCTGGTGCTCCAGCTCCTTCCCCAGCTCTGTTCCCTTCCCTGGACACGCTCCAGCCCCTCAAAGTCTTTCTTGTTATGAGGGCCCCAAAACTGCCCCCAGGCTTTGAGCATGGCTCAATAATTGTCAGGATGTTCTTTAGGCTTGAATTTTTTCCTCTCTTCAAGTGTTGGTGGCTGTGCTGGAGCCAGGTACTCCTGACATCTCTCCAAGAGCAGGTGTCAGCAGGCACACAAAGCTCCCGAGGCAGTGCCAGAGGCTGCCCCGAGTCCCTGCGAGGCTCGCCAGCGCTGCACAAACCTTTGGGTATCTGCAGACATCCTGTGCAAACACAGCAGGGCTGGATCATGAAAGGCTTTCTGGGGCTTAACCTGTGTGTGCTGGTTTGGGAACAAAACCAGTGAGAGACTCCAAGTCAGAAATGCAATTTATTAGGGAAAGTGAAAAAGAAAACAAAATGCATGCAATAATACAAAAGAAAAAAACACTGACAGATTCAGAATACAACTTGACACCCTTTTTGGTCAGGGTGTTCATAGCAGTCCAGATTGGAATGGCTGCAGCCCTCCTGGAAATCCAGCAGGAAAGGCTGAGTCTGGTGTCCCCAAAACCCAGATTGTATCCAGGTAGGAATGCTTGGCTCCTCCCTCTGGGTGGAGCATCTCACAATGGCATGCTGTAACTTTTGCAGTGACATTCAGTAGCCCGTTATCAGCAGATGTCTCAGGAGGGAGAATTGGTTGTGGAAGAGATAAGGAAAACTGCCCATTTAACAGAAGACAACTGCCCTACAGATGGCAAATGGAATACATCTTGTCTTGCAATCTGGGGCACTGTGTTAATAGTGAAGGCTAAATTAAAACACAAAAAAAATTTTCCTTTTTAATCCTCATCCCTCCCCACCCCTTTGCTTTCCAACCCAGTACTCAGAAGAGGCCAACAACCTGGCTGAGGAATGTGAAGAAGCCAAGAGGCTCGGAGCTGTTGATGACTCTTTGAGGTTTGACTTCTTTTGCCATAATCCTTGCTTGCCTTGAAGGAAAGCTGGGATCAGAGCCCTCTCTGAGAGCTTTCCCCCACGTTTTTTTGCAGCAAGGAAACACGGCAGGCAGTGCTGCAGTGGGCACAGCACGACGACTCCTCGGACAGCTTCTGTGAGGCCGATGGTATGGGCACCTGGGAGGGCTGCCAAGGCTTGCCATGGGATTTAAGCACTTCTGCAGAACTTTAAATCATGGAATAGTTTGGGTTGGAAGCTTAAAGCCCATCTTATTCCACCCCCTGCCACGGCAGGAACACCTTCCACTACCCCAGGTTGCTCCAAGCCCTGTTCAACCTGGCCTTGGGCACTTCCAGAGATCCAGGGGCAGCCACAGCTGCTCTGGGCACCCTGTGCCAGCCCTTGCCCCCCCTCATTCCTTCCCAATATCCCATCTAACCCTGCCCTCTGGCAGTGGGAAGCCTTTCCCTGTGTCCTGTCCTTACAGTTCCTGAGTGAGAGCTCCTCTCCCACTTCATGCAGCCTCTTCAGATCCTGGAATGTTGCTGTGAGGGCTCCACACAACCTCCTCTTCTCCAGGCTGGACAGCCCCAATTCCAGGCCAAAGTGTAATATTTCATCAGAACAGCATTTCTGCTCCTTTCCACCCCCATGACCTCAGTATTTTGAAAACAACACACAAATATTTCTGATACAGCTTCCTTGCTGCTCTGGGCCTTGCTGTGTTTAGCAGGGTGGGGCAGAGGTGGCTGGGTCAGCCTTGAAAAGTGTAATTTTCCCTGAGAAAATTGTTGTCCCTGAGCAGCACTGTGCTCCACAGACATCCATTCTCCTGATGCTGAGTACGTGGATTTGCTCCTGAACCCAGAACGTTACACTGGCTACAAGGGGCCGGATGCCTGGAAAATTTGGAACAGTATTTATGAAGAAAACTGCTTCAAGTAGGTGCTTTGGGGGACCAGTTCCACAAGCCTGAGGGTGCTGATTTGTGCAGAGGGGCAGAAATGAATCCTCATCCTCCTGTCTTTGCTCCAGTGCCTGTGCAGGGTGGGATACACCAGGGACAGGTCATGTGGCTGTCCCAGAAGAAGACACTTGAGTTTTCCTGCCTGTTTTTTCTAAAAAAAGAAGAAAGCACCACCAAAAGCCACATTTTGCTCTGTCTTTCCCTTCCTGAGCAAAGCTGAAGCATGGAAGTGGTTTTTAGATCCCCTCAGGCTGTTTGACTGAAGAAGTAGCTACTTCTGCTCTGTTTGTGTACACAAGAGACAGTAACTTATTTACATCTCTTACTTAAATGATTTTTTCTCCCCTCCTAGGCCTCAGAATGTAAAAAGACCTTTGGCATCTGGCAGAGGTGAGTCATTTATGTATCTCACTAAGTGGGTTAGTAGTGAACTGATTCCAGCTCCAGGAGCAGTAAATGTTCTCTGGGCTCCTTCCCCTGCTGGATCAGAAATATCTTGTAGCTCTTGACCAAGTGTAGAATTTTGTGGCATCTGGAAGTGGGGTTTTCTAGCATCCATTGTGGAAAAAGAATGTCTGATCTTCCAGTCCTGGAAAAAAGGTGAGTTTTGGAGGGACTGGGAGCAGGGCTGAGCTCTCCCTGGGTCCCAGGTGTCTGAACTTGGCAGTGCCAAACCAGCTGTGATGGATGGAAATGAGAACCTGGCTGGGATCCTCCATGGGAACCACCCAGGAGGAGCAGCTCTGCCCTAGAGCCAAGGCCAGGCAGTGTCAGTGAAAGCAGGGAAGGGGTTTGGAAACATGAGAACATCATCTACCTCCAGCAGCACCCTCTGCCACCATCTCCTCATTTCCCCCTAAACCATGGAGGTGTTTATCCCCCTCCTGTGACCCTGGTGTGAAGGAGTGGCTCTTCTCCTGCTGAAGGAGATGTGCAATGTCCCTGCAAATATCAGGTTTTACTTCCTTTGCAAATATTGATCCCTCCTGCTCTGGTCAGGTTACTCAGCAGCGTTGCTCATCCGGTGTCCTCAGTGCTGCACTTGGGGTTTCTGTGTTCAGAACATTCCCAAACCTCCCTGGAGAGGATCCTTCTCTTGTCAGAGCAGATGAACAGAGCAGTGCTTGTGCTTTGGGGCTTAATTGTGGTCGTGTGTAATGTTTTTGTCCTCTGTTTCTCTCTCTCCCTCCACCATTTGTGCTTTTTTCCCCCAGGAGATGACGGAGGTGAGTGGCACTGTTTGTTTTTACTGATAACAGAAACAAGTGGGGTGTCCTTATCCTGCTGCCACAGGCTGTGCCATTAGATAATGCACCTGGTTAGCAAAATTATTCATCAGGCAAACCAGGAATTAGAGTCATGGCATCATAGGAAATCCTGAGTGGGATCACAGAGTCCAACTCCTGTCCCTGCACAGACACCCCAACAATCCCACCCTGGGATCCCTGGGAGTGGTGTCCAAACACTCCTGGCAGCCCTGGGGCCGTGCCCATTCCCTGGGGAGCCTGGGCAGTGCCCAGCACCCTCTGGGGGAAGAAACTTTCCCAGATATCCAACCCAGACCTCCCTGGCACAGCCCCAGCCCTTCCCTGGGTCCTGTCCCTGCTCAGCAGAGTGAAGAGGAGATCCCTGTGAGCTCCCTGTCCCAGCCCATGTGAAGGGCTTAAAAAGGTCCACCAGCATTTTTTTAACAGCACAAGTCCAGTCTGAAGGCAGTCACTCAAGTGTGAGAAGCCTTTGGGAGCAGGAATTGTCCTGGGTTTTTTTCAGTGCCTAGTACTGGGAAAGCTTTGAACAGACTCAAAAGGAGCTGTAGGAGCTGGGTGCCCAAATCCCTCAGGCCCTGGGAAGGGCTGTTCCCTGGAGTTCTCCATTCCTCACAGCATCTTCCTGTCTCCAAACCATCCCCAAATCCTGACCTCCAGATCACTTCCATGCACAGAGCAGGGACAGTGAAACCCTCACCTGTGGGATTCTACACACTCGGTTGCACTCTGTGGTTTTTTGGCTGGTTGGTTTGTTTGTTTTATAAAAATATCCCTCTGCCCAGAAGAGGAAAGCAATCCCTGATCCTTGTTTTTCCCAGCACTGGGCTGTTCTGCTCCCCCAGCCCCCTGGGGAAAAGCCCACGTGCTGTTCTGAGCTGCTGCCATGCCGTGTTAGAGAAGCATCAGTCACAAGGATGGGCAGGAAAACTCTTTTCATGCTCTTTTAATGCTCCTATCCCAATTTCTGCAAACTGGAGTGGGCAGAGGGTCCTCTGGGGCCAGCCTGGAGGTGGATTCAAGGCATCAGGCTTGGGCTGTAGCCTCACTGATGTGTTTTCTTTTCTTTCCAGGGCACACGTTTTACAAGTGGCTCAAAGGTAATCCTTGCTCTGAGCGTGGTTGCTCTCCTGGGATGGACAGGAAATGGGAAATGCTGGGATTAGTGGCCACTCTCAGTGGGATTAGATTCCTGCCTCACAGCCAGGAGGACTGAAAATCCAGTGGGTGCTTTCAAGTGTCTTAAACTGCCCTTTTCTTTGCAGGGGTCTGTGTGGAGAAAAGAGCTTTCTACAGGCTCATCTCTGGCCTCCACGCCAGCATCAACATCCACCTGAGTGCCAGGTACCTCCTGCAAGGTAAATCCTCCTTCCTGCCCCAGCTTTCCTGCCTCACTCCAACGCTGACACTTCCATGGCTCTGCTAAATGCTGCTTGGAGCCTGTTCCAGCAGGACTCAGGCCTGTTTGTGCTCTTCCAGCACCCAGCTGGTGTAACAGGCTTAGGGATGCAGGTGCCACATGCCTCCAGGTCTGACAGGGGCTGGGCAGGGTTCTCTACCAGCACTTCCAGCAAATATTCCCTCTGTTCTTCCTGCAAGGTTGTTTTGGAGTGGGTTTCTTAGCTGTGGGTTGAGGCTGTCCCTTCCCAGCCTGGTTTTATGATGTCCAGCAATGACCTCACCTGGACTGGGAAATGCTTGGCTGGGCTTTCCCAAAGCCATTGATCCATTTCCATTTCCTTCCCATGCTTTGGTCCATAAACAGCTGTCTGAGAAATCCCAGTTTCAACCCTGGGCTTGAAAACCAAGGTGATAGCTGTTGGAATTTGGGCAAGCCATTTAGAGATTTAACTGAATAATTGTATTTAAGTGTCTACAGCCCACTTGGACCTCACCTGGGTGTGAGTCAGGCCAGGTTGGAGTTGGGAGATGGGATAATGTGGGAAACATCACAGGCAAGAGATGAGTTGGGGCTGCAGCATCAGCTTGGTATGACTTTTATATCTTCCACTATGTGTTTTATAGAATAATCTTAAATATATGGTAAAATGAGCAACAGAAGTGTTCTTTGTGGGCTTGAAAATGGAAAACAGAGGCCAGTTTCCTCCATTCTTGTTTTTCCATATCATCAGGAATTTTCCTAAGGTGTCCCTGTTTGTTAGGAAGTTTCAGGAATTACCTGAAAAAAAGTCTGCAGGAGTTTTGTGTTTGCTGGGGTTTGAATTGAGCTACATTCATGCCTCCCTTGAACAATTTTCAGCAAAATTTCTTCACTGGAAGGGTTGTCAGGCATTGGAAGGGGCTTCCCAGGGAAGTGGTGGGATCTGCATCCCTGGAGGTTCAAGGAATGACTGGATGTGGCACTCAGAGGTTGGACTCAGTCACAGATCTTGGAGAGGTCTTTTCCAACCTCAGTGATTCTGTGGTTTTGGGGCAGTGACTTGGAAAAGCTGGGATCTGCCTGCCTGGAATCCCATTCCACCATTTCCCTGGAGGGAGGAGATGAACCAGAACCAGACCCCTCCACCTCATGCCTTTGGGGTTTCTTTCTGTCTCAGATTCGTGGTCGGAGAAGAAATGGGGCCCCAACGTCACGGAGTTCCAGCAGAGGTTTGATGAAGTCCTCACCAGTGGGGAAGGGCCCAGAAGACTCAAAAACCTCTATTTTCTCTACCTGATTGAGCTGAGGGCCCTCTCCAAAGTGCTGCCCTTCTTTGAGCGCCCGGGTTTCCAGCTGTACACCGGGAATAAAAGCCAGGATGCAGAGATGAAACACCTGCTGCTGGAAATTCTCCATCTGGCCAAGTAATTGCACTCAGTGCCTGGGGACAGTGGCTCTGCCACCATCTCTTGAGTGTGCTTAACCTGACATGTAGAGCTCCCAGAAAGGCAGGTTCTGGGTTCTTCCTGGAGTGATTTGTGCAGTAGAATCACAGAAACGTGGAATGTTCGAGTTTGGGTTGGAAAATAACCTTCTTAAAGGTCATCTAGTCCAGCCCCCTTGCCATGAGCAGGGACATGAAGCCAGTAGTGTAGTTTTTCTGGGAGCACATTAATAATATCTGCATGCAAATTGCAGAATTTGGGTAATTAGTCCCACAGTTTAATTAGTCCCACAGTTTAATAGTCTCGGCTGCCTTTTGGATTTAGCAGAATTGAATTTAATAACTGCCTACGTGTCAGCCCTAAAATTGGCTACCTGTGTGACTCATCTGTGGGATACCAGGCCTGGCTTCGTGTTTGCAACTAGAAAAACATCCTAAATATCTTGGTGACAGAGGTTTGGGCTGTTGGATGGAGTTTGGAGTAAAAGGAATGGAAGATACTGGAACCAGACAGAAATAGGTGTCTCCTGAAGTGATCAATGTTTGATTTATCTCGTCACCCTCCTGTGCTTCTGTCTGTCAGCACTGAACAATTGCTGAAAATGTCTCCAAGATGAGATGCCAGCTCAAATTGGAAGAGAAAATGCAATCAAATACAAATTGGAATACAATCAGTACAAATTTGAAGAGAAAATAGAAGGGTGGTTTGGGTTGGAAGGGACCTTAAATCATCTCATTCCATTCCTTGGGATTGGATGTCAGATTAAAACACCTCCAGTGGCTCCCACCTCTGTTGATGCCCACTCCTGACTGCAGCCATACCAACAAGGGGGGCAGAAATCAAACTCTCATCATTCCCTTCCAGGTCCTTCCCGTTGCATTTCAATGAAAACTCCTTCTTTGCAGGGAATAAAAAGGAAGCTGCTAAACTGAAGGTAATTTCTGCCAAGGACCCCACTGCAGGAGGCTTTTCCTACCTCAGTCCCACTGAATTCCAGGATTAATTCATATTAATACCTGGAAGGAGCCCTAATTAGTGCACAACCATGACCAACATGAATGTCTTTTCCCCCAGGAGGAATTTAGGCTGCACTTTAAGAATATTTCCAAGATCATGGACTGTGTTGGCTGCTTCAAGTGTCGGCTGTGGGGGAAGCTGCAGGTGAGGTTTGTCAGCAATATCTGGGAGCTCTGGGGCTGGGACTGGTCCTTGGATACCAAACAGCTCCTGGATACAGCTCAGAGCTGCTGATTGCTCACCTGTGCAGGCAGCAGGAAGCAGCTGATTGCAGCTCGCTCAGCCTGGGAAACTGGGATAAGCCAAGAGAACAGAGGGGCTGCAGAGCCTGGGTTGAGTGAAAACCTCTTGCCTTGTTCAGAGGATGTGGCCCAGGTGGAGGGAGGTTTGAATGCTGCTGTTCAAAGATCCTCTTTGATCCCTGCACAGACACAGGGCTTGGGCACAGCGCTGAAGATCCTCTTCTCAGAGAACCTCATCGAGAAGATTCCTGAGAGTGGCCCTTCCTATGGATTCCAGCTGACCAGACAAGAAATTGTGGCCTTATTTAATGCCTTTGGAAGGTGAGTTTGAGACTTTCCCCTCTACTTTTGCATAAGCTACTGTGTTACATCCAGTCTGAGCTCTAATTTCAGTCAGTTCTCAGCAGTTTTGGTGGGGACTCTTGCTCTGGTCACAGTCTGATACCAGGTGTTGGTATGGAGTACAACAGTTGGAATGAATGAAGATATTCTTGGTACTCTGCATTTCTGTAAGGAATTCAAGGAAGCATTTATGCTAAGATACAAAGAATTTCATCATTTTTAAGGGACTGTGTGACTCTGCCCTTGGAGCACATTGTCCCAGGCAAGGGCTGCTGTCCTTAGGCCTCTCCCCCAGTTCATTCCCAGCTCATGATGGCATTTAACAGGAATCCATCAGTCCAGCCTCTCTGGATGGGGAGTTTTTGTCAGAAAAGGAGGATAACAAGGCCTTTATGAGGGGATTTCAGGACACTCTGATTATACAGGACCTCTTTGTGATGTTGAGAGACCAGGAGTTTCTGGCAAACAGGTTTTTCCAAGGATGAGTTCCTTAACATCCTATTCCACTGTGATTCCCAGTGTTTGCTTTAAAGAGAGGCAGGGGAATAGTGAAGGGCCTGGTTGTAACCTCAACCTAATTTAGCTGGAATTCCAAATCTTCTCTTCCCAAGAGCTGCTTGAAGCTTTGCTGGATACAGCCCCTTTCTCCCAGATTTTAAATAATTCACTACATGAATGTTGCTGTAACATTTCCCTTTTGCTTTCCTTGCACACAGGGTTTCAACCAGCGTGAAAGAACTGGAAAACTTTAGGAATATCTTAAAAAACATGAGATGAATTCAGTGGAGAAAGATTTGAGGACAAACACCATCATTCCACCACTCTGACTTAAAAACATGGAAACCACTTGCTGGGCCTCTTGTCCCATAATTGTCTGTAACCTGCTGAGGAGATATTTTGTACAAGGGGGAAAAAAAAAGCTATTTTTTTTTTTATAAAAGTGGGGGCTATATGTAAATTTTATTTTATATATTAGAAGATCATTTGGAATAACTCTTTGAAATATTGCTGTGCTGTTTGGATGGATCAGACCCATGGCCTTGCCTTTGGAAGCTGGAGGTAGGGCAAGAACTGTGCCATTGAATAAATTTGGGGGAAATTCCTTGTCTGCTCCATCATTCCAACCAGCCCCTCACTCACAGTGTGCCTACACCAACTTCCTGCTGCATTAAAAAAAAAAAAACAACTTCAAGGTGAATTCCTCCTCTTCTTGTGGGAACAGGCAGTTCCTGGTGCTCCTTGCACCCACGGGGATGGAGCCAGCCCTGACTGCACCCTCCAACATCCAACAGGGACAAAGGCCAGGCTTGGGTGTGGGCAGTGCTGCTGGAAAACAGCCCCTCCAAGCCTGGATCTGTGTGGAACCCCTCTGCTTTCCACCCTCAAATGTGGGAAGAGCAGGAGAGGCAGGGCGTGCTCCAGCAGAGCTGCTGCTCTCTGGCTCAAGGCCGAGTGGAGGTGGATAAACCTGGGAAAGGAATAAAGGAATCTCCAGGTCTGGAGGTGCTGCTGGGGCTGGGGGAGCCAGTCCTGGGAAAGGACAAAGCACAGCCCCTGGGCACAGGTGTCTCTTGGGTTTGAGCACATTGCACCTCACAAGATAGAGACAGGATCATGGCAGAGCCTCTCTGAGCTGGGAGGGGTCCACAAGGGTCACAGAGTGACCAGCACAGCTCCTGGCCCTGCACAGACCCCCCCAACAATCCCACCCTGGACATCCCTGGGAGTGTTGTCCAAACACTCCTGGAGCTCTGGCAGCCTTGAGAATGTTCCCTGGGGAGCCTGGGCAGTGCCCAGCACCCGCTGGGGGAAGAACCTTCCCCTGATTTCCACCCAAACCTCCCCTGGCACAGCTCCAGCCGATCCCTCGGGGCTGCAACCAGAGAAACACCAGAGGACAAACCCCCTGTGCCAGCCCCAGCTCAGCCCTCCGAGCCCACCCAGAGCTCCCAGCCCTGTGGCAGCAGAGCAATCGGATGTGCCAGGTCCTGGCAGGGCACAGGGGACCACAAGGCCACACCTGGAGCTGGCTGGGTCACCCTGGGAGCCATCCCAGCACAGAAAGTCCTTTTTTTTTTTTTTTTCCTTTTAATTTATTTCAACAGAGTAGTGCTTGGTTACAGTTTAGTGAAGAACAAATAGGTACATTCATTGGCCACAGCTCCTGGGGCAGCAGCTGCTGCCCACCTGCAAAGCCAGAACACTGTTAAACCGTACCAAAAAAAAACCAAAAAACAAACCAAACACCCACAAAAAAAAAAAAAAAAGAAAAAAAACCAGAAGAAAGTTTAATGAAAGGCAACTATGCATTAAAAAAGTCCTTGTAACTTCTCAGCTATAAATTACTTCAGTAAAACACGGGACCGGCCCCGGGAGGAGCGGTCAGTTGGGACAAAGGAGTAAAACCCAAACGCTCGGCCGGATGCTCAGGGGTCCATCAGCAACGAGGCTCACTGCCCTGACCTGCCATCCCAAAAAATCCAGGAAGATCGTAGTGTGGGTGTGTGCTTCAGTGCAAGAGGAACAATGAGCCTGTAGCCCTTGGATTTTGTAGGTTTTTTTTACTTATTCTTTTTTTTTTTCTTTTTTTTAATTTTTTTTTTTTGCACTACACTCCTTTCCCTCCAAAGTAAAACTTAAAGTGCTCCTAGTGCTTTGGAATTTAAGCAAGAACAGGGGCCACGAGTGTCACTTGCTGTCTTTGGAGGCTTATGGGAGCAGAAGGAAGGGTGACAGTGCCTGGCCCTTCACCAGCTTTGCCACAAGCCAAGCAGGGATTGAGATGGAGCAACCTGCTCCTGCCAGGAGACAGGGGAGCAGCCGGGCTGGAGCTCTGGGTCAGGGACTCGGGCAAGGGCTGTGCTGAGAGTTCCCATCTTTGCCTTCTCCAAAAAGGAAGCAGGACTCGCTGCTTTTTTGGGCCAGCAGGAGGTGAGCAGGGAGAGCACAGGCCACACACAGGGACAGGGCAGTGGGATAAGTGACACCGAGCTCAGCACAGCCCCAGGGGCGAGTGGGGCCAGGCTGGAGGAGAGGATGCCCCGGGGCAGGGGTGGCTCTCACAGCTCTCACCACTGAGGCTGCCCCGGGGTCCCTCCAGCTCCCAGCTGCTGTCCCAGCAGAGCACTCCCTGTCCCCCAGTGTCACACCGGGGCTGGAGCAGCACAAGGCAGGTTAAAAGCAGTCCCAGGGTGGATTTGCCCCATGGTCAGAGCAGCTCCCTCCCTGCACCGGTGCTTTATCCAAAGCTGCTCTGCTCATCCCCACGGCTGGCTCAGGGACAAGCCAGGAATAACACCAAGCCTCATCTCCAAAGAGCCCAGGCTAGGTCAAACTTGGCTATTTTGGTTAAGGAAAGACAGAGGGACCCGTCCCAGCCTGACCCAGCACTCCCACCCTGGGCACTCCCAGCTCTGGGAGGCCCCAGGTCCATGGGGAGGGCAGAGTAAGGAGCCCAAGGATCAGATCCCTGTGGTTTCTGCCCCTTCCTTCTGCAACAGCAACGTTCCACAGGCAGCCACACACCCCCTGCACCTCAGTGGGGACCCAGTAGTTCACATTCACTTCAGGTTAAAACTCTTGGTTATCTGCTAAATGCAATTTAATACTGAGGGGGACGAGGGGAGCCCCACTGTGGGCAAGGAGGAGGGGGAGCAGGGCTGCTCCCAGCACCCAGGGGGTGCAGCAGCCCTGGATTCACACACGTTCCTGCACACACACTTCTGCTGAGCCAGCTCCAGCCTCTCCCTGCAGGGAAAGGCCAGCCCTGTCCCTCTGCCATGGGCCAGCGGGGTCATCACGAGGCCAGCAGCAACACTGACCTCACTCAGCTCTGAGCCACAGGCCCAGGTAGGACAGGCCAGCAGCCAGGTGGGAACAGCAGGCAGGACAAGACCCCCCGAGCCCCGAGGCCTCACCCAGCCCTGCCAGGTGGGAATATGGCACAGTAAACTCGAGCATCCAGCGCCAGGGGCCCTGCCCGGACAGAGCTCCCCGCTCCCAGGGAGGCAGGATGCAGAGTCCTTCAGGGAACACGTCTTTGCAGAAGACAGTGCCTCTCCCAGCTCTGGATGTGCAATTAAAACAGTAACTAGAACAGTCTCAGGCCAAGCACAGCCCGAGTGAGATTCGTTCCTTCCAAGTGTGCAGATAAAAGTGCAAATATGCATTTGATGTTTCTTTTCTAGTGAGGAAGCTCTGGTGCATTTAGCTGCCAACATCTTGAAGACCAGACCAAGGAAAAAAAAAAAAAAAAAGCTTCCAGAGAGTTCAGCTTCACTTTGCTACATGGTACCTTAAAGTCACAGTTCTCTGACTTAACTGCCTGCAGCCCCGGGCTGAGTCCCGCGCGCAGCTGCGGCAGGTAGTGGAATGTTTGTGTCATGAGTTAGATGCTTCGGGGGGAGAGGAGGAAAAGAGGAAAACCAGGTTGCAATCCTATACATGAGCGCCACTCTGGGAAGAGAGGGAGCCTCCTCAGTTCTGTGGGGCAGGGTGGGAGCTGTGGTGGTTGATCTCCGAGCCGCCAGCGGCGCAGAGCAAGGGCGCGCTGTCCGCGGCGCTCCCGCTGTCGGTGCCAGCCAGGGAACCGTAGCAGCCCGAGCACTGAGGGGTGGCCAAGCTGCAGGAGAGACAGAAAAAAAAAAAACATGGACTTTTTAGGGATTCATAATTTGGCTCCTCCAGACATCTGCTCCCAGCACTGGTCAGGGGGTTGAAGTTTGAAGGTACAAAATCTCCAAAGAACTTGGCTTTGATGAGACAGCTACAAGGAGAAGAGCACCAGGCCCCGCTGGTCAAGAGGAGCCAGAAGCTCTGAACTGCTACACTACACCTCTGGGCATTTCTTTTATAGAATTATAAAAGAAAGGCCTTATGAAATCAGGCCTCGCTCTGCTAATATTGCCAAAGCTGGCCTGTCATTTCTTCTAAGTGCAGCTAACAAGCAATTTGCAAGTTCCCATGTGAAGCTATTTTGAGAATCCAGAAGTTCCTTCAACACAACAATCTATTCTGAGGGTGAAAAACAAATGCACCTGCGTAAATAGTAAGATTTGTCCCATGAGAACCCACAAAGGAAAAGTGCAAACATATCTAGAGAGAGAAAACTTGATAGACATATACAATAGCCCTTACTGATCAATGAACTGAGTTCCACTGCACTGCTGACCAATTAGGTTTAACACAGTGCTGGTATTTCCTATTACTATGAGCTCTGTGAGTAAAGAATTGGCTTTCTGCATGAAGAAAAAGGAGTCTCAACTGATTTATTCCAACACATGGTGACCCCAAAGACGTGACCGATGCGAGACAAAAAAAAAGGTGAAATGAGCCAAGCTGACCACAGGAGCGGACGGCGAGACGGGATTTAGAGATGGAATATACGAAGTCATGAAAGGAAGATTGCAGCCAGCCATGAGTACAGCTGAGGCAGCAGCAAACAGCAGCCTGCAGCAAGACCAGGCACAGCACATGGACACAACCAGTGCTGGCTGCAGGATCAGCACGAAAAGAAAACCAAGCAGCGAATACATAAAGTAGCAAAAGGCTACGGCTACAACCAGCCGTGGGATCAGCGCAGAACAAGCAAAGACAAGAGCCAGCTGGTGAAGCAGAACCCGGGCAGAGAGTGCATGGGGGCTGCAGGAGGCGTGGAACGCACAGAGATGAACACAGCTCCTGGGAGAAAGTGAGCACCCGGTGAGAACAAAACCGCGAGTCGCCGAACGCAAACGCAGCCCCCGAACCGCGGGAGATACGCGGCCGAAAGAGAGTCCTGGAAGGTGAGGCAGCCTGAGAGCTGCTGAGGAGAGAAGGGCCCAGCAAATCGTGGGGACAACAGTCTCAAGAATGGCGGTGAGTGAACGGCCAAGAACCAGAATTATGTCTGCTAAGGTGCAGGGAAACAAGTCACAGAATAGAAGCGTGCCCTGGAAATGGCACGTGGGAGCGGCAACTGCACGGAAACGTACGCGTCACGGAAAGAAAGCCAAGCTGGGAGTTAAGAGGCAAAATATGTGGGGAAAAGGAGAGAGAAAGTATAAGTATGTGCTGATAGCTTTGTTACTGCATTGTGTGGTCCAGAGGCTGGTTTCTGATTTGGCAAGTGTATTTAGTGGAGCCTGAGCCTACACTCCGGTTCTGGGACAGTGCCTGTGTGTGTGTCCCTGCGTGCGGGTGCTCGGGAGCATGCGGCCCCCATGTTGGTCATTCTTCCTTCTATCCCAGAGCAGGACTTGGCAGCAAGAGTCAAACTACGTGGAGAAACAAAGAAAGAACCAGGAGCCCAGAACCAGAACTTAGCTGTGTGCCCTTGCAGCCCCAGAGCAATCTAGTTACTCCCCCAGATGGCGCGGACACGCGGCGCAGGGCTGGCTGGCTTCCACTCTCTGGGGAAGTGTGGTGACTGCAGGTGGTGGCGTGGCAGCCATCTGAGCGGGTCTCATCCTCCAGCAGAACTCGTAAACCGCGGGACCAGCGGTGGCCGAGCAGTATTTTTGTAGCAAAGCTTCTTTCCAGACCCAGGGGCTCCACCAGGGCTGGGGCTCTTGGTCAGGGGTCCTGCAGAACTCGGAGACTCCAAAACAGAAGAGGAGAGCTGTGGTAGCTTGGTGCCTTTCTAGAATTTTCTACATTTGTCTTTTGGTATTCTTCCCCTTACGGTGTGCAGATTTAGGGTTTGTTTTCGTGCCTTTCCCCTTCCTCTTCTTCAACCACGAGTGTTTTAGGGAAGAGAACAGAGGTGCAGCAGCACAGGACAGAGCCACAGAGCTTTCCCTTCCCCAGCTGGTGGTGGAGCAGGGCAGCTCTGCCCTCCTCCCCCCTTTCTGGGGTGGTGCCTGCCCATCACTTGGGATTGGCTGATCTATATTTAATTGCTGCTCATCTAAAGGACCTGTTGTAGATATGGGGCGGCGCAGCAGGCCTCCCCCTGCCCTGGCACTTGGCTTGGCTGCTGCCCCTCTGTTCCTTTTTCCTTTTTTTTTTGTTTTTATTTTTGTTTGTTTGTTGTTTTTTATATGAAACAATGTCTAAGGGGCTTACTAGAAAGTGACTCTATGAAGTATTCTTGAAATCTCTATTCATGCACATACAAAATCCAGACAATGAAGGAGTCAGAGCTGCTGCCAGATCCACTCTCTCTGCAGATCTGGGATCCTTCACCTGGGGACAGCTACAGCAGCCCTTGGTGCTTCAGGTCTTCATAGGTCTTTTTATTTACTACATTCCCACTGGAATCCTCATATTCCTCCTCTGCATCAGGCTGCCACCTCTCCAAAGCCTTCTGCTGTTTCAGCTTTGCCCACAACGAGACTGGATCCCCAATCCGTGTGACGTTGGCAAAGTGTGCTGTGCTGGGAATGCCCAGGCACCGCATTCCATGGGCGTGTCTCCACTCTGCAAAGTGCCTCTGGAACGCCTTGGGCCCTCGGTAGGTGCAGTTACCACAAATCTCACAGCTGTAGTTGATGTTCAGACCATGGAGTTTATCAACCAGTATGGGATGGGATTCCCATCCCAACCAAGAGGCAGATTTTTAGGGTTATAAATTATTTCATTTTCTTCATCTTCACTCTTGCTCTCACTGACCTGCTCTCCCTCCTCCTCCTCCCTCTCTCTCCTCCCCTGTCTGTGCCTGCTTACATTGCATGTTCTTGTGGGTGAAGTGTCTTTGTTCCCCAAGAACTTCCAAGTACTCATAAATCTGAGCTTCCAGGAACGCAAGATCTTTTATTTCGTGAGGTCTCTTTTGCTTCCTTTTGTCTTTGGATTCTCAGCAAACAAGGAAGGATCAAGAGCTTCCAGGGATTTGCCTTTAGTGCTAAAAAGCCTCTGAGCACGCTCCTCCAGAGTCCCACCACACTTCAGCCCCAAAGCCAGCAAAGCTGATTTTAACCTGTCCAGTCCCAGGGAGGCCAATTCCTCCCAGGAGGAGAAGGCCGAGAGGTCCTGGTGGGCACCAGCATGGGCGAGGGCACTGCTGGTCTCTTTTGGCCAGCCCGGGAATGTGCCGTTCTCCCACCTCTTCTCAAACTTCATCTGAATTTTCCCAAAAAGTTCATTCTAGTCCAGTAATGGTTTCACTTGATCTGTGTAATCCTGCAGGTACTCAAGGAGCACGTCAAGATACCTCTTATATTCAGCATTTTTTCTCTCCTTGGGAATATCAAAGAGCCGGTCAAATGTGGGTAAGCAAGTGATATAACCCAATTTCTCTGATGATTTCAGGTTAGGGTACTTGAGGCAACAATCATGCAAATCCAAGTATCGTCCATACCCTTCCTCATCTGTAAACTCCACCAGATTCTGAGCTTCTTCACTCAGGTTGTCTCTGGCCTTCAGCAGCTCCTTAAACTCCACTGACATAGGAACACAGATCTCATTCAGGTGCTTCCGGTGAAATTCCTTAATTTGCTTCACTTTGTTGTAAAACTCCACAAATTCATTTGGCCTGGAAACTACACCGAGTTCTCCCCTACATGGGCCGTCCTTGTCATCGTACAGGTCCCGCAGGTTGCCGCTCACCTCCGTGTACCTGTCCTGCAGGGCCCGGGTGCGGTGGTCCGAGCTGATCTGGTCGTGGAGCGTGGAGTTCTTGGCGAGCATCTCCTTCACCATCACGTCCACGAGCCGCTCCCGCTCCTCGTGGTACCACCGCTGCTGCTCCAGGATCGCCTCCATCTCGCTCACAGCCCCCGCTACCCTGTGCGCCTGCGGCTCTCCTCTTCTCCCAGGATTATTAGCAGCAATTTGTTTTAAGTTCTTAACTCCTATACCGTTGAATTTTAGCTGCAGCAGTTCTTTAAGGTTGACATGATTGGCTCACAAATAAAATGTTACTGCTGAAGCAGACAAAGAATACTACCTGACACCCTGTGGATCAGGGTGGTGGCAGTAGTCCCATTAAATGGTGGCTCAGCCCTCCTGCAGTGACAGCTGTGCTTCTGCTGGAGCAGGGATCCTAGAGAAGGGTGGAGTTTCCCTCTGAAGGTCCAGTGGTGGTGTAGATAGGCCTGGTCTTCCTCTGGGAATGCAGTGGGAAAAAGCCTGCCTGTGGTGTTCCAAGACTCAGATTATATCCAGGTGGGAATGCTTGGCTCCTCCCCTGGGTGGAACATCTCCCCATGGGACGATGGAATTTTCTCAGCCATGCAGTGACACTCAATGGCCATGAACAGAAGAGATCTCCTGGAGGGAGGACTGGTTGTGGAGGAGATAAAGAAAACTGCCCTACCTGGTTTCAACAGCCGGCCCATTAACAGAAGCTATCCCCACAGAGTTATGAGGGGTGGGTCATGGAAGAGATAAAGAACACTCCCCCAGCTGGCTTTAACAGATGGTGATAGAATACATCTGGGTACATCTTGCATTGCAATCTAAGACAGTTAAATACTACCTTTCTACATTTTAAGATACAAAGCTGTTTTAAGAGATAAGATGACTGACTAAAACAGCTGTGATAAAACAC
The DNA here is from genome assembly GCF_026979565.1 of Vidua chalybeata. NCBI lineage: Eukaryota > Metazoa > Chordata > Aves > Passeriformes > Viduidae > Vidua > Vidua chalybeata. Next base: position 2,622,836 of record NC_071535.1, on the reverse strand, counting down.
TGATAAAGACTTATTTGTGGATAAAGAAGATAAAGTGTGTTCACCCTTGATTTTGTCGAAGATTCTATTGATCCTTACAATCTCTGCTGTTTTATCTTCCATAGATAACACAAAAGAGTCAGTTGTGATTCTACATTATGGCTGTTGTTGATTGTAAGCTGTTTTAGTGCTTTCCTTTGTTATATTTTACTGTCATAGGTACCTGACTGTTTAGAAAGGTGTTATCTCAACTTCCTAAGAGGGTTACCACAGATATATTGATTACATGATGTGAATTTAATGATTTTATAATAGGTATCATTCATAAGATGTTATTACTGTGTTTATTAGCTGGTTTCTTACATGCTTTAACATCTCTTTGTGTAGTTATCTGAAAGACACATGTCCTTTCAGGATCCCTCTTTTTTGTTCCCTAGCTGCTTATGCATCTCTTAGAGCAGCTGAGCTCCCTGGCTAGTCCCTGCACTGGCTCTGTGGTTTGACCCACTGCTGTCTCATAATTTTAAGTATTTTTCAGAGTTTCAAGAAAAGATATTTGGGCTTTGTTGAAAGCCTCCTCTGAACTGCTGGTCTTGTGGTTTTTCCCAGTTATTACAGAAGCACTCCAGCAGTTTGCTGTGTTTGAAGGATCTCTATCCTGAAGGAAACTTTGGAGGGATCCAACTATTAGATGGTTTGATTAGTCTTTAACCCCAAGGCCTTTATTCATGACTGCTATTCTTTAGAGCCTTGTTTTAAAATATATTCAGGGAATTCCCTCCCAGATGGAGCCTGGGCTGTGGCCAGGCCTTAGCTCTACCAGGATGGAGAATTTGTCAATAAACCCAATGTTTTCTGCATCAAAACTAGATTCAGGTCACTTGGACTTGGCAATTTGACCCCTTATATATGACAGCTGAACCTATCTTTAGAGTGAGCTTGGGAATTACTATCTGGAAATAATTATCCAAGCCCTCACTAAATTGAGGTTTGTCAGCTGTTTGCAGACTCTGGGATGATGGTGCAGTATTTCAGACATTTCTAATTACCTAATTTCACATGTATTATTTATTATGTGTATTATCTGAAGTAGTCTTAATTGTTGTACCTGACTTATTCCTGATTGCAGTCAGTTTCTTGTTCACTACATGTATTGTTTCGCCTTGATGTTTCCTCATGCTCACACAACCAAAGACATGCATCTCATTTTAAAAAAACAAAAAGGAGAATTTAGTACCTTAAGAGCATCCAAATAATGTAATATGTACATTAGAAATTTAGACAACAAATGATTCTGAATAATGCAATATTTACAGTATGAAGTCAGAAAAGAGATCATCAAATCTAAATCCCAATTGAGTGTGCCTCAATTAGCAAAGCCTAATTGACTCATTGACTTCAAGAGAGGGCGTGCTTGTGTTTTATCAGCAGCAGGTTCGAAGTGGTCACCTGTTTGTTCGATCAGACACCGATCACCTCTGGGAAAATGAGGCTCAGTGGAAAGAGAAACAACCTAATCACCCTGCAGCCCTCGTGGCCAGAACAGGAACAGAGGTAGGACTGCCAGGACTTAGCTGTGTCTGCAAACTACAGAGGCAATTTGCCAACAAAAGCCCCTTATGTCATCATCATGGTAGAGTGTTCCTAATAACCTTCTTCAGTCATTCCCTGTCCCAGGACCCAGGAGGACATTCAGTGATGTCAAAGATCAACATTTCCAGCTAATGAACTTTCTCCTGTGTCTCAACTATTTGGACTTTATAAAAGTGGTCAGTTATTTCCATTTCCCTAAGAGACATTGGGCATTATTCTTTTCTCATGCTGCGAAACCCTGTGTCAATGACATGATAGAATTTTATAAGTTTTGTTGATTGTAATTGGTCTTTTATCCATCTTACCCCTTATCTAATAGATAACCAGTGATAACCTTAATGAGATAATACCCTCACAAGAATAAGCTGTTTTAACATCAGAACAGAGCCTTTTTTAAATTAATGAAAAGGGTGAGATGTCCTAGACAGGTGGAAGAATTAAAAAAGAAAGGACTTATGAACTCAAATTGCCAAAGCTGGCCTGTCATTTCTTCTAAGTGCAGCTAACAAGCAATTTGCAAGTTCCCATGTGAAGCTATTTTGAGAATCAGAAGTTCCTTTAACACAACAATCTATTCTGAGGGTGAAAAACAAATGCACCTGTGTAAGTAATAAGATTTGTCCCATGAGAATCCACAAAGGAAAAGTGCAAACACATCTAGAGAGAGAAGATTTGATAGACATATACAATAGCCCTTACTGATCAATGAACTGAGTTCCACTGCACTGCTGACCAATTAGGCTTAACACAGTGCCTTCTGATATTTCCTACAAACATGAGCTTTTTGAATAAAGAATTGGCCTTCTGCATGAAGGAAATGGAGTCTCAGCTGATTTATTCCAACAGTGAGGGACTTGGAAGTGAAGTGTTGCAGGCCGGGTAGGACTGGGCTTGGAGCAGCCTGGGATAGTGGAAGGTGTCCCTGCCCATAGCAGGGGGTGGAACAAGATGGGCTTTAAGGTCCCTTCCAGCCCTAACCATTCCATGATTCCATGGTGACAGGGCTACCAGGAGGCCTCATAGGAGTTTTGCTGGGGATACCTCACCATTCTCCCCTCACCAGCACTTCCTGCAGAGCTTTGTCCCCACTACCTTCTAGAACTTCACCAGCCCTCACTCCCCAGTGGAGAAACCCCTCTGGAGACCATTTCAGAGCCCTCTGGAATGGATCCCAGCCCTCCTGGATGAGGTCTCCTGTCTGCAATCACCACCTGTGAGCACCATCCAACTCTCTGAGCTGGTCACTTCTGCCCAATAAAAACAGCTCCTTGTGAGCTGCACAAGGGAACAAAAAAAGCCCTGTCAGAGGCTCCCTGCCCCATCTACCTTGCCCAAGCTGCCTCTTCCACCAAAGCTTTTCCTAGGAGCAGAAGGCAGGATCTCTGTTGCTGCCCCAGAGGGCAGCAGAGCAGCAGCACAAGCCTTCCTTACCCTCCTTCCCTGGCCCCGAGCCGTGACAAGTCATCGTCGCTGTCGTAGCGTCTGGGATTGTCAAAGAAATAGGCCCTGGAGCTGTAGCTGTGGCTGTTGACCATCCCTGCTGGAGTCTGCCAAGGAAAAAGGAGTTAGGCCAGAAGCAAAACATTCCCAAAAGTCATCTCAGGCATCCTCCCAGCACAGGGGGACTTGCTCAGGCCTACCAGGTTCTGGCTCAGTCTCTGAGCGCGGAAGAACAGCACCACGAAAGTGGTTGGCACCAGCTCCCAGAGGAACAGGACCACTCCAAACACCACGTACTCCTCGCTGCTCACCTCCACGTGCACCTGTGGGCACAAGGCAGAGGGGTCTGTGTCATCCCAGCCACCCACAGAGCCCCCAGAAGCTGGAACTGGGAGTGCAGAGAAACCTTTCCAAAGGCAGGAGTCCCCAAAGCAGCACAGTGACCTTCACCTGGCTGCTGCTGCTGGTTTGGGTGAGCTGGTTCTGCTCAGAGGGTGCTACCAGGGCACTGGGAGCTCACTGCCCACACCAGTGACTGTCCCTCACACACAGCCATGCCCGATTAAGCATTGCTGTTCTGCTCTAGTTGAGTTGTTCCTCCTCTCTCTCAAAAGAAGAGTTGGCAGGCTGAAAGGGGCAGAGCACAACAGGAAATCCTTCCTGAAGAAGTGGCTGGGGAGAGGAGGACTCAGGTTTGCTGGGTGGAGAGAGCAAGCAGAGCAGAAAGGCAGCTCGTGTGGGGGTTCAGCTACCCAGACACTCCCCGGAGCCCCCTGTTCACCCTCACAGGATGAGGAGTGACTTCACTTCACTGGCTCTGGACTGGGGGCGGGGGGTCACACACTCACCTTGTCTGAAAGGTTGTCCCAGCCATAGTTAAAAGGACCAGGAACATTGTCTGGAGATATGGCCACAGCTACCAGGTTATAGCAAGCCCTTGAGGAATACAGGAGGGCCACTACAGATCCCACCAGAATAGCCTGGCAGACAGATGTTCCCTAGGACAGGAAGAAATAAAGAGAGTTTTAATACAGAGCTGTGATGTTCTTCCCCGTTCCCTTTAATGCATGAGCAGCTGTGCAGGCAAGAATGACCCAGAACATTTGTATGTTGTTGCTAAAATATTCAGAGCTGGGTAAGAGCTTTCTCATGTGATGAGTTCATTGCAGGAGCCACACAGCCAGAGCTGCCTGGGAGCAGGGAAGGATCTGAGGCACTGGAGTGTCCCTGGCAGGACTTTGTCAGTCAGCTCCAAACTGGGGGTCCAGGGAGATGCTGTTCCACCCCCTGCCTTCCCCTGGGAGTCTCCACAAAGCCAACAACCAACCAGCAGGAAAATCAACTTCTGCTTTACAGCCCAGACCCTGCAGGGGTGTTCACCCAGCCCTTTCACTTGCAGCCACCCAGCACCCCAACACTGCACACAGTGTTTGTCTAAGAAAGAACCTCAAGTATTTGGGGTGGGCAGAAAGACCCAGAGCTGGAACCCCAGTACCTGAAGGGAGGCCACAGGAAAGATGGAGAGAGACCATTTCCAATGGCCTTTAGGGACAGGACAAGGGAATGGCTTCAAACAGACAGAGGACAGGGTTAGATGGGATACTGGGAGTAAATTCTTGGTTGTGAGGGAGCTGAGGCCCTGGCACGGGGTGCCCAGAGAAGCTGTGGCTGTCTCTGGATCCCTGGAAGTGTCCAAGGCCAGGCTGGATGGGCTTGGATCAACTGATCTAGTTAAAGGAAACCCATGGCAGGGGGTTGGAACTGGATGGGATTTAAGATCCCTTCTAACTCAAACCATTCAGGAATGCTGAGACAAACCAGGTTTTGTTAAATCTATCCACTAATCCCTTTAATGGCTGCTGGGAGGCAGCAAGTCACAGTGAGGGACAAACACCCTTCAGCACCTGAGCTGCCTTTGTGTTTAAGCAGAGAATCTGCTGAGGAAGCTCATCCCACTGGTCTGCTCCACAACCCAGCTCTATTTTCCTAGATCTGGAGCTCAGGACAGTGTCTTGACAGCATCAGCAGGAGAGAGGTGCCAACAGACAAGTGACAGCCCTGAAGCCCAGCACACATCCTGCTGCCACTGGAAGCTGAGCCTGTGCTGCTCAGGCCAGCACAATGAGGCACAAAGGCTGCTGAAGCAAATCTCCAACTCCCAAGGACCCCAGGACAGGAGCTGGCTGCATTCCAGCCTCCTTCCCACAGCTCCAACGTTCCCACCTTCAGTGTGGAGGCAGCAGCCTCCAGCCCTGCTGTGTGCCTTTGAGGTCAGGGGCGGGACAACCTTCTGGGGCATCTGTGTAACATTTCTGCTCATCCCCCAGCCTGTTTCTGCAGCAATTTCCCAAACACAACATCAGAGGATGCCCCCAAGGCAGGGGAGAGAGGCAGAGACCTTCAGCAGCCAGCCAGGGTGAGTATCCAAGTGGAGAGCAGAGGCTTCCCTGGAGCATGTTGTACACAGCCCAGGGGCAGCCTCAGGCATGTGAGGAGAGGAAGTTCCTGCACTGGGGGAACTGGGTGAGTTAATGAGTGTCCAGAGCCAGTCAGAGCTGGATACCAGGCCCAGGCCTGCAGGGATGTGAGCAGCTTCTCTGCCCCTGCCTCACTGCAGATCTGGATGCAACCTGCAGCCTCTGGACAGCTGTCACAGGAGCCAGGTAGGACACCAGAGCCAGCCCACACATCCTGGATTCCAGGAAGCCACTGATGCCCTCTGCTGCTTAAGGAGCCAGCCATCTCCTCCAGAAAGGCTCAGATTCAGCTGGCTGTGCTCAGGTGCTCTGGTTTTTCCTCTGGATGTTTCCAGGCACTCAAGTGGACACTGATTGCAGCCTCCTCCTGCCACACTGCTGGTGGCTTTTCCACTTTCCTATCTGCTGGAAAAGAGCTGTGTGTGTTCAGACCCTCACCTGTCCTGCTTTGGGACAGGACCTACAGCAACTTCTCCTCCCATTCCAAAATGCTTATCTCATCCAGGACATCCCATCCTACTCAAGCAGAGTCCAGCTAAAGCTGGATTTCTGGGGGATCCCCTTTGCAGGGAATCGTGACACACCTGCTACAGGTAAAATACACAGCAAAAACTGCATCTGCTGCTCTGAGAGAACTCTCTCTTCATGGCAAACCTGGAATTTTCTATGCCTGAAAAGCAGAAGCAGCTCATAAATCTGGTGTGCCAAAGCTGCAGACAAAGTATTCCCCTAAAACATGCAGGAAACATCACTCCCACAGCAGGAGCATGCACTTTGTGAAAAGGAGGTATCCAAGAGTTGCCGCCTCCACACTGGAAGGAGAATTTGAGCAAGAGCAGCTCAGGTGCCACCAGGCCAGTGCTGCCCTGAGTGAGCAGACCCAGATCCAGCCGAGCAGTCCCAGTGGGAATTCCCAAGGCATTTACCCACCTTGGACTCGAGGTAGACGTTGGCTGAAGACATCTTTCCCAGTTTGCACATGCAGCAGGCCAGGGAGATGGCACAGAGGATGAAGAGGCTGTCGTTGACCAGAGCCCGGGCCAGGACCGTCCACCTCAGCTCCTTCTCCGGGACCTCGCCGTGGATCAGCATTGCACAGGTTAAATTCACAACGAGGAACAGGAGGCTGGTGAGGATGGAGCCCAGGTACAACAGGACCCTGGAGAGACGGTGAGGGGAAAAATGGTCAGTGAGAAGAGGTTCATTCTGCACCTCCCTCCTGTCTCAGCAGAGCCTCCCAGTGCTCTGCTTGCTGGGAAGCTCAGGCATTCCAGCACATTTCAGGGGTTGTATTGGCAGCCCAAGGCTGCAGAGGATTTGTCGGAGCTGCTCTCATAACACATGAGCAGCGTAAGCAGTCATGAGTTACAAGACTCATCTTCTGACAGTCAGGTTCTTATCTTGCAGATTTTAAGTGTTGCTCCAGCTCTGCATTAACTCCAGTCAATAAGCCATGAGTCATCACAACCACTGCAACTCCTTTATTGAGAGCCACTGGAGCTTGCGTTTTCCACCGTGGGTTTCCCTGGGAAGCACCTGGGCTGCACAAACCTGGGGCTCACCCATTGCTCAAGCCTTGTTCTGCAGATCTTTCCTGGGCTGGCACAGCTCAGAGTGACCCTAAGAGTCCACCCAGGGGGAACTGGAATGCTTGAGCTCCCCTGGCACACCTAAAGCTCCCAGTCCTGCTCCAAGGTGCAACTCTGCTCCTTTCTCAGAGCACAGGTATGGAATTCGAGCTCTGTTCAGCTTTTTGGGCCTGACCCTCCCATTCCCAGCCAGTTCCCCTGGGACCAGCTTTGAAGGGAAGGTCAGGACAGCAGCACTTACTTGTACTTGTTGAATTCAGCTGCACATTTCACTTTGAATATGACCTGGAGGAAAGATTTGCACAGGGTTACTTTACACAGCCTACAGTTTCCTTCCAACTTTGTCAAGAGATAAACAGGGAAATCAGAATCCAGCTGCACATCTCCAAGGAATCTGGATTATTTATTAGCACCAAGCCTTGCTCTGGACCCAAAAGAATGGTACTTTTTCCTTGTACAAGCCTAGCCCAAATACATGTTCCCAACAACCACAAACGTATTTAACACCCCATATGTGACAAATACTTTAACACCACACCTTGAAGACTTCAAGAAAAGAAGGGAGTTTAGCACTTTGAAGTCCTTCAAAAATACACCTCCTTTTCCTAATTTTTTGGGCTGTTTGAGGATGTCAGCCATGTTGTATTTCCCTGTGAGAGGAGCAGGGACAGTTTAGGAAGGTGCAGATACTCCCAAGTCACAGCTCAGATGTGAATTCCTGCTGCAAAGGCACAGGGAACCTGTGCTCACACTGCTCAGGAACTGGGCTGTGTCCAGCTCCAGACCCCACCAGGAAGGATCCCAGAGCTGGGGTCACATTCAGCCACAGGCAAAGCTCATATCCTGACTGGAGACTTTGAAGGAACTTGGGAAGAAGCACAGACACATCCAGAGCAATCCCACCTGTACTTGTGGGATCACTGCACAGGTGTGGAGGTTCAGTTTCTGTTCTCCCACAAGGAGCCTTCCCTGTCAGCAGTGAAGGATCACTCATCTCCTCCCAAGCATCCTTAGGCAGCTTTTATCCTGGTGGGATTCCTTGGCTCCTGCTTCCAAGTCAGCACTGAGGTAGAAACAGCACAGGAGCTTCAGGAATCAGGCTGCTGCCAAGGGGATTTCCAGAGACATTTCAGGACCTGAGGGTTGTCTGAGCCACTGCAGTGGTTCCAAGCATTTCAAAGGACATTGGACAGCTTCAGTGATTCTCTTCCAAGAGCCACTTCCACTGCCTGGCTCCTCTTCCCGAGGCTGAGGAAGGATGAGCTTAACTTAGTGAGGAATGAGACATGGTTCTTCAGCAGAGGGAGGTCTCCAGCCTCAGGAAAGTTCTCTGCCCCCTTGTCCTGGCACACAGAAGAACAGGAGGGTGGCACAATCCACTCTGAGCCCTAAAATTCATCGCAGCTACAAGAAAGTGGGCCTTGGAAGGGCCACGTGGTGACACCAAAACAGAAATATCCCTGAATCCTCCCTTGTTTGCTGTGGGTGACATTCAGGCACTTTGGGAGTGTCTTGGAATCACTGAATCACTGAGGCTGGAAAAGCCCTCCAAGGTCATCAAGTCCAACCATTAATCCAGCACCACCACATTCACCACTAAACCATGCCCTCAAGTGCCACATCCACAAGGTTTTTTGAACACTTCCAGGACTGGGGACTGCACCACTGTCTTGAACAGCCTGTTCAACACCTCACCACCCTTCCAGTGAAAGAATTTTTCCCTAACATCCAGTTAGGATCTAAATATTCCCTGGCACAACTTGAGGCTGTTTCTTCTTGCCCTGTCAAAACAGGCATTGGTGACATCCAGCTGGGAAACTCCTGGTTTAGCACCCATTCCAGCAGCATGGAAATCCACTGAGGAATCTGCACTCCTGCTATGACTCCCTCTGTAACCTCAGCCTCTGAACAGCCCTGCAGAGTCCCTGGCTTGTATTCCAGCTGGGAATGTCGTGTTGTCAGCTGAGAACAGCCCCTCAGCTGAGCAGGGAAGTGCCCCTGGCTCACAGGAAGATGCTGTTTTGGGCAGGACACTCTTCCCAAACCCTCCCCTGCAGCCCCAGGGATGAAGGCACACAAAGCTGAGTCAGGGTTAAGAGTGCAACAGCAATTTGAGCCTCATGCTTGGCCCGCTGCCATGGAAAGCAGAGGGAGACCACAGCTCCAGCCTTACACTTTTATTAGCCCCTGGATAGTTATTCCTAAAACTTCAGGAAGGGAACAGCCACCACTGCTTTGGTGGTTTTGGTTTTTAAGGCTGATAAGTTATCTGAAGGTTGCTTTTCCTTCCCAGGGACTGGGTCAGGAGGTGCCACCAGCAGTGTGCACAGGGTGCCTCTGGGTTCTTATCCTTGAGACGAGCTCTGAGCCTCCTGCACGGGGCTCTGCTGCTCTCAGAGCCCAAGGACAGCTCAGGCAGAGGGTTCTGCTGTGAAAAATCCAGCACAGAGAGCTCTGGAGCAATCCTGTTCTTCAGAAAAACAGGAAAAATAGACCCCTGTGCTGCAGCAGGTGCATTAGGCCAAGCTGTGAGCAGCAATCCTTGCAAACTGAATGGTTCCTTCAAACCTGAGCTGAGCCCAGCTCCAGAAATCAAGCATGACAACAGGGAACAGAGGTCACAGCAGCACAGAGCAGCAGGACTGGGAACATTTACTCTGGACAAGTCTTTTACAACAGTTTGGAATACTCAGGTGCCTTTCCAGAGCCATGGATCCCTTGAGCACTCCACATCAGCCAGAAGGTGAAGCTGAAATGAGCTACAGGCCCCTCCAGCTGTGACGCTGGAGGCTTTTGGGTTTGTGATGAGTGGATTTATTCCATAAAAGTGATTTCCTTGCCCACATCACAGCCCAGAGACTCCCTAGGGGTGTGTTCAAGAGACACACTCACCCTTAGAAGGTGCACTGGAGGTGTCACAGCTGCTGAGGGAAGAAAAGTGACACATCCCAGATCCCACAGATTAATCCAAGGACCACTCCCAGTGCCTGCACAAGGCAGGATCCTAACCCTAACAGTGAGGCACTTAGGCTGGACCAAAGCCAAGCTACTTTCCAGCAGATCTGAAAGATCCAGGAACTTGTTGTTGTCCACTGAAATCAAATTCTTTTTTTTTGCTTCATAAAGACAACAGGAGTTTGGGCTCTGCAGATACAGGACACAACCATGCCCTGCCCCAACACAGCTCAGCTGCTGGAGCATCCCCAGACAGATCCCACATGAGATAATGGGAGCACAGCACAGACTATTTTGGGATCACACCTTGTACCAAGTGTGCAAACCCCTGCTTCAATCCACAGAGGAAAAGCTGGAACTGCCCATGAGGATCTCTCACCACCCTCATATTAGTACTGAGATCATTCCATGCCATCATGAACACAGGCTGCAATTCTGCATGTTCCCTCCTTTCCTAGAATAGCTGGTCCCCAGCAGGGCCACCTGTTCATCTGGGACACACAGGAATCATCAGCCATGGGATGGAGCAGTTTGGAGTTTCAGTGATCCCTCACCAGCTGTCCCTCTGAAGCACAGGGCACTGCCAGGTGTCTGCTACACAGGCAAGGTGAAAGAGGGAAATGGAGGATGGAGATTTTCCCAGTTTTCCATCTGAGAAGGCAGGAAGATCCAGGACAGTGAAGACAAACCTCTCCCAGGCTGGATGCTCTCTCCATGCCTGTCTCCAGTGCAATTGGAGCAGGAAGGGATGAAAGGGACTGATGTCATCTCCTCAGATGGAGCACTAAGAGCAACCCAGGCAGGGGAAGGGCTCTGGCACACCATCAGCCCCATCCCCGTGCCAGCTGCTGATTCCCAGGACAACCAGGGGTGCCAAGGGCTCAAGAAGGTCTTTAAGATCAAGGTTGTTGTGGATGCATTTCACAGAATCATTTGGGTTGGAGAACACCTCCAAGGCCATCAGGTCCAAGCTGTGCCTGATTCCCACCTTGTCACAAGCCCAGAGCTCTGAGTGCCACCTTCAGGGGTTCCTTGGACATCTCCAGGGATGGGGACTTCAAACCTCCCTGGCAACCCTTTCCATGGAGAAATTTTCCCTAATATCCAATATAAACCTCCCCTGGCACAGCTTGAGGCCATTTCCTCTTGCCCCTTGTTCCCTTGGGAGCAGAGCTCAAACACCCCAGGCTGTCTCCTCCTGTCAGGGAGCTGTGCAGAGCCAGAAAGTCCCCTCTGAGCCTCCTTTTCTCCAGGCTAAATACCCTGAGCTCCTTCCATGTATTTCCATTTCCATGTACCATGCTCCTGACAAAGACCTGGGGAAGAATAGAAGTGGCAGACTCTTGGGAAAGGTGGCATTGTTCAAGCAGCTGGCAGCACAGGAGCTGTTCCAAAGGCAAGGCAAAGGAGCATCCTAGGTTGGACACCAGAGCTATTGAGGCAAGACTGGGAGTGCATCTGAGGAATTCTGACCTCATGGACAGTGAACTACAGATTCCCAGGAAAGGACTCCTTCTGGTACAAGCTGAAGTACAAAGGAAGAGATGCTCCCATGCTAAAGGGATGTTGCAGGTGGAAAAAGTAACCCAAGGGAGCCTAAAAGAGAGCTGGAGAGGACAAGAGCATGGAATGGAAGGACACAGGGACTGGCTTCCCACTGCCAGAGGGCAGGGATGGACGGGATATTGGGAAGGAATTCCTGGCTATGAGGGTGGGGAGGCCCTGGCACAGGGTGCCCAGAGAAGCTGTGTCTGCCCCTGGATCCCTGGAAGTGTCCACAGCCAGGCTGGAGCAAGCTGGGACAGTGGGAAATGTCCCTGCCCATGGCAGGGGTGGCACTGGATGAGCTTTAAGGTCCCTTCCAAGCCAAACCATTCTGGGACTCCATGAAAAAGAAACACACATCCCACACTCGTTCTGCCAGGTCTCTGCATCCCCTCAGGAATCTCAGGGACCAAGATGGGATAGGAAGAGGACAACCTGTCCCCACAGAAAGGAGGAACACCAGGCAGTTTAGCAAATTTGAATTTCAGCCCTGAAGCAGCCCGGAGCGTGAAGTAATGCCAGTTCTCCATGGGTTTCTGTTTCCTGCAGCTTCTTCCCCACCACCCCTCCATCCTCATCCTCTATGCTGCCTGAAGAGCTCTGTAAATCAAGCAAGAACTGCTCAAATATCAGCACAGGCCATTTTCTTGCCCAGATGCCATTTCTCCAGCATCTCCACAAAGGAGGCTCTGTGTACAGGGACAATGAGGCAGGCCCTCAGCACAGCAGCAGCCCCTGCTTTTATCTGAGGACATCTCGGATCAGGATGCCACCCCCAGGGCAGCAGAAGCTCAGTGTCCTTCCACAGCCTGCTGCCAAGTGGTCCTTAAAAGCTGGGAATGGATGGGCATGTTCTGCTGGAGTCACACCAGTAAACACACCAGTCACCTCTAGATCATGGGAGCCAGGAAAGCTCCAGAGGCTTTCCATTTTTTTTTCTCCAAACCTCTGGAGCTTCACCACTGAGATCTCCCAGAAACCCCACGGAGTGATGGACACCCCTCCTGGTTGTTCCAGGGAAGTGTCAGGCCCTCCCTGGAGCTGAGCAAGCAGACCCATTTTCGTAAGTCACTTTATCCTTCCCCACTCCAGATTCAGAGCTCTTATTTCCTCAGACAGGATTTCCCTTGGCTCTAGGTCTTCAAGGAGAAAGAAGTGGGATATAGGCAGAGTTCACTGAAAAGCAGATATCGTGGGAGGAGGAGAAGCCTGGGAATCTATTTGGATTTACTCTAAGAGGACCTTTAAACAAGCCTGCAGAGAGGCAAATCTGCTGTCAAATCCAGTGACCTAGAGGAAAACAGAAATCCAGCCACTCTGTGGAGCAGAGCACAGAATCCCTGCTTTTCAAGGGACACCAATCCCTCCTGGCTGGAGCAACTGGGAGGTCAGGCTCCCTTAATCAGACAAGATGGATTTGTGCACTCTATGCACCATTTGTTATTCCACTGCCACTCCATCAACAACACCTTTTGCAACAGGCAGCTCACCCCCAAAGCCTCCAGGTGTTTACTGGTGGGGAGGGGAAGAGAGGGGGGAAAAAGAACCAGAACAGCAGAACAACCCCACTGCTCCAAGTGTCATGTGAATGTTGGTGTCCTGGGGAAAATGAAATCATAACTCCCGTGGGTGACACATCGGAGTGATTTCTGTGTGCTAGCAATTCCTTTGTGAGGCTGGGGAACAGCTGAGAGCTGCAGAGCAAAGAATCCCAACAACAACAACAAAGCTGGAAGGAAAAAGTGGTGACTTGTTTCATAAATAGGCAGCGAACCGGGAGGCAGGCGAGCAAAGGGCTGCTCTAGAGAAACTGGAGCAGAAACGAAATATTCGGGAGGAGGATGGGGAGGGGAGAGCCAGGGCTTTAGGGGATAAAGGCAAGTGGAAGGACTAAGGAAAGGAGGCTAAAAATCACCACAGGAGTGATGGGAAAGCCAGAAAAGCAGGGACACAGCTCGGTGACAATAACAAGCGGCTCCGCACTGTCCCAGCAGCGATGCTGGTGCTGGGAAGGGGCCCCCCTCGGCTGCCCCGGGCTGTTGTGCGAGGGATCTCGGGGTTTTTTTTTGTCTGACAAGCTGCGGAACAACAAGCCCGGTTCGCAGCGGAGCGATGGAGGGAAGGAGGGAGCGCAGCAACAATAGCAGAAGAGGCTCTGGCTGGTGACGTAATGGTTGGCATCACTCCAGGCCAGAGCAGCCCCTGCTGCTGCCACTTTCTGGTCCCCTTTGCAGAAGGGGAATCAATTAAAAAAAAAAAAAAAAAAAAAAAAAGATGCAAAACAGTCCCTCAAGTGACGCCCCCTCGCCCCACACACACAAACACCACGCCGTGGGTCAGGGTTGCAAAGAGGAAAAACCCCACCTGGGAGCAGGGCATCACCCCGCGCCCCCCCAGATCCCAAATTCAGGGCATGTGGCTGTCCCCCACCGTGCGGGGTCTGCGGTCAGGGTACAGCCCTGCACCCCAAAGCCCTGATGCTGGGATTCTGGGCGCACTTTTAGCTCACACCATCCCCCCCAAACCCCACCCCGCCCCCCAAGCTTGGATTCAGGGCACAATCCCTGTGCTTCTCCCCAAGCCTGGATTCAGGGCACAATCCTTGTGCCTCCCCCACAAGGAGCTTGGATTCAGGGCACAACCCCTGCATTCCCCCCCCCCCCCCCCCCCAGCCCGTCCCGAAGTCTGTACCGAGGGCTGGATCCAGGGCACAATCCCTGCACCTCCTCCCCAGCCGGGATTCAGGGCTGCATCCCCTCAGGCTGTCCCGAAGCCTCCGCCGAGGGCAGAGCCCCGGGATCGCCTCCCGCCCTCACCTGGACGCTCACATTCCCCGTTGCCACCCCAAAGCCTCGGCTCCAGGGCGCTCCAAGTTTGGAGAGCTGGCTGAAGAGGAGCTTCCAGCCCCGCTGTCCCGCAGGGGTGGAGGCTCGGGGAAGGGAATTTTGGAGGGGTTTTGCCCAAAAGGCAAAACTTACCTCGGCGAAATAGAGGTTGAGGAGGCAGAGGCTGGAGAAGAGGAGGCAGCCGGGCAGGCAATACAGGAGCCAGTGGGCGAAGGGCTGCTGGAGGCGGAGGGCCTGCAGGGAATTCTGCAGGTAGAAGGAGAACAGGGTGGTCCTGAGGGCTGCCCAGAGCAGGCAGAGGAAGAGGCAGAGCGTGTGGTAACTCAGCCGCCGCTCGCGGTAGTAGAGCAGCAGCCAGAGCTGCAGGTAGGCGAAGAGGAAGAGCGCGGCGTAGAGCGCCGTGTGGAGCACGGTGAGCCCCAGCTCCACGGCGTAGGGCACGGCCGCCCCCTCAGCGAGGGCCATGGGGCAGCGGGAGGCACCGACCCCCTCCCTGCCTTCCCTCAGCCCCGGCTGGACACCCCCATGCAACAAAGGGGAGCCCCCCCCTCTTCTTCTCCTTCTCCTCCCGCCCGCCCGGCTGCACCGCCCGCCCGCCCGCCGCCAAACAACTCCGTGCCGGGCACAGCCAGCTGAGCCCGCTGATTTGAGGGGCGGCGGCGCGCGCTCCCCATTGGCCGCCCGCCGGCCACGCCCCTCGCCGCGCCCACCCGCCGCGCCCACTGGCCGGCGCCGCCTGTCAATCACCCGCGCGACGCCCCCGCCGCGCCGCCGCTTTGCTTGTTGGGTTGGCGGCGCCGCCCGCCCGCCATCCCTCCTTCGCGGAGAGGCGGCGAGGGGTGAGAGAAGTTCGGGGAGAGGGGAGAAAGGGACGAAAAAGATGGGAGAGGGGAGAGGAGAAAGGGATGAGAAAGATGGGAGAGGGGAGCGGAGGAAGGGATGAGAAAGATGGGAGAGGGGAGCGGGGGGAGAACGGATGAGAGGGGCCGTGAGGGGAGCGCTGAGGGGCCTCCCGGAGGAGGCACCCCGGCAGGCAGAGTCGGGCTGCGGGAACATCCCCGCTTCAGGCTCTGTGGGGCTGTCCGGGTGTCGCTGACGGACCGGGAACGTCCCCGTTGCAGGCTGGGCATGTCCCGGTGTCGCTCACGGACCGTCTGTTCCACGCAGGATCCGTGTGGATGCAGGGACAGCTGAGGGAGCCGCGCTGCCGACAGGGCTCGGCTCCGCTGCAGCCCCCGTTACCGAGAGGCCTCGCTCGGCTCAGGGCTCGCTTCCCTGGGCATCCCGGCTTTTCCAGCCCTGCAGCCGGGGACGAGGCAGGCCTCGGGCAGGGATGCTGTCCCAGCACCGCGGAGGGGGGATGAGGACATCGGCCTGAACGCCCGGGACACCAGGTAGGTGACAGCCCTGAGCCGCCCGGAGCTTGCTCAGTGGTGTGGCAGCTGCTTTCCAGGGACTGGTTCCTGTGGTAAGTATATTTCCGTTTCTCTTAGGATTTTTTATAGCGGTGTACAGAGAGAAAGAAGGAGAAAACAATTTTTATTTTTGTTTCTTGTTTTTCTGATGTGGAATGTGTTTGGAGAATTGTTTATTTGGGGTGATTGCTTGATTAGATTTTAGTGAGAATTGTTTGAGTTTGATGGTCAATTAGATTTACTTGTGTCTGGACTCTCGAGAACAGGGTCACGAGTTGTGAGTTAGATATGGTAGTTAGAAAAGTCAGTATGTAGTATTAATATCTTTCTTTAAATAGTATATTAATGTATTATAGCATAGTTATAATAAAGAAATCATTCAGCCTTCTGAACTAGAGTTGGACATCATCATTTCTTCCCACCAAGTTCACCTGCATTTTACAATAGGTTCCAAACAGACTGAACGGGGCAGCAGCAGTGGGTGGTGCTGGTTCCACCAGGGAAGTGGTGGAATTCAGCAGTACTGGTGATTCCAGCAGATGGTGATTCCAGCATGCAGTGATGCTGCCAGGGAAGTGGTGGATTCATTGTCCATGGGAAGGGTTCACAAACCGTGTGCGTGTGGCACTTGGGGCCGTGGGGCCGTGGTGGGCTTGGCAGTGCTGGGGGAATGGTTGGACTCCTTGGTCCCAGAGGTTTTCTCCAGCCTGTATGATTCCATGCTGCAGGCTGTCTGCTGTGCACGGGAATCAAAGCCCTCCTCTCCTGGCATGGGCAGAGGGAAAGGCTGCAGCGTGTCCCTCCTGCAGCCTTGGATAGCAAGTGAGACCTGGCTGCTGGGAAGTTGGGCCTGGAAACGAAAATGAAACTCCTCTGGAAGTGGCAGGATAAATGGCAGCATGGGAGCATCAAAAATCCAGCAAAAATCCAGGCAAAGCACACTGGGCAACAGGTTGGGATGCACTTGGATGCTCCCAGAAAAGATTCCCTGTGATTCAAGATGCTCCCACAGCTGCCCCTGTAGGCAGGAGGGAGATGCAGTGAGTGCAAAGGGCCAGTGGTTATCTGAGTCCCATAACTGCAGGCTCATCCCAAAGCTTTGGAAAAGCATCTCGCTGTTATTCTAACTCCAAATGCTGGGGAATTGCAGCTCTAGCACTCTACTCAAATCAGTTGTGTCCAAGAACTTGCCTTTGGAAAATTTGAAAGGAGTTGGGTTGAGTTCTGTGCCAGCTAATTGGGTAATGATAATGAACCTGTGATAATTATCATGGGGCTGTGATAATGAACGTGTCAGCTGTGTAGGAAAAGGAGCAAGGAAGGGATGTGTGTAGTGAAAAATATGAAAAGTCAATATAATTCCAGGCAAGGAATCATGGGTTGGGTTGGAAGGGACCTTAAAACTCATCCAGTTCCACTTCTGCCATGGCAGGGACATCTTCCACCATCCCAGGCTGCTCCAAGCCCCATCCAGCCTGCCCTTGGACATTTCCAGGGATCCAGGGGCAGCCACAGCTGTCCACAGTGGACAAAAATGCAGGAAGAGCTGTCAGTGTTCCTCTCTGCCTTGCATTTCGGAGCAGCAGCAGAAGGGATATTTGTGCTGGGACATGCAGGTGAGCTGGAGAGAGAACTTCAGCCTGTCCATCCTGCTGGAGCTCAGGGATTGAGTCAGCTCACATGGATTTGGGGTCTGGATTGTGCCCTCCCTGCCAGGAAATCTGGGAGAACAGCTCACTGGTTAAGTGCTGCCAGAAGGGCATGGAAGGCAGGTGAGAATCCTGCCAAAAAACCTGTGCCAGCAGGGTGTGGGGTGAATGTCCTGCTGCAAAGAGAGCCCTGATTTGGGTCAATCAGCACAGGAGAGCTTGAAGTGACTCCATTCAGGAGCATCCTAAATGTTCCTGGTTTAGGAACATCTACCTAGGGAGTTAAAACTTAACCAGCTGAGGCCTCTGCAGGCTGGGAGAGGATGGAATGGAATAAAATTAACAAGGAGCAACAGGGCAGAGTATTTCTGGGGAGACCCTGGCACAGGATTCCCAGAGCAGCTGTGATCCCTGGAAGTGTCCAAGGCCAGGCTGGACAGGGCTTGGAGCAATCTGGCACAGCGGAAGATGTCCCTGCCCATGGGAAGGCTGGAACTTTGGTTTTTAAGGTCCCTTGTAACCCAAGCAGTTCTGGGATTCTGTGATGATATTTGGACAAACCAAAGTGTAGATTTTACATTAAAGTCCAGGCTGGTGGTGTTTCTGCTGAGTCCAGGGAAGCCCATGGATGGTGGAGGTGGTACCAGCTGGCTGTGCAGTCCATAGTTCCAGTAGGACAGCAGTTCATCCTTGTCTTGTGAACCTTAAATCCCACCCCACAACACCCTCCTGTGGGATTATGGTTTTTTCTGACTTAGAGATGGGGTAATTGAGAGGTGTTTTAAAAACTTTTCATTTTATTTTTAGTTACATGTGAAGGGTAAGCTAACACAGCTGTTAATATTTACATTATTATAATTAGAAGCTATTTCTTAATTATAATATATTATAAATGTTTTCTGGCTTATTAGTTTTTGTTACACTATATTTGTAAATGTTTTAAAGTTATTTATTTAAAATTACCCCTCGTGGGTCTTACTACGATGCATTTTTTATAGTTTTATTTTTCTAAAGTATTTAATCTTATTTGTAAGGTTATATTTTGAAACTTGTTTCTGGTTTTATTTATTCTTAATAATGTTTGTTTTATTTTATGGTATTTTTCAGTTAGTATTTCTTATTTTAAAGTTTGTATCTAAATATATATTATATAAACCTTCTATCAAACTTTTAAAAATTTTAATAAATTTATTTCTTACACCCTCCCTTTAGGAAGCTCAGCTTCCTCAGTGATAAATCTTGGCAGCTGAGATCTGTGTGAGGAAAAGTGTCGTGGAAAGCAGCTGGGATCAGAGGTGATCCCAGCCCATGGATTCCACTGCAGGATTCCCAAAAAAAAAACCAAACTGATGTGGCACAAGCAATTTATGCCCCCACACGAGTTTGGGCTGGATATCTCTGATGGATTTGGTTTCACTTCAGGTCACCTACAGTGACCTTAACCACCTTGCCTGGCTCTGCCTTGGAATTATGGCAGTGGAAACATGAGGCAGGCCTGGCATTCCACCCGTGCTGTGCTAGGCTGTCCCTTGTCCATGGGCTTAAGGTTTCCCAGCAGTGACACAGAGCTGGTTCACACATCCCTGGTGTTTTCACACATCTCTGCCAATCCTGCAAGTGTCAGTGCTACGGGGTTCTGGCTGTTTCCAGCCCTAGGGGGTTAATTTTCCATTGATGGGAAAGAGGTGACAGAGGAAGTGGCCTAAAAGCTGAATATTCAGGTCTGGGTTGATGGGGAGCAGAGGGAAGCTGCTGGGCAGGATGGAGTGATGAGGAGGTGAGAGGACTTGAGCAAGGAAGGGGCGAGCACACATTTTTCACTGGACTCCAGAACGGTTTGGTTTGGAAGGGACCTTAAATCCCATCTCAGTCCCACCCCCTGCCATGGGCAGGGACACTTGTCACTATCCCAAGGTGCTCCAAGCCCTGTCCAGCCTGGCCCTGGACACTTCCAGGAATCCAGGGCAGCCACAGCTTCTCTGGACACCCTGTACCAGGGCCTCCCCATACTCCCAGGAAAGAATTCCCAGTTCCCAATCTCCCATCCATCCCTGCCCTCTGGCAGTGGGAGCCATTCCCTGGGTCCTGTCCCTCCATCCTTGTTCCCAGTCCCTCTCCAGCTCTCCTGGAGTCTCCTTAGGCACTGGAAGGGGCTCTGAGCTCTCCTTGAGGGCTGGAGTTATGTTTTAAACTGCTGACCCTCTCCTCCAGATATAATCCTGTGACATCCTTGAGTGCTTGGAGGCTGCTCCTCTTCCTTCCTGGACAGTAAGCTCTCCCATTTGACCTGGGTTGGTTCCCACGTGCCAGGATTGTGTTTATTTTTCCATCCTGCCATAGCCAAGTTTGTCATTTAATAAACATCAACCCCCCCAGCCTGATCCCTGTCCCCTCCATAAGCCAGGGGAACAGATGGGAGGGCATGGGACCAGAAATGCCTGGCACTGCCCAAAGCTGGAAAGGAGACAACTGGAGATTTTGAGATGAAAAGAAAAAAAAATAATGTATTTCCAGCTCTGTTGTGCTTTCAGGCCTGATCCAAACCCCTCAGCTCCTGGAGAAGGAGCCTGTGAAGGCTGAGTGTGCCTGTCAGTAGCTCCTCACTCCTGGAGCATGGCAGAGAAGCTTTCCCTGCTTGTTTTTGGAGTGTTTGAGCTTGGGTTGATCCCAGGGCAGCCGTGGTGAGCTGACAGCCTCTGCCAGGGTGTTGGAGGAGTGACAGCCCATGGACACAGGGGTGTTTGTTGAGGGAAGCAGCTGCAGCTCGTGATGTAAATTCTGCATGGATTCAGTCCCAGCTTTGTCCCTTTGTTGAGCAGGGAGCAGCCACGCTCCAGCAGCAGAGAGCAATCCCTGAGGAGCAGGCTGGGAAGGAATGGAGTGGGAAGAAGGTGGCTTCTCATCCTTTAACCTCCTCACATCATCTGCCATGGCCTGGAGTGAGCAGGATCCCAAAATCCCAGATTTAGTTGGGAGCAACCTTAAAGATCATTTTGTCCCATCCCAGGGGCAGGGACACTTCCCACCAAAATCAATCTGTTCAGGAAAATTCACACTTAATAAATGTATTCTCTGGGAAAGTCAAGGTAGCTGCTAACAAGTGGCAAAGTCAGTAGCCAGAAGCAGAAAAGATTTTACAGAATTCTTGTCTGGCTTACTGCTACACATATTTTAGGTCAAGGATAATCTGATTTTTAATTAATCTTTTAAAGGTTAAATTGTATAGAACGTCTGATCACAGAGTAAAGGAAAAACTCAGCAGTATATACAAAAATAGCATCCATTTAAGTTACATAAATCCTTATAAATATAAGAGAGAAATCAGTTATTCTATAAAAAAAAAATTCAGAACATGTGTTCCTGAAGCACCAGCAGAACATCCTCATGCTGAGGACTTCAGCTAGAAAATCTTTATAAATATACCTGCAAAATTCTTCCTTGCTCTGACCAGAAACAAGTGTCAGAAGATGCACATTTCTATTTTGCACTGAACAGGAGCTCTCCTATTTGAATCTCAAATGGCCATTTGGTTTTTGGCAACCACAACACGTCCCATCCCTTTGCAAACACCTTTCAGGGCCACATAAATTCTACTGGCATCCTCAGAGCTTTGTAGCAGGAATTGAGACAGTTTGGGTGGGGGTTTGTGGATGATGCTGTCACTGCTTTGATGCCTGTGCATGGAATTTTTGTTTGACTCAAAGGAAATAAAAAGGAGGGAGGAAAACCAGCCCTAAGCTGAAAGCAATGAGGGTCTGTGCACTTGAGGGTGCCACTCAGAGGGAAGAGAGTGGCCTCTGCTGTCCTCTTTGCAGTTGTCTGAGTCACCTGTGGATTGAGTGACTAATTCATAATATCCTCAAGATGTTTGTGTCATATTAATAATAATTTCCACAGTTGGAAATTACAGTCATGTAACAGAGACTAAAACAGAGAAACACTCACATATGTGTTTGTGTGTGTTTGTTTTTGGTTTTTTTTTTAATTTTTCTCCCCAGTTGTGACTCTCCTGTGCCTGTAGCTGGGAACAGTCATGTCAGCCCAAAAGGCCAGATGGGTTTCTTCCTTGGTTTTCCTTCTCTTCTGTGCCTCCTCCATCCCAAAATGTGGAAGTGCCAGCCTGCAGCAGGAGCTGAGCCCCCAGCACTATTTCAGTGGTTTGGACGCTGGAAAAACATCCTTGGCTTTTTTCACCCCCAGTGGTACGTGTTTAATGTGAGTTTCCATCAGCCTGGGGCTCAGCAAGGCTGGGTGAGAGTGGAACAATCACAGAATCATGGAATGATTGGAGTTGGAAGGATCTTAAATCCCATCCAGTGCCACCCCCTGCCATGGGCAGGGACACCTTCCACTATCCCAGGCTGCTCCAAGCCTGTTCCAGTCTGGCCTTGGTCATTTCCAAGGATCCAGGGGCAGCCACAGCTTCTCTGGGAATTCTATCTCAGCCAGGAATTCCTTCCCAATCTCCCATCCATCCTTGCCCTCTGGCACTGGGAAGCCATTCCCTGTGTCCTGTCCCTCCATCCCTTGTAAAGAGTCTCTCCTCATCTTCCTTGTTGGCTCCTTCAGGCACTGGAAGGCTGCAGTTAATTCACCCCAGAGCCTTCTGTTTTCCAGCTCTCAGCCTTTCCTCTAGCAGAACTGCTCCATCCCTCCAATCAACCTGTGGTCCTCCTCAGCGAAGGGGCAGTTCTTGAGGTTTTTAAACCCAAGGGGTTTTTGAAGAGCTGGTCAAGCACCGTATTTGCACAGTTCCAAGTGCTCCTGACAGGCAGAGACCTCTTGGGATGAGTTCTTTCCTGGCTGTGTCCTCAGGCACAGTCCTTCAAACATCTTCATTCATTTTCTGGATTATTTTCTCGAGGTACTGTGGAGGAGAAGGCCAATTTCCTAAGGGATTTTCCCCTCTTCTATAATACATGCTAGAAAAAGGGGAATCCCTTTCATGAGGGAGAACTAAAGGCTGTCATGGATTAGGAGAACACCCTTGACCTTGCTTTTGTTCTTCGTGATCCCCTGGGTGTGATTTCCCAAAGGCATTGGCATGGGCTGAGGAACATCTCCCACATCTCAGTGTGTGGCAGGAGGATGCTCTTCATCCTGAGGACTTGGAGAGGATTTTTTTTTTTGTGTGTGTTTCAGTTTCTTCTGGTGCCCAGCCCTTCTTGGAGCAGATAGAGAGCTCAGCTGAGGCCCTCCAGGATTATGGTGTTTCTGTGGTGAAGGTAAATGGGGCTCAGGGAAGCTGCTGGGTGGGATGGAGTAAGGAGGAGATGAGCAGGGAAGGGATGAACACAGATTTTTCATAGGATCATGGACTCACAGAACAGCTTTGGCTTTCAGGGACCTTAAAGCTCATCTCTTTCCACCTCACCTTCCATGGACAGGGACACCTTCTACTATCCTGGGTTGCTCCAAGCCCTGTCCAGCCTGGCCTGGAACATTTCCAGGGATGGAAAATCCCTAACTTCTCTGGGCAGCCTGTTCCAGTGTCCACGTTCCATGATGGATGAGGTTGGTTAACTTCTTTTCAGCTCAGTGTAATAAATATTTCATACAAAGGAGTTTTTAGCTGAAATTTCATGCAGATTCACGTGAGGGAATTACAAATTCAGGCAAGTGTAATTAGACTCTAAGAAGTGCTTATATATTTATATTTGGATTTATTTAGTTTCCTCCAGCTACAGACCAAGTTCAGTAAGGATACATTGATCTGTCACTTTGAATATGCTGGGGAGATCATGGGGTCTTTTGATCCTATCTCACCCAAATCAGCAGGCTGAGCTGGGAAACTGAAGTACAAACTCCACTCTCCATCTCTGTCTCCATTTTGGTGGATTTTCCCTCCCAGAAGGTTTGGAAAGGCTGGATTTACACTCTTGAATGGAAGAAAGCTGTAGGGGGTGTGTGTGGTCATTGTGGGGCTGAACCTGTAATTACATGTATTTGCTGTCCAGGTGAATTGTCCCAAAGAGGATGTCTCAAGATATTGTGGAAAAGAAAATGCATTAAGGAAAGCTTTCCTGTTCAGGTGAGGAGCATTTCTGGGCACTGCACGGGGATCACTTTCTAGTGCAAATGTTTGAAGGAAACACTGTCAGCAATCAGAGGTGTCTGTGGAGGAATGAGAGGAGCCATGAGGAGAGCAGTGACCTGCATAGTTTAGCCAAAGGTGCCCCCAAAATTCCAGCACAGGCAGAGGAGATGCTTTGTCCCAGTGTGAATTCTCCCATCCTGCCCCAAGTTCCTTGGAGCAGCAGAGGGATGAGCAACCACAGGAGAAACCCTCCATCAGTGTTTTGCTGTTCCTCTGGCCTCCCACCCCCAGAGCTATACTCAGGCCACAAGATTTTGGGTCTAGTCCAAGAAAGGAACACTTTCTGGTGCTCTCCTTGTTGGTGGGATTAACTCTTCTGCCCTGGATGGGAAGGTTCAGCTCCTGGTCTCTCCAAGGGTTGTCACATGGAAGCTTTTCCATGTATCAGCTCAGTTCTCATTGACTGTTATACTGATAATCATGGAATAATTAAGGTTGGAAAAGACTTTTAAGGTCATCAAATCCAACCATTCCAAAGACCTTTAACATCATTGAGTCCAACCATTCCAAAGACCTTTAAGATCATCAAGTCCAGCCATCCCAAAGACCTTTAACATCATCAAGTGCAACCATTCCAAAGACCTTTAAGATCATTGAGTCCAACCCTTCCCCCAGCACCGCCAAGGCCACCATGTCCCCAAGTGCAGCAGGAACCTGCTCAACCGGGCATAAACGATTCCCAACTGCAATCAAAGAATCTCAAGTGTGTTTGCCATTTCTCCATCATCATCCTCCCTGTCCTTCTGTGCCTGCCTTGGCTCCCTTTTCCCATGGATCCATGCAGTGAATCTCTCTCAGTTCCTTTGGTGACTCTCTTTTCCCTCCCCAGAGGAAACCGACTGATCCGAGAGTTCCCCACCGACGCCCTGTTCGACGTGAACTCCATCGTCGCCAACGTTTTGTTGTAAGTCCAGACCACATCCCACTCTCTGAAATCCTTTTCCTTTCTATTCCCACTAAATGCCAGCCCCAGGCTGATGCCTTGTGTCCCATCTGGGTCGCCAGAAACTGATGCCTTGTGCAGGCTGCCCTAGAGCAGAGGCTGGATGGAGTCACAGAATAAAGCAGGGATTTGTGAAAAGGATCTCCTCCATGGATCCACCTTGGGCAGCACCAGAGCCCAGCCAGGGCTGCAGCCAAGAGGAACCAAAATGGTCCCAAAATGCACGAGCGCTCCCGGGGGCTCTCACTGGGATCAGCTCTGCTCCATTTGCACCTTGCAGTTCATTGTCCCATTCCAGCTTTAGCCCAGGCACTCCCATCCTGCTTGTTTTTCTCTCTCCAGCCCACGCTGTTTGTGCTCCTGGGCCTGAGCTTTGGATCATTTGTCCTTGGTGCCCAGCTGGAGCAGGAATTGTTTTGTCTCCCTGCTCTGTGCAGAGAGCTCACCATCCCCTCATATGGAGCCCAGACCCACACACTAAAGCAGCATAGAATGGGAAAAATAGAAAAACTAAAACCTGAGGCATCAAGGTATTCCAGAGGCTGCTCTCAGTCAAGCTTCTCTCTTCATAATGGTTTGACCCTGGTAAAATTTTTCCCTTGAGACAACTCACCAGCACACACCTTGGCACCTCCAGTTGGCTGTGAATCCTTAATCTGCCAGCAAGAAGCTGGAATTTTACCCTGGTTTTCCCATCGTAGTTGTGTGGCTGCAAATTTACTCTTCAACCAGTTGCTAATGAGGTTTTTTCTGCCTCTTCAGTGCCCTGCTCTTTAATGAAGTTAAATATGTGGAAACACTGGCAGACCTTGAGAACATTGAAAATGTATTGAAAGGGAAGTCCAACATGGTCTTTGCCTATGTACCAGCTACTGGGACAGCAGGTAGGGATGCTCAGCTTTCTATCTTTCCTCTCTTCCCCCAGCCTTTTTTTTTTTTTTGGTAAAATATCCAGGAGCTGAGTTTCTGACCCAAAGTCTTGCAAATGAAAACCTGAAAGGGCCACCCAGCCACAAGATCTCCACTTCCATATGTCTTGCTTTGTTTCCAAAGGGAATCAGTTGCACCAGAACAGTTTTGCTGGGAACACAAACCTTGAGGGATGGACTTGGAGAGGGACAGCAAGCCAGTGGTTGCTGTCTTAAAAATAATAAATCCCCAGGCAGATCTCTGGCTCTGCAGTGGAATGGATTCTCACACAACACCTGTTTGCTGGGGATCAGGAATGGGATCCAGCTCCAGTTGCTCACTTCCCATCACAGTGTGTTTTCAGACAGACTCTGTGACATTGTACCAAGAGTTTCTGAAAGCCTGGGAATTGATTTTTACACCTGGCAAGGATGAAACAGGAGATGTGGGGGGAACAAAGCTAAGTTCACCTTGTCTTTCCCTTTCCAGAGCACAGAGCTGTGATGGAGGCAGCTTTTGTCTATGGGACCATCCACAAGTTTGTCCTGACAACTGAGGCAGCACTGCTGAAGGCCACCAGGTACATCCAGACACACCCCCACCATGGAGAGCTGCTTCCGTGCACTGTTTGCCTCACTCCTGGTGTCTCAGATTCCAAAGCAACTCTGGGATGGCATTAGGGTGTTGTGCCAAGGGTGGACAGTCAGATCTGTTTTCCAAAAGCTGCTGGTTGTGTTCCTTGGAGTAGCCTTGCTGTTCGTGGCTGTATTGGGTGGGATTTCACAGGAGAAGAGCTCTGTGTCTCCTTTCCATGGCTGATGGATCAAACCTCAGCCATGGGTTTCCAGGAGAGTTGATGTTAAAATCCCAAAGCACTCCCACCTTGTGCTGTGATATCCAAGAGCAAGAACTGTAGCACTGCTCGTGGATTTGGGAATTCCCATCCCATGGCCTCAGTGGCCACCCCCTTCCCAGGCAGGAGGAGCTGCTTTAGAACAGCAGGTCCTTTGTTGTGACTGCTGCTGTGACCTCCTGCAGTCAGGAATGTGGGGGAGGAGGTGGGAACATCACATGGGGTATTGCTTCCTCAGCCCACAGTGTGCCCAGCTGGCCAAGAGGCCACTGGCACCTGGCTTGTACCATCCTGTGGCTACAGAGCCAGGGCAGAGATTGTCCCCTGTGCTGGCACTGCTGAGGCCACACCTCACATCCTGGGGTGAGTTCTGGGCTCCTCATGACAAGAAACACTGAGGGGCTGGAGCATGTCCAGAGAAGGAAACAGAGCTGGGAAGGGGCTGTAGCCCCAGGAGAGGCTGAGGGAGCTGGGAAGGGGCTCAGCCTGGAGCAAAGGAGGCTCAGGGGGGGCCTTGTGGCTCTGCACAGCTCCTGACAGGAGGGGACAGCTGGGGGGTCAGGCTCTGCTCCAGGGAACAGGGACAGGACAAGGGGAAGTGGCTTCAAGTTGTGCCAGGGGAAGTTTGGATGGGATATTAGGGAAAATTTCTTCCTGGAAAGGGTTGTGTCAGAACAGGCAGTGGTGGAGTCCCCATCCCTGGAGGGATTTAAAATCCATGTGGATGTGGCACCTGGGGACACGGCTCAGTGATGGCCTTGGCAGTGCTGGGGGAACGGTTGGACTCGGTGATCTTGGAGGGCTTTTCCAATATTAATAACTCCATCATGAGTTACCTGGGATTTTGTCACAGGCACCAGAGTGGCCCTTCCCGAGGTGCCATTCGTTCCGTCCTCGCAGGATTTCGAGGAATCGTGCTGTGGCTCCCGCTAGATGGCAGGGTTGTCATGGCACAGGAATCGCCTTCATTCTCCTTAGAGCAGCGCCGCCCCCTCCCGAGCTGCTGAAATGGTGGGAGCTTCTCCAACAGGAACAGCTTCCAGCCAACCGGGGCAGCAGGATTTGAGGTCTTAATATTGCACTCTGCTCTTCCATGGAGAGCTCTTAAACCCTTACCCAAAGAAGGTGGTTCCTGTTTTCGGGGTAGGGAATGGGTGCATCGGAAAAGGAAAGTGACTTCCCACAGTTACTCACAGTCTAACAGCAGTGATGGTGTCACAGCTAACCAGGGACACTTTCCACTCTCCCAGATTGCTCCAAGCTCTGTCCAACCTGGCCTGGAATGCTTCCAGGGATTCAGGGACAGCCACAGCTTCTCTGAGCAGCCTTCAACCCTCACAGGGCACAATTCCTTCCCAATCTCCCATCCATCCCTGCCCTCTGGCAGTGGGAGCCATTCCCTGTGTCCTGTCCCTCCATGCCTTGTCCTCAGTCCCTCTCCAGCTCTCCTGGAGCCCCTTTAGGTCCTGGAAGAGGCTCTGAGGTCTCCCTGGAGCCTTCTCTCCAGGTGAACATTCCCAGCTCTCCCAGCCTGTTCCACAACCCTGCCAAACCCTGGGCTTGAGGATAATCTGTGAAGCACATCAGCAAACCTGCTCCTTCTGTCAGGACACTTTGAACCCCTGCTCAGGGTGGGTTTTGTTTCCTCTCTCACAGCCACGATGACCCCGATGTCTCTTCTGCCTGGCTCTCGTTCTGCCACTGCCAGCGGGCCACAGAGCCAGCCCAGCCCTGCAGGAGGACAGCCCTGGCACAGCCCCTGACCCTGCTCAGCATCCACAGGCACCTCAAACTCATGGGGGCTCCCTTGGTGGTAGGACTGGGAAGGAGGAGCTGCCAGGGCCCTGGGTGGGAGGGCAGGGTGGGGATGTGAGGATGAGGGAGGTGAGAGAAGAGAGAAAGGCTGGGGGTGGGAATCTGCCCCTTCCAGGTTGGGTCCAGGCAAGGAGCAGGGATCACCTGGTGCAATTCAAAGCTGGCCAAAATGTAAATAAATTATTGAGGGCATTTTCCAAATGATTCTTGAGCACTGCCCAACTCAATATGAAGCTTGTTCCAGTGCTTTTGGTAAAGAAACCTTCCTGATGTTCTGTCTAAACCTCCCCTGATGCAGCTTTGAACCATTTCCACATGTTCTGTCCCTGGATACTCTGGAGATATCAGTGTTTCCCTCTCCACATCCCCTCAGGAATCTCTGGAGAGCATTGGGGTCATCCCTCAGCCTCCTTTTCTCCAAACTAGACAACCCCAAAGTCCTCAGCTGCTCCCTGCAGGAGTTTCAGCACCCTCTGGAATTTGATATCAGTCCCTCACACCCTGGTGATCACAAGGAACAGGAGGTTCC
Source organism: Vidua chalybeata (assembly GCF_026979565.1). Lineage (NCBI taxonomy): Eukaryota > Metazoa > Chordata > Aves > Passeriformes > Viduidae > Vidua > Vidua chalybeata. The sequence continues at coordinate 2,594,202 of NC_071535.1, read as the reverse complement.
CTCCTATTTCCTCCTTCCACGGGGCAGAGAACTTCAGCAGCCTCCTGTTCCCCGTGGTCATCCCTGGCCATCCAAAAGGATGAGTAGATGAGCTGGGAATGCTCCTTCAGCCATTGTCCTGGATTAGGCCCATGGAGGGAAGGCTCTTCATCAAGCACCTCCGTGCTGCCATGAAGCAGCACATCCAAGGCAGGAAGGGAAGGATTCCAGCTCTTGCATGTTGTGGCTGGGATTTTCAAACTGCCCCAGGGAGCGGATGCCAGCTAAATAAAAATGAGTGGAAATTTGACTTCTGGAATTGCTAAACCACAAAAAAAAAGCCCCACAAAATAAAGCCCAGGTTTTTAACAGGGAAGGTCATGACATGCTGGAACAGTTTAATTGCAGTTGTGTGGGTTCTGCTTCCATGGATGTTTTAGAATTGGGGTTGGAAGCTTTTCCCTGAGGATTTCTGTGGCTGGGGAAGAGCTGAGGTACCTTCAACTTGTGGAGCTGTGCTGCAGCATAACCCTGGCTGTTCTCCAGACAGAGGTTGCTGAGGACCCAGAGAAGATCTCCACTGTCCACTTGCAGCTCGGGCTGCCCCTGGTGTTCATCCTGAGCCAGAAAGAGACCTACGAGGCTGACAGGAGGACAGCAGAGTTTGTGGCCTGGCAGCTCTTGGGGAAAGCAGGAGTTGCCCTTTTGTTCAGGTATTTCTCTCAGGTATTTTGGGCTTCTCCTTGCTTTTTGTGGTGTTTCTGAGCTGGGTTACCCCAACACCAGGATGACAGTCAGTGGACTCAATCACACTTGGATGAAAGGCAGTAAAGCCAGGCTATATCCTGTGACAGGGTGTTTCATATTTAAGGATTTGACCATAGCTGTATTAATTTGGAAGTGTTGCTGGTTTAGGGGTGGAAAAATACTCAGACTAAGAGAGATTTTGGAGAGGAAACTTAGCACTGGTAGAATTAGGGCAGAAAGAGGAGGGGTGACCTTCCAGGTTACACCATCTAATGTTGACTTTGTGTTTTGGAAGGGACCTCGTAGAGCTGAACGTTCTGCACCGGTCAAACGTCGCCCTCAAGACACCAGATGAGGTTGGGTGCTGGATTTCTTTATTGGACAACTCTTAGCTCTGGAGAGGGTGGTGGGATATTGCTCATCTCTGGGATTGATTTGACAGCATTCCCTGAAGCTCAAGGGGAGGTGTCTTTCCACAGAGAATTTGTGGATTTCCCATCCCTGGAAGTGTTCCAGACCATGTTGGACAGGGCTTGGAGCAACCTGGGATAGTGGAAGGTGTCCCTGCCCATGGCAGGGGATGGAACTGGGTGATCTTTAATGTCCCTTCCATGATTCCATGATTTGGGTGCTGCAGAGCCATTGTGCCTGCTGGGAAAGAGAAAACAGTGAGTTTATTTTGAGTGACATCTCCACTACCCCTTAAGGCAACACGAGGTTGTGAATTCCATCCAAGTGCAAATTCCCCAAAAGATTTGGACTTCTGAAGGCCTTAGGAAAGGTGTGAAAAGATGGGAGAGGGATTGAGTGTGAAACGAAGAGCAAACAACCAAAGGTCTGTGCTGAGCTTATGTAACCCAGTGCCTCTGGCAGTGAGCTGGGAGAGGGGCAGGGTGTGAGTTAAATGAGCTTGATCAAGATAAGTTAAACTCTGGAGGGACCTGACCCAGCTTGTGAGGCAGGCTGGAATTGGGTGCTGGCAGATGCCAGGGAACACACGATGCCCCAGATTATCTGAACTGTCCTACTGGTGATTTCAGGTGCAGGATCAGACCTGAGCATCCCCTGAGGGCTTCCCGTGGCTTGCTCAGAGATGTGCACGTTGGGTGGCTCTGGGAGGTGCCAGCACTTTGTCATTTCTCTCAGCTCCTGATGAACTTTCCATTTTCCCTCCAGTGCCTTTGTCTGAGCTGGTGCCAGGGCTGGTTCTAAGCTGACAAGGTCTCATTTCTGAGAAATCAATGTTGCTTTTTTGCTTCTTTCCATGGGTGGCCAGTCCCTGTACACTTGGGAACATTTCTCCTGGCTGAGCTCCATGAGATAAAGGATTTTTTTGTGCTGGTTTCCCAGGCTGTGATGGGCTCCTTGGACCCAGCCTGACCCCTCTAATGAGGGGACATCTAAGTGGCCCCTGTACTTCTCTGCTCTCCTTCCCTGCTTGGCCACTGGGATTTTTCCTGCAGTGCTGGATCTGAGTTAAGTTGCTGGGAGATGGGGCTGGTGTTCACTTTCACCACAGGATCCCTCATAGCCACATTTACTTACATAACCACTTTTCATTCCATTTACAAGAAAACATCAGTCTGGAGTGAGAAAAACTCATGCACAGGAGAAATTGGGTCAAAGAAGCATTACCCAGACACTCCCCTGTTTGGCAGCTTCAGGGATCTGTGACACATCCCAAAAATAAGGAGTTGGGAGATGGTGCCCCATCAGCCTGGAGTTTGGTCTGCAGACAAAATAAGCAGAGGGGAATGTTGTGCTCCCACTGATTTATTGTTTTCCTCAGGGAATGCCAATCCAATACCTGGTCTTGGAAGACACTGATGAAGTTATAACCCTGGTGGAAGATAAGAACAAGGTCAAACAAATCCAAGAGGATGAGCAGGAGGAGGAGGAAGATGAAGATGAGAAAGAGAATAACAATCAAGGTGTGCAATTAATCAAGTGAAAAGCTGATTGTCATCAGACAGAAGGTGCAGTCAGCATCAGACATGGCAAAGCATTAGAGAACACTTGCAAACCATCACAGTTACTTCATGGTGGCCACAAAGTGCCTCTTTCATTCTCTGAGGTCACTGGAATATGAGAGACAGGTCTGATTTTTAGTGGAAACACCAGAGAGAAAAATCAGAGCTGTTGGAGGAACAGTTGCTGTGTGAGGGACAGGAATGTGCTTGGATGCTCCAAAGGCATGGGGGGGGGGTTAAAGTGCTCCCAGCACTGTGTCCTCTACAAGCATCTGAAAATCATCCATCCCCTTGGAAGGGTTTGAGACACGTTTTTCTAAGAGCAGATCCAGACTTGCTTCCTCTAGGGAGAAAACTCTGGTTCCTGCAATGCAGAATTGGAAATGCATTTGTTCTCTGTGCAAAACTGGGGGTGTTTTCTTAAAAAAAAAAGGGGGCAGGATCCTAGAGGAGCTTAGAGTATTGTTCCAATCAAGGGCAGAGCTGGTGTGAGGTGGGATTGGGGCATTTCGGGGGGTTTGTCTGTGTGGCTGTGCCTCCTCTCCCCATACAAGATTTTACTCACTCCACATCTTTGCTGAGAGGTTCTGCATTACATAATCATGCACTGGGGTGGCCCAGGGAGCTGCAGTTCCCCCTGCCCTGGACACACCTGTGGATCCTTTGCAGATATTCAGGATGACCAGGTGGTGGAAGCAGTTTCCAGGGACAAGAAGAGAGAGCTGCCCCTGGAGCAGATCCTTGTCCTGACAGAGGAGAACTTCCACTCTTCCCTCTCAGAGGCTGCCAGGACAGTGGTGCTGTTTTATGCCAGCTGTGAGTATGAAATGTGGCCTGCCTGTCCCTTCTGTAACTTTGGGATGTTCTCTGTGCTTTCCATGATCCTGGAGAGATCCTGGAGACAAGTTTTGACCATTAATCTGTGCCACATTCTGTCTCATGGGCACTAATAACAATCAGATTAAATCAGTTCTTCTCACTGGCTGATAACAGCAGATATCAATCTGATATTAAGAGATTTTTAACCTACATTTTATAGGAAAAAATGTGGGACAAGAGGGGAAATTAATGTAGCATGGACTCATGGGTTGGCCTAGACATAGGCAGAGACATGAAGCATAAAGTTAAATTTTCCTTATTTATTTCAAATCTTCCAGAGCTTGAAGCACCTCAGGATGCAGAGATTGATAGTGTGACATTGTCAGGGAGCAAGGTGGGGCTGGCTGTCCCCTGGCTGTCCCTCAGGGCTGTGTTTCCCCTCTCCTGTGTTTCAGGGGAAGCTGTGTCCCTGGCAGTGCTGCGCTCTTACTCCGAGGTGGCCGCTCACCTGAAGGGTAAGGAACCTCAGGGCTCAGGGCTTCACCTGCTCCTCTTGGCAGGAGGAACCAAGACATGGGTGGTACCTCATTCCCTCACCTGGAGCACACTCATTTTTCCTCCTCAGACTCCTAAGGAAAGCCATATCCACACCAGGTTGTTGAGGAACACTCCTTCGTGTCTGATTTAGGGATCTTTGCAGAGTCTCTGCTCCCAGGGAAAAAAACACAGGATGGGAGGAAATGGCCTCAAGTTGCACCAGGAGAGGTTTAGGCTGGATATTAGGGAAAATTTCTTCATGCAAAGGGTTGTCCAGCCCTGGCACAACTGCCCAACCATTGGTGGAGTCCTCATCCCTGGAGGGATTTAAAAGCCTTGGGGACATGGGACAGTGGTGGCAGTGCTGGGGGAACAGTTGGACTCAGTGATCTTAGAGGGCTTTTCCAAGCAAAACAATTCCATGATTTTATGATCCTGGAAACATTCGAGGCAAAGTTGGATGGGGCTTGGGATAGTGGAAAGTCCAAATTCCTCTGTGATCGCATTTGCTGGGCACAGTGACTGCATCAGGGAGAATTTGGGAAGGGCCAGGGGGTGACACAGAGCAGCAAACAGCAGGAACTGTGACCTGGAACATGGAAACAGGGTCCTGCTTGTGCCCCTCAGGGCCCTGTCCTGCCCAGGCCCAGGAGATGCCCTACACAGCAGTGTGCTGGGTGGCACCTCAGCTCTGCTGGAAAAAGGAGCTGTGATTATCCCTGGCTTTGGAGGGAAACAGGACAGACAGGTGTGGGCAGGACAATGTCACATTTACAGGGATGGTGCCTCCAGGGCTTGCAGTCTGCCTCAGTTGTGGGAACTCTCACAGGTGGCCACAGAACTCCATAAATAACGCAGGGATGGTGAACAATCAGCAGCACTTAGAGACAGCACATCAGGGAACCTGGGAGCAAAGGCAGGAGGGAGGGATCCTTCAGGAGGGTCTGTGCAGTGTAAGCCCCACGTGCAGGCCTTCAACCCCATCCCACTCTGCTTTTTGGAGAGAGGTGGGTTCTTACATGGGCTGAATCTCTTCCAGAGGTGCCTCTTTTCTCCCCTTGGCTGCAGGGGACACTGAGGTGGCTTCATCCCACTGTGGCACAGTGGGGAAGTCACATGGATCTGGGCAAGAGCTATTCCAGCACCTCTGGAGGTGGCTGGTGCCTTCTCCTGGCACCATCATTTTTTTCTCTATCAAGGCTCATTTCTCCTGGTGCTGGCAGCCCCGTGGGATTGGGCACCGTGTCCTGCAGGATTCAGCAGTGGGGACATGAATGGAGTGTGCAGGGGACCCCACAGTTTTCTGGGAAGCAGCTGCAGTGGGAGTTGCTTACAAGAAGCTGTCCTGGGAATGCTGCAGGCAGTGCTGAGGGCTGGAGGAAAGCAGCTCTGCATTCATGGTCTGCATGAAGGGAAAGTCACCAGCAGCTTTGATCTGGACTGAAATCCCAGGAATAAACAGGAAGGGACAGGAGAGGTAGTGGTTGTTGTGGGGTTTCTTTTGGACTTCCCCAGCAGCCAGACCAGCTAAAGGAGCAACACAGGAGAGTCTGTGGGTAAAACCCAGCCTCTTCCCAACCCTTGGTGGGTTCTGCAGGGACAGGATTTCGCCATGTGTGTTCTGAATCACTTGATAACAATCTTGGGGCAGGGAAACAGCCACAGACAGATTCTCAGCAGAGATCATGAACTGCCTGGGATCAGGGCCTTTCCCCTGTGATCACTCAGGTCTCTCCAAAGACCCTCCAGGCCAGATGGAACGACTCCAGTCTGGTTTCCCTGCCATGACCTCGGAGCAGACACAGAACAGCTGCATTGGTGGATCTGGAGATCCTTTTTCCCTGCTGCTGAAGGAGTTTCAGGGAACTGGGAGATCCAGCTACCAGAGGAGCTGGAAAACCTCAGAGGATGCTGTTCCCTGGGCTCTCAGTGATGGCTGGATTAGGAAGAAGACCTCAAGCTGTGCAGGACTGAGAATAGAACTTGGGCTATGGCTTGGGGCACTCTCAGTTCCCCAGAAGCACTGCCTGCTCCAGGGTGGAGCTTCCTTCCCAAGGGCTGGGAATCCACAAGCAGCTGTCTGAGGAGTGAATCACCCATGCTGGAGGCACATTTTGAGTTGCAGAACCAGGTCTTGCTCCCCATGCCAATTCTTTGTGCAGAGTGGCACTGAGAACAGGCCACGTGTGATCAAACACACGGGAATGGAGGAGGCTGGAGGCTGCAGTGACCCCGTGAGTCATCCCATTCCAGATGCTCAGCAGATCCTCACCAAGTGAAGTTTCCAGCCCTCAAGTGTTTTCCATTTGCTGAGAGATCCAGTTTAGCAGGAGACAAAGAGGAGCATCTCTGCCTTGCTGAACTAAGCACGTTTTCTATCCTTGGAGCAAGAATTTTGAAGTCCCACTGGGGCTCACTGCTGCACCTCTGGTTTGCTTTTGCAAGATGGGAATTTTTGGAGGCAGCAGGGTTAAGAGCAGAGGTGAAGGTGAGACAGTGCTGAGCATTTCCTGGGTGGGTCATTGGCCTTTTTTTGCAAAGAAGAGAGGAAATCACTATCTAAGAAGAGCAATATATTGTGATGAAAAATGGTTCTGCTTCCCTCCTCTGTGCTTGTGGGGTCTTCTTGACCAGGGGCTTACAAAGACGGGGTGAAACTGCAGCTCAAAGGCAGGAAAATCAGCTGCATGATTTAGCAATTTATATCCATGGAGCCTAATGCTGGAGTGAAGGTTTCAGAGTTTATTGTGTGATGTTTTCCAGGTAGATGTTCCCATTCTGTATTGGATTCTTCCTCTGGAAGTGCAGCACTTTGTACATAACTTCTCTTTCATGTTGTGGCCTTTGGACCAGCTCTTCAAGTGAGCTGGTTTTTTAATACAATCATGGAATTGTTTAGGTTGGAAAAGCCTTCCAAGATCATCGAGTCCAACCATTCCCCCAGCACTGCCAAGGCCACCACTGTCCCATGTCCCCAAGTGCCACATCCACGCGGCTTTTAAATCCCTCCAGGGATGGAGACTCCACCACTGTCCTGGGCAGCTCTGCCAGGGCTGGACAACCCTTTGCATGAAGAAATTTTCCCTAATATCCAGCCTAAACCTCCCCTGGCCCAGCCTGAGGCCATTCCTTCTCCTCCTGTCCCTGTTCCTGGAGCAGAGCCCGACCCCCCCGGCTGTCCCCTCCTGTCAGGAGCTGTGCAGAGCCACAAGGTCCCCCCTGAGCCTCCTTTTCTCCAGGCTGAGCCCCTTCCCAGCTCCCTCAGCCTCTCCTGGAGCTCCAGACCCTTCCCCATCTCCATTCCTTTACCTGAACATGCTCATGCACTGTGCTAGTCCTGCCTTCCAAATAATTATAAGTTCAAATGATTATAAGTTCAAGGGATTCCTGGTTGTTCTTGTTCTCTATGGCATTGATGGTTTGTCTTTTCCTGGTTTTCTAAGACATCTAGGGCAGAGGTTCTTCCTGTTGCTGGGTTTAGTAGCACCTGAAACCACAGGGCAGGATTTTGTGTTCCTCTTTCACCTTTATTCCCACTCAGCAGTGACCACAGGGCTGGACAGTCCTTTGCTGAGTTACTCAGTTCCTGAAAGTTCTGCTTGTTCAGTCATAAATGAAATGGTGCAGGTTGGGGTGGGAGAGGGACCATCCTGTACCAGGTGTTTTTCAGGCCACATGGGGCTCCTTGAGAGCTCATGGTAGATAATTCCCTGACCTAATATCCAGATACTAAAATTCATCTTTGAAAGAGCTTCAAGCAGCCTCACAACTCGATTTTAACAGGACATCAAAGCCCCATTTCCATGGAATTATTTTCCAGAGTTGGGCAAGACACAAGATGATGTGGTAAGAGATGATGAGAACCAGCTCCACTGGATCAGAGGTGTAAATCTGAGGTCAGGCTTTCAGTTGGAGATCTTCTTGCAGAGTCTGGGAATGACACAAACCATTTCTGCTCTCGTGGAGTGTTTTGACAATTGCTGCCTGTCTGAGTGGATTTGTAGGCCCTTCACTTGTGCTGCTTCCTGCTTTTTCTGCACAAGGGTTTGACACAAGGCAGAACAGCAGCAAACTCCTCGTGTGAACTGCAGTGCAGAGCCTCAAATGAAGGGTGCAGAAAATGGTCCTGTGGGAGGCCAAGGATAGAGGGACAAGGAGTAGGAACTCATGCTGAGGTCACCTCTGCCTTCACCCCCTTTACAAAATCCTCATGGAATCCCAGAAGGGTTTGAGTTGGGAGGGACCTTAAAGCTCCATCTCATTCCACCCCTACCATGGGCAAGGACACCTTCCACCATCCCAGGCTGCTCCAAGCCCTGTCCAACCTGGCCTGGAACCCTCCCAGGGGGTTAGGGGGTCCACAGCTCCTCTGCACAACGTTTGTGCAACACTCAGCTGCGCTCAGTTCTCAGGAACTTGCTTTAACATTTGGTCAGCCCTCCCCACCTTGGCATGGGCTGCTGCTTGACCCTTCCCAGTGATCTCACTGCCCCTCAGAGCACCCCTGACGTGGTGTTGTTAGATTTTATTGTTTCTTTCTCGCTGGCAACTTCCAGGCAAAACTTGGTTGGGTTTTTCCTCAGGAGGGAAGTCTTCCAAACTGCTCCAGATTCTCATTTGCTTAAACCATTCCAAAAACGTGTTTCCCAGGCTGACTTGCTGGGCTCTCCAGAGGTTTCACCAGGACAGAAGAAGAGAATTTTCTTCCCATGGGCTGCAGATGCTGTTGAGTGCCCATCCCTTTCCTGCACTACTGGTGGTACATTTGCATCCTGCTTCTCCTCATGGAATGCTGCTGTCCTTACACTTTGCCCTTCATATTGCTTTCTGCCCCTCTAGGCTTGAGATCAAAACCAGATTGGATGTGTTTTGATCCATCAGCCAGGCCTTTAATGAAAATAGTGATGAGAATCAGACCCAGGACAGGGAGAGAAGAAAGCTTGGCTGGTTTCACTTGAGAAAACCTCATCATCTGCCCCAGCCCTGGTTTCTGGAGGATTCTTGGCCATGGTCTGCCTCCATGTGTGTACTTGTCTCTAGGTTTTATCCCATCTTTCCCATGCTGCTTTTGAGTCCTGTTCAGAGAAGGATTTGGGGAAGGAATGAAGATTTCTGAGATAGAGCATTCCTGCCATGGGCATGGACAGCTGCACACTGTCCTTGGTCAAGCCCCTGAGGCAGCTCAGGTGAGGCTGGAAGCCAAGGGAAGGGAAGGAGTGAAGCTGCTCAGGATTTAGGTCAGGCTTAGCCAAGGACCAACAGCAGCCTGTGCTGGGCTTCACTCAGCCCAAAGATGAAAGAAAGGCTGATAAGTTCCCTGGAAGTGTTCCAGGCCAGGCTGGACTGGGCTTGGAACAACCTGGGATAGTGGAAGGTGTCCCTGCCCATGGCAGGGGGTGGAATGGGATGGAGCTTTAAGGTCCCTTCCAACCCAAACATTCTGTGACTCCATGATTCCTTGCTGAAGGAAATGCTGGAGTTGTACAAATCTTGGGCTCGTAGAGAGCACTCAAGGAACCAACTTTTAATTTGTTTTATTTCTTACCAACCTCTTGAGTTTCTTGTGTTGGTGAGACCCATAAAAAGCCTTTCTGGGACATTTCCCAGGACCTACAGTTGGACTGACTGCTCTGTAATTCCCAAGTGCTCTTCCCTTCCCACTCTCTTACTTGTGAGATGACTTTCTTAAGGTCCTACAGATGTCTGCTCATGGATTGGGTGGGATCACAGAAAATCCTGAGTTGATCCTCAAGGATCATCAAGCCCAACTCCTGGCTCTCAGGATGGCTCTAAGAATCCCACCCTGTGCCTGAGGGCAGTGGATGGGAGCATCTCTCTTCCATCCCCTTTAACTGGTCCATGTGCATTTGGCTTCATGCTTGAGGCAGAACAGATATTTTTCAATATTGAACAGCTTAATAAATGAAAAAAACCTTGGCTGCATCCTCCTCCTCCATCATGCCAATCTTTATTTTCCCTCTTTCCTGTAAGTGAGTGTCTGCATTATTTCTTTCTCTTGGCCTTATTCCTGAGGTATTTCCATCACCTTTCCCTACTGCCCTTTGAGCTCCTGGACAGATGTCTCAGGAGTTTGTGGTGTTGCTTGGAGTTACCAGTCCAATGTGAATGTTTCTGGGAATGAGTGATTTCAGAAGGGAGATGGGCTGTGTTCAAAGGGATTGTGTATTTGGGGCTGGATTTTGGTAGATTTCTGTCAGCATAAATACAAAAATAGACAATCATATCCACTGAGCTAATAAAAAGCTCTCTTTTCCAACCAATTTATTGTTGTTTTTAGTTTTTTCATATCATTCATGAGTATTTCTTTTCCACTTTAGGAACCCCAGGGGTTTTGCTGTCCCGGGTGAACTGCTGGGACTGGCCTGGCCTTTGCTCCCAGGAGAATGTCACCCAGTTCCCCACCATCAGGATTTACAAGGAGGGACTGCAGCCAGTGACATATGGTGGCATGTGGGGAACCGAAGAGCTGAGCAGCTTCATCCTGCTGTGAGTGACAAATCCCCAGTGGGACATCTGCCACATCTTCTGTCACCATCCCTGTCTTTTTGCCTGAATTCCTTCTCTGTTATTTTTAGTGGAGCTCCCAAGGCTCTCAGTTTGGCTCAGGCTGTTCTCTCTCAGCTCCAGCACCTCTCTGGTGATAATTATCACCTTCCCAGATGGGTAATTTTTGTCTCTAATGAGGTGTCACACTTGTCCCATTGTGATGGGGCCTTGTTGGATTGAGGTTGCCCTGTTGTCTCTTCATCCCAAAAGCAGAGAAGACAACAGCCCAAGTTGTTTCTCTGCCTTTCCACAGGAGCCAAGTTTCCTGCCCGCTGAAGCTGGCCACGATGGATGAAGCAGAAGGATATTTAAGAGGGGAGTTTCCATCTGAGCTCTCATCCCACCACCACACCTCACTCCTGGGAGTTTTTAGCTCAGCCACCAGTGAAGGTTTGTTGGGATTGGTGTGTTAAGCACTCTCATTCCTGGTGGGACTGGGCAGCTTCCAGCTGTTGGAAGTTCACAACACAGCCTGCCTGGCACTGCCTTTTCCAGTTGTACAGTGAGAGGGGAGCAGGTGGTTCCAGGTGTGGGATTTCAGATCCATAGCCTGGCTCAGAGGACATTCAGCTGCCAGGTGGGTTTGCAACACCCACTGTGGGAGTAGAAACTTCCCAAGCCTGTTGTCCCTGTTGTACCTCCTGGCCCTTACCCCGAAGAGTTTGGCTCTGTCCTCTTTATGAGTCCCTTCAAAGTAGTTGTAGGCTGGCATTAAATTCCCTTTAAGCCTCTGGTTTAGCCCAGATCCATCAGCCTCTTCCTGGAGCCCATGTACAACATGTCCCAGAATATTCTTCCTTAAAAAAGCAGGAGATCCACTCTTGGATCTTGCTGATTTCTCCTGAAGGAGCAGTAGCCCCAGTTCTTGTAACACACAATCCAAAAACATTTATTTTTTTGTTTAAAACAGAACAGCAATAAGGTAAATATTTAAAAGAGAAGTTTCCTGCATCAGGAGGAATGAAATGTGAACAACTCAATGAAATCCACTTGTGGATTTTGGAATAGATGGACACAGAAATGCAATGTGTTACCAAGGGAGAGGGAGTAAAGCCAGTCTGGAGAGAGAACTTCAGGCAAATCACAGAATCATGGAATGGTTTTGGTGGGAAGGGACCTTAAAGCTCATCCCATTCCACCCCAGCCATGGGCAGGGACACCTTCCACTATCCCAGGTGGCTCCAAGCCCCATCCAACCTGGCCTGGGACACTTCCAGGGATCCAGGGGCAGCCACAGCTTCTCTGGGCACCCTGTGCCAGGGCCTCACAGTTGGGAGCTGAGATCTTCCCACCCCACAGGCTTTCAGTTGCCAGCTCCCCCTGGGAATTGCTGCCTTAAAAATAGGAGAACTTCCTGATCTTGCTTAAGATCAAACTTTCAGACTATTTTTCATTTAAAAGCTCCCTTGTGCTCTAAACTTTGGTTTAATGCAAACCAAGCTACTTTCTCACTTGAGAGGGTCCAGAGGGAAGAGGGAAGAACAAGACAGGATGCCTGGAACCAACTAGAAAACACTTGGGCTGTGTTCCCTGAGCCAGCTGACAGCCAATTCTCTGCCTTCCTCTGGAGATCTAACCTGGTAAATACAGCAGGAAATCCTACTGACCCCAAAAACCTTTTCATCCAGCCCAGAGAAGCTGTGGCTCCCTGGAAGTGTCCAAGGCCAAGGTGGACAGGGCTTGGATCACCCTGGGATGGTGGAAGGTGTCCCTGCCATGGCAGGGGTTTGGAACTGGATGGGTTTTGGGGTCCCTTCCAACTCAAACCATTCTGGGATTTTACAGAGTTGTTGTTCATTTCCTTCCATGCAGACAAGAGCCTTGGAGGTTTCCAGACAGCTTTTGTGGATGCTGTAGGGTTGCCTCTTCCCTCAGGGCACATTCCATCTGCAGTCCAGCATGGCATCCTCAGCCTGGGGTAACTCAGCCACAGGGAGGTGAAATCTGGGATGTCTTCTCCACCCACTTCCCGAGGGTGCTGGAACTGTGATGCAGAACAGCCTGAGGGAGCAGGAACCTGGAGGCAGCTGTTGTGGCATCAAGCCTTGCTGGAGTCAGGAGAACCACATTGTTCCTATTATCAACCTGCAGATTTATCTGGTATTCCTAATTATTTTCTCATGGCAGAATTCCTGCTCTAACCCCAAGCAGCAGTGAGTGGGGTCATTGTCATTTCTAGTGAACTGAAACAGAGCAATGTGATGTCCTGCTAAAATCATCCTGGATGTTTTCCAACCCTTACCCTCAGGACTACGTTAACAAGCCCTTTGTGGGGTCTGAGCTAAAAGAGGTCTGGTGGAAAAATCCTAAATAAAATTTACTTGGAAGAGGCGAATGTGTTATGAGGGCAATGAACGAGGTTTTCCTGGAAACTCAGAGAACTCTTAGGACAGAAATTTGGTTTTGATGCAGAAACTGGAAGCATCCTATGAAATAAAACTGTCCTACACCCTCAGGGATATTTGAAAATACTGAAATATTTGAACATATCCCTGAGCTCTGGTGCCTCACAGGGCTTGGCAGCATCAGTGGAAGCCAAGTGAGGAAGGCAGGAGAGATGCTACAGGAGCTGCTGTGCTGGAGAGCATGGTCAGAAGATGCCTCCTTCCAGAGGGATAAAGAGTGGGGCTCAGATCCTGCTTCCCAAAACTCTGCAGGGATTTTAGACCCTTCCTCATCTGGCAGCTTGAGTCCTTCTTGTTCCCAAAGCAGTGAAGTTGTGCTTGTGCAATTCAGGGCAGCTGGGATTCCAGCTCAAGGATTGTGCTGCAGAGCATGGGCAGCCCCCTCAGGGAATTAAAATCGTGCTTTCAGGGGGACAAATTTCCTAGGAAATATTTAAGTAGTTTTTTTTTGAAGTGCTTTCTGTCTGCAGTGGAGCTGTATGAATTTGTGGGGGGTTTGGGTATGAAGCAAAGAACCTGGAGAAATATGGGCTGGTGTGTGGCTCTGGGTCTAGTGCAGCCAGAAATAGGGGAGAATTTGGAAGTGTGATGGGGAGGGAGGACAAAATCAGGTCAAAGAATAAGCCTGGTATTGCTGGAGGTTGTCCTGACTTAGGAGGGAATTCCTGCAGCCAGGGCTGACCCAGGGCAGCACTTGAAGACAAGCTCATATCTCAAGTGAGGATTTAGGGCTTGGTGGAGGAACTTGAGATGGGAACTTTTCTTTCAGCACTGATAAAATCAAGTAGCCAAACACCAGAAGAGCTGGAAAGCAACATCCAAGAATGATTTCTCTGTAGCAGCTGGAAAGGGACTTTGGACAATGGCCTGGAGTGACAGGACACAGGGAATGGCTTCCCACTGACAAAGGGCAGGGATGGATGGGAGACTGGGAAGGAATTCCTGGCTGTGAGAGTGCTGAGGCCCTGGCACAGGATGCCCAGCTGTGGCTGCCCCTGGATCCCTGGAAGTGTCCCAGACAAAGTTGGACAGGGCTTGGAGCAGCCTGGGACAGTGGAAGGTGTCCCTGCCCATGGCAGGGGTGGCACTGGATGGGATTTAATGTCCCTTCCGACCCAGCCCATTCAGAGATTCTATGATAATGACTGAGCCCTCAATGAGCCACTCCTTAAGGAACTCCTTCCATTTAAAAAGGAAAACAGTTTAAACGAAAGTTTATGGGCCACGTGGGAAACAGTGGAAAATACAGCTTTGAGTGTGACTGCAAAACAGGAATTAAAGAACCAAAAAGGGACCAATTGTGAGGCAGCTCCATCTATTGAGCTCTGAGTCACTGCTCCCAGGGGCTTGGGCTGGCCAGCTGTGCTGTGACAGTGAACGTCCTGAGGAACAGTCCCTGGTGTGGGACAGCAATTTTTATCATGGCTGTATCTGAGATACCCCCTTAATTCTCAGGAGAAGCCTGGCTTCTCCAAAGAGGGAGATCTCTCCCTCTCCTTGGGTCAGAAGAGCTGTTTTTGTTGCTTTCAGTTGCTCAGTGCAGAGGAGGAGGGGGGTGGTGGTGTTGAAATCCTCCTCCCTGTTCTCACCCCACCTTTGGCAGCAGCTGTCTGGAGCTCTGATCTCTGCATTTCACAAGCTCCCTGCCGTGCCTTGCATGTTCCCACAAAGCTTGGCTTTCCATGGATCCACTGCCTGAAACCACAGCCAGGCTGGACAAGGCTTGGAGCAACCTGGTCTGATGGAAGGTGTCCCTACCCGTGGCACGGGGTGGAACAAGATGAGCTTAAGGTCTTTTCCAACCTAAATCATTCTGGAAGTCTGTGAAATTGGAGGGTTTTTTTATAAGGGAATAAAGCAGCTCTGCAGTCAGCTTTGTTTTGGAGCTGTGTTCTCAGTCTCAGCTGTGATCAAGAGAGCCCAGCCTGGTTTTTCCCTATCCTGTAACAGCCCCAGTCTGCTGGGAAGAGCTGGATAAACCAAGAGACACTTGAGGGAAAGGTTGGTTTATCTCCAGGCTCTTAGCCCTACTCCAGTAAAGCCATCATCCATCATTTCTCAAAGGTCACTGGGATTTATAAGATTTCTGTTTAGACTTATAATTGGTCTCCTGTTTCCAAGAACGCTTACAGACTGTAAGTCCTTAAAGACATTTCATTTTCCAGCAGTGCCTCTGTCCTGCAGATCATGGAGGCTCAGTGCTGGTGGCTGAAGAGCAAACACTGTTCTCATAATGGGAATTTTCCCCTAATCCTTGCTCTCTGCCTGCTCCTCCTCCCATGGCCTGCAGCCCTGAGCTGCAGTAATTTCTTGGGAGCCTCTAATCCTGGTTTAGTTCCTGAAAGTCTGCTCTGGCAGGATGTTATGTGTGCAGGCATCGATCAGGTTTCCAGGAAAAAACCTCAACGCTTCTCTTCTTATTGTTTATTCTTGTGTCTTTGTCTTTTTCCAGCCAGAGAAGCTTTTGAAGAGGCAGGAAACATCCTAAGTGGCCACGTAAGGATGGGGATGTATTTTGAAGATGATGCCTTGGCTTTGTAAGTGGTTTCTCTTTTTCTTTGGGAAGAATTCAAGCTGATCTGCACTTAGTGAAAGGCAGTGCCTGGAGCAAGTGTCAGTGTGCTAAGGGACAGCTACAAGTGACTTTTTCCTGCAGGGAGAGGGGTCAGGACTCATCCAAAGGGAATTGTCACCTTGGCTCTGCCACTGGTTCTCAGCCTGTCCTTCCTGCTGTTCATATTCCCTTTCATTTTCAGTCCTTCAGCCCCCATGGATGTGGTGGTGTTCCTCACACAAACAGGAGCGAACCTTTCTGAAAATAAATCCACCATCAGTGTGTGAGGGAGGAAAAGTCCTGCCTTTCTCTTTCCATGAGGAAAAAATGATGGATGGCCACTGCAGTGCCTTCCCTTGCTCTGGTGGTTGCCCCCAGTTGCCAAGAACAGGCAGAAAAGAAGCTGCTTGTGGCTATTTGGGCTGGGAGTGGAGTGGACGTTGAGTCTGGGTGCTGGAAAAGGCTTTGGAAGCTGGGAAATCAATGTTGTCTTGCCATGGAGCTGCATTCCTGGTGGAATTGCATCCCTGACTTTAAGCCAAGTGGGAGCTAATAGGATCTTACCTGTGTCATTAAGACTCCAGCAAGGGACAAAATCCTTTGGGTTGGAGTGTGAGAGGTCCTTCAGTGCCTAGAAAGGCAGCTGGATCCAGGGGGAATCTCCAGCTTGCCCTGGCATCTCATTTCCATCAGGAATGAGCTATCAAGGCAGAGTTCAAAATCCCAGGAGGTCCTTGGCCTGTTTTCCAGGTGTGGGTTTAACAGCCTGCAGTGCAGCAGGGAATTATTTTCATTAGTTCCTCAGAGGTGTGATGCATTCCTGATGAGACACGGATGTTTCTGTGGTGAGCACAGAGAATAAAAATGCAAATACCTTGGGAATACATCTCTGTTAACCAAACTGCTCCAGGCATCAGTTAAGACTTCTCTTCCCTGAGGATTTCAGCCCAGCTGAAATAGAAGGAAAAAAAAAGCAGAGGACAGGGTGATATCTCAAGGTACCAGCAGAAGAAACCTTTGTTCTCTCAGAGTCGACACATGCAAGAATCCACCTCCCTGCTCCTGGAGTCTGCAGCCTGCTTCTGTTTAGCAGGAATATTTAGTGCAGTTTATATTGATAGTCCTTCTGCCAAATTTGGATTTTGGCTGTGATTTGTGGGTGAAGCTACTGTAGCTGATGGACTTCAACTGTAAGCAGAAAGTAAACACTTACAGGAATTCCTTATGCAAGAGCCAGGCTCACTTCCCTTCTTCAGAAAATGAAAAGCCATTCTTGAGCTCAGTGCCCAAGGAGAAAATATTTATGACTACTATGGGAAGCTGATTCCCCTTTTGTGCATTCTGTAGACGTTTTCCAGATTAAAAACAGCTACAGGATACACAAAGGTTGTTGTGAGCAAAGCTGTTTGCTCAGCAGGCACCTGCTGGGCTGGTCACTAATGAAGGGGAAAAAGGCATTGAGGAAGAAATGCTTTGCATGAGGTCGTTATTTATTTCCACTTTGATGTCAGAGATTCCTGCCAAGTATTTGTTTGCAGATGGTTTTGATTGAAATGCAAGACTTGTGTTACCCACTGAATGGTCCTGCTGTATAAATAGAAAGCTGTGGTGAGCAACAGCACAATCCCTCAGCACCAGGAAGAGGAGAAGGGATTTCAGGACAGAGTGTAGCTGGGGAATTTGGTGATTTTCTGACAGTATATAAGATATTTCCTTATAGAATCATAGAGTAGAACCCCAGAATGGTTTAGATTGGAAGAAATCTTAAAGCCCATCCAGTTCCACCCCCTGCCATGGGCAGGGACACCTTCCACTATCCCAGGTTGCTCCAAGCCCTGTCCAGCCTGGCCTTGGACATTTCCAGGAATCCAGGGGCAGCTTCTCTTGAATCCTCTTCCAGTGCCTCACCCCCTCACAGATGTTTATCAAAGGCTGCTGAACAAGGTGATGTATTTTAGATACAGGGAACAAGAGTCCTCACTCCTCTGAGCCATGACAAGGCCAAAGAATCTCCTTAAATCCTATAGAAGTTTAATAAGTTCAAAATCCCCAAATTAAAATTTTTTAGGGTTTTGCCAGACTTAATCAACTGTAAATACATCAGCTCACGGTGAGGTTTGCAGTGGTTGTGTTTAGTCCCAGACAGATAAATGCTGTGATGGAAGATGGGACAGGCCTCCATAAGAGTAGGACACCATGGAGATGAATTATCTGCAGTTCCATCCACTTTTGATGACCTAAAGAAATTCCTCCCTGTGAGGGTGGGGAGGCCCTGGCACAGGGTGTCCAGAGAAGCTGTGGCTGCCCCTGGATCCCTGGAAGTGTCCAAGGACAGGTTGGACAGGTCTAAACTGGGACAGTAGAAAGTATCCCTGCCCATGGCAGTGGAGTGGAACTGGCTGAGCTTTAAGGTCCCTTCCAACCCAAGCCATTCTGGGATTCTTTGATGTCACAGCCTTTGAAAAATTGCCAGGAGCCTTTGAAAAAGTAATCAGACGTGACCCCAAAAACTGCACAGGCAGCTGATTTCCCCTGTCACACCCTTCCTCTGTGCAGTGCCATCTGGAGCCTCCAGGGCTGAAGTTCCTCAAACTTCCAAAAAATTGCTGTCCTGGCTTGGTGTCCCCCCTGCCCTTTCTTTGCTCAGACTTCTCCTATTTTTGCTTTTCCCACTTTCTCAGCTTTTCTTTGAGTACCTTGAACGCTCTTGCCAGAAGGGCATTGTGAAACAAAGGATCATCTGACTACTCCACCAAGAGTTGTGTGGGTGCAGCCTGAGTGTGTTGCTCCAGTGTGGGGCT
The DNA here is from genome assembly GCF_026979565.1 of Vidua chalybeata. Classification (NCBI taxonomy): domain Eukaryota; kingdom Metazoa; phylum Chordata; class Aves; order Passeriformes; family Viduidae; genus Vidua; species Vidua chalybeata. Next base: position 2,575,823 of record NC_071535.1, on the reverse strand, counting down.
TGGACTTCACCAGCATTTTTGGGTTTCTTCACTGAGACAAAAACTGGATCTCCTGGAGGTTGTTTTGTGTGGGTTGTGTCCCTTGGATGGAATCTGAGACCTCTGTTTGCCTTGGCTGGGGAGGCAGAGTGAAGCCCTGGGTGGGTTTTTCCGTCACCCAACCATAGGTGTGAAAATGAAGGGGAAGTAGGAATAAAATCCCAGAATCCCAGGATGGTTTGTGTTGGAAGGGACCTTAAAGCTCATCCCATTCCACCCATACCATGGGCAGGGACACCTTCCGCCATCCCAGGCTGCTCCAAGCCCCATCCAACCTGGCCTGGGACACTTCCAGGGATGGGACATGTCTCCAGGAGGATGCCAGCTCTGTGTGCAGCACATTTGGGGTGTGTCCAACCCCCCTGTGCCCATCCCTCTTTTTCAGATCCCGAAAATACTCCGTGTCCCCCCCTGCCCTCCTCCTGGCCCGGAGCGGTGGCCGGAGCGTGGAAGGCATCGCTCTGTCCAAACACAGCGTGCAGGACATGGTGCAGATGATCAGATATGAACTGCTGGACATTTTTGTGAGTAAAAATAAAATCAAAATGTCCTTTTTCCATTGCAGTCATTTGCAGAGCCCTGATTATAGCGTGGAGTTCTGCGGAACGGCTGTGTCCGCTTGTTATTTTTATCGTGCCGAGTTTGTTTTTAAATTTTACGACTTGGAGCAGGGAGTCTGTACAGAAATCTACTCTTTGCTGTGTGGTCTTGGAGCAGGAGACCCTGGAGTTGAGGGACTGGCCTCAGAGTCACTCACCTGCTAGTTGTCACAGTTATTATTGGGTCTATTCCCTATTCCCAGGGTTTTTTCCATGTGCCTTTTGGCTCACATCCCCATCTCCAAGCTCACAGCTGCTCCCACAGACTTGGTGCACTTGGGTTGGGCAAAGACATCCCCAAGTGCACCAGAATCCCAGCCCTCTTCCTGTTTCCCACATTCCACACAGAGCCTGCAGCCTTGCTTAGCCCCTACACCCTCATATAAGAGCAGAAATTGGAATTTTCTCCTGTTTTCTCCTCCCCATAACCCCCAATTTCTTGTTTGTGACGTCCTGCAGCCAGAAATCACCGTGCCAAATCTGCCCCAGTACTTGCAGCTCGGAAAGCCCTTCCTCATCCTGTTCAGTGCTGGTGACATCAGTCAGGTGGAAAGCAGGGAAATGCTGAAGCTGGCAAAAGGAAGACCCCAGCAGGCGTTTGTGGCTTGCTGGTTGAACCTGTGAGTGTTTGAAAATCTCTTCTTTCCATTAACTCGCTCTGAGCCTTGCAGGAAAAAAAAAAAACAAACCAAAAAAACCTGAGGCTGCAATTACTGAGAACATGAGCTGGTAATGTGAATATTGGGTCTGAAATCATCAGGAGTTGGGAGGTCAAACCATTGAGCAATGGTTCACTCAGTGTTCTGGGCAACTGCAAAAATTGCCTAACAAAGTAAAATTAGTAAATTTTTAATTGATTGCAGAAATCATTTTCAATAGAGGAAAATGTTCTCCAGTGCTTGTTGTAGCTTGACGCTGGGTCTGGTGTTATTTGCATTTTTGTTGGGATGGAATGAAGTGCATATGGGAAGAAAAAAAAAAGGGAAACTTGCCCTCCTGGAATGTCTTATGGTGATTTTCCACCAGCAATTAGAGGGAATGACTGGTCATTGACTGGGGAAAGAAAGTTTTCATAAGAAGGTTCAACCAGAAGCCCCATAAATTCAACTTTAAAAATACTCAAGCAACAAAATTAATTTAAGACCTAAGAAATAGAAAATTGTAGGAAAGGGTTTTTTTGTTTTTTTTTTTTTTTTTCCCATCCTCCTCTTCTTAGTTGCATTTTGAATTTTTGGCCTCTGTTTGTTTTGCCCAAGCCCAGAGAAACTTCAGTGGCTTAATCATAACGAGCTTTGAAGTCTGGGAAGCGCCGTCCAGCGTGGGCTGGAGTTTAGCTGAGGGGGAAAATGCACATGTGCTCAGAGAGAAGGGGATTGGGCTGCCAGTAATGCACCAGAAACAAGAGCCCTGGAACTTCCCCACCTACACATCTGCCTTTGCTCTGCCTTCCTGAGACACAAAAAGCCTTCCTGTGCCAGAGCAAAATGGCACTGCCACAAAACAGGGCAGAACCCCAGAAGGGTTTGGGGTGGAAGGGACCTTAAAGATCATCTCATTCCAACCCCTGCCATGCCCAGGGACACCTTCCACTGTCCAGGATATCCCATCCAACCTGGCCTTGGACACATCCAGGGATCCAGGGGCAGCCACAGCTTCTCTGGGCACCCTGTGCCAGGGCCTCCCCACCCTCACAGGGAAGAATTCCTTCCCAATATCCCATCCATCCCTGCCCTCTGGCACTGGGAAGGCACTCCCTGTGTCCTGTCACTTCATGTCCTTTTCAAAAGTCCCTCATCCTGGAAAGAAGCCCTCATTCCCAGGGCAAGAGCCAGCTCAGACCTGAAGCCTTATAATAGTTCTGGAGTGTCTCAGCACCTCTGTGGGCTTGCTGTCCCTCTGTCTCAATGTCCTGTTTCCACTCTCTGTGTCACCTGAGCAATTTGCCTTTCCATCCCTGTGGAGCTGCAGTGGCAGCAGCTGGGCTGGAAGGGGCTGGCAGCTGTCCCTGCAGACAGGGTTTGACCCTGGGGGGCTGCAGGACCTGTCCCACTCTTCTCCCACCTGTTCTTAGAACCTTAAGGTGGAAAACATCTCCCACCTTCCTACAGAGTTTGTCCTGCTCAAGGATTTCTTCACACATCCAGGCTGTTGTCTGCTCTCTCTCCATTGGATCCTAACAGGTTCCTTAAGCACCAGGCTCATTTACAGTGCTTAGAATCAGAGAATCCTGGAATGCTTTGGGTTGGAAAGGACCTGAAAGCCCATCCTTGGCCAGGGACACCTTCCACAGTCCCAGGTTGCTCCGAGCCCAGTCCAACCTGGCTTTGAACACTTCCAGGGGTGATGCTTCTGCCATCCCACCAAACTGTGCTTGCTGGATGCGACCCAATGGCTTTGGTGGTTTTTTTTGCCTCTCAGTCCTGTTGTGCTGCCAAACCTGAATCTCCTCTTCCCAACAGGAAGAAGACTCCAGTGGGATATGGAATCCTGAGGACTTACTTTTCCACCACTCCTCCCTTGCCCGTTCTCCTCTGGGTGAACCTCCATGCCGGGGGTCAGGTGTTCAAGTTCCCCTCAGAGCAGTCCATCACTGAGAAGAACATCTTGTCGTGGCTGGAGAAGCTCCAAGCAGGACTGGAGATTCCCAGCAGTAAGTGGACACAGGTTTATAACGTTCCCAAGCACACACTGTGAGCTCCAGTGTGTTTATGAGAAGATACTACGTGCAATAAATTGTCTGCCCTGGAATTTAATGATGGAAAAACCAGCTCTGCTTGTTAGAGCTGCAGAAGTACAAATAGTCCAGCCAAGAGAGAATGCCCACACTCACAAGTTTGCTTTGGGACTGTTTAATGCTCAGAGCCAAACGCGGATAGTTTGGAACCAACATCTTTTCCCTGTGATAATCCCTAAATCTGGCTGTGTTTTCCCATTCCCAACTGCAGCTTGCTAATAAAAAACCTCCCAGCTGACAGTGTAAGAAGTAGCTGCTCTTTAGGCACCTTCCTGCATTTCTTTTGGGATGGGAAAGGGTGAGGAAGCTGGTGTTTAACTGGGGTCTTTAGGACATAAAGGGTTGGCTTGTGCTGTGAAGCTTTTCACTGCATCCCTCCTGTCTTGGTCAGCCTGATGAGGCTTTGGAGGAAGCCAGCATGGATCTGTCTTGCTTAAGAGAGCTGGAGAGGGATTAGGACAAGGGATGGAGAGACAGGACATGGGGAATGGCTGCCAGAGGGCAGGGATGGATGGGATACTGGGATGGAATTCCTGGCTGGGAGGGTGGGCAGGCCCTGGCACAGGGTGCCCAGAGCAGCTGTGGCTGCCCCTGGATCCCTGGCAGTGCCCAAGGCCAGGCTGGACAGGACTTGGAGCACCCTGGGATAGTGGAAGGTGTCCCTGCCCATGGCAGGGGTTGGAATGATGTGATCTTTAAGGGTCCCTTCCCACCCAGATTGTTCTGTGGTTCTATGATCTTTCATAAAATATTTTAAATGTTGTATTCATTAGAAAGGGGGCGGGGGGGGGGGGAAGCCATAATTCCTCAGGGAAATATCCATGGAGATGGGGCATAACTCTTCACTGCTAACTGGGACTGTCTTTGCTGCTCAGGTACCTTGTCTGAGGAAGACTGGAAGCCACCACTCCCTGCCTACGACTTCCTCCAGATGATGGAGCCATCCGTGCCTGAGCTGTCCCCCCAGCCTGGGGACACACCAGCACAGCCCAAAAGCCCCGGAGGGGACCCTGCCGGAGGGGACACTGCCAGCCGGGAGGAGCCAGCCCAGGAGAGCCCAGCAGAGGAAGTTGGTTCCCCTGGGAGGGGCCTGCGGGGGACGGCCCCGAGGCTGGCAGCGAGGGACAAGCAGGGCAAGAGGCACAGCGAGCTCTGAGAGCTGGGGTGGGGGGAAGGTGTGCGACTGCCCTGGAAAGCCTGGCACTTCCCCAGCCTTTCCTCCAAGGAGAGAAGAGGTTTCAGCTGTCAAGGAATGGTGAAAGGAAAGGCCACTCCCTGCTGCTGAGTGCTGGGGGCTTCTGAAGCCAGGGACGTGTCTGTACATCCCACTTGTTGTTCCCTGGCTGCTGTTGGGAGCTCATCAAGCAACAAGTTACACTGGAAAAGACAATTCAGCCCTGCTCTGTAGATTCCCCAAGTCTCAGAGTCACTTCAGTTGCCCCTGAGCAGGAAGGGGTGAGTGATTCCAAGATAAAAAGCCCATTTCTCTCCTCCCTAGCTGCAGGAGAAGCTCTACTGATGTGTGACAGAAAATCCTGCAATTCCATCGGCATTGGAACCATGTGGAGCCAGCATTCCACCACTCCAGGGCTGCTCCAACCAGCCCCCAGCTGTGTTTACACCTGACTTGTGACCCAAATTCATGAGCGTGCTCATCCTCGCAGGGGGAGAAGAGGAGGATCTCGTCAAAGCAGATTTATTCCAGGGGCCAGAGCTCAGGTCACACAACAGTCCTGAATAGCTGGGACAAAACTCTGCCAGCAAATCCCCAGGGTGGGCAGGTTGGGAGGTGGCTTTCCTCACTGCTGGCATTTTCTTGGTCACAAGCCCAGGGGACTATTTGCAGCCTCGATTTGTCTTTGCTCTCGGTGACAGCAGCGAGGTTGGTGCCTCCTGTGCTGGGAGCGGTGCAGGGAGCAAGGTCTGTGGAAAGCTGAGTGCTGTGGAAGAGGGGAGGGTGATGAAGGGCAAGGCTGGACCCTTCCAAGGTGGGGTGGAGCTGCTTCACATCCAAAACTTAAGTGGAGAGATGCAAAAGCTGGGGAAGTGGATTTCCAGCCTCTGCACATCTCCTGGGGACAAGAAATGGCAGGAGGTTGAAAGCAGATGGTCTTTAAAGTCCCTTGCAACCCAAACCATTCTAGGATTCCGTGACCATCCCTTCAATGAACATCTCCCTTCCACAGCACTGCTGAGATGTGCTGGGAGAGTCAGATCCTCTTCCAATCCTTAGGGCTCTGAAACTACTGGGAAGAGGAAAAAATCCTGGTAAGGGACTGCTGAGAGCATTGCAAACTCAGTATTTCTCATCCTGCAAGCAGCACACGTGGCTGTGAGTCTTTTGAAATACCCAGAAATAGATTATTAGTCCTGGGCTGTCCTGGAAACCCTTAATTGAGAGAGACCATTTTTGGACTGAGTGACAGGCTTTGAGCCAAAATGTATGTATTTAAAGGAATAAAGTGCAGCCTGCTGATCAAAGGCATTATTCCCAAGGGAAGGGTGTGAGCAGATCCTTCGTGTGTTCCCGTCATTCTTCTGCTCCATAAGGTCCTTACGCTGCTGATTTCCATGAACTGAACACTGTTCATTTCCCATGCCGTCCCTGATCATCAGCATCAAATCCCAGAATGGGTTGGCATGGAAGGGACCTTAAATCCCATCCCATCCCACCCCTGCCATGTGCAGGGACACCTTCCACCATCCCAGGTTGCTCCAAGCCCCATCCAAGCTAGCCTGGAACAATTCCAGGGATCCAGGGGCAGTCACAGCTTCTCTGGGCACCCTGTGCCAGGGCCTCCCCACCCTCACAGCTAGGAATTTCTTCCAATTATCCCATCTAACCCTCCCCACTGGCAGTTTGAAGTGCAATAATTGGGTTTTTCATTGCATCTTAAATAAACTCCATCTCCAGTAGGCTCCTCTGCATCTGTTTTGGGTGGTGGGAGCAGGGGGCCTCAGCAGCAGGATCCTTTCCTTCCCCAGGGTTTGTGGAAAACGAGGAGCATTCCCACGTCCCTGCTCTTATCCACGTGTCCCTTTCCAGGCACAGCCCTTCTCCGGAGCAGGACTGGGGCAGGAGTTTGTCAGTAGGGGTCAGTGCCACATCTCCGTTGTGGCTCTGCAAATCCCTGCCTCTCCCAGTGCTGCTGGATTGAGGCTGGAGCGACACCACTGGAGCGCTGGAGGTCAGGAGCAGCTTCCCAGTGGGATCCTGAGGGGCTGAGCCTGGATAGTCCCAGCTCTGCTGGCTTCATCCCCAACATCACCAGTGGGATCCATCAGCTCCAGCCTCCCAGGCTGGGCTGGGATGCCCAGAGCCCTGAGCTGAGTCCACCTTGCAGGTGCCAGCACAGAAACTTGGGGAGGGATGTGCTTATCCATGTCCCATCACTGCCAGAATCCAGCTGGACTGCCAGCTCTGGTTTTGCCAGCTCTGGATTCAGATCATGGTCCTGGACCACATCAGGTGGCTTGGAGTTTTTTGGGGTTTTATTTCTCAACACAAAATGTCTTTTCCACTGTGTAGCCCAAACAGGCACTCGGGGAAATCCATGGAGGCAGAAATGTGCCAGGTTATGTATGGACAGGGGGAAAATGTTAGGGATACTGAGGGCAGATTGATGGGGGTCTGCATCCCAAAATTTCCTCATCCTCTAGAGCAAATGCTCCAGCACCTGGCTGTTTCCAACATCTCTGGCTCTGGGGACAAAGCAGGGCGGAAAGAAACACTCAGGGTGTTTATGGAATCAGAGCCACAGAGTGGTTTGGGCTGAAAGGGACCTTTAAAGGGCATCCAGTCCAAGCCTGCCATGGGCAGGGACACCTTCCACTGGACAAGGCTGCTCTGATTCCCATCCAGCATGGCCTGGAATTCCAGCCTTGGGTGAGAAGTGAGGCAGAGGAGGCAGAGCTTGTGTTCTGGGGGACAACTGTGAGAGACAGTGATTCCCAGGAGGCTGGAGGAGCAGGATCTGTTCTGTCCCAGGAGGCTGGAGGAGAGGGATCTATCCTGTCCCAGGAGGATAGAGGAGAGGGATCTGTTCTGTCCCAGGAGGATGGAAGAGAGGGATCTGTTCTGTCCCAGGAGGCTGGATGAGCAGGATCTGTCCTGTCCCAGGAGGCTGAAGGAGCAGGATCTGTCTTGTCCCAGGAGGATGGAGGAGAGGGATCTGTTCTGTCCCAGGAGGATGGAGGAGAGGGATCTGTCCTGTCCCAGGAGGATGGAGGAGCAGGGTCTGTCCTGTCCCAGGAGGCTGGAGAAGAGGAATCTGTTCTGTCCCAGGAGGATGGAGGGGAGGGATCTGTCCTGTCCCAGGAGGCTGGAGGAGAGGGATCTGTCCTGTCCCAGGAGGATGGAGGAGCAGGGTCTGTCCTTCACACAGAAGCCAGCAGGGTCTGCATGCTCATCAACCTCCCTATGTCAATGCTGCTGCTCCAGTGAGGTGAGATCACCAGGGACTGATGTTATCAGCTCTCTCTTCAGCCATGTAACAATAAAAGTCATGTTTGGATAAACAACAGCTCTGCCTCCCTCGGGGGTGCAGGCTCAGCTGAAGATTTTGTGGCTGATACAGATCAAGTGCAGCTTCAAACCACTCTTCTTCTGGTGGGACTTCATTTCAGCAGATATTTGGATGTGCTTCAGGAGCCTTTCAAGGGGTGTTTAAATTATCAGAAGATAAAACAAAGATACACACACACACACACACACACACAAAAAAGGATTATGTGCTTGTCCTGAAAGCAAAACAATTTATTGTCCAAAACAACAGGAAATTCTCCATGAACTCCTTGTTGGCCCCTTCCAGATCTGGATATTCTGTGATTCTCTGATCTGTCCCCATCCTTAAGGAATCCCACAAAGGCAGGCTGGCAGCAGTGCTCACTCCAGGGCAGAGGGAATATTTAAAGTGTCTGTTGTGTTTTCCATGTTTAAAAGCTTTCAGAGGAAGTGGTCTCAAAACCGTGGGACATTGGAAGCAGTCATGGCATTCTTTCCAGGTTTTCCACCCTTTGAGCAGAACCAGGGTGGTGAGAGACAAGCCCTTGTCTTGGAATGTGGGTTTTCCAAATTGGCTGAGAATTTCCAAATTCCCAGCCCATCCTGGACCACTGATGGGCAGCCACAGTCCCTCCTGGGGAGCCTCATTCCATGGCTCTGGTCTGGGATGGCAGCTGCAGGATGGCAGAAGAGGTGGCTGCAGCAGGGAGGAGGCAGGACAGGACGTGATCCCCAGGAGGGAGATGCTGCCAGGCAGGAGCAGGGCCACGGGAAGGACAGATCTGCCTGGACAGATTCCAGCAGGATGTGGAGCAGGACAAGACCTGGTGAGCTGGCTCATGTCCCCTGGGCTCATCGGTGCCTGGGGCTGGGTGGGGACAGTGAGAACCAGTCCCTCCATCCCATCTGGTGGCTCAGCCTGGCAGAGATGCTTTCCCTGCGGGGCAGGTTCCTCTCCAGCGATCCCTGCCCTGGAGCTCCCGCCCCTGCCGCAGGGCCCTGTGTCCGGGAATGTTTGTCCGCAGTTGCCGGGTGAGGCTGGGCTGCTGCCGAGGGTGTCTGGAATAGCCTCCTCCAGACCCCAGCCCACCCCTGGGGACATCCAGGGTGATGCAATCCATCCTGGTGCCCTGGACGTGTTCCCTGTGCCCTTGGCATCGCCTGAGGGGATGGAGAAGGATCCCGCGGCTGCCTGGTGTGTCCCCACCCCAGCGTGTCACCTCCCACGCCAGCTCACAATGCCCCTGCTGCCTGTCAGTGTGGGGCAGCTGCTGGGGACCAAGCAGGGACAATCTGGGGACAGACAGACAGACAGATGTTGGTCCAGGGCTGGGATGGGAAGCAATTGAAGCCATAATGGCAGGGTTGGAGGTGGCTGAGGAGCTGAGCTGGGGAAGGGAGGGTGCAGGTGCAGGATGGAGCTGGATGTGGGATAAGGGGTGCTGGCTGGCAGGATGGGGTTCCTCACAGCATAGGGTGGTATTGTAAATGCAGGTGAACACAGTGGGAAGAAATGCTGATGTCTGACTCCAGTTCAGAAGGCTGAATGATTTATTTATTATAACTATGCTACAATACACTAATATACTATTTAAAGGAGATACTAAACACTACAAACCTACTTGTTCTAACTCCCATATCTAACTCACAACTTGTGATCCTCTCTTGACAGTCCAGACACAGGTGGATCTGATTGGCCACCAGGCCCAAACAATCCTCACCAGAATCCAACCAAGCAATCACCTCAGGTAAACAATTCTCCAAACACATTCCACATGGGAAAAACAAGGAGCAGAAATAGAAATTGTTTTCTCTTTCTTTTCTCTGTGCTACTCTATGAAAAATCCTGAAAGAAAGAAGAATGTCCCTGCGACAGGGTGGCTCTTCCACCTGGCACTTCCATTGCTAAAAATACAAGTGCCCCAGGAAAGTACCCCCAGCCCCCAACCTGTTGCTTGCAGGGTGGCCAGGATGAGGTGTCCATCCCTTCTGCCCCATGCCCAACACAGGCAGGAGTTGGGTCTCAAGGACACCACTGGCTCCATCCTCCTGGATGGGGATTGGGGTGGAGCTAGGAAGATCAATCCAAACCAGCTCCTCCCAGAACACCTCCTGTCTGTATTTTCCCTTCCCACAGACGTGCTCCACCTCCAGCCTGGTCTGGCACTGCACCCACAGCTCTGCTCTCCTGCTCCCTTCCCAAGCCAGGTCCATGCAGGGTTCTCACTGCTCGTGACTCACAGGCCATGGCTGAAGTCAAAGTCCAGGCTGGAAGAGCAGCAACCACCATGGACCATCCCATGGTAATCCCTTCCCAGGGCCTTTCCTGCTGTTCCCAAAAAGCAGGAGCCCCCAGGGTTCCGTGGGGCCGTGGAGGGAGCAGCAGTGGCACGTCCCCTTTGGGACATTGTTGTTCTTTGTGCATTGTTCCCTCTTGGCTCGGCGGAGCCGACGTGGAGACGGGGAGCGATAAGTGGGGAGAGGGCAGCGCTCGGTTCCTGCTCCCCGACAGGTTATTTCCCGACCTCTCCTTAGGTAAACTCAGCCCTTCACCTCTCTCAGAGTTTGCTTTGCTCTCCCTCACCCCTCCAGCACGGCGTGGGGCCCAGGAGAGCAGCCTGGCTCTATTAATAGCCCCTGGAATTGCCAAATCCCTCCTGTGTGTTGAAAGAGTGGCTGCAAGCCCGTGATTCAGCTCCGTGGTAACGCACGGGACGGTTCCCCAGCGTGGCTGTGGTGGGAAAGCTCCCAGCTCTGCTCCAGCCCTGCAGGGCAAGCTGGGCTCTCCAGTGTGGAAGGGAGATGGGGAAGAGCCCTTCAGCTGGGATTTCTTGGCTTGCTGGCAACACAGATAGCTGGTCCTATTGCTAAGCCTGGTGGTGTTCTCTGCATTGGCCACTGCCCGAGCTTGCTCTGCACAGGGATGCACAAAGAGTAAAATCCAGGAGCCTCAGGGAGGGCAAAGCCATGGGAATCATGGAATCCTGGAACCATTTAAGTTGGAAAAGACCTCTAAGGTCATTGAGTCCAACCATTTCCCCAGCACTGCAAAGTCCCACCAAATCATGTCCCCAGGTGCGTCCACTCAGTTTTTAAATCCCTCCAGGGATGGTGGCTCCACCACTGCCATGGGCAGCTCTGCCAGTGCTTGGCAACCCTTTCCATGAAGAAATTTTCCCTGATAGCCAATCTAAACCTCTTCTGGAGCAACTTGAGGCCGTTTTATCTTGTTCCCAGGGCTCTTGGAGTTGAAATCCATGGTGTCTCTATCCCAGCCTCACTCCAGGAGCAGTCCTGCCCGGAGGAGAGGGGAGAGCATCTCCTCAGGCTCCTGCTGAGTTTGAAGTCTTGGAGTCTCCTTAAGTTTGGCTTGTGAGTGACTCATGTGTGGGAGTGGGAGCTTTGCAGGGCTGAAGTGACTCCCAGTGGATCCTGGACCTGCTGTGGGGTCGTGGGTGGGAGAAGTGGCCCATGGGGAGAGGTGGGATCCTGGATATGGAATACAAGGGATGCTGCAGCTGGGAGAGTTCAGCTTAGCACAGGCAGGGAGCCCCAGCTGTGAGCAGGGCCAGGCACCAACACCAAGGCAAATATTTGGAAAGGCATTTGCTGCCCAAAAATAGCTGGAAAAGCTTTCAGGAGCAAAGCTGGAACAGTGTCTGTGGGCAGCAGCCAGAATCCCCCAGTCCAGGGCAGCTCCCAGACACAGGGAACGGAGATGGGAATGACCAGCATCTGTCCATGAATTCCCTTCCAATGGCAGTGAGGGGATCTGTGGGGCTTCTTTTGGAGACATCCCATCCCATGGACCTGGAAGCTGAATAGGGGAAAAGTAGCATCATCCTCCTTGTCAATACAGGGATGCTCAGATGTGGGTACCAGCATCCAGATAATCTCATTTGCTCCCAGGAATTAGCACCTTTGGATTCAAAGGGGCTGTGTGCTTTTGGAGGGCACAAGGTGACAGAGGGATGGAGCGGATTCCCCACTCCAGACACCCCTTGGAAAACACCAGCTCAGAAACATCCACCCACTCTTGGACACCCAGCTCAGAAACCTCAGCCCGCTCCCACTGAGCCAGAGCTGGGTGTGAATCCAAGCAGGCAGCAGCAGGGACAGGCACCAGGCACATCTGGGTGGGATTCCTTGCCAGGTGAATGTGTCCAGAATCAAATCCTGCCTCTTCCTGAACCATCCCTGGAGTCCTGCATTTCCCTCCTGCCGAATCCCACTGTCTCTCCCCGAATCCCTACACACTCCCCAAGAAGGGCACAGCCTCCAAAAGGACACAGGGTGGGTGACAACACCCATCTCCAGGTGTTGGCAATGAATTAAGAGGACAACCAGGGTGGGAATGACCGGTTTGAGTCACTTGGTCACTGCTGTCCCCTCCTGGGACCCCACCCTGGTGACGCTCATCCTTCCTCCTCCTTTCAAGAGGAGCATGAAAAAGATGAACTGGCGACTCTGCCACACCATCCTCAGGGACTCTGGCTCCTGAGGGACACCAGCTGAGGACCCCAGAGGGACAAATCCCAAAAGCTCCAGGTCCCTTGCCTCTCCTGCAGCCCCTTGCTCTTCCCCTCGGGCTGGGGAGGAGGCAGCAGTGAGGCTCCACAGGCTCCAGGTGCAGCAGGATCCTGTTTCATTCCTTCTCCTGCTCTGAGGCCAGACTAAACTCCTCACCGGAGTCTTCCCTACCAGGGATGCACTCAAAGTGCTTTTGGAACTTAATTAAGTGCTGGCTTAATTATAGGGCTGGCTGTGACATTCCTGTGTCCCTGCATCTCACCTGGCAGTGCTCCATGTTCCCACTCATCCCTGTCCCTGGGGCATCAGCAAAACCCAAAACCCATAAATAAAAAAGCCACCAAAACCCAACCTGTCTGTTTATCCTCACTCCATGATTTCCCAGGAGTTGGGAATGTCTGTGGCTTCCAGCTCGGACATGATGCTGCAGCCTTGGGTTGGATGTTGGAGCAGGATGGGAGATTGGTCCCAAAAGATTTGGAGGTCCCAGTACCAATGCTGGGAATGGGGTCACCTCCTGTGTGGCACCATCACCATCCCCAAGGACACCAGGGTGAGGGTGGCATCGAGCTTTCCCTCTCCTTGTGCATCCAGAGGGACACCCAGTCCTTTCTCCCAGTTTGGAATTGGCGTGTGCAGCTTTCTGCACTGGGGCAGATGGGTCCCTCACTCCACCAGGACTGGGATGCCCAGCAGGGACTGTCCCCACTGCTGGGAGTGGGCAATCAGGGATCTCTCTCCCTGGGAGCAAAGCAGCTCAGGAGAAAGCCATGGAGAGTGAAACGGGAGGGTGGGAATGTGATTCAGGCTGTGTCAACCCAGGGCAGCGCTGCCCTGGACAGAGGAAATCCCTCCTGATTCATGGCCTGGGAAGTCCTGTGGCTTTTTGGGACCTCGGTGATGCCACCCCACAGCAGAGAGGGCTCTGGGTGACGGGGCACTGCCAGGTGCCAGCGTCGCCTCCCATCCTCCCCAGCCTCGGAGGATGCAGGAAGGCAGCGAGATTCCAGGGATGACACACAGGTCACCAGAATGCTGCCTGGGCTGAGTAAGAGGGAAAGCTGGAATTTTTCCCCAGCAGATTTCTCTCTTCCTTTCTCGCAGCCAGCAGCACGGTTTTAAGGAGTCTGCTCCAGCTGGGACAGGTCTCACATATTTTACTTTATCTGACTTGACTTCAGTCTGCACTCTGATTCCCAGGGAAAGGGAAAGGGAAAGGCTTCCCAACACAGTTGGCCCTGGCTCCTGATGGCAGAGCTTCAACTATTCCTCGTGTCCTGCCATGTCAGAGGGGCCAGCTGGCTGCAGCTCCCAGCTTTTCCCCCTGGGAGGACATCCCCTAGATCCCTTGGCCCCACAAGGTGTGTTCCCCACCCATGGATAAATCCCTGGATAAGCCCCCACGTGCCTTGGGGCTGGGAGTCCCTTCAGAAAGGGCTGGGTTGGCTTTTGGGAACCACGGTGCTTCGCCAGCTGAGGTTGTTCTGGCTTCCCTTGTCCTTGGACCTGTTCCCTAAATCCCAGCTCATGTCTGCTGGTGGAGACAAGCTACAAAGAGACTTTCAGTGTGAGCCAGCAGGGCCAGCCCTACACATTCCTGTCCCCAAAGAGCTCCCCAAGTAGATCTATGTCTTTAGGATATGAGTTAAAGCCATTTAATCACAATCCTCCTGTTGTCCATTTCCTTTGGACGTCCTCAGATTTCCATGATTTTTTTTTTCTTGAGCAACATCAGCAACATCCCTCTGAGATCTCGGGGATGGTTGTGAATTGAGTCATCAGATGCAAGGACTGTGTAAGTCTGCTCTGCTCTCTCCTCCTCCGTGGATCTTCCCTGACCCACCATAGTCCAAACTCCTCTGTGCTCCCACCCTCCTGAGCAGGAAAATCGAGGGGTGCTGGGAACATCCTGCTGCTTGGTATCCAGGATATGGAGCCAGGCTGGGAGAGCTGGGAATGTTCACCTGGAGAGGAGAAGCTCCAGGGAGAGCTCAGAGCCCCTTGCAGGGCCTGAAGGGGCTCCAGGAGAGCTGGAGAGGGACTGGGGACAAGGCATGGAGGGACAGGACACAGGGAATGGCTCCCAGTGCCAGAGGGAAGGGATGGATGGGAGATTGGGAAGGGATTCCTGGCTGGGAGGGTGGTGAAGCCTTGGCACAGGGTGCCCAGAGCAGCTGTGGCTGCCCCTGGATCCCTGGAATTGTTCCAGGTCAGGATGGGGCTTGGAGCAACCTGGGATGGTGGAAGGTGTCCCTGCCCATGGCAGGGGTGGAATGGGATGAGTTTTAGGATCCCTTCCACCCCAAACCATTCCATGATTCTGTGTGTCATGGTTTGATCATTTTTCTTGGATTTACAGCCAGGTGCATTTTCTTGCCCAGGTGGACAAAGGTGACTCTTTGTCCCTGCCAGCCCTCATTCCCAGCTGGCAGTGCTGACATTGGTCACTTTATTCTCTGCAGAGCTCAGCTCTTGCTCATCCCTCCTTGCTCTCCTGGCCATTGCCCTCTCACCGTGACCTCTGCGTGTCCTGTCCTGCTCTAACACCCCCAGCATGAGGCTCTGTGGGATTTTTCCAGACCACAACAGCTGTTAGTCTGCGTTGGGAATGTCCCACAAACTGGATTTTCAGCCAACTCCTTGTCCCTTCCATCCTGGCTGTCGTCCCTGGAATGTGGCTCCCTGTTGGAGACACTCAGCTCCCCTCGGCTGCTGCCATCCCCTACAGATCCCCAAAGAGGGACAGCGACCTCACAGCAGGACAAGGACACTCCCAATGGGCTTTAGACCCTCTGTGAGGATGAGGATCCCACAGTGACTCCCTACAAGGACAGGGATCACCCACAGGAGAGCAGGGTTAGGGTTTAGGGTCCTGATGGCAGGACAAGGATCTCCCTACAACAGGGTCTTCCCTGCAAGGATGGGGACCCCAAAGGTGTCCCCTGTTAGTTATGGCCCTGTGGGCTGCCAGCAGCCACAAGAAACTCATTCCTTCCACTCCCAGAAAAGAAACAGAGAATCCAAGCAGGAGTGAAAGGGCAATTAAACAGGATTTTAAAAATGCTCTGGGCACTGCTGTGTGAAGGAAAGTCTGACAGAAAACATGCCCTCAAGAAGAAATCCTCCCTAGCTTAGCACTTCCTTCTAAAAACACACAATGACTTCAGAAAAAATGTGAGAAAACACATTTTCTCTCCCCAGAGGGAGAGAGAAAAAATAGAGGAAAGTAGCAAAGTGGTGGTGTTTGGTGACTGGACCTCAATCCTTGTCCTGGCAGGGGGTGGGGAACGTGCTCCAGGGGCTTTGGGTGGGCAGGCTGGAGGCGTGGGGGCATTGGCAGCAGATATCCCTGAGAGCATCTCTGCAATGCCCAGGCAGAGCTGATCCCCCTCAAAAAGTTGTCAGGTGCTCAATATTTTCTCCAACGCTCCTGCACAGAAGGGATGTGCCACCCTCGGGCCCTCCAGCCCCTCTCGAAGGGAGATTATTGATGATAAACCTTGCAAATCCTGATTTATTCCAACAACATCCATCCCAGTCATGAATAATTAAGCGAAGAGCTCTTGTGAAGCTCTGGAGAAGTGTTTGGCACCGTGGCAGCACTGGCTGCTTGAAGCTGAGCCCAGTTCATCCGTGCTGCAGCTGGAAGTGGAGCCATGGCAGGAAAATGCCGTGCCCAGGGAGGCAGAGCTGGCCTGGTTTGAGCAGAAACTCCAACAAGGAGCAAAGTGCTGAGCAAACCACTTGGGGAGGGACCTCTCTGAGGGGGAAAGAGCTGCTTGAAGCAGCAGATGTCCTGCCCTGGATGTCCTGGTGTTTGGTTTTGATCCCTGAACCCTCTCAGGCATGTCAGGGTTCTGTGTTTTGCTGTCTGGGTTTGGTCCCAAACCCCTCGGCAGCACCAAGCCTCCAGTTCCCCGAGCCCCTTGCAGGGAATGCTGAGGTGTCTAGGGCTGATTGGCTGCTAAACTGGGGGATGCAAAAGGTAATGAATGGAGGGATGATGGCAAAATGCCACACTGAGAAACCAGCTGAGCACAGCAACTCCAGTGGTGAAACACACCAGGACAGAGCCTGGAAGCTTTTCCCTTGTCCTCATTACCCTTTTCCCTTCGTCCTTTCTTCTTTTCTCTTCCCTTCTCCCATTCTCTTCCCCTTTTCCTTGTCCCCTGTCCCCTGTACTCTTTCCCCTGCCCCCTCTTCCTTTCCCTTTTCTCTTGCCCCCCCTTTCCCTTTTCTCTTCCATTCCCCTGACCTCCTTCCCCTTTCCTTTGTTCCCTGTCTGTTGTCCCCTTTCCACCTTCTCTTGCCCCATTTCCCCTTCTCCATTTTTCTTCCCCTTTCCCTTGTCCCTGTCCCCTTTTCCTTCCCCATTTTTCTTCCCCTTTCCCTTGTCCCTGTCCCCTTTTCCTTTCCCTTTTTGCTTCACCTTTCCCTTGTCCCTGTCCCCTTTTCCTTCCCCATTTTTCTTTGCCTTTCCCTTGTCCCTGTCCCCTTTTCTTTCCCTATTTCTCTTCCCCTTTCCCTTGTCCCTGTCCCCTTTTCCTTCCCCATTTTTCTTTGCCTTTCCCTTGTCCCTGTCCCTTTTTCCTTCCCCATTTTTCTTTGCCTTTCCCTTGTCCCTGTCCCCTTTTCCTTCCCTATTTCTCTTCACCTTTCCCTTGTTCCTGTCCCCTTTTCCTTACCCTTTTCTCTTCCCTTTCCCCCATCCCCTTCCCTATCCTTTGTCCCTGTCCTCTTTTCCTTTCCCTTTTCTCTTCCCTTTCCCCCATCCCCTTCCCCTTTCCCTTGTTCCCCATCCCTTATCCCCCTTCCCTCTTCTCCTGCCGCCTTTCCCCTGTCCCCATCCCTATTTGAAGAGCTGCAGATAGGGAGGTTTGCAGAGGCTCCGTGCTCCTCCTCACCCCCATCAGGGTCATTGTCCCTGACAGGACAGGACAGGAGGAATTCCGGGATTCCAGGAACAGCCCCAGAGGAGCCTGGATGCCCGGGATGGGGATGGGGATGACCCCGAAGGAAGCAGGAGCACTCCACAGCTTTCCAAAGCTGATGCCTGACGTGATCATTCCAAGATGATGAGCAGCTTCCTCCAGCAGCCCCAGGGAGCTCTTGGCAGAGCCCCTCAGCAGGGCACGGGCTGCTCCAGCCTTCCCCAGGCACTGATTTGTTGGGAGGACTCATCCTGATGGATCTGCGGCTCGATCCGGCCTCTGCAGGGCCCTCGGAGAGACCTCACAGCTCAACTCCCAGCCCCAGAGGCATGAAAAAGGTCTGGAGCAGAGGAAACAGCAGCTGCTCATGACAAATAAATGTTGTCTCATGTACACATCCCCTGTCCATGACAAACCCCAGTGCTCTGCGGGGCCAAAGCTCTGGTAGCACGAATGTCCAGGGATAAACAGGCTCCAAACCACCCTGGAACAGCTTCTTGTAAACAGAGACTTTTCTTTTTAACTCTGTTCAAAACTCTGTCGGCTTTGATGTTTCACATCTGGGCTGGCCCTCACCATTTCCTCCTGCCCCCACAAGAGCAGATTGATAAAACCTTGTCCCTGCTGCGGTGTTTGGGATTGTGGGGTCCCAATAAAAGGCATCCATAGTGGATTTATCCATCCCAGTTCTGCCAGCCACTGCTGTGCTGCTTACCCAGCACCTTCCAGGTGCAGAGGGAGGAGGGTGGTGAGGAGAGTGGTGCTGGAATGGGCTTGGGGAGGGTGATGTGCTCAAGGAGCTCTGGGAGGTTCTCCCAAAACCATTTCCAGCACCATGGAGGGGAAACTGAGGCAGAGCAACCACAGAATCCCAGAATGGTTTGGGTTGGAAGGAATCTTAAAGCTCATCTCATTCCACCCCCTGCCATGGGCAGGGACACCTTCCTCTATCCCAGGCTGCTCCAACCCCCATCCAAACTGGCCGTGGACACTTCCAGGGATGGGACGTGCCAGACCTGAGGGCTGGAATTTTGACTATGGCAGGAGCTCACTCACAACCCAGCTGCTCAGAAAAACAAGATTTCCAGGTGGTTTTTCTGAGAGTTTTAAATCCAGCCACAAAATGGCACCTTCTGCCTCTGGGGCAGCCCAGCGGGAACCACAACGAAACCACAGCCGCAGCACTGGCACATCAAACCCCGCAAAGATTTATGGCCTGACTTGCTTGGCCACCCCAGGACCTTTGCTCTGCTCCTCACACGAGCTCAGCTGCTGATGGGGTCCTGCTTTTTCCTAAAAGTGTGGATTTTTTTTGGGAGAGGCCACAGGTTCATCACAGGGGGCAGGATGGTGAGAGATCCACCCCGCTCCACGATGCCCCGAAGCCTTTATGGCCCCTATAAAATCCAGATGCTCGATGTGAGTTTGACACTGTTTAGTCTCTTGGTTGGGAAGATTTAGGTCGCTTTGGGAACAGCAGATGGGCGGCATTTCCCTGTGGATTTGATGGACGTGGATGTTTGCACATTCCAGGGAAAGCCAGTTCAAAGAAAAGCAGCCCTGCATGGGAAACCCTGGCGATACCCAGGAGTGTCCCCAGCACATTGCTGTCAATCAGGGACACGAGGTGCCCCTTCCAAACCTCGGGAAAAGCCCGCGGGCACCGGGGGAGCGCGATCCCGCCCTGCCTGACGGATCCACGGGCCACATGGAGAGCGGGCAGCGAGGATATAAATTCCCTCACACCTCATCTGGATGCTCTTAAGGGACAGGACTTTCTCCGAGGGCGAGTGCACAAACAAGCCTTGGGCACCGGTCCCTCCCCGAGTCACAGCCGCTGTATTTTTAGCTCCACGTCCCAGTCAGGCTTGTAAAACTTTCCCTTCCTTCTGTTTCCAGCCGCTTGTGGATCAGCTCGGAGCTCTGGCTGGATTTTTCCCAGTCCTTCTGTTTGGTTTTCGGGTTGGATGGCCCCCAGCTGGATTGGGGGGGACTCTGGGGAGCTCTGCTCCATCCAGCCCTTTGCCTGTACGTGTATTCTGGATAAAGGATGGAGCAGGGAATAGCAGGGATACAGGGACACAGGGATTCAGGAATACAGGGATACAGAGATTCAGGGATACAGAGATTCAGGGATACAGAGATTCAAGGATACAGGGATTCAGGAATTCAGGGATTCAGGAATTCAGGGACTCAGGAATTCAGGGATTCAGGGACTCAGGGATACAGTGATTCAGGAATTCAGGGATTCAGGGATACAAGGATTCAGGAATAGAAGGATTCAGGGAGTCAGGGATACAGGGATTCAGGGATACAGGAATACAAGGATTCGGGAATTCAGGGATACAGAGATTCAAGGATACAGGAATTCAGGAATACAGGGATTCAGGAATTCAGGGATACACAGTTACAGGGATACAGGGATTCAGAGATTCAGGGATACAGGAATTCAGGGATACAGGGATTCAGGGATTCAGGGATTCAAGGATTCAAGGATACACAGATACAGTGATACAGGGATTCAGGAATTCAGGGATTCAGGGATATAGAGATTCAAGGGTACAGGGATTCAGGGATACAGAGATACAGGAATTCAGGGATTCGGGAATTCAGAGATTCAGGGATTCAGGGATACAGGGATTCAGGGATTCAGGAATTCAAGGATTCAGAGATTCAGTGATACAGGGATACACAGATACAGTGATACAGGGATTCAGAGATACAGGGATTCAGAGATTCAGGGATACAGGAATTCAAGGATTCAGGGATACACAGATACAGTGATACAGGGATTCAGGGATACAGAAATACAGGAATTCAGGGATTCAGGAATTCAGAGATTCAGGGATACAGGGATTCAGGGATTCAGGGATTCAGGAATTCAAGGATTCAGAGATTCTGTGATACAGGGATACACAGATACAGTGATACAGGGATTCAGGGATACAGGGATTCAGGGATTCAGGAATTCAAGGATTCAGAGATTCTGTGATACGGGGATACACAGATACAGTGATACAGGGATTCAGGGATACAGGGATTCAGGGATTCAGGGACACAGGAATTCAGGGATTCAGGGACTCAGGGATTCAGGGATACAGGGATTCAGGGATACAGAGATTCAGGGATTCAGGGACACAGGGTCCAGCCCCATCCCAAGATCCTCCAGCTCACCCTCCCGGCACACCCAGCTCCATCTGCAGGGAAAAATGAGCAGCAGGAGGGCTGCAGCTCCATGGAATCGTGGAATATTTAGGTTGGAAGAGACCTTAAAGCCCATCTTGTTCCAAGTCCTGCCATGGGCAGGGACACCTTGCACTGAGGCAGGATGTTCACCTCGTTGTTTTCGTGTCAGAGGAAGAGGAGAAAATGTCTGGGCACAGCCCTTCCAAGTGAGGAGGTCACAGCCACAGCTAAAATAAATCTGTGTGGCTTGAGAAATGGACAGTTTATGGTAATCTGGGGAAAAGTCATATGAGACCTTCACCCCCTGCAATGCTGAACCCAAAAGCCAGAAGGAAAATTTGTTATTACTGCTCATATATTGTAAAAAAAGCTTGAAAATTCAAGGCTCTGCTGGGAGAGCTGGGAGTGTTCACATTGAGAAGATTCCAGGGAGTCTTTAGAGCCCTCCCAGGGAGAGCTGGAGAGGGACTGGGGACAAGGGATGGAGGGACAGGAGCCAGGGAATGGCTCCCACTGCCAGAGGGCAGGGATGGATGGGAGATTGGGAAGGAATTCCTGGCTGGGAGGGTGGTGGGAATGATGCAGGCATCCCAGCCTGTGGATTCCACTGCAGAATTCCCAAGTAAAACTGATGTGGCACAAGGAATTTATGCCCCTAGAAAAGTTTGTTCTGGATCTCTCAGGTGTATTTAACTTCACTTCAGGTAATTCTGCCCAGCCCTGGTACTTCCAAAGTCTCATAACCCCTCACAATGACAGGGACAGAACACAAATTACTCATTTGGGGTCTCGGTGTTGGGCACCAGGCTCTGTTTTTAAGCCTGTGAAATTTGGGATGCCACAAACAATCCCCTGGAAAAGGCTGATCCCTCTTTCAGAACAGGCTCATTCTGATGTGGGGTGACCTGAAGGACTCAGAGGAAAGGTTTCACATGAATATGTGGGGATGCAGAGGTGCAAAACCAGCTGCAAAAGCAGAAGGCAGCTGTGGTAAAGCCAAATGTGACTTTTTCCTGTGTCATGGGAAGCCCTGGAACCACTGCGGAGCCAGATGGGAAGCCCAGCCATGCCATGTCCCCATAAGTCACTTCCTTGGCTAATTAATTAATCCAATTTAACATGGATCACACCCCTCTGGAGCCCAGGGAGGGTTCCTGTGCCTGGAAAGGCAGCTCTGCTTTGCTTCCAGCATCCCAAAGGACTGGAGCAGAAATTCCAGAAGTGTTCTGCAGGAATGGTGGGCTCAGACACACCACTGCACCCATCCCATCCCATCCCATCCCATCCCATCCCATCCCATCCCATCCCATCCCATCCCATCCCATCCCATCCCATCCCATCCCATCCCATCCCCACCTTTGCAGGGTGTTCCCAAATATTGCCCACATTTCCTGATCCCTCTGAAAGGGACTGAGGGGCTTTTGTGGCCCCCAGTAAAACCATGGCCAAAACAGCCCAAAAAACGAGAGTTTCCTCCCTGCTGACAGCACAGAAATGTGGGGGAGATGTTCCAAACAAGCCAGGAAAGGAGAGAGCAAGAGGGAAGTGCTTTTCCTTTCTTCCCCACTCTCCCAAAATGCCTACTTATAAAAAACATTGTGTGGCATCACCATCATTTGGGAATTGAGAGGGATTATTTAAGAGGTGCTGAAGTGCCAGAATAAAGGGGCTTTCCACTGACAGAGGTTTGATGGGATATTGGGAAGGAATTCTTCCCTGTGAGGCTGGGCAGGCCCTGGCACAGGGTGCCCAGAGCAGCTGGGGCTGCCCCTGGATCCCTGGAAATGTCCAAGGCCAGGCTGGACAGGGCTTGGAGCAGCCTGGGATGGTGGAAGGTGTCCTTGCCATGGCAGGGGTGGGATGGGATGAGCTTTAAATCCCTTCCATCCCAAACCATTCCATGATTCTATGGCAGATTTTGGACAAGATCCCCACTCCCTGCATCCCCCCAGGCACTGTGGAAAATCTCACCATTTTTAGGAAGTCTGAGGGGCAGCTGATGCCCTCTGTTGTCTCCCAGGAATGGCTTCTCCCTCCCTCCTCTCCAGCAGCAGATTCCCAGATGGAAATGCAGGATTAAAGACCTGCCTGGAGCTTCCCTGTGCCAGCAGGTTTCCGGTGTGGGAATAAAAAAGTCATTAAGGGCCGGCACAGACAATGAAATGAAACTTTGTCATCTTGTATTTGAGCTGAGCAGACACTGAGGGAGCCGACGAGAGGCAAATTAATTTGCTTTTTCCGAAGGCTCCTGCGTGACGTTAATAAAAGCAGCATTTTGTGCAGGCTCACGGCTCAGGATGCTGAGATTCACAGTCCTCCCTGTCCTCACAGAGCTCTGCTGAAAGCCCTTTTCTCCTTTGGAAGCAGGGAAAGGAGGAGTTTTTTGATTCCAGAGCTTGGGTGCAATCCCAGCAGCTCAGGATGTGTCCTGGCAAAGGGACTCAGGTTTAAGGGGTTCCTCTCCTTGCTTTTATTTTGGCATTCAATTTGATCCAAATCATTTCCCTGAGCCAACTTGCCAGGATTGCTGCCCTGATGGTCAGGAGAAAAGCAAAAAGCAGATCCCAGGGGATGGATGCTGGGAGGTTCTTTTCTTTCCTGATGAGGAGCCATAAACCTCCCAAAAAAAAAGAAAACCAAGCAGCTGCTCATTAGTGGTCAGCAGAGGAGCTGGGGGCTGGCAGGAGTGAATCCTTGGGTTCTGGGAGAATCCTCTGCCACGGGTCCTGCTGGGTTCTCCTCCCACCCTGTCACATTCCTTGGCACGCTGGTCCCTGCAGGATGCGACCTCCTTGCCATTTCCAACATTTTTCCCATTTTTAAAAAAAAATTTCTCTTTCTATCTTTTGCACGCCAGGCAGCCATTCCCTCTGGCTTAGAGGAGAGTTAGGCAACTGGTCCTGAAATTCCAGCGTGAGCAACCAGGTCATGACCATCCAGATAAATAAAGCTCAAGGACCCAAGGCTCTTCCTAAAGTTTTTGGCTCCTTTTGCAGCTGAGCACACCCAAAACTGAGCCCAGAATGTGCTGTTCCTCCTGCTCTGTGCACGGATGAGGGAATAATTTTGGGAAGGGACAACTGGGCTCTCCAAGTGCTGGGTGGGATGGTGCCAAATTTGGGTTCCCAAGGTTTAATGACATTCCATGGGTGTGGGGAGCACCCCAGCTTCACCCCCATGGGCAGGCACATCTGGAAACCCTGTCCCTAAAATTCCACAGCCCCCCAGCTACAGGGTGCTGCCAAAAAACTCATTTGAGCAAGAGCAGCCCCTGCCTGACATCTGCCCACACGCATTTGGGAGGCCAGGAAACTTCCTGTGGGCATTGGCTGCCAGACAGAAGTGACCTCAATTCTGCCTTTTTTTAGGGTGGGTATTTTTGGGGGTGGTGTTTTGATAACAGGTGGGAGCTTTGCCTGCCTCTCCCTGGCTGTGGGATAGGCAGGTTTTAGGGAAGAGCTCAGAGATGGGGGTGGAGGGGGGGAGGATTTCTGTAGCTCCAGTAAGAAATTCTACATTCTACATCTGTAAAACACAGCTTATTGCCACTTCTCAAGAAATTGGAAGCACCCACTTCCCCCTGCCAGCTTCTCGTGCTGCCCTTTCCCCCCATTCCCATGGTTTCATCCCACATCCAACACATTTCCTCCAGGAGCCAGATCTACCCTGAGGAGCATCACAAGCACAAACCCATGCATGATTCAGCAGGCTCCTTTGAGAGACATTTATTATTTAAATAATAACTCTTTTTTTTTTTTTTTTTTTAACATCACCTCGACTCACAAACCACGGAAAAGCCCCAAATCTGGGCACCTTTGGGCTCCCTGAGCAGAGCTGCAGCTCCCAAATGAGACTCCACACTGGGAATTGCACAAATGCCACTGGGTGTGTTGGGTGCTGCTCAAATGGGAGCCGCAAGAAAATTCCTAACGGCAGTGGTGGCCTTGGGATGTGGAGTTGGATGCTCCTCATCCCAGTGGGAACAATCCTGGAATCCCAAAGAGCAAGAGGAATCCCAGAAAACAAAACAGTGGTGTTGAAGGATGCTGCCCAACGGGGCAGGGTTGATGACCTGGATGGTTTTGCAGTTGGTTTTTTTTGCTTTTTTTGGGGGGGGGGTTTATTTTAAATAAATATTCATCCCAGTCAAGAACAAACCCAAACCCCACCAGCAGCACCACCCTGGATGTGGGTGAAGCTCATGGCTGTGACCATTCCCTGGTCAGGCTCTTTGTTCTTTTTGTTGGCAAAAATCACGGGGCAAAGGGAATTTCCAAATGGGTGCTGAGGAGGGGCTGCTCTGCTCCATCACAGCGCCAGGGAAGTGCCAAAATTTGGCTTTTTTAGTACTTTGGGGCCCCTCAGGGACCCACCAATGCCTAAAATCTCAGGGGTGTGGCACAGACAGACAGACATGAGCACACAGACCTGCCCCTAAAAAAGTGCACTTCTTTAGGCAACCAGCCTAAAAAAAGGGAGAAAATTGGAGGATACACTGATCCCTTCCTCTCCTTCCCGATCCCTAGGGATCTGGGGGCCCAGATGGGTGTTTGCAGCCAGCCAGCCCCATCTCCAGGAGCTGCAGCCCTGCCTGCATCCCAAAAACCCACGGAGTCCTCGCTGGGAAGCACACCAGCAGGAACCTCTGCTTCCCAACACCCCCCCCCCCCAGCCGCGGGGTTATAACAAAACCCCCCCAAGCTTCACCCCCAACCCTCCCCAGCAGGGCTGAGCCCTTCTCCAGCCCTAAGGGTGACAGCAGCACGCAGGGACTCACCAGCCCTTCCAACCTGGCACTTTTGTCCCTGTGAGAGGCCGCGGTGACTTCCCAGGCGCCACCTGAGCCACCCGGGGCCAGGCTGCAGCCGCCGCCGCCGCCTCTCCATGAGCCCTTGGGGCAGAGCTTCCTCAACACCCGTCAGGAAGGCAGGATCCTCCTGGAACTACTGCCCGCAGAGGTCCGGCCGTGCCGCCGGCTTTGTCACAGCAGAGGACACAGCGCGGCCGTCCGGGGCCGTGGGGGTCACCTGGCAGCAGAGCACGGAGCGCATGAGGCGCAGCACGGGCGGCCGCAGGATGGCGAAGACCCAGGGATCCACGATGGAGTTGATGGAGAGGAAGCGCAGGGCCAGCAGGTCCCACCCGTGGTCGTCCTCTTCCCGGCTGAACTTGTTCACGTAGGCACGGATCTGCCAAGCC
This sequence comes from Vidua chalybeata, assembly GCF_026979565.1. NCBI lineage: Eukaryota > Metazoa > Chordata > Aves > Passeriformes > Viduidae > Vidua > Vidua chalybeata. The sequence goes on along the minus strand of NC_071535.1, from coordinate 2,550,101 downwards.
AGGGTTGGAAAGGAGATTAGAAATCACCTCGTTCCACCCCGCCCCCGGCATTCTGCTGTCCCAGGTTCATCCAAGCCCCCTCCAGGGACTTCACAGAATCACAGAATTCACAGAATCACTGGGTTGGAAGAGTATTGTAAATTCAGGTGAACCCGGTGGGAAGAAATGCTGATGTCTGACTCCAGCTCAGAAAGCTGAATGATTTCTTTATTACAACTATGCTATAATACATTAATATACTATTTAAAGGAGATACTAAACACTACAAACCTACTTGTTCTAACTCCCATATCTAACTCCCAACTCGTGACCCTCTCTGAGAGTCCAGCCACAGGTGGGTTGGATTGGCCACCAGGCTCAAACAATCCTCACCAGAATCCAACCGAGCAATCACCCCAGGGAAACAATTCTCCAAACACATTCCACATGGCAAAAACAAGGAGCAGGAATAGAAATTGTTTTCTCTTTCTTCTCTCTGTGCTGCTGTATGAAAAAGTCCTGACAGAGAAAGAAATGCGCTTGCCACAGAAGAGACCTTCAAGATCATCGAGTCCAACCCAGCCCCAGCCCCTCAACCCAACCCTGGCAGCCAGTGCCACATCCAGGCTTTGTTAAACACACCCAGGGATGGTGACTGCACCACCTCCCCGGGCAGAACATTCCAGAGCTTTATCACTCTTTCTGTAAAAAACTTTTTCCTGATATCCAACCTGAATTTCCCTTGGTGCAGCTCGAGACTGTCCTCTGGTTCTGTTAGCTGCTGCTTGGAGGAGGTGCATCCAACCTGGTCTGGAACCCTTCCAGCCACATCTTCTCTGGATAACCTGTATCAGGGCCTCACCTCTCTCACAACAAATAATTTTTTCCTGATATCCCATCTAAACCTGTCACTTTGAATCCATTTCTCCCTGGTTCTGTCACTCCAGGCCTTTGTAAAGAGTCTCTATCCATCTTCCCTATAGTTCCTTTCAAGTACTGGAAGGTCATAATTAGGTGACCTCAAATCCTTCTCTTTTCCAGGGTGAACAATCCCAATTCTCCCAGCCTTTACTCCCAGCAGAGCTGCTCCATCCCTTTAATCAACTTGATGCCTCCTCTGGACTTGCTCCACCAGTTCCAGGTATTTCCTGTTCTAGAAGGACCCCAGAGCTGGACACAGCACTGCAGTGGGATGTCACAACCTCCCTCAACCAGGGAGAAATCACAGGAAGAAATAATTCCGAGCCTGGGCTCCCAAGACCTGGCCCCCAGGCAGCTCTTTTGGGGCGATTTGGGCTGTCACAGCAAATTTGCTGACTGCACGGGTTTAAATGAACTTTAAATGAAAGCCAGCCCCGTGCTCCGCTTCGTTCAGAGCCACAATTAAACCCGTGGCTGCTGGAGGAAGTGGTTCCTCTCACCTTGAGGCCACACGGGAGCAATAACCGTGGGAGACGGAGAGGATGAGCGGTGCCGGACCTGGCCGGTCCTTCCTGCGACTGCCGACTCATCGCAGCCCTCGGGGCTTCCTGGAAGGGTGACTCAGCACTCCTTACTCATTCGGGTCACTCGCCACCCCCTCGCTCCCGGCTGGGGAGATGCTTGGATGGGGCTGGAGCAGCAGGAGCATCCCCTCCCCTGCCTGGGATCCGCCGGCTACCGGCCCGGGATGGCGCATCCGCGGCGGCCGCGCGCAGCGCTTCCAGGCTCCGGTGTGTTTTGGGAAGGAATTCCTGGCCTGATGGGTTTGTGTGCCTGGGCTCCTCCCGGGAGGAGAGGCGGCTGCTGCGGGCAGCCGGGGACAGGAGAGAAAGTGTCACCCCAAGGAGGCAGCTGGGTTTGAGCCGCTGCCAAAGCGCGGCCCCACATGGGAGCCAGGCGATGGGAAAAGGGAAGCTGGCTCTGGATAAGGCCATATCTGCCACCACAGGGCCCATGGGATCCCGGCCAGGGCCGCTTTCCCAGCCCCTCTGCCCCCAGCACACTCACAGGGCCCTGCCCACGTGTCCCCACCGAGGGGTTCCGCTTCGAACTGACCACAGCAGCCAACCCGGGCTGTTTCTGGGACATGGGAAGCGTGTCCATCATGTGTGGGTTCGTGGCCAGGAGCTGGAGAGTCTCTCAGGGCGTTGATGCTCACAAACATCTGGACATTATTCCTTTGTCCTAAAAGCCTGGCTCGGCCGTATCCTGCGGTTATTTCCTTTTCCCTTAGGAAAACCAAGGGAGCATGAAGGGAAGGTAGAGTCTATTTAACACCAGGAGTGTGAAATTAGCACTGGTTGTGCTCCCAGCCTTGGTGGGGTCACTTCTTCAGGGGCCAACTGATGCCTGCACTGGGGGGCTCACACACCCGGGCTCTGGACCCATCGATGCTCCTGGTGGAAGAGCACTTGGATGGATGAAAAGCGGCCCTTGGGATGGGAGAGCCCAGACAGAGGCAGGGCACTTGCTCTCTCCACTTCTTCACTTGGCTGTTTTGATCCTGGATTTCTGCTGGAAGCCTCGTGCATGGATGGGGCACGGGATGTGGGGATGTCCCCTGGGATGACACGTGCTATGGCCTCTGCGCCAGATCTCTGTTCCCAGAAATCTCCCATCTCTGTGCCAGCGCCTCAGTGCTGTTGCAGAGGAGCAGAAACCTCTGTCTAACAGTAAGGTGGGTGCAGCCTCCCACATCTCCAGCTCTGTCCGCAGAAATCTGGGATAACTCATCCCGCCCAGCACAGATATCCACTGCCTCCGGCCCAGGGCAGCTCCTTCATCCCATCTCTAGAAGTGTAGTTGGTTCTTTTGCCATCCCTCACACCTCCACCATGAGTTCCTGGATCGTGGGAATTGCAGTGATGCCGTGTGGTCCAGGAGACCCCCAGGCTGTCCCTGCCTGAGCCACACAGCCTGGCCTCAGAGCCTCTGTGGGGTGGGAGGGCACCTCTGCTCCTGCCACATCATTCTCCTGCCCCCCCATTCTGCTGTCAGACCATTCTGCTGTCAGACCATCCTCCCGCCACCCCATCCTCCTGCCCCCCACAATCCTGACACCCCATCCTCCTGTCATCCCATCCTCCTGCCCCCCACAATCCTGACACCCCATCCTCCTGTCATCCCATGCTCCTGCCATCCCATGCTCCTGCCCCCCACAATCCTGACACCCCATGCTCCTGCCATCCCATGCTCCTGCCCCCCACAATCCTGACACCCCATCCTCCTCCTGGCACTGGGGACACAGGGAGTGATTCCCCCGCTCCCCAGGTGATGTACAAATTGCCAAGCTCATGCCCGAGCCGGGCTCTCCCGAGCTTTGACCTCAACCCTCGAGGTCTGGCCAGCAGAGTCGGGGGAAGCTTTACAAAGGCCGGGAGAGAGAAATGCGGGCGCTGGGGAGAGGGGAGGGACAGCCAGTGGCACTCACCGTGAAGGGCAGGGAGCAGATGACGAAGGTGATGGTCATGATGGAGAGCAGCAGGAGGTGGTCGATCTCCTCGGCCATGGAGAACATGCGCCGGCCGCAGCCGGTGGCCGCTCGGGGCTGCTCCGGGCTGGCCACCCGGCGGCTCCTCTGCCCGCGGCGGTGCATGCGGGCCAGGTTCACGATGACGCTCAGGTTGCAGAGCAGCACGGCGAGGATGAGGAAGAGGAGCAGGGTGGCGTAGAGGAGCGAGAAGGCGACGTTCAGCCCCGCCACCTCCCCGTTGCTCTGCTGCGGATCCAGGTGCATCTGGATGAAGCACCAGGTGCCGGGGCAGTACTGGACGTAGCGCCCGAAGCCCACCAGCGGCAGCGAGCAGAAGGCGGCCGAGAAGGTGTAGATGGCCGGCAGGGCCACCAGGCCCGTGCGGGGGCTCAGGAAGCGCTCGTAGAAGTACGGTCGCCCCAGGGCCAGGCAGCGCTCCAGCGCCATGGTGAAGAGGATGAGCATGGTGGCGAGGCCGAAGAAGCTCATGGCGAAGCCGAAGTAGAGGCAGATGTGCCCTCCGCGGGCCAGGCTGGTGAGGGTGAGGTTGCGGTGGTAGGAAGCGAGCACCAAGGGGCTGACGGAGCAGGTGCCCAGCAGGTCGGTGACCACCAGGGCCAGCACCAGGACGTGGAACAGCGCGGGCGGGCGCTGGCGGGGCCCGCGGCGGCCGCGCAGGAGCAGCCCCAGCGCCAGGAGGTTGCCCAGGAGCCCGGCGGAGAACATGAGGGCGCTGACCAGCGGGCGAGCCCCGGCCGGCAGCGCTGCCCCGTCGCTCCCGTGCGCCCGGCCCGTCCCGTTCATCCCGCGCCGCCGCCGCCGCACGCCCGACTGCGCCACCGCCCCCGGCACCGGCACCGGCACCGCCCGCCCCGACGGCACCGCCCCGCCCGCCGCCCCCGGCACCGGCACCGCCCGCCCCGACCGCACCGCCCCGGGCCCCCGGCACCGCCCCGAGCTCCCCCGGCCCCGCGCTCGCAGGGATGGACGGAGCGGAGGCGGGGAACGCGCACGGACCGAGCCTGGCCGGACCGAGAGTCCCGGTACCGGTGTGGGAGCCACGGACACGGCCAGTCCCGGCGCGGGTCTGAGAGTCCCGGTACCGGTGTGGGAGCCACGGACACGGCCAGTCCCGGTGTGGGTCTGAGAGTCCCGGTACCGGTATGGGAGTCACGGACTCGGCCAGTCCCGGTACCGGTGTGGGAGCCACGGACACGGCCAGTCCCGGTGCGGGTCTGAGAGTCCCGGTACCGGTATGGGAGTCACGGATTCGGTCAGTCCTGCTGACCGAAGGGTTCCGACTGGGGTTCCAAGAGCCCCAGTGCCGGGCCGGGAGTGCTGCCCGGGATCGCTGGGACAGTCCCCGGTGTGACCCAGCCCCGGCTCCGGCACGCCCAGCCCCGCTGCCCGACCGGGAGCGTCTCTTACGATCGGCCCCGGTGCCGGTCCAGGAGCCCCGGTGCCGGTCCAGAAGCTCGGTGCCGGTCCAGGAGCCTCGGTGCCGGTTCAGAAGCCTCGGTGTCAGTCCAGGAGCCCGGTGCCGGTCCAGGAGCCCCGGTGCCGGTTCAGGAGCCCCGTGCAGCTCTGAGAGCCCCGAGGCACGGCCAGTCCCTGTGCCAGACCGGGAGCAGCTCTCAGGGCCAATCCCGGCACGGCTCCAGCCAGCCCTGGTGCCGGTCCAGGAGCCTCGGTGCCGGCCTGGGATCGCTCCCACGGCCAATCCCGGTACAGACCCCGGAGTCTGTGTGTGGCTCCTGGAGCATGGAGTCCCACTCTGTCCCGGTGCTAATCCAGGAATATCAGAGCCTGTCCAGGAGCCTCTCACGTGGTCAGAGATTCCTGGTGGTGCTCTGGGCCAGCTCCAGCCTGCCCTGAGAGCCCCAAGGCACAGCCGGTCCCGGTGCTGGCTCCAGAACCCCAAAGCCCCCTGAGCCCGGGGTCCAGCTGAGCCCAGGCTGTGCAGGGAATTCCCATTGCTCCAGAGGAACCCATGGAGAGCTCCCTGCCCCATGGCTGGCACCATGCCATGTCCCCATTGTCCCCCTCTCCTATATGTCATCAGAGGTCCCCAGGGCGGTGCAGCCTGTCTGGCCATGACCTTAAAACCCATCTAGTCCCACCCTCTGCCATGGGCAGGGACACCTTCCACTATGCCAGGCTTATGGAACACATCCAGGGCTGGGAAATCCACAAGCTCCATCCCAGTGGCCTCAGATGCTCCCTCCATCCTTCAGGACACCAGCTGTCACTCAAGCTGCCTTTATTTAAGCAGTTGGTGCTTCACAGGTGACTTCCAGAATAAAAAATCTTTTACCTCCTGTGGCCCTGGGGCTGTCCCAGCAGCTGCAACAATTTAATTTTTAATTTACTCCGTTGCACCTCAGCGCAACGCTGCAGCAGGGGTGACTCCAGCAGGGACACAGCAGGTTGCAGACACACGAGTGGCCTTGGCTGTTATTTTAAAAACCACGCTTTTGCAACAGGAACTTCGCAAAGGAAATGCGGGGCACGGCAAACTCGAGGGCCGGGAGAGCTGCGGTTTGTGACAGCACCTCCATTTCTGAGGGGCCACTCCCAGGCCTGGCTTTGCTTTCTCCTCTCACACAGCTCAAAAGCCTCTTCAGCGTGGTGGGGAGGACGAGCTGAGGGTGACGTGGCAAAGCCACAGCCCCAGCTCTGTTCCCATGGTTGGATCAATGGGTGGGACAGAGGGGACTGTGCTGTGGCCATCCCAGACCACCTCACCACCGGTGGGCCAGGAAAACACATCCCAGGAACTCTTCCAACCCTGCTTCCAGTCCTGAGCACCCGAGCACATGGACACATCTGCTGCTGGGAGCCATGCTGTTTGATTCCAGCCCTCCTTTGTGCCTCCCACAAACTCAGCTGAGGCTGAATCCTGCCCTGATCCGTCCAGGCAGCTGCACTCTGCCCATCCAGAGCCCTTTTCCGAGCAGCAGGCACCCTGTAGGGTGCTCCAAGGCTTTTCCCAGCCTCCCACTCCTTTCTGGCGTTCCGTGTCACAGCTCAGGAAGGGGTTTTGGCTTCTTCTCATTTTCCTGGCAGCTAATGGAGCCTTAAATACCCTTCTGGGGCTTCAGGCTTCTCCACTGACAGTTGTCTCTGATGGGATTTTTCTGCAATAATAGGAAAATTGCTGGGCTTTTGTTTTTTCATTCCCCCTTCTGTGCTGGAAACCAGGAACAGGCTGCTTGGTACAATCTGTCCTGCCTTGGGAAGTGTTTGTTTTCTTCCCGTTGCTTCCATGTTTAGCTCGTGTCCTGCCTCTAGCGAGGGCCATATCAAATCCTAGAATTATTGAAATTGGAAAAGTCCTCTAAGGCATTGAGTTCAACCATTCCCCCAGCACTGCCAAGGCCACCACAGACCCATGTCCCCAAGTGCCACATCCTCATGGTTTTTAAATCCCTCCAGGGATGAGGACTCCACCACTGCCCCGGGCAGGGAAATTTTCTCCAATACCCAATCTAAACCTCTCCTGGTGCAACTTGAGGCCATTTCCTCTTGTCCTGTCCCTGTTCCCTGGGAGCAGAGCCTGAAGCCCCCGCTCCCCGTGGCTCTCCCCTCCTGTCAGGAGCTGTGCAGAGCCACAAGGTCCCCCCTGAGCCTCCTTTTCTCCAGGCTCAGCCCCTTCCCAGCTCCCTCAGCCTCTCCTTCAGACCCTTCCCAGCTCCATTCCCTTCCCTGGTCACACTCCAGCACCTCATGCATCCTCTCAAGGTTTGTTAGCATTTTTTTCCCTAAAAGAACATTTCCAGGCTTGGCCCAGTCGGAGAAAACACTCTGGGCTTGGAGGAAAGGTTCATGAGCTTCATGGAGAGCTTTCACCCTCTGGAGTTTGCTGCCTGTGGTTGGGGAGGGTGCTGGGATCCTGCTCCATCCCTGGTGGATTTTAAAGGATGGTCCTGGCTCCAGGGACATGGAGGAGTCCAGCCCTCCTGTTTATGGTGAGTGGACTTCATCCCTTTTTAACCAACCCCCCCCATCCTGACTTGTGCTTAACGCTTCTCTTCCAAAGCCTTCCCACCCCTTATCTCGTGTTCCGGGGCTTCCAGCAGCCTCACTCCCCATCCTGGGCAAGCAGGGCTGAGCTCTGGGCCAGGTTTTGGTGCCTTGTCTTGTTATCCTGTACCAGCACCTGGGTGCACGGGTTAAAAAATAAACGGAGCCACTCCTGGGCTGGCTGGGGCTCCTGGCAGCCCTGGCACAGCTGCCTGCCCAGGCACGTGCCTCCCTGCTTGCAGAACAGCTGAAAAATGCAGGCAGGCAATTAAAAAAAAAAAAAAAAAAAAAAAGGGCTCTTTGCAAGAGAGAAACAATTTGTCGGGAAATGAGCTTGAGCAAAGTTGTGACTGGATTTCGTGAGCTGGAAAAAAAAAAAATTAAAAAAAGCCCACCCTGAGAGCGATTTCTGTGCAGGAAAGGAGCGGGATGCGGGGAGAGGTGATGCTGGTGGTGGCAGCAGTGACAGCGTGGGACAGGGCAGGGCTGGCAGTGCTGGAGGGTGACGGGGACATCAAACAGCCCCCAAAAGAGCATCGCCGGGGCGGAGCTGCAGCCCCGAGCTGAGCGGCGTCTCTTTATCGCCTCCATTAAAGCGTCAGGTCCGTCCCTCCGGGAGCGGCTGGCACAGGAGCGCTGGCACGGAGGGGTCCCCAGGGCAATGACTGAGCACTGGAGGGGAGGATGTGATCAGGGGGGGCTCCGCAGCAGCTCTCCCCTCCTCAGCTGGAGCCCCCTGAGTTCTTTTGGTTCCTATTTAGCATTTACAACCAACCCACGCGTTGTCGGGATTTTTTTTTTTTTTTAATTTCCATTCTTATTTATTTTATATTTTCTTTTCCTTTTAGCTTGATCTTAGACTCAGTAAGGAGGGGATCTAAGCTTCGACAAAAAAAACTCCTTGAAGCCCCAAACTGTACGTGTTGAGGCACAGAAAAATGGGGTGCCCAAGGGACCAGCTTGGGGTGGAGAACATCCGTGGTCTCCCTGCTCTTTGTGCTCGTCCAGCCGGGAGCCCGGCCCTGGCTGGGGACGTGCTGCCATCTCTGGCGAGGACAGGGACACGGCAGCCCCGGCCCCGGGAGCAGCCGGGAGCGAGGATTTATCCGCCTGGAGGCCGCCCTGGCTGCAGCCCCAAATCCAAACCTCGCTGGCTGCAGCCGCCGCTCGGCTCGCCCGGAGGCGGCAGCGGCTGGCTGGAGACTCCGAGTCTGTTCCCACAGCAGGTAGGACACCAGGAAGGGCAGAATCCCGATTAAAAGTGCTGCCCAAGCCAGAGGAGCGTGTCAAGGTCACTGGGAAATGCGTGGTCCCAGCCAGGGAGCTGCAGGGATGGGGTGGGTGTCACTCGTGGCTCCATGGTTCATTTCCTGAGATGATAAAATCACGGGTGGGTCGGGGATGCGGTGTTTGCCTCGTCTCGGGGCTCAGGGGGAGTCTATTTTTGCACCTTAATAAAGAACCGGATTTGGTTTGTGTTGGTTTAATTACTGATTTCCATGGATGGTGGTTACCCTGGGATCTAAACACACACAGCACGGGGCAGGGACCTTTCCTGTGGCAGGGACCTTTCCTGTGGCAGGGATCTCTCCTGGAACAGGGACCTTTCCTGGGCCAGGGATCTCTCCTGGGGCAGGGACCTTTCCTGGAGCAGGGATCTTTCCTGGGCCAGGGATCTCTCCTGGAGCAGGGATCTCTCCTGGGGCAGGGATCTCTCCTGGAGCAGGGATCTCTCCTGGGGCAGGGATCTCTCCTGGAGCAGGGATCTCTCCTGGGGCAGGGACCTTTCCTGTGGCAGGGATCTCTCCTGGGGCAGGGACCTTTCCTGGGGCAGGGATCTCTCCTGGGGCAGGGATCTTTCCTGGGCCAGGGATCTCTCCTGGGGCAGGGACCTTTCCTGTGGCAGGGATCTCCCCTGGGCCAGGGATCTCTCCGGGGGCAGGGACTTTTCCTCAGGCAGGGCCTCTCCAGGAGTGGATCCTCCCAGGCATCACGGGCAGATGATGCCCTGCACACCCAGAGTGCCCTCAGCTCATTTTAGTGCTGGATCCACGATCCTGGAAATGTTATCCCACCTCAGGGATCATTCTGTGATTCTACATCACCGAACACTCCCAGCCTGACCGTGCCTGCTCTGGCTGTCCCGAGTGGAGCACGGATGTTTGGGGGAGGAGATCCCGGTTTAGGGGGGACAACAGCAAAGTTTTCCAGGGCCGTTATCTCATCCGGCTGCGGTGGAATAGATCCCAGGAAAGCCACGGAGCAGGCTCTGAGCTGTTGACTCTGCAGCCCCACGTGAGCCATCTCCAAGTCAATACCATGCCAGTAACATGAAACCAATCCATGAACCAACCCTCATTTCCTTCTTTCTCCTCGGAAAACCTCGAGGAGTAGAACTGAGCTGGCAGCTCGCAGGTGCTTCCAAAACATCCCCAAACACAGCTCTGCCTTTTTCTCCAGCTGGGAGAAACAGCCAGAGCCAACCCCAGCAAGTCACCTCCAAAAAGCTCCAAGATGTTGTTCCTTCAAAAGCAGAATCTGTTTGACGCTGAGAGTAAACATCACGTGAGAGCAGGCAGGAACACGGCTGCACCTTGCAAGGCTTAGCTAAACAGAGGAGAGAAATACCCTCTGTCTCCTCAAAGGGCACTAAACAGTTGGTCATCGTGTAATTTTTTTGGCCTAAATGGTCACTTGAGGCAAAAATTAGATCCAGTTAATACCTGTGGTTGAGAGGAAATGGATCTTCCATTAAAATGATCGCTCTCTTGCACGCTCGCACCGAGAGCTTGTGCACGCCAGGCTCTGTGTTCTCTCAATTACTGCCCTCATTAAGGCTCAGGAAAGTCATAAATACTGAATTTAAATAATTACAGCAGAACAGGTACGGCTGAGGAACACAAATGCAACATCAGTGCTCGGAGTTTTCCAGAGAAGAGCGAGATAAGGGCGGACAAACCACAGCCCTGCCTTGGGAGTAGGGAAGATCCTGGGCAGGGGTGGAGGGTGTGCCAGGGAGGGATTCCACCTGCATCCAGCTCCTCCTCACGCCAGGGACTGCTGCTCGAATTTCTGAGTCCCTCCTGCCCCTCACCCAGTCTGGGGACATCCCAAACCCATTCCTTGGCATGGAATGGGATCGCGCACAGGCCGAGGCGATGAAACACTGAACCACTTTTATTCCATGGGGACGCACCTACACTTCTCCCTGTGCGTCCCCACTGCCCTGAACCACACTCCAAAGCCCTTCTGCCTTCCTGGAGCCGGGCTCTCCCCGCACCCTCCGCAGAGCGCCGCTGCTCGGAATATCCCCAAATCCCCGGGGATCCCAGATCCTCTCCGGGGCAAAACGCAGCCTGGGGAGGGGACAGAAACCCTTCACAGCGTCCCTCGCAGCGAGCTGGACGCTGTCCCCGCCTGCCACCGCCCTGTGCCGCCTCGGGATGCTCCAGGGCAGGGATGCGGGGCCGAAGGCTCGCTCCTCATCCTCGCCAGCAGCCGCCGGCTTCGCAGCGGCGCCGCGCTCAGGGGGTGCCGAGCCGCGGGGGATCTGTCCCGCGCCAGCCCGGGGGACAGAACTGGCCGTCACCAGCAGGGCTGGAGCCTTTCAGAGACGCTCTGCGGGAGCCGAGCCTGCGGCAGACCCGGCGCACGAAGCCGCGGAAGACGGAGGTGCGGAAGATGATGAAGACCCAGGGGTCCACGATGGAGTTGACGGAGAGGAAGCGCAGCGCGCTCAGGTCGGCGTTCTCGTTGAAATCGGCGGCAAAAGCCCCCATGTAGGCTCGGATCTGGCCAAAAGAAAAAAAAAAAATTAAAAATCCAGGAAATGGGAGAAAGGGAATTCAAGGAAATAGGGGGGAATTAGGGGAGGTCTTGCTATGGGGGAGGTAAAAATATTGCCAGGGCAGCAAAAGAGGTTTTTAACCTCTCAGTGTCGCCATGGATCGTATCAGGTGTGTTGTGGGTTGTGGGTCCAGCTGGGAGTGGGGCTGGATCATGGGTGGTCGTGGCTCAGGGATAGGGTGTTAGAGCTGGAAATGTGGTCGCAGTGACCAGGATTTTTTCATGGGTGAAGGAATCATCCAGCCTTGGCAGATGCTGCTCTGTCCCCAAGGCTGGGGCACCCCACTGGTGCTGATCCCCCTGCCATGGAAATTGGAGCTGGCATCCATTGGATAACTCAGCAGGGATTCATCCTGGGGTGGTCACAAAACCTGTAGGAGCCCAGCTGTGCCAGGGCTGCTGGTGGCTGATAGCTCACGGAATGCTGGTGACAGGAAGAGGATGTGGAAATTGTCACCAAAGGCAGTGGCAGCACCCGTGCACACCCCCCCACCCTGATTTTGGGGTAGCCCCGCCTGTGGCACCAGCACTGCCTGCAGAGGGGGATGGAAAGGTGGAACTGCAGGATCCGACCCAGGAATGGGGGACAAAGGGGACAGCGAGGGCTCCCTCCTGCCGGGGGTCTCCCATCCCTGGGGAAGAGGTGAGAGGATTTCAGGCCGTCATTCACTGGGGTTCACAGGGAGCTGGATCTGCCCAGCAGCTTTGGGACACGAGGGTGGGAATGGGGGGTTATTGAGGGGTCTGATAAGGGTGGGAATGGGGGGCTTTAAAGGGACTGATGGGGTGGGAATGGGGGGCTTTAAAGGGTCTGATAAGGGTGGGAATGGGGAGCTTTAAAGGGTCTGATGGGGTGGGAATGGGGGGTTATTGAGGGGTCTGATAAGGGTGGGAATAGGGGTCTTTAAAGGGACTGATAAGGGTGGGAATGGGGGGCTTTAAACGGTCTGATAGGAGTGGGAATGGGGGGCTTTAAAGGGTCTGATAAGGGTGGGAATGGGGGGCTTTAAAGGGTCTGATGGGGTGGGAATGGAAGGCTTTAAAGGGTCTGATGGGAGTGACAATGGAGGGCTTTAAAGGGTCTGATGGGAGTGGGAATAGGGGGTTTTGAAGGGTCTGATAAGGGTGGGAATAGGGGTCTTTAAAGGGTCTGATGTGGTGGGAATGGGGGGTTATTGAGGGGTCTGATAAGGGTGGGAATAGGGGTCTTTAAAGGGACTGATAAGGGTGGGAATGGGGGGCTTTAAAGGGTCTGATGGGAGTGGGAATGGGGAGCTTTAAAGGGTCTGATGGGAGTGGGAATAGGGGGTTTTGAAGGGTCTGATGTGGTGGGAATGAGGGGTTTTGAAGGTTCTGATGGGGTAGGAATGGGAAGTTTTGAAGGGTCTGATAGGGGTGGGAATAGGGGTCTTTAAAGGGTCTGATAGGGGTGGGAATAGGGGGCTTTAAAGGATCTGATAGGGGTGGGAATGGGGGGCTTTAAAGGGTCTGATAGGGATGGGAATGGGGGGCTTTAAAGGGTCTGATAGGGATGGGAATGGGGGGTTTTGAAGAGTCTGAATGGGGGGTGATTGAGGGGTCTGAGGCAATGAACTGACACCCCCCTCCCAAACCTTAAACCCCTCGGGGGCACCCTCAGAGGAACAGAGGGGTGGTGATGGGGTGGGGGTTATTCCAATGGTGCAAACTGGAATTTCCAAAGCAGCAAATTGACCCCTGGGATGGGGAGGGGACACTCAGGTGGGACTGAAATAATTACCTGACCCCTCCAACACCTCTGGGACAGAGTGGTGATGATGGGGGGGTTGTTTTAGGGGGTTAAAACAATGAACTGACCCTTGGGGATGTGGTGCTGGGATTGGGTATTCCAGGGAGGGAGGGGCAATGGAATGACCCTGCCCGGGACAGAGTGGGGTGAGGGGGTGGGTGGGAAAATATTTCAAGGAAATTTGAGCAATAAATCAACCCCAGGACAGGATGGTGGGGTTGTTGTGGTTATTCCAGGAGGATCAAACAATGAATTAATTCCCTCATCCCAGGATGGGTGTTGGACATTGTTCCATGGGGGTTAAAGCAATACTCAGATCCCTGGGATAGGGTGAGGGACACTCAGAAAGGGGACAAAGTAAATTTCTGACCCCTCCCCAGTACCTCTGGTACAGAGTCATGGTGCTGGGGGGTTATTCCATGAGGGTTAAAGGATAACCTTTAATTAAAATGTTACTTATTTATTATTAAATACATTTAATTTAGTTAATTAATTTAAATAAATCGAGGGCTGGGGATGTGGTGCTTGTGTCGAGGGTGGGCAACCTCCCAGAATGGGATAGTGGAGCCGGGGGGGGGACTTATTCCAAGGGGATTAAAGTAATAACGTGACCCTTGGAGAGGATCCTAGAGGGTGGCAGGGGTGGGTTACTCACAAGGGACTACAGCAATGATCCCCCCCTGCACCTCCAGGAGTGGGTGGTGGTTCCAGAGTTTATTCCAAGGGGCCTAAACACCCCCTGACCCCTGGCAGTGGGGGGTGGTGGTGGGGGGGGGGTTTCCAAGGAGATTTAGGCAATGACCTGGTCCCTGTGGGCAGAGTGGGGGAGGATTTAGAAGGAGGCAAAGTCTTGGCTCCTCGGAGCTGCTGGTGGTGTCAGGGTTTTTCCCAAAATCAGTGCTCTGACCTCTCCAGGACTGAGTGGTGCTGGTGGGGGCGGATATTCCAGGGTGCTTTAACAACGGCCTGACCCCCATGGACAGGATCAGGGACCATTCCAAGGGGGCCAAATCATCAATCCAACCTTCCTGTGAGGAGATGGTGCTAAGAAAGGATATTTTTCCAAACGGATTAATGCAACGACCAACCCTTGGGGCGTGGGGTGTGAGTATTTGAGGGGGGCCGAAGCAGCCACCCAGGCTCCCAGGAGCAGGGGCTGGTGGGGGGGATATTCCAGGGTGCCTGACCCCCATGGACAGGGTGGGGGGCTATTCCAAGGGGGCCAAATCATCAATCCAACCTCCCTGTGACAGGATGGCGCTGAGGAGAGGATATTCCCCGAGGGATTTCGTGCAACGACCGACCCCCGGCGAGGCACCCACGCAAGCACCCACACTCCCCAGGGGCAGGGGGATTTTCCCGGAGCCGGGGGGCGGTGGGATTACTCACGATGAGCGGCAGGGAGCAGACGGTGAAGAGGACGGTCATGAGCCCCAGCAGGACGAGGTGGTCGAGCTCCTCCATGCGCGGGGCGGCGGCGGGGGGCGCCCCGCGGCGGGGCTGCCGCCGGGCCATGCCGTACAGGTGCCGCATGCTGCTCACGTTGCACGCCACGATGGCCAGCACCAACAAGCCCATCAGGCTGGCGTAGAGCACGGGGAAGCCCAGCTGGCCCGGGCCACCGCCGGCCATCCGGATGAAGCACCACGTGCCCGGGCAGTACTGCATGGGCGCCCCGAAGCCCAGCAGGGGCAGGGCGCAGAACAGCGCGCACAGCCCGGCGGCCGCCGGCCCCAGCGTGGCACCCAGGCGGCGGGTCAGGTGCCGCCGGTAGAAGTAGGGGTGGCCCAGGGAGAGCCAGCACTCCAGAGCCATGGCCAGCAGCAGCAGCGTGGGGGCCAGCCCGAAGAAGGCCATGAGGAAGGCGAAGAGCTGGCAGAGCACCCCCGGCTGGTCCTCGCCGCGGCCCCCCGGCCCCAGCTCGCTCAGGCTGCGGTTGTAGGCGTAGGCTGCCAGCACGATGGGGCTGATCAGGCACTTGCCCAGCAGGTCGGTGACCGCCAGCGCGGTGACCAGCACGTAGAACGCCGACACCCGCGGCGGGCGGCCCCCGGGCGACCGGGACCGCCGGCGGTGCTGGCCCAGCAGCAGCAGCGCCAGGACGTTCCCCAAAAGGCCGGCGGCGAACAGCACCGAGCTGGGCACGGCCGACTGCCCACTCTCGATGTAGCGGCTGCTGCGGCAGCGGTAACCCTCGGTCTCCATCGGGAGCGCCCGCGCCGGGATGGGCTGCGGGGGATGCCCCGCTCCGCACCGGGGTGCGATGAATGTCCCCCCACGCCCCGGGCCGGGATAGAACCGAGAGAAGCCCGCGCCGCACGGGGGTGATGTCCCGCGGGATGCGATGCGATGGATCGCAGCGGGATGCGATGGATGGATCGCGCCTCACCGCGCCGCGGCTGCCGGTGGCGACTGTCCCGGCGGGGCGGGTGGCCCCCGCCGCGGAGAGAGGGAGGCGGGAGGAGGAGGAGGAGGAGGAGGAGGAGGAGGTGCAGTGCAACCGGGCACGGCCCCTGGGACAGCCCCTTCTCGCCTGCCGGCCCGCCCCGGCCGTCGGAGCTCGGCTGCGGGGCGGGGGGGGGTTGCGCTGCTCCCCCGGGAGAACCGAGGCTCCCGGCAAGAGGGAGGGGAAGGGGCCGGGGGTGAGTGCCGGGGGTGAGGGTGGGGGACTCTGGGATGAGACACTGGAGGGGAGAGAGCTGGAGCTGAGCCCCTCGGGGGTGGGGGGTGCCGGGAAGGGGACAGGGCTGAGCCCCGGGGGGGGGTTAGGGGTGGGGGAGTTGAGTCCAAGCACGGTAGGGGGGGTTACGGGACAGGGACTGAGCCCCTGGAGGGGTGACAGGGCCGAGGGCTGGGGCTGAGCCCCTGTGGGGACAGGGAAGGGAGCTGGGGCTGATTCCCTGCGGGTGTCGCAGGACAGAAGCCAGCTCCGTGCGGTGGAAAGTGTCCCTGCCCGCGGCAGGAGGGTGGGAACGGGACGATCTTTCAGATCCCTTCCAACCCAAACAATTCCGGGATTTTAGGATGTGATTCAACCTGAGCAGGTGCCACATCTACCTGCAGCCCATCCCACAGGTGTGCCGTGTGCTGGTGACCCCCCCAGGCCCTGGCAGTGCTCCTCTGTCCCACCAGCAAACTCCGGGAGAAGCCCCCAGAGCTCCTTCCAGGAAAAGCAGTTCTGACCGCAGCACCACGGCTGCAAAAAACACACACAGCGGCTTGCAGGGTGCATGTGATGATGAATAAGCACGAAACCGTGCCTGTCTGCTTTCAGACCACTTTTTGCTACTCTGGATGAGTGTACCCGAAGCACAGGGAAGTATCAAGATGACAGCAGGAGCGGGAAAGGTTTGAGGGGCCAGACATCAGCATGGCAGGTTTTAGTGGTGGGCTGTAGTTCTTGTAGCTGGTGATTCCTCCAGCAGTGAGGGCAGGGACTGTTTGTGGCAGTGCAAGGGAAAGTCCTAGGTCCGGAAGAAATCAAGATAAAACTCGTTGCAGCTCAGCTCTCACCCACGGTTGGTGTTGGAGTGCTGCCCTCATTAGGTCTGAGCGTGAACCCAAAGGCTGCTTCCTGCCTGGGGCCCCGGGGGAGAGGAAATTCAGCCTGCCCTGGGAAGCAATCCGAATGATAGCCTCCAAAATAGCCCCTGGAAAACACCCAGTGCCTTCCTTAGCTGACCCTGCACTGCTGTCAGCTCCCTGCAGGAATCCCAGCAGCAGGGAATGGGGGAAGGAAGATGTGATGGGATCCCTCAGCTTTTCCCCAGGATGAAGATTGGGAAGGAGAGCCCAGCACCTCTGGAGAGCTGATTTACCAGGAGCACAATGCCTGTCCTGATCCCTGGAGCAATTGGTGCCAGTCCTGCTGTGATGCTGCAAATGCCAGGGAGGATGCACTGGCACAGGGTGCTCAGAGCAGCTGTGGGATCCCTGGAAGTGTCCAAGGCCAGGCTGGACAGGGCTTGGAGCACCTGGGATAGTGGAAGGTGTCCCTGCCATGGCAGGGGTGGGAACTGGGTGGGCTGTGGGATCCCTTCCAGCCCAAACCGTTGTGGGGTTCTGTGACGATCCCAGCGACGGGATCAGCTGCCGGCTGAGCCGTGACCCCGCACACTCCCATGTCTGCTCTGATGGGGAAGAGTCTGCAGCCCTGGGCTAGCTCCCCCACCTCGGGAAAGTCCCTTCACAGCCACCAGAAGGCCAAGTTCAGCGGCAGTTCAATGCTTGGCAAGAGGAGGAGGAAGAAATGTGACAAAACCCAGCCCCTTCTGGAGGTGGGTGCTGCCCCCGGTTGCACCAGCTGTGGCTGGAAACCCCGAAGGATCAGGGGGTGCTGCTGCTCCTGACCTTGCACTGCTCCATGGGGAAACTCTGGGGTGGAGGAGGGACTTTTTGGGACCACCTGACCGTGGCTCTGATGCTCTGGGAGCAGGCACAGGAGGAACCCACGTGGTGCAGGTGTGGCTGGGGGTGTCAGAGCAGGTGGGCAGGGGATGATTTCACCTGGTCTGGATTCCTTCCCCTGCTGCTGGAGGATCTGATGCTGAGGATGGCCAACCACGGTGCCTGTTGGAGCCCTGGATGCTGAGAATTTTAGACTTTTTCTCTTCAAAGGCACAGACCCCCAACAGAACACTGCATTTGACCTGAGGCCGTGGAGAAGCTTCCAAAACGGAATGGCAGAACTGGGATTGTGGGGGTGGAGTTTGGATAGAAGTGTGTGATGTCACAGGGTGGGAAACTCAGAGTTTAAGGGTTTAGAATACAGGAATAGACATAAAGCAAGATGGAGGTTTTAGGGTGGAGGCTGCTCCTCCTTCTCCTTCTTCTCCATGGGTTTGGGTGATTTTGTGTAATTGGATAAAAAAGTCCCCATTGCAGGCACGGGTGGTTGGTGATTGGGTTAAAAGTGAAAATAATTGAGGTGTCATTTCTTAATGGGACAGTTTATCCTTACAAGGCCTTGTAGAGAGAGTTTAAGGGTTTAGAATACAGTAATAGATATAAAGCAAGATGGAGGTTTTAGGGTGGAGGCTGCTCCTTCTTCTTGCTCTCTTGAGGGTCTGTGCCTTTTAACACAGAAAGTCAAAAATTCTCAGCATCCAGGGTTCCAACAAGGGCCCATCCTTCTCTGTGGAGAGGGATGGATCCCTCGAGCCAGGCTCGGGGCTGGGATAAGTGTCCAGCCAGGAATGTAACCACAGACTCACCTCCCTCCTCCATCTCCGCTGGGAGAGAACCCGGCGTGGGCAGCCAGGTTGCATCAAATCCCCAATTAGCTCTTCCTTGGGTTCATTTGCATGAATTGCAGCTATTAGAGGAGGGGAAAATTATTTGGAGAAAGTCTCATCACCACGGATGACGAATCTCCGCCGTTCGTCACGCTTCCGACGTGACCCTCTTCTGGCTGGTCACATTCCTGCTGGAGAGGAGGGGGGGGAAATAAAAAAACCAGAATAAAAACAACCCGAAGCGGAAGAAAAAGCAGCCGCAAAACCCAGAGACAAATGAGGAGCTGGAAAAACTTGAAGCATCCATAAGGAATTTTAGTTGTTTGTTTTGGTTTGGTTTTTTTCCCCAAAAACTTTTGTTGAGTCCCTACAGCTTGTCCTTGCCAGATTTTGGTGAGGAGCGCCTGCTCTGCTGCTGTGCCGAGTTTTTTTCCCAAGCCTGGCTTTTCCCAAAGAGCCGCGTCCGCCTGCCCTTTGTCAGGAGCACGGGATTTTCTTCCTGCAGCTCAGCGCTCCCTTTGGAAGTGTTTGTCCTGGTGGCTGAAAACCCTGACTTAGAGCCGAGGAGGGGTTTGGAGGGATGCGCCGAGGCTTTGGCAGCTCCTGCTGGACATTCCCTGGTGGAGCAAACCGGGCTGGGAGGGTCCAGCGGGGAAAAGCCTCTTCCTTGCCCGGGAGCGCTGGGTCGCCTCTGCCTGGTGCTTCCAGAGCCATCCCAGCCTCGCTCCCCTTCCTGGGGACCCTGCTGCCCTCCCCGGGGTCCTTTCCCACTTGTTCCCAGCTCTGCTTCCCCCAGACTGAACAGGATTTCAGCCTTTCACTCTCCCCAGCCGGCGGGATTTGGGCATTCGCAGCTCCCGGGCGTGGGCAGGAGGTGCCGCCCTTGCCAAAAGGATGCACTGAGAGCTTGGGGTGGCACCCAGGGATTGAGCACAAGGATGGGGAACCCTCAGGTGGGGATACCCCGGGCTTTTTCATTCCTTAGAACAGTTTTGGGTTTTTTTTTTTAGTTTGTTGGAGGTTTTTTTTTTTTTTTTTCTCTTTCTTTTTATTTTGGTTTTTTTGTTTGTTTGTTTGTTTTTTTATTTTGTGGGTTTTTTTTTTTTTTTTTTGTTTTTCGTTTGTATTTTTTCGGTTTCTTTGGGGTCGTTTTCTTTGTTTGGGCTTTTTTTGGCTCTTTTTTGGTTTTGTTTTGTAGGGGGGGTTTGTTTGTTTCTTTGAGTTTTTTTCGATTTTTTTGTTTTTTGAGGGTTTTTTGGTTTTGGTTTTGTTTTTTGAGGTTTCTTTATTTGTTTGGGGTTTTTTGCTCTTTGTTGCTTTGTTTTGTTGGGGGGGTTTTGTTTGTTTGTTTGTTTGTTTTGGGGGGGTGTTTTGAGTTTTATCTTGGGGTTTTTGGCTGGGTTTTTTTGTTTTTGTTTTTTTTTTGTTTGTTTGGGTTTTTTTGTGGTTGGGTTTTTTTTTTTTGTTTGTTTGGTTTTTTTGGTTTTTTTTGTTGTTTTGTTTTTTGTTTGTTTGTTTGTTTTCTGGGAAGATGCACCGAGCATCTTCGACACGCCCAAACCCCCCCCCGACTTAAATCAACAAATGCAGCCAGCGCTGCTCCCCGCGTCCCCCCATCCTGACTGTGGCACTGTCGCTTCGGGAATGCAACAGCCCCGCTCTGAGTCAGCGGCTGCAATCCCGCCGATTGCTTCCAGCTGCGGGCTCGTCCCGCAGGAGGAGGATAAAAACCCCGGGAAGTTGGGAATTGTGTCCCAGGACACACAGGAAAGCGAGGGGAAGGAAAGCAGGGAGGAGATGGAGCAACGCTGCGCCGTGAATTGCACAAGGCCGGGCCGGGGCTTGTCCCGGCCGGGGGATGACCGGAAAGGAGAAGGAGGAAAGTGGTTTTTGGGCTCGGTGGCGTTTCCAGCACAACCGAGGGCGAGTCACGGGGAGGGATCCGGACAGGAGGGGGTCTGGGAGCAGGGTGGGAACTCGGGAGGGAGGGATCAGCCCTGGGATGGGGGGGGCTGAAGGGGGGGGAGGGAGGGAGAAAGGGAAGGAAAGGAGAGGAAATGAAAAAGAAAAGGAAAATGGGGAAGGAAAAAGGAGAGGAAATGAAAAGGGAAAGGAAAAAGGAGAGGAAAGGAAAAAGAAAAAGAAAAGGGGGGAAGGAAAGGAAAAAGGGGGGAAAGGAAAGGAAAAACGAGAGAAAAGTAAAAAGGGGAAGGAAAGGAAAAAGGAAAGGAAAAAGGGGGGAAAGGGAAGGAAAAAGGAGAAGAAAGGAAATAAAAAGTAAAGGGAAAAGGAAAAAGAAAAGAAAAAAGAAAAGGAAAAAGAAAAGGAAAAAGGGGGAGGAAAGGAAAAGGAAAAAGGGGGAGGAAAGGAAAAGGAAAAAGGGAAAGGAAAGGAAAGAAAAAGTAAAGGAAAAAGGAGAGGAAAGGAAAGGAAAAAGAAAAGGAAAAATAAAAGGAAAAATAAAAGGAAAAAGGGGGAGGAAAGGAAAAGGAAAAAGGGGGAGGAAAGGAAAAGGAAAAAGGGGGAGGAAAGGAAAGGAAAGGAAAAAGAAAAGAAAGGAAAGGAAAGGGAAAGGAAAGGGAAAGGAAAGGAAAGGAAAAGGAAAGGAGAAGGGAGAAGGGAAGTTCCGGGAAGCAGGCACCTGTCCGGGGCCCGGAGCGTGCCCGGGCTGGGTGGGTGCAGCTCTGATCAGCTCCTGGGTCCCGGCTGTGCCACCCCTGGGTGTCTGAGGGGTGTGGGGGCGACTTGTGCCTGAGCAGGGACCACCGGGGGGCACAGCGAGGGGTCCCGCCGGGGGTGGGGGGGCTGTCCGTGGGTCCGTGTGTCCCACGGGTCCGTGTGTCCCACGGGTGCGTGCGGCGTGTCCCGCTGCGGGCGGCAGGCGGCGGCAGCGGCCGGGATTGTCGGGATCACCGGGATTGCCGGGATCACCGGGATTACCAGGAGCGGCCCCGCTCCCCGCCCCTCTCCGCTCCTTCTCCTCCCCTCCATCCCCGCAGCCGTGCCCGGCGCTCCCCGGCTGGTCCCACCGAAAGTGCTGCCCCCAGCATCAGAGGGACGTGGAGCTGCTGGAGCAAATCCAGAGGAACCACGGAGCTGCTCCAAGGGCTGGAGCCAGGCTGGGAGAGCTGGGAATGTTCAACTGGAGAGGAGAAGGCTCCAGGGAGAGCTCAGAGCCCCTTGCAAGGTCTAAAGGGGCTCCAAGGGGGCTGGAGAGGGACTGGGGACAAGGGATGGAGGGACAGGACCCAGGGAATGGCTCCCACTGCCAGAGGGCAGGGATGGATGGGAGATGGGGAATTGGGAATTCCTGGCTGTGAGGGTGGGCAGGCCCTGGCACAGGGTGCCCCTGGATGTGTCCCAGGCCAGGCTGGACAGGGCTTGGAGCCACCTGGGATAGTGGGAGCTGTCCCTGCCCATGGCAGGGGTTGGAATGGGGTGATTCTTAAGGTCCCTTTCAACCCAGACCCATCCTTCCTTCTCTCCATCCTTTTCCCCCCCTCTATCTCTGTCTCTTTTTTTCCTTCATGAGCAGCCCATATTTTTGAATCTCAGTTTAAGGGGAGAAGAATCCTGAACTAAAAAACCAAAATAAAATCTCAGGGAACATAACAATAATTAAATCCAAGCGGGCTGGCTCCTTGCTTTAGGCATGGAAAGGTTGCGAACCCCGCAGCTGTAATTTCTCTATAATTTCCATCCCTCTGGATGTCCGTGCGTCCCCGGAGCTCCCCTGTGGGAGCACAGCCTCTCCCGAGGGCTGGGCTGGGTGGGGCAGGCAGCTCCCAGATGTGCTGCCCATGTGTCCCGCGATTCCCCATTGAATTTCCAGCTACCCCAAGCCCTTCTGTCCCCATTTAGCCGGATCGCTCAGCCCTAAAATCCCTTTTAGCCTGAAACGCCGCCGGGGCTGCATCCGTCTTCAATTGAAAGAACAAATCCTCCCGGCCGCAGCCGCAGCCGCAGCCGCAGCGGGTCCTGCCGGGGCTCGGTGACCTCGGCGCTGCTTTTGGGGCACAGCGGATGCAGGGGACACGTGTCGGGGGGGGGGAATAACCTCTTCACCCAGGGACAAAGGCTGGCAGCGGCGATGGAGCCGGGGAAATGTGGCTGGAAGCGGATTTGCTCCCAGAAGCTGTCAGGGGGAGACAAAGGCAGGAAGGAGATAAATGCAGGGAACGAGGCTAATTGCTGGGATTAGTCACCCCCGAGCCCTCGGGGGCTGCAGGGGTCAGGGCTGGAGGCCCCAGGAGGTTAGGCGAGGAGAGATGAGCTGGAAAGAGGTTTTGGGGCGAGACTTGGATTTGTTAGAGCTGAATCCCAGCTCTGATGGTGGCTCCCAGGGCAAGCTGAGGGATCCCAGCTTCCCCGGGAGCTGGTCTAGGGGAAGGTGTCCCTGCCCACGAAAATAGATGGGATTTAAGGTCCTTTCCAAGCCAAAACATCCTGGGATTCCCTGTCCACTTCCAGCTGGGGAGAAGCTGGGCAGATTCCAGGGGCGCCTAATCCATGCAACAAATAAAGCCTAATTCTGCAGCAAGCTCTTGATTCGGGGTATAAACACCCGAGGAAGGGTCTCAAAGCTGCAGCAGCTCAGCCCAGCACGTGCTGGGGGTCAGAGCCCTGGGATGGGACAGGATCAGACCCGTGTTGGGGAGGTTTAGGTTGGATATGAGGAAAATTTTTTTCCCCCAGAGGTTGCTGGCACTGCCCAGGCTGCCCAGGGAATGGGCACAGCCCCGAGGCTGCCAGAGCTCCAGGAGAGTTTGGACACCACTCCCAGGGGTGCCCAGGGTGGGATTGTTGGGCAGTCTGGGCAGGGCCAGGAGCTCTGGATGATCCCTGTGGGTCCCTTCCAGCTCAGGGAATTCTGTGGTTCTGCTCCGATTCTGTGCTCTGGAGAGTGATGGGGACAGGCAATGTGTGTCTGCTGTGCTTTGTGCTGCAGGGACAAACACGAGACTCCCTGGAGACACCCCTGATTTTATCTCTGCTCTGAACCCTGATTTTATCTCTGCTCTGAACCCTGATTTTATCTCTGCTCTGAACCCTGATTTTATCTCTGCTCTGAACCCGCTCCCTCCTGACAGATGCTCCAGCACAAACCCATCCGGGCTGCTCTGCCTGCAGATGCAATCCCCTCTGCCAGGGAATTTGCTGGAGCCTGGAGCAAATAAGGAGCTGGTGGCTAATCTTGGGGAGCAGGAATCAGTCAGTGTCAGGCAGGGCTGGGAGCTCCCTGCGAGCTCTGTGCCGGGGGCTCGCAGGGCTCCTCGCGCTCATCCGGCAGCTGCTGGAGTAAAAACAGCTCTGCAGCAATATTTAGAGAGAGGAAGGAAGGAAGGAAGGAGAGCCCCAGAGATTAAAAAAAAAAAAAACCAAAACCTTTTCTTTATCTTTATGTCTTAAAATGCACTGTAAAACCTGGAGTGTTTCTTTCTGGGCTCAGATGTCTCAGAAAGTTTTTCCATCCTGTGAGTCTTCAGCTCCTCGGGGTGCTGGGAGATCCGAGCTCCACTTTCCAGCTGAGAGGATTCAGCAGCTTCATCCTGGGATCCCAGAATGGTTTGGGTTGGAAGGGACCTTAAATCTCATCCCATTCCAGCCCCCTGCTACAGGCAGGGACAACTTCCACTAGGCCTGGTTGCTCTGAGCCTCATCCAACTTGGTTTTCCTCCTCTCCATGCACTGAATCCTTTTCCCACATTTCTGCTCCAGCCAAGGTGCCAAGAAACCCTCTTTTTATAAAAACCTTGTTTTCCCATGGTGTGCTGCACCCCATAATTCCAACTCTCCATGAGGAAAACCTCTCTCCCACAACACCTGTGATGTCCTGAGCTGAAAGATCCGTGGCTGGGTCACAAGTGGGAAATCACCTGCAGCATGGGTGGCTGCCCTTGAGCAAATCCTGGATCCATTGGGAATTGTGTCCATCCCTGGATCCATTGGGAATTGTGTCCATCCCTGGATCCATTGGGAATTGTGTCCCTGCAGCGGGCCAGGGCGAGGAGGTGCTGAGTCATGAGGCGAAGCTGAGTCAAGGAATTGAGAGCAAAAATTAATGGGAAGTGTTCCCAAAAATGGAGATGTGGAGAGCTGGGTGCTGTGCTGGGGGGGGGGGACCTGCCCTGCTGTCAGCTCCCTCAGGCTGCTCCCAGGAAAGGAAACAGCCCCAGGGAAGGCAGGGAGATGGAGAAGTCCCTCAGGATGGCCTGAAGGGATGCAGTGCCACCCCACAGAAGGGGGACAGCCACCCAGAGAGTCCCCCTTTGTCCTTGGCACAGCTCAGAGCTTGCTCCTGCTGCTGGAAAGCGAGGCACCAGCTGATGGCTCCTGAGGGTTGGGCTCAAACCCAGGGCTGTGCTCACCTTCCTGGGCCAGGGGGCAGCTGATGGGGTCTGGTTTTGTTCTGTCTGGTTTTACAGAGCCTCAGAAATGCTGCTGTCACGTTTGGCTGGTATTATCCAGCAGATTCCAGTTGTTACAGATGGAGGAATTTTCTTTCTAGCATTCCATGGAAAGAGAGGGCAACCAAGTGGGGGTCAGGCTCTGCTCCCCGGGAACAGGGACAGCCTCAAGTTGTGCCAGGGGAGGTTTAGATTGGATATTGAGAAAAGTTCTTCACAAACAAGGTTTGTCCAGCCCTGGCACAGCTGCCCAGAGCAGTGGTGGATTCCCCATCCTGGAGGGATTTAAAAGCTGTGTGGATGTGGCACTTGGGGACAGGGGTCAGTGGTGGCCTTGGCAGTGCTGGATGATCTTAGAGGGCTTTTCCAACCTAAACCATTCCATGACTCTATAAGGGAGGTCCCCTGAGACTTCTCTTTTTCTTAGGACATGAGGCCAAACCCCTTGTTGGTGCTGCTCCCGGGAGCTCAGGGGTGCACAGCCCTCTCCCTGTGAGAGCCCTTCCCTGCAGGAACCACAGGGATGTGCAAGGCACGGCTTCATGGCCCTTCCTGCCAAATCCCCTGACCTTGAGCAGGGGGAGAAACGCTCCAAGGCCTTTATTGCAGTGACCCACTAACCCAGCTGGCAACGGGACACTGCTGACCCAGCCCGGGCTGAATCCCTGCTCTTATCCCAGCCCTGCTTCCCTGCAAACATCCCAAAGCACCGAGCGGCCCCGGTGCATCCTGCGAGCCTTTGCTGCGTGCTGCACCCCCCCCCAAAAAAAAAAATCCAAACCACGGGCCACGCTCCCATCCCCGGGAATCACGCTTCCTTTCCCGCCTGCCCCGGGAGAGGTGCGCGTTTCCTGCTGCTGCCCTTATCTCTGCCGGCTGCGGGGGATCAGCAATTCCAGCCTGCCAGGCTCGCGGGGGGAGGCTGCCGGGATTTCCTGCCTCAGCAGCCTCGGAGCCAGGGATTCCTCTGCTTTTCCTGCTCCTTGCTGGGAGCCCAGGGGAAGGTGAGCCTTCAGCAGGACGGGGAGGTGCCGACCCGCCCAGCAGCCACATCTGGCAGGAGTGTCACCAGGGGCTCGTCCTGGTTTTCCCAGTTTAGCACAGGGAGTTGGGAGCGTCTGCTGGGTCGGGACAGATCCATCCTCAGCCCCATCCCGGATCTTCCCCCGTTTCCATAATGTCAGCACATCTGTTTCTGCCCAAAATGCCTCCCAGGAAATGGCTCTGGATTGTTTTTATGCCCAAGCTGAAAGAAGGGATGGACCCTGCAGCCAGAGGCTCTGCCGAGGCACATGGAAGTGATTACAGGGTCCCTGTGCCACCTCCCTTCCCAGCACAGGGTGTGGACGAGCTCAGCCTGTCCCTGTCCCCATCCATATCCTGTCCCCAGCCTCATCCTTGTCCCCATCCCCACCTTCATCCTCATCCCTATCCCCAATCCCATATGCATCCCAAAACCTATTCCTATGCCCATCCACATCCCCATGCTTGCCCCTTTCCTCACCTTCCTCTTCATTCTCTATTTCCCATCCTCATCCATATCCCCATCCCCATCCTTGTCTCCATCTTTATCCCTGTTCCTGTCCTCATCCCTGTTCCTGTCCCCATCCCAATGTTCATCCCTGTCTCTGTCCCATTCCCATTTGCCCATCCTCATCCCTGACCCCATCCACATCATGATCCCCATCCTTATCCTCATCCCCTTTCTTGTCTCCATCCTCTTCCTCACCCCAATCCCTGTTCCCATCCCCTCTAAGGCTCCCAGCTTCTCCCAAAGCCCCAGGGATGCCCATGCCAGCAGGGCTCTGCTCCCAAGGCCAGGACAGGACTCCAGCTCTCCCCAGCTGCCCCTTTTTTTTTTTAGCTGACTGGTGCCAGTCTGGCTCAGGGAGTTGGGGAAATTCACTTTTTAGCATCCTAAGGACTGCAGGAAGCCTGGCAGCTCCTCCTTCCCTGTCCAGAGGATTCTCAGGGCCCGTGGTTTGGATTTTCAATAGCCCCCAAAGATCTCATGGAGCAGCAAGGCTTCCCTCCCTCACTTCCTGCCCCCTCTGCCCACTGCCACCTCCGAGGTGCCACCAAATGCCACCATTCCCCATGGGAGTGGCATCCCAGCCGGGATCTCACCAGGCAGAGGAGCTGCTGGCCCCCTGCAGCTCCCAGTTTCCCTGGAGAGCCATGGAGGTGTTTGAGCTTCAAAGAAAAGCCACATTTTGGCACGGGAAGCTCCTCACAGGCTGCGGATCGTGTCCAGCTGGCCTGGACCCCGCTCAAAGTCCTAATGGTTTTCCATGGCCAGGCAAATGACTCCTTCCAGGGGCTGGAGCCAGCCAGCTGCCTGCAGCCAAGGGGCAGTGGCTTCTCCAGATGTGGCCCCGGCAGCGACACTCCCTGGGACAGCCAGACTTCCAAACCAGCTCAATCCCAGCACCAGTGGGAGCTGCTTTCCAGGGTGAGCAGGATGCGGTGGATTGCACTCTGCTAGGACGGAGGGGACAGGGGCCACAGTGACAAATCGCTGTCACTGCAGCAGACAGGGCGGAGGGTGTGAGGATTCCTGTCGGGAACGCCATGAATGTGTCCCTGATTTATTTCTCTCGGCAGCCTACAGGGGTTTGACACTTCCCTCCTTGTTATCTGGCATTCCTCGGGCACGGCGGTGCCTTGGGACAGATGCAGTCTCCGGGCCAGGGAAGGGGAAAACGCTCCAGGAAGCTGGAGCAGAGCTTTTGGCTGCTCCCAGCCCGGATTTCCAGGAGCACTCATGGAGTGCAGCTGTCGGGGTTTGAGCTCTTCCTCCCCTCCACCACTGTGGGTGCTCCCACCCCGACCCCCCGCCGCAAAGGCGGGGAATTCTCCTCGATCCATCGGTCACTGCAGAGCTGGAGATGACGGATGATGGGACAGAGAAAGGATAAACAGCGCTGACCCCGCGCCCGGCCCTGCGTGCGTGGGGCCGCTCGCTGACCGCCTGCCAGCCGAGCTGCACGACAGATTTTGGCCGGGGGCTGCCCGCGTCCTCCCCCCGCCGCTCCCCTGGGGATGAGGAGTCACGTTTCTTCCCGGCTCAAGGGAGCAGGATCCGAGGGAGCGAGCGGGGAGCGGCCCCGACCCCGGCTGGACGCGGGCCCGGCCCCGGGGGGGTCGCGGCGAGGCGGGGAGGGGATGGGGGGCACCAAGAGGGGGGCAGCGCTCTCCTTCCCGGGATGCCCCCTCGGGGACACCGCCGCTGTGGTACCCCGCTCCCCCCCCCCCGGGATGCCGCTACCGGGGTGATGGGGGCCTCAACCCTGGACGGATTTTGGGTAAAACCTGATTGGCCCAGTCCGGGGACGGCCGCTGCTTGGCCACGCCCCTCGGGCTACTCCCCGTCCCGCCCCGCGGGGCCGGGGTCGCCCCGTCCGGTCCGTGCGGCTCCGCTCGGCTCCTCCCGCTCGGCTCCGCTCGGCACCGTCGGGAGCTCCCGGTGGCGGGATGCGGGCGGTGGCGGCGGTGCTGGCGGCGGTGCTGGCGGTGGGGGCAGCCCTGCCCCGCCCGGGGCTGCTCCCGCACGGCCCGGCCCGCGGCGATGCCCGGCTCCGGCCCGGAGACGACGAGAGCTCGCCGGGGCTGCTGCTCCGCCGCGCCCTCCGCCTCTACGGCCGCGCCGCCCGCCGCCTCTACGTGAGTCCCGCCTGGCCCCGCTCCCTGCTCCCTTCTCCTTCCCTGCCCTCCTTCCCCCCGGCCGCTCTTACTCCCTACCCCGCTTCCTCCTCTCCATCATCTCCCTCTGTCCCTCCAGCTTCGCTCCGTCCATCTCTCCACCCTCTGTCCCTCCCTCATTCCAGCCCTGTCTCTCTCCATCTTCCCACTTTGCTTCCCTCCATCCTTCTGTCCCACCATCCCTCCTTCCCTCTGGCTTTTCACCCCTCCATCCTTCCTCCCACTCACCCCCTTCCTCCCCTGCCTTTACACCCCCTCCTCCTCCTCCTCCTGCCCGCCCCTGCCCCTCCATGTGCTCCTTCGCTGTCCCACCGCACGTGTTTTCTCCATCCATCCGTCCGTCCGTCCGTCCATTTCCCCCTTCCCGCGGTCTCCTGCCCGCCGTCTCCGGCTGCGGAGGAACAAGAGGGCTTTCTCCTCCGCAGCTGTTCCCCCGCCAGCAGCGGCTGCAGCTGGGACGGCCCCCGAGCCGCAGCTCCCTGGGGGACGGAGAAGCCCGAGGTCTTTGTTTTCTGCCCGGCCGGATGGGGCCACGCGGCCTCAGGGCTCTCAGCCCCGTGCCCCACTGCACCGAGGAGGGGGGGGACGGGGCAAAGGGACCCGCAGTGGTGGCACCTCTGCGGCTCCTGAGCACCCTGCACCGCTCTCCCTGCAGGTGGGGACCAACGGGGTCATCTCCACCCAGGATTTCCCCAGGGAGACCCAGTACGTGGATGACGATTTCCCCACAGACTTCCCCGTCATCGCCCCCTTCCTGGCCGACCTGGACACCTCCGGGGACAGAGGCAACATCTACTATCGGCAGGATGACTCTCGGGACGTGCTGGACCAGGCTGTGGGATACATCCAGGCCGGGTTTCCCCGCTCTGCTGGCGCCTTCGTGCCCACCAATGCCTTCATTGCCACCTGGGAGGAGGTGGGCGCCTACCAGGAGCTCTCCCAGGACACCGAGCCCTCCACGAAGGTGAGGCCAAGGGGCTGAGCTTGGATGCCCACCCTACGTGTCACGGGAGGATGAGATTCTCTTGTGTGGTACCCAAAATGCTGGGTCTTTTCTTTCTGGGCAGCTGGATGGTGGCTCCATCCATCCATCCTTGGGTGAGCACCAGGAGGAACGTGGAGCTTTCCCCCTCTGATCAGAGCTGTGGCAGTGGTGGGGTTGTTGGCCAGAAGAGGTTTAGAGGTTGCCTTCATGGCTGGAGGTGCTTGAACAAGGACATGGAGTGACAGGGCAAGGGAGAATGGCTTCACATTGCTTGGATCAGATATTAGAAAGAAATTCTTGGCTGTGAGGGTGGTGAGGCCCTGGCACGGGGTGCCCAGAGAAACTGAGGCTGCCCATGATCCCTGGCAGTGCCCAAGGCCAGATTGGACACTGGGGCTTGGAGGAGCCTGGGACAGTGGAAGGTGTCCCTGCACATGGCAGGGGGTGGAATGGGACGAGTTTTAAGATCCCCTCAACCCAAACCATTCCACGACTCTGACTCTTTCCAGACAAAGCTTTCCAGTGCTGGTAGCTCTGGCTTTGCAGGGCAGAGGGTGGCTGGGGGCAGCTGGGGGAGGCCCTGGTTTAGGTCACCCATTGTGCTCCTGACCTTTACTGGTGGCTCGGGGCTGGCCCTGTGCTGATCGCGCTGCTGGTGAGCAACCGGCTTTGGAATTTCCACCGTGGGCTGATTTTGTGCCTGGAAAACAAGCTCATAGGTGGTCTGCCAGCACGGGGCGGGGTGGGGGGTGACCTGTGCTCTCCACCCACGGGGCTGATAAGGCTCCTGCGTGGGTGGACCTCCAGCGCTGCCTGTCCCGGGTCATGAGCTGTCACATCAGGCTGATGACGTGCTGAGGAGGTGACAGCGACGCTCCGCCAGCTGCGCGGCCTCCGAGGAGCTGAAAAGGATGAGCTGCACCAGGAAAACGCTGGTGATGGACACCCAGAGCTGGGTGATGGGTGATGGGCTCTCCCCCAAAGCCCAGCAGCAGCCACCAGGTCCTCAAGGACCACCAGAAGCCATCCCCCCACTCCGGGGCCCTTTGGTGGCACGTTGCTGAGAGGGAAGCCAAGCAAGGCAAGAAGCTGAGGTTTGGAAGGAGACAAGGCACATTTTTTCCTCTCATTTAAAAGTTGGGAAAACAGCTGAAGAGATGCCATCAGGGGCCTCACAGCGACCTCATGGCCATCGAAAATGCAGCCTCCTCTTCTTTTCTCTTCCCCGTTGTGGTTTTTTCCTCCTCTGAGGAGTTTGGATCAGGCTTTAAAATGAAACCGGTCTTGTTTGGAAATGAGGAGCTCCAGGGAAAGCTCCTGAAATGCAGCTTGTGCCTGTGCTTTGCTGAGCTCCCCTTCGCCAAAACTGCTAAAAATCTCCCCAAACACTACTTTTTTTTTTTTTTTTTTTTTCCCCTGACCAAATGTTGTTTATGGAAACGCTGCCCTCCTGCTGCTCAGAACCAGGACTGACTCCAAAGCCTTGCCCCCTGCCCTGGAAAGACATGGCTAATCCCTTTTGAGGCCTAAAAGTGGAAAACTGGGTTGAGATGGGGAGCAGAGGATCCCCAGAGCCCCTCTTTGGGGGTCCTGCCTGGGTGGGAGGTCTGGCAGTGCCCTGGCAGTGTCCCCTCCAACTCCTTGGGGCATGCTCCTGGTCCCTGCAGTGACATTTTCCCGGGCTGCACAAGGGGACAAGGCTGAGTCTGCTTCTGTAGGAGCAAGACTTGCCCTTTTGGGCTGGAATTTGCCCTTTGCAGCTCTTTGCTGGGGGCTTTCCCCCCTCCTTCCCTTCATCCCACCGTGCCAGCACATCGATGTCACCCAGCGCGTCCCCCCTGGCCACCCACCCCAAGGCAGAATGAGTCCTGCAGCTGCTGCTGAGATTTGGCTGCGTGGGGGAGGAATCCAGCCCCGGGGGGAGGGGGGTTATTCCACCCCCCACCCTCCCCCTCCCCCCCCCCCAGCTTTTTTGGCCGCCTTTTCGGGGTCTCTGAATGCCCGAGTGTGTGACAGGCACAACAAGGCTCTTTATATCCCGCGGGGCTGCCAGGAAATCCAGCGATGCTCCGGGGGCCCTGCGCCCCAAAATCAGGGCGGGTGGAGCGGGGGGAGCCCCCAGCCTCCCTCCCGCTGCTCCGGGGGTGAAGCTGGGAATTCAATCACTTTTCCTTCGCTCGGGCGCCGTTCCCTGCGTGCTGCTTCCAGCGGCTCGGTGGGAAGGAAGGGCTTGGAGGAGCAGGAGCTGTGCGAGGGTTGGTTCCTCGGCGTTTCTGGAGCGTGTGTGTTGTCGGGTGGCTCGGCAGGGCTGTGCCGGCTCCGGAGCCTCCCCGTCCGGGGGTTGTGGCCGCGGTGCCGCTGCCTGGCACGGCCCCAAGGCTCGCAGGGCTGCCTGCCTATAGCGGGATGTATGGGAAGCCGGGAGCACAGGAATGTTTTTTCCGGAGGAAACCGAGCTAAAATTGTTCTCAGGGACGAGCAGGGGCGGGATGTGGGTTTTCCTCTGGTGCTGATGGGATGGAGCAGGGGGGTGTCAGTGGGAGGACAGGAGTGAGGGGCGCCTAGTGCAGAGCATGGCCAGGGATGCTCTTGGGACACCCTCGCACTGAGGGAGTGGCCAGGCTGTGCCCTGGGCTCCCAGGAGGATGCTGAGCATCTTCCCAGATTGTGGCACTCGGGGTTTGGCTGGGCATGAGCAGCCCCAGCTCCTGCTCTTGCCCAGGAGATCTCTGCAGGCTGATCATGGAATGGTTTGGGTTGGAAGGACCTTAAAGAACATTCAGTGCCACCCCTGCCATGGGCAGGGAACCCTTCCACTATCCCAGGTGACTCCCAGCCCTGTCCAACCTGGCCTTGGACACTGCCAGGGATCCAGGGGCAGCCACAGCTGCTCTGGGCACCCTGTGCCAGGGCCTGCCCACCCTCACAGCCAGGAATTCCTTCCCAATCTCCCATCCATCCCTTCCCTCTGGCACTGGGAGCCATTCCCTGTGTCCTGTCCCTCCATCCCTTGTCCCCAGTCCCTCTGCAGCTCTCCTGGAGCCCCTTCAGGCCCTGCAAGGGGCTCTGAGCTCTCCCTGGAGCCTTCTCCTCTCTGGGTGAGCACACCCAGCTCTCCCAGCCTGGCTCCATGGAGCTGCTCTCTGTTGGAGGGCCCTTTTGGGGTGCTTGCATGCCCTGTGGTGTGTGTGGGGCTGCCTCTCACATCCCTGCTCCCCTTCCTTCACTCCTCTGCTGTGCTCCTGCCCCTCCGTGCCGTCCGTCCGTCCATCCATCCATCCGCTCTCCCTTTGGCAGCTCAACACCTTCCAGGCAGTCATAGCCTACAACGATGAGGACACCTACACCATCTTCCTCTACCCCGACGGCGGCCTCCAGTTCCTGGGGACGCGACCCAAGGAGTCCTACAACGTCCAGCTGGAGCTGCCAGCCAGGGTGGGCTTCAGCTGGGGGGACAGCGATGACCCGAAGAGGGACGGGCTCTTCCACAGCCTGGCCAGCAGCGAGCAGGCTCTGAGGAACCTGGAGAGGTGAGTGGAACCTGGGGGGCTCTGGGTGTGGGCAGGGGGAGCAGGGTCACCTTCTCCCAGCCCTGGAGCCTTTTAGAGCCTGGAAAAAATTTGGGGAGTGACCTTGGGGTGCTGGGCTGCACCAGGGGCTCAGCCCCACATGCACGGGAGCTGTACTGGGGTCCTGGAGGCGTGGTGCCACCTTTTGGGGTGGCTTTCCCAGCATGGCTGTGATGATGTTCGTGTGTGCTGTGTCCACAGGGAGAGCAACACGGGAATCCCCGGCGTGTGGGTTTTCCACGTGGGCGGCACGGAGCGCGTGGAGCCGGGGGGTGGCAAGGGAGCTGCTCCTGCTGTGCCTCAGAGCCCCGCTGAGCACCCCAACCCTGGCACCGCCGGCCACCCCCACCCCCTCTCCAGCCACGCATCCACGGCCCAGCGTCCCAGCCACGGATCCCACAGCCCGGTGCTCCTGGGCTTCGTCCCCGGGAGGAGGGACACCCAGGAGCGGAGCCGCTGGCTGCAGCCCAGAGGGGACGGTGGCACCGGGCAGAGCTACTCTGCCAACCCCTCCTCCTACAGCTCCGGCCAGCACGGCGTGGGCGTGGAGGAGGACGTGCATTTCAACCCCGACGGTGAGCGGCCACAGCCCCTGCGGTGGCCCAGCGGGGACAATGACCCAGTGGGGACAGCGACCGAGTGGGGGTGGCTCCCTGGCTGGAAAGTTCACCCCGTCCCAAGCGGCCAAAGCTGCTCCTCTCGGCCCCATCCCGCTGCCAAGGGGCTGCTGGAGCCAGTCCTGCCCGCCGGGCTTGCCAAGGGAAAGGCGGGAGGCCCGGAGCACGGGACGGGGTGGGAAGCTCAGGGGACAGGTCCCAGAATTGGCCTTGCCACCCTCCCTGCCAGTCGAGCCGCCGTGGCACGTGCCCGGGGGAGCAGAGGCCCCGTCCCCAGCCAACTGTCTCCCAAAAATACCGTCAGGAATTTGATCTCGTGCCCTCTGTCAGATCTGCCTGAAATCGGGCAACAGGTTCCAAGCCCTCCACCAATCCCTCTGCATCCCCAGTGACTCTCTTGGGAGCCGCCGCTGCCAGCTGGCTCGTTTCCAGGCGGTGCTTTTGGGGCCAAGAAGGCAAAGCACCCACCCCCCCTGTGAAGGGTGGCTTTGTCATTGTGTCCCCAAGCGTCTCCCCTCTGCCCCCAGTGTTCACCTACAGCGCAGCCAGCAAGGAGACGTGTGCCCAGCACCACGGGCGCTGCTCCCCTCACGCCTTCTGCACCGACTACGCCGCCGGCTTCTGCTGCCACTGCCGGGCCACCTTCTACGGGAACGGGCGGCAGTGCCTGCCCGAAGGTACGCGGGGCGGGCGGCGGGGACGGGCAGCCCGTGCCTGGGTGGCCGCTGCCAGGGGTGCCCATCTCCCCACCCAGGGGCCGTGCATCGCCTCAACGGGAAGGTGAGCGGGAGCCTGAGGGTGGGACGGGCGTCCGTCCGCTTCCAGGACGTGGACCTGCACGCCTACATCGTGGGCAGCGATGGCAGAGCCTACACGGCCATCAGCGGGGTGCCCCAGCCCGCTGCCCGCGCCCTGCTGCCCCTGCTGCCCGTCGGGGGGCTCTTCGCGTGGCTCTTCGCCCTGGAGGAGCCCGGCTCTGAGAACGGCTTCAGCATCACCGGTGAGCGGGGATTTGGGAGGTGCCGTCGCTCCCAGGGGTGTGGCTGCTGGGGGTGGGGTTCATGGCAGCTCCGGGGTTTCTCCAGTCCCTCTCTCAGCTGGCGCTCACCTCTCGCTGTGACTCCCCCGTGGGAAGGACGCTTTGGGGTTGTCCCTACAAATGGTGAGCGTTTCCTTTTCCCGCCCAGGCGCTGAATTCACCCAGAGCCTGGAGGTGACGTTTTACCCCGGTGGGGAGACGGTCCAGGTAACTCAGACAGCCGAGGGCCTGGGGCCGGACAATTATTTAAGCCTCAGGACACACATCCAGGGTGAGGTGCCATTCCTGCCCGAGAACGTCACCGTCCACATCACTCCCTACGAGGAACTCTACTCCTACTCCAGCTCAGGTAAGACCTGTGCTCACCTGCCTTCAGTTCCTCACACACCACCCCTGAATGCGCGAGAACATCCCGGCCACACCGGTGCTGACACCGTTTCTCCCACATCCCACGGCGTTCTCCGTGCCATCCGGCAGCCGTGGCATCCTCAGGCCAGCGGGAATACGTGGTGGCCGCGGGCACCGCCAACCAGACCTTGTCCTACCGCCTGCGCCAGAACATCACCTTCTCGGGGTGCCCACACTCGCGGCTGCCGGCGCGGCAGCGGCTCTCGGTGGCGCGCGCCTTCGCCCTCTTCGACGGCCACGAGCACGTCCTGCGCTACGCCCTGGCCGCCCGCATCGGCCCGGCACGAGGTGAGCGCCAGCACCCACCCCCGGGCGCCAGTCCGTGTGCCAGTCCGGGGTGCCGCCGTGTCCCGAAGCTGCGGTGCGCTGGCTTTGCCCAAAATCGGCCAAAAAAGGAGGGGTTTCCCGAGCAGTTTGAGCTGCAGCGCTGCCGGCGTGGTGGGGGTGGTTCCCTGCGCGGGACAACGGCGCTGCAGCGCAGCGGTGATCAAGTGTAAGTGGGGATGGTCGCTCCCTGTGTCTCCCGGATGTTTTATTCCCCCCAACGTCCCTGTGCGCCCGCAGACGATGCCGAGAATCCCGGGGTGAGCCCGTGCCACGACGGCTCCCACGCGTGCGAGGCACCGGCGCGCTGCCAGCCCGGCGTGGGCACAGAGTACACGTGCGAGTGTGCGGCCGGCTACCACCCAGATGGACGGGGCTGCCGAGGTCAGCGGGGCTGGGGGGGAGCTGCTGGTGGTCACCAGTATTTGGGATGTCACAGCACCCACGGAGCTTCCCCGAGCACAGGGATGTCATGGGGGGAAACTGAGGCAGGGTGCTGGAGGTCCCTGGGGAAGCGCTCCGGGAGCAGACAAAAAAGAGAAGGGTAAAAAAAGGAGAGACAGGAAAAAAGCAAAACCGATGGAAAAATAATTCCTGCGTTCCACAAATCCAGCCATCTTCGTTGTTGCTTTCCTATCACTCCAAGCTTCACATTGCAAATTTATCTTCCAGTTTTAGAGTCCCTTTCCACAAGAAGCTGCCCAGTGCCTGTGAGCTGCACTGCACAGTGATGCTGGCAAGGAATTCAAGGATCCTGCCTTTCAATAAGGAACAGCTTTCCTTCTCCTAAAATCCCAGGTTAAGTGACCAATCTGATCACTTAATTTAAGGAGAAGGAAACCAAGTTTTAAACCACAAATAGCTGAGAATATTGGTGTGCCTTGAACAAATGCGTCTTTGTCAAAAACTAGACACCCAAAGCGATCTTGTTCTTTATTCCCTTCTATTTTGAGCTGATTAGAAAGTTAATTCTGTAATTTATTAAGTTCAGTGACAGACATGGGATGGGCAGCGTGGGGCAGGATATTCCCTGTCAGACCACGAGCAGCCAGACCCTGAAAATGGGGGGGTGTCCCCACCACCATCGGGGTGCCCGGTGTCTCCTCCTTTCCCCAGACGTGGACGAGTGTGCCGAGGGCCTGAGCCAGTGCGGGCCCTTCTCCGTGTGCCTGAACGTGCCGGGCAGTTACCGCTGCGAGTGCCGCGGCGGGTACCGGCCGGCGGGGGACGGGCAGGCGTGTGTGCGTAAGTGCTGACCCCCGCTGGGCTGTCCCCGACTCCCCGTGCCCCGTGGACGTGCCCTGACCACCCCTCCCCTGTCCCCACAGCGCTGGCACCGGCGAGCGACCCCTGCGAGGACGGGCGGCACCCCTGCGCTCCGGGGGACCGGGCGCGGTGCCTGTCCCGCGGTGACGGCCGCGCCGCCTGCGAGTGCCTCCCCGGCTACACCGGCGATGGCATCCACTGCTCCGGTAAGGTGGGCACGGGAGGGGCCCCCCGCCACAGCTGTGGGGGTGTCCCTGTCCCCGCTGATCCCATCTTCCCCCCGCACAGACGTGGACGAGTGTGCCGAAAGCCCGTGTCACCCGGCCGCCGTCTGCTACAACACCCCGGGCTCCTTCTCCTGCCGCTGCCGGCCCGGCTACGCGGGCGACGGCTTGCAGTGCGCGTACGGTGAGGTGCCCGCTCGGCCCCGTGCCCTCTGCGCCCGGCACAGCTTCCCCGGCCTCACTCTTCCTCTTTTCTGGCCTTCCAGCGGTGGAAGGGAACCCGCAGCGCCTCACGCCCTGCCAGCACGAGCGGATGTACCCGCGGGAGGTGCCGCCCCTGGGCGACGGCCACGCGCCCCAGTGCGACGAGCAGGGCCGGTACCGGCCCCTGCAGTGCCACGGCAGCTCCGGGCACTGCTGGTGCGTGGACGCCGCCGGGCAGGAGATCGCCGGCACCCGGACGGCGCCGGGCACCACCCCCCCACGCTGCGGGAGCCCAGGTCAGTGACACCCTGCGGGGAGCAGGGTTGGCTCCTTGGGCATCTGGCTGGCGTCCCAAAGGCTTCCCACTTCGGCCCAGCTGCCGGCAGCGTGGGGACAGTGGGGCCACAGCGAGTGGAGGGGACCCATAAACTAAACAGCCATAAATTAAAACTTGAGACGTTTCACCTCAGCATGAGGAAGAATTTCCTCATGCTGAGGGTGGCAGAGCCCTGGAAAAGCTGCCCAGGGAGAGTGTGGATTCTCCCTCTCTGGAGATATTCCAGACTCACCCGGACACATTCCTGTGTCACCTCCTCCAGGTGACCCTGCCTTGGCAGGGAGGTTGGACTGGAGGATCTCCAGAGGTCCCTTCGAACCCAAAGGATTCTGTGACTCTGTGACCCTCTGCCCAAGCACCCTCCTGGGGCTTCACTGAGGGCAGGATGCTGTCGAGTGGGTGCATCGAGGGGCTCCTGGGTGTTTAGGGTGCCCTGGCCCATTGGGTTACAGTGGCTGTGGCCATTGGGCCATCTCCTGTGTCAACTTACGATGGAGGGAACAGCTGTGGGGTGTCGAGGGGGCTGGAGTGGGGCAGCCCTGGCCCCCGCCCCAGACCAAGGGGTGCTGGTAGACACGGGAGAAGTGGTGCCAAGGTGCCAAGTGGCTCCAGGGGAGCTGGTGGCACCCCCTGAGCCCGGGGTGGGGACGTTTGCCGCCGGCAGAGTCCATCCAGCAGCTGACGCCCTGCGAGCACGCGCGGATGTACCCGCGGGAGGTGCCACCAGGGCCGTCACCCGTGGGTGACGGCCACGTGCCCCAGTGCGACGAGCAGGGCCGGTACCGGCCCCTGCAGTGCCACGGCAGCTCCGGGCACTGCTGGTGCGTGGACGCCGCCGGGCAGGAGATCGCCGGCACCCGGATGGCGCCGGGCACCACCCCCCCACGCTGTGGGAGCCCAGGTCAGTGACACCCCGGGGGGGCACAGGGCTCTGCAAAGCCCTGAGTCCCCCCCGAATGGGGTGGTGACTGTCACCCTCCCGTGCCAGAGCCCACGGAGCGGCCCCCCAGCATGTGCGAGCGCTGGCGGCAGAGTTTGCTGGAGCACTACGGGGGCAGCCCCCGCGGGGACCAGTACGTGCCGCAGTGTGACCCCAGCGGGGACTTCACCCCGCTGCAGTGCCACGGGGACAGCGGCTACTGCTGGTGCGTGGAGCAGAGCGGCAGGGAGATCCCGGGGACGCGCTCCGAGCCCGGCACCACCCCGCCCTGTAAGAGCCCGGCGCCCCAAAGCGACCCCGGCCGCCGACAGCGCGGGCACCGCGCCCCGCTGCGGGCGCGGAGCCGAGGGGACGACGCCACCTGAGCGGTGTCTTGTCCCCTCCGATGTGCCAGGTCTGCCCAGCGTCGCCCCGCCCAGCGTCCGGCCCGAGCCCCGGCCCGACGTGTCGCCCCCGGCCGCGGGGACGTTTCTGCTCTACGCCCAGGGCCAGCAGATTGGCTACCTGCCGCTGAACGGCACCCGGCTGCACAAGGAGGCGGCCAAGACCCTGCTCTCCCTGCATGTACGGTACCCTTGGGGTGGGGATGGGGTGCAGGAGCACCGAGGGGGTTTGGGACAGGCTGGTGCTGCCCCTTGGCGTTTTCACCTCTCTCTGAAGCACTTGTCAGGGTTTGAGGGTCTCCAGGGTGGATGCTGGTATCTGGGGACATTGGCTGTGCTGGCTGCCTCGGTGGCGCTTTGGAGAAGTGGTGATGGCTTCCCAGTGGCGGAGGGCAGGGTTAGGTGGGATATTGGGATGAAATTATTGACTGGGGTGTGGGGAGGCACTGGCACAGGGTGCCCAGAGAAGCTGTGCCTGCCCCATCCCTGGAAGTGTCCAAGACCTGGTTGGAGCAGCCTGGGATAGTGGAAA
The DNA here is from genome assembly GCF_026979565.1 of Vidua chalybeata. Taxonomy (NCBI): domain Eukaryota; kingdom Metazoa; phylum Chordata; class Aves; order Passeriformes; family Viduidae; genus Vidua; species Vidua chalybeata. Next base: position 2,510,860 of record NC_071535.1, on the reverse strand, counting down.
GTGTCCCTGCCCGTAGAAGGGGTGGAGCTGAATGATCTTTAGGGTCCCTTCCAACCCAAACCAGTCTGGGATTGTATGGATTCTATTTTTACCTCCCTCCAGCCATCCCCAGTAGAAAGACAGGTCCCAGACCTGGGACTGCTCACGAAGGGAAGGAGTTCAGGTGCTCACAGAGCTCTCCAGGGTTGGTCTCAGCCCAGATTTCCAGCTGCAGGGCTGGCCTTTTTTCCTTCTCTGGACTCCCCTTGGAGCGTGGCCATGTGCTCTCCAGCCAGGCCAGACCAAGGCAGAGGAACGCTGAAATCTGGGCCAGGACCCTCCCCGCACCCTGGGGAAGTGAAGGACCTTGCCAAGTATTCCCCCTCCCCATCCTGAAGGTCATTCCCCGGGCTGGCTTTGCTCTTGGAGCACCCTCTCCTTCAGGCAAAGGGTCCAAATCCATCTGGATGAGGGCGTGAGCCCGCACCAGCTGCCCTAAAATCCTCTGCTGAGGGATTCAGCCTGGGGGGGTGCAGTGGGAACAGAGCAGAGTTTTGCTGGGGAAATGGGAGATCTGGGTGTCATTCCCCACTTGCAGCGCGTCCCAGGCAGCTCTCAGTGCCGGCTGATGGGTTGAGGTCTCTCCCTGAGCCTCCTGGCAGGATCTCAGCCCATGTCCCTCTCCCGACCCTGGCAGGGCTCCATCGTGGTGGGGATCGACTACGACTGCCGGGAGAGGATGATCTACTGGACTGACGTGGCCGGCCGGACCATCAGCCGGGCGGGCCTGGAGCCAGGCTCCGAGCCAGAGACCATCATCAGCTCAGGTGTGCTCCCGTCCCCAGTGTCACCTGCCCAAAGCCACATCTGCTCTTCCCATCGCAGCCCCGGGCTCCTCCCGTGGATGCCTACATAAAAACAAAGGCCAGACAAAATTAAGACAAAATTAAGTGGTTGTATTTATTGAAGGTACGTTTTGGGCAGACAAAGCCCACCCAGGGGCTACACCCAAAAATGGACAACAGGTTATGCATTTTCACACTTTGGTCTATTTGCATATTGGGGTTTAATCTTTTAATTACAGCTTCAGCTAATGAAGTCGTTTACCCCACGTTTGCTGCCCCCAACTCACTTTTGTTCACATCTCTGGGGGCCTGAGGCAGTGAGGTGTCCTTGACTGCCAGGCCTGGAGAGGAATTGTGCCTGCCCCAAAATGGGGAAGCAGCAGCTCACACTGCAGTTCAGAGTTACACGCTGAAGAATTACAGGTTTACAAATACATGAAAAAATCCAAAAGTTAAAGGCATCACCATCGGGCTGGCGATGCCTGAGGGATCCCGGAGCGGCATTTCCCCACCATGAGCGTGGCCATCTCCCAGCAGGCCTGATCAGCCCCGAGGGCCTGGCCGTGGACCACCTGCGCCGGGCCATGTTCTGGACGGACAGTGGCCTGGACAGGATCGAGCGGGCCCGGCTGGACGGCTCCGAGCGCCGCGTGCTCTTCGACACCGAGCTCGTCAACCCCCGCGCCATCGCCGTGGACCCCGTCCGAGGGTGAGCAGCTGAAAGCCCGCAGGCATTTTGGGTTTGGGCTTTTGCAAGGTGCAGAACTCGGCCCCGTCCTGACCCTGCACGTCCTGTAGGAGGGATTGGCTCTGCTCCCCAGCCCCCTTCTTTTTATTGAATAGCTCGAGATTTGGCTCAAAGTGCTGTTGCAGTATCAGGATGTAGATTATTTTGGAAAGCTGTGCCTCCAGGGTGCTGTTGGGATACAAAATGTGCTGCTCCTCAGACTCGCCCTCGTCGAGGAAGCTGCTGCCTGCAGGAGTTTGGGTCATAAACATCTCTAATGTTGTTCTGCTTTGCTCGGAGAGGTTTTTTTCCTAATCAAATAAAGATGGTTCAGGCACTGATAAGGGAAAAACCAGGCCTTAGAAGCAGGATCATCTCCCACCACTCCTTACTGTTGTGTGCCCTGTTTGTGCATTATTTCCCAAGCAACCTTTACTGGACGGACTGGAATCGTGAAGCTCCCAAAATCGAAACTTCCACTGTCAATGGAGCCAACAGGAGGGTTCTGGTGCACACAGACATTGGTTTGCCCAATGGCCTGACTTTTGACCCCTTCTCCAAGCTGCTGTGCTGGGCAGATGCAGGTAATGGATCACAGAAGGTCACACTGAGCCTCGTGGGAAAATCCTGGGTGTCTTCAGCCCAGTGCTACCTGTGGGCTCCAGTGTTGGGCCAGCTTGGTTTAGATTGGATTTTAGGAAATATTTCTTCATGGAAATGTTGTTGCTCAGGGCAGTCCTTGTCCCTGGAGGGATTTAAAAGCCATGTGGATGTGGCATGTGGGGACATGGAGCAGTGGTGGCCTTGACAGTGGCTGGACTTGGTCTTAGGGAGTTTTTCCAGCCCTGAATTTTACGATTCTGCATTTTTAGGCTGAAAAGCTGTTTCAAAATGTAATAAATCAGGAAAAGGCTCTTCCCCCAGATGGTGCTGGGCACTGCCCAGGCTCCCCAGGGAATGGGCACAGCCCCGAGGCTGCCAGAGCTCCAGGAGCTGCCAGGGATGCCCAGGGTGGGATTGCTGGGGTGTCCCGTGATCCTTGTGAGTCTGTGAAATACACAGAACATATCTGGTGTGGCACTTCCAGCGGGATGGGGGAATATTTTGTGTTTGAACAGGCACCAAGCACCTGGAATGCACATTCCCAGACGGCACCGGCCGGCGCGTCATCCAGAGCAACCTCAACTACCCCTTCAGCATCATCAGCTACGCCAACCACTTCTACCACACGGACTGGAGACGGTGAGCAGGGAAAAACCCAACCCCTGCCTGCCTGGGAATGCTCAGCTCCCCTCCCTGAGAGGAATCCCAGCCTGCTCCCAAATCCTGGAGCCTCCCCAGCGCTCTGCTGGGTCTCTGAGCGTGGCTTCAGCAACACCTGCTTGTAAATCTCAGCACGGAGGAGTTGTTTAGACACAAGCCCAGCTCCCTGGGAGGGACAGAAACAGTGGTTTGGGGTTTTTTTTTTTTTTTTTAAACTGAAACTTGGCTCAAGTCTCTGGATGTAGATGAGGTCCAAGGAAAGATCCTGTCCTCAGGCGTCCCCTTTGCCTCGGCAGCAGGAACTCGCCTCTCTTCCCACTCCAGCTGGAAGCTCTCACAACTCCCATCCAATCTTAGGTTACAACAAACACTTAAGGGCTTGCCACGCTTGGAGGGGACTCTCAGGGAGATAATCTCTCCTTGGAAGGCTCTTTTCTGTGGCTGCATCACCACTGAGAAATGCACTGACTGAGCTGGAGGAGGATTTTGCAGGGCAAATTTCTTTCCACTTGTCCTGCAGGTGTTCAGACCAAGCTTGTCATCTGCCTGTTCTTAAACACACATAAGTAGGGGAAAAAAACCCAGTTTCATAGGTGAATAAAACACTTCTTCCCCTTTTTTTTCACCAGGGATGGGGTGATAGCTGTAAATAAAGAAACAGGCTCCTTCACTGATGAGTATCTTCCAGAGCAGCGATCCCACCTCTATGGAATCACAGCAGTTTATCCCTACTGCCCTGGAGGTAAAAACCCACCCAAACCCCATCCCCTCCTGAGTTCTGATGGCTGCTGGGTGCCTGACACACTAAAAAAAAAATCTCCATTTCTCCCCACAGCCAGGAAATAGTTACTATTTTCAAGGAAACAAGGATCTTTGCACGCAGAGGAATTTCAGACCCAGAGAACTGTCACTGCATACAAGGGGGGAGAAGTTCCTCACCAAGGCCAATGACGTGCCCTGCTTTCCTGCAAAAGATTTTCAAGTATTTTTTATAGTTATACCTCAAGACTTTACTACTGTATTTTTTTACCAAGTGGAAAATGTTGAGATATCACCAAAAAAACCAAAAACGTTCTGGGAAGCTCAAGCCATGACTCAAACTCTCTCTCAAATGCAAGGAGATTTAAAATGTAGCTTTTTTTTTTTTTTTCCTCCAATGTTTTATTTTATTGGAAGAAGAATGGATTCATTTTTCATAGTTTTGACAATCTGACCAAGAGGTCCTTTTATCCAAAAATAAGAATTAAGTGCCTATGGGAAGCTGTGGATGCAGTAAATTGCTGGGTCTAAATAACAAACAGCCCTGAAGACAGAGGCTGTGTGTGCTCCAAAATCCTGCAGAACAGGGATGGGATGTGGCAAAGGCATTCAAGATTTTCCAGAGGATGATTCTGTGTTTTCACCACTGCCTCCATGCATGTCTTTTAGTATTTATATTAGAAGAATATGCTAGGATTGATCTGTTCATGCTTGTTGGGTCTTCCAAGTGCCTTCCTAGACCTACCCAGTGTAGACCAATACATGTTCAGAAATACCAGTTACGTTGTAATGCTTCACTTTTTCTAGGTTACTTCAATAATTGAATAAAAAAGGTTGGTTTAAGTTGCCCTTTGGATTCAGTTTTTCACTGTTTCAGTTCTAGGGGAACTATTTCAGCATGAGGAAGCAGCAAGCAAGCCAGGAGCAAGCTGCTCCTAGGGCAGGACCTCAGGAAAAGAAGATTTTATGTAGCATTTCCTTCAACACAAAAGCCAAACACAATGAAAAAGAGACACACACACACACACAAAAAAAAAAAAAAAAAAAAAAAAAAGAAGTCCTATTTGCCAACTCAGAGCTCATCAGAACAATCTGTTTCCCTCGATTTCATTTATTTCAAGAAAAATCTGGTAATTCATCAGAAGTCGGAATCCAATTTCCCGTTTTCTTTCCCGAACAGGCCAATTACTCCCGTGCCAGAGCGGAGCTGCTCCTAACTGCACCGAGTGCACACGGGGCTGGCAGCTCTTCTCCCTTCACCTGCCCACTTTTCCCAGCCTGTGGTCAGTCTTGGGGTCAGCAATGATGGCCTGCACAGCCACGATGGCTTCGTTGATTTTGGTCTGCAGCTCCCGCAGCTCCTCGATGTGCAGCAGGCGCAGGATTTGGGCGGCTTCGTTGATAACAGCATCTGGGGAGGGGCACAGAGAGGAACTGGAATTAAACGTGGGTTTCATCCAGCACTTCCAGCTCACGGGAGGGATTTAAGGAGGTTTTAGTGCCCTGCATGTTGTGTCTGTTGGTGGTTTCCAGGATGGAAGCAGAGAAGGATGTTCCCTGCTGCTGGAGAGGGATGGGGTGGCCTCCAAACCTTCCCCGCCATCCTGCAGAGCTCAGGGAATGAGGGAGCCACATAAATTTTTTTAATAAACTAAACTAAACTAAAATAAACTAAACTAAAATAAAATAAAATTTAAAAAACACCAAAAAAAACCCACAAAAAAACCATAAAAAACAAAAAAAACCCCAAAAAACCCCAATAAAACAACAACAAAAAAACACGAAACCCAAAAAAACCCCCCCCCAAAAAAAAAAAAAAAAACCAAAAAAAAAAACCAAAAAAAACCAATAAAACAACAACAACAAAAAAAAAAACGAAACCCAAAAAAAAAACCCCAAAACCCCCCAAAAATAACCAAAACAAATAAAAAAAAAAAAAAAACCAACAACAAAAAAAAAACAAAACCAAGCACCAAAACACACATTAAACCCAAACTGGTGGCTGCAACTCATTTGCAAAAAGTGGTTTGTTTTTTTTTTTTCCCCATGGCCTTTATAGTAAAATCCATGTTCAACTGCAATCTTAAGAATCCATCTGACTGGTAAAACTGGTGATCCATGCTGCCTTGGGATGGAAATGCTGCCTCGGGAAGGAAATCCTGCTGCCAAACCAAACCAAAAACCAACAAAAACAAAAACAACAAAAACCAACAAAACAAAAAAAACAAAACAAAAAAAAAAACAAACCTGCAAAAAAATCAAAAAGCAGCAAAAAAAACCGCAAACCAAACCAAAAAACTAAAAAAAACCCTTCCATAAACACAAAAAAATATTTACAACCCCTAAAAAAACTTAATATAAAACTAAAATATACAAATTAAAAAAAAACACACAAATTTATACTTCTGTAATTAGAAATAAAAATATACCTTAAAAAGCTCTCTTAAGAAAATAATAAACATTTAGAACAAAAATATAATTATAGAAAATAAAAATTTAACATAAATAAATAAATAAATATACAAATAAAAATAACAACTGATTAATTCAAAATATCCACATTACAATAAAAATGAAGGAAAATAACAAATTCAAAACACAAAAGACTGGGTTGGGCTGGAAGGACCTTAAGGATCATCTCATTCCAACCTCCCACTCCCGAGGTTGGTGTGAAACATTCCAAGCAGGGATTTAAGTGATGAGGAGCAGAAGTGAAGTTCATGGTGCCCTGGGTCACCTGGCTTGGCTGTTCCTTATCAATAATCCATTGGGTTTATCAATAATCCATTGGGTTTATCAATAATCTATTGGGTTTACCAATAACCCATCGGGTTTATCAATAACCCATCGGGTTTATCAATAATCCATCGGGTTTATCAATAACCCCTTGGGTTTATCAATAATCCATCGGGTTTATCAATAATCCATCGGGTTTATCAATAACCCATCGGGTTTATCAATAATCCATTGGGTTATCAATAACCCATCTGGTTTATCAATAATCTATTGGGTTTACCAATAACCCATCGGGTTTATCAATAACCCATCGGGTTTATCAATAACCCATGGGGTTTATCAATAACCCATCGGGGTTATCAATAACCCATGGGGTTTATCAATAACCCATTAGGTTTATCAATAACCCATGGGTTTATCAATAACCCATTAGGTTTATCAATAACCCATTAGGTTTATCGATAACCCATTAGGTTTATCAATAACCCATTAGGTTTATCGATAACCCATCGGGTTTATCAATAACCCATGGGGTTTATCGATAACCCATCGGGTATATCAATAACCCATCGGGGTTATCAATAACCCATCGGGTCTATCGATAACCCATGGGGTTTATCGATAACCCATCGGGTTTATCAATAACCCATGGGGTTTATCGATTATTCGTTAGGTTTATCAATAACCCATTAGGTTTATCAATAACCCATCAGGTTTATCAATAACCCATCGGGTTTATCGATAACCCATGGGGTTTATCAATAACCCATCGGGTTTATCGATAACCCATGGGGTTTATCAATAACCCATCGGGTTTATCAATAACCCATGGGGTTTATCAATAACCCATCGGGGTTATCAATAACCCATGGGGTTTATCGATAACCCATCGGGGTTATCAATAACCCATCGGGTTTATCAATTATTCATTAGGTTTATCAATAACCCATTAGGTTTATCAATAACCCATCGGGTTTATCGATAACCCATGGGGTTTATCAATAACCTATGGGGTTTATCGATAACCCATCGGGTTTATCGATGACCCATCAGGGTTATCAATAACCCATCGGGTTTATCAATAACCCATCGGGGTTATCAATAACCCATGGGGTTTATCAATAACCCATCGGGTTTATCAATAACCCATTGGGTTTATCAATAACCCATGGGGTTTATCAATAACCCATCGGGGTTATCGATAACCCATCGGGTTTATCAATAACCCATGGGGTTTATCGATAACCCATCGGGTTTATCAATAACCCATGGGGTTTATCGATTATTCGTTAGGTTTATCAATAACCCATTAGGTTTATCAATAACCCATGGGGTTATCAATAACCCATGGGGTTTATCAATAATCTATGGGGTTTATCGATAACCCATGGGGTTTATCAATAACCCATCGGGTTTATCGATAACCCATCGGGTTTATCAATAACCCATGGGGTTTATCGATTATTCGTTAGGTTTATCAATAACCCATTAGGTTTATCAATAACCCATGGGGTTATCAATAACCCATGGGGTTTATCAATAATCTATGGGGTTTATCAATAACCCATCGGGTTTATCGATAACCCATGGGGTTTATCGATAACCCATCGGGGTTATCAATAACCCATCGGGTTTATCAATAATCCATCGGGGTTATCAATAACCCATGGGGTTTATCGATAACCCATCGGGTTTATCAATAACCCATGGGGTTTATCAATAATCCATCGGGTTTATCAATAACCCATGGGGTTTATCGATTATTCGTTAGGTTTATCAATAACCCATTGGGTTTATCAATAACCCATGGGGTTTATCAATAACCCATCGGGTTTATCGATAACCCATCGGGTTTATCAATAACCCATTAGGTTTATCAATAACCCATCGGGTTTATCAATAACCCATTAGGTTTATCAATAACCCATTGGGTTTATCAATAACCCATGGGGTTTATCGATTATTCGTTAGGTTTATCAATAACCCATTAGGTTTATCAATAACCCATCAGGTTTATCAATAACCCATCGGGTTTATCGATAACCCATGGGGTTTATCAATAACCCATCGGGTTTATCAATAACCCATGGGGTTTATCGATAACCCATCGGGGTTATCAATAACCCATGGGGTTTATCGATAACCCATCGGGTTTATCAATTATTCGTTAGGTTTATCAATAACCCATTAGGTTTATCAATAACCCATCGGGTTTATCGATAACCCATCGGGGTTATCAATAACCCATTAGGTTTATCGATAACCCATGGGGTTTATCAATAACCTATGGGGTTTATCGATAACCCATCGGGTTTATCGATGACCCATCAGGGTTATCAATAACCCATCGGGTTTATCAATAACCCATCGGGGTTATCAATAACCCATGGGGTTTATCAATAACCCATCGGGTTTATCAATAACCCATTGGGTTTATCAATAACCCATGGGGTTTATCAATGACCCATCGGGGTTATCGATAACCCATCGGGTTTATCAATAACCCATGGGGTTTATCGATAACCCATCGGGTTTATCAATAACCCATGGGGTTTATCGATAACCCATCGGGTTTATCAATAACCCATGGGGTTTATCGATAACCCATCGGGTTTATCAATAACCCATGGGGTTTATCGATAACCCATCGGGTTTATCAATAACCCATGGGGTTTATCGATTATTCGTTAGGTTTATCAATAACCCATTAGGTTTATCAATAACCCATGGGGTTATCAATAACCCATGGGGTTTATCAATAATCTATGGGGTTTATCGATAACCCATGGGGTTTATCAATAACCCATCGGGGTTATCGATAACCCATGGGGTTTATCAATAACCCATCGGGTTTATCGATAACCCATCGGGTTTATCAATAACCCATGGGGTTTATCGATTATTCGTTAGGTTTATCAATAACCCATTAGGTTTATCAATAACCCATGGGGTTATCAATAACCCATGGGGTTTATCAATAATCTATGGGGTTTATCAATAACCCATCGGGTTTATCGATAACCCATGGGGTTTATCGATAACCCATCGGGGTTATCAATAACCCATCGGGTTTATCAATAATCCATCGGGGTTATCAATAACCCATGGGGTTTATCGATAACCCATCGGGTTTATCAATAACCCATGGGGTTTATCAATAATCCATCGGGTTTATCAATAACCCATGGGGTTTATCGATTATTCGTTAGGTTTATCAATAACCCATTAGGTTTATCAATAACCCATGGGGTTTATCAATAACCCATGGGGTTTATCAATAATCTATGGGGTTTATCAATAACCCATCGGGTTTATCGATAACCCATGGGGTTTATCGATAACCCATCGGGTTTATCAATAACCCATGGGGTTTATCGATAACCCATCGGGTTTATCAATAACCCATGGGGTTTATCAATAATCCATCGGGTTTATCAATAACCCATGGGGTTTATCGATTATTCGTTAGGTTTATCAATAACCCATTAGGTTTATCAATAACCCATGGGGTTTATCAATAACCCATGGGGTTTATCAATAACCCATGGGGTTTATCAATAACCCATCGGGTTTATCGATAACCCATCGGGGTTATCAATAACCCATCGGGTTTATCGATAACCCATGGGGTTTATCAATAACCCATGGGGTTTATCAATAACCCATCGGGTTTATCGATAACCCATCGGGGTTATCAATAACCCATCGGGTTTATCGATAACCCATGGGGTTTATCAATAACCCATGGGGTTTATCGATAACCCACCCGGTCACGCCGAGCTGAGCTGCCCCGGTGGGATTTTAGGCAAGCGGAGGCAGCCGCAGTCGGTGGCAGCAGCACAGCTGCCCCCTGCTGGTAGCAGCAGGATTTACAAACAGCAGGATGCGTTCCTCGGGCTGCATTAAAAGCTGGGATTTAAACAGATTCCAGCCAGACTGGATCCAGGCTTTGCTGTTCCAAACCCAAAGTGCTCAGGGGTGCTCGTAAATAACCAGCTGGGAGGGAGGAATTCTTTCCACTGCAGGGTTTTTTACTGTCCACATCAGCCCTGGATTTGACAGTAATAACTCTGTCAAAGGCAAACTATTCCCCATTTAAAAGTCACATTAGGAGCAGTGCTCACCTCCCGTGTCAAATCCAAGGATGTGCTTTTCCAAAGCAACAGGCAGACCCTGGAAAAGAGAGAAAAAAAAAAAAAAACCCTGTAAAAAATGTCATTTTAGATGTTTGGTAAATAAAATCGTGTACTCCAGCAGGTAAATGGGGGAGAAAATAGGGGTTTTGCTTAGACAAAAATGTGTGAAAAGCTTGAAAAGTTGATTAAACAACTCCCTTTGTGTCCTGAAACACCAGACCCGGAGTATTATTACAGAAAAACCGTCCTGCTTAAGAATCCCTCAGTGGATACACAGTGCCTGCATTCAATCCTTAAAAGGCCAACAGCAGGACTGGGAGCCATCACCCAGCCCAGCAGCTTCCCAGGAAAACAAAACTGGGCTTTCTTAGAAACTTCTGCCTTTCAACAGCTGCCAGGCTTTGAGCAGGGGCTGACTGCAAAGAGCTGCAGGAATTCTCTGCAATCAACTTTTGCTGAGCTCACAATATCCCCAGAAGCATCTGCTCAAGTGTTAAGCTTAGGAATAAAGTGAAATATTCCATTTTTTTAAAACATTTTCTCTATTAAAACACTCCAAGGCAAAATTTATTCGTGGTCATTTCTAAGCATTGCTCTGTTTCCTTTGCCCTGTCCAGCTGCAGAGGAGTGGTCACACTAAATCATTACTCAGGGAGCTTCAACATGCACTTAAAATTCGATTTAAACATTCCAAACCCCAGCATTTGCTTTTATTACCCTCAGTAAGTTTTTTTTCAACATTTGCCAAAAGCCTTGCATTTTGCACAACAAAAACATCAGAGTTCCAACACCATTAATTTCTGCAGGGATGGGGCTGTAAAGTTTTAGACAGTGAAAACTTCCTTTAAAGGCTTTTATACTCATGGAAAAAAAAAAAAAAGATTCTGAGCTGATCAAAACACACATTAAACACAAACTGGTGGCTGTAACTCATTTGCAAAAAGTGGGGTTTTTCCATGGCCTTTATAGTCAACTGCAATCTTAAAAATCCATCTCCACTGTTAAAGCTGGTGATCAAAATGCCATTAAAGGCACTTCAGAAAGATTCCAGAAATATCAGACTTCCTATATTTTTTTTTTTTTAAAGAACTGAGGTTTATACTTAAAAGTTCTTGCCAGCCTGGGGTGCTTCTGAGGAAAAATTCTCATTTTTTGTCTTTTTTTTCCCCTCCCAGTTCTTTGTGGGTGAATTGCCCAAGGTTCCCCCCAGTGTCACCTGGTAGCAGGGAATTTCTTCCCACACTCCCTGAGTCTGATCCTTTTTTGGGGAGCTGCCTTTGGAATCCCCTCAGCCCATCCTACAACAAGCTCACGATCCTTCAAACAGGGGATAAACTAAAAAAAAAGAGCACCTTTACATCAGGAACTGCACACACAACTTCATTTCCAGCCTCATTCCCTACAAATCTGATTTATGAATGCTGCACAAAAATGTGGCCATTTCCAAATCAGTCAAGACCTGAAGAATAAATCTAATTTTCCCTTTTTTTTTTTTTTTTTTTTTTTTTCTCTTTAATTCCCAACCCAGCCATCCTCTCTGCTTTGCAGATGTTTCCTTTTTTTTTCCCTTGGCACATGAAGATGTTGATGGTCCCTCCTGGCACAGATTTTCCTGCTTCTCACCACTCCCTTTTCTTCACACCCCTTGGAATGTGGCATTCCTAAGGAAAAAAACCACTCCCAGGTTATCTCCCAGACAGAGACATCTTATCCCTGCTGATGCTTTGAAGATCTATCAGAAATGAACAATTCCCTGGCAGAAGAATTCCCTCCCTGTTCCTCCAAGAAAATCTCATTTTGATCCCAGCTGTGCAGCTATGAAAACAACAACTAAAAGCTGCTTTTTATTAACATTACAGAACCTAAAATGAAGACAACAGGCTCAGCTGCTTCCCTATTTTCCTGTTCTTTGAACAGTCTCATGGATTTGCAGGTCCAAAGCTTTGATTAATCAATCAATAAATAAATAAACCATGGATTGTTGTGAGCAGCTGCCAAAAAAAAGGAAGGGATTTGGGTTCTCTGAGCAGATCCAGCTGCTTTAGCAGGGACACTCCTACTCATACACCTGAGGGCAGGTGAGGCTGCCTTTCCCAGCCTTCCCCAGCTCTGCCAAATGCTGCAGAGGTCTGCAATGATGAGGAAATCCCAAACTAAAAACCCACAGTCATGCCCTGGAACATCTTCACAACAGACAGCTCGTGGTCAGCAAAGAATTCTGCAAAAATCTGAGTTTAAGGGCAGAATTTTCCTTCACTGCTCCTTTTTTTTTTTTTTTTTTTTGGGAGGAGCTGGATTTCCAAACTGCCATTCCTTGAACACATATGAGGTGTCCACATGAAGCAGAACACTCCAAACAAGGAATATTTCAACTTCTTTATGCAGCTAACACTGGTAATTCCAAGGAAAAGCCAGGTCATGCATTTCTCCTCATACTATAGGGCTGCTGCACTGAACAGTCAGGATAATCCTCTGGAAAAGAACTCAGGGAAGAGCTTTTCCATGCTTTCTCACACAGGTGTATTTGTATCAACATGGAACAAAACCAGCTTTGTGTCCTGCTCTCCATAATCCCCCAGATCTGCTGGAATCAGCATGCTTGGGATAAATGAAGCTTCCACCATCCTCCCAAATGAGGTGCTGCAACAGAAGTGGTTTTGACTGAGGGGACAGAGCTTTATCTTCATTAATTAACGTGGAATAATTAAGCCTGGCCATGGGTACAAACCTCCTTGGACTGGCTGGCTTTGGCTATGGCATCCTGTGTCAGGCGCTCCTGAACCAGAATCCGAATTGCCTGGGGAAAACATGGAAAGGGGACAGCAATTAATTCATGTCTTGAGGCATTTCTCAGCAATTCCAAGGGAAAAAGAGGCAAAATTATAACCTCAAACCCAGATTTGTGGGGTTTTTTTAAACTTTTCCAGCCCTTAAACCTTTCCACTTAGGAATAATCTTGGCATGTAGGATCTCACCCAGGTGAGAGAACCAGAAGTGACATGGACACTGATTTCACACCATGAATTCCTGCCACTCCTGGCACAGAAGCTGCAGAATACAAGGAACAGCCTGGAAAGCTTGGGGTTTTTAGCCTGGAGAAGAGGCTCAGGAGGGTGACAGGAGGGAGGAGCCAGCTGGGGGTTGGGATCTCCTGGCAGGGAACAAGAGACAGGACAAGAGGAAACGGCCTCAAAACTGTGCCAGGGGAGCTTTAGGTTGGATATCAGGGAAAATTTCTTCCTGGGAAGGGTGGACAGGCATGGAAAGGGTTTCACAGTGGTGGAATCCCCATCCCTGGAGGGATTTCAAAGCTGTGTGCATGTGGCACTTGGGGACAAGTGGCAATGGTTGGGCTCGATGATTTCCAGGTCTCTTCCAACCTGAACAATTCCATGATTCCAAAATGAGCTGATCACAACCCCAAGGCAGCAGCACCAATCTTCTTTTCCTCAGTTCTCACACCTTAAACTCTGCAGCAATGCAGCTCCTCTGGGAAGGAAGTGCTGCCTTGGGATGGAAATCCTGCTTTGGGATGGAAATCCTGCCTTGGGAAGGAAATCCTGCCTTGGGAAGGAAATCCTGCCTTGGGATGAAATGCTGCCTTGGGATAGAAATCCTGCCTTGGGAATGAAATGCTGCCTTGGGAAGGAAATGCTGCCTTGGGATGAAATCCTGCTTTGGGATGGAAATGCTGCCTTGGGATGGAAATCCTGCCTTGGGAAGGAAATGCTGCCTTGGGATGAAATCCTGCTTTGGGATGGAAATGCTGCCTTGGGAAGGAAATGCTGCCTTGGGATGAAATCCTGCCTTGGGAAGGAAATCCTGCCTTGGGATGGAAATCCTGCCTTAGGAAGGAAATCCTGCCTTGGGAAGGAAGTGCTGCCTTGGGATGGAAATCCTGCTTTGGGATAGAAATCCTGCCTTGGGAAGGAAATCCTGCCTTGGGAAGGAGATGCTGCCTTGGGATGGAAATGCTGCCTTGGGAAGGAAATGCTGCCTTGGGAAGGAAATGCTGCCTTGGGAAGGAAATCCTACTGCCAGCATCTTTTAGGAGGTGCTGAACCACCTCCCACATGCAGAGAAACCTGGAGCAAGGCTCCCCAGGCAGGCTTGGAAAAGACTGAGAGCAGAAAGGAATTAATTTTAGCCTTGGGAACAAGAGCAGCCTTGACTCTGACAATCCTGGTGCTCATCTGTTTTCCCTGGCTCCAGCACATGGGGTGAAATCCTATCAGAGCCATCAGTTACTGATACCTACAGCTCCAAATGCCTCCAAAAATAGCTGCAGGAATACCAGGCAGGCAGATTTCCACAGGAAAGAAGAACTGGCTCTGTCAAACACATTGCTCAGACTCTCCCTGATGAGCAGCCAAAAGTGACAGAAGCAGCTCCGTGTTTCTCCCCCAGGATTTCTCCCAGTTTTGGTCATGATTAAAGTTGAGCTGCTACCAGAAAGTTGTCACTTAAATACTTCTAGAAATCTGTCACTGAAGGAAGTGGCCTGGACAAAGGGATGGTTTGATGGGGAGTTTAATTCCAGCAGTGAAACCAGACCTTGTGGAAGAGAATTCCAAGTGCCTTTGGCATTAGGAAATATCCAACTGTGTCCCACAGATGCTTTCAGATCAACTTGCCAGGTTTAAATGAAGAAAATGAGATCTAAATCTCTGCTCCCCCCAGCCAGATGTCTGTGGTGTGCCTGCACCCTCTGGCTCTCCCAAAACATCCACTCCTGAGTGTCCAAGCCTGGATAGGGATCAGAAATTCTCTGTAAATCTGCTTATTGTGGGGGAGAATTGGAGAGTTTGACTGACACCTTCTAATATCATCATCTCAACCCCAAAACCAGCTTTGCATTGTGCCTGGAATGTGGATTTTCACTGCAGGAATCCACTCTTGCTGGAATTAAAAGCAAGAAAATTCAGGCTGGTTTTGCCCAAAAAAAAAAGTGGAAATAAAAATACATTTATGCAGAATTATAAATTCTCTAAAGTTTCCTTCAGGGAAGACCTGAAGGAATTTTGGTAAGAGCAGAGCTCATTCATGCTGCAAATCCTCAGTATCACCACACCCAGGGTCTCCTCTCCCTACCTGATATCCCTTTTCACTGATTTTTGTGGGGTTTTGAGTGTTTTTTGGTAGGGGGTGTGAGATCTCCATGCTCCCTAAAGATTGGAGAAGGATATTTTGGGAAGGGAAAAATAGGAAACCATACTGGAGAGAAGGAGAAAAAAAAATGGATGGAATAACTGCAGGCTGAGAATTCCTCAAGAAACCAGGTTACCATAATACTCTTCCAAGAGTTACAGACTTTCACTCAATAAACTTCAATATCCACAGCTTCTGGTATCTCCAAAATAATTGTAGCAAATATCACAACTATTGTCATGAACAGAACTTTATGGTTTTTTCTTTTTTTTTCAGTGAAATGCTTTTATTTTAATGCCAAACAAAACCAAGTTTATTCCCATAGTATGACATGATCAAGTAAGAAGTTGGGATTTTACACTCTCATCAATAGTGTATTTTTTATTTAAAAAAAACACAGTATGGGCTTGACCCCAAATCTGTAGAGTTCCATCAGAAATTTCCTTCAAGGCATAAAAAAGATGGTTTAGAAAATTAATTACCCTATTTAGGGTACTTAAACCCCATAATTAGTTGTCAAAACTAAATCAAACTGATTTCAGTAATGACAAGGAGTAAACAGTTCAGAAGAAAAAGGAAACTTTCAACAGTGGCTCCTCCCTTGGATGTTGCTTTAAAACATCTTTGGCATCATTAACTTTTAAATTTTGGAGTTTCTCTTAATTTCTAGCACTGCAAAAGAACCTTCTCCTTGGAGGATGTTCCTTAAGGAACTCAGCTAAAATTGTTTACCAGGGTAATTTTCCCTGCATGAATTTCCATGAATTGTGCTCTTATCTGCTTGAAAAAACATAGATGTGTTTGGTTTTGTTTTTTTTTTTTTTCTTATCTTTGCCTAAAAATTCATGTTTATCAGTAACTGCACCTCAAGCTGTGAACACACACCAGGCACTGGAGAAAAGAAGGGAAAAAGGAGGTGGGAAAAGTGGGAAACTCACCTTGAGCATCACCAAGTAATCATCATGTCTCTGGATCTGAAGCAGATTAGCCAAAGCCATCACTCCAGCCTTGAAATCAGGATTATTCACTGGGAAAAAAAAAAAAAAAAAGCATTATCATTAAAAAGAAACGATCATTTCTTTTGGTTTCACTGATTCCAGCAGGCAGAACTGGCTCCCTGACTCCCTGGCATTGGATGGCTCTTAAGGATGGACAAGGGCAATTCCCCAGCATCCTTGAAGTGCTCAAAAAAACAAGGATGTGGCACCTGGGGACATTATTTAGTGCTGAATGTGGCAGTGCTGGGGTAATTGTTGGGCTCAGTGATCTCAGAGGGCTTTTCCAACCTTAATTCCATTATTCCAAGCAGTGAGGAAACAATTTGGCTGCAGAGGAATCAGCACTGGGCTACATAACCAGGTAAAGTGCTTGAGAATAAAGCAAATATTGTGTTCTGTACATTCTTTGTACATTTTTATAATTCTGTATCTTTTTATCCCTGCTGCTGGTGAGGGCAGGATCAATCCCTGTCTTTTTGGAGATGGAGGAATGGAAAAAGACTTGGAAGATTTAGGGTTCATTTTAGCAGCTCTTTCCCACCACTTCCATTTATTTTGTCTGTGCCTACCAGGAAAAAAAAAAAAAAAAAAAAAAAAGAAAATTATTATGACAGAACAGCTGGGGAAGACTGAGCCAACAAGAAAATCCTGGCAGCATGGAAGTAACCAGCCTGCCATCATGTTGCCTTGGAAATTTTTATTTTTTAAGGCACCTTGCTACTTCTCCCTCAACTACAATAAATAATTATGATTTACAGAGCAAAGCTGTTCATGTAAATGTTCAGATCTGCATTCCTGAAGCTTTATATGGGGCTTACAAAAAAAAAAAAAATCTACATCATAGGATTAACCAACTGAGGAACACACAGGCCATGGAGCACATCCCCATCCAGGAGCTTGTGGCACACTCACCATCCAGGTTAATCAGTGGCTCTGCATTTTTTGCTGTGTTGTCAGCGTTTTTAGCACCATCAGGGGTGGAATCCTTGTACTTATCAGCTGCAAAATGAGGAGGCAAACATAAAAATCATCAGCACTAATGGCAAAAAGAACCAATTCAAAGTTTAGCGAGGAGCTCTGGTGTCACAGGTGGATTTTTGGGGTGTGGTGGTTGCCCAAGAGCCTTTGTGGGATTATAAACTGAGATTTCTGGGTTTATCAACTGGGATTTTGGAGCTCCCCATTAATGATACCAAATGCTGCCACTCCTGTGAGCTGCTCCAAGAGCTCCCAGCTGCAGAGAGGTTCCAGGAGCAGCCTCAGAGCCTGCTCCACACTTTTCCATAGGGCAGGATGCTCTTCATTACAGCCTCACCCCAGAATGCTGAACAAGAGATGAAAATCTGGGTGCTGAGAATTTCAGACTTTCTGTGCTGACAGAGTCTGACCCCCAAGAGAACTCTGCATTGACCTGAGGCCGTGGAGAAGCTTCCAAAATGGAATGGCAGAACTGGGATTGTGGGGGTGGAGTTTGAACAGAAGTGTGTGATGTCACAGGGTGGGAAACTCAGAGTTTAAGGGTTTAGAATGCAGGAATAGATAGAAAGCAAGATGGAGGTTTTAGGGTGGAGGCTGCTCCTTCTTCTCCTCCTTCTCCATGGGTTTGGGTGGTTTTGTGTAATTGGATAAAAAAGTCCCCATTGCGGGCACGGGTGGTTGGTGATTGGGTTAAAAGTGAAAATAATTGAGGTGTCATTTCTGAATTGGGCAGTTTATCCTTAAAAGGCCTTGTAGAGGAGAGAGATGGGGCTCCATTTTTAGTTTGCTGAAGTGCTGCAGAACTCAGGGTTTGTGAGACTGTGACAGAGTTCAGAACTAACAAACATCTGAGTCCCAACAAGAAATTCCATGATGCCTTGAGAAGGCTGACCTAGAACAGAGACTGGATGGAGCTAAAGAATAAAGTAGGGATTTATTAGGAGGCCTCAATGGATCCATCTTGGGCAGCACAACCCAAAATGGCCAGAAAAATGGACAACTGGTCACTTTGATCAGCTCTGCTCCATTTGCACCTTGCAGTTCATTGTCCCATTCCAGCTTTAGCCCAGGCACTCCCATCCTGCTTGTTTTTCTCTCTCCAGCCCACGCTGTTTGTGCTCCTGGGCTGAGCTTTGGATCATTTGTCCTTGGTGCCCAGCTGGAGCAGGAATTGTTTTGTCTCCCTGCTCTGTGCAGAGAGCTCACCATCCCATAATATGGAGCCCAGACCCACACACTAAAGCAGCACAGAATGAGAAAAATAGACAAGCCAAAACCTGAGGCATCAGCATCTCCCAGATCTGCCACTTCCAAAATCCATCAGTCCCACTGCCAGGGCCCTCTGCCCTGAGCAGGGATCAAGAACTGGGGGATGATGTTGGTCCTGCTGAGCAAATGAAACTTTTCCAGCTCAGGGTTTGTTTCACAGCCCACACTGGGGTTTTCCAAGCCTTTGGAGGATGGAAGCTCCTGAACTCCTCCTTTTTCACACAATCCCAAGGAACAGGCAGCTCATTTTGCCCATCATGAGGGACTGAGAATCACATCACAGGTATTCATAACCCAGCCCTGCTCTGGGCAGAGCTCAGCCCTGCAGGAATTAAAGGCAATGGAAAACCAGCACTTTGGCTGTTGTTATTTTGCCACCAGTAATTACATTTGTATTCCCACTCTCTCCACAAGGAGATGGAGCTGCTGTGACTTGGGGAGATTTAACTCCACTTTTTCAGAACTTTGTCCTAGTTCCCAAGGGTTCCACATCCACTTGTTAAAAAAAAAAAAAAAAAAAAAAAAAAGGGGTTCTAAGAATAACTTCTCTGAATAAATGCAGTACTAAATATAATGCATTTAATACACTTCAGAGGAAGTTCTCATAAAGGCAATCCCACAGGGAGAAGGGGGTAAATATCTACAATGGGATTGGCTCTACCCAGAAACAAAATAAAATAACAAATGCTGCTCCAGTCCCGTGGGAGCTGAAAAGAAACAGCTCCTCCAAGCATGGGGTGGAAACAAGCACTTGAAATTGTGGGTTTTTTTTTAAAGAAGTGAAATGTACTTTTGACACTGATTTTGATGAAAACTTAAAATGCAGGGGAAGGTGTCCCTGCCCATGGCACTCGGTGTGTGCGAGGGCACTGTGACATCACAGCACATTTGGTGACACAGTGGGGGTGACAGCTCCTGTCCCCACCCTGCAGAGCTCCAGGAGCCACACAGGGATGGCCTGAGCAGGATCCCAGCGGGATGCCCAGCCTGGAGCAGCTCCTCTTGGTGGCTTTTGGGCTCAGCTGTTTCTACTCTGACAGCACCCCCCACTCCTGCCCACCCTCCTGGGCCACCCTGGTGTGGGATGTGCCCCCCCTGGAGCTGGAGAAGAAGGGCAGTGCCCACAAGGGCATCACCATGCCAGAGGTGCTTTACTGGAGCATCCCAGCCCTGTGCCTGCTGCTCCTGGTGGTTTTCCTCAGCAGGAAAGCCAGGACCCGCTGGAGGAAGGTGAGGGAGGGGTGCCAGGGGGCCAGGAGCCCGTGGGGACAAGGAAGGGCCTTCCCAGACTGTGCCCAGCAGGCAGAGCTGGGTCCTGACCACTGTGGAGAAAACCAGGACAGGCTGAGCACTCCTGGGGCTGGAATGAGGTGGGGTTTAGGGGATCTTCCAACCCAAAGCTGCTCCCTGGGGCAGCCCAGGAGAGGCCTGAGGTGCCTCTGTCCCTGTCACCCTGTGCCTTCCAGAGATGTGGCAGGAAGGATGGATGCTCCTGCAGGACCTCCAAGCTGCTCTCCAAGCTGAAGGAAAACCCTGACTTGCTGAAGCTCTACCTGAAGCACCTGCAGAAGTGCAGGAAATCCTTTGTGGAAGTGTTCCAGGTCAGGCTGGATGGGGCTGGGAGCAACCTGGCCTGGCTGGACATGGCCCTGCCAGAGGGGTTGGATTGGAAGGTCTTTACAGCTTCCTTCCAATCCAAATCCCTCTGCGATTCCCCAGAACAAACAGCAAGAAAATACAGGAGGGCTTCAAGGAGGAGAAGACACATTTGGTTCTTTGCCAACAAATTCCCAGCTGTAGCAAGGCTCCCAGGAAGGCTGGACAGTGCTGGAGCTGTCCCAGAGCACAGGGACAGCACAGCTTTGGCAATAAAGGTTGCAGATGAAACTGTCTCCAGAGTAAATGGAACGTGGAATGGATCCAGGGAACAGAGGGAGTGACCCTGCACTGGGAATGCTGCAAAGCTCCTCCAAGCAAAGGGAAGGAATTCTCCTCTGTGAGGGTGGCCAGGCCCTGGCACAGGGTGCCCCTGGATCCCTGGGAATGTCCAAGGCCAGGCTGGACAGGGCTTGGAGCAGCCTGGGATGGTGGAAGGTGTCCCTGCCCATGGATCTTCGAGGTCCCTTCCCACCCAAACCATGCTGGGATTCTGTGAAATGAATCAGAATCCCCCAGTCCCCTCCCATTTTGAGGCATTAAATGGATTCCCTCATACCATTATCTCCATACTCCAGCCTCACAGCCAAGCCAAGAAGCCAATCCACTGTTTCCTGGCGTTCCTGTATTTTGAAGGGACAGTTCACATCTTTCATGTACTGGAAAAAAAAAAAAAAAAAAAAAAAAAAAAGGAGAAAACAAAAGGATTTTAGTGGATGAATCAGTTGGGAGCACAGAACTGTTGTCGCTTTCCCACAGAAAATATTAATTAACAAGAGGTGTCACTGTGAAATTCCTGCTGTGGCATCTGATCCACGTTGGAGTGTCCCAGTCCACCTCTAGCTCAAGTCTGACACCTGATAATGGAATTTTATTTTTAATTAATGTTTATTATTGCCAGACTGCGCCAAAATGCCCTTGCTTTGCTCTCTGCTCATGTCACAGAGCAAATGGAACAAGGCAAGGGGGAACAAATTGCAACAAAGCCTTCCCACCTGGAATGAAGCCACCTGAGGCTTCCCCAAACCACAGGATTCCCTGGAGCAGCAGAAGAATTTTTCCCTTTTTTAGGGATTTTGTACAACAAGAGAGGACAAAACCAGGCTGAGGTTCTGTCCCAGACCACGAGATCCCAGCCCTGGCTGCTGCCAAGGCTCCCAAAAAGCAGGACATGGTGACATTCTGTCATGTCCCTCTGCTGCAGGGACAGGAGTGCCACACAGCTGGGAAAAGGAAGCCAGGGGCTGGAAAACAGGAATTCCCTGGAATTGATGGACAGGACACTCTCCCCAAGCCAGGAAAGGCACCACAACAGCACCAGCTGCCAGGAATTCCAGAAATTCCCATTTACCTACAGGATTTTGGAATAATTCAGGTTCCCTCTGAGCAGTGAGCAAAGCAAGAGTTTCCAGGAGAGGGAAAAAAAAAAAAAAAATGGGATGGAGTCCATCCAATTGGGCACTGGGAAATACAGAGCAGGAAAATGGGAAGCAAGAGGAAAAGCTCAAGAGCTTTGTGGTGGCTGCAAATGCTCAGGAGCAGAGAGATGACCCAGAGTCCATCTGGATGCAGAAAATCCATCTGGACCCAGAAAATCCATCTGGATGCAGAAAATCCATCTGGAAAGGCAGGAGGAGCAGGGATGAGCTTTCCCCCACAGGCTGGCAGGAGCCTCATCCACCTCCTTTTGGTACAGGAGGAGCATTAATGCAGGGAAAAAATTTTGTTTATTTGCAGTCAGCTCTTGATGCTTCAAGAGCTGCATCAAATCAGGCAAAAAAAAAAAAAAAAAATTAAAAAAAAAAAAAAAACAGATTAAGATGGATAATCCACTTATTAAACAAACAAAGCTGAGGGAAAACGATGCACAAAATTCCTCCACTGTAATAAACTGCCCCAGTTTGGCTTCAAAAATACACTGCAATTGCTAGAAGTGCAGTACCGCAGGGTTATTTCTGTGAGATAGCATTTCCAGCAGCGCTGCGCTGGAGCAAGGAAATACCTTCTCGAAGGACTTGGGCCAGTCCTCGCTGTGGATGTTCCTCAGATTGCCCCGGTCCTCGATCTTGTAGTGTCGGATCTTCTGGTCCTCCAGCCAGACTATGAAATTCCGGAACTCTGTCTCATCTGAGCGGAGGAGGAGGGGAAAAAAGCAGGAATTCAGAATTATCTTATCTTTCCATCTGATTGGTACAAACCTCGGAGCACTTGTCCCATTAAAAACCCACATAGAAATAAAGAAATTTATAGAAAATTATATTAAAATTCACAAAATATATATTGAGTGGGTTATAAATATATATATTTAGTGGGTACATATATAGTTAGTATATATTTATTTATATATATTATATATATATATTATGTATTATATAATATATATTATATATATATATAAAATATATTATATATATATATTTATTTATATATATTTATATATAGTTAGTATATATTTATTAGTTAGTATACATTTATATATTTATAATACATATTATATATATACTGATAATATATACTGATGTATTGATAATATATTTATGTTTACAATATATTTTATTTATACATTTGGAATATACATATATCTAGCTAGTATACACACTTATATACTTATATTTATGTTTACCATATATTTTATTTATGCATTTAGAATATACATAGATTTAGTTAGTATATATACTTATATATTTATACCATATTTATGTTTACAATATATTTTATTCATGTGTTTAGAATATACATATATTTAGTTAGTATATATACTTGTATACTTATACCATATTTATGTTTACAATATATTTTATTCATGTGTTTAGAATATACATATATTTAGTTAGTATATATTTATATATTTATATTTATGTTTAGCATATATTTTATTTATGTATTTAGAATATACATATATTTACTTAGTATAAATACTTATATATTTATATTTAGCATGTATTTTATTTATATATTTGGAATATACATATATTGAGTAAGTATATATACTTATATATTTATAATATATTTATGATTGCAATATATTTTATTTATATATTTAGAATATACATATATTGAGTTAGTATATATACTTATATATTTATAATATACTTATGTTTACAATATATTTATTCATATATTTAGAATATACATATATTTAGTTAGTATATATACTTATATATTTATGTTTACAGTATATTTTATTTATATATTTAGAATATACATATATTTAGTTAGTATATATTTATTTTAGTTAGTATATGTTTATAAACATATATTTTTAGTGGGTTATAAATATATTTATATAGAACATATATTAAAAACCCACAGGGGGTGACACAGGGTGACACAGGGTGACACAGGAGGTGACACAGGGGGTGACACAGGGTGACACAGGGTGACACAGGGTGACACAGGGTGACACAGTTGGTGACACAGGGTGACACAGGGTGACACAGGGAGGTGACACAGGGGGTGACACAGGGTGACACAGGGTGACACGGGAGGTGACACAGTTGGTGACACAGGGTGACACGGGAGGTGACACAGTTGGTGACACAGTTGGTGACACAGGGTGACACAATTGGTGACACAGTTGGTGACACAGGGTGACACGGGAGGTGACACAGTTGGTGACACAGGGTGACACGGGAGGTGACACAGTTGGTGACACAGTTGGTGACACAGGGTGACACAGTTGGTGACACAGTTGGTGACACAGGGTGACACAGGGGGTGACACAGGAGGTGACACAGTTGGTGACACAGGAGGTGACACAGGAGGTGACAGCCCCGCGGTGTCACCGCTCCCCCAAAGCCCAGCCGGGGCACCTCGGCTCTGGACCAGCTTTAGCCACGGGATCATGGAATGCTCTGGTGGCAAGGGACACTCCAGCCCATCCAATGCCATCCCAATCCCAATCCTATTCCAATCCCAATCCCATCCCCATTCCAATCCCATCCCCATTCCAATCCCATCCCATCCCAATCCCAAACCCATCCCAATTCCAATCCCAAACCCAATCCCATTCCATTCCAATCCCATCCCCATTCCAATCCCAATCCCATCTCGATCCCCATTCCAATCCCATTCCCATTTCCATTCCCAATCCCAATCCCAATCCCAACCCCCATCCCCATCCCATCCCAATCCCAATCTCACCCCCATTCCCATTCCAATCCCAACCCCAATCCCATCCCCATCCCAATTCCAGTCCCAAACCCATCCTATCCCCTATCCCAATCCAATCCCAATCCCATCTCATTCCAATCCCAATCCCATTACCATTCCAATCCCATCCCAAATCCCATTCCCAATCCCAAATCCCATTCCCATTCCCAATCCCATCCCAAATCCCATTCCCAATCCCAAATCCCATTCCCATTCCCAATCCCATTCCAATCCCCGTCCAGCCTCCTCCGCCGCCTCCTCACCCCTGCAGTTGAAGCCGGCGGGGTTGTGGTAGTCGAGCGCCGAGAGCTTGCGGCGGAACATGGTCCCGGTGCCGGACCCCGATCCCGATCCCGATCCCGGTCCCGATCCCGGTCCCGATCCCGGTCCCGGTCCCGGTGCCGGCGCCGCCTCCCCCGCTCAGGCCGCGCCGACGGCACCGCACGGGCCGGAAGGAAGGGGAACGCCCGCCCCCATCGCGCGGCGTTCTGCTCGCTCATTGGCCAGCGCGCTGAGCGGCGGTCGCCTCGACCAATCAGCGAGCGGAACGGGCTGCCGGGAGGGGAAGTGGCCGCGCTGCCTTGGGTATGGACGCGGCAGAGGGGGCGGAGCCTGTAGTGGGTGGGGTCACACTGAGGGGCGTGGTCATGTCAATGGGCGGGGTTATTGCGAGGGGGCGGGGCTTTGGCGCGGTGTGCGCCCAGTGGGGAATTGGGGCTGCGCTGGGAGCTGTACTGGGAGCACTGGGAGCTGTGCTGGGAGCTGTACTGGGAGCACTGGGAGCTGTGCTGGGAGCTGTACTGGGAGCACTGGGAGCTGTACTGGGAGCTGTGCTGGGGATACTGGGAGCTGTGCTGGGAGCTGTGCTGGGGATACTGGGAGCTGTGCTGGGAGCTGTGCTGGGGGTGCTGGGAGCTGTGCTGGGAGCTGTGCTGGGAGCTGTGCTGGGGATACTGGGAGCACTGGGCTGTACTGGGAGCTGTACTGGGAGCTCTGGGAGCTGTACTGGGAGCACTGGGAGCTGTGCTGGGAGCTGTGCTGGGGGTGCTGGGAGCACTGGGCTGTACTGGGAGCTGTGCTGGGAGCTGTACTGGGAGCACTGGGAGCTGTGCTTGGGATACTGGGAGCACTGGGCTGTACTGGGAGTGCTGGGAGCTATACTGGGAGCTGCGCTGGGAGAGCTGCGAGATGTACTGGGGGTACTGATAGCATTGTGTTATACTGGGAACACTGGGAGCTGTACTGGGAACACTGGGAGCTGTACTGGGAGAGCTGGGAGCTGTACTGGGGAGTACTGGAAGCACTGAGCTGTACTGGGAGTACTGGGAGCGCTTTACTGGGAGCTCTGGGAGCTATACTGGGAGCACTGAGCTGTACTGGGAGCACTGAGATCTGCACTGGGCAGCACTGGGAAGGTTCCAGCTGAAGTTTTTTTTTTTTCCCTGGGGAAGGGATGAGCTCCGGGGGGAGCGAGGCCGCCCCCGTCCCCCCCCCACCCCTGCCGCGGGGCTGGGGTGGCACTTTGCAGGCAGCCAGGCGGTGACAGCGTGACGAGGCACTGCAACATTCATCCTGACATTTCCTCCGTGCCAGCCCTTCCCGGCGCTCCAGCTGGGATGGCAGCGGGACGAGCCCGCCCCCTCCGTGGCCTCAGCGGGATCCAGGGGGGCTCTGCCTCCCCTTTCCCTTTAGGACATTCCTCTCCCATCCGCTGGAGCTCCTCCAGCTTCTTCCTGGAGTGGTGTCAGCAGGGCAGGGACTCCCTGGCACCTCGGCCTCCTTCAGCTTTTCTGGAATTCCGGAATTCCAGAATGGTTTGGGTCGGAAGGGACATTAAAACCCATCCAGTTCCACGCTTGCCACGGCAGGGACACCTTCCACTGTCCCAGAGAGCTCCAAGCCCTGTCCAACCAATGTTTGAGTCTGTGATCAGGAAGTGTGTTGGGAGTAGAACGAGGAAGGATCGTGGAATCGCAGAATCCTGGAATGGTTTGGCTTGGAGGGGACCTTAAAAATCATCCAGTTTCACCCCATGTCATTCACAGGGACACCTCCCGCTGCCCCAGGCTGCTCCCAGCCCTGTCCAACCCGGCCTTGGGCACTTCCAGGGGCAGCCACAGCTGCTCTGGGCACCGTGTGCCACCGCCTCCCCCAGCCAAGAATTCCACAGGGCCAAGCCAAACTCCCACTCTTCCCGTTTCAAAAAGCCGTTCTCCCTTGTCCTGTGGCTGCAGTTCCTGAGGGACTCCAGCACGGAGAAAAGGAGCTCGTGCCCGTCCCCGCGGTGCCCTCAGCCACACGAGTGTCGCAGCCTGCCCGTGCCACCGGCGGTGACAAGGATGGAGGCAGCGAAACCTCTGCCCGGACCAGCCCTTCCCGCTGTTCCCTCCTCCAAGCCGAGCGCGGGGCACAAATCCATGCCCGGGAGATGGGCTGCGCTTCTCCTCTCCGCCTGCAGCTAATGAGCGCAATTAGTGCCGACGGGTTTATTCCCATCAGGGCCCGCACGGGGAGCAGCAGCTCGCCCACGCTCTCCTCACCTCCTCCTGCTCGGCAGATGCTGCTCCAGAGCCGAATCCTGGGGAGGTGAGGAGGGAAGGGAGCGAGAGTTGGAGCTGGAGGGGAGCCAGGGAACAGCTGAGCTGCCTGGCAGGCGAGGAGAGACTCGGCTCCTTCCCCCCACCCCAGCGACACCGTTTGGCTTTGGAGCTGCTCTGACGGACACGGAAAAGGATGGAAGGGGTTGGGAGTTGATCTTGGTGCTTGGGAAAAACTGGGATATCGGCACAGATCCGTGCTGGGCTGGGTGCTGGTGGCTTTATTTCAGGACCTACGGTGACAGCTTGCTTGGAGCAGGCTGGGATGGTGGGAAGGTGTCCCTGTGAATGAATTTTTAAGGTCCCTTCCAACCCAAACCATTCCAGGATTCTGTGATTCCATGATTTTTACTCTGGACTACCAAAACGCTTCCTGATCACAGAGTCAAACATACTCTGCTCCTGCCAAATTCCCCACATCCTGAATTTCCCCTCCAGCTTCACAGGACCCTCAGGGGTGAGTGTTTTCCCAGCAAAGCTGCTGGACACTTTTGCTGGACACATTTGAAGGCTGCTCGGCCTCAGCTCATTCCTGGGGTCTGCTTTGAAGCTGCTTTGATGGACACAGAAAAGGATGGAAGGGCTGGGAGTTGATCTTGGTGCTTGGAAAAAACTGGGATATCGGCACAGATCCGTGCTGGGCTGGGTGCTGGTGGCTTTATTTCAGAGCCTACGGTGGCACCTTTTGTTCCTGACCCCAGGAACAGAACGAGGAAGAATCATGGAATCACAGAATCCTGGAATGGTTTGGGTTGGAAGGGACCTTAAAAATCATCCAGTTTCACCCCATGTCATTCACAGGGACACCTTCCACCATCCCAGGCTGCTCCAAGCCCTGTCCAACCTGGCCTTGGACACTTCCAGGGATCCAGGGACAGCCACAGCTGCTCTGGGCACCCTCCCATTAAAAAATTCTTCCTTATATCTGAGCCTGAATCAACCCTCTTTTAGATTAAAACCCTTTTTGCTGTCACTCCAGGCCCTATAAAAATCTGTCCTGCTTTAGAAGGTTCCTTCAGGCCCTGCAAGGGGCTCTGAGCTCTCCCTGGAGCTTTCCCTTCTCCAGGTGAACACCTCCAGCTCTCCCAGAGCATTCTCCAGCCCCTGGAGCAGCTCTGGATTTGCTCCTGTGCTGAGTGCCAGGCCTGGGAGAAGAAGGAAAGAGAGGGGAGAAGGGATGGACAATGAAATTGGGAATTTTCGGTGTCTCCCAACTTCTGAGCAAGGAGCAATGTCCCACCCTGAACAAGCCTGTTCAACAAAAAGTTCCCTGCTGAAACCCCAGGCCCAAAACTCCTGCTAAACCCTCCCTGACAGGGAGAACCCCTTGGGAACTGCATCCAACCTCAACCAGGATGGGACCCCACCTCCCCAGGGGTCGACACGCACAGAGCAGCATCTCCAAAGGCTTGAAACAAATCCAAAAGTTTATTTCCAACGAGTACACAGACCATGTGGGATGGGGATGCGCTACACCACGACTGGCTTTCGCCTACAACCACCCCCTCCCCAAAATCCTGCTGCTGGCAGGGTGGCAACCCATGGACAGACTGCCACCAGCAACCTTTGCAGACAATAAAAGTCCTTTTCCCAGTACTCCAGATATTATTTTTTTTTTTTTCTTTAAAAGCCTGGGGGTAGTGGAATGCTGTTTGAGGCCAGGCTGGAAATCCAGCATGGGGATGGGTGGGATTTTTGTTGTGAGGAGGGGAAACAACCTTGGCAGGCGATCTCTGCTTGGCTAACAAAGGCAGATCTGTGTAAATAGAAATACTGGGGTGAAATACCTGGCAGCACACCAATGGCAACACCACAACCAACAGAAAATCAAGCCCAGCAAGGTAAAACACCTTCAGTGAATAGTTTGGGTTAATTCAAAATCCCCCCCTCCCCGCTCCCCCATATTCATGCAGGTTTATTTTGTCGTCTCTAAGGTATTAAGAATTCGAGTTGTAAAATAGGCAAGTCGTTAAAAAAATTATTACAAACCACTTTTGTGACAGTGTTTGAGAAGGGGTGGGGTGGGAGCCCCGGGTCAGACCGGCTGCACTTCACTCTCTGTGACAATAAATCAGATTAAGAAGAAAAGACTAAACTCAGGATGGGGTTTTGACAGCTCTGCCTGGTAACACCAAGGGTGAAACCAGCTGCAGAGCAAACCACTTCATCCACCCTTCATCCTAAAGCTGCGGGAGCTGTAGTAAAAAGAGTAAAACTGGGGGAATTAGGGGGGTGCTGGGACCCTCTAGGCTACTCGTGGCTTATAAACATTCCCAGGTGCCAAAAGTTTGGAGCCCAGTGTGAGAAGAACTGGCCTTCTCCGTAGAAGAACTAGAAAAAGAGTATGAAAAGGTAGAAAAACCAAAAAACACTTTTTTTTTTTTTTTTACGGGCTAGAAAGAGTTACCAAAAGACTTTTCCCCTCCTGGATCCACAGGGATTTTCAAAAGCTCACACCTGATTCAGAACTGGTTCAGCGGGGTCACCACCGACCCCCAAACCCCTCTGTGGCCCCCAGCTCATTTTGTACATAAATCCCCACGTTATGATTCCCAAAGTGACGCTTCCCAAAGTTTCCCAGGAGGATAGGTGAGCGGGGGAAAGCCGGGAGGTGTTTAGCAGCAGAAAGGAGAGGCAAGCCACATCCACGGAAGTTTGGACCCGAGGAGGAGCCCAGAAAGGTGGCGTGTGTCCCCCGAGAGCTGGGAGCAGAGGAAGCAGACCTGGGAATAACTGCCCAGCCTGGCACGGAGCCCAGGCCGTGTGTAAACAGGGAATCAGGCACCTCCGGGAAGGGGCGGCCCCACGGCTCCCGGGGCTGCTCCCCTGGCCCTTCCCAACGTGGGGAGGGGGCAGCGGGAACGGGAGGGGAGGTGGGGGCAGGAAGGGGCAGGAACATCCCAACACGGAGCAGAATCCCATGGTGGGACAGCGTCCCATGGAGGAGCAGCATTCCATTTTGGAGTAGTGTCCCACCATGGAGCAGCATTCCATGGAGGAGCAACATTCCATTTTGGAGTAGCGTCCCCCCATGGAGCTGTGTCCCACCATGGAGCAGCATTCCATGGAGGAGCAACATTCCATTTTGGAGTAGTGTCCCACCATGGAGCTGTGTCCCACCATGGAGCAGCATTCCATGGAGGAGCAACATTCCATTTTGGAGTAGCGTCCCCCCATGGAGCTGTGTCCCATGGAGGAGCAACATTCCATTTTGGAGTAGCGTCCCACCATGGAACTATATCCCACCATGGAGCAGAATCCCACCATGGAGCAACATTCCTTGGAGGAGCAGCATCCCATTTTGGAGTAGCATCCCACCATGGGGCTGTATCCCACCATGGAGCAGCATTCCATGGAGGAGCAGTGTCCTACCATGGAGCCGTGTCCCACCATGGAGCAGCATTCCATGGAGGAGCAGTATCCCATGGAGGACCAG
This sequence comes from Vidua chalybeata, assembly GCF_026979565.1. Taxonomy (NCBI): domain Eukaryota; kingdom Metazoa; phylum Chordata; class Aves; order Passeriformes; family Viduidae; genus Vidua; species Vidua chalybeata. The sequence goes on along the minus strand of NC_071535.1, from coordinate 2,480,181 downwards.
CAACCCACCATGGAATTCTGTATCATGCTGTATCCCACTATGGAGCAGCATTCCATGGAGGAGCAGCATCCCACTATGGAGCAGCATCCCACCATGGAGCAGCATTCCATGGAGGAGCAGCAACCCACCATGGAGCTGTATCCCACCATGGAGCAGCATTCCATGGAGGAGCAGCATCCCACCATGGAGCAGCCTCCCATTTTGGAGCAGCATCCCAGCGCTGAACAACATCCCAGCAACATTCCAGACCAGCCCCAAGGGAAGGAAGTGCTACCAGGAACTGGGAAAAGAGCAGGACCAAAGCGAGGGGAGCAGAGGCACAGAGGTGTAGGAGAAAGGAAAGACCCGGAAAGAAGTGGTCGGCTTCGATTTTCGGATTTCTGGCTCGCCCTGCACCCGGGCTGGCACCTGCCCTGTGGCAGGGGGCATTTCAGGCACGTCTAAGGCATCTCAGGAGCTCTCTTTGCTTTCAGAATCGCCTCTGTTCCCTCCCTACGGCTTCTTCCACCAGCACGTGGTGCCAAAAGCTAGAAAAGAAAAGTCTGGAGCGGATGAACGGAATTAAACTCTCATGCACTACCACTGAATGTCATCACAGGGCTAGGAAGCACCAAGCACGACACGGGAACCACTTTTACTTGCAGAACCAAAGCTAACCATAGAGAGAATGGTAAAAAGTGGGGTTTGCTGGGGACACAGAGCTGCTGGTGTCCCCTCGACCCGCCCTGCTACGCTACGGCCAGAAATGAAAAAGCACAAGACCAAACATTGAGTAACAGCACAGCCACCTAACCTGTCGCTATATATCTGACAACTTAAATCAAAAATATTAGCTTGGAAAGAAACCAACAATATCATTCCAAGAAGGTTATACACATCCTTAGCAGTTAACTTTGCTCAGCACAGCTCTGGTGCTTTAAATATGGAACAATCAAACCTTAAATATGGAACAATCAAACAATTTTGTGAGCAGAAAAGTGACACAGATTTATTCTTTACATGTTTTTTTTTTTTGTTTGTTTGTTTGTTTGTTTGTTTTTCTCTTTCTAGGCAACTCTACAGACTTCAGATCTTTTGCCTCGCAATGCAGATCATCTGATTCCCCCAAAGGTGGCCAGGTTCTTTAAACATGCACATCTCTGTAGCTTCCAGGCCGTGTTTTATACTTATTTTTGTTTAAATTCTGCGGACCAGCAGGTCGTCCCCATTCCTAAAAACTCTACATCAGTGTTCAGGGTGGCCTGAGTGCCCGTCAGGCTCCTCCAGGGTTTTACAGGATCACGCAGAAGAACTTCTTCTCTCTAAAGGGGTTTTCTGAGGCCGGGACGGGGGTCAATAGAGGGTCCTCCTTGGCGTGGGCTTCGCAGTACGCCATCAGGTCTGCTGCTGCTTTGGACACCTGCAAAAGGAGGAGCCCTGTGGCAGGGACAGGCTGCGCTGGGGACATCCCACCTGGAGAGGTGCCACCAGCAGGGAAGGGCTGGTGGCATCCCTGGGCGGGGAACATCAGGTCTGAGACGAGAACCTGACTGACGGAGCGGCGGCACGTCCCTGCTGGGGCTGGCTCTTCACCTCTGGGCTCTGAGCTGCTCTGCCAGCCTGTATTCCCATTCCCAGCCTTCCCAGCCTCCCCCCATTCCCATCCTTCACCTGACAAGGACTGACTGCAGCATCCCTTCTGGCTCTCCCACGCATCCCTTGGCAGGAACATCCACGGCAGCGTTTCCTGCCCTCACCCACCAGCCTCGCTCTTTATTCCAGACACGGCAGCAGCTCCCGAGCCACCAGAGCTCATCCCAGCCCTGGAGCACATCTCTCCCTGGATTTAAGCTCTCAGCAAGCAGCTGAGATGCCTTGGGGACAGTCCCTCCTTCCCACCACCCCACAGGGCTCCAGGTGATGCTTCCAGCTGCCTCTCACCCCTGGGAGTGCCCAAGGCCAGGCTGGACGGGGCTTGGAGCAACCTGGGATAGTGAAAGGTGTTGGAACAGAAAGGGCTTTAAGGTCTCCTCCAACCCCCACCATTCCCAGATTCTACAATCCCATCTCCCACTGCCTTCAGCCAGGGCCGTCAGGATCACTAAAAACAGGAGCATCCCCACCTGGCTGCACGTCCCAGCTCCCTCCACATGCTTTGGGCAGCAGCCACCACCTCCCAGCAGTCCCAGAGGCAGCTCCCAAGAATCCCTACCTTTATCCTGTCGATGTTGGCCTCCATCTTCAGCTGCTCCACCAGCTTGCGGGCCTGTGCTATGCTAGCAGTGTTGTTGCTAGCCATGGGCGGGCCAGGAGGGCTCCCGGGATGGGCTGCGGGCAGGAACACGCCGGGATCAGCTGCTGGGCTGCTGCCAGCCCCCAAAGGATGGGCTGGGGTGGCACGTGCGGAGTGTCAGAGCCATCAGAATGAGGGGGTGAGGACGGGAGATGCCAACCCAGGGCAGGGACCCAGTGCCAGTGCTGTCCCCAGAGCAGGGATGCCACTTAGGTGGCACTGGGACTGTCCAGAGCCCAGCCTGCAGCAGCAGGAGCCCAGCTGAGCTGTGCCTTGGTGTTTGCTGTTCCATGAAAGCCTGTGACAGCAACGAACCCCAGGGAACAGGATTTCTGTGCCAGACTCATTCCCTGCCCATCCTCCAGCCCCTGCCCGTGCCCAGTGTGTGTCCAGTGTCCCTTGGCCTCCCTGCCTTTGTCCCTGCTGCCAATTTGCACATTGAGATGCTAAACAGGATGCTGGAGCTTCCTGTTTCTGGGGATTTCTACCCCAGGCAGGCCGGGGATGCTCATTAAGGCCACTCCAGGCTGGATCCCGGATGTTTTTCCAGCACCTTCTACCAGCAGTGAGCCCTGGCAGAGGCAGCAGAATCCCAGCATCCCGCTCCTGCAGCAGCAAGGGTTTCCCAGCAGTGCTCCTGCCTGACTGGGATGATTTTGCCAGCTCCAAAATGGGTTTTTCATGGAATTTTTCATATATATATATATATACTGTATGTACTGTATATATATACTGTATATATATGCACACACTATATATACATATACATATACTATATATACACATATATATTCTATATTCTATATTCTATATTCTAATTATATAATATATATTCTATATTATAATTGACTATATACAATGTTATAAACATTATATAATATATAATAGATAACAGAATAATATATATTAGTATATATGATTAGGTATTACATACTTATATTATATTATATTATATTATATTATATTATATTATATTATATTATATTATATTATATTATATTATATGTCATGTCATATCATATCATGTCATATTATATTATATGCATTATATTATATTATATATAGCTATATTATATTATAGGGTTTTATGGGATTTATATGGGATCCCACATAAATCTATGGGATTTATGGAAGGAATCAACCTGGCACTGGTGCCTGTGCTTGGAGAACGAGTCACGCCAGGGCCAGCCGTGTTTGAGGATGAGGAGGGGAGCACGAGGAGGGCTTGTATTTTACCAGAAGCCGATGTCTCCGCTGATCTGTGCCTCTAAGGGAAGCTCTGCTCCTCTTGGCCCTTCACTGCCTTTAAATAAAGAGAAGAGAAAATGAAACTCAGCTCCATGGGACCATCATTTATGGCACCAGGGCCCCTGCAGACGCCGGGTGCCACATCCCCAGGTTCCTTCCGTGCGTCCCCCCGCCCTGTGCTGTGCAAGCCCAGCCCCCAGTGACATTTTTTGGTTTGCATTCAGCGAGGTTTTCAGCACAGGAAGAGGTTTCAGTCAGCGGGCAAGTAGCCCAGGGCTGCTGGCAGCCCCGAGCAGGCTGGAGGGTGCGCAGGGCATGGGTTGAACAGTCTGGTGCACAGAGCTCGTGCTGGGCTGGAAGGAGCATCTCCTGGGGAATGCTGCCAAAATCCAGCCCAGCTGCCAGCGGCAGCGCGAGCTCCTGGCTGGATCTGCTCCCCTCAGGGCCATGGCTGGAGGTTCAGCTCAGCCCGTGCATTGTTTCCGTGGGCGTTCATCTCATCTCATCTCATCTCATCTCATCTCATCTCATCTCATCTCATCTCATCTCATCTCATCTCATCTCATCTCTCCCCTCTTTTTTTTGGTGGCTGGAGCAGGGTTTGAGCAGCAGAGCGCAGCCCTCTTTCCATTCCCCTCTTCTTTCGATTTGCTTAATCTGGGCTTCTTGACACTGATGACTGAATGGCCTGCGAAGGATTCTGAAACGAATCTTTTGCACCATTTCTGCTGGGGAAGTTCCTTCTCTTTCACAAACTGAGAGACGTTCCTTGGAATTTTATTACATCAGCCTCATTGTCTCAACATTACACAGCTGAGACAATAGAAAGACAGCAAAAGCTCACGTCCTACCAGCAGCTGCCAAAGATTTCTTTGTTACAGAACACTGAAAAAACTTTCTAGCCAGCAGCAAATTGCTAAAGCTTACAATTGTTCTAACCAATCACTAAAGGTACATGTACTTCACACAATACTTACTTATGTGCCTTCTATGAACAATACACAATACAACATTTTTAAGCTTAAAACCTTCTACTGTCTTACCAAACATATTTTTCTACAGTCTTAAAGTCTATCTTAACCAAACCTAAAACTCAAGCTATTGTTTCATGTCCTTATTTCCTTTACTTACTATTTACTGTACTATTTTAACTTTTTCCTGCCTTCAAACTTTACAACTAATTCTAATTTCTCTACTCTTCCTGTTCCTAAAACCTACTCTCCCAACTTTCTAGAAGTCTTCTTAACCTTTACTATTTCCCACACCATGGAATGTGGTTCTGGCACAGCAGCTGGGAAAGCAGCAGGTTCAGCCAAGACTGGGTTGGGTGCCACAGAGACTTTCCTAAGGCAGCAAATGTCATCCCTGGAAGGGTTCCAAAAAATGTGTGGATGTGGCACTTGGGGACAGGGGTTAGTGGTGGGATTGGCAGTGCTGAGGGCTCGATCTTTAGAGGGCTTTTCCAACCTGAACAATTCCGTGTTGTGCCCTTTCATACAAAGTCTCAAGCTGCACCAAGGGAAATTCAGGTTGGATATCAGGAAAAAGCTTTTTACACAAAGAGTGATGAAGCTCTGGAATGTTCTGCCCGGGGAGGTGGTGCAGTCACCATCCCTGGGTGTGTTTAACAAAGCCTGGATGTGGCACTGGCTGCCAGGGTTGAGTTGAGCTGTTGGGGCTGGGTTGGACTCCATGACCTTGAAGGTCTCTCCCAACCTGTGGATTCTGTGGATTCTGTGAAAGGACCTGCTCCAGTGGCAGGGAATCACTTCAGGGACTCCCATGTTTAGGATCCATGGGAGCAGGGAGGATTGCTGAGAGCATCTGTATGGCTGTTACAGCCCTGATCCTTGCAATAATCCCATAATATCCAACCCTGCTGCCACCCTCCTGCAAGGAAACCCTGCCTTGCTCTTACTGCAGCCAGCCCTAGGGACGCTAAAACGGGGAAAACAGCCCCAAAATTAAGGTGAGGGAAGGGTGGGACCCTCCTGAGAGCAACACAGGCCTGCTGGGACAATTCTGGGGACTTTGGGGCAACTCAGAGGAGCCTCCCAGGAGCCACCACACCCTGGGCCACGCTCAGCCACTCTGCAGGTGCTTCAAGCAGAAAGGAGAACCATTTTTGGGGCCAGTGATGGTTTCAGAGCATTTCCACCCCTGGGGACACCTGGGGCGTTTCCTCCACCACGAATAACAAAAAAAAAAAAACCAAAAAACAAAGCAGCAGGTGACACTTCAAAGCGAGCTGGTGAATGTCCCACCCCGGAGAACAGCCCTGGTGGAGCTGCTCCAGCACAAAAGCAGCTCCTAAATCCCAGAGAGAGGAGACCCCACAGTGCCCCCGGGAAGGTGTGGAAGCACCAGGAGAAACCTCAGAATTCCATGGGTTTTTTTTTTTTTTTTTTTTTTTTGTTTGGATGGGATTTATCATAGAGGGATGGGATGGGATGGGATGGGATGGGATGGGATGGGATGGGATGGGATGGGATGGGATGGGATGGGATGGGATGGGATGGGATGGACCTTAAATCCCATCTCATTCATCCCTGCCATGATAGGGACACATTCCTCCATCCCAGACTGCTCCAAGCCCTGTCCAACCTGGCCTTGGACACTTCCAGGGATCCAGGGGCAGCCCCAGCTGCTCTGGCAATTCCAGCCCAGCCAGGAATTCCCAGTTCCCAATCTCCCATCCATCCCTGCCCTCTGGCACTGGGAGCCATTCCCTGGCTCCTGTCCCTCCATCCCTCCTCCAAAGTCCCTGTCCAGCTTTTTGCAGCCCTTTGAACAAATCCAACGCTTGGATTTGCAATAAATAACCCACCCTGCACTACAAATATCAAAACAAGCTGGCAGGATCCAAGCTGTAATTACAGCACAGAGCCCAAAGGAGCCACCATCCATGTCCTGGCCGTGTAAAACATCATTAGCATGGAAATAATGAGGAAGGACTCATTAACCTGTGGGCTCCAAGGCAGCAATCCCATTATCCAGGCACACACGTGCCATTAAGTGAGGGAAATAAGGCACTGCCTGAATTCCCTGGGGAGTGCCATAAAATCCTTTCATTGCGGGCAAAGCTCAGCACAGCAGCAGCGGCTGTGAGAGCAGCCCTGTGATAATGGGAAGGCCAGGAAATTCCAGAAATAAAAATAAAAATTGAAAATAAAGTTCATAATAGAAGTAACAATAAAATTAAAAATTAAATTAAACTTAATAATGAAATGAATATAAATATAAATATAAATATAAATATAAATATAAATATAAATATAAATATAAATATAAATATAGATATAAATATAAATATAAATATAAATATAAATATAAATATAAATATAAATATAAATATAGATATAAATATAAATATAAATATAAATATTTAACAGGAAAATCTCAACTAAAATATAAATATATAGAAATAAATAGATTTTATAGATTTATATATAATATAATAGATAAAAATAATATAAAATACATAATTATAAAATGTAATCTGTTTAATAGAAAAATATAAAAATAGTAAAATAGAAAAATAGAAAAATAGAAAAATAAATCTATTTTATAGATTTTTAATAATATAATATAAAACAATAATATAAAATACACAATTATAAAATTTAATCTATTTAATATAAAAATATAAAAATATAAAAATAGAAAAATATAAAAATAGAAAAATAGAAAAATAGAAAAATAGATCTATTTTATAGATTTTTCTATAATATAATATATAACAATAATATAAAATACACAATTATAAAATTTAATCTATTGAATGTAAGAATATAAATATAAACATATTTTATAGATTTATAGATAATATAATATATTAAAAAGATAATATAAAATAAAAAAGTATATAATCCATTTTTATATAAAAATATATTAAAAAAATATCAATAAAAATTAAAAACCCCAAAGGATTTTGCTGCCTAAGGCCAGGAGCTGAGCTCTGATGGAGGGGACCTGGAGATTAATTGGGATAATGCTGGCCCAGCTCCGGAGTGTCCCATATCCAAGTGCTGCCATCACTCCACCACCCTGGGAATTCCCCATTCCCCAAACGGGGTCAGCCATTCTCTCATTCCACTCCTGCCCCTGCAATTTCCCATCCCCGTGCTGCCCAGGGAGGGAGGTCACAGCTGGGAAACACAACGCCTGGAAAAGAAACATCCCTCTGGATGCCGTGCTCAGACCTTTTGGCATTTTTCCTTGGATCTGAGGACACTTCCCGGGGCGTCGCTCCATTGAGGAGCTGGGGGTTGAAGGAGAGGAGGATGCTCCAGCAGCTTGGCTTGGCTTCAATCTCTTCCCTGTGAGGGTGGGGAGAGCCTGGCACAGATCTCCCAGCAAAGCTGCCACGTGTCCAAAGCCAGGCTGGACAGGGCTTGGAGCAACCTGGGATAGTGGAAGGTGTCCCTGCCATGGCAGGGGGTGGAGTGGGATGGGCTTTAAGGTCCCTTCCAACCCAAACCATTCTGGGATTCCATGAAAAAAGCTGGCAATAAACGTCTGGACGCGAAAAATTTCGCCGCCGATCTTTGCTATTTGAAAGAGCTCCCAAAACCCCCACCTCATTTGTTGCTCTCTGCTGGATGAAGAGCCTTTGGTAGATCTGAATGACATTTTTTTTTTTTTTTTTTCTGTCACCAGCAGCACCCAGCTGGAACAGGCACCAAAAATTGGGATTTAGGTGGGCAAAGAGCGAGGCACATCCCTGATCCCTGGTGCAGCTGTGCCAGCTCTTGGTCTGCTCATTCCGACTTTCCCAAAAATTTCCCAAAGAATGCCCAAATATTGGAGAATTCAGGGCTGCCTGAATATCAGGGAATAAGGATACTGAGGGATAAGAAAGCTTATACAGAGGGAAATACGGATTCCCAGATATTTGGGAAATAAGGGTGCCCAAATACTTGGGAACAAGGATGTCCAAATTTTGAGGAATAAGAATGTCCAAATACTGAAGGATAAGGATGCCCAGATACCAGGGAACAAGGATAATTAGATACTGGAAAATAAAGATGCCCAAATTCTGAGGAATTGGGATGTCCAAATCCTGGGGAACATGAACACCCAAATCCCGGGGAATTGAGGATACCCAAACACTGAGGAATAAGGATGCCCATACAAAGGAAAAAAATTATTCCCAGATACTTAGGGAACAAAAATGCCCAAATACTGAGGAATAAGTACGTCCAAATTTTGGGGAATGAGGATGCCCAAACACCAGAGAATAAGGATGGCAAATCCTGAGGAATCTTCACCAAAATCTTCACCTCTTATCAGTGATGTGGAGCAGCTTGATGGGCTGACATTAAGTTTTAAATTGCTCTGAGCTAAAAGCCACCATTGCTCTGGGCCAAGCAGCCCTCCCCCATCCCAGCCAGTCCCACCCCCCTGGATTCCTGGATGCATTTCCACCCCAAATGGCACATCCAACCCAAAAGGGCCGCTGCAAAAGGAGCATTTCTTGATGCTGAGCCCTCCTGCTAAGCTGCCATCCCATTCCTCCCTCCCAGCCCGGGCTCCTGGGGGGCTCTGGCACCCCAGAGCTGCCAGCTCTGCTCGCAGGAGTAATTAAGCTTCGTTTGCCAGCTCCTCGTCAGCGGCAGCTGCTGCCTGCTTGGCACAGAGCTGAGAGGCTATGGAGCAGAGAGGATCCTGGAATTTGGGTGCCTGGTGCTGGACATCACCAGCACCAGCTCCAGCTCCAAACCCATGGAATCGGAGTTTAACCACCTCCAGAAGTTTTTTCTCCTCTTTTTGTTGGGTTTTAGCTCAAGGTCTGCGTGGGTGGATATTGGAATTCTCCTAAATGTTTAAAAAAATGGCATTTTCCCATCCCTGGAAGTGTCCAAGGCCAGGTTGGATGGAGCTTGGAGCAACCTGGGATAGTGGAAGGTGTCCCTGATGGAAAAAGATCAGCTTTAAGCTCCCTTCCGACCCAAACCATTCCATAATTTATGGTGGAATGATCTTAGAGGGCTTTTCCAACCTGGATGATTCTATGGTTCGATTCTCCAGACATTTTTCACCTCCCACCAAGGTTTTTTTCTCTGCTTTCCATAAAACCTTATAACCAAGAGGAAAAGCAGGAATGAAACAGAAAATGCTGACACTGGCCAGGCCGAAACCTCTCCCTTCCCTCGCCACAAAGACTGAAAGCAGCACCACCCACCCTGAAAACAGCTCCTTTTTGGGGTGAAAGCAGCAGCCTCCCTGCTCCTTACTTGCAAAAAAAAAGTCATATTTTCCATCCCTGGTGCACCAGCATTTTCCACTCAGTTATAGCAAAGTGGGTGAATCCCACTGGGACAGCCAGGATTTTAGGGAGAGCAGGGATCAGGGTTGTTCCTACTAGGCAGGCATCACCCAGGGTGGGGGTTAGTCCAGAAAAGTGGGGATTTTTGGATAGAAAAGGGTTTTTTTTTGGAGAGAAAAAAGGGCCTTTGGTCCAGAAGTGGAATCAGGCTGGGTATTATAATGGAGAAACTTGTCCCAAATCTCATTCACCTGTGGGATTTCTCCTGTGCTTCCCAGCCCAGCTCGCTGCATCCCCACTGAGACAAGCAGGATCTCCCAAAAACTGCCTTTTCCTCCCCAAAACCAGCCAGGATGCAGCATCCAGAAGGGATAACTGGGAATAGGGTCACCGTCCTGCTAGAGCGTGGGAATTCCTCGTGAGGGGCTGGGTGGCTTTGCCAGGCATCTTGTGGCTTTTTGCTAAAAGCCATGGCTAAAAATAGGTGGCTCAGCTGAAAAAAAAAAAAATTGCTAAATATATCCAGAAAAGTATAAAAATACAAGAGGCAAAATAGAAAATAGCAGAGCCACGTTTTCCAGAGGGTGGGAGATGGGATAGTCCCACTGATCCCAGCAGGAGTTACAGATCTGGCTGGGAAAGGAGCCTTAACACTCCCAAATTCCCCATGTTTCACTCTTTCCTTAAGGAAATAAAATGGTCTGAGCTTGATTTGTTCCATGGGGCAAAGAAAACCTTAATCCTGAGTGGGGGTTCCAGCCACAGCTCCCAGCCCCTCTCCACAGGGATTTTATTCCTTTTTCCCAGCCATTTTTTTATCCTGGACGTCCAATCCGGGGTTTAAATCCCTGGGAAACAGCTTGCAGGTCAGAGATGTGCTAGCAGATAAATAAATAAAATAATTAAAAGATAAGGGAGTGGGAAAAAACCCGAGCCTGTTTCCATGGAAACAGCTTCGTTATCCCGGCAGCATCCGATCCCTCCTGCCAAACCCAAACGGGAGGGGTGGGATGGGCTCCTGGTTCAGCCCCAATTATTGATCCCAGAATTGTTTGGGATGGAAGGGACCTTAAAGCTCACCCCATGTCATTCACAGGGACACCTCCCACCATCCCAGGCTGCTCCAAGCCCTGTCCAACCTGGCCTTGGACACTTCCAGGGATCCAGGGACAGCCACAGCTGCTCTGGGCACCCTCCCATTAAAAAATTCTTCCTTATATCTGAGCCTGAATCAACCCTCTTTTAGATTAAAACCCTTTTTGCTGTCACCCCAGGCCCTATAAAAATCTGTCCTGCTTTAGAAGGTTCCTTCAGGCCCTGCAAGGGGCTCTGAGCTCTCCCTGGAGCTTTCCCTTCTCCAGGCCTTGGGACTTTCCAAGGATGGGGATTATCAAGGCGAGGCAAAAGCGTCTTTTTCCTCTTCCCTAATTTTGCTTTAAAGGAAGAGCTCAGCTCTGTCAGAGATGGGGTGTGCCCTTCACTCACCTTGTGTGAGGCCCAGATGGAGTCAGGAGGCTCCAGCCCCACATTCCTGGTGTGTCCCCTTTCCCTGGAGCAGCCCCTGCCCCGTGGCCATCCCGTGCAGCGGGAGCCTCAGCTGGTTTTGTTTTCTCTCAGGCCCTTAACCTCTCAAACTGAAGCAAACAGGAACCAACCTCCACTTCCTTTTTTTGTTTTTTTAGAGTTTTTGTGGTTTAAAAAAAAAAAAAAAAGATTGTTCAGGTGAAGGATCAACAGCCTGGGGCATCTGCTCTGGTCCCTCCTGCCACCGTTCCTACAGGATTTTGGCTCTCCCCATCCCAGTGCCACAGGGAGGGAGCACAGACCTGCTCCAGGGTTGGAAAAGGGGTCCAGCACCATGGGAATGCCACGAGGGAATGCACTGGTAGTTGAGCAAACCCCCAGGCTGCTCTAGGGTTGTTATTTGGGGGAAAATCCTGGGAAAAAAGTGTTGGTGCACAAGGGATAATCCCAGTGGTGGGAGCAGATCAGGCTCTGGGTGTTCCCTCACTTTGGCCAAATACTTGGGGAATAAGGATGCCCAAATTCTGAGGAATTAGATGGAATAACATGCCCAAATACCAGGGAACAAGGATGCCCAAATAGCAAGGAAAACAAATGCCCACATAGAGGGGAAATAAGGAATTCCCAGATGCCTGGGGAATAATGATGCCCAAGGACTGAGGAATAAGGATGCCCATAAAGAGGGAATAAAGAATTCCTACATACTTGGGGAATAAAAATGCCCAGATATTGAGGAATAAGGATGTCCAAATACTGGGGAATTCAGGGCTGCTAAAATCCTCAGGAATAAGGATGCCCAGATACTGAGGAATTGGGGAACATGGACACCCAAATCCTGGGGAATTCAGGGATACCCAAAGACTGAGGAATAAGGACGCCCATATAAAGGAAAAAAAAATTATTCCCAGATACTTGGGGAACAAAAACGCTCAAATTCTGAGAAATAAGGATGTCCACATAGTGGGAAATAACAATGCCCAAATTTCAGGGAAAATTCAGGGCTGCCTGAATATCAGGGAATAAGGATGCCCAGATACTGAGGGATAAGAAAGCTTATACAGAGGGAAATATGGATTCCCAGATATTTGGGAAATAAGGGTGCCCAAATACTTGGGAACAAGGATGCCCAAATTTTGAGGAATAAGAATGTCCAAATACTGAAGGATAAGGATGCCCAGATACCAGGGAATAAGGATGTCCAAATACTGGGAAATAAGAATGCCCAAATACTGGAGAGCAAGGTTGACCAAATACCAGGGAATAAGGATGTCCAAATCATGGGGAATAAGGATGCCTAAATACTGGAAAATAAAGATTCCCAAATACTGTGGAATAAGGATGTCCAAATCTTGAAGAATAAAGATGCCCAAATCCTGGGGAATAAGGCTGTCCAAATCCTGAGGAATAAGGATGTCTAAATATCAGGGAATAAGGATGCCCATATACTGGAGAATAAAGATTCCCAAATATTGAATAAGGATATCCATATCATGGGGAATAAGGGCACCCATTTACTGGAGAATAAAGATTCCCAAATATTGAGGAATAAGGATGTCCAAATCCTGCAGAATAAAGATGCCCAAATCCTGAGGAATAAGGATGCCAAATACCAGGGAATAAGGATGCCCAGATACTGGAAAATAAAGATTCCCAAATATTGAATAAGGATATCCATATCATGGGGAATAAGGATGTCCAAATCCTGGGGAATAAAGATGCCCAAATCCTGGGGAATAAGGCTGTCCAAATATCAGAGAATAAGGATGTCTAAATATCAGGGAATAAGGACGTCCAAATCCTGGGGAATAAGGATGCCAAATACCAGGGAATAAGGATATCCATATACTGGAAAAGAAAGATTCCCAAATATTGAATAAGGATGTCCAAATCCTGGGGAATAAAGATGCCCAAATCCTGGGGAATAAGGCTGTCCAAATCCTGGAGAATAAGGGTGCCTAAATACCAGGGAATAAGGATGGCCAAATACCAGGGAATAAGGATGCCCAGACACTGGAAAATAAAGATTCCCAAATACTGAGAAATAAGGATGTCCAAATTTTGGGGAATAAGGATGTCCAAATCCTGGGGAATAAGGATGCCTAAATACCAGGGAATAAGGATGGCCAGATCCTGGGGAGCAAGGCTGGCATCTCCCCCTGCTGTGACACAGAAGGGAAGGGGACAGACAAGGGCACAGGTCCTGTCACACCATCTCCAGCCCCAGCCCCGTGCTCTCCACCAGGGCTCAGCCCTGCCACGGCTGCACTTCAGCAAAAATGGAAATGCCTTGAGGTTTAATGGGGTTTTTCGGGGGGGTTGGGTCGGGTTTTTAAGGTTCAATAAAATGTTCAACAACACCCAGAGGTCACCGGGAGACTGGAGGCTGCTGCAGCACAGGAGTGGGGGAGAGGAGAACACACAGCTTGAGAAATTCCCCAAAATCCATCAGAGTATCTCCAGCACACAGATCACAGAATCCCAGACTGGCCTGGGTTGGACAAAACCTTAAAGCTCATCCCATTCCAATCCCCTTCCACTATCCCAGGCTGCTCATCCAGCCTGGCACTGAACCCCAGGGACTGGGAATCCACAGCTTCTCTGGGCAAGCTGTGCCAGGGCCTCACCACCCTCCCAGGCAGGAATTTCTTCCTTATCTGCTCATCCAGCTCTGAACTCCTGACCCTTAATTAAGGGAAGCAGCCAAGAGCTATTATTTCATGTTAATTAACATATCCAGTCATGGGTTTCAGTTTTTTAACATCCTGCTCTCAAGTATTGGCCGGGGTCAAGATAAGGATCTTGATGGGATGATGGCAAATGAGGATTGAAAGGGAAGGGAAGATGAAGGGAGAGCTGCAAATGGAGTTGTTTCTCCCAGCATCACATTTCCAAGAGGATTTGGGTGTTTGGCTGTGTCAACACCACATTTCCAAGAGGATTTGGAAAGGGACAACTCATCCTGGAAGGGGGGAGGCTTTAGCAGGTTTCTGAGGGGCAAAAAAAAAGAGGAAAGTGAAAGGGGAAAAGGGTATAAAAGGAGAGGGGGGAAAAGAGAAATAAAAAAAGAGGAAAAAGGGAGGAAAAAGGAAAAAAAAGGCGGGGGGGGGGGGGGAAAGGAAAAAAGAATCCCCTCTGCATTCTGTATTTCCATAATCCATAACTTTGAAAAGGAATTTCATGCATTCCTGTAAATCACCCCAAATTCAAGGTTGTGGAATGGTTCAACTCCACAATCTCTGGGATTTTCTCCAACCTAAATGATTCCATGATTTCCCACCCCCTGCTCACTGGCATGGGGACACAGCCACCCCGGAGGAACTGGGACAAGACACTGCCCTGATTTGGTTAAAAGACCCTGTTTTAGGGGCACCCTCCATGTGACCACATGAAAGGGGAAGGAAAATGTAGATTTTGCCATGGCTTGTGCCAGGCTGCTGGGCCCACCCCTCTGCAAATCAGTTTTCAGCTCAAACAAACCCCAAATCCCTGCTTTTTTTTTGGCTAGAGCCTCACCATTTCCTCCCCCCCCCCCCAAAAAAAAAAAAAAAAAAAAAAAAGAACCCTCCTGCAGCAGGCAAAGCCTTGGGCTGCAGAAATGCTCATGATGAGAAATCATCCTCTGATGATTTCACCCCAATCAAACCTTTATTAGAATTTTATTTTAAGTAACACTCACAGGGAGCCCAACGACCCTTTCCAGCCTCTGGGAATCACCCAACAAGTTACAACAGCAGAGAAACAGCCCCGTTAAGCAGCCCCATTAATTTGAGCCCCACCCCCCGAGGAATTACCTGAGACTGCTTTAATTAGGTGTCCACCGTGCAAAAAAAATTAATTAATTGGTGATAAGCACCTGAACCACATTACTCATAAGGCTCTATTTCAAGCTTCAAATACAGCAAACAGGTCACAGCCCAGCTGAGAGTGTAGACAGAATTCCCAGGGCTGCTGCCTGGTATTTCTCTTCCCATCCTTGTCACGGAAGGAACAAGGCTGGGATTTTTTTTTACCTCTTTTTTTTTTTTTTTTTTTTTTTTTCTTTTTTTTTTTGTATTAATTTTCCTTCCATCCTTGGAAGTGTTCAAGGCCAGGTTGGACAGGGTTTGGAGCAACGTGGCACAGTGGGAATTGTCCCTGCCCATGGCAGGGGGTGGGACTGGATGATTTCAAGGTCTGCTCCAACCCAAAGCATTCAGGGATTCCATTTCTTTTCCAGGTTTTTCACGGCATCCAGAGCTGGTGCCTTCAGAGCTGCTCCAATAGTGGCTGCACCACATGGAGATGGGGGTTCTGTGATCATTTTGGGGGGATTTGGTGTGTTTTAGGCATGGGTTGTGGGGTAAAAGCCCGTTGTCTTGGGGCTGCGAGGGTTTCACAGCATCTGCTGAGGGCCACATCCCAATGGGCAGGTGGGGGATCCACATGGAACAGGGGAGGGTTTAGCAGGTTTCTGAGGTGGGAAAAAAAGAGGAAAAGGAGAGGAAAAAATGGTACAAAAGGAAGGAAAAGTAGAGAAATAAAAAGAGATGGAAAAAAGTGAAATAGGAGGAATAAAAGGAGGGGAAAAAGGGGGAAAAATATCCCCTATGCATTCTGTATTTCCAAAATCCATAACTTTGAAAAGGAATTTACCGTGGCTCGTGCTGGCTCTGATGTTTCAGAGCCTGGCAAAGCTGAGGCTGTGAGAGGGGAGTCCCCAAGCCGAGGGGGATGAGGGCAGGGATGAAGAAAGAGGTACAGAGAGGGATACACAGATGTGGGCAGGGATGCAGGTGTGGCTCAGGGCAGGGATGCAGGCAGGGCTGCAGGAGCTGATGCAGGCAGGGGTGTGAGCAGGATGTGGGCAGGGATGCTGTCTTAGGCTGGAAATGTGGGTGTGTGTTCTATTTCCCATCTGCCAGAGCTGGGGCAGTTCTCTGCTGCTCGCTGGGCAGTTTTCTTTGTCTCTCCCACAGCCAATCCTCCCTCCAGGAGATCTCTGCTGTTCATGGCCACTGAGTGTCCCTGCATGGCTGAGAAAATTCCATCATCCCATGGGGAGAGGCTGTGCCCAGGGGAGGAGCCAAGCATTCCTACCTGGATCCAATCTGAGCCTTTGGGACACCACAGCAGCCTTTGCCCACTGCATTCCCAGAGGAGCAGCTTTCTGCCCCACTGCATTCCCAGAGGAGCAGCTTTCTGCCCCACTGCATTCCCAGAGGAAGCCCAGGCCCATCTCCAGCAGCCCTGGAGCTCCAGAGGAAAACTCCAGCCTTGTCCAGGATCCTGCTCCAGCAGAAGCACAGCTGGCACTGCAGGAGGGCTGAGCCCCCATGGAATGGCACTGCTGCCACCAGCCTGACCCACAGCCTGCCAGGGCCTGCTCTCACTCTGGCACGGGTTTGTTTTCTTTTTTGTACCATTGCATTTGTATTTTTAATTTTCCTAGTAAAGAACTGTTATCCCTGCTCCCATATCTTTGCCTGAGAGCCCCTTAATTCCAAAATAACAACAATCCAGAGGGAGGGGGTTTGCATTTTCCATTTCAGGCTCAGCAGACACCTGGCTTTTCAAACCAAGACTGATGCACACCCGGGGACCTGGGCAGGGCTGCAGGAGCTGATGCAGGCAGGGCTGCCCACAGGGATGTGTGGGGGGATCTGGGGCCCTGGCAGAGCTCAAACCGGGTTATTTGGGCGGGCTGGCAGAAGTAGGCTGTTGGTGCTGCTGCTCTGACCCATATTATCCCAATTAAATTTAACTCCGTGCCCCGCTGCTGCCTCTCTCTCCCCTGTGCCCTGCTGCATTCCAGGCTAAAGTAGGCAGGGTGTACACCTGGGCCCTTCCCAGCAACGAGGAGAGGAGGGCACGGCCAGCGAGGCAGAACTGGGGCAGGGACACTGAGGCAGCAGCAGCAGCAGCAGCATTTCTTTTCCAGGTTTCAGGTTTTTTCACGGCATCCAGAACTGGTGCCTTCAGAGCTGCTCCAATAGTGGCTGCACCACATGGAGATGGGGGTTCTGTGATCATTTTGGGGGGATTTGGTGTGTTTTAGGCGTGGGTTGTGGGGTAAAAGCCCGTTGTCTTGGGGCTGCGAGGGTTTCACAGCATCAGCTGAGGGCCACATCCCAATGGGCAGGTGGGGGATCCACATGGAACAGGGGAGGGTTTAGCAGGTTTCTGAGGGGGAAAGAAAAGAGGAAAAGGAGAGGAAAAAATGGTAGAAAAGGAGGGGGAAAAATAGAGAAATAAAAAGAGGAGAAAAAAAAGAGAAAAAGGAGGAGAGAAAAGGGGGCGTGTGCTCAGCAGCTTCCCTTTGCTCCAGGCCTGACCCACCTACATCTTCCCTGACCACGCTGCTCCTGCAAAACAGCAAAATTGGCTTTTCCCTCCCCAGCTGCTCCCTCAGAGCCTTTCCCACCCCATTGCCTGGCCTGTCTGTCCTCACCCACCCTCATCTCTTACCCACCCCCCGCACGCAGCCCCTCACCTTCCCTACAGAGCCCTGAACCCCCGAACCAGCCCCTTTTGCCCCCAAACCCCTGGCAGAGCATCCCTGCCAGGCTTCCTGCTGAGTCAGGGGCGCTGCTTTCCCCCAGCAGCCCGGCTGGGGGGTGGCACAGGCTCGGCACAGCCCGGGATTTCGCAGCCTGGGCGCTGCTTTTACACTTGCAGGGCAAAAAAAAAAAAAAAAAAAAAAAAGAATAAAGGGTGAAGAACGTGGAGCCCGAGGAAGGCTGCAAAGCCTGGATGAAGCAGCACAGGACAGCTGGATTCCCTCCCTTCCCATCCCTCAGGTGCTTCATTTATCGCCGTGCCCACTCCCAGAGGTTTAATCCTTCTGGAATCGCTGCCTTGGCTCCACGAGCTGGTTAAACACCTCTCCCTGCCTATCTGCTGCTGGGAAACCTCTGTTCCAGTGGGTTCCTGTCTTTTTTTTTTTTTTTTTTCCCTGAGCTGTGAAGTCACTGGAAGCAGCTGCTCTTTGGGGGCTCTCAGTTCCAGGCAGGATGCAGGAGCAGCGTGGATTCCAAACCAGACTTTTACACCATTTAATAGAAACACTTCCACAGGGCTTAGATTTTAGGCTTAAAAAATAATAATCAGCACCTCTCCCTTATTTGCTGCTTATACCTCTCCTTAAGCCTGGCTCACTGCATTAAAATAATCTTTTTATTCCCTTTATTCCCCGTTTTTATTCACGGTGTGGAGGGAGGAAGGAGGAGGGAGAGTTTCCCCCAGCACTGGCATTAAGTGGGGAGTGAGGGAAGCACCAGAGGCAGATACAAATCCATGAGCAAGGATGTGAGGCTGAGCAATTATATTAAATCAGCTGATAAATAATGCAAGGGATTTTGATGGAGCCAGCCCTGCCAGCACCACACAAGCACCACCACGTCTCCAGGATTTTAAACATCCAAGGGATGCAGCAAGAATTGAACCCAAAGCCTTTCCCAACACCTCAAGCTGTCCCAGGGTCACAGTGGAGCTCTGTCCCCACCAGGTCCTTGCCCCTTCCCAAGGTTCTACACAAAGCCATGGAATCCACCTGGAAGATTGGTCAATGTTCAGCGTTTCCCAAGGTGGGGAACCTCTGCTTGGGCCCTTTCCAGCAGGATCAGAGCTGCTCCAGCAGCAGCCACGGGCCTGGAGATTGATTCGAAGAAGTTCAGGCAGGTTGTGATGGCTGGTCCCCAAGTAAAGACCCCAAACTGCTGCAGAACCAGAGAGGGGGCAGGAAGTCCCTCAGAAGGAACGTGGAGAAGACCCAGCCATGTTCCTGCAGGACATCCTGGGGACTCCTGGACCCACATGGACTCACACCACAGCCATGGGGACAGCTCTGACCTGCCCTGAGTGGTGGGTGAGAGCAGAGATTCCTTCCCACTCTCCCATCCAGCCCTGCCCTCTGGCAGTGGGAGCCATTCCCTGTGTCCTGTCCCTCCATCCCTTGTCCCCAGTCCTTCTCCAGCTCTCCTGGAGCCCCTTCAGGCCCTGCAAGGGGCTCTCAGCTCTCCCTGGAGCCTTCTCCTCTCCAGGTGAGCACCCCCAGCTCTCCCAGCCCGGCTCCAGAGCAGCTCCATGGCTCCTCTGGGCTCACTCTGGGCACTGAGGATTTTTCCTGTGCCCAGGAGGCTCAGACCAAGCCCTGCCTGCTTCTCCCAAGGTTCCTGTGCAGAGGCCCTTTGGCTGCAGACAAAGCAACGATGACAAACGTCACAGGCAGAGACACTGGCACTGTCCTGGTATCCCCTGGTGACAGTGGGATTGTGAAGACATTTTCCTGGCAAACCCTGACTCTCAACACCTTCTTTATCCTCCTTCCCTCCCTTCCCTGCACCCGCTCCAAAGCAAATCCGGAGAGGAATCAAATGAGTGCTAAGCATCTCACATCAGCTGACAGCTGGTGCTTTCTTACCCAAAACCACCCCAAAGCACAGCTCCTGCAAACCCACAGCTCCTGCACAGGAACTCACGGCTTAGGGGAGGATTTGATGACAACTGAAACCCCCAAGAATCCTCCCCTTAAGGGATCACACCCCCGGGCTGTGCCTGTTGGACGCCTGGCAGTGCTCCCTGTGCCATCCCAGGGGATGCTGCAACAGGTTCAGTGCTGCTGAACTTCATCCAGCTCCTGCTCTGTCCTCTGGGACACAGCCCAGATGGGAACAAGAGAGCAAACACAGCTCCTCCAACATCCCTGCAGGCTCTGGTGGCTGCACAGGGACACTCTGCCTGTCCCCGGAGAGCCACCACCACCACCACGGTGGCTCTCCCTGGCTCAGCGCCACGTCTGTTCCTTGGAAAAGGAGCCAGGAAAAAAAAAAAAAAAAACAAATTATTAAAAGGGAATTGGCAAAAATTGCGGAGGAATTTCAGGCACTGGCACGCTCTGCCCAGGGTGGGGTCCCCACCCCTGAGAAGCCGAGTGGATGGTGGCACTTGGGGACATGGGTGACAGTGGCTGCTCTGGAAGATTTTAGAGGGCTTTTCCAAACCTCAACAACTCCACGCTCCTAAGCCTGAAGTTTCCCGGCAGAGCAGCTCGAGAGACGCGACAGCAATCTCGTTAGTGACCGTAATGACCGTAATTAGCACAGGAACCCGCCCGGCGGTGTCACCCTTCTCCTGGAGGTGCCAGCCTTGGGAACACCGCGGCTCTTCCTACCCAGGCAGGTGCAGCAGGAGAGGGAGGATCCTCAGCACGGATTTATCCGGGGAATGTGCCAGAACGAGCCGGTGGTGGCACAGGACACCGATGTCCCCGTGGTCCCCTGGCTGGCTCTGCCTGCAGGGATGGGCACAGGCAGCTCGAGGCACAGGAAAAGCAGGAAGCAGCCGAGCTTTGGGGCTGGGATTTGTCCCCCTGGCCCGAGGATGCAGCAGGAGGAGGGACGCTGAGCAGCCCTGCGACACCGGGAACACCGAGGAGTTTGAATATCCCGTGCTCTGCCAAGGATTTTTCCCCTTTTGGGGGGATTTCGTGTGAGCCAGGAAGGAGCACAAATCCCTGATGAGCTCCAAGGCAGCCCCTTCTCACACAGATCCCTCTTGCAGTGCCCATCCAGGACCTTTCCAGGCAGGAAAGCCGTTCCTAGGGAGCATCAGGGGATGGACAGAGACAACTTTCCTTCCCAAAGCCCTCGGGAGAGCAAAGAGGAGGATAAACCTGTTAAAGTGAGCCAGCAGCTCAGCTAAAGGAGCTTATCCAGCAGCTGCTGGGAGCAGCTCTGTGGGGAGCACAGCAGCACCCCTGGAATAACCAACCTGCAGCTCAGGAATCTGCATGAGAACAGCAGAGAACTCAGAGCTTCCCTTGGCTAAACTAATTAACCCGGGCTCTAACGAGGATGATGATGACAGGCAAGAGGGGAAGGAAAACTGCTGAGTGAAAAGGCAGGGAAGGACGAGATAAGGTGAAAACTAATTGTGTTTGGGAGGATAAGCAGGTCCTGGTGCAGCTGCTTCCCAGGAATTATCCAGGGTGCCTCAGCTGCAAGGTGCTGATTTGTCAAGGCTTGGCCCAGTGTCATTTCGGAAGGGATTTTTTATTCCCACTGATCCTGGTGCTTGGAGTCCATCATTCCCACATGAAATGCAGGAGATGAGAGATTTCAGACTCCAGCCTCAGCGGGGCTGCATCCCAGCCCATCCCAGAGGGTCTCTTAGATCCCTTCCAACCCAAGCCACCTGTGATTCTGTGATTCCCTGATCCTGACATTTCCTGATCTGTGATTCCTTGATCTGTGATTCCTTGATCCTGTGATTTCCTGATCTGTGATTCCTTGATCTGTGATTCCTTGATCCCCTAATCCTCTGATTCCCTGATCCTGTGATTCCCTGATCCTGTGATTCCCTGATCTGTGATTCCTTGATCCTGTGATTCCTTGATCTGTGATTCCTTGATCCCCTAATCCTGTGATCCCCTAATCCTGTGATTCCCTGATCTTGTCATTTCCTGATCTGTGATTCCCTGATCCCCTAATCCTGTGATTCCCTGATCCTCTGATTTGCTGATCTCCTGGTTCCCTGATCCCCTAATCCTGTGATTCCCTCATCCCCTGATTCCCTGATCTGTGATTCCTTGATCTGTGAATCCTTGATCCCCTAATCCTGTGATTCCTTGATCCTATCATTTGCTGATCTGTGATTCCTTGATCCCCTAATCCTGTGATTCCCTGATCCCCTCATTCCCTGATTTGTGATTCCTTGATCCCCTAATCCTGTGATTCCCTGATCTGTGATTCCTTGATCCCCTAATCCTGTGATTCCCTGATCTGTGATTCCTTGATCCCCCAATCCTGTGATTCCCTGATCTGTCATTCCCTGCTCCCGCATCCAGCTGCCTCCCTGCCCACCCAGCACCTCGATTCCCTTGCACATCCCTAATCAAAGGCATCATTAATTAATCACTGGCCTGATCCAACATCCACACCCATCCCAGCCACTCTGGATGGGCTTTGGAGCAAGCCTGGCTCCTCCATGCAGCCAAATCCACCCAGCTGGATCCTGTCCTTCCCAGCTCAGAGCTGCCTCTCCACGAGCCACAGCCACCCCGAGCTTCCCCACGAGCAGCAGGACTAGGAGACTCCCCTGGACATTCCCTCCAGGGATTTTGGGTGGACAAGGCCACTCCTGTGCTCTAAAGGGAGTGGATTTCGGGGGTTTGCACCGTGCATGAGGCACCCAGAAGGAAAAATGCACATGGGAAGCTGGGCTGGAAGTGAGCAGGGAATAAAACTGTGTGAGGACAAGGAAAAAAATCCCTTGCAGAGTGGAGCAGGATGCAGCCACATCCTTTTCCATGGAACGGGCTTTCATTCCCACTGCCTTTGCCCTCATCCCTCCTCCCCACAAAGATGCTGAGCCCAGAGAGGGAGAACAGCAAGAGAAGAGCCTGAAAAGCAAGAAAAATGAAAATCCGACCTAATCCTTCAGCTCGATCCTCCCTCTTCCATGCTGGCTGTGAACACACCCGGACACATCCCACTTTTCCCATCCCGCTTTCCCATCCCGCTCCGGGCACAGGAGGGAGACCCTTGGGGAAGTCCCGCTGAGAATTGATGCCACTCGTGCCTAAAATGCCGTTTTCTCAGGGTGAGCCCCTAAATCCCAGCCCTAAAAGGGGCGATCCAGCGGGAGGGAGCAGCCCCGTGCTGCCGGGGTGGCACCGCACGTGTCCCGGGCGTGCCCGCCTGGAGCATCCCGCTGGGATGGAGCGGGATGGAGCGGGATGGAGCAGGACAGCTGCCCCTAGGCAGCGCTTTTTGGGGACACGGGGGGGTCCGTGGGGCTCCAGCACCGTCTCTCCAGCCCTAATTACTATGGAAACAGCCAGCGCCGGCGCCTGGCTGTCCTCCTCCGGTGACTCACCGGGATTCAGGAGCCCCTGGAATTCCAGCGGGAGCATCCGCGGGGCTGCCAGGTGGGATGGCACTGCCCACCCCGGGAAAATTGCATTATTATTGCATTTCCCACTTGGCATGGGGTGGCAAAGCAGCAGGCGGGATTGGGGATTAATAACAGTAGTAACAACAACAACAACAACAACAACAACAACAATAACAATAACAATAATAATAATAATAATAATAATAATGGAGATTCTTCACCATCTCACAGCCATCAATCCATGGGAATCCCTCTAGGATTGCCTGCTCCTGGTCTTGAGAACGCCCATGCCGTGAAGCAGCCTCAGTTATCACCTCCCCCAGATCCAAAATGTGCCCCACCAAGCCACCAGCAGCCCATGAGTGCAAGGAGAAAACCCCACGAGATCCTTTATGCTGGTGCATTATCCCCTGGGAGCAAAGCTGGCAGCTCCCAGGGAATCTGGGAGAGAGGATGGGCACGTGCAGGCACCGTGTGAGGACCACAGGCCCTCCCAAGCTGGGAATATCCCATTTTGGAGACGAGCCTGCCTCCACTCGTTAGCCAGGTGGTGCTGACACTGCCAGACTCGTGCTCCAGGTGAGCAGCCGGCAGCACATTCCATCAAGCAGCATCCCTGCCTCCTTCCTTCAAGGCTGGAAATACCTGAAAAAGCCCCAAAACTGGTGGCAAGGGCGATGCCCAGCCTTGTAGGGCCAGCACAGAAGCTGGGGGTGGGATGGGGCTGAGCCACATCCCTGAATCCCACAGCACGGGGCGAGAAAAGCCCCATTAGAACGCCGGGAGCACCTCCAAACCCCCTCCCAGAGAAAGGCTTGGCCCCGGGGCTTTCCTGGCAATAATTAATTGAGTCATATTTCAATCCAGCCAGCGGCCATATGGTAGGAAAGAGGATTAAAATCGCACGCTCCAGTTGCATTCAGGGAAATCCAGTTACAAGGAAAAATCCTCAGTGCCTGGCTGCAGCCTGCTGCCACCCATCCACACGGCCCCAGCCCCTTTTCCAGGAGTGAGGAGCACGGGATCGCTGGTGAGGAGAGGGATGGGGAGCAATTCGGGAGGGCAGGGGGGAATGGGGAAAGAAATAAAACCCCAGAGGCAGCAGCAGGAACAGCAGAGGCAGATCACTGCTGCTCCGAGCCACTGCCCTTTGGGCACCGTGCTCTAAGTTCATTAGCAGCTCATTAGTAATTGATTAATGAGGGGGTATCGCAGTGCGCCAGGATTGTCCTTAAATATAAATCGTTTTCCACCAAGGAGGCGAGAATCATGGAATCGCTGCCATGGGTTGGAAGGGTCCTTAAAACCCATTTCATTCCACTCCCTGGCATCCACACCTTCCCCAGCCCAGGCTGCTCCGAGCCCTGTCCAACCTGGCCTGGAACAATTCCAGGGATTTGGGGCAGCCCCAGCTTCTCTGGGAATCCTGTGCCAAGGCCTCCCCACCCTCACAGCCAGGAATTTCCTTCTAATTTCTATTCCAGATCTTCCCTCTGTCAGTTTTTTTTTTTTTTTGCTGGATTCCCCGCTCCCGCTGGGGCAAGCGAGCCCTGGACCAGTTTTCCTCAAGCTCATCTTGCCCGCGATTTTCCCGGGAATCCTTCAGCCAAAGCACTGCTGGGGAAACCACGGATTTTGATAGAAAGGAGAGGGACAGCGCTGTAGGGATGGCAGGATGGACCTGCATGGGCATCACCCCCAAATCCCCCCAAGCCAGCCTGGGGCTGATCCCAGCTGAGGCTGCTGCGGGGATTTGGGGTTGGGAAAGTCTCCCCGTTCCTTCCTTCCTTCCCGTGATTTAAAAAAAAAAAAAAAAAAAATCAGGAAAGAAAGAACACTACGTCTCATTCATCCACGGAGAAAGCCTTGCCTGTGATGGCAAATCAGCTGATTAAGGAGGATCAAACCCTTTAAATCCAACCTTTGTTGCGAGACTGAACTGCCTGCACAAAGCACCTCCCCGGCTCCCAGCCCCCGGCAGGGTGGGACCCCCGCGCCCCCATCACCCCCCCGAGACCGCGGGGTCCCCGTGGGGTCGGGGGATGCGGGGGTTTCGGGATTTGGGGGGATTTTTCTGCCGATTTGGGAGCGGCTCGGTCCCCACGGGGGGTCAGTGACAGCGGGGTGGGGACCGCCCTGCCCAGCCCCACCTGCGCCAGTGCGGGCGGTGTGGCCAGTGCCAGCCCCCCCAGTGCCAGCCCCCCCAGTGCCAGCCCCCCCAGTGCCCCCAGTGCCCCCAGTGCCCCCCGTGCCCCCCAGCCCACTCCCCCCTGCGCCCGGCCGTACCTGGAAGCGGTGCCCCGGTCCCCGCGGGGCGGGCGGCGGCGGGACGGACAGACGGACGGAGGGATGGACGGACGGACGGACGGCGGGATGGAGGAAAGGATGGAGGAGGAGGGAGGGAGGGCCGGAGGGATGCGGCCGCAGCAGGAGGAGGATGGATGGTGGTCAGCAGCAGCCCCGAGCGGCGAGTCCCCACCCAGCTTTGTCTGCGCTCATCCCGCTGCCTACAGGAAGCGGCTCAGCCCCGACTTCCTCCTCCTCCTCCTCCTCCTCCTCTCCTCCTCCTGCTGCTGCTGTCCTCTCGTCTGCGCTCCCCCGGCGTTTGCGGATCGCTTTTGCCCAGACCCCGCTGCCTCCTCCCCTGCCCCGCAGCCTGCGCGGGTCCCTCTCCCTGGCTCTGCCCATCTCCCGTCCCTGTCCCTGTCCCTGTCCTTGTCCCTGTCCCTGTCCCTGTCCTTGTCCCTGTCCCTGCCCCTGTCCCTTCTATGGCCGCTTGTCCCCCCCATCGCGCCCCGACCCTGCACCCCACACACGCTCCGTGCCGACTCCACACCCATCTGCACCCACAGTTCCTACACCCTCCCCCTCGCACCCCATATCCCCCCCCGAACCCCCCTGAACCCCCCACACCCATCCCGGCACCCACAGCCCCCCTAAACCCATCCCTGCCCTCTCTCACCCCCTGCACAGCTCCAAACGCCCCATGCCTGGATCCTTCCATGTCCCTGGAGCCCCCCAAAATCCTGGATCCCTCACCAACAGCCCCCATCCCCTGGCACACCCAAACCCCTCCCTGTCCCTCAAACCCTTCCCAAGTCCAAAGTTCCCATTTAGGGCACGTCACTCAGTATTTTACGAATTTTCTTTTCAGTCAATATCAGCCCACGGTTGGGGGATTTCAGGTGGAAGATTTTTGGGAGGCATGAGGGTTTTTATAAGGTGGCTTTTCCCTTTCGTCCATCTCCCCCAGCCCAGCCGTGTCCTCATGGAAATCCTTCCCTGGGAGGGCAGTGAGGCCCTGGCTCAGGTGCCCAGAGAAGCTGGGGATGCCCCAAATCCCTGGAATTGTTCCAGGACAGGTTGGACGTTGGGGCTTGGGGATGGTGGAAGGTGTCCCTGCCATGGCAGGGGGTGGGATGGGATTGGATTTAAAGTTCCTTCCAACCCAAACCACTCTGGGATTCCATGGTTTTGTGAAAGGAAGTTCCTGTGTCCCCCAGGCAGGGCTGGGGCAGGGGGTACAGCAGAGCTGGGGAGGAGCACAACCCCCAAAACATCCCCAAACCAGCCCCAAACAGCCCCAAAACGGCCCCAAAATATCCCAAACCAGCCCCAAACAGCCCCAAAACAGCCCAAACCAGCCCCAAACATCCCAAACCAGCCCCAAAGAGCCCCAAAACAGCCCCAAACAGCCCAAAATATCCCAAACCAGCCCCAAACCATCCCCAAACAGCCCCAAACAGCCCCAAACATCCCAAACCATCCCCAAACCAGCCCCAAAGAGCCCCAAAACAGCCCCCAAACATCCCAAAAATCCCCAACCAGCCCCAAACAGCCCAAACCAGTCCCAAACATCTCAAACCAGCCCCAAACAACCCAAAACATCCCAAATCAGCCTCAAAACATCCCAAATGAGCCCCAAACATCCCAAACCATCCCAAACCATCCCCAAACAGCCCAAAACAGCCCCAAACAGCCCAAAACAGCCCCAAACATCCCAAACCATCCCAAACCAGCCCCAAACAGCCCCAAACCAGCCCCAAACAGCCCAAACCAACCTCAAACAACCCAAAACAGCCCAAACCACCCTCAAAACCTCCCAAATCAGCCCCAAACAGCCCCAAAACAGCCCCCAAACATCCTAAAACATCCCAAACCATCCCCAAACATCCTAAAACATCCAAAATCAGCCCCAAACACCCCCAAAACAGCCCCCAAACATCCCAAACCAGCCCCAAAACAGCCCCCAAACATCCCAAACCATCCCAAACCATCCCCAAACATCCCAAATCAGCCCCAAACATCCCAAACCATCCCAAAACATCCCAAACCAGTCCCAAACATCCCAAACCAGCCCCCAAACATCCCAAAACAGCCCAAACCACCCTCAAAACATCCCAAATGAGCCCCAAAACAGCCCCCAAACATCCCAAACCATCCCAAACCAGCCCCAAACATCCCTAACCATCCCAAACCATCCCAAACCAGCCCCAAACAGCCCAAACCAGCCCCAAACAGCCCCCAAACATCCCCAAACATCCCAAACCAGCCCCAAAACATCCCAAACCAGCCCCAAACATCCTAAAACATCCAAAATCAGCCCCAAACACCCCCAAAACAGCCCCCAAACATCCCAAACCAGCCCCAAAACAGCCCCCAAACATCCCAAACCATCCCAAACCATCCCCAAACATCCCAAATCAGCCCCAAACATCCCAAACCATCCCAAAACATCCCAAACCAGTCCCAAACATCCCAAACCAGCCCCAAACATCCCAAAACAGCCCAAACCACCCTCAAAACATCCCAAATGAGCCCCAAAACAGCCCCCAAACATCCCAAACCATCCCAAACCAGCCCCAAACATCCCTAACCATCCCAAACCATCCCAAACCAGCCCCAAACAGCCCAAACCAGCCCCAAACAGCCCCAAACACCCCCAAACATCCCAAACCAGCCCCAAAACATCCCAAACCAGCCCCAAACATCCTAAAACATCCCAAATCAGCCCCAAACAGCCCCAAAACAGCCCCCAAACATCCCAAACCATCCCAAACCAGCCCCAAAACATCCCAAACCAGCCCCAAACATCCCCAAACATCCTAAACCATCCCCAAAGAGCCCCAAACCAGCCCCAAACCATCCCAAACCATCCCCATCCAGCCGTGCCAGCACCCACAGCGGCAGCAGCAGCACCGCGAGACGCAGCTTTTTTTTTTTTTTTTTTTTTTTTTTTTTTTTTTTTTTTTTTTTTTTTTGGGGGGAGCATCCCAAAAGGGTGGCAGCGGGAGCCCTCCGGGGCCGCACTGGGGACACGGGGACCCTGTGCCACCCCCTCCCCGGAGCCGCGCCGGCTGCCCCCGCCCGGGTTTCCCCTCCCGTTTCCACAGCAACCCCCGATGAGTGATTTCCTTCGATGACCGAATTCCTGCTCAAGGGCCGCGGGGAGCTCAGCCCTGGCACATCACCCCGACATCCCCAAAACGCAGCCAGAGCTGTCCCAGCAGCCCTGGCACCCACCTGGAGCCCCCCCCCCCCCACCCAGCACCCCTGCAACATCCCAAAACACAGCGCAGGGGAATGAAAAGCGTCGCCTCCAGCGATGTTTTCGGGGTGCCAGAAATTCCCTACACCGGCACACGGGGGATTTTCTGTCATTATCACCAGTTAGTCACTGCTGCCTCACTGGGGTGATGCTGACGGGCACATCCAGCCTTGTTTTGGGAAGGTTGATTAAAAAAAAAAAGAAAAGGGATGCACCCACTCGGGCACAGCCATCCCTGCTGAACAGCAGGAGAAAGCAGGGGGGGGGAAATTAATTAGTAAATTAAGGATACTGCTGCAACATTTTCCTTTTTTGCTCCATAAAAGTGGCATTTGCCCGTGGTCGCCCTACAAATCCCAAATCTCCGACCGCTCCGGCCGGCCCGGAATAGTGATGGGTGCTGCAAAATTGGGAAGTGGAGAAGAGACGGCCCCCGGGCAGGTTTTCTGTCAGCGTTTAAATCCATGGAATGGCAGCACGGAGCTGCAGGAGGGCTGCCAGCAGCAGGGAGCATCCCGGGGAAAAGGCCAGCGTGGGCCGGGATGGGAACTCGAGGACCTTTCCCTCCCCTGGGGACCTCCCCCGTGCTGAGATGAAGCAGGAATGGAGGTCAAGGCATCAAAGGGAGGGGGATTTATTAAATTCATTCCCATTTAGCCTTTTCTAAGCACAGCCCACGGGGAGGGGAGAGCTCCCTCCCCTCCTCACCCCCGCCAGACGGGGCTGGCCGGTGCAACAAACCCTTCCCCATCTGGTTTGAGGAAAATTCCGGGGTTTTATAGGCCAGGCATGAAATCTGGAGGCTATACTTAGCAGCAGACAATGCAGTCCCCCTCCCAGAAGTGGCTCATTCCCTCGTGCTCCTCCCTCCTGCCCCGAAAATGTCGGATTTTAGCAGAAATCAGCAATTAGGGCCCCGGACCTGCCGATGGCCAGCCGGGGCCAAGGGATATTTTTAGAGGACAAAGGGAATTTGCTGGGAACATACAATTATTTCTGGAGCCTGTGGAAAAGGCACTGGATGCTCCTGGCACTGTGGATGCTGAAGTTGCCAGGGGAGGGGGGCAGTGGGGGCACTCCAGAGGGGCACAGCCCCAAATCTCCATCCCAGGGTTTGGAGGAGGGATATCCCAGGGTTTGGAGGAGGGGATATCCCAGGGTTTGGAGGAGGGGATATCCCAGGGTTTGGAGGAGGGGATATCCCAGGGTTTGGAGGAGGGGATATCCCAGGGTTTGGAGGAGGGATATCCCAGGGTTTGGAGGATCCTGGCAAAGGCAGGCAGGACCCAGGGCCCCAGCCTCAAAATGGGACATGGCTGCATCCAGGGCCACAGGGCAGTGCCGTGTGCTGGGAGAAACCACTCTGGAAGTTTTGCTGATGCTGCTTCCCCATGGAAAACGGGCTCTTCATCACCATCATCATCTTCTTCATGGAATCCCAGAATGGTTTGGGTTGGAAGGGACCTTAAATCCCATCCCATGCCACCCCTGCCATGGGCAGGGACACCTTCCACCATCCCAGGTTGCTCCAACCTGGCCTTGGGCACTTCCAGGGATCCAGGGACAGCCACAGCTGCTCTGGGCACCCTGTGCCAGGGCCTGCCCACCCTCCCAGCCAGGAATTCCTTCCCAACATCCCATCTATCCCTGCCCTCTGGCAGTGGGAAGCCATTCCCCCTTGCCCTGGCACTCCACACCCTCTCCCAGTGGGAGGATAAATCCTCTGAGGATCAAGAGACGCTCCAGAAACTGGAAATGGGGACGTGGACAGGCTGTGGGTGTTGGTAACTTCCACAGTTTTCCTTGGCTGGAGGAAAGAGGTGCCAGGATCAGCAAACCTGGTCCAAAATCACATGGAAAAGAACTGGCCAATTATGTTCTGAGTTTAATTAGCACCAGTGGGAGACGGGAGGGTGGTCCTGGGTGCTGTGGAGGGCAAAGGCAGCACAAACATTCCATCAGACACTGGAGAATCCACATGTACCACCCCAAAACCATCAACCCAGGATCCTGAACCAACGCTGTGGAGCTTCCTCCCTTGGGGAAAACTCAGCTGGGAGCTGCTCCCAAATCCCCATCCCACCACCCCCACGGAGCAGAGGAGGAGGAGGGATGAAAGGGAAGCACAGGATGGGCTCACTCCTCACACAGAGT
This sequence comes from Vidua chalybeata, assembly GCF_026979565.1. NCBI lineage: Eukaryota > Metazoa > Chordata > Aves > Passeriformes > Viduidae > Vidua > Vidua chalybeata. Next base: position 2,449,296 of record NC_071535.1, on the reverse strand, counting down.
GCTGCCCGTCCCCTGCCCGAGGTGGGGAGCAGGATTGGGGTTCTGGGGGACTGGGACAGGCTCTGCCCTCCCAGCTCCACAATGAGGGCTTCACTCCTTCATCCCCACAGCTCCTCCTGAAGGCTGGGGAGTCCCCTGAGCATCCCACCAGGAGCCTTACTACGGACACTCCGTACTCCCGTTTATTTCAGGAGCTCCCCCTGCGCCTCTCCCCAACTCCAGAGCGTTGGAACTGGCTGGGACTTCCACAAAAATCACCAAAAATCAGGATTGCAAGGCTCAGCATCCACTGCCCTGCCTGAGGCAGGAGTTGCCTTAACCTGAGCTGGGATCACGGGAGCAGAGAACACAATAAATGCAACGTTATCCTTAAATTCAGCCCTGCTCCATCTCCCCCTTTAAGCCTGGGAGCATTTTACATCTCCAAGAGTCAAAGTGATGCAAACAACTGTCACTTTATTGTCACGTCCAGCCGTACTGCAAAAGGCACACAACAAACTTCATTGGTACAAAAGAATTTCGCTCCGGGGAGATTTTCACTTGATTTTTCCTTGAGTTTTCTCTTTTTTTGTTTTGTTTTCTTTTTTTTTTTTTTTTTTTTTTTTTTTTTCTTTTGCTCCTTTTGCAACACAGTCACTGGGCTCTCCCATCGCCCTGATGGGAAGATCCTTTCACAGAAAGGATTATTTTGTGCAGACAGACAGCTCCTTATTGCAGCGGGAACAGCTCCAAGCGCAGGAGGGCACGGCCACCCCCGGCCCCTGCTGGAACCGCCCCGGCCACCTGCAGGAAAACTGGGAATAAATGGCACCTCTGTGTCCCCCTGCTCCCCGGCACTGCTGCTCTTTGTAGGGACAAGCTCCATCCCAGCCCAACTCCAATTGCTCCACCCCAGCTTTGGATGCAGGAAAATGGGATGGGGCTGCCCCCTCCCCATTCATTTCTCAGCAGTGTTCAGCATTTCTTTACGCATTTTATCCCATTTTTCCCTCCAGCTCTGTGTTTCTGCAGGGTCAGGGCCCCATGGAGAGCACCCAGAGGCTGGCAGAGGTGGGGGGGAAAAAAGAAGCTGGGGATGAATTTGGGGGATTTTCCTGCCTGTGCCAGCATGGAAACTCATGCTGCTGGTGCACACTCTGCAAACCCAGCTGTGCATGGGGGCTGCACTCACAAACGTTATCCCAGCACCCAAAGAGAGGTTTTTGGGGTATTTGGTGGGGTGTCCCCCAAACCAGAGTGGGGCACACAGCCCTGAGCCCCAGCAGCATCCCTCCAGCTGCCCTGGGTGGATTTAGGGAGATAAGGATGCTTTAGGGACCACCCTCCTGCCCTGCCAGCATGGGATATTGACATTATTTTCCCATAAAACCCCTCAGGCAGGGCCAGATCAAGCTCTGGGGTGGGGACACGGTGCCAGTGCCACAGTCCCACAGCAGCTCTCCCAATTCCCAGCATCCCAAGAGATTTTTTTTTTTTTTTGCACTGTGCCTATAGCTACTCTCCATTTCTTTTGGTACCAGCTCCCATTTCTCAGCTCCCTCCCCCAACATTTCTTATAAAAATAAGATTGTGCTTATTTATAAAATAATTAAAATTTTTTGTTTGTTTGTTTTTTTAAGAAAAGCTTCCAGTTAAAAAAAAAAAAAAAAACCAAAAGGGTGGTGTATCAAAATATGGCAAAACTTTGGCTGTCAATGGCTAAACTCTAATTAAAAATATCCACTACAAAGGCATTGTGCTGTGATAATTAACTCTGCAATCTGCAAATATTCCACCCGGGCTCTCTGGCTTCCCTGGAACACACTCAGAAACCACCCTTGGATTTTCCTAGCACGTCACCATCATCCTCCGGCAGAATTATTCCAGCTGTAAGACACCTAAAGATGCATGAAAAGCCTTGGGAAAAGAGAACGGGGATGCAGCGGGAAGAGCCACACGGACAAGGCAAGGATGCACGTTCTCCTGGAGAGGAAAGTCTCTTTTCTCACCTTAGTGCTTAGGAAAAAAATAGGATTGTGATAGAGTTCGTGAAAGAAGAGAGGTGGATCCTTTGTATAAAAGGTGTTTCAGAGCAGGAGGAAAATGCAAATGGGTCTGTAAGATCCAGACATATATAAACATACATAGCTCGGTATATTTATATATGTATTCTCTAGATATTCAATGTTTGGGATGCATTATTGCATTATCCTTATAGGGGACTTATTTTTTTCCATCCTGCTTTGCTTTCTTTTTTTGGGGGAAGGTGGGTTCTTTTTTTTTTTTTGGTTTTGGGGTTTTGCTCTCTCTCAAAAAAAAAAAAAAAAAAAAAAAAAAAAAAAAAAAAAAATATAAAAACAAGTTGCAAATGGCTCTGAGAGCTTCCAGCCATCATCCACCTGGCTGGGACTGCTGTGGCCTGACCTCCAGCAAGTGTTTTTGGAAAAACTGGGATCATGCTCTGCCCCAGGAGCTGCTGGCCATGCCTTCCTCCATGGAACATCACCATGCCCGGAGATCCCTGGCTGGTTATTGCTTAATTCTCCCTTCCCATACTGGCCTTTAGGGTTATTTACATTTCTTTGGCTTGGCTTGAACAGACAGTCTGGCACTTTCCAGCCACCCCAGAGTCACCCTGGGGGCAAGGAGGGGGAGAGAGGCCACGAGAAAACACAGGTGGGCTTCTGCCGGCTCCAGCTGAGCCGCGCTGCTGCCGGTCGGAATGAGACAACTTGTGTTTGGCACAAACTCCTCCGGAATCCGCTCCGTGCCCGGGGATCCCCATCCTCCTGCCCCCTCATCCAGCACCACGGTTCCCACGGTCTGCAGGGAGCAGGGCAGGGCAGGGGGAAGGCGGCGTCGGAGCCTCCCCAGCGCTCAGACCACGAACTCGGGGACTTCGTCGTGGGTCAGATCCAAGGAGAAATACTTGCTGGTTCTTTTCACCGGGAAGGCGTCCTGGATGTTGATGCACTGCTGGGCCAGGCAGCCGTTGCAGTAGAGCCCGTCCTCGTCCAGGCCGTGGGCGCAGCCGAAGGTGAAGCTCTGCGCCGTGTCCTGGCACAGGTTGGCCAACTGCAAGAAGTCCTTCTGGTAGAGCCGGATGTCATCCAGGCTCAGGCTGTGCCGGTCCGTCGACGTCTTGGGTTTCCTGCACGTTGTCTGGGAAAAGCCAAGAGGAGGCTCAGGATCTGCCAGGGAGCCCCCCGGGGATTGGGGGAATCCCAAAGCCCCGGTCCCACGTACCTGGGGTAAGGAGTCGGTGCTCTGCCCCCGCAGCTTCACCACCGTCTCCGAGGAACTGGAGGTGGAGGAGCTGATCTCCTTCACGATGAGTCCTGCACAAAGGAGGGTGCAAAGGTTATTCTGGGGTGGCTCGGCTCTCTTGGGATCCACTCCTGCTGCCCACGGGGACAAAGGCTCCCTCAGCGCAATGCGGCGCCTTCAGCCCGACAGCTCCACTTGCAAGCAGCGTTGCCCACAAAGCATCCCAAATTTGCCCCAAAATGGCAAATCCAAAGCTGTTCCCAGGGAGCCTGGCATCCCCAAAGACCTCCCAGTAGCTCCCAGCTCAGAGCTGCAAGTGACTTTCTGGGTGCAGGCACAGCCCCAGAGAAGAGCACGGAGTCCAACTGTTCACCAGCACTGCCAAGGCCACCACTGTCCCATATCCCCAAGTGCCACATCCACATGGATTTTAAATCCCTACAGGGATGGGGACTCCACCACTGCCCTGGGCAGCTGTGCCAGGGCTGGACAAACCTTTTCCATGAAGAAATTTTCCCCAGTATCCAATCCAAACCTCCCCTGGCACAACTTGAGGGAGGTTCCTCTTTTCTTTACCCCATCTCTCCTCCAACCCATTGGGTGAACAGTTTTTCCCAAATGAACACCTTGTGCTAACTCTGCTCTGCCAAACACCAAAGAACCACAGAATGACCAGACTTGGAAGAGACCTTGAAGAGCACCTCACCCCAGCTCCCAGAGGCGTGACTTGCACCGGGGGGGATTGGGAAGAGCAGCGGCCACCACCTTACCCGAGTGCCCGTTGAACTTGCGGGACAGCAGCATGTCCTCGGTGATGTAGACGCACATGTCGGGGCTCACCTCCATCTCCCCAGCCTGCTCCAGCTCCCGGGGGTCATCCACCAGCATCTCGATTTCTGCCGGACACCAGCAGACAGGACAAGTCAGCCGCGCACCCTTCAGAGCACCCTCCGAGCCCGGCGACCGGACGGGCCAACGCGGCGCCTCACCGTCATCCTGGGAATCCTCCTCCAGCCGCTCCTTCCCGCCGCTCTCCACGCCGGAGGTGTGCGAGCTGCCGTGGCTGGTCATGGAGCTGCAGGTCTTCAGCTTGCGGTGGGCGCCGGCGCCGGGGAACCCGTCCTCGGGGCCCATCTCCCGGGGTTTGGGGTCGGCCTCGATGCCGGAGGTGTGGGAGCTGCTGTGGGAGGCGGTGGAGTGCCGGGACAGCCGCTTGTGCCGGATGCTGCCGGCGCTGCTGCCGCTGGCGCGCGAGCGCTTCTCCAGCTGCTCCATGTCCAGGTCCAGCGTGTCGCTGATGTAGGATTCCCGGTACTGCTTCTTCTCTGCAGGGGCGGGGAGCACGGAATCAGTGGGATTCTCACGGCCCCCGGGGCAAACTGGATCCCCTGGAGGGGCACGGACACCTTGGCACATGGAGGAATTGTCACCCGAGCCCTGGCACCAGCTGGAGACGGCTCTGTCCTGGTGGCATTAAGGGAGGTGGGGCAGGAGCTCCAAACCTCCTGTGCTGGGCTGTTCCTCCAGCAGAGGAGGAGGAGGCAGAAGGGGAGGAGGAAGAGATGTGGAGGAAGAAGAGAAAGAAGAAGACAGAAAATAAGGAGGAGCAGAAAAAGAAGAAAATAAATGAGGAGGAAGATGAGGATGAGATGGAAGAAGATGAGGATGAGATGGAAGAAGATGAGGATGAGAAGGAAGAAGATGAGGAGGAGGAGCAAGATGATGAAACAAGGTGGAAGAAGATGAGGAGGAAGAAGAGGAGAGGAAAGAGAAGAATACAGAAGAGAAAGGAAGATGAGAAGGGGAAAGACGGGAAAAGAGCAAGAAGAGGAGGAGGAGGGAGAGGAAGAGAAATAAGAGGAAGAGGTGGAGGAAGAGAAACAGGAAGAGAAGGAAGAGGAGGAAGAAAACAATAGAAGAATAGGATGAAAATGAAGAGGAAGAAGATGAAGAGGACATGGAAGAAAAAGATGAGGAGGATGATGATGAGGAGGAGGAAAACATAAGAAGAGGAGGATAAAGATAAGAACAAGAAAGAAGAGGACAAGGAAGACAAAGATGAAAAGGATGAGAAAGAGGAAGAAATTGAGGCAGACGAGGAGGATGAAGAAGAGTAGGACAAGAAGAACAAATAAGAAAAGGAGGAAGAGGGGGAAGAGGAAGATGAGGGAGAGAAAGAGAAGATGAGGAGAGGAATGAAGAGGAAGAAGACCTTATGCTTTCACAAGGATGAGGGACACCGGGAAAGCTGTGCTGAAGCAGCGGGCAGAACCGGGACGCCGCGGACCGGGCACCGGGTGGTGCCCACATCTAAGCAGAAGAACCAGCTGCTCTTACAGGTGTGAACACCCCGTGGGAGCCTGTCCTGGCGGGGCTGGGGCCTGGAGCACCTACCCTCGTTCTCCTCCAGCCTGCGGACCTGGCGCAGCACGGGCTGCAGGTTCATGTAGAGCCGGTGGCTGCTGCTCAGCAGCTGCAGGAGGTGGCGCGAGCGCAGCGGGCAGCCCGTGTAGTAGATGAGCTTCCGGGCCGAGGGCAGCCCGTCCGGCAGGATCTCGAACTTCTTGCCCTGCGTGGGACAAAGGGAGGCATCAGCCCCGAAGAGGAGAACGCTCCGGGTCTCACCCAGTCCTGCTGCAGCTCCTCGGTTACCCCCACGGGGCGTCGTCACCTGCTGCGGGTCGGCGCAAAAGCGTCCCGCGCCCACGTGCAAGCCCTGCCTGGGGATCGTGGAATCACTGAGGGGTTTGGGGTGAAAGGGACCTTAAAGGCCACCTAGTGCAACCCCCTTCCACCTTCTACTATGCCAGGCTGCTCCAAGCCTGGCCTGGGACGCTTCCAGGGATCCAGGGACAGCCACAGCTGCTCTGGGCACCCTGTGCCAGGGCCTCACCACCCTCACAGGGAATAATTCCTTCTCAATCTCCCATCCAGCCCTGCCCTCTGGCAGTGGGAGCCATTCCCTGTGTCCTGTCCCTCCATCCCTTGTCCCCAGTCCCTCTCCAGCTCTCCTGGAGCCCCTCCAGGCCCTGCAAGGGGCTCTGAGCTCTCCCTGGAGCCTTCTCCAGGTGAGCACCCCCAGCTCTCCCTGCCTGCCTCCATAGGAAATGGTGCTCCACCCCATGGAACATCTCCATGGACTTCTGTGGATCTGCTCCAAGAGCTCCATGTCCTTCCTGTGCTGAGGACCCCAGAGGTGGAAGCAGTGCTCCAGGTGGAGACGGTGGCACTCACCACAAACACCAGTTTCCCCACGTTCGTCCACGGGAAGTCGTAGAGCAGCTGCTTTTCCTCATCCAGGTTCTGCAAAAAGAGGAGAGGGAGCCATGGCTGAGGATTCTGGTAGGGGGCATGGAGCCGAGCTGAGCCATCACCTTCACTCAGCCACCTACCTGGAAAATCTGGATGCCCCGTGTTGTCAGCCCCAGAGTCAGGGAGGCCTCCACTTCCCTTTTGTCCTAAGGGGGGAAAAAACACTTTTAAATGCACAGTTTGCAGCATGAAGCTGTTAAATCCACCCCACCTCAGCCCAGGGATCCTCCCACAATCACCCCAGTCACCATTCTATGATTGATGTGCCAAATTAAAAGTGGGAAGTGACTTTGGACATGGGCAGAGAGTGACTGGATAAGGGAGAATGTTTTTGAACTAAAAGAGATGAGATTTAGATTAGATATGAGGAAGAAATTGTTGATTTCAGCACATCTTTGATGTCAGCAAGGCCTGTGAGGGTGGGAAGGCCCTGGCACAGGGTGTCCAGAGAAGCTGTGGCTCCCTCTGGATCCCTGGAATTGTCCAAGGCCAGGTTGGAGCAAGCTGGGAGAGTGGAAAATGTCCCTGCCCATGGCATGGGGTGGAACTGGATGAGCTTTAAGGTCCCTTCCAACCCAACCCATTCTGGGATTCAATTAAAACACCCCACGTTGTCCCAGCAAAAAAAAACCTGCTTCGCTCCCAGGAGGAAAAAAAAAAAACAAAACAATAAAACAGGAGAAATACCTGTATATTTCTCAGGCAGGGCATCCCCAAAATTTAGATCCCAAGAGCCACAGGGCCAGGGCTCACCTTGTACAGCCTGTAGTAGTGCACGGCCACGTCGTCCAGCCTGACGGCCTCCTTGATGTACTTGAGATGGGCTTCTGAGGCTGTCAGGGCAAACTGGTCCTTGTGCATGTTGGGCACGTGCTTCAGGATGTAATCCTTGCCCCTCTTGGCAACCACCTGTTTGGAGGGGGAGAGAAGCTTGGCCAGGGCTGGCTGCTGGGGGTGGTGGTTTCAGGGGAAAAGGGCAAATTGGGGCTTTGTTCTAGAGGCCTCCGAGCAAAAATAAAATAATTGCAGCAGGCAGTGACTGACTTCTTGTCAGGATTTCCTGCTGGGAAGTGTGCTCCATGTGGCCATTCCGTGGTGACACCTGTGCTGGGGCAGGGAGAGTCACACACGGAGTCCCTGCGTGGCTGGGGACGCGGGCCCAGGGCCAGCACTCCTCAGTGACGTGTGGGGAAAAAAAGGAGAAATGGGCAGATTTTGGGACAAAACCAAGAAAAGAGGTTGGGGAGGAGAAGAAAAGGCACCATGGAGAGCTTTGAGCACCTGAAGGGGCTCCAAGAGAGCTGGAGAGGGATTTGGGACAAGGGATGGAGGGACAGGACACAGGGAATGGCTCCCACTGCCAGAGGGCAGGGATGGATGGGAGATTGGGAATTGGGAATTCTGCCCTGTGAGGGTGGTGAGGCTCTGGCCAGAGACGCTGTGGCTGCCCCTGGATCCCTGGAAGTGTCCCAGGCCAGGCTGGACAGGGCTTGGAGCAGCCTGGGAGAGTGGAAGGTGTCCCTGCCATGGGCTTTAAGATCCTTCCAGCCCAAACCGCTGTGGGATTCTGCGCCACCCGCTCCCAAAGGGCTGCGCCTGCTGCCGGCGGGGCAATGCCCGCAGAGAATCCCCCAGGAGCATCCCTGCAGCTCACAGGGAGCTCCCCACGAGCCCCAGGGCAAGCCCGAGCCGCAGCTATTTCCACCCCCAGGCGACTTTAGGAGCAGGATTAAGCCGGGATGCAGCCAGAAGGCGCCGGGCAGCGCAGAGCAGGGAGCACACGGGGACGGCTTACCCAGGCAGGGAAATAGGCCTCGGGCTCGAAGTACTTCCCGTAGTGCTTGTTCCTCTTGAAGTCTCCCAGGTCGGCCTGGAGGGCGAAGGCCGTGAGCAGGAAATAGGCTTCTTCCCTCAGCACACACTGGGAGTGCAGCACCTGCTTCCTCAGGTGCCAGTAGTAGTAGTACCGAGCCGTCCTGTCGCTGCGGGAGGGACAGGGGACACGGGCAGGGCTGAGCAGCCCGGGGGGGGACACCCCCCCTCGGGGAGGGCTCACCAAAGGGTTTTGCTCCCTCTTCCCCCGTTTGTTAAAATTCTGCAAAGCCGCCTCACCATATTTGAGGAGTAGGCTCCTCAAAAGGTCTGTGCAGGCGCCACTGCGTCCCCAGAGCCCTGGACATTGTTTTATCCCCAAAGCAGGAGCTGCAGCTCCCACCCAGCCGTGGGTCAGTTCGAATCAGGCTGTGCTAAACCCCGAAACGCATCGCCCCTAAACACATGGTCCCCACTATTGTAAATGCAGGGAAGAAATGCTGATGTCTGACTGCAGTTCAGAAGGCTGAATGATTTCTTTATTATAACTATGCTATAATACATTCATATACTATTTAAAGGAGATACTAAAACTATATACTTACTTTTTTAACTGCTATATCTAACTAAGAACTCGTGACCCTCTCACCAGACTCTGGACACAGGTGGATTTGATTGGCCATCAGGCTCAAACCATCTTCACTAGACTCTAATTAAGCAACCACCCCAGGTAAACAATTCTCCAAGCACATTCCACGTGGGAAAAACAAGGAGCAAGAAATAGAAATTGTTTTCCTTTTCTTCTCTCTCTGTGCTCCTCTATGAAAAAAAAACCTGAGAGAGAGAGAAGAATGTGCCTGCCACACCCCACCCCACCCCACAGAGGGCTTTGTGTGGGGGCAGAGTCCCCACCTGCCCCTGTGAGAACCCACTCAGCACCCAGCCACGAGCAGCCCCAGCTTTTGGGATGTGCTCAGGGTGCCACAGCACCCCGGGAGGGGCCCGTGGAGGTGGGCACGCCCTACCTGATGAGCCGCCCGTTCTCCACGTAGTACTGCACTCGGAAGTGGATGATCATGGGGGGGCCAAACTGGTCGATGCCCTGGAATGGAGGAGGTTTTCAGGAATCCCGCGGGGATCCCAGCATCACGCCCCAGCCCCTCACCTCATCTCTCTGGGGTCATGTCTGTTCACAGCCACCCCTTGCCCGCCACGGCACTGATGGCATTTTTGTTCCTCAGTTAAGAGTTTGGCACCCATTTTTTTTCCACATAAAATGCTGGAAATGAAGGGGGTTTGGATTTTAAAAGGCTGGGTGTGACAAGCCCAGGAGTTCTGCAACACCTTCACTGCTGCTCTCCCTCTCCCAGAACATCATCCAGCAGCACTCGAGCCTGGACACCACCCCCTCAGCAGCGAAAGAATGAAAAGGTGCTTTGGGGGAGGAAAAAACCCAAACTGATTTTAGAATTTGGAAGAAGGGACCTCAAAAATTCTGCTGAAGGATAAGGGAGGAAAAGAAAAATCAGAGAAAAAAAAAAAAAAAAAAAACAAACAAACCAGAGCTCCAGGGATGGAGCATGGAGGAAGCACCCCCAGCTGGGGCCACATGGTGGCACTTAGAGTGACAAACCCCAGGGCTGTGGTTTTTGCACATCCACCCCCCAGCCCCACACTGACTAGATGCCCCCTCCCCACCACCCCTTGGCAGCATTCCCGGGTCCTGGAAGTGACCTGCGACGGGGACAGAGGTGGCCTTACTGCCGTCAGCTCTCCATGCAAGACCTCACCGCTGACCTTGCTGGCCTCCTTCTTCCACTCCTTGGGGCAGTACTTGTAGAGCTTCTGGGCCAGGTCCATGTACACGTGCTCATTGTCTGGGAGGGACAGAGGTGGCATCAGCATCCCCACGCGTCCCCTGCCTCCCACCACGACCCATTAGTGAGGGGGGAGCGGGGAATTGCGACCTCCTCGTCACCAAAAGTGTTCATTTTTCACACTTAAGCCCCTGACTTACTCTGGATGACGCTGAGCCCAAAGAGGTGACAATCCTTCAGCCTCAGGAGGTCACACACCTGCACCAGTAACTCTTGGCACAAAATCTTCACCTGTAAAAAAAAAAAAAAAAAAAAAATCCCTTGAATGAACCCTGGATGCATCTGTGCCCACCAAACCCCTCAGCAGGACCCCGAGCAGGATGGGGGTGACAGGATGGGCTGTGGGGCTCAGCTTTCCATGGGGAGTCCCCAAAAGCCTGGACCAGAGCTCTGCCAGGGGTGGGATGCTCAGAGCACCACGGGGCAGCTCGAGAGCAGTGGGTGGTGGAGGAACCCAGCACTGGAGAGATGTTTTGGGGGCAGAAATCAGAACATTCGCAGTCTCATTCCACCCCATGGACACCTTCCACCATCCCAGGTTGCTCCAAGCCTATCCAACCTGGCTTTGGACATTTCCAGGGATGGGGCAGACACAGTTTCTCTGGAAAACTTGTGCCAGGGCCTCCCCACCCTCCTAGGCAAGGATTTATTCCTATTATCTAATCTAAATCTTTTAAGTTTAAAACCATTCCCCTTATCCTGTCATTATCCGCCTCTTTCCAAACTTCTCTCCATCTTTTTTATAAGCTCCCTTTAAGTCCTGAAAGGAATTTCAACATTTTCATGACTCAAAAGCAACATTGGGCGAGGGCGAATTAAAAAAAAAAAAAAAAAGAAAAACAACAAAAAGTGGGGGGATTTCCCATTCAGTGCTCCATCCCAATCAGAGCCCAAGCCCCTCCTGTTTATTCCCTGGCCTAGAGGAGGCTGAAGAGCCATGCAGAAGGGATTAGTGGAGTGAGGGCTGAAGAACGGGGCTCGTGCCACACCGTGGGATGCCGAGCAGCAGGCCACCCTCCCCAAACCCCGCCGCTGCCAGCATCACATCGATCAAGGAGACGCAGGAGAGCGTAAAACACCACTGCAGCCTCCAGGGGAATAACTCATGTGCATTTCCCCATCAGGGCGAGGCCAGGCAGGCTCCAAACGAAACCCAGGAGCAAACCCAGGGCGTGCAAACGCAGCACCGGGGGGGCGCGATGGAAATGTCGGGCTCGGGAGGGTGGGGGTTCCTTACGTTGATGATGATGTTGAGGGAGTCGTCGTTGGGGAGGAAGATGCACACGCTGCGCCGGTCCTGCATGACTCTGTTGTTGTGGAAAGGCAGCTTGTTCATCGTGCTCTGGGCAGGGGGCTCGGGGTGGGCGGTGGGGGGCACCTCACCGGCGGGCCGGGGCGGCCTCGGGCTCCGCGGGTGCCATCCCTGCGGGTAAAAAAAGGGGGATGAGCCCTGGCACGGCACCCTCAGCTCCCCAGCTGCATCCCCCATCCTTCCCACCCACCAGCCTGTCCCCACGTGGTGTGGGCTCACGGTCGGGGTGTCCCCCAAAAAACCCTGAGCACACCCCACCACAGCCACCCCACCACAGCCAACCCCACGGTTTTTGGCCCAGCCCCAAAAACCTGAGCCAGCAGTTTGATTCTCCCGGCTCGGGTTCAGGAAAACCTCAGGAAAGGCTTTTCTGGCATAATTAAAATAAATAGAAGTTTATCCTCTGGGGATAACCGGGTTGGGCCAGCAAGGAGCGGTGCTGGAAGCGGGAGGTTTCCCTGCCAGCCATGCACAGGCAAGGAAATGCTGTGGGGATCTAAGAGGATCCCCAGATCCCTTCCAACATCCTTCCCCCCCAGTTCTGACTCTTTACTGGGGTGAAATAAAACAATCTGATCACCAACAGGGATTTGCACACTGGAACTGCCATTCAGAGCCAACAAATCTAACACTGACCCCAGGAAATTCTCATTTCCGAGGGTGAACATTATTCCCAAAGCACTTTTTACCCCACCATCCACAAGGACAGGAATTCTCACGTGACACCACGAGGGTGGACTTCAAACTCTGACCTAGTTCAGCCTTTTCCTAGCCCAGATTTACGCTGGCACCCAGACAGCAGAGTCTCCCTTGTCACCAAATATTTGCTTTGGTCTAAAAGGAAGCGCCTTTGGCTCCCGACAGCCTGGAGTTCGTGCAGCAGCACGGGGGAAAGTGGCCCGAGGTGACTTTTTGTTGGTGTTTCCTGGGGTTTTGCAGAAGTTGGGAAATCCGGAGGCGATGCTTTCCCATGGCCAGGGCACTCTGGGGCTGCACCGCAGAGGTTGTGTCCGTGCACCGCGGATTCTGGATTTCAAGTGCGCGTTGTATCCATGCATTGCATTCGTGCCTTGGGATGGGGCGTTGTGCCCATGCACTGCACCCATGCATTGCATGCCTGCATCCTGGCCGTGCATTGCACCTGCACGTTGCACCCAGGCATCGTGGTGGTGCATCACGGATTCTCTGCGTTGCATCTGTGTGCATCGTGGTCCTCCACTGCATCCATGCATTGTGGCACCCATGCATTGAGCTGGAACACTGTAGCACCTACGCACTGCACCTGTGCAGCACAGACGTGCAGCCTGGCCGTGCACTGCACCTACGCATTGCACTCATGCACTGTGGCACCCATGCATTGAGTTGTAACCTCATGGCACCCATGCAGTGCATCTGCGCATTGCAGCAGTGCATTGCGGCACCTGCACATTGCAGCACTGCATTGTGGCATCCATAAATTGTGTTGGCACCTCATGGCATCCATGCATTGCATCCGTGCAGCGCAGATGTGCAACCTGGCAATGCACCTACACATTGCACTCATGCATTGTGGCACCCATGCATTGAGTTGGAGCCTCATGGCATCCATGCATTGCATCTGTGCATTGTGGCATCCATGCATTGACCTGGACCCTCATGGCACCCATGCAGTGCATCTGTGGCCATGCATTGCACCTACACATCGCACCCATGCATTGTGACATCCATGCATTGAGTTGGAACATCACTGCACCAATGCATTGCATCTGTGCATTGCAGCACTGCGTTGTGGCATCCATGCATTGAGCTGGAACATCGTGGCACCTATGCATTGCATCTGTGCATTGCAGCACTGCGTTGTGGCACCCATGCATTGCATCCGTGGCCTTGCACTGCACCTACACGTTGCATCCATGCATTGAGCTGGAACATCATGGCAGCTATGCATTGCATCCGTGCAGCACAGACGGGCAACCATGCACTGCACCTACACATCGCACCCATGCATTGTGGCATCCATGCATTGAGTTGGAGCATTGTGGCATCCATGCAGTGCACCTGTGCATCGCAGCAATGCATTGTGGCACCCATAAACTGTGCTGGAAAACCTCATGGTATCCATGCACCGCATCCCTGCATTGCAGCTACACATTGCGGCATCCATGCATGGGGTTGGAGCACCATGGCATCCGTGCAGTGCACCCCTGCAGCACAGCTCTGCGCCGTGGCCGTGCCTGGCACCTCTCCATGGCTGCTCCACGCTCTGAGGCCGTGCCCGGCCGTGGCCGATCCCGACGGGCGCCGGCAGCGCCGCGGCCGGGCCGGTTTCAGGGCTCATTAACGATCCCGGCGCGCACGGAACGGGGCTGAAGGAATTTGGCACGTCCCGGCCCGGCCGGCAGCTCCCGGGCACCGGCGTGATGTGACTTGCGCGGGCTGCGCTGGGGAGGGGCCGCTCTCCCGGCAAAGCAGCCGTGTCCCGGGGCTCCTGCAGCACCCTCCGTGTCCTGCTCCCACCCACAGGGCTCCTCAAGTCTCAGAAGTCCCGAGAGCTTCTTCCCGTGGCAGCTCCGTGGGCTGCAGCCGGCTCGAAATTCCAGCCACGGGCAGCACCCGCTGCTGAGCTACTGGAGAATCCATCATTGGGATTCTCTCCCCCACATGGGCAGGAACAGCTTCCACTATCCCAGCGTGCTCCAAATCCTGTCCAACATGGAAAACGTCCAAGGATGGAGCAGCCTCAGCTCCTCTGGGCAGCCTGTGCCAGGGCCTCTCCTCCCTCACGGCCAAGAATTCCTTCCCAATATCCCAACTAACCTTGCCCTGTGCCAGTTTTAAACCATTCCCTCTTGTCCTGTCACTCTCGGGCATTCTGGGGCTGTTCATCCCCACACCAGTCACTGCATTTCCTCCTCCTCCTGCAGCCTGGATTGATCCCAGAGCACCAGGGATTAAACCACACGAGCTGGCGTCAGCAGAGCACGGGCATCGGAGGGAGAGGAAAAAAACACCCAACCCCAAACCGTGTATTTTGGTGTTTGTACAGAAAACATCCCAGCTCCCGCTGCTGAACGGCAACATTCCACCAGCCCACCACACAGGGACGGTCCCTATGGAGATTCCCTCAGCTCCAGGTGCTTCCCGAGGGCTCTGGCAGCCCTGGGAGCTGCAGGGATTCAGCGAGGGGACACACAAAGCCCCTTCCAGGGTGCTGTGCCTGCAGCAGCCCCGGCCAGACGCCGGCAAATTCTTTCCAAGCATCTGCTGCTCATTCCCACAATGTCGGCTTTGATTCCCTGGGACCCCGCGCCGCTGCCCTCGCCGAGTCACTGCTGCTCCAGAGGAAGCGTTGATAGGAGGCACAAACATGGAAGCATGGAATGGTTTGGGTTGGAAAGGACCTTTAAAGATCCAACCCAGCCTTCGCAGCTCCAAGCTGGAAAGATCCTGGATTGGAGGGAGAGCCCCACTGGATTGCCCCGCAGCAGAGGGAGTGACACAGATCACCCCACACTCCACGCAGGAACCTCCACCCCGGGCAGTCTTCCAAAGGGTTTTCCATCCAAAGTCAGCTGGAAGAAACACTGGGAATGAGGACTTGGGCATGGATCAGCAGAGTGAGGAGATCCAGGTCTTCCAGCCATGTTTTCCCTGCCATGGGGAAAAGAGCATTAAAACTCCATAGGAAGGCACTGCAAACTGCTCATGACTCCAGAGCTGAGAAAATTCCTCGATCCACCGTGTTTTCCAGGCCCAGGCTGCTGGAATATTGTCTCCCTCCCTGGCGCTGATGCCATGGGATAAATCCTGTTGCAAAGCTCGGCTGCAAAGAAAACATCCTGCAAAAAACCTGGGAAAAGCAGCCGGGGCTGGCGCTGCTGACTCGGCGAGGGATTTGTTCATCCCAGGGTCCTGCAAACACATCCGAGGGCAGGCAGAGCCTGGGATTGGTTCACATGGAGGTGCTGGAGCAGGCTCTCGTCAGAAATAGAAATTTGGATGTAATTCCAGGGTGGGGATTGAACATCGTTTGAACTTGCTGGCTGAGGTGGGGTTTTCTTCCAGATTCCGTGCACGTGAAGCGAGGCTGGGTGGATGGGCAGGGTTTTTCCCTCTCCGTGGATTTAAATGGATTTAAGAGAAGCAGATGAGTCTCCATCCTCATGGGTTTGGGTCAGGTTTGTCCCTCTGTGGTACCCACCAGACATCCCAGTGCCCCCTGTTCAACCCAGCCATGATCCAGAGCCTCCAGGCAGATCCTGTCCATTTCTCCATCAACCGAATCCATCCCTCCTTGCCAAAATATCTGCTTTTCAAAAAAATGCAGCCCTATCAGGCACTGCCATCCCTGCAGGAATTTAACAGCCGTGTGGCTGTGGCACCTGGGGACATGGGTCCGTGGTGGGGGAATGGTTGATTACAATCCTAGAGGTCTTTTCCAACCTAAATAACTCCACGATTCCCTGATTCTAACCCACCTCCAGGCTTTTGTTCCAGCCCTCCTGAAGCACCCCAGGGGCGAGGGAAGGGATCCAGCCCAGGACCCACACGTAGGCAGGGGCCATCCCGCAGCCAGAGGCTGCCCAGAGCGCGGGGCGAGATGGGAAGATGAATTCACGGGGCAGGAATTTCTTGTTTTGAAGAGTCTGGAGTGGGTCTCACCCCACATCACAGGCACAGGTATGCACAGAGCTGTTATTACAAGTTTTAGGGCCGTCCCTAAATGCAGCTTCTCCGAACCCAAAACCCAGATTAATTCCTGCTTGCGGTTGCCCCGAATTAAAATCGTCTCCAATTCTTCATGAACTCAACAGTTTCCTCCTAATGAAGAGAGGCAGATGAAAGAGACCTTCACTGGGAAAAAGGACTCGGTTATAAATATTCCATTACTTCATCCACCACAAAAGCTATTTGGATGCTGGAAACTCAGCCTGGGCAGCCGGGGGCCAGCCCCCACCAGCCCCAGAAGATGCCCCCGAGTGCTGGGGGTATCCAAAAGCTTCTCCAAGGAAAATTCCTCCAGGAGCTCGCCTGTCTCCACCTCTTCAACATTCTTCCTCTTCCTCATCCTCCTCCCCCTTGGCTACTGCAGTGGGACAACAGCGATGGGCAGGAATGGCTGAGCCACGTGGATCATCCTAAAAAATGGGATGATGTCCCCCCCTGCTAGGGATGAGCCCCACGGGACATCACATTCCACGGGGAAACACGGGCTGAGCCATGGCAGCTCAGGAAACTGCTGCCCTGCCTATCTTGTCATGCACGGAGCAGAATCCAGCCTGGAAGCGCTGATTTTCCATCCAGCCCACAGCAGAGCCACCCCAGGCCTCTTCATTCCCCAACTTTGGAGCACTAAAATATAAATAAAGCGTCCCTGCCTCCGCCAGGGATGGACACAGAGATGGATTTCTCCTGGCAAGGGCTCCAGGGAGGGGAGGGACAACGCCTGCTCTTCCTCTTCCCTCCTCTGCTCCAGAGCCAGCCCCTTCCATCAGATTTCCTTCCAGGAAACTTTGCCTGAGCCTTTGGGATTAGAACAACATCAAGACTGGCTCGGAGAGGGTTGTGCTCAGGGCAGCCCAGCTCTCCCATCCAGCTCCAGAGCCTGCCCCACGGCATTCCCAGGCATTTTAGGAACCATCCCCCAGCACCAAGAAGCCCAAAGCTCCCAGAGCTCCGATCCCACTCCCAGGATGACAGGCAGCACTGCCAAGGCTGCACATGGATGTGGAGCATTGCCTTTGCTCCCCTCTCCGTGGGCAGGCTGCAGCCCACACCAGCAGCAGCTGCCATAAATCCCTTGGGATTTGGCTGCGGGATCCCTGGACCGCAAAGCAGCCCCAAGGGCCAGAGTCACCATCCCAAATCCCTGCACCACAGAAAGCACAGCCCTGAGTCTCCAAACCACGGAGCTCCCCATTTAGAAATTAAAGTCATATTTTAAATCTAATTAACAATATAACATTAAATAATTAATAATGCCACGTAAATATTAATAATAATAATATGCAATGATGAATGTTTACGTTATTTTCTACAACAACACATCCCCAGGATGCTCTGACCCTGGGCAAACCCTTCCTTCCCAGTAGGAGGCACTTTTGGGGAGCCCCATTCCCAATATCCCGCTCACAGGCTCCTCTACATGGGATTGGTGCCCAAATCCCACTCTGGGGAATGTGCAATGCTTGCTGCACACGGAGTGGGGGGGGGAATGGGATGCAAAGTGCTCTGCAGACACACAAGAACCCAAAAACCAGCTCCATTTTATGCCAAAAAATTCAAATCCATGCCTGGACTACCCAGAGCTCCTGCTGCCCTCTGTGGCAGGGACCCGTCCTCGCCTCCAGCTCCAAATCCAGCAAAACAAAGCCAAACCAAGTTCCTGATTTTTTTAATCCTGGGGCGGGCAGAGGGAGATTTGTCTTCCCTCAGCAGCGCCGCTCTCCAGTTTTCCAGCTGGGAAAGCTCCTCAGCCACGCCACAGCCTCCATCAACTTCCCTGCCCCGGCCACAATCGGGGAAAGCTTTTTGGGAAAAATATCCTAAGCCCACTTTTCAGTCAAGGGGGAGGAAAAAAAGCAGCATAAAACTCAATTAAGGAGCAGGCAGATATTTTAACCAGCGCCATGGTTTGTATACTCCATCTGGAGTCCAAAGGCTGCCGGGTTTTTTTTTTAGCAGGAGGGAACTGACATCATCTTAATTTCAAATTCCCATTTATTTTTACATCTGGTCTGAATTAATCTTTCTCAGCGTCCTGACTTTCATGTAATGGAATAATTGCTTACAGACTCGGGGTTTAAAGAGCCTGAATAAACCCAGTTTAAAAGAAAGAAACCCCTTTAAAAACCGATAGTAAAAATTCAGTACCTAGAACCAAACTCCAATATGCCTTCGGGATTGGGAATTTTAAACGGAACATCTCTTTCAGGCAAGAGAGCTCGAATTAATCCCAGCTCTATCCAAGATTCGGAGAGGGAGAGCGAGCCCTGTGGAAAAACACCAACACAAACCAGCCCAGAATTAGGCAGAGCAGCAAAGCTCCATCGGCGCCACGCGGAAGCATCTCTGGAAAAGCAGAGTTTGGCTTAGAGGGAAAAACATCCTGATGGCCACAAAGGCACTGGCCACGAGCAGGAAGAGGAGGATTCAGGAATGGGAGATGGCAGAAAGGTGGCAGGGGGCCAGGGGCACGGCAGGGTCGGGATGTGCCTCACTCCCACGGGCGAGTCAAAGGACACAGGAACACCAAGGATGGTGCTGGGAGAGCTCAGCCCAATTTCCCCACTGCCACGAGGGCACGGGGTCAGATAAAGCCTGCCTTGGGAGCTGCATGGATTTATCCTGGCTGCTTCCAGAAGGTGTCAGGGATACGCATTCCTGGTGGAGAGGGCCATCAGTGACACCACCAGGGAGCAGCTGGCACCCCGAGCACCTCCACGGGGTGTGGTGGAGGGGCACCCGAGGGTGAGGGGAGCCCGGGGACAACGGGGTCCCACAGGTGGCTGTGACCCAGCATCAGGAGGATCCATGGATGAGAGGAGCACAGGTATGGGAACCAAGAGATGGTGGGAACCACGGCTGAGGGGACCTGTGGGTCACCACGAGCCACAGAAAAGAGCTGGCACAGGCACAGAGGACCCACGGGTGAGGGGACCCACAGGGGATGTGTGACCCAGGGGTGAGGGGACAGCTGGGTGAGTGTGGCCCCGGGACAAGGGGGCCTGTGGGTGAGACCCAGGGGCGAGAGGGGACCCGTGGGCAAGTGTGACCCCGGGACAAAGGGACCCACGGGCAAGTGTGACCTGGGGACAAAGGGATCCATGGGCAAATATGACCCAGGGACAAAGGGATCCATGGGCAAATGTGACCCAGGGACAAAGGGACCCACGGGCACCTGTGAACCAGGAATGTGGGGACCCATGGGCGAGTGTAATCCAGGGACAAGGGGACCAACGGGCACCTGTGAACCAGGAACGAGGGGGACCCGTGGGTGATGGTGACCCACAGGTGAGAGGACCTGTGGGTGAGTGTGACCTGAAAGCAAGGGGTGAGGGGAGCTGTGGGTGAGTGCCACCCACGGAAAAGGGTCCCAAGGGTGAGTGAGACGGGTGGGTGAGGGGACAAGGTGGCCCACGGGTGAGCGAGACCCGTGGGCGAGTGTGACCCAGGGGCAAGGAGATCCGCGGGCGGCTGAGACCCAGGGGCCAGGGGTCCCGCAGATGTGGGGACCCGTGGGCGAGTGCGACCCGGGGGCGAGGGGACCCGCGGGCGAGCGCGCCCCTGGAGCGGGTCCGGGGTGGCCGTGGCCGTGTCGCGGCCGTGTCGCGGCCGTCGGGGGCCGTGGGGGGGCTCCGGCGGAGCCGCAGCTCCCGCGGGCGGGCGGAGGAAATGACTCGCATTCCTGCAGCCGGGGCCGCTCGCACCGCTCCGGCTCCAACTCGCCCCCGAGCGCAACAAGCGGCCGCGCCGGGCCCACCCGCGGCACGGCCCCGCGGGGGCGAGCCGAGCCGGACCGGGCTGAGCCAAAGCGAGCCGAGGCGAGCCGAACGGAGCGGAACCGGGCTGAGCCGAGCCGGGCTGAGCCGAGCGGGAGCGCGGTGCGGGGCGCCGGGCACGCACCTACCTGCGGCTGCGGGAGCGCGCTGCGTGCCAGCCGTGCCGAACCGTGCCGAGCCGAGCCGTGCCGAACCCCGCCGTGCCGAGCCGAGCCGAGCCGTGCCCAGCCCAGCCCAGCCCATCCCGCCGCCCCCGCCCCTTCCCGGGCCGCCCCGCACCGCCCCGAGCGGCACCGGCACCGCCTCCCGCCCCGGCGCCGTGCCCGGGACAGCGGGGAAAGGGTCGGGAGCGGGGCGGCCCCGGGCAGGAGAGCCGAGTGTTGGCCCCGAAGGAGGCGTGGGGAGCCGGGCAGCCGCCGCCACGGTGCCCACGAAAGGCTCTGGGAAGAGCCTGAGCATCGCATCCCCTGGGAGGGCACACGGGCACCGACCCTGCGGGATGGAGCCGCCCGAAGGTGCCCAGGAGCGGAGCGGAGCGGAGCATCCTTCAGCGGGGAGCGCGGCCGGAGGAGGCTGGGGATGCTCCGAGGGCTGGGGAACCTCTGCTCTGGAGGGCTGGGAGAGCTGGGGGTTGGACTGACCTTAGAGCCCCTTCCAGTGGGGCTTCAAGAGAACTGGAGAGGGTCTTTGGATACAGGGGAATGGCTTCCCACTGCCGGAGGACAGGGATGGATGGGATATTGGGAAGAAATCCTTCCCTGTGAGGGTGGGCAGGCCCTGGCACAGCGTGCCCAGAGAAGCTGGGGCTGCCCCTGGATCCCTGGAAGTGTCCAAGGCCAGGCTGGACAGGGCTTGGATCACCCTGGGATAGTGGAAGGTGTCCCTGCCATGTCAGGGGTTGGAACGAGATGTTTTTTAAGGTCTCATCTAATCCAAACAACCCTGGGATTCTATGATCTCCGAGGGAAGGGACTCAAATGTCCTCTGGGGGGGTCCCAACTCTCTTGTGTAGAGGAACCCCACACCCATCCCAGTATCCCCAGCCCTTGGACATCACAGAATCCCAGTTCTTAGGATTCAGCTTGAGGCAGGAGCAGAATTAAACCCCGTTCCCATTAAACCCCCCACTAGCAGCTGGGTGAAGGTGAGCGGGGCTCACTCGTGTGAGGCCTGGCCACCCTTTGGAGCCGATGCACACACGGATCCCTCTCCATAGGTGACCCCAGGCCCGGAATAGCAACAGCAGCAGCACCATAAATTAGCAGCAAAGCATCTCCTCCTTCAGAAGTGCCATCTGGCGAGCTTGTTTTTGGAGGAGTTATTTATTCCTCACTTTTAACTGTCTAAAGTCGTTTCTCGAGCTGACCTGCGAGGCCGCCTCGGCCCCCGCAGTCTCTCCGAGGCTCTGGGAGAGAGGAGCCGCTTGTTCCCAGCCCTAAATAAAGAGCAGCTCTGCTGTGAACACCCTGACACTCCTTGCTGAAATCTGTTTGCAGCTCAACAGATCGTGCTGGGTAATTACATTATGGGAGTGCACGGTACCCAGCGCTGGGAATCCAACGCGCCGCTCTCCTCGTGGGAAAAAACAACCTGGCTTTCTGCAGAGCTGGGGCTGGATACCCCTTGGGTTTGGGCTCACTCTCATCCTCCTGTCCATGCCAGCTGGAACTGGGAGAGGGTTTCTACCCCACAGCTCCTGCTCGAGTCCTTACAAAGCCACTGGTGCCACTGCCAAGGGCATGGAGAGCATCCTGTCCAAGCAGGGCTGGTCATTCCAGTCAGAAATGTCTTTTTTCCCCCCAAGAACTCCCTCTGGAAACACCCATCCTGCAGTTAACACAGGGGGACAGCCAAGCAAAGCCACCCTTTGGCTCATTTCTCCGAACCCACAAATCATTTTAGGGCTGTGGGGCGGCCCAAGCGGGACGCGGCCCCGGTGCTGAGGAGGACGAGTGGGTCCTGCTGAGCACATCCCAGCCCCATCCCGAGCCCTGTGGAGCACAGGGATCCAGGAACCCAGCGCCTGCCTTGCCGCAGAGGCTAAATAAAGCAGCAGGAAGAGCTCTCGGATGCCAGCGAGGCGATGTATAAACACCGACGTGGATGGCGCGGGTGCGACGCTGTTCCAGAGCCGGGGGGGAAAAAAAAAATCTCGGCTCATTCCAACGGGAGATGCTCCCAGGGCTGGAGGAGACGCTCCAGGAAAAGCCATCCCAGGCTGCAATGTAGGGAGAGCTCGCAAAGGTGGAGCTCAGCCAGGGTCCGCTCTGCCTCTCCTCTCTGCGAGAGGAAAAGCCCAAAGATTCCCAAAGGTGACATTTCTCTCACAATTCTGGAATTAATCTCCCTCAAAGATCCCAAGGAATGGAAACTCAGATGGGAAATGGAAAAAAAAGATTGAATTCTTTTGGGGTGGGTTTGTTTGGGTTTTGGTTTTTTTTTGGGGGTTTTTTTTTTTTTTTTTTTTTTTTTTTTTTTTTTTTGCATCGCTAAGCCTATCCCAAAACAATAGCAATTAAAAAAAAAGAAAAAGGTGGTGTGGTTATGACTGAAAATACCATTCCCATAAAATACACGGATTTCTCTCGCACTGGATGCGTTTATATGGAAGGGACAGGAAACAGCAGCAGCTCACTGTGATCCTGCATTATCTCCAGCCGAGTGTCTCCCATCCCAGAATTTCAATGCTGGCATTGTCACTGGCAGGGACGGACACGGAGACGTGGGAGCTCTCTTATCTCATAGCTTCCCTCGGATTTTGTTAATGGCATAAAAATTATTCCAAAAGCAACAAAATAACAACTAAACTCCTCCCTCTCTGCATCCCCATTCCCTTCCCAAAGGCTGGTGGATCAGTTGTGCCAACCCAGGATTGCTGCCCAGCACCCATTTCTAGGGAGTTTTGGGATGTGTCCTGCTAGGAAAATTTACCCTGGAGCAGCAGCACAGGGACCTCAGCGCTGACCACAAGCCTTGTGGGGTGCATTTGGGGACAGGGGTGTCACCGCTGCTCGATGGCACCTGGCACAGCCTCACAACGATCCTGATGGGCCCCTTCCAACTCAGCATATTCCAGCTCTGGCTGCAGCTGGGATTTAGAAATTCCTCCCTGGACAAGAGAGGAAAACAAATCCCAGCTACTGTGGGCTGTGCTGGGGCTGGGAAGGTTTCTCAGCCCATAAGGGGAAGAAATTAAATAAAGAATCCCCGGCGCGGAGCCACAACAGCCGGAGCGTTGCTATAAACTCCGGAGAGGAGCTGGACCTCGCTCCCATTCCTGCATTTCACGGGGATTTCCACGGAAGCTCTTCCTCCCTCCCTACCCAGGCTGGGGTGGGCGAGTCCCTGTCCCCCCCAGCACAGAAGCAACCAGGGTGGAGGGACCCTCTCCAGCTTTTCCTGGGCTTTTTAGGAGAATTCCATCTGGTTTTTGGCCATGAATACCCAATTCACGGAGATCTCACCAAGCCTCTGCTTCAATTTGGTTTGAATGCAATATAATTAATAAGCCTGAGCTTATCAGCTAATCATAAAATTAATAAATAATAATAACAATCAATAATTAAAAGCCTGAGCACGCATTGCGACCCCTCCTCAGGGGTTTTGCCCCAGTGCTGCCCCTGGGGGTACCCGCCTGGGGACAGCTCCAACTCCATCCATCCCAGCTGAATTTTGGGAAAACCGCTGCCCAGCGTGCAGGAGCCAGCCCTGGATGGTGCTGGGAAAGGGGGAGCATCCCTGGGAGCGGCCTGGGGACACCCCAGCTCAGGAGCCAGGTGGAGAGCGCGATGGCTCCTTGAGCATTCTGGAATTTGGGCAATGCCAAACCACCCCTGGCTCCCCGGGAATTCAGGGGATGCTCCCAGAGGAGCTGTTTTCCATCTCATTTTAGCCGAGGGAGGATGCTACTACCTTTAACTGGCCCCCCAAAAACCCCCCTCTGTATTTACCGTGCCCAGCCTTTGCCTGGGAAGCCGGCAAGGACGAAAATAAAAAGCAGCTGAGATTTAAGCCCAACGAGGCTGGAAAGCGAGAAAATCCAGCCTGAAACCCCGAGTGCTGGAACCATCAAGAAAATCCAAGCGTGCATCCGGCAGGGAAGCATCCCCCCGGCTCGGCAGCGCCGATCCGGTGCGTTCTGCTGATCGAGCCCGCGGCATTTACAGCTCCTCCAGCCCAGCATCCTCCTCAGCAGCAGCCGGGATGCGATTGGAGCCCGGGAGAATCCTCGGGATGGCCGGAGGGAAAGGCGGGATCACCCCCCAAGCCGAACCCCCCGCTCCTCACCCAACCCGGGCCACCAAGCTGGGGTTTATCAGCAAATGATTGAAAAATTCAGGCTGAGGTGGGCAGGGATTTTCTATGGAGTAAGTCTGGCCTTCCCACAGCCCCATTCCCAAATCCACTCTCATTTCCCTCTTTAAAAACCCCATTTCCTCCCTCCCATCCTTTTTGTTTTGGGGGGGTCCCAAAGACCCCCAAAGCTTTTTCGTGGCTCTGGGCCTCGGGGTTATTCCTAGAGTTTGCTCCCAGCCTGCCAGAGCTGCTGCAATCCCATGGAATTGTGGTGGAAAGCAGGAAAGGGCGGCGGGGAGGGGCGGACGGGGAGGAAAGATCACAGGGGCGGGCAGGGGAATATTTTTAGCCCGTCTGTTCTCCGGCTTCAACACCACTCCACGATTCCAATCCCATCTGACAGAGGGGCAGACGCCTGAAACGGGAGAGAAACCCCAGCAAGGGCCCCCTCAGGGGGTCACCCACAGCCCCGACCTACAGGACATCAGAGAACCCCCCCTCAGTGGGGTGGGGTGGGAGGAAAACTGGGAATTTCTCTGCTGTTGAAAAAAAAAAAAAAAACAAAAAAAAACATTAAAAATGTTGGTGGTGAAAGGCTGTGAGGAGCCAGGGCATCCATCAGTGCTGCAAAGGAGGAGGTGTGGGGGGCACATTCCCCCCTGGCACCCTGGAGATCCAGCTCCTTGCTCACCTGTGCCCATGGATTTTTCCATGGCAGCAAGGTTTGGTTACAAGTTGGCAGGAGCCAAGGTGAAATCTGGGAATGGGCTCATGAAGCTTGCTCCAAACCTGATCCAGGGTGGATCTGGGATGAAGCTGGGAAAAGGGGCCAAGAAGGTCGGGGGGGCAGGGCTGGGTTTGCTCTGTGCAAAGTGCAGCAAGATCAGGAATGGATTGGGAACGAGGGGTCATGGACCAGCACCACATTCACACTGGGAGAGCTGGAGATCCTCCAGTGCACTTCCTGAAGGAAACCTCATGGAACCCTCACAGCCTGAGCCAGTCAAATTAGGATTTCCCCATAATTTAATAATTTAATTAATTAAAATATTTTAAAATAATTAATTAAAAATTTAAGAATTCCCCATAATGTAATTTAATCCCCATAATTTAATAATTTAATTAATTAAAATATTTTAAAATAATTAATTAAAAAATTTAATAATTCCCCATAATGTAATTTAATCCCCATAATTTAATAATTTAATTAATTAAAATATTTTAAAACAATTAATTTAAAAAATTTAATAATTACCCATATGAAATTTAATCCCCATAATTTAATAATTTAATTAATTAAAATATTTTAAAATAATTAATTAAAAAAATTAATAATTACCCATATGAAATTTAATCCCATAATTTAATAATTTAATTAATTAAAATATTTTAAAATAATTAATTAAAAATTTTAATAATTACCCATAATGTAATTTAATCCCCATAATTTAATAATTTAATTAATTAAAATATTTTAAAATAATTAATTAAAAAATTTAATAATTACCCATAATGTAATTTAATCCCCATAATTTAATAATTTAATTAATTAAAATATTTTAAAATAATTAATTAAAAATTTAATAATTACCCATAATGTAATTTAATCCCCATAATTTAATAATTTAATTAATTAAAATATTTTAAAATAATTAATTAAAAATTTAATAATTCCCCATAATGTAATTTAATCCCCATAATTTAATAATTTAATAATTAAAATATTTTAAAATAATTAATTAAAAAATTTTAATAATTCCCCATAATGTAATTTAATCCCCATAATTTAATAATTTAATAATTAAAATATTTTAAAATAATTAATTAAAAAATTTTAATAATTCCCCATATGAAATTTAATCCCCATAATTTAATAATTTAATTAATTAAAATATTTTAAAATAATTAATTAAAAAATTTAATAATTACCCATAATGTAATTTAATCCCCATAATTTAATAATTTAATTAATTAAAATATTTTAAAATAATTAATTAAAAAATTTAATAATTACCCATAATGTAATTTAATCCCCATAATTTAATAATTTAATTAATTAAAATATTTTAAAATAATTAATTAAAAAATTAATAATTACCCATATGAAATTTAATCCCCATAATTTAATAATTTAATTAATAAAAATATTTTAAAATAATTAATTAAAAATTTAATAATTACCCATATGAAATTTAATCCCATAATTTAATTAATTAAAATATTTTAAAATAATTAATTAAAAAAATTCATAATTCCCCATAATGTAATTTAATCCCCATTATTTAAACGCCAACTCCACCACAGAAGGACACAAAGGCTCCCATCCCATCCCATCCCATCCCATCCCATCCCATCCCATCCATCCCATCCCATCCCATCCATCCCACCCCCACCACCGTGCCCTGGGGTGGCACTGGCCTGCCGGGATGTGCTTTCCTTGGCATGGTTTGTAACCACCCCTGGTGCCAGCACAGCTTTCTGGGGGGCTTTTTGAATAACCCTGAGCCTAACAGCTCTGCTGGGGCTGTTTCCATCCCCAGGGCAAGCAGGCAGGCACCTCTTTGCCCGTGGAAACAGGACACGGGCCTCGTGCTTTGCCAACAGGGTATTGCAGCAGGGAGAAGGCAGCCCGGGGACAGAGCAGCCCAGGGAGCCCCCGGAGCTCGGCCGTGGCCCCACGTGTCCATCAGGCACCCATCAATGATTTACTGCTGCTCTGAAGAGCTGTTTGTGCTCCCGGCCCTCCCGGCGGCCCCGGCCAAGGTCAGCGCTGCGTTTGGCAGGGGAAGGGACGGATGCCAAAGGGGAGAGGGGATGGGAGTCCCCAAGGCAGGGAACAGCAGAGCCCCCTTGGAGCCCAGCGGCGCCGGGGGCTCGTCCTGAGCATCCCTGCTCCCACCAGGAGCAGCTGGGGACAAATCCTTCCACGTTTCCACCATTTGGGTTGGATCTTAAAGCCCGTCTCGTTCCATTCACCACTTCCACACGCCCCTAACCCCACCGTGGCACCCCAGGGGTGCCAGGGCTGGTGCCAACAGCCCCTGCCCGGGGTTTGAGTCACAGCAGGGCTGAGAACTCCCATCGGAGACAGCAGGGTCACCGACACGGCCAAAAAACCAGTCCTGGGAGCCCCAGCGCCGGGATGTTGGGGCTGGATCAAAACAGGCACCTCACACAAGGGGTTCCAAAGGTGCCAGTGCTGCCAGGCAGGATTTGTGCAATTCCTCTGCTTTTTGAAGCCGCCGTGGCCTCCACAGTGGCCCCTCCCCACGCCCGCCCAAAAGCGAATTGATTTTTATGAAATGGACTGAGGCGGCCTCCAGCAGGATCCATAGCTGGGCTAATGTTTGCCTAATGGGCTCCCACAAATGGCTCGTTAATCCCTTTGTGTTTATTAATGGCACACAGGAGCCAGACAGCTGCACCAAGCCCCCCATGTCCCTGAACTCCCAGGGACCCCAGATTTTGGGGTCTCCAAGCTCCCCAGGACCCCGAGCTTCCACGGATCCCAGATTTTGGGGTCTCCAAGCTCCCTGTATCCCTGAGCTTCCAGGGATTCCAGATTTTGGGGTCTCCAAGCTCCCTGTGTCCCCGAGCTTCCAGGGGCCCCAGATATTGGGATCTCCAAGCTCCCCAGGACCCTGAGCTTCCATGGATCCCAGATTTTGGGGTCTCCAAGCTCTCCAGGACCCCGAGCTTCCACGGATCCCAGATTTTGGGGTCTCCAAGCTCCCTGGATCCCTGAGCTTCCACAGATCCCAGATTTTGGGGTCTCCAAGCTCCCTGGATCCCTGAGCTCCCAGGCACCCCAGATTTTGGGGTCTCCAAGCTCCCTGGATCCCTGAGCTCCCAGGCACCCCAGATTTTGGGGTCTCCAAGCTCCCTGGATCCCTGAGCTCCCAGGGTTTCCAAGCTCCCTGGGCACGTTGCTGTGGTCACCCCCTTTTTTCTCCCTATTTCTCCCGAACCTCCCCTTCCCCCTCCCTCATTCCATCCCACCCTCCAGGGCTAAAATCCCCATTTTTGGGGCTGCACAGTGAGCCAGCACTGGACACCAGCTCTGAAACCACCAGAGGCTTTGGCTGGGCTTTATCCCAGTCTGGTTCCCTGGGGAATCTCACTGGACAGGTGGCACTGAGTGCTCTGGCACCCATGGGACAGTCTGGAGCGGGCACCGTGTCCCAAAAAGCCTTGAAACGCCCCCAGCTTTAGTCATGGATTGGGAATATCTCCCTGCTGTGGCAGCAAACACTTTATTTATGTGTTTATTTGCTAATTTAGCTGTAAGTTAATGTCAGAGCTCAGGAACATTCTCGTAAACCTGCACGTGAGCAAATGCATCTGAGGGCTTGCAAAACCACAATGCATTGTTGCAGTGTTGCATTTTTCCAGACAGGATTTTGGGGCGCTCCTTTGGCAGAGGAAGCCTGTGGATATACATTTATATAAAAATATTATATATAATTAAATAGTAAATGCTATATTATTATATATTTTTATATAAATATATATTATATATTTTATATAATATAATATCTATATTATATATAGATAGCATTTGGTCATTTATATATCAAACCTGAGCAACCTGGGCTAGTGGAAAGTTTCCCTGCCCATGGCAGGGGTTTGGAATGAGATGGAATTCCAGAATGGTTTGGATTGGAAGGGACATTAAAGACCATGATTCTCGCTGCCCTCCCTTCCTTCTCTGCAGCAGGAAAA
Source organism: Vidua chalybeata (assembly GCF_026979565.1). Classification (NCBI taxonomy): domain Eukaryota; kingdom Metazoa; phylum Chordata; class Aves; order Passeriformes; family Viduidae; genus Vidua; species Vidua chalybeata. The sequence goes on along the minus strand of NC_071535.1, from coordinate 2,420,239 downwards.
GGCATCATTTTGGTTTGGTTTGGTTTGGTTTGGTTTGGAGGGCAACTTTCAGTGGAAACCTTTCCCAGACACGCCACTTCCCCGGGAAGCAGCAGCTGTGGATCTCCGGAGGTTTCCCCCTGCCAGCTCCACACGCTGCTCCCAGCCCATGGCACAGGGGAAAGGACGTGTCTGAATGGTGAAAAAAATCACCCCCAGCTTTCACCCAGCAGGGTTATCCTGCTCCAAAAGCATTTATCCCTCGGGAAGGCAGCAAAGCCTCTCCTGGAAGAACGTTGTCTCCCAGACCATCACCAGATGGAATTTCTGGAAAGAGTGGCCCTGAAATGACATCATTCCCTCGTGTCTGGGATGTGCAGGACACCTGAATGTGCTGAGGGGACACCCAGGCCAGGTCAGGCTCAGGGATGTGCCCCAGACCAGGTGATTTCCATCCCGGAGGATGGCAGCTCCCAGGGTGAACACGGCGCCCAAGCCACCCACCATGGGTGGTGTGGCACCCCGTGGATGGGGGAAGTGCCGACCCCAGCCTGGGCTCCTGCACTTCCAGGAGGGAATTTGCTCCATGTTTAGACCCCTCCCTCCCTTCCCAGGCTCTGGGGAAGCCGGGATTGTCAGCAGGAGCCCAGGTTCCATTAGGGCAAACTGGGAGGGGAAGGCTCACCCTTCCCCCAGGGCTGTGTCTGGGAGCTGGTACAAGGCAGGAGGGAGGAATCACAGCTTTGGGGACAGATCTGAGCCACCCCAAAAATGTCCCTTGCTGCCCTGGAAGCTCCCAAACCTCTGCCCTATCCCTGGAAGTGTCCAAGGCCAGGTTGGATGGGGCTTGGAGCAAACTGGGACAGCGGAACGAGTCTCTGCCTCTGTCAGGGGAGTTGGAACCGGATGGTCTTGAAGGTTCCTTCCAAGCCAAATAATTTGGGGATTTTAGGATTCTAGCCCATTTTGGGGTCCCCAGCAGTGGGTACAGCAGCCCTCCCCTCCAGGGTAGGACCTGGAGGTGTCCGTGGGATTATCAGGGCAAGCCCCCATCACCAAAACCTCAATCCAACCTCCCGCGAGCTCACATTTGCATGGCACCCTCAAAATCCCTGGGTTCCTACCCCAAACGTCCCACAGCAGCTGGACCTGGCCCTCTCCACTTCCAAACCAAGCTGTTTATGAGCTCTGTGAGCACAATAAACCAAAAGCAGCTGTGGCTGCGACCTCCTTTTATGCGATTCCTTTTTCCCTTCCTCTGAATTTTTATGATCCAGATACAAAGCCCTGGGAAACAGAGGTTTAAAGGAGAACCCTGACACCCGTTACTGCAGGGGCATGAAATGCAGAGCCCTGACTCTCATCTATCCCAGGAGATTATTTCAATCCAATCCAAATTATTTCAGTGATCCAAATTATTTCAATCCAAATCCTTTTTTTTTCTTTTTTTTTTTTTTTTAAGAAAATACTAAAAATAAAGCTCCTGGAAGCCAATGATGGGCAGTGAGGGAGAAATCCCAGGTGTTCCTTGTTCAGCCTTGACCACCTCATGTTCGCACAATTCTGCGCCAACATTTCTTTGTCCAAGGCCTTCCCAGAAGGAAGGAAGGAAGGAAGGAAAGGGGTGAAGGATGCTGTGGGCATCCCAGGAAAACTCTGGGAAACTGTCACCCCACTGCCACCCTGCTTGTGGCACCACTCCCAACTGCTGCAGCAGCACTTGCTGTATTTTAAATTAATGCATTTTCTGCACAGGGTCCTGCTGTGCTGTCCCATCCAATAAACCCAGTCCTGGCTCACCCCAGATCCCATCCTGATCCAAAGCCCAGGGACAGATGCCTCCACCTCCAGCCGTGATTTTTTGCAGTGTAGGGCTCCCCCTTTGCACCTTTCCTGCTGCAAACTCAGCCCTTAGACCCCTCGTTCTCAATTAGGATTCCCTAATTTTGGTGCTTTGCAGAGGGGAATCCCCAAATTCAGCCATCCCAGCTAATCAAGCCCCCCCAGCCAGCTCCCCTGATTATGGAATCCCAGAATGGTTTGGGTTGGGAGGGACCTTAAAGCTCATCCAGTGCCACCCCTGCCATGGCAGGGACACCTTCCCCTATCCCAGGCTGCTCCAAGCCCTGTCCAACCTGGCCTTGGACACTTCCAGGGATCCAGGGGCAGCCACAGCTGCTCTGGGAACCCTGTGCCAAAGCCTCAGCACCCTTACAGCCAGGAATTCCTTCCCAATATCCCATCTAACCCTGATCTCTGGCAGTTCGAATCCATTTACACCCCCAAATCCTCCCATTTACATCCCAAATCCTCCCACTGGATGTGGCAGCACATCCCACAGCCCAGATTTCCACAAACCCTCAGCACACACTTGGAGCAACTTGTTTTATGGCACCAGTGATTAGGAAGATGCTGCCTTGAAGAAAAGAAGGGTTTGGGCTGTCAGAGCAGGAATTCAGGGCTCTCTCCAGCCCCGTGGTGCTCTGGAGAGCCTGGAGCTCCCCAGGGCTTACCCCGACACCAACTGCTTGGCTCATCACCCCCAAACCAAAAATCCCCCGCAAATAAGACTAAAAAAAAAAAAAAATAAATCACAAAGTCCCCATTTTGTGCTCTGTGTGTGAGGAAAGAGCTGCAGCATCCCTCCCTGGAGAAGACAAAACTCCTGTGCCTGGCACAGGCTCTGCCAGGGCAGCTGCCCCGAGTGAAGGCTGGTGCCACTTCCTCATCCCCCCTCACCCACAGTGGGGATTTTTCCCCTCTTTCCAGCAATATTCCCTGTGCCCATGGCTTTCCCAGTTTCTCACGGAGTGCTGCTGCAGGCATGGATCTGCCCAGCCAGCGCTCCTAGGAGGCCATCAGCTGAACAAAGCAGAGAAGTAACACTCCCAGTTTCTTTTTCCCAGTATAAATCTCTGTTTTTTAGGCACAATCAGAACAGTTTCCGAGGCACAAAAAGCCTTTTCCATTCCTCCACCTCCAAGCTCAGCAAACAACCCTACCTGCAGAGCCAGCTTGGATTTCTCCCATTCCCATGGCTGTGTTTATGCCAGGGCTGCATCTCAAGCTGTTACATGAAGAACACCAGGCCTGCCCTCCCTTAAGCTGGGCTTCACACCCAGCCTAAACCTGAGCCTAATCCACATCTCATCCCTCAGACACCCCAGTTACCCCGTGCAAGGCTTGCTCCTACCAGCTCCTGGGATTGTGCTGCTCCTTCCACACGCCGTGGAGAGATCCTTTTCTCCCCAGCCATCCCAGGAAAGGACAACACATCTGTGGGACCAGCAGAATCCCACCCTGGAGCTGCCCCATGCCAGCGGCGTGGGAAGCTCCCCACGCAAGTGCCCAGGCCAGCCGGGTGGGGCGAGCCTGGAGAAGACATTTAATTACACAGGGCTGGGTGTTTTTCCAGTTGCAGAAGCCCAGCTGCATGTTCCCTCCCTGTACCAGGTGCCATTAGTGCTGTTTGACTACTAATTGGCAATTAATAATATCTTTGCATGATGCAAATGGGTCCTAAACACCTGCAGATCGATTATTTTGACGCCTTCAGGTTTGCAAAGTGCAGCAGTGTTTGGAGGCTTGGACAATGGTGGTTTTTTTTTTTGTTTGTTTTCTGTGAGCTGGAAGAGTGGATGTTTAGGGGTGCAAAAGGATCATTCCCACAGCACCTGCGGATTCTTTGCTTCTTTTGTTGCCAGGGTCGGGATTAGATGTGTGAGATGGAATTTCTTGTTGGGGCTCAGATGTTTGTTGGTTCTTATCTCTGTCACAGTCTCACAAACCCTGAGTTCTGCAGCACTTCACTCCAACAAACTAAAAATGGAGCCCCATCTCTCTCTCTACAAGGCCTTTTAAGGATAAACTGCCCAATTCAGAAATGACACCTCAATTATTTTCACTTTTAACCCAATCACCAACCACCCGTGCCCGCAATGAGGACTTTTTTATCCAATTACACAAAACCACCCAAACCCATGGAGAAGGAGGAGAAGAAGGAGCAGCCTCCACCCTAAAACCTCCATCTTGCTTTGTCTCTATTCCTGTATTCTAAAACCTTAAACTCTGAGTTTTCCACCCTGTGATATCACACACTTCTATTCAAACTCCACCCCCACAATCCCAGTTCTGTCATTCCATTTTGGAAGCTTCTCCACAGCCTCAGGTCAATGCAGAGTTCTCTTGGGGGTCAGACTCTGTCAGCACAGAAAGTCTGAAATTCTCAGCAATTCTCAGGGTTCCAAGAAGCACCCAGCAGGAGTGGCCAGCCCAGGGAATGCTGGCTGGGAATTTCCCTGGCTGACCCATGGGATGGGCACCATGGCTGCGGGGCAGGGCTGGGGCTGCTGGTGCCCAGCTGATGAAAGGCCACTGGGAAGTGCCAGGCTGGTCCTGCTCCAGGTGCCACGGGGGGAGGAGGGAATGACATTAAAAACAGCCTCAAATCCCAACAGGAGCGGCAGCTGAGCGGGATCGAAGGCAGCATGGCGTGGAGGCAGCTTTGCTTATGCTAATGGGGGAGAAGAGTCTGCAAACAGCTCCAGGTGAGAAGATCGAGCTGGGATTTTCCATGGGCAGGCAGCCAGCCCCAATCCCTTTCATCTGCTCTTGGGAATGTCTGATTCCTGGGGGGATGGCTGCCCCTCACCCCGAGGCTCTCCAGCATCCTTGAGCTGCAGCATCCATGGGCCCCATTCCCCAGGTTGGGGTTTTTTTGGGGGGGAATTTGGCTGCCCTGAGCACCTCATTCCTGCAAGCATCTGCAGGAGACTGGGGAGAAGCTGGATAAGCAGCACAGGCTCCACCCACGGTGTTCCAGAGGATTTGGGGTTATTTTTGGGAAGGGCAAGAAACACAGCATCATTTTGTTTTCTATTTCCAGGGGCTTTCATGGGGGGAAATTGTACAGAGGGAATTTCCTCTCCATAGCCCCATCCCAGCAGGATCAGCTCCCTTGGGATTGTGAATAAAAGCCATGGTGGTGGCAACCCCTCCTGAGTCATTTACATGCTTTAAATCCATCAGGATACAAAGCTGAGGTGATTTTTTCATAGCACAAGCTTCTCACACTCCAAGCTGTGTTCCCACACTGTCATTCCCTTTAATTTTTGGGGATCAGATAGTTCCTGTCAGCCCTGCTAACTCTGCTGGCTGCCCAGCAAGTCTTGCTCTGGGCTTACAGAGGCATCTCTAGAAAAGATAAGCAAGATAAAGGAATTACACACCCCAAAAGAAAAGAAGAGGCTCCCCAAGTGCAGTGAGAACACCTGCCTGGAATTCTGTCTCCCTGACTCCAGGACTGGTTTTGCAATCAGATCTCCCAGAGTATGAACTCACACAGAGAACATGGAAAACCAGCAAAGGCCTCATTTTTCCCCCATCTGGGCAATTCCCAGAGATAGGTTTGCAGACCTGGAGAGCAGGAAAATATAAGTCACTTGTGCAATGGGCTGTGTGATGCTGTCAAGTGCTCAGGGAGATCTTTCAGCGAAGGGAAAGCGAGTTGGGAACAGAGCAAAAGTAATTTTTTCCCTGTTTGTGCCCCAAAGCTTTTCCTGACACTGAGCAGACCCTGCTCAGAGAACACCTCAATAAACACTTTCCTTCCCAGGCTGCACATGAACCTCTCAGAAAAAAAAAAAAATAATCTGTGTTCCTTTGATGAATCATTTGCATTCAAGGTAATTAAACTTTAATCAGCAAAGCCAAAGAAAATGAGGGTTTGTTTTTTTTTTTTTTCTCCAGCAGAGATGAGATAGAGCTGGACCTGATTCCTATCAAACCCAACACTGCCCAGCTCCTCCAGGTCTCCCATCTCTTGTGAGAAACAGGATGAGGAAGAACAAAGGATGCAAGGAAATAGCAGGATAATCCATGGGTTTTCCAAGTGAAATGCCAGCGCTGAGTTCATGGGGATAAAAATTACCTGCTCCTCCCCGTCTGCTCTCTGGTGCCTCACTTGCAAACCCTCAGTGCTGGAAAAACCCTCCCCACCCAGGCAGGGCAGCTGAGGGCAGGGGAGCTGCTCATTACCTGGGCTGGCTGAGCCGGCAGGATCGAGGCTGCTCCCTTTCCCTTTCTGTGCCTTCCCTCCCTCCATCCCCATCTTTGTCCCCGTTCCCATCAGATTCCCATTCCTACGCTTGTTCCTGTCCCCATTCCTGTTCCCATCCCTATATTTGTTCCTGTTCCCATCCTTATTCTTGTTCCCATCCTCATCCTTGTTCCCATTCCTGTCACCGTTTTCATCCCCATTTCTGTCACCATATTTGTCCCTGTCCATATTCCCATCCCTATATTCATTCCCATTTCCATCCCTATTCCTTTTCCCATCTCTATCCCAATCCCTACACCTGTTCCTATGCTTGTTCCTGTCCCCATTCCTATCCCCATCCTTATCCTTGTTCCCATCCCCATGCTTGTTCCTGTTCCCATCCTTATCCTTGTTCCCATCCTTATCCTTGTTCCCATCCCCATTCCTGCCACCATTTTCATCCCCATTTCTGTCACTATTCCCATCCCCTTCTCCACGCTCATCCCCATCATTATGTTTGTCCCTGTCCATATTCCCATCCCTATCCTCATTCCCATTTCCATCCCTATTCCTTTTCCCATCCCTAACCTGATCCCTATACCTGTTCCTATCCCCAGTCCCTATTCCTTTTCCCATCTCTGTTCCTATCCCCAATCCCTATTCCTTTTCCCATCTCCATTTCCACCTTCATTCCTGTATCCATTCCCATCCCTTTCCCAGTGGGGGACAGACTCTCTCCTCCAGCAGCCGGAGCAATTGTAGGTTTTTTTTAGCCAGCCCTGGTTTTTATCAGGATTTCAGTTAAATCCCAGGTTTCTAGCTAAATTCCAGCTTTTCTTGGTGAGGACAAAGCTGTGTAGGGCTCAGCCAGGCTGTGGGACCCTGCTCAGGCACTTCCCTGAGGGATAAAACTCTGGGAAGCAGAGATGGATGATCCTGATCTGGTGGGTGACACCCCTGCCCATGGGATCCCTTCGCACCCAGACCATTCTGGGATTCCAGGAGTCTACGAAGAGCACAGATACGGAGCAAAACCAGCCCTGGGGACAGTTTGCAAAGCAGCAAGAATTCCTCCTGTTCCCTGCTTCCCCCTCTGCTAATAACTCATTGGCACATCACAATAACAGCCTGCACCCTTCCTGTGGGTGCAGCTCCTCTGCCAGGGAAGATGGCCAGAAAAATAACTCCAAGCCTTACATTTTAGGGCTAAAATTGGGCCTTAGTAGGGAAAAGGCTGGGATGGACCCTGGATCTTCTGCTGGGAGCAGCGTGGGCCCCCTCCCTGCCACCCACTGCATGGACAGGGGACAGGGAAATAAGCTGATAGGCCAAGAAATGCCTATAATGCAGTGTAATTAAGAAATAGCTGGCTTCTGATTGTAATAGCGTGAATTATATATATATATATATATAATCTGTATTGCCTCGCCCTTCACAGGAAACTAAAAATAAAATAAAAGTTTTTCAAACGCCTCTCAGTTGCCCCATCTTCGAGTCAAAAAAGAGCTTAATCCAACAGGGCACCAAGAGCTGGGCCTCTCAGCAGGAAGGGTGATGTTTTTGGGAGTGGGTGATGGGGATATTTATGGGATGGAGGTCCCCAAAGTTTGCTTTGCAGGAGAGACGGGGAGAGGGCTTGCTGTGAAGGGAAGGGAAGAGAGGAGGAGGAAATGCAAACTAATTAACTAATAAATATGCTGGGTTGGCTCGGGGCAGCAGGAGAGCAATCCAGAGGGCTGACTCACTCTGACTCAGGCAGAGGAGTGGGATGGAATCTGGCTCAGGAGCATCTCCTGCCTCAGCCACGCTGCCAGGACACAGGGACTGATCCCAAATCTGCCAGGGCCGAGCATCCTGTGGGGACCTGCTTCATGTGGGCCTTGCTTTCTTTGGAGAAATCACTCTCTAGAGGAAAACAAAGCTAAATTTGCCAGCTAGAGCAAGCAGCTGAAATGGAGTCAGGCTTTAGGATGCAATTCTCTGTCTCTCCATTTCCACCTTAAAATCAGGACAGGTGGGAAATCCCCCTCGACTGTTCCAAAGCAACTGTGGCTGTGAGAGGAGGTGGTGGTGTCACCAGTGTTGGGATCCCAAACGTGAACCCCAAAGCCATCAGAAATGTCCAGAGCCAGCAGGAGGGCCAAAGGGATCGTGGAGTCATAGAATCCCAGAATGGTTTGGCTTGGAAGGCATCTTAAAGATCTCTCATTCCACTTCTGCCATGGGCTGGGACATCTTCCACTGTCCCAGGCTGCTCCAAGCCCTGTCCAGCCTGGCCTTGGACACTTCCAGGGATCCAGCGATCCAGGACAGCCACAGCTTCTCTGTGCCAGAACCTCCCCACCATCTCAGGGAAGAATTCTTTTCCAATATCCCATCTAAGCCTGATCTCAATGAAGTCATTGCCCTTCGTCTTTTCCCTCCATGCCTTGTCCCCAGTCCCTCTCCAGCTCTCCTGGAGCCCCTTCAGGCCCTGCAAGGGGCTCTGAGCTCTCCCTGGAGCCTTCTCCTCTCCAGGTGAACATTCCCAGCTCTCCCAGCCTGGCTCCAGAGGGGCTCCAGCCCTTGGAACAACCCCATGACTTTCCCTGGGCTTGTCCCAGCAGTCCCTCATCTTTCTGATGCTGGAGACGCCAGAGGCAGCTCTGCAGGTGGGGTCTCACCTGCGTGGATCAGAGGAGGAGAATCCCCCTTTCCCTGCTGGCCCCGCTGTGGGATCAGCCCAGCACCCAGCTGGATTTTGGGCTCACATGGGCGCCTCACTCTGAACTCCTCACCCACCAACACCCCCAAATCCTTCTCCTCGTTCTTTCCCTCACTCCGTTCCCTGCCCAGCCCGTGCTGGGGTGGCTTTGAAGGGATGGAAGGAGCCGGGCCCCGTGGGGAGGCCGTGGGGAGCCGCGGGCCCGGCGTGTTGGAGCAGGCCGCCGGGGAGGTGCTGCCTTCCCCCGGCTCCTGCTCGCCCTGGATTCGCCCCGTTCCTGCCCGATGACTGGCTGCGATTGCTTCACCCCAACACGCTCCAGCCCCGGGGCAAAAGTTCCCCTTGGCACCCACTGCCCGCTCCCCGCGGTGCCGCCCCGGGGACGGGCACGGCCACGGATCCATCGAGGCGCGGGGGATTTGGGTGCGTGGCCTGAGATGCAGTCAAGGGCATCACATCTCCGCACCCCCGCTTCCAAGAGGCCGTGCCAAAATTTTTCCAGGAGGTAAGGCTCCTCCAGAGGGGACGTAGCCCTGATATTTCCCCTCCACCCCGCAGGAGTGACAGCGTGCTCTTGGAGGGATGAGTTCAGTGAGACAATCCTACCCTCAGCACAGGCATGAAGCAAAAGGGAGAGAAAAAACAGTTCTGCAGTCAGCTTAGGTTTTTTTTCCCACCCCCGGAGGCTTTTGCATAGACTGGCTTTCTTTTTTTATTATTATTTTATTTGTTCTCGCTCCCTTTTTTCTTTTTCAAAATATTTTCAACCGACGCGTTACTGAAGTCGTTTGCCTCCTGACAAAACCCGGGCTGCCTGCCAGCACATATTTCTGATAATTCATCCATTATTAAATGAAATCAAAGATAGGAGTTTAAAAGAAAAAAAAAAAAAAAAAAAAAGCAATGGGAATGCTTGCATCCGAGAGAGAGAAAGGCTGTTTGCAGCTGGGCTGGGAGTCTCTTCCGTGGCAAAAAGTTCTCCCCAGGGAAAACCCACCCCAAATGCCTGCCCTGCTCCTCACAACACAAACATCTCTGTGTGGCCATGCTAAAACCCAGGGATTCTACAAGGATTTTCTGCCTGGATAGGGGCGATTCCGTCCTGGCTTGGGTGGGTGCTGCTGGATGTTCCCCTTCCTCAGGCAGAGCCTGCAACCCCTGGCCAGAGACAGCCCGACTGGATCAGCCGGTCCTCTCCAAACCGGAGCGAGAGGAAAATCTGATGGAGAGGGAGGAGCCCAGCAATTACAGTCTTTTCTCTTTAATAACCCTCGCTGCTTCCCCGAGTCCGTATTTACATCCTTGGCACCAAAGTAGTAATTAGAGTCTCTCCACTCAGGTCTAAACAACAGCAGACCCTCCTGTCATTAAAAGCAGAGGCAAAGATGAAAATAAACCTCATTTTTTATGGCTTTGGAGCCTCAAATCTCCATCAGCTGGCTGGGCAGCAGGTTTTAGGGCCACACATCAGTGCTTTGCTAGGACATCGATAAGCTGCGTCTATCTCCATGGGATGCTGGGGGTGGAAAACTGCTTGGAAAAATTCTCCATGCCACTGGTCCCTTCTTGTGCCATTTTTTGGCCATTTCCACTGCCCGTGAGGGAATAAATGGGCCTTGGGGTCTGCAGGCACCAGCTGAAGGGCTGAGCCATGGTCGTGCCAGGAGCTGCTCGAACCCTCTTGCTTTAAAGAAGCTATCAAAAAAACCTGTGAGAAAATTAATTATTCACTTAGACTGCTAATTAAGCTGATTTGCTCTGTGAGGGCGTCGAAGGAAATGAGCTGGAGAAGCTCTTAATTGTTTAAAAAGAGCAATGCTACAAACTCTCCTCCCAAGCTGCTCTGCTTGCCAAGAGAGCCTGGTCTCGTGTTCCACCAGGTCCAGAGGAGTTTCACAGAGTCATGGAATGGTTTGGGTTGGAAGAGGCATTGAAGACCACCTTGTTCCACCCCCTGCCATGGCAGGGACACCTTCCACTATCCCAGGCTGCTCCAAACCCCTTGGACCTTGGACACTTCCAGGGATCCAGGAGCAGCCACAGCTTCTCTGGGCACCCTGTGCCAGGGCCTCACTTCCCTCCCAGCCAGGAATTCCTTCCCAATATCCCATCCATCTCTGCCCTCTGGCAGTGGGAAGCCCTTGCCCCTTCCATCCCTTGTCCCCAGTCCCTCTCCAGCCCTCCTGGAGCCCCTCCAGGCCCTGCAAGGGGCTCTCAGCTCTCCCTGGAGCTTCTCCTCTCCAGGTGAGCATCCCCAGCTCTCTCCAGAGCCTTGCAGCACCTTCATGGCCTCCTCTGGACTCTCTCCAGCAGTTTGACAGTATCTGTGCCAACATCAACCTTGCAGGTGATTTCAAATAAAGGAAGATCAGCCACGAAGCACAAAGTGCTCCTGAGCCCTTGTCCCCAGAGTGTGTGACCCCATGCAATCCAGAGGGGATCCCTGCCAAAAACACCCCAGGAACACCCGCCATACACATACATAAAACCCCAAAGGCTACAGGCAGCTTGGAATTCAGCAATCCCAGCTCATTCCTCAGGTCATGGAAGCTGGAAAGCAACAGGCAGGACCCGAAGGCAGAGCGCTGCACCCACTGCACTGCCCAAAGCACCCTCGGGTGGGTGGCTGTGGGAGATGGAGCTCTGGATGCCCTGTGCCAAGGGAACAGGGCCCCTCCCAGCTGCCGGGCGCAGGGTGGGAGCAGAGGTGCCCCCAGGAGCTCACCCAGCCTCCCACAGCAAGGAGTGGTGCCCTGCCCACGCCCAGCCTTGCCCTCCCACTCCCACCACCATTGCACCTCGATCCCACTTCGCCGGGACCTTCCCTTCTCGTCCTGTAGGGGCTGGTGGAGGAAAGCTCCCCGTGTCACATGGCAGAGAACAAAAGGAGCTGTTTTTAGCCGAATGGATTCATCTTTGACAAGAACAGGGCGATGCCACACCATCCTCACTCCTCCCAGGGGAATCAGTCAGGCACACACATGGTGGGTTTGCTGACAAGGAGCACATCCCATCCACTCCAACCCTTCCACCTCTGGCAGCGGCCAGGATGGGACAAATCTGGGGTTTGACACAGGCAAAAGATGGAAATCACACCAATAAAACCAAGGGAAAATCCAAGATCCAAGCAAACGGCATCGCACAGGAGCACGGGGTTTTCCCGAGACCATAGCGTCCTCCACAAGAATTCCCAGGCATCTTCACCATTCCTGGCACAGCCCTTGTGCCAAAATGCCTCGACAAAGGGAAAACACGGCCACAAAGGAGCATGGCTGCCAATGCTTGGCCAACCATGTCCTGAGCAGGAGAAGGCAAAGGTGATTTCCCTGAGATCCTCTGCTGAGTCTCCAGCAGGTGGGAAGGATTTCACAAGCCATGGGAAGCACCTGGATAGGCACCTCTCAGTCAACACCACAGCCCCACATCTCCAACGTCCCCACCACTCCCTTCCATCCCCAGGAACAGGCCCTCGTTTTCCTACCTGGTGCTGGGAACATCTATGAGTCAGGTTCCTCCAGCAGCTCCATGGCGAGCTCGGGGTTGTCTCAGCACAGCTGGAAGATAAAGCCACCAAGAGAAAAGCTCAGTGTCCTTGCAGAGGTGGCGTTTCTCAGGGCAGGTTCCTCCTGCGTGGCCGCTGGGAGCCCATCCCGCAGGAGCCGTGGGGCTCTCCACGTCCTCCTGGGCTGGTGAGGCGCCGGGATCCCTGGGAATTGTGCTCTGCTTGGAAGGACCAACCCTTTTTGACTGGTGTCCAAGCCCAAAGCGCATGTTCTTACCTGCTCGGTGGAAGACAAGGGGAGTCTGGACCACCTTTCCGAGAAACACATGGATCTCAGCAGGGTGTGGATGTCCTGCTCCTCACCCAAACGCTGTTTAGGAGAAAAGGGGGCTGCGAAGTTGTGGGAATTTGGAGAAAAGAGGTCGGAGGTGCGAACGCTCCTGCGGCCGGAGCCAGCACGGCTCTGCCGGTTGGTTCACAGAGGAGCTGTGATCAACAGGGATGGGGATGTCAAGCTGGGACTTGTCTCCTCGGCAAGGAAAGGGAACAGCAGGGATTACTAAGCAATGCAGGAATGTGGTTTGTTTAATATGAGCCATCAACACAGAAGAGTAAAATAATGACAGATGTGTAATCACATTTCCTGAGTCTAAAACCATGAGATCGAGAATTTAAACACCACTTTTCCCAAGATCAAGAAGATGAGCCGTTTGGCTAAGAACTGATTTGGTTACTAATTTCCTTGGCATTAAATCAGCTGTTTCCCCAATCTCTTGACAGGCTTTGCTCCAAGGACGGGGCTGGTCCCTGCCTTGCTTTGATGTGAGGGTAAGCAGAGAGGGAAGATGCTTTGGAAACAGGGATTCGCCAACTGACCGAGCTGGCCTGGATCAGAGGCTCCTCAGCGTTGCTTAATTGGTTTATTTTAATGAAAGATGGCGAGATAAGTTTCACATGGATCTTTATCGGGGCAGCAGCAAGTGGAGGGAGACAGAAATCCAGAGCTGGGCTCAGCCAACCTTCCAAAGGCAGGATGGGGGAAAGGGAAGCCCTTTCCCCACCATGGAAAGCCAGAATTTCTGCAAGGTTGGATTGCAGAAGACACGTGGCTGAGGGAGACCAGACTCACAACCCACCGAGACTGAGGAATGAAATCTCTGCTCAGCCCCTGGACATGGCATTGTCCCAAAGGTCACGGGTGCAGGACCTGGAAGGGAGCGGTTCCATGGCCGGGTAGGGCTGGGAGGGAACGGTGTCATTTGCTTGTCACATGGTTCCATTCGTCTCTTGAGATCAAAAGTGGGAAAAACACCGAGTAGGGAAGGTGCTGCCGGCACAGGAGCTGGCCTTAGAGGGACCCCAGGTTGCCTCTCTTCTGGATTTGGGAAGCATGTTCTCCAAAAGGAAAGGCTGAGACACCAGGGGGTGTTCACCCGGAGAGGAGAAGGCTCCAGAGAGCCTCTTCCAGGACCTAAAGGGCTCCAGGAGAGCTGGAGAGGGACTGGGGACAAGGGATGGGGGGACAGGACAAGGGGGGAATGGCTTCCCATTGACAGATGGCATACTGGGAAGAAGTTCTTCTCTGTGAGGATGGTTTAGGGAGCTGGGAAAGCCAAAACAGAGGTGCCCAAGGATGCAGGACCACTCTCCCAGGTCATGGAAAACACAAAACCATCTAAGGCCTAACAGGGAGAATAAAGAACAAAACGTATGAATTTATTTTGTATTTTTCTTCATGTCCCTGTGTTGGAACTCGCCGGTGCTGGTGGGATTCACCCCTGCTCACGTCTGGAGGAGCTGTGCTGACCCTACAGCTGATGTCCCTACAGAGCAGAGGTGCCATCAGCTCACACGTCCCTGCTGTGAGCCTGGGAATGTTCCTACATTTCCAGGTAATTGAACCAAGTTGTTCCTTCCCTGAAGGCTCTTAACGAGCAGCACCCCCGTATCCATGACCACGTCCCTGCTTTCCTCCCTGACTTTAATGGAGCCCACGAAGCTGCTGTCTCCTGCCACAGGAAAGGCATCTCCTTCCCCTAAATGGACTCTAATTAGCTCAACTCCCTGCCAGGAGCTATTTTGGTGACACACATGCTCCAATTAAGTCATGGTTTCACCCCAAATTGTGCGGGATTTGGACACGACTTGTCCCTGGCTGGTGGGGCCATGTCCAGCCTGGGGAACTGGGGAGCAAGTGCCCAGTGCTGAGGTGGTATTGCTGGTCATTGCGTAAGACCATGGAATCCCAGGATGGTTTGTGTTGGAAGGGACCGCACAACCATCCCTTTCTCCCTCCTGCCAAGGGCAGGGACACCTTCCACTACCCCACGTTGCTCCAAGCCCTTTCCAACCTGGCCTGGAACACTTAACATGGCCTTGAACTCTCATGATGCAAACAGATAACTTGAAATATAGGGAAAACATCCCATGCAGTGGATTTGGGAGCCCGTGGAAGCATCCGTGGAGCAGCCATAGGAAGCAGAGCAACCTGCCAGCCCTGCCTGCGTGGAGCAGCTCACCCCACGCCCGGGGCACCGACGGGCTCCTGGGAGCGCGCTGGCTTCCATCCAGGGCTGCCATTCCGTTGTCACTCGGAGTCACCTCGGAAGGGGGGATGCAGATGGGCTGAGTCACCCCCTCCCAGCCGTGCACAGGAGTCTAGACGGCGGCTGCTGTGGAGACACCTCCTCTCGAGATACCTGCGCCACGTCCCCACATCAAAGGGCCCTGAGCTGCTCCAGTGAGGATATAATTAAGCCACCCCACGGCAAGAGTTTCTCCCAGGGCCAGCTGATCTCCCTGCACAGCTCTGTCGGTTGGGGTGGTGGCTCTGTCACCCTCCCGGGGGGATCTGGTGGCCGTAGCAGGGTCTCCTGTCCCACAGTTTGTGGGAATCGTGGCTGTTTCACGCTGACCCTGCTCTAAAAGTCAGAACCCAAAATGTTTTCCAAGCCAACCATGCTCTGCTCCAGCTCCTTGGCAAGGAGAAGGGCCCTGTGCAAGGGCAGAGGTGTCAGGAGCTCTTTAACCCCTTTTTCCTGACAAATAGCCCCAAAAGCCAAGGAACAGGCTGGGCAGACTCTGGGAAGAGCAGGAGGAAGCTGAAGCCCTGGAAATCCTTGCAAACACAGCCTGCCAGTGACTTGCTCCGTAGGTGACCAAGCATTGAAATGCAGCAGGATACAGTTTTCAGGTCAGGGAAAGCCCAGGAAAGCAGACACATAACCAGAGGAGCCAGCTCTGTGTCACTCCTTGCTGTGAAGAACATCAGAATCTCATCTTTACCTGTGCAAAAAGCCCAAGAAACCCAATTCCCTGCAGGTGAGAGATGCTGGATGGTCTTTCCCCCTTTTAGTGTGGATTTGTGCAGCTGGACTGTTGAACAGAGCCAGCAGCTGACGACAAAAGAAAGTTGGCACAAACGAGAATTAAGCTCTGGTGGGCAGGGAAAAAGGATCCCACCATGGATTCTACCTGCAGCACCAGCAGAGCCAGGTGTAACATTGCCTTAACAAAGGCAGGGAGGGGCTACTCAATTTGCTGTTAAAACCTAAGCTCCATAGAATATCCATAAAGCTCACATTAAAGGATTAAAGACTGGCAGGAAGATCCCAGGAGGCAGCTGTCCTCCAAAAACAAACCCCACTCCATGAAGCAGAGCATTGCTGCTGTACTCTAAATTACAAACCTAAAGAAAATCCACATATTAACAGGTGGATTTCATCCGCCCAGCTGGCTCTGCAGATGGATTACCCTCCAAAAGTGGGTTATTTGGTAGGGTAATGTTCTCCACCGTACACAACTTCAACCATCTGAGCCTTAAGTGACGTGTCACAGAATCCCAGAATGGTTGTGTTGGAGGGATCTTAAAAATCATCTCATTCCACCCCCTTTCCATGGGCAGGGACACCTCCCACTATCCCAGGGTGTTCCAAGCCCTGTCCAACTTGGCCTTGGGCACTGCCAGGGATCCAGGGGCAGCCCCAGCTTCTCTGGGCACCCTGTGCCAGGGCCTGCCCACCCTCACAGGGAAGCTGTCCTTGTGCAGCCCTGATGGACTCAAGGTCATCTTCTCTCATCTTGGAGTTGATTTTCCATTTTCCAAGAGAAAAGTTTCCCCTCTGTTTTTTTTTTTTCCTTTCTCTATCCTCTGTTTAATCCAAACTCAATTGTGAACACAATTTGGGCTCCTGCAGCTGCACAACAGCCTCATTTCCCAACAGAGGCAACCAGGGAAGGCTTACCTGGGAAGCGTGGTGGGATTAAAAAAGAACACCCCTTTGAAATGTGGAAACCTCCCTTTAAGCTGGGTAAGGATTTAAGGTTAGGAATATTCTAGGAGTGAGCCAATGCAAAGTGACTTTTATGATTCATTCTGTCTCCAGCCTGAGCTGGAAGTCGCTGCAGATGTAGATGGTGGGTGACATTGAGATGAGAGGGACAATATAGCTGCAAAGAGAATAAAAGGTGCGGTGACATGATTTTATGGGCTAGATAATGTTCTACAGAATATAATAATACATGGAATATTAATATATTCCCTGCCCAGACAAGAGTTCACCCATGTGTTCATGCCATGGGATGCTGGACAGAAAACGAGAGCTGGGCATTAACATCCCTTATCCAGGAGCACAGGGGGCCGAGGGGCAGCAATTATTCACTAATTATTCAATTATTTCACTCCACGGGGTGAGCAGGAGAACCTCTGGCCCGATGCTGTGCTCCCAGAGCCATTCCCCTTCCTCCCACAGCTTTTGCAGGTCTGCTCCTCAGAGAGGAGCAAAGCAGCAGCTTGACTTTGAGGCAGGAGGAATTACCCAACCTGACTGCCCTGAGCAGTTCCAGGGCACTGCAGATGCAGGAACTTGTCAGAGCTGCAGCTGATTTGCAGATTATTTATTTGCTTATTAGATCACATTTGGCTGATGGCTGCTGTGATCCTCCGGAGCACGAGCTCAGAGATCTTCCCTGGAGACCCACCAGCGTCTGGCTTGATGGCCAGCTCTGAGGCATCCCTAATTAACCAGTTTTGCATTTCTAATTGAGCCCTGGAAGTCAGCCAGCACGAGCAAGAGGCGTTCACCTGGCTGCCACCCTTTGATGACAGCAGTGGAGGTGAGGAGGAGGTGGTGGCGTGCCTGAAGCTGTGCCATGTGTCCTGTCACACATGGCACACCTCGACCTGCTGAGACCTCCTGTGGGGCCAGAGCTTGGCTCAGCCTGGAGGTGTGTGGTGGAAAAAGGTCCTTCATTCCTGTCCCACCACCTCTCCTGGCATGGGGTGGGGTGGAAGGGGCTCTCAAGGTGAGCGGAGCTTTGCACAAAGTGTCACCGCAGCGCTTGCCGAGGGAATTGCTTTGTGCCTGTTCTGGAGGGACATTCCAAACTCTGCCTGCGTCTGCTGTACAAATGGAGCATCCATCAACCTGCCTGGGAATGCTTTCCCTGCCTGGAAAAGCTTGCCCACCACTCTGGTGCATCAGGCACCTCTTCCCATCTCACCTTCTCCCCATGACACCCTGATATCTTCTCCACGGCCCTGCATGATGTTCCTGCACCACCAGCAGGCTCTTCTCCAGTGACCTGACATTCCTCCCCAAACCCTGCTCTTCCCATCCCACCTTATCCCCATGCCATCAATGATCTCTTCTCCAGGGCCCTGATGCTCCTTCCCAAACCCTGCTCTTCCAATCCCACCTTTTCTCTGCAGCACCAATGGGCTTTTCTCCAAGGACTTGATATTCCTCCCCAAACCCTCCTCTTCCCATCCCACCTTCTCCCCATGCCATCAATGATATCTTCTCCAGGGCCCTGATGCTCCTTCCCAAACCCTGCTCTTCCCATCCCACCTTCTCCCCATGCCATCAACGATATCTTCTCCAGGGCCCTGATGCTCCTTCCCAAACCTTGCTCTTCCCATCCCACTTTCTCTCTACACCACCAGCAGGCTCTTCTCCAGTGACCTGACATTCCTCCCCAAATTCCTCCCCAAACCCTGCTCTTCCCACCCCACTGAGCCCGTGCTTTGGCTTGTCCTGCCCCTCCGAGGCGTGCACCCCTCTGGCACAGGCAATGTCTCTTCTTGACACAGCTCAAGCATTGGAAAAATGCGTCCCGGCTGGCTGGGGCTGGGCGAGCCGCACGCCGTGGGCAGGCATCCCAAATCCGCCTCTTCTCCAGCTCCATCCCACCATCCCTCGCCCTTCCTCGCCTCCCTCTTCCTCTCTGCTCTCCCCCGCCTGTGGAACAAGAGGGCTTTGTCTGCTCGCCCTGTTCGGAGCAGCACGAATGGCCTGAACTTTCCCTGAGTGAGTTTTTCCCCTCCAGCAGGATTTTGTGCTGTGCCGATGCCAGGGATTAACTAAGAGCATGACTCAACGAACCAGTTCAGACCAAGCAAGAACAACCCTTCATTTTTCTTCCAAGATTCTGGCTCAGCCCGGCACAGGCTGTTCTGGAGCATCAGAAAAGGGTAGTTAACTTGAAATATGACTTTTTAAACAGTTTATTACTTTTCCTGTCCTTTGTGTTGCAGCTGGTATGGGAGGCTGATGGAAATGCAATCAAGGAGATCATTCCAAGGTAGTTTTTCCCTACATTTTCTGTCTGATTTCAAGGTTTCCCTGTGAGATCCTGGTGTGTATTTCACAGAAGAGACACATGCCAGGGGATGGAGATGAACATTTTCAGGAAGGATGAGATCCCCAGTTTTGTTTCATAGAATCATGGAATCGTTAAGAAAACACCTGTAAGATCACAGAGTCCAATGTTAACCTAGAACTAAATCCACCACTAAACCCCATCCCATGGCTGGGCAGGGCCACACTGGGGGCTGGAGCTGCCCTTTGGGATTGAAGCTTCCATCTTCATGGAAAGCACCATCAGTGTTGTGTTTTTCCTTGCTGTCCCAGAGCTGCTTCCAAGCCCGAGAGCCCCGATGCTGCCAGGAGCTCACCAGGAGCAACCTGCACTGCTTGGGATGGCCCAGGTGGGATCCCACATATGCACTGCTCATCCTGGATGAGAAACATCGAGGAGAAATTGGTGAGGCCCTGGCACAGGGTGCCCAGAGAGGCTGTGGCTGCCCCTGGATCCCTGGAAGTGTCCAAGGCCAGGTTGGATTGGGGTTTGGAGCAACCTGGGATGGTGGAAAGTGTCCAGGCTCATGGCAGGGGTGGGATGAGGTGAGCTTTAAGGTCCCTTCCAACCCAAACCATTCTGGGATTCTGGGATTGTGTCTCTCCTTTTGCTTTCTTGTGGATGTCATGGAAAGGGAGAAGGAGGCAAGGCAGGAGAATGGGGTGTGGAGCAGCAGTGCCCACGTGTGGGGCAGGAAAGCCTCCTCAGGTTTGGGAACACCAGGGGTTGATCTGGAGCACTGGAGGTTTGTCCTGCCCACAGCTCAGGCATTTGGAGAGAGGGGAAACCAGGAGGTCCTTGATGGCAACCTAACATCTACACCCAGGAGAAATCCTGCCACCCACTGGGACCGTCCCAGCAGGGAAAGGAGCCAGAGCAGTTCAGGATTGCGCCAGACTGGGCAGTGACCTGGGAGTGCAGCCCAGGGAGAACAGCTCCAAAGCGCCGTGGAGGTGGGAAATCAGCTCCTCGTGCACCTGCAACGGGCTCCAGAACGAGGAGGTGTCCCGAGAGGAGCTCTGGAAAAAGTGTCCCGAGGGTGAGGAGCACACAGCTCTGCGTGTCTCGTAGGAATTTCATGTTGGAATGTCCCCAGCCCCTCTGGAGCCCGAGTGGAGCCGTGTCACCAACATCAGTGTCTGTGCTCCTCATCACCCAGCAAACAGACAGGCTGGGAATTGCCTCCCCTGCAATATTCCACAGGGATGGGCAATTTCAGTGCAGTGCTGCCTGAGCTGTGGCAATTCCAGCCCCATGTCTGTGACTCCCTCTGTAACACCTGCCGAGCGTGGCAGGCACCTGCTTCCAGCCTGGCAAGGAAAATCAAGGGGTCACCTCCACTTCCATCAAAAACCACCTCACTGGGTGTCCCAGGACGCTGATCAGTGACTGAACACACCCCGTGCCCGTGCTTGGCAGTGGGAAGTGCCTTTGTGCTCTGTGCATCCCAGACAGAGCAGGGGGACAGGGATGAGCCGTGGGTTTGCAACACGAGGGATTTTCCATGGGGAGGACCAAGCAAAGCCAGAGCGGGTGGGAGGGAAGGTTTCCCAGCGCTGAAATGTTTCATTTGGATGTTTTTTCTACAGGAAACTTTCTGCTTCCAAACAACCAGCGCTTTCTGTTCAGCAGTGACCTCAGTGGGAAGAAAAATTGCTGCACAAAAGGGACGGGGAGCTGAGGCCAGGAGCAAAACCTCGGCGCTGGTCCCACAAGCAGCTCTGGGTGGGTCCAGATGAAATGTTTTTCAGAGATTTTGTAAAATTAGTGGGATAAAAAAATGCCTCCAAAATCTGGCACTGTTTTTTTTTTTTGGTTTTTTTTTTTTTTTTTTTGGTTTTTTTTTTGGTTTTTTTTTTTTTGGGAACTCTAGAGCACAGTTGGTTTGGACCCCCTACACCAGAACCATCCCAGCCACTACAGCAAAAGTATCCAGATCTTTCCCATTTCTTCATCTCTCCGGGCTCCTTTTGCTCCCTCATGTTAATTGAAAAAACAACACTCAATTAATAAATCCTGCAAGAATCCTGAGGGCCTCATTAAAATCCTTCCCTGGGAGGGTGGGCAGGCCCTGGCACAGGGTGCCCAGAGAAGCTGAGGCTGCCCCTGGATCCCTGGAAGTGTCCAAGGCCAGGCTGGATGGGATTTGGAGCACGCTGGGATAGTGGAAGGTGTCCTGCCCATGGCAGGGAGTGGAACAGGATGGGATTTAAGGTCCCTTCCAACTCAAACCATTCTGGGATTCTGTGATGTTGATGCACCCTCGTTAGTCTGATTTTATTCCTCTTTCTGCATTATTGACTCCTTTACTTCAGTGGGAATTGGAGCAATTTATATTCATATATTCATCTATTCATGTAATAAGGGGAGCAATTTTAGTGACTACTGATGGCCCTTCCCAATAACACCTTCTCCAGATGGAAGAGATTTCCCAAAAGATGCTTCACTATTTTGTCCCCTGAGCAGTTGATTTGGGGTGAATTTTGCTCTCCAGAGAAAGCCACCATGGATCACGTCCGTGCTAGGAGACACCCAAGACAGATTTCCCATTACAACAGCCAACAAAACCGAGCCATGGTTTGGCAAAGTGTGCACTCAAAATGCCTCAAAAAGAGTTTTGGACTAAAAAGTCCTTTTTCTGCATGTTCTGCAATTATTTCACTCCAACACTGAGCTCAATTAATTCCAGAGTACACTTGAGAGAAGAATGGAGAGAAGATGAAAACCTGCACTCTAATTTTCCAGAGCATTAGGCCTGTGGCAAAACACATCTCAGCTAAGCCATCCATGAGATTTGCTTCCCAATCCCAGGCCAGGCAGTTTTCCAGAGGACACATGGGAAAGGAATCCCAGCCTGGGAATACCACTGGGATTCAGAAGTGGTTTTCCAAAAAAAATGCCAACCAAGTGCTTTTCCACCTTCTGGGTGCTTCATCCAGGACTTGGCATCTCCAATTCCCCAATTGCTGCCATGACCCCTTTTCATTGCTTTAATTTGTGATGTTTTTCCACAATTTTGTACGGATAGAAATCCTGGCATCTCCTGC
This sequence comes from Vidua chalybeata, assembly GCF_026979565.1. Lineage (NCBI taxonomy): Eukaryota > Metazoa > Chordata > Aves > Passeriformes > Viduidae > Vidua > Vidua chalybeata. The sequence continues at coordinate 2,398,331 of NC_071535.1, read as the reverse complement.
TAGGGATCCATGATGGAACTTGAAGGAGTTAAGGTTGGAAAATCCCTCTAAGGTCGTCAGATCCAGCCTTGAACCAGCACTGCCAAGCCCACCCCAAGTGCCACATCCACAGGGATCTTTAACCCTTCCCTCCTCCACTTTTTTTTTCTTTTTGCACAGCTGAGCAACCGACACCAGCTTTTTGTCTGGGGAAAAAAAAACTCTGTGAGAGGAAAAAAACAGGGAAAAGCATCACTTGCAGAAAGAGGGTTTGCTTGGGTCCATCTCTATGAGGAGCCCACAAATGAACTGCTGCAGGTGGAGGGTTTTTCTCCATGCTGCCTGCCAGGACTGCTGTTTGCAAACTCGTTTCAAAAGCACCTTGGAATTTGCCAGGAAACAAAACCCCAAAGAGAAACGGGACAACTGGGACGAGTCCAGGCCTTTTATTCCAGCTCTGATTAAAAAAATATAACCTGTCTTGTCATGGGGAGGGAAGTTTGTCCCTAAAGGAAAAATCAAAACATGCCCTCGTGAGGAGGGTCAGCCGTATTCCCACAGAACACCTCGGTTTTGATGGAATCATCGTTCTCCGCCAGGAAAATCACTTTGCAACAAAACACCAGCCCCTGGGAGATAGGATGTGACAGAACCCATCCATCAGGACCATGCCAAGCAGGAGGTGGTACCAGGGCGTCGCTGCTCCGAAGGCGTGCTGGGAGATTATCCCAAGTTTACCTTGGCTCCAGAAGACCCTTGCAAGTTATCCATGTGTCTCTGAGCTGACATTTAAAGTTGGGCGGTTCTGGCTGCCTGCAGAGTTCTGATCTAATTCCATTCCAGTGTTTTCCTCGTCGTGAGCTCGTTCCTGGCCTGATCCAGAGTCATATTTTCTCCGGGAACAGTTGTGTTTTGGATCTCCTCCTTGTCAGAGGCTTGTCCCAGGAGGGCTTTGAACCAAAAGGACTTTTTCCAGTTTTCGGGACTCGCAGTGACCTCATCGTGTTTTCTCGGCGCGGATCAGAAGTTGAATGTCAAGAAAAATAAAAGTATTAATCCAAAGATTAGGTTTGCAGGGAACATAGAAAAGCAGCAAGCTGGGAAAAAAGCAAGCTAGAAGACATGAGAATATCAGTTCAATACCACAAGAATTAAAAAAAAAAAACCCAACCCACAGACAACCTCCCCCTCAAAAAAAAATGTGAAGAATTCCCACTGCTCCACAGGAAGTTTGTTACGCTTGTTGTTTTCCCTTCTTAAGACTAATATTTTGATTTTTAAAACTTCTGTCATGAGCACAAGGCCACCTGCTCCATGCCCCAGAACGACCAGCTGGGTTTTTGATGTGATCCCCTTGGATGAGCCCGGTTTTGGGAGCTGCCAAACAAACCCTGCTGAGATCCCCACCCACGGGCACAAGGCAGGAGAGGTTGGGTTGTATCTGCATCCAGGTGCTGATTTGGGCTGGAAATTTGGAATTTGTGGAGCAGCAGGAATTTTCATCCCAGCTATCAGCAGAGTGGGGTTTGATGCTGCTGCTGCTGCTTCTGCTCGGGGTGGAGATGACACAAACACCCCTGGGAAGCTCTCAAAAGTCAGCTGGGGCTGTGCAATGCTGTGCTCAGCCCAAAAAGGGGTTTTTAAAATGTTTCTTTCTAATTACGATGCTCCTCAGCGACAGCAGAGCAGGAGCAAGGGCTGCTTTTCTCTCCCCAGTCATCTCAGTGCCATCTATCTCCCAACAGTTCGTTTTAATTATGCAATTACAGTGTGTACAAAGCTTTCTGTGAGCTCCAGTGGATAATTAAAACAGATGGGGAGCTTAATGGGACCAACTCCTTTTTCTTCTTTTAATTAATGTGTTAACAGTTTATGGGCCAGCCTGTGGAGATCTGCTCGTCAGCAGCTCTGGGGGGTCCACAAGTCCCCCTGGCGTGTGCAGCCCTGTCGTGGACATGGAGGTGCTGTCCCAAAAGTGGTGGTGGTCACCAGAAGGTCCCCACACACCTCATGTGCCACCTCCGTGGTGCCACTGGTGAGGCATGGACACCCTCGAGGTGGTGCTGGATGGATGAAAGTCCTCCACGAATGCACCGACCTCCTGCAGCTCCAGGGTATTCCAAGCATCTCAGGAGATCATCCCAAGTCTCTGCTGGAAGAGACAGTGGAGGAAGAGGAAGAGGAAGAGGAAGAGAAAGAGAAAGAGAAAGAGAAAGACAAAGACAAAGACAAAGGCACAGAAATGTGAGTTCCAGGGCTAAATCCACTCCAATTCCAACCTGTGGGGATGCAAAGAGCTTTTGGGGCCAAGCTCAGTGGTGGAAGACCAGGGAGGGAATGGGGCAGGATAGAATCATGGAGTCACAGAATGCTTTGAGTTGGAAAGGACCTTAAAGTTCATCCCATCCCACCCCCTGCCATGGGCAGGGACACCTTCCACCACCCCAGGATGCTCCAAGCCCTGTCCAACCTGGCCTTGGGCACTTCCAGGGATCCAGGGGCAGCCCCAGCTTCTCTGGACACCCTGTGCCAGGGCCTTTGCACCCTCCCAGGGAAGGAGCCCTTTGTTTGCCCAAGGTGACTTGGAGCTCCAGGATAAGGCAACAGGAGGCCGTGGAATCTTGGTGGCCTTGGGAATTAGGAGCTGTGTCCAGTTCGTGCTGATGCAGAATCAAACAGGCATCAAATGATGCACCCAAAAGAACGTGAATCCCCAAATTGCCTCTGCTTAACTTGCTGAGCTCACAGAACAACACCAGGAATGCCAGTGGTTCGTGAGGGTACTGGAGAAGTTCATGGGATAAAAATCCCAAACCAGGTTCCTAAACTCTCAAAAGCCCCATCAGAAGCGTCTGAGCTGGACGAGCGAAATGAAATATCCATCTTGGAGTGACCCTCATGGGACAGGATGGGCTGGGAGAATCAAAGGTCTTTTCCAACCTAAACAATTCCAGGATTAATTTAATCTATGACCAACCTCAGCAGGGCGGTGCACGTTCAAGTGCAAAGCCTGAGAGAAGGAAGGAAGGATTTGGAGAGCAGCTCCCAGCCCTGTGGCTGGCTGTGGGCACATGTCAGGAGTAGCCTGAGAAGCTGATAATGTTTTGTAAGGTGGCCCTGATTGCAGCAACAGGCACGGGGCAAATCTGGAGGAGAATCCCCTCCAGCCCACCACTGGATTGGGGATAAATCCCAGCACTTCCTTGGGCTCCACTGGGATGAGCTTCCTGGAAGAGCAGCACTTTTGTGGGAATGTTCCTCCAGCAAAAAAAAATGCCACTTGATGCCATCTAACAGGAAAAGCTCCCTGCAGAGGTTTGCTTTGCCCAAGCCCTGATGCTCTTCCAGGCTTGGAGCGCTGAGCTCCCACCAGGAGCTCCCACACCAAGTTCTTCCTGCCAAAATCATGGCTGAGGGATGAGCAGGGCTGGTCTGAGCGAGCTGGCCAGCTGCAATAACAATCCCATGGTCAAGGGGAAAACAAGGAGTTGCTCCTGAGAGCCTTGGGGTGTCGCGTGGATTTGATGTCACGATTTTTAAGGGCAGAGTGGCTCTGCAGCCTCATGGGGGTGCAAAATTGAGGCTGAGCCGTGCTCAGGGACATGCACGGAGGGCAGGCAGGGCCGAAGGGGACAGGGACACACACACACAGATGCTGCAGGCTGGCTTTTCCCACATCTGCAGCCCAGCTGTTGGGCCACAGCTCAGCATTGCACAGCTTTTCCAGCTGAAAAATGTTAATAGCAGGGAGAGGGGCACCTCGGGCAGGGAAAGCACAGCTCAGCAGCTGCATTCCAGCACTGGGAGAAGCTTTGCATGGCACTGGAGGCATTTGGAGGCTGGGGGAATGGACTTGGAGGAAAGCATCCAACCACAGGGATGTTCTCAGGCGTGCCAAGCGCGCTGTCCCCAGTGAGGGTCACTCAGCTGGGCCAGGATCAATCATCCTGTGATAAGCCCTGTCCCCCATCCCAGCTGTCCCAGTTCCCCTCCTGCCCCTCTCCAGCCACAACCCCCAGCCCTTCCATTGCACAAGGAGCTCGTTGCTACAACAGGAATTGCAAAAACCCCCATGGAAAGTGCTTGTCTCAGCCAACCCCAAACTTCGCTGTATACACAGCATAAAATTTAGTTGCTTTAAACTTGCATTTTTTGGCTCAACTCTCCTGGCCACATCCTGAGCCCGAATGGATTGAATTACTGAGCACAAAATAAATTCCATCTGAGTAGGCTGCAGCCCTTGTCTCCCTGAACAAAGGCTGAGGTGTCTGCTTTGCCTTTTTTTTTTTTTTTCCTTTTTGGAAGAAAACGAACTGATTTTGTTCCACGTGGAGGGCGAGAGGCTGGGACACTGGGAAGAGCCGTGTTAGCCATGATTCCCTGACACCAGCCAGAGCTGGAGAGACACCATCCATTGCCCCTGGATCAGTCCCAGGGCTGTGGTGCTACTGCCACCAGCATCCCGGTGGCAAATGTCACCTGATGTGGCAGTGCCACCTCTCTTTGTCCCTCTCTCCTCCTTTGGAGCACGCACCAGGTGCTGCACAAAGAGGGGAGGACTCTGAGTGTTTGGGAAGGAGGGACAGGGCAGCTCATGGATTCTCTTTTGTCTTTAAATTGGGCAGGAGAGCGAGGGGGAAGGAGAGGGAAGCAGAGAGGGGTGGCAGAAGAGCCAGAGGGGAGCTACAAAGGCAGACACGGCACACAAAGCCCGGGCAGGGAATGATCCCAATGATCCCAGCACTGCCTGGGCCGGAGGGGGTCGGGATGGGGCAGGAGGGGCTTGTCTGGACTCAGGTATGGGATGGGGCACACGAAGCTCATCACAGCCCAGGTGCATCCCGCTGCTTCCCAAACCAGGTTCCTAAACTCTCAAAAGCTCCATCAGAAGCGTCTGAGCTGGACAAGCGAAATGAAATATCCATCTCGGAGTGACCCTCATGGGACAGGATGGGCTGGGAGAATCAAAGGTCTTTTCCAACCTAAACAATTCCAGGATTAATTTAATCTATGACCAACCTCAGCAGGGCGGTGCACGTTCTGCAGGCAGAAGGGCAAAGCCTGAGAGAAGGAAGGAAGGATTTGGAGAGCAGCTCCCAGCCCTGTGGCTGGCTGTGGGCACATGTCAGGAGACATGTGCCTGAGAAGCTGATAATGTTTTGTAAAGTGGCCCTGATTGCAGCAACAGGCACGGGGCAAATCTGGAGGAGAATCCCCTCCAGCCCACCACTGGATTGGGGATAAATCCCAGCACTTCCTTGGGCGCCACTGGGATGAGCTTCCTGGAAGCTCCCTGGGCCGGAGGGGGTCGGGATGGGGCAGGAGGGGCTTGCCTGGACTCAGGTATGGAATGGGGCACATGAAGCTCATCACAGCCCGGGTGCATCCCACTGCTTCCCAAACCCAAAGCGAGGGTTTGCAGAAGGAAAGCAGAGAGGAACCACAATATTGTAAATGCAGGTGAACGCGGTGGGAAGAAATGCTGATGTGTGACTCCAGCTCAGGAGGCTGAATGATTTATTTATTATAACTATGCTATAATACATTAATATACCATTTAAAGGAGATACTAAACACTACAAACCTACTTGTTCTAACTACCCTATCTAACTCCCAACTCGTGGCCCTCTCTGAGAGTGCAGCCACAGGTGGGTTGGATTGGCCACCAGGCTCAAACAATCCTCACCAGAATCCAACCAAGCAATCACCCCAGGTAAACAATTCTCCAAGCACATTCCACACGGGAAAAAACAAGGAGCAGAAATAGAAATTGTTTTCTCTTTCTTTCGTCTCTGTGCTCCTCTGTGAAAAATCCTGAGAGAGAGAAAATGTGCCTGCCACACCAGGGCGGCCCCTGAGCGCTGTCTCCAGGAGGGAAGCTCCGGTGCGGGCGTGGGAAGCGGCTCCGCCAGCTCTGCCTGTCCCTGCGGCCGCTCCGCCCCGCAGCCGCCGCTCCCCGCCTCGTCCTCGGCGCCTGCAGAACCATCCCGTGCTCTCCTCCATGGAAAACACCTCCACAGGGTCTCGTCCAAAGGGCCACCAGACCCCCCTGGTCCACGCTGGAATAAGCCCCCCAAGAGGTGTGACCTCCAAGCAATCCTTCATGAGGGAATCCCCCAAAAGATGCTTCAGACACCCCCAGTGCTCATCTCACAGCCCCGTTCCAGCCCTGCAGAAGTGCTCTGGGAAAGGAATCTCTGGCAAGTTTTCCTTGATGAGCCCTGATTTGCTCCGAGGGACCAAAATGCTTCGTGATTTGTGCAATTAATTCTCTGCTGGGGGCTCGTGGACCCTTCACCTGCTCAAGTAGAGCTGCAGCTGGAGAGAAAAACTGGAGCATGTGTCTGCCCAACATTCCTTGGGGATATTATTTATTGACTTTACTATTGTAGCCCTTTTTGGAGGGAAAAAAAAAAAAAAAAAAAGCCCAAAGAGGGTTACCAGTGACACCGTGGGGTTTGTGCTTTGCTAAGGCTGTGGTGGCCATGGTTTGGTGTCACCCTCCAGCTGTCCCCACTGTCACTGTGCCTTCTCACAGCTTCCAAAGTCGGCTGGGAATACTGGGACAATGGCTGAGGATGTGGGGATGGTCTTCTGGGATTCAGCACATCCTATTTGGCACAGTGAAAGGGCAGGAATCTCCTCAAGGACAGTCTTACCAAAAAGTGATGGATGCCCTGGAGCAGGACCATCCCTTGTGGGTGGGCAGAGCCTCCCAAACCTTCTTGCACATCAAGGTGTGACATCCTCGCTGCTGGGGCTGAGCCACGTGGAGTGAATTCTTCCTCACACTCTCTCAAGCCTGGAATTTAATGAGGAATTAATAACCATTTAATGATTTGCACACACGCCGTGGAGGTGGAGCAACAATCCTTTATCAAAACCCACATCTGGTCAGGAAAGTTTGGCACGGCCGTGGCTTTGATCCCAGCTCCCTGTGACTGCCACGCCCCAGCACTGGGTCACCTTCCCTGGTGTGCCAGGGAATGATGGAACAGCTCCCAGTGAGCTTTTCCCAAATCACAGCGTGGCAGTGACACCACCACTTCCACAAAATCCCAGAGTCGCTGAATGGTTTGGGTGGGAAGGGACCTTAAAGTTCATCCAGTTCCACCCCTGCCATTGCAGGGACACCTTCCACCATCCCAGGTTGCTCCAAGCCCTGTCCAACCTGGCCTTGGACACTTCCAGAGACCCAGGGACAGCTTCTCTGGGCACCCTGTGCCAGGGCCTCCCCACCCTCACAGCCAGGAATTTCTTCCATATATCCAAGCTAAATTTCCCATCTTCCAGTTTGAACCCATTCCCACTTTTCTTATCATGACAGTTCCTGATGAAGAGTCCCTCTCCAGCTCTCCTGGAGCCTCTTTAGGCCCTGAAAGGGGCTCTGAGCTCTCCCTGGAGCCTTTCTCTTCTCTTCTCTTCTCTTCTCTTCTCTTCTCTTCTCTTCTCTTCTCTTCTCTTCTCTCTTCTCTTCTCTTCTCTTCTCTTCTCTTCTCTTCTCTTCTCTTCTCTTCTCTTCTCTTCTCTTCTCTTCTCTTCTCTTCTCTTCTCTTCTCTTCTCTTCTCTTCTCTTCTCTTCTCTTCTCTTCTCTTCTCTTCCCTTCCCTTCCCTTCCCTTCCCTTCCCTTCCCTTCCCTTCCCTTCCCTTCCCTTCCCTTCCCTTCCCTTCCCTTCCCTTCCCTTCCCTTCCCTTCCCTTCCCTTCCCTTCCCTTCCCTTCCCTTCCCTTCCCTTCCCTTCCCTTCCCTTCCCTTCCCTTCCCTTCCCTTCCCTTCCCTTCCCTTCCCTTCCCTTCCCTTCCCTTCCCTTCCCTTCCCTTCCCTTCCCTTCCCCAGCTCTCCCAGCCTGGCTCCATGGTGCTCCAGCCCTTGGAATATCTCCATGGAGATCTCCTGCAGCCAGGCTGCTCCAGCCCCTCCCTGGTCAGCAGGTAAGGCTGGAGAGAGGATGTCTGTGAGAGAAAAATATTTAAAATAGCAGAGGGTTTCCCTCCTGATCCCAAGAATCTCCTTTTCCAAGCAGTGGAAACCTGTCCTTTAAAAGCAGGGCTGTTATTACAGTAAACGAGTTTGCAAACAAGGATGAGAAAAACAAACAAACCCAAGCGCCAGCCCTCCCTCTTGTCAGGGAAAGGAGGAAAACAGCAACTCACTGTGGCCTGTGGCCTCCACCCCAGCCCCCCTGGAGCCCACAGCCAGCATTCCAGTAACTCCAGCTCTCCCAGATGCCTCGCTGCCATGACCCCATCCCAAAATCTGTCAGCGCTGGGAGCAGGGCTCTGCTTGCTCCATGCCTGCTGTCCTGCAGGGCTGGCACGGGGTGAGCTCCAGTTCAGCAGTGGGACAGGAAAAATCCTCCGTGGAAGTGGAGGAAGGATGAGGGACCTTCTCAACAGAGGGGGTTTCCAAAACACCAACGCAATCAAATACCCACTGCCATCCAGCACAGCCGAAACAACACCCCGCAGCCGAAATTTTGGGATAAAACTGGAAAGTTCATCCATTGACTAATGGGATTCTCCTCTAGGGAGAGACAGCCTGGGGTCTCCTCTGGCCCCACAGCCATGGGACAGATTTGTTGTCCTCAGGGCTTGGCTTTTCCCCAGTCCCAGCAGCGGACACAGCACGAGGTCGGGATGCACCCCGGGAATCCGGGAGCTGGGAAGCTCCAGAGGAATCTTCTGGCAGCCCCAGCAGGAGGGAGTGAGGGAGCAGCCGAGCTGCAGACACATTCTAAGCACACAAAAGCGTCGCCTGACCCCTCATTATCCACCTCTGAGGAGCTGGTGCATATTAAAATAATCCCTTCAAAGAGACTGGAGGAGACAAGCACTGAAGTATTGATGAGCCAAGCTGGCCCAGGGATTGATCTTGATGGGTTTGTGAATTTTATTAAGAGCTTTAGAGAGGACACCCAGCTCACAAACACATCCCCCTCGCTGGGCTCTGAGGGCTCCCCATCGCAGGGTGAGGCAGAGGTCCCCTGATCTGACCCCAGGCTGGCTCTGCCTCATCTGGTGCTCTCAGAGCCTTGGAAACAGAGGAACAAACAAGAGATAAGGGCAGAATTTGATGCTGCAGATAAACAACAACTAAAATCGGAGGGGGGAAAAAAGCAAAGCCTCAAATGAGATTCCAGCTCTGCCTCCTCTGGGTTTTTTCATGCAACACCATGGAAATCCCCCACATTCCCATCTTTATGTCTCTCCTCCTAACCTTTGCTCCAGCAAAGCATCTCAGCACCCAGGAGAGGCTCTCACCAATCCAATGGAAAAGGTTCTTCTCCCAGAGGGTGCTGGGCACTGCCCAGGCTGCCAAGGGAATGGGGAGGCTGCCAGAGCTCCAGGAGCTGCCAGGGATGCCCAGGGTGGGATTGCTGGGGCAGGGCCAGGAGCTGGACTCTGATCTTTGAGGGCCCTTTCCAGGTGAGGATATCCTACATTCTGTAATTCCACGATTCCATGACCCTGACCCCATGCAGCTCTGCTCTGCTCTCCTCCAGAATTCCTCTCCTGATACCGATCAGAGAATTTTCAGGACTCTGCTGGGAGACTTGCTGTGTCTTGTTTCTAAGCTGGCTTGTGTCTGCTCCCCTGGCTGGGCTTCACAGAAAAACCAGATGGGTATCAGCAAGGGTTTAAAGTGACCCCCAGTCCTTCCTGCAGATAAACCAGGGCTTAGGGGGGAGCCTTGCCAGTCCCACAACTCCTGGGCACTGACAAATACTGAAATCTCTGAAAACTGCAGCACAAGCCCAAATCATCTTCATGTGCTCATTTTAGGGGCAGAGAGGGAGCAGCTGCATGAATCCCTCAGGAGCCTGGAGTAGGATCTCCCCTCCTTGTGCTCCTGCCTTACCATCAGCTCCTCTTTCTCCAAGCAAACACTGTCCAGGCCCACGCGACCTCCCCATCCTCACATTTGGGAGAACAAGGAGGCAAAGAAATAAATGTCCATTATTTTCATGATCTCTTCAGTGCCTGGATTGTCCTTTTCTCCTCCTATTTTATTTCCAAGTCAAATCTCCATCTCACTTGGTTCCTTGGGAGCAAAGCTCTTCCAGCAAAGCCGTGCCTGGTTTCCATGTGGAAGCACCCTAGGGCACCCCACATCCCCCCAGAGCTGCAGCCCCCCCAGTTAGTAGGTGACTCCTTCCAGCTCCTTATCCAACCTCTGATCCCTGCCCTTGTAAACCCTGGGAATGCACCCAGGGAGCAGCTGGAATGAACCTGGGGCTGCTCTGACTCACCATGGACAGACCCAAAACATGGGAGCAGCCCAGAACCACCGTGAGCAGTGATTTACAGCCTGGCTGCTGCTCCCTGCCAGCTCCGAGGTGACTCTGTCTGTGCAGGGAGGACATTTATAGGGCCAGAGCTCTTTCCTCCCACACCTGGGCTGTCCTGGGAGTGACACAGAGCTGTGCTCCTGGGAAGGCCAGGGCTGGAAGGGACCTTAAAGATCACCCAGTTCCACTCCTGCCATGGCAGGGACACCTTCCACTGCTCCAGCCTGGCCTTGGACACTTCCAGGGATCCAGGGGCAGCCACAGCTGCTCTGGCAATTCCAGCCCAGCCAGGAATTCCCAATTCCCAATCTCCCATCCATCCCTGCCCTCTGGCACTGGGAGCCATTCCCTGGGTCCTGTCCCTCCATCCCTTGTCCCCAGTCCCTCTCCAGCCCTCCTGGAGCCCCTTCAGGCCCTGCAAGGGGCTCTGAGCTCTCCCTGGAGCCTTCTCCTCTCCAGGTGAGCACCCCCAGCTCTCCCATCCCAGCTCCAGCCCTTGGAGCAGCTCCGTGGCCCTTCATGGACTCATCCCAACAATTCCCTGCCCTTTATAGGAAAGCAGGGAGCCTGTGATGCATCACACACAGCTCACGGCCGTGGTCTGTCAGCTCCAAGCAGGGTGCCACATTCCCAGACGTGGTTTCCTCTCCCCATTCCAGCACTCCATGACTCTTCTCCTGGGCTGCATTTGAACCCCTGAGCCCTGGGGCCGTGGATTATGCAGTGACTCAGATCCCAGCATCCGGACTCAGAGGGAAATCTGCAATTCAGAGCAGCTCCAAGACTCTGAGAGTCTCAATTGGGAAGTGGGAGAGGGCAAAACGCGAGACACGGCATCGGTGACAGGGACAAAGACAACCCTGAGTGTTCAAACAGCTGGATCAAAGCAGTGACACCTTCAGAGCTTCATCCCCTGCCATTCCCACCAGGAATTCACCTCCATGGGGGATGCAGGTGCCCCATGGGATGCTGCAGAGCTGGAGAGGACGTGCAAGGGTGGGAAACCTCCAACCCCACTGAGAATCCCATGGGATGCTGGAGCGTTTCGGGGGGGGTCAGAGTCAGCAAGACTTGCAGGAAAACCTGGATAAAGCCAAGCTCCAGGAGCTCCACCTGGCAGCACGTTTTGGATTTACTGATGAAGGTCTGCAGGCATCCAGTGGGAAAAGATCCCCATCAAGTGCTGCTTCCTCAGCCTTGAAGAAAATAATTGCAAGAACGAGCGAGCAGCTGACACAGAACAAATTAATTTGGGAGATAAAGTACAAGGGGCGAGCTCGAATGAGGTGAGGAGGAGGGCGAAAGTGACAAATCGAGGGAGCTGAGATGGGGTTTCATCCAGAAAGGAGCAGTGACAAGCTGGTCACAAAGAGGAAAGGAGAAACAAGATGGGAGGCTCCAAAACTCAGAATTTCTCATGAGTTTGGGTGGGGGTGTTTGTAAGGCAGATGAAGGAAAAAAAAAGCAAATCACAGAAGAAAAATCTACCCCTATCAACACCTTTGTTTTTTTGCACTGCTACAGCATCACATGTGCCATGGGAGAGCCCTGGGGTGCAGAGCAGCTCTGGGAGGTGCTGGTGTCACCCTCTGGGTGGGCAGCACAGGGCTCAGCACAGCCCCAGGCCTGGAGCTCCACAGGAAAACCTGGAAAAGCAGCTGAGCGCTGGTCCTGGGGAGCATCAGAGGAGGCAACAGATGGTGAACCTTGCTGTGTGATAAATATTGCAGGAGAGCCTGGGTTTGCCTGGGCAGATGTCTCTCCACAGGCTGGGAGCAGGGATGAGGGAAGCAGTGCACCTGTGCTTTGGGAATGGCCACGGCACAGAAATGGAGATGCTGGGAACACCAGGATGAGCTCCTGGCAGAGCCCAGCCTGGGACAGCTGGTTCTGTTGGTGATGGTGCTCCAAGGAACACAAAAAATTTGGGAATGAGATTGGGATGTGCTGATTTGGAGCTGTCCCAAGAAGAAAGGGAGAGCATTAGTTCCCAGCAGCTGGCAGGACACAAACTCTTATGGAATCATGGAATTGTTTAGGTTAGGAAAGAATCTGAAGATTGTTGAGTCCAACCATCCCCTGGCACTGCCAAGGCCACCACTGCCCCATGTCCCCAAGTGCCACATCCACGTGGCTTTCAAATCCCTCCAGGGATGGGGACCCCACCACTGCCCTGGGCAGCTTGGCCAGGGCTGGACAAACCTTTTCCATGAAGAAAATTTTCCCCAATATCCAATCTCAACCTTCCCTGGTGTAGCTTAAGACTTTTTCCTCTTGTCCTGTCCCTGTTCCCTGGGAGCAGAGCCTGACCTCGCTCCTCCCTCCTGCCAAGGAGCTGTGGAGAGTGAAAAGATCCCCCCTGAACCTTCTTTTCTCCAGACTAAACAACTCCGAGGGCTTTGACCAGCCCAAGGTGACCTCGAGTAGCAACACCTGGAGGAAAATTCATGGATGTTGTTCCAGCAGCAAGGTCTGCTCTCATCTGCCTTCCCAAATGCTCCCAGCACCTGCTCAGAGGGGCTGGGAAACACTTTGGGTTCCCTGCTCTCCTGAGAGGCTTCCTGAGGAGCGGGATCATGGATCCAGGTCTGCACTGGGGACGCTCATCCCGCAACAAACACAGAAGAGACACTCGAGAGGTTTCAGCAGGTTTGTGCCAACGCCTGGGAAAAGCCCTGGAAATCAGGGAACACGGATGTTTTGGCTCCAGCACCATCTGGACAAGAGCTTCCCAGTGAAGGAGGGACTGCAGTGAAGCCAAGCCATCGGAGGGAGGCTGGGAGTTGCCCACTCTGCCAACCTGCTGCCAAGGATTCCGGGCCAGGAGGGATTTCCTCCCTGCTGGAGCCAAGCGATCCTGATCTTCCATTGACAAACGGGGCTGGATCCAAGAGACAAAGAAAATGAGCTGCCAAAAGCCAGGCTCTGTGACTCCACAGTGCTTGCTCCAACTTCAGTACAAGTGCCTTTCCAATGGGAATGCCATGGCAGGCGTGGAATTTGGGGGGAATCGAGGCCCAGCAGGGACAATCCCTGCTCTGACATCCACAAGGTCTGTCCATGCCACACCTACAAGCTGTGGGAAAAGGTGCTGATGAGATAAGAGACAGAGGCTGACAACCCCTGCTGGTTCATCATGGACTCAGTGGTCTTAAAGGTCTCTTCCAGCCTTAATGATTCCATGATTCTCCACTTTCTCTCCAAATTTTCCAAGCGTGATCACTTTAGTCCAGTAAATAAAATAAATAAATTTTAAAATAAAGCAATTCAGCACTAGTCTGGTTTAATGTATTAGCACTGACAGTGTTAATGACAAATGTGATTATTCCAAAGCTCCTACATATATCAGGGAAGTGAGACTGCAGAAACTGGCAACCCTTGGGCATTCTTCTTTTCCACCTGCCATTAAATCAATTTAAAGTCCCCATCTCAATCTATCAGAATTAATTATGTGTTTTCAGGCAGCAATTACTGGAAGAAGTCCTTCATTTTGGGATTGCTCCGTCTCCAGTGCCCAGAGCAGGAGGGGGGTGCAGGGACCAGGGTATTGGGGGGTGGATTTTGCATCACTCTGGGGCTATTTTTGCTCTGAAGGTGCTCCTGGACTCTGCCCAAAACAGGGCTCTGAGCATCTCTCATCCTCAAGAGGAACAGACTGGAATATTTCAGCTGGAAGGGACCTGCCACAATGATCAAGTCCAACAGCTTGATCACCTCAGGGCTGACCAAAAGTTAATTATTGAGAGAATTTATGCCTCTGAAACATCCCTGGAAATGTTCCAGGCCACATTGGATGGAGACACCTGGTCTCGTGGAAGGTGGAATTAAATGGTTTTTAAGGTCCCTTCCAGTCCAAACCACTCTGTGCTTCCATGGAACACTGACAGGTTCATTAAGGAGCTCTCTGGGCAGCTTCTTCTCCCTGCACACACTGCTCCAGCAGAAGTGGAGTCATTCCTGCCCAGAAAAAATCCATTCCTGGTGCACTTCCAACCCATGTCATGTGCTTTGGGGTTTTTGTTGTTTTTTTGGGGTTTTTTCCTCCTGCCTTTTTTTTTTTTTTTTTTTTTAACAACCATGTTTGGAAAGTCGCAGGAAATAAAAACAAGAAATTGCTGACAAGTGTCCCACTGTAATTGAGTGAGAACACAGAGCTCAGCTCTATAGATTCCCAGAAATACAGTCCAGATGTGGCTCTCCACGGTGGCTCAGCCAAACCACAGCCCCTGAAATGACATCCCTGAGACTGGGAAGCTTCCTCAGTGCCCCTTCCACTGGTGCCCAAAACACACCCAGCCAGAGATCTGGGAAAACACAGAGCTGGCAGCAGAGCCTGGAGGGGCCCTGTCAGTCCCCCATGCTGAGGGTCTGCAGCAGGAATCATGGAATGGTTTGGGTTGAAAGGGATCTTAAAAATCATCTCATTCCACCCCTGCCATGGCAGGGACACCTCCCACTGTCCCAGGTGGCTCCAAGCCCTGTCCAGCCTGGCCTTGGGCACTGCCAGGGATCCAGGGGCAGCCACAGCTGCTCTGGGCACCCTGTGCCAGGGCCTGCCCACCCTCACAGGGCAGAATTCCTTGCAGAATTCATGGCAGAGGGATATGTTTGGTGGCCCAGCACTGGTGCTTTGCCTCCCAGCCCCACAAAAAATGGGGAGGGGGGAATTGTCCCCTGCCCTCTGCACCCTCCCATGGGACATCACAGCCCTGTGCTGCTGCTGGGGCTCATCTCACCAGGATTTACCTGAAATGTGAACTCTGCTCTTCCCAGAAGGATGGGAGAGGTGTCCACTGACCCATTTGAGTGGTTTTTTTAGCTGTTAGAAACCCAGGTGTGTGGTGTCGGGGCAGCCACAGCAGAGCTGTGCTGCTGGGGGACACCCTTGCAGTGCAGGGTGATGGATCTTGCTTCCAAATTAAATAATGGAAGAGCATCCACTAGTTTTGAGAAGTTTTTCTCTCCCAAAGTGGTTCACTGAGCATGGCAAGGAGAGGGGAAAATCCCACTACATCCCACGAAGGATGAGAGAAATTCTCCATCACCGGAGCCGTGGCGCTCCAGATCCGCCGTGGGGATCAGGGATGTGCAGAGGAATCTGTTTGCAGAAAACACACGGGTGTCTTCTGCAAACAGGTGGAGGCTCGAGGCAGACCCCATTGGTGAAAGGACCATCTGTCCCCAAATTGTGATTTGTACCGACCTGATGGTGTCGGCAGTGCCAGCCCAGCTGCGCTGCCCGGCCATCTGCTCTGCAGCAGAGGGAGCAGAGGGAATTTCTCCCCCCTAACCTCGGGGTTGTGTTCTCCGTGTTCAGCATCGGAGAGGAGAACAGAGGCTGTGATTTGAGGAGGCTGAAGCCGCGTCCCCAGCTCCACACGGAGCTCCAGGGCAGAGCACGGCCTGGCTGCTGGGTTTGCAGGCCCTGAGGGATCCCTGCAGCCCCACCATGCCACTGCAACCCTCCTGAAGGGGGTCACACACTCCGGGTGGGCCTCTGGGTGCCACTGAAGACTTCAATTTGGAGTATTTGACTGTAAACAACCCAACACTGTCCAGGTGTCCCAGCTGTGGCCTGTGCATCCTGTGCCACCCTCGGCGCGGGCGACGGACGGAGAGCTCGGCCTGGTGCGAAAGGACAACCGGGAGCTGGCGTCGGGACAAAACTTTCTGGCGTGGAAAAGCTGGAAACAAACTCACTGGAGCAGGTATTGACCCTGCTGTGCCTCTTCCCCACCCACATCCCAGCACGCCCATCCTCCCTCCTGGCCATGCTGGGTGCCTGCTCCCACCCCAGGCCGGAGCCTGACGCTGTTGAGCAGGACGGGAACAGAGAACTCCAGATCAGAAGGCAAAGAAAATGAGCTCTGATTTATTTCAAATGTACCACTCTATATAAAGAGAACATCGTGCAGACAAATTTCATTGGTCTTAGAGTAAAAACATCCCACACCATTGGTGTGCAGTGAATGACGCACAGCAGCAGGACATACCTATAAACAATGTGAACAACAAGATAGATTAGAGAATTATTTACATTCTTTCCCAACTGTTTCCCAGGCTCTTGCCTGGTTAGAAAACCTTTCTCTTTCTCTCTGACTGAGCTGAGAATACCCACAGGAGCTGTGTCACCCCTTCCTTGTCCTGGGGGAGGGACAGTCGCAGGAGCTGCCCCGGCCATGGAGAGGGAACATCGTGTCTTGGGTTAGAAACGGGGGTGTGTGTCGCTACTGGACACAAAAGGAGCACACAGAAGCTTGGTGAGTCCAAGAGAGAAAAAGAGCCAGTTTTATTTCTGACCTCGCAATATACAGAATTCCAAAAGTGGCAGTGGATTGGAGGATGGAATTGCCACCACTCCAACCACACTGGTCAAACCAACAGTCCATCAATTTTCTCCTCCCACAAAGAAGAATGCAAAACAATCATTGTTTACATGAACAGCGCATGAGAACTCCAGGAGAAATATGTAAACATTATCAGAAGGCTAAAGAAGTTTTATGAGAACTTTAAAACTTTCAAAATAACTATAAAAGAAAACGTCACACTTTTAAAAATCAGGGCAACAGGTGTATACTCTATTTCCCATCTGTCAGAGCTGGGGCAGTTCTCTGCTGCTCTCTGGGCAGTTTTCTTTGTCTCTCCCACAGCCAATCCTCCCTCCAGGAGATCTCTGCTGTTCATGGCCACTGAGTGTCCCTGCATGGCTGAGAAAATTCCATCATCCCATGGGGAGAGGCTGTGCCCAGGGGAGGAGCCAAGCATTCCTACCTGGATCCAATCTGAGCCTTTGGGACACCACAGCAGCCTTTGCCCACTGCATTCCCAGAGGAGCAGCTTTCTGCCCCACTGCATTCCCAGAGGAGCAGCTTTCTGCCCCACTGCATTCCCAGAGGAGCAGCTTTCTGCCCCACTGCATTCCCAGAGGAGCAGCTTTCTGCCCCACTGCATTCCCAGAGGGAGCCCAGACCCATCTCCAGCAGCCCTGGAGCTCCAGAGGGAAACTCCAGCCTTGTCCAGGATCCTGCTCCAGCAGAAGCACAGCTGGCACTGCAGGAGGGCTGAGCCCCCATGGAATGGCACTGCTGCCACCAGCCTGACCCACAGCCTGCCAGGGCCTGCTCTCACTCTGGCAGGGTTTGTTTTCTTTTTTGTACTATTGCATTTGTATTTTTAATTTCCCTAGTAAAGAACTGTTTTTCCTATTCCCATATCTTTGTTTGAGAGCCCCTTAATTTCAAAATTATAACAGTTCAGAGGGAGAGGCTTTGCTTTTTCCGTTTCAAGGAAGGCTCTTGCCTTCCTCAGCAGACACCTGGCTTTTCAAACCAAAACACATCAAAAATGATCCTCTGCAGATGATGTGATCCACTCCTCTCCACCTGCCCTGGCAGGTACTGGGATGACTGTTTGATTCCCAGTTTCCATGACGTGTTTCTCCTGGAAGACCCACAGCTCTCAGCTGAGTAGAAGTTCCCAAATCAAGAGTGAGGTCTGTGGGTGAAATCCCCCCGCTCTCTGAGCCAAATCCCTTCCCTGCGGTGCTGCACGCCATTCCCAGGGGCTCCTTCCACGCTCTTCACTCAAGGAAAACCTCCTGCCACCATTATTCCCATTCTTCTCACTGAAAGACTTAACTCCCTGTACAGCAGAGAAGATTTATTCCCTATATTCCGTGGGAGAGATTATCTCCAGCTGCTATTATTCCCTTATCAATAATTCACCGTGCAGCCACACTCCGGCTCATTCCCGACTGCACGAGCAGCCGGGAGCGATCCCGGCTCCTCGGATATTGCTGATGCTCTCAGCAAAGCAGAAACACCACAAATGAGTCACATCCTCTGGAATCTTCTCCTTCCAGCTTCCCGTGGAGGGGAGCAGCTCCACGGAAGGGCTGCGAGTTGAAATAAATAAATAAATGAAGGGGAGATAATTAAACTCTATATTTCAATCTTAGAGGAGGAGCTCATAGAAAGGGACTCTTCATCTGGAAAAGCCAAGACAATGAGGTGATTAAAGGAGAAAAGCAGACATGGGACTCTCTGTGAATACAGAGCGAACGCTGAAGCCTTGATCCAGACTCCCCCGTTAGAAGGACAAGCTGGTTGCCATTGCCATTTATCTCGCACAGGATAACAACAGCGGTGCACAGAGCTCGGGATGAGAACAGCATCGTTCCAGTGGATTCATTTCTCCCACGCACACCACGCACGGCACAAACGCCTCATTTCCCACTGCAGAGATGAGCGTCGGGATCATCGGGATGCGACCTCGGCACCGCCACCCTTCCCTCGCTGTTAAAACCCCACCACCAGGGAGATTTACAGCTCTGAGGATGCACAGGTGTCATCTGTGACTAAATCAGGCACCGGCTGGGGGAGGAAAGATGATCTCCTCCTTTGCAGTTGCCACTGGGAAGTTCCACAGCCACAGCTCGGATGAGCCATCTCGGATGTCCGAGACATCTGTGCGATCATTAACTGAACCTTTCATCCTCCAGGCTGGCTTTGCTCGGGAGCATCCTGTCAGGGAGCCAAGCCAAGCAGCACTCGAGTGCTCTTTGATCCAGCCAGGTGGATCTGTCTCCCAGGGATTTGTTGGCACATGGAAGACATGCCTCCCACTGCTCTCTCTACCTGCACGTTTCAATGGATTGCAGCGCAAATCACTGGAGCTCAGAGCGGGTTGGGTTGGGAGGGACCTTAAATCCCATCCCATTCCACCCCTGCCATGGCAGGGACACCTTCCACTATCCCAGGTTGCTTCAGTCCCATCCAACCTGGCCTTGGACACTCCAGGGATCCAGGGGCAGCCACAGCTCCTCTGGGCACCCTGTGCCAGGGCCTCCCCACCCTCCCAGCCAGGAATTCCTTCCCAATCTCCCATCCATCCCTGCCCCCTGGCAGTGGGAAGCCATTCCCTGTGTCCCATCACTCTGTGGGACAGCAGGATGCTCTCCAGAATGGTTTGAGCAGGGCAGATGACAAATGGCAGGAATACAGAAGTTTGGAGAAGCCCAGTGCCACCAGCACATGTGGGTAAAGCTGAAGAAACAAAACCCAAAATTTTGGATTTTATCTGTCCTAGAGGAGCCTGTAAGAAACCTGGAGAGGGATTTTGGACAGGAGCGACAGGACAAGGGGGGAGGTCCTTAAGGCAAAGGAAGATGGATTTAACTGGATGTTGGGAAGAAACTCATAAGAAATTAAAGTGCCCAGCAGGGAGTTGGCTCCAGCAGCTTATCTTGAGCCTCCATTCATGGCTGGGCTCGGACACGGTGGGACAGGCTAATCCAGGAGGAGATGCTGCAGTAGCCAGTGCGCTGCAGGAGATGACAGTGCTTCCAAGCTAATGGATAAGGCTAAAGACAGCGTGACCAATGGGATGAATCAATCAGAGCTGTGCAGCTTCGGGAGAAGAGAGAAAAGGAGAATAAAAATCAAGGCTTAGAGCTTTTAGCCCCTGGACTGAGAGGAAAGGCAGATCTGGGTGTCCCAACACAAAAACGAGTCCAGGCCATGGAGCTGCTCCAAGGGCTGGAGCTGCTCTGGAGCCAGGCTGGGAGAGCTGGGGGTGCTCACCTGGAGAGGAGAAGCTCCAGGGAGAGCTCAGAGCCCCTTGCAGGGCCTGAAGGGGCTCCAGGAGAGCTGGAGAGGGACTGGGGACAAGGGATGGAGGGACAGGACCCAGGGAATGGCTCCCACTGCCAGAGGGCAGGGATGGATGGGAGATTGGGAATTCCTGGCTGGGAGGGTGGGGAGGGCACCAACCTCATGGTGCTTTGAGCATTTTGGGATAGTTGAGCTTTCCTGGACGGTCACACTGTGGGGTGTGAGGGGGGACAGCAGCTCTGCCACACTCCAGGATGGAGGAAGGCTGGAGGAAGATTCTCTGGGATTTGTCTGCTCTGGGGGCAGGTAGTGAGGGAAAGACAGAGCAGGGGCAGCCCCTGGGGCTGTGCCAGGGCTGCTCCCTGTGTGGAATTGTGCCAGGTTTTCCTGCGGGCTCTTGGCAGAGGATGGAGCCTGCACGTCGTGAGTGCTGCAGCACTCGATGCCCAATGCTGCTGTGGGCTGATTCCAGCCCAAAGTTTGGAAATTGTTTGCCTCTGGGCTTCTCCCACCTCGTCCTGTGGGCCACAGGGATGCAGCTCTGTGGATGCTGGACACAGGTACAGAGTTCACCCAGTGACACTTGGGGATGGCAGCACCTCCAAAATGTGCCTTCAAAAACCAAAATGAAGTTTTAAAAAAATTAAAATCACTCAGTTCCATCAACTAAACACATATAAACCCCTGAACTGATACCACTTCTAAACAGCAACCACCTCTCCTAAGCACAGCTCTCACCCCAGGGAGGGAGAAGTGCCAGAAATCACCTCGAAATTGCAGTCGATTCTCAGTGGAAGGAATTCAGCTGCTCTGCTGATAAGCAGCCACATACATTTCTAAGCTGGAGAGGTAGATCATTAAGGGGAAATGTTTAGAGAAATTAAATCCTTTTTTGCTGCTTCTTATGCTAATAGGGAGAAGCAAGCTGATTTGCAGGAGGACAACATTTAGCAAAATCAAATTCATCAACGTCCCCATCTGTTCCCGTTCTCCTGCTGACTTTGTCAAAAATCAGCTTTCCTTCAACCAGCACCCACGTCACTTGGAGCCAATTCTGGGCAGATTTGTAAATAAACCACTTCTGCAAAGCCAGCCAGGCAAAAAGAAACATCCACTGGAAAGGCCTGATAAACAGAAATACATGTTGGGATTGAAGGGATTGAGGAGATGGCCAAGAGACTAAAAGGACAGGGAATGATGACTCAGCCCAGCTGGGAAAATAACCCAGAGGCCAGTGGAGGGTTAACGATACCAGAAATGGGAAATCTCCAAAACAGGATCCTGCATCTCTGCCTCAGCTGCTGTTGTTGCTCCTGCATGAAGCAGGATCTGGAGACAGCTCCACGCTGGAGTTGCTCAGCATGCAGGGACCAGCAAGCTCCTCCTGCAGCTCATGGGGGTCTGGAAAGATCTCCTAAAAATGTCACAGAACCACAGGAGAGAAGCACAGAGTGTCCTGAGTTAGAAGGGCCCCACAAGGATCACCGAGTCCAGCTCCACGTGCTCCTGTTCGTTGTGGGAAGCAGCACTGAACTGGTTTGTGACATTGTTCTGCCTATTCCCAGTTACTGGAGCCAACAGATCATCAACACAGGCAATTTATGCCAAAGACTAGGGAGAAAGTCTCATCTCAAAACTCAGCAATGAGGCATTTCACAGAGTCATAGAACTTTTGGGATTGGAAGGGATCTTAAAGAACACCCAGTGCCACCCCTGCCATGGGCAGGGACGGCTTCCACTGCCCCAGGGTGCTCCAAACCCCATCCAGCCTGGCCTTGGACACTTCCAGGGATCCAGGGACAGCCACAGCTTCTCTGGACACCCTGTGCCAGGGCCTGCCCACCCTCACAGCCAAGAATTCCTCCCCAATATTCCACATCCACCCTTTTCCAGCTTAAAGTCAGTCTCCCTTGTCCTGCCCCTCCATGCCTTGTCCCAAGTCCCTCTCCAGCTCTCTTGGGGCCCCTTTAGACACTGGGAGGGTTTTAAGGTCACCCTGGTTCCTTCCCTTCTCCAGGCTGAACACCAGATTTAAGCTCCAAGGCTGCCTTCCCCTGTCCTCCTTCCAGGGCAGGATTATTCCGTGTGCTCCCACATTCCATTGGGCAGCCTGACCCACGCAGGCGTTTCCAGCAGTTCCAGGTCCCAGGTGGGCACATCCCCACGGATCACACCTGGCACAGGCCAGGTGGCACCGAGTTGTTGTGGCCCCCCAGGACATGCAGCAGCAGAGCCCAGCCTTGCTGCAGCTCCGGGGATCCCGCCGGGACACGCACGCCAGGCGTGGGCACCCAGCGGATTTGGCTCCCGGCGCCGCAGGAAACGGAGGGGAAAAAATCCCTGAAGAGAAAACTGGGGTTTTTATGTTCATTCACAGGGCAGAAAATCCAGAGAGCTGCAGCTGCAGCACAGGCAGAGCCCCAGGGCAGCACTGCCCATTCCAGAGCCTTCCTTCCTGCACAGCCACGGGATTCCAGCAGAGCAGCCCAGCTCTCCCTGGAGCAGCCAAAACGCTGCTCCTGCCCCGGAATTCTCCCATCTCCTGCCCCACAGAGCCAGCACCAGCAGCCTGCTGCCTTCCCAGGCTCCCTCTTCCTGCTCCAGCAGGGTACTCAGTGGGAAAAGTCAGAAGCAGCAGGACAGAGCTGGGCAAGGGAAATCCCAACAGGTTTTGAGGATGCACCTGTGGGTGACTTGCCACGGAAGACAGCGTGCTCTGGGCAGCTTCCATGGAATCGTGGAATTGTTGAGGTTGGAAAAGCCCTCTGAAACCATCAAGTCCAACTGTTCCTCCAGCACTGCCAAGGCCACCACTGTCCCATGTCCCCAAGTGCCACATCCACACAGCTTTTAAATCCCTCCAGGGATGGGGACTCCACCTCCCTGGGCAGTTCCAATGCTTGACCATCCTTTCCACGAAGAAACTCTTCCTGATGTCCAACCTGAACCTCCCCTGGCATGACTTGAGGCCGTTTCCTCTCATCCTGTCCCTGTTCCCTGGGAGCAAATCCTGAATCCCACCTGGCTGCCCTCTCCTGTCAGGGCATTGTGGAGAGCCATAAAATCTCTCCTCAGCCTCCCAATGCCTCATTGTTCACTCCCAGGCCTGGAAATCCAAGTGATGATCTCAATCTCCACAAAATAAATCCATCTGTGGAAAGCCCAGTGCAGGAGTTGGAGATTTCAGTCACCTCAGCCAAACCCCATCCTGCTGCCAGGTGCCTTCCCTCTGCACTTCCTCTGGCTCAGCCTTAATTATTCATTTCCTGACATCCTTTCATTCAGAAAGGTCTCATCAATCCATAAAAACTGCTTTTTCCAATGGTTTGGTCCACGCCACTGTGGGCATCCAGAGGGTCAGGTGGCACAGCTGAAAATATTTACATTTCCTGCTTTTACCACCCTCTTTTAAGTCATAAATTAACTTCAGGTGTTTCTGTAGAAGTGAAAATTCCTTCGGGGAAGCACAGCAATCCAAGCAATGCTTCTGTAGCATCTCCACGTTGCCACCACGTGGTCGGATGGTTCCTTTCTCTTCCTCTTCTTCTGGCCTCACCTCTTCCACAACTCTCTGGAGTCAAGCTGGAGCAGCCCTTTAGGAAATGTGCTCCAAAACTCTTTTTAAAATACTTTTTAAAAATAAAAAATCTATTTAAGGACACCCAGACTGGAGCAGATCTGTGCGGAGCAGCGTGAGGAGCATTAACTATTAGTCCTAATTATCCTAACCTCCTAATTATCCTAAACAAAAGCAAAGAGTGATGTCCCGGAGCTCCTCCCGAGGGAGCCCCACCTGCACATTCCCCAGATCCAGCCCGAATTTCACCAGGCTCCACCCGGCTTCTCCCTTTCCTGGGCGTGCAGGAGACCCATGAGGCATTTTTAGCGGCCACAAGGAGGGATTTCAATCAGGAAATCTTGAAAAAACACCCGATTTTAAAGGTTTCTTCACCGTGTTTGTGCCGAGGGGCTGTGCTGGCCGCCTCTCCCTCCCAGCGAGGTCTCACTGCACCACCCCATGGTGGCTGGAGTTTTAGTCCTGGCTGCAGAATTCCAGCCGAGCATCCGAACAAACAACTCTTCCCCCAGGGCCAGGGTTTGGTGTTGCTTCTCCTGATTAAAAAAAAAAAAAAAAAACAAAAAAAAAAAAAAAAAACAGGAGGAAAACTCCAGGGAAAGCTCAGATCCCGGGCAGAGCTCCCCATGGGGCTGGATCGGGAAAGGGATGGGTTGGGAAGTGTGAGTTTGTGAGCCCCAAGTTGGGCAACTCCCTGGGGGCTGCCCTGGCAGGGAGACCCTCCTGGAGCAGTTCTGTGTCAGGAACCAGAGACACATTGGATTTTTTCGGTCTTCAGCTTCTGTTTGTTGTTATCTTATCAAAACTTCAGCACTGTCTGCACCAGACTGTGCGTGCAGGAAAAACAGCACAAAAATGGCAACAATCTCTTGGTACAAAGCCTTTTTAAGTCTAATCAAAAACTAAGCTACCCAATTAAGAAGCGACACCTAAATTATTTTCCTTTCTAACCCAATGACTGACCCCTAAAGACCAGCAATGCAGATTTTTCTGCCCAATTACGAAATACCACTCAAACCCAAGAAGAAAGAAGAAGAAGAAGAAGGAAGAAAGGAACTTGAGACGACACCCTGTATCCTCCATCTTGAACCCATCTATAACATACTAAAAATCCTAAAACCTGAATTTCTCACCCCTGTGACACACTACACTGCTCTCCACAATCTATTTCACACTTTTGTGGTTTCTGGTTTACCTTGAGGCTTTGGAAGTTTTCTCCATGAGTGAGGGTCAAAGTCAGTGCTCCCCTGGGGGTCAGGACACCCCAGAGCAGACAGAGAAATATTCCCAGTGCCCTGGGTTTCCACAGGGAAGGGGATGGATCACCCTGCTGAGGGTTATCACAAGTGATGCTGATATCAACCTGACAGCTCCTTTAGCAAGTTGTCACACACCCAGCAGCCTGACTGAGCCAAAACCACCGGGATTACACCCGGAGTGTCCTCCCTGAACAGCAGAGATCTTGGGAAGTTTTGGCTTTCGTTCCTCCTCACGCAGGGATTTCATCGATCGGCTCTCGAGTTGTGGCAGCGCCGCTCGCAACAGATCCTGCAGCATCCCAAAAAACTTTGGGAATTCTGGAGACAGGCACATGTGCTGTCCTAAGGGGGCACATGGGTGTCATTCCTGCTCCTGGGAACACACGGAGGCCACAGGGAAGGGAGAAGGGAGAAGGGAGAAGGGAGAAGGGAGAAGGAGAAGGAGAAGGGAGAAGGGAGAAGGGAGAAGGGAAAGGGAAAGGGAAAGGAGAAGGGAGAAGGGAAAAGGAGAAGGGAAAGGAAAGGGAGAAGGAAAGGAAAGGAAAGGAAAGGAAAGGAAAGGAAAGGAAAGGAAAGGAAAGGAAAGGAAAGGAAAGGAAAGGAAAGGAAAGGAAAGGAAAGGAAAGGAAAGGAAAGGAAAGGAAAGGAAAGGAAAGGAAAGGAAAGGAAAGGAAAGGAAAGGAAAGGAAAGGAAAGGAAAGGAAAGGAAAGGAAAGGAAAGGAAAGGAAAGGAAAGGAAAGGAAAGGAAAGGAAAGGGAAAGGAAAGGAAAGGAAAGGAAAGGGGAAAGGAAAGGAAAGGAGAAGAAAAGGGAAAAGGGAAAAGAATGTGTATAAGACCACACTTCAAATACTTCCCAAATATTTGACAAGGGGATGAGAAAAGGAGGAAGAGGGAGAAATGGCTACTTATCCTTGGAGAACCATTTATCCCAGAAATCTTTACTCTGAACACACCTTTTTCTTGATTCTCGATACATCCACGTGCCAAGGAATTTAAAGGAAAATTCAGCGAGAATCTTGCTGAGGAATCAGCAGTCACATAAAAGAGGGGGAAAAGGGCATTGAGGTCCAGGCTCAGCAAAACAAAGACTCTGGAAAAAAAAGCACAGCTGAGAAAAATATTATCTTTAATAGTGACCTTGCATTGATGTTTTCTCATTTTGCACTTTAAAAGTCTTTGAAGAGTCGTAATTTAATTTAAAAAAAAAAACCTTTTAGACACACACAGATTTCACTGGTGCTTTTCCCCTTCTGGTGTTCACAGGGATTTCAGAACCTGCCCTCACTTCAAGGACATCACTCACACATCCACCACATCCACCTCAACCCCTCCTGCCCAGGATTCCTCCCGTTTTTTGGGAACCCACCTGGGGCAGGCAGAATTCCAGGACCTACAAGTTGTCCTTTTGGATCTGCCTTGCAGTGAAAGGGAATTTCTGTAAGCAACGCTACATGGAAGTGAAATTTGTGGCTGGGAAGCTTCAAGCAGGGAAAAGTGAGGGGAAAAGGCAGGTCCAGGCAGAAATTCTTCTAGAAAGTCACTGGATTAATCAAGGTAGGGAGTTTGGAAGGTAAAGAGAAGCTGGTCCAAGAGTGGGGAATCAGCCATGGAATAAACTCAGGGAAAGGCCAAAGGTGATGTTGTTCAGGTGAAACCAAGAACAAGACACCTGCAGGAGAGACAATTCCCCCTTCTTAAAGCAAAGAAACCTTAAAATTGAGATTGTATTTGGTGTTTCTAAACCAGTGCTAAACACTGAAATGTCTCCTTCCCCCTCAAGCATTATCACAACTGAAACCACTGATTTCCAACCCAACCTTGGGCAATCTGGCAAACACCAATTCCCAGAATGTTTCTTTCCTATCAGGCCACTCCCAACCATTTTAATACCTAAAAATATTTCAGTGTGACCTTTCCCTTGCTTTTTTTTTTTTTTTTTTCCCTTGGTTTTCCCCGTTTTCTTTTCCTTCTGCTATTATTCCCTGTTGGATGTAACACACTGAGTGAAGAGGAGGGGAGCGAGGTTTCTGTGAGCATCTCCTGAGTGCCTGTGGAATTCTCAACTCCTTACTCGTGTCTGGGAGGAGCCTGAGAGCATTATTGCACTCTTCCAGAAAATTCCATTTCCACATGCAGAGCTACCAGCCATTCCCAAGGGCAGGGAGGGAGGGGAGGGAAGGAACAGGCTGGCTGTTACTCAGAATGCTCTGAGCATTCCTTGTCTGGATTTGCCTCCTCCCCAAGAAGCCTCTTTCCCTTCAGAGCTGCCACCGGTTGGAATTAAGCTTCCCACTCCAAGATTAATCCCACAGTGTTGATCCCTGCAGCTGCTGGGGTTGGATGCAGTGTGGGAGGGCCAGGGAGGGCCCAGCTGCAGTTCCCGCACCCCTCACAGGCGCTTTAAGCAACCACAGGAAAGAATCACCAAAAAAAATGAATTTTAAACATCATTTGTCAACTCCAGCCTACGTTTTTTGCTACACAAACCCACATTTTATTACCATTTCTGGCTAAGCCTGGCATGAGTGAAAGCTCCTTCCCAAACCATTGGAACCATCTACCAAAATGAGGTACCCAAGCCAGTCTTGACTAAAAACCACTCAGTGCAGCTTTACTTTGAATTATTATTCACTCCTGACTTTTCCAAAAAACCATTTTTTTTAGCATCAGGGTTACAATTTTTATCCATGGAAGCAGCTGTTTCATCACTAAGCAGCAAGAAAAAAAAAAAAAAAAAAGACATAAACACAGGAATCCAAAGCTGGTGGTTATTTTTTACTTGAAGACTCTCTGAAAAATTATTGTTACATTATTATAATTAATTCTTTCTGGAATGAAACAGGCCTGGTCCAGGTGATATGGAAAGGGCAGTCTGGTTTTTACAAAACTGATACTCAAGCAACATCAAAACACACAAAGGACAGGCTCTTACACTCAGGTTACACCACTCAGCCTCAGTAAACATCTTTGGAATAGACATTTTTAAAACAAAAAAAAAAAAATCAATCAAGGAACTTAAATATTCACAGGACAAAACCATAATATGATGCAAAATATGAAGGGTGAGATTAGCAGAGATCAGCACAGGCTGCCTGTGGGTAATCCAAGCAGGAGTTACACACAGGGGCTGGATTCCAGCTGGGAACAGTCTCCCCTACGAGGCAGGTTTGGGATTTGGTTCTGTGCCTAAGGCAGGGAGAAGTGAGCAGCAGGCAGAGAAAAAAAAAAAAAAAAAAAAAAAGTCAATTTATACTGGAAGTTCTTGTTCAAGCAGGAGCCCACAAGTCCAGCAGCACAAAGGAAAGGTTGGGTGTTCTTTTAAAACAAAGTTAGCCACAAGTCAGCAGGGTGTCCTCTCTCTATTGCACCAAGTTTGGTTGGAACTGAAGAATTAGAAACCTCTGCACTTAGAAAAGCCACATTTAAATATATCCCAAGTGGAGTGAGCAGAGTTCAGCTCTTGAAACAATTCAATACTTTTTCCTACCAGCTACAACATTTCTGTCTTCTCAAGCCCTCTCCAAACTGCAAAACCACCACTGATCAAAGACAGTGCTACTACTTCTCCTCAGTATTTATTTATTTATTGCTTTATTTATGAGTACCATAGGCTAAGAGATGGGAACTTTTAGAGAATTTAAGGCAATTCCACAAAACCAACACCTTGAGGGCAATTCTGGCACACAGTGCTCTTCACTCCAACACCAGGAGAGGTTTTAGCTTTAAAAATGGAGAGGGACACTCAGATTTCAGCCAAAACCTCCCTTTCAAACATCAGTTTATCTTTCTAACACAGCACTGAAGTCAAGTCATTCCAGAGCACCAATGTAGAGAAAAGAAAAAAAAAAAAGGGGGGGAAGAAATCAGATGAACAATTAAAAAAAAAACCCCACTAAATAACTACAAATAAAAACTACACACTAAAAAAACCTAAATAACTACAAATAAAAGCTAAAAACCCATAAAGCTAAACAAGCAAACAAAAAAAAATCAAAACAGGCTTGTCAAAAAAATCTAAATGTGCTCAGTATTAAGCTCATGCTTCCCTTGCAAAAACTTTGGAATTTAGTCAGAAAAATATGGAAAACTCTTTACAACATTGGTCCAATGGGCATGTGCATTCTTTTTATTTCTATACAGAGTGAAAACAAACACCATACAGACAAGAGTAAACTCCTTTTTTTCTTTTTAAAGAAAAAATTCAGGTTTAATGTTCCAAAATGGTTTTGTGAAAACAGGAGGAAAAAAAAAAAGGTTCTGTAGAAGAAATAGAAAGGAGTTATTTTAACTTCAGGCCAGGTACAGCCTGCATGGATTTGCAGCAAGATTTGAATAAGAAATGATGGATTAAAAACAAGCAGAGTCTTGCTGGCATCCAGGAGGAGGAATGGAGAGGATTTGCACAGAGAACCCTGCATGTAAACTATTGCCACGTGGAGTCACAGAGCCAGACAAGACTTCAAGGTGCTGCTTGTCACTTGTTGCTAGAGAAAAACTACTTTGCCAAGAAGCTCAGAGAGTTTTCTACAGCCTTTTCTGGAAGAAATGGATGCAAGCAGCAGGTTTCTGGTCAGCCAGAGGATCCCACTGCACAGTGCTTGTGCTAAGTTCCATCAGCTCTTTGTATGAAAAAAGGTTGGGGGGGGGGTTGTAGCTCTCATTGTCATAGCAAAAAGCAGTTTTTGTCATGTAAAAAGCCTAAACTAAAGGAATTTTAGTTCCATAACTAAAGGAACTTTTCCCCTCAGCGTTTCTTCAGGGCACAGCTAGAGAGATCTATACTGAAAAACAGTATAAGAACAGGGAACCTTTTGGGAGGTTTAACCAACAACCAGGTGAGTGCGTTTTCCTTGCTAATGCTCCCTAATGGAAGAATGACTCTGGTTTACATTCTCTTCCAAATTATCCCTGGGGAACAAATCAGTCCAGAAGCCACAGCAATTATTCCTTGGCACTCCTCTGCACAGAGGCAGGAGAAGTTCCAACTATTTGCAACAGCGAGTTTTCCTTTGGAATACCTGATGCTTTTTTATTTTATTATTATTTCCTCCGAATTCAAGAAATGCAGCAACATTACCAAGCCAGGAGTCATTCTTCTCTTCAGCTGGAGGATTTGACACTGATCTCCCTTTGAGTGGCTGACTCAAGCACTAATCCTGGTGCAAATGCAGCTAAGATTTCTCCAGTGGAGCAGCACTGGGCACGGGGCGCTGCCGGACACCACCTGGGGATGAGTCTCTCTTTCTCCCCTCCTTTCCCTCTGTTGCATCATCTGAGACATCTCCCTCATCTGCTTCTTGCTCTTCATACCTGTTTTTCAGCAGATGAGCTGGCTCTGGACCTTGTTTCCCTCAAGGAGAAAGGAAAAACACACAAATAAATACCATTCCCAAGTAAAATGCACTTTTTTTAACATCACGGGCAAGCACAGCAACACTGAGAGCTCCACTCAATTTTCTCTCCCTGCCCATGACGAATTTTGTCTTGCAGGTATGAAAATGCTCTCAATTTTTTTTTTCCTATCCCTAAAACCAGTTTTAAAAATGCCCCAGCTTTACTAAACAGAAAATCCCAACGCACTATAAACCCTAAGGATGAGGCATCAACCCCAAATGCAAAGCTCTACACTCCATGCCACAGACACCAGGATTTCTTTAATATTTTCCATAAATGAGATTTACCAAACAGCTTCACTGAAATAGAAGTTTGCTGTGGGCTTACTTGACTGAGGCTGGAGCTGTGGTGGTCTGTGCCTTTTGGAGGGACAGATGCAGTCTGCCAGGAACACCATCATCTGAAACCAAAGAAACCCGAGGTGGAACTCCCAAACATTCTGCACATTGGAATGGTTTAGGCTGGAAAATTTCAAGATCAAGCCTAACCATTTCCCCTCAGGTGGATCCCACCCAGCCCCACACTCGGTGTGACCATTTCCCCTTGGATTATGGGGGCTCCCTCCTGCTCCCCATGCCTGTGTTCCAGCTCAGGGCACCCCAAAAGCCACCCCAAACCTGAGGTAGAGGCAGCAGCAGAGTAACAAAGTCACAACCAGCCCCAAGGACTGCACTTACAAGTCCCAGGACCATTCCTAAGAACAGAGTTGCCAATCCAAAAACAGCATAGGAGCCCCACACTGGTATTCCAAGGTTTTCTGTTAAATAGCCATGGCCGTGCTGGAATAAAAGAGAATAATTTCAGGAAGAGCTGGATTTCACATTGAGATGAAATGAAGTGGAGATGTAAGCAAATACCCTGATCCACATGGACAACTTGAACAACGCTGACATGCTGCTCATCCTGAAACAAAGCAGAGAAGAGGAACTGAGAACAGCTTAAAATCAGCCTCAAACCTGTGTGAAACAACCTCAGCTCATTCAGGGACAGCTACAAATTCCCAAATGTCTTTAACTTGGATCTGCTGACATGTGAATTTCAAGTCCCTTTACTGTTCTAGCTGGACCAATGCTCTGTGAGAAGGCAGCTGGAACTCCAGTGAAGATGTTAAGAAAGAAGCATCTGGAGGTTTTATTAAAACAAAAAAATTAAGCTACTAAAAGAAAATCAGGTTATAAGAGCTGAGAGATTCTCAGACATTTAAGTTTGGTGTCTAAATACAGAAAATAATAGAGAACTTGCTAATGCTGAGTTAATACCCAGTTTCACACATTCCTTGGTATGGGATAATACTTTGTAAGAGAACCACCCTCACTGCCAGGAATTCCTTCCATATATCAAACCTAAATTTCCCTCCTGACAGTTGGAACCCCTTTTTCCTGCCAGTTCCTGATGGAGAATCCCTCTGTGATTTCCTTGTGATCTCCTCCAGACAGTGGAAGGAATTTCCTAGGATTTAGCTGGGCAAAACCATCTCAGTGCCACAGAGACCAAACAACTTCAAGGGTCAGCAAGGTCCCTACAAGAGTTTAGGAAACAAGAAACCTCTTCAAGCCTTGAAGTAAACCTTGCTGGGGACATCTCTGCTATGGTGACAAGGCTCAGGTCACCTCTGCTATGGTGACAACCCTCCCACAGCTGAGGAAGAATTAGGACACCCACCCACCCACCACATTCACACAGCTCCTGCCCACACAGAGCTGGGAACAGGGAGCAGGACACACCTCAGGACATCTGATCATAAATTCTTACAAAAAACCAACCCAAAACTTACAGGAAAGAGGAAGGACCAAACCAGGAGGACACTGGTTCAATGGATTTCCACTCCTGGTCACTGATGAAATTAATGAAGGCAGCTTTGGTCCTTGCTCCCTGGTATCTCCTGAACTCTCCATCTTTGCAGCTGTAAAACAACACCACCACCAAAATCCTTTATTTTATATGATCCAAGCACCAAGTGCAGCATTTGTTTCCCCCTCCCATCACCTTGTCTATTTTTTTACACATTCACTTTTTCAGTGTTAACTTTTTTTTTTAGCTGATATTGCCTCTGAGAAATATTTTCCAAACACCTGGACTAAGTCCAAGTTATTTCCAGAACACTGACTCCACGAACACCTCGGCTAGCTTTAGGCTGTGATTCCATTAAAAAAAAAAAAAAAAAAAAAAAAGATAATGATCTTCCTAAAGCCCTTGCCACACACCTGCACTGAAGATCAGCCTACAGAGAAAGGATTGCAAAACAGAAACACCCATGAAAAGGCAGAATAAATAAGGCCTGAAGGGAAAGGAAAAGAAATCCTCTGGCAGCACAAGGTCGCAGCAGGTGAGACAGTGGCTGTGCCAGTGAAAAGCAGCTCCTATTCTTAAAGAGCATAATAAATCTCATTTATTTGCCCCCCCCCAAAAAAGAGGAAAAAAAATGCTCACTCTCACCCCAAAAAAAAAGTGCATACTTACTGATAGATGGTAGGGAGAGCTGTGATGATAAATCGCCCACTTAACCCTGTAAGAAAAGTTATTTTGAGTATTTTAATGGAAAAAAAAAAAGAGGCAAGAAATGTTGCAGCACCCCAAATACAACTGCAGGCCTAGGCATCAATCTTTCCATGCAACCCAACACAACCTTGTGCATGTCAAAGCAGCACACACTAAAAAAAAAGGTCTCTGGACAAAGAGTAAAATGGGGAAAATGAGATATCCAGGGATAACTGCTCTATTGGACTGTTTTGACTTCAGCTCCTAAGAGGGAGATGCTCTCCTTTGCACACATGATCTGCAGCCTCCAGAAACCCTGAAGGAAATAACCCAAGTGAGGCAAGCTTCAAAAGTAAAGTGACTCTGGAGAAAGAGACCAGCATGGGGAAGGGCCAGATTTACAAATCCCACACGGACAGGAAAGTTTCAGGAGAGTCTCAGCAGAAGGAGAGAAGATTGTTTGCACTCCCTTCTACCACCCAAAGGATAAACTGGAATGGCAGGGCTGAAACTTTGTTTTTTGCTTAAAAAAGCACGGCCAAAAATCTCCTTGAGATCCTGCTCTGGAGAAAACCTCTCATTCTTTTGATCTATTATAGTCTACCCATTTTATTTATTCCGTTCACTCAATTGTATTTATTTTATCTACTATCTGAGAGTCTCCTCCCTGTGAGGAGAGCTGGAGGTTCCTGTGTGAAACCTGGCACGGAGCAGCTGTGGCTGCCCCGGCATCCCTGGAAGTGTCCAAGGGCAGGCTGGACAGGGCTCGGAACACCCTGGGATGGTGGAAGGTGTGGTAGGGGGTGCAATGGGGATGATCTCCAAGGTCCCTCCCAACCAAAACATTCTGGGGCTCTATTAAGCATGATTAGGGCGTTTAGTCACACAGCAACGTGCCTTTGGTAGAGATGAGTAAAACACTCTCATTATCCCTGTTAATTCTGCCTGCCTCCCACAAGCACACACTGGAGATGAGCACCCCCAGAGCCCTCAGCTCCCCAAATCCCGGGCGGTTCAGGAGCCCTTTCCAGCCCCTCTCACCCGGCTGCTCCGTCACATCCACTTTGGCCACGTTCACCCCTAGGTCCTCTCCCCACTCGGCGAACTTCTCCCACTCGGGCTGCAGGTTCTCGCAGGCGGGACACCAGGGCGCGTAGCTGTGGGAGCAGCACAGCGCTGTCACCACACGCACCCCACACACAACACCCCCCACCCCCCCACCCCCCGGGCACCGCCAGCGAGCCGCTCCCCACTCACAACTCCACCATCCACTCGTCGTGCAGCAGCTCCCGCCACATCCCGTCCGACAGCACCTTCACGGGGCTCGGCTTGCCCCGGGCGGCGGCCGCCAGCGCCAGGCACAGCAGAGCGCAGAGCGGAGCCCTCAGCGCGGCCCGCGCGCGGCCCAGCGCCGCCATCTTGGCCCCCCCCCGTTCCGCCTTGCCGCCGCGTCACGGGCGGGCCCGCCCTCAGCGGAGCGCGGGGAGGCGGGACCGGGGAGCCGGGCGGCGGCGGGCGGCGGAAGGGCTTGGAATGGTTAGGGATTGCAGTCCTGGAATGGTGGGGATGGGAAGGGATCTGCAATCCCGGCTCGTCCCACCCCCCTGCCATGGGCAGGCGCGCCCAGAGCAGGGTGCTGCAAGACTCGGCCGGTCTGGCCATGGACGCTTGCGGGGATGAGGCGGCCGCGGATGGTTGGGTAACCTGTGCCAGGGCCTCAGCACCCTCACAGGGAAGGATTTCTTCCATATGTCCTAAATTTCCCTTCTTTCAGTTTGCACTCTTTACTCGTTATCGCAGAATCACCGAGGTTGGAAATGATCTCCGAGGTCGTTGAGTCCAAGCTGTGCCCGATCTCCACCCAGCCCAGAGCTCTGAGTGCCACATCCAGGAATTCCTTGGGCACCACCATTCCCTGATGAGCCCCTTCTAGTGCTTGACAGCCCTTCCTGTGAAGAAATTCTTCCTCATATCCAACCTAAACCCTCTCTGGCACAACTTGAGGTCATTTCTCCTTGTCCTGTCCCTGTTCCCTGGAGCAGAGCCCGACCCCCCCGGCTGTCCCCTCCTGGCAGGAGCTGTGCAGAGCCACAAGGTCCCCCCTGAGCCTCCTTTGCTCCAGGCTGAGCCCCTTCCCAGCTCCCTCAGCCTCTCCTGGAGCTCCAGCCCCTTCCCCAGCTCCGTTCTCTGCACACTCTGCAGCCCCTCAGTGTCCTCCCCAAATTTGGGGGCCATTGGTTTCTGGGCTGGGAGCGCACGCTGCTGGCTCATGTTGAGTTTTTCATTAACCATCACCCCCAATGTTTCTCCACAGTCCCTTCTCCATCCAACCTGTGTGTCTGGGGTAGAGGCAGCCACAGCTTCCCCCTGCTGCTGCCCAGAGCAGCCGTGGCTGCCCCTGGATCCCTGGAAGTGTCCCAGGCCAGGCTGGACATTGGGGTTTGGAGTAACCTGGGGTGGTAGAAGTTGTCCCTGCCCATGGCACGGGGTGAAACTGGGTGATTTTAAGGCCCCTTCCAACCCAAACCATTCCATGATTCTGTGATCTTTACTTGCAGCAGAAAGTAACAGCACCTGAGTGATTAATTCTCAAGCAGGAGTCAGGGAGAAGGTCAATGTTAACAGGCAAACAAATCCCACACCAACTCATTCCTGTCTCTCACCACCCGAAGCATTTCCAGGGAAGGAACCTCTTTTTCCATATGCACGTACTTTCTTTAACCCATTTTTTTCCCCAGCTCCTGTGATAATGTCACCTTCCCTCTCCTGCCTGGATAATTTCTTTGCCTACCCCTTTGCCATAATTTCATATCCCACAGTTCAGAGCCTTGGCAGCCATTGAGCAGTGCAGAGAAGGAAAAAAAAAAAAAAAAAGAAAAAATCAGCATTTGGGTTGTTGTTTTGTTGTTTTTTTTTTTTAATTTTTCCTTATTTGAGCATTTTTTTCTATAGTACAACGTGTATGTTCCTGTCTGTAGGAGAACAGGCATTATTTAGGACTTGCTATTCATTGATTCAGCACTCAGGAATAAATCACTGCTTGCAGCACTCTGCTGACTGCTGGTTTAGGCATAATTGAATTTTTGAAATTTGTTATTGATAATCCATGAATATTCTGTTCTGCATCAGCAATCAGGTGAAATGCAAAGAGCTGTCTCTGGGTAACAACTGGACTCAATGATCCTGAAGGTCTTTTCCAACCTAAACAGTTCTGTGCATTCTGTGACTATCCCTGATAATTTGAGATGTGTTGAGGAATAAGTGCATAAAACCGTGTTGTGTAACCATGTGTAAATAAATTTACCACTGTGAATAAAAAGATTTCTTCAAAGGCACACTGAGATCCCTATGGGAACAGCTTGAAAGACCCTGAAAATTATGACTTCATACCTCCCCTGCTTGGTTCCAGGAATTATTTTAAGTGTAATCACTGCTCTGAACTACTTTTATCTCAGTTATTAATATGACATTGGCATTGTCTTGTTTCTTTGTAAAGTTTTGAGAACAAGAAAGCCTTACCCTTATCTTTGAGGCATCTTCCTCCAGCCTGCTCCCCTCAGCCCTCCCAAGCTGACAGGAGAAATATCTGCCTCATCTCTCAAGGCTCATGGCAGGATAAAGAGAGAGTTTATAACCAAGTGACCTTAAGAAAGAAACACATCTTTCATTCTTTTCCGTGTTCTTTTTCAGTGCTGCCACACAGAGGCAGAGTTGAGGCTGCTTCTAAAGGGAAAGAGTGAAGGAAGAAAATCCTTTTTGGTTAGAAATTACCTGGATTTCCTGCTGAGGACACCTCATCGTCTATCAGGGCTTTTTCCTTATCCAAGAACTCGTGGTTTAGGTTGTTTTCCTAAGGTAAAGAGGATTTTCTGGTCAGTTTAAACCTTCCCACCAACACACAACCAGAAACTGATCGAGGTTGGGGTTACAAAGGTACCACCACCAGAGAGTCTTTAAGTTTCATGAAAAGAATTGTCCATTTAGAGTGAGCACTGGTGATGCACAGGAAGAAGCACAAGCCCAGATAATTGTTTGACAGAGGGAAAATATGAAAACCTTAACCTGATCTAGTGGAAGGTGTCCCTGCCCAGGGCAGGGGGTTGGAACAAGGTGGATTTTGAGGTGTTTCCAACCCAAACCATTCTGGGATATATTCTCCTGTCCACAGAGCTGTTGGGGTTTGATACAAGATGAAGGATGATGAAATAAGAGAGGCCTGTGTCATCAAGAAATCATCTTTTCTTGATGTCTGTGCCTCATAAAATCAGATGCTGCAGGTAGGAGTAGAAAGGAAAAGACTCAGCTCCCTTTGGGCTTTGCTTTCTGTTGAGCTGAAAATAAAAATAAAAAATACTTGAACACTGGAATGCCTCAATGTTGTCCCCAAAGCTAAAGCCACAGAGATGAACAAATTCTACAAACTCAATCCCTTCTGCAAGTGCTCAAAACCACTTTAAAAAATGGCACACAAATTGACTCACTGGGCTTCTTTTTTGCAGAATGTTGATTCATTTATATTCTAAATTGGAGCAAACAAGCAGTTCTATTTTTCCTTATTTTATCTTTTTTTTTCCCTCTGTTTTTTAAGCACCTTTACATGTCCTGAGGATGAGCTGAGCACTAAACCAGATGAACGAGCTGCAGGAGCCCAACTCTTGCCCACATGGGGCTGACCTTTTGAAGGGCCACTTGAAGAGAGCAGAGGTTTGGCCAAGTGATGATTCCAAGCTCTGCAGTCCCTGGATCAGGTACAGCATCAGAGCCCTGACCTCATTTACAGCTCCTGCATTTCTGAAATGCCAAGAGATTATGCAGAGAGCTTTCCTGAGTGTGATCATGTGAGGCAGGAGACATGAAGTCATTGTCCTAAAGCCCAAGGTGAAACCAGGCTGTCCCAAAAAGTCCCAGCCAGGCCTGGAGCTGCATTTTGTAGTGCTTCAGGAAGCAAAACTGATCCTGGCTAATTTTTTCTAGGTGGTTTTGCTAAGGTGAAGGGGATTTTGTGCTCACACCAACACACAACCACAATTTGAGCAAGGTTGGGGTTACAAAAATACCAAATGTCTGTGAATTTCATGAGTTGTCTAGTTAGAGTGAACTGTTTCCTGGCTTCATCCTTTTGGGAAAGTTGGCATCTAGAATTCCACTCAGAGCAGTTTTCTGGGCATCAACATTAAAAAAATAAAAGTGAAGATGTAATTATTGCTTTGTGGCTCAGGATTTCACTCCAGGAACTCTATCCACACATGAATGCTTTTTTTCCGCAGAAAAGTCCTGTATTTCACAGGAAATAATTCATCCTGGACTGAAACCCCCAGAAGTGTCAGTGACTTCTCAGGAGCCACACTGGGCTTGGTGCATGTGAACATTCCCCACTGTCCATGTGGGAAGGATTAACAGAATCCCCTCCTCCTGCTTGGAAACCCCCCCCGGAGAGCACATTCCCATCCAACTGGCCCATTCCTTCTGCTCCACAGCACCTGAGCTGCCTCAGCCAGGCCTCACAGGGCCCACAGTGTTCAAGAGTTCAGGTTTTTGGGAGCAGAGAGTTTCCCACAACCAGTTTGCTGCTTCCCACTTTGGAAAACCACATGGAAGACTTCGGAATTATTCTCACAATCCTCTCTGGGCTAAGAAACCCCAGTAACTGCTAATTATTCAGTAATGAAGTGTCTCTCTGGGGTCGTAATTGTGAGTGTGGCCTCTCCTCATTACTGTGTGCAGCAGTTTCCTCAATGCCCAAACAAATTCTCTCTTTCCCATTTGACTGGATTACAAAATTGCTTTAAACTCTGTGGAGATGATGCAGAAAAGTGTGGTTCTGCACAGGAGTTACCATGGGAACTAAAGTAGGGAGAGATCTTTGTAAACCAGAAGTCGAGCAGATTGGGTTTCAGACAATTAATATTGTCTCATTCATTAGCTTTAGCTCTTCTGTGCTCTGCTCCAAAGTAGTTTTTATCTCTTCTTCTGTATCAAATCCTGTGTCAAAGAGGTTCTGTTCCCCTGAGGATTCATCCCTTATTCTGCAA
Organism: Vidua chalybeata; assembly: GCF_026979565.1. Taxonomy (NCBI): domain Eukaryota; kingdom Metazoa; phylum Chordata; class Aves; order Passeriformes; family Viduidae; genus Vidua; species Vidua chalybeata. Next base: position 2,359,710 of record NC_071535.1, on the reverse strand, counting down.
GGCCACCTTGCATCCCTGGCCTCCACTTCCCCTTCTGCTTTGCCTTTTGGGGCTGGGGACATCTCTGGGGCCATCCAGGTAGGGTTTGCTTTGGGATTGGGATATAAATGTGGGGAGAAGTGTCAAGGCTCCTGTCCTGTCCCTGCAACCAGGACTGGTGGCTGAGCTGAGCTGAGCAGCTCTCATTGCTTCTCCTGCATGAACCCTTCTGCTCTCTTTTCTAACACCTTGGACTCCTCAAATCTTCTTTTCTAATTCCATGTTTGGCACTTTAGGGAGGAGCAGCTGAGAACTGGCCCAGTGCCAGTAGCTGTCCCTCTGCTCTCTTTCCAAACCCTCTTTTTCCAGCTCTCAGCCCCCACCCCATCTCCTGACCCTCTCCCAGCATTCTGCCACCCTCTGGCTCTCCCCTCACAGCACATGTATCACACCTTAAAAATAATTAGCAAAGGAATGTCCTTATTTTCCTTCAGACCTCTGCCTGACTCTGTGAACAGGAGGAATTCCCCTCCCAGGGGAATTCAATATTCATGTATTTAAAAAGCAAGCTCCTCCTCAGCCCCCTCCCCTGTGTGCTGCTGACCTCCTTCCCTGTGCTGGATGTGGAATTACTCATTTTCCCAGGGGCTGACCCATCACTTTGTTGTTTCAGCTCTTCACAAACAATATTTCTGTCCCACCAGAGGCAAAAGCTGAGTTCAGCATAAAACTAACTTCATTTTCCAGCTCCTGTTCAGATCACAGGATTTTAATCCCACTTTTTTCACCATCCCACCTGCAGCCACAGTTCAGCACCTTGGAAAAGGCAAGAGCCAAACCACCAAATTTCCAGTCTCTAATCAAAATCAAGGAAAAATGAGACAACCTCAGAGAACCCCTGGGGAGAATTAGCATTGCATGAGGCAAACCTCCTCCTTTCCCCAGCTCCAGTCTCCAACTGCTGAACTGATTTTGGCAGAAACCTTCCAGAATATTTGTTCTGGAATACGTCAGCAGACGAGATTTCAGCTCAGGGAGATGAGAAGAGGCTGGAAGCAGAGGATTGCAGTGGGAAATGTTGGGAAGCTAGAAATTGAGGTGTTGGCATTTCCTCTGCAGATTTTGCTGCAAAAAATGAACAAAGCAGAGAGTGCAGAGCAAAAAACATGGGCCAAAGAGAGCCAGATCAAAATGACCACTTCCTGCCCTCTAAATCCTTCTTTATCCAGATGTCAATCCCTTCTGACCTGCTGGTTTTCCATCCCTTTGCACCAGCCTGAAGGTTGCTCTTGGTTCTGGGAGACAGCAGATGTTGTGCTGATTGAAGCCCATTTTGCTGTGTTTTAGTGACAAGAAACCTGTTTCTCTGAGGCCAGCAGAGAAATTTGCCTGAGGGTGGCCAAAGACATGGAGGGGGAAATGATATTAAAACAGTTTCCTTGTAAAATGTCACTTTTGCAGGAGCAAGGTCTGGGAAGGTATTTTTGTGCTGATTTAGGAGCTCCAGCAGACCATACAAGCACATATTTAACTCCACACTCCAGAAAAACATTCCACTTAGATCCAGATTCTATCCTTAAAACTCCACAAGGCGGGAGAGATGTCAGCACACCTTGCATTTCCCTGCCACCATGGAAAAGGAAGCCTGTCCAGCCTGAGAAGCTGGGAAAAGAACCAGAAAGTGCTTATTGTGGCCAGTGCTCCGTGTGGATGCATCCCCAGACACCTGCAGGCCAGTCCCAGCCTTGTGCAGGCAGTAAGGATCAAACCTGTGTGTTCCCTGCAGTCCCTGAGGCTGGAGGGGTTTTTCTGGGAAGCTGGGAAGGAAGTGATGTTGCTTTTGAAGCTAAAAATAATTCTTTTAGATGACTTAATCTGTAGCAGGCCCTTTACTTCACTGTATCAGCTAATGCTGACGAGAGGCAGGTCATGACCTTCTGGAAGATTCTGTTGGATTATTAGATCAGATTAAATGAGATTATCTTCCTGGACATTGTGGGCACAAGGGGAGAGAGGGATAGGCTGATTTTCCACATATCCCCAGGCATCCAGGTGCTCTTCATGGGGAATCACCTCACTCCTCCTTTTCTTTACATCCCTATTCAGTTTAATTCTGTCAGGGAATTGATGCCAACCTCTTTCTAGCCATGTCCTCACTGCTGGGATCAAGCCCACAATGCCAGGCAGTGCCACAAATAAAACCCTGGAAGCTTTTGTGCCCTCAGAAAGAGCCAGGCTGGCTGGCTGCTGGCAGAAAGCCATCTGCTGCCTCATTTTAAAAAGGGAGTTTAAATCAAATTGGTGGGATTTTTTTCTTTAAACAACTCAAAAGGAGAGTTCAGCTTCAAAGAATCAAACAGAGCAGCACAGAAACAGCTCCAGAGCATCTAAGGAGGCAGAGAATGACACTCCTGACCCTGGTGAGGCCAGCAAGGCACACAGAGCTTCCAAAGTCGCCAGCTTTGAGCACAAGGGAACATTTCTCCTTGTGACTCTTTTCCAGCCAAAAGAGAAGCACAGTGGTAGCATGGCAAGAGAACAAAACTGTTCTTCCAGAAGGAACCAGCATGTCCAGCCAAATATCTCCTCATTGACACTGGTGGGCTCTGAGTCAGGCTCACAAGAGGATGAACAGCACATCATGATTTTCCATGGAAAATTCTCCCCTACTTTTCTCCCTGGACAGGCCTTCTGTGAGTAGCCCCATTTCTGGCTGGTGCTGATGAATATTTGCTCTCCTGGGCTGGGATTAAGATGGCAGGAACTTACTTGGATCCAAAAAAGCCCTTCTGTCTAATTACAAAATACTACCCAGACCTATGAAGAAGAAGGAAGAAGAAGGTAAAGAACAACAATTCTGTCTAATTACAAAATACTACCCAAACCTATGAAGAAGGAAGAAGAAGGTAAAGAACAACCTGCCTCTGCTTTAAAACTTCTATTTTATTACTATATTCTAAAACTCCAAACTCTAAGTTTTCTAGCTTGTGATATTACACACTTCTAATCAACTACACACTTGAAAGCTTTGTGCTACTAATTAATTTTGGAGGCCTTCTCCACGGCCTCAGGTCAAATGCAGTGTTCTCCTGGTAGTCAGAGTCTGTCAGCACAGAAAGTCTAAAATTCCCAGCATCCAGAATTCCAACAGACATCCAAACTCCCTGAGACTGGAAGAATTTAGATCTCACTCTGGCCTTTCTTATTTACATTTGTTTTTCCTGGCCACGTGATTTTGCCTTTATACAGTGGGTGTGCATTTGCCACACTTGTTCTACCAGACAGCTTGCAAGGTTTACTAAAAACTTCTCCTGTTATTTTTATAACTAATATTTCCTTTGATGCCGTGGGGATTGCAGTCCCAGGCCCCAGGGAGCTGCGAGGCACCAGCTGTGATAAGGATGGACGTGCTGGCTCACTCACAGGAGGGCTGTTTTTGTCACACTGTCCCTTCCTCTGCTGCTGTCACTGAGGGCCCGAGGGGTTACACTGAGCTACCTGCAGAGAGGAGCTGGCTGAGCTTTATGTCCTCTGTAAATTCAAATGGAAACCTATTTTCACTAACAAAATATGGATTTATTCAGCCCTTTGCAGTAAAAGCAGAGTCACTTTAATCTGCTTTCAGGGCATAATTGAGTCAGTGACTCTGTAATAAGAGCTCTGTCCCCTGTTCCTCAGAGGGGGTTCTCTCTGGCACATTTATCCACATTCCTGCTGGGAAGAGCCCTGAAGGAGCTGCCCACGCTGTGACTGCTGTGTGGGTTTATGCAAAATGTTCCTTCACCCACCACCCCTACCTGCCTCTGCCTTAAAATGTCATTGAGAAACCAGCCCAGAATCCAGGCTTAGTGGAAAAGCTTCTCTGCCAGGAGTCTGCTCCAGCCTGGACCTGCTGACCTGGAGGTGGTAATCCCAAATCTGCTGCAGAGTTTGAAAAGAGGTGGGGAGTTTGTTTGGCATTCAAAGGAAAAGCATGGGGGACATCTGGTTATGTGAAATCATAAGGGCATTGGTTGGTTTAGGGTGGAAGGGACCTTAAAGGTCACCTTGTCCTATGACAAGGGACACTTCCACTGTCCCAAGGTGCTCCAAGCCCTGTCCCACCTGACCTGGAACACTTCCAGGGATCCAAGGGCAGCCACAGCTTCTCTGGGCACCCTGGGCCAGGGCCCACCACCCTCCTAGCCAGGAATTTATTTCCAATCTCCCCTCCATCCCTGCCCTCTGGCAGTGGGAGCCATTCCCTGGCTCCTGTCCCTCCATCCCTTGTCCCCAGTCCCTCTCCAGCTCTCCTGGAGCCCCTTCAGGCCCTGCAAGGGGCTCTGAGCTCTCCCTGGAGCCTTCTCCTCTCCAGGTGAGCACTCCCAGCTCTCCCAGCCTGTCAGAAGAGTTCCATCCCTCAAAGCATTTCCATGACCTCCTCTGGGCTCGCTCCAACAGATCCTTGTCTTCCCTGTGCTGAGGACCCCAGAGCTGGGCACGATATTCCAGCATGGTGAGCAAAGGGCTCCTGTCCCACAGGAGGAGAGGGTGCAATGATGGGAGAGAGTCTGAAACTCAAACATCTAACACAGGAAATTGGGACCCAGGGGTTTCTATCAAACATCTAAACCAGAAGCTGGAGCCAGGAAGAATTTTGATAGAATGAATCCATAAAGGAGCAGCTTTTCCTAGCACTCAGGCTTGCCTCTCATTTCCATTTATTTCTGCTTTTCTTCACATCAGCAACAACCCCCTGTGCTGTTGGAATCAAACTGAACCTCCAGACAAGCAAACAAACAGGCAATAAAATCCTCCCCAGGAGAAAGGGGTTCATTTTCTGGGTACATAACACAAGGCAGCCATGGCAGGGAGAGGAACTGGCAGTGCCATGCAGCTGAACTCTGCTCTTCAGCAAAATCCATCTCTCCCCTTCCCTCTCTGTGCCCCAGCAGTCCCAGGAATCCAGCACCTCCTGCACAGACATGGCTCATGCTGCCTCTTCTGCTTCCTCCTCGCCTGGCTGCTGGCTGCAGTGAGATAAGTCAGGTTTAATCACTCCCAAGTCTTATTCATATTGTTATTCAGTGTTTGTGGGGTTGCAGCAGCAATTTTGTGCAGATCAGTAATTCCTGAACACCTTAGAAGTGTTGATTTCACCATGTTCATAATAGAACTATAGAATCATAAAATCATGGAGTGGTTTGGGTTGGAAGGGACCTTAAAAACCATCTCATTCCACCCCTGCCATGGACTGGGACACCTTCCACTGGACCAGGTTGCTCCAAACCCCATCCAGCCTGGCCTTAAACAGGTATGAGATGGCAGGGGGGTGGTTTTAAGGTGGAAAAGGGTAGATTTAAGTTGGATATTGGGAAGGAATTCTTCCCTGTGAGGGTGGGGAGGCCCTGGCACAGGGTGTCCAGAGAAGCTGTGGCTGCCTCTGGATCCCTGGAAGTGTCTAAAGTCAGACTGGACAGGGGTTGGAGCAACCTGGGATAGTTGTCACCAGGGAAGGTGTCCCTGCAAATGGCAGAGGATTGGAACAAAATTACCTGTAAGGTCCCTTCCAAACCAAACCATTCAATGATTCTATGATTCTATAACCTCAGAGCCCCTTCCAGTGCCTAAATGGACTCCAAGAGGACTGGAGAGGGACGTGGGACAAGGGTCTGGAGTGCCAGGACAAGGGGGAATGGCTTCCCACTGCCAGAGTTCAGGGTTAGATGGATTAGAGCTGAATGAGAAAGGGAGAGGAGACAGCTCTGTGGGAACAGCACAGGTCACAGCAGAGCTGAGAGCCCCACACCCAAGGAGTGCCATCCTGCTTTGTCACCTTGTCACCCTCACATTCCCAGGCACACGGGGCTGGTGCCCTGTGCTGGCACTGGTGCCACGATCCCAATCCCGTTGTTCCACACGCAGGCTCCCCGCAGAGAAAATCCACCCTAATGAAACGCTTCCCACAGTAACTGGATTTCCACTGCAAACGAACTCATTATGCTGATTGTCCCTCGTGCTTTGGAGATGAGACAAGTGGCAGTGAGTGGCAGCTCTGGCTCCTGGATCCCTGTGGTGGAAAGTCAAGTCAGGAGAGGAAGAGCCGGTGTGTGAGGCTCAGGAGGCCACTGGCTCCAAATGTTCTGCTTCTGCTCCAAAAAGGGGGCAGGGGAGAGGCTCTAAAGTGGACAGGGGACTTCCAGGAGCGCGTTCCAGCTGTGGTGGCATTCCCAGGCATGCCTGTCCTGGCTGAGTGACAGGCACTTCCCAGTCTGTGGTGGAGAGCTGCTCAGGGAAGGGCTGGCTCTGTCCCCTGCTGGGAATGCAGAGAACTCCAGCCCACAGGAATGAAAGGTGGGAGAAGGAGCAGGGGAAGGATGGGTACCAAAGGTGTGTGTCAGCAGCAGAGGTGGGATCAGATCCAAGCTCCTCAGAGCTTCCTGATTTTGGAGATCTCAGCTGAGCTGGTACAAAAAATCTACTCTTGACTGGCAGAAAAGAGGTGAAGGCAATTTCAGGACACTTGGTACAACCACAATTCCAGCTGGGGCTTCAGCAGGGCTTTGTCATCGTGGTTTGATCAACAACACATGTCTGCCTGTGCCATCTCCTCCCCCTTTTGTTTTTCAGGTTCTTTAGTCACACAGGGAAATGTCAGGCTTTGAAAAAACTCACAGAACAAAATCCAAAGCCCAAGTGAAAAGGGAAATGCAGCTGCAATCCCGAGGTTGCTTTTCTGGTTGGTTGTGACTGAAATCCTTCCAGCAGTGCCAGTAGGCCACACAAAGACAAAATGCCACTGGAAATGGAGGTGCCTGGTTGGATTTGGGACTGATAAAATACACAGCACAAGAGGAAATGGTCACGAGTTGCACCAGGAAAGATTTAAGTTGGACATTAGGGGAAATTTCTTCATGGAAAGGGTTGTGCAGCCCAGAGTGGTGGTGGAGTCCCCACCCCTGGATGGGATTTCAAAGCTGTGTGGATGTGGCACTTGGGGACATGGTTTGGTGGTGGCCTCGGCAGTGCTGGAATAACAGTTGGACTTGATGATCTCAAACCATTTTTGCAACCCAGAGCTGATCCCAGTTCCCAGGGAAGCAGCAGGCAGCTGGGTGCTGGTTCCCATCCCAGCTCTGGGGTCACTCTCCCTCTTCCCCTGTGTCCCCATGGCCAGAGGCCAGTGGGAAGAGCAGAAACCCTGGTGATGGCTGACTGGCAGCGGGCAGGAGCTTCCCAAATCCGGCGGCACCAGAGCACACAGACAATTTATTCCATGTCCAACCCAGTGCTGTGACAGATCCCAGTGTCCATCTCCATCCTCTCCACCTCTCCACACACCAGGATGGACAGATGGACTCATCCACGTTCCATCCATTCTCCCCACCACCAGCCAGATGGCATTGGGAAGCAGGGCTGGATTCAAGCTGCCAAGAGGCAAAGCAGCAATGCCAGGAAGAGCCTTTGAGGAAATCTGGGATCCCAGCCACTGCTGGAATGCTGAGCTGGGGCTGCAGTGTGACGTGTGGAGCCCCTGTGTGAGGAGAGGCCATGGCTGAGACAGCACCTCACTGGTGCTCTGTGTATTCCAGAGTGTCTCGGTTTGAACAGCCAGGTGTCTGCTAAGGAAGGCAGGAGCCTCCCTTGAAATGGAAAATGCAAATCCCCTCCCTCCAAATTATTATAATTTTGAAATTAAGGAGCTCTCGGGCAAAGATATGAGAGTAGAAATAACAGTTCTTTATTAGGAAAAAAAAAAGAAAAGAAAATATACAAATAAAATGCAGTAGTACAAAACAACACTGCCAGAGTCAGAAGAGCAGCTGACAGCCTGTGGGTCAGGGAGGTGGCAGCAGTGCCATTCCATGGGGGCTCAGCCCTCCTGCAGTGCCAGCTGTGCTTCTGCTGGAGCAGGATCCTGGACAAGGCTGGAGTTTCCCTCTGGAGCTCCAGGGCTGCTGGAAATGGGCCTGGGCTCCCTCTGGGAATGCAGTGGGGCAGAAAGCTGCTCCTCTGGGAATGCAGTGGGGCAGAAAGCTGCTCCTGTGGGAATGCAGTGGGGCACAAAGCTGCTCCTCTGGGAATGCAGTGGGGCAGAAAGCTGCTCCTCTGGGAATGCAGTGGGCAAAGGCTGCTGTGGTGTCCCAAAGGCACAGATTGGATCCAGGTAGGAATGCTTGGCTCCTCCCCTGGGCACAGCCTCTCCCCATGGGATGATGGAATTTTCTCAGCCATGCAGGGACACTCAGTGGCCATGAACAGCAGAGATCTCCTGGAGGGAGGATTGGCTGTGGGAGAGACAAAGAAAACTGCCCAGAGAGCAGCAGAGAACTGCCCCAGCTCTGGCAGATGGGAAATAGAACACACACCCCCAGCCACATCTTGCATTTCCAACCTAAGACGCAGAGCCTCTTGGCACTGTGGAGCAAACTGGGGAAATCCCCTCCGAAGACCTTTGGAAAAGCCAAAAGTTGGGGAGGCAGGGCTTGGAAGGGAGAATTCTGGAGACTGTCCCAATAGATAAACCACACAGAGGGAGAACACCCGGGGAATAAATCAAAGACATTGTCCTGCTGTGACAGCATCACCCTGATTGGAGGGGAAGGAGCACCTCTCCTGTGAGGAAAGGCTGGGAGAATTGGGATTGTTCAGCCTGGAAAAGAGATGGCTTAAAAGTGACCTAATCATGGTCTTCAGGTAGCTCAAGGGAGCCTACAAGAAAGATGGAGAGAGACTTTTGAAAAGGGCTTGGAATGACAGGACATAGGGAATGGCTTCTACTGCCAGAGCACAGGGTTAGATGGGATATTGGGAAGGAATTCCTGGCTGGAAGGATGGGGAGGACCTGGCACAGAGAAGCTGTGGCTGCCCCATTCCTGGAGGTGCCCAAGGCCAGGTTGGACACTGAGGCTTGGAGCAGCCTGGGACAGTGGGAGGTGTCCCTGCCCATGGCAGGGGGTGGAATGGGATGGGATTTAAGGTCCCTTCCAACCCAAACCACTCTGGAATTCTGTGATCTTAAGCAGACATCAGGAGACATGAACCACATGCACCAGAGTGGCCCTCTCTGATCTTATCCAAATGTGGCTTTAAGTTGAGATCTGCCTGAAAATTCAAGGGAAAAAAGGAAGTTTAATATCCACATTATCCAACAATGCAGAGGCAATGCAACCCTGCTGTGCCATTCCCAGGGGGGGAGAGGTGAGTGCTGGAGACCTTTTTGATCTAATGAAAACAGTGCATAATGATCCCCAACGGCAAGGAGCTCGAGTCAGAGAAAACTTCTGGCTGGAAATTGTTGGTTTTTCCAGCTTTTACAGAAATGGGGCAGCTGAGAGGCGTTTTAAACTATTTTATTCCATTATCAGTCTCGATGAGTAGTGAGACACAAGAGATGTAAAACTGAAGGCCATTCCATCAGAAGCCAGCCCATTTCCTGGTTACAATAAATATTTTTCAGCCTATTAGCATTTACCACACAAAGTTGCTATTACTTCTAACACCAATCACCTATATATTTTTTTCCCCCACATGGTCCTACTACAATGCATCTTTCACAGTTCTAATTCTCTAAAATATCTGGTCTTTTTGCAAAACCATATTTTGAAACTTGTTGAAACTTGTTTCTAGTTCAGTCTCTCTCTCAACCATGTCACCTCTGTTCCATGGCCTTCCTAAGCCAGCACACCTTATCTCAGAGTTTGCATGCACATGTACAGGGCTGTGTGAGCTTTCAGTCAGGTTTTGAGAATCCTTTACAAATCCATTTCCCACAGAAATGAGTTACACATTTTTAAGGGAAGGTGATGAATCTCTGGAGCAGCCTGCCCGGGGGTGGGATGAACGCTCCGGCAGGCAGAGCCTTGCAGCCTCACCTGGATCTCAGAGGAAGTCTGTGTGGAACCACCAGCTGTGGTCAAACACATCAAAACTGCTGCCCTGAAATCTGGGATGTGTGTTTTCCATGGAAAACCATCCTACATAGGATCACAGGTTTGGGTTGGAAGGGATCTTAAAACTCATCCCATTCCACCCCCTGCCATGGCAGGGACACCTCCCACTGTCCCAGGCTTTCCAAGCCCCAGTGTCCAACCTGGCCTTGGACACTGCCAGGGATCCAGGGGCAGCCACAGCTTCTCTGGGCACCCTGGGCCAGGGCCTCACTGCCCTCCCAGCCAGGAATTCCCAATTCCCAATCTCCCATCCATGCCTGCCCTCTGGCAGTGGGAGCCATTCCCTGGCTCCTGTCCCTCCATCCCTTGTCCCCAGTCCCTCTCCAGCTCTCCTGGAGCCCCTTCAGGCCCTGCAAGGGGCTCTGAGCTCTCCCTGGAGCTTCTCCTCTCCAGGTGAGCACCCCCAGCTCTCCCAGCCTGGCTCCAGAGCAGAGGAGCTCCAGCCCTTGGAGCATCTGAGGGACAAATCTACACAAACATTTATTTTTCCGTACTCTATTTCCATACTCTATTATTTACTCTATTTCCATACTCTATTAATTATTTCCCTAACACTTCTCCTGGCTCCCCACACCAGACACCAGGGTGTCACCCCACACTTTGACCCGTGGATTTGTAAAGAACGGGCTGTGTCCACCCAGCTTGGGCTCCATTGATCACCAGGCCACGTCTCTGTTTCCTCAGTGACCCAAGATACCAAATTATCACATCTTAATCCAGCAGAACACGGGCACAGGGAATACATTTGTAACACTTTCACTTAATTTATTCACACAATCAGATTAGTAAATGAATGTGTGCCGAGCCCTGTCTCTGTTACTGTCCATGGATATTTCTCCCTGCATCTGGATGTCTGACAGTTTGTTTACATTATCACAGACATGAATAACTTAAATTATTTGGCTTAGCATCCTGAACAGCCTCTATTTTAGCTGCCTGCAGTGGCAGCTCCCAGTGAATTTTAATAAGCCATTAACAATGTGTGCAGGATTTGTTGTTGTCAGGAGAAGGATGGGGGCACAGATATTTCCTGAGGGCTACAAAAGGATTAATAATTTCTTTTCCTGTACAGCTAAGCTGCCTGGCAAGGTGGGTCATCCCCAGGCCAGAACACAGACCCTTCTCTGACTCCTGAGGGAATGGCTGTACCAGGGGAAGTTTAGGTTGGATTTCAGGAAAGGTTCTTCCCCCAGAGGGTGCTGGCACTGCCCAGGCTGCCCGGGGAATGGGCACGGCCCCGAGGCTGCCAGAGCTCCAGGAGCCTTTGGACAGCACTGCCAGGGATGCCCAGGGTGGGATTGTTGGGGGTCTGTGCAGGGCCAGGAGCTGGATCAATGATCCCTGTGGGTCCCTCAGGATATTCCCTCAGAATATCTCCGGATGTTCTGTGGTTCCATGACCTGGCAGGGTGGCAGAAGCTGTGCTGTCACCTCTCAGCTTATTCTCTTCAAGGAGACTCATTAAAAAGAAAAGTGATCATGGTCACTGCCCAATTCTTTTCCATCCTCCTGGCAGGTTCCTCTCCAGCACTGCTCATGTTGCCCACAGTCAACTCTCTGGAATTCCCTGGTTTGGAGCTGAAGCATCCAAGCCATTATGTGAGTGCCACTGGGGCCCTGCCAGCAATTGCATTTCCAGCAGCTCTGAGGCTCCTCAGGGCCTTGCTCAGCCTTGGGAGCAGCTTTGCTCCAAACCCCTCTGTGCAGGAGGGTTTGTGGCCATGGGGAGCCACCTATGCTGGTGTCTGAGTGCCCTGAGGAGTTATCTGCTCAAAAAGAGAGAAAAGCAACTCCAGGTGTTCAGGCCTGGGCTGGGACCAGGTTTGTGCTGGTCCCAAATGAGGGAAAGGCACCAGGAGCCCGTCCCTGTGCTCAGGATGGAGCAGAACTCCCCGTTCCCAGGCAGCTGCCTCTCCCCCAGGCTCATCCTGGTGCCTGTGTCTCCTCCCAAAAGCAAAGATCATGGGGAGCTCCCACATCCTGCAGATCCTGGGACACCCAGCAGCCCCCTGGGATAGTGGAAGGTGTCCCTGCCATGGCAGGGGTGGAATGGGATGAGATTTAAGGTCCCTTCCATCCCAAACCATTCCATGATTCCATGGCTCTGTGCCCTGCAGAGGAGGTGGCTGTCAGGATTGTCCCCATGCCATGCTCTTGGTTTCCCTCCCTGTGAGGGGCACCCATCTCTCTCCTCGCCAATCCCCTCCTCGGGCATGGAACACCCCAAACACTGAAGTGTGAGGAAGGTTAAGAGAGAAAAATGAGTATTATTATGGCTGGGAGGAAAATACCAGCGGAGAGAGGAGGGGAAGCAATGAATCATTTTTGACAGATGTCCCCACACTGCAAATGCTGCCTGGTTGTGGAAAAAAAAAATCCTATAAGCAAAGGGGAGCCTCACTGTTTATCTAAACAGAGCAAAAATGGAAAAGCTTTCATAGAATCCCAAAATGGTTTGGAAGGGACCTTAAAACCCACACAGTGCTACCCCCTACCATGGGCAGGGACCCCTTCCACTGTCCCAGGCTGCTCCAAGCCCTGTCCAACCTGGCCTTGGACACTCCCAGGGATCCAGGGGCAGCCACAGCTGCTCTGGACAACGTCTGTGACATCCCACGCTTCATGCAGAGGATTTATGCTTTTGAAAAGACTCCATAACTTACCATCTTTAATCTGTATTTTGAAAATATTTTCCAAGGTCTGGCAAGGCTCTGTGTGGCACCAAGCTCTGCCTGAAATGGCTTCAATCACTGGCTTTCAAAACAGGCCATTAATTCAATTTTTAAGGATGTTTCTTTAGCCCTGAGTAGCCCTGGTGAGGAACTTCTCTTCTGGTGCTCATTACAGTTGTGCTTCTGCCTTTGTGCAGCAAGAAAGCTGTTTGAGGACTGAATAGAGCTCCTTAATTCCCAATTAATGGTTGTCATTATCTACCCCTTATATATATAAATAACCAGCTGGAGCATGAGACAACCTTACAAGGTGCCCTGACTCACAGGAAATAATAAATGGTAAAGAAAAACCTTTATCCAAGTAAGGAATAAACAAGACATTTGCCTTTTCTAAAGAGGATGACTCTGGAAGAAAGCTCTTCTACACAACAATTCCCAGGCATCACTGACTCATTGTATTCAGAGGAGAAATTACTTTTCATGGCAAAATTTCAAGCAGCCCCAGGAAGTTTTAATCTCCAGGCAGAGGAATAAGTCAGAGGCCCCACTGGTGGTGGTTTTAATTCTTAAAAACCACATTTTGCACTTCCACAGGCTGCCAACCTGAGCCTGCCTCAGAGGCAGCTCAGCTGATCTCTTCCCAACAATGCTTTTAAAAGTATGTTGTGATAGGGAAAGGGAAGGGGCCCAGGAGGAGCCACCTCCAGAGATGCTCTGGAAGGGCAGGAGGGAAAGCCAGAGTCACAGGTGAAGTCACAGGTGGCTCTGCCAGCATTCCCGAGGCTTTTATAAGTGAAGGAAACTCTCAGGGAGCAGTGGCTCCTTCTCCATCCATGTGGAGGATGATTCCCACCAAGCCCCTCTCCAAAACCACCTCTGCAGGGGCAAACAGCTCAAATTGCAAAGGTTACAAACACCAGGAAGGTGCTTCCATCCACTGACACAGAGCAGCGAGGCCACGCAACGCTCCTGGCTCTCCCCAAGCTCCCCACATCCCCTCCAGGCACGGAGATCTGCAACACGGAGCTGATGCTTTGTGAAAGCTGCCCTAGAGCAGAGGCTGGATGGAGTTACAGAATAAAGCAGGGATTTATTCAAAGGATCTCCTCCATGGATCCACCTTGGGCAGCACCAGAGCCCAGCCAGGGCTGCAGCCAAGAGGAACCAAAATGGTCCCAAAATGCACGAGCGCTCCCGGGGGCTCTCACTGGGATCAGCTCTGCTCCATTTGCACCTTGCAGTTCATTGTCCCATTCCAGCTTTAGCCCAGGCACTCCCATCCTGCTTGTTTTTCTCTCTCCAGCCCACGCTGTTTGTGCTCCTGGGCCTGAGCTTTGGATCATTTGTCCTTGGTGCCCAGCTGGAGCAGGAATTGTTTTGTCTCCCTGCTCTGTGCAGAGAGCTCGCCATCCCATAATATGGAGCCCAGACCCACACACTAAAGCAGCACAGAATGGGAAAATATAAAAGCTAAAACCTGAGGCATCAGAGCAGCCAGGGGCTGGGGGCCATCAGCGTGCTGGGGATGTTGCATAAGGAGCTGCATTCCCAAAGATGCGCGCCCGAACTGCAACAGATAAAAATATCCAGGAGTACGTGTTGCTCTGACTAAAGCACTGCAAAAATAGGAGAGTGCGCAAATCCCGTTTTAGCTGCTCCTTCTGAGCCTCCTGCCTCTCCTCCCGCATGGCACAGCCACGGGGGGCTGTGTCTCACACCCCCTGTCATCGTGGATGTGGTCCCTTGAGTGTCACCCGTGTCCAGGTGGGTGCTTTTCCTGCTGGGATGTTGCTTTGTGCTCACCAGGGAGTGGAAGGAGTGAGGTTAAGATGTGACTTTGCTCCAGTTCAGGATTTGGTTGTAAAAGGTTCTTAAGGAGCTCCTGGGCTTGGGGAAAACTGGATGGGCCATTTCTGCACGTGTTGGTCACAGTCCCCTGGCTCTGGTGAAAACTTCCCTTGTGAAGGGTGGCTCCAAGTCCTGTCCAGCCTGGCTTTGGACACTTCCAGGGATCCAGGGGCAGCCACAGCTGCTCTGTGCACCCTGTGCCAGTGAGATGACAGAGCCAGCCTGGCCCTGCTTCCAGTTCTGTATGACCAGGCAGGATGTTCCCACACCAGCACAGAGCTCCTCTGTTATTATCACTTGGACATTTACACAAAAACGCTCTGAGAGCTGGATTTCCTCTGCTCTGGAGCCGGGCTGGGAGAGCTGGGGGTGCTCACCTGGAGAGGAGAAGACTCCAGAGAAAGCTCAGAGCCCCTTGCAGGGCCTGAAGGGGCTCCAGGAGAGCTGGAGAGGGACTGGGGACAAGGGATGGAGGGACAGGAGCCAGGGAATGGCTCCCACTGCCAGAGGGCAGGGATGGATGGGAGACTGGGAAGAAATTCTTCCCTGGGAGGGTGGGCAGGCCCTGGCACAGGGTGCCCAGAGCAGCTGTGGCTGCCCCTGGATCCCTGGCAGTGCCCAAGGCCAGGTTGGACAGGGCTTGGAGCAGCCTGGGACAGTGGAAGGTGTCCCTGCCATGGCAGGGGCTTGGAACAAGATGAGCTTTAAGGCCCCTTCCAATCCCAAGCATTCCAGGCCTCTCTGATATTTAACTCCTCTCAGCCCAGCTGTGGAATCCACATCCCCAGAGCCCCTCAGCCCATGCTGGTGCGAGGGTTCAGGGAAGCAGCTGCTGAGCAGATATAAATAGGGAGCTTTTGGCTCCTGTTTCCAAGTGCACAAGGCAGAGCCGGCTTTGCTCCGCTCGGGTGGTGCTAAATTTTCCCGAGCTCAGTGACAGAGAAGACAATGGAGAAGATCTCGGGCGTTGGGATCCTATTCTCTGCCTGCCTTCGCCTCGGTAATTCCGTGTGCCCACCTCCTGCTCCTCCTCCAGCAAACCCCCGCCCCCGGGCACAGATGGAGCTGCAGCATCCGCCAAGGAGCGTTGGGAGAGAGAGGGAGCTGGGAACGCAGCTCTCCCGCCTGCACAGCCCTCTCGGACAGCGGGACGCTCCGATGGAAGGTGTTTGCACCGAGCCTTGCGCCACAACTGGATGTGAATCCTCCTGTGCTCCTCACCTCTCTGCTCCATCCCATTCCTGCCCCGGCCCTGGCCGCATCCCACCCGAGCCTCCACGGGGCTTTCCAGCAAACAGCTCAGCTCGGATCCGATCCCTGAGCCGCCAGAGGTCACTCGGAGAAAGGTCACTCATTCCCTTTGTGTTCACTCCCAGCCCAGGGTCCACCACCTGTCCATTCTTAAATGGACACTGCTGCCATTCCAGAGCATCCTTCCCCAAAATCCCTTCCCTTCTTCAGCCTCACATCAGCTGCTCGTTTTGCTGCCCACTGCAGATGGGATCATTTGATCTCCAGATTTCTCCGTGCAGCCAAGTCGGAGCTTGCAATTTCCTTTCAGCTGCATTAAGTTCCTGCATGATTTTCAATTCACTCCTCTTTTGTGGGGGATGAATAGAGAAGGGTGTTCTCTGTCAAAGAAGGTTTATTAAAATGCAAATAAACTTCAAGCTGAAGGTCCATTTCCACTGAAAATCACTTACATCAACAGAGAATATTAAATTTGGTCACAAGAACTGAGAAGCAGAATAAGGGAGGAACAAAGCATCTCTCCCACTAAGAGACTTTTATCTGTGCCTTAAGGCATCACCCCAAACTCCAGGCAGCCAGAGCTGGCATTTCCCATGCCAGGTGTCCTACCTGTCTTCTTGGAAAAGTTCAGGCCAGGTCAGCCACTTTTGAGAAGAAATAAAAGCTGCAGGGGAGGATGGACAAGTCCATGGGTGAGTAATCTTGGGAGAATTGCTAAATTCAAGCAGTGGCACCTCCCCATCCATGACCAAAGCTGCCCAGAACTGGCACCCAAGAGGCTGAGCAGGGTGGGAATGGCCATGGATTGCCTTCCAGGGAGACTGGAGGGAGCTGCTGGTGATGAGGAGGGGGGAATGAGGGAGGAAGTCACCTGCTAGCTCAGAGGGGAGCAGTCTGCACATTCCCAGCTTTCCTCCTCCTTCCAACTGCAGCAGCACCCTTGAGCGAGGTCACATCTCACCAGGGAGCAGCAGTGGTGCTCGTGGAGCAGCACCCATCTCCCACCAAAGTGCCTGGAGAGAGGCTGGGGACAAGAGCCTGAGGTGACAGGACACAGGGAATGGCTTCCCACTGCCAGAGGGCAGGGATGGATGGGAGATTGGGAACTGGGAATTCCTGGCTGGGAGGGAAGGGAGGCCCTGGCACAGGGTGCCCAGAGCAGCTGTGGCTGCCCCTGGATCCCTGGTTGGACAGGGCTTGGAGCAGCCTGGGATAGGGGAAGGTGTCCCTGCCGTGGCAAAGGTGGAACTGGATGGGGTTTAAGGTCACTTCCAACCCAAACCACTCCATGAATTTATTATTCTATGAATCATGGCACACAGACCAAATTCCTGCCATCCCAGGGTGGCCACTGCCCAAAATAACCCCCTCAAAGCTTTCCAGCACCCAGTCCTGGAGGATCCACAGGGAGGAGAGAGAAGGGAGCACATCCTGGGGGGGTGAGCTCTGCTCCCTGCTGGGGATCCAGCACAATCCCTGCCTGCAGGGCATTCCCAGCCCTGCCAGACCCCAGGGAGCTGTGTCACTTGTTGATTGATGTCCCTGTGGCCATCTGCAGCCAGGGAGGCCAAAGCCGTGACCAGAATCCATCCAGGTTGCCATGGCAGCAGGAACAAAAAAAATTTAAAAAAAAAAAATAAAAACAAGAAAGGGAAAAAAACCACATCTTAGGTAAGGGAGAAGGAATCTCCAACAAAATAGAAAGCCAAGATGATCTCAGTGCCAACACAGCCCTGGTGGAAGCTCCTGTGAGAAGAGGGAGGTGTGCTGGCACAGGGATGGATGATGGATGGATGCAGAGCAGTCGTGGGAGGAGGAGGAGGAGGAGGAGGAGGAAGGCAGGTGCAGCATTACCAGTTTGTCACTCTCCTTCACAGAGGAAAAAAGCCCTTTAGAGCCTTATGGGATGTCTGGATCAGGTGGAGGCACTGCCACAGCCCAGACACTCCAAAAAAAAAATCCCTTTTTTACATTTAGAAGTGCTGCAGTGTTTCCTCGTTCTTTCCCAATTGCTTGTGCCTCACCCCTGGCTCTGGGCATCCAGTGATTGAAAGAGCCCATCAAAGCAGACTTGTTCCTTCCCTGGACTTCTCCAAGGTCTAAAAGGACTTGACTGACTCATTTTAATTCCCTCCATTTTCTTTTTAGGTTGATTTTTCCAGTCCTGTTCCCCACGCCCCTCTCTGCTCCCAGCAGTTCTGCACTAAGACACAAAATCATGGATTTACAGGGAATAGCTTGGGTTGGAAGGGACCTTAAAGTTCATCCCATTCCACCTCCTGCCATGGGCAGGGACACCTTCCACAATCCCAGGCTGCTCCAAGCCCCATCCAACCTGGCCTTGGACACTTCCAGTGATCCAGGGGCAACCACAGCTTCTTTGGGTGAAGAAGTCCACAGACCTTTCATTTTCCTGGCATTTTAGCAGCCTTTTCACATGGAAGGGTTGTGGGTGGAGTCTCCACACAAATTTTTCCCTTTTTGCTTTGCTGGAAAGAGCCTTTGGAGTTTATTTCCAAAAAATCAAAGTCAAAAGCAGGGAGGAAGAATAAGAGTCTTCAAAAAAGTGCCCAGCAAATCCCACAGAGCACTGATGTCCTGGTGTCCACATTTTCCTTTTTCCATGGTCCAGACCTTGCTTTTCCCTCATCTCTTTGAGGAGGCTCAGGCTGGAGCTCCAGCACAGCAAAGGCAGCCAGGAAAAAAAAAAGGGAAAGGTTTTCCTTGGAGAGGGTTTGCAGCAGGGGACTGGCAGGTGCCATTCCCTTGGCAGGATCCCAAGGCCTGGAGGTCTGTCAGCCTGGAGCAGCACCCCAGGCAAGGAGTCACACAGCTCTTCTCTCCTAAAATCCTGCTGGATCCAGCCTGTCACAGAGAGGGTGCGGCGAGGACACTCCAGGTGCAGTGAGGTGATCACATAAAATGGCCCAGAGGATGGTTCCTCTGGTTCCCACATCTTCTCCTCTTCACCTACTCCAACATCTCCTCTCACCATGTCTGAACCAGAAGGGATGCACCTCTTCCATCCCTGAGCCCAGGCCAGATGCTTGAGTGCTAGACGCCCTAAATTTGCAAGGAATGTGCCTGTGGTTGGCATGAACACCCCCAAAGAAGAATTTCCCATTTTTTTGGAGTTAACCTTGGCGTTGGAACAGCAGGAGTTCAGTGTTCACAGTGCTGTGTGAGAGGAGTAACCTTGGCTATCTGTGGATGCACAGTGGACACATCCCAGGATGTTTCCACTGCCACCTGGGATGAGATCAAATCACAAAACCACAGAATATCTCAGTGTGCCATTTTTGCTCTGTTTTGCCCTTTTATTGAGATTTAAAACGCTGCTTTGCCAGCCAGAGGTGAGTCTGCATGAGGAGTGGGCAGTCAGGAATGGGGAACATGCCTGCTTTGCTTCTCTCACATCTCCTCAGCGCTTCCACCACCGCCCCCTTGATTCATCTGAGCGTGTCACTGCAGGCAGCGGGCTGCTGGGAACACCCACACCCAGGGATCCGTGCTGGGAGACAGGCGAGGAGCAGCAATTCCTCTGGGAAGGGTGAGCGTGGGGTCAGG
The DNA here is from genome assembly GCF_026979565.1 of Vidua chalybeata. Classification (NCBI taxonomy): domain Eukaryota; kingdom Metazoa; phylum Chordata; class Aves; order Passeriformes; family Viduidae; genus Vidua; species Vidua chalybeata. Next base: position 2,340,462 of record NC_071535.1, on the reverse strand, counting down.
GACAGCCATCCCACCCAGGGCTGGAGCAGGGGATCCGCCACCCCATCCCAAAGGGGCAGCTGTAGGATTTGGGAAGGGTGTCCCTGCTGCTGGGCTTCCCACAGCCTTCAGTTTAGGAGCTGTTATCCATATCTCGAGCTGTGCCAAGGGAAATTCAGGTTGGATATCAGGATAAAGTTTTTTACAGAAAGAGTGCTAAAGCTCTGGAATGTTCTGCCCGGGGAGGAGGTGCAGTCACCATCCCTGGGTGTGTTTAACAAAGCCTGGATGTGGCACTGGCTGCCAGGGTTGAGTTGAGGGGCTGGGGCTGGGTTGGACTCGATGATCTTGAAGGTCTCTTCCAGCCCAGTGATTCTGTGAATTCTGTGAATATGGAAGGGTTGATCCCATCATTGCCTCTGGCACAGTCTGGCCACCACTGTGGCTTCAGATCAGGTCAACTTTTGTCTGCCAGGGCCTCACAGGCCCTGGGATCTGAGGCTGAGTGACCCCAGGGAGAGGGATGCCTCTCACAGCACCTGGCCAGGACATCCCCTCTCTTCAGCCTTGTTTTCTTTCTGGTGAGAATCCTCTTCCCATGCTGGAGATCCTGGAAGAGAAATCACAGTGACACGAGCAGCAGGAAACCCAGGCCAGGCTGGAGCAACCTGGGCTAGTGGAAGGGCAGTGGGTTGGGACTGGATGGTCTTGGAAGGTCCCTTCCAATCCAAAGCATTCCAGGATTCCATGAAGCTCACCATGAGGAATGGTGGCACCTTCTGCAGGACATTCCCAGCCTCTGGAGTGTCCTGGAGCCTGGGCATCTCCTGAAGGCCACTTGGAGCAACTGAAAAATTCATCCCATGGGAATCATCCCATCCATTTCCTCCCAGTGCACCATGAAGACACCCACACCTGGGCAAGTCTCCCAGGCTCTCTTCCCAAGCCCCTGCCTGATTTCAGCTCTCTGATTTAGGAAGAGGTGATGGAGCCCTTGGACAGAGGCACCAGCCAGGGCTGCCCCCTCCAGCAGGACCTGCACGCCTGGGAGGGAGCCCCTAAAACATTCCTGGGGTGTCCTCCCTGCAGGCTGGCTCTCCAAACTCACCCAGAGCTGCCCCCCTGCCCAGGCAGCTTTTCCAAAAGTCCAGATTTTGGATTTAGTGGCTTATTTCCTGGTTATTTCAAGCAGATGGACACTGGCACCGGTTTCATGAGTCTCCCTTCGCACGTAATCACAGCAGGTGCTGAACAGCTGCTCCGAGCACCTCCAGCTCACTCCCAACATAAATCCCAAAGAACACGGGGAAGCAGAATGACTCCCAAAGTTATGCAAAGCATCTAACCTGGAGACAATTTCCCCCTGTAATTACGGGAATGTTAAACACCGTTACATAATGATTGCAGATTCCAGGTCAGATCCTCCATACGTCACGGAAGCATGGAGTGTTTTGACATTTATGGGAATGTTTCTTATTTTTAGTTAGTTTGGTTGCCATGGCAGCGAGAAGAGATCTGCACCAGACTCAGCCATACATTAGATTTGAGCCTCCCACTTGATACATCCAAAAAAGTTTTCAGCTGCTCTCCTCCAAAGTTCTCAGCCAGGAGCTGTGAGGGGTGGAAGGAGGCTTGGAAAGAAAATATTCCACTCCATCAATTAATGGGAAAGCTGCTCCTGAAGGCCTCTCTAACACCTGGGTGACTCATCAGCAGATCCACTTTTATTGGTCTATTTAGATATAATTTAGAGTTCAGAATTTATAATTTAGATTTTATTTTAAGAGTTGTCTGTACTGCAGAGGTTAGGAGATCACTTTGAATGAGCAACTTTCTACTCAAAGGAAGCAGAAATTGTCTGAAAATGGGAATATCAGAGAATCCCAGAATGATTTGGGTTGGAAGGACCTTCAAGCTCATCTTATTCCACCCCTGCCATGAGCAGGGACACCTCCCACTCTCCCAGGTTTCTCCAAACCCCATCCAACCTGACTTTGGACACTTCCAGGGCAGGTCAAACAGGCCTTGAATTGTTTGTGAAGCCAATAAATTTTGGACAGAGCTTCTTTTTCAATGCTAAAGACACAGGGAATGTCCCACCTTCAGCACATCTGAACCACCAAGTGCTCCAGCTGAGTCTTTGGGCAGCAGGGAAAGGAGGGTAGAGACAAACTGGCTGTGGGAGGAAGGACAGATTTTTCTGGTGGGATGAATTTAATGTTGCTGTTCTCCAAAATGAGTCACAAGCTGGAGAAGTGGGGCATTAATCCCAGAGGGGATGAGTAACTGGGCAGGCTGGTCAAAGGAGCATCACAATTTAGACTTGAAGTTCTGCTCTTCCCGTGTATTAGCAATGGATTCTGCTCTGTTCTGATAAAAATCAGAAATTTTCCACCAGCTCCTGGGAGTAAGAAAAAATAATAACTTAAAAATAAATGATGTCACCCTTGAAAGTAAGCAGCACATTGAGAGGTACAGATTTTTTTTTCAGTACATCTCACTCTGAGGCATCGTTTGAGCTTTAACTTCTCTTCCAGTCAGACATGCCCAGATCCTGGCGTCTCGCCAGCCTGGCTCATACTTGATGGAGCAATTTTGCCACCTTATTTTCAGAAGTGATTTCCAGGAGATGTTTTTGAGCAGCTTTATCCCCTACCAATGCCCGTGGTCGCAGCTGGAACTCCTCAGGGAACAACCTCCTCGGACGCCTGGGGGTTTATCCTTACTCTGTGCTACCAATTAAGTGCTGGATTTAATTTAGCAAAGTGTGTGCTTGATGCCTTGTGCAGGCTGCCCTGGAGCAGAGGCTGGATGGAGTCACAGAATAAAACAGGGATTTATTAAAGGATCTCCTCCATGGATCCACCTTGGGCAGCACCAGAGCCCAGCCAGGGCTGCAGCCAAGAGGAACCAAAATGGTCCCAAAATGCACGAGCGCTCCCGGGGGCTCTCACTGGGATCAGCTCTGCTCCATTTGCACCTTGCAGTTCATTGTCCCATTCCAGCTTTAGCCCAGGCACTCCCATCCTGCTTGTTTTTCTCTCTCCAGCCCACGCTGTTTGTGCTCCTGGGCCTGAGCTTTGGATCATTTGTCCTTGGTGCCCAGCTGGAGCAGGAATTGTTTTGTCTCCCTGCTCTGTGCAGAGAGCTCAGCATCCCATAATATGGAGCCCAGACCCACACACTGAAGCAGCACAGAATGGGAAAAATATAAAAGCTCAAACCTGAGGCTTCATGCACAGCAATTGTAATTAAAGTGTGATAGAAGAGAAAGCCATTAAATATTTCAATCAGTTACACATTTACTGTTGCCTTTCATGTTTCTCAGGATCCAGCCTCCCTGTGCCTGAGCAAGGAGCAGCCTTGGACACCTCCACAGCTTCTTGGGAAGGGTTGGAGCAGACATGAACCAAGGGTTGTTTCACACCCACTCCATGGATGAACAACTCTGCTGGTGTTGCTCATCAGCCAAACAAGCCCTGAGTGTTTGGGAAGAGAGAGAGGGAAGCAGAGAAATCCCTGAATCATGGAATGATTTGGGTTGGAAGGGATCTTAAAGATCATCCAGTTGCACCCCCTGCCATGGGCAGGGACAACTTCCTCTATCCCAGGTTGCTCTAAGCCCTGTCCAGTCTGGCCTTGGACACTTCCAGGGATCCAGGGGCAGCCACAGCTGCTCTGGGCACCCTGTGCCAGGGCCTGCCCACCCTCACAGCCAGGAATTCCTTCCCAATATCCACCTAATGCTCTGTCAGTTTACATCCATTCCTCATTGTCCTGTCCCTCCATCCCTTGTCCCCAGTCCCTCCCCTGGAGCCCCTTCAGGCCCTGCAAGGGGCTCTGAGCTCTCCCTGGAGCTTCTCCTCTCCAGGTGAGCACCCCCAGCTCTCCCAGCCTGGCTCCAAGAGGGGCTCCAGCCCTTGGAGCATTTCCGTGGCTCCTCTGGACTCTCTCCAGCAACTCCACATCCTCCTTGTGCTGAGCCTCTTTGTATTCCTCCTACACAACAGGAAAAATCCTGAGTGTTTTGCCATTGGGAAGCTTTCCTTTAAATAATCCATCTAACCCCAGGAAACCTCACCACCCTCCCAGGAAGCTGCAGTTCCCTGCCAGCAGTGAGGCAGCAGAGCTGGCATTGCCTTCAGCCTGCAGCAGCTCAGAGTGAGGGGAAGGAACCTGCCCTGGGTAAAGGGAAACTGATTCAGGAGAAGTGGGCATCAAAATGTTCAAAATGCTCAAAAACTGGGAGGTCTGGCTACAGGGACAAAGCCTTTCCTGGATCCTTCATGTTTGTGACACTGACATTGGGCAAAGATGCCACCTGCGTTCAGTGGAGTCGATCATCCACAAAAATCTGGCACTTTTCCTTGCAAGGAGGAGACCTCAGAAACAAATGGGAAGGGTTTCCAACTTTCTGAGCTCCTGAAATGGTGCTTGGAGCAAATGATGTCACCAGTAAGAAGCTCTGGCAGTTGTTCTGGGAGGCAGCTCCTGCCGGAACTCTGGGAGCCCTGGAACCTTTCCAGGCACGGTGCCAGCATTCCTGACCATGGTCTTGGCACCAGAGAGGAGAGTGACCTCAGCACCTGTCCTGCTGCCAGGAGCTGTCCCCAGGACAGGGAAATCAGGGTGTGCTGAAAGCTCTGGGTGACCTGAGGAAGCAGGATGAGCTCAGGGATGCTGATTTCAAGGTCGTGCACACAGGCTCACAAACAAGGATTGCTCCTGTCAGCCAAGAGCTCATCCGCTCAGAATGATGGAGGAGGAGGAGGAGGAGGGTGTATTGGTCGGTGACAGGGTGAATTATAATGTCTTGGAGTCATAAAAAGGCAGCTCCAAGCTCTGGCTGCATCTGCTGAGATGTTCCCAGGGGGCACAGGGAGAGCGTTCCAGCACAAAGACTTCCACAGGAACAGCAGAGATCCTGTGTAGAGACAAGGCACCACATGTGGGACCTCCAGGCACGAGAGGAAACACATTCCCAGACCCTGAAGAAGGCTTCCCAGTGGAAGATCTACTTGCATCAGACACCTGAGGCCTCTCCAGCAGCGTGGGAGCACCTCTGGAAAGGTTCTGTTCCTCTTCCCTGAGGAGCTCTGAGCCCTTGTCCACTCTCTGATTTATCTCCTCAAGGTGTTCTGGGTGTGGGATGAATAAAGACACTGCAGAGTTGTTGTCTTGGTTCATTTCTCTCTTTTATTTATGAGCTCTAGCCCAGCTCAGATATTTATTACAATTCACCAAGAGGATCCAACAGCACTTATAGAGTCTAAATGACTTTCATTTATCTCAGCCCAGCGGTGGCTTCCACACTCTGCAGGGCAGAGGCTGGTTACAACAGGAGATGCACCAACAGCAGGGGATGGACCTGCTTCTGTAGCAGGAAAATTTTCATCATGGAAAAGGTGGTCAAGCATTACAAGGGACTCCCAGGGTGGTTTGGAATCCCCATCCCTGGAGGTGTCCAAGGAATGACTGGAGGTGGCACTGAGTGCTCTGGGCTGGGGACAAGGTGGGGACCAAGGCTGGATGTGATGATCCCAAAGATCTTTTCCAGCCTCACTGATTCCATGACTCTGTGTGAAGGTGAGGCTCCCGGCGAGAGCCACTCGAGAAAAGCAGGAGCCAGCTGAGAACAAGACAACATCTCCACCCTTTAACTGATCACAGCCACGTCGGGCAAACGAATGCTGAAGCTGGGTCAAGTAATTATTGCAGGTCTGGAGCCGTGCAGCTCTCGGGGCAGTGACAAGTGTGACAGTCGTAAATAAAGCACAGCCAGAGCGTGAGCAGCACTCGCTGCTCGCTGAGGGCTCAAGCTGCAGTGCCAAGAAGAAAACAGCTCAATGTTTATGACCAAGGGTTGCTTCCAAAGGCACTGGCTGTGCTCCTCTTTCTGCCCATTTCCATGATCAGCGGGATCACTCCAGCAGAAACGGCAATCCTAGACCTGCCAGGGTGAAAAATGGCCACAGGAAACAAGAGGCAAACAAGGAATGATGGTTTTATTTTGGAAAAAGGGCAGCTCGAGGAGGGAGAACAGGGGGAAAAAAATGAGCAGCTCTGAGTAGAGACACCAACAGGGAGCAAATGAGGAATGTTCAGCAGAGTCCAGGGGAAGCCACGGTCAATACAGAGCCAGCAGGAGCCTGAGGAAGCAGAAAGGGTAGAACAAAGCACACCAGAGTGGAAAAGAGAAACACTCAGAAAATCCTTTTCTCCTTATCACTTGTCAGGCTGAGAAATGGTGGTGCCTTCCTTGGTGATCTGGGCTTTTGGGCTTCCCCCTGCCTGAATATCACTGTGGGAGCTTGGAATTGCACCTGCTCCCTGAATCCCACGAGCTGCATGGACCCACTGGAGAGGGGAAGGAGCCCTCAGCGTGTCCTGACAAGCAGGGGACTCACAGCCGTGGGTGCCCCCAGTATTTTTGCCACCCCCACCATGGAAATGGGTGCTATGGGCAGGGACACCTTCCCCTATCCCAGGTGGCTCCAAACCCCATCCAACCTCGCCTGGAACACTTCCAGGGATCCAGGGGCAGCCACAGCTTCTCTGGGCACCCTGTGCAGGGCCTCACCACCCTCACAGGGAAGGCTTTCTCTCTAATACCTGCTCTAAATCTTCTCTCTTTTACCTTCAGTCTATTCCCTCTGTCCTGTCCCTCCATCCCTAGTCCCAGTCCTGGAACCCCTCCAGGCCCTGCAAGGGGCTCTGAGCCCTCCCTGGAGCCTTCTCCTCTCCAGGTGAGCACCCCCAGCTCTCCCAGCTTGGCTCCAGCCTCGGAGCATCTCCATGGCCCCCTCTGGACTCTCTCCAGCAGCTCCAGGTCCTTCTGATGTTTGGGTCCAAGAGCTGGACACAGCCCAAAGCCATCACAGGGGGCACAGAGCATCTGCACCAACGGGCAGCCCCAAACGTGTGCCACAGAGAGAGGGAAATAGGAGACGACACAGAGACCTTCCAAGCAATCCTATTTTTCCATTGGCTGAGCAGTACCCGCTGTGCCGCTCTGTTGCCAGGAGAGTTTAAGACCTCAGCCGACCTTCAGAGCGAGCAGGGCTGAGAAGCAAAGCCACGGGAGCCCCTCGGGGCCCCTGTCCCCGCTCTCCAGTGGCGGAGCGTGTCCCCACGGGGGCGTCCCAGGCTCAGGGACCGCGTCCCGCTCCCCACGCAGGGCATCACCGCAGCAGCAGCAGCATCGCTCCGCTGCCATCCACGGAGAGCCGTGGGATCGCCGAGCGCGATGCGATTACCGCACACGTGCGGCCACTCACAGCTACACCCCCACCACCGCATCCATCAGCGGGTCCCTTGCACTGCCAAAGTCACCCCGTGCGCTCAGAGGGGAAACCGCAGGAGCGGCCCTGGATCCCGGGGAGGGGATGCTGCGGGCACCGCGGGCTCTCCGCGGGGCTGTAGGGCGGGAAGCGCGGGGCTGTAGTGCGGCTTCCCGGGAGCCGGGGAAGGGCGGAGCAGCGGGCAGAGCAGCGGGCAGAGCAGCGGCAGGCCCGGGCTCGGGCTCGGGCTCGGGCTCGGGCCCGGCGCTCTCCCCGCGCTCTCCCCGCACCGACCCCGCAGCGGCGCCGCAGCCCCGAGCGCAGCCCCCGCAGCGGCGCCGCCGGGCGGGCGGGCTGCATGACGGGCAGGCGGCTCAGCCAATGGCAGCGCGCAGCGCACCCCCCGCGCCGGCGGGCGGGCCAATGGCGGGGCGGGGGGCGGGGCCCGGCGGCGCGCGCGGCGGGCGGGCGGCGGGCGGGCGGCAGTCGGCGCCGAGGCGCGGTGCGGTGCGGGTCGCTCCTCGGGCTCCTGCCGCGGCCGCCGGAGCCGCGCCGCCGCCCTCCTCCTTCCCTCCCCTATGGAAGAGATGGAAGAGGAGCTGAAATGCCCGGTGTGCGGCTCCTTTTACCGGGAGCCCATCATCCTGCCCTGCTCGCACAACCTGTGCCAGGCGTGCGCCCGCAACATCCTGGTGCAGACGCCGGACTCGGAGTCTCCGCAGAGCCGCCGCGCCTCGGGCTCGGCCGTCTCCGACTATGACTACCTGGACCTGGACAAGATGAGCCTGTACAGCGAGGCGGACAGCGGCTACGGCTCCTACGGGGGCTTCGCCAGCGCTCCCACCACGCCGTGCCAGAAGTCCCCGAACGGGGTTCGCGTGTTCCCGCCGGCCGCGCCGCCGCCTCCCGCCGCGCTGGCGCCGCCGCCGCCGCCGCCGCGCAACGCGTGCCTGACCTGCCCGCAGTGCCACCGCAGCCTGGTGCTGGACGAGCGCGGGCTGCGCGGCTTCCCCCGCAACCGCCTGCTCGAGGGCGTCATCGACCGCTACCAGCAGGGCAGGGCGGCGGCCCTGCGGTGCCAGCTCTGCGAGAAGGCGCCCAAGGAGGCGGCCGTGATGTGCGAGCAGTGCGACGTGTTCTACTGCGACCCGTGCCGCCTGCGGTGCCACCCGCCGCGGGGACCGCTGGCCAAGCACCGCCTGGTGCCGCCGGCCCAGGGCCGCGTCAGCCGCCGGCTCAGCCCCCGCAAGATCTCCACCTGCACCGACCACGAGCTGGAGAACCACAGCATGTACTGCGTGCAGTGCAAGAGCCCCGTCTGCTACCAGTGCCTGGAGGAGGGCAAGCACTCCAGCCACGAGGTCAAGGCGCTGGGAGCCATGTGGAAGCTCCACAAGGTGAGCCCCGGCTTCTGCCGGCAGCCCCAGGCGAGCCACCTCGCCCCCCGCACGTTCCTGCGTCCCCAGCTGCAGGGCTGGGAGCATCCTCAGCCGTCCTCTCCCGTTCCGCGTTGCCCCCTCGCCGTGGGGATGTTGGCATCGTGCGGACGATGCTCCCCGCGGGTCCCCGAATCCAGCGCTGCCAGCAAAGCCGAGGTGCCACCAAAGGAGCTGGCAGAGCCCCCCGGGGGTGGTTCGGGGACATCTGCGCCGCAGAGCCGGGAAAGCAACAGGGAGCGATGGCTTGGGGAGGAGGAGGGGGGCGTGAAATCCACCGTGGGAGCGGGGAGCCGCGGGGTGCCACCTCCTGCCGCGCTCGGAGTCACCGGGAGGAGGAGGAGGAGGAGGAGGAAGAGGAAGAGGAGGAGGAGGGGTGGCAGCGGGCAGCCGGGAGCCTGTCCCTGAATACTGATCAGCTGCACTCGCTCCCACACGCGTCCCTGCTGGAGGAGAGGGTCCCGGCGCTTGCGGCAGGGATGCGGCCATCATCATCATCGTCAGCTCCATCCGTCCCTCTGCCTCCCGCCCTCCCTCCTCGCACCAGTGACCGAGGGAACTGGGGCAGAAGTGACCGGGACGCGGGCGGACAGCGCACAAGGGGGTGGGCGTCATTCCTTGGATGAACATCGCCATAATTGGCCCCCACTCTGACAAATTCGGGTGGGGGGGGGGGGACCTGTGACAAGGAGCTGGGGGAGGGTGTGACCTCCCGGTGGAAGGCACTGGGCTGGGTTGCTTTCCAGGAATATTTCGGGATGCTCTGGCAGGTTGTGTGGCAGCATGTGGTCCGTGCAGGATGCAGATCACCGGGCTGGAGCTCTGCACCCCGAATTGGGTCAGTGGGTGCATGCAGGGACAAGCTGTCGCTTGTCACAATGCCCCAGAAAGGGGGGTAAGGTGTGATGGTGCTTGTTGGAAGGGGCTTTTCCTGACCCCCTTTTGCTGGGAGCAGGAACAACTCCTCTCTGGATTTTCAGGGCTCTTGTGGAGCTGTGCCAGAGCAGTCTGGTGCCCTTGTCCCTATCCATGGGGGGCAATCCCTGATCCCAGAGCTGCTGGCAGCCAGCAGGAGCATCCAGCTGCTGTGGGATGCCCAGGACCAGGGTGGCACAGGTGACAGGGGAGCTGCTCACAGGAGCACGGGGAGGCAGGGGATGGAGCCAGGCTCCTGTGGTGTGGAGCAGGCGGATGAGAAGCAACAGGCAGAGTTTGGAATGCAGGGAATTCCACCTGAATGTGAGGGAGAGCTTGGCTGCCCAGGTCGGCTTGGAAAGGGCTTGGTGAGAGGTGTCTGCCCATGGCAGTGGGCTTGGAATAAGATGAGCTTTAGCTTTTCCTTCCAAATCCCTTTTCCCAGGGGAGAGCTTTAGCTGCGAGCTGTTTCATTGATGTAGCTGACAGATGAGGATAATGTAACATTATTTCAAATGATGATTCTGGACAGTGAAGCCTCATCTGCCTTGAGAGAGCTGTGTTTCTGCAGGGGTTCATTCACTGGTATTACCTGGTGTTAGTTTGCTTTTTAGGGGGGGAAAGAGTCTGTGGAGTTAAATGCGGTGTTAAGGAGTAATTGAAGGAGTGATTTCAGGGCCAGGGCTCAGATTGCTCCTTGAGATGGCATCCAACAAAATCAGGGGAAGAGGTTATTTACCTTGGATTTTTGTTATACCAAAAAAAAAAAAAAAATCCCACCAAAACAAATACCCACAATTTCCAAGCTTGATCCTGGCTGGGACTGGGCATAAGGAACCTGTGGTTTGGAGGGGTGATCCTCTTGCAAAAGTATCTGATGGTGTCGTTTTTTGAGAGCACAGGCCCTTGGCAGTGGGACAGATTTGCTGAAGGGGTGACTGTCCCTTTTTGCCCTTTTTTTCTCTGTGATGAGCAGTGTAATGATACCTACAGCTCACAGGAGGGAATCACGGAATGGTTTGGGTTGGAGGGGGATTTAAATCCCATCCTGTTCCATCCCCTGTCATTCACAGGGACACTTTCCACTATCCCAGGCTGCTCCAAGCCCTGTCCAACCTGGCCTTGGACACTTCCAGAGATCCAGGGGCGGCCACAGCTGCTCTGAGCACCTTGTGCCAGCCCCTCCCCACCTTCACAGCCAAGAATTCCTTCCCAATATCCCACCTAAATCAACCCTCTTTTAATTCACACCCCTCAGCCAGCTCCTGAATTCTCTTGCACCATTCCAACACCTCTTGGTGTGGATATTTTTTGGGATGCTCTTCCCTGCTGAGCCAGGGAGGCTGTGATTGTCCCCGGAGTGCCTGGACGAGCTGTGGCTCCTGAAAGCAGCAGCGTTCACGCCCCAGTAGGTGAATTGCCAGAGCCAGGGCAATCAATCCCTGTTAATTGCAGCGTGCTCCCCTCGGGACCAAATCCAAAGGGCTTTTCCCAGCCCTCTTTGGGAACTGCCCCAATTTCCCCTTTCCTCCCTGAAGGTTCTCCGGGGTGATCGTTGAAGATAATCTGTGCTGAGGCACAATCAATTGTCATTCAGGGTTTCTAAGCTGGACACAGATTGTGGCAAATCCTCTCTGTCCCTGTCTTCCTTTCAGTTGTTGGGAGCGGGGCTGAATATTCAGAGAAACGTGGAGGGAAATGGGTTTTTAATCTGAATTGTCCCAGTTTTGCACAGATATTGCAGCTGTGTGGGTTTTTATCCTGACGAGCTGGAACGCTGCTTGGCATGCCAGAAGCAGGAGCACAAGATGGAGCTGAATCATTTATTCCTCACACATCCGAGTCCCTCTTCTGCTGGAAACGTGTGGAGAGTGCAGGCTCAGCTGCTGGATGGTGTGTTTTTATGGGTAGATGGATGCAGGGATGGATGCTTGTGTACACATACAAACAGACTGGGAGGGATCTCACTGATGTCCTGAGAAGGCTGAGCTGGAGCAGAGGCTGGGCAGAGCTAAAGAATAAAACAGGGATTTATTCAAAGGATCTCCTCCATGGATCCACCTTGGGCAGCACCAGAGCCCAGCCAGGGCTGCAGCCAAGAGGAACCAAAATGGTCCCAAAATGCACGAGCGCTCCCGGGGGCTCTCACTGGGATCAGCTCTGCTCCATTTGCACCTTGCAGTTCATTGTCCCATTCCAGCTTTAGCCCAGGCACTCCCATCCTGCTTGTTTTTCTCTCTCCAGCCCACGCTGTTTGTGCTCCTGGGCCTGAGCTTTGGATCATTTGTCCTTGGTGCCCAGCTGGAGCAGGAATTGTTTTGTCTCCCTGCTCTGTGCAGAGAGCTCACCATCCCATAATATGGAACCCAGACCCTCACACTAAAGCAGCACAGAATGTGAAAAATATAAAAGTTCAAACCTGAGGCTTCATCACACTGTCTCCCACAGCCCTCAGATCCCAGCCAGTTGATCAAACTCGGTCTTAAATTCATTTTACTGTTGCTGGTGCAGGCTAAAAAGGTCTCGCAGGGAAAAAAAAAAATCTGGTAGCAGATTTTAAGCAGGTTTGAAAGTGTTCTGGGTTGGGAAATGGAGAGGCAGCGATGCAGAGCAGTTACTCCTGCCTGTCTCTCAAATACTGAGTTGTTGCCCATCGCTCCTGTGTCTGACTCTGCTCTTGAGTCCCTGGCACTTCTCACCTCATGGCTGGACAGCTCCCTGGGGGTGGGACACACCTGCCAGAAGCTGCTTTTTGCTTTTTTTTCTCTTTGCCATCCATATCCCAGCTGCTGCAGAGGTGAGCCTGGAGTTGCCATGCACTAAAAAGAAGCTGAAGAGCTCAGGGGTGAAAGGCTTCTGCTGGTTTTGGGCAGTGCAGGAAGAAGCTTCCCTCTGCTTTGGGCTGGGACTGTGGGGCTTTGCCTCTTCTCTCCACTCTCATCCACATTCCTTTAGTTTCCTGCATCCAGGGCAGGGCAGCAGGGCTGGTGAAGGCTCTGGAGCACAAGTCCTGTGAGGAGTGAGGTGGAATCCCCATCCCTGGAGGGGTTTAAGAGCTGTGTGGCACTTGGGGACATGGATCAGTGGTGGCCTTGGCAGCGCTGGGGGAAGGGTTGGACTCAGTGCTTAAAAGGGCTTTTCCAACCCAAATGATTCCAAGATTCTGATTTGGGACCACTCTCTCCTTGAGGAGGTCAGGCAGCATGTCCAGCTCCTCTTGGAAAGAACCAGAAACAAATCTTGACTTCAGTGGAAGGAAAACAATGCTCTCCATTTTAATTTTCCATGGGATTTAACTGCCCGGGGTGGGATTGCCCAGGCTGAAGTCACAAACTGCCCTTGGATTGCAAATCCCTGCAGATTGCAGCAGAGCTCAGCCCTGGGAATTCCCATCCCACACCAGTGGGCTCAGCAGTGATGGTCAGCAGGCAGAGGTGACACCTCCTTAGCACAGGTGTCACCCGGGCTCAGCTCCTCCTGCCCCAGCACAGATGGAATGAGGGATGACTGCACGTGATTCCTATTGAGAACAAAAAAAAATAATCACACACTGGGGCTTAATTCCAGCTGGTTTGGACATCTGAGGAGAGCCAGGGGTGGGAAACTCTGCAAGGGCCCCTCAGTTTGTGCCCGGGGGACACCAGAGCCAGGACAGGGATGAGCAGAGAGGATTTTTCCTTAGTTCACTTGGCCAGGGCTCTGTGTTGGCTGCCAGAGGAACTTTGGAGGGGAGATTGGGACTGGGAATGTGCTGCTCTTGTGTCCATGGGAATTTCTCTACCCACAGGGGAAGTATCCAGGGAGTTGCTCTATGACCAAGACCTATTTGCACTTGGAAAGTAAAATATTTGCTCTTTAAAGAGAAGCGGGGAGAATCCTTAATGTTTCCCAAGCTGTGATGGCCTTCCTGAATCCCACCACCCTTTTTCCATCTGCAGCAGCAGGATCCATCCTCTCCTTCTCCAGCAATGCCCAGCAGCCTTCCCACCTCCTCCATTCCTCCTTGGCCAAATCCAGAGGGTGGCAAACAGCCTGAGAGGCTTTGAAGTCAGAAAAAGCCAAGAAATGCCAGGATCTGGAGCAAAAATGTGGTGAGGAGAGGCTGAGGGAGCTGGGAAGGGGCTGAGCCTGGAGCAAAGGAGGCTCAGGGGGGACCTTGTGGCTCTGCACAGCTCCTGACAGGAGGGGACAGCCGGGGGGTCGGGCTCTGCTCCAGGGAACAGGGACAGGACAAGGGGAAACCATCTCAGGTTGCTCCAGGGCAGGTTCAGGTTGGATATTTGGGATAATTCCTTAATGGAAAAAGCAATTAAGCATTGGAAAAAGCTTCCCAGAGGAGTGCTGGAGTTCCCCTCCCTGGAGGGATTTAAAAGCTGTGTGGGCGTGGCACTTGGGGACACAATGATTTAAAAGTCTTTTCCAGCCTGAAGGGTGCTGTGATTTACACCAGCCTGTTCATTTATTTGGCTAAAAGCTTTCTGTCAGGTGGCTCTTTGCTTTGCTCTCACTGCAGCTAATGGAGAAAGGAGCAGCCCCAGATACCCTGTTCACCAAAGGTGGTGTGGTGCAGCAGGCTCTCCCAGGAGGCAGGAGGTGACCTCTGAGGTATTTGCAGATGGAAATGGGCCCAGGGTCATCTCAGAGTGTAAATCTCTGCAGCTTTCATCCCATTCCAGTGGGAAGGTTAGATTGGACATGAGGAAAAAAAATTGTTCCCTGTGAGGCCCTGGCACAGGGTGCCCAGAGCAGCTGTGGCTGCCCCTGGATCCCTGGCAGTGCCCAAGGCCAGGTTGGACAGGGCTTGGAGAACCCTGGGATAGGGGAAGGTGTCCCTGCAATGGCAGGGGTGGAATGAGGTGGCCTTTGAGGTTCCTTCCCACCCAAACCATCCTGGAATTCTGTGTCCAAAAATACACGGATCTGACAGGGCAGTGCTCTGTTCCACCACCTGCCTCAGGCTCCCCACAGGCTCTGAAGCACCTCAGCAAGCACAGTGAGCTCTGGTGGGCTCCATCTTCATCTCTAAAGATCAAACCTTTCCCACTCTCTCCCACCTTTTTTCTTCTCTTGGCCACTTGATGAGTGAAGGACCCCCCTGGCTGGGTTTTGCTGCATTTACTGTGGTGCAGGTCAGGAGCAGCTCAGCTGGGACGGGCAAAATTAACCCAGGGACTGATTCTTGTCTCTCTTTCAAGGGAATTTCTGCAGTGACCCTTCCCAGGGATCTCCCTGTCAGCACATGTCGGATTAAGCTTTTTTTTTGACTCAGAGATGGGGTGACTGAGAGGTGTTTTAAAAGCTTTTATTCTGTTTTCAGTCTTGTGTGAAGGGTGAGACAATGCAGATGTTATAATTTATGCTTGATGCATTAATTAAGTTGGGTTATAACTTCTATGCATAAGTTATAACTTATGCATGGCGTTATGTTTATAATTCATGTTATAAATTTAGAATTTAAATATTATAATAATTTACAATATTTTTAATTAGATGCTACCTATTTCCTAATTACAATGCATTATAAGCATTTCTTGGCTTACATTACTTGAGAATTAAAATATATAAGAAAACTTTTACCAAAAAGTAGCTAAACAAGAACAAGTTTGCATACAAATGCATGCTATGTGAGCCTTCCATCAAGCTTTAAGAATTCTCTGCAAATTCATTTCCCACAGCCTGGAAAAAACAGGAGAATGAGGAAGCAGAGCAAACACTGGTGTTAAATAAATTACTTGAGAGTGTTTGCTGTTTATTAACCGGGTTTCACAGGATGCTTCCCAAGAGGTGACATTGGTGCAGGGTGGATCTTTGTTGGGAAAATGTTCTCTTGAGGCTACTCTGCATTGCTCATTCCTGCTCTTCTAAATAATCCAGCACCCAGAAGTTCAGGCTTTTAAAGGGAAAACTTGGCTTGGTGTCACAGAACCCCAAAATGGTTTGGGTTGGAAAGGACCTTAAAGTTCATCTCATCCCACCCCTGGGACACCTCCCACCATCCCAGGGTGCTCCAAGCCCCATCCAAACTGGTTTTGGACACTCCCAGGGATCCAGGGGCAGCCACAGCTTCTCTGGGCACCCTGGGCCAGGGCCTCACCTCCCTCACAGCCAAGAATTTCTTCCCAATCTCCCATCTAAGTCTTTCCTGTTTTTTTCTTCTTGCCACAGCCCTTTCCCATATGACCACAAATTCCTTTTTGGAGTCCTGCCGTGCACTTTCTAGCAATCCAGCACACACCACTGGGAGATACTTCCCTTCCCTTTCCTGGACTTGGAAGGGACTTCCAGCAGCCTTTGATTAACTCGTGTTACTCACACAAATTCATTTAGTTCAGAGTGCCTTCAAATTGCATTGCTCTTCCCAGCTGTATGAAAGAGTAATTAAAGAAAAATTTGGCCGAAACATAACAACTCTCAAAGCTGCTCTTTTGTCAGCCTCTTTTGTTTTGTTTGTTCTTGGGACGAGGCATTTTACCTTTTAAATTGGCTTATAAATAAGCCAGCTCATTCCCTGTTCATTCAGCTCGTCCTGCTGGGATGGATTGGATGAATTTCTATTTAGAGCAAGCACATAAGGCAGAGAGAGCTGGGGGTATAAATCTCTGGTGACCCTGTCCTGGAAGGAGAGGCAGAGCCTGGTGTGGAATTACTGTGAGGAGTAAAAGCTCTCAGGGCGAGTTCCTCTAATCCCCAGGGACCATCCAGTTGTAGCTGGAAAGAGCAGGGATGCTTTGGGGTCTGGGACCACCACTGAGGGTCCTGCCAGGTGGCCATAAATAGGAAATGTGCTAAACTCTTCAACAGGGAGACAAATGAATGGAAATGAAGCCCAGCTCTCACCCATCCCAGTGGCACCTCCCTGATTAATGCAGGAAGGAGGCCAGAGCTGAGAAGAGCAGGTCAGAGAATTCACCTGGCTTCTATTGAAAGGAGAATTTTGGTTGCAGTCTGAACCAGCTCACGTTTTGCCTTCAGAGCTGGATTCAGCTTTGGAGACAGCCTGGCCTGGAGCTGGCTGGAAAAGCTCAGCAGAGGCTCTGATCAGGGCAGAATTTCTGGGTAGAAAGAACAAGCCCCAAGTTCATTTCCAAATTTTCAGGTGGGAATTTTCTTGAGCAGCAGAGGGGTGACTGTGAGGGCGATGCCAGCCTCAAGCACCGTGTGCACAGCATGGATTGAGGCTTGGGCCATGTTTTTGTATTTAATTAGCCATTAAATTCCCCGTGTCACAGAAACAGAGGGCTGTTCGTAGGAGCCCGCTCAGTTCTGCAGCAGCAGAAATTGCCCTGGGAGGGATCTGGCAGTTGAGGGATTTCCCATCAGTGTTAATTACCCTTTCCCCTTTACTAACCTTATAGGAGTTGATGGGTTTAGAAAAAAAAAAAAAAAAAAGAAAAAAAAAAAAGCTGGGAATTGGATGCTAATAAGGCATGCATGGATGGTGCCTGGAGTGCTGAGGGCTGGAGCCACAGTTGCCATTCCCGAGGGGAGCAGCTCGGATCCGCAGCTGGGATGGGAGGGGCGAGGGGAGCACGGATCCCTGGAAGCAGCTGCAGCAGCCACTGGAGTGGAAGATCACATTTGTGACTTCCAGTGCCTCCTGAAAATCCCAGCTCTCCTGTGGAGATGCCAGCCTGGCTGCCCACACTGGGGCTGCTGCTTCCTGCTTGGTGTAAAGCCAAAATACGTGGGAAATATCAGTTAAATTATTTGCACCAACCCCGAGAATGTGGAGCATCTTTCAACCAGTGATCCTTTTTTTTTTTTTTTTTTTTTTTTTTTTTTTTTTTCTTTCTTTTTTCCCTTGCTCCTGGCCTCTCTGGATTTGCATGGTCAATTCCCTTCTTGTTGCTGTTCCCTGTGGCAGGATTGGGGGGTGTGTGTGAATTAATGATGGGTCATGGCCTTGCCTTCAGCTCGAGGGTGCATCCATGGCATCGTTCCTGACAGCCTGTGCTGTGGAGCTGCTTTCCACCTGCAGCTCTTGGGGTTTTCTCTGGTGCTGTTTTCCCAGATAAGCAGTGTCCCTTCAGTCAAGATGTATGAATTCACTGGTTCTGTTCACTTCAGCATTTTTCTTCTCCCTGCTTCCTTTCCCTGGAAGTGTTCCAGGCCAGGTTGGAGCAGCCTGGTCCAGGGGAAGGTGTCCTTGCCCAGGGCAGGAGGTGGAACAAGATGGGATTTAAGGTCCCTTCCAACCCAGAGAGTCCTGGGATTCTGTGATTCCCAGGGTCTCTGAGCTGGGGGCTTTGCTGTGCCTGTGGGATTCCTGCTTGGGAAGGACCTTTCTGTCTGCAGAGGCAAACTCAGAGGTCTGGGCTTGATCCCCCTTCCAAAGCAGGTTTCTGTGATTCTGTGCCGTGGTCTCTCTGTCAGAGGATGTAAAGCTGGCAGAGGGGGGGGTTCTGTCAGGCTTTGGAATGGATTATTCCTAACAAGGCACATTTATTGATTTCCAGACACAGACTCTGCTTTGGGGGCAGAGTTCCCTCTGTTCCCTGCCTGGCAGGGCTGTTGCACCCACAACACCCAGGGATCCAGGCTGGAGGAGTGGGAGGGAATTGTGGCAGCATTTCCCTGAGGATGGAAAGGGAAGGGTTGGGCTGGAGATCAGTTCTCCCTGCCAAGGATTTGCCTCGTCCTCCTGGGCAAATAACTGCACAAAGCCCCTGTTTGTCCTCTCCCAGGAAATGTGTGTTTAGCACCAGTGCCCTGCCTCCAGCCCAGCGACAGTTATGGTGGGAATTCATAGCAGAACACGTGGAGATGAACTGGGAATTTGCAAAATTGTGAGAGCTGGGTGAAATCCCATCAAGGACACAACGGGAGCATCAGCCTCCCTCCTTCCCTGGGAAAGCACTTCCATCCTTGCTCAGACAAGGACTGAAGTCACAGAGATTTGAAGGTGTGACTGAAATGCTTGCTCACATTTATCATCTGAGATGATAAATTGGGGAGAGCCCTTGATGTGCAAACAGCTGGGGATTAACGAGGTGCTGGGTGGGGGCTGCTGCTGTCCCTTGGCTCTGTGACAGATGCCACTGTGCCCTGGGTGGCACAGCACTCATTCTTTGGCAGGGTACAATGTGATCACAGGGATTTGTACTAAGTAAAAGAATTTACTCATTTTCTAGAAAAGTGGGGAATGAGAGATGGGGTTAGAAATTAACTTGGGGTAGAAATCAGCTTGGGATTTAGATGAGCTGTGCTGTTTCAACTTCTTTAGTCTATGGCTTGCTCCCATTGATGCCTTGAGAAGGCTGAGCTGGAACAGAGGCTGGATGGAGTCACAGAATAAAGCAGGGATTTATTCAAAGGATCTCCTCCATGGATCCACCTTGGGCAGCACCAGAGCCCAGCCAGGGCTGCAGCCAAGAGGAACCAAAATGGTCCCAAAATGCACGAGCGCTCCCGGGGGCTCTCACTGGGATCAGCTCTGCTCCATTTGCACCTTGCACTTCATTGTCCCATTCCAGCTTTAGCCCAGGCACTCCCATCCTGCTTGTTTTTCTCTCTCCAGCCCACGCTGTTTGTGCTCCTGGGCCTGAGCTTTGGATCATTTGTCCTTGGTGCCCAGCTGGAGCAGGAATTGTTTTGTCTCCCTGCTCTGTGCAGAGAGCTCACCATCCCATTATATGAAGCCCAGACACTGAAGCAGCACAGAATGGGAAAAACAGAGAAGCCAAAACCTGAGGCATCAGCACAGATGAAGCGTGCTGTGTGTTTAACTGTAGTCTGTGAACGTGCTGTGCAGCAGTGTAGCACAAGCTTCACCTTGCGTGGCGAACGCCCCGAAGCCTCAGCCCCGCTGTCTGCAGGAGCAGTGCCAACACCTCTGATTGTCCCCACGTCGGTTCCTCGGTGCCCCTGTGTGGTTCAGCCAACTGCTCCCTCTTCCTTGTGCCGTTTCTGCTCTCTGTGGAGCTGTTCCCTCAGAGGAGCAGCGCTGGTGGCTCCTGTCACGCTGTCACACCAGACCCACGCAGCCCAGGCGTGGCTCAGCCTGTGCTGCGTCCCTCCTGCACCAGCACCTCTTCCATCCTGACATTTTGTTCCCAGGAAATGAGGACCTCAGGGGGCATTTGCTGAGGTCTGTGCTGCCAGCAGCCCACACCTTGGTGAATCAGAGCGAGAGCTTAGGCACAGTTTTCTCACCTCTGAGATGATTTCTCACCTCCCCCGGAGCACAGCAGTTAAAAATTGTGAATATAGGATTTTTTTTTTCTTTTTTTTTTTTCATTTTAAATGTTGCCCTCTGGCAGTGGAAGCTGCACCTTCCCCCTGCCCTAGGGACAGATGACAGCCCAGATGGAGGGGCAGGGAGGTCATTTGCTGGGCTTGGTGGTGGGAGCCGTGCTGTGCTCCTGGAGCTGTGGCCAGATGAGCGAGCCCTCGATCCATCTGTGGCCTGGGCTCTCTACTGATCTCCTGCCAGGCTGTCAGATGGGCAGGGACAGGCCACAGGCAGCTCCAGGGAGCATCTTTGCTCCGTTCCTGCCTGGCAGGTGCTTTGCCCACGTCTCTGCCCAGCTGCCAGCTGACCACTGCCTGTTGCAGAAGGTTTCTGGCTCCTTTTGCCATGCTGTGCTATTTGATGGTGCCACATGTGGCTGGTTGGCCCGGGATGTGATTCCTGGACCAGCTGGGAGTGGTAGGAAGGTGCCAGAGGAGCAAAGGAGGCTCAGGGGGGACCTTGTGGCTCTGCACAGCTCCTGACAGGAGGGGACAGCCGGGGGGTCGGGCTCTGCTCCAGGGAACAGGGACAGGACAAAGGGAAACCATCTCAGGTTGCTCCAGGGCAGGTTCAGGTTGGATATTTGGGAAAAATTATTCATGGGAAAGGTGGTCAGGTATTGGAAGGAGCTGCCCTGGGGGGGGGTTTGGAGTCCCCATCCCTGGAGGTGGCACTCAGAGCCAAGGTGGGCATCGGGCACGGCTGGGACTCGATGGGCTGGGAGATCTTTTCCACCCTCAGAGATTCTGGGATCCTCTTCCTCACTGTGGGAAGCCTGAGGGAACGTGCTGCAAGGTGGGAGGAGGAAAGAGGAAAGCAAGTGGGATCCTACCCCCTGTCAGCATTCTCCATCCCCACCTCGCAGGGCTCCAGCACCTGGGGAGGCTTCAGGGGCAGAGAATCCTGTTCAGTTTGTTCCAAACTGGGTTGGACAGGGCTTGCAGCAAGCTGCTCTGCTGGGAGGTGGCCTCAAACACGAGCTCTGAGTTGAGGGAACACCTCCTGCCACTTCCTTCAGCCGAGAGGGAAAACTGGGACTGCTTTTATGGAGCTTTTGCAATTCCTGGGACCGGCAGAGGCAGCGACGCTGCGCAAGGTCATTAGTGGCAATTAGCACAGATTGTCTTCCAGGGACCTTGTGCACTCAGCATTTGGCACCTCGGTTCATCTTGTGCTGCGTGCAAAGGAGAGTCAAGGAATAATTCATGTCCTGGCTGCAGCAGGCTGTGTGTGCTGGGATAAAAGCCCTTCCTGCCATATGCCAGGGATTTGGCCTCAGCAGAGCTGGGGATTGTTGAATTCCCATCAGTCACGTCGGGTCCCAGAGCTTTGGGTTTCACCAGCCTGACAGCGACCCCGGGAGGGAGGGACAGCCTCTGTGCCAGGGCCTCTTGGGATGGGGTCAAAACTGAAAGAGGAGAATTCAACCTAAATTTCAGGACAAAATTATTTATTGTGAGGGTGGTGAGGCACTGGAGCAGAGGAGCCGTGGCTGCCCCTGGATCCCTGGGAATGCCCAAGGCCAGGCTGGATGGGGCTTGGAGCAAACTGGGATAGTGGAATGTGTCCCTGCCATGGCAGGGGTGGGGTGGGATGAGCTCCAAGGCCCCTTCCAACCCAAACCATTCTGGGATTTATTCAGAGTTAACATCAGGTAGGGCAGGGCTCAGTTCCCTCCCAGGGAATGTGCTACAAACAGGAAAATAAGTGTAGCTTAAACCAGCCAGTGGGATTTGTATTGATGCAGCCCTTCCTGAAGGGGTCACATCCCAGCAGGGCTCCTGAGCCCAGGAAAAATCCACTTTCCTTGGACGTGCCCCAAAATACAGCTATTTTAAAATAAGTATGTTATTTTATTAAATTATTATAATTAATTATATATATAATATTATATAATTGACATTTTTATAATACTTAATAGTATAATATATAATAATATAACTGTATAATATACTATATCATTAATATATTATATATTATTACTATATTAATATTATTAATATTAATAATATATTTTTATATATTAATGTATTCTGTTATGTGATAAAGATAGAATATATAATAAATAGTATAATAAATATATATATATTATAAATATATATATAAATATATATGTATAAAATATATATAAATGATTATAAACAGTATCATTATTATTTATTATATTATTTAATTTTAAATTAAATTTAACAAAGCTTATGGGGCCAACACCATGACCTGGTGATGGCACCTGCTGCATGTGGAGTTCAGGGGGGCTGTGCTGGTTTAGCCTGATTCAAACTCCACTCTAAAACATGACCTGTTCCTAAATGTGCTTCACAGGGATCCAGAGCAGGGTTTTGTGCCTAATCTCCATCTCTGGGGAAAGCTTTTACCCTTGGTAAAACATTTATGAAATCAGTAATTATTTTATTGCAGCCATTTGATTTAAGTGGCTTACATGGTTTGGGGTCTCCAAGTTGATTTGCAGCTAGAGTTTGAAGGAGCCAGGAGATCTCTGAGTAGAAATAATGTCACAAATGTGTGTCCAGAGTGGGATTTAAGGCCTGATTCCGCCTCCTGCGTTTCTCCTGGCTGTCAGGAATATCTGTGGTGACTCGGAGTGATCGATTCCTTCAGCATGAGGTTGGTGGAGTTGGCCTCTGAGCATTTCTGTGCAGTGGGAAGGTTGATTTTTGGAACCCTTTATGTAACAGCCTGCTGCCTTCACCGCTCTGCGTGTGCATAAATACATCAGGCAGCCTCTTCCTGGAGGAGAATATTCTAAAAGCAGGTGGGCCTTGGTGGCTGCACAGCCCTGCACCAAAAAATAGGTGTTTGTTCTGAGGCAGGGTTGACGTGTAGAGATGGTTATTTTGGATGCCTGCCTTCCCAAGTGGCAGATATTATGGTCTGGAGTTAAATACAGGAGACATCGCTGGCCCTGGAGGGGATATGGAGATAATCCAAGGCTGGGAGAGCTGGGAATGTTCACCTGGAGAGGAGAAGGCTCCAGGGAGAGCTCAGAGCCCCTTGCAGGGCCTGGAGGGGCTCCAGGAGAGCTGGAGAGGGACTGGGGACAAGGCATGGAGGGACAGGAGCCAGGGAATGGCTTCCACTGCCAGAGGGCAGGGATGGATGGGAGATTGGGAATTGGGAATTCCTGGCTGGGATGGAATTCCCAGAGAAGCTGTGGCTGCCCCAGGATCCCTGGCAGTGTCCCAGGTCTCTGCAGGGCACACAGGTCCCTCCTTGGTGGCTCTCCACGTTGGAAGTGCCGGTGGCAACTCGGAGCCCACAGAGCTCTTGGCTCCTGGTGCTGCTCCACGTGCAGGGAATGGTTTTGGTGCTTGAGAGGAAGATGGGAAGGACAGGCCTGGGCAAGCTTTGCTTAATGAGCTGCTGCTCCTTTGTGCATTCAAAGCTGGTTGTGAGTTTAAATGGAAACGTCTTTAAGTAAAGCAAAGCCTCCGAGGGAAAGGAACGGGCCCTGGAACTTCTGGGAGTCAGCCCTTTTCCAAGGAAAAAAAAAGGAAAAAGCCCAAATTTCACGTTTTAGGGTTATTTTAAACCCCCTGGTTCTCTTTGTGAGGAGCACCAGAGCCTCCTGGCAGTGCCAGTGCTCCGAGGCTGGAGGCACAAGGGCTGGGTGGGACAGACAGGACAAAGGACACCCACGGGACAAACCCAGCCTTGTCCTGTGCCTCTGGATTGTCAGTCCAGTGGGTCGTGGCAGGGACACTCAGGCTGACCACCTGGGAGCTAATTAAAAATCAGGGCTAATGAGCTCAAGCTGACTGGGCTAATCCTCCTGGGCCAGGTCTGCTGTGCGTCTGTGGGGTGGACATCCCGCAGAGGGGACAAGAGGAGACGGCCTCAGGTTGCACCAGGAGAGGTTTAGGCTGGATGTTAGGAGAAATTTTTACCTAAAAAGGGTTGTTTAGTCACAGCACAGCTCCCCGGGGCAGTGGTGGAGTCCCCATCCCTGGAGGGATCTAAAATCCATGTGGATGTGGCACTTGGGGACGTGGGGCAGTGGTGGCCTTGGCATCCTCAGCACCATGTTGTCTTACACCTGTATCTGGGGCTCCTTTCCTCCTTAGCATGGCTTTTCTTTATTATTTTTTTTTTCTTGAAAGCACTTTCCCCTAAAAAAAACCCCACAGCTGTTACTGAAGTAAATGTGGATGATCCCTCTGCTCCCATCCCTTGGTATTTCCCCTAAGAAAAAAACCCACAACTTTTACTGAAGTAAATCCCTGCTCCCATCCCCTGGTATTTCCCCTAAGAAAAAACCCCACAACTATTACTGAAGTAAATCCCTGCTCCCATCCCCTGGTATTTCCCCTAAGAAAAAACCCCACAACTATTACTGAAGTAAATCCCTGCTCCCATCCCCTGGTATTTCCCGGGTTCTTCACTTCTCCATAAATGATCATGGATGTGAGCCCAGCACTGGCTTCCCTGGTGACACCAGCATGGATTGCTCTGCTCCAGTGGCTCAGATTCCCTCCAGTTGTGGGGGTGGATCCCCCTCATTCCTAATTAGCCAGACATCACTTCTTATTAAAGATTAATTTTTTTTAAAGGCAGTCATTATCTCAGCTCTTCCAAGGGTTATTGATTTATTCTTCTTCTTTTTTTTTTTTATTAATGGATCTACAACCTCCTCATAATCCATCCAGTGCAGTGGTTTCCCTGCCTCTCATCCTCCTTTCCCTGCACAATTAATGTAGGAAACAGATGTATAGGAAAATTTAAAGGTTTGATACAAGTTCACATTGTATGTATTTGTATGTAAATTTTGAGAGAAGAAATGGTAACTTAGAAATTATATGGAACAGGATAGATATTGGTGAGAGAGAAATGGAATGAGAAATAAGTTTCAAAAGGTGGTTTAATAAATAAGATTAGATATTTTGGAGAGATAGAATTATGAAAGATGTATTGCAGTCGGACTTATGAAAAGTAATTTTAGATAATTAACTTTAAAGCATTTACAAGATAATGTAGCTAAAGCTGATAGGCCAAGAAATGCTTACAGTGTATTATGATTAGGAAATAGTTGGCTTCTGATAGTAATAACATAAATTATAACATCTGCATTGTCTCACCCTTCACACAAAACTGAAAATGGAATAAAAGTTCTTAAAATGCCTCTCAGCTACCCCATCTCTGGGTCAGAAAAGGGAATGATCCAGCACATTCCCAGTCTCCTGCTGCCTTCAGTGCTTTTATCACTCTGGGCTCTTATTTTCTTGGGAATCTTCGTGTGGGTTCCCAAGAGGCCACTTCCAAACATCTCCTGAGCTTGAGGGAGTGGGATTTCCAAAGAGAGCTTGGGTTTGTTTTCCTGTGGCCATTCCAGCCCCCAGCCAGAGGAGGAGAAGCTTGTGCAATGCCTCCTGTGCCCGGCCTGCTCCCTGTCTCAGGTAGGATTTCTCTTTATTCTCAGTCTGGGAGTGAGATGCTTTCCCCTCTCTGGAAATCCAGCTGTCTCCGTGGTTTGGAGTCTCTGTAATCCAGGCTGCCTTTTTGGGGATCTGCAGCACCAAAGGCAATCTGGTTGCTGTCGCATTTTGGGATTAATGCCAAATTTAGCCCTCTGCAACCTGTGAGGCTGGCATCCAGCTGCAGGGGCTCAGAGCCCAGGGCCTGGAGGAAGGAGTTAACAGAGAAGAAAAGCTGAATTACTGTGTTTTTTCCTGTGATTCCCTGCACTGGAGGTGAGATCTGAGCTTCCTAGGTGTGTTTTCCTGGCAGCATCCACCCAGTCCAGCCATGGTGAGTGGTGCATTCCCAGTGCTCCAGTATCCATGGTGATGGGGAGGTTTTTCTGGAGCGCTGCTTTGAAGGAAATGTGAAATCCTGGTCCTTGGACCTTCCCTTCAGTCCCTTGCAGGGAATTCCCAAGGGCAGAGCAGGAGTGTGTGAGGCCCAGGGGGTCTGGAGTGGCCCTGCTCAGCTTTGTCCCCACAAGGAAACCACAGTGGGTGACAAGGTGGGAGCAGCTCTGCTCAGGCAAAGATGTTCCTGGCAGGAAGATGCTCCTTTTTTTTTTTTTTCAGTCACACAGCTTTGGTCATAAAAAAACTTCAGATTAGGAGGGACCTCTGAGAGCTCAGCCTTCTGCCCAGAAGCAGCAGCAGCAACTGAAGGAGAGTTTTCCAGATTGATTTGGATTGGAAGGGACTTCAAATCCCATCCAGTGCCACCCCTGCCATGGCAGGGACACCTTCCACTGTCCCAGACTGCTCCAAGCCCTGTCCAGCCTGGCCTTGGACACTTCCAGGGATCCAGGGGCAGCCACAGATGCTCTGGGCACCCTGTGCCAGGGCCTGCCCAGCCTCCCAGCCAGGAATTCCCAATTCCCAATCTCCCATCCATCCCTGCCCCCTGGCAGTGGAAGCCATTCCCTGTGTCCTGTCAGCTCTGCTGCTGAGAGCTCCACATCTTTCAGGCTGCCTGGAACCTTCCAGAGGCTTCTGGCTGAAAGCACAGATCCGAGATGATGCTCTCCAGGGAGCATTTCCCATCCTGTTGGAGGGGGAAGAAATGCAGCAGAAAGAGCAGGTGATCCATAATTTCTTCCTCCTCCTTCCTGCTGCTTTGTGAATCCAGCAATCTTATTAAAAGCAGCATCAAATTAGTGCTAATTAGCTGACGTCCTGTTGCTGGTGAACAGAGCAGAGATGTGGCAGGGGCTGTGCTGAGCAGGTGGGTAAGTCAGGTGGGCAGAGCTGCTGTTTGCTGGAGGTGTGAGGGGGAGCTCAGGGATGCTGCTGGGAGCACTCAGGTCCCTGAAATGTGTTTTGCTGCTGGCTCTGGGCATCCTGGTTACCCAGAACATCTCGGCAGGTTCAATGTGTCGCTTTTGTGCTCGTCAGGCACCGTGGAGCACGAGCTTTAAAGCCCTGGCCAAGAGCAATGCTGAGTGAAACAGCAAAAAGAGTGTTTTAAGAGAACCCACATGCTCCTAAAAACATGCCAGACAAGCAGAGGTCAGGTCGGTGGTGGTGGATTTTCCTGAAGAGATGATGGTGGTGATGTGCAGGGATTTATTTGGTCAAGTCGGTGGAAGGGCTCAAAGGAGAACAACAAAAAAAAAAAAAAAAAAAAAAAACACCCCAGCAAGGTGCTCTGAGCTGTCCTGAATGTTGGGAAAATTCACAGAATTCACAGAATCACTGGGTTGGAAGAGACCTTTGAGAGCATCGAGTCCAACCCAGCCCCAACAGCTGAACTCAACCCTGGCAGCCAGTGCCACATCCAGGCTTTGTTAAACACACCCAGGGATGGTGACTGCACCACCTCTCCGGGCAGAACATTCCAGAGCTTTATCACTTATTCATGCCAGCCAGGGATGGGGATGATTGCAAACCATGGTGAGGAGTGGCTGGAAGATGAGACCTCAGGAAAAAGCAGCAAGCTGGGCATGCACTGAGAGGAGGCTGGAGAGGGGGTTGGGATGGTCTTCAAGCCTCGAGCAGGCTGGTGGAGGCTTTGTGTTTCCATGGGGGCAGCAAGAAGTTTGGCACTTCAGTCCTAGCAGTGGAAATGTGGTTAAATTTACCCTTTCCCCACTTTGGGATTGGGAATTCTGGCGTTTGGGCAATGCCTTGAACGGGTGCCAATGACCCCAAATAGCAGCTGCCTCAACAGGGAATGGCCAGAATCCCATCAGGAATGGGAAGGATGGCCTGAGGCTGATTTAGATTTGGGCCAAGGATGGAAATGACCAAATGCAGGCTGCAGTCATAAAATCATGGGATGGTTTGGGTTAGAAGTGACCTTAAAAAGTCATTTACTCCAGCCCCTTCCACGCTGCTGCTGCTCCACTTCACACCCCAGGCTGCTTTGCACAGTGGCACGTGGCTGAGAGAAGCAGCCAAAAGGAACACACAGAGAAATCCACATTTTGTACTTCTCTAGGATTTTGGGTGTGTCCAAGGTAAGATTTGAGTGGGAGAGGAGGGACCTTTTGTTTGGCTCCTTCCCTTGGGAAGGGCAGACAAGCTTTTGGGTCTGCAGCACTGGGGATTCATTAGGCAATGCCAGGAGATGAGTGCAGGGCCACTTTGTGGGGATGCTGGAGGATATTTGTGCTTCCTCCTGTCCAAGGGAAGTTCTGTGCGTCCACAGCCGAAGGGAATGAGGTGCCACCCCCCATCTGTGCCTCTGCAAACCTCCCTTGAGCTAAATCCATGAGCAAATTGTGTAAAACCCCAGCTTTGGGCAGCAGCCAAGGAGGCAGAGGGCTGTGAAATGAGGAGCTGCTGCTCAGGGGCCGGGCTGGGATGGTGGAGAGCCGTGGTTGGGATGGCCAGGGATGTCCTGCACAGGGGTGCTGTGGCTGTGGGACCTGCCTGGTGACAGCCAGGACGTCAGCCACCTGCTCCTGCTGCCTGGAAGGTGCACTTGTGCCTTTGTGGGAAGCACCTGAGGCCTCCTTAGACCGAGACTGCCCCAGAAGTGGCTCTGGGAGAGGTGCCCAGTGCCACACTGGTCACCTGTGGCAGAGCCAGGGCTGGATTCCAGACCTGCTGGATGCCACATCAGGGACAGGTTCAGGAGGAAGGGGCTTCACTGAGCTGCCCTCTGTGGTGGGACTTTGTAGGGTCATGGAATCCCAGAATGTTTGGGTTGGAAGGGGCCTTAAATCCCGCCCCATCCCACCCCTGCCATGGGCAGGGACACCTTCCACTATCCCAGGGTGCTCCAAGCCCTGTCCAGCCTGGCCTTGGACACTCCAGGGACAGCCACAGCTGCTCTGGGCACCCTGTGCCAGAGCCTCACCACCCTCACAGGGAAGAATTCCTTCCATATATCGAACCTAAATCTCTCCTCTTTCAGCTTAAATCCATTCCACCTTGTCCTGTCCCTCCATGCCTTGTCCCCAGTCCCTCTCCAGCTCTCCTGGAGCCCCTTCAGGCCCTGCAAGGGGCTCTGAGCTCTCCCTGGAGCCTTCTCCAGCCTGGACACCCCAGCCTTCATGGTCACCACCCAGCCCCTCACAGCCATGGGATGTGTTCCTTTCCCTTACTGCCTCAGTGATTACTCAGAGCTGGAGAATCCAATACAATTTGCATTTCTAGGCAATTAAATGTCGAAGCAAAGTCAAGATGCTGGCGAGCTGTCAAGGCTGTTTATGGCTGAGGCTGACTCCAGCTCCCAGATGGTAATTAAAGCTGCAGGACAAGACAAAAGGATGGTCACTACACTCCCTGCAGGAAGAGGAATTGCCCCACAGGGCTCTCAGCCCTGGGTTAGGGCCAGGACTGGGAGAAAAAAAAATCACTGTTCATGCACTTAATCAGGTTTAAATTTAACTCCAAACAATGTAATCAGATTTAAAGACTTAATGCAATAAGGGGATGGGAGAGCTGAAGTGTGAGTAACCACTGGAGTGGGGAGGCACTAATGGGATTGGAGCAGATGGAGTGGAATTTTAAGGCAGAAAGCACCAGATCTGCAGTGTGCACATTCCTGGGTGTTGGGCAGTGCCTGGACCACAAGCACTGCCTGGATGGACATGGAGGAGAGGCTGCTTGGTGCTCACAGGCAGTGGTGACCACATCTGTGTGTTCCTGTGCTAATTCTACCCCAAAAACTGGGTGTGCCCATCCCCTGACAGCTTCATGGCCTTGGTTTGTCCACATCACTTTTATCCTGCACAGGACACAGATCTGGGCCCATGAGACCATAACCTAAGTCTTTGCTTCCATGTTTTCTTCCCCCACCATGGAGAAAAGCTGTGTCTAAGGAGACAGTGTTTGCCTGCTGGGGCTTCCCTCACCACTGACAGGAGCGTCCTCCAGGACAGAGGAGTCTGTGCTGAAGGGCACCTGCAGAAATTTGGCTTCCTGGTGCCCTGAAAAGTGAGATGCAACTCACCCAGAGCTGCTCCCCCTGCCAGCACAGAGCCAGCCCTGAGGAAGCTCCCAGGAGAAGTCCAGGGAGGTGGATTATTGACGTGGAGTTCCCCCCCTCAGCACCGTTGGGGAAGTCAGTGCCCAGCAAATGCCAGGAGTGATATTGCTCATTAGTGCCAGGAAATCAAGGCAATGGATGCAGTTAGGAGCAGCCTCGGGAAGCAGAGTTCAGCTTCTGGAGGAGGTCAGAAGGAGCTGGCTCCTCAAGGAAGATCTGCCCCATCTCAGGCAGCCACGGAAAGAGCATCCCTGTCGTTCTTAAGAAGCAACAAATTCATTGCAGAGCCTTAATTAGAGAGAAAGGCCCTTAATGGAGCCAGAGCTGCCTTTCCTGAGCAGGCTGCTTAGCAGCTGATCCCCCCCCGCCAGCTGATCCCTGCTCCTTGTGGCATTTTCCCTTCACTCCTAAGCCTCAGAGCCCTGGATTCCCCTCACCACGGGGCAGCAGACAGAAGGGAAGAGGAATTCAAGACCCAGCTGTGGTGTCCTGAGCTCCAGGGTCAGCTCCAGGTGTTCCTGGGGCAGCAGACAGAAGGGAAGAGGAATTCAAGACCCAGCTGTGGTGTCCTGAGCTCCAGGGTCAGCTCCAGGCGTTCCCTTTGTTCCCCCAGTGCTGCCCTCTGAGGTGCAGAGCTCACATCTCCCTCTAGGTCACCCTCCCAGGGTCCAGTGGCCACTGGGCCACTGGAGTGGCTCACACCAAAAATCCCAGTCAGCCATCTCCAGGGACACCCCAGGGCACAGCAGGGAGGGATTTGCCTCTGCAGGAGGTTTGGAATTAAATAAGGGGCAGTGGAGGAGGCTGGGCAGAAGAAAACTGGATCAGAAGGACCTGGGGCAGCTCCAAGGGCTGGAGCCAGGCTGGGAGAGCTGGGAATGTTCACCTGGAGAGGAGAAGGCTCCAGGGAGAGCTGAGGGTACCTGAAGGGGCTCCAGGAGAGCTGGAGAGGGACTGGGGGCAAGGCATGGAGGGACAGGGCACAGGGAATGGCTCCCAGTGCCAGAGGGCAGGGATGGATGGGATGTTGGGAATTGGGAATTGTGCCCTGTGAGGGTTGAAGGCTGCCCAGAGCAGCTGTGGCTGCCCCTGGATCCCTGGCAGTGTCCCAGGCCTGGCCCCTGCAGGTTCCCAGGACACAAGGACCAGCCCTCAGCAAACTTGGGGATCTTCTTGCCAGAGCTCAGCTCCCCAAAAAATCCAGACTCACCATGGATTTGGAGTTCTCTTGTGCTGATTCTCCACCCTGATGTCTGTGCAGGGCTGCAGCTGCTCCTCTCAGGGACACAACCTAAAACATGGGGAGTGAACCTCATCACCAGTTCACTCCACAAGTGGATGTTTGGAGTTTTTACTTTCTGTCCTTACCTCGTTTGCCCCTCCCTGTGCCTGTGAGGGAGCAGCAGCTCCTGGCTGGGTTTTTTCTCAGCATCCCTGCAACAGCTCCTGCAGTTCTGACTGTGCTTTCAAAGGGACCTGTGTCAGGTGCTGGCAGGGGAAAGCTAAGATCATTTTCTATTGATCATTAATGAAGCAAACCAGGAATTAATTGGACAAAATCAAAGGGCTGTTACGAGGTGCTTGCATTTCTTCTCCCCAAAAATCAAAGAGTGGATCCTGTATCAAAGCAAGGACAGAGAATCTTGAATACATCCTCACAGTCAGGAGCAGCCCAGGACATCCCATAACTCTGCTATTTGTTCAGTCCAAATACCAGGGACAGCCAAGAAAGTCACAGGAGTGACCCACACCGAGTGTCCCTGAGGGCAAAACCGGCCTTGCTCAGCTTCAGCCAACCTGCAAGGTTGGACTTGATCATCTTGGAGGTTTCTTCCAACCTTTTAATGATCCTAGGATTCATCAAGGAATCCACAAATCCTCCCAGAGCAGCCTTTTTCCAGGGGGGATGAGCTAAACCAAGGCTGGTGCCACTGCAGTGCCTGAGGTGTGGAAGGTCACTGCAGCTCTGATGGAACCTGGTAACTCCATCTGGTGTCCCCATGGGTTTTGGAAGGCTGTTATCTCTCAGGCCACGTGGGTTTGTGGCTTCTGCTGGGCAAGTTCTGCACGCCTGGTTTGCCCCTCAAAGAAATGGGATCAGATCAAAGAGCAGGGATGCCGGAATTTGGGGGTTCTGCTCATCCAGGCTTCTCCCAAATCCTGCTGAGGAAGCACTGCAGGCTGCAGGGCAGCAGCTGGCCTGGGAGCCAGGGAATGGCAGGTTCAAGTGAGCACAAGGATTCACAGCAGGAGCAGAACACTCTGCAGCATCCCAGCCAGGCCCTCATCCACATGGCTCCTAGCAGGAGATCTGCAGCCCAGACTTGTTCTTCCACAGCTCTGACATAACTATTATGTGCCTCAGAATCCATGCCTAGAGAAGAATTGTTGGTTTTTACCCTAAATCTCCCGCTTCCAGGAGATCCCAGTGCAGGGCTTGGCGTCCAAATAATTTTTAAAGCATTAAAAAAATCTCCTTTCAGGGATGCCCCCCCCCCAAAGCTGGGGGCTGCTCAGGGTGTAGGGTGAGGGGCTCTGGGCAGCCAGCTGGGCCTAGGCAAGTACAGATGGGTGACAGACATTGCCACTGCTGCAGGATTGTCACTGTCCCCAGGCTGAATAAAACACTAAATGCAGCACGGCCTGGGAGCAGGCAGAGCACCCAGGGCCAGGGGATCCCACGTGGGAGCCAGTGGAAGGGTTTTAGTAAGGTCATGCTTGAAAAGCATCTCTGGGGGTCCTGCTGGGTGTTGGGATGACCCCAAGAGTGTAAAAGTCCTCGTTTCCCTCGTTTCAGAAGGAGTCTGAATGTGCAGGATCAGCTTCTCAAGGTTGTTCATTTTCCCTTCTCTAGAACATTCTCTCTCTGCCCTGCTGAGCTCTGTCCAGCAGCTCGGCCATGGCATTCTGTCTGCCCTCAGGGCAGTGTTCACATTTTATACCAAAAACTCCGTGTGCCGTGGTTACAATAACGTGCCAATGTCTGTCATTGGTGTTGGACAGTGTGTCTGTGCCTGAAACCAACAGAAAAGTGTCACCAGCACAGCGAGACATGGAGGGCAAGGAGAAGGAGAAGAAGGTCAGGACATGCCCAAATCCCTCCATCTTGTACCCCTGAACCCCATTCTAAAAACCCCAAAATTCTACTTTTTCACCCTGTGTTGATTCAGCTACCACACTGCTCAAACCCTCGTGGTTTGTAATTCCTCACACAGAGTTGGCAGTTTTTTCCACAGGCTAAAATCAAAGCCACAGGTGTTTTTGACTTTGTGCCAAGGTCTGTGAGCCCCTGCCAGGGTCTGGAGGCAGCCAGAGGGGTGTCCTGGGTTCCCACAAGCATCTCTCCTTGTTTTATTCCCAGGCTGGAGCTCTTGAATCAGTTCTGCCAGCCGAGGGAACACAGGGCTGCTGTGTCTGCCTGGCCAAAGCCAGGCCAGGGCCATCTGTGCACCCCAGGGACAGCTCACAGGGCTGGGGCTTCAGCTCTGCCTGGCCACTGCCAGCACCACCCCACAGGGACTTCAGGGCACCCTAAGCTGTGGGGAATTTTGGAAAGAATTCGATTCATTTTTAATGAATTTTTACCATTTATTTTTTCTTCTACACAGGCAGGAAGGGTGAGTTGGGCTCACATCTTCACTGCATGGTTCAGAAGGTCACAAGACCCCTTTTAAGGATTTATTGACCAATAAAACACTGCCAGTAAGGATATTTATGTTTTTAACCCAAACATCTTTTTTTGGACCCATGCTACAGTGTGAGCTTTCTTAGCCAATCATGCTATGGCACACAAACCCACAGTGCTGCATTCTAAACTCCTTGGTTACCTCTAGAACTATTTTTATTTCTTTATCTTAAACTCTGAACTTTCTAAAGTTATAAAGTTTCTATTTAAAACTATTCTATTTAAAACTCTAAACTTTCTTCTTCTTAATTTAACGTGTCTCTGCTTTAAACTACAAATCCACATTCTCCCTTCCAGCACCTCAGTTTGGGAGCTTTTTCCAGGTCTCAGATCAAATCCTGGGTTTAATTCTAAGCTTTGCCTCACAGGCCCAAAGCTCTGAGAGTTCCCTGCATTTCAGATTCCAGCACTAAGGAAGCAAAAAACCCCACAGGCACTGGGGGGACTTGGGCCCAGAAATGGACACGGATTTAGCCACGTGTGGAAGGGCAGAGGACTGAGCTGCTGAAGCCTCCAAACTCCAAACAAAAGGGATTTGTGGTTTCTGCTCTTTGCTGTTGTGTCATCCACACTATCAAATAAGTGACTGCAAGAAAATCCTGGCAGCTGGCAGGCAGCACTTTGGGTTTGGGATCTGGCATGGGGCAAGCCCTGTCACAGATTTTACAAACCCATTTCCCACAAAACCCCACTGCACGGCCTCCCTGTTGGAATTTGAAGTGTAGGGAACTCTCAGGATTTTGGGGTTGTAAGTAGAAGTTTAGAGTTAAACGCAAGATTTAATTTGAGACCTTGGAAAAGGCTCCCAAACTGAGGTGTTAGAAGTGAGAATGTGGGTTTATAATTTAAATTTCCTCCACATTAAGTGGAAGAAAGTTTAGAGTTTAAGATACAGAAAAAAAAAAAGTAGTTACAAAGATAAACAAGGAGTTTAGAATGCAGCACTGTGGGTTTGTCATAACATGATTGGCTAAGAAAGCTCACACTGTAGCATGGCTCCATAAGACAAAATATTTAAAGATTAGCTTAAAAAACATAAATATCTTTATGAACAGTGCTTTATTGGTCAATAAATCCTTAAAAAATCTTGTGAGTCTTGTGGGGTCTTGTAACCTTCTGAACCATACTGTAAAGGTGTGAACCAAACTCACTCTTCCTACCTATATAAAAAATAAGGAAAATAAATCACATCATCTAAAAAAAAACTCAGAGATCCCGTCTCTAACTCATTCAAAAGTCCTTCCAAAATCCCCACACCTCCCCCCAGCCCTGCCTGGCAGAGGGGTAGGAGGTTTATTCCCAGCTGAACTCCCCACTGCCTCCATGCTGCCCTGGTCCCCAGTCCCTTCTGGAGCAGGATTTCCCCGTGCCAGCTTTGGGAATGGGAGTTGGTTCCTGCCCAGGGACAGGGGATGGAAAGGAGAGGGCTGCAAGGGCTGCATCTTCTTTTCCAGGAGGACCCAGCAGTTGCAGGATTAGCAGGAGTGGCTGTACAGGCATCCCTTCCTTTTCCAGAGGTGCAGGGACCCCTCTGCGTGTTCCACGCCCCCGGGATGAATCCCAGTGGCAGTGATGCTGCCCCCGGGGTAATCCCTGTGCAGATGCCTGCCCCAGAGGTGCAGGTGGTGTGCAGGATCATCTCTGCACATCCCAGCTGCTCTCTAGGCTGTGGCAGGGACAGCAGGAGCATCCAGCCCCGATGGATGTCCCATCCAACCTGGCCTTGAGCCGCAGAGGGGCTGGGGACAAGGCATGGAGGGACAGGACACAGGGAATGGCTCCCAGTGCCAGAGGGCAGGGATGGGTGGGAGATTGGGAACTGGGAATTCCTGGCTGGGAGGGTGGGAAGGCCCTGGGATAGAATTCCCAGAGCAGCTGTGGCTGCCCCTGGATCCCTGGCAGTGCCCAAGGCCAGGTCCCTGCAGGATCCAGGACATGGCACTGTCTGGCCCCTCAAGTCTCAAGGGGCAGCTCCCTCACAGAGCTGCTCTCCCAGGGGCTGTTCCCCCTGAGGATTTACATTTCATCTTCCTCCTGCACACCCCAGATTCCCTGGGGTAGCTGCAGTGAAGGAGGAGAACCAAAGCCCCTGTTGAATGCAGCAGGGGAGTGGGACCCATTCCTAAAAATTCCTTTTTCTCCTTGTTGGCACCCAGGAGCTGTGCTCACAAGCCTGCCTCTGTCTCTGTGTGTCCTTCTCATGACAAGTGTGGGCTCTTCCTTGATTTGTTGCTTGATTTGCAGCTTTCTGGCAGGCTGGGATCACATCTTCTCGTGGAAAACCAGGGAAGCCCGAGCTGGAGCCCTGTCAAATGCTCAGCAGGAGAGTGGTGGAGCTTTGGCAGAGGGATAATTCAGAGCCCTGGCCTGCTCCTGTCACCTGCTTTGGCTCAGTCACAGATATCTGCAGCTGAGATCACAGAAGCAAGGAATGGTTTGGGTTGGAAGGGATCTTCAGGACCATCCCACTCCATCCATCCCACTTCCACCTAGTCCAGGTTGCTGCAAGCCCCATCCAGCCTGGCCTTGAGCTGGAGAGGGACTGGGGACAAGGCCTGGAGGGACAGGACCCAGGGAATGGCTCCCAGTGCCAGAGGGCAGGGATGGATGTGAGATTGGGAACTGGGAATTCCCAGAGCAGCTGTGGCTGCCCCTGGATCCCTGGCAGTGTCCAGGGAGCAGGTTCAGCCCAGGCTGCAGCTCCTGGTTTCTTTCCAGAGGCAGCCTTGAATCCAGAAGTCAGGCCCTGGAGCCAAAAGCCAATTAGCAGCAGTTTAGCTTCATCAACTTCCTGGCTGAGTGCGAGTTTTAATTAAACATCCCATTTAAATTAGGCAGCCATCACATCCCGAGGGCTGGCCTCAAGATTCAAAGGCTGCAAGTCCTGTGCTTTAATTAAAGGACTCACAGGGTTCAGCTCCAGCTTCTGTGACAGCTCCTCATCCTTTGGAGGGCAGGAGCAGGAGAGCTGGGAGCAGCTCCTGCCCTGCCATGGTGCCCCTCTCCTCTTGTACTTCCACAGGGATGCTCCCGTGGAAGAACTGGCTGGGAGGTGACTTGGCTGGAAGGAGGGAAGAGGCAGGGGCTGGTTGGGGTGTCAGAGCAGGTACTGCGCTCTTGGGGTGATGCCAAGAGCTCTTTTGGGGTGAGTTTTGCTGAGTTTGGTGCTGATGCCAGCAGCTGAACGTGTGCCCAGGTGGGCAAAGAGGCCAAAGGCACCTGGCTTGTACCAGGCACGGTGTGGCCACAGGAGCAGGGCAGTGACTGTCCCCTGTGCTGGCACTGGCACCTCCAGCCCTGGGGACAGCTCTGGGCCCCTCATGGAAAGGACACCGAGGGGCTGGAGCGTGTCCAGGGAAGGGAATGGAGCTGGAAATGGGTCTGGAGCTCCAGGAGAGGCTGAGGGAGCTGGGAAGGGGCTGGAGAATTCCTGAGGGAGCTGGGAAGGGGCTGAGCCTGGAGTAAAGGAGGCTCAGGGGGGACCTTGTGGCTCTGCACAGCTCCTGACAGGAGGGGACAGCCGGGGGGGTCGGGCTCTGCTCCAGGGAACAGGGACAGGACAAGGGGAAACCATCTCAGGTTGCTCCAGGGCAGGTTCAGGTTGGATATTTGAGAAAATTTCTTCATGGAAAGGGTAGTTAGGCATTGGAAAAAGCTTCCCAGGGCAGTGGTGGAGTTCCCATCCCTGGAGGGATTTAAAAGCCATGTGGATGTGGCACTTGGGGACACGGGGCAGTGGTGGCCTTGGCAGTGCTGTTGGACTCCATGATCTCAGAGGGCTTTTCCAATTCAACAATTCTGTGTTTTTATGATCCTGCCTGGTGCCAGAGCCTGCAAACAAGCTGGGTTTGAAATGGGACCAAGCTCCTCACCCCTGCTGGTGTCCACCAGCAGTGAATTGAGGCTTGTCCAGGTGGAGCTGTCACAGCCCTCCAGCACAGAAACAACCAGCCCAGCTCCCTCCTCACTCACAGCCAGCGTGCCTGAGCTCCATCCCTGGCAGCTGGCTTGTACAGGAGGGAAAAACCAGAGCAATTCTGACGGTGCAGAGTTAAAATGATGCTTTTCTCTGTTTCTTGGAGCCTGCTCAGCTCTCCTGAGCCTTCAGCCTTCTGCAGCGGCTGCTCTCATCGCTGGGCTGGGACAAGGGAGAGTCAGAGAGTGACAGAAATCCCTTTGTCAGCCGTGCCTGGGAAGGAGGAGGGTTATGGAGCTGTTAGTGAGCACAAAGAGAGGACAGATTCTCTCCTGAGTGCTCTGGGGACAGAGAGATTGAAATGCTTAGCTCCCATTAATGCTAATGTGAACCACAGAGGTCTCTTCTTACTGCCTTGGACTGGGAGCGTTGAGAAAAGAGGGCAGCTTCCCACAAAGAATAAATCCCCTTGCTTTTAAGGCACCGGTAAATGGGATTTCTCTTCATTTCACACTCATTAATTTCCCTGCCTGTGCTGCTTGGGGGGGTTGGGCTCAGCTCCTCTCCAGCACATGGGAGCTGCCAGGCCCACTGGGTGATCCCATGGATGGTGTCCCCAGAGCGGGGTTCCCGACCCCAAAAAAGCCACAACGATTTTGTTGCCCCGTGGAGATGCCAAGTGCAGCATTCCAGGATATTCACAGCTCCTGTGGAGGACTCCAGTGCCTAAAGGGGCTCCAGGAGAGCAGGAGAGGGACCTTGCACAAGGGATGAAGTGACAGGACAAGGGGGAATGGCTTCCTGAGGGAGACCCATCTGGAGGTGGGAATGAAGCTCCTGCTGGTGAAATGCTAAACCTCGGAGCTCCTGTGTCCAGTGAGCCCCCCCATATGTAAGAACTGGCCTTAAAACTCTGGGAAAATTACATTTTGCATATGAGATAATGCTCTTCCCTCACCTGCACTGGAGGCAGAAAGAATATCTGGAGCAGAGGGGAGGGCTGAGCTGAGAAAGGGGTGCAGTGAGCCCACAGGCAGGGATGCTCTGAGCTGATGGAGCATCTTTTTGTGGGGGCTGCAAGCTTGCTGCACCAGGGGAGATGTTCTGCTGCGAGTCTGGGGGTGCCTGGGGTGAAGGAACCTCCATGGACAACAAACGCAGGCACCACAGAGCTCTTATTAAATTTTAAGCCCACTTTTAAAAAGCTTTCCCATCAGGAAAGCCTCAAAGAATTATGTTGATCTAAAGATACCCTTTATGAAATTCATGTTAATGGGAAAAAAAAAAAAAAGGCTTTTAAAGACTTTAAAGGAAGGAAAAAAAAAAAAAAAAACAACAACATGCTGCAATTTTAATGAGGAGCTTGTAAACACAACCAACCCCTGCTGATTTTTTCCATTAATTGCCTGTGTTATCAGGGACCTGGGCCCTGCAGCAGCACAGCTCTCAGCAAAACACCTTGCTGGGCTTGGGGCATCTCCCCAGATCCAGGAGGGCTGAGGAAGGTGATGGAGGCTTGGGAAGAGGCAGGGCTGGGTTGTCCCTGCAGGGGCTCTGACCTTGCCTGGGCGAGGGAGGAGGGATGGGGGGGATCTGCTGAGCTGATTTAGCAATCCCATTTTTATTAGAGATGCATTCCCTGATTAGCTCCACATCCTAAGGATAAATGACAAAGGAAATGCAGGAAGCACTCGGGTGAGATTAAAGCCTCCCGGGGAAGCAGCAGCGAGGTCATTTTCTGGGCCATTATTTCCTGGGCCATTAAAGGGTTGCCAGGGCTCTCCTCGGTGGCAGTGCTGGGTTTTACTCTTGATTTCAGCCCAGAAAGAGCAGAGCCCTCCTCCCCTCTCCCATCTTCCACACTGGCATCCAGGGGGGCACAGCACCTCTGGGAAGGGCTGCCAGCCCAGTGCCCACATCCTGATCCCTGGAAGGATGGGCACAGTAGATTTTTGGAGATTTGGGCACGTCAGCCACCTTCCCAGCACCTTTGTGTGTCTGCCTCAAAGCAAGATCACCCCCCAAAACCCACGGGGTGTTTGCAGCCAATTTGCAGCCCAGAGAAGAGGCAAAATCTCTCCCAGAGGAAAAATAGCTGAGGGTGATTTGGCCAGCTCTTGAGATAATCCACACACTGCTGCGATGGCAGAAGGGGGAGAGTGGGAAGATTCCTGAGTGAGTGTTCAGAAAGAGCCATAAAAACGAAAAAGAAAAAGCATTTGATGAACATAATGATTGTTATTACAAAATTCTGCTGCTCAGGGCTGTGGGAGCGTTCCCACTCCAAAGGGAGAAGGAGCACTCAGTATTTTGCAGGAAGACCTTTACCTTCTCTTGGATTATGGTTTTTTTCTCACTTAGAAATGGGGCAACCGAGAGGCATTTTAAAACTTTTATTCCATTTTCAGTCTCATGTGAAGGGTGAGACAACACAGATGTTCTAATTCACACCATCACAATCAGAAGTTAACTATTTCCTAATTACAATGCACTATAATCCCTTCTTGGCCTATCAGCCTTTGCCACACCATGCTGCAAATGCCTTAATGCCAATAATCTAAAATTACCCCTCATGAGTCTTACTACAATACATCTTTATTTTAATTCTATTTCTCCAAAGTGTCTAGTCTTTTTCAGCAAAGCCATCCTTTAAAACTTGTTTCTAGCCCCATTTCTCTCTCAACAACCTCTATCCTATTCCACAGCATTTCTAAGTCAACATTTCTTATCTCAAAGTTTACATACAGATACATGCCATATAAACTTTCTGTCAAGCTTTAAGAATTTTCTATCAATCCATTTCCCCTTCACTGTCAGGAGGCTTTGGTTGATTTTCAGTCTGACTCGGGTGGCCTGACCTGGGTCAGACCCTACAGAATTTTTGGTGATTCCCTGGAGGGCACAGATCCAGGGGAGGGAGCAAATGGCTCACTGTGAGAGCCAGGGTGGATGTGGCTCGTCCCTGATCACCCAGGGAAGCCTGTGGAGGAGGTGGACACTGAATATCTGCTTCCCAAAGCCAGGGTATGATGGGTTAACCCTCCTTTTCCCCCTCCTTGCACTCAGGCACACCTTGGTGGGATGCTGCAGCCCATCCCCAGCCCAAATCCCACACAATCCTGTCTCTTTGCTGGAAACCATTAGATGGGCCCATGTCGGATCAAAGGAAATCTTCATCTGGTCTCTTACATCTTGTGGGTGCCTCGTCCATCAGCTGCACTGCAAGAGCTCTGATCTGGGTGTGCTGGGAGAATCTGCCCACATTTCCACAGCTTGCCTGTTAGCAGAGCGAGGTCTGTGCAGATAACTGAAGTTGTCCATGTTGCTTTTGTTTTTCCCTTGTTTCCATGGATTTTCCTGATTGTTACCAGCTCTGTTTCTGCCTGTTAGTTCCGTTACTTGGAGTGCTTGAGAGGGACCTCTGTGGAGTCAGTTGTATTTGTGCTGGGGGATGGATGAGTCCTGGACATGGAAATGACCTTGCTCTTTGCTTCCCCTGCAGAGCCAGCTCTCCCAGGCCCTGAATGGATTGTCAGACAGAGCCAAGGAGGCAAAGGAATTCCTGGTCCAGCTCCGCAACATGGTGCAGCAAATCCAGGTACTGAGTCTCCAGGAGGAGAAACTGCCCCTTCCCACCAGGATGAGCCATCCCCTATCCCTCTTCCCATGCTTGCTTGGGTGGGTGCCCTCCCAAAGGAACCTTGCTTTCCATATTGCCCCCCTGAACCTTCCCCAAATCTGCTGCTCCTGGTGGGAGGGAACAGCAGAGTCCTGAGCCCTTCCCATCTCTGCCATGGGTGGATCCAAACCTGTTCCTCACCTGCCACTGATGCCTCAGGTTTTGGCTTTTCTATTTTTCCCATTCTGTGCTGCTTTAGTGTGAGGGTCTGGGCTCCATATTATGGGATGGTGAGCTCTCTGCACAGAGCAGGGAGACAAAACAATTCCTGCTCCAGCTGGGCACCAAGGACAAATGATCCAAAGCTCAGGCCCAGGAGCACAAACAGCGTGGGCTGCAGAGAGAAAAACAAGCAGGATGGGAGTGCCTGGGCTAAAGCTGGAATGGGACAATGAACTGCAAGGTGCAAATGGAGCAGAGCTGATCCCAGTGAGAGCCCCCGGGAGCGCTCGTGCATTTTGGGACCATTTTGGTTCCTCTTGGCTGCAGCCCTGGCTGGGCTCTGGTGCTGCCCAAGGTGGATCCATGGAGGAGATCCTTTGAATAAATCCCTGCTTTATTCTGTGACTCCATCCAGCCTCTGCTCCAGGGCAGCCTGCACAAGGCATCCCCACCACCACATTTTCCACGCTCCAAGGCCGCACGGATCCCACATCCGATGCTGTGGATCCGTGGGTGACAGTGGT
Source organism: Vidua chalybeata (assembly GCF_026979565.1). Taxonomy (NCBI): domain Eukaryota; kingdom Metazoa; phylum Chordata; class Aves; order Passeriformes; family Viduidae; genus Vidua; species Vidua chalybeata. The sequence goes on along the minus strand of NC_071535.1, from coordinate 2,298,746 downwards.
GCAGCTGCACGGGCAAAAAATGACCCCTGTGGCACCATTAAAAAGGGAAATCCAGTTTTCCAGCTGGGCTGGGGATGTTCCCTGGGCTGTGATTCCCTGTGTGCCCTGCAGGAGAACAGCGTGGAGTTCGAGGCCTGCCTGGTGGCCCAGTGTGACGCCCTCATCGACGCCCTCAACAGAAGGAAAGCCCAGCTGCTGTCCCGGGTCAACAAGGAGCATGAGCACAAGCTGAAGGTGAGCCTGGCTGGTCAGAGAGCTCCCTGCAGGGCTGGCACTGGGTGGGGATGAGGACTGGGATGCTGTTTTTTGGGGAGGTCCCTCCTTTTCCACGTGAATTCCGTCTTGCTGCAGGCGCCCGGCCCGCTCGCAGCATGTCCCTGACAGAGCCCTGCTTCCTCCAGCTGGTCCCCACTGAGTTGTTGGGTTCATTTCTAGTCCTTGGGTCAGCAGAACCACGTGTACAGCCTGGAAAATCACTTTGTTCGTGTCACACGTTGCTCCCAAGCTTCTGGAATGATCCTGCAGGATGCTGAGTGCTTGTAACTTCTGCTGAAGTCCTGAGCCACTTGGTGTGATGAGTTGTCACCAGGAGCAGGATTGGCTCTGATTTCTCTGCTTTCCTGGCCTCGGGGTGGTGGTGGCACTGAGATTGGTGGCGTTGGGGAGCAGAGGTGCAGCTCAGTGGGAGCTCCTGGTTGGTGTCATTCCCACTGTCACCACACCACGTCTTTCCAGCTGATGTGGGGCTGAGAAGGGAAGCAAAGGACCAGGTGTCACCTGGGAGCAGTGGAACAGGTGCAGCCATGCCCAGAATTGTTGGACACGGGGCTTGCACCCTGGCCACCAGTGATGGAGTCCAGCTGAGGGATGTCCCACCCACATTTAGGATTCCAGGGTCTCTTTCCCACGGTCATTCCAATGTTCTGCCTTCTGTGTCTCTTGACTTTGCTTTGGGCCACCCAGGAGGCTGCCAGAGGGATTCCTGGACCTGCCTAAAACAAGGGTGAAGGCCACCAGGCCTGTCTGCATGCAGACCATGGGCAGCACAAGGGCATTTCACGGGGAGGGGGACAATGGCAGCTTTGTGGGACAGAGCCACCATCAGTGCTCATTGCAGCAACAAAGCACAACCCCAAACAGCCTCAGCACAGAGGGGACCCCCAGTGCCTGGTGGGCTCCCTTTCCCTCATCCCCTTCAGGGCATGGTTAATTAAACTCTCACAAAGCTGGGCAGCACAAAGCAATTTCCCTGCTCAGCACAACCCTCAGAGGCCTTTGGCTGGAGGAGTGGATCTGCATCCCCCTGCTTGTTCTGTCCATGGATCTGCATCCCACTGCTTGTTCTGTCCATGGATCTGCATCCCACTGCTTGTTCTGTCCATGGATCTGCATCCCCTTGCTTGTTCTGTCCTTGGATCTGCATCCCACTGCTTGTTCTGTCCATGGATCTGCATCCCACTGCTCGTTCTGTCCATGGATCTGCATCCACTGCTTGTTCTGTCCTTTCCTGTCCATGGATCTGCATCCCACTGCTTGTTCCTGTCCATGGATCTGCATCCCACTGCTTGTTCTGTCCTTGGATCTGCATCCCCCTGCTTGCTCTGTCCTATGGCCTCCATCCCACCCCCATCCACCCTCGTTATCAGCTGGGCTTTGTCGTCGGCCAGGCCTGGTCCTTAGGAGAAGAAACAGCCCTGGGTTTGTGACTGGACTCTTAAATCAGCCCTGGAGCCTCCCTCCCTGAAGCTCCTGCAGCTCCAGGTGCTGTGGGAAGGGCAGGAAGGGCTCTGTGGTGCCCTGGCAGGGGTGGCACCTGAGCCTCATCCAGTTAGAATGAGAATCATGGAATGGTTTGGGTTGGAAGGGACCTAAAATCCCACCCAGTGCCACCCCTGGCATGGCAGGGACACCTCCCACTGTCCCAGGCTGCTCCCAGCCCTGTCCAGCCTGGCCTGGGACACTGCCAGGGATGCTCACATCAGCACAGGACACTTTTGGCCACCAACCCGTGCTGGGAACTTCACCCTTTCCCACAGGAGGCCTGTCCTGTGTGTCCACTTGTCACTGCCCCATCCTGGAGCATCTCACCCTTGGAGATGAGTGAGCAGGGAGCCTTGGCAGTGCCAGGGAGCCCTTTCAGGCCCCAGCTGGTGGCTCCAGCAGCCAGCACGGAGCCGCAGTGTCCTGGCTCCTGTCCTGGACTCTCCATGGGCTGCTGCTCCTGCCCAGTGGGATTTTGGCCATGCTGGCACCGTGGGATGGAGGGAGGAGGAGAGGCACAGGGGGACAGAGCCAGCCCCTGGCACAGGGCCACAGGCACCTCTCAGGACACGGCCCAAGTTCCCAGCCCCAGTTCCCATCCCCGCGTGGCTGGCGCCTGGATTTGGGCTGGCTTTGGCTTTGGGACTGCCCTGCTTTGTCCTGACACGCATTCCACGGAGGCAGGCACACATCCAGGCCTGACTCTGGGCCAGCACTAATTCCTGCAGAGCAGGGAGAGGCTTGTGAGGACACCAGCTTGGGAGGGACATCTCCCTGCCCTTCTGCAGCCTCCCACCATGGCTGGATTCAAGACTTGAGAACCTGGGCTCTAAAAACCAACATCTGGAGGAGCACTGGGGCCAGGGCAGCTCCTCCTGCAGGACACATCTCCTTGTGTGTCCTTCCCATTGCTGGTGCTGCCTTCCAGAGGAGTGCTGGGGTCTCTCCCGAGGGGTGATGTCCTCCAGCAGCACGGGCAGGTTTGTGCAGGGCACACAGAGGCTTCCCTGGAGCCTTTTCCCAGGAAGAAATATCTCTCCTCAGCCCACCACACGCACAGGATGAGCTCTGGGTGCACCTCCTGAAGCTCTCAGCAGCACTGTGGAGCATTCCAGTCTTTTTCCAGCCTTCTGGCTGTGATTTCTCCAGGCTGCTGTTCAGGCAGACAGCATTTGCCACGTTTCCCAGGAGAGCAGATGACAGAAAACGCTCCCCAAGGCCTTCTGTCCCTGGCACTGGCTCTCCAGAGGTGAAATGCTGCTCCTTCTTCAGGGCTTCAGTCAGGATTGTCACCGTGGAGACACCCCCCTGGGAAAAGCTCTGGCTGTGGGATTCTGCACACTCAAAGCCTTTGCCGGGGTCTGTCCTGGGGATTTTTCCATCTGGGATTTTTCCATCTGGGTGTGCAGCTCCGTGGTGAAGCACAGGGCACCACCTTCCATCCCCACGGCCCTGCAGGTGACCCAGGGTGAGGAGGGTGACGTTCCATGTGACATTCCATCCGTGTCCTCCATGTGACATTCCCAGCAGGACTCATCCCAGGCACTGGGAACGTTGGGTGCCTTGAAATCTGTTATCCACCCAAGCACTAAAAAAAGGAGGAGGACACTTAAGTAGAGCTGAGTGGAGATGTTATTGCCTTCTAGGAGCTGTATTAAAATTAAAATGTAAATTATAGTTAATGTCATCTCAGGGAAGAAAAGCTCTTGAAAGAACTGTCCTATTTTAAGGTCGTGGTGAACTGCTGTGAGTGCACAAAAACCCCTTTTTATAGGCTGGAATTAGCAGCCAGGTTCTGGCTGTTGCCTTATTTAGCATTTAAAGGGGGGGAAAATGGTATTTGGTAAAAAATGACCACAAATAAAATGTGTGGAGCTTCCCAAATCCCCTCAAAATCTGAGCCATGAAGAGCCAGGCTGGGGTCAGTCTTTTCTCTGAGCTAACAGCCAAAGGGAAACAGCCTCAGGTTGCTTCATGAGAGATCTAGATTGGATATGAAGGAAAAATTCTTCATGGAAAGGGTTGTCCAGGCCAGCAGTGGGATCACCATCCTGGATGTGTTCAAAACCCACGTGGGTGTGCCAGGTTTTCCTGGGAATCTGGAGCGAGTCCTTCCTGGCCTCCCAAGGCTGCCCCTCAGCCCAGCACAGGCTCCTGCACGAGTCCAAGGCTTGAGGAACTCCCAGATTTCCCTTCCAGCTCTCTCCATCAGCAAACTCTGCATTTCTGGGGTGACAGGGAGTAGAAATCCCTCAGGCACGAGGAGAATCCCAGGATTCTGTGGCTTAAGAATCACAGGATTCAAGTGGCTTAAGGCCACATGGAAAATATTTTGGCTTTACTGACCCCACTGGGTTTAGAGCAGGCCTTCAAATGTATGAGAGGTGTATATGACTTATTTTTAAGACCTTTAATTTTACTGATCAAAGTGACTGATGGAATCTTTCTGCCCTGTGTGCATCCCATTTCTCCTTTAAAGCCACGAAGCCCCAGGAGATCCCAACCAAAGATCCTTTTTTTTTTTTTTTTTTTTTTTTTTTTTTTTTTTTTACCTTAAAAGCAGCTTGGTGCTGGTGAAGGCAACGTGGATCTCTACTGTTGGCTTTTGTGCTGTAGGGATGGTGAAATTAAAATGCTGTTTTATGCCCTGGCTCTCCAGATGGATGACGCTGGATCCCTGAGAGGATCAGAGCTAGAGAAGGGCTGGGACAGAGCTGCAGCTTTGGATTCACTTGAAAAAAGGCTGCCCTGGGAGTTTGGAGTGTCTCTACTGCTGGAGCCTCTTTTTTTCTAGTCTTTGACCACCTTAATAGAAAAAGAAAAAAAGCTTTTATTATGTCTTCACCCAGCAAATGCTGTTTCCTGGCTGGAGGCAGCAGATGGCAATTCTGCTGGAAATCCTTGGAAAGCATCAGCTCCAGCAGGGAGAGGTTCACAAATTCATTATCCTGGGCAAAGCAGACAGAGATTAAAGCTGCAAAGAAGATAAGAAGATTGTTTTAGCAATCCCATCTTTGCTGCCTTCCCAGTGGCACGTGCATTCCCCCACAGAGGGGTCGGCGTGGCTTTTCCAGGCATTCCACGTGGGATCCCCTTCCCAGCAGGCAGGGAATGCACAACCTGCCTCTGCCTTGGTTGGTACAGCCAGGATGAGCTCTGACAGCAGGCTTGCACCCCACTGATTGGTTTTATCTCACGGGGTGCAGCTGGGAGACCCAAAATGCACACAGGCAAAAAGCCCTTGCAGGAGCAGACAAGTCCTGAGCCCTCTCTCTGAGCAGGAGGGGTCACACAAAGCCAAAAAGCTGCTCTGCACCTCCTGGATGGACTGAGAAAGGAAATCCAGGGGCTTGCCCTCTTTCAGGAAGGTCAGTGTAGGAGTGGGATCTCCAGGACCAGCTGTTGGCTCTGCTTTATCCTTGCAGGGCCTGAAGGGGCTCCAGGAGAGCTGGAGAGGCACTGGGATGGAGGGACAGGACCCAGGGAATGGCTCCCACTGCCAGAGGGCAGGGATGGATGGGAGATTGGGAACTGGGAATTCCTGACTGGACTGGAATTGCCAGATTGGCTGTGGCTGCCCCTGGATCCCTGGAAGTGTCCAAGGTCAGGTTGGACAGGGCTTGGAGCAGCCTGGGACAGTGGAAGTGTCCCTGCCATAGAGGGTGGCACTGAATGGCTTTTAAAGATCCCTTCCATCCCAAACCATGCTGGAATTCTGTGATTCAGCCCAGCAGAGCTGTTCCAGTGCACTCCAGTGTTAGAAACTGGAATTAATGAACTCCCCACTCCAACAACAGCAGCAGTGTTTGAGGCCACAAGCAGCATGTGCAGGTCCAGCTCCATCTCAGAGCCATCCAGCATCTCCACAAGCCTCTGGACAGTGTCCTGGGCCAGAGGAGCAATATGGGAGCTCCCTCTGCTGCCTTGTCCACCCTGCACAGGGGCTGCACTGGCTGCTCCCTAAAAATCTGGGGCTGCTCTGCAGAGCATTGAATGGCATTTCACACAAGCAGGGATGTTGTCCCGAATCTCCCAGGGAACAGCCTCAAGATGCACCAGGGGAAGGTTTGGATTGGATATTAGGGAAAATTTCTGCGTGGGAAGGGGTGTCCAGCCCTGGCACAGCTGCTCAGGAGTCTCCATGCCTGGAGGGATTTAAAATCTGTGTGGACTTGGGAACAGGGGTCAGTGTGGATTTCTCTCTCTTTCTTTCTTTCTTTCTTTCTTTCTTTCTTTCTTTCTTTCTTTCTTTCTTTCTTTCTTTCTTTCTTTCTTTCTTTTTTTCTTTCTTTCTTTCTTTCTTTCTTCTTTCTTTCTTTCTTTCTTTCTTTCTTTCTTTCTTTCTTTTCTTTCTTTCTTTCTTTCTTTCTTTCTTTCTTTCTTCTTTCTTTCTTTCTTTCTTTCTTTCTTTCTTTCTTCTTTCTTTCTTTCTTTCTTTCTTTCTTTCTTCTTTCTTTCTTTCTTTCTTTCTTTCTTTCTTTCTTTCTTTCTTTCTTTCTTTCTTTCTTTCTCTTTCTTTCTTTCTTCTTTCTTTCTCTTTCTTCCTTCTTTCCTTTCCTTTCCTTTCCTTTCCTTTCCTTTCCTTTCCTTTCCTTTCCTTTCCTTTCCTTTCCTTTCCTTTCCTTTCCTTTCCTTTCCTTTCCTTTCCTTTCCTTTCCTTTCCTTTCCTTTCCTTTCCTTTCCTTTCCTTTCCTTTCCTTTCCTTTCCTTTCCTTTCCTTTCCTTTCCTTTCCTTTCCTTTCCTTTCCTTTCCTTTCCTTTCCTTTCCTTTCTCTTTTTCTCTTCTTTTCTCTTCTTTTCTCTTCTTTTCTTTTTTATTTTTTTCTTTTTTGTTAAGTTTGGGATTAAAAGTGTGAGATGGTATTTCTTGTTTGGACTCAGATGTTTATTAGATCTTACCTATGTTACAGTCTCACAAACTGTGAGTTCTACAGTACTTTAACAAATTAAAAACGCAGTCATATCTCTCTTTCTCTCTACAAGGCCTTTTAAGGATAAACTGTTTATTTAAGCAATGATACTTAAATTATTTTTACTTTTAACTTAATAACTAACTACTCGTGTCCCACAACATGGACTTTTTTCTCCAATTACACAATATCACCTAAACTTATGAAGAAGGTGGTGAAGAAGAATTAGCTTCTGCTTTAAAACTTCTATCTTTTATATATATATATTTATTTATTACTACATTTTAAAACTTCAAGCTCTAAGTTTCTTTGCTCTGTGATACTACACACTTCTATTCAAACTCCACGCCCATAATCTCAGTTCTCTCATTTCCTTTTGGAATATTTTTCTACAATCTCAGGTCAAATGCAGTGTTCTCTTGGGGGTCAGTGCCTGTCAGCACAGAAAGTCTGAAATTCTCAGCACCCAGGGTTCCAACAGCTCAGTGGTGGCTTTGGCAGTGCTGGGGGAACAGTTGGCCTGGGTGGTCCTAGAGGGCTTTTCCAACCTGAAGGAATCTGTGCTTCTAAGCTGCAAGGCTGGTGATTCTTTTCTTCCTGTGCAGTAGATTAAGTAGAGGTGATTAAATTTTAATTAACCAACACATGATGGCACTGATTGCCCTGCAGGAGTCACCCCCCCCCTGGAAGCCCAGGTTCCTTCACTGTGCCTCCTTTCCCCTGCCCATCCCTCGGACAGGAATGCTGGCAGGAGGAGGTGCTCTCCAGCTCAGAATGGGCATCCCAGCCCTGCTGAGCCCCTGGAGCAGCAGGCACTGAGCTCCCAGGATTGTTCATCCCTGTTTATTGCAGTTTTTCCCATCTGGCTGCAGCTGCCAAGCTCATCCTCACAGCTCATCCTCGCTGTAACACTCCACGGAGCTGCACAGCTTTGGTCAGTGCCAGTGGAGAACTGCACACAGCTTTTTAAAGCTCTTCCAGGAGTAGAAAATAAAAAATCTTCCACAAGTGCTTGAGCACATTTGTCCAAGAATAAAATCTCTCTTCCTGAGCTGCTTGTCTCAGTGAAATCCTGGACCTGCAGGGTTCAGTGTGAAGGAGCAGCCAGCTTTCAAATAAATCCTTGTGGCATCCAGCCTGAACTCTCCTCCTTGCTGTGCTTCAGGGAAGGTCAGCAGAGCCCTCAGGCACCAGCAAACCACACTCCTGTGCTGGGATACTGGAATGTGATCCCTTGGGGAAGGAGCTGTGAGTGCAAGAGGTGCCTTAATGTGGAGCCTGGGCAGCCCCAGGCAGAGCTTGGATTTATTTATTTATCTCCTCTCCCTGGAGCTTCCCTCCCGAGGGAATTCTGGTCCCTGCAGCTTTTGAGCATCTCAAGCAGATCCCCAGGGATGGGGCTGGGGGAGGTGGTGTGTTCATTCCTCTTGCAAAGAGCAGCTGCCAGGGTCACTCCTCATCCTCTTGAGTGCAGCTGCCCCAGAGCCAGCCCCATAAGCTGCCTCCTGCATGCCAGGGGTGGATAGGGCAGCTGTGGATCCAGGGAAGTTGGCATTTGCTTTGCATGGAGCTCACAAGCTGCCATTTGGAAGCTGGCTTAATTAAAGGCAGGGCATGGAGCTGCCCTCCTGCTTTGAATAACTATGTGTGTTAATGATTTTGGGCTGAACAAAGCTTGTTAGAACAGGTTGTGGACTCCTCATCCCTGGAAGTGTCCAAGGACAAGTTGGATGGGGCTTGGAGCAACCTGGGATGGTGCAAGGTGTCCCTGCCCATGGCAAGGGGTGGAACAAGATTGGTTCGGGTTGGGAGGGACCTTAAAAACTTTCTGGGTTTCTACGTTGTTGTTCCCCTGGTTCTGAAAGATCTGGAGCTCAGTGTGTGAGTCCTGGCCAGTCCTGCCTCTGCTGTGACCCTGCTGTCCTTGTCCCCTGCAGGTGGTGCGGGACCAGATCTCGCACTGCACGGTGAAGCTGCGCCAGACCACGGGGCTGATGGAATATTGCCTGGAGGTCATCAAGGAGAACGACCCCAGCGGCTTCCTGCAGGTCGGTGTGGGGAAGGCTGCTCCAGCAGGGATGGGCCCATAAAATCAAGGATCTGCCTCTGGTCACCTCCATGTTCACAGCAGGGCAGGAGCAGCGTCAGGGCAGGGACGTTTCCGGAGGAGAGGGTTGCAGCAGGGAGTGGATGGTGCATCTCTGGAGCAGGGATCACGCCGTGTGGCAGCAGCTCTCTGGCACAGAGAGCAGGCACAGAAAATTTCCCAGGCATTTTCCCAGGGAGGGCTGTGAGCAGATCAGAGGAAAGAATGAGAAACAATTCTTATCTCCACTTGCACCTGCTGTTGTGCACACGTGGAATGTGTCGTGGAGATTTGTTTGCCAAAGGGTGATTTCTTAATTGGACACTGGATGGTGTTTGGATGGATTGACCAATTAGGTCAAAGCTGTATCGGGCTTGCTGTAGGGGTTACTGAGTTTCTTAATAAGTATAGAATATAGAATAAGTATAGAATAATAGTATAGATGATATAATAAAGCAATTGATCAGCCTTCTGCAATCATGGAGTCAGTGCTAATTATTACCCATTTTGGAGGCCTGTGGCTCTCCACTGAGGCACCAACAGACAGCCCTTGGGAGCTGCATCCCACCAGGCATTCCTGGGCTCCCTTTGGTGTGAGGAAGGGATTTGTAAAGGATTCTCAAAACCGGACTGAAAGCTCACACAGCCCTGTACATGTGTATGCAAACTCTGAGATAAGGTGTGCTGCCTTAGGAAGGCCATGGAACAGAGGTGACATGGTTGAGAGAGAGACTGAACTAGAAACAAGTTTCAAAATATGGTTTTGCAAAAAGACCAGATATTTTAGAGAATTAGAACTGTGAAAGATGCATTGTAGCAAGATCACGTGGGGTAAAATAATAGGTGATTGGTGTTAGAATTGTTAGCAGCATTGTGTGGTAAATGCTAATAGCCTGGAAAACATTTGTAAGGTAATAGGTTGGGCTCTGATGGAATGGCCTTGAGTTTTACATCTTTTACGTCTCACCCTTCAACGAGACTGGTAACAGAGTAAAATCTTGTAAAACACCTCTCAGTTGCCCCATCTCTGTAAAGCTGGGGTTTTCCAACACTTTGGCACTAAACCCTGCCATTAAACAGCACCCAGCACCCCAGGGTTCCCTCCTCCAGCCCAGCCTGCAGGGAAGAGCGATGCTGGAAACCACGTGTGACATCCCAGCCTTGGGAGGCAGAGGGAGGGGAGAGCAGGGTGGGGACAAGGCACGGGACACATCCCAGGCAGCTGAGGCTGCTCCTGCCCTGCAGATCTCAGATGCTCTCATCAGGAGGGTGCACCTGACCGAGGATCAGTGGGGGAAGGGGACGCTCACCCCCCGCATGACCACGGACTTCGACCTGAACCTCGACAACGCCCCTCTGCTGCAGTCCATCCACCAGCTGGACTTCGTGCAGATGAAAGGTAAGGATCTTTCCAGTGCCTTCCCAAAGCTCTGCTCCGCTCCTGCTGGGAGCTGACGGGCAGCTCATCCCAGGGAAAGGGCAGAAAAGGAGAGTTTCTCACCTCCTGGGAGAGATGAATTTGCAGAGAATTCTCAAGGCTTAACAGAAGGCTGGCATAGTGTGCACCTGTATGGAAACTTTGAGGTAAGAAATGCTGGCTTAGAAATGCTATAGAATAAGACAAATGTCATCAAGAGAAAAACAGAACTAAAAGCAAGTTTCAAAGGATGGCTTTGCAAATAAAACTAAATACTTTGGGAGAAACAGAACTATGAAAGATACATTGTAGTAGGACCCACAAGGGGCAATTTTAGATGATTGGCTTTAAAGTATTTACTTTAAAGCATGATAGGCCAAGAAACACTTATAGTGCATTGTAATTAGGAAATAGCTGGCTTCTGAGATGGCATGAGTTATAACATCTGTATTGTCTCACCCTTCACATGAGACTGAAAATGGAATAAAAGTTTTAAAACTCCTCTCAGTTGCTGTGGGTCAGAAAAGGGCCTAATCCAGCAACCTCCCAGCAAGACTGGGCACCCCAGACCCAGAGTTATGCCCATTCCTGTGGGTTTTACATCCCTGGGCATCTGTGTGCCAGAGCAAGGTGCCAGGAGTTTGGCTTTGCCTGGAAAAGCACTCCTACTGCATTAAAAAGTTACTAGTGCATTAAAAAGTGCTCTGACAAAGTTATTAGTGCATTGAAAAGTGCTCTGCAGGTTGGAACCTCTCTCTTGAGAGCAGCACAAGCCTTTTCCCAAACCTCTCCTCACATCCCCGTGCTCGTCCAGTGCTGAGCAGCATCTGTCACAGAGCAGATGTCCCTCCAAGCAGAGCCAGGTCACCCAGCCTGGGCTCTGCCCTCCCTCTCCTCACCTCCCTGTTGGTTTAGATCATCATTCTGGCTTTCATTTCCCCACTGTTCCCCATTCCCTCCGTGCTCCTGTTCCTGTCCCACCGAGGGCTGCTGCAGCCCATGAGAAGTTTGGGGTTTGGCAAGCCCAGGGAAGGTGACAAAGGTGCAGAGGAGCTGTGACACGGGGAGGCTCAGGAGGACACTGAACCTGGCCTGGACCTTCAGCTGCCTGGAGGAAGAGCCACCAGCTGCGGGTCTGGCACTGCTCTTCATCCCCATCACAGCTGGAATTCCTGGCCCAGGAGCTGTCTGCACACACCAGGGTGTCTCAGTGGCCAGGGGCAGCAAGGATGCTGGCCACACTCTTCTCTGTCCCACAAGGAGCATCCTCAGCTGATGGTGCTTCCTTAGCCAGGCTGTTAATCTGAAATGTCAGGAATATTTTTGGATAGCAAACCCAGGGAAGGCTGGATTGCTGTTTCAGGTTCCTGTGTTCCTGCCCTCCCTTCCTGCAATTTAGCCCAGAGGGTTATTTTTAATTAATAAGAACAAATCTGCTGCTGGTTCAGCCGCCCACCCTCCTCTTATCAAATCCCTCCTCCTCCTCCCAGCTCACCCTGGCTGTGGAAATCAGTTGTTGGTTTTGCAGACTTGCAGAAGGTTGGGTTTGGATCCCAAATCTGTGTCACAGCACCAGAGGAGGGAGGGCAACACCTGAGGCCTCAAAAAAAGAGCATCCCACTCCCACTGCCAGCCTGCAGGATCCAGCCCAGGAGGTGGAGGAGTCACAGAGGGTGAATGCTGGGCAAGTCCAGCTTTTCCCCAGGCATCCATGGCTCCTCCATGTCTGCTCCCCTGGCTCTTGGCCCTTTGGGCAGTGAGGATGAGGATGGTGGACGAGCAGCTCTGTTGAGAGATGTGTCAGGGCACATCTCCCTGTCACTCTTCCCGTGCTTTTCAGTGGGCTGTGGGACATGTGGAGATGCCCAAACACAGCAAAAAAAAAAAAACACTGGCAGTCCTTTCTGTGCCCTGTGCAGCTGATGGGAGCCAAAGGGGGCTCAGCCCCCCCAGTTTTGTTGCAGTGAATTTATTGAAGGGAAAAAGCAGGGCTGTAGATAAGTCCAGACCCAGAGTTATGCAGAACCTGTGGGAGAATTGTCCCAGGTTTGGGACTGGCTGCATGAAAGGTCCAGGCAGCTCAAGACAGGCACATTGTGCTGCCATAATTCTCCAAAATTAATTAGAAAATGGGAATAAAGCAGAAAACCTTCACCAGGCTGGTGGTGGGGGGAGGGATTTGGTGGAGCTTGGTGGGAGAACAAATCCTTTCTGCTTCCTCCCCTACCCCTGGAGCTGCCTTCCCACCGAGGCAGTAACTGCACCCTGCATCCCGCAGGGTCGCACTAATTGTGCTAATTGGTGATTAGTCTCCTCCCCAGTGCCGGCCCCGCCCATCCTGCAGCTGGAGGAGTGCTGCACCCACAACAACAGTGCCACCCTGTCCTGGAAGCAGCCCCCTCTGTCCACGGTGCAGGTGGAAGGATACATCCTGGAGCTGGACGATGGCAACGGTGGCCAGTTCAGGGTAGGTGCTTGGAGCCAGTGTGTGGGAGGGGATGTTCTGCCTCCAGCGATTCCCTGCCATCAGGTGGCCACAGGATTTGTCCTTTTTTTTATTATTATTATTTTTGCAAGTCCCCTCTTCCTTGCTGGGTTGCCCAGGGAAGCAGATGGTGCAGACGAGCTGAGGGGTTTTGGGGTACAGGATGATTTAAAGGGGTGCAAATGCCTTTCCAGTGGCCAAGTTGCCTTGGAAACTCAACAGGTTTGAAGCTCTTGTTACCCAGAGGAGCTGTGGCTGGCCCTGGATCCCTGGAAATGTCCAAGGCCAGGTTGGACAGGGCTTGGAGCAGCCTGGGATGGTGGAAGGTGTCCCTGCCCAGGGCAGGGGGTTGGAGTAAGATGATCTTTGGGGTCCCTTCCAACCCAAACCCTTCCATGAAGGTCCATATTTTTAGGTTGCTGAATATTTCATGCAAGGTATGCTAATTGCCATGAAAGCCTCATGGTTTGCCAGCTGCCAGCAAGCAGAGGTGTTTAAGGCCTGAGGGCTTTGAAATTGCTGTAATTACACAATTAAAATATTATTTTTCTCTGATCCAACACGCCAATAATTATCCTGGCATGTTCACATCCACTGAGAGAAGGCACAGTGGATGTGGATTTATCTGAATTTATCCACAGTGAGCTCAGAGTTGAGGCAAAGGAGAGGTGACGTGGGTGGGACCTGGAGAGAAGGGGGCAGGAGGCTGGGTGTGGGGAGAACAAGGTCAGTGCTTGCTGCTGATAAAATTCCTGACCAATCTCCCCTCCATCCCTGCCCTCTGGCACTAGGAGCCATTCCCTGGGTCCTGTCCCTCCATCCCTTGTCCCCAGTCCCTCTCCAGCTCTCCTGGAGCCCCTTCAGGCCCTGCAAGGGGCTCTGAGCTCTCCCTGGAGCTTCTCCTCTCCAGGTGAGCACCCCCAGCTCTCCCAGCCTGGTTCCAGAGGGGCTCCAGCCCTTGGAGCAGCTCCAGGGCCTCCTCTGGACTCTCTCCAGCAGCTCCACATCCTCCTGATGTTGGACCCCGGAGCTGGGGGCAGAGCTCCAGGTGGGATCCCAGCAGAGCAGAGGGGCAGAACCGCCCTCAGCTCCTGCTGGTGCTGCAGCCCAAGGAGCAAAGCCCATTCTGCTCAGCCTGAGCCCTCCCCAGCCCCGCAGGGAGCGGGGCAGGGTGGGATCGGGGCAGGGTGGGATCGGGGCACGCCGGGGCCGTTCTCCAGCGCCGGCGCTGACGGGAGGCGTTGCCTTGCAGGAGGTGTACGTGGGCAAGGAGACCATGTGCACGGTGGATGGGCTGCACTTCAACAGCACCTACAGTGCCCGGGTCAAGGCCTTCAACAAGTCAGGAGTCAGCCCCTACAGCAAGACCCTGGTGCTCCAGACTTCCGAGGGTAAGGCCCGGCAGCGGCTCGGACACGGCGCAGGGCAGCCCGGCCCGCCCCGAGCACCAGCAGCAGCAGCACTGCCCTGAGGGGGAGAGCTGTGTCAGGAGCCTCCAACAGAGCCAGAATTTCCCTCTCCCCCTTCTCCTGTGCAGAGGATGTTCTTTCGGGGAGGTGTTTAAATTTTGGGGTGATGCGACACGAGAGGGAAGCTCAGGAGTTTCTGCTGGGCCCGTTTAAAAAAGCAAAACGCTGCCAGCGCTGCTCCTGAGGGCTCTGCTGGACTGAGCAGTGCCACAAGCACAGGATGCAGGCCTGGCAGGGAGCAGAGGGGCTGTGGAGCAGTGGGGGTGTCCTTCCAGAGCCAGGGATGCACAGGAGCCCCGAGGCATCGTCTGCCTCGCCCCCACGCCCACTCAGAATATTAAAAGACTCCCTTGCAGGCTGCAGGGGGATCTCCCTGCCTGGCTTTAAGTACATTTGTCACACCAGGCACTTAATCCATTGCGGGAAATTGGTTTATTCCTGACGTGCAGGTGGAGAGTGGCAAGGCTGGCTCTGAGCTGGGAGTGGGGAGCTGCAGCTGTGGAGGAAGGGATCAGCCCCCACCAGCACGTCTGCTGCCCCACAGCCAGGCACAAATCCCTTCTTTGGGAGCTTTCCACGCTTGCTGGAATCCCTTTTCCTTGCTCCCAGACAAAAAATCTCTCTTTTCCAAGCTGTGTGAGGGTTTTTTCACAGCAGCAGCCAGCTGGCTGGCAGCTGGGGTCAGAAGGGAACACACACAGCTCATGGGGCTGCTGGTGGGGTGGAAGGAAGGGGAGAGCTTTCCTTCCACAGAGCAGCCCTGGGGGCTTTGAGCAAGGAGGAAAATGGGATTTTTGCTGAAGAAATAGAAGACAAAAGCAGAGCAAGCTTGTTTCTCTTAGAGAAACAAAGCTAGTTTCTCTCGCTGCCTGCAGATCACCATTCCCGTTTGGAAAGGGCAGGTCAGCGAGGAATGGGATTCATTCAGAGCTAGAGCAGACAGCAAAACTGTGACAAACTTCTCACAGGAGAGGCAGGGAGGTCTCAGCACAGCACAGAGGCCTTGGCACATCTGTCAGAGACACCCCAGTTTGCAAACTGAGCACCAGCAGCAAAGAAGCTGCAGAAATTCCTCTGGAGATGCAGGGATGGGACAAGCTGCATCCAGCCCCATGCCAGGTTGGCCAGGATTGCTCCCAAAGCCTGAAGGTCAACAGCTCCCACTCCAGCCCGAGCAGGAGACAGCAGAGCTTTGACTTCTCATCTCTTTTGTGCCTCACACGACACATTTGAGACACAGTTTCCTCATCAAAACCAGTTGGGCTTTAGGTTGTCCCAGCCAGGAGTTTGCAGGGTCCCCACTATGATCTTCCCAGCTTTGATTTCCTCTCAGAGGTGTTCTCACCTTGAGCCTAGCTCCAAAATACAAAGGAATCTGGGAGAAAATAGCTGCTTGTGGTCCCAGCAGGGCTGTGCCACCAAGGAGAAGTTCCACTCTCCTTGGCTGCATTCATTCAGCCTTTTCACTTGAATGAGCTCTTGCATTTGCTATTCCAGCACAAAAGAAACAGGGAGAAAAAGTCAAACGGGCCTGGAGCATTTTGTGCTCTTAGAGGCCGCCTGAGCTCTTTTGGATTCAAAGAGAAATAAATCACATCTGTGTGTGCAGCTTCCGGATATCCCAGTGCCTTGGTGAATGGAGCACATCACAGCCCTTGCTTAGGCTTTTATTCCTGGCTTTTACAGCAGCATCAGGCCTTCTTAAGAGCTATTTTGTCTGAAGTAGGCTTAGCTTTTCCCTTCAGCCAAGCTCTGCAGCTTCCTGCAAAGTGGTTGTGTGGGAAGAGAGGACAAAAGAAGGGACAGGCTCGATGTGAAGAGAGCATCTCTCCGAACGTGGCTGTCCTGCTGTAAGTGGTTGTGAGGAATTCTGGTATTTCAGAGCTGGTTTGTAGCTCTGGCCCATGAGATCTTCATCTGCAGCCTGTGGAAGGGAGCTGAAGCCTTTCTTCTGCTTTCTGTGAGCAGAGGGTAGTGGGGAGCAAAGGGTCTTGCAGGGCCTCAGCAGCTGATGAGAAGAAGGGGACGTGTCTGGGGCTCTGCAGGTGGTGCCTCTGTGGTCCTGCCCAGCCAAACAGCCAAAACCCCGTGGGAAGGCAGCACAGGCAGGAGTCTGCAGCAGGAACATCTTCCCAGCCCATGTGAGAGGCACCTTCTGCTCATCCCAAAGGGAATTCTTGCAGGTCACTCTTCAAAGCTGCTTCTTGGTGCCACCAGCAGGACAAGGTGGTTCCTGGCTGGGAGAAGGTCTGTGCTCCAGAGCCCTTCCCCTGTGCTGGGGCTTCCCAGGGGTGAAGATCCCTGTCACCAGCACAGCCAAGGGGCAGCAAGGCTTGAAGGTGACATCCTTGCCTTGAACCGTGTCCCCTCCTGAGCTGATCTGGGGCTGTTCCACACGATCCCTGGGAGTGTCTCTTGCTCTGTCACATCTGAGCCCAAGGCTCTGCCTTAACCTCTGTTTCTCCAGCTCCTGAGTGAAGCTCAGCTGTGGGCTGGGAAGTGAGTCTGGAAGAAAGTTTCCAAGGTGACCCAGGGCACAGACATGTCCCAAAGCTTGGCTGGTGGCAGCCCTGCTTGGCTGCCCTGGGGTTTCTCCCAGCCTCCTCCTCCTCCTCCTCCTCCCTGAGCTGGGCAGCCCCTGCTCTCCTGGTTTTCCCTCATTTCCCAGCCTCTGGCCAGACTCCTGCTGACCACTTCCCATGTTCTGGATGTCAGGATGAAGGACCAAGTCACCCCAGGTGGAGATGGAGCTCAGCGGTGCCTCCCAGGCTTCTCTCCAGGCACAGAGCTTCCACCTCCCTTCCCCAGCCAAGCCAAGCACCAGAACCTTTTCTTTCAAGCCCAGCTCCTCATCTGGAGCCCAGCTTTAAATTCCTGACCATCCATGCAGTGACCCTGAGCAGCAACCAGAGCTTTTTAACCAGCAGCTTTTGGAAAGGGTGAACAACCCCAGGGGCATCAGCCTGCAAGGAGCTAGAGGGATGTGAGGGGCTAAGTAGGGAGAGCCATGAGCACAGCTACTCGTGGTAGTAGTTCCTCTCACTCTTGGAAGGGTTAGAAGCTAAACTAATAAACAAATTTTGAGCTCTGTTTATTGGCTGTTGTGCAATAATTTATCTCCTGTGACCCCACTGACACCCTTTGCTTCCACAGCCTCGGCCACGGCAGCGAGTTGCAGAAGTTACAACCCACCACGCAAAGAAATGTTCCTTTTTATCTGTTCTAACACAATTCCCAGCTCAATCCATACTCACAGCAGAGCTGGGAAGGCTGGGGGATACAGTGTGAGTGTGTGGATGGTGGATTCTACATTTTCATGTTAACATAATCCTGGAAAAGGTTAGGGAAGAAACTGTGGGAGGTGACTGTGGTAGCAGGGAACAGGAATCGATGACCCAAGAGGTTCCCTCTGCTCTGACATTTTTGCTGTGAATCCCACGAGTTAAATTCTTGCTGTAAGGCTCAGATGTGTTTTGACAGGTACAAAGGGATACCAAGAACACAACCTCCCGAACAGGCCTTGAGTAAGGTGGGTGCTTGGTGGTTCTTAGGGTGATAGAGCTTAGCACAGCCCTGCAAAATGTCACCAGCTGGGTTTTCCACCCCTGATTATCGTGCACAAAAAGGTTTGGGATGTGTTCAAGCACGATGGGACGTGTGCATGGTAACCTGTGACTTTTTGTAGGTGCCTTACTGTGAAGAGGTGCAGGACCCCCCCCCCTTTACAGAAAACAATGGAATTTGTCACGCTGACACGGGGACACTTTGGAAGATGAACGTGTTTTCCTCGCTGTCAGGCTGCCCTGAAGGGTCTCTCTGGGCTGCCCAGCATCAGCCATTCCTGCCCTGCCACCACTCCGAGCTCGGGCCGGGGAGCGAGGCCGCCCAGCAGAGACCCCATTTCTGATCTGTAGTTTGCCTTGATCTTACGTTTAGACACGCAGTCAGAAGAACAGACCCTCCCTTTTCCAGTGCCTTTGGAAAGATCGCAGCTTCGTAGAATGAGTCCTTTCTCCTCCACCCTTAACCTGCAACCCAGCTTCTCGGGGAGATCCTACTTTGAGCTAAGATCTTCGGCCCACCAGCTGAGCTTGCATTCTTCCTTACAGTCCCTGAATTCAGCCGGTGAGCTGAGCACCTCTGGCGTTGCCTCTTGGTCTGTGCTTCTGGGCATCTCCAAACTTTCTGTTTGTTCTGTTCCGTTGTGTTTGTTTTTCCCATGACATGCGGATGGCAGCGGGAATTCTTTCTGTTTGTCAGTGGCCTGCTCCTGCCGCCGAGGGGGGGCAGTGGCGTGGTTCTCCTGGGGCGTTGCAGCTGGGCCAGTTTGAGGTGTGGGCTGGTGGAGCAGCACAGTAATTCCTTACCTGGGTGCTGCTCTTGGCAAGGCTGAACCCTTTGGTGATCATAAATCCCTGAATGGTTTGGGTTAGAAGGGACCTTAAAGCTCATCCACTTCCAACCTCCTGGTATGGGCAGGGAACGCTTTCCTCTAGAAGATTCCTCATTTCTGGTTTGTGTTGAGCTTGTGTCGAGGGTTAATCAGAAAAGACATTCCCTGGGTGAAACCTGTGGGAATATCCCCATGCTTTCCTTTCCTAATACAACCAGGAAACGCAGCTTCTGCTGGGAGATTTGGTCTGTGAAATTAGTTTGGTTGATTAAATCTAGACCCCTCTTAAGAAAGAAGCAAGTCTGGATGCAAGCTCTGGCTTGTTGCTCAGGGATACTGAGGAGTCCCCATCCCTGGAAGTGTCTGTCCCAGGCCAGGTTGGAGCAGCCTGGGATAGTGGAAGGTGATTTGTGGAATAAGGTGATTTGTGTCCCCTCCAACCCAAACCAGTTTGGGATTCTGTGATTCCAGCTCACAGCCCGACTCAGGGCCTGGAGACGTGGGCTCTCTTCCGCTCAGCTTTGAGCACTGGGCTCGGCTTTTCCAAACCCAGATGTGATCATCCCAAAGCCTTGTTTCCTGCAGAGCAGAGGACACCGCCCCTGTGATGCCTCGCCGGCCTGGCAGCCCCACACGAGCGCTCGGTTCGGATCCGTGCGCCCGGAATCCGTGCTGGGATGGAGGCAGGTCAGGCAGAGCGAGGGATGGATTGGGGCAGCCAGCAAGGAGCCACAGGCACAGGGTTCTCTCAGAGCTGTTTTCTAACCAGTCTTTGCACATCTTCTGTTGCTAAAGATCCTGGGCCCTGATTCTTCCACCACTCTGGATTTACACCACTCCAAAGGTGTTAATTCCCGGCTTTCTCGGGTGTAAGCCCTGGAAGAATGGGGGCCCCCGATTGTTTGACTTCCATGCCATAACACGGAATGAGGAATGCTGCAGCATGACCCTTGCCAGAATAACCGGGGGGGGGGGGACCCTGCAAACTTTCTTTTCTTTGTGCTTTTTATGTTTGATTTCTCATCGTGCTGCTGTGAGCTGATGGCTTCCAACGCTGTTTTGTTACGGACGTTCCTTCCGTTGTGTCCGGTGTTACGGGACCCTTCCGTGCTGCCCGTGAGCGATACCCGTGTGTGCACCATGGACCTTCTGCAGCCCCACTCTGGGGTGGGGGAGACAGGGAAAAACGGGGTCCTGAACGCCAAAACGGGGTCTGTGTGTCCCTCACGAGAGCTTGGAGCACAGCGATGCGCGGAGACCTGGAGAAGCAGTGTTGGAGTCGGGACACGGGGCAGGATTCATTAAAGCAGCCTCAGGAGGAGCCTCTTGGCACAGCACGGAGCACAACCACAGCCAGGTGCTTTCCCACCAACACCCAGGGCAGGAGGGGGAAGCCAGGCACTGAGCTGGACAGGGGTGGCCCTAAAATCCAGAGCTCTTCATGAGAGCTGTCCCACACAGTGCCAACACAGGCCTTGTGTTGGTGTCTCCTCCTGGTGAGGACTAGCTCCTGGACCAGGGCAAGCTCTTGGATCAGGGCAAGCTCCTGGATCAAGACAATCCCCTAGGTCACAACAAGCTCCTGGATCAGGGCAAGCTCTTGGATCAGGGCAAGCTCCTGGACCAAGACAAGCCCCTAAGCCAGAACAAGCTTCTGGATCAGGGCAAGCTCCTGGACCAAGACAAGCCCCTAGGTCAGAACAAGCTTCTGGATCAGGGCAAGCTCCTGGATCAGCTCAAGCTCCTAGGTGAGAAAAAACTGGATCAGGACAAGCTCCTGGATCAGGAAAAACTCCCGAATCAGGACGAGTCCCTAGGTGAGGACAATCTCCTGGATCAGAACAAGCTCCTAGATGAGGACAAGCCCCTAGGTCAGGACAAGCTCCTGGGTCAGTCCCTGGATCCCATGAGGTGCTTGCAGCCAGCAGTCAGGCACAGGAGCATGAATGGCACCCTGACACATCCTGCCCTTGCAGCTGATGAAGTTATAGCCCTTTGGGCTCTGAGGCAGGTGTCAGCCCCCAGTCCCCCTTTCCAGTTCCACTCCCACCCAGACCCATCAGGAGCTGCCTTTTCCTCAATCCCTGTCCTTCAAGGAGTGGTTTTTCAGTCAGTTTAGAGAATCTTTACCAAGCAGCCAAGATACTGCACCAAGGCTAAAATTTCCTGCCTCTTTCCTGGAGAAAAGCAGAATAATTCGGGGTCCTGAGCAGTCAGACTTTGTACAGTCCACACTCAAACTCCCAGGCTGTGTTTGCCACCCCTCTCCGTGTCCTCTGGCTTTTAATGAATCAGGCCTCCTGTGGCTGCTGGATGCTTAATTAACAATGAAATGCTCACAAGTGTTTGCCGGGAGGTTGTTGTTCCTTAGCTGTGATGTGTGAAATGTAGTATCTCTTTATAGGATGCAATTTTGACACACAAGGATCGCCTTACTCCCAATTAGGCAAGTATCTTAATTACAATTAACAGGCACCTACTGTGTGTTGCTTCATTCTTGTTGCTTTTTTATCTTTTCTTTAGCGACTGAGCAGCGTTTCTTGCTTGCACCCTGCTTGCAGAGCACTCCCAGATGTGACAGAATCATGGAATTGTTGAGGATGGAAAAGCCCTCTAAGATCAAGTCCAACTACTCCCCAGCACTGCCAAGGCCACCACTGACCCATGTCCCCAAGTGCCACATCCACAAGGCTTTTAAATCCCTCCAAGAATGGGAACTGCATCAGTGCCCCAGGCAGGAGGCAAATTTGGAGAAGTTATGATTGCTGGATGATGTAAAGGCATTTTGGTTTTTCCCTGTATGGCTCTAAAGAGAAGCCTGAGGTCAGTGCTCTGGAAGTGGCCCTGTAACTGAGAACTGATCCTTCTGCTCTCCTCCTCTTCTAAACTGAAAGAGGGCAGAGTTAGGTTGGATATTGGGAAGAAATTCTGGCTGTGTGGGTGGTGAGCTCCTGGCACAGATTGCCCAGAGAAGCTGTGGCTGCCCCTGGATCCCTGCCAGTGTGCAAGGCCAGGTTGGAGCAATCTGGGATAGTAGAAGGTGTCCCTGCCCACGGCAGTGGGTGGAACAGGATGATCTTTAGGGTCTCTTCCAACCCAAACCATTCCATGATTCTCAGTACATATCCCTGCTCATTAAGGCACTTGAACGTGGGCCAAATGCCGTGGATGCAATTAGCCCCTCTGCAGCTAATTAAAGCAAGGTGGCTGCTGCTTGCCTGTCCTCTTCAGACTATCTGCAGGGCCAGTCTTGCTCATTCCCCTGGGAGAAGGAGCCTGCAGCCCTGTGGGATTCCCTCCTCACCCTGCATCCTCTCACAGCCCCAGCCCATCTTCGTGCCTCTCGCCCCACCTTGACCCAAAATGCCGACAGATCCATGCTCTGGCTGGAGTCACAGACAAGCAGGAGTGGTTTCTCCTTCTCTTCCCTACCCAAGCTGACGTGCTGTTTTCTCTCCCGCATGCCGTTCCCTGGGAATGACCACAGTTGACATTAAAAAAATGGTGGCAGGTACGGCACCCCCGTGTGCGGCGCGGGGAGCGCGGGGCGGCCGCGTGCATGGGAGCTGTCCTGTGAAACGTTCCAATAAACCAATGAATCAGTCTCACCCGAGTGTTTTTATTTTTCAAGCCGCCAGAGTGTTTTGTGGATGTGTCAGTTCACATTTTCAGCTGGAGGAAACCACCTGGGGAACCGGGCTGGTGGCTTGTGAATGACTCCCTGTCCCTCTGTCTTGTCGAGGATGTGACACTGTGTCTGTCAGATTTTCAGTAACCAAGTCCTGTGTATTTAAACCAGCAGCCCTACGGAATCCTGGAGGTTTTGGGGCATTTTCCAGCCTTCCCATGAGTTCTTGTCTTAGGTGTGGCTTGTTGCTTGGCAGGGAGGTTTCTTTGTGTGACTCAGTAAATGAAGACCTTTGTGTGTGCTTTTGGTTCCCAAAAACAGCCCTTAAATACACACACAGAGTTTATCTGCTGATCCTCAATCCCCTTCCCACACTGACTTGATTCTGCAAACTAAGTAACACTTGTCCTGAGAGTAAATTACATTCCAGGCCAGGCTGGACAGGGCTTGGAGTAACCTGGCATAGTGGAAGGTGTCCCTGCCATGGCAGGGGTTGGAACAAGATGGGCTTTAAGATCCCTTCCAACCCAAACCACTCCATTATTCCATAATTCTGTTAGAGCCTGGAGACCTGGTGAGCATCACGTCTCCTGCAAGGGCCAAATTTTGAGGATCCTACAGGCTCACGAGCTGAGACATTGGGAGCCATGGAGCAGCAAGAGCGAAACTCCTCCGAGTCCTGGCCATAAAACCTCAGGCACACTGGCAGCTGCAGCCACGGGAGCTCAGAGCATCCCTCCGTGGTGGAAGTTGTCCTTCCGTGGTGGAAGTTGTCCTTCTGTGGTGGAAGTTGTCCCTCCGTGGTGGAAGTTGTCCCTCCGTGGTGGAAGCTCCGTGTCGTGCATGCAGCATGCCCTGTCCGTGTCGCTCCACACAGCCCCGACGCGTCCCCACCGCGCTAACCCCGTGTTGTTTGTGTGTTCCAGTTGCTTGGTTTTCTTTCGACCCCTCCTCTGCCCACGCTGACATCATCTTTTCCAACGACAACCTGACTGTCACCTGCAACAGCTACGATGACAGGGTGGTGCTGGGGAAAACGGGCTTTTCCAAAGGGCTCCACTACTGGGAGCTGTCGATCGATCGCTACGACAACCACCCCGACCCGGCCTTCGGCGTGGCTCGCATCGACGTCCTCAAGGATGCCATGCTGGGCAAGGACGACAAGGCCTGGGCCATGTACGTGGACAACAACCGCAGCTGGTTCATGCACAACAACTCCCACACCAACAGGTAGGTGGGCAGGGACAGGGGCTTCCCCCCGGACACCACAGCCCGAAGAGCCTGTGGCTTTGACAGTGGCACCTACAAGTGTCCATGGGGAAGGGTGACATCAGTCCTGGTCATCTCTGTTGGAGGATGTGCCCTTCCCCGAGTGGGGATCGGGCCCTGCCTGCTTGGTGCTGCCTTGTTCCAGTATTCCTTCCCTGCTTGCCACCACTTTTTCCACGCTGACTCTTCCTGTTGGCATCCCCTTCCCAGTAACAGCCAAATCCTTGCAACTCCTGCAGCAACATTTGCCTTGATCCCTGTGCCACAGGCACTGCTCGTGTCCCACATGGGACTAGGACTTTGCTTGGGGAGAGCCTGGGGTCACCTTCCTGCAGCCTTGATGGATCAGCAGGTTTGGGGTGGCTTTGCTCCACAGTTCCTCGTGCTTTCCCCCATGGTTTTGTGGCTGTAGCTGCTCTCAGGGTGGCTTTTCCCTTGGGGACATCATGGCAGGAGGAGAGCAGCTCCATGGGAGGGTAGAGGAGGAAGATCCCAGGGAATGATGAGCATGGCTGGGATGGGAGCAGGTCATGGCCTGGCTCCTGGGTGAGCTGTGGTGTTCACCATCATCAGTCCTTGAGCTCCATGGCCTGAGCCAGGAGCGCAGGGGCCATTGAGCTTTCTCCCACAGAACCGAGGGCGGGATCACGAAAGGCGCCACGGTGGGAGTGCTGCTGGATTTGACCAGGAGGACTCTGACGTTCTCCATCAACGAGGACCAGCAAGGGCCTGTGGCCTTTGAGAACCTGGAGGGCCTCTTCTTCCCCGCCGTCAGCCTCAACAGGAACGTGCAGGTACGGGCTTGGTCGGGCTCTCTGGAGCAGGGTGTGACTTTGCCAGCAGTGGGAAGGGGTGACCTTGCTGTCACAGTCCCCCTCATGCTGCTGTCACTGCAGTAGTTGCTGCTCAGAAGCAGGAGGGTTCTTGTGCAGCAAGGGTGGCTTGGAAGGAGCTAAACTTGCACCCTAAACCACCTGTGAGTCTCCAGAATCAGGACAGGCTGCCCTGTAGCCTCGCTCCCTGCTCCAGGTTCCTCCCTCAGGGCTGCTGAAGCACCAGGGTTCTCCAGCCTTCCTTGGGATGGGGTTTGGTAACTGCATTTGTGATGCTCCCTCCCAAGAGCCTCACCAGCTCCTACAGCTCTCCCAGGTCCTGGATGGGAGCATCACCAGGGAGAAGGGCACCTTTCAAAGCCTGTTTTCCTCTGGGACATTTCAAACCCCTCTTCTCTCCCTCTCTCCCAAGCTCTCAGCTCTCCTGAGCACCCCCAAGCGGTGACACCAATCCGGTATTTCCATCTTTCATTTCTCTTCTCACTGACCACATCCCTGCTATCCTCTGTCCCAGGGAATGCTCCACACCCTGGCTTTGGCACATCCCCCCTGCCACTGCCTGCACCTCCAACCCTGCACGAGTGCCCAGGCACACCCAAGGACACGTTGCACGTAGTGGATCATCCCAGGGTGTCGAGCATTTTGGCAGGGTCGTCTTCAGTGGGTGTCAAACCTGGAGAGGGACTTGGAACAGAGCCTGGAGTGACAGGACACAGGGAATGGCTTCCCACTGCCAGAGGGCAGGAAGAGATGGGATATTGGGAAGAAATTCTTGGCTGTGAGGGTGGGGAGGGGCTGGCACAGGGTGCCCAGAGCAGCTGTGGCTGCCCCTGGATCCCTGGAATGTCCAAGGCCAGGTTGGACAGGGCTTGGAGCCACCTGGGATAGTGGGAGGTGTCCCTGCCCATGGCAGGGGGGAAAAATGAGATGGGCTTTGAGGTCACTTCCAACCCAAACCATTTTAGGATTTGATGATCACCTCTGTGCAAGGGCAGAGGCACCAAGTGGCCTCTGTAAATTAGGGATGCATGGATTAGGACATGCTGTGCTGTGTCCGTCAGGATCCAGGGCTTGCTGCATTGTCACCAAGGCAGTGACAATTTTCTAACAGCACTGGGACAAAGGTGTGTTGGGACCAGCCCAAATTTTGGGAGCATCCTTGCCTAATTTTCCCATCCCAGGGGTCTCACTGGCAGGAGAGTCTGTCTGGCTTGGAGAAGGGCTGGGAAATGTTTAATTGGAGAACACTAACGATGCCCATGTTGTCTATGCCAGGTTTAGAGGTGCTGTATTAATTTGGTGTGGTAAAAACGTCCTGCTGTGTGCTGGGTTTAACTCCTACCTCAGTCCTCTACACAGCCATAAGGGACAAGGGCATCTCTGGAGCCCCTTGGCTTTGTGAGCTCCCTGGGCAAGGCAGAGCCTAAATCCCCTGACAACACAGAAATCCCGTGGGATGCTGATAAAAGGCTGCTAATTAAGCCAAGCCATTTATTATGCTTCTTTAGAGGTATATGCCTAATTGAAAACAACTCTAATTAGGAGGGAAATCACTGTATTTTAGACAGTTTTCTTCAAATCTGTATTTGAAGGGGGAAATGCTGCTGCTGCAATAAAAGGAGGAATTGTGCTTTCCTCACAGATGAAAGCATTTGTGGAGGGGACTGAATTTCACCAGTGCCTGTGTGAGCATGGCCCTGCCCCAACATCCTGATGCTGCTCAGCTTCCCCACCACAAAGCTCCTTCCTCCCACCAGCGATCAGCCACATCCCCTCCACTGTCCCTGTCCCCTCTCTGTCCCCATCCCCACTCAGCTCAGGGGCTTCTCCAAGATCTCCTCTTATGTCTTCACTGTCCTTCAGGTCCCCCCATCCCCTCTTGTCCATCTCACCTGCACAAAGACCCAGCTCCTGCCATGTCCCACCTCTCTGGCAGCCAGCTGTGGGATTTGTACACAGCCGGCTGGGAATATTTGGGGCTTGGTACCAGCAGTCCCAGCTCACTCCAGCAGCACAGAAAAGTGAGGAGCAAGCCAGATGGAGCCACTGCCACACTTCTGGGGACATGTACCTCTCCGGTCACATCCTGCCTGTCCCCAGGGCTGCTCCTGCCCTCTCTGGGGACAGTGTGCCAGCTGCCATGCCACGAGCTGTCCCAGCAGGCACACTGGGACGCAGCTGAGACCCGTGTCTCTCCTTGCAGGTGACGCTGCACACCGGGCTGCCCGTGCCCGAGTTCTACGCTTCGCGCTCGGCCATGCCCTGAGGATGCTCCCGGAGCCGGCTGCCTCTTCTCGGGATGAGAGGAGCCAGCCCGTTCCCCGCTGCAGGACAAGGCCGGCCTGCCCAGCTGCCGGGTCCCTGCCCAGCTGCCGGGCCCCTGCTCGGCCTCTGGCCGGAGATGGGGAAGCAAATCAGGAAGGAAGATCCTGGCTTTCGGCCGCCTCCGCTCCCCGGCCTCCGCGCTGTCCTGTGTGTGTGCGCTTCGCTCTTTAGCTCTCCTTGGCTGATGAAGTACCTAGGTAGCCTGAGCTGTTCTCCTGCGTCCGCTTTTAGGTTTGGTTTTCCTGATTTGAGTTGGGGTTTTGGGGGGCGGGGGGGCAGTTCCGTCTCACTTTCCCCTCCCGTGGGGCCAGCCCGAGGGACCCCACCACGGGAACGCTTCCGCCCACGCCAGCCTGGTTACTTTGCAGGATTATTTCTTTCCCCTGTGGCCTTTCTTGCAGAGCACCCTCGGTCATGTGTAGAGGTGGGTCCTGGATTACCAGTCAGTCTCCATGTCCTTACCAAAACACCCCACTCTGTCTTGTGTCCCCCTGGGGCACCTCTGTGGGGCAGGGTGTGGCCATCCTGTCCCCAGGTGCTCTGGGTGCTGGCAGGTCCTTGGTCGGGTGCTGAATGCCCATGGGGGGCTCTCCAGGGGACCCCCACACCTCGGTGCCAGCACGTGTGCCACAGCCATAGACCGGAGAGCCCTCGCCCGGCTCTTTGGAGATTAGTGTTTATTTTTTTATAGTTGCCATATGAAGCCTAGCCTTAAATTCAACTGATAGTGTCCTTCCAATCACCGGAGAATTCATTCTGCAGTGAGGGTCTGACAGAGAGCCCAGGGGTGGGGATGGGATGGGGAGGAAGGAGAGCTGGCCACAGCCCTGCCACGCACTCAGGAACACGCGCCTGCTGCCGGCAGCAGTTCCCGTCGGCCGCCATCCCCTGCTTGACTTTCTGGTAATCCAGAGGCAGGAGAGGAACGGTGCCGGCCCCGTCGCCGAGCCTGCATGCGCGTGTCCCCTCGCTTCGCTTTGCGGTCCCCGCGGAGCCGGGACGGGCGGCGGGATCGTTCCCAGCCCGGCCGGAGCGCCGCAGCTCCGCCCGGGATGCGACGGGAGCGCCGGCCCAGCAGAAACACAAGTGTAAATAGCCCATTCCCTCCCAGCGTGCCCTCCTCTAGGACAGTCCCGTTCATTCCCTTGTTGCTCTGGCATTAAGTTTTCCTAATTTATTGGATGGGTGCTATCTCGTTGACTCCCGCCGAGGAGTTCCCCCCAGCTGCCGGAGAGCCGTGTTGCGGGACAACGCCGGGCAGCTCCTTGGTGGATTCCTGAGGAGCCCCCGTGGCCGGCTCACCCGGGGCTCCTCTCTCAGCCGTCATCCCCCGTTCTTTAGGGTGTTCATGGTGCTTCTTAGAGTCCCAGTGATTGTAAGACGTCGTCCCCCCGTTGCGCGATGGTAGCTGCACACAGCCGCTGTACTGACGAGAAGTGTCATGTTTGCCGTTCTAATAAAGGACTTTTACCAGAGAAGGGCAGAGCTTCCAGAGCATCTGTGCGCTTCGCTTCCCACCTCGTCCCCCCTGGGGCACATCCCTCTGCTGCTGACAGCAGCGGAGAACGGACACAACTCGGCCAACGGGAGGGAGGGGGCCATGGGAGCTGCTGGAAGAAGGAATTCTTGGCTGTGAGGGTGGGGAGGCCCTGGCACTGGTTGTCCAGAGAAGCTGTGGCTGCCCCATCCCTGGAAGGAGGGAGGAATGACCAAGGCTGGGTACAGAGCACCATCTCCCCAGGGAGATGAAATAGAGGCAAAATTCTAAGGGATCTGTGAAAAATACGTTCACTCTCCTGTGAAAATGTAAAAAGTTTAATAAAGGACAACAGGAGACAAGGACCACAGAGCAAAGGTTATCACAGCTGGGTGCATCGTGGCACTTAGCCAAGAGCACACCTTCACCTTCGGGGACACCCCTTAAATGCCTTTTCCCTTACATTAGCCTGTTGCGTATTCATAGACCCTTATGCATATCCATAAACTAGTTTACATATTCCAGGAACTATGGTACATTACCCCTCCTTGGGTCTGCCTTTTTAGAGCATGCGTGTTTCTTGGCTGGGGTTTGGCTCCTCTTTATCATTTCTAGTTTGGGCCTTGGTCCACACTGCCTTCAGAGGGTGAGTGCTGATGGTTGGCAGATCTGTACGGGTGTCCTCATCCCGTGTTCATTGGATGTTATCCCCTCCAAGCAGGCATTTTAACACAAGCACACTGATATCAGCTATTTCACTAAGCCTAATTAACAACAGAAATAAAAACTATATAACAAAGTTACTTTAACACCACACATATAAAATCCATTTTAGTGTTTGCAAAAAGCCAGTATTATAATATATATCTATAGCAGGTCAGTGTCAGGGGGAGCCATTTCCAAGGGAACAGCAGGGAGAGTTCTCCCAGGGCCGTGAGAAGAACTCGCTGCTGGGATATCAGTGCCTGCTCTGTTTTCCCAGAGTGACTCAGGAGAGGTTTTCAATGTGCAGCCTCTGAGCTCATCACAGGCTCGAGTCCAGGGCTAAAGAAGAAAATGCTAATGGATGAAGTGCATCTCAGAAGGATGCTTGTTCCTTCCAGAGTGGGAATGTGCCCAGAACACCGGAGATACAGGAAACTGCATCTTCCCTGCAGCATGTAAAACCAGCCTGTAAGTCATGTACAGCACAGGGAACAGCCCAGGGCCAGAGCATCTGTGGCAGTGGGACAAGGGGGAATGGTTTTATCCTGACAGAGGAGAGATTTAGATGAGGTATTGGGAAGAAATTCTTCCTTGTGAGGGTGGTGAGGCCTTGGCACAGATTGCCCCATTCCTGGAAGTGCCCAGTGCCATGCTGGACAGGGCTTGGAGCAGCCTGGACTAGTGGAAGTTGTCCCTGCCCCTGGCAGGGGGTGAAACTGGATGATGTTTAAGCTCCTTTCCAACCCAAACCATTCCATGATTCTGTGATTCTGTTACTCTCTGGGTAGAAGCCAGTGCATGGATCTAATCTAATCTAATCTAATCTAATCCTGCCCTCTGGCACTGTGAAGCCATTTCCCCATCTTGTCACTCCAGATCTTCATCCAAAGTCCCTCTCCAGCTCTCCTGGAGCCCCTTTATACCCTGCAAGGGGCTCTGAGCTCTCCCTGGATCTTTCTCTCTGCCGGGTGAACACTCCCAGCCTGGGCTTCAGAGCAGAGGGGCTCCAGCCCTCAGAGCATCTCCGTGGCCTCCTGTGGACTCACTCCAGCAGCTCCACATCCTTCTGATGTTGGACTCCAGGGCTCGATGCAGCACTGCAGGTGGGGTCTCACCTGAGCAGGGCAGAGCAGCACAATCTCATTTCTTTGCCTTGCTGCCCACCCTGCTGGGGATGAGGCCAGGACAGGGAAAACAGCCTGGAAAGCCTGCGAGGCCATGGCTGGAGGAGAAGGGGGAGGAGGGGGAGGAGAAAGTGTTGCGTTGGAAGCTCATATCGGATATTTTTACCCTTGGGAGGAACCGGAGGCAGGGCAGGGTCCTGCGGGCAGCCACGGTGCGGGAGGCAGCTGGGAAGAGCCCGGAGCCGGGGGAAAGCGACCCCACGCCATTTCCAGAGGGATTGCGGGCAGGCAGAGAACAGTGAGGAGACAGGGGGGAAAGGGAGGGGACCGGGAAACGCTGCGAGGGAGGGCGGGGGACAGTCGGGGCAGGAAGGGGCCGTGACACCGGGAGAGGACCGTAACACAGCGCTGGGACCGTGACGCGCGGGGGAAGCCGTGCCACGAGGATGGACCGTGACACGGGGTGGACACATCACGACCCTTTCCGGGTCTTCCCTCCGGGCCCGGCGGGAAGCACCTTCATCGTACGTGCTCCAAGGGAGGCAGCCCCGCGGGCGGGGCCACGCGTGGGGCGGTCCCTGCGAGGGGCGGTCGCTCCGTGGGGAAGCGCCCGGACCGCCCCGCCCGCTGCGGGTGAGCCCGGGGGGCTCCGGCTCTGCCCCGGCCCCGCGCCCCCTCCTCTGCACCTGCCCGGGGCACCCCCTTTGCACATCCCCCCACGGTCCCCTTTTTGCGCATCCCTCTAAGACCCCCAGCATCCCCCCCTTTGCAGACCCCTCTGTGCCCTTGCGAGTTCTTCCTGTCTTTTGCACACCCCTCTGTCCATACCCGGGGTCCCCCTCCCTTGGCACCCCCTCTGTCACCCTCGGGGTCCCCTCTTTGCACACCCCTCTGAGACCCAGCCAAGGGGCGGTCCCCGGGACACCCCCCGGCCACGTTCCTGGAGTCCTCCCTTTGCACTTCTCTCCGTCCATCCCCGGGATTCCCCGCTTTGCACCCCGCTCTGTCCATCCTCGGGGTCCTCCCTTTGCCCCCCCCCCCGGTGGCGGCCGCCGCTCCCGCCCCACGCGTGGGCGGCCCTTTGCGGGGCCCGTCCCCATCCCCGTCCCCATCCCGTCCCCTCCCGGGGCGGTGCCAGCGCGGGGCGGAGGCGGAACGCGGCGCCGGAGGCCAGCCCGTGTGTCCGTGTCCCCCCCTCCCCGTGTCCCCGCAGCCCCGCCGCGATGTCGCGGCCGCTGTCGGACCAGGAGCGGCGGAAGCAGATCAGCATCCGCGGGATCGTGGGCGCGGAGAACGTGGCCGAGCTGAAGCGGGGCTTCAACCGGCACCTGCACTTCACCCTGGTCAAGGACCGCAATGTGGCCACCCCACGCGATTACTACTTCGCCCTGGCCCACACCGTGCGGGACCACCTGGTGGGGCGCTGGATCCGCACGCAGCAGTACTACTACGAGAAGGATCCCAAGGTGGGAGCGGTGGGATATGGGGGGGAGCCCCTCCGTGCAGGGCGGGGTGCTGGGAGCACCCCACGGTGGGTCCTGGGTTGTGGCTGGAGTGGGAGCCATGGGAACCCCGTGGATGTGAGCCCTCCCTCCGCGCTGGAATAGAGGGATTGGCGAGGCTCGGTTTTTCGTGGATTTAGGGCTGTTCCGGTAACTTTTCCGAGAGGAGGGACTGGACTTTACCAAGCGAGGCCACTGTCCTTTGCTCTGCAAAACAAACAGAGCCCGGCTTGGCCGGCAGCGGGGTGCAGGGCATGGGAACGCCGTTTGTTGTCCCGCGGCGCCGGCGTGGGTGCCGTCTACCAAAACCAACTCCAAAGCCTTCCCGGGGGAATTATTGGAAAGGCTTAAAGGCACCCGAAGCCAGCCGCAAACAGGTCTTGTTTTAACACAAGTGATGCCAAGCGTGAGAGATCCGGTTTGTGCAGGAGCTGCTGTGCTGCTGCTCGTCCCGCTGGCTTGCTCCGGGCTCTGCCGCGGGAGGATTAAGCCTTAATCCCCCTCCTGACACCTGGATGTCCCTGTCGGCATCAATTTTCTCCCTGCCAACACCTCGCTGGGACCGTGCCAGCCGCGATGGCTCAGCGCTCCCCCGTGTTGTTGTGTAGGGGTGAGAAAAAGGAGCCTCTTGCAGGGTTTGGGGTTGGGACTGTCCCGTGCAGCCGAGGCGAGCCGGGTGCTGCCTGCCTGGAGTCGCTGCTCCCAGTTCTGCCGGAGTCAAACCCGTAAATCCCAGTGGATCCTGCCCAGCACATCCTGCCCGTGACAGGAGCGTTGGAGCGAGGCGATCTTTGTGGTCCCTCCCAGCCCAACCCAAACTATTTTAGGACTCCAGGATTCTATCCCACCTCCATTCCCGGCCCGACCCCGCGCAGGTCCTGGGGAAACCTGTCGAGTCAGCGACTTCTCCCAGCTTAAATCCTTCCTTAAAACCTGCCGGTGCTGACGCCGGGGCTCGGCTTACACAAGGCCGGAGCTGCCGCATCCTGCGCCCGCGGTGTCAGCGGCAGTGTCCCCTGTGTCCCCTGCTGCCAGGGGACAGCAGAGAAAGCCCCATGTCCCCACGGCCACCGCCGGGCCCCGGCAGCTCGCTCGGTTTTCCGGTGGCTTTGCAGCCCGGAGTGACATTAGGAAACGGCTCCTCTTTAAAAGTTTAACTTCGTGCTGCCACCGCTGACCAGCCTGGAGCTGTCCCCGCCCTGGGACAGGGCAACGGGGCTTCTCCAAAGGAAACAGCCTCTTCCCGGTTTGGGAAAGAGCAGGAGAGCAGGGCAGGGGCTGCAGGGCCACCCAAGAGCCACAAGCCTGAAATTCCTGGTGCGAACCACCCTGCTCTGTTGAAGCTGGGTTTTTTCCCTGTTTGTTTTTGAGGTATCACACAATAGCTCCAGGGGAGCCTCCTCCAGCCCTGGGAAGGATGACCACGGGGTGCTTTTCTCTTCCAGAGGATTTATTACCTCTCCCTGGAATTCTACATGGGGCGGACGCTGCAGAACACGATGATTAACCTGGGGCTGCAGAACGCCTGTGACGAGGCCGTCTACCAGGTGAGCATCCCCCGAGGGGTGAGGACCTGCACTGGGAGGGATCCACGTCTTCCAGCTCCTGGGAATGTCAGTGTTTTGCTACACTGGCTGCAGACTGCTCCCTGAGCCACAAGGGATGGCTTAGGGAATAAAGGCTGCTCCAGAGCCTGTCCTTGAAAGGCCAGGAGCTGCCCAGCCTGGCTGCTGTGTTCTGGGGAATGCAGCAGGATCCTGGAAGGACACTGGTGGTTCTGTGGATGAGGCTGTTCATGTCCATGATCAGTGGCAGGGAGGAATAAAACCTTGAATTAAGCCCAGCTGGGTGCTGGCACCAGGTGGCACTGGGGTTATCAAAGGGGTTTGGGTGGCTCCTTTTGTCCTCACCCTGTCACCTCTTGTGTTCAACGTCATCAGATGTGGCCAGGGTGGTTGCACAAGAGCAGGAACAGCTTTTGTGCAAACACTACAGAGGAGAGGAACTATTTTTAGGGAGGTGTAAATTTTTTATCCCCACTTGCTGCAACCAGGGGACATCAGGGCAGGGCAGTGAACCAAAGGTCTCCACTCCACTCCTTGAGCTTCCCAAGGAGTTTTGCATAGGCAAAACCACTTCCTCCTACAGCATCCTCAGCTGGAAAATTTAAATTTCCATGGAAAAGGTGTGTAGATGTTTCTCACCCTAAAGGGTGATGATGCCTGCAGTTGGGAGGAAGGGCACCTGGGTGCTTGTTCCAGAGGATGGAGGTGCTGAGGGAGGAGGAACACAGCACTTGGATCCTGTCCCCAAGGGATTGGGGTGCTGGGGGAGCAGGAAGGCACCCAGGTGCCTTCCCCCAGGGAATAGTGCTGGGGGTGCAGGAATATTCCACCTGGGTGCTTGCCTCAAGGGGTAGGGGGTTCTGGAACAGGTAGGGAACAGGAACCTGGTGCCTGCCCCTGCAGGACTGCAGCCATGGAGAGAGGGAGCAGGCTGGGAATGAGCTCTCAGAGCCCTTGGAAGTGTCTGGAGCCCCAAGGGCAGCACCCTGGTTATAGTTTGGTGCCCCCCATCCCCACATCTTGCCCATGGCGAGGTCAAGGGTGTGAGTGGTCTTTGTAAAGCCTGGTAGAGAGACTTTAAACATAGGAGATGGCCCCTGCCATGGCACAGAGGCACAGCTGAGGGGGAGGGCAGCTGTTTTGGGTTCAAATCACAGTGTCCCACCTGCAGAGATGGGTCTTGTGGAATTGGGTGCCTTTCCAGCCCTCCTGGAGCCCACCTGCAAGGGACTGTGTGCCAACAATGCCTCCCCTCTGTGGGGCTGGGCACCCTGACAGTCTCCAGCCCCTTCTCCTTCTCATCTGTAGCTCGGGCTGGACATGGAAGAGCTGGAGGAAATCGAGGAGGATGCTGGGCTGGGCAACGGGGGCCTGGGCAGGCTGGCAGGTGAGTGACCCCCCCAGGTGGTGGGCACATCCCCGAGGGCTTTACATCCACTATGGGAAGTTCCTAATCCTGGGGAGTGACTGCTCCAGATTTTCCAGCACAGAGCAAGGTGCTGGGTGGCTGCTGGCCTCAGCTCCTGTCCCTTGGGGCTGTCCCAGGGAGAAGGATCCATCTCCCAGGGCTCCAAGGAGGGCCCAGCTCAGTGCTCTCCTCTCTCCTGGGCAGCCTGCTTCCTGGACTCCATGGCCACGCTGGGGCTGGCAGCCTACGGCTACGGCATCCGCTACGAGTACGGCATCTTCAACCAGAAGATCCGGGATGGGTGGCAGGTATGGATGGAGATGTGTGCTCCTCACTGTCCTCTGGCACAGCTGGAACCCCACGTTCACCTCCTCCCCCTTAGGCTGGGGGGTACAGACACTTCCCCTCAGCTCGGAGGCTGCTGCTGTGATATTTGAAATTGAACAGATATTTTTGTGAGCAAATCTAACTTCTTCAACCAGTGCAAGCTCACAGCTCCATCCCTTGTCCCAAGGCCAAGGGTGGCCTTGCTCAGGGCCACCCCAAGAGCTGCTCCATGGCTGCCTGGAGCGGGTGAGGATGGAACAGTTGTGTTCCTCTTGTGGCAGAGGCTGGTTTGGAAATGCAACATTAGCAGTGCACCTTGGGTTTGTCCCCATCCCCATGGAAGGCACAGACACCCCAGAGTCCAGGGTGGTGCCTCCAGGCTGACCCTGCAGTGCCAAAATCCAGGTTTAGGGCGGACACACTCAGAGCATCCTCCCCTTTGCCATGAGCAGAGCCTTTCCCAGCCATCCTGGCCCAGGCACGCTGCAGGTGGGGAGGTCCCCAGGGCTGGGTGACCCTGTCACTGCTCTGGCTCCCTCTGGCAGGTGGAAGAAGCCGATGACTGGCTCCGGCACGGCAATCCCTGGGAGAAGGCCCGTCCCGAGTACATGCTGCCCGTGCACTTCTACGGCCGGGTGGAGCACTCTGCCGCTGGTGCCAAGTGGATCGACACCCAGGTAAGGGTTGGGGACAGGAATGTCCCTTGCATGGCTTGTCCTGTCATTTGGGGTGGCTTCCTCTGGCTGGCTGCACCCCAGGGATGAGTCCTGCAGAATCTCTGCCGGGAAGGTTGGGCTGGGATGGAAAAGGCGGTGGTGGGGCAAACTGGGGAGGAGATGGGCACGGGGATGAGGACAGATTTGGCTGTTCCACATCTGCAGCTGAGCTCTCCATCCCTGGAAGTGTCCAAGGCCAGGCTGGATGGAGCTTGGAGGAATCTGGTCTAGTTGGAAGCGTCCCTGCCCATGGCAGGGGGTTGGAACAAGATGGACTTTAAGGTCCCTTCCAACCCAAACCATTCTGGGATTCTACAAAATACCAAAAGCAGCTCCAGCAGGAACAAACTAAACCTAAATTAAGCTGCCCCTGACCTTGACAAGCCCCTCTCCATGCCCTGAGCGCTTCTGGCAGACACCAGCCAGCAGGCAGAGCCAGAGGGGTGTCCCCA
The DNA here is from genome assembly GCF_026979565.1 of Vidua chalybeata. NCBI lineage: Eukaryota > Metazoa > Chordata > Aves > Passeriformes > Viduidae > Vidua > Vidua chalybeata. Next base: position 2,262,894 of record NC_071535.1, on the reverse strand, counting down.
TGCAGGGGTACCGAGGACATCCCCACCCATGCAGGGACACCACCCTGAGCTCAGCCCTGAGCAGGAGGCTCTGTGGGATGGGAGGGCTCCAGGGGGAGCACGGGGGGATCCCAGCCCGATTCCAGCTGCCCTGGGGATGTCACAGGTGGTGCTGGCGCTGCCCTACGACACGCCCGTGCCCGGGTACATGAACAACACCGTCAACACCATGCGCCTGTGGTCGGCCCGCGCGCCCAACGACTTCAACCTGCGCGACTGTGAGTGGGAGCTGGGCGGGGTGGGGAGAGCTGAGGGGGTCCCACGCCCACCTCACCCCTCTGCTCCTCCCCAGTCAACGTCGGGGACTACATCCAGGCCGTGCTGGACAGGAACCTGGCGGAGAACATCTCCCGGGTGCTCTACCCCAACGACAACGTGAGTCGTGGTGTTTTAGGGTGTGTTTTAGGGATGGGTAAAGAGTGTCTAGGTGGAGGGGGAAAGGGAGCAGCCCCTCACTCCAGGATGCTGCAGAGATGTTCTTAGTTGTGTTTCAAGCTGCCTGCAGTGCTTGGATGAGGGTTGCTGCCTCTCACCAGGATGAGTGTGTTTCCCCCGAGCTTTGCCTGGAGTGAGTGGGGATGAGCAGGCCCTGCTGCAGAAATGTTCCTTGAGAATGTTCCAGAATGTAACATGAAAGCAAACTGCTGAACGCTGCTGGTGTTACCCTGGTGGCCCTTTGCAACCCTGGCACCAGAGATTATGCCTCAAAGCCCTCTTGCTCTGGGAGTTCTTGCCAAGCTGGTGTGGTGGGACACACAACCCTTCCCTAGCCACAAACCAAGCTATGGAGCAGGGGGAAAAAAAAAAAAAAAAAGAAAAGAAAAGAAAAGAAGAAAGCTCTCCTTGCTCTGCATCCTGTTTGAGGCAGGTCTTGATGGTGTTTTTCCCACTTAATCCTCCTCCAGCCTTCCCTGCTGGTGAGGAGAGCTGGGGGCACTGCAGTGGTGAGGTTGTCTCCTGCAGCTTTTCCTTTGCAGACCAGCAGGTTGATGTTTTTTGCTGCATGAATGGTGGTTAAATCCTTGTCTTGGAAATGGCTCCTACAGCTTCCCTTCCTGGTCCTGGCACTTTTCCTTGCAGCCAAAAAGTTCAAACCACGGAGAACAGGTTTTGACAATGCTCAGATGGGATTTAACCTGTTTGTGCCAGCACATCCCAAACCCTCGTGCTGGCATCTGGGAAGCAAGAAGAGCTTGGGATTACAACTGATGCTGGGGGAAGCACAGAGGGGTCACACCCTGGGAAAACCTTCCCCTGGGAAGTGCAGTGAATCCTGTGGGAATCCTGCAGTTCCCTGCTCCTCTGCCCACAGTTTTTTGAAGGAAAGGAGCTGAGGCTGAAGCAGGAGTACTTTGTGGTGGCTGCCACCCTCCAGGACATCATCCGCCGCTTCAAAGCGTCCAAATTCGGGAGCACGGACAGCGTCCGGACCGTGTTTGATTCCTTCCCGGACCAGGTACGAGCCAGGGCTGCTCTCACCTCTGCCTTGGAGCTCGTTTCACCACCTCCCAGAGGATGAAGATGTTTGTGGGACCTCCGTGGCGTTCCCAGTGTCCCCACATGCCACCCTGCTCTCCCAGGTTGCCATCCAGCTGAATGACACACACCCTGCCATGGCCATCCCTGAGCTGATGAGGATTTTCGTGGACATCGAGAAGCTGCCGTGGGATAAGGTAGGGACACCCCACCTGGTCTCCTGCACTTGCACCCACCTGCCCGTGGTGGAGGAGCCACTTTTGTGGCTGCTGGGAATGATGTGGAGCAGTCAGGCTGGGTTTAACTGGTGTGGACTGGGAGGAGCTGGCTGGGCTGTGCTGCTGGGCGTGGTGGGAGGACCAAGGGTGGGTTCTGGCACTTGAGGCGTGACTGAGCACTGGCTCTTCCCTGCCAGGCCTGGGACATCACCAAAAGGACCTTCGCCTACACCAACCACACGGTGCTTCCCGAGGCCCTGGAGCGCTGGCCCGTGGACCTGGTGGAGAAGCTGCTCCCCAGGCACCTGCAGATCATCTACGAGATCAACCAGAGACACCTGGATGTGAGTGCCTGGGATCCTGCTCCGGAGAGGGAGACGGGGATGTACTGTCAGCATGAGGGGCTTGCAGAAACTGATGATGTTGGGTGTGTGGCTGGGGGATTCCAGCTGCTGTTTTGGGAAGCTGATGTGCAGGAGAGCCCTTTCCCACCAGCACATTGCCATCCTGCAGTTAGTGACTGTTGAGAGGCTTCACCCGTCGCTTCAGGGACTTGAGAGCTGGCATTTCTTTACTTCCTAAGTGCTAAATTCATCCTGGGAAAGATGATTTTGGGAGGGCAGAGGAGATGGTGGTTTGACCTCCTGGTCTGGCAGCACAAGGCTTTTGCCAAAATGGCCTCACTGGCCAAGTGTGTGTCCCCAAACCCCTCTGTGTGGCAGCTGGGGGGGATCCTTCTATCCGGAGACATCCATGCTGAGAAAGGGCACCCTTTGGAGGGAGTTTGCACCACCACAACAGAGTAAAAGCCACCGCTCTGGCTGGTGTCAAATGCACTGGGGACATGCCCCTCCTTGAAAGCCATGGGGTGGACATCCCTCAGCGCCACCACTTCTCACCACCTCGCTGGCTCCACCGGCAGCACATCGCGTCCCTGTTCCCTAACGACGTGGACCGGCTCCGGAGGATGTCCCTGATCGAGGAGGGGGACACCAAGAGGATCAACATGGCCCATCTCTGCATCGTGGGCTCCCACGCCGTCAACGGCGTGGCCAAGATCCACTCCGAGATCGTCAAGACTCAAGTGTGAGTGAGGGGAGGGAGGTGCTGATGGGTCACCCTCGCCTGGGAAGGGGTGGTGGTGCCAGGTGGGCGAGGCTGGAGCTGTGCCGCCCTCGCAGATTCGAGGACTTTGCGGCGCTGGAGCCGGAGAAGTTCCAGAACAAGACCAACGGGATCACCCCGCGGCGCTGGCTGCTGCTCTGCAACCCGGGGCTGGCGGACATCATCGCGGAGGTACCGGCACGGGGGGAGCGCGCTGCGGCCGCTGACCCTTCCCTGCTGAGCCCAGGGTGCCCTGAGAACCTCAGCCATTCACATCCTCTGGATGGTTGAGGAGTTGAGGGTCGAGGGAGGGGATTCTGCCCCTCTGCTCCGCTCGGGTGAGACCTCACCTGCAGAGCTGCCTTTATCCCTGGGGTCTCCAACAGCAGAAGGATGTGGAGCTGCTGGAGCAAGTCCAGAGGCCATGGAGATGCTCCTGACTCTGCCTAGCTGGGAGTATTCAGCCTGGAAAAGGCTTCAGGGAGACCTTAGAGCCCCTTCAAGTGTCTAGAGGGACTCCAGGAGAGCTGGAGAGGGACTTGGGAAGAGGGATGGAGTGACAGGAGAAGGAGGAATGGATGTAAACTGACAGAGGATAGGGTTAGATGGGATATTGGAAAGAAATTCTTCCCTGTGAGGGTGCTGAGACCCTGGCACAGGGTGCCCAGAGCAGCTGTGGCTGCCCCTGGATCCCTGGAAGTGCCCAAGACCAGGTTGGACAGGGCTTGGAACAACCTGGGACAGTGGAAGGCTTTCCTGCCCATGGCAAGGGCTGGAACTGCATGATGCTCAAGATCTCTTCCAAACCAAACTATCCCGCCGTGAGCATGTGCCCTTGCTCCTGTTGCAGAAAATCGGGGAGGACTACGTGCGGGACCTGAGCCAGCTGACCAAGCTGCACAGGTTTGTGGACGACGACCTCTTCATCCGGGAGGTGGCCAAAGTGAAGCAGGTGAGGGGCGTGGGCAGGGGGAGCAGAGAGCAGGGGCTGCTGTGGCCTGAGGGCTGACGTGGTCCCTGCCCTGGCCCAGGAGAACAAGGTGAAGTTCGCGCTGTACCTGGAGAAGGAGTACAAGGTGAAGATCAACCCTTCCTCCATGTTCGACGTGCACGTGAAGAGGATCCACGAGTACAAGCGGCAGCTGATGAACTGCCTGCACATCATCACCATGTACAACCGTAAGCCACCACACCCCGAGGGGACAGGGTGCCCCAGGGCTGCAGCAGCATCCCTGTGCCCCGGGTCCCACAGTAACACTGCTGCTTTCTCCAGGAATCAGGAGGGATCCTGCAAAGCTCTTTGTGCCCAGGACAGTGATCATTGGAGGCAAGGTAAGTTGGGTCAGGAGTTTCAGAGATCTTGGAGGAAGTCCTTGGAAGTGTCCTGGGGGATGTGGGGGCAGATGTCTCATGGGGCCACGTCTCTGCAGCTCCCTGACAGGAGGGTGCAGCTGGAAGGGGTCGGGCTCTTCTCTCAGGGAACGACGGACAGGACAGAGGAAACGGCGCCAAGGGAGGTTTAGATGGGATATTAAGAAAAATTTCATCATCAAAAGGGTGATCAGGCATTGGAACAGCTGCCCAGGGCACTGCTGGAGTCCTCATCCCTGGAGGAACTTAAAAGATGTGTGGATGTGGAATTTGGGGACATGGGCCAGTGGTGACCTTGACAGTGCAGGGGGAATGGTTGGATTCGAGGGCTTTTCCGACTTAAACAATTCCATGATTCCATGGTGCTAAGTCCACGAAGTTGTCCAAGAAACACTGGAGTAGCACTGATGCTTCAACTCAAGCGAGTTTGGGTGGGGTTTGGACAACCATCTGCTGTCTGTGCTCGTGGAAGCCCCCAGAAATGTTGTGGTGTAACACAGGTTGGATTAGGTAATGGGAACAGGGATGAACAGGTTGTTCCCTGGACACCGGGAGCAGGGTGTGCCTCACCTGCCCCTGGCTCCAGCCCTCCTGGCTCACCTGTGCCTTTTCTCCCAGGCTGCCCCAGGATACCACATGGCTAAAATGATCATCAAGCTCATTAACGCCGTGGCTCAGGTGGTGAACAACGACCCCATGGTGGGCAGCAAGCTGAAGGTCATCTTCCTGGAGAACTACAGGGTGTCCCTGGCAGAGAAAGGTACCCTGGGTGGGACACGCTGTGGGGAGGGGTGTCCCTCCATCTCGTGTCTTTCCCACCGTGGTCCTTCAGCAGGAAACAAACCCAAAGCTGGTCACCACGAGCCCCTCGTGTCCGTGTGTTTTGTTGGCAGTGATCCCTGCGACCGACCTGTCGGAGCAGATCTCCACAGCGGGCACCGAGGCCTCGGGGACGGGCAACATGAAGTTCATGCTGAACGGGGCTCTGACCATCGGCACCATGGATGGAGCCAACGTGGAGATGGCCGAGGAGGCTGGAGAGGAAAACCTGTTCATCTTTGGCATGAGGGTGGAGGACGTCACAGAGCTGGACAGGAAAGGGTGAGGGCTGGGGATGCCACAGGGCTGCCACCTCAGGTACCTGGGGCAGCACCATTTTATGGCCTCCTTCCCTCCAGGTACAACGCCCAGCTCTACTACGACCGGCTCCCCGAGCTGAAACAGGCTGTCGACCAGATTAAAAGTGGCTTCTTCTCCCCAAAAGACCCCAACCTCTTCAACGACGTGGTCAACATGCTCTTCCACCACGACAGGTGAGGTCCTGGGCTACCGTCCATCCCCTGGGCTGGGACCACGTTGCACACGGAGGATGCTCCTCAGGCATGGACTCTCCATGGATGGCCATTGTCACATTAATGCCTTTGGGTGCACAGCCCTTGCAGATGATTTGAGGCATCTCAAGGGCTTTCCTGGCCAGAGCACTGGTCAGCCATGGGCATTGGGATTGGAGAAATGCTTTCCCTGCATTTCCCTCCCCGGGCATCCAGGGTTCTTTACCAACAAGGCTTGGGGAGAGGTAATTTGGCCAGAGGCTTTGAGTTGGAGGATGTCTCGAGCCCTTTTGGGGGTTCTTGGGACACCTTTGTGTGTTTGGGGCTGGGGTCCGGCCCAGCTCTCTGCTGAGGCAGTGCCCAGGTCTCTGCCCCTCAGCCTGACAGAGCTGTCAATCACCGCAGCTTGGTGAGGCGGGCTGTGCTAACCGAGCCTCTGATTGGTCGAGCTGCCAATCAATCACACCAGAGCGGCCCTAATCAGCCTCTGATTGGTCGAGTGACCATAAGTCCCGCCCTAGGGGCGGGCCCATGAAGGGCTACGGGTATAAAAGGGGCTGAGGGCTTTATGCCGCTCTTGCCCTGACGTCTCCCTTGGAGTTTTTACCTCACCCGTGCTCTGTGTGTTTTTTCTGGACCTTTTCCATCTTTCTCTCTCTCTCTCTTTCTCCTTCTCTTAATCCTTTCACGGAGCTTTATGGGTAACAGAACATCTTAAGGTTTTAAAAGTTTCCCAGTTAAATAGGCTAAGCAAATGCTAAATAAATTCTAAGTAAATGCTTAATACTAAATTAATGCTAAGTATTGCTAAGATAAGTGGTTTTACATTGAATTCAGTGTTGTATTTTTTGCCAAAGTTTCCTTAATTTGCTCTGTTTTTGCAACTAAACTTTTGTGTGATTTTTTTTACCTCTTGAGAGTATCTGGTGGGGATTTCTCCTTTGCATCAAAAACGGAGTAAAGGAATTTTAGGTTTAACCCCTGGATTTAAGGGAACAGGGGACCCTTAAAATAATGCCTTGGATCAGGCAGCCTGAATTCCTATTTCTCCTGCTCTTGACCCCTCCTTTCTTCACTGCTACAGGTTTAAAGTCTTTGCAGACTACGAGGCTTACGTCAAGTGCCAGGAGAAGGTCAGCGAGCTGTACCTGGTGAGTGCCAGCCCAGGGACAGGGCAGGGAGCTGTGCCGGGACACAGCATCCCATCCTGGAGAAGGGACGTGCTCAGAGACCAGGCTGGTTCTCATCCCAGGGCATCCCTGGCTGAGAACCAGCCTTGGGACCAACCCCACCCCTCTCCTTTAGCCTGGAGAAAAGGAGGCTCGGGGGTAACCCTGTGCTCAGCTGGGGTTGGGCTCTTTCTCCAGGAACTGACAGAAGCAGAGCACACAGCCTCAAGCTGCTCCAAGGGAAATATAGGTTGGATATCCAGAAAAAAGTTTTTCATGGAAAGAGTGCTAAAGCTCTGGAATGTTCTGCCCGGGGAGGTGGTGCAGTCACCATCCCTGGGTGTGTTTAACAAAGCCTGGACGTGGCACTGGGTGCCAGGGTTGAGTTGAGCTTGGACTCGATGATCTCGAAGGTCTCTTCCAGCCCGGTGACTCTTGTGAACTCCTTGCAGAACTCCAAGGCCTGGACCAAGATGGTGATCAGGAACATCGCGGCGGCCGGCAAGTTCTCCAGCGACCGCACCATCAAGGAGTACGCCCGGGACATCTGGCACGTGGAGCCCTCGGACCTGAAGATCCCCCCGCCCAACGAGCCCCGGGACGCGGGGCAGGACAAGACCCCCAACGGCACCGCGGCGTAGGGGCCGGGGCACGCGGGCGCTGTAAAATTCTCTGCTCTCTGAGTCTCTGTGCTGCTGCTGCTGCTGCTGGCTTTCCCTAGGGGTGGGCAGGAGGGGAGGGGTTTTTATAACGCAACTGTCGTGTGGAAAGCGAAACCACGTCGCCCTGTTGCTTGCATTAGGTGATAAAAATAAAAAAAAAAAAAAAAGTGCCACCGGAGTCCGGAGGGGGCTGTTTGCTGGAGGGTTGGGCTTGCTTCCAGCAATGCTTGATGCAGGAAGGGGGCTGGCCAAGGGGTGGGCTGGGCAGCACAGCTGGATGCAGCTGGACGCAGCTGTCTGGGCCCTCAGAGGCGCTGCTGAAGCAGGACAGGGGGGTGCCAGGCCCATGTACCCCCACCAGTGTCCCGTGGGATGCTCCCAGTCGTGGCTCTGGTGGCCCAGACCACATCAGCATCTCCATCCCTCGAGTAACCTGCAGCATCCTGGAGGCAGAGGGTGACTTAAAAGTTTCTCTGTAGTTTTTATTACTTACAGCAGTAAGTTCAGTGCCACGGGGCGGGGGGGAGGTCCTGGAGTGGATTTGAGGGAGCATGGGATCAGTGCAGGCAGCAACTGGCATCACTTCATGTTTAAGAAGTCTCTGCAACAAGATGTAATAAATCTTACACTGTGTCACTGACCCTCCCGTGCTGTGTCAGAGCCTGATTTGTGATCCCTGCATGCGGGGCTGAGCTGGGCTTGGAGCATCTCTGCACCCAGGGCAAAGAAGAGCTGGTGTCCCCAGAGCCACCTCCCCGAGCCACCCAGGCTGAGGACAGGCTCAGGGCAGTGGGGAGTGACTGAAGTTTGCAAAGTGATGCCAGCAAACACCGTGGGGAGGGGAAGGAGCAGGGGGCAGGCAGCAGGAGAGGAGGCACCAGCAGAAGGCGAGGCCAAGGCTCATCCTGTGCCCCCCACCATTTCTGTGGAGCAGCACTTACTTCACCAGGGCAGGCAGCTCCGGGTTGAAGGAGATGTAGTCGTGGCCCAAGCCCAGCTCTGGGGGAAAGGTAATGAACTTCACCTTGGATTTGTCCTTGTAGGCTTCGAGTGCCGTCTCGTAGAGCTGCCACGGGGCAGGAGCGCAGTTACTGCACGAGCAGGGGACCCCAAACCCCTCCTGGTGCGTGGCCATCCCCTCTCCGGCCACTTCAGCCTCCCAAGCCAGGCTCAAAGCCCGTGGCAGGTGCCCACCTTGTGTCCCAGCTTTGGAGGCAGGACTCCATCATCTTCTGCGTGCAGGATGAGGAGGGGGCAGTCCAGCACCTTCACGCTGCAGGCAGCAAGCACGGCCCTGAGGACGCTCCCCAGAGCCAACAGGAGCCTCCCCAGTCCCTGTGAAAATTCCCACAGCATCCTGACCCCCCCAGCACCGCCCCTCAGAGCCATCCTCATGCCCACCTGGGTGATGCCTGCCCTGGCATGGCAGCACCAAGCACCCTAATCACCTTAAGCCCCAATTATAGGGTCACCAGGTTTCAAAAGCACCCATAAATCAAACGGATTTTGGGCAGGCTCTGTGTGCTACAAGGAAGAGGAGTGCCAAAAAAAAGGATGGTGGCTTGTGGACTTTGCTCAGTAATCAAACTGGTACCTGACATTATGCAAATAAAAAGTCACTTTTGAAGGATGAGTAAGCTGGGTAAACACAGGAGGGCAGGAATTTCAATGGGGTGATTGACACCTCTCCTCAGCCAGGTGGTCCTGGCATCATTCCCACAGCCCCTGGGGTCTGCTGTGCCCCTTCCCACCAGGAACTCACTTCTCATCACTGCAGAAGAACATTCCTGCCCGAGCCATGGAGTCCAGGATGAGGTACTCAAAACCCGGGAGCTGCCGGTAGATCTGGCAGGGAGAGAGTTTGGGGGTGCTAAACCATGGCTTGGACTCAGCTGTGAGGGGGGACGCCCAGGAAGCTGGGGCTGACACTGCTGGGGGACCCCAGAGGCAGAGCTCACCTTGGTGATGGGGATGTTGGCGGCCGCATCTCGGATGTTGGTGTAGGGAGACTCCAGGACAACAGCATCAACCTGGACCCCTGAGGGCAGAGCGAGGTGGGAGTGGGCATGGCTTTGAGGGGCTGTCCCCCCTGCCAGGCTGCTGCCACACTCCCCTCCCAGGCAGCAGTGGGGCCAAGATGTCCCCATCCCAGGAGGGAGGATAGGGAGGGCTCCTCATCTCCTCTGCGGCCCCAAAATCAGGCCAGGGCAGTGCAGAGCCTCAGGGTGACACTGCGTGGGGACAACCCAGCCATGCTGGCCCTTACCTCGCTCCTCCTGCAGCTTCCTCGCTGCGTTGGTGGCAATCCTGTGACAGGAGAGGTGACAGTGAGGGGGAGCAGCACGGGGTGGGGGGGACGCTCAGCTCCCTCAGGTTCCCCTTATTGGCCGCGTTTGGCTTTGCAGGGGCCTCCACCAAGGAGCTGCTCCCAGCCCTTGGCCATGCCCAGGTGGCACCAGTCTGGCAGCAGCGTCACAGGGCACAGGGTGGGCTCTGCTGTGCCCCCATCCCGCCCCCTGCACCTACCCTGTCCCCAGGGAATGTCCCCAGAAGAGGATGCTGCTGTTGCCACTCCGCGCTTTCACCCAGTCGTAGAGTGCCAGGACGTCTGTGGTGAAGCCACTCTCTGAGGGGCGTCCAGTGGAGTCCCCATAGCCTGTGGGGGACACAGCTCGGTGTCACGACCCTGGTGGGGACAGGCCCCAAGAGGGGCATCACCCAGCAAGAGGCAAGGGGACAACTTCACCTCTGTAGTCGAGAGCCAGGATGTGGAAGTCAGCAGCCCCCATCGTCTGTCAGAGCAGCACTGAGTTATGTCCTGGCAGGGGATGCACCCCAGGACCCCTGGGCATGGCCCGTTCGCTCTGCACAGGGTCTCTGTGGGGTCCCCAGGGCCAGCAGGAGCCTCACTCCCAGCAGGTCCCGGTGTCCCCACAGGCCACCACTTACCTTCAAGAACTGGATGCGGTGACTCGCAGCCCTGATGGGGAAAATGGGATTAGAGCTTGGGGAGACCCCAAGGGACCCTCCCCTCCAGCACCAGCGCAGGTGAGGAACCAGGGTGACCTCATCCCAGGAGGGGAGAGCTGGATGCCGTGGGCTGGGTGGATTTTGACTTTCCCTTTTATTTTACAGGGATTCTCCTTGACTGCTGGGGTCAGAGACCCCCGCAGCAACCCCGCAGCATGGCTGCTTCGAGTTTGCTGCTTCTCACCTCGGAACAGCCCTCCTGCCCTGCTCCTGGCCCTGCAGCAGCAGCTCAGGAACTCACCTGGTGCCCCCATTGCCGTGCAGGTAGATGATCACGGGGTGAGCATCAGCAAGAGCCTCCTCGTACCAGCGCTGGTCCTTGCCCTGCGCCTCGGCCCCTTTGCTGCTTGGCACCGTGTGCCTGGGGGGACAGCGGGGTTACCCCGGGGGCTCCACCAGGACACTGCTGTCCCCCGTGGGGTGCTGGGGCCATCCCGCTCACCAGATGCCAACTGTGACGCCCGGCTCGGTGGTGAGGTACAGGTTGATGGTGTTGCTCACCAGCAGCTCCGGCCGCCGAAAATCCACGAAGAAAGGGAAGGCCACTGATGGAGAAATCACAGCCATCACCACAGTCCTCCTACCCAGGCGCTTTTACACAATTCTTTCTAAATCAGCGTGCTATTTGTTTTAAATTATCAAGGGCCACGCTGAGGCAGAGGAGCTGAGCCCTCTGCCATCTCCTCCCACCCGAATTTCCAGCCCCGCTGATGCTGAGCGTGCCCGGGCGTGTTGTGGCTGCAGGCTGTAAACAGGGTCGGCAGCACCACCTTCTTTGAGCTTGCAAAACACGGGGAAAGATCCCTCGGTGCCTCCTCTGCAAGCCCAGGGCACAGCAGGAGTGGGATAAACGCTGTCCTGGTGCCACCCATGTTTTGGGGGGTCTGCAGCAGCAGCCACCTGAATGCCTGTGGGGGTTCTCCTGGCTGGGACAGCCCCGGGATACTCACGGAAGTTCAGGTAGACGAATTTGGTGAGCAGGCTGGGGAAGAGGCGGATGAGGAAGGGCACGGCGGCGCAGGAGAGGAGCGGGGCCAGCAGGAGGGTGCTCAGCCATGGCAGCCACGAGCGCCGGGGCCTGCGAGGGAGGCACCAGTCAGCACCCCCCCCTCCCATCCCAAGGGATTTGGGGTGCAGCACAGCAGGCTCCCCATTCCCAATCCCAGCCATGAGGGTTGGACGCAGCTTTTTAGTGATCCCAACCCCTCTGGGAGTGGGAAGTGGATGCCCACATCGGTGTTGTGCCACTCTTGGGGATGGAGCCGAGGCGTCTGAGCAGCCCCACCGTGACAAAGGGTGACACAGGCTCTGATGTGGTCCCCACGCCCTCGCACGGGGCGCCGGGAGGCAGGAAGGGCAGGGAACGTGCCAGGGCTGGGCGCTGCGAGTCACACCTGCAATAAGGAGCAACCGATACTCTGTGACAACTCTCCCAGCCCCGGCTGGCACGGCACAGCCACGGATGTGCCCCAAGCCTGGCGCTAGGAGCTTCTGCAGTACTCCAGGGACAAGGAGGAAGGAGGGAAAGGAGCCTGGGGGTGATGTCCCCCAGCGCCACCAGTGCTCCAGCAGTGCCCTGTCATTCCAGGGCTGCCCCATGGCTCTGCTCACACCAGCCCTCGCTGCCCCACAAGTGACCCCAAAACCCCATCAGTGACCCACAAGTGACCCCAGACCCACAGGTGACCCCCGGCCCCATTAGCAACAGATAAGTGACTCATAAGTGATCCTAAAACCCCATAAGTGACCCACAAGTGACCCATAAGGGGCTCCAAACCAGCCCTCACTGCCCCACAAGTGCCCCCCAAACCCCATAAGTGACCCACAAGTGACCCATAAGGAGGTCGTAAGGACCCATAAGAAGACCCATAAGGACCAATAAGAGGACCCAAACCAGCCCTCGCTGCCCCACAAGTGATCCCAGAACACCAAAACCTCTAAGTGACCCCACAAGTGACCCCAGGACACCATTAGCGACTCTAAAACCCCATAAGTGACCCCATAACCAGCCCCAGCTGCAGCTTTCCCTCTGGGTTGATGGGGGTGGGGAAAATCAGTCTGGGCATGGGGGATTTAGGGCAGAGGTTTGTGGTGGGAGCCAGGCACAGCTCAGTCCCTGCCAGACCAGGAAGCAGCCGGTCCATTCCCTGCCCTGGGAATGCTGCAGGACCCTCGGGAAGGACTGCCCAAGGGGTGCCAGGGCACGATGGCACCGCTCCCCAGGGAACGGGGACAGTCCCAGGGCGGTGTAGGATGGCAGGAGCTGTGCTGGAGGCACGGGCAGCTCCTCAAATCCCAGTTATCCCCCAGGACATGGGGCTGGGCACACGGGCAGCGATGGAACAGCCGGGAATGCCCAGCAGAGGCTGGCAGGGAATTGTCCGGTGGCCCTTGCACAACGCCTGCTGCAGGTGAGCACCGGCACGGGGACCGCGGGGACAGCCCCACCTGGGGCCACCCGCAGCTGGCACGGTGGCCAAATGGGACGGCAGGGTGACAAGCCACGGCACGGCATCGGGACACGGCCACAGGACAGGATCGTGGCCACGGCAGGGTGACATAGCCACACGGCCACTGCAGGGGGTCACGGTGCTGGCAGGGTGACATGGGGACAGTGTGGAGTCAGTTATGGCAAGCTGAGCCGGGGACATGGCCACGGGATGGGCCCGCGCCAGTGACAGGGTGACACGGCCACGGCAGCGGGGACGGACACGGGGTCACGGCCCGGCAGGGCGACCAGGCCACGGCGTGGGGACACAGGTGACACGAGGTGACAGCCCCAGCAGGGCAGCACGGCCGCGGGACGGGGACGGAGCCACAGCACGGGGGACACTCGTGAGACGCGACAGGGGACAGGGGACAGGGAGCACGGCGGCGGGTACTCACCGCCCGTGCCGGGCCACGCCGAGCCTGCCCTCCGCCCGGCCAATGTCGCCGCTGTCGCCGCTGTCGCCGTCCCCGCCGCGCCGCCGCATCGCTGCGCGCACGACAGCGCCGACAGGCCACGCCCAGGACGGGGACACGCCCACGTCACGGGGACACGTCCCTGTCATCAGGCCACGCCCATCTGCCACGCCCCTGACACGCCCATCCGCGCCTCGGGGACGGGGACAGGGACAGGGCCACCCGCGGTGTCACCGCCCGCGCCAGGGGACTGGGGGGACCCGGCCGGGCTGCAGCCCTGTCCCCCAGGGCCGGCGGGGTCCCAGGGGTCTCTGCCAGGGTGGCATCCCCTTGTCCCCCAGGGCCGGCGGGGTCCCAGGGGTCTCTGCCAGGGTGGCATCCCCTTGTCCCCCAGGGCCGGCGGGGTCCCAGGGGTCTCTACCAGGGTGGCATCCCCTTGTCCCCCAGGGCCGGCGGGGTCCCAGGGGTCTCTACCAGGGTGGCATCCCCTTGTCCCCCAGGGCTGGCGGGGTCCCAGGGGTCTCTGCCAGGGTGGCATCCCCTTGTCCCCCAGGACTGGCGGGGTCCCAGGGGTCTCTGCCAGGGTGGCATCCCCTTGTCCCCCAGGGCTGGCCGCGTCTAGAGGGACGCCATCAGGGTGGCAGTGCCCTGTCCCCCAGGGACCCCAGGAGATCTGTAGCTCTCTGTCCCCCCGGGACAGGCAGGTTTAAGGGGGACCCCAGAAAATCTGCAGCCCCCTGTGACCCAGGGCTGGGTGGGTTTAGAGGGGACCCTGGAAAATGTGCAGTCCTCTGTCCCCCAAAAGAGTCCATGGGGGCAGCAGTAAGGTGCCACACCAGGGAAAACAGCCTTTCCACGGGCAAGGAGCACAAAGGGAAAGCTTCCAGGTTAAAAAGTGAAAACTATTTTAAAAATGGTTTAACACTAAAGCTGGCATCCCTCGGATTCAGCAGGAAGGGTGGAAACCTGCTGCTGCTGAGCCTCCCACCTGCAGCTCTCTGAGGGTGAGTCAGCTGGGCCTTTTCAGGACAAAACTTCCCACCGGGAGAGAAATATCCCTGCTTCAGCAGAATTCCCTGTGAAAGCCAGCCAGGTGCAGGAGGATGAGCTGCTGGAAGGCAGCCACAGCTGGGCCAGCCCTTCATCACCTCACCTGTCAGTGGGGCCCACAGCAGGGACCCCATAAATCAACTGTGGGAGGGCTGGGGATGAACCTTTTCCCAGAGGAGCAGCCACCCAGGCTGGCATTTGAAGCTGCTTTTATTCATCTGCCCTCCAAAGACCTGTGCTGCTTTTCCTGCGTTGGAATCGTGGAATCCCAGAATGGTTCGGGTTAAAGGGGCCTTGAAGTCCATCCCATTCCACCCCCTGCCATGTGCAGAGACACCTTCCATTATCCCAGCTTGCTCCAAGCCCTGTCCAGCCTGGCCTGGGGCGCTTCCAGGGACCCAGGGCATCCTGTGCCAGGGCCTCCCCACCCTCACAGGGAACAATTCTTTCCCAATATCTAATCTAACATTACCTCAGCAGCAAAATGCAAATCCAAAAAGACAAACAGGTCCAGTCAAACCGGGGCTGTGGGCAGGCGGCTGCGTGTTCCCCGGCAGCAGCTGCTGCAATCAGGTGGCACAAGGCAGCCCCGAGCTGCTCTTCCCATGCCCCAGGGGCAGGAGAAGGGGGGAAATGGCCAACAGACCCAGCTGGTTTCATGAGCAAGAACTTTTCCTCTCACCCCCAAATTTTCCCCATTCCCAGCTGGTTTCACAAGCCAGAGCTTTTCCTTCCATCTCCAATTTTCCCCCATTCCCAGCTGGTATCACAAGCCAGAACTTTTCCTTCCACTCCCAATTTCTCCTCATTCCCAGCTGGTTTCAAAAGCCAGAGTTTTTCCTTCCATCTCCAATTTTCCCTCATTCCCAGCTGGTTTCACAAGCCAGAGCTTTTCCTTCCACCCCCATTTTTTCCCATTCCCAGTTGGTTTCACAAGCCAGAGTTTTTCCTTCCATCTCCAATTTTTCCCCATTCCCAGCTGATTTCACAAGCCAGAGCTTTTCCTTCCACCCCCAATTTCTCCTCATTCCCAGCTGGTTTCACAAGCCAGAGCTTTTCCTTCCACCCCCAATTTTTCCCCATTCCCAACTGGTTTCACAGGCCAGAACTTTTCCTTCCACCCCCAATTTCTCCTCATTCCCAGCTGGTTTCATAAGCCAGAGCTTTTCCTCTCACCCCCAATTTCTCCTCATTCCCAGCTGGTTTCACAAGCCAGAGCTTTTCCTTCCACCCCGATTTTTTCCCATTCCCAGTTGGTTTCACAAGCCAGAGCTTTTCCTTCCACCCCCATTTTTCCCCATTCCCAGCTGGTTTCACAAGCCAGAACTTTTCCTTCCACCCCCAATTTCTCCTCATTCCCAGCTGATTTCACAAGCCAGAGCTTTTCCTTCCACCCCCATTTTTTCCCATTCCCAGTTGGTTTCACAAGCCAGAGTTTTTCCTCTCACCCCAATTTTCCCCCATTCCCAGCTGGTTTCACAAGCCAGAGCTTTTCCTTCCACCTCCAATTTTCCCCCATTCCCAGTTGGCTTCACAAGCCAGAGCTTTTCCTTCCACCCCCAATTTCTCCTCATTCCCAGTTGGTTTCACAGGCCAGAACTTTTCCTTCCACCCCCAATTTTCCCCCATTCCCAGCTGGTTTCACAAGCCAGAGCTTTTCCTTCCACCCCCATTTTTTCCCCATTCCCAGTTGGTTTCACAAGCCAGAGCTTTTCCTTCCACCCCCATTTTTTCCCCATTCCCAGTTGGTTTCACAAGCCAGAACTTTTCCTCTCACCCCCGATTTCTCCTCATTCCCAGCTGGTTTCACAAGCCAGAACTTTTCCTTCCACCCCCAATTTCTCCTCATTCCCAGCTGGTTTCACAAGCCAGAGCTTTTCCTTCCATCTCCAATTTTCCCCCATTCCCAGCTGGCTTCACAAGCCAGAACTTTTCCCACGGGAGAGGTGATCCCCAACAACTTCAGTGATGCCCACAGGGACGGGCAAAGTGCCAGAGGGGTCTGGAGCTCCTGAGGGCTGGAAGGGGCTGGCACGGAGCTCGGGAAGCTCAGAGCGCTCACCAGGATGGAGCAACCACCCAAATATTTCTTGCCACAAGGAGCCAGCCCAGCAAACGCGGCAAACACGAGGTTTTCCCGGGCTGAAGGGAAAATCCTCGGGTGGAATCAGGCAGGATCAGGCGCCAGGGGCGGTGCTGGGAAGGCGATTGTGCGCTGGGAGCCGGACGTGGGATGGCAGCAGCGAGCCGCGGCCGAGGAGCGGCGGTACCACTGCGGCTTAGCAGGGCTCGCCTTTGTTTTGTGCAAAAAATAGCAAACTTCGGGCTTATGTCATTCCAAACTTCTCGCGGCACCAGCTGGGAGATGGGGAGGTTCCCTCCAGCTGTTTGTTTTTTTTTTTTCTTTCCTACAGTCTCTTTTCCTTTTCCCCTTTACGTTTTGCCGATGGTTTCATGTTTTTTGGTGGTTTTTTTTTTTGGTTTGGTTTTGTTTTGTTTTGTCTTTTTTTGTCCCCTGAATTCTCTGGCTATTTGATGACCCTCTTCCCCCTGTCCTGGCCGGGCTGAGGGGTTCCTGTGCCCAGCAGGGGCACAGCTGGAAAGACCCCAGGAATGAAGGAGCAGCTCCCAGCTCCCCCCCCCCCAGCTCCCCGCGCGGCAGCCGGACTTTTCCTCGCCCTAGAACAAAGCACCCCATTGTTCAGGGAAAATGGGAAGGAAAGCGTGACGGAGCAGCCAGAGCCAAGCCGGGAGGGTGTTTCTGCAGGAGCCGGGCACCCACGGCCTCGCACAGGGGTCACCCACCTCCTGCGCAGCCGCTGCCCCTGATTTTGGGTGGCTCCGTGCCAAACGCGGATCCATCGATTCCTGCAATCCCGGTGTTTCCCACGTGTCCCGGTTTTTGTGACGCCGTGGGTTGGTTGAGCCGAGGTTTCCTTCCTCCGAGCTCGCTGCAAATGCCATCCCGGAGCGCAGCTGCTCGCTGGGAAGGGGGCTCCAAAAATAGGCTGGAGGGTCCCGTGTCTGGCACGGCTCCGCGGCTCCCTGGAAACACGCTTTTCTCCTATGGGAAAAATAAAATCGGGATGCCGCTGCTAACAGCTGGTCCCAAAAAAGAGTCAGGAATTTGCACTGGGATGATTAGCAGCGCTCCTGAGGCGGGGGCTGCACATCCCTGTGGGATGGGGACACGGGGACACCGAGCGTGCTGCCTGTCCCCATCGCCCGCCCGTGCACGCGTGTGGCCCGTGGCTTTGTTGGGGGACACGGGGCATTTTTCGGGGCTGTCGCTTGGATTAGCGAGGCACCGGCGAGGAGGAGGAGGAGGGTGAGGGGGATAAAGGTCCCGGCACTCGCCGGGTTCGCAACAAAACAAAGCACCAGATGGTTCCAACTTCAGCATAATACGCGGAGAAAAAGTGTTTGAACCGGGGATGGAAAAGCAAATGTGGAAAGAGAGGGAGAAAGGAAAGAAAGAAAAACCCTCGGCAAGTGTCAGAGCAGAAGAAAGCGGCGGAGAAAAATGGCAAATGTTAAAAACCCAGACAAAAAGCCCTCGGCCGGCACAAAGCCGCGGCTGCTGACATCTGTCCGGCAAAGCCTCTCGCCAAGGGCCCCTTGCCTTTGGAGTCACCTTGCCTTGCTGCTGTCACCGCAGGGACACGGCCACATCCCTGGCCGGGGCTGTGCTGGGGACACTGTGCCATGTCCCACAGCCACAGCGCTGTCCCCGGGGCAGGTGGCAGTGACGTGCCAGGCGACGTGCAGCAGAGCTACCCCTAAATATTTTATTACAATATTTTATTACAATACTTTTGGAGCTCTCTCCTCTGTCACCTCACACGTCCCAAATGTCCTTGTGTGGTGGCAAACCCACCCGTGGCTCTGCTGCGGGGTTTTAAGCCTGGTTTATGATCTGAGCGAGGTTTATCCAACCCCTCTGTGTGAGGATTTTGTGTTCCCCTCGCTCCTCCCCACGAAATTTCTTGAACCCGCAGACCAGAGCCGCCTTAAAAAAAAAAAAAAAAAGGGGGAAGAAGGCTAAGAAGTCATGTCGCCCCTGGCATTTTCACCAAAAAAAACCCAGCAAAATAATCTCATGCAATTGCTCGAGAGCGGATTGCAGCGTGGGTGGAACCCCTTATTAGCCATCAGAGAATCCACAAGCCTTGGGGACCGGCGGCTTCCTGCGGCTGGCGCTGAGCAGGAGCGTGGGCGGGCGGCGGCTCCGGCTTCCAGCCGGGACTGCCGAGCTTTAAATGGGGGCTGGAGTCCTGCTGGTGCCTGTGGCTTGTGTGTCACCGCCCCGGGGCTGCCCTGAGGGGTGGCTCCTGCGGCAAAAGGGGGTCCTTGGTTTTGTGATCCCCCCCCCAAAATCGAGTGAGGGGCTCGGGTGGGACAGTGCAGAGCCACCACCGGTGCTGGGGCGGTGGAAGGGGTGGATGCCACAGCGCAGCAGCCGTCCCGTGTCACGGTGACACGCAGAGAGTCGGGATGTTGTCCCCCAGGCCCAGGGATGGCAGAGAGCCGGGGTGTCATGTCCCCAGGGTGGGGGACAGCGATGTGTTGCTGTGACCTTCAGGTGTGGGACAGCCCAGGTGATGTGCCATTGTTTTTTTGGGACAATGAGGAGCTGCAGGGCCGTGTGTCCCCTGGGGTGCAGGACAGTGTGGAGCCAGGGTGATGCCACCTTGGGGGACAGGACAGCAAGGACTCAGTGGTGTCCACTTGGCTTGTGGGAGGATGAGAACCAGGGTGATGTCACCGTGGGGGACAGGACGCTGGGGAGCTGGGGTGATGCCATCTGGGGGACAGGATGGTGGGAAGCCAGGGTGATGTCCCCGTGGGGTGCAGAATGATGGGAACTCAGGTGATGTCACCCTGGGGGATGGGACAGCTGGGAGCTGGGGTGATGCCACCTTGGGGAGTGCAATGACAGGAACTGTGATGATGCCGTTTGGGGGGATGGGACATTGAAGAGCCACTCTGGGGTGTGGGACACTGGGGACCATGGTGGGACCGTTTTGTGGGGATGGGACATTGAAGAGCCACTCTGGGGTGTGGGACACTGGGGACCATGGTGGGACCGTTTTGTGGGGATGGGACATTGAAGAGCCACTCTGGGGTGTGGGACACTGGGGACCATGGTGGGACCGTTTTGTGGGGATGGGACATTGAAGAGCCACTCTGGGGTGTGGGACACTGGGGACCATGGTAGTGCCACCCTAGGGGCCAGGACAGTGGAGAGCTGGGCTGATGCCACCCGGGGGTGCAGAGCAGCAGGGAGATGGGATGATGTCCCCTGGGGTGCAGGATGATGAGAACCGAGGAGATGCCACCCGGGGGATCAGGCCATCGGGGACCGAGGGTTATACTATCCTGAGGTGCAGGACAACGGGAAGTTGAGGTGATGCCACCCTGGGGGACACGACAGCGGCGAGTCGGGGTGCAGAACAGCGGGGACACGTCGTTGCCCCAGCGGTGCGGGACACCCCAGCAGACCCCCGCAGCCGTCCCCTGCGCCGGGGGGCGTTCCCGGGCGGTGCCGCACAAAGGCCGCCGGTCCCCCCGCCCCGGGGCCGCCCCCGAGCCTCGGCCCAATAAACGCGGCCGCATTTGAACGCGGCGCCTCCCCCGGCCCCGCAACGCTCCGAGCGCTCCGCCAGCCCCGCCGCGCCCGCGGGCACCGGCAGCCGGTGAGGCCGGGACGGGCGCGAGGGCGGCCGCGGGGAAGGGGGAGAGGAAGGGGAAAGGGCATCACCGAGCCCCGGGGTGCGGGGGGAGCGCCGCCCGCCCCGGTCCCTCCTCCGCGGGCGGTGCCGGGGCCCAGCCCGCCCCTTCCCGTCCCTTCCCGGCGGGGCCGGCCGCGTGTGCGGGGCGCCGGGACGGGCCGGCGGGGAAGGGGCGCAGCGGCGAGGTGGGTGCCTGGGGAAGAAGGGGGTCCGGAGGGTGGGGAGGTGCTGGAGGGAAACGGGGAATGCTGGAGGGATGGGATGCTGGAGGAAGGGGGTGATGGGGATAGGGACTCGTGGCCACAGGGCGCGGTGGTGATTTCAGGGGTGTCTGTGAGTGGGTGCCACCCCAAAGCCCCCAAGGTCCCCTCGGCGCTGGTGGCAGTGGTCCCGCTGGGTGCCACTCGCCCTCCTGCCGAGGGCCCCCCATCCCGGCGTGCGTCCCTGCTCCCGGAGGGATGCTCCGAGCGCTGGGAGCGGGTTCTGGACCGCTCTCGCCGGGCTGAGCCCTGGGAGCAGCCGGCTGTGGCTGGGGGAATTAATAACAGCAGTTGTTTTGTCATCGGCGAAGCTCTCGTTGTCACCAGGGTGGCAGACAGCATCTGCTGTCTGGTCACCAACCGTGGGCCCGTCTCCCTTGGAGCATCCCTGCAGGGATGGAGCCGAGGAAAGCCAAAATCCACAGCCCAGGAGCATCCAGTGCTGGGATTTTACTGGGTGGGTGGGTGACAGTTTGGGTGCATCCAGCTCCTCTTCCTCGCGTGCTCCCCAAAACGGAGCCGAGGGCAGGCTCTGGGCGCGTTATCGCCGTGATTCAGCAGAGCCCGGCTTTATCGGGGCCGGCGCAGCTCCGGGCTCCGCGGGAATTACCGAATCCCTCATCTCCCGGCGCGCGAGGCGTCGCTGGATCAATGACCGGCTCGCTTTGTTTACTTCTGAAATAATCAGCTTTGTGCCTCCACCTTGGGCTTTATCGCACCCGGGGCTCCCCGACTTACTGCGGAGCGACTCCAGCCCGATTTGCAAAATCAAACCAGATGGGCGCTTTGTTTTTCCTTACGGAGGGGAAGGCTGGGAGTGAAAAGCCCTATTACAATGCAAATACCGGGCTGGCGTGAATATTCAAACCGCTGCGCTGCTTTTGAAGCTCTTTACATAAATTTATAGTGCTTTCATACGCCATCGCTGCTTTGCTAATCTGGAGCGGAGCTTGGCTAGCAGAATCGCTGCTCTCTGCCAACTTCGGAGGGTCTGGGGGTGTTTTTGGGGTGCACGGGGAGAGGTGGCATTGAGGTGCAAAGGGAAAATTATGAGCGTGGTCAATGGGGAGGAGGAACTGGCAGCTGTAAGGCTGACTCTGGTGGTGACCCTTGGAGAGCTGGGCGTGCTGTCGAGTGATTTACTGACATTAAGGTGCTTCATTGTCCTTTTGGGTTTTGTTTTTCCCTTTCCCTTTGGTTTCTCGGTGTGACCCTTTGTGGGGCCGCTGCTCCAAGAGGGGATGGGGTGTTGGAGCGTGGGCTGAACTGGAAATTGCCCTGACACGGTGTGGGGATTTTGGGGTGGACACAGGGACAGGGCACGGAGCTCTTCTCTCTGGTGACCAGTGACAGGACGCAGGGAATGTCTGGAGCTGTGTCAGGTTTAGGTTGGATTTCAGGAAAGGTTTCTTTCCCCCCAGAGGGTGCTGGCACTGCCCAGGCTCCCCAGGGAAGGGATGGTGACATTCCCGAGGCTGCCAGAGCTCCAGGAGCCTTTGGACACCACTCCTGGGGATGCCCAGAGTGGGATTGTTGGGGTGTCTGTGCAGGACCAGGAGCTCTGGATGATCCCTGTGGGTCCCTTCCAGCTCAGGGAATTCTGTGATTCAGCGGAGCTGCTGTGATGGACGAGATGGTTCATTAGGGAAGGAGATAATGAGTGTGAGACAACCTCAGCTCGGGCTTTCCCAGCAAAGTCTGGTTTTGGTGGTTGCTGGGCATCTCATACAACCCCCAGCATTTAAACCCGGGGTCCTGGTGGGTTTTGCCAGCTGTGTTCACATCACCCCGCTTGTCACAGGTGCAGTGGGAAGGGAAAGTTGCTTTAAAGTTGCTTTAAAGTGCCCAAGTGTGGCCATGCTCCCCAGCACAGGGGGGACACTCGGAGCAGTGACATCCCATGGAGTAGGTGCTTGTGTTTTGGAGGTGGCCACAGCATGCTGCCCTGCTGGGTAATTACTGCTAATTACCAGGCCCTCATTTGAGTCGAGGCAATCAAGAGGAGAAGCAAAAACGACGTTTTCCTCGCTGTCCCTTGGAGGTGATGACTTCAGTGGAGGGCAGGTTGGGATAAGGGCAAGGTACCCATAGCTCTGGTTAGTGATGCAGCCCATGGGGGAATTTGGGCAGAGCATCCCCAAAATGCCCCTCTTGTGCAGCAGCAAATGTGATTTTTTAATTGTCCTAGTGGAAGGTGTCCCTGCCCGTGGCCTGGGGTTGGCATGAAGTGGCCTTTAAGGTCCCTTCCAACTCCAGCAATTCTGGGATTCTGTAATTCATACTGTTTACAAACACCACCCCCCCCCCCCAAAAAAAAAAAAAGTATTTGTGCTAATTATGGTGGTTTTCCTTGCTGATGCCATTGATTGACCAATCTGTGCCTTCATTAGCTCCAGGCTAAAGTTGATATCGATTCCCAGGCACTTAAATATGTGAAGCAGTAATCACTGTTTAAGCCTATATTGTTTGAGTTAAATTTAGCTGAGAATTTAGTCCTATCAGGCCCCTACATTGTGTGCCGTGAAGGTTATCTGGCTCTCGGGAGGGGGTGGATTTAAAAGCAGGAAAGAAATGCCGGTGCAAACTTCCTCTTCTCATCATCCCGGAGTGCTTTGCTTCCCCGGGCTGGCAATAAGGAGAACAGAATTAAGGAACAATGTGGCGCTGACTCTCCTAAACCTGCACTTTTCAGCGCTCTGTGCTCGAGCTGGTCATTCTGGGGGGCTAGAAACAACACAGAAGGGCAGCAATAAATCTGAACAAAGTGATGCCCTGTGCAGGGACCGTCCCCTCTCCTCCTCGCGGGGGGACCCGGGGAGCCCCCGCTCAGCTGCTGCCCGCCTGCCCCTATTATCCCGGCCGCCCTCCTGCATCTCAGCTGCTGGCCCATCTGGAGCAGGGATGAAAGGCTGCCCTTTAATTCGGGCTTTGTGTGCCTCCGGTGGGTCCCCCCTTCCCCGAGGTGGCTGCGCACACCGGCGCTCCGATGCTGCTGACCTCATTATTTTGACTGCTGGCCGGTGCCAGGCTCCTCAGGTAGGAGGCTTGGGTGGTTTGGTTTTTTTTTTTTTTTTTTTTCCTCCCCTTGCTGTGGAAGCGCTGCTGAATAATTCAGGCAGGAGGAGGCATCTTGGGTCACCTTGCGCAGCCGGCTGCTGCGTGCCGGAGCCGCCTGCCTAAGATGGAGGTTGTGCAGGATTGCGGGATCGCCGGGCTGCCGGCAGCTCCCTGGGCTGTCTGACTGCAGGTAGGCACCCAGCCCTGGCCTCCCTGCTCCTTCCTGGTGCTGGGGAACGGGAAATCCCTTCCCCAGGCTGTGCAGGGGTGGTTGTGTCCCTCTGAGCTCTGGCCGTGGGGATGTGTGAGGCTGCCCTGGCCAAAAACTCACCTGGGCTGTAGGGCAGGTGTGGCCCACGCACCTGATGCTCCCTTCCTTTAGGGGTTGGGGTTTTCTTGCTGGTTTTGTGGGGTCCCCAGTGCTGGACTTGCCCAGGGTGAGTTTTTGGGCTCTGTGCTGCTGTGGCATGGAGAGGGGTGATCCCAGTGCTCCAGCAGCAGGGATGCTCGGGGATATACTGGGAGGTGGCATTTAGCTCTCTGCACCAACTGGGGGAACTGGTTCTGGCAGTGTAGCAGTAGGGTCAGGTGCTGGAGACATCTCTGGGGGGGGGGCAGGAGGTGGCTGACCCTGAAGATAAGAGGTTCAGAAATGCTTGGGAAGCTCTCTGGGTTGGAGTCATCCTTGCTGGAGGCTTGGCTGTGAGTTTTGGGGCCGCTGGACCGTGCAGGCAGGGCTCCCTGACACCGGGATCCAGCCACTGAGAAGTCCTGTGGGTGCAGGTGGGAAATGGGGTTGCTGCTGTGGGGATGGAAACAAGTTTGTTGCCTTCCTCCTGCTCACAGGCACCTGAGTTTTTGGGTGCTGCCTCCTCCTCTGTGCCCCAGGCGGAATGTGTCTGTGCCTCCCTCCTCCCCCCAGCGCTTGGGCACAGTGAGAAATCAGCTCAAGAGGGATTTGGGGGGGGGAAAAATAGGACAGGGAGGGTGTGAGGCTCAGGTGGAGGGGCTGTGTCCATCCCTGGAGTGTCCACAGCCATCCCTGCCCGTGGCAGTGCAGGAGGAAGGACAGCCTGGCTGGGCTGTCCCTGTCCCCTGGGCTCTGCGTGCTGCCTGCCACCAGCCCCGCGTCCCTCAGCAGATGTGGGATCCCGAGGATGCTCTGCCCTGGCATCTGCTCCTGCAGCCAGGGAAATCAAGGACACGGCTGCTGCAGTGCCTGCCCTGGAGATTTCCTGCCTGGGCTGGGCAGGGGCGTGGAGTTGGGCTGCAGTTGGAGCAGTTCTGGGATGTCCAGGGGTGCTGCTGGTGGCACAGGGAGCCACAAGAACCCTGAGGAGCAGAGGGGGCAGGGCTGGATGGGGAGGGGGTTGGGGCAGCACCCCCTGTTTTGGCAGATGTGGCTGACACAACCTGCAGCAGTCACAAAACCAGAATTCCCATGGCTGGCCAAGCATCCTGGGATGCTCAGTTGGGTCCTTGGGGACACCAGGTCCCTGCAGTGCCCATTGTCACCCAAGCACGGTGACAGCGCCTGTTGTGCCCCCAGGGTAGTGGCACAGCCACACCCAGGCTGTGTGGTGGCACTGGGTGACACTGCTGCCACCCAAAGCCAGCCAGGAGCCCTGGGCCAGGCTGAGCAAACAGCTCCAGCCAAATCCTTCATTTCAGACAGGAAATTTCCCTCTTCCCCCCCCACTGCCAGAACAGCTCCTGGGGCTGTGATCCTCTGTTAGCAATGGATGAGGGGGGTGAAAACTTGACTTGAGGCAAACTGTGTGCCTGGTGCAGGACACCAGGTATATTTTGGCCGTCCCCACGCTGCTCTGGGTTTGCTGCCTGTCAAACCCTTCTCTGCCTTCAGCCAGGGTTTGACCTGAAACACCTGAGGGAGAGCAGCACAGGGAGCTCTTGGCAGCTGGGCTTGGTCTTGGTGTTTTTTTTTTTTTCCCAGCCTAAAGCATTCCATGATCCCAGCTGTGTTGCAGGGTGGGGGTGTGTTGTGCTCGTGGAGGGAGTGGCTGCCCTGGAGGGTTTGGGCTGGGGTCTCCTGCCCTCCCCTCCTCAGGCAGAGCCCCACGCTTCGCTCCCTGCAGCTGCTGAGCTCTTGTTGGGTTGTTTGTCTTCTCACCAAAGCCTCACCTGCAACACCTGGGGATCACTGGAGCTCAAGGGAGCAATTTTCCCCTGCAGCACCTCAGCTGCTGCAGCTGAGCCAAAGGAGCTGACAGGAGTCAGCGTGAGGTGACACACGGGGACAGGGACGTGCCACACTGGCCCAGCCACCTGGGCTGTCCCCTCCCGAGGGCTTGGCTCTGCAGGCTTTTTTCCCCAGGGTCTTTCTGCTCTGTGACTTCTTCCCCCAGTGGGATGGGAGAGGCTGGAGCGGTGGTGGAGCATTCATGCCACCAAGCATGGCCCCAGACAGCCTCGTGGGCAGCTGCCGTGGCAGCCCTTGGGGTTTTTTGCTGTCCCACGCCACCGATGGTGACCCGGCCCGTCTCTTCCCGCAGGTGAGCGTGGCAGGCTATGGGATGGATGAAGCTGAGCAGGACCAGTATGAAGCTCGCCTCAAGGAGCTCTTTGACAGCTTTGACAGCACAGGCACGGGGTCCCTGGGGCAGGAGGAGCTCACTGACCTCTGCCACATGCTGCACCTGGAGGAGGTGGCCCCGGCACTGCAGCAGACCCTCCTCCAAGGAAACCTCCTAGGCAGGGTAAGGAGCTGGGGAGACGGAGGGGGATGCATGGAACGGTCTTGGGAAGAGGCTGATGTCTGTAATTTGTGTATATCCGACATTCCTGGGGCTCTGGTGCCGCAGGACTCGTGGGGTCTGGGCTGTTCAGCGGGGTGGGCACAGGGCAACTTCCAGGAGCAGGATTGGTGGTAACAGGGGAGGGAACTGCTCTGCCTGCCCTGACTGAGGTGGGCTGAAACTCGGCGACCAGCGCTTTAGGCTGAGCCTTGTGCACTGTTGTGCTTGCCCGGTGTCCAAGGCCAGAGCAAGTGCCAGGTCCTGGCTGTCCTTGTGCTGGCGTTTGGCTCACGCTGTGCCCGTGCCCCCAGCACTGGTTCCTGCTGCTGCTGGCCTGGGTCACCTCCCCAGACCAGCTCACCAGGTGCTTAGACAAACTCTGAGCCACTTGGGATGGGACAAAGACCTAAATCCAGGGCTTGAGCCTGTGATTTACGTTGGCTTAAGCTGTAGTTAGACTGGCAGGGCCATGTGCAGTGTTTCTCTAAGGTAGGGAATATTGTCCCACACTGTCTGAGCCACCTCTGTCCACATTACCTGGTGCTGGTGGCTTCCCAAAGCCATTTTTCAGTTGTGGTTTTACCTTTATGGGGTTAAATCCCGGGCACTGAGCAGAAGCTGCTTGCCCTTGAGGGGATCTCCACGTTCAGCTGGGTGTCCTTGTGTTCTGCGTTACGACTTTCCCGGCACGCCGTGCTCAGAGCGCGTTAGATCCTTCCCTGGAAATCACCCTGAAATCCCATCACTGCTCATTAAAATCAGAAAAATGTGGAACAGGGCAGCCAGGGCTTTCAACAGACAGGCAGCCATCCCAACTCCAATTTCCAGACAAACTGCAGTTTTCACAAACAAAATAATTCCTTTAGCGATCAAAGGAATTTTTCCTTTTTCCTCCTCTTCCTCACCTGCCCTGGGGTCGTAGCTCTTCTGCTGACAGTGAGTGGAGCAGGAGCTGGGATGGATCCAGGTGGAGGTTGTTGACCTTTAGAGTTGCAGCGTGGCATTTTCTGGAGCACCAGAGACTTTCTGTGCTGCTCTGTTGTCTTGAGCACCTGGCACTTGGATGCTGCTATCAAAGAATCCCAGAATGGTTTGGGTTGGGAAGACTTTGAAGATGATCTTGTTCCAACCCCCTGCCATGGGCAGGGACACCTTCCACATCCCAGGTTGCTCCAAGCCCATCCAGCCTGCCTTTGGACACTTCCAGGGATCCAGGGGCAGCCACAGCTTCTCTGGGCACCCTGGGCCAGGGCCTCACCACCTTCCCAATATTGAATTTAAATCTATTTTCCTTCAGCTTAGAGCCATTTCCCCTTGTGCTATCACTTGGCTTTGCCACTTGTGGGATGGTGGCATAGAGAGGAAGGGCAGGTGTGGCTGTCACAGCTGGTCAGGGCACCAAAACCCCCTGTGAAGGCATCCTGAGTTGCCAGGCCACACTCACCCCATCCCAACCCCGAGCTCCATCCCTGCAGGGCGCGAGGCATCCCATTTTATTTCGTTCCCCCTTTGTCTCTGGGGATGGTTCTCCCTTCTAACCTGCCACAGAACCTCAGGACAATCTCTGTCTCCTGCCTCTGCTCCCTGCCCCTTAGCAGCAGCAATGGCCCACGTCGAAGCAGGAGGCAGATTTAAATTGAATGGCCCTCGGATCCTTGGGGTTTCCTAGGATCTCACGGGGAGAATAGCAGCAGGCACGGAGCTCCCCGAGCACGGACTTGTTGCAGCTGCCCCTCCTGCTGCAGATGGTCCCAGCCTTTGTCTGCCTGCACTTCCAGGGGCTGGGATTTATGGGAGGGCACCGGGGAGGGGGGGCAGTGGGGGGAAGGTTTTGTCTGCTCAGGGGCAACTCGCTGGGGCCACGTGCTTGTCTTTGTGCCGGGGGCTCTGCTCCAGGGCTGAATGGAGGCTCTGGGATCATAAAATCGTGGGATGGTTTGGGTTGGAGGGGGGACCTTAAAGATCACCTTGTTGCAGCCCCCTTCTCTGGGAGCTGAGCTGGCATCCAGGAGGGGCTGGAGGTGCTGCCTCCCCTGTGATGGTTTGGGGATTAATGGGGTCTGGTGTGGGGTGTAAATCCTGCCCTGACTCGTGGCAGAGCCAGACCCCTGCAGAAGGGTTTTCCTCGCACGTTGTGCACAGAGGTGACGCTCGCAGCAGTCCCTGGGATTCCTCAGGAAGGCTCTTTGCCCTCACCCTTGATGGGCAGGAGTGAGGGGATGGGTGTGGCTGTGCCTGTCTATCTTGCCCTCTCTGTGCCCTTTAATTAGCAGCAAACCAGAGGTGCCTTGAGGACAGTGCTCGTGGGCCCGGGTGATGTGCAGGGATGGGGATGAGCCCTGGAAGTCAGTCCCTGTCCCTGGCAGTGCCCAAGGCCAGGTTGGACAGGGCTTGGAGCACCCTGGGATAGTGGAAGGTGTCCCTGCCCATGGCAGGGAGTGGGATGAGATGAGCTTTAAGGTCCTTTCCGACCCAAATCCTCCTGGCGTTCTGTGAAGTTGGGCACCTCCGGGCCCTGTGCAGGGCCTGTCCTTGGAGCTGTCCTTGGGCAGGGATGGGGAGCTCGGGTTTCACCTGCACCACTGCATTCACAGCCTGCAGCAAGGACACCCTGGCTGGGGTTTCACTCCCAGCTCCCTTCAATGCCACGGCTGTGACCTCTTGCAAAATTTCCTCCCCCTGTGCCCGCAGTGACGCTGCTCCCCTTGCTGCACTGGGGGTGGAGGCTTGGGGCAGGGCCGCAGCATTGCCCTGTTAGGGCCTGAAGGAAGGGCTGGAGCTGTGCCAGGGGAGGTTTGGGTGGAAATCAGGGAAAGGTTCTTCCCCCAGAGGGTGCTGGCACTGCCCAGGCTCCCCAGGGAATGGATGGTGACATTCCCGAGGCTGCCAGAGCTCCAGGAGCTGCCAGGGATGCCCGGGGTGGGATTGCAGGGCCAGGAGCTGGACTGGCTCATCCCTGTGGATCAGGATATTCCATGAGCCTCCCTCTCCCCCAGCAGACATTTCCTGGCTGGAAGGAGCTTGCAGACAGGGACAGAGCTTTGGGGATGGGGTTTGTGCTGGAGGTCAAGGGCAGGGAGCTGGCAGGAGCCGCCGCTGCCGCCGGTCCCGGCCGTGCCCAGCGCTTTGCGTGGCAGGGGCGCAGCAGGAGCAGCAGGTACCTTGGCACAAGGCTCACAGCTCTGTCTAGTGCTCCTCAGTCACGGCTGCACAGGGAGCTGGCTGGGAAGGGGCGCTGGGATTTCTCAGAGGAGCTGGGGTTGCTCAGCAGCACGGCTTTGGTCGGTCCCTGGTGGCCTGGGGAGGCTGGGCTGGGCTGGGCTGGCCGTGCCTCTCTGGTGCTGTGTTTGTCTTGTTTGGTTGAGTTGTTGTGAGAAAATTCTCCTGGCCGGGGTGCTGAGCTGGCTGTGCAGTGCTGCTCTGGCTGTGGGGTTTGCAGGTTGCTCCAAGCTCCAGCCAGCCTGGCCTTGGGCACTGCCAGGGATCCAGGGGCAGCCACAGCTGTGCCAGGGCCTCTCCACCCTCCCAGGCAGGAATGTGTGTGCTGTCCCTGATCCTGGGTGGGCATGACAGCACATTGTGCATCACCTTCCCAACCCCCATTTCCTTCTGGCTGCTTGGGATCAGCCCCAAATTGCTGAGAGACCCCCGTGAGCAGACACACAAATGAGCAACACCAAACCAGAATCGTGGACTCAGAGTGCTTTGGGTTGGAAGGGACCTTAAAGCCCATCTTGTTCTACCCCTGCCCTGGGCAGGGACACCTTCCACTACCCCAGCCTGGCCTTGGGCACCTCCAGGGATGGGGAACCTGTGCCAGGGCTCCCCACCCTTGCAGGAGGATTTCTGCAGCGTTTGTGGCTTTGCTGTCCCGTGGCTGCCTCGCCTGGCTTGTGCTCCAGCCCAGCTCTAATTTTATCTGTGCTGTTTCTCTTAACTCTCCAAGCACTCTCTGCCTGCAGCCACGCCACATCCAAGGTCAGAGGTGCACCACAGACTGGTTTTGCTGGTTAGCTGGTGTTAGGAAAACCCCTGGCCCACCTTGAGAACAAATCTGCCCCCTTGGCCAGCTGGGACTCCACCTCCAGAGTGAGGAGGGCACTGGGGAAGCCCCTGTGGCTGTCCCTGTGCTGCTGATTTGCATTTGAAATCTTGCTGTGCAGCACAGGAGGATGGCCACATCCTGCTCCACAGCCTGACCTTCCACAGGCTGTGGAAGATCTTGGTGGTCATGGTAAAATCAGAATGTGACCATGGGGCCAGTGATCACATTGTGATTTTATCAGACCCCAGTGTCTCATCAGGCACCAGCTCTGGAGTGGGTTTTACTGAGCCCACGCTTTGCCAAGGGCTGTAGGGAGCAGGGAGGGCTCAACCTCTTTTATTTTTCTCTTTCCCCCCCCCTTTCCTGGTGATTTGTCAGCCACACAATAGTGGGGGTCTGAGCAGCAGCATCTCACCCTGCTCTTGGGGGGAGGAGTGGGTAGCAGAGCATCCTCTGCTCTGTTCAGGGGGAAATTTAGCATTTTTGGGGGTAAATAGCACACAGGGCTGTCTCATGGGCATCTGCTTCAGTGACAGAATTGATTTTGACCCCTCCTTGGTGCTCCTCCTGTGCCTCTGAAAGCACCTGGGGCTTGAGCAGCTCTAAGGTTGGGCTTGATCACCTCGGAGGTCTTTTCCAACCTTAATGATTCTCTAACCCTTCCTCCTCAGCTCTGGCTGGGAATGAGAAGCTGTTCAGCTCACCAGTGAATTCCCTGCATTCAGGAACATTCAGGAAGCAGGGATGGCTGCTTCTGTCCTTGTGCAGCTGAACAAGGGCTCAGCTCCTCCTCCTTCCTCCTCCTCAGCAGTGCAGGCAGGAGTTATGGGGCTCATTATGCAGAGCAGGTGATGTCAGTGGTGCTGCACACCTGCCCAGGTGGTTTGACTTTATTGAATTCCATGTGATTGCCTGAGGGATGCAAAGGGGATCTTGTTTTCTTCTGAGGTGCCAGCCCCAGCACCCATCCAAGGGATTGGCTCTGTCCATTGATTCCTGAGAGCATCCCATGGGGAGGGAACCTGTAATTTGAACACCCTCATCTTTTATTCATCCTCATTTAGTCTAAATGTCAAGTTTTTTTTTTTTTTTTTCCCTTTTTTTAATCGGGGAAATTCTCCTATCTCTGTAAACTGGCCTTTTTTGAAGTACACCAGTGTCTGGAAATGGATGGCAGCAATTAGTATTCAGATGAAGCAATTCCTGATGAGCTTCTGTGCTGAACATATTTTTAAATTGTGTTTAAAAAACACGTTTAAAAGTGTTTAAAGCCTCAGGGGTGATTGGCACCACCTGAGCTCACCTCACAGGCTCACCTGTGTCCCCTCCCTACCAGGGAGCTTGCTGCTATTTTTCTGAGCTTGCTTGACCCCCCAAAAACAGGCTGGAGAACTTCAGACCTGAACTTTGCTGCTTGTGCCTCCCCCAGCAGCATGAAAATCCCTCTGACTGCAGCTCTGCCAGCCAGAGCAGCCTTGCTGTTTTTTTTTTTTTTTAATACAAAATCTGTTTGCTCCATGCTAAAAATTCTCCCAAGATTTATTTAGCCAAGAGAAATGGTAGCAGCCAGCTCTGCCTGGCCACTGACCCATGTCAAATAGCTTCTCCAGCTGTCCCTGGCTCTGTGTCCCCCAGGCTGGAATTGCTGACATTCCCCAGCAGGCTGGGGAGGATGCTGCAGCCTCCTCGTGGCTGGGAGGCAGGAGGCTTTCCAGGAAGGCACAGATGGGAAAAAAAAAAAAAAAAAAAAAAGAACAAACCCTCAGTGGAAGGATCATCTCTTTTTTTTTTTTTTTTTCCCAGCTTCACTCCAGGCTTGGTGTTCCTAGTTGAGCCCTCCCAGCACTACAGGAGCTGCCCTGGAAAGGGAGGGATTTTTCTGCCACCCACACTGGGAAGGGGTTTTGGAAGCTGAATTAGGGCAGTGGAGCATTTCCACGAGGGGGTGTTCATCCCTGATCAGGGATGCTCTCGTTGGAGAAGCCCCCAAGCCTGGCCAGCTCAGCTCGGGGGCTGGGGATGCTCCCTGCTCCTTTGGACAGGTTCTTCTGGCTTCCTGCTCGATGGAAAAACCCAAAAACCCAGCCAGTGCCTGGAACCTGGGCCTTTGGCCCCTCCTGTGGGAGCAGGGATTGTTCCCAGGGGCGCTGGCTGTGCCTGCCTGTCCCTGCTGTCACTTCTCCAGGGCTCCTTGCCTGTGGTGATCTGAGGGATTCCCACTTCCTGCTGGATTTTGGCCCCAGATTTAACTCCCTGCACCACCTCTTCCCTTCCTTTTTTTATTTATTTTTTTTTTTCCCACACAGGTCCACTTTGATCAGTTTAAAGAAGCACTTATCCTCATCTTATCCAGAACCCTGTCAAATGAAGAGCACTTCCAAGAACCAGGTAAATACTGAAATTAGCTAAAATAGAACATTTTCATGGGCAAAGCAGCTCTGGGTGGCTCTCACGGAAGAACTTGGGAGAGAAGGTGCTTTTTGGGTGCTGCCATCCAAGTGGAAAAGGCTGATCTTGGGAGAAAAAGGTGTTTTTTAGTTTTTATAGGGATGGGGTGGTTGAGAGGTTTAAATATAAAATGTATTAAAATTAAATTATTTATTATTATTTATATCAATATATATTTTTATATTTTAATTTATTTGTTATTTATGTTTTATTTTTTTAAATTTTTATTTATAAAAACAAAAGATATTTTATTTTAATTTTTTAATAATTATTTTTATTTGATTTTTAAAAAGTTATTTTCTTATTAGCGTTGATGAAGGGTGAGGAACGGATTCTTCACAAAAAGAGAGCTGAGCTTTGTTGTGGAACCTTGTACAAAGGTGTTTTCAGAGCCCCTGGGTGTTTCTAGCCCACTCCCATGATCTGGAGGCCCAGGGTGGCTGGGAGCAGGCAGCTGCAGCACCCTCCAGGTGCTCAGGATGGCTCATGGCTGGCACAGGGCTCTGCTCTCTCCCTCCCACTCCACTCCTGCTGGCCAGGGATGCTTTAGGAGCAGGGAGTTGTGGCCAGGCAGACAAATGCTGATTTCCTGGTGTGGTTTAATGGTTGTTTTTTTTTTAGTCCATTCTGTTTCCTTGTGTCTGAGATGAGGTGGGGTGTAGGAAGCTCCTCTGGGTTTCTCCCAGGAAACACTCAGGCTGCTCCAGAGGTGTTGCTGAACAAGTGAAGCCCCTGAGAAACCAGGCTGGGGCTGGTCAGAGAATTCCAGGATGGTTTGAGTGGGAAGAGGGAGTTCCACCCCCTGCCATGGCCAAGGACACCTTCCAGTGTCCCAGGCTGCTCCAGGTCCCATCCAGCCTGGCCTGGGACACTTCAGGGGCTCTGCTGTGAGTCCTCAGTGTTTTCCTTGCTTTGTTGCAGTGTGCCTTGAAAATGGGGCATTTTTTTAGGCTTTCCTTGGCAGGAATTTTGGTTTCAGCTTCAATGTTTTCCCCCCTGCACTGGAGCTGTGGGGCCGTGCTGAGGGCTGAGCCCCTGCAGCTCCAGCTGGTGCCACACCTGTATGTAAATCCCTAATCCTGTCTTTGGAGCAGCAGGGGAGCCAAATCCCCCAAGGAGAAAAGAGCTTAGCAAAAGGAGAAGAGAGAATTTTCCAGGTTTCCTCTCCTGGAGCATCACTCTCAGCTGGAGCATCCCACTCTGCAGAGAGCAGCCTTGCCAGCACAATGGCAACTTTCCCCTTTCAGTAGGCTGCAAAAGCCACAGGGTTGGAGAGGTGTGATTGATGGATTGTTTTTATTTTCCACCTCTCATTTCCAAAGCTCTTTAATGCCTCGAGAGGGGTGATGGCAGCTCCTGTACCCAGCATTCCTTAATGGAATTTTGCAAGTGCAGGTCAGTGGGTGCTCAGGGGGGGAGCATCCCTTCCAGCCCCTTGGGAAGGAGCTGGCACAGAGCAGGAATCAGCCCCAGTGAGCCAGAACTAATCCAGCATTCTGCATTTATTGGGGTATCATATGGCTGAGAAGCTCCAGCTTGATTGAAATGTAAATAAATCTTCCAGAAACAGCTAAATTTGGGGTTTATCACAGGGGAAATTACAAGTGAAGCTGGAGAGCTTCTCCTTGGGGACGCTTGTCAGAGAGGGGTTGGAATGGCAGGAAATCAAAGGGTGTGGGGTACAGGTAGGGAGCCAGAGCCAGGCAGGCCTGGGAGGCATTTTATTTTTAATGCATTTTGACAGGTTGGTTAACGCCAAAGTCTTTGCTTCTTTTAATTTAGATCAAACTGGAGATTTGGAGAACAAGCTGCTTTGTGCTGTTGGTGTCAAACTGTCAGGGAGTGTGGAAATGCTGGTGTTCCAGCCTGCCCCAGGCTAGGGAAAAATTGAGTTAAGAGCTCTAAATCGTATCATTTAAATGAAAATTTAATTTGGGGGTGATTGGGGGAGGGGGGGAGAAGCAGAGATTTTAAAGCTGTTTGCAGCATCTGG
Source organism: Vidua chalybeata (assembly GCF_026979565.1). NCBI lineage: Eukaryota > Metazoa > Chordata > Aves > Passeriformes > Viduidae > Vidua > Vidua chalybeata. The sequence continues at coordinate 2,228,249 of NC_071535.1, read as the reverse complement.
GAAGCTTGCTGTGGAAGGAAGTGGCTGGGATGGTTTTCTCCAGGGATTTGGGTGGTGGGAGGGTCAGTGGGGAGCTTTGTGCAGCCCCAGACAGTCGGTGTGACACGGCCAAGGGGATGGCACGTCCTTGTCCCCAGGGATGCTGTCAGCTCAGGCAGGATTGGGCACAGGGAGGGTGACAGGAAGGACATGGGGGCACAGAGAGATGCAGCCCCTCTGCTGTGAGGAAAAGCTCAGAGATTTGGGGTTCTTCAGAAGCTTTGGGGACACCTTACAGCCCTTTCCAGGACCTGAAGGGAGCCCAGAAGAAACAGGGAAAGGGATTATCCACAAGGGCCTGGGGTGACAGGATTTGAACTGCCAGAGGGCAGGGATGGATGGGATATTGGGAAGGAATTGGGAAGGAATTCCTGGCTGGGAGGGTGGGCAGGCCCTGGCACAGGGTGCCCAGAGCAGCTGTGGCTGCCCCTGGATCCCTGGAAATGTCCAAGGCCAGGCTGGACAGGGCTTGGAGCAGCCTGGGATGGTGGAAGGTGACCCTGCCATGGCAGGGGGTGGTTTTCAAGACCCCTTGCACCCAAACTGATTCTGTGACAGGGCTGGGGACAAGGAACCAAAAGCGCTGCAGTTCCTGCAGAAGCAGCCCCTGGGGTTTCCCCATTTCGGGAGGAAGTGGCAGGTGGGAGAAGCACTGAGGCTTGCAGAGAGCAGCTGATATATTTATATATTACTGTTTTGTCTTGGCAAAGAGGCTGAATTTCCTTTGCAAAGGCAAGACAGGCAGGGAGGATGGTGCTGCAGGCGCCTTGCCTGGGAAGCAGCCCTGGAAACTGAGGCAGGCAGAGTTGCAGAGCTGCTGGGGTCAGCTCTGTCCCCTCCAGGGTGTCAGTGTGGGGACACAGAGCCAGCTGTGAACCAGAGCATCAGCTGGCTGGGCAAAGCCCAGCTCTGCTGGGAAGAGGGCTGGGGAGATTCCAGGAAAAGCAGAAAAAAAAAGCTTGAATGTGGTTTAAAATAATCACTAGTTTAGCTCTTGAGACCCGTGGGACCGGGCTGGGTGCTGCTGCCACTGCTGCTCTTTGTGCACGGGGCACTGCAGCAGTGAGGGGAGAATGAAATAGATTTAAGGGTGGGCAAAAGGAAAAAAAAAAAAAAAACCAAAACAATAAAATAGATTTAAGGGTGGGCAAAAGGAAAAAAAAAAAAAAACAAAGAAACAATAAAATAGATTTAAGGGTGGGAAAAGGAAAGGAAATGAAAAAAAAAAACCCAGTTGTGTAGGTGATTAGGGAAGAAAAAAAAGAGGCTTTTTTTCCCTCCCCATTATAGCAAATAAAAAGTGAGTGGAAGCTGGGCTAGGGAGGGATTATGGGGTGGAGTGCAGGATTACAGGAACACCCAGGAGAAATTAAAGAGCAGTTTGACGCCATCGTCCCCGCAGTCACGAGGGTTTTGGGGTTTTTCCTTCCCCATTTTTTCCCTTCTCCTTCTGGAGACAACAGAAGTGCCCTGTAAAAGGAGGGGCTGGAGGGGATGATGCCCTTGGGAAGGGCCTCATCCATGGGGGGAAGGTTGTTCAGGTGGCTGCAACACTGGGATAAAACCAGTGTCACAGCCCAGACAGGGATGGCTGATGCCACAGAGTGGTTTTGGGTCAAAACCCGTTGGTTTTGGCTTGTGGTGACCCTGCCACGACTCCTCTCTTCCTCCACGGCTGAGCCTGAATTATGAAACAGGACTTGGAGGAGTTCAGACATACCTGGTGCCTCAGGGGATTAGGATTTAGCAGATCCTGGCTGCCTTGTGCTTTGCCCAGCAGTTGGGGCATCCCTCCCTTCCAGATCTTAAGCAGCAGAGAAATTAATTTCACCTCTAAAGGCTGGGCTTGTGGGATGAGGGTGCTCCTGCTCTAAACCCCCTTTTGTCTGCACTGCAGGGCTTTGATGCCGGGCCCAGGGAAGGGGAGCCCCCCCCCTTCCTCCCCATCTGAGGGCAGAGCAGGATTTTGAAATGACTTATCTGGTGCAGAAAGGCAGAAAATCAAGTGTAAATCTCCAGGCATGGAGAGGTTTCACTGCCGGGATGGATGGGGGGAGTGAGAGAGAGGGAATTGATGGCTCCTGTCCACGGTGCTTAAATTAGGGAGGTCTCGTGAAATGCAGACCTGGGGGGGGTTGTTTCATTTCAGGGGGCACTTGGAGGGCCACAAACCCTCTGGGCAGTGGGCAGGAAGGTGAGAGGCTTCTTCTCTCAGCCTCCTCCTCTTGCCCCCAGCCTGGGGGCAGATCAGACCCCAGTGTCTCATCAGGCACCAGCTCTGGAGTGGGTTTTACTGAGCCCACGCTTTGCCAAGGGCTGTAGGGAGCAGGGAGGGCTCAACCTCTTTTATTTTTCTCTTCCCCCCCCCTTTCCTGGTGATTTGTCAGCCACACAGTAGTGGGGGTCTGAGCAGCAGCATCTCACCCTGCTCTTGGGGGGAGGAGTGGGTAGCAGAGCATCCTCTGCTCTGTTCAGGGGGAAATTTGGCATTTTTGGGGGTAAATAGCACACAGGGCTGTCTCATGGGCGTCTGCTTCAGTGACAGAATTGATTTTGACCCCTCCTTGGTGCTCCTCCTGTGCCTCTGAAAGCACCTGGGGCTTGAGCAGCTCTAAGGTTGGGCTTGATCACCTCGGAGGTCTTTTCCAACCTTAATGATTCTCTAACCCTTCCTCCTCAGCTCTGGCTGGGAATGAGAAGCTGTTCAGCTCACCAGTGAATTTCCTACATTCAGGAAGCAGGGATGGCTGCTTTTTACTTCTGTGTGTGCCCAGCATTCCCTAAATATTGGGAATGGTGGGAACATCAAGGGCACCAGCTGCTCTGCTGGGGGGTTGGGTTGGGAAAGCAGGAGATGGAGAGGCTTAGAGGATGCTGCAGGTGTGGGGGGTGCCTGTGTCCACCTGGTTGAGAGGTGATGGTGCTGGAAAAGGAGAGGGATTTGTGCTTCCAGGGATGGGGCTGCAGGATGTGATAAGGGAAGAGCTGGAACCCAGTGCTAACAAAAGCACCCTGGCTCTGGAAATGGGATTTCAGGGTGCAGGCACAGCTGGTTTGGAAGTTGCAGCAAACTTTGTTCTCCTCAAGCTGTGGAGGGTCACCTTTCCCTCCCGGGGACATTCTTGAGCTTCACAGTTTTTTAATTACAAAAGGCAAACAAGCTCGCCCGTGGTGCTCAGAGCACAGAGGAGAGAGAAATCAGCTGCCAGCCTGCAAGTGCTTAAAGCACAAAAGTGGGGAGATGCTCCTGTTGTTCCCTTTGCCGTGCTTGCAGGGGGCACTTGTGATGGCACTTGTGTTTCAGAGAGCCACAGAGCAGTTTGGGTTGGAAGGGACTTTGAAAACCATCTCATCCCAGCCCCCTGCCAAGAGCAGGAACACCTTCCACTAGAGCACTGAATTTCCAGCTGCAGCAGTGGGTAACACAGTCAGCGTGGAGACAGGATTCTTTGGGAAATCCAGAAGGAAATTCGGCTGTAGCTTCACTATTGATAAATTCCAGCTTCTTCCCCTTCCTCCACCTCTCCAAAGACAGATGGAGGTACGGCTCTGTCTCAGGAATAATAAAAATGATTTCTGAAGAAAAACAAAGCCCCCCAGCCCTCTCTTGTGTGGGAGGGAGAAAATAACTGGGTGAATGAGTAGCCACAAATATTAGCATTTCAGAGAGAGCTGCTGGATGGAGATTGTTCACCACCGGGCGGGCTTTAATAGGAGTGATAAGGTTTGCTTTTGTTCTGGGGCTCTTCCTTAATCAGCCTGTCTCCTCCTGATTTTTCTATCGGTGCACTCCATCGCCCAACTTTCATGTGCTGAGTCCCAGCTGCAGCAAATCTTGTTAAAATGGCCTTGTTCAAACACGGGCGCCGGGTTGGTTCCCTAGAGCTGCGCCGAGGCTGGATGGAGCGCGGGGCTGCAGGAATCAAAGCACTCCTCAGCCTGTGTATTTTATAATTCATTGCATAGCTAAGTTGTGGAATTTTTTTTTTTTTCTTTTCCCCCTCTAACAAGCTTGAAGCCTTTTCTTCCATATCTAAAGGAATATTATCCGAGGAGGCATTTGGGTGAGGGGGTTTGGAGACCCGCTGCTTTCTGTGTATCCTTTGTCAGTGGTGGAACAGCTTCCCTGTGCCTTATTAGTATTGCACTCTTGCATTTCTTTTATATCAGAGCCCTCTGCAAATAAAATTTTCAAAAGCTGCTGCTCTCGCCACTGTGAGTGGCGGAAAATAAAAGATGATGGAGTCCTGGGGGGGTTTCGGCAGTCAGGTTAGCAAACACTGAAACAAAGCGTGGCACCGAGCCTTCCCCTAATTGAATCCCTGGTTAATTTGGTCCTTCGTTTAATTTGCCCCCTGCTCCAGACGTCGGAGGATTCTCACTGAGAACAGCCCAAAACGCGCTTATTTATTTTTTTTTGTTTTGATCCTCGCCTGCGAGTGCTCCCGGATAATTCAGTCCCCAAAGGCAGCAGCTTGCTGGGGAAGCTGGAGCCGGGGAATGTGGAGCCCCTGTAATTAGATGACGACTCCAAGGGGTTATTTAGATCTTGCAGTTGGCTTTGGCTGCTCAGCACAGGCTGGGACCTGCCCCACCATCGCCCGGATCAGCTGCTCCTGTCGGCCCCCGAGAGGCTCCAAACTTGCCCCATTTTTTTTCCGCTTGCTGGGGCGTTTTTAATGGAGCTGAAATTCAAACCCCACGGAAAGCAGCGGCGGCCGCCCAGGTGTCTGCGGGATCTGGAGACCTGAGCTGCCTCAGTGCAGCTCTGTCTGTCCCTGATTAAACCTGCCTGGTGCTGCTAATGGAGATGAGTGCAAGGAGGAGAGGCCTTAATGGACTTTCCATCCAAAGCTCCTGGCAAGGTTGAGGGGTTCCCCCCCCACCCCAATCCTGTTAACTTGATCTGGGAACTGGGGAAGGGTGAGGAAGAGGAAGATTCGACTTTGTGACAGCTTTTGTTGGCAGGGAGCAGCACCAATTCTAACCATCAGACCCAACACCAGGGTGGGGGCAGTGATGGAGCTGCCATTGGCATTTGCCCGCCGGGAATGATGGCGGCAACTGGGTGCTCAAAATTCTGCTGAACCAAGAAACCGGCCCCGAGAGAGCTCAGAAATCGCTTTCCTGATGTGTTTTGTGCTTGGATTCCCCAGATTCCTCCCCAGAAGCACAGCCCAAGTACATCAAAGGTGGCAAACGCTACGGGCGCCGTTCCCTGCCGGAGTTCCAGGAGTCGGTGGAGGACTTTGCCGAGGTGACGGTCATCGAGCCGCTGAGCGAGGAGGCACATCCTGCACACATTGCTGCCAGCCAGGAGGTCAGCAGGGAGGGATGGGTGTTGGGGTGGCCTCGTTCACCTCTGGGCATCGCTGCTCCTCACATCCAGAGGGGGTTGGGATGTGCTTGGAGCCTTCCCAGTAAAGGCATTGGCCGCTCTCCTTGCCTGTCCCTAGGATGGGTGTTGGGGTGGCCTTGTCACCTCTGGACGTGGCTGCTGCCCACATCCAAAGGGGGTTGGGATGTCCCAGTGCCTTTACTGGCCATCCTCCTTACCTGTCCCTAGGGATCAGCCATGCCAGGCGTGGCTCCCTTGCTCCGTGTGCCGTGGGAAGCGGGGAAGGAGCCGGGGGTGACGTGCTCCTGGCGCCGCTGGCTCCTGGCTGGAGTGTGGGCCAGCAATTAAGCAAGGGCTGAGCTGCTGCCTCCGTGGCTAACGAGGTGTGGGCTGGGAGCAGAAGGAGCACGTCCACATCCATTAGTGCAGCTGCCAAAATCCGGCCGTGGCTCCAGCAGAAGGGACGGGGAAAAGGGGTGGTGGGCAGCAGAGCCCCACAGCCAGCAGCTGCTTTGGGACAGTGGCATCTAATTGCTCCAAAAAAAATCCCCATTCCTGGTTTTGTGCTCCAGATTTGTGGCTCTTTTTGTGCCAGTGCTTTCATTCCCAGAATCTCCTCTCGCTTCCCCAGACAGGAAAGCCAAAGGAGCCGAGTGGTTGGAATTGGTGCTGTGTGTTAGAGCACAGCCACAACAACATTTCCCTGGAGCTGGGCTGCTTCCAGCCTGCCCTGCTGTGCCAAGTATTGTTGATTCAGGAGCATGTGGTGGGAGTTTTTCCACTGGGAAGGAGAAGCACTGCTGCTTTCTCCCTCCTCTGTCTCGTGGCTTCACTTGGAGTTGGGAGCCTCTGCAGCTGCTGTTGTAGGGGGACACCCAACCCTGTGTGAGAAAGCAAGGAAGGAGTTTCCAATTCCCGTGGTTTCAGTGTTACTCCTATGCAGCTGAGCTTAAGAATGATAACAAAACCCCAAACCAACACCTCAAAGCAAAGCTTTTCCACCACTCCCAGCTGCTTTTCCCTGCTCCTGGTGACCTCTGCTCACCACCACGGGGATGCTCATCCATCTCCTGGTGTTGGCCACATGGGCTGCCCTGACCTTGGAATCGATGTTAATCCTCCCACACTCCCCAGGGAAGCGATGTCCTTGGTGGAAGAGGCTGCTCTAATCTTACCCCTTGGTTTTAGCTGTCACAGAGGTGTAAAAGGGTAGTCCATTAACAAGGTCAGTTAATTAACCCAGCTGTGTGTAACCACGCTGTGCCGTGGGGGCTGGATCACTCTCCTGCTGGGAATGCTTGTTGCACCTTTTGGGCTGGTGGGGTGGTTAATTCCTTTGCAAGTGGAGCAAAAAAAAAAAAAAAAAAAAACGGGCTTGAACTTGTGAAATCCCTCCTTTATCAGCACTGCTGTCTCCAAAGCAGATCCTCTTGGTATGCATGGAAATGACTTGCTGGAAGGTGTTGAGGGGTCCCAGGGGGGTGTTGGAGGCTCCTGACGTGCTGATTCCTTGGGATTTGGCCCGGGGAGCGGCCTTTGCCCCGTTCTCTGCCGTTGTGTGTACAAACACGCCGCCGGCGTTCCGCAAGCCTGCCCCCGGCCCGGGCTGTCCCTGGCCTGAGAACTGGGGCAGGATGCCTTAATTGCTGCTTGCTCCCAAGCAGTGCCAATTAAAAGGGCTCAGGCTGTGTCTGAGAGGTTTCCTTCCCTCCCCTGGTAAACACGAGGGGGAAAGGCTGGAAGGCTGCTCTGGGACCGGCTGCCCAGGGAGGCTCCCTGACCTCCATCCCCAGGGGTTTGCAGGTAATGAGCAGCTGGGTCTGGATTTGGCATTAACCCTGCTGTGAGTAGGGGGGTGCTGGTGGCATCCTGGGGGTCCCTCTGACCTGCAGGAGCTTGTCCCTGTGGCTGCTGGCTGTGCTGACTTCCAGACCTCACTGAGCATCCACCACCTCCCCTTCCCCAGCTGCCGGCTCTGCTCTGGGAGAGGTCGCTCCTACTTGCAGGCTTATGGAATCCCAGAATGGTTTGGGTTGGAAAGGACCCTAAAGCCCATCTCATTCCAGCCTTCTACCATGGGCAGGGACAGTTTTCACTAGTCCAGGTTGCTCCAAGCCCTGGCTTTGAGGTTTTAGAATCTGCTGGCACATCCCACTTGTGTCCCTTCAGTGCCACTTGCTCCCATGCTCTGTGTGTTTCTGAATTGCTTCCAGCATGTCCTGGCATTGAAGCAAAACATTCTGGGAGGCTCGGGTTGAAACTCCTGCTTTTGGGGCTGTCCTGGAAAGCCAGGATTTGTGATTAACAGCTCAGGATAGTGCCTGCTCCCAGGAAAAAGCACCTTGCTGGTGTGACTGGTGCTTTGGAGCTGAAGGCACCTGGCAAAGCGAGGTGTAGGGATTTAACAGCTTTTTTTGGGGGGTCTCTGCTCGGGCTGCTCAGCCCAGGGAGCTGCCGTGTGGATCTGGGAAGAACAAAATCCATCAGCACCGGGGCGAGGGCTCACCTCGCGGCATGCGCTGCTGATCATCATTTTAATTAGCAATATATTCCGGGGGAGAACAAAGGTCTGTCTGGCTGGAGCAGATGGCAGGGGGGGAGAGAGAGGTGGCTGCTGCCTGATTCGGGGCCGAGCCCACGGCACAGGCTGCAGATGCTCGGCAGCATTCAGAGCCATCTGCTCCCCGCACGCGCCTCGCCGGGATAACGCATTCCTGGCATCCCGTGCCTCTGACCCGTGGCCAGCTGTAGCCCTGCCGGGGCTAGGGGACAATGAGTGCCTGACGTCGGGATGTCCCGCCCGCCCCCGGCCCTCTTTGTCCCCTGGCGGTGATGGCCGACCCCCGAGCCCCCGGCACACAAAGGGACCCCGGAGGGAGGGGAGGTCACACGAGCGCCCCGGGGTCGCTTCAGGGGGTGCCAGCCCAAAACCCCCTGGCTTTGTTCAGCCTCTTTGGGTTGTTGGTGTTGATGGAGTTATTGTGGTTTCGTAGAATCCCAGAGCGGTTTGAGTTGGAAGGGGAGCTTAAAGCTCATCCCATCCCATGGCAGGGACACCTTCCAGCATCCCAGGGTGCTCCAAGCCCTGTCCAACCTGGCTTTGAACACTTCCAGGGGTGGGAGAGCAGCAGCTGGTGTAGTTTTGCTGAAAGTGCTTGAACAGGGAGGGGTCTGGTGCTCGATTAATCTGATTCTGTATAAAAGTGTACATGTTGCTTATGCAGAGAGACTTGGACACAGAGGATCTGCCTGCTGAGCATCGCTGCCAGGCTCCCCTCGGTGTCCCAGCTGCCCCAAGGATGAGGATGGGTGGCTGCAGGGTGACAGCTCTGGCACCCAAGCCAACCCTCTCTCTGTGCAAAGTTTTCTGCATTTTCAGATGGCAATCTCATAGAATCCCAGAATGGTTTGGGTTGGGAGGGACCTTAAAGCCCATCCAGTGCCACCCCTGCCACGGCAGGGACACCTTCCACCATCCCAGGCTGCTCCAAGCCCCATCCAGCCTGGCCTTGGACACTTCCAGGGATCCAGGGGCAGCCACAGCTGCTCTGGGCACCCTGTGCCAGGGCTCTGCCATTCTCTTTGTAAGGAACTTCCAGGGATGGGATTTAATGATTTAATGGCACCTGTTGCCTCAGTTCCTGCTTTTTGTCCCTCGTGGGACATTGGATGCTGAGGCAGCGAAGGGCCCTTGCCTGGTCCTGCAGCTGAAACGGGAACAGCAGCAGAGCTAAAAAAAGTCCAGTGACTTAATTCAGTTTCCATGGTAACGTTGTAGATTAATGGCTTTTAGCTGTAATCTGAATGAGACGCATTGAACTTTTCTGTGATGATTTAGAGCCCCTTTATGTCCTGGGTGACTTTGACTCCAAATCCATCAGTCACGTGCAGGCAGAAGTATCCACTTGTACCACTGCAGGAGCAACATCTGCCACTGCTAAACCAGAAGTTATCGTTGTGGTGCATCACGTGGGAGTAAATACCCCGGGCTGCTACAAGGGTGGCAGGGATGAGACAACGTGTAGTACATGAGGAAATCACCTTAAATGCTGTACTTCTGCTCCTGGTACTGCCTGAGCTGATGGGATGATGCCAGAGGGAGCAGGATGGTTTAAGACCACCAGAGAGTGGGGTTTTTTCCCCTCTGTTAAGCTCAGTGAAAGGCTTGTTGACAGCATAGCTCTCTCCTGATACAGACCTGCACTTAGTGCAGGAGGTTTGAATTTGGTTTGGCTGAGTGTGGGGAAAAATAGGGGAAAATGAAGTGCTGGAAGAAAAGGATAACCCAGCTCTATGATCGTCCCTGCAGCCCCATCCCCTCAACCACCAATCCCTCAAAGAAAAGCAGCACGGTTTGCTCAGAGGGCAGACCTCTCCCTCGCTCCCCAGCACCCTGCCAGGCTCTGATCTGTCCCCTCTGCTGGGTCATTGGTGGCACTTTGGGGCATCTCCCCACCGGAGAGCCGCACGTGCCAGAACAAGGCAGGATCAAAGAGCCCTGCATTCCCAGCCCAGCCTGCAGGGAGATGAAAGCCTGGCAGCATTGCTGGAGCCCTGCAGCTTCCTTGGATGCTGATCCCAGAGTCTCTTTCGTTCAGGGGGTGTCCTGCAAATAAATAACTCGGGAACTTTTTGTTTTCTCCCCAGCACTGGAAGACGCGAGGCAGCGAGGAGTACGAGGCTGAGGGTAAGAGCAGAGAGCAGCACCTGGGTGTGCTTGATCTCATTGCAGCTTTGAAGAGGGATCAGAGGAGCACGTGGAGAGGAGCTCTGGGTGTGTGGAGCATCCCAGCCTGGCTGGTGCAGAGCTCAGGAAGGTGCAGCTGGGGATGAAAGCTAAGGCAGGGCATAATTTGTGCCGTACCCCTCTGCCCTCCTCATCCTGCTGTGGGTGTTCCTGGTCTCCCTGACCTCTGTCCTGGTCCCCACTCCTGCCCCGGGGGGCTCTGGCTGTAGTGGAGCCTGGTGGGCACTAGATGTCAGCAGGGACCAGTCATTAAATGTTCCCTAATTGTCATAGAATTATAAAATCCTGGAATGGTTTGGAAGGGACCTTAAAGCAGTTTCACGCCCTGCCATGGGCAGGGACACCTTCCACTATCCCAAGTGCTCCAAGTCCTGTCCAACCTGGCCTTGAACACTTCCAGGGATGAGAAATTTCTCTGGGCAACCTGTGCCAGTGTTTTACCATCTTCATCATCAAAATCTTCCTTTTAATTACATCAGCTCTTTACTCTTCCATATTTCAGCTGCTCTCTAACCCCTCCCCATCCATAGAGGCCAACTTTTTTCTCCTAAAGCTGCTTTTCCAGCCCCAGGAGGTGGCCTTGCAGCTCCCTTGATCCCATAACAGCCCAGGGGAGGGGGGGGGGGGGGGGGGGGGTCCCTTTCCCATCTATGCCAGCAGCTGAGGAAGCTCTGCTGCTCTTCCCTGGCCACCAGCCCATGTTTGCCATCAGATTCATCCACATTCCCAAAGATCCTCCTGGCCACAGTCCCAGCTAATGGTCAGTCTGCACCGGGGTCAGGCACTGGGAGTCCCCATCCCTGGAGGGATGAAAAGCTGTGTGGATGTGGCACTTGGGGACATGGGGCAGTGGTGGCCTTGGCCTCTAAGACCATTGAGTCTAACTGTTCCAGCTGGCCAGGGAACAGGTGGACTCAGTGGCCTTAGAGGCTTTTTTCCAACCTCAGCAATTCCATGGTTCTGTGGACACAAGGCTCCTTCCCCTGGTGGCACAAGTGAGTGAAATGCTGAGCAGAACCTTCTGCCAGAGCCTGATACTGCTGGGACCAGTGTGCACATCCTGAAATCCAAAGTGGGCTCTGAGTGGGATAAACCCAGACAAATGATCCACTGGGATCTGCAGAGCCAGGAAGGAGCTCTGCCCACTGCAGCAGGGGTGCAGAACCCCCAGATGTTCTGGTCCTCACTCCAGACACCGGAGCAATCTCCCCCATTCCAGGACAGCTGCGCTTCTGGAACCCGGACGACCTGAACGCCTCCCCTGGTGCCTCACCGAGCCCAGACTGGATCGAGGAGAAGCTTCAGGAGGTCTGTGAGCACCTGGGCATCACCAGGGATGGCCACCTGAACAGGAAGAAGCTGGTTTCCATCTGCGAGCAGTACGGGCTGCACGCGGCGGCCGGGGAGGTGAGCGACCACGCAGGGACCCGTCCCACCACTGCCCCTGCCTGGCCTTTAGTGTGAGCCCCCAAAATCCCTCCTGGCATTCACCACAAGCACAGGTGGCTACTTGGAAAGGAGTTTTTTGGTCCCAAACCATCAGGCTGCCCTAGGAGAAGGCAGCTGCCAGCCTGAGCCGTGGCGTGCGTGGCTCCTCACGCAGTCACGGAGGGATCCGGAATGGAAAAGCATGGCTTGGATTCCAAGCATGTCTCCTTAATCCTAGGAATTTTCTAGCTAGACAGCAAATATAGGTAAAATATTCCTAGGTGGTTGCTTTTGACTTTGTGAAGGCCTGTGGGTGTTTCTGTCCTGCAGCAAGAGCCCACGAGAAAATGAAATCTTTAACAACAAAAAAAGGCTCTTGTCAACTTAGGATTTAGTTTTATTAAAAAAGTCAGATTTTTTGCATCTTAAGATAACATGGCTTGTATTAATTTCCTCCACAAAACAAGTTCCTGAGCAGGTATTCCTTGAAAATGAAATGTTTTCAGGGTATTAAGGCAGAAAATGGAAAAGATAAACTGCAGACAAAGAAATAGTGAGGGACTAATCTGCACATCTCCAGTCCTACTTTTGAGAAAGCAGCATGCCCTGAAGCATCAAACAGATTTATGATAACCTTGCAGTGTCTTAGGGGTTTTATTTTTTGCCTGGTCACTTCAGGCTGCTCAGGGTTTGGCATCTGTCTCAGTAGCTCGGGCTGAATTCCTGAGGTCACACTGTCTCAGGAGCAGAATGAAATGAGGTGTTTTTTTTTTTTTTTTCCTGCTGCTTCATTAAACAGCAGCTCCAAGATGACCAGGTGCTTTTTTTTCACGGTGTATTGTGCCTGCAGTTTTCCACATGGAGATTATGGAAATGTGTTAGGCTGATGTAGCAGGTAGCTCTTGCTTTGCTCTTTTTGGAGCCTTGGGAATAGGACGTTTGCTCTGTGCCAGATTTTTTTGGCCTTTTACATGATTTCTGTCTCCTTGCAGGTGCTTGAAGAGGTGCTCCATAACCTGGAGCAAGATGGGACCATGAGCATAGAGGACTTCTTTTATGGCCTGTTTAGAAATGGGAAATCTCTCACACCTTCAGCATCTACTCCGTACCGGCAGCTGAAACGACACCTCTCCATGCAGGTGAGAAAGTGAGAGGTGAATCCTGGGGCAAAAGGAGCAGGAGAATCCCTGAACAATTCCCACCCAGCCTGCCTCCTCCTCTTCCTCAGTGTTCGTCCCTGCAGGGGCAGCTTGAGGCAGGAGGTGGTGGCAGTGAGCTGCTGCATACCCTGCTCCAAAATTTCAAATTCTTGCTCAGAAAAAGCTCTTTTGGAGGAGATAAAACAGAGAACACCCTCATGGGAAAGGGGACGTGGCTCCCTTCAAAGTTTTGGGGTTTGGAGGGGGCTCTGGCAATCTGTGGAGTGCAGTGTGTAAATGGTAGAGCCTTGTAGAATTCCAGGGTGGTTGGTGTTAAAAGGGACCTTAAAGCTTGTTCCAACACCCTGCCATGGGCAGGAGCACCTTCCACTATCCCAGGGTGCTCCAAGGTCCATCCAGCCTGGCCTGGAACACTTCCAGGATGGGGCACCCAGTATAAACTGGGTGCAGAGGGATGCACTGCCTGGGATGGGCTGGGGACGTGCAGGTCCCACATCTCTACTCCAACTTTTGCTTTTTTTTCCTGAGAGAGAGTTTGAAATCTGCTCCCTGGCTTTGCCTGGAAGCTGAGGGCTCTACCCAAACCGCTCTACAAGTGCTCCCTGCAGCTGTTTTAAGGAAAGTGACATTCCAAACCAAAAATGAACAGTGGAAAACCCTTCTGGAGCATTGAGGCCAGCTCTGAAAAATTGCTCCTCCTGGGATTTATTTTAAATCCCGAGTGCCTGCTTGTGCCGTGAGGTCAGCAGCGACGCTCCCGCCGGGTTTTGCTTGGCAGAGAGGAAAAACAGAGCTTAATCCTTAATCTCTGGAGCAGTGCTAGGGCAATTGTGTCGATAAAGCCCTGTGGGCACTGCCTTTGCCCTGTCACATCCTCATCCTCTCTCGCAGTCCTTCGACGAGAGCGGCAGACGCACGACCACGCCCTCGGCCATGCCCAGCACCATCGGCTTCTCCCTCTTCTCCAGCCTGGATGATGGCATGGGCTACGGCTGCGTGGAGGGAGTCCTGGACTGCTGGCACCAGGAGGGCATAGAGAACAGCCAGGAGATCCTGAAGGTAACCCCCAGCTGCATCTCCCCCTCAGTTATGTGTGTTTTTTTCTCCCTGTGTTGGACGCTGAGTTATTTTTGTCCTTTCCAAAGTCCCCGGTTTCTCCCCTTTTAAAGCTTCCCACGGAGAAGCTGTGGCTGTTCCATCCCTGGAAGTGTTCAAGGCCAAGTTGGACAGGGCTTGGAGAAACCTGGACTAGTGGAAGGTGTCCCTGCACATGGCAGGGAGTGGAACTGGACCATCATTAAGATCTGTTCCAACCCAAACCATTCTATAATTCTATAAAAATTCCCAGTGCTAGTGGCAAGAGTTCTGGGAAATTTCCAGTCATTTCCTTTATGGTGCATCCCAGAGAACAAGCAGCTAATGATAAAAATACACCCTGATTTCCAGCACAGCTTGAAGAGGTCACCTAAATTTGTTAGGAAGCAATTTAATTCCTTTTCCTCTCTGAATAGCTGCACCTGCAAACCTCTCAGCCCTGGGGTGACCTGAATTATTGCTTTTGCTGAGGTGGAGGACAGCGCTTGAAACCCTGCCCAGTCCTCAGTGTTCCATTAGACAGAGTAAAAGGGTGATGGGGATGAAATCAAGTACCTGAATAGATCCATCCCTGTCCATCTCATTAGAAGTTGTAGGTGGGAGAAGATAATTTCATGTGACCATCACTGGATTCCCAGCGATGAGGAGTGTGATTCTCCTGGCTTTTAAATATCCATGTGGGTAGAGAACAGCCAGGCTGGAATAACCTCTGCCATGGCTCAGGATTTAAAACCCACCCATCACCTCACACTGGTTGAGAAGGTGGGACCACCTTCACCAGATTTGTGTGTCCACCTTCACTTTATTGCTTTCCACTGGAAAATTGCTTTGTACTGGTGTCACTGGGGTGGTTTCTCCAGTGTCTGCAGTGTTTCAGCCCCACCACAAGTGCTTTGCTTTGTGCTCCTGCAGGGTTAGGTTGGAAAAGTCCAGCTTAGCCCTTGTTCACCACTAAACCCCATCCCCAAGTGCCATGTCCATATGGGTTTTGAACACTTCCAGGGAAAGAAAAAGCCTTTCTTCAATGCTTGGAGTCACCTGGGCTTGGAGCAGCCTGGGACGGTGGAAGGTGTCCCTGCCCATGGCAGGGGGTGGCACTGGATGACCTTTAATGTCCCTTCCAACCCAAACCATTCTGGGATTTTACAAAATTCCAAGCAGCTGCTGATGATAACTTGCTTAATGAGAGGTGAGGGATCCTTACCATCAAATCCTTCCTGCAGGGCTGCTTCTGTGTTGCCTCTGTTGCAAGAGCTGGTTTTATTTGACACGAACATCCCCAGCCACCTCCTCGCAGGCGCTGATCCGTGCGAAGTCCGGCCTCGTTAGATCCTGCAGGGAATTAGTGCAATTCATCAGTCCTGGCCTTAATTTCCTGTTGGTCTTGCAGCACAGCCAGGACACTTCCCATCTCCAGAGCAGCTCTGTTGTAGGGAGGTGGCAGAGGTGTCTGGTTTATTGCCCTCGGGCCGTTTGTGACAGATGAATTAGCCAGCAAAGATCTCTTCTGAGCCTGCTCCTTCTATCCTGTCACTCCCTGCACAAATGTCTCCAGGCTCCTGCAGGAAGCTCACCCTGCTCAAAGGACTCGTTGTTTCCACAGGCTCTGGACTTCAGCTTGGATGGGAAGGTGAACCTGACGGAGCTGACGCTGGCGCTGGAGAACGAGCTCCTCATCACCAAGAATGGGGTCCACCAGGCAGCCCTGGCCAGCTTCAAAACAGAGATCAGGCACTTGATGTGAGTCACAGGGATGGCTGGATGTGCTGCTTCCTGCTTTGCTTGGCCAAGCAGGAGCTGAGGGAGCAGCTGAGGGGTGGTGGTGCTCCCCAGGGGCACTGGGGTGGCACTGGGAGGCTCAGTTCTCTGTTGGAGTGCTCAGAAACTTTCCAGCTGTCTTGTTTTGCCTGGGAAAAACACGCAAACCTCCAAGGATTGCAGAAAAACGTAGCTGAAAAATAAAAAATGGAAGCAGCCTGCTGTTCCCAGTCTGGGAGTGGTCACTGCTGTCCACAGTGGTCATTGATGGCCAAGGAATGCACAGCTCAGGGCAGAGGCTGGTGGAGCTTCAGAACCTTTAATCCAAACTGATCTGGGGCATTGCAGAGGTTCTGCCATGTGGTAGATGTGGAGGTGAGGTACAAACCCACTGTAAAATCCCCCTGGCTTTCCTTTGAAAGTCATCACAGTTTGACTTTGTGCTGGACTCCCTGTGCAGGTTTCTCTATTGAAAAAGAAGGCTCTCTCCAGGGAGAGCTCAGGGCCCCTTCCAGTGCCTGAAGGGGCTCCAGGAGAGCTGGAGAGGGACTGGGGACAAGAGCCTGGAGTGACAGGACACAGGGAATGGCTCCCACTGCCAGAGGGCAGGGATGGATGGGAGACTGGGAGGGTGGGGAAGCCCTGGCACAGGGTGCCCAGAGCAGCTGTGGCTGCCCCTGGATCCCTGGAAGTGTCCAAGGCCAGCTTGGACAGAGCTTGGAGTCACCTGGGACAGTGGAAGGTGTCCCTGCCCATGGCAGAGGATGGAATAAGAGGGTCTTGAAGGTCCCTTCCAACCCAAACCATTTCAGGATTTGAACTGGGAGGCTGGACCACAGCTGAGGGTCTCAAGTGTTGGGGTCTCAGGATCTGTGGGGACACCAAGACATGTCCAGAGCTGTTTGGGTACAGGTTCAAATCCAGTGACTAAATCCAGTTGATGAGACCCTTGGAAGATCTTTCCAAGCTTCTTCTCTGATGTTTCAAATCCCCTTTTTGGGGGAGCAGTGAGGGCTGACCTAATCCAGGCTCTGCCCTGCTCTGCCCAGGGAGAGGTTTGACCAGGTGGCCAGGGAGAAGGAGAAGCTGCGGTCGGACCTGGAAAAGGCAGAGAAGCTGAAATCCCTGATGGCCTCGGAAGTGGACGATCACCACGCCGCCATCGAGCGCCGCAACGAGTACAACCTCAGGTAGGGCATCTGGATCACCCATCCCTCCTCCTGGGCAGCACTGCAGGGACTCGGTGGCCACCCAGCTTCACCCCCAGCAGTATTTGTCACCCTCTTGCTCTAACGAGCTCCTGTCCCCACCCCTGGCAGGAAGCTGGATGAGGAGTACAAGGAGCGAATCGCCGCTCTGAAGAACGAGCTCCGCAGAGAGCGGGAGCAGATCCTGCAGCAGGCCAACAAACAGAGGCTGGAGCTGGAGCAGGAGATTGAAAAGCTGAAAACGGATGAGAACTACATCCGGGACCGCCTGGCCCTGGCCCTGAAGGTAACAGGGACTAAACATAGCCAGGATTTCCCCCAAAAAACAGGAATGCTCTGGCAGGGGGAGTGACTCCTGCAGTCTGTGTTGAAAGGATGAGTTCTGGGCTATGTTTAGCTATGACTTAGCCAAAAGTCATTGAAGCAGCAAGATAGAGGCCCTGTCCAGCCTTAATCATTCTTTTACCAACACAGTCATAGATGAGGACTGTACTAGTGTATGAATGTCCAACAGTAACCAGAGAGACAATTCAGCAAAACCCAAAACAACTTCAGAGATCTCAAGGTCCAGAAGATTTATTATCCACTTTATGCAGACCTGTGACAAGCCAATCAAAGCAACAAAACTATCCTGGAGAAAAGGTGAACCTGAAACTGCCCTGACCTTTTCTTACTGTGTTGTTACATTGAGAAGTACTCACCTCAAATTCCATGAGAATTGGTGTTTGGGGCACCTCGGTGGGTTGTTCATGGATTCCTAACCTCCAGTTCAGATCTCTGCTGCCATCACGTGAAGAGTGTGTGTGTGTGCACAGCTCTCAGATGAGCTGTCGAGCTCATAAAACATCTTGATCGGGTTTAAAATCCTCTTTTAAAAACAAACCAACCATCCAAAGCAAACTTGCTCTTAAGCCTTTTGATAATTTATCAAAATCCAGTGTTCACACTTGCCGTGGCAGGAGTGGGTTGTGTGTGAATGGATTCATAATTCCTGTCATCACCTGAAGCTTGGAATGGTGTCGTGCTCTGGCTTGATTGGGAGTTGCCCTTATTTTGATGAGTTAACACCTGCTGATTTTTCCTTCTCCAAGGGGTGATCTGTTGTGGGTTTTTTTGTTTGGTCCAGGAAAACAGCCGCCTGGAAAACGAGCTCTTGGAAACGGGAGAAAAACTGGCCGAGTGTGAAAGTCTGGCAAGCAAACTGCAGAGGAACCTGGAAAATGTCCTGGCTGAGAAGGTAAATCCCCCTTTTCCCAGTGGGGTTTCAGAATTAAATCACTTTTAAGTTGCTACATTCTAGCTGCCAGTTTAACTGATAGCCAGGGGCTCCTGGGGTCTCTATCCACATTATCTAGGCACAGCCTGCCTTGGCGACATGGACTGCCTTCCAGCTAAGGAAAATACAGATATTCCACCTTAGCTGTCATTTTATTCTAATTAAGGCAGGGAGCCTTAGAATGAAGCAATCATCCTGCAGATCAGCAGGGATTTATTTTTTTTTTCCTCTCAGCACAGAGTTTTGGATGGGCCCAACTTGCAGGTCCTTTCCAGGGAAGATGGTGCAGGAGGAGTGAGGTTTTACATGGCATCACTGCTGGAATTAGGTGAAAATCGAGGTGAACAGCTGTGCATGGCTGTATTACATTAAACTTTCAGAATATCAGCTTCTCCAAAGATGTTTAAGTTTGTGCAGCCATAGCCTAAGGTTCAAATATTGGGATTTCCAGCCTTCTTTAAAGCTTGGGATTATTTACCACCCTGAGACGTGCATATGCTAAGGTAGAAAGCTGTGATCTGGAATCAGAATGAGCCTGAGAGCTGTGCTAGATGGCAGACAGGTTTTTTTGGGGAAGCTACTCATTCCCTTCTAGGAGGAAAGCAGACTTTCTTTGTTTAAAATAATAATCCAGAGTGGAGAGAGAGGGAGTGCAGGCTGCAGGACTGCTTGGAATGGCATCCATGCTGTCCTGAGCAGGGCTGCAGGGTGGGTGGATAATTGGATATTCCATTCCTGTGTTCCAGTTTGGTGACCTGGATCCCACCAGTGCAGAGTTTTTCCTGCAGGAGGAGAGGCTGGCCCAGATGAGGAGCGAGTACGAGCAGCAGTGCAGGGTAAGTGGAGCTGAGACCTGGCTCCTGTGTCCACCAGGAACATCACAGAACCATTTAGGCTGGAAAATCCCTCTCAGCTTGAGTCCAACCATTCCCCCAGCACTGCCAAGCCCTGCACTAAGCATGTCCCCAAGTGCCACATCCTCACTGCCAGTGGCAGCACAAGGCAGGCTGCAAAGCTCTTCCCACAGAACCAACTGGCTGAGCTAAGAGGGTGAGGTGCCCCCAGGGTGGGCTGGGAGAGGGTCCATGGAGCCCTGTGAATTCAGAGTTGCAGGAACTTAGAGGAGAAATAAGATACACCCACATTTTGCTGGTTTTCAGACCACAAATATTTTTTTTTAAATAAACCTGAGAACAGAAAGTTTGCTTTCTCTTCCATCTTGTGTTACTTAAAAGACTTTAGGGTGAGCCTGCAGGTTTCCTATTTACACATCTACTTGCTGATATCTGCAGAGGTACCAGCTCATCTGTTGCCCAGAGAAGCTGTGGCTGCCCCTGGATCCCTGGAAGTGTCCAAGGCTGGGTTGGATGGGGCTTGGAGCACCCTGGGATAGTGGAAGTGTCCCTGCCATGGCAGGAGGTGGAATGGGATGATCTTGGGAATCCCTTCCAACCCAAACCATTTTGTAATTATGTGATCTGTTCTGCAGGATCATTTCTATTCAATAAAGGGCTGCCTTTGATGTTGGATTGGAAACAGCACAGCAGCTCTCTTAGGAAGCTGCAGTTTAAAAGCAAAAATTGTCTAGAAATAGGAATTGAACTGATACTCCTCGAAATGCAGCTGATTTTACTCCTTTTGAGGATGGCAGATATAAATCAGTACTCAAGGTTCACTCCCTGGGCCTTTCAGACCTGCAGGATTCTGTGTTTGCACATTCAGGGAGTTGTTTTCCTCAGTAACTGCTGTTCCTGGAGTGGAGTGCACAGCTCTTGGCACAAACCCTCAGGATGTTCCTCTGGCAGGCAGGAGGAAGGACCAGATGGTAAATACAGTAATGAGGGGATCTCTTTCCTAATTTGATCTTTTGCTTATGATTTGATTTTTCAAGTAGATGGTGTTTGAGGAGGCATTTCCCAGCTGCTTGGAAATGTTACTAAAGCTGGTTTTTAATAAAAGGTCACAGGAAGAAAGAACAAAGGGAAAGCTCCCTGGAGCTCCTGTTAAACCTTCACCTTTGAGAGTTTGGTATGGTAGAATCATCAGAGAATCTCCCAGAATGGTTTGGATTGGAAGGGACCTTAAAAACCATCTTGTCCTACCTCTTGCCATGGGCAGGGACAACTTCCACCATTCCAGGGTGCTCCAAGCTCCAATGTCCAACCTGGCCTTGGACATCCAGGGGCAGCCACAGCTTCTCTGGGAATTCTATTCCAGGGCCTCCCCACCCTCAGAGCCAGGAATTCCTTTCCAATATCCCATCCAGCCCTGCCCTCTGGCAGTGGGAAGCCATTCCCCCTTGTTAGACTGTGGCACTCTGGGTTATTGACGAGTCTTTCTGTGCTGTAATTCCCACCTAAATGTCCTGTGCTGGGACTGGGTCGATGCTCAGCAGCCTTGGCTCCTTTTCACTCAGCATTTTTTGTTGCCCTCCCTGTCAGGAGCTGCAGGACCAGATTGATGAGCTGCACTCGGAGCTGCAGGAGTACCGTGCCCAAGGCAGAGTGCTCAGGCCTGCCCTGAAAAATTCCTTGTCAGAGGAGTTGGACATTGACACGAAGAGTCACGGCAACAGCGGGATTGAGCCTGACCAAGGTAAAAACAATCCCTCCTGTAGGGCTGAGATCTGGGCTGCAGGTGTTCATAACATCTTAGAGGTCGTTCCATTAAAACCTTCCCAGTGAGTCTTGGTCACCACCTCTAATTTGGTGTTTCATGTTAATTTGGACTATGACCGCTGAACCAAATTTAAAGCTGAAATGGAAGTTTGCAGTTACTTGGCTGTGTTTGTGATGGGAGTTTGAGAGCTGCTCAACAAATTTGAACTGATGAAATAATTCTTTTGAGAACTATTATCTATTTATGTATTGTGTAATTAATGTTTTTATAGTTATATAAATTATTACTTGATTGCTATTTCTAAAGGACTCGGTTCAGAAGACTGCAACCCATTAAATATGAGCATAGAGGCAGAAATGGCCATTGAGCAGATGAAGGAGCAACACCACAGGGATCTGCATCACCTCAAACAGGAGCTTGAAGACACAGTAAGTGCTGCAATGAGATGGTCTTTAAGGTCCCCTTCCCACCCAAACCAACTTGGCATTCTATGATCCCAGTAAGAAATAAAGCTGAGCACTTATGCATTCTTTGCAGGAAAATAAATGTAAGCTACTGAAGTGTAAATCAAAATATTCAGTAGAATGAATATACAAAACTGGATGGAAACATTGAGGAAAACATCCCTGTAGAGTATTCTGTGGAAAATGAACAAATCCATCCCATTTTCCCTTCTGCAGGTGAGCCATTATGAAAAGCAGCTGGATGAGACAAAAGCCTGCTGGGAAAAGGAGCAAGAGGATATGAGGCAGAAGTATGCTGAGGAGATGAACGTCATGGAAAAGCAGATCACTGGCCTTAAAAATCAGATAGCTGAGCTGCAGGGAGAGGCAGCAGCGTTCAGGGAGCAGCAGGAGAAGCTCGACTGTAAATACAACGAGGAGAAAAACAAATTACAGATGCATTTCGATGAGGAGAAAGCCAATCTGCAGGAACTGTTGAGGCAGGAGCATGAAGATGATGTCAGGGCCAGACTGGAGCAGGTGAATGAGAAGTTCAGGCAAGAACGGGAGGAGCTGATCCAAAACAGTGTCTGGGTGGAAGAAAAGATGCGAGTTCTGGTGCAGGGTCTGCAGGAGGAGAAGGGGGAGCTGGAACGTGGCTTCCAGGAGCAGCTGAAGAGGCTGGCAGAGGTGCACGCCCTGGAGAAGGAGGAGCTCCGGGAAGAGCTGCTGAGGAAGCACGAGCAGGAGCTGGAGGAGGAAAGGTGAGTGTCACCCCTGCTGGGGACAGTGTGCTGAGCAGGGTGAACCTAGCGCAGAAACACTTCCCTGGTGGGGAATTCCAAGTGTCCTGACTGTCCAGTGCTGTTCCTGCTCTGTTCCACAGCACTGGGCTGCTCTCCAGGCTTTCTTCTCTTCTGACCTTTCTCAAGCAGATTTAGATTCGTTTTTAGCTCGCCCAGAGGCAGCAATAGGGTTAAAGCATAACCAGGAGTGATTGACTTGAGCTCTGTTCGGGATCCCTGTGCTCCACAAATCCCTTTAAAACTCGTGGGTTTTCAGAGCTCTTTGCTGAAGGAGGAAAGGGGTGTGGCAGGGAAGTGCTTTTAGCCAGCGTGGAGTGTCAAAATAAACTGAAGCCACCCTGGGGTGATGGGGGTAAGAGCATCTGCCCCCCCAAAATCTGAGCACAGGAACTGAAGGGCACGTATTGCATACAAAACCTTTTCTGACGACATTTCATGAGTTGTTGCACTTTTCCAAGGCAGTTTTTCTTTTTGAGGTTTCACTAAATTGCCTCAAATTTAACTTACAGCTCCCAGAAACACCCATCCAATAGTGGGTGTGGAAAAAACAAAAAAAAAATTTCCAACCTGTTATATTCAGCCTAAAAAGCCACTTTAATCTCTGAGGTAGTTTAGTAATATCTTATGTTAACCATGTCTAGGAAAAAAATGGCAAGTGACTATAACAGAAGAGCATCTCATGCACAAACTCAGTTTTCTGTGGACACACAAACACTTGTGAATAAATATGAAGAAACTCTCCAGAGTCTGGAAGGACGTTACCAGCGAGAGCTGCAGGAACTTGCTGAGCAGCGAAGAGAGGAGAAATCCCAGTGGGAGTTTGAAAGGGATGAAATTGCTCAGGAGGTCGCTGAAGCCCACGAGCAGCTGAAGGAAAGCCTGGCAAGTGAGAAGGCTGTTTGTTCTGCCCTGAGCCAGGAGAAGGATCTCCTGGAGAAGAATTTCAAGGAAGAAGTGAACAAGCTGGTGTGTGAGAGGGAGCAGCTGGAGAAGGAGCTGCGAGAGCTGAGGAATGCTGCCCAGGAGCAAGAGGAAAAGATGAAGGAGAAAATAAGCCAACTCCAAAATGACCATGAAAAAGAGCTAAAGGACAAAGATGAACATATATCCACAGTGGAGCAAAATGGGAAACTGGTTAGGGAAAAGCTGGAGAGACTGGACAGTGAGTATAAGCGAGAGAAAGAAGAGCTCAATTCCAAACTTCTTGCTTTGGAGAGTTTAAACAGAGACATTTGTGAAAGAGCAGAGACAGAAAAGGCTGAGATGGGTTTGGAAGTCTCAGACCTCCGAGGGAAAATACAGAAATTGCAGTGGGAAACACGGAGTTTTTCTGCCCTGCAGAGCCATTACAGGGTCCTGGAGAGTGAGTATGCAAAAGCCAAGAGCCAAATCGCTGCTTTTCCTGGTGCTGCTCCTCTGGGAGATGATGGGGATGTTCTCCAAAGCCTGCAGAAGGTGCACGAGCAGGCAGTGAAGGAGAATGTCAGGATGGCTGCCCAGATCCTGAGGCTGCAGCACCGGCTGGAAGCAGCAGAGCAGGAGCTGCAACCTCCCAGTCCCAGCTGCTCCCAGTCTGGCTCAGAACCAGAGGAAATAGATCCCAGCTTTGAAGGGTTGCCCAGTGATTGTCAAGATGTAGCCGTGGGAGCAGGTTTCAGTGTCCTTCCACCTCTGGAGGCTGATACTACAGACCTGGAAGAAATGTCAGAGACAGATTGGGATTTGGAGGAGGGATGTGTGAAAGCCAGAGCTGGTGGCCACCCTGAGGCACAGGGGTGTTGGATCCAGGGAAGTCAAGCAGCTCTGGATGCTGATGGCAACCAGGATTGTGACAAGAACCTTCCTTGGGTGCCTCTGCTGCCAAAAAAGAGAGATCTGGAGAAAGTTCCCAGACCAAAAGCGCTACACAATGATGTCAAACAGCAGAAGGTTCATCTGCTAAATCACAGAATAGCTCCCAGAAATAAAGGGTTTGTTTCTGATGCTTTGAAGATGCAGGTGGAGCTGGACAGGGCTGAAGAACTGAGCGAAGACTCTCTCATGCTGGATCACACTCCTGGGGCAGCAAACGGTGACCTGAAGAGCGTAATAGCTCAACTTTGGAAAAGGATGGAAGAGCTGGAAGACAGATCCATGGCACAGGCTGAACTTCTGTCACTACAAGAAGAAATTCAGATAGAAAATGAGGATCTGAAAGCTGAAGTGAGGCAGTTAATTGAAAAAAATAGAGTGCTGGAGGACAACCTGCGTAGGCTGAGAGGGCTTTGTTGTGAACAAGAAGAAAGTGAGGTGAAAAGGGTAAAGTTTGAAGATGAAAACACCAAATTCCTTGTGCAAGTTAAAGAATTGGAAGATGTCCAAGAACAAGATGCTCAAGGAAATGCAGATGTGCTCAGTGACACGAGAGGTGGGAAGCTGGAAGAACATCCCACGGCATTCACAGGCCAGCAGGACAAGAATCCCCAAAGCGACAGCGCCGCGACACAAGTGGGAAAAGCAGGAATGAGGGAGCCCAAGCCCCAGGTGAAGGAGGAGGCTCTGGGTCACCCAGAGGAGAGGAAGGCAGTGACCCAGGGCTTGCAGAGCACGTGCACTGAGCTGCAGCAGAAGGTTGACCTGCTGAGGTAACGTAACGCGACGTTAGCCACTAACCCAGCGCTGCCTTGGCTGCTCCTTTAACCACCCTACTTTAACTCTGATTTAACTCTGAGTAGCAAGCAGTGCCCTGGACTCCTAACTCCTCTAATCGTGGATAAAGACCACTGGAATAAGTAACTGTGTGTGACTTACTCCTCTCTGTGCCCGCCACCTAAGCAGGAGCACCTGCCAGCTGTCCTGTCTGTGGATGTCACCGTCACCGTGTGTAGCTCCAGCACAAACCCATTGTATTTCCATGTCCAAAATCCATGGTAACACTTCCAGAGTGCTTTGTAGCTTTTACTAATATTCACTTCACTCGGTTGGTTCCCTTCTAGAGCTGAATGTTGCTCACAAGGCTAAAATTGCTCCTGTTTTTCCTCAGTATTTCGGTGAATGCTGTAGAATTATGGTGATTTGAAATGCTAAAAGTGCTTCTATTTTTCTTAGTGTTTAAGTCAATATTGGAGAATTATAGGGACTTTTTTTCCCACTTAGGAACGCCTCAGGAGTGGGGTATGGTAAATATAGTTATAAAACATATATTCATTATATTATACTCATCACAGGTTTTACCTACTTTTTTTAACTGCTGTATTCCAGCAAGGATTGCTTTTTTTTTATATGGATAAAGTGGCTACAAGTGGTTCAATTATTGTTCAGCACCAGCTTCCTGCAGGAAATTGTTCTTTCAGGTGTCCCACCATGACTAAGTTATTTCTGTGCAGTCTCCTGAGGACAGAAAAGACACTTTCCAACCGTGCTGTTCCCAGAATTCTGAATTCCAGTTGGGGAAACAGCTCACTCTCCTGGCAACCTGCATATTGTGGTGTTCAGTTGTTATTTGTAGCTTAAGAACTGAAAAATATGTAGAATATTAGTGTGACACTTTAGGTTTTAATTCACTTGAGCTGCTCAAAAACATGCCTCAAAAGCCCGGGTTTTTTTTTGAAAGTTTGTTGGAAAATTTTGGGTTTTTTTGAACGAACTGGGGAGCGCTCCTGCTGAATTCACGTGAAATATAAATACACCATTTGTACATAAAACAAGGCAATTGTAGCTTTGTTTTTGAAGCATTACAGGTAGCTCTGACTTGTGGGACTTTTCCCTCTCCAGGTGTCCTACAGGAACTGTTCTCACTTGTCTCCTGTCTCTGCTGCAGGTGTGAGGCCGAGAAGCTCCGCGAGGAAAACGCCGTCCTGAAAAACGAAGTGACTTTATTAAATGAGGAAGGGAGTGCTTCCAGCCTGAAACTCAGGGAGCTGAATGGATCCAGGGAAGAAATGAGGTGAGAATTCCATGGGGAATGCACCCTGTGATGCCTTCAGGCTGTTGTGTGGCTCAGCCACAATGGGTTCATCCCTCCTCTCCAAGCTCCTTTGTGCATCAGGTGCTGTACAGATCCAAAATGGGGTTGTTTCATGGTGCTCTTGGAAATCCAGCAGGTTGACAGGTTATTCCTCATCCTTTCCCCTGCCCCAGCTTGTCCTGCCCATCCCCAGAGCCAGGCAGGGGTTTAGCTGTAGGCATTGAGGTGACCCAGTAACACACACACACACTTGGGAGCTGACCTGATGCAATTATTTGTGCTTCAGCAAAGGCAGGGAGAGGCTCATCTGACAGATTATTCCAGTGGTTGGGTCTCTGGCAAGTGCAGAACCACCCATGATCCTGGGATTATTCTTCCCCTCTAGGAAAGACCTACTTGGGGCACCTTGAGAGGTTGAGCACTTGCCAAGTTGATGCAGAACAGGGATGCTGAGCAATAAATTAAAAAATATCCACAATTACCATTTCTGGTGGTGCTTAAAAAAAAAAAAAAAAAGCTCATTTTTGGAATCATTAAGGATGGAAAAGACCTCCAAGATCAAGTCCAACCATTAACCCAGCACTGCCAAGGCCACCACTGAGCCATGTCCCCAGGTGCCACATCCACACGGATTTTAAACCCCTCCAGGGATGGGGACTCCACCACTGCCCTGGGCAGTGAAGAAACATTTCCTAATACCCAATCTAAACCTCCCCTGGCACAACTTGAGGTGATGTCCTCCTGTGCAATCTTGCAGTTGTGTATATTGATAGTTGATTTTAGTGCTAATGAGCTTTCATTTTTCCATAGGCAGAAGATAGAGGCTGTGAGAAAGGAGAAGGTGGCTGTGCAGAAGATGGTGGACAACCTGAAAAAGCAGGTGTGTGGCCTGAGCCCAGAACCTTCTCTGTAGAAACCATCCCTGCATCAAAGCTGTTCCTTGGATAGTCACAAAGACAGCAGCAAACGAGCATTTTATAAATTTAAATGTTTTGATGACTGTTTTATTGCCTCTTTGGGATTGATTTGAGGCTTGCTTGACCTGCTTATAAGACAAAAGCTGTAATTGTCCACCTTACAGGCTTGAGAGCACTTTCCACAGTCAACTTGGAAAGTTTGTTTTGTAGAAATACAAAGTTTAAACCTTTTGTTTTGTAGTTTTTGTGCAATTCTCTGCAGTAGCCCATGGGAAATAGA
This sequence comes from Vidua chalybeata, assembly GCF_026979565.1. NCBI lineage: Eukaryota > Metazoa > Chordata > Aves > Passeriformes > Viduidae > Vidua > Vidua chalybeata. The sequence continues at coordinate 2,201,189 of NC_071535.1, read as the reverse complement.
GATAGTGATTCAACCTCTACTTATTTCCCAGCTGGCTTGGTCTAGGAATTCTGCCAGTTGTACCCATGTGGCTGCTACTTTTATTTTAGGGGTGGCTTGTTATAATGGGTGAAATAAAGGGATTAATTCCCTTTTACATCCATGCCATCTTGGTATTACTTAGGAAAATACTTGCTCAGAATAATCTGTTAGGATAACCCTCAAAATCCTCACCAGCATGGCAAAGTGTGCTGTGTTGGGTGACTGATATGACTGGTCTCTAATTAAGGCCAATTATGACAAATTATTTGTTTGGAGTCACTTGTCAGAGTGAGACTTGTCAGACATTAATAGAAAGGAAATATCCAAAATCTCCTTCCTGGTGTAAAATCACTGCTGTCCCCACTCAGGTGGCTGATCTGAAGACCAGGAACCAACAGCTGGACTCTGAAAATACAGAACTCAGCCAGAGGAACTCCAAAAACCAAGCAGATGTGCAGGATCTCAATCAACAGCTGGCAAGGGTGCTCAAGCAAAAGGAGAGGGAAGAGGGGAAGTGTACCCTGGAAGAATGGGAAAAGGAGAGGCTGCTGCTGAAAGAGGAACTGGAAAACTCCAAAATCGAGGTACAGGATTTGGTAGGACAGTTGGACTTCAGGGGCTTTGGAATTGGCATCCCTGTCCTGTGATGGGATTTCAAAGCTGAGCTTTGCTAAGTGCTGGCTTAAACACAGCAGCAGCCAAAAGCCAGGAGGGAAAAATATGCAGGTTTGTCTTGAAAACACAGCTTTGTGATGCCAAATATTTCCCTGCACTTTCCAGCATGGCTGTTGTTCATCCAGTGTCATCTCAGCTCGATCCAGGGGCTGCAGCATCCTCTGCTTAAACTTTGCTCTGTGACTCTCCTAAATTGAAATCTGAGCCTTTTATTTTTTGCAGTCATCAAATATGGTGTCGTCTTTGGAGATGGATTTGTCAAAAATGAAGGTTCAAGCTCATCTACTGGAGCAGGAGAACCACATCCTCAAGCAGGAGCTGGAGAAGACAAAACAGGTATGGCATCCTATTGTGGCTATCCCTGGATCCCTGGAAGTGTCCAAGGGCAGGTTGGACAGGGCTTGGGGCAACCTGGGAGAGTGGAAAGTGTCCCTGCTTATTCCAGAAAGATTGGAACTTGATGACCTTTAAAGGTCCCTTCCAACCCAAACCCTTCTGGGATTCTATTTGAGTATAATAATTTTTCACTATCTCTTAATGGATGAAAATTAAGAGGTGGAAATAGTTGATTTCTTTAAAGAAAGGTCATAAAAGTAAGGGAATGTATCTCCTCTTCAAACAGTTTCCAGGTGCAACACACAATTGTTCAAATAAGGTTGGGTTCACTTAGACTTTGCCAAAAGATTTTTGGGAGTAGCGGATCTAGAAAGAGAAGCTCTGGTCAAGATAAAGATTTAAAGCTCTAATCAATGAATAGACAGGGCAAATGGGATCCACAGGAGAACACTTCTCTATTTAACTGCAGATAACCCATTTTAGCTCCATTTAAGGAATGAGCTCTTCCAGCATGTCCTGTCAGGGAGAATTCCTGTTGCTAAACCCATCTGGAGATATGGGAGTCTCACAACGTCTGAGGATAATTTCCTGGAGAGCTCAGTTATCTCCTGTACAAGCACAGTTCAATTGGCTGTAAATATATGCTAATAAAAACAGATAAGGAAGGCTTCAAATGAGTCAGTTCCGTGATTAGGGCTCCATAAAGTCATTTTCTGCACAGTGTAAAACACTCAGTTGAGGCACCCAGTGCTCAGGGTAGATAATGGTGTTAAAAAGCAAAAGCAGCTGAGGCCTATTCAGAAAGGAGTGGATTGTGGCTGGAGTGTAATTACAGGAGATGGAATGAGGAAAGGCAGTGATAAAGCACTGGGGCAGTTGGGAAAAGGATTGGAAGTCAGCAGTGCAGTGGTTTTCCCTTGGTGTGTTTTAACACACGGTGATTTCTATGGGATATTATGGAAAAATCCTGCCCTGTGAGGGTGGGGAGGCCCTGGCACAGACTCCTGGATCCCTGGAAGTGTCCAAGGACACCTTGGAGCAACCTGGGATAGTGGAAGGTGTCCCTGCTTATTCCAGAGGGACTGGAATTTGATGACCTTCCAACCCAAACCCCTGATTTTCATACCAAATTCTGTGACAGCATAAAAATGCAACTGTGAGGGTTTTTTTTTCCACAGCTGCCCAGATGTCCTGACCTCGCTGACCTTCAAAATGAAGTTTCAAGTTTAATCACTAAAAATGAAAAGCTGCAGGAAGAGAAAGAAGCCCTGAGTGAAGAACTGAAGAGATGCATTGATAAGGTAAGAAAGGACTGCAAATCCACATCACTGTGTGCTGTAAAGAGCTGTTAAAATTCCTGTATCTGCATCACCACAACCTGTAAAACTTCTCTGGATGGTTTTTCCCTCACCCTCAAGCCAAATAAAGGCTTAATTGCCACCGCTTGGATTTTTTTTTTTTTTCCTTGCTTGTCTTAGAGAGGAAAGCTTAAATTCTGGAGCACAGCTTTACTGTAATTTGATTATGTAGAAAATTCCAAACATTGCAAAGAAGAGAGGCCTGGATATAAATACTGCAGCAGAACAAGGAAGACAGTGTTCTTGGACTTTTATTGCATCTCTAACCTACTGTAACTCTGAACTGGAGCAGAGCAGTCTGCACACTGTAAATAATAATCCCATTGTGTGGAAATTTAGGGAACTGAGGGGCTTTTTGCTTTCCTGCATTTTCCTTCCTTCCTTTCTTAGCTTTAACTCCCTCTAGGGTAACCCATGAAGTCAAACTGAATCAAAACCAAATTCCTGAGTGAGGATTCCTGATGTAATCTCATTGCAGGTAGCTCAAGTCAGCTGCCTGGAGAGTGCAATTGGCAGCTTGAAGCAGGAGCAGAAATCCTGGGAGCAGCAGAGTCAGGCACTGAAAGCACAGCTCAGCCTCTCCCAGGACAAGGTATGAAACACTGATTTATGCTCTAACCCTGGATAAAAGCATTTTGATCATCTCCTGTAGTGCTTTTTGTCATGAAAGCCCCCTCCTGATGCCATGCAGCTGAGAATGGCTGCCTTCCTGTCAGGGACTTGTGGATAGCAATAAACTCAATTTAACATTTTCAAAGGAGGAAATCAACATTTTAACCTCACTCCTTCCATCAGAGATCCTAAATACCTGGGATACCTGATCCACACAGGGAACCTTGATCCAGCAAAAGCCAAGCTGTGCTCCTGTTCCTTCCAGGTTCAGAGCCTCAATGAAACTCTGCAGAGCACCAATCTCCAAATGTCCAGGCTGAAATCCGACCTGCAGGTGACACAGCAGGAGAAGGAAAGTCTGAAACAAGAAGTGATGGCATTGCACAAACAGCTGCAGAGCACCAGTGAAAAGGTAAAGGGCTTCAGGCATCCCAGGAGGCAGCTGTAATTATTGTATGTTGGATATAATGTGCAGGTTTTAAGCTGATTTTTAAAAGCTGTATTTTAAGTGTTGAACGTGGACAGGCAATGATCGGTCCCTCTCCTGAGTCTCCATTCTTCCCTCAGAGAAACCTTTTACCAATAAAACCCCCAAATCTGTGGACAATGCATTAATTTACACCTATCAACTATAAAAATTAAACCAGTCATTGGTAGAGGATCTAATTTTCAGTGCATTAATTTACACCTATCAACTATAAAAATTAAACCAGTCATTGGTAGAGGATCTAATTTTCAGTGCAGCTTGGGTTTGAAAGGTACAGAATTATACCAACCTCTCAGCTAATGAGGATTTGTAACTGAAGGAGGTTGTAGACAGCAGTCTTGGGATTGCTGTTATGAATTCAGTTACTAATTTGGCTTGTTTGCCATGTAATTAAAGAATATTTAATGTCCACGTGGAAAAGAGGCTGTTTCAGAATTGTACAACAGGAGCTAAATTACAGCTATTAGTGCATAATATATAATACTGAGTTCTGTTTGGCTCCAAAGAGAGCATGAATTGGTTTTTTTTGTGTTGCTGAACTCTGTGCACCCCTTGTGCACACAGCTATTATCCATGATTTTAGTAGAGGGAAGCACTTGGGATTTGCACATCGGATTTCTTAAGGGGAAACAGTGAGTGGGCTGGGAGGGAGATGGGAATGCTGCAACTTTGGAGCCTGCACTTACTGAAAATCCACCTAAAACCCACCTGAACAGAGCAAATGTCTGCTTCTTTGTTGAAGGCCTAACCCTGCAATTCTGTCTGTCTTAAGAACCGGGTTCTGGAAGTGGCTGTGCCTCCCTCAGGGCTGCAGGACCAGCGGGGGCCGATCCACTGGGATGAGCTGGAGCAGGAGCAGAGGCTGCTCAGGCAGGAGAACGAGAGGCTGCAGAGGGAAGTGCAGAGCACTAAAACAGACCTGGCTCACTCCAGGGAAAAGGTAAGCTGGGCAAGCTGGCAGATCACAGGAGGGCTGGGTTGGGAGCTCTGCAGGTCACTCAGACCACAATGCATAGATCACAATCCAAGCAGGTTTTGAATATTTCCAGAGAATGACACTCCACAACACTCTCAGGATATTTCTTTTCTTTAAAAGACAATCCTGGTAGTCCTTGTCCAAGATTTCAGGCCAACTTCAATTTAACAAAAAGATTGGTAATATTCCTGACGTTCTTCTTGTGCAATTTCTTGGCTTGCAGTATAAGTGGATTATGGGGAGGACGAAGGGAAAGAAGGCCAAGATATCAAAGCAAATATGTCCAAATACCCCAGAGTTGCCCAGAGAAGCGGTGGCTGCCCTTTGATTCCTGGAAATGCCCAAGGCCAGCTTGGACAGGACTTGGAGCAGCCTGGGATAGTGGGAGGTGTTCCTGCCCATGGCAGGGGTGGGATGGGTTGGGATTTAAGGTCCTTTCCAACCTAAACCATCCTGGGATTCTGTGATTCCAAAATCAACTGGTCTTTTAGATGAAGTGGAACTATCTGGAACAGCTTTTCCCATTTGTTCATCTCTGATCTCCTCAGGTCCGACAGCTGGAATCCACAATCCTTTCCCTAAAGCACCAAAAGCACCAAAGCCAGGCAGGGATTGTCAAAGCCATAGAGCAGGAGAAGCTGAGCTTGAAGAGAGAGTGTGAACAGCTTCAGAAGGAGTTGTCATCTGCAAACAGGAAGGTGAGTTTTGGGTGGTAAACACACAAATCAGTGCAGTAGTTCCCATCTCTCAGAAGCTCAAGGGATAAGCTGTGTTTCAAGTGTTGAACATGGACAGGCAATGATCAGTCCCTGCCTTGAGTCTCCGTTCTTCCCTAAAAGAAATCTTTCGCCAATAAAACCCCCAAGTCTGTGGACAATGCATTAATTTACACCTATCAGCTGTAAAAATTAAACCAGTCATTGAGCTAATTTTCAATGCAACTTGGGTTTGAAAGGTACAGAATTACACCAGCCTCTCAGCTAAGATAACTTTCTTCTTCTGCTCTAAATTTTGTGCTCTTTGCCTCTCACAAATCAGTGTCTGGAGGAGCTGACAGGGCTCTGTGCTTCTGCTGTGAGACAGCTCTTGTAGCAAAGCACTTTTCCAAATACTCCTGGTTTTTAGACTTGAGTTGTCTTGGTATTCAGTGGTTCGTGAGGGGGAAAGACAGGTGAAATGAGAAATTGCTGCTTTTCTAAGGAAACTTTTTGTCTCTCATAGATCAGTCAGATGAATTCTCTTGAACGTGAACTGGAAACCAGCTCAGAAAACGAAGGGCTGAGAAAAAAGCAAGTCAAGCTGGATGATCAGTTAATGGAGGTACTTTTCAATCAGTGTTGACTGTGGGCCTTTATCACTATTTCATTGAATTTATTTTATTTTAAACAACTTATGGATGTGTAGCAACAGAGAAAACTAATTGAAACTAGAAGAATTAACCTCTCCTGATGTTTAACCTCATCTTTCATGAGCAAGTTGTGTGACAAACATCTGCTCTCTGAAGCACATTTTGCTTAGTCATAACTCACATATGGCTTCAGATGAAAATCAAATAGCAAAGAAATTTGTTTCTGTACTTGAGGCAAGGCTGACACTTCCCTCTTCCTTCCTAAAACATGTCACCTCAAATTTCCTATCTAATGTTTGTGTGATGCTGCTCTTAATGTAGAAACCTGTTCTTATTTCCTCTGTGAATAATTTGCTGAATTTGAGCTTAGTATTATCCAAATCATGAAAAAAAATCAATTTACACAGCTTACTGTTAATTTAAAGGCCCAAGTGAAAACTTTAGTGGAGATTCTTCCAAAAGCTGCTGTAGAAGTTCTGCTGGAGATGGATCATGCTGGATATCAAAATTTAGGAGTCCTTGGTTATAGGAATGGGCAACTGAATTGTGTTTAGTGTGTCCCGTAAGGTCAGCCCAGACCTCCAAACTCTCTCTCAGCAGTCTTGCCTAAATTTGATGTCCTGGATTTGAGTTGAAAACATAATAATAATTTTAAAAATCCTACAATTTTGACTTGTTCCATAAGTCAGAGCATCTTTTAGATGAGGCTTCTATAACACTTTATAAATGGCTTCATGTTTTTCATCAAATGGGAGCCATTAGGCTGAAAATCCTATGTAATTAGTAATAAAACTGTAAAAACCTAATTAGAAAAGATGAGATTTGGACAAGTTAATGAAAAGACTGTTTCTATTCCCTGTGAATTTATTTATATAGTCTTAATTAAGCTTTGGGAAAATGCCAAACACTTAAACCCATAAACACCCAGCCTGGGATTGCCTTTTCTCCCGAAATGTGTATTTCGAACGTGTAGGATTTTGTTCCTCCTGGAAACCTTTTCCCAGCAGGTGTGTACAACATCCACTCAGTGATTTGTGACTTCTAACTCTCTCTTTTGTGCCTGTTCTCCTTTTGTCCATGGCTAACCTGGCTAGAACTCAGTGGTTGGAACTAGCAGAGAAGGGGGCAGTTCTCTCTCTGAAATAGTGTGCGAAGGTAGAGCAATCATTTTTCATCTACGCCCATAGCATGGAGAAAACACTCCTTTTTTTTTTTTTTTTTTTTTTTAATGGATTTCTTTTCTTTTTATTCCATGCATCTCTTAAGTAAAGAAGCCACTATTCATTTCAATGTCAATTCTGGACAGCTGCAGCAGGTTCTGTGTGGTTAATGTGTGGTGCAGTGTGGCTCTGTACCCCGAGGAGCTGCGTGTTCCTAAGGGGTTGCCATGAAAAAGGACACAAGTCACCCCATTGCTTCCAAAAGAATTAAAATTGGAAGTGGGAGAATGAAAAGTGGCTTCCTGCTACCCCATTGCCTGTGAGGCTTGAAGGTGTTTGCATATTTACCTCTGGTGCCTGCATGCTTTTCCACCAGACTGCCCAATGTTTCCTTAAATTAATTAATTTCTGATCCCACTTGGCATCATCCTCATAGTTTAGCAAGCTCATGGTTGTTCCATTTTCTTCCACAGATGAATACAGCAGGGCTATATTGTTTTCCTTGTTGTTTCATTAGTAATTATTTTTAAGATGCTGTTAACACTAATTGTCTGTTTCCTCATTAGTTACTCGTGTGCTTTACAACTTGACAGGAACCCTGAAAGAAATTCCACCAAAAGTTTATTATTTTCATTGTTTATATTGTCAGGAAAAGAACAGCTCCTTTACAGACAAAGAGAACCCCTAAATAGCTTTAAAAAGTACAAATAGTTTTATTTTGAAATATTTATAAATCTGTTTTCTGTTTGCCTGGACCAGCAGAGATAGGGATGGTAACAGGACCAGAAGAGTGTGAAAAATATTTACAGTTAGAGATGAAGTCAGTAACTGAAATATTATCCAAATTGATAATTTTGCCAGTTGTGAAAGGGAATTAAAATCAGTTGTGAAAGGAAAATGAAAATCACCAAGATAATCTTATACACCTTTTCCTAAGGGAACAGAGTAATGGTTTTAAGGCAACAGGACCTTTATGGAAAGAAATTATTAATGCTACACACATGCCAGCTGCAAATGAATTTGTCTGAACCTTAAGGGTTTTTACTGTCCAGCTCTGGTCCTTTTTAGTATAATTAACTCTTCCAACTGTGGGTTACTTACCTGGGTTTTGCTTTAGTCTGGAAAAATTCTAAATTATTTCACATGACTCTCTTAGCTCTTAATATCTCCACAGTTAGGAGTGAACATTAGGAAATATCTATAGGGTGTTATACACTGAATTCTGAACATAATATCAGAGATAAATGTTCCTTTTCCATCCTAAAGACTAGAAATAACCAGCACAACTAATAATCAGCACAACTTCAGCCCTCCCCTTGAAATGGGAAATTATTGCTACTTAAAGCTCACCAACTAAATTTTGATAGGAATTCATCAAAAACTCAGTGACTTTTATAATTCAGGCCTGAAATGATGAATCAAAGCCCAGCTTCCTTTGTGTGAAATTCCATCTTTTTGTCTGTCGCCGAGTCCAGGCTCCTTTCTCTTGCACACGAAAAATCTGAGAGCAAGCTGCTCCTGGAGCAGCCCCTGGCAGAGGGAGCAGGTGCTGATGGTTGGGATATTTTGGGTTTTCCAGCTGCTCCAGTCCGGGGGGATGCGTAGCCAGAGCTCCCAGCAGCAAGGCTGTGCCACGGTGCCCAGGGAACAATTCCTGCAGCTCCAGCAGCAGCTGCTCCAGGCAGAGAGGAGGAGTCAGCACCTCCAGGAAGAGCTCGAGAGCAGACCCTCGGGGACAAACATGCAGCAGGTAAGGTCCCCCCCACCTTGGAAGTGAAGATTAAAGTATTTGGTTTAGTTGTCTTGAGGTTTTTTTTTGGTTTTTTTGTTTGTTTTTATTATTCTGGTGAGATCCATTCTCTGTTTATGCCAGTTCAAAAATTAAATTTCATGGCAGCAAGGATATGTGCAAAAAATGCTGTTTAGTATGGTTAGCCTGAGCCAGAGCTTTGTTCTGAAGTCCTCTGAATTTTTTTGAGAGCAAACCACTCCCATCCACATTTAACTGGCTGTTCTCCTTCTGCTCCATGTGCAGTGAGTGTTTTTAGAGGCTTTTTTTTTTTAATCTCCTGACCGTGTCTGGAACTATTATTTTTAAAATACACCACACCAGATATTGCACAGGCATCCATCACATAAAATCCTAATTTGAGCTGTTGCTGTCACATGGAGTTGTGTCAGTTGTAGCAGAGCAGAACACAAATTAATCCTTTTTTCTAAGTTTTTTCCTAATCCTTTTTCTCCCTGATTTGGCCATGAGACAAGACACTGTTACTGTTGTACAGAAACTTCAACACTGGCATTTCTGAGGGAAAACCAATTCCAAGGAAGATTAATTCATCCACTGCCCACATTGGCCAGAGTCACTTTTAGTGTTGATTTTTTTACCTTTTAAAACTGAACTATAGGCAACAGAAAGGTTTGCATCTGCCATATAAAAATTGCCAAATGATCCTTTTCTTCAAAAAGTAATTGGATCTCTAAATCTCTAAAGCTTTGGCTCAGGCCAAATAAGGTCTTAAAATAATATTACAATTCTACCTTATGAGAAAAGATAAAACTCTAAGTAATCTAAATGTATATTTAGTATTTTATCTATTTTAGATTAAATATTTATTTAGATTTCTACTTAGATTAGATGAATAAATTAGATAAAATACTATTAGCTATTTATTCATCTGGTAGCAGGAAAAAAACACTCCTCTTATATTTTAAATTTAGATTGCAGTTATACTTTAAAATTATACCTTCAAAGTCTTGGGTCTTATTATTTTAAGCTCACAAAAGTCTGAATGTGGTAATAGGTATTCCAGAAAAAAAGGTATTATGGAGAGACTGTAGGCAGTAACTAGTTTGTAAAGTATCCAAAACTTGGAGTTAATTTTTTTTTTTTTAAAGAAAGGCATAAAATGAAAATGTTTCCTTAAAAAATAAAAGCAAATAATTTCAGGTTAAGTAGAAAAAAAATTGATTGTAAGGTTCCTTTTCAGAAGTGCATCACCACAGGCTGATGCACTTGGTCCTGTACCATGGGGAGCAAAATGTGCAGTTTAATTTAAAAATCAATCAAAGCCATATTGCAGCAGTGGCAAAAGGAATGTGCTGGGATTGCATTAGGAGTGATGAGCTGGTAATTTAGATTTTGGAACAATCTGCAAACGAGTCACATCCTGGAACTTGCAGTTCTAGAGATGAATTGCTCCTGCATTTCCTGGAAAAGCTTTGTGACTTTAAAAATACTTAGAGAAGCTGTGCTAATATTTGCTGTCAATGCACTAATGCACTTAATCCTTTTGATTTTTCTTCCATTTTTCCTTAAAATGAGTGGATATTCTGGTTTATAACACCCCTTTTTTTGCTGCATAACTTTCTAAATCATGATTAAAAACCTGCAGTTACAAACAAAGCCAGATTTGTTTGTCTCCACTTTGTAAGCACCTCCTGCTTGAGCCTCTGTTGATTTTTTTCTTTGCCATCCTGATTTTTAGGGTTTAACATTTAGTTGAGCTCATGTCCCTTTTAATGTCCCCTTCAGCACCCTGAAAGCTTCCATCCTAATCCCTCTCCATCATCCTTTCACCAGTGAGTACAAGGTCAGGTTATCTCCATGTTTTCTGTGTAAAATGAATCATTTAGTTCTGCTGCTGCTTTGCTTTTTGCAGCTTTCTTAGATCCTGTGTAACGAGGCACCCAAAGTTATCCTCGTTATTTTTTTTTTTTTCTCTTAATGGAATTATTTTGTGTTTATCCTGCTTTGCAGTTCTCATTGCTTTTTGATCCTGGTTGTCTGTGGTTTTTTCATTCATTTTACAGTCAGTCCTCAGTTATTTTCACCCAGAGGCTGCTGTTACATGTTTAAATTTCACTAAATTAAATTAAATTATAACTCCTGAGCTGTTTGTACTGTGTTAACCTGTCTGGACTCTCCTGAATTTCCAATGACTGTTTCTGCTGTGTCCAGTGCTGTGATCACCTCATATCCCTTTCTCAATTACTAATTTTGGGAGCCTGTTAATTACCCAATATTCCCCCAAGTTTGCCTAGCACTGATTAATAGTTGAGTTGCTCAGTTCCCCCTTTGTACAGCTCTTTATTTCAAATTTCATATCACCTCTGACCAGCTGCTTGTTCACTCTGAGGAAAAAACAACAAGGCTTGAGATAGAAATGCAAAGTTTTCAAAGGAGGGCCAGTTTGGCTACATTTTCCCCAAATGCTTGTCAATCTATGAGATTTTATATACATATATATATTAAATATATATTTATATATAACATTTGGGTAAATTTTTCCCAAATGCTTGGCAATTTATGAGATTTTATATATATATATATATAAAATATATATTTATATATAACATTTGGATACATTTTTCCCAAATGCTTGGCAATCTGTGAGATTTTATATATATATAAAATATATATTTATATATAATGTTTGGATACATTTTTCCCAAATGCTTGGCAATCTGTGAGATTTTATATAGATATTTTTAAATATATATATTATATTTATATATAATGTTTGGCTACATTTTTTCCAAATGCTTGGCAATCTATGAGATTTTATATATATATATATAAAATATATATTTATATATAACATTTCGATAAATTTTTCCCAAATGCTTGGCAATCTGAGATTATATATATATATATAAAATATATTTATATATAACATTTGGATACATTGTTTCCAAATGCTTGGCAATCTGTGAGGTTCTATATAGATATTTTTAAAGATATATATTATATTTATATTTTTTTTTCCCAAATGCTTGGCAATCTGTGAGGTTTTATATATATTATATGAGATTTTCATGCTATAAATGAGATTTTTAGAGAGAGAGAGAGGAGGATTTCCTCTAAAAAAAACTTTGCTAACTTGATCACTTCCACTGATCTTCTAAAAACCATGGATGAGAGTCCTTAGATGTAGAAAATACCCCCTCAATCTCCCAGCTGTGTAGTGCTAACATGAATATTTACAGCTATAAAATAGAAGATACTCTGCACGTTTTTTCTCTGTGTGTGTGTGTGGTGTTTTTTTTTTTGTCCTGTGTTGCTTGCTTTGCTTGTATTGGTGATTTTTTATTTTTTTTGCTTGAAGTGTTCATGTTTTGAAGAAGAACCTGGATATCAGGGTGAAGTATTCCCACTTGCCTTCTTTCTCTAGGCTTTGCTACCGGAGCAGCGAGCAGTGCATGCAGATTCCTACCGGAGGATCGGGCACCTCTGACACCTCTGGCTGCTTTTGATCCCATTCCTTTCCCATGATAAACACACTAAAACACAGAACTGGCATAAGCTGAGAAACTTTTGAGGATCAAAAATTTTTTTTTTCCCCTTTTATTTTCCTTTTTTTTGTTCCAAAAAAAAAAACAGCAAAAAAAAAAAGTCTCCGCAGTGTTATTTTCTTATTTATTTGTCTAGAAGCTATTTTGTGAAAGCTCAGAAGCTTCCAGAAGCTTTTTTTAAAATTTGTTACAAACGGGTTTAATTTATGTTATTTAAAATGTGCAGTTGTTCAGTATGGGAAAGAGCCTATTTTTCTCAAATGGTACTAATTTTATATGAGATTTGAAGAAAACCTGGGGTATTTATACTGCATTTTTTGTATAAGATGTATAAACTTTTTAACAGGGAAAGATGACTTTTTTTTGGATGTAGATGAAAAATAAAATCTTTTTTTAAGCATAATGTCTCTTGTCTTCATAGAAATCAATAATTTCCACTTCAGGAATGAACAAGTTTTAGACTAAATATTTATATTTGATAATGAACATTGTTAGAGCAGGACTTCTGGGAAATATTTGTGGTGGGGATGTACTGGAGTACAGAAACTCAGCTTTTCTTTAGCAGATGTACCTGAAAATTTAGGAAAATGAGGGATCTTCTACTGCGGTGGCCATAAAATAAAAAGGGATAATTATTGGGGAAAATTCTGGAGTTTTTATTTTGTCTCAAACTAGGATTTTAATAAAATTGCATTAATTTGTTAGGATTTAATTTATTTATTTAATCCTAATACTTTAATAGTTCAGCAAAACACCTCTTTAAGGTCTATGATTTTTCTAGCTGGAGCCATGAACCATTTCAGCTGTTTGCTTGTAAAGATCTTTTTTCTTCTATTTTTAATGGCCTTAAAGCTGCTGCCTGAGCTGACTTCTCTCATTTAACATGAAAGAATGTGAAGTGAGAATATTTAAGGCAAAAAAACCCAGGGATCACAGGTATTGAGACCTCTCTTAATTCTTCTTTTCCACATAATTACTCACTCAGGGCTCCTACAACCAATGGGAAGTGGAATGGTGAATTCCAGGGTTTTGAATTCCAATGAAATTCCATTAATTCAGAAAAATATCCACTCCATCCATGCTGTAAAACTGTTTTCTATGTGACTCTAATGTAAGCTTTTTAATTGAAATGAATTATCACATAACCTCATACACAGATTTTAATTTCTGATGCTACAGCAAATAAAATGTTGAGTGAGCTTAAATCAGCCCCCCAAGGGAATAATTTTTGTAGGGTTTTAGGTGAGGAACTCCCTACCTGAAGCAGATTTTCATTTATCCTCCTCCACAGGTGGGATGGGTTTGGGTTTGAAGGTGTTTTATTTTGGGTTGGTGCTTTCTCAAACTTTATCTCCTCAAATGGCTGCCTGGAATTTGAGTAACAAACCAGCATTAAAAGAAAATCTCCATTTTCCTGCAGTCAGTGTTTAAAATCTAAATGAGTTCTTTTGTAATTCCTGATGTTTCTTATTTATTTGGGGAAAATTTCCCTCAGGAGTTGGTGTAAAGGTCTCATGACACAGAATTATGATGCTTTTAGTTACACTGTCACCTTGCTGAAGAAAAACCAGGTTAGGGTTATGAAAACTAATTTAAAAAGATGTAAAAAATGAAGTTTGTAATCCTATTTTTTTTGGATATTGCTTCATTTCAAGGGGTCTCTGGCATGGGAGAGTTACATTGTCAAACGTGACCTTGTGACTTCACCTTGTTTTTATTCTAAAACCATTAAATTGGCCTTTTGTTTCCCACATTCATCAGAAATTTGGCAGCACCGAAGAACAAGAAAAGGAAATTATCCAGCTCTGACTTCCAGACAATACAGAACATAGAATTTTATGTAATTTTTCCTTGATTTGAAAATTTCAAGTGTAACTTGCTTGGAAAACCAGTGCAATGCTGAAAGTGTCCTTTAAGTGCTGCCATAATACTTTGCTTCTATGAAGGGTTTATTAATTTAGTTGTCTCTAACCCAGACTGAAGTGTGGAGGGCCACCAGTTTTCTGGAGCATAAACTGGAAAAACAAAATCGACTGGTGAATGGGGAACTGATTTTTAAGTGATTTTTTCACATAAATGTTGCTTTCCAGGGGGGTCATGAGCAGCTTCTAAAAATGATGGAAGAGCGGATGATGGATGTGGAGCAGAAATTAAGGCTTGTGAAGAGGCTTCTCCAAGATAAAGTAAATCAGCTGAAAGAACAAGTAAGTGTTCTTGGACTTCCTCAAGCCTTCCCCATTCCTCCTGTAAACCCCTAAGTGGGCAAAAGCTGCCAAGCTGTTGTTCAGAATAAAGTTAAAAGTGGTTTTATTTAATGCTTCAGAGCTCAGCTACAGCATAGTTGCCCAAAACTTCATAAAACTCCAAATTGGGGACTGAATCCACTACTCATTGATTTCCTAAATCAAGAAATCAAAAATCAAATTTCAGCTGAGGATGCTAACTGGAAAAGGATGCTTAGAAAAGGAGGAAAAAAACCAATTTCCTGAGGAGAAAATATTGATTCTTTTGAGGCCTCCTGTCCCAAATTCATCCTGTGTTTGATGGAGTTTTGGGGTTTTTGGAAGTATTTCCGTGGGATCACTGGGCTTGTGGTTTCTCTCGTGCACCAAATTTATCCTTAGAGGATAAATGCTGTAAAGGAGAATTCACCTGAAAAAACAGATTTGAAACCCTCTGTTATCTACCCCATCTCCTTAAAAAAACCTTTCCAAGTCTCAAAACTTTCACAGCATCTCTAAAGACCCTGGGTTTTTAATGAGGGGAGTGGGGTTTTACTTTGATATTTGAGCTATAATTAACACTTTCACCTTCCTTTGGCGTTTTTATTTGCCATTTGCTGAGTGCCTGTGTCCCATTCCCAACGCAGCTTTCCAAGAACACCAAGGCAGATGCCATGGTCAAGGATCTCTACGTGGAGAACGCGCAGCTGCTGAAGGCTCTGGAGGTGACGGAGCAGAGGCAGAAAACTGCAGAGAGGAAAAATTATTTACTGGAAGAGAAAATTGCCAACCTCAACAGAATAGTGAGGAACTTGGCCTCCCCCTCCTTCAGCCCAGCAGCAGAGATCAGGTCATAGCAAAGCTGTTGTGTGTCACAGCCCCGTGCACTTTACTGAAATGGGAATATTTCAGCTTCTCACTGCGTTGCCTTTTCTTACTGAATGAGTTTTAGTTACAAATGCCTCCCCAGAGAGCACAGAGCTGATTCCCAAAATGGACACTACCAAAGGAGAGTTTTGTTGGTTCCTAAACTGGGTTTCTGCTAAGTTTTGCCTAAAAATAATCATCACTATGTAAAAAAAAAACAAAACCAAAGTTACATTTTTCTAGGTTAACTAGGTTTGGCTTTCATTTAAAATCCAAATTCTGAGTTTCCTGTAATGGATCATCTAGATTGAAGCAAGGGCCTAGAGTAAAATCAGATTGTTGAACTGAAAACTTAACAATGTTTTCAGCTTTCTAAAATACTTCATGCTCCAAACCTAGAAATGCTGATGGGTCAGTCTTCAACACTGTCAGCAAAAATGTTACTGAAGGCAAGACTTTGCTGGTTGTGGGCTGTGTCCTGTAAACTGATTCTGGTTTCTCTAAAGCAATTATTCATTAGGCTTCTGGCTTGTTCTTCATGGCTGTTTCTCTGCAGAGCTCAGAAAGAAAAAAGAGGTTTATTTAAAATATAGAACTAGACTACTGCCTCCAACTAAGTGTGACAGTATTTCATCTGAAGACATTTCCCAACTAGCAAATAAAGACTATTATTTCCCTTTTTTTTTTAAGCTGTGCTGCCAGACAACTCTGAATTGTAGAGGTCTTACTGGTTTTGCATATGGAAATAAGTTAAACCAAGGAAGAGTCACTCAGCAGAAGCCAAGATGGGAGTTTTGTTTATGTGATTTGTAAATTCAGTAAAGCAGTGCAGTTATTAAACAGCTGGCAGAAGAATGAAGAGAGGGCACTTGGATGATTTTGTCAGTGGGATTCTGTTGTTGGAACCCTCATGGACATGGAGCTTTGCCAGGAATGCAGTACTTGTTCTGACCTGAGGAATCATTTGGAAAAGTCTTTTGTGTTAATCCTAGTGCAGAACCTAAGCCTGTCATTAGTTGTGAAGAAACACATTCAGTGTCATTATGAAGAACTCAGGGAGTAACAGCCTAAATCAGCTTCCTTCAGCTATAAATGTGGGTATTAAAGTCAGCAGAGGGAGATAAACACACCTTAGGGAAAGCAGGATAAACCAAACTGGATTTGGGTGAGTATTTCCTTGGTGCTCCAAGTTGCAGAGGGGCATCAAGGTTTGGGATGAGGCTGGTACCTCCTTTTGGATCAGGGGAGAAATGCAGATTTTTGGGAACACCTTCAGGACAGAGGGAAGCAGCTGGGTAAGAGCCTGCCTGCTCAAGGGTGTGTGTGTTAACCTGCCCTGCCTCCCCCAGAGCAGGCAGGCCCAAATTAAACACTCTAAGTCAAACTGGGGCCACTCTGGAATACTTGAAACTGGACCTCTTAAAATGCAGGTGATTGGGAGGGGGAGGAAGAGGTGTTTTGTCTCAGAGACCCCTGGCAAGCTGATCATTCTGTCAGGAGCCAAAAGTCCTCCAGAAACTGGGCTAACACTGCCTGCAAGCTGTGGAAGAGCCTCTGGAAAATGTTTTACTGTGTGCTGGGAGGATGTTCCCTGTTTCTCTGGGGGTACTTACCAATTTTGGGAGGGTTTGTGGACTGAGCTAGGCACAGGAAGTGACCTTTTCCTCCTCCTTTTCCTCCTCTATTGCTTTGTGCAGGCCACAAAGTGGAAATGGAAATAGAATCATGGAAGAACATCATGTTGGAGTCTTGATAAATTATTTCACTGCTGTGCTCTTCTAAATGCATAGAGTGGAGATTTCTCCAAGTCATCCCAAATTCAAGGATTTACAGATTTTTTTGCAGAGGCTGCAAAAATATTTTCACAAACTGGAAATGTCTTAAATTGATAGAAATCTGAGGGTTTAAAAAGCTGAAGTGGTGATTTCTTGGTACTTTTATCACCAAGTGGTCTGAGTTACATGATAATAAATCTCTGTGTGGGTACCAGGGCTGTGTGTTGCCAAAGTGGGAACTGAGCACACCCTAAACCCATGCTCTGGAAATTAGCAAAGTTCCAAAATATTTCCAGGAAACAAAAGAAATGAGGTTCAGAACTGTATTTGGAAAAAAAAATATTATTATCTAGTACATTTTAAGACTATTTCATACCTTGACCTTGATTTATTTGTGTCTGTGACCGAAATCTAAAAGGAAGGAATGAATATTTCACTTAAATTATTGTGCAGTTACTTTCATGTTGCTCAATTTAAAGGCTGGACTACTTAACTAATTCTTTTAATCTCCTGGTAGTTAACAGGCTTTCATAAACCAAACACAGACATTGCTAGAGCACAGCAGTAAAAAGGGAGGAGCAGAAATAGGGAAAAGGGACTTTTGGCTTTTCCCTTTCTCCTTTATCCTACCTTGCTGTACTTCTCTTTCACTAAACTTCAAAAAGAAGAGAGAGGAGGAGGAAAACGTTCTGTTGGTAAATACTTTTGAGGCAAAACTCCAATTTCACTGGAAGATTTGTGTGGATTCATTCTCAGAAGTGCCTTTTGCCTCCCTGTGCTGGACTGGCTCGGTTGCCACAGGACAATTCAGGACAATTCCCTTCCCAAAAGGAGGGATCAGAGAAAGGCAGCGCTGCTTCCAGACGGGTGGCACGTTGCTCCTGAATTGTGTCAGCTCAGAAAGAGAAGCAGCTGTTTTACAAAGTCCAGGCTACTGAAAATAAGCATAAGAAACACATAATTTATTAAGCATTAGGGGTGTTTTGTGCATGAATGTGTCTCCTATGCAGAATAGGCAGAAAAACCAAAGTATTTAATGTTACTGTTGCAGTCAAAAATCACTGAACTTTTTGGCCTTGTTCCTATAGCAGGTCCTGCCACGTCAGATATGAACTACTTCATCACCAGAAGGTGTTTTAAATGTTTGCAGCTCTTACTTCATGAATCACTGTGAAAATAAAGGCACATAGACATTTCAGGTCGGGGGTTTTGGAAGGGGACAGACCCCCGGGTTAAACAGAGGTGTACAAAATTCATGCAGTTGAAGTGCTGCTTGTCAATTTAGAATGATTTAAAAGTCTACATTGTGGCACATGCTCCAAGTAAATACAAGGAAAAAAATGAGTTGTTTGAATTCTGGTTGGGGAAAGGAACAGGATTTTAACATATTTGATTTTTAGCCAGGTTATGTGTTAGGTACAGCAGGGGGGAACAGTCTGGATTGATCAAGAGTAAAATCCTTTTGTTTACTTCCAGCAAATGCCATCCCTGTCACTCAGGTTTTCCATCATTTACCTGTCCAATCTCCTGTTCGGTGTCGTTTCATGACAAACA
This sequence comes from Vidua chalybeata, assembly GCF_026979565.1. Classification (NCBI taxonomy): domain Eukaryota; kingdom Metazoa; phylum Chordata; class Aves; order Passeriformes; family Viduidae; genus Vidua; species Vidua chalybeata. Next base: position 2,182,503 of record NC_071535.1, on the reverse strand, counting down.
ACTTCTGTATAAAGGAAAACAAATGTGTATATATTTTTTTTTTCTATTGAGTTTGTTTTGTTCTGGTGTAATATATTGTCTTTAGAACATCATGTAAAGCTGAGAGAGGAAGCAACTGACACATTATTTATAATGAGCATAAAAAAATACATTAATGTACGATGCATACTTGTGTCTTTTCGTTTTCTATCCAACATGAAAATAATAGAATAATTTGGGTTGGGAGGGATCTAAAGCCCATCCATTCCCACTCCTGCCATGGCAGGGGCACCTTCTACCATCCCAGGTTGTTCCAAGCCCTGTCCAAGCTGGCCTTGGACATTTCCAGGGATCCAGGGGCAGCCACCACCTCTCTTCCCATGGATGTTGTAAACACTTCAAGTACTATCTGCAAGTTTATCAAAGGCATACACAATAATAAAAAGGATGGTTTGATGACGCTGTTGAGCAGGATGGGAACAGAGAACTCCAGATCAGAAGGCAAAGAAAATGAACTCTGATTTATTTCAAATGTACCGCTCTATATGTAGAGAACATCGAGAAGACGAATTTCATTGGTCTTAGAGTAAAAACATCCCACACCATTGGTGTGCAGTGAATGACGCACAGCAGCAGGACATACCTATAAACAATGTGAACAACAAGATAGATTAGAGAATTATTTACATTCTTTCCCAACTGTTTCCCAGGCTCTTGCCTGGTTAGAAAACCTTTCTCTTTCTCTCTGACTGAGCTGAGAATACCCACAGTTTGACAGCTCTGAAAAAGTAGTTTCTTGCATTACAAAAGTATGAAATTGAAGTGTAAAAAACTGACAGGTAGTGAACACACCTTGGCTGTTCTTGGCTGTGTCCAGTTCCCATGACAAGAAACCGAGGGGCTGGAGCATGTCCAGGGAAGGGAACGGAGCTGGAAATGGGTTTGGAGCTCCAGGAGAGGCTGAGGGAGCTGGGAAGGGGCTGGAGAATTCCTGAGGGAGCTGGGAAGGGGCTGAGCCTGGAGAAAAGGAGGCTCAGGGGGGACCTTGTGGCTCAGCACAGCTCCTGACAGGAGGGGACAGCCGGGGGGGTCGGGCTCTGCTCCAGGGAACAGGACAAGAAGGAACGGCCTGAAGCTGTGCTAGGGGAGCTTTAAATGGGATATCAGAGAAAATTTCTCCACAGAAAGAGTTGTCAGGTAGCGGAAGGGGCTGCCCGGGGAGTGCCCATCCCTGGAGGCGCCCAAGGAAGGCCTGGATGTGGCACTGAGTGCTGTGGGCTGGGGACAAGGTGGGCATCGGGCACAGCTTGGACTCGCTGGTCTCGGAGGTCTTTTCCAACCTCAACGATTCAGTGATTCTGTCCCTGTGGGTTTCTGTTATCCCGGGCTTTCTGTTATCCCGGGCTTTCTGTTCTGGCGGGCTCCCGCCGCTCCGTGAGGGGCCGCGCCCTCCCCGCCGCGCGGGGGCGCTGTGGCCGCGCCCCCTCCCCTGCTCTGCCCCGCGGCCGTCCCGGAGGGCGGCGGCCGCCGCCTTCCCACAACGCCCCGCGCGCCCGCCGCGTCCCCTCAGCGACCCCCGGCCCGATCCCGATCCCGATCCCGATCCCGATCCCAACCCCGCTCCTGGTCCCGGCTCGGCCCCCGGGGGCGGCCGGACCCCCCCCCCCCCCCCCCCCCCCCCCCCCCGCCCTGCGGAGCGGGGAGCGGCGCCGGGCATGCGGGCGGTGGCAGCGGGCCGGGAGGTGGGATGCTGTCGCGGAAGAAAACGCGGACGGAGCTCTCCAAGCCGGGCGAGGTGCAGGGGAAGTACGTGAAGAAGGAGACGAGCCCGCTGCTGCGGAGTGAGTGTCAGGGGGAGCGGGGGACGCCGGCGCGGGGCTCCGGGGGGCCGATCCCGAGGCCTTTGTGTGCGGCCAGTGCGGGTCCGGCGGGCCCTGGAGCTGCGCGGCCTTGGCGGGGTGAGGGGTGTGAGGGGCAGTTATCCCTGCGCGTGTATGTAAGGGTTATTTCTCCCTGAAAATGCGTGTTCAATGCTGTTACGAGCCCTGGGAGATGACGGAGGGAAGTTAAAACTGAAAGGAAGCCCGAGTTTCAAAGGGAGCCCTGCACGCCTTGTTCCGCCGGGTGCTCGGCGTGCCCGGACTTGGTGGGTTTTTGTGGGTTTTATGGTTTTCTCAGTTTCAGCAGGCCGCGGTTCAGGCAGTGCGCAGACGTTTTTTTTTAATGAGGCGAAGAGCTCTCAAGGTGAGGTGTGACGGGGCCTGGAGCAGCCTGGGATGGGGAAGGTGTCCCTGGGGCGCGGGCGGGAGTTTCGGGGCGCCTTCCAGCCCGAAGCGTTCTGCGGCTTCCGTGCATCCGCGAGCCCGCTCTTTCCAGAGCGGCGTGCTCGTCTGCCCGGCCTGGACACCGCGGAACGGGATAACTGTCCCGCCAGGCAGTTGCATAAAATCCCTGCGGAAACAAATGCTCCAGGTCCTCAAGCTGGTTGAGGTCACCTGGGCTGCGCGGATCTTTCCCGTGGCTCTGATTGCCGCAGCCCTGCGCTCCTAGGGCTGGACACGACACCGCAAATACGCACTCCAAGTGGGCTTAGGTTCGGTTTTGTTGGACTTTGAAGACAACCCGACACTGTAATGGGTTTGTGTGCTGAATAAATTGACTGCTGGCACCTTCTGGGGTGCGCCAGATTTTAACCGTAAGCTGTAAGTTTATTAATAAAAGGTAATAGGAATAACCTCATTCTAAATGAAAGTTATCATCTGTCTTGATTTACCTGGAGGGAAGCTACTTATTTATATCATGTTGAAAGTAAAAGTAGGGAGAGGAGGAATGTTTCACATACTGGATGGAGGCAGTGAAATTCAAAAGGAGAAAGTGAAATATCTCCCTGATAATTTGAGGATTTAATGTGTATGGAATGACATCGTTTTTCTGGCTGAACTTTGTGACTTTGGGATTAGTGGGGGCAGTGTGAATTTCTCTTTCTATCTGGGATTCCTGTGGGCATTAACATCTTATCATTCCCAGTTTGTAAGGACAACATTCCCAAAGAAGCAGTAGCCAAGATATGTGGATTTTCTTGACCCTGCTCACAGAGAGATACGAACCCTGACTGATGTAGCCACAGTACAGTGTGGGTGGTTTGGGTTTTTTTTTTTTTTCGTGTGTGGGTTTTTTTTTGATGGGTTTGGGGTTGGTTTGTTTATTGCAGCTGCAGTTTTGCTCAGTGGGTTCCTGGTGTGGGGTGTGCTGGTTTCTGCTGCAGGACACTGCAGCGTTACCACCGCATTCGCACAGGTGTTAGTGGCTTCTGCACTGAATCTCCTCAGTTTTCGTGTGTAAATCGCCGTGGCTGGTCCCATACTGCACCGGCAGAGTTCTCACTTCTCCTCCGTGCTCTCTGGCAGATCTGATGCCTTCCTTTATCCGCCACGGTCCGACCATTCCAAGACGAACGGATATCTGCCCTCCCGACTCCGCACCCTCTGCCTACGCCCCCGGCGGCGATGGGATCCTTTCCAGGAACCAGAGCTTCCTCCGAACTCCGGTGCAGAGGCCGCCTCACGAGATAATGAGGCGAGAAAGCAACAGACTGTCCGCACCTTCCTACCTGGCCAGGAGTTTGGCGGAGGTGCCCAGGGAATACGGCTCCTCCTCGCAGTCCTTCCTGGCGGAAGCCGCGCCCGGGCTGGAGAACGGCGACGCTGCAGCCCGGGGCTATTACTACGATCATTTCTACGATGCCCAGAGGAGACGTCAGCTGAGCGAGCGCCTGCACGAGGACTACAGGTATTATGAACACAACAGTGATCTTTTCCAGAGGATGTCCCAGAATCACGGGAGGCACACTTCAGGTAAGGATTCGTTGTTGCTTTTGTTGAAAATCTGGTTTTGGTGAGAGTTTGGGTGCAGAGATGTGTTTGGATGATCAGGATTGTGTTGGAGGTGTGTAGGACAGAGCTGCTTTTTCATGGCATTTCTGGGATTTGGGTAATTGGAATTGAGGGTTGGTTCACACATATCCAGAAAGGAAAAATAGACTTAAACCAGGATTATTTTCTTAAATAAATGGAGTAAGGCCAAGCAAGTTTTGGGGTTTTTAATGCCAGGCATATGTACATCTCCTCTACACATCACTTGCTGGCTGGCAGGGAATTTTATTCATTGGGGGACATCTCCTATTTTCATGATGTAGACAATAACCAACAGCTCTAAATTACAATATTGCAGCATTATTATTATTATTATTGTTATTATCATTAAATTTTAAGTATCATCTTATTACTTAATTTCATTGTTTGAATTTGACCTCAGTAATTAAAATAATTCCTTATAAATAGTCATAGGGAGGAATGACTGTTTTGTGTAATTAGCAAATTGGCATCTAATTAGTGTTGAAATTAACTTCTTAATCCTTGATTCCTTTCTTTTAGCTTTTAAAATTGTTTGTAAATATGCCTGTCCCCCCCTTAGTTTCACTGGAACTTGCCTTTGTTTCCTAAACCAAAACAGCATAAGAAAGAAAAATCCATTAAATACTACTTCTCTGAAATATTTGACTCTGTATTTGATATTACAAAAGCTATGCCCAAGGAGGAGTTTGAAACAAACATTTCAAACCTTCCATATGAAATACGTTGTCACTTGTAATCTGTAAACAAAGTAGTAATTAGTGTCTAATAAAATAAATCTCCAGTCTAGAAAAAGAAATCTACCAGGAAGAACATCAGCTTTTAATGCTGCTGACCTCGTGTGTGGGATTAGAACCTGTCAGTGCCTTGTGTCTTCTTCATCACAGAAACACTTCCATGAAAAACGGAAATGCCAGCCAGGAAATTCTGAAATGCTGGGGTTTAAGGCCTGCTGCTTGAATCCTTTATTTTTCTAAATGTGAATATATCTGATCTACCTGGATTTTGTGTGCAAACCCTGCGTCTCTGCCAGTTGTTGCACATCCAGCAGTCATTAAACATTTACCTGGTCCAGGTAACAAGCACTGGAAGTGTGTGCTGGGACATTTTAGGGAGGATTTCACAAACCACTTTAACCTTCAGAGTTAAACAGCAGCTGTGTCTGCTGAGGAGATTCCCAGAAATGGAGCTCTAGCTTGGAAGTGGAGATTCATATATCAAATTTTTTAAAGGAGCTCCATATTTTGCTCAATTGTAGCAACATCTTCTTCCTAAATAGATTTTTTTCCCTGCTGTTTGTTGACCTTAGCCCTGGAAATCATAAAGGAGCTGCTCCTGTTTGCTTGGTTTGGTCATTCACTCTCATACTTTAACATTTCATATTTTGAACAAATTCTGCACAGGTTTTGTGGTGGGTGAGTATTTAATCTCACGCACTCGTAGGGAGAGACAAAGGTGAGCCTTTCAATTGCCAGTGTTTTCCCTTTCCTCCATTTTTTTTCATCTCCATATGACCTCCTAAAGTCCTCTTTTCCTTTTTCTTAAAGAATTATGTGGCCCAAAATAAGAAAATTTTAGGTTTTGTTACTTCCTTCATCTCACCATTAAGCTTCTTTTTATTTGATCCATCCATTGCTTTCACACCTTCAGTGTTTTCCTTGAGTTACTCAAATGTCTCTGTAATTCCTTGTTTATTTTTCTTGCATTTCCAGAGCCTGTTGCTTTCACTGTCTTTGTCTAAATTACTTTTCTTTACTCGTCTTCATTGTTGTTTCTCTTCACTGAGATGCCAGAATTGCCCGATGCCTGCAGTTCCAATTGAAAAGTCTGGTTTTTAGCTGGAGTTTGTAAATGCTGCCTTCTCCCCTTTCCCTCCTCTCCCACCCTCCCTCCAGAGGTGCCCTTGGTCAGTTCTGGTGTGTTCTGGGTGGATTCCCAAGGAAATGTTGCCTGGTGAACACGAGGTGTTCCTGCTTTGCTGATATTCCGTGGTGGTCACACTGAGATGCTTTTTGGGAGCAGTCTGGAAGTGAAGAGGTGCCTGTGAATTTCAGCTTTCATTCAAAACAGAGATTCTCCTCTTTGTGATTTGGAGAGAAGTTGCAAACACGTTCTTATCAAGACTTCAGAGTGTTCAGCCAAGTCTTCAGGGCAGTGCTGTGGTTTTGCAGCAGTTGGTGTTTCAGCGTTGTTTTAGTGTCCTTCCATGGGCATTTCTCCTTCAAGTCACATTTTCTCTCTCACTGTGATTCACTTCTACCATCTCCTCCTTTCCATATTTTCATTCAGTTTGTTTCTAATTACCAATTCAGTGCTGCTGATTTTCCTGACCAGTACTTTCTGTTGAGATACCTCCTAATTTTGTACGTTTAGCTACCTCTGTGGCATTTCTTAAATTTTTAATTTCTTTTTTTTTAATTATTATTATTATTATTATTATTATTATGAGTGTCCTTTTCAAACTTTTAATTCTAAGAGACTTTACCTGTCTTTCCTCGCCATCTCTTTCCTCTCTTCTAGGTTAAAGTTTTGGGGAGGTCTGTGGTTGAAGTTATACCTACAGTGTAGATTGGAACTAACTTGTAACCAAGACCTCAGAGTTATTTGTACCTGTGTGAGCGGTAAGCTGAACCATTCTTCTGTGTCTATCAAAATTGCTGAGCTTGAAATCAACCCTGTAAAGGCACTTGCTGGTGGTGGATTGTGATGAGTTCACTGGGATGTCACAGGAGAAAAAACAATTTTAACAGAGAATCCAGCGTGCTTTTGGTTCATCTGTGAAGTTGTACCCCTGAAAATCTGCAAACTTGTTTAATGTAAGAGCAAAATAAATACAAATTATGACATGAAGCCCATTTAGAGCCGAAATAGCCATATTTTTATTTTTCTCTCATTTTTAAACAGATGGCAGTTCCTGCCTTTTTCTTCTCTTGTGCTGATTCTGCAGGAATTTTGCAGCATAATTCTTGACACTTTCAGAGTTCTTCCTGTCATTTCCTATTTGTGAATTTGTGCTTGCTTGGAACGCCCCATTCCCTGCAACAAAAGAGGTGCTTGTGCTCAGGAAGTTCCTTCAGATGCTTTGGAGTGGGTTAGGAAGGCCTGGGACCTGCAGAGTTGGCTAAACAGGAGAGTTATTGGAACTTTTTGTTACTTCATTATTACTTACTCTTTTAAAATTAAACAGTTTGTTCATCTTCTCTTCCTGCTCTTCACCCTGCTCTGATGAGGGGAAGGGAGAGGATTTTGGCATCCTGAAAAAAGGCTCACAGGACAATTGGGCTAATTAAAGACAAACACTGTTTTGTAAGATTTGTTCTTCAGCACTTTGGAAATTTGGGTGAAGTCACTTGTGGGGAGTTTCTGGGCTCTGAAATTTCTCTGCATTTTCTACCCAAGTGGAACTTTCTCCTCTGGTTTTGCTCTCTGCCCTTTTTGCTGGTGATGGGATTTCTCTGCTGCTTTTCCTACCTGCCTGGAAATCTTTGCTCCAGTGGGCTTGGACTTCTTTCCAGGAAGAGTTCCCTCAGAAAAAACCCTTTCACTGGGAAAGCACTGACATCATTTCCAGTTCTTTTGTTCCTTCCTAAACACAACTTCCCTGAGTGAAGAGCACACTACAGATTGTTCACACTTGTGACTTGATTAAGATTTGTAAGAGAAGGAACTTTTTGCATTGATAAAGTGCACTGAACTGTGCTGCTCAAAGTTAAAATTGGTAATTCAAGACCTTAAATTGAAGATACTGGATTTTAGAAATGGAAGGAAAATTAAAGCCTCAATTTCAGTGTTGATATTCCTTAAAAGCAGCAGCTGAAGCAAAAAACACCCTGTTATCTAATGTATTATATTATAATATAACAATATAAACAGAATTACCAGATGAGGCTTGACAAGCTTGAAAGAGACCTTTTGAAAAGGTTTTACAAATGCATAAATTTAAATTAATTGTTGACCATCCTTGAGATTTGATAGTGTTACTCCAGAGAGTGCTCATCCCTCAGCAGGGGAAAGGAGACATTTGGAAAAAGGGGATATTTTAAACAACTCTTTCTTGGGAAAGCAGGAAGAATGAGAATTTTTGTCTTGTTACAGCTAAAAGTGTGTGTGAGCAAGAAAACCCTGAGAGTTACAGTGAACGTGCTCAGTTTATCTTGTGCCAGGGATCACATCCTCCATCCCAGGAAAATCCCAAGTTTCACACCAAATGTGTAAAAACTGTTCAGCTTTTCTATTTGGGATACATAAATCTGGTGCCAGCCCCCAATCCAGGGAATATCCCTGGTGCTTGCTGGAAAATCCTGTGTGGAGTTTTGGGGCTCAGACTTCACCTGGAATTTAAATGCAGAAAATGTCATTCCTGGAAATTTGCCATGGAAAAGGCAGTCCATGGATTTAGGCTGTCTTGGAATTTTCTTCTTTGGGTTATACTTTGGAAAAGATCACATAGGAATTTACTCTTCCAAGTGTTGTGTAGTTGAAATTACAGGTATGTGCATATATATATAAAAGTTATTTTTCCTCTTTTCTTACTGTTCAAAACTATAGGAGCAGTTTTTCTCTTATGTGTGCATCCATCCTCCCACAAAGGAGCATCTGAGGTTTATCAGGAACACCAACAGACAATTTCTTTTGATCTCTAAAAAATAATTTTATAGGAAAAAAAGTCTAAATTGTACTAATTGTTGATTTTCATGCCACGGTGGTTGCTGGCTTTAAGGCCCTATGAATATCAACATCTTAAAACTTCCAGCACAGAGAATATTCCAGTATAATCTGTGATATAGGGAAAAAAATGATAGTTACAACCATCAGTTTATAAGTCTGGCCTTTGATTTCATGTCCATGGAATATTGTTCAAAACTGGCAATTTCTACATCTGCACAAGTTTATTTTAATGGTTTGGCTCTGCTTCTTCATATATGAAATGAAAATGGCAAAAGGAATGGATAAAATATTTGTGATCTGATGTTATTTTTGTTCTTTGCATCTTGGAGATTAAAAATAAGCTGGCATTGGGAGAATCCATGTGTGGAGAACTTTAGTGCAGAGGATGGCACCTCTTCCAAATGTTGGGAAGCATTAAATTAACCTTTACCTTTAGTAAAAAGAATTCTCTATGGATTTGAGGCCAGAGTTTAAGGAGGAGGAACTGTAAGAAAAGTACAGGGATGTGCAGGTTTTAACAGTAAACAGAAAAATAGGGATTTTTTCCCCCTAGTGAAGTTTGTGTGTTCAGCTCTCCTGGCAGTGATGATTTAACAGTCACTATTTCCACATCCATGAAATCACATCCCAGAGGTTCAGCTGATGGGGGACAATCCTGGATTTGTTTAACCCCAAGCATTTTCAAGAAGCTGAAATGTTCCTATTTTGTCAGTGGCATGAGGGGCTGAGACAGCTTCCCTGCCCCAGCCCTTCCAAAGGTCAGGAAGCTCCAGATGTTTCTTTTCTCTGGAATTAAGGTCTAGATTGTTCAGTCCCAATTAAAGATGGACACAGCCATCAGCTTCCCTTTATAATGCTGACAAACAGGTAAGTACTGACACAAGAGGAAATCCTTTAAGGCCAAGCAGTTCAGAACATGACAGGGCTGGAAAAAGATTTATGGATGAGCACAAAGTTTTAAAGTTTGTGAGGGAGGTTTTAATTTATTTTTTATTTCTCCAGTTTTGGAGCCTTCCTGTAACTTTATTTTCAAATATTATAATCTCTTAGGATATAGCTCACCCAGCTTTTAGGCTGTCATTTTAGATGAGACAGACTCTGCCTGTCCCTTCTCTCAGAAAATAATCACACAAAAATGTTATTCCTGAAAAAAAGGAGGAGGGGGGTGTATTCCTGTCAGTAAATGTGTGTGGGGAGGTGATTTCTGACTTGTAAAAAAGTGGGAAAAGTGGCTCCCAAACCCCTTTGCTGGCTGTGGGAAATAGTAACACACAAACTCTAGGGATAATGGGATTGAATAGATGCTTTTGGCTGTGGGATGAAAAGATAATTGGAATGTTCATTAAAACTAGATAGTGTTGAGCTGTGGGACTGGAGGGAACTCCTTAAAATGAATTTTAAAAGAGAGTTGAATTGAGCCCAGCACATCCAGGAGGTAGCAAATTCCCAGGGATGCAAAGAAACCTGCAAAATTCTTGATTATGTGACTGGGTGTTTGTGGTTGGGTGTTTTTTAATGAGTTTTCTGTACTTGCTCATCTGGCTTTTCTTTCTTCCCAAGTATCCCTGGGGAGGGATGGGAAGGAGCTGTTTCTGTAGGCATCTCTCAGCATCCAGCTGCTAGTCTGTAAAAACTCTCTGTGTGTTACAACAAATCACACACTTCAAAGAGCTGGGGAGCAGTCTCTTCAATCTAGTGATGCATAAATCCCACATGTGCTCTGTTTCCAGGGAAAAGGTGGGAATTAATCAGCTGCTGATTCCTGGCAGCTCCTGGACCCCGACCCTGCTTGTCCCTCCTCTCTTGTTCTACCTCATCCTCTTGCTGGTCTTGACTGGTTCACCTAAAAAGCTTTGATAGGACTCAGTGATTTTTCTGGATAGTTTTAATTGCTGACTTTAACTTTTTGGGGTGTTTTTTTTTTTTTTGTGGTTGTTGATAAATGAACTTTATTTTTTTTTTTATTGGTTTTTTGTTTTTTTTTTTTTTTTAATTTTTTTATATAAATTAAGCAGCCATGAAACTTTAATAACAGAAATCATAATTTCTGTAAATCTTCCCCTAAACCCCGATCTCCCTTTGTTTTAGGCATCGGGAGAGTTGCTGCTACATCTTTAGGAAACTTAACAAATCATAGTTCTGAAGATTTACCTCTTCCTCCTGGCTGGTCAGTGGACTGGACCATCAGAGGAAGGAAATACTACATCGATCACAACACCAACACCACCCACTGGAGCCACCCCCTGGAGCGCGAGGGGCTCCCACCGGGCTGGGAGCGCGTGGAGTCCGCCGAGTTCGGGGTTTACTACGTGGATCACATCAACAAAAGGGCTCAGTACAAACACCCCTGTGCTCCCAGGTGAGCCTCCCTCCTTCCCTGCCCCCCTGGGGTTGTCTTAGTCCAGCTAGGGTTTGTATCAAATACAACAGGAAAAAAAAAAAAAAAAAAAAAATCTTATTTTCGGCTTTGCCGGTTCTCAGTAAGGCTTTTAGGAGAAGTTCGGGTTTTGTCTCGTGGTTCTGAAGTTTAGAAGCAGGGTATTGCCCCTAAGTGAAACAAAGCAGCTCTGCAGCTGTCAGGAAAACAGCAAAGTTGCTGAGAAGAGAATTGAGCTGTACACTGGAAGGAAACTTGGTGTGATGTGCCTGGAGATGCTCTGGACATCTGAAACGTGAATTGAGTCTTGTCTGGAATGGAAATGGGTATTTCAGGCACTCGTAATTTCAAAATAAAATAAAACTAATGCACACCAAATCCAGTGCTAATTGTTAATACACACCAAATCCAACTGTAAATTGTTAATACACACCAAATCCAACTGTTAATTGTTAATACACACCAAATCCAACTGTTAATTGTTAATATACACCAAATCCAACTGTTAATTGTTAATACACACCAAATCCAACTGTTAATTGTTAATACACACCAAATCCAACTGTTAATTCTTAATACACACCAAATCCAACTGTAAATTGTTAATACACACCAAATCCAACTGTTAATTGTTAATACACACCAAATCCAACTGTTAATTGTTAATACACACCAAATCCAACTGTTAATTGTTAATATACACCAAATCCAACTGTTAATTCTTAATATACACCAAATCCAACTGTAAATTGTTAATACACACCAAATCCAACTGTTAATTGTTAATATACACCAAATCCAACTGTTAATTCTTAATATACACCAAATTAACATTTAATTGTCAATACACACCAAATCCAATTGTTAATATACACCAAATCCAATGTTAATTGTTAATATAGACCGAATTAACAGTTCATTGTTAATACACACCAAATCCAACTGTTAATTGTTAAATTGTTAATCCAGATGGTTCATTTCTCCTGATACCGAGGAAGTTCTTCAACTTGTGGCACAAAAGATAAATATATGGGGCTGTCTTTAAATGGAGTAATTCTGATCAGCTGCTGCCTGAATACATCTGTTGTAGCATGTTAAATGGTGGATTGTATGAACCAATACTTTTAAAATGTTTTAAAAACAGCTCCAGTGCATTGTTTTGCTGTGGTGAGTGGGGCTGAGGTGAATTTCACCCCTAGCTCAGTGCAGGCCCCAGGTGAGGCTGCAGCAGCAGCAGCCTGTGCAGTGCTGGGTGTGTGTGTGATGCTCAGAAGTGAATGAATGCAGTGTGTGCAGGGAGTGCAGTGTGTGCAGGGAGTGCAGTGTGTGCAGTGTGCTCAGTGTGTGCAGTGTGCTCAGTGAGTGCAGTGAGTGCAGTGTCTGCAGTGAGTGCAGTGTGCTCAGTGTGCTCAGTGTGCTCAGTGTGCTCAGTGTGTGCAGTGTGCTCAGTGTGTGCAGTGTGCTCAGTGTGCTCAGTGTGTGCAGTGTGCTCAGTGTGTGCAGTGTGCTCAGTGTGTGCAGTGTGCTCAGTGAGTGCAGTGTCTGCAGTGAGTGCAGTGTGCTCAGTGTGCTCAGTGTGCTCAGTGTGTGCAGTGTGCTCAGTGTGTGCAGTGTGCTCAGTGTGCTCAGTGTGTGCAGTGTGCTCAGTGTGTGCAGTGTGCTCAGTGTGCTCAGTGTGTGCAGTGTGCTCAGTGTGCTCAGTGAGTGCAGTGTGCTCAGTGTGTGCAGTGTGCTCAGTGAGTGCAGTGTGCTCAGTGTGCTCAGTGAGTGCAGTGTGTGCAGTGTGTGCAGTGTGCTCAGTGCGCTCAGTGAGTGCAGTGTGCTCAGTGTGTGCAGTGTGCTCAGTGTGCTCAGTGTGTGCAGTGTGCTCAGTGTGTGCAGTGTGCTCAGTGTGTGCAGTGTGCTCAGTGTGCTCAGTGTGTGCAGTGTGCTCAGTGTGTGCAGTGTGCTCAGTGTGTGCAGTGTGCTCAGTGTGTGCAGTGTGCTCAGTGTGCTCAGTGTGCTCAGTGTGTGCAGTGTGCTCAGTGTGTGCAGTGTGCTCAGTGTGTGCAGTGTGCTCAGTGTGCTCAGTGTGTGCAGTGTGCTCAGTGTGTGCAGTGTGCTCAGTGTGTGCAGTGTGCTCAGTGTGCTCAGTGTGTGCAGTGTGCTCAGTGTGTGCAGTGTGCTCAGTGTGTGCAGTGTGCTCAGTGTGCTCAGTGTGTGCAGTGTGCTCAGTGTGTGCAGTGTGCTCAGTGTGCTCAGTGTGTGCAGTGTGCTCAGTGTGTGCAGTGTGCGCAGTGTGTGCAGTGTGCTCAGTGTGCTCAGTGTGTGCAGTGTGCTCAGTGTGTGCAGTGTGCTCAGTGTGTGCAGTGTGCTCAGTGTGCTCAGTGTGTGCAGTGTGCTCAGTGTGCTCAGTGTGCTCAGTGTGTGCAGTGTGCTCAGTGTGCTCAGTGAGTGCAGTGTGCTCAGTGTGTGCAGTGTGCTCAGTGTGTGCAGTGTGCTCAGTGTGCTCAGTGTGTGCAGTGTGCTCAGTGTGTGCAGTGTGCTCAGTGTGCTCAGTGTGTGCAGTGTGCTCAGTGTGTGCAGTGTGCTCAGTGTGTGCAGTGTGCTCAGTGTGCTCAGTGAGTGCAGTGTGCTCAGTGTGTGCAGTGTGCTCAGTGTGCTCAGTGTGTGCAGTGTGCTCAGTGTGTGCAGTGTGCTCAGTGTGTGCAGTGTGCTCAGTGTGCTCAGTGTGTGCAGTGTGCTCAGTGTGTGCAGTGTGCTCAGTGTGCTCAGTGTGTGCAGTGTGCTCAGTGTGTGCAGTGTGCTCAGTGTGCTCAGTGTGTGCAGTGTGCTCAGTGTGTGCAGTGTGCTCAGTGTGCTCAGTGTGTGCAGTGTGCTCAGTGTGCGCAGTGTGCTCAGTGAGTGCAGTGTGCTCAGTGTGCTCAGTGAGTGCAGTGTGCTCAGAGTGTGCTCAGTGTGCTCAGTGTGCTCAGTGAGTGCAGTGTGCTCAGTGTGTGCAGTGTGTGCAGTGTGCTCAGTGTGTGCAGTGTGTGCAGTGTGCTCAGTGTGTGCAGTGTGCTCAGTGTGCTCAGTGTGCTCAGTGTGTGCAGTGTGCTCAGTGTGTGCAGTGTGCTCAGTGCGCTCAGTGAGTGCAGTGTGCTCAGTGTGCTCAGTGTGCTCAGTGTGTGCAGTGTGCTCAGTGTGCTCAGTGTGTGCAGTGTGTGCAGTGTGCTCAGTGTGTGCAGTGTGCTCAGTGTGTGCAGTGTGCTCAGTGTGCTCAGTGAGTGCAGTGTGCTCAGTGTGCTCAGTGTGCTCAGTGTGTGCAGTGTGCTCAGTGTGCTCAGTGTGCTCAGTGTGTGCAGTGTGTGCAGTGTGCTCAGTGCGCTCAGTGAGTGCAGTGTGCTCAGTGTGTGCAGTGTGCTCAGTGTGCTCAGTGTGCTCAGTGTGTGCAGTGTGCTCAGTGTGCGCAGTGTGCTCAGTGTGTGCAGTGTGCTCAGTGTGCTCAGTGTGCTCAGTGTGTGCAGTGTGCTCAGTGCGCTCAGTGTGCTCAGTGTGCTCAGTGTGCGCAGTGTGCTCAGTGTGCTCAGTGTGCTCAGTGTGCGCAGTGTGTGCAGTGTGCTCAGTGTGCTCAGTGAGTGCAGTGTGCTCAGTGTGCTCAGTGTGCTCAGTGTGTGCAGTGTGCTCAGTGTGCTCAGTGTGTGCAGTGTGTGCAGTGTGCTCAGTGTGCTCAGTGTGCTCAGTGTGTGCAGTGTGCTCAGTGTGCGCAGTGTGTGCAGTGTGCTCAGTGCGCTCAGTGAGTGCAGTGTGCTCAGTGTGCTCAGTGTGCTCAGTGTGTGCAGTGTGCTCAGTGTGTGCAGTGTGTGCAGTGTGCTCAGTGTGCTCAGTGTGCTCAGTGTGTGCAGTGTGTGCAGTGTGCTCAGTGCGCTCAGTGAGTGCAGTGTGCTCAGTGTGTGCAGTGTGCTCAGTGTGTGCAGTGTGCTCAGTGTGCGCAGTGTGCTCAGTGTGTGCAGTGTGCTCAGTGTGCTCAGTGTGCTCAGTGTGCTCAGTGTGTGCAGTGTGCTCAGTGTGCTCAGTGTGCTCAGTGTGTGCAGTGTGCTCAGTGTGTGCAGTGTGCTCAGTGTGCTCAGTGTGCTCAGTGTGCTCAGTGTGTGCAGTGTGCTCAGTGTGTGCAGTGTGTGCAGTGTGCTCAGTGTGCTCAGTGTGTGCAGTGTGCTCAGTGTGCTCAGTGTGTGCAGTGTGCTCAGTGTGTGCAGTGTGCTCAGTGTGCTCAGTGTGTGCAGTGTGCTCAGTGTGTGCAGTGTGCTCAGTGTGTGCAGTGTGCTCAGTGTGCTCAGTGTGTGCAGTGTGCTCAGTGTGTGCAGTGTGCTCAGTGTGCTCAGTGTGCTCAGTGTGTGCAGTGTGCTCAGTGTGCTCAGTGTGTGCAGTGTGCTCAGTGTGTGCAGTGTGCTCAGTGTGTGCAGTGTGCTCAGTGTGCTCAGTGTGTGCAGTGTGCTCAGTGTGTGCAGTGTGCTCAGTGTGCTCAGTGTGCTCAGTGTGTGCAATGTGCTCAGTGTGCTCAGTGTGCTCAGTGTGTGCAGTGTGCTCAGTGTGTGCAGTGTGCTCAGTGTGCTCAGTGTGCTCAGTGTGCTCAGTGTGCTCAGTGTGCTCAGTGTGCTCAGTGTGTGCAGTGTGCTCAGTGTGCTCAGTGTGCTCAGTGTGTGCAGTGTGCTCAGTGTGTGCAGTGTGCTCAGTGTGCTCAGTGTGCTCAGTGTGCTCAGTGTGTGCAGTGTGCTCAGTGTGTGCAGTGTGCTCAGTGTGCTCAGTGTGTGCAGTGTGCTCAGTGTGTGCAGTGTGTGCAGTGTGCTCAGTGTGCTCAGTGTGTGCAGTGTGCCCGGAGGTGACGCTGTCCCTGTCCCTGTCCCTTGCAGCGTTCCCCGTTACGATCAGCCGCCCCCCGTGTCCTACCAGCCGCAGCCCCCGGAGAGGAGCCAACCCCTGCTGGTCCCTGCCAACCCCTACCACAGTGCTGAGATCCCTGACTGGCTGCAGGTCTATGCCAGGGCTCCTGTCAAGTGAGATTCTGCCTTTTCTTTTTCTGCTTTTCACTCGGGAAATGAAAAAAAAAAAAAATTGAATTTCTGCGACTGACAGCAGAGCTTGTGCTGTACTTGGTTTTTAGGGCTGAGGTTGACAGCATGAGGGAGTTGTACCAAATGTTTATCACATTAATTTGCTCTCTTTCAGGCATTTCTTGAAGTGATCACTTTGTGCAGCTCCCACAACTGGCAGAAAGCTCTGTCAGAGAGTGAAGGATGTGTTTTGCTTTCAGAGTGTTTACATGAGTGGTACCACGTGCTCAGAAAATATGTGAAACATTTTTAGGGTGGAACTTCCTCATGTCTCTTTTATTTCTTTTTAAACAGCACAGCTTTTCCTTCACCTTTAAGAGTTTTTAATCATAGAATCATAAAATTGTTTGGGTTGGAAGGAACTTAAAAATCATCCAGTTCCACCCCCCTCCATGGGCAGGGACACCTTCCACCATCCCAGTTTGCTCCAAGCCTCCTCCAGCCTGGCCTTGGGCACTGCCAGGGATCCAGGGGCAGCCACAGCTGCTCTGGGCACCCTGTGCCAGGGCTGCCCACCCTCACAGGGAACCATTTCTTCCTAATATCCAACTAAATATTGCCTTTTTCCAGCTTAAAGCCATTCCCCTTGTCCTTCCCTCCATCCCTTGTCCAAAGTCCCTTTCCAGCTCCTTTGGAGCCCCTTTAGGCCAAATGCTGGCTGACATCTATAGTTCTATTTCTATATTTCTGTTCAAGAAATTGAATTAAAAACTAAAGGGTAATAAAAAGTCATTTTGTGGGAAAAAGAAAAAAAAAATCAAAACTGCTGCAGGAACAGGGAGTCTCCTCCCGAAAAAGGTTTGAGTCAGCATAAAGAAATGAGATTTTCTAATGGGTGCAGCTCTGCAGAACAGTAACACTGGATAGAAAGCAATAAAAATCCCCAATGTGGTGTAATAATTACTAAATCGTGTGCTATTCATAAGGAGAATATGGAGAAATTCAGTCTTACAGCAGCGAGGTCAGCCTGTAACTGCAAATTCAAGCTGTGGTGTTCAGTGACTTCCACTAAAAAAATTCTCTTTTTTTATTACCTGCTCCTAGTAACTACATTTTGAATGAGTTTTATTACTTCTTGTGACTGCTGGGTTTGCCAGCAGCCCAGAAAGATTGAAATTGCCCTAAAATCCCCCAGTACACTGAGGCTCCACACTCAGTTCCTGTAGCCTGTAGGATTTGTTTCCTAGAAATACTTCCAGGTTTTGGCTGCAGTTCCATTCTTTTATTTAGGTCTTTGGCACATCCAGACAATGTAAATTTAAATAGTTCAGCCTGTGTTGTGTGGATTATTTTGGGTATTTTCTTGAAACTTGAGAAACAAACATAAGAAAAATGAAACAATTAATCAGGGATTTCTTTATAGCAAGTAGGCTGAGACAAACTTCTGAATTTTTAACTGTAAGCACAGTTCTGCTCTGAAATAATTGGTTTTATTCTGTCAGGATTTGTTACTTACCCCTGGCTCTGTAAATCGATTTAGCTGTAAAGCCCAGTTATTTTTGTTCAGAGGAGTAGATAATTATGGAAAAAATAAGAATATTAGGTTTTGTTTTAACAAATTCCTCTAGAGGATAAGAATTAGGGTTAGAAAAAGCCTGATAGAGAGTCCAGGAGGTGTTAACCAAAATAATCTTTGTTTATAGGAAAAAAATTCCTTTCTGTGAGGGCGGGGAGGCTCCTGATGAGTGGGAAGGGAGAAGGAGGGAATGGTGTTGTCCAACAGTCCAGAGGTGCTCTCAGAGGTGCCTGGAAACCTTCAACTCTCTTTGTCAATACAGAGCTCAAACTCCAAACAGCTGAAATGTGTTATTTCTCTTTTCTTGGGGGGAAAAAATCATTTTAGCAGTGCAGCCCTGTCCGAATCAGGGATAACTTTAATACAGAAGCTGTGATGAGTTTTAATGAAATCCTTAAAATTCCTCAGAGCATCTTTGGAAGTCGCCTGCAAGTCCTGGTGCTTCTGTGATGCCTCTGGAATGTGACTTTCAGTGGGGAATGCAGTTTATTTCCATAAACCCACTGATATTTCAGCCTCAGCCTCCACTCAGGTGAATCCATCTCCTCCTGTGCCTCAGCACAAACTCTGTTATTCCACGAGTTTCTCCTGTTCTGGAATAGTCAGAGCAGTCAGCTCCCCATTTCCAAGCTAAGGAAAGCAGATTTTGGGTGGGTTGTGTGAGGAAAAAGCAGGAAAGGAGGGTAGGGCAGTGAGGGTGGAAGCACATCAGGGTTTGCATTAAATATCTATTGTAGATTATTGCTGCTAATTAACCAGGAGGGGTTAATTGGAGAGGTTAAGCAGCCAGGAATGCTCTTGTTACAGCTGGATTGGGAACAGCTGATGGGGAGGGAAGGCCAGGAGTGTCACATCTTTGGGAGGGACCTGAGCTGCTGAAATAATTCATTTTTCTGTGTTACTCTGATTTGAACATGTTTTACTGATTTAAGATGTTTTACAGTAAATATTCCAGGTGCGTTGTGAATGCAGTTGCTGTTCAGTGCTTCCAAAATGCATTTCCATAGAAACCCAGAGTGGTTTGGTGTGGAAGGGACTTTAAAAGCATCCCATCCCACCCCTGCCATGGCAGGGACACCTCCCACTGTCCCAGGCTGCTCCAAGCCCAATCCAACCTGACCTGGGACACTGCCAGGGATCCAGGGGCAGCCACAGCTGCTCTGGGCAGCCTTCAACCCTCACAGGGCACAATTCCTTCCCAACATCCCTCTGGCAGTGGGAGCCATTCCCTGTGTCCTGTCCCTCCATCCCTTGTCCCCAGTCCCTCTCCTGGAGCCCCTTCAGGCCCTGCAAGGGGCTCTGAGCTCTCCCTGGAGCTTCTCCTCTCCAGGTGAGCACCCCCAGCTCTCCCAGCTGTTTGCCTGTGCTGGTTTATTCTGGTCCCTTAAGGGCATCTCCTGCATTCCTGGAGTTCTCTTGGGACGGACTGTGATGTTTCTCCAGCCCATTCCCAAACCCAACTCCCACCTTTTGGGGTCAATCCCCTAAAAGGAGCTCACTCAGACCCTCCTGGAGCTGCTGTCTGATCCTCCACCCCCCCCGTAGGTACGACCACATCCTGAAGTGGGAGCTGTTCCAGCTGGCCGACCTGGACACGTACCAGGGCATGCTGAAGCTGCTGTTCATGAAGGAGCTGGAGCGCATCGTGAAGCTCTACGAGGCCTACAGGCAGGCGCTGCTGTCGGAGCTGGAGCAGCGGCAGCAGCGGCAGCAGTGGTACGCGCAGCAGCACGGCGCCAGCTACTGAGCCCCGCCCGCGCACAAACTCTGACAGAAAACGTGCTTTCGGTGAAAAGGCAGCTTATTTTTGTTGACGTTGCACCTTTGTTATTATCCTCTTGAATATTTTTCTACATGTATTATGTGTTGTTTATAAAAAGTGGAAATGGTTTGTTAATCTTTTTTTTTTTTTTTTTTTTTTGCCGTGCCGGGAGTAGTTTGTTATCCTGAGAAACCAGCGGTTCCATCGGTCCCCTGAGCCTTGGATCTCTTTCCTACGGTCGGCTGCAGTATTTAAAGCTGGCTGTGTATTTCTTAAGGGCAATAGATGCAACTGTCACGTCCTGGCTTCCAAACGTTGTCCAAATCCAGATGCCTCGTTCAGGGTGTTTCCCTGGGGATTTGGGATCCCTCTCCTGAGAGAGCTCTGCTCTTTGTTTACAGCTTTAATGTACAGAACCAGCCCCGGGCCTGTTCAGTCACACCAGGAGCCGATTTCACCCTTCGGATCCGAGCGCTTCGCGGAGGTGAAGCCTGAGTTGCCTTATTTTTTACTTTAGCTCATTAGTACTCCGGATTTACTCCTCATTTTCACACAGATTACTCAGAGGGGGAACACTTGTACCTTCCTAAAGACCAAGATCTCTAAGCAGAGTGGTTTTGATCCTGCATTTCCCAAAACCTGACCCGCTCCAGTGGAAAGGCAGTAGCATTGTCTGACCCACTGTGCCACCCCAGGGGGAAAATCAGGGATGTAACAGCAATTACTGTTTGTTTTTTGGTTTTTTTTTTTTAATCAGCTTTTGTCTTAAAGCTCCTCACTTGGGGAAAATCTTTAATTGTCCAGTTACCCTCTCCAGTAATTTCATTTGGTTCATTAATTGTCCTGATACGTTATTTATGGGTTCTTTTCAGTGCAATAAACACTGCAGACAAAAAAGTACATTTCTTGTAAATCCCATGAACTCAATAAAAATCATTTTGTTCGATGAACAAAGGGTCTGTGTGACTGATTTGTGGCCTTTTAGAACATCAAATAAACCATTCCTACCAGCAGTAAAAGCCCCAAGGGCTTGAGATGATCAAAGCTCTTGGTGGCACCAGGCTCTGGGTCTGTCAGTGGATAAATGACTCTCAAAACACCAACTCTGAAATCCCAAATCAAACCAAACATGTAAAAAAACCCAGGGGAGAAGCTTTTGCCTAGATAATAAATAACTTTTCCCTGTAGAACCAACTTCTTAGGAACCAAAAGTAAACTTTAATAGTCCTGACAATAAAATAATAGAACTGTACCACACGTCCTATGCACTAACATGGATAAATATGTACAGAAATACAGAGAAACTTCCTCCAGCACAGCTACAAAGTGACACTTTGTGCAGACAAACAGAAACGGTTCCTCACAGCACCGGTAACAGACCGTAGCAGAAGTGCCCTTACAGTGTCTGATAAAGCAAGTTAATACACTTTAATTATGTTCATGTAATTAAACAGTTAAACGAAGGGAAAAAAAAAAACAAACGTGGTTACATGTTACAACTTCTTCAAGTACCTGAAATAAATTGGCTTTTGGATAAGCTTCGGCCATTTTAGTTGCGGTATCACGTAAATTATCGTTTCCTCAGTGGTGGCTAATTAAGAAGGGGGAGATAAGGCTTCATAAATGAGCTGGGAGTCGCTGGCTATGACAAACCGAAGCTCCGGGCTGCGGCGGTGCCCTATGTACACGGGGACAGGACGCATCCGTGCCGGCCCCGCTCCCGGCGGGCTGGGGGCGGCGATCCGAGCGGAGCCGGCCGTGCCGCGGCCGGGCAGGGCTGGGGCGCGCCGGGGCTGCGGCGGGAGCGGGCGCTGCCGCTACTCCTCCTTCCTGGCCGGGCCCTCGGCGGGCTCGGAGCGCGGCGCGGGGAAGGCGTGCTGGTACAGGTGTCTGTGCGTGGCGGCCGCGCTGTACAGCTTGTACAGGGCCTGCGGAGAGAGACAGGCGCTGGGCAGCCCCTTCCCAAAGCGGGGAGCCCCCGTCCCGGGGAATCACCAACCTGGAGAACCCCAAACCCAGGGAATTCTGATCCCAGGGAATCCCGATCCCAGGGAATCCCGAACCTGGAGAATCCCAAACCCAGGGAATTCTGATCCCAGGGAATCACAAACCTGGAGAATCCCAAACCCAGGGAATTCTGATCCCAGGGAGTCTCGATCCCAGGGAATTACAAACCCAGGGAATCACAAACCTGGGGAATCCCGATCCCAGAGAATCCCAAACCCAGGGAATTCTGATCCCAGGGAATCCCAAACCTGGAGAATCCCAAACCCAGGGAATCACAAACCCAGGGAATCCCAAACCTGGAGAACCCCAAATCCAGGGAATTCTGATCCCAGGGAATCCCGATCCCAGGGACTCCTGATCTCAGGGAATCACAAACCTGGAGAATCCCAAACCCGGGGAATTCTGATCTCAGCGAATTCTGATCTCAGGGAATCCCCATCCCAGGGAATCCCAAACCCAGGGAATCCTGATCTCAGGGAATCACAAACCTGGAGAATCCCAAACCTGGGGAATCCCGATCCCAGAGAATCCCAAACCCGGGGAATTCTGATCTCAGGGAATTCTGATCTCAGGGAATCCCAAACCCAGGGAATCCCAAACCTGGAGAATCCCAAACCCAGGGAATCCCGATCCCAGAGAATCCCGATCCCAGAGAATCACAAACCCAGGGAATCCCAAACCCAGGGAATTCTGATCCCAGGGAATTCTGATCCCAGGGAATTCTGATCCCAGAGAAACCCAAAGTCTGGGAATTTTGAACCCAGGGACTCCTGATCCATCCCAGCCCTCCGCATGCTCTGTGCACAGCGCGGTTGCTCAAGCGTCCAACACACGAAGGGCTCCAGCTCACGGGCTTAGGACCAGAGGGAAGGGCTGGGGCTGTGCCAGGGGAGGTTTGGGTTGGATCTCAGGGAAAGGTTCTTCCCCCAGAGGGTGCTGGCACTGCCCAGGCTCCCCAGGGAATGGATGGTGACATTCCCGAGGCTGCCAGAGCTCCAGGAGCTGCCAGGGATGCCCGGGGTGGGATTGTTGGGGGGTCTGGGCAGGGACAGGAGCTGGATCAATGATCCCTGTGGGTCTCTTCCAGCTCAGGGAATTCTGTGACTCTACAATTCCAATTTTCCAAGCACCTCATTCCCCCTGAGCTGTATAAATCATTCATTTGGACCATGAGTGAGGTGTTTGGGGTTGTTTTTCCCTGCGTGTTTCACACACAGTTTTGGTTCCTGCAGCCTCAGCGTTTGCTTTAACCCCCCCACCCCACCCCTGGCAGCTCCGTAACTGCCCCAGCCCGAGGGCTGGGACGGGTCCTTGTCCCCATCATTTTCCTGCAGATGATGTGGATTTTTTCCTTCTGATTTTACCGTTTTCCATTTGTCCTGGAGCCAGGCCAGGCTCAGAACAGGCGGGAGCGGCTGCGGGGCTGCACTTCCCACATGGAACGGACAGCACAGCACCCACAGGGCCGGGCCAGGCTCTGACCCAGGTGAGTGACACTCCTCGTGTCCCTCCCTGCCCCTTCCCCACCTTCATCCCAGAGCAAACGGCACAGGAGGTGCCAGGACACGGCTCTGGCTGCAGAGGACTCGGTGTGACCGACTGTCACAACTCTGACATCGCCATTTCAAATGAAATGTCCTCAATGAAATGAAATTTCATTGTCCTCGGGTGAGGAAAAAACCAACCCAAATCCCATCAGTTCCTGCTGGGGACTGCTGGCAAGGCAGGAGTAGCTCTGGAAGGGGTGGGGAGAGGCACCTGAGGCTGAAGGGGCAGTGAGGAGGAGGATGAGGTGCCTCCAGAGGTGACCAAGAGGATGCTGATCCCATCCTAAACGGGTTTTTGGGAACAGAAGTGGTGCTTTGGGATTGTTTGGGAACACAGTGGACAGGCAGAAGAGACTTCACACAGCTTCTGTGCTTGTCTTTCTTGAGAGTTCACCTCCAAGCCCCATCTAGGCAACCCTGCAGCATTTTGTGCTATTTCAGAGGGTTCTGTGATGCCAAACCGGTCCCACAGTGCTCATTTCTACATGACAGGGGTTGTTCAACACCTCATCCACAGCAAATCCTGTGTTCTGCCTCTTGGTACCCCTGAGGTACCAAAGGACCACCCTGGCTGCTGGGAGGGATGAGGGATGGGATGGTTTTTAACAGCTTGAATTTCTTCTGAAGAAACTCCCCCCAGAACTCAGTGGCTCAGAAGGTGGCACTGCCAGCTGGAGCTGGTGGGCTTTGGTGACACAGGAAAACATGAAAAGGGCCAGGCTGGGGAGGCCCTTGGATCCAGAGCTGCAATAAATAATGCCCATGTGCAGGAAATTTGTCTTTTTTTGTTTAATCAGATCGTGGTGAGGCTTTGCCCTGGGACATTCCAGGAGCTCACGCTGGGATCCTGCAGTGCTGGGCAGGAGGAGCACAGGGAGCTGGGCACACACAGAGCTGCTGTGGCTGTGACAGACCAGAATCCCAGAATGGATTGGGATGGAAGGGATCCCTAAAAACCATTTAGTTCCAATTTCCCTGGAACTAAATTTTTGGCTAACCCAGGTTGCTCCAAGCCCAATCCAACCTGACCTGGGACACTTCCAGGGATCCAGGGGCAGCCACAGCTGCTCTGGCAATTCCAGCCCAGCCAGGAATTCCCAATTCCCAATCTCCCATCCATCCCTGCCCTCTGGCAGTGGGAGCCATTCCCTGGGTCCTGTCCCTGCATCCCTTGTCCCCAGTCCCTCTCCAGCTCTCCTGGAGCCCCTTTAGGCACTGCAAGGGGCTCTGAGCTCTCCCTGGAGCCTTTTCCTCTCCAGGGGAACATTCCCAGCTCTCCCAGCCTGGCTCCAGAGCAGAGGAGCTCCAGCCCTTGGAGCAGCTCCGTGGCTCCTCTGGGTTGTTCCAGCAGCTCCAGGTCCTTCTGATGTTGGAGCCCAGGGCTGGAGGCAGCTCTGCAGGTGGGGTCTCACCTGAGTGGGGCAGAACCTCCCTCTCTCATCCAGGTTTTCCTGTTCCTGGAAGGTCTGGACAGGGACCATTTCCCCTCAGAGCAGCTGCCCTGCCATGCTGGGAGAGCAGGATTGCATTCCCTGTGCTGCCCAGGGAGGTGCTGGGGGGTGGATGAACTGTGTTCTATGGCTCTGCACTCAGCTCAATCCAGTATGGGGTGGTTTTTCCCAAAAAACAACACCCACAGCAGTTCCAGCAGCACAGAGAGGCCTGGCCAGGCGTGGGGCTCCCCAGCTGTCCCTGCACAGCTGGTGCTCCAAAGCAATCTGGGGTTTGGGTTTGACCTCCTGGCACAACAGGAAAATCCTCAAACACAGCTGATGGGAGAAAGATGAAAATCCCCATCGTGTTCTGTCACTCCCCACCCAAATCTCTCTCCCACTTGGCTCCTGCAGCACAGTGCCCTCATCCACACCCTTGCCCAGGCATCTGGATCCCAGAGAACAGCCAGAGCCAGCCAGGCCAGCAGCTGCTGCCCAGAGCCCTCGTGACTCCCATCCTCCAGCAGCCCAAAGGTGCTTTTGGGGCCAGGATGTTTTTCCCAGGAGCCCAGGGCACGGCAGCATGCGGAGAACAAGAGCCACTTACCTCATTGGTGCTTCCCTGGGAGAGGCATTGCCAAAGGGGA
The DNA here is from genome assembly GCF_026979565.1 of Vidua chalybeata. Taxonomy (NCBI): domain Eukaryota; kingdom Metazoa; phylum Chordata; class Aves; order Passeriformes; family Viduidae; genus Vidua; species Vidua chalybeata. Next base: position 2,157,587 of record NC_071535.1, on the reverse strand, counting down.
GACAGAAAGAGAAAGAAACAGCTCTGTGGATCTCAGTGTCCAGGGGGGCTCATCCTTGGGGTGTTCCCAGGGGGTCTCATCCCAAACTGGTCACCCCTCCCTGCTCCATCCATCCCTCCTGCACCTGGTCCCACTCCCATGGGACAGAGCTGCTGGCTCGTGGTGGGCACAGTCACCCAAGGCAGCAGCTGCCCTCTGCCACAAATCCTTCCTGGGAGAACTTTCCCTCTGCTTGGAAAGGCACAGGGGCCTGTGGAAGCCAGGAACAGCTCCAAGCACTTTACCCTCTTTATTTTCCCCCAGCTGGACACGTTGCAAGTGGGGCAGCACCTCTGGCTTCCTGCTGCCTGTGTCCTGCTCTTGCTGAACTCCCACTGCTTCCTGCACTGGCATGGGATTAAATATTCCAGCACATCCCAAAGGCTCCTGGGAAGCGTCCCTGGGCAAAGGGACACTGCAGGGGCTTTGCTGGGAGTGCTCAGGTGCTGGGGACAGGGCAGCCAGGATGAATCCACCTGGGACACTTCTCTGCTGAGCAGCACCACTGCCCAGCTCTGGAATGAAGGAATAGCAGTAAATGCTGCCTTTATTTCCCCCAAAGCTGCATGGCCAACTGCAGCAGGGAAGGAGGGAATGTGCTTGCTCTCCATGAAAAGCTCTCTGGTGGAGGAAAAGCAGGGAAGGAGAAGGGCCCTTCCTGCCAGAAATCAGAGCTGGGATGGCTCCTGAGGGATGAGCTCCCCCAGCTCTGCTGTGGGAAGAGCAGGAGGGCACTGCAGCCTTTTGGCTCTCTGGGCACATGGACTGCTCCCCTGGATGGGGTGCAGGGCTCAGGGGGAGTCTGTGTGGGCTGGGCTTTCCCTTTTCTGCAGTGGCAACAGGGAAGGGCTGCAATGGGAAATCAGGGTCTGGTGCCAAAACAGGCAGAGCCAAGATCTGGCAGAGCTGGGAGAGCCCAAATCCCTGCCCTGAACCAGGGGAGAGCCCTGGCTGCTCCTCTTTAACAGCCACAGCCATGCACACACCAAGCACACACACCAGGATCCTCCCAGGGATCCCTCAGAGCTGCCCATCCCCACAAGGCTCCACAAAATCACCTCTGGTGACGGGTGAGACAAGGAGGAAAGAAAAAGGCAGAACAGAAGAGCTTGCTGGGAGTTTTCTCAGATCTGCACAGCTTGTTTTCCACAGTGGACAGGAACTGGAGGCTCAGGGACACAGCTCCAGCCTTGCTCACTCTACTTGTGCTGCAGCCACAGGGCAGCCCCCTGACCTCCCCCTTACAACAAACTCCACAAACTGATCTGCAACAATTCCTCTGCCCCTCCTCTCCCCATCTGCAAGGTCTAAGGAATGGATGAAAATTTAAATTAAAACTGCAAAGGTGTCCCTGCACTGATCACAGCACAAGCAGCTGGATCTAACAACCCTAAAAACCAAAACCATCTCAAAGGGGGAGGAAGATCCCCAGGAAACTCAATGCTTAAAAAAAGCATGGGGGTGCAGGGAGGATACTTTTTGTGTGCTAGTGTGAAATCAAAAGCTCTTTATCCTACCTGGTCCCACAAGGCTGCAGCCACTTGGTCTATTACAGCTCCCAGTTCTCTGTACTCCCCAGAGTATCTGATATAAGCCCAGGTACAGAGTGTGATAAGTGTTAAGCCCAGAATCATGTTGCACAGGCTGGCTATGATGTCCAAGCCAATGAAGCCGGTGACGCCGGCCAGGACGTAGGTGATGAAGATGACGACGAAGAGCGTGGCCGGGGTGCGGGCGGCGTGGAAGATGTTCTTGCTGTCGTTGTGCTTGATGTACTGGATGTAGAGCTCGTCGATCTCGGCCTCCAGCTGCTGCAGGTAGCGCCGGCTGAACTCCTCCCCTCCCATCTTCTTCACGCCCCGGAAAAGCCGCACCGCCTCCTCCTTCAGCTCCGCGTGCTTGGCCTGCAGGTCGCTGGGAGCCAGGAAGGGCTTGTCCCCTCCGCACACCTGCGTGGGGAACACGGGCACAGCACTGCTGGGGTGGCTCTGCTGGCACGGGGAGATCATCCCTGAGATATCACTGCTGATACAGGGAAATCACTGCTGGCACGGGGAAATCATCCCTGAGATAGCACTGCTGATATGGGGAAATCATCCCTGAGATATCACTGCTGATACAGGGAAATCATCCCTGAGATGGCACTGCTGATACAGGGAAATCATCCCTGAGATATCACTGCTGATACAGGGAAATCATCCCTGAGATATCACTGCTGATACAGGGAAATCATCCCTGAGATGGCACTGCTGATACAGGGAAATCACTCCTGACATGGGGAAATCATTCCTGAGATGGCACTGCTGATACAGGGAAATCACTGCTGGCACGGGGAAATCATCCCTGAGATGGCACTGCTGATACAGGGCAATCATCCCTGAGATATCACTGCTGATACAGGGAAATCATCCCTGAGATGGCACTGCTGATACAGGGAAATCACTGCTGGCACGGGGAAATCATCCCTGAGATGGCACTGCTGGCACAGGGAAATCACTTCTGAAATGTCACTCCTGACATAGGGAAATCACCCCTGGAATGGAACTGCTGACACATGGAAATCACTCCTGACACAGTGAAATCACTCCTGACACAGGGCAATCACTCCTGAAATGCCACTCCTGAAACATCACTCCTGACATGGTCAAACCACTCCTGAAATCACCTCTGAAATGTCACTCCTGAAATAGTGAAATCATCCCTGAAATGTCACTCCTAACAGAGGGAAATCTGAAATTAGGGTTAGGGGTCAGGGGTTGGGAAGGAATTCCTGGCTCTGAGGGTGGGCAGGCCCTGGCACAGGGTGCCCAGAGCAGCTGTGGCTGCCCCTGGATCCCTGGAAATGTCCAAGGCCAGGTTGGTCTTTGGGTCTTGGAGCCACCTGGGATGGTGGAAGGTGTCCCTGCCATGGCAGGGGTGGGACTGGATGGGCTTTAAGATCCTTTCCAACCCAAACCCTTCTGGGATTCCGTGAATCCATGACAGGAGAGCCAAGAGACAAGAAGGGTCAGGAAGGGACACACTCAGCACCACCCACCTCTTCCATCCTCTTGCTGTAGGTGTCCTTGGCAGTGGCAACTGCTGCTAAATTGTTGGCTTCTGCTGTGGCCTGTAAGGGCAAAAGGGGCACAAAATGTAGGTGCAGGACAGGGTTAAGCTGTGCAAGTGCAGGGACATGGACACAGCCAGGACATGTGTGTGGCACCCAGAATCAGCCAAAGGGCCCTCCCAGCCTCCAACCTGATCCCAGATAAGCTCATCCCGTATTTACACATCCAAAAGCCTGCATGAAGAGAGGATTCGTCCCCTCCAAGCCAGAGCTATGAGAACTTTGGCTTCAGCTGTGGGAACCAGCAAGGGACGAGATAAAAGGCTCAGCCACAAGTAAACAGCTCCAGCTGCAACCCCCGGCTGGCTCTGGCAGCCACTTCCCATGTGTCACCTCCCTGTGTGGCCCCAAGGATGTCATTCACCTGCAGGGAATCATTCCAGCTGAGCTGGCTGGTGCTGTGTGCAGCCAGCAATTCCCCACAGTCCATCCCAGGTGTGATTCCTCAGCCATGTCAGGCTCCTGATGCCAAACTCTTCCCAAAGTGCTGTTCCTTGGGGGGTTACACTGAGGCATTTGGAATCAAGTCCCAGCAGTCCCACTGTGCTGGACACCTCTGCCAATTCCTGGGCATTAATGGCAATTCCAGTGCAGGAATTCCCACAGCTCCCACTCACACATACCTGCAGCATGGACTTGGGGTGTGGCAGCTCCTCCCCTTGGTAGATCTTTATGTAGGCCTGGAAAAGAGCAGGGAAAAGGGAATCATGTGGAATGCAGCACACAGGAGCAACACCAACCACCCCCACCCAGCTCCAGACAGGATTTAGAAGAGGAGAATCTTCCAGCACAAGATGGCTTTGGTCAGAAAATGCCACTCCCTGGGTGGCCTGGGTCAGTCACTGGAGGCTCTCCCTCCTCCACTCACTCCCAGTATCCCTCCCAAAGGATCTGCACCTACCTCTGTCCTTTTCCTGGAGGAGAAGGAGCCAAGGTAGCCCTGGAGAGTAGGTGGTGAGAATTACTCACCAATGTCTCGCATGGAAATGTCCCAGTAGCCATGACAACAAAAATAAGCTTTTTCCAAAGGCAATTGGAATACAGCCCTCAGCTTATCCCCCTCTAGCCCTCAATTCTCCAGGAAAGGAAAACAGCTCCTCCCACTTTCTGGGCTCACTGTGTGGTCAAATACATGACCATGAGGAGTTTGCCCTCTGCTCAGTGAGTCAGGACTGTCAGTGCTGCCCTGCCTGCTGCTGCTTTCCCCTTCAGCTACAGCAAAATTCCACAGAGGAATAAATCGACTTTCTCTTAAATAAATACCTTAAAATACTCCACAAGGCCACGACAGGTTATATGGTTTCCATTGATCTCCTTAACGTCCAGGTTCTCGGGACTAAGAAGCCAAGGAATCAAAATCTTCAAGTTCTTTATGAACTCATCGTCTATTTCTGGAAAAAAGAAGAAAAAAGAGGCATCACAGAGTCCCAGAATAGTTTGGGTTGGAAGGGACATTAAAGACCACCATGTTCCATGGAAGATTCTTCCCCCAGAGGGTGGAAGGAACAGCCTCCACAGGGAATGGTCACAACCCCAAGGCTGCCCAGAGCTCCAGGAGGATTTGGACAAAGCTCTCAGGGATGCACAGGTTGGGATTTCTGGTGCTTCCATTAACTTCAACTATATAGGACTGAAGGCAGAAAAATCCAGTGCAACAGCCAGGAATTTGGAAGGTATGGAAAGCAGGAAGATCCCCCACATTTCTTCCATCAGAGCACAAAAAGCTGAGTACAGCTCTGAGGCAACAAGAAATTTGTGAAAATTGTGTCAAGAAGCTGCTGACAGCTCCTGTCTGCACACAGCACTTGTTCCATACTCCTCAGCACCAGAGATTAAGGGGGAGCTCCAGGGACCAGCTCAGTTTCCAGCAGCACATCTCCCTCCTGCTGCCTCGCTGTCCCTCCTGCTTTGCACAGTTTGCCAGGAGAGCAAGTCTGAGCCAGACAAAACCAGGGGAAAACTCACATCTTTGCCTGCTAATTTATTTTAAGTAGCTAATGGTCCACTTGATTACTAAGATTGCAGCAGCCTGGAACCAGCCACGCTGGTGAGGAGTTCACAACAAACACCTAAAAATATCCCCTGCACGTGGCTCCTTTTGGGGTGGAGAATCTCACCACAGCTCTTTTCTCCTTCTCCCTTCTTTTAACCTGCTGAACCAAGCCTGCCCTGTAGGGAAACCACTGATCAGATAAAGTCAGGCAGATTAAATAATCCCTGGAAAGCTTTTCAAAGGGAAATAATGTTCTGAGAGCTTGTGGAACCAGCCTTCCACCCACCACAAGCACCAGCCTTGCAACAACCAGGCTCTGCCTGTGCAGGTGAGGCACAGGAATTTATGGAGGTTTAACACCACATCCATAAACATCCAGTCTCATCCCTGCCCTTCCCAGTTTTCCTGTCACTGGATATTGCCAGTAGCTCTCAGGCCTTGTCCCCTTTTCTCCCTCCACATTTGTCTGCTGCACTGGGAAGAAGCAGATGGGGGTGTGAACAGCACAGGGAGGAGGATCCAACTGCTCTCCCGGATGTTTTTTCATGGAAAATACTTATGGGAGTTTCAGGGACAAGCAGGACAGCCTGCCAGGGTTTCTAAGGAATCGGGGTAGAAACCAGAGCTTTGCCTTTGTACCTTTCAGCTTTCCATCAAAGTTGGGGTTGGTGGCGACTTTGAGGCCGGGGTGAGGTAAGAGGAAGCAGGAGATTTTGGTGAAGCAGGAATGGATGTGCTTCCTGACATTCTGCAGCTCCTCGTGCTGATTGCCTGACACCTGTGGAGACAATGAAGCACAGAATATCCCGAGTTGGAAGTGCCCACAAGGATCAGAGTTCAGCTCCTGGCCCTGCCCAGACCCCCCAACAATCCCACCCTGGGCATCCCTGGCAGCTCCTGGAGCTCTGGCAGCCTCAGGAATGTCACCATCCATTCCCTGGGGAGCCTGGGCTGTGCCAGCACCCTCTGGGGGAAGAACCTTTCCCTGAGATCCAACCCAAACATCCCCTGGCACAGCCCCAGCCCTTCCCTCAGGTTCTGCCAGTGGCCACCAGAGAGAAGAACTCCGTGCTGCCCATAGTTTGGGGTCAGGGAGTTTCCTTCTGATAGGAATACTGGAATAAAGCTGGCAGGAGAACAGGATACTCCACACTGTGGGTGCTTACAGTGGGGGAAAGGAGAAGATTCCATAGGCATGAGGACAAAGAGAAGGAACTGGAGTATCTCTGACCACATGCTCTGGACCATGTTATTATCATTTGGAAAATGCACATGTCCATGGATGACTGGAATACAAAAACATTTGGGATTTCCCACTAGGGCCTTGCTTGTCTCACATATAATTAGGTCTCTCCACTACCAGGTCATCCATGCATTTCCTGACTGATCCCAAGCAGCCCTTGCCCATCATTTTTATTGTACAACTCCCTCATTACTAAAGCATCATTCCCAGTCTCTTGGGAATCAGCTAACTCCCATTGCTTTTGACTCTCCCAGAGAGTCCCAGGGAGCTGGGCTTGGGCAGAAGCCTGAACATGGCAAGGAAATTCACCCTCCCCAAATGCCTCCTCTGTGATTTTAAAGCACTGAGTGTGACCATAAGCTCACACCTGACCTCCAGTGCTGAGGCCACCCAGATGGACAGGAAAATCATGGAATCACAGAGTGGACTGGGGTGGAAAGGACCTTAAAGATAATCCCTGCCATGGGCAGGGACACTTCCACTATCCCAAGAACCAAGAGCAGGCAAAGCATACCTTCAGCCTCTTCTCCAAAAATCTTGCACCACCATCAGATCCATAGGAGAATTCATAAGGGAAGCTCCAGTCACGGACAAGGAAAATAAGGGACTGCAAAACACACAACAGTGGGGTCAGGGACCTGCTGCTCAGAGCCCACAGCAGGGGCTGAGCACCCTCTGCACCCTCACCCTCACTTCACACCACACCAAAACCTGGCCCTGAGTCTTTTCCCAGCTCCAGCAGCATCTCCCACCTTTCCTGGTGGAAAAAAAAGAGGTCCCAGTGTGCAGGGACTGAGATCACTCCAGTGTCCCACCCCCCAGACTGCTGCACCAGTTTGAGTCCCTGGCTGGGAGAACAACATCAATCATCTAAACTGCCCAAGAAAAGGGATTGTTGCTAACCAGGACAAAAGGCAGCAAGCTCCCTAATTCCAGCCACATTTAGTTCCACCCTATGGGAATTCTACAGGCTCATTTTTTCAGCCTTTTTCACTGGGCAGCCTTCCAGACAGACTTTTAATGAGAAACAGATGCAGAGGGATGAGGGTGAATAAGAAATCATTGGCTTTTGTAATCTTTATTGAGGCATTCAAAGTTCCTGGGCAATAAATAAATAAATACCAGAACGGTCAACTTTGAATCTTTAAAAAAAAAAAAAAAAAAGGTTTTCAGAAAAAAATCAGATCTCCACTGCCTCATCTGTACAACATCCCATGTTGGAAATAAAGGGTTTGGAGGGGGAAGTCCTGAATGCCAAAGCCCAGGAGAGCCTGGCAGAGGTGCCAGGGTTCCTCTCAGGAACACGGATAAGCAGGTCAGCAAGTGGAACCCATTTCATTGGAATTTCCCTAAAATTTATCTGTGTTTAGAAAAAAAATCTAATGGAGGGAGGGGAAATATTCCTGCTATTTCTCTTCCATAAAACATCAGAAAAAAAGTTTAAAAAAAGGAGAGAACAGTGAGTTGTCCTTTTTGAATTGCAGGAGAAGCCACAGTGACTGCACCCAGTGAGCTGGTTCAGGACATGCTGTTCTCAACCACCATGAGATGCTTAAGAGACATGCCCATGTTTAGGACTTTTCCACAAACACATTATGCACGCCTTGAATTGAGAATTATTCTTTTTTTTTCTGAAGTAAAATTATTCCAGACAGGCTGTGTTTACCACTGCCTTTGTGTAGGCCCCATGTTCAGGGCCAGCCTCTGGCAGGGACTCCTCAGTACAAGGAGAGGAAGGAGACACAGGGAAATGTCAATTTTCCACTGCCAAGTCTCACTTCCCTTCCAGCAGGATCAATGGCACTGCAGTTTATTCACCATCACACCTGGAGAAACCCAGGATCCCAGGATGGTTTGGGCTGGAAGGGACCTCAAATCCCATCCAGTGCCAGCCCTGCCATGGGCAGGGACTTTTCCACCATCCCAGGGTGCTCCTAACCCTGTCCAACCTGGCCCTGGACACTCCCAGGGATCCAGGGGCAGCCGCAGCTTCTGTGGGAAAACTCTGCCAGGGCCTCCCCACCCTCACTTTTCCTGCTTTCTGATCAACACTCTCACATTTAAAACATGTTCTGCAGGAAGCAGCCCACGCTGGATGCAGACAGGAGATCACTTCTCACCTGGCCATAGCACCACTGACCCCTCTGCCACATTTGTCACACCCACAAAGGTTCCCAGCATCGTTTGATAATTTCCCCCTGATCATGAATGAAGATGACATTGAATCAGGGAGAGCCTGGGGGGATCCCAAGGAAACACTTCTGAGGGATGATGATTCCCTACAATTAGTTACAATTAGTTCAGCGTGCTCTGGCATCTATCAGTTAATGAGTTTTTAATCCATTAACTATGGATTAAACCACACAATGCTGACTTCATTTGCTTTCAATCAGCATCCTGGAGAGATAAGGCTGACAGAAGGCAACGGATCATGGTGAGAGTTACCTTTATCAACCCAGCTCGTGGTCTTTCAAAAACTGATAATGGGATTGTTTGACAAGACTCACCATCCACAAACTGTGACTTGACAGCAATTACAGTGTTTGGAAAAATCAGAGCCTATTATCCAGCCCTAATGATTTAAGCATGTTTAAGTCTCCCCTCACAGCCTCCTTTTCACAGATGGAGTAGGAAGTATCTCAGTTTCACTGGAATACTTGGCTACATTATCCCCACAGTCTTTAAATAAGGAGCAGGAATATTTATTTAATGTCTGGCTTTTTGCTGTACCATGTTACAACGTTCTTCAAACTCTTGCCTATCATATATTTTTACTATATATATTTTTAGTTTTACCATTTATCAGCCACCAGCCCACAGCAGAATCCAATACACCTTAAAAATCTCAATTTGTCCATTTGTTTTAATTTTTAACCTTTTAATTTTATTTCCACTTCCTGACCACAGGCACCTTATAAATCCCTTAGTCCTTCCAGGACAACAATTCTCTTTTGATGTGGGAAAGCAAATGTAAAATAGCTGTAACTCATTCCCAATTACTCTTTGGAGTTTTACAGCATGCTTTGTTCTCTGCTGGTTTTTCCTTTAGGAAGTTCACAAACCCTCACCCAACCTAATCAGAACACTCCTGTGTCTTTAAAAACAGGAACCAACTCACCTACTGTGAGTGCCCAATGCTCTCCCTTTTTTTTTAACACCAGCTTTTCACAGGCTGGGGAGCAGAAGGATGAACAGATGTCCCTAATTTGAAGTTAAAACCCCACTTACACCAAGTTTTCCCACGGTTCTGCTAATCCTTATCCTTTCATTCTGCCAGGAGCAGGGATTCCCAGGGCAGGTGAGTTCAAACCTCTCAGAACAAAGGCTGGGCAGAGTTCCTGACTACAGAGTGACAAACCTGCTGCAAAACCAGCTGCTTTCCAAGCCTGGCAGGACAGGGCAGAGCTCTTGGGAAGGCAAGGGTTGAGAGAGGAAAGAGAGAGGGATGTTGGATGTACTTGGAAGCAAGGAAGCACAAAGCCCTTCCCTGGAGCAGCTGAGCCGATCCCCAGGCACTCCCATCTCCTCTCACGCTGCAAACTGCAGTGACACCTCGTGGTGAAGCCGGCGGGCTCCGGGACAAACGAGCCGGCCAGGATCCTCACACTCACCTGGAAAGGCTTCTGGAATGTCTCCTCCATGGCCAGCCGGCCGTACTCGGTGAAAAGCTGGAAGGAGAAGCAAAGGACAAGGCAGTGAGTTTGTCACTGCAGGCACTGTGGGACACAGGGCCACCAGCACTGAGCTCTGCTCCCTGGGACAGGGACAGGACCCAGGGAAAGGCTGGAGCTGAGCCAGGGATTTCAGGAAATGCTCTTCTCCCAGAGGTGCTGGGCACTGCCCAGGCTACCCAGGGAATGGGCACGGCCCCGAGGCTGCCAGAGCTCCAGGAGCCTTTGGACAGCACTGCCAGGGATGCCCAGGGTGGGATTGCTGGGGGGTCTGTGCAGAGCCAGGAGCTGGATCAATGATCCCTGTGGGTCCCTGGAGGGAATCCTCTGATCCTCTGGAGCAGTAAGGGATATTTATGAGTGGGGACTACCAGCACCACGTGCAGAGCTGGACACAAAGTGGCTCTGGGCACCCAGCTCACATCCCAGAGGCACAGGGAGCTGTTGTGGAACCATCACCCTGCTGAGCTCTCATGTGAGAGATCCCAGCCTGGAGCTTTTGGATGCCAAATCTGTGGAAAATGGCTCAGATCAGCTGCTTGCTGCTGGTTTCGAACCAACCACAAACTTCTCGTGCTCCAGGGGGCCGCTGGAGCCCTGCTCCCTCTAAACACTCCAGAAAGGAACGGAAATGAACTCAGAAATAAGTACTTTCCCTGCAAACCCCTGCTGTGCAAAGACTCCAAAATCAGCCTAGCAGCAAGATTTGAAGACTCTCCAGTCTCTCTGCACTCTAATTTCTAACTGAAGGCACAATAATGTGTTTCACAGATGCCTAAAAATGGGTCAACTTGTTAAACAGTCATGGCTTAAAATCCAAACTGAAAGATCAGAGCTACACTGAATAGATTCAGTGTTAAAGAAGTGTTATTGTTAATAATATTTATGGACTGAGATAATTCAGAAGTATTCAAATGCTGATTTTTTCAGCTGGACTTTTGCTTTTCTTTCCTTTCCTTAAGCTCCTGGAAAAAACTACCTAATTAATCAATCAATCAATCAACTGAACAGAAGAGAAAGCAGGACGTAATTCCAGGAAATAGGCAGGACAGCTGTGTCACAAAAATCCCATTAGCTGCTTGTCTCCAACAGTCAGGGCTGGAATCACCCTTAGAGGGTCACCTGTACTGAGCCAACACCAGATGGCAACATCCAGGCTGATAATTCACAATCACAGAACAAAATCCCAGGATGGTTTGGGTTGGGAGGGAGCTGAAATCCCACGCAGTTCCCAACCCCTGCCATGGGCAGGGACACCTTCCACTACCCAAGGTTGCTTCAACCCTCGTCCAAGCTGGCCTTGGACACTTCCAGGGATGAGGCAGCCACAGCTTCTCTGGGAAACCTGTGCCAGGGCCTCAGAGGCAGACATTCCTTCCCAACATTCCATCTAACCCTGCCCTCCAGGAGTGGGAGCCATTCCCTGTGGTCCTGTCACTTCAGTCCCTTTTAAATAGCCACAATTAGGTTACCCCAAAGCTTCTCTTACCTGCAAGTGCTGCAGATCATCCTCCTGCACATTCTGGGACAAGTTATAAACCTGCATTTAAATAAAAAAAACAACTTCAGATCACTCAGAACAGCCTGTCCTTGGAGCTAACACGTGGTTGGTGTGGCTAAAGCCCACGACATTGCCATGGGGACACGGGCAAGGTCCCAGGTGGTGCTGGCACAAGTGGTAGGAAGGGAAGCCCTGACAGGCTCTGTAGCTCCTGGGGCTGAACTCCTCCAGCCCAGAGGTTTCTTACCTGGATGGAGCTGATCATGGTGCTGAGGGCAAACACGGTGGCCGAGTCCCTGAGGGTGGACTGGCTGTCAAAGGTGCCCTGCGTGTCCATCAGCAGCACGGCGACCTGCGGGGCACAAAGCTCCTGTCAGCACCCCCAGCAGCAGCACCCTCACGTGCCACGGGGGCAATGGCAGCTGGCTCACTGTGCTGGGGTCTCACTGCTTCTGCCTCAGCCTCTGCACTGGTGGGGGACAAAGGAAAAGCTCATCCCCAGCCACTCCTGACAGCAGGGTGACTCCGGCAGGCAGCAAAATGAACACTGTGCAAGGCAGTGAGGGAACTGCTCTGCTCCTCAGACACCTGCTGTCAGTGCAGAGGAGGCTGTGCCTGAGTCTGCACCAGAAACCAAACACAAATTGCACCTTCTGAACCCAAACACACTCAGTCAGCGTTAGGAATCACACCCTGAATGCCTCAGTGTCACTCGGGTGCCATGCTCTGTGTTGAAGTGCAGATAAATACAAATATTCTTGGCTATCAGCTGAATTTGCAGGATGCTCCAAATCCACTGAGACAACTCTGAATGAAGAAACTCCACTTTAGAACTCCTGCTCTAGGAAAGAGAAGGAGTTTGCAAGGACATGAGATTCAAGATTTCTGGGAATAGTACAGAGATAAACTCTGGGATGCCCAGAATTGAAGGACACTTAGAGAACTGTATCAGGGACACTTGGACATCACATCACCTCACTTTGTTAAACCTGTCTTCAGCATGTGTTTTTCACAGAGGTGTGTACAACTTCCCAGTGGTCTGTGACAGTCTTCTACAGACTGTCAATTCCACATCATTTCCATAAATGCCTCCCATGCAAAACCATCACATTCCACCCCTCATCTCTGTGAAATACACATGTCAAAAATTATTATCAAAATTATATTCTTAAAAAAAATATTTTTGCATCACTTCCTTCACTTACTAAAATAAAGACATGGAATTGAAAACCTCCCCTAAACTTGCACAACCACCTAAGACAAGGCAGGAGAGTCTCAAAAGCTGGAAAATGAGGAAAATGAGCTGGCAGCAGCAGACACACACACGCACCTTGGTGCCATCAGGCTTGTCCACCAGGAACACCTCGCTCCATATCTGAATCCCGGTGGTCTCCCGCTCGGAGCCGCCCCTCCAGGAGAAACCGGTCAGGGGCTCGTTGTAATCCCCAACCCAGTCCACTGCCTCCTGCAGAGAGGAACAGAAGGAGTTGCTGGAGGTGTCAAAAAGGGTAAGAGGTTAAGAACCCCATAAGGGAGGATTTTCCTTCCTTTTACTGTCAAGGCACCTCAAATCCTGGGGTCAGTTTTGGGCTCCTCACAACAAAGACATGGAGGGGCTGGAGCGTGTCCAGGGAAGGGAGTGGAGCTGGGGAGGGTCTGGAGCACCAGGAGAGGCTGACGGAGCTGGAAAGGGGCTCAACCTGGAGAAAAGGAGGTTCAGGGGGGACCTTGTGGCTCTGCACAGCTCCTGACAGGAGGGGACCACCAGGTGAGAATCGGGCTCTGCTCTCAGGGGAAAAGCAGCAGGAAAAGAGGAAACAATCTGAAGTTACACCAGGGAAGGTTTGGGTTGGATATTAGGGAAATATTTTTCACTTGAAGGTTGGTCACACATGGGAACAGGCTACCCTGGGTAGTGGTGGAATCCCCATCCATGGAAGTGTTCAAAAGACATAGATAAAACACCTGAGGATATGGTTCAGTAGTGAATAAGGTGATGCTGGGTTAGCAGCTGGATTCAATGATCTTACAGGGATTTTCCAGCCTAAATGATTCTGTGATTCAGGGCAGCAGATGCGAACATTCCAGCTCCAAAGCCAAGAGTCCACGAGAAACCTCTGCCTGGGGAAGGATCTGCTCTGCTTTATTTTGTGAAGCCCACACTCATGAGAGCCTTGAGCATTCCTAAAGCACCAAATCCTGCCCAGCTCATCCCTGAGCAGCACATGGGAGCAACGAGGAACAGCAGCCCTGGGAAGGGCCCCCTGAGCTGCAGCCTTACCTTGTTGTACATGTACCGCAGCATGAAGTCCATCAGGAATGATTTTCCTTTCCTAAAAGCTCCAGCCACGGACACAGCCACCACCTCCTTATCTCTGACAGCCTCGGAGAGGAGGATGCGGTTCAGGGCGGCTTCGTCCAGCTCGAAGGAGTGGTCATCTTTGACAATGAGGACCTGCACTGGCCCTGCCTTCCTCACTGATTCCTCCTCCTCGGAGCTCCACTCGTAAGTCTTGTCTGCAAAACTACCTGTGAGAACAGGGAAATGGAGAGGGGTTTGGTGCCTTCCTCTGCACAGCGAGGAGTCAGCGACAGCGGGGCTGGACAGGGTGCTGAGAGATCCAAAAACTCAAATATCCATCCCAAAACAGCATCATCCAGAGCAGATCTGCTGCACCTGGCCTCAGACATCCCAGTGGAGACTCCATGCTTCTTTGGGGTCATCTGACCTCATGCTCCACACAGGCAGAGCGTTCCCTGCTGGAATCTTCCTTGGCAAAACACATCCGTTAGGTTTTATCCTGCATGGAAAACACATCCCTGCAACTTCCTACATAAACAGTGCCTGCCATAACACCTCCCTTGGTCCTTTCCCAGCTGGAAAAGGGAAGTCCAAGCCTTCTCATCATCCCTTCTACCTCAGTATCTAGGGATCTGCTCTCCTCTGGACACTCCCCACCAGGTCCTTCCTGAATGCTGACTCAAAACCAGAAGCAGCTCTCCAGCTGAGGTGTCCAAGGGTCTCACAGCTCTATCAAAGGATGCTGCCTTTGTGTATCCCGTGCCATTGCTGCTCCTGTAGCAACACATTCCTGCTCCATCTGCAGCCTGAGCTGATGCTCCAAGTGCAATCTGCTGTTCCTGCCATCAGCATCCCCTCAGGACACTCCCAGCAGGAATCAGGCCATGCAGACACAAGCCCATCCTGATAAAAGCCACTTCGCTGCTCCCAAGTGGGAAGCACACACAAAGCACAAGCACTGCCTACTTTCCCACTTGGAAATGGCAAAGATCCCTGTGGAGCTGCTGCCTGGGCTGTGGAGGGATCACACAGGAGGGTCTCACAGGAGCCAGATGCATTTTAAGACCTGCAGCCCTGGGATTTGCAAAGAGCAGGCTGGCTCCAGTAATTTTCCTTTGCTGGTCTTTCCAAACTTTCCAGCACAGGGAAGAGATGCTGAAGGTGATTAATGTGCCAGTCAGCTCACCTACAGCCACGTGAAACATCCCTGCCAGCAGGCCAAGGAGCGCGAGATGGAAAGTTCCCCCCACATTCCAACAAAAACTTCCCAGTTTGCTGGCTCAGGCTGTAACTTTCCCAAGTTCTGCCTCAAGTTAAACCTCCCCAGTCTCTGTTTCAGCCCCTGACCTTGGGGACCCAGTTTTGAGCTGTTTCAAAGCACAAGGACTGTGTGTGCACACACTAAAAGAGAAGTTTTAAATATCAAGAGGAATAGGATTTGCCCATTCTGGGCCTCTCTATAAAGAAGCCTCCAGCAGTAACTCCATATTTTAAATAACAGCAGCACTTTTGTGATTTCCTAAGATCCTGCAAGGAAGTACCAGGATCATTAGGCCTGGTTGCCAGGGGATTTCTGGTGGCTCTTGGACATATACTATGAGCTTTCTTTGCTCACAGCTGAAAGACAAAGATCTTTTCTTTCCATTGCTTGGAGGTTTTTAAACTAAACAAAAGTCCCAAATGGTGTGAAAAGCAGATTCTCCACCAGACTGCAGCACTAGAATTCCTCTGAGCACTGTGTCACTGCACAGGGGCCTCCAGGAAAAAAAAAATCCTTCTAATTTCAAATCCATGGAGTCAGGATCCAGGCACACACCAAACACCTTCTCCAGCACTGAGGCATTCCCAGCAGGTAAGGACAGCCAGGTGCCAAAGGGCCACAGGCTCCTGTGCTCTATTTAAGCACTGCCAAGCTGCAAGGGCCATATGAAGGATAGGAAATGCCTCCTCTCTTGTGGTGTTTCCCAAAGCCCTGCTCAACTAAGCCAAGTCCTATTTTTATTTTCTTCTTCCAGCTGCACAGAAAGGACAGTAGAGAGATCCTTGGATAGGATGTGACTCATGGTGGGGGCAGGAAAAGATTTGTAAATCAAATTAAACTTAAATATTTCTGACTCTAACTCAGCCATCAGGGTGCAACAGCTGTGCCACCTTCCCAGACCAGACAAATCCCAGCTCAGGCACAGAGACAGAGGGAAATGGGACCAGCACTTTGGCTGGAGCCCCTCTGCTCTGGTGCCAGGCTAGGAGAGCTGGGGGCATTCACCTGGAGTAAAAAAGCATCCAGGGAGAGCTCAGAGCCCCATGCAGGGCCTAAAGGGGCTCCAGGAGAGCTGGAGAGGGACTGGGGACAAGGGATGGAGGGACAGGGCACAGGGAATGGCTTCAAACTAAAAGAGGAGAGATTTAATTAGATTTTAGGAAGGGATTGCTCCCTGGGAGGGTGGGCAGGCCCTGGCACAGGGTGCCCAGAGCAGCTGTGGCTGCCCCTGGATCCCTGGCAGTGCCCAAGGCCAGTTGGACACTGGGGCTTGGAGCAGCCTGGGGCAGTGGAAGGTGTCCCTGCCCATGGCAAGGGTGGCAGTGGATGAACTTTGAGGTCCCTTCCAACCCAAACCATCCTGGGATTCCATGATTTATGTGTTTACTCATGCTGCACTAGCAGTGGGTACCAAGATGGGCACAAATCCTTGGATGCCCCTGGCCCAGAGACCTGAATGGACCTCCCAGTCCTGGGCAAGGATCCAAGCACCAGGGCAGGGGGTTGAGGAGAGTCCCCTGCCATCCCCTGCCACAGGGACACCTGGTGCCAGATTCCCTCTCCTGGTGCCTGGATGGGATCTTCCATACCTTCTTCTCTCTCTGCTCTTTCCAGCAGCTGAGCCAACAACCAGTGCAGAGGAGAAGGGATTGTTTTGTCCCTTCAAATCATCATAATGTGAAGGAGAGTAATTTTTTTAAGCAGACGTGAACAGATTTTGGGAGAATGTCTCCAGACACAGAAGTGGCCATGGTCTCCTAGGGGACATCCTTGTTTCCATCACCTGAACACCAGGAAAACCAGGCTGTTTGCACAACACAAAGCATTATGAGCAGGATATATTGATTCCCCAGTTCCTTGGAGACAACAGGAGAGATTATATTAAGCAGGTCTCTGAACTAATTTCATCCCTATCTCTGCTTCTTTCACATAGGCCATCTGCAGAGAAAACTGCAGACTATCTTTTTCATATTTATATTCATATTTCCATGTGATGAAACTCCCAGGTTCTGTTTATTAGATTATCTGCCCCACTGCAGAGCCAGGGATTATTTTATAAAATGGCTGCAGACTCCTGGAAGTCAATGATTTTAACTGGTCTTCCTGGCCATAAATGAGTTATTTGCCTTGAAGGAAGCTGTACCTGGCAGTGGCAGAAACTCATCCAGCCAAAAAGGAAAGGAAGGAGAGCTCAGCTTTCCTAAACACACTCTTGTTTTCACTCCTTTTCTGAGCTGACTCCTCCTTTCTCTCGGCTCTGCAATTGCGTCAATCCTCCAGCTGCTCATTCAGAAATTCACAGGACCCGGCCCCTTTTCCCCATTTCATAACAGCTCATTCCCATGGCTCTGGAGCGGGGTGGAAGCCACGTCTCTGTTCCATATGGCCACTGCAAGTGGGAAGGGGAAGGAGAGCAGGATTTGCCTTTGTACTTGCTGGGCTGTCAGACAGCATAAAAAAAGCAAAGAATTCTTTAACTGGTCTAAGACTTGCTTTGGACTAAATTAATTAAACTGAAACAGCATATTTCACATTGTGCCTGTGTGTAGACTGACAGACACGTCTAATGTAATTTACTTAATTTATTCTTCTCTAGGAGTTAATTACATGCCACTAACTATGCAATGTTTGGTGAGTGCTTGCTGAAGCCTGTTCTCCCTTAGCCATGGAAGAACAGGTCACAGAAATGCTGACTGCTTCCCAGAATGCCACAAAGGAATCAGCCTTGCCCTCATGTGAGCCTGCACAATAAATACATTTCATTCCAGAGAATGAAACACAGCCACGTCCCATCATCTGTGCAAACACTGCCTGACCAGAGCCTGAGGAAGCCAGTTTGCCAGCCCTGCTCTCAGGCTCTCCTGGATCCCAGGATTCTCAGCTATCCTGTGGAAAGCAGGGGCTGCAGCCTGGGCTCCAATTCTCCCACTGAAATCACAATCCCAGAACAGTTTGTGTTAGAAGGGACCTTAAAAATCATCTTGTTCCACCCCCTGCCATGGGCAGGGACAGCTTCCACTATCCCAGGTGGCTCCAAGCCCTGTCCAGCCTGGCCTGGGACACTTCCAGGGATCCAGAGGCAGCCACGGCTTCTCTGGGCACCCTGTGCCAGGGCCTCACCACCCTCCCAGGGAAGAGTTTTTTCCTCAGATCTAATTTCATCTCAACTCTCCTTTTTTAGTTTAAATCAATTTCCCCTTGTCCTATCACTATCTGCCCATGTACAAAGTCACACTCCTTTTTTATAAGCCACTTCCAAGTACTGGAAGGCCACGGTGAGGTCTCCCTGGAGCTTTCTCTTCTCTAGGCAAAACAACCCCAGCTCAGATGTCACACACACAAAAAACACCAATGTCAGGCAGTGCTGCCATTCTGAGGGCATTCAAACCAAGTTACTGCATGGAAAACAAATACCAAGGAGAGAAAATTGAGGTTTGATGGGAAGCTTGAACTTACTTGTTCCTTTGAACAGAGTATCCTGTATCCACCCTGTCAGGCTGCTTATCAGCAGCTCTCAGGGGATCAGTTTGACCAGCAGTGATATCTGTGTGGGTCCTTTCTGGAGTTTCCATCCCAGACTATCACACTGCCACCAACAGCACGGCGAGCCAAGCCCTGAACAGAGCCTGCAGTCAGCCTCCATCCCTCTGGATGCTCTCCAGAGAGCTGCAGTTTGCAGGCAGCTTATCTGCCCTCCACAACAGCTCTGGGGAACACAGCCACCCCTCCCCGAGCATCTCCCCTGCACTGGGCACGTTCAGCCTGGCTGCTGCTGGCACACGAGCTCTGCTCTCTGTGGCTGTGCTGAACTCCCTGTGCCACAGGGCAAGCAGCGATGATCAGCGGGGCTCTGAGGAGGCTGGGAGGGGCGGGGAGCTCCGAGCATGCACCAGGAATCCTCTCCTCCCCTCCACGACAGGCTGGCGCAGAGCTCGGCACCTGATCCAGCCAACCAGGGAAAAATGGGGAATAAAGCGTGGAAGCAATGCGTGTGCACTGGAGAGTCAGAGCAGGGTGGTGCCCAGCAATAACCCGCGCTGCTTCTGCACAAAGGATGCACCCAAAGAGCTGAGCCTGGCCACTGAGAGCTGCTAAATTCAGCGTGGGCTGCCAGAAGGTGTCTAGACAGAGGTGGTCCTGGGAGAAAGGGCCTTGCAGAGGGTGGAGCAGGGAACCTGGCTGGGCAAAGCCCTGTCTTCCAGCCACCCCTGCTCGGCAGTCCTGCCTGCACCGCACCCACCAAAGGTTCCTGGCCAGCAATCCTCCCAAGCTGGGTTTAACCACACACACACACATTCACCACCTCGCTGTGTCACAGAATCCCAAAATCGTTTGGGTTGGAAGGGATCTTAATGCCCAGCCAGTTTCAACACTTACACAAATAACACCTTCCACTATCCCAGGCTGTTCCAAGCCCCATCCAAGCTGGCCTTGGGCACTTTCAGGGATCCAGGGGCAGCCACAGCTTCTCTGGGCACTCTGTGCCAGGGCCTCTCCTCCCTCACAGGGAAGAACTTTTTCTAAATATCCCATCTAACGCTGCCCTCTGGCAGTGGGAAGCCATTCCCCTTATCCTGGTACTATGTGGTTTGTAAATAAGTCTCTCTCCATGCATCTCCTGTACCCGAGGCACAGATGATCTCACAGACACACAACCTTCCCTCTAACTCTGCTCACACCTCTGCTGGGATTTTTGACATGTGCACAGAACCAGAGGACCCCAGATCCAAGCAGGGGAAACACCAAATGCTGCCCCATGCACTAACCAGAACCACTGGGACCTGGTAAATGCCACCTGTACCTCTGTCAGGCTCTCTTGCTATGCTATCCCCTTCTACCCAGGGCTGCTGATCTGGGAAATGCAGCAAGAAAGGGGAAGGCAGAGCCAGAATTTATAGTGCCCAAATAGGAAATCATCTGCACCTCCTCAGACTGGATGTAATCACAGCTGCCATGAATCTGTGGAAATGATGGATCAATGACAATCCCTGGAGCTGCAGGGTGTCAGAAACGGGTGAAGAAAACTCTTGTGGAGAAAGGAGCCCTGTCATTCAGCAATCAAGAATGGCAGAGAAATAGCAATGGACTGTTCAGGGACGTGGTGGAGTCACCACTCTGGAGGTGCTTAAGGGAAGACTGGATGTGGCACTCAGTGCCATGGTCTGGTTAACGAGGTGGTATTTGGGACTTGATGATCTCAGAGGTCTTTTGCAACCTACATGGCATTGGGATCCCAAGCTGGCCTCTCCAAAGTCAGGGCAAATTCCTACAGCTGAGCTGCACAGCTGTGTTAACACCTCTGCCAATGCAATCTGCACTCCCACGTTCTCCTGGCAGGAGCCCTGCTCTGCAGCCTGGGATGGTTGGAGCAGGGAGCTGAGCAGGGTGGCTGCTGCTGCCAGGCTTCATCCTCACCCTCTGCTTTTTTTGGAGCAGTGGAGATGTGGAGTGCACCTTCCTCCTGCCAGCCCTGAGTCACCCAGCTGGCAGCAGCACAGCGTCAGCTCCGCGTGGCCAGCTCAGCCCCTTCTCCCTTTGGCAGAGGGAACAAGGGGATGAATGATTCTGCTGATAGCAGGAGTGGTTTGGGGCCTTCCCACGTGAACCACTGCTGACAAGAGCAAGAGGCTGGATGATAACTGGCCCCCAAACCTGCCTGTTACAACATCTCAAATGCCAAAGTACAATGTGAAATTTTTAATTACAACACCTACTACATGAAGCTCCAGTGCTTAGCTGGCTCTGAAGCAAGAGCAGCTCCTACTCCTGTCAAATTCCCAGGCTGAGCTTTGGAGACACAGGCAGGCAACTACCTGGGGAACGAAACAAATCAGAGGTTTTTTGTAGAATTTTTTCAGGAAGTTTGAGGTCAGGTTAGACAGTTATGTGGCTGTGCCCATGACAGCTCAGGTAGCAGGAATGGCTGAGTCAAAGGCAAGGTCGACACCTCCCACAGGCAAAACACTGTTGGAACAGCACCAGCAAAAAACCATTATCTGTTTGTCACGTGCAAACCCTGGGACTGCTCCCTTTCCCACATTTAAGCCTATTCCCATATTTCCCATAAATATTTCCCATATTTAAGCCCACATTCTCCAGGGTAACACAGAATCCCAGAATGGTTTGTTGGAAGGGAACCTAAAGAACATCTCATTCCACACCCTGTCAAGGGCAGGGACACTTTCACTGTCCCAGGTTGCTCCAAGCCCCACCCAGCCTGGCCTTGGACACTTCCAGGGATACATCTCCAGAACTCCCTCTTCCCTCCCAGCACACATTTTCTGCATGGTCCTTCATCTGCTCTATTTGTCAACAACAGCCTCCCTTCATCTCCACCACCAGTACTGGATTTCGTTTTTTCTGATATTATTTTTACCCTTTTGTTGCTAAAATTGCCTGAAAAGTTTGGTAAACATGCCTTGAAATCTTAGGATAGAACATGAAAGGTAATTACAACTCTGCATAAAATGCTTATGCATTTTATAGAGTATATAAAGTGCTTTAAATGTGCTTTATGGGCTTGGCAGAACTCAGCCCCTTCTCCAGAGCCTCCACCCCATTTGGGAGATCTGTGTTCAGTTATTTTCCTGCTGTAACACTTCACTTCTCCTGAACTGATGGCAAATGGGAGTGTTTCTGGCAGGAGCAGAGGAGCTGGGGGCTCTCTAGAGTGAAGTGACTTTCAGAAGTGATCCATGGGACACTTTGTGCCTCACAGAGCATGACAATACCTGCCCCAGCCTCCTTCCCCCGCTGGAGAAGGTTCCAGTCAGCGATCCAGGGGAGCTGATACAAAGCCTGCTGCCTCTGAACATCACCCAGGCCCTAAACAACATTTTA
The DNA here is from genome assembly GCF_026979565.1 of Vidua chalybeata. NCBI lineage: Eukaryota > Metazoa > Chordata > Aves > Passeriformes > Viduidae > Vidua > Vidua chalybeata. Next base: position 2,135,628 of record NC_071535.1, on the reverse strand, counting down.
GCGTGCTGTTTGTCACCCATGGGCTTAGCAGGGAAAATGCAGCAAGACACAGCCAACGCCACATGCTGCTTCCCACTTCCATGAATCAGGGAGGCAGCCAAGGCCAGAGCCACTCATGGCATGGACATGACATGAGGCAGGACAAGGGCACCGTGTCACCACTCCCAGGCAAGCTCAGGCCATCCTGGTTTTCCCCCAAAAAGAGCAAGTCAGGCTGCTCTTGCTCCTGCTCATCTGCTGGGTCCCAGCTATTCCAATTCCCTGTACAATGCTGCTGCCTGCACAACAACCAGGGGAGGACGACTTTGGATGAGGACCTGGAGGGACAGGACACAGGGAATGGCTTCCCACTGCCAAAGGGCAGGGTTAGATGAGATATTAGGAAAAAATTCTTCCCTGTGAGGGTGGATAGGCCCTGGCACAGGTTGCCCAGAGAAGCTGGAAGTGTTCCAGGCCAGGTTGGATGGGACTTGGAGCAACCTGATCTACTGGAAAAAGTCCCTGCCCATTCCACGATTCCATAATCACATTCAGCTTGAAATGTTGACTTGTCTCTTCTTTCAAGTCCCAGCACTTCATTTTCTTTTCTCTTTCACAAGCCAGTCATTTGGTTGTGAATATTTCTGGCTTTTTGTGTCAAGGCCCCTCTCTCTGAAACATCTCAGCTTTCACTTGTCAGGTTCCCAGCATTCAGAGTCACAAAGAAATGCCAGGAAGTGGAAACTGAAAATCCATCATAAAAGGGCAGAAATCAAACAACAAACACAAAGGATGTTAACGTGGTTAAAATGAAAAACAACCTACCAATATCCTAGTTTTCTTCTCAGTTTAACCCATTGTGTGCAGTCTAAGATGTGGTAGTGATGATCCCTGGCTTGTGCTGGAGAGGAGTCCCTTCCCCTCAAAACAATTCCTTGGCTTTTCCTGGCTCCCTTTAGGAGCTCTCCTAAATCCCCTATCCAGCTTAAAAACCCTCACCAAGAAGTATCTATAACCTCTGTAATCCCTTTTATGGTTTTAAAACTGAATTCTTGATAGATGGACCATTCCAATTTCAACACAAAATTGGCCATGATGGGAAACATGAGATTTCACACGATTTGTTCCAGTCTGTGCTGTTTAAAGGAGTGACTGGGAGCAGGGATCTCACTGGATCAGAGGGACCAGGCTGCTGAACATCTGCAACTGCCAAGCACAAAGAATTTCAGACAAAAAACAGTGTAATCTATTACAAACCTCCATGAGCTGGCTGGACTTCACCGTGCCAAGCAGAACTTGGACTAACAATCCTTATTTTGGGCAAAGCAGGATCCACTACTCACAGCAAGAAATTATTTAGGATTTTTTTTTTTCATCTGGAGCTGCCTCAACCATTCAACTGGCAGCAGTTGTGAGGTCTATGCACAGCTTGGCACGTTCAGGGAGGGCCTTAAATGAGGCATAACCTGATGCTGACCTTTAGCCCAAGGCTAAATCCTACTTTGGATGCATCACACACCCCTAGAGAGCTCCCGGGGATGTGACAGCGACCCAGCTATGACCAGGGGCAATCCCACACACTCATCCTAATTTGCTCTGTGAGCTTTAAAAAAGCAAATGATTTTTATGAAACAAAAGAGGGTTACACTAAGCAGCTGCCTCTTTCCAGGCCTGAGTAACTAGGGCAAAGTTTGATCCGTTTCAAAATAGCGTTAGTATTTTTAATGACCCATATGCCCATTTTTAGAACAAAGCAAGGACTTTCTCCTTTCTGCCTTAGTTTCAGGAAAAGCCCAAGCCTTCTCCTTTGCCAGCTGAAAAATGTAGCAGTGGCATAGTCACCCCATGGACTGATGTCACCACACAATGCTGCAGTCACTGGATGTAAACACAGCTTTCAAGGCAATGAGGTTTTGTTGTATAAATAGAATAAATAAATTTATAAAAAGGCAGCTTTTTCTTTTTCTTTCCTAGTAAAAAAAATTGAAGCATTTCACTCTCTTAATTTCTGACTCACAATGTCAACCAGCCTGGCATAAAGCCAGGAAATCCTCTAGGAATAGGTGAATGTCTATGGGATACAGGGAATGATTTTGAGCTGTGGATGGGTGGCAGCAGTAGGCAGCTGATCCCACAGAGATCCACTTGGATCCATGGACGCTTCCAGATTCTCGCAGAGTAGCTCAGGTAGAGTTCATCCCATCAGTGACACATCACATTTCCCAGGAGCAGGGCCCAGCAGCACAGGCTGAGAAATGTGCCTAAATCCCTTGCTGGATGCAGGCTGTACTTCCCAGGATGATGCTTTCTCCACTTCCATCCGGCATCATTTGCATTCCCTCCTCCTGCTCTCAGGATGTGCAGGGAAGGCACCAGCGTGTGGACGCGTGTGCCATTCCCAGCACGCACGGAGTCAGGGCTGCCACGTCTGTCACACGCTCCGCGAGACAAAGCTGAGAATGGCACCACATTCCCTGGCAAGTTTTCCCTCCGGTTTACCCAAGGATCTGAGGACCTTCATGAAGTCACAGCTAAACAAGGCACCGATCAAATGAGCTTTGCCCATTTTGTCCCCCCCTCTATCCCAAAAAGCCCATCGCCAGCTCAGCCACTCCGTTATCCCAATACTTCCTCCAGCATGCCTCCGACCTGTTAATCATTGCCATGGGAAATCCAAAGCTCATCTACACAAATTAGAATGTAATTTGTGTATCTAAACATCACAGCTCAGCTCACCCGCTCTGCCTGAGGAGCCGGGATACCGCCGGCACCCGTGAGTGAGCTCACATGGAATTACGACTCCGGAGGAAATGGCAAATTACTCTCCTCGAATAACGGGAACTGGCTGGATAAAATCTGATTTCCTACGGAACAGCGTGTCAGTGGGAGTGGGTGAAGCGATACATCACAGGCAGGCTGAAGGTGGAGGAGCCCCCTCGCTGGGTGCAGCCCACCTGTGGGACCAGCCTGGGCTCCAGGGGGAAGCAGCAGCTGCAGGAGGATCCAGGCGCCTCCGGAGGGAACCGAAGCTTTGCAGGAAGACACCACAGAACTTCCTCCTCCCGTCCCCCCGCTCCGCTCCCTGGCACTGCTGCCCCGGCTCCCCCGGGATCAGGGGGGCTCTGAGGGGATGGGTTTAAAATGGGCCCTGTCTGGAGGGTGACTCGACAACTAAATCCTACAGCTTCCAGAAACGGGGGAAACCCTCTGGAGGAGTGACAACAGGGTGGCCTTGTGGTTCTGCCTGAGGAAAGGGGGGGTGAGCGGGATCCCTGCTCCCGGATGACGTGGGGTGGTGGCTGAGGCGGCATCCCCCCCATGAGGGGCTGAGGGGACAGCAGGGCCGGGGTAAGGGGTGTCAGGGCAAGCCGGAGGAGAGACGCGGCAGCCCAAAGGCTCCCCAGGGAGCTGCCGGGGCTGTGTGGCCCCAGGTGTGTCAGGGGGTCCCGCTGCAGCCAAGCCGAGGGCGGTGACCAGCCCAAGCCGGGGACACCTCGCCTCAGGAGGCCCCGGAACGAGGGGCGCTCCATCCCGCACCCCCGGTCCCCCTCACGCTGGCGGGGCGGGACGGGCGGACCCCAGGGCCCTCAGGGATAGCGCGGGGGTGTCCCAGACACAGCCGTGTGTCCCCTCGGCACCGGGCAGCCCCCCGCCCCGCCCGGGCCAGCCGAGCCCCCCGCCCGCGTCCTCCCGCCGCAGCCCCGCCCCGGCGCGGCCCGCGGCCGCCTCAGGCCCGGCATTGTCCGCGCTCCCCCCGCTCCCCCCCGGTTCTGCCGCCGCCTCCCTACCCCAGCTGCTCCTGTCCCGGCGGTTCCGGGCCATGGCGGCGGCTGCGGGAGGCTCCGTGCGCGCTCCGAGCCGCGCTGCGTCTGGCGGGGCTGCGGCGGCGGCGCGGGGCGGGCGGGGGAGCCGGCAGCGGCAGCAGCATCCCCGCCCGCCGCTCGGCGCGGCACCGCGGCACGGCCCGGCACGGCCCGGCCCGCCGGGGCACCCGCCCACGGCACCCGCGGGGCCGGCCCCGGCACCGCTGCTCGGGGTGCGCGCAGCCGGGGGGGCCCCGCGGGCGGGGCGAGCGGCACCCCCGTGGGTGCTGAACACCCACCCGCGGGGCTATTGCCGGGCGGCTCAGCACGGACGGGAGGATGCGACACCCAGGTTAGCCCTGCCAGGGCACTGGGATCGTGGGGGGCATCCGGCGGGGTATGGATGGGGGGGCTCAGCAGACAGGCTGCTCCAACATCCAGGTTATTCCTGCCAGAGCAGTGGGATCGTTGGGGCACCCACAGATGGAGTATCCAAACCTGGGGGCACTGGATACACTTGGAGGCACCTACACGCTGGAGACATCCACCCCAGGGCAAGGTACCTGGCTCCTCTGGGGCACTGAGCACCCCGGTGGGCACCCACCCACAAGGGGCCACGGCTGGGGGGGGACCCGGCACAACCAGGACGTGTGGTGAGTGCACGGGAACACTTGGGCTGCAAAATCACCGCAGGGATCCTGCCCTGGGCTGGGGTCAGCCGGGCCCTGCTGCCCCAGTTCTGCCTGCGCAGGCAGCACCTGCAGGCAGCAGGAGACACTCACTGTGCACATGCAGATGTGGCACAAAGGACGCAGCACAAGGGCCACACTTGGACACCTCTGGGGAGGATTTAAGTGCAGCACAGTTGATAATGTGGAATCCCAGAATGGTCTGGGTTGGAAGGGGCCCTGAAGCTCACTTCATTTCACCCTCTGTCATGGGCAGGGGTCCTTTTCCTTTCCTTTTTCCTATCCCAGGGTGCTCCAAGCCCTGTCCAACCTGGCCTTGGACACTTCCAGGGATCCAGGGGCAGCCACAGCTTCTCTGGGCACCCTGGGCCAGGGCCTCCCCATTCTCACAGCCAGGAATTCCTTCCCAATATCCCATCTAACCGAGATGAAGCCATTCCCTGGGTCCTGTCCCTCCATCCCTTGTCCCCAGGCCCTCTCCAGCTCTCCTGGAGCCCCTTCAGGCCCTGCAAGGGGCTCTGAGCTCTCCCTGGAGCCTTCTCCTCTCTAGGTGAGCACCCACAGCTCTCCCAGCCTGGCTCCAGAGCAGAGGGGCTCCAGCCCTCAGAGCATTTCCGTGGCCTCCTCTGGACTTGCTCCAGCAGCTCCACATCCTTCTCATGTTCCCAGAGCTGGAGGCAGCACTGCAGGTGGGGTCTGTCACAAAAGCAGAGTAGAGGGGAGTAATCCCCTCCCTCAACCTCCTGCCCACCCTGCTGGGCATGCAGCCCATGCTGTGTTTGGCTTTCTGGGCTCCCTCTTGCCCACTCCCACCCACTCCATGTGGACCAGCATGGGAGTGCACACACTTGACCTCAGCTACTGTTTGCCCACACCTGTGATGCCAACAAGCGGCTGGAATCAGCCTGACTCTGGAGCCACAGCCCAGTGCTCTTTGGAAGACATGTGGGACAGCACTCAAAGATCAGCTGATGAAACTGTGGAAATGGGGTAGTCACCAGAGGGACAAAATCTGGCAGGGACAAAAATCACCAGAGGGTCAAAAATCTGGATGGGGAGGGAACTGAGCCCCAGATTGTATCTGCAAGAGGAAATTTTGGGCAAGTGCTGATCATTTCTGCACTCTGGCCCACAGCAGTCAGGGAAAGCCAGTGGCCATCCAGCTTTGTTGGAGTCACAGGAGCCAGCAAGATCTACTCTTCACTCCTGACAGCGGGAAGAACAGTCAAAAACGAACCAAATTTCAGTTCCAGGCGTCTGATGTGTACCAAAGCCATGTGCTGTTGTGTTCCCATTGATATGCTGATACTTCATTCCCGAGTGCCTCCTCCAACACTCTGTGACTGCCTCCCTTGGCCTCTTCCCTGTGTTTACAGCATCAGAAGGAAACATGTAATTTTGGCTCTCTCACGTGGCAGACAGCTGAATCCTGCCCACCCCTGCCGGGCACCGCGACCACGAGGAGCTCACTCGGGTGTGCAGAAGCTGCATTAGGGTTTTTATAAATAATCCCTGAGATTGCACGTGCCTGTTGCTGCTTCAATGCAGCAGAGAGGAGATGGGTGTTGTGGGGAGGGGTTTCTTACGCTGGACACTGTCAGAGGTGCTCAGATAGGTTGAAAGAGGAGATTAAAAGAGAAGCAGCTGGGAAATGGACAGGGGAGGGAAAAAAAATAGAGGATGGAAAAGGAAATGTGTTAATTTGAAAGTCTAATTAAACTGAGATGGGCTCAGGTCCTGTTTTCCTCATTCCCTTTGAGAATTGCTGCTAAGGTCAAGCTTGTACTGCCCCATTTACTGTCATTTTCTCCTTTTCTCTTGCCATTATGGCACGTGGCATCCCAGTCAAAGAGAAGCAGAGAGGTTCGATCCTGTGCTGTGCTGTGGGGATCCTGTACATGAACTCCCAAGGCCTTTTCCTGCATTATTTCCTATGATCCCAAGTCAGGGGGGGGGGGTGATCTTTTTTTCCAGAGAATGACTCAACATTTGTTCATTTTCATCCATCCCTTCTCTCCACCGATTCATCTTTCCTTTATTTTCCCAGTTGCAAACAGCCCTTCCTGGGAAGCATCTTTACATTCTTGCTGCCCAGGTTGCCAGATCACAAAGAGCTGATTTTACAGCAGATGTGCTGAATGGTCACGGACTGGAAGAATTCTTGAGTAAAAATGATGCTAAATGGAGGAAAGGCAAAAAGAGAAAATACCCCACAGCGGGAGAGCACAGCTGGTATTCAACACCGCGAGACCCAGCGCAGAAAAGGCCCCAGAATTGGGAGAAAACCTGGATTTAAATCCATGCTGCATTCCGCTGGCAGGAGCCGTTTCATAATTTACCTTGATTCGATGTCCCACTTACCCAGGCAGCATTTCCAGTTGCTTTTCATATCCCCAGCCCTTTGCAAACAGAACCCGGGCGCGTTGTGCAACACTTATGTAAGAGGTGCCAAAGGGACGCTGCCAAGGCTCTGCTCTTGCTCAGGTGCCACCACGGACTCGCTGGGACTTGCTGCTGAGGAAAATGCTGCCATCCACACGAGTTTTCCTTGGACAAGGCGCTGCCTGAGCCCCTGGGTGACAGATCTGTTCTTGCAGTGGTTATCCGAGGGTCTGGGATGTGACTGTTTAGTTTTTATTATCACTTCTGCCTTCTCGCGCTTTGCTCTTTCACTGCTTCTGCTGAATTGCGTGGGAAAGTCAAAGGGATCTAGATGTCAAATGTGTCTGAAGAGCATTTCAGGGGGATGTCTCTGCCTGGCAGAGATTCCTCATCACTGGTTTCATTTCTGAACCCTTATTCTAGGGTTAGGAGGCCTCAATTCCTTGGAAATACCAAAAAGGGATAAAACGGAATCAGCTTTTTCCTCAGTCCTGAAGCTAAAATCTTCCTAACATCTTTCTGTTGTTTGGTTTGGTTTGTTTTTTTTTTTTTTTTTTTCCCTCCTGAAATATTTTAAGTAAAGCAGATCTTTGTTGCTTAGGAAATCCTGCTATTCCTGCAGCTCCCATTTCTCACCCCAAATTGTGCTGTGACCGCCTACATTTACATGGGCTTTGCAGCCAAAGGAATTATCTTTGCTCCTTCTGTAAACACGACTGCACACTAGGGCTGCACAGAGGTATTTCACTGTGGAGGTGACACAGTTCCAGCAGTTAATTAAATTACTTGTTTCATCAATCAGTGTGGCGGTTCTTCCTTCTGGAAGATGCTCCATAAACTAAAGGAGCTACTTAAGAATAAAATAAACGTGGAGATAAAGAATCATCAGCCCAGGTCTGGTTTTACCTCAGATCATCTGACTGTGATCCTTTTATTTCTCTTTATTAGGAAAAGGTTTTTTTCCCCAGAATGTGGTGGGGCTCCCCAGGGAATGGTCATGTTCCCAAGGCTGCCAGAGCTCCAGGAGAACTCTCAGGCACAGGGTGGGATTTTTGGGGTGTCTGTGCAGGGCCAGAAGTTGAACTGGATGATCCTCAGGGTAATTCCATGATTCCACAATTTAAAGGTCAGCAAGGCAGAGGATCTCTCCTAAGCCAAACTTCCCATCTATTTCCGATCCTGTTTTTCATTTGTCCCCTCTCTCCTGCACTGACTGGCAGATGGGCACTATTGAAAACATCCTTCCTCACCAGCCTCCTTTTTTGTTTGCAACGTGGCTTTAGTGAGCCCAAGCCAAAATCCGTGTGTGCCAAGTTTGTTTCTAGGATTTCCCCCTGAAGATACACCTCAGCCAGAAAAAGGCTTCCAGCTCCTCTTGGCAGAACCAACCAAATCCACCTGCCTGGATGATTCAGCAGGATACTTGCAAAATGTTCCAGCCAGGTTGGTGCACCTGGAAACAGGGGAAGCAGCCAGGTTTCCAGGCAGTGCTCTGAATTTCCCTTTTTAATGCTGTTTTTCATGGAAATGGCCACATTTTCCTGCATCCTTGTGCTGAGCAGTTGCTGTCTGGTGTCACCTCTGCCCTTCTGTGTGTGCTCGTGGGAGGGAAGGGCATCCAGCTGGTTTCCTTCCTTTGAATGCAAAGAGCACAATCAGCTGCAAAGTCTCCTGAGATGCATCTACGTAAACGGGGTGACACAAATATAATGTATAGCCACAGTGCCCCTCTTCCTTCCGTGAAAAACAAATCCTTGCACACAGGGCTCAGCTGTGTCTTGTTCAATTCTCCTGCTCCTGCAAGGGACAAAAGGCTTTTCTTTCCCTTTAGTGTCTTTTCTCTCTTCTCACAGCATCTCAGCACAACCCCTGGAGAGATCCTCAGTCTATGGCAGGCTGATGCTTCCTTGAGCAAGTGAATTCCCAAGTTGGACATAACAAACATCCAACAGGCCTGGATGTCTCCTCCTTCTCTTGCCCTTGGCTGTGTTCTCTCCATCCCTCTTGCCAGGACTTCTCTCTCTTTCTGCTCTTTATTTTTTTCCAGGCATTCTTTGTACGTGTCATCACGTGCCCACATCTGCTGCCATCCCAATTATCCCCCAAAGGGCAATTCCAGCAGCAAGAAGCCATTCAGGATCTCACAAAATCCTCCTTATTCTGGATTCTGATAGCAGAGCAGGTGAAGCAGCATGAACAGCACTGAAAGCTGCCAAAGGGATGCCAAGAAGCTTTAGGAGGTTCAGCATCCTGAACTGGACTCAGGGGTGGAAAACTGCCCATGGGAAGTGAAGGGCTCCACTGCAGGCCCTTCACCTGTGACCGTGGGTGAAGCAAGTGTGTGTTCCACTGGGGCGGAAAACCAGCCTGAAAAACACAAACCACAAACTTAAAAAAAAAATATTTCAAATCATAGGGAAGGTGCTGCAGCAGTTATGAATGCCTTCCATGTGAGTTTGTTAGACTGTGTAAAATTAAAGGTATTTTAGTAGTCAAAAAAACCCACCTGGGTTGAAGTATTTTCACTGCTTTTAAAACCACCTTTATTATCTTGTTCAGTTAGAAATTTCTACAGCTCTGCAGCCACCGTTACCTGGTGCTCCTCGGTGTCTCGTTAAAATAACCGTGGCTGTTCTTCCTGCTCAGACTACAGCACAAACAGATCACATTCTCCAAACCCACGTAATGCCTTATGTAAAAGCACTTAACATTCCTTTTAAGGCTGCGACCTGTTCAGATGGAAGATGCTGCATAAAAGCACATTCCTGAACACGCTTGACCAGAAAAGCAGCGTGGTCTGGGGTGGAAAAGGCAGTGTGTGCTCAGGAGTATGGGCCTGGCAGGGCACAGGGTCCGTGTCTTGCACTGGAAACTCTGCACAACTCATTAGAATCATTAATTAAATCGTTAAGGTTGGAAAAGCCCTCTAAGACCATTGAAACCCAGCACTGCCGTGGTCATCACTGACTCATGTCCCCAAGTGCCACCTTCACACTGCTCTTGTCACCCTCCAGGGATGGTCTCCACCACTGCTCTGGGCAAACAATGCCTGTCCACCCTTCCCCTGAGGAAATTTTCCATAATATCCAACCTCAACCTCTCCTGGCACAATTTTAGGCAGTTTCCTCATTTTCCTCCATTTTCCTAATCATGAAATGGTAACAATAATCCTGTCCCAGTGCTGCTTTTTATCTATGGACACCTCCCAGATGTGCTTCCAGCACTGACACACAGCTGGGAAAGGTGGATTAAAGCTCAGAACACGAGATGGGCTCTGAGAACTCACTCTCCACCACTGGCAAGATGGGATGAGAAACTGCACCTCCAGGTGGGAAGTGAAACTTAACCCAGCAAGGACTAACTACAGCAGCTTTTGCAGTGAATTGCAGATCTGAGAGATGTTCTAGGAGGCCAAGTCTTAATGCACCATCTGCCACTGGAAAATGAAATGTCCTTTTTGCAGTGCTTGTCAGGAGCAGCAAGTCAGCAGAGTGAAAAGCATCAGCTGAGGAAGGGGAAAGAAAAAGGACACAAACAGCTCCCTATCGGGAGCACAGGAAGCTGATTTATGAGGGGAAAGGTAATTGCTTTGTTAAAAATCACTTGAGGAAATACAGCTCTCTAAAGGGTAAATAGTTTCTTATTTGTTGGGGGTTCAGGAAAACTTAGGTATTTATGTTGGAAAGGATGTACAGGATGCAGAAGGCTTGGAGAGTACAAGGGGAAATTAAATGGGAATCTCTTTAAGTGAGCAGCCCTGAGCTCTCCTGTTTCTGGGAGGTGGGGCAAGTTACATTTTGCAGCCCAAACGAATCCATAAATAAATCCCAATAAACCCAAAGGCCACTGTGCAATTCCCAGGAGTCTGCACACGATGCCTTTGAGTTTAACCTAAAGCACCACAGATCCTAATGAAGTCTGCTATGGAGCCTGTGGTTTGAAGGAAAATCTTATGCAATCCACACCACTCTGTCAGGTACTACATGTGGGATTTCTAAATGTAAGACCAAGTTCAAAGCCCAGGCTCCAGTTTAAACCCAGGATCAGTGCCTGGCTACATTGTCATTAGACTATATTGGGCCTGCCTGGGCTGTGTGCCTGCCAAAGAAGCAGAATCTGTTCTGAAATAACCAATCCTGGACACCAGAGACTCCTACATCTGGCATCCATTTGATTTTTTTCTACCTAACTTCTGCAGACATATTTCCTGCTCTGAGTATGTGGTAGTTTTTACGCCTAGAAAATCACACCTCCTTTCAGGCTCTAATGATTCTCCTTGCAGCGAGTGCTACTGCAAATTCCAGCATTCCTCTACTCCCTATCCCCACCTTTGGGCTTCTTAAATGGTTCAGCATTAATTTCAGAGACCATGGGTGAGCTGAATTTCAGAATTTCAGCTGCTTCGCTGAAAATAATTGGGAAAAGCAGCTATAAATGCTTTCCACTTTGCAGCTCACTGAAGCTTTTTTTTTTTATTTAAGGAGCCCAGGGAGATAAGTCCCAACAAGTCTGAGGTAATTCTGGTGTTGCTTTCATTGCACTGGTTACCCACAAAGCTAAATGCCACGGTACCTGATTAGCCCATGAGAAGGATTACACGATGTGGCTGCAAGGCTGCAATCCAGATCAGTCCTACATCCTCCCCGTCTTCCTCCTCCTTTTCCTTCTCCTCTCGAGTCTCTCGGGAAGCATCCCAGCCTCTGGTGTGAAAGATGGAAAGCTCAGCCGGGTGTTTGGTATAAGGATATATATGGATAGAGAGATATATAAAATATAGGTGGTGTAGCCAAACTGGGGGCTTTCTTCCTGCCTCAAAACAAGGGGTACAGGCTGAAAGCCCTGCCCGTACCCGCACTTCTCCCTCCACAACAAAGACCTGTTGGAACAGGGTCAGAAGAGGCACAAAGATGCTCCAAGGGCTGGAACCCCTCTGCTCCAGGCTGGGAGAGCTGGGAGTGCTCACCTGGAGAAGGCTCCAGGGAGAGCTCAGAGCCCCTTGCAGGGCCTGAAGGGGCTCCAGGAGAGCTGGAGAGGCACTGGGGAAAAGGGATGGAGGGACAGGACACAGGGAACGGCTTTAAACTGGGAAAGGGAAAATTTTAGTTGGATATTAGGAAGAAATTCTTGGCTGTGGGAGTGAGGGTGAGGCCCTGGCACGGGGCAGCTGTGGCTGCCCCTGGATCCCTGAAGTGTCCCAGGCCAGGTTGGACGGGCCTTGGAGCACCCTGGGATAGTGGAAGGTGTGCCTGCCGTGGCAGGGGATGGAATGGGACGGAATTTAAACTCCCTTCGAACCAAAACCACTCTGGGATCCCATAAGCCCCGGCCGCGGCAGGCGCCGGCCGCGGGGCGGGCAGCGCCCTGTAACAGCCCCGCGGCGGCGGTTCCCGGAGCGGGGCCGGGCAGCAGCGGAGCGGGGCCGAGCCTGAAGCGGGGCTGGGCCGGGCTCGGAGCGGGGCCGGGCTCGGAGCGGGGCCGGGCCGGGAGCGGGGCCCGCGTTGGCCGCGCCGGGGCGCTGCGGCGGCGCGGAGGCGCTGCCGGCCCGTCCCGTCCCGAGCCGAGCGAACCCGGCCCGGCTCGGCCGCGGAAGGAGAACGAGAAGGAGGAGGAGAAGGAGGAGGAGGAGGAAAAGGAGGAGGAGGCGGCGGCGGTGGCGGTGCTTCCCCCTCCCTCCCTCCCTGCCCGGCGGGACAAAGGGCTGCGGCGCGCAGGTAGGAGCCGGCCCGGCCTGGCCGCCCCGGCGGACGGGCCGCAGCGCCGGCGGCACCGGAGCTCCCTCCCCGCCCTGCCTCGCTCCCCGCCCGCCGCGGCTCTTCCTGGTTGTCCCGAGGAGCCCCGGGAGCCGCGGAGGGCGCGGCCGCCCGCCCGCCTTTGTCTGGGCCGCCCGGAGCCCCCCTGAGCCGCCGTTGCCGCCGCAGGAGCCATGGGCCGGGGGCCGCCGCGGTAGGAGCATCCCGGGGCCGGCGGGGACGCGGCGCTGGACATGGAGCCGGCGGCGCGGGCCAGCGGGGATATCCTGAGGCGGAACCCGCAGCAGGACTACGAGCTGATCCAGCGGGTGGGGAGCGGCACCTACGGCGACGTGTACAAGGTGAGCGGCGGGGCGGGGGGGGGGGGCCGCTCAGGCAAATTCCCGCTTGCGTGGAAAAGGATTGCCTGTGAGGGAGTGAGACCCTGGCGCAGGGTGCCCAGAGAGGCTGTGGCCATCCCTGGAAGTGTCCAAGGCCGGGTTGCACGGGGCTTGGAGCACCCTGGGATAGTGGAAGGTGTCCCTGCCCATGACAAGGGGTTTGGCTGAATGAGGTCTTTAAGGTTCCTTCCATCCCAAACCATTCTGGGATTCTGTGCTGGCAGCACCAGAGAAGGTTCTCTGCTACCGCTGCCCTTCTTGGAGGTTTGATCGGTGAATATCACAGGCAGTTCTTGCCACGTTACTGCCCTAGGAGGTAGAGGATATCTCTTGGCTGTACCTGTTTGCAGAACGCATCCAGTTAAAGCACCTGATTAAAAGGGTGCCACTTTATCCCCGAGGTTAATAATAGCCCGTGAAAGGCAGAAGCAGATTAAAGCTCTTCAGAAGCTGGAACGGAGCTGCAGCACGAGGTAGAGTTAGTGCAGCACATCAAGTAGATGCTCTTGGAATGGTGCATATCAAAAAGTGACCCTGTCCATGCAGGGAGCTGGAACTGGGTGATCTTTTAGGTCCTTTCCAAGCCAAACCATTCTGGGATTCTGTAATTCCATGCTGGTGCTCACATCAGCAGAACCACAGGCGTGGGGGACGGGAGGTGCAGGCCAGTGGTGTGTTCTTCTCATATGAGCCCTGTCCTCATCCCTCAGGGGTGTTCCTCACACCTCAGGGATGCTCAGCACCTTTTAGGGCTGGGTGAATTATAAAGAAAGCCTCAAAGTTTTCAACCTGTGCCTGGCAGTGTGCGTGTTCAGCTGCACGGGGAGGGAGGCTGTGGGATGTTTTCCTTTGTAGTGCTGTTGTGTGTGTTTAAAATAGACCTGACACAGCCAAGCGTGCAAGGGAAGGTGTGTTACTGTGCCACATGAAAGGCAGCAGTAATTGCTCCTGCTGGGGGAGGGCTCTTTGCTAATGTTCAAATTGAAGTTTTATGGATGGATCCTGTTCCCACCACCCCTTTGAAATGGTTACTTATGACCTCAGGGAGTTATTTTTAAAAGTTTTCATGGTGCATCTTTACCTTCCTCTTTTAATTTTTTTTTAATCCTACAGTGCTGTGCACAGATCAGTCAACTCCTTTCCTAGGGATCCTAGCACTAAATCCTTTAAAAGAACATTTCATCTGTCATAAATCTGGAGCTCTGCCTACCTTGAGCTGCTTTGTTTGTGTGTGCCTGCCCAGTGCAGGGCAGCATGACAAGAAATAACCAGGCAGCACGACAAGAAATAACTAGTTGCGTTGCAGGGAAGTGTTTTTGTGTCATCCCTTTGTGGAAAAAGAAATAATTCTGCTTCTCATTATCCTGGTAATTAGTGGAGAGCTGTGCTGACATGTCATCCAGCTTCCGGTTCCGGAGCTGGGTTGGATGCATGGCTCTGCTCCGTGCCATGTAAACACATCCATCCCCTTTAAACAAAAAAACCACAGCCCTCTGCCCCCCTCCTCCACTCTTTGGCTTCTGAAAAAATGCTCCTTCTACTCCTGAAACGGTTTCAGATAAGGAGTAAACCCAAACTTTCTCCTCGTGCAGCCTGGCAAATTTCAATCAAAGTTTTTGGCCGGAGTTTCGGGCGCTGTTATGAGTCCGAAGCAAGTATAAAGTTAATGAGTTTAAAGTAGTTTGAGAGGCTGCATTTGTTTCTAGGTCATCGGTTTGCTCTTTGTTTCTGTAAAGGCCTGCAACAGGAACTGTATCAAGGGAATACTGAATCAGATGGCACTGCCTCTTATGACAAATATGCACAGCAAACTTATTTTTTAAAGTCATTGATGTTATGATAATTTTAAAAGTAAGGTAAACCTTTTTTTTTTTTTCTTGAAAGGGCTTAACGTATAAACATTGTACTTTTATTTTTCTTAGCCCCTGGTAAGTCTCAGTGCAGATGGCACATCTTGTGCTTGCTGAGGGCTGTCGGAAGTGTTTATAAAATGCATTTATTAGTGAATATCCGAGTGTTTTTATGTTGCAGAGCTCGGGAAAGGTTTGCTAGAGAGGGCTCTTAAATTAAAATGGAATTTTCCCCTCACTTCTTCAAGTGGTTTCTCTGCTCCTTCACTAATAATGAGTCACCAGCGTCTCCAGCACAGTTGTTTTTGGGATGTCTAAGCCGGGCAGCCTCTCTGATTGTGGGACATCTGCCTCTTCCTCAGATGCTTTTTGGTGGTTGTGGTTAATGCTTTAAATTCTTCTTGGGGCATTTGGTAGCTTTTAGAGTAATTGGCTCTTTTTTGGATGGTGAAGGTGGAGGTTAAGCAAATATTTATCTTCACGATTAGGTTACAGAAGAATATTTAAAGGCTTTTGCAAAATTCTCCTGCCCACTTTGCTTTTCATGACTACCATGAAAGCTTTAAACAGAGATGTGTTTTCTTAGTGTTTGTGGGGTTTATTTCTCTTGTCTGTCACATGGCACACAATGGCTGATTGTAGGACTGCTCCTTAGTGCTGGATTGTTGATGTTGTTTTAATATCTTTTTTCCCCAAAATGCATTTCAGGGCTGGGGAGAAACCATCTGTAAATAAACTCTTGTCTATTCACAGCCTGTGTAAATAGATCCAAGTTTGTGTCTAGCAGTCTTGGAAGTAATTTCCATTACAATCCTGACTTGTTAGTTGTCTCATCTGTGGTGGGAAAGCTTTTTTTTTATTTTTAATAGAGGATATTCATATTAAACCAGTTCTGATCCATTGCAATAATTTATCCCTTACAACATTTCACCAAGATATCTTGAATTACTGACTCGTGGAAGAGGTTGTAATAGCAAAGATAAGAACTGGAACTTAATAATATGCTGTTTAAAAAATAGTGTTTTTATGTCCCCAGTGTCTCTCTAATCTGGCTTTCCTGGAAAGGTCTTCCCACCGGTCATAAAAATTAAAATCTCAAGGCAGCATTTAAAAATGACATAAACTTGTTCTATTTGCATCCAGAAGTTCTGAAATGCATCAGTTTCATGCTGAAATAGATGTTGTGTGTGTGTGGTTGATGAAGAAGCGCACATTTGACTGGGATCTTGGAGCAGGGAATTTTAAAAAGCTGCTGGAGACTGTAAATGGAATTTAACCTCCAGCACTGGGAAGTGGCTGGTCAGATCCCATCCCAGGTAAATTCCCCGTGTGGTTAGATGTTTCCCAGGATGGGTTTTCACACCAGCATGACCCATGAGTGAACCTGCAGCTTTTCAGTAGGGCTTTGTAAGTCCTAATTTGTTTAAGGCTGGGTTGATAACAAGGTCACACCATCAGCTGTATCATCGAGTTCCTGCAGTCCATGGTATTTTCTGGAAGTACTTGGAATAGCAGAAGACTGGCCTGTTTTGCTTAACTTGTGGAATTTGGTTGCATCAGAACATCCAGTCATTTGCTTGTGTGCAATTGTGGATCTTGGTGTCCTCAAAGGGCTTTGGAAAACAGGACTTGAATTCAGGGGATAATTTGCTGCTGTTCATCCTTTTCCTGTATGGATTTTTTATTGGAGTGTTTATTAATGGCTCTGAAGAGGTTTGGTGGAGAGATTTAGGGGAAATATTCAAGTGTTCCTGGCCAGGTTGGACGAGGCTTGGAGCAGCCTGGGACAGAGGAAGGTGTCCCTGCCGTGGCAGGGGTGGGATGGGATGAGCTTTAAGATCCCTCCCACCCCAAACCATTCCCAGGGCTCAGCTTTTTTGTGTTTTTCACTCCAAGTGCCCCAAACAAGAGTTTCAACTGCTCCTTGCTTCTGCAGAGGGGAACAAAAGGGTGGTTGATGTAGCTGGATGTAAATTCATCCTTGTTGAAGGCTGTTGTTTGGCAGCTGAGCTGGGAGCCCATGGATGTGCCGGGCCCGGCAGCCTCGGCCGGCCGCGGGCGCGGGATGAATAGCGGGATGTCTGTGCTCCCCGATGATCAAACATGACCTTGTGCAGCAATTCTAAAGCTGGCTTGTTTGGGCTTTTCCAAGCAGGATTGTGAGCAGTGCCACAGTGGCTTTCTTGAAAAGTAAGCACAAGGGACAAGGAACGCAGCAAATTTGTGGCAGAAACTGCCTGTAAACAAGGGGCGCGTTTTTATTGACTATCATGAAAATTTCATTCCTTCTGGAGTCACCTGCTCAGTCTTTCTTCTCTTGAGATTATTGTCATTATTTTTTAATCTCCTGCACCAAATAAAGGCATCAACTTAGAAGAAACCTGCAGTGTTTTGCCAGCAATTGCTGCTGGAAAATAGCGAGCAGTGAAATTGGATTGTGGCACACAAAGACTTTTTGCTCAAATTCAATTTAAAACAAACAACAAAAGTATTTGTTTTACTTTCTTTGTGTTTTCTTTTTTTAAAGGTTGCCGTAAAAGTGTGACTCTGTCCAGTTTGAATCAGAGTTCAGCCCTGCTTGTGTGGTCACTGCCTTGTTCTCAGAGCTCTGGATTCTAATTCCTGGTGCAGCCAAAGGCTGTTGAGAACCTGGATTTGATGTTTAGAAAATAATTCTCAATGTCATTCTAATCTCTCAGATAATGAAAATTTATCAGTTTTTTATCACCGTTTTGCTGCTTAAGTCAACAGGTTAAGAACAGAGTATTAAAGCTTTTTTTTTTTTGATACCAGAGAACAGTTATGGCTGTGACAGCTTTTAATCACATATTCCCAACTTCATACAAACATGTTTTGGCAGCTGCAGACCAATTGGGTTTGGCCATCCCTGACTCAGCACTTCGGTCCCTGGTGAATATACATTGCTTCCACATATAAATGACCATAAAACATCTGTCATATAGGGGATTCCACTCCTCCTCTGCAGATCAAAGCCCTCTGGTCAGCAGTGTTGGCTGTAGCCATGCCTGAACTCCGTGTGCTCTTTTTTTTCCATGGGAATGGTGTTTGGAATGACATCAAACCAATGCTCTTGAGTTTTTCTTATTGCTGTGGAGCTCCTCTTCTGGGGAATGGCATGCTTTTCTTTTAGGATGCAGTCAGTAGGATTTCTGTTTTGAGAACTAAGATGCTCTTGTGGCTTGTTGACACCCTCTGTGAGTATATTCAGCAGTGGAAGGTGAAACCTTTGGGTTTCCATTTGAAATGTTTGTAATAGTTTTTCTTATTAAGGATTTGGTCTTTGATGTGGGATGTTCCAAGCTGTTTGGTTTTAAATATTATATCCTGTCACTCATGTTTCTGTTTCTCAGGAACTGTAGTGACAGGACAAGGAGTAATGGGTTCAAAGTGAAAGAAGGGAAATCAAGGTTGGATATTAGGAAGGAATTCCAGGCTGGGAGGGTGGGGAGGCCCTGGCACAGGGTGCCCAGAGAAGCTGTGGCTGCCCCTGGATCCCTGGAAGTGTCCAAGGCCAGGTTGGATGGGTTTGGAGCACCCTGGGACAGTGGAAGGTGTCCCTGCCCATGGCAGGGATGAAACTGGATGATTTTTAATGTCCCTTCCAACCCAAATCAGTCTGGAATTCTTGGTGTTTTCTGTTAATGGGAAGTTACACGGTGGGAGTAGTGTTTCCCCTATGGTTATTTCTCCCTGTCTCTTACTTTGAGGAGCCAGGCACTGTCCAAAATCTAAAAAATAGAGGAGGTGGTGGAGTCACCATCCCTGAATGTGTTTTAAAAAAGCCTGGATGTGTTTAAAAAAAAAAAAAAAAGCCTGGGTGCTAGGGTTTAGTTGAGGTGTTGGGGCTGGGTTGGACTTGATGATCTTGAAGGTCTCTTCCAGCCCAGTGGTTCTGTGAATTCTGTGAATAAAGTCTAATTTCTTCTCAATGTGAGGTACCCATTAGGAGGAAGCAAACAGTGCAGGTCACACACCACTCACCCCCAACAGCAGAGACCTGAGAGGGAAGAGCAGGTCAAAGATGAGAACATCTGCCTGCCAGGATCTCCTTCCTTCCTCACTGTCTCCACAAGATGCAGCGGTCATTTTCATCGCCAACGTTTGGGTAACCTGGAAAGCATCCAGGATTTCTGGGATGAGTGGCTGAGCCCCAGTTCTGTCAGAGAGCTGCGTGGTAGAAGCTCACAGATCATCCCTGTCAGAGGGAGCAGCTCTTCCTGTCAGCAAGGCCGTGACGGAGTTTGGCAGCGCATTCTGCTGACACCAGCAACTGTCCGTGCTCATTCCAGCTGGAAAAACAACCTTCCCTGCTACCTTTAGCTGTGTTTGGCACCTGCTGCTTGCTTGCAGCTGGGAGTGAAGGGGAGAGGCAGCATCAGCCCAAGGTGATTCCAGTTCAGAGGGACATCTCCATATTCATGAAGTTGTTCTTCAGCTCAAGGCAATCTCGATGCCTGGTGGGTGAGATTGCCAAGGCTTTTCACAAGGACATGGAGTGATAAGATGAAAGGGAATGGCTTCACACTGACAAAGGGCAGGCTTAGATGGGATATTAGGATTAAATTCCTGGCTGGGAGGGTGGGGAGGCCCTGGCACAGGGTGCCCAGAGCAGCTGTGGCTGCCCCTGGATCCCTGGCAGTGCCCAAGGCCAGTTGGACACTGGGGCTTGGAGCAGCCTGGGACAGTGGAAGGTGTCCCTGCAATGGCAGGGGTGGAATGAGTTGATTGTTAAATTCCCTCCCAAACCATACTGAGATTCTGTGACTTTCTCACATTTCGCCATTTGATTTAAGTTTTCAAATTTTAAATTTTCCAAAGAAGCCAGAAGAGTTCTTTCCCAGTTTCTGAATGAATTCTGGCAGTAAAATGTTCAGCAAGGTTTGGTGGACACAGCCACCTTTGATTTGGGGAGATATGCTGGTCCCTTATCCATTCTGGATTTCCAGTGAAAAATCACATATGGAGTCTGGATAAACTCTTTTTTTCCTAGATGGGCAAAAATTTGTGAGTTTGGCACAGGGAGGTTTCTGTTCTGCTCTTCAGCTTTCTAAATTCTTTCACCCAAGTGCTGGAGTGATTCATTTCATCCAGCACAGTGGATAGTGTCTGCAAGATCCTCCTCAGCCAAAGCTTACCTTTTTCCATGATGGATGGAAAACTCTGTGTGGAGAAGCTGCAGCTTGACCATGTCTTTGAAGCTCTTGAGTGGAAGAGCACATGGGAGGGTGAGCAACAGAATTGCTTCCAGGATTGTCCTCTCCCATACTTTTCCCTAATCCCTTCTCCTGTGTGTTGCTCTATGTGTTTCCACTGACTTCTGTTCTCCTAAAGATAGTAAAAAGATTATACAAATATAATCATGGGGACCCTCAGAGCACACAGTCCTGGTGTCCAAAACTGCTGCATTTACTGATCCTTCAAAATGGCATCTTTAATGCCAGATTCAATATCTTGGCACGTTGGAATTACTCCTGCCCCAAGTGTATTTTTGTGTCTTCTGCATGAATATCATGTCTAGGAGGTTCATGTTTTCATAGAGATGAGGAAGATTTGGCTGGAGAAAGAAAGTTCGAAAAAGGAAAGCTGAATGAACCATATTTTCAGCTCAGTGGGAAAAAGCTGGATTTGTAGCGTGTTTGAAATGTGAATTTTGAGACGTTCCAGAAAGGCAAGTGCTGGTTTTCTCCTGATTGAAGGGGGACTCTCTTGTCTTATTGATAAGGAATCACTCTTAAGGTTTTTTTTTTTTTTTTTTTTAAATAGCTTTGTCTTGTGCATCATTAAAGGCATAACTTCTTACATTTGAGGGGATGGTCCACCCCAAAAAGCTGCATTTGTGATGATCCACCCCAAAAGCTGTATTTTTATCCTGGTCTCAGCTGTGCGTGTGTGATTCTTTGCTGATCATTGCTGTTGAAGCAATAAATAATTGAGTTCTTTTTGCCTTAACTTGCTGTTTAACGTACAGACACGCAAGATCAGAGTGGAATTATAAACACCAGGCTCCCAAAAAATGTTTGGGGTATTTAGTCATTAATCCCAAGGGAAGATAAGTGGTAAAGTCTCTTGTACAGGCACAGAGATGTAAACATGGTAGGTAAAAAGAATAAAGATGGGGCAGTACCATCTTTTATGGATGTGTTTTCTCTTGATAAAACAAAAATAATTAAAATTTGACAGGAAGCAGTGCCTGAGAGGTGCTCATGGCTCTCAGTGATGGAACAGTATCAGGTATTTGTGTTTTAATTATGAGGGGCTGGGAAACTGAAATGTTGAAGCATTTGGTCTGCAGTGAGTAAAGGGGGAGAGTATTTGATGTGTTCCTTGTAAATATTCACAGCCCAGAGCCCAGACAGTCCCCAGGATGAGCAGTTTCTGATAAAACCATTTTGTTTTCTCAGGCATGTGTGTGATGAAGTTTAAAGCACTGGTTGAGCTCTGATCCTCTGCTTCTTGGTTAATTATGAAGTGGCAGGAATAACTTCTGGATTAACACAGAGCCTTCTAAACTTTGCCAAACAGTTCCTGTCCTGAGAGTCTTGTTTTTAAATTTGGCTCACAGTATCAAAGAGGACAGAGGGATTTCTGAGGATGGATAAGGAGATCTCGATTTTTGGTTTCATGATCCATCAAGCCTGTCCAGGGCACGTGAACATGGATTTTTCCTTTTTCTCGTTCCGTGGGTGTTGAGGTTTGTGTAAATCCTGCAGTGGGATGTCTTGAGTACAGATTGACTGAGCTGGCTGCAGGCAGCTCCAGGAGGGATGGAGGAGGAGGAGGACAGGCTGTGGCTTTGCTCCATGAAAGCTTTCTGGGAAATTCCCCATCCCTGGAACTATTCAAGGCCAGGCTGGACAGAGCTTGGAGCAACCTTGGAGTGGAAGTGTCCCTGCTCCCAGCACGAGGTTGGTGTTCCAACCCAAACCTTTCCATGGCTTTTTAAATAACTTTCCCTGTGAGCTTTGTGGAGCTGAGGCAGAATTTTGGGAGCAGGGAAGCAGCCAGGCTGTGCAGAGCCTCTACCACCATTTCCTCTGTCTCTCTCCAGCACATTCCTTCGTGGTGTCTGCCTGGGGAAGGCTGGTCCATGGAAAATGCACACAGCTGCTGCAGGGAGAGATAAAATTTTATCTTGTTTTATATGTATTACTATTTTCTAAAACCTTAAACTCTGAGTTTTTTACTGTGTGATTTTTAAATTCATTTTAATATTATTTTTTATTCATTTATGTATTTTATTTTTATTTATTTTATTTATGTGCTATTTATTTTATTATTAATGTCATCTTATTCAAACTACACACCCATAATCTGTCGCTCAGTTTTGGAAGATTTTTCTACAGCCTCAGGTCAAATGCAGTGTTCTCTTGGGGGTCAGTGCCTGTCAGCACAGAAAATCTGAAATTCTCATTAAGCAGTTGGAATTCTCAGAACTTTGGGTTGGTTTACAGACCAAAACTTCGAATTAAACACAAGTTTTGACCTTAGAACAAACTTCCAAACTTAAGTACTTAAAGCGAGACTATAGATTTATAGTTTTCATGTTAAATTAAGTAAAGTTTAAAGTTTTACAGTTTAAGATACAAAAAAAAAAAATAAAAGTAGCTACAAAGGAGTTTAGAATACAGTACTATAAGTTTGTGTGTCATAACATGAGTAACTAAAAAAACTTACACTATAACATAAATCCATAAAGTGAAATAATTTAAAGATTAAATAAAAAATGTAAATATCCTTATTAACAGTGTTTTATTAATCAATACATCCTTAAAAATCTTATAACTAGGAATTTTATAACCTTCTATAAAGATGTAAACCAAACTCATGCTTCCTACCTATGTAGAAAATAAGAAAATAAACCACATCATCAAAACCAACTCAGAAATCCCATCTTAACTCCTTCAAAACTCTTCAAAATTCCCCATACCCAGGGATGCAGCAAATGTGAATTTAAAGCCCTATAGAAACACAATAAAGAAAATAAAATCTATGTAGACAAGA
Source organism: Vidua chalybeata (assembly GCF_026979565.1). NCBI lineage: Eukaryota > Metazoa > Chordata > Aves > Passeriformes > Viduidae > Vidua > Vidua chalybeata. Next base: position 2,112,773 of record NC_071535.1, on the reverse strand, counting down.
GAAATAAGGTAAGATGGAAAATGCTGTGTTAAAATTTAAAATTTTTTAAAATGCCACTTAAATCATCAGGCCCAATTTACCAGAATATTCTAATTATTTAATAACACATATTACTTGAGCAGCACGTTTTTAGTTCATCTTTCAAAGTAAAGTGAGGAAGTCTCTGGCCAAGTGCTTGAAATCAGGTGACTGAAGTGAAACTGGTGCTTGATAACTGTAGATGAAATTGTAGAAAAATATTCTAATAAAATATTCTTGAAAGAGTCTTGTTTCCAGGTGACATCATTTACATGAGTTAATTGGTTCAAATTAAGAAAACAATAATAATTTAAAAAAAAATCAGAGCAGTTTTTTTTTTTTCTGCTCTGACTAAAAATAAAGGGTGAGAGGATGAGATAACTTGCACAATTTTCAGTTATCATCTGTAATGAAATGGCAGCATATTTCCTCTCTGCTTCATCAGCACAAGTGCAAAACATATTTTATCTGTAACCTTTCTCATGTACCAGCACATTTAGAACTTCCATTTTTCCTCACTAAAAAACCTACTGAAATGTCATTTCTGTTTATTCCAACAGAATTCCAGGTTCTGATTTGGAGTTTTCTCCTGAATTAGAAATATTGCTGATCACTCTTTCATCACGATAAAATGAAGACTGTAAATAAATGCTGGGGTTTATTTTAGTAGGAGCAGCTGTCCCAGTATCAGAAAGAAGCATCAAATCTTACCCATCTCCCAGCCCAAGAAGGTGACAATTGATACAGTCCAGATGCAAACCAAAGCTTAATTGTAGAACAGAAAAAGAATCTTCCAACCCCTATTTTTAGCTAATTTTCCTTTAACTTCTTCAATTACACAACGTCTTTATTAATTCTGTTCTGGTCACTGGTTTATTTAACAATAAAGAGCAAAACACTGACCTGTTTTCTTCATCAAGGCAAATGTATGGCTTGTTCGTTTTAATTTTTAATTAATTTAATTCATTAATTGAATTTTAATTTTGCATTTTGTAATTGTGAGCTCATCTCTGAGGAACTGAAATTTTACGGAGGTGATTACTGAACAGCTTTGGTGGAGGTAGACTCTTCTATTTAAATCTACATTTTCCACCTGAATCTCTCTAGATTCTATCAGATAAATTATGATAAGGAAAAGGAGTTGATATGGATTTTTACCTTTGGTTTGGAGGGCTTGATATAACAGTTGCAATCTCAAAATTCCATTTTTTTTCCCTTCAAAATGCCAGTGGAGGCTCCTCAGTTTTGCCTTTCTGATGAGACACATCTCACTGTGTGTTAGCTCATATTTACAAAGCAATAACAATACCTTTTTTTTTTTTGGTAAAGAAGTAAATGATGGTCTTAAATTCCTTAATTTTTAATTATAAAAAAACAACCCATCTTTTCCTTCAGAAATTTGTTTTCTCCCTGCCTGGAAAGGCAGATTTTTTCTTTTTAGGTTTTCTTGGTTGGTTGTGGTTTTTTTTGTTTTGTTTTGTTTTGTTTTGTTTTTTTGGTGTTTTTTTTTTTTTTTTTTTTTTTTTTTTTTTTTTTTGTTTTTGTTTTTTTTTTTGTTTTTTTTTTTTTTTTTTTTTTTAGGGTTTTTTTTGTCAGTAAAAGAAGATACATAGGTATTTTCTTTCAAATATTTTGGTTATCACATCTCTTAGCTCTTTCATCTCTAAGGAATAAATAAATTCCCCTGCAGCTGATGAAATCTTTTAATGCAACTTGGGTTTGTACTCCATAATACTGTGAGGGTTTATTTTTTTTTTTTTGCTGTCATGGTCTAGGCATTCAACATAGGAATACAATAAAATTTTTTCACATTTATTCTCCCTGTCTTCTGGTGAATAAATCCTTTTAAAATCCATCTTGGTTTGTAGTTTAATGTATTTGAAGGTATATTTTTCTTTTTTCCCCTCTTTTCTTTCCCCTATTTTATACCCTGGCCTGTAAAGCTGTTGGGCATCTGTTCATTTTTTAATATATCAGCAGCTCCATGGGCATTCTTTGATTTTCATGATCTTATGTTCAAAAATGTTTATTATTCCCCAGGAAAGTTGAGTTATTTCTAGTAGCTTTTCAAACCACTGTAATGCACACAGTTGTAACTTGAAAAGCTGCTTTTCTGGTTTGTTTTTTTCTCCAGCTGAGTTAAAATTGGGGCCTTTTAAATTTTTTTTTTTTCCTCATGTGGTATTTGTTTGTATCTTTTGTGCTGCATTAGTTGCTAAATAATACTTTTGTGGTCAGGGTCTGTTTCTAGCTTTAGCTTTTCAGTTTTAGAAGGATGATGCCAAATATTTTTCAAAGGAGGATCTGCCAAGAAAATTTCAGAGGAGAATAACCAACCTCTGCTTGGAAGCACAGAGCTGACTTCTTTTGTTATTTTTTCCCCTCTAAATAAATGTCAAGTTGTGCATTGATCTTTGCTCTGTTATTGTTATCTTTATTGCCCCAGGTCTTTGTCCTTCAGTAATTATTAGCAGGGATGAGAATTAAATGTTTTTAGTGGCCGCTGAGACCTGCAAAACCCCTCTGCTTATACAAATGCTCAGTCTGGTTTTGTGGAGAATAAAGGGAGTTGGCCTCACATCTTTAATGAGCTGTTAATCCCTTTTTGCTTGATTTAATTGGCCTTGAGTAAGAAAGTGTCAGAAGTCTCTGAGTGAAAGGTAGGTTCTCCTCCTCCCAATTTTCCCTGCCAGAGATAAACTATCTCCATTTCACCAATTGCCAGCAAAAGTAAATACATTTAAGCCTTATTTGCAGGAGTGCCAGTGGCAGATCTGGGATTCAGGTTTTAATGTGGAATTTATTGAAATCCTGGGACTGCTGCATGTTCTAGGTTCTGTCCTTTCAACAGGGGAAGCTTAAATGTGGAAATAGGGAGTGACAGCTGGGAATTCTTCATCCAGCCTCGTGCTGCTGCTTGTTCTGAGGGATGAGGACTGGCAGTATCCATCTGGAGAGCACCCACAAAATCAATATTTGTCCTCGTACAATATTCAGCTCAGAGATCCAAAGTGATGGCTCTGTTGCAACTACAGAATAAACTAGTAAAGTTAGCATGGAAATCTTAATTTTGGGTTTATCCCAAAAAGCAGTGACTGCTGGTTGTAAGAGACCATTCTCTTTCAGTTGTCTTAAAACTGTGAAGTCTCTGTTTGGGAAATAGTTTCTGAAAGCCTCTGTGCTTTCTGCTATAAAGGAGTCTGGTACTGCTCTCCAAAAATCCAGCTGGAAGATTTCAGGGGGAATAATTGCCTCTGGATCCTTCTGCTTCCTAAAAGACAAAGAGCCCTGAAAATTAGGAATTAGGTGTGTTTTTCCAGACATGTGGCACAGGTGTGAGCACACCTGCAGGGAGAGTCCCCATGGGGAGGGACAGCTCCACTCTGTGAGGAAGGACTCAGAGATTTGGGGTTCTTCAGCCTGGAGAAGAGAAGCTTTGGGGTGACTTAATTGTGGCCTTACAGGGCCTGAAGGAGCCAACAAAAAGGATGGAGAGACTTTGAGTGAGGGTCTGGAGTGACAGGACACAGGGAATGGCTTCCCACTGCCAGAGGGCAGGGATGGATGGGAGATTGGGAAGGAATTTTTGCCTGTGAGGCTCTGGAACAGTTCTCCCAGAGCAGCTGAGGCTGCCCTGGATCCCTGGAAGTGTCCAAGGCCAGGCTGGATGGGCTTGGAGGAACCTTGGATAGTGGAAGGTGTCCCTGCCATGGCAGGGGCTGGAACTGAACAATCTTTAGGGTCCCTTCCAACTCAAACCATTCTGGGATTTTGTGATTCTGTGACAGTTGTTTCTGTCTGGCACAAATCAGCCTGTCCAGTAAGATTGGCATTAACATTTACCAGAGTTGTCCAATTTTTGGTGTCTTTAAAGCTTTCCTCCTTTGTTTCTTTTACATTTTTAATCCATGCACAGACCTTCAGAGATGAAAGAATATGTTCAGTACCTGTTACAGAAACACTGTCAGCACAAGCAGGAGGGACTTACCCACTCTCACACTCTCTTTAGGTGTTTTTGGCATGGGGCTGTGGGGAATTTTGGCTTGATTTTACTTATTTTGTCTTATATAAAAGAGGGGTTAAACCCCCAAGCCAAGAACTGCAGCTGTGTGGGTTGGGTACAGGCACCATCTAGGGGGTAGAATCCCTGGGTTGAACCCATTCCTGGGAATTTTCTGAGGGTGCTTTGGGGTGTATTGGTCTCAGGAGAGGAACCAACGCACTCTACTCACTCCAAAACTGGGAAACAGTCGTGGGAGCTGCTGTTTTGGGCTGGAGCCAGGGCAGGTGATTCTTCCCCCTGACACCAAGGTTTGGATCTGCTCTGAGCAGACCTGGCTTGGCTCTGGCCTCTCTGCCTGGGTTAACCTGCAGATTGTCAAGGTTTTTTTTTTTGTTTTGTTTTTTTAGAGCTTTCAGAGTGTTCGGTTTCCTTTACAAAAGTACTTTTTGAATGTACAGCACTGCAGAAAACTGCAGTGTCCTCAGTGAAGGAAGGTAACTTTAAGCTCACACGGTGCAGATTAACTCTTGTTGATGTTAATTTGGGCTTTCTGAAGTTCTTTTGGCTTCAGCTGACATTTTAAGAATCTTCAACTCTACACTTGAGGTGTTAAACTGACCTGGTGAAGAGATTGTGTTTGAGAAGAGCAGACACTTCCTTTCCAGTCATTAAGAGTATGTTGCTGATATTTGTTTTTTTTCCAGCTCTAGATTATGAAGCATTTTTAAAATCTGTCAGATTTATGTAAATCACAAGTGTAAGCAGAATTGTATAATTAATTGTAATAAACACTAGGAACATTTATTTAACCTTCTGCATTAGGACATAATTGAAATTCTGTTAAGAGTCCAGCAGATCGCCATCCACCAAGAATTCCCTGTTTTCATGGTTTTAGGACATCCCATAAAATGAGAGACATTTCTTTGGGTCACTTCTGCTGGGTGAGAGCTCTTGACAGTGGTAGATGTGAATTCAGAGATGCAGGAAGGCGAATTCAAGGCTCTGTTTGATGATGCTGTGAGATGTGGAAAGGAAAACACAGCATAATGGGAGTATCCAAACCACACGGAGCAGGTTAGGAATTACAAAGTGTAAGAGGTCAGGAACTGGAAAGCAGAGCAGCTTGTGTTTCTCTCCCAGGGCAGGAGGTCAGGTACCTTTGGAAGGGATATTCAGTGACTGGGGACAAGCTGGCAGCACTTGAGGCAGCAGGACCTCGTGGTCAGTGCTGAGTGAAGCTTGGCAAGGGCTGAATAAGCTGGGGAGGGATGGGAGGGCTGCCACAGGAGCTGCAGTCATGATTCAATTAAACGGAGACACGCTCCGACAAACAGCTCCTCTCTGAATGGGGCTGTTGATCCAAGGCTGGAGATGAGACAGTGACCATGGGGAGAGGAGAGGATTTCACCATGGAAATTGAAAATACTAATTTGGAGCCTGGCAGAGGAGTGTTGCTGCATGAATCTTCCCTTTCTCTTCCTCTGTGGTTAGGAAGAGGCCACTGAGCACAGATTCAAATGTCCAAGATTCCCCCATTTTTGCCCATCTCACGTGGCTCAGCAGTCTGGACCCCCTGGGCTGGAACTGTTTGGTTTGCACTGTTGAAAACAAATAGAACACAAGTGCAGAGTGCATAACAGGTTCTGAAACCAGTTCTCTGTGTTATTTCTGGTCGTTGGCTACAGAAAATGTCCTCCCCAGAGTGTTTTCTCAGGTGTGGTGTTTGGGTGTGCGGTGGGAAGCGTCGCACACAGGGATTGCCATGGGCCTCACCTCGGGTTCCATTGTCCCACAGCAGCTGTTTGGGAGGAAAGTCAAATCTCAGTGGGAAAACCCAATGATTTTTTGTGTGTAATACTACAAAACTCTCCCCAAAATAGTCCTACTAACAGTGCTGTCACGTTGGTGGGGTGGGATGTGCTCAGTCATTACAGCAATGCAATGGGATAGCAAAAAAAAAAAAAAAAAGAGTACTTGTGTTTGTACTTTGTGTTTTGTTTTGAACACAAATTCCATGTGATGCTCTGCAGTGTTGGTATTCAGCTGCTAAAATATTCTGGAAGAGCTGTGCTCAGTGGGATGCTGTCACTCATCCTCTGTCAGGATGTGGGACAGCTGAAGAGGTGACCAAAAGGCTGCTGCCAAACTCTTCTTTCTCAGTAAATAAACTCTGTAAATGACGTTGAGCAAATTAAAATTTGGCTGTGGTTCACCTCATTCAAATACATTCTTGTTCTGATCCCATTCTTGTGTGGCTCCTGTTGGAGCTTTGCAGTCCTGCCAAAATCTTGTAGTTTTAGTTTTCATTCTACAGGGAACGTGATCTTCATGTTTGAAATAAAATTAGGATCAATACTAATAAGGGTCAAAAGCTCTGTCTTCCTTTTGGAGATAGTCTTACAGCAAATGTCTTGGGAATTTGGGATCTACTTCTGTCCTGTGGAACTGGACCACGTTGCTGATGGAGATGTGGACACCAACACTGAGTCTTTCAGCCTTTAGTGTCAAATGAATTCTTAGGAGACTTTCTTATATATTGAAGGGATCAAGGCCAGAAGAATTAAAGACAATAAGACATCTAACAAGTTTTATCTTCCTTAAAAATGAAATAGTAGAATTCAAAAGATATCATCGAGGTTCATTATATATACGTCATCTTTATGGGATGAATGCATGTAAATGATTATTTTCTTTGTCAGTAATAGCTCATGAGATATTGAATAGGTCTGGATTACTTGGCATGGAGTAACAGCTTCCCTAGCCTCTGGCTGGTTTCAGCTGATCTTAAATTGAGACTTGAAATACAGAGGAAATTTCAAGGGACGAGGAGGAGGCAGATTATTTTGCTGTTGGGCTCAGGAAATGTAAATAACATGAGTCGAAGAACTGTAATTTCTTAGTCTGTAATTCCCCCTCTGCAGTGCAGAATTATATCAATACAACAGACTGATTGATCATTAATTTTTTTTTCATTAGGGACTTACATTTTTGTCAAATATTATTTCTAGTCAAATTTCAGGTTTGATTCACAAAGCCAGTGATGTTGGTGTGGTGCCTTCCTGTCTGTGACGTCCTTGGTAACTGCACAGTTCTTAAAAAAAAAAAAAAGAGAATGATGCAAACTGCAGTGACTTGTGGGAAATGAGGATTTATTTAACTAACACATCCCAAAGTGATCTGAGGAATCCTGATCCGACACTTTTCATATCTAGGTGTGTACACGGAGAACCAGTTTTTAGCCCTCGCCTTGTTGCATTTTTAATGAGGGCAGTAATTCATTATTGATGGAGTGTTCAGCTGACAGGTGGCAGAGGGAAGGTGGAGCTGTGTGTCCCTGTGCAAAGCTGCTGCGTGCCAAGAGCAGGGAACAAAAGCCTCTGGTGACATTTGGGTGACGTCCCTTGGGAAGCATTTTGGGTGATTTGCTGTGTGCTCACATTGCCAGTGTCTAAACTGGAGATCTACAACCATTCCTTGTCTGGGAGCATCCACACAAGGATTTTGAGGATCAGAGAATACTTGGGATTTTGCCTTTGGTTCTGGCACGACAGGAGTTAAGGATCACGTGTGGTCTTGGTGTCATCAACTCAAGAATGTGTCTGGTGGAAGAGGAAAGCTGTGAGACCAGAAAACACAGACAACTTGATAGGTTTAGGTCATAAATATCAACCCAGTGGGGACTTTCATGTTCCAGCAGGCAAAGTTTGATGGTTGAAACCCAAAATAGTCCATGTCCAAGCTATAGATTATATATGAGCTCAGTGGTGATATTGGAGAGCAGCAGGACACGATTGAGTGGAATTGCGTCGTGTGTGAGAGCTGGGAGCCAGGAACTGCAGTGTTCCCCTGCCTCAGCCCTCAGATCCCAGCCAAGCAGACCTTTGGCAGACTCCATCCATTCCTTCAGGCTTCAGCGTGACAGTGGCAGTTACTGCTTGTGTGGAAAAGGAATATTTATGAGGAATACGATCCTTTTGGTACTCCAGCAGTGAAGCTGATACTCTGGAAATGGTGCAGGTGACTTCATCCGAACAGCTGAGCTGCTCCTGGATAAAAGTGTGGATAGTGGAGCATCCCTGCCTTCACTGAGCAGAGTGTGTGTCCCTGCTGGGAACATCCCTGTTTCACATTGGTCTAACAGGACCAGAGCAGTCCTAATCCTTTATCCTTTATCCTAATCCCGCTGGGATCCACCTGCTCCTTCTGGATTTTGAAGGACACCAAAGATTTTGCTGTGGTCTGAAAAAACACCTCGGTGGGGAGGTGCTTTTAGAAGTGGTGAATGTTTCCTTTGTGGTTTGCAGATGACTCTGAGTGATTTGGTCTGCAGATGTTTGGGTCCCTTGTAGAGTTGTTCGGGTTCTCTTTGAGATCAGTTGAGTCATATTTGTGTCCTTGGGCTGCATTTTGAAACCCATCTCATGTCCCAGCACTGCAGGACTTTGAAAGGCCAATCATTGATTTGGTTTGGTTTAGTTTGGTTTGGTTGGGTTTTTTTTCCTGGCTGGAAAGCCTTTCCCTATTTTGAAGCTTGACTAAGTATTGATAAAACTGAGGGGTTAATCCTTCAGGTTCTTGATTTTCCCATTTTTAAGAGTTCTTGTCCATGCCCAGGAGAAGAGTGTTCTGTAATGACTCCCTTCACAGGGTCAAATTTCCTTTACATCCTCATTGATTTAACTTGAAGCCAGTTTTCCCTCCATTTTTTGTAATCCACCTCTTCACCAGATTCCAGCTGTTCAGAAGACTCTGCATATTTGTTAGGGTAAGAATGAAACAATTGGGATTAAACTCCTGTAACTCTTGGGTGCTCAGCCTAATTCAATCAGGTTGTGTGTCCTGAGTAATAGTTCAGCTCTGGTGATGGTGCCTGAGTGATTTAGTTACTAGAAAGTGTTCATGAAATCCCCTCTTAAAACTTTCTATATCTGAGGTTCCTGTAACTTCTTCTAGCACTGAATTCTCAGTTGAAATTTGGAACATATCCAGAAAGGACAGTTCTGTAAAAGCTTAATTGGAGCTGCTTCTTCTTCTGAGGGGGAGGATTGCGGCACCAAGGAAGGAGTTTGCAGAGTGAAGTTGTTGCAGGGAGCTGTGATTCATCCCTGGTGCCTCTGCAGTGCCTCTCCTGCCCCTCTCAGTTCCACTTCTGAGCCACACTGAGGTTTGGCACCATGAGATGGGTGAGCCCCTGGTGCATCCTTGAGTGCCAGAAACTTCCCTTAAAAACGGTGTTTGAGAGGTCTGAACTCTCATTTCCGGGTTCAGGTTGGACATGAGAAGGAATTTCTTCCTTAAAGGGGTGGTGAGGGGTTGGAAGGGGCTGCCCAGGGAGGTTTGGAGTCTCCATCCCTGGAGGTGTCCAGGGAATAACTGGATGTGGCTCTCAGTGCTCTGGGTGACAGTCACAGGTGGGATGACCTTGGAGGGCTTTTCCAGCCTCAGTGATTCTGTGATTTGCTGGTTGGTGTTTTAAAGTCTGGAAAAGAACTGTCAGAATTCCAGCCAGGCTGGTGCTGTGCTAATTCCAAACCCAAATTATCCTCACCCACGTTGGTCTCAGCTTTGCATTGTATTTGTATCAGACAACATCATATTTTTGCACAATCTGGAGGTGCCTTTGAATTATGATTAAATATATCTTAGATATATCTAAATATCTATCTTAACTATATCTAAATATATCTTAACTCTCTTGTTTCAGGCTAGAAATCTTCATACAGGAGAACTGGCTGCTGTAAAAATAATCAAGTTAGAGCCTGGTAAGTTTTACATTCTTTCCTGTATTTTTGAATCACATTTTCATTTTTTCCATGTGTTTATTTTCACCCACTGTGAAGCTCTAGACAAAAGAAGTGTTTGGGGTTGGGGTTTTTTTTTGTAGTTTCAGTGCTTAGATGACAGGAAGCCCTGCAGGATGTACCACTGCTCTTGGCTGTGTCATGCTCACTATTTCTTTGTTTGTTCTTATCTGCCTGATCAATTGCTGCCTGAAGAGATGTTGCAATTACAACGTGTTATTAGTACAAAGAGGAGATTAGGGACAGATGGTAAATTGTGAGCTCTGAGCCGCTGAGGAGCTGGTGGGCTGTGGGAGTTGAAAGGGGGAAGGGATCAGGCAGTGATCCCAACTCCCACCAAAGGTGCACTGGGAAAACCAGAGCCCTGTGTTTGAATTTGTCATCTTTTCTTTCAGCTGTGCTGAGGGAGGGGGATGGCTCCTAATGTCACTTCCCCACAGAATTTCTGCCACTCCTAAAAGCAGGAGACCCAGGGGATCTCCCTTGCTGCCCAGGAGATTTCCTGAGCTGGAGTTTAATCTGAGTCCTGCGCAGAGAGTTGAAATCTGAAATTGTGTCCTGAGTGGAAATCATAGAATCCTAGAATGGCTTATGCTGGAAGGGTCACAAAATCCCAGAATGATTTGAACTGGAAGAGAACTTAAAGACCATCAGGGGCTGAAGGACTGAGGGGAGGGTTAATTTTTATTTCTTGTTGGTTCTGTGCAGAAAAAGAAATGAGTTTGAAGGCTGAAGGTAGAAAAAGCATGGGGAGACTCAGGGGAGAAGGGAAAACCCCTGCCTTTGGGTGACTGTGACTGCTCAGCCCCCTTGGCAGAGCAGGCCTGGGTTTATTAGGTGGGCTGCAGTGATGAGGTTAATTAGGCAGTTGGGACACAGGAGAATCCCTCAAAGCCTGTGTGAGCTGCTGTGGCCAGAGTTTGGGGCAGTGGGGCTGTGGAGAGCAAACCACTCTCCGCAGCAGGGCTGTGGTGAGGCAGAGTGACACTTCAGTGACAGAAAAGGGACAATAATAACCCAGTGCTGCCTTGGTGAGAAGCTTCCTCCAGCACTGTGTCACTGCAGCTAATCCAAATGAAGGGGAGCTGGTTTGATTCTGAATTTGAAGAACTGTTTTGGAAGCTGAAGTGAAGAGGGGCCGAATCCTCTGTTGATAGAACTGAGGGAGGAGCAGGGTTCTGCCTTTCCTTGGTGCTGCTCAAGCCCTGCAGTGATAAATGCAAGACTCTGGCCCCAGTTTTAATTAGCACTGATGACCATGCCTTGTGTTTAATTGTATTGGTCTGATCACCACAGGGAAGGATTTTTTTCTGGTTTGTTTTGGTTTGGTTTTTTAATCCATCTTCTTTTAAACGTTGCCAACCTGATCTCCATCCATCTCATGTCCACCCACAGCCTCCTGGCAGGGATCTTGTTGGGTGCTTGGTTTTTAAGGAGGATTCACAGCATTTATTTACTTACTTACTCCTTTTTCAGTTCTCATGTTTGAAATACTCCGATTTTTAAAAAAATTATTAATTGGCTGCTACACACTTCAATTTTCTGACTAATTTTTGGGGTTTTGAGTAGTTTTTGAAGACTGTAAATTGCAGGGCACTGCAGTTTAGGTCAGGAACTGTTGGAATTCCCTGTGGTGGTTTCCTGGGAAGGGCAGCCCCTCCAAACACCAGCACAAGTTCCTTTCACTCAGTAGGGCACAGCTGGAATAAAATTAATAATAAATTCCCTAAATTAGAGAGTGGAGAAATAGGCTTGGTAGTTATATACAGCATCTTCTGGAGAGGAGGAGGAGGAGGAGGAGGCTCATCGATGGCAGTCAATTAGCTGATGGAAAAATAAGAGCTCCAAACTCAACACTTGATTAATCCATAGACAGGGGAATTGGGAGCAAAAGACTCTGAAGCAGAGAGTGCTCCAGAGGAGGTGAGGAATGTGTTGAATAAAAGCTGAAGGAACTGCACTCAGAAAAATGGCAGGATTTGAGGAGATTCAGGATGCTGTTGGCATGGCAGGGGTGAGTCCTGGTTTGTTCCTGTTCCTTCCTCATCTCCTGCAGGTAGTGAGTGAGTACCCAAAAAGAGCTGGAAACAGATCCCAGCATGGATCTGTATTTTATTTCATCAGCTCTTACCTTTGTCTCTTCTCCAGACAAAGAAAACAAACTCAGCTTTGAAGGTTGCTGTCAGTAATTTATTTGAATTTGGGGCAGTTCTCTAGGTCTGCTCCCACAGTCACTTGGAGTCAAAACAGTGTTTTTCACTTTTTTTTTTTTGGCATAGACTTTGGAGAGCATTAGGCAAAAGTATTATGGCACGCTAATGACATTTCCCAGCATTCCCTGAGTACAAATGCTTCAAATAATTTGGGAGCCAATTCTATTTCAGAAACTAATCCAACTGTACTCAGCAGCACAGCAGCCAAAACTGTCTGAAACACTAAAGCCTCTTCCTTCTATGGGTTTAGCAGACGAATCTAGAGGGGACTCAATACAAAGAGGGAGCTATTTGCCAGTGGAGTTTTCAGCCACGGAACTTTCTCCCTGGGAGAATATCATAAAAAGTATTTTTAAATATGCTAATGTCTGTTTTAAATACTGCTGTCATGATAAATGCCCTCTGTCGTGTTCAGAACCTTCTGCAAGGTTACAGAAGAATCTCACTGCTGGGTTTTGGGGGTTTTTCTGATCCAATGATTGCATTTTCCATTTGAGAGCCCAGAAATAGTCAGTTGCCTATTTCAAGTTGGATGTGAAGCTGGACAGGGAGCAGTAGGAGGCAGAGTCATGCAGAGGTGTGAGCTGTTGTGCTCGGTGCTTTCCGAGCCAGGTCTGCTTCATGAGGTGTGTGTGGAGTCCCATGGTTCAGCCAGCTCAGGAAAGAGATTTTCCACACAGGAGCAGGGCCACGGGGCTGAGTCAGGGTCACAAGGGGGTCTGGCCCCTCTGGACCACGAGAGCAGCACAGCAGAGCTGCCCTGCCAGCCCAGGGCCTTTGGGGACTGAGGCAAGGCAGCCTCATTTCCCCTACAATGAATTCCCCAAAGGTGACATGAGCTATGGAGAAGAACCAGCCTGAGGCTGATTTAAACTAAGCCTGAAGCTGATTTAAACTAAGCCTGCTGGGCTTAAACCATTGTTGGCAGCACCTGGGGTTGAAGAAATATGAAAATAACTTCTCATTACCACCCACACCTTCCATGCCTCGTGCTGTGCAGCCTGGTTGGGTTTGGGATCGTGTCTGGGGCTGAATTCCTGAGGTTCCAGGAGTTCCAGAGCCATTAAAGGCTGGACACGACCTTGTGTGCCATTCCATGTCCCACGTGGTGTCACAGCCTCAAAGCTGCTCAGCCCCACACAGAGCAAAGCAGAGGCAGCGTGGACTTGGAATCTAGAGTGCCCAGAATTTTAGTTATATTCACCTTGTTGAAATGGGGTCAGATTTTACTTTGCATCCTTATAATGAATTTATAATCCACTGTGTTTCTTAAGAAATGTGTGGGTCCAGAGCAGGACCCAGGTAGTGCAAGTTTTCACTTAAAACAGATTTTTTGGGATGGGGAAAGTCGACAGAAGGGATTGGAGTGGGGGAAGGAAGTGTTACAAGTAGGGAAGAAGCTGCAAAGTCCCACATTTGAGTTGAAAAGTAATGCAGAGTGTGACACTTGGGATGAATTAGGAGAACACATCATTTGGCAAAATACATCAAGAAAAATAGCAACAGTGAAAAGGGAGAGTGAAGATCAAAGGCTGAGCTGTACAACAGTGGATAGTTAAGGCAAGGAGAGAGGAAAAGAAACTGCTAAGAGAGAGGAATCCCAGAATCACTGAATGGTTGGGGTTGGAAGGGACCTTAAGGATCATCCATCCAATGCACCCCTGCCCTGGGCAGGGACACCCTCCACCATCCCAGGCTGCTCCAAGCCCTGTCCAACCTGGCCTTGGACACTCCAGGGTTGGGACAGCCACAGCTTCTCTGGGCAATACCAATTATATATGTTTAATTACCAATTATATGTTGATATGCTGCTCATTAAAAGGACCCAGGCAGGGCAGAAGAGAAAATCCACAGGGAAATTGTTCTGGTGTTGGACCACTCTCTCCAAACTCTGGTGTGCTCCTTGCTGTGGAGCTCGTGGCAGCACATTACCACCAGAAATATTTTGTATCAGCAGAGAGATAATGAGGACCATCAGTGGTTAGCAGTTGGCAGCTCCATGCCCAGCAGGAAAATCTTCTGGTGGAAACATCACTGTTTCCAAATAGCTGTTCCCTGCTTGGAATCAAGTTTCTTGAGTTTCAAGTTTGGGGAATTGAAATTCTTTCTGTTGGACTGCAGGTTTCCATGAGTCCTGTGAAAAGCAGTCTGGATAAAACAGCACATAAAATTTTTCTATAGAAGATATGGATAAAACAGGATGAAAGATCCTGCATTGTGGGAAAGTCATCCCTTTCATCAGCACAGCCTGAACCTTCCTGAGGTTCAGGAGAGTGGTTTGGAGTGAGTGACTGGGACCTGTTGGAGCACAGGGATGTTGGGAAGTCAGCACAGGCCTCACCTCTGTGAGAGGCTGGGAGAGCTGGGAATGTTCACCTGGAGAGGAGAAGGCTCCAGGGAGAGCTCAGAGCCCCTTGAAAAAACTAAAGGGGCTCCAGGAGAGCTGGAGAGGAGCTGTGGATGTTGCCTGGCTGTGGAGTTTTGGACTGGGGCAGATAGGTGTCATTCCCATAGGGATTCCTCTCCTTGTTTGGGAAGTCAGGTTGTTGAAATAAGAAATGTTTGAGGAATGTCCCAGCAAAGGCTGCAATGGTGTGACCCTGCTCTTCGTCCTTCAGTGTCCCTTACAAGTGTCCCTCCAATCCTGTTGTTAAATGTCATCTAATTTTTAAATTGCTAATGCTAATTATAGTATTAAAAATCCCACATCTTCATTACAGTATTAAAAATCCCAGGTCAAGCTGCCTGGAGAGGTTTGGGAGTCACATCTCCATGTCCATCAGCGTGGTGGGGACTGTGAGGGATTGGACAGGAGTGCTGGACCTGGAAGGGCTGGTCTCTTCAAATGTGCCTCTGTCCCACCCTCTGGTGACCCTGGGATGTCTCTGAGTGCCACCACTTCTCTCCTCCCTCTGCTCCAGCTCCCACACAGCACCAGCCCCGTGGTGCAGCTCAGAAGTGATGCAGAATAAACCAATTGAAAACAAAACCCAGGAATTTCTCCCCCAAGAAGTCACCTTTTGGACAGCAAAAGGATTCACAGCTCTTCCCAGGGGTTGTTGTGACAAGTGACCTGGGGTCTTCTTGCAGGATGGGACCACTCAAAGCAGTGGAGCACGTGAAAATATGTGCAGGAATAAACTTGACTAAAAACCATCAGGATCAGGGATGCCCAAAGACCCAGCAGTGCCAGCAGAGCCTTCCCGTGCTGCAGGGTCCAGGGTACAGCTGCTCTCCATCCAGGAAAACTTGGCAGGATCTGTCTACATTCCAGCTCTGCATAGAATCACAGAATCATGGAATGGTTTGGGTTGGAAGGGACCTAAAGATCATCCAGTGCCACCCCAGCCATGGCAGGGACACCTTCCACTGTCCCAGGAGGTTCCAAGCCCCAATGTCCAGCCTGGCCTTGGGCACTGCCAGGGATCCAGGGACAGCCACAGCTTCTCTGGCAATTCCATCCCAACCCCTCCTCACCCTCCCAGCCAGGAATTCCCAATTCCCAATCTCCCACTCAGCCCTGCCCTCTGGCAGTGGGAGCCATTCCCTGGGTCCTGTCCCTCCATCCCTTGTCCCCAGTCCCTCTCCAGCTCTCCTGGAGCCCCTCCAGGCCCTGAAGGGGCTCTGAGCTCTCCCTGGAGCCTTCCCTTCTCCAGGTGAACATTCCCAGCTCTCCCAGCCTCTCACACAGGTGACCTCTGCAAGTAGAATAATTCACAGCTGTTGATGTGCCACCAGTTTCCTCCATGATCTCCCATTTAAATTCGGATTTTTCATGAATTTACCAGCCCATACCTTGCTCTGCTTCTGGGATGGGCTCAGATCCCACCCCCACAACAGGGGGGGTTCCTGCAGTCCCCTCCCTGGCAGCTGGGGACAAGCAGCCTCCTGTGCTGTCCAAGGAGAATATCCCACTGTGGGGCCGTGTCCCTCTCTGCAGAGGTAAAACCCCACAGCAGAGGAGGCTGCAGTGACTCAGTGCCTGCTCAGTCTCAGACTTTGCAGCATTCCCCTGATGGATGTTCCCACTGGTGTGCCACACATCCCAAAACTGCCGACACATGAACAGGGAAAACCCAGTTTTCCCTATTCCCTGTTATTCACCATCAAATCCCTGACTGCTAAACCAGATTTTTTTTGTATGGATATTTTGTCACCTTTGGTCTAATTCTTTTTATCTTGTTGTTTCCCTTTCAGTGAAGTATTTTCTACAAATTCTGTCTGGTTTTTTTTTCTGCTATCCAAGGATATTTAATTTTTGCCCTATTCCAGTGTCTCTTGCCAAGATTAATACTCCAGCTGCCTGGAAACTGTGAATTCCTTTGTTTTGTATTCATTCTTGTCATCTTTGAGCAACTATACATCTTCTCTCCTATCTCTCTGTCTCATCTTTAAGAATAATTTCCTCCATATTTTAGCCAAACTTTTCTCATGGATAACTTCTCTTCTTTCCATCTGTTTGCTACTTCTCTATCAGCTCCCTGTCTTCTTTCTTCTTTCTCTTCCAAATCCTTTCCCCCCCCCCACCCCCTTTCTTTGTAAGTAACCTCCATTTCTTGCATGAATTCTTCATTTATAAATAGCAAATCACAAGATCATATTTGCTGGCTCCCTTTACTACAAGCAGCATCATTCCAAGTCATTCCTGGTGGGTTTGTTGAGTGTTTTCTTCTTTTTTTTTTTTGTTGTTTTTTTTTTTTCATTTGTTGGAAATTTCAACACAAAAATAGTTGGAAATTTTAAACAAAAGTAAACATCCCAGAATCCCATCCCTGATATTACTCCAGTTAGGAAAAAACCTTTTCATATGTCCAGGAAATGTAGCTTAAGGCAATTTAAGCCCATTGCTAATTGTCCTGTTATAAAACTGGAGACAGATTATCCATTCTCCCCACTTCCCTGCTGTCTTTTATGTGCATGAAGGTTGTTATCTTTGCCCTGTCAGTCCTTTTCTAGCCCAAAAATCTGCATTCCCTTCAATTTTCCCCCATTAGTCACGGTTCCTAGAACTGCCTTGGCACTCGGAAGCGCGATCCACACGCAGCTCCAGCTGCTGCCTGCGAGGTTTTGCTCTTTTGGGGAAGCTTCTCAACCATGATTTTCACATGGGGCAGTGTGGAGTCTGTGCTTCTTTTTTTACCAGGGTTGGGATTAAATGTGTGAGACAGAATTTCTTGTTAGGATTCAGATGTTTGTTAGTTCTTACGTATGTTTGTCTGGGTTTGAAAAGCCAGGTGTCTGCTGAGGAAGGCAGGAGCCTCCCTTGAAATGGAAAATGCAACCCCCCCCCTCCTTCCAAATTGTTATAATTTTGAAATTAAGGGGCTCTCAGGCAAAGATATGAGAGTAGGAATAACAGTTCTTTACCAGGGAAATTAAAAATACAAATGCAATAGTACAAAACAGAAACCAAACCCTGCCAGAGTGAGAGCAGGCCCTGGCAGGCTGTGGGTCAGGCTGGTGGCAGCAGTGCCATTCCATGGGGGCTCAGCCCTCCTGCAGTGCCAGCTGTGCTTCTGCTGGAGCAGGATCCTGGACAAGGCTGGAGTTTTCCTCTGGAGCTCCAGGGCTGCTGGAGATGGGCCTGGGCTCCCTCTGGGAATGCAGTGGGGCAGAAAGCTGCTCCTCTGGGAATGCAGTGGGGCAGAAAGCTGCTCCTCTGGGAATGCAGTGGGGCAGAAAGCTGCTCCTCTGGGAATGCAGTGGGCAAAGGCTGCTGTGGTGTCCCAAAGGCTCAGATTGGATCCAGGTAGGAATGCTTGGCTCCTCCCCTGGGCACAGCCTCTCCCCATGGGATGATGGAATTTTCTCAGCCATGCAGGGACACTCAGTGGCCATGAACAGCAGAGATCTCCTGGAGGGAGGATTGGCTGTGGGAGAGACAAAGAAAACTGCCCAGAGAGCAGCAGAGAACTGCCCCAGCTCTGACAGATGTGACAGAACACACACTTACTTACCTTACAACCTGGGACAATGTTACAGTCTCACAAACCCTGAGTTCTGCAGCACTTCACTCCAATAAACTAAAAATGGAGCCCCATCTCTCTCTCTACAAGGCCTTTTAAGGATAAACTGTCCAATTCAGAAATGACACCTCAATTATTTTCACTTTTGTGAAAATAACCAACCACCAACCACCCGTGCCCACAATGGGGACTTTTTTATCCAATTACACAAAACCACCCAAACCCATGGAGAAGGAGGAGAAGAAGAAGGAGCAGCCTCCACCCTAAAACCTCCATCTTGCTTTATATCTATTACTATATTCTAAACCCTTAAATTCTTAATTTTTCCACCCTGTGATATTACACACTTCTATTCAAACTCCACACCCATAATTCCAATTTTATAATTCAATTTTGGAAGCTTTTCCATGGCCTTAGGTCAAATGCAGAGATCTCGTGGGGGTCAGAGTCTGTCAGCACAGAAAGTTTGAAATTCTCAGCAATTCTCAGGGTTCCAACAGGTCAAGATTCAGCTGTGCTGAAAGGCTGCAGCTGGCATTTCAAGGATTCTTTGATTTGAAGAGGCCACTTGGATTTGGCATTGGATCCTCTGAGCTCAGGGACAGCGGGTAGTGGAGAAAGAGGGAATTTTTTCAGTGTGGGCTGGGAGGATTTTGCTTTCAACCTTGTTTAGATTTGACTTTCTTGAAAATGCTTGAGTAGTTTGAAAATGCTCCAGTTGTCGTCTGTGAGAATTCAACAATTTCCTTCAGAAAGTTTGTTGGAGAAATGGGAGGAATGAACCCATGAGATTTAAGCTTGAATTAAAGAATCTTATAAAAATGAACGAGAGGGACTTTAAACAAGGGCCTGGAGGGACAGGACAAGGGCTTTAAACTGGGAGAGGGTGGATTTTAGCTGGATATTGGGAAGGAATTCCTGGCTGGGAGGGTGGGCAGGCCCTGGCACAGGGTGCCCGGAGCAGCTGTGGCTGCCCCTGGATCCCTGGCAGTGCCCAAGGCCAGCTTGGACAGGGCTTGGAGCAGCCTGGGATGGTGGAAGGTGTCCCTGACATGGCTGGGGTGGGATGGGATTTAAGTTCCCTTCCAACCCAATCCATTCCATGATTCTCTATATTCAGGAATCCTTCACTCACAGCGATCATTTCAAAGCAGGATGTGTGAATCCAAGCAAAGATGTAGCTGCAAGGAACCACTATACCAAGCCCAGTGTGAAATCTGTGCTAATTTTATGGAAGTTGTGTTTCCTTTTCTCTTTTTCATTGGTTAAAAAAATACCACTGATGTTTATAAAAAGCCTCTTGACATTTGAAACTTCTCTACTACTGTTTTCCTGCCCCAGTGAAGTGTTTCTTCATATAATTCAGAAGCCCTGGAGGATTTACTTAAATCAGTCAGGGCTGGATTCCTGTGAGTGGGTTCCCTTTTACCTTTGTATGTTGTAGTTATTTTCTTAAATAAAATCCTGGCAGTCACTGAGACAGAAGGGTTGTGATAATTTCTTTTATAACACACTGCTACTTCTTTTGCCAACAACATTGTTCTCAGGGAAGCTGCTTCAAAGCTCAGCAAATATAAACATCTGTTTTAAAAGAGGTTATTAAAAAATATTAGCTGTGCTGCTGCTTAAATAAACACATGAAGAATTCAATTTACACCAGTGCTTGAGTCCTCTTGGACTTGTCAAAATCCTCTAAATTAAAGGGAGCAGGATAAAGCTCTTCAGTTTTCTGGGTTGGACATCCCTGACTTTAATATAGGAGGGAATTTTACTGGGCAAACTTGAAACAAAAGTAAACATCCCAGAATAATTTGGGTTGCAAGGGACATTAAAGCTCATCCCATTCCAGCCTTGCCATGGCAGGGACACCTTCCACTATCCCAGGCTGCTCCAAGCCCTGTCCAAGCTGGCCTTGGACACTCCAGGGATCCAGGGGCAGCCACAGCTGCTCTGGGCACGCTGTGCCAGGGCCTGCCCTCCCTCAGCCAGGAATTCCTTCCCAAAATCCCATCTAAATGTCCCTTTCTTCAGCTTAAAGCCATTTCCCCTTGTCCTTCCATGCCAAAGAATGAAAAAAGTTAATAATATATAAAATAATGAAAGCAGAGCTGCAGAGTTTGAGTTCAGGATTCTCGGGAGAACATCCTCTGCTTGGAAATTCTCTCAAGGCGATTTATTACCTGTGTAAATACAAACATAAATTACATTTCTGAAATGATTGCTTTTTTAATTTATAAAAAAGTACCCTTTTATGTTAAGGTGGCAGAAACATGCCTTGCTCGTAATGAATATTTCAGTAGATCCTTCTTTTTCACAAAAAAAAAAAAAAAAAGATATTTAGGATGGGCCAATGTGCACAATCACCCAACCCCCTCTCCTGAGCTCTGAGTCAGCTGAGTGGGCGTGCAGGCTCATATGCTCCATCCAGGTCCCTTGGGAATGAAATATTCCTCATAACCAGCCTGTGGAACGTGGGCTCCGCTCTTTCCAGGCTCTGGAATTCAGCAATCCTCACTGTTGGGAGCCTTGTGCTGCGAGCAGCTGGATGGAAACAAAGCTGGAAAAGTCAATTTTGAATTTACTCCCATCCCTCCCTGGATCCCTGCGCTGCTTTCCTGGAGCCCTCTGAACTCGTGGTCACTCTCAGGCCACCAGCTCTGGTGGTCTTCAAGAAATAATTGTTCAAGCCCTGCTCTCTTGGTCTTCAAAAACTATTTGTGCCTCTCTGTTGGAGCTCTGGGTGCTGAGAATTTCAGACTTTCTGTGCTGACAGAGTCTGACCCCCAAGAGAGCTCTGCATTGACCTGAGGCCGTGGAGAAGCTTCCAAAATGGAATGGCAGAACTGGGATTGTGGGGGTGGAGTTTGAACAGAAGTGTGTGATGTCACAGGGTGGGAAACTCAGAGTTTAAGGGTTTAGAATACAGGAATAGATACAAAGCAAGATGGAGGTTTTAGGGTGGAGGCTGCTCCTCCTTCTCCTCCTTCTCCATGGGTTTGGGTGGTTTTGTGTAATTGGATAAAAAAGTCCCCATTGCGGGCACGGGTGGTTGGTGACTGGGTTAAAAGTGAAAATAATTGAGGTGTCATTTCTGAATTGGGCAGTTTATCCTTAAAAGGCCTTGCAGAGAGAGAGATGGGGCTCCATTTTTAGTTTGTTGGAGTGAAGTGCTGCAGAACTCAGGGTTTGTGAGACTGTGACAGAGATGAGAACCAACAAACATCTGAGCCTGAACGTGAACCATCATCTCGAGTGCCTGCAATCCCAACCTCCACAGAGGTGGCAAAAAGAAGCCAAAGTCCAGCACCTCACCAAGCACAGCACAAGGAATCCAGCTGGGGTGATGGGCTGGCCTGCTCAAGGGTTTGGCTGGGATCCAGACCCTTGGAATGTTTTCCCAAATTCTCTGCATCCCTCCAGAGCTCTCTGAACATTCATGATGTAACCCTGGCTGCTTCCTGTTTTTCAGGAGACGACTTCTCACTGATCCAGCAAGAGATATATATGGTTAAAGAATGCAAACACTGCAACATAGTCGCCTATTTTGGGAGTTATCTCAGGTAAATCCCACTTTTTATATCAACATTCCTGCTGGTTCTCTCCTAAAACAATCCCAGTCTGGTTTCGTCCTTGTATCCTCATTGAATCGTCTTCCAGAGCTTGAATTGCCCTTGGTTTTTCTTTCTTTCTTTTTTTTTAACCCAATTGGCTTTAAAAATCAAAAGTGACTAATATTTTGTTTTCTCTGCTGGCCAAAAGGCTGGAATATTTTTATCACTAGGAACAGAAAGAAACTTTTCCCTTGGAGACTCTTGCACCATATCCAGTCCTACTCACACATTTATCAGTTCTAATATAAAAGCAGCTCATTATTTCTCTCGAGCAGAATTGCCTTTGGATATTTTATTTAATTATAGTTGTCTGGGCTATGAAGGCATGGCTGGGGAGTTAAAAACTTGAGCTGCTGGTCATAACATTTTTCACAGTTCTGGTGTAACAGAGGCAGAACCAAGGTGCTGTCAGCTCCCTGCACCTTCCATTAAATATTATACAGGAAATCAGGGAATATTCTGCATTTCTGTGCAGCTCTGCCATTTATCAGCTGGCTCTGTGGGAATATCAGTCTGCACTTTGCCTGCTTGGTCTTTTTTCAAGGAGACTTCATCTTTTTCTTGGAGGGCTGCATTTAAATAATCCCTGCAGCCCAAATGGACTCAAGTGGGACTAAATGGCCAAATCTATAATTCCACATTTTGGGGGGCATGAAGAGTTTTTTAGATATAATGAGGTAATTTCAATTTAAGATTGAAACACTGAGTTTAGTGCGATATTTAATCACACTAAATTTTGCTGATAGCAGATAAACCTCAGGTGTTTTATTGTAGAGTTAAAGCACCACCTTTTATGTTCAATGATGTTTAAATATTTCTCAGAGACTTCGGCATAAAACTTTTGTTTTGATTGGTGAAAATTATATTTTTATATTTTTATATCAATATTTTTATATTGATAACATGAGAATTTATATTAATAACACGACAATTTGTATTAATAACAGTGTAACTGCTGGTCATGTATCAGAATGTGTATTTTTAACAGAGACTGATCAAGAGTACTAGAAAATAATTTAAATTATGATGATTAACTCTGTTCTTCATCCAGATGAATCACCTTCTGATGCCCGTGTTTTAATTTTGTTTTGGTAGCCGTGAGAAGCTGTGGATATGCATGGAATACTGTGGTGGGGGATCCCTCCAGGACATTTACCATGGTACTTGGGCAATTATTTCCACATTTTTTACCTTGGGCAGCTTTCTGCAGAAAGAAAAATAAATAATAAACCTGCAGGGAATGGTTGGTATTGGATCTGGGGGTTTCTGGGGGGCATAAACAGTGATTTTTAGCTACAGTCAATAGATTTTGAGAGCACTTTCCAGATATGGTGACCAGCATTTTTAATATTTCTAATATTGACATTTTAATATTTGACATAATATTTGACATTTAATATTTGACATTTTATGGCAGAACAGTTGGATATGGGGTGAGGAAGCACTTTTCATTGGGAAATCTCAACATTTGATCTTTAAAGGGGAAAAATGACTCTTATTCCTGCCCCTGTGAAATACCATCTCACTCTTGTATTATTTTCCTTCCTGAAGTTTTATCTGCAGTTGTTGATGCTGTAGAATAATTTATTGGAGTTGTTGGAAAAACAGTTGGGGACTTGCTGTGCCTTTAAATGATAACACTGAGGTTTTGGATGCCTGAGCTCTTTCTGCTTTATTTTTCAACTACTTAGAACAAATCCTTGAAAACAATTCCAAGCCCCTTAGATAGTCCCTGATATGAAACATTCCCATTTCTAATATTAAAATATTAGCAGAAGTCACTTTCAGTTTCCTGACACTAACAGAGTACTACAAAATCACCCGTAAAATAATAATTAGATGCTGTGAAAATCAGTTTTCTTCTCACTGTGGGTATTGTCCTCTGGGATGGTGCTCTTTGGGTTTTTTTTTTTTTTACAGAAAGCCTTTCTGTAAAACAAGCAAACAAACCCCTCTTTTCAGCTCAGTGTACAATACCCATCATGTAAAACCAGCCTTTAACTTTGGCATGGACAAACCACTTTTTGGCTGCTTCACAGTGTTATTTATGTGCTCTGTGTTGTAAACTTAATTTTTGAATCTTTATTTCCAGTAACAGGACCTCTGTCAGAGTTGCAAATTGCTTATGTGTGCAGAGAAACTCTACAGGTACTGTACTTCTGCAGGTGCACAATAAAGTGTTTATTCCATGTAAATAGATATAGAAAATGGGTTCAAATCCAACATTTCTATTGGGAATCAAGCAGACACCAATTAACCAGGGTAACCTGTTCTTTTCCATACTGTAAATAAAAATAAGCAAGAAATTCTAGTGTGATATAGTGCAAATATTTCTAAAATATTGAACTGCCTGTCTGCCCTGTGGTGGTAAATTTAATGATGTGTGGGGGTAAAATACTGCAACCAGATAAATAAAATTCTCTTTCATTTTGTGACTGCTGATGGCAAAAAAATACAAGATGAAGCATCCCTTATCTGCAAATCTCAAATGTCTCCATTTCCAAATCAAATATATTGAGAAAATTAAATTTATTAAATAGAATTGGCTTTGTAGGATGTTAAAAATGGCAGAATAATTAATGGTGTCTTTTATTTCCAGGGTCTTGCTTATTTACACATGAAGGGCAAAATGCACAGAGATATAAAGGTAACTTGGAACCTTGAGAAATTTATCTTACAGTTCCAGGAAAAACATTCCTGATAAAATTTTTGAATTCATTTTGTTTTAGGGTGCAAACATTCTCCTCACAGACCACGGAGATGTTAAATTGGGTGAGTTGCCTGAGTTCTGTAATATGGATTTAATTTCATTTATGGAGCCCTGTGGATGTGGCACTTGGGGACATGGGGCAGTGCTGGGGAATGGCTGGACTCCATAATTTAAAGGTTTTTTCCAACCTAAATGATTCCATGATTATTTGGGGCAATAGATGATGATAGAAAGTGATGACAAAGTGTGTATCCATGGCTGGGCCGTGTAGGAGATGAGTTTTGTATTCTATCAAGAAATTATCTATCATTTCATTATTCAACCACTGAGCCTTTAAATCTCCCAGATTTTCTTGGAATTTGCCAGGCTGGCATTACCTGGATGTCAGTTTTTGTCATCAGAGTCTTTGAGGATGCCCTGTTTGGGGAAAAACAAAGTGAGATCTGATCCTGGCTCTGTGTGTGGTGTTGGGCAATTCCACAAAGGTGGAGGAGAGGAAAACTCCCAGGTCTGCAGGGAAAAGCTGCCATGGGATGTCACCATCCCACTGGAATCAGGGCAGCTGTGCCTCCAGAGCCCTGTGGGGAAGCAGGAATGCTGTGTTGGGAAAGGAGAGCTTTTTAAAGAAGGAAAAAATAGGATTAAAACCTCGACACTGGGAGGAGATTCCAGTCCCTGCATTCAGCTTGGCATACGCAGTGGTACCTGCTTTTTGCCTGCTTGGATTCTCCCAAGTTATCCTCCCGCTTTCATGCCACCAATCAATGAAATTAAAATGGATTTAAATGATTTTTGGCTCTGCAAGACCAACTGATGTTTGAAAGTTCTGAGGGCAAGGGATGATTGGCCCCTAGATTGAGTCTCCAGGGTGGAGAACAGATGCCCCATCACAGCTCCTCCACAAATAACACACAAAAGGTGCCTTTTCCAAGGCATGATGCTATTTTTCCTCTTAAATTGAATATCCAAAAATTCTGGTTGATGTATTGTGAGATGGAAAAAATGATCTAAGTAAGAGAGGGAACTGTGTGTAGAAAGAAAACTCTTTGATTTGAAGTCGTGTCAGTGAAGACGTTAATGATCCTATTATTAATCTTCAGCTCTTTCCCTTAATGAATTTTTAATTTGTATGAAACATGTGATTATTCTTTCATAACACAGGAAGGTTGGGGTCTTCAACTGTGATTTGTTGAAATCTGATGGTTCGATTTTATTTTCCAGCTGACTTTGGGGTAGCAGCAAAAATAACAGCCACTATTGCAAAGAGGAAATCCTTTATTGGCACCCCTTACTGGTAAGAAACCACTTTGATTGCTGTGCTGCAAAGCTGAGCCTGTATTTATGCCAAAAATCCTCAAACACACACACATGTCTATAGAAATTGCATAAATTCCCTTTCTTCCAAGTAAAATGCCCAAAGGGTGAAAATCTGGGAAGCACTGATCTCTTGCTGTAACAAAAGCTACTTGATATTTGAGGCAGGGTTTATTCCCAAATTTATTTTTGCAGATTATTTTCCCTTTTTGGGGGATACCAATGGTTATTTAGTTTCTCAGCCTTACATTTTTAGTGACTAAAACAGTGTCTTTCTGATTTCTGTGCATAAAGGAAACCAGATTTTCAGACTATCTTTTAATCATCCCTACTGATTAATGTCTGCATGAGGCAGCATTTGATATGCAAATAATCATATGCAAATAATCACCTCTGTGTCCAGAGATGATCCAATTGCATCCCCCTCCTAAGATGTTTATTTAAATTTAAATTATTTATTTAAAGGAGCTTTTGAGTGCTTTGTGTCCCTACCTTGCTCTTTAATGTGATGGTTTTTGCTGAATTTCTTGTTTGTTTTTATGATGTTGTATTCAGCACATTTATTTTGTGTCCCTTAGTTTGTGTTCAGATGTTTCAAAATATTATGCCCATTGTGGAAAACATACCTTAATTGCCCTTAGATCCTTAGATCCAAGATATTTCCAGAGCTTTAGGAAAAAAAAAAAACAAACCAAACCCAAACCCCTGAAATACATACTTAAATAATATGGAAACAAATTGAATCATCATTGATTAAGTGTATAGCTTAAATTAGTGTGTAATGTTTTATGTATATGTTAATAAAAATCTTAGAAGTATTTCTGTAATGATCAAAACCCAATCTGAACATAAAATCCTTAACCTACTCCATTAGACAGAAAAATATTTTTATTCCTCCTGTTCATTCCCCCCCATTCCCCTTCTTTCTTTCTTAGGGGGGAATATGAGATATTTTCAATTATAAATCATTGTCACAGACATCCAGTAATTACACATAAAAATATGTGTAATATTTTACTTATTTTATTTTTTCTTTTATTTACATGTATATATGTGGAAATATAGGTTGGATATCAGGAAAAAGTTTTTTACAGGAAGAGTGATGAAGTTCTGGAATGTTCTGCCCGGGGAGGTGGTGCAGTCACCATCCCTGGGTGTGTTTAACAAAGCCTGGGTGTGGCACTGGCTGCCAGGGTTGGGTTCAGCTGTTGGGGCTGGTTGGACTTGATGGTCTCAAAGGTCTCTCCCAACCCAGTGATCCTGTGAATTCTGTAAATTTAATTTCATTCTGTTTTATATGCACGTGCACAGTTGTGTAATTCTGCTTGAGGGGCAGACACTGAAGGAAGTGTTGGCTTTGCAGGATGGCCCCCGAGGTGGCGGCGGTGGAGAAGAACGGGGGGTACAACCAGCTGTGCGACATCTGGGCCGTGGGCATCACTGCCATCGAGCTGGCAGAGCTGCAGCCACCCATGTTCGACCTGCACCCCATGAGGTTTGTGCCCTGGGGGCTCCTCTGCCTCCAGCACCCTCCTGAATCCCAGCAGGAATTGTCAGGATTCAGCTGAAGCTTTGCTGGAGCGCAGGAGGAGAAATCCACACGGAGATGCCTTCACTCAGTGTCTGTTTTCATGTCTGTCCTTAAGGCATCAGTCTGCTGAAATCCTGCATTTGGAATGTGGTTTGAAAAGCCAGGTGTCTGCTGAGGAAGGCAGGAGCCTTCCCTGAAATGGAAAATGCAAACCCCCTCCCTCTGAATTTTTAGCATTTTGAAATTAAGGGGCTCTCAGGCAAAGATATGGGAGCAGGAATAACAGTTCTTTATTAGGAAAATTAAAAATACAAATGCAATAGTACAAAACAGAAAACAAACCCTGCCAGAGTCAGAGCAGGCCCTGGCAGGCTGTGGGTCAGGCTGGTGGCAGCAGTGCCATTCCATGGGGGCTCAGCCCTCCTGCAGTGCCAGCTGTGCTTCTGCTGGAGCAGGATCCTGGACAAGGCTGGAGTTTTCCTCTGGAGCTCCAGGGCTGCTGGTGATGGGCCTGGGCTCCCTCTGGGAATGCAGTGGGGCAGAAAGCTGCTCCTCTGGGAATGCAGTGGGGCAGAAAGCTGCTCCTCTGGGAATGCAGTGGGCAGAAAGCTGCTCCTCTGGGAATGCAGTGGGGCAGAAAGCTGCTCCTCTGGGAATGCAGTGGGGCAGAAAGCTGCTCCTCTGGGAATGCAGTGGGCAAAGGCTGCTGTGGTGTCCCAAAGGCTCAGATTGGATCCAGGTAGGAATGCTTGGCTCCTCCCCTGGGCACAGCCTCTCCCCATGGGATGATGGAATTTTCTCAGCCATGCAGGGACACTCAGTGGCCATGAACAGCAGAGATCTCCTGGAGGGAGGATTGGCTGTGGGAGAGACAAAGAAAACTGCCCAGAGAGCAGCAGAGAACTGTCCCAGCTCTGATAGATGGGGACAGAACACACACCCACATTTCCAGCCTAAGACAGAATGGAAATTAAAACAAAATGTTGAAGTTGTTACATTTTTGCTGGCACCTGGCCTAGTGGAAGTGTTCCTTTCCATGGCAGGGGGCTGGAAGGAGGTGGGATTTAAGGTCCCTTCCAAACCAAACCATTCTGAGATTCCAGAATCAAGAATCTGATGAAGAACAGGGACAGATTTACTGCTGATAGGAAACCACTTGAGAAGCCATACCCTAATATTTAACAGAATTAGGGCACTAAAAATATTTAAAGATAAAATCAACAGATTTCCTGTATCTCTCCTTTAACCCTGTGCAAACTCCAATTCAATTGCACCAATATGATTCTCACCATAAAGTGTTAAACTATTTAGATTTTGGTATGAAATTAATTATGGTTTTTATCACATTATATCACTATTCTTTCTTTCCCTTTAGGGCTCTGTTTTTAATGTCAAAAAGTAATTTTCAACCACCAAAGCTAAAGGAAAAAGCAAAATGGTAGGTGGAGCTCCTTCCTTTGATCCATATTTTATTGGAATTACAGGATCCTTAAGATCCCTTCCAACCTAAACCATTCTAAGATTTTATAGATAAAGGGAAAAAATACTAGTTTTTATTGAAGAAGAGACCCTTCTTTGGTGCTCTTTTTATGTTCTAGAAGGCAAATCTTTATCCTTTCCCTTTAATTCCTGGCATGGGGCACTTGCCCCTCTTGTTGGGACAGGTAATGGTTTAATCCTTTCCTGGTTTCTTTACCCTGTGAGAAATTCCTGGTGCCTTTCTTGGTTTGTTTTCTGTACCAAAATGTTTTCCATGCAAGTTTCATGAATCAAATGGGTTTTTTCCTTATTTTGTTAACTTAGAAATGTAATTATTCAAACCTGATGTGAGATGCCTGCACAATATTCTACTTTATCTACTTGTAATCTGCTTAGCAACTGTCTTAAAATCAGTAATACCTTGAAAAATTCAACATAAACCCTCTTTTTCTTCAAGGTCAGCAACATTCCATAATTTTGTCAAAATAGCACTTACAAAAAACCCAAAGAAGAGACCAACAGCAGACAGACTTCTCACTGTAAGTGATTTGGGACCTTTGGTGACCTCAGGAAGGGATCTTTTGCTTCAAAATGAGGATCAAATCAGTAGGAAACCAAAGGGAAACCAATTTTATTTAATCTTACAACTCAGGTGGTGAAATCTGAAGGGAAAACACGTAGATCAGCTCTTAGCAAGTGGATTTTGTTCAGTATTTTTACACAGTTTTATACAATTTTTGGCCAATTACAGAATTGGCTTCATGTTCTCACCCTTGGCCTTCTGCCTCGGTCTTGGAGCTGAGTAGAAGTTGGACTTTCCTGACTCCCAAAATTTTCAGCAGCTCTTGGTGTATCTGTGCTTTCCCAAGTTCTGAACTACTGATGTAAAAAATGAAGTTCAAGTGTAATTATTTGTTTGACTCAAGTTTAATTTGCAAGTGGCCCAGAACGTGCTGTTTCCATGTTGATGTTCTCAGAAAATCCAGCAGTAAGGAGTCACTAAAATAACAGCGAACCTCCAGAAAGCACACCAAAAAAAAACCTCAGTAACTCTACTGAATGTTTATTACTGAAAGTTATCTATTAATTGCATATTAAAACTTCTTTTTCTGTGTTCTTTCCTGTGGTTACAGCACAGCTTTGTAGGGCAGCCTGGTCTCTCCAGGTCTTTAGCAGTTGAGCTGTTGGACAAAGTCAACAACCCCGAGAACCACACCCACTACGGGGAAGTCGACGATGACGATTTTGAGGTGAAAACATCTTTTTTTATTCTCTGCTTTCTGTTAAAAGTGGCACTTTCAATGGCCCTGCTTTGCTTTGGGAATCTAAAACTGAAGCTCAAACAGGAGCTGCTCCTGTTCTTGCTGGTTTTTCCCTCACCTGTCCCTGCCATCCCTGCAGCCTCACTCCGTGATCCGCCACACCATCCGCTCCACCAACAGGAACATCCGGGCAGAGAGAACAGCATCAGAGATCAACTGTGAGTGCCTTGATGTACATAAATGTGCTTTTAGCTCTATAATAATTTTGAATAATTATTGTTGAAGAATGCTGCTTCTTCAGGATTTGCTTCCCCTTTTTTGGGGGGTGATTTGACTCTGGTGTCGTTTCCCAAAAATCTCTTTCCATTTGGGAAGCAAACCCTGGAGAAGCAGCATGTGAATCTTCAACAATAATTATTCAAAACTAAAATTAACATTAATATTAATAAACTACTCTGATAGGAGTTTATTTACTTAGTTACTTAATTTATTTACTTTTACCATTTAGTTTATTTGATGGATGTAGGCTGAAATGCTGAGGGTAGAAATGGTTTTATCTGCAGGTTTGATAAATGCCTTTAGTACAGCAATACTGGCAGCTCCATCACACTCTGGGAAATTTGCTCTTGGAGAGCCTTTTTCTCCTCTTTCACATGCATTTCAAAGTGACAAGTGGTTAAATAGTTACATTTCTGTGACTCAGGATTTGCTTTTGGCCTTTCTTGTGGGTTTCATATTTGCGAATTCAAGCACTCAGACAATGAGGCTGACAGCGAAGTGCTGCTCATTTGAGAGGCAAATTCAGAGCTGTGTACACAATATTTACATCTGTTCCTACCTGCATTTCACTGTAGTGAGCACTGAAAGGATCCCAGGGCAAGATTGTGTGTGTTAATTATGAAATTATTCTATGTTGTAGTTGATAAGCTGCAGTTTGAGCCCCCTCTACGGAAAGAAACAGAAGCTCGGGATGAAATGGTAAGAACAGGTTTGGTATAAATAAAATAAGTTTTATTTATTAAAATCACAGTATCTTTAATATTTTGTGGTTCAACCCTTAGCAGCTTGCTGGAAAAACGTTTTTAAAGTTCCCTAAATGACCCTTTACTGGATTTTTCACCATCAATTCTTGTTTTCCTGTTACTTATTGCTGCTTGATCTGGACATTACACCATTTCCAGGTGCTGCTTTTAACTCTAAGAAGAAGAAAATAGGTTATCAATAATTTCTTTATAGATTGTAAGATGATATTTCTCTTTGGAATTTGATTTTACTGCTTGTGGATTGTCCTGGGGCTGGGGGATCCCTCTGGCCTCTTTGTGTGTGGTGGATAAGGTAATTTAAGATACTTTAGTTTGACAGAGGGGAAATAAAATGACAATTTCTGCATCTTCAGGTTGTGGCAGCTGGCAGTGACTTTGCTTCACATTGGAATCCTTTTGTTGATGGAAACAACAAGTAAGTACAGATAAAACCAGCTTTTATTTTTGTGACTTATTATGAAACCGAAAGAAAAATGAGATATGTTAAAAAAATCAAACCATAAAAGCCCTGATCCACTTGAATATTGATAAATTAAGGAGATGTTACCCAGTGTTCAGCCCTCCTTCTGCAGGTGCTTGGTCAATTCTCTTGCAGAGTGACTTTTAATCTCTTTTAACCACCACCAGTAGCTTGTTTTAAGTTTGTAGGTGGGAAGTGAAGTGCAAATGCACGGCCAGGACAGTGACATAACACAGCCACAGTGAATTTCCTGCAGCAGAGCTGAGTTCAGGATCCTGCTCTGGCCTCACACTTCTCTTCTGAGCCGTGGCTGTGGTTGTGACATCCTGTGACAAGGGCCTGAGCACAGCCCTGAACTCGAGAAAGGGAAGGAGAAACCAGTTCTGAATGTTGAGTTTCACCAAGCTCAGTAACACTGCACCACTCCTCCTGCTGTGGGGTAATTTATAACCCAGCCATGGAGTGTTTTGGGGTGAAATGTTTTAGGGAAATACGTGTTTGTAGTTGGTTTCCTTGGGATAAAGCAGGCCTGAGGTACAGGAGCACAACTCTCCAAGTTAGGACTCATTTTTTTTTAGAGGTGTACCTTCCTTTTGCTGCTAAAAAGTGGATTCTGCCTTTAAAGGATTTGCAGTCAGGAGTGTGGAGGTTAAGATGTAGGCAAAGATGATATCTGGGCTCAAATCATTGCTCAGCTCAAAGAGCCTGTTTCCCATCTTTATTTGGAGCTCAGCAGCAGACAGTGAATTTCTCTGGCTTTTTTTCCTGCAGATGAAAGTCTTGCATAAGCTGTCAGCTGACATTACAGCCCCTGGAAAGCTGGGGGAGATTGCCAGGATTTGAGCCTTTTGAAGCATCCTGGTTTTCCTGCTCCCAGTCTCGTTGGAGCAGGAGTTTGGGGGCTCTGGGACTGAACTTTGGGGGGCTCTGGCTCTCCCCTGCCCTGTTTCCCTCCCCTCCCTGTGCCCTGGGTTTGTCTGTGTGACCCTGCTGAGCTGTGCATTGAACCTTGCTGGGAGTGCTGGATTTTCTGCAGACAGCTGCAATCTCTGGGCTCCAGGAGCAGGCAGGGAGGGAGGGAAGCTCCTCCTGGCACAGGGGCTCAGGGATTTGATCCTGTTCTGTGGCTTTGTCTGCAGCAGGCTGTGCTAAAGCTGCAGCAAACATTCCCAGGGCTGTAAATCAATGAATAGGTACAGATTCATTGGCAAGGAGGGCAGGGAGAGCAGTCCTGGATGCTGGATCTGTGCTGCTCACTTGGAAACCACTTCCAGTTGGAAAGATAAACAGGAAATGCATAACTCCTCTGTCCCAGCAGTTGTGAGTAATCCCTGGGATGTGCAGAGAGGATGTGTGCTGGGGGGTCCTTGCTTTTCATGCCCTTTGGCTTTTTTCAGAGTGGATGCTGAGGGATATCTTTGACTGAGGAGTTGTTTGACTGGAAAGGGGAATAGCAGAATGTGCCTGGTGGCTGAACTGGTTCCTTCCATTTTATTGTAAAAATGTCCTGCATTATGGAGGTGGTTTTTATTGATGTTTTCATAGAATCTCAGAAAGGTTTGGGTTGGAAGGGACCTTAAAACCCATCCAGTTCCACCCCCTTGCACACCTTCCACCATCCCAGATTGCTCCAAGCTCTGTCCAGCCTGGCCTTGGGCACTTCCAGGGATCCAGGGGCAGCCACAGCTGCTCTGGGCAACAAGAACCTTTCAAAAAGAAAGAGTTTTTCTCCTTTAAATTTTTTTGTAATTCCTGTTGGCAACTGTCTGCTGCTTTCCCTCAGAAGTGACTTGCAGGGATATTTCACATTAATCCAAATTTGGCTGGGTTTTCCTGGTCATTGCCCTTTAAAGACACAGCTTGAAAATTGCCATTTTGCAAAATTTTATCAGGGCTTTTTTTTTTTTTTCTTAAAAGTTATTTTTCAGTGCTGCTTTGATCCTCTAGTCACAATTTCTTTTTTTTTTTTTTTTTTTTTTTGTTGTCCCTGGAGTAGCTTTGAAACAAAAATTCTCACTGTAGTGGGAAACAATCTGGGTCTTTTGTGCATATGTATAAATAAGGAAACTTCCCTTTAAAGGCTTTTCTTCATTTGTCTCCCAGTAACTTCCTCTGTTCTTTTTTTCTCTTTTTATATTGTACTGTCGTTAGACATTTCAACAATATTTGGAATTCCAGGTAGGGAAGTGAAAACTAATGGTGTGGAAGACACATCCAGTGATTTTTAGGGGATAAGGAGAAGGAAAGGACCTTAGAGAGTGGAACTTAGTGCAGAGAATTATTTGTTTTGGAAGGGGCTGGGAGATGCTTGTTGTGAAACTCAGTGACATCAGGGATGGGTTGAGTTGCACGTGTTGACCTCAGAGCTGAGCTCTTAATTTTATAAACATTCTGCCTTAGGGGACTGCTCACAAAATTTGGAGATGGGAGTGAAGATGTTGAAGAGTGAGTGGATCTCCTTCCTGTACACTTGCTCTGCTCCAAAACCTCTTCCCTCAAAATGCTGCAGGAGGCTTTGCCACTCACCCACTGAGGGCTGGCTGCTCTCTTGGCTCCTTCCCTGATCCTCAGGAGAAATCCCAAAGCTCTGCTTTCTCCCCTGCTCTCCTTCCCGAGTCATCTTAGTCCCTGTGGAAGTGCCTGACACATAAAAGCAGATTTTATGGAGGTGAATCCATCCTGAGCAAGGCCTGGCTGTGACAGGATGACCCTGCACAGCTCGAGTGTCCCAATGTTTGTGTGATCCCAAAGCAAGGCTGCAAACTGGAATCCCAGAATCCCAGAATGGTTTGGTTGGAAGGGACATCAAAAATCATCTTGTTCCATCCCCTGCCATGGGCAGGGACAGCTTCCACTATCCCAGGCTGCTCCAAGCCCTGTCCAGCCTGGCCTTGGGCACTGCCAGGGATCCAGGGGCAGCCACAGCTCCTCTGGGCACCCTGTGCCAGTGCCTCCTCACCCCCACAGGGAAGATTTTCTTCCTAATATC
The DNA here is from genome assembly GCF_026979565.1 of Vidua chalybeata. Classification (NCBI taxonomy): domain Eukaryota; kingdom Metazoa; phylum Chordata; class Aves; order Passeriformes; family Viduidae; genus Vidua; species Vidua chalybeata. The sequence goes on along the minus strand of NC_071535.1, from coordinate 2,078,373 downwards.
TCACCTAAATGTACCCTTTTCCAGCTTAAAACCATTCCCCCTTGTCCTGTCACTCCAGGCCTTTGTCTAAAGTCCCTCCAGCCCGAGATCCAGTCCCTGAATTGATTTGCAAACTTTAAATATCCTTCCCTGCAGATTGCTCTGTAACACTGGTATCTATGAAAGAACAGGAGTTTATTAAAAACCAACACTTCTAACGAGATTAATGAGCTTCTCCCCTGCTCTTGCATTTCTAGTTTAACCCTGTGTGTGCAAAGCTCTGCTCTGCCTTTCCCGTGCCTCTGGTTCAGTCCTCAAGGAGCTCTGGGTTTGGTTTAACTCACACAACTGCTGCCCTTCTCATTGCAGATCGACACTAAAGCGAGCTGGGCCACCCCCACTGCCTCCCAAGGTGAGAAATGTGGGATTTAAGGGATTCAGCCAGACTGGGATGGCCTCTTGTTCTACATTCTACCTGTGGTACTCCATCAGAGAGGAAGCTCTGAAATGATTCTGCTCTCAGATGTTTTATTTTCATAGAACCACAGATCTCCTGAGCTGGGAGGGACCCACAGGGATCAGCCAGTGCAGCTCCAGGCCCTGCCCAGACCCCCCAACAATCCCACCCTGGGCATCCCTGGCAGCTCCTGGAGCTCTGGCAGCCTCGGGAATGTCACCATCCATTCCCTGGGGAGCCTGGGCAGTGCCAGCACCTCTGGGGGAAGAACCTTTCCTGAAATCCAACCTGACACAGCTCCAGCCCTTCCCTCAGGTCCCGTCCCTGCTCACTGGGGAGCTTTTTATTATCTTTCTTATATTGTGGTGCCCAAAATCACACACACATTTCAAAGGCTGATACATTTTTCTGTAGCAGCAGTCCGACTGAAATTCAGCTTGTCTGAGGTTTGTTCTTCCCAGGTGCCATTCCCAGTTCCTCACATTTCCCCTCTTTGGTTCCTTGCAGCCGAGGATGAACAATTACCCTGAGGAGAACCTCCCTGATGACAACAGATGCCAGACCATAAAACACTTCCCAGAGTCCCAGAGCAGAGCCCCAGCAGCCCACAGGAGACAGAGCATCCCAGTCTGTGGGCCCCAGGCTGATTCCTGCCCCGTGGGGATGACCAGCAGCATCAGCAGCCCTGGACTGCTCACAGCCAGATACAGCGACCTGGGTGAGTGCCTCACCTGCCCTAAAGCTGCCTGGCACCTTGGCAAAGGAATTGCTTCCAGAGCCAGCTGTTCCCAGTAGATAACAGCTTCAAACAAGCTGGTCATGAGGTGAAGTTTTCCTTTTTCCATGTGTGGTTCTTATTAGAGCCATGGTGGGAATGTTCTTCCCAAAACAAGGACACTCAGCCAGTCAGTGCCATTACTGTGTTGCCTGCAGGAACAGGAGAAAAACTGTGATTGTGTGGGGAGGACCTTGCCACAGGAAAAAAACAGTGATTGTGTGGGGAGGACCTCGCCACAGCTTTATTCTCAGTGGGATTTGTCCCAGGGACTCTTTGGATAATGGGAAGTGTGCAACTCAGCGTGGACACTGTGCTGGGAAGGGTTCAGCTCCCTGAGATGTGGCTATGCAATGTCAGAGCTCACTCCTCCACTCCAGCTCAGCACAGGGGAGAAGAGATTTTCTATTTCACTGTGTCACATAAGCTGCAAACCATGTCTGGGCTCCTTTTCAGGCAATGGGAATGGGATGCTGAAACACATCGAGGAGAACGCAGAAGGACCTGGACAAATCCCTCAGCTGCCACGGAAAAAGGAGAAGAGAGATTTCCCTGTAGGTATTGGCACTCTGGGGCTGATGTCACTGTCATGTCCTGGAGCTGATCAGTGCACAGGAGGGGTTTTATGATCTTTCTTTCTTCCCACAGAAACCAGCAATCAATGGTTTGCCTCCGACTCCAAAGGTGCTGGTAAGAAATCCACGTGCACTGGGAATGATGGAAACCTCTCTCTGGTGTGGAACAGGGCACCAGCTCACAGCCAGTTCCTTTTCCAGTGCTGAATCCATAAGATTTGTTTCCACTTCTTAAAACCTTCCTGTCACTGTTCATTCAGGATGTGAAGGGTTGGAGGCTCCCCTGGCTCCCTGAGTTGTGATCTCCAGTGGCAGCCCCTGCTTAGGCAGAGAAATGGCAAAAGGTTGTAGTGATGACAGGGTTTTGCCTATTCTCCCTTCTTGTCATTTTATAAGCACTCAGCATTCATATGCTTTATATTCAGTAGATAATAGTCAATTTCCAGATAATACAGAATAATTCAGATTGGAAAAGCCCTCTAAGATCACTGAGTCCAGCCATTCCCCCAGCACTGCCAAGGCCACCACTGAGCCATGTCCCCAAGTGCCACGTGCACACGGATTTTAAATCCCTCCAGGGTTTTACCTACTTACCCAGTAGGTACCTAAAGTTCTTGATGCCATTTTGAGCCCTCTTTGCATTTTTGAATGTCCATTGATTCAAATTAAAAGGTGTGAAAGGCAGTGTGTGTGTTCAGTGTGTGTGAGTGGCCAGGAAATCAACTTTCACACTCTGAATTTGTTTCAGGTTTCAGTTTTGGTGTCTTTCAGATGGGAGCCTGTTTTTCCAAAGTCTTTGATGGTTGTCCTTTGAAGATTAATTGTGCAACTTCATGGATACATCCAGATACTAAAGGTAAAGTTATGTTAGGTTTGGTGATGGGCTTGGGAAAGAAAACAATTTGTTAAGTTATTTTAGGTTTGCATTTGAAACTTCCCAAAGTGGGAAGAGAATAAATAGGGGATTATATTATATTATATTATATTATATTATATTATATTATATTATATTATATTATATTATATTATATTATATATCTTATATCTTATATCTTTTATATCTTATATCTTATATCATATTGTATTATTCTATATAATATTGTTATATATTATATATTATTAATGTTGTATATATATAATTTGTATTATATAAATCAATATAATAAATCAATTATATTGATTTTTCAGATCAGTACATCATCTTTGGCACAGAAGAAGGGATCTACACTCTGAATTTGAATGAACTTCATGAAGCAACCATGGAGCAGGTGAGTTCTGGAGGGCTGAACACACAGAACAGATTTGGGGATACTTTGGAGCAATGAAGTTTGGCCCTGGAGGGAGAAGGTGGATACCAGGCTCTGGGGCTTAAATGATTCCCATCAAAGCCAATAAGGAAAACCTGAAATTTATTTGTTCCCTGAGCTACCTGTATGTTTTAGTTGCTGCTTGTCAAATCTTCCATCTCCTTGGAGAGCAATTCCCTGCCCCTTCTCCCTCCATTCCATCCCCACTAGATGGCACATTGCAGCTCCTTGGATGCAGAGCCCTCAATCATTTAATTCAGCTGCTCTTCTAATCCTCAAGAAGGTTTTCCTGGGCTTTCTAACCCTTTCCAAAACCATTTCATGCAGCCATGGTCTTAAATCTGCTGTTTCAGAGTCAGGATGTTCTTGGAATCTCATTCCTTGTGTGTTTTCCTAAATGATTTCACCTGACAGTCTTCTCTGGGCTTTTCCACGTGCTTTTTTATGTCCCAGTGAAAGGTTGGCTGTGCCAGTGGTGGGAAGGGAGAACATTCAGTGCACTTCAAACAAAGTTTCCTTTTCCATGAGAGCATTCCCAGCTGGCAGAGGTCAGGTGTGACCACCTGAAACCCCACAGGCTTCTGCCACACCACGTGTTCCCACATTTCCTTTTATCCATTTGCTGGTTTCTCCCCTCCAAATGCACATTCTGAACTGTTTCTCCAACTTTTAATTCTGGTTGCATCTTCCAGAGTGCTTCCTGTCTGTCCAAGGTTGGTATCTCCCAGTTCCAGGAGGATCTTTTTTATTCCATTTGTAGTTTTTCAGTGGAAACACTGAATAAACCCAAAGCTATTCTAGTAAACAAAAAATTGCTGGGAGATACTGAGGGTTTGTGTCCAACCAGTTGGATCTTTTCTTTCCACACTTTCTCCTACACCTCTTTTCTTACTTTGCACATGGGAGTGGTACATGGGACAAAGTGTTCTGGAATCATGGAATGGTTTGGGATGGAAGGGGACTTAAATCCCATCCAGTTCCACCCCTGCCATGGGCAGGGACACCTTCCACTGTCCCAGGCTGGTCCAAGCCTGGCTTTGGACATTTATTCCAATATTCCATAGTCTGTCTGTGCAGGGCTAAGGAAGGATCCAAAACAGGGAATAAACAGGAAGATGGGATTTTCTCCAGTGTGGATCCCTGCAAGAATGGTGGTGGAGGTGGAACAGACACAGAAAATCCCAGTTAAAAATTCCTGTACGTTTCTATTAATGGAATTATTTTCTTTTTTTTTGCCCAGTTATTTCCTCGAAAGTGCACCTGGCTGTACGTTATCAACAACACCTTAATGTCCCTGTCAGGTGAGTGTCCATACAGGGGAAATGATTGCAGCTAGAAATAATCAGGAACATTTAAAGTCATGGTTGAATGCAATGTATGTGGTCAGTCTGGAGAGGAGAAGCTCCAGGGAGAGCTCAGAGCCCCTTGCAGGGCCTGGAGGGGCTCCAGGAGAGCTGGAGAGGGACTGGGGACAAGGGATGGAGGGACAGGAGCCAGGGAATGGCTCCCAGTGCCAGAGGGCAGGGATGGATGGGAGATTGGGAATTGGGAATTCCTGGCTGGGCTGGAATTGCCAGAGCAGCTGTGGCTGCCCTGGATCCCTGGCAGTGCCCAAGGCCAGGTTGGACACTGGGGCTGGAGCAGCCTGGGACAGTGGGAGGTGTCCCTGCCATGGCAGGGGTGGGATGGGATGGGATGGGATGGGATGGGATGGGATGGGATGGGTGGGATTTCAGGTCCCTTCCAACCCAGACCACTCTGGGATTCCGTGGTTCTGAAGCAAAACCTGTGTCCCTTTGAAGGAGAACAAGGAGACTTTCAAGCACTGCTGGTCCATCAGTTTTCCTGATTCCTGGGCAATCAGTTGTCCTGGAATAGAACATTCCAGACAGGAATGAGGCACTGTGCCATGGAGGCTCATGGTGGGACTGTGCTTTTAAACATGCAGGATTTATATAACACTTGTCTTGGTTTGTGGATAAGAAAATATTTTAAATATTTAAAAATATAATTTATAATATAAATATATTTGCTATATTATTATATACTATATACTATTATATACTATACACGATATATTATTTATTTATTATAATTTATTGTTGTTTTGTAATTACAGCCTTTAAAAATGTTTGCATAAAACTAACTGTAATAAAATGAGCACTGATCTTCTCTATATTCATTATTATTTTTATCTTGGTTTGTTTTTCTTCATATCTGGACTTGACCTACCTGACACCTGTTTGTAGAAGGTAATTTTTCCATACTTGCATTTTCCTGAACGTCGCAGTTCTGTGCTGGAGGAGTGGCTGAGATGTCATCTGTGCTTTTCTCTCTTACAGGGAAAACATTCCAGCTGTACTCCCATAATTTAATAGCTTTGTTTGAACAAGCCAAAAAAACAGGATTAGCTGCTCATATTCAGACCCACAGATTTCCTGACAAAATATTACCCAGGTACAAACCTTTCACTTACAGACAATTATTAATAGGTGAAAATAGCCATAAATTGTGTTGGTGCTGTTGAGTTGGTGTGTGAAGGGCCCTGACATCTGTTATTGATGCATTTTTTTGGTGATTATTATTCCAGGAAATTTGCCTTAACAACCAAGATACCTGACACAAAAGGATGCCACAAATGCTGTATAGGTGAGCATACAAATCCAGCTTTGCCATTTATTTCTCTGCCCTTTGTCCCTGGACATGGCAGGTCTGAAATAATTTCTTTTTAATGATCTTAAAGAGTTCTTTGTTCAGAAAAAAAGGCTGAGGGAAATGGGGTGGTTCAGCCTGGAGATGTTCCAGAGTGACCTAACTGGGGCATTTCAGTGCCTGAAGGAGCTGCAGAAAGATGGAGAGGAGCTGTTGACAAGGGATGGAGTGCCAGGCCAAGGGGGAATGGCTTCCACTGCCAGAGGGCAGGGAGAGGTGGGATATTGGGATGAAATCCCTCCCAGACCCCTGGCACATCCACAAACAGCCTTTCTGCTTTGTCACCCTGGCTCAAGGTGTCACCCAGGTCCGACTTGGAGTGAGGAAAACTTGAATATTTTCCACCAGGAAAGGATCAGTAGGAATAAAAATTCTGGCAGCCTGGGGAGGGCAGAGCTATAAGTGCAGTTTGAAGGGCACAGAAAGAGTTAAAGCTTGGGAAGTTGTGGATTTGTCCTTTCCTTTCCCTGGTGCTGTGTGAAATCAGAATCTTGGAATTATCAAAGCTGGAAAAGCCCTCTGAGATCATCCATCCATTCCCCCAGCCCAGCACTAACCCACACCCCCAAGTGCCACATCTGCAGATTGTACCTTTGCACCCCTAAAATAGAAATATAACTGTTTAAATATAAATATTAAACATGAATATTAAACATATAATGTTTTTATATATTAAAAATATAAATATTGTAAATATAGATATCAATATAAAGCTGCATGCTTGGAGATCCTGTTCAGCTCATCTGAAGTGCCCACAACAGCCACATTTACAAATAATTCCTGAAATCAGGCAGCTCCTGTGTCCAGCTGAGCTTAAAAAACCAGCCCCAACCCCTGTCTCCTGTGTTCCATGAGCTCTCAGAGCTCCCCAGGAGTTTTCCCACCTTCCCTGCCTGGGAATTTATTCCAATCCCAGCCTGACCCCACAGCCCCAGGGAGAGGCACTGCAGCTTTTCTCCCCGCTCAGCCTCTGAACTGGGACTCAGGAATGCAATTGGTTGTTAATTAAAGCTGAAATTGAATTTCTCTGGAATGTGGCACAGTGTTGATCACTGTGCATGTGGGAATGGGAAGCCAGAAGGCAACAAGTGGAAAAATTGATGGGACAAGATGGGCTTTAAGGTCCCTTCCAAGCCTAATCATGCCATGATGTGATTTTATAATGCTATTTCTTAACTCATTTGTAAAAATAGCTGTAGGGTTGGGTTTTTGGGGTTTTTTTCCAAGTATGAATTGAACTTGCAGGGCTTTAAAATTACTGTTTTCTGGGTTTTTTTATTTTCTGTAGTACGAAATCCATACACAGGCCACAAGTACCTGTGTGGTGCATTGCAGTCAGGAATTGTCCTGCTCCAGTGGTATGAGCCAATGCAGAAATTCATGTTAATAAAGGTAAGCATTTACTTTAGTTGAGGTGAATAATTCTGCAGTTGCTGAAATAACCTTTCCAGAGTTTGGGGTGGAAAGGACACCCCGGTCTGGTGCCATCTGGGGCTTGTGAGCACTTGAAAATCTGGCTGGACACATTTTGAATCAGCAAATCTTGTGACTGAAGTCATTTAAGTAATCTAAAAGTCATTTAAGTGCTGGGTGAAGCCCAGCAGTGGCAATAACAGAACACAATCCACCTCTGCCCAGCTTCAAAGCAGTGAAAATTCAGTGTATTTCTGCTCTGTATACAGAGGAGACACACTAGAAATATACAATTTATACTCTGTATACAGAGTAGAAATACACCATTTATAAATGTACAGTAATACACAATAATACAGTAATATACAATACACTATATGTATACAAAATATATACAAAATTTATGCTCTGTATACAGAGTAGAAATATACCATTTATAAATATGCACAATAATATTGTGTATTATTGTAATACACAATAATACAGTAATATACAATACACTATATATGTATACAAAATATATACAAAATTTATGCTCTGTATACAGAGTAGAAATATACCATTTATAAATATACATTTATAAATATACACAATAATATTGTGTATTATTGTAATACACAATAATACAGTAATGTACACTATATATGTATACAAAATATATACAAAATTTATGCTCTGTATACAGAGTAGAAATACACCATTTATAAATGTACAATAATACACAATAATACAGTAATATACAATACACAATATATGCACAATTTATGCTCTGTATGCAGAGTAGAAATATACCATTTATAAATGTACAGTAATATGCAGAAATACAGTAATATGCAATATTTATAAATATAAATATTGATAAATATGTATAAATATACAGCATGTACTCTGTATGCTTTGTATATTTATAAATATACTCTGTATATTTAAATATATAATATAATATTCATGTAAATACATTTACTCTTATATATTTTATTAAATATAAATAAATGTATTTATAAATAAATATTTAATATATTAATATATAATATATATAATGTATAATATCTATTATATATACTATATAATTAAATTATTAGATATATTACTCATATTTTAATACATTTTAATATAAGTATATTTAATATAAAGATAATAATTTTAATCCATTTTATTCAATAGAAATAAATTTATTTATAAATAAATCTATTTTACATATTATATGTTATTTCTATAAAAATATAAGTATTATATATAATGTATTATTAATATATTACATATTTTTAATTAAATAGATTTATTATGCATTTTATTGATTTAAATATAATAATTTTTACTGCTATAAATATAATTAATTTATTTAAGTAATTATTATATAATCCTTCTAATATATAATGGTTATACAATTATATAATAATTTATTGATATAACTGATTAATATAATTGTTTTATTGATTTATAACTAAATTTATTTTTATGTATTATATATATAATAAATTCTATTTATATAATTATATATATTATATAATTATATATATTATATAATTATATATATAATATCTATAATAAATTCTATTTATATAATTATATATTATATATAATAACTTATATTTATATAAATATATATTATATTTATATAATTCTTTCCTATATTATATATTTATATAATATTGACATATAAATAAATTGTTGATATAAATATAATTAATATAATATAAATATAATTTATATTAATATAATCATATAATGTGATTATATATAATACATAATATAATTAATATGTGCTATAATATATAATATGCTATAATATGCTATAATATGATATGATATAATATAATGTAATATAATATAATATGCTATAATATAATATAATATAGTATACTATAATATAATATAAATAATGTAATGTAATGTAATATAAATAATATAATATAATATAATGTAATATAATATAATATAGTATACTATACTATAATATAATATAATATAAATAATATAATATAATATAATGTAATATAAATAATATAATATAATATAATATAATATAATATAATATAATATAATATAATATAATATAAATATATTCTATAATTATATGCTTATATATAATATATAATATATTGATATGATTAGTTTTAATGCAATCACATTAACAGAATCATGCCCAGTACCTTTCTGCCCTGTGCCTGTCGCTGCAGGCAGCGCACGGTCAGGCAGGCTGACGGAGGCTGCTGCTCTTTTCTTTTGGCAGCACTTTGACTTCCCCCTGCCCAGCCCCCTGCACGTGTTCGAGCTGCTGGTGATCCCGGAGCAGGAGTACCCCATGGTGTGCGTGGCCATCTCCCAGGGCACCGAGCCAAACCAGGTGGTGCACTTCGAGACAATCAACCTCAACTCTGCCTCCTCCTGGTTCACTGAGATCGGGGCAGGTGAGGTGATGCCTCTTCCAGCTGCTTTGGTGCCTGGGAGTGTTGGAAATTCCTTCCGTGGTGTGGTTGGCAAAGCCTTTAGGATTGGCAGCTCCTCTGTCTGAAGCAGATGGAAGCTGATCCCAGATTGTCAGAACCTGGAAAGGATGGAGAGGGACTGGGGACAAGGGATGGAGGGACAGGACACAGGGAATGGCTCCCAGTGCCAGAGGGCAGGGATGGATGGGAGATTGGAAATTCCTGGCTGGGCTGGGATTCCCAGAGCAGCTGTGGCTGCCCCTGGATCCCTGGCAGTGCCCAAGGCCAGGCTGGACACTGGGGCTGGAGCAGCCTGGGACAGTGGGAGGTGTCCCTGCCATGGCAGGGGTGGGATGGGATGGGATTTAAGGTAATTTCCAATCCCAGCTATTCTGTGATTCCCTGATTCTCTGTTGTGCTGACCTGCCCCACATCAGTACAAACTGTCCTTACAAAAAAACTTTTATTTTCTAAATTCCCTTAAACATCAATCAGACCCTGCTGGTTGGGTTCTCCTTTGTGGTTCAAGGCTCTTTCCTGGGATCCTGCTCTTTCCCCTCCTTTCCTGCATAAAAACTCCCAGAAACGAATTCTTGTCCATCTTCCAGCCCTTGGGGGAGGGTTGTTATCTTCGCTTGCCTCTTAAAAAGCAAAAATTTGGGTTATTTTTAAGACTTGGTTGATGTTTTGCAGCTGCTTTTCTCCTTTGCCTTTGTTGGATGTACATTTTTACCTTTAAATATTGTTTTTTAGCAGCTGTAGGAACAACTTCATTAGTAAAAACTAGAAAAATAAATCTCTTAAACTAGTTTATTTTCATCACAATAATCTTTCCAGATGTGGATTTATGGGAAAATATTGGGGGTTTAGGAATTAAAAGTCTTTTTGTTTATTGTGGTGCCCCTCTATGGAGGAAGCTGTGCTGAACCATAGCATAAAATGTGTTATATCCAGTAAAAATTGTGTTTTCTTATTAAATACCTGCTTTGAACAGGGAGCTTTGTGCTTCTCCCAGAACATTCTGGGATCTTACAGCCTTTAAAAATCAGAGCAACAAAAAAAAAAAATCAGACTAACAAGAGCAGAGTGAAAAGAGCTTGAGGAGGGGGGCAGAGTCTCTTGATGTGATATAAAATATAAAATAATCTGTTTTTTTCCCCAGGCAATCAGCAGTTGGATGCCATTCACGTGACACAGCTGGAGAGAGACACTGTCCTGGTCTGCCTGGACAGTGAGTAACACAAAAATCTCTTGGATAACTCACCACACCTCGTGCAAAACTTGGGTTGCCACAGTTGTTGATTTGAACTTCACCATGAGTTATTTTTTTTTCCTCCCTACATTATTAATTTGTGTTGTAATATTTCCAAAAAGATAGTTTGGAAAAGTGGGATTTCATTCTGGCTTTTGTAATTCCACTTTCCCTCTTCATGTGTGCATCACTCTGTCAGTGTAAAACCACCCCAAGTGGTACAAAGTTTCCTGTATTTGTTTTGAGACAAAGATGCTCTTGGGTTCATTTTAGGCAAATGCTCTAGATGTTAAATTTGGGTATTTCTTTGTGCCTGAAAGATGAAATCTGTATTTTACACTTAAATCCTTTTCAGCTGTGGGTTTTAATGCTGATTTTTCTCTTTCTCTTGAGAATATGTGAAAATAGTGAATTTACAAGGGAAATTGAAGTCAAGCAAGAAGTTGGCTTCTGAGCTGAGCTTTGATTTCTGCATCGAGTCAGTGGGTGAGTGATTTGCTGCTCTGGTGTCTCTCAGGGGTTTAAGAACTCACTCTTGAAAGCCTGACTTGTTTCTGGTCATTTCCATAGCAATGAGAACAAAATTTGGGCAGGAAAATGTGGTTTAGTAATACATAGATCTGTGTTAGCCTTCTAAAAGTTAAGATTTTGTTTCAAGTAATAGCACATCCATTTTTTAATAATCAGGGTAATAATATTTGAATCTAGTTCTCAACCTGCTGTCTTTAGACTAGGACAGGAGTTTTTTAAAAACTTGAATTGTAGCTGTCAAACACGAATTTCTGCTGTAATAAACTCTCAAATCACAGAATTAAATCACTCAGAGCTGGCAGCTCTGTGCTTTCTCTGTCCCTGAATGGAAAACTCCCATTTTCCATCATTAATCTGTTTTGAAGTAAATGTAATAATTCAGGTGATGTGTCATTTCCAGCAGCCCGTGGTGCTTTGCTTGGCCGTGTTTGTTTTTACACTTCCTGAGGGCTTCTCCAGAGGCTTTGGGAAAAGCAGGATGCAGGGAATGGGGTGTGATGTGTCCCTCCTTTGCAGTGTGCCTTCAGGACAGCGTGCTGGCCTTCTGGAAACATGGCATGCAGGGCAAGAGCTTCAAGTCAGATGAAGTAAGTGATCTCCAACCTCTCCAGTTTAATTCCTCCTGTTCCTTATTTACCACTGGATCCTTTGGCTTCTCTCTCTGATGCCCTGAGAAGGCTGCCCTGGAGCAGAGGCTGGATGGAGTCACAGAATAAAGCAGGGATTTATTCAAAGGATCTCCTCCATGGATCCACCTTGTGCAGCACCAGAGCCCAGCCAGGGCTGCAGCCAAGAGGAACCAAAATGGTCCCAAAATGCACGAGCGCTCCCGGGGGCTCTCACTGGGATCAGCTCTGCTCCATTTGCACCTTGCAGTTCATTGTCCCATTCCAGCTTTAGCCCAGGCACTCCCATCCTGCTTGTTTTTCTCTCTCCAGCCCACGCTGTTTGTGCTCCTGGGCCTGAGCTTTGGATCATTTGTCCTTGGTGCCCAGCTGGAGCAGGAATTGTTTTGTCTCCCTGCTCTGTGCAGAGAGCTCGCCATCCCATAATATGGAGCCCAGACCCACACACTAAAGCAGCACAGAATGTGAAAAATATTAAATGTAAAACCTGAGGCATCATCTCTGCTTCCCAAGTGAGAATGCTCACATTCCACAATGCTTAATATCAATTTATCCATTTCAGTCCTGTACTTTGCATTAAATTGCATTTTAATGTTTCTTTACTTCCAACTCAGACCAATACATTTCCTTGTGCTGCTGAAATGGATGTGAATATTTGCATTTTTCTGCAGGTGACCCAGGAGATATCTGATGAAACCAGGGTTTTCCGCCTGCTGGGCTCAGACAGGTAATCCCCCTGCTGAAACAGAAACCTTTTGTTTTATTTAAACCAGCTTTTCTAGTTCCCAGCTGGGCCTGGCTTCCAGCCCAGCCCAGCTCTGTCTGTGGGCACCAAGTGTCAGGGAGAGAGGAGAGATGCTCTGGGCTTGCAGGGTGCCCAGTGCACTTCTGGAAAAAGCCTGCTCCTGGTTTTGGATTGTCCTGGTGAGCTGGGAATTCCCTTGGCAGCAGTCAGTTAAAAGCAACTTTGGCTGCTCTGGAAATAGCAAACCAGAACTCAGGTTTTAAGTCACAGTGATCCAAATCCACACATTTTCCATAAGATCCAGCTGATCCCTTCCAGCTGCACAGGTGGGAAGAGGTGCAGCTGTCCCCAGGTTTGCAGCCTGAGCAGGAGCTGCCCCAGGCTCCAGGTTGGACACATTCACTTGTGGATTCTCAGCCAGCCAGAGGGATAAATGTAGGAGCAGACAGGGATGAGTCCAGCAGTCACTTCAGCCCCAGAATCCAGACTGGTTTGGTTGGAAGGGACCCTAAAGCTCACCTTGTTCCATGCCTGGACAGGGCCACCTTCCACTAGAGCAGGTGGCTCAGAGCCTTGAACACCTCCTGCTCTCAAATCCCTGATCCTCTGCTCCCTCATCTGGCCTTGGAACTGCCAAACCCTTTGGTTTGTATTTTCATCTCTGTACAAATGGAGCAGGAGTTTTCCTGCCATTCCAGTGAGATGTGGAGTCACCTTTTTACCTTGGATCACTCTGGAACTGCTCAGGTGCAGAGGTGAGGATCAGGGACAGAGGCTGTTCAGAGACTTCATTGGAAACTCTTTGAGGAAAACAAAAAGCAGAGACAAGTTTAATCCTAAGAAGAGCAGGAACTGGTGCAGAGAAATGCTCAACATTTGGGAGGGAGAAGGGAGGTCAAAGGCCCAGCCACACCACCTGATGGTCAAGGTCCAGCAGTGGTCAGTGTGCCAAGACAAGGAGAGAATCATTTTCCAGAGTGGCCCACAGGAACATGATCCAGCAGGACAAAGGCAGAGCTGGGGTTGAGTGATCCCTGTGAACCCATGAGGTGATCAATATTTAGGAGGGAGGAGAATTGCTGAGGTTGCCTGTCAGAAGATGTAGCAGGGATAAACATTTGGGCTGCAGATGATGGGATCATGGAATTACAGAATGAATTGGGTTGGAAGGGACCTTAAAAATCATCCAGTTCCAACACTTCCACTGTATCTTGTCCTTGAGTGTTTTTATCAGTGATGCTGGAAAATGAGGGAACTGGTTAAAGAATGAAACACCCAAGAGATTTGGGTGAACCTCTGTCTCCAAGCTGTAGAAACCCCTGAGTTTCCTCCTCAGGAGTTACACCAAGAGCTGTTCTTTGCCCCTAACTTTGGATCCCGTTTGTGTTCGGTTGCAGAGTGGTTGTGCTGGAGAGCAGGCCCACAGAAAACCCCACAGCTCACAGCAACCTCTACATCCTGGCTGGACATGAGAACAGTTACTGAGCAGCACTCGCCCCCAGAGAGCAGAGGGAATTGGCCACGCTGGGACCCAGGAGCGCCGGGAAACCGGGACTTGCTGCTTCTTGTCTGACACCCGAGTTGTGCTGGTTTTTAGGGTGGGAATCAATCCATTTTTGCAGCTGGGAACAGCTGGTTCTGTCTCTTGCCACTGTGTGGTTGGTTATGTCGAGTTTGCTTAATAAAAGCTGAGATAAAGAGCCCTTTACTCGTTAGTTCTAGGGAAACAGAGCCTTGAAACATGTTCTGCAGTAAAGGTGCCATAAACTGTTAAATATTTCCCCTTCCCTTGGGTTTTCCTTTTATTCTGTAGATACAGATCTAGTGCTGGCTGTTGCCCTGTTTTATACTGAGTCTTATTCTTAATAAAACAAAGATTTGTGTAGGAAGTGGAAGTATCTGCAAAGCTTTTTGGTTTTAAATCTGCCATTGGGTATGGCTTTGTATAATAGACTATTTAATCCTTATTTATTAATCTGCTGCTAGGATGGGGTGATGTCTAACTTTTAGCAAAGGAAGGTTGCAGAGCAGCTTACTTTTTTTTTTTTTTTTTTTTTTACAATTGTATAAAGATTTGATTATTCTTTTTCCTTGTAGGGATGTAGTGCATTACTGAGGGGTGTGTTACCGTGTTGGGTGATCATGTAAAAAACAAATGCAGTTTTGTACAACAAAGTATTTTGTACTGATTTTTCTGCCTGCAGAATTGCCATAAAAGGGATTTTCTTACTTCCTAGACGTAGGGTGTGTGTACACAAAGTAGAATATTGATATCAGACTTGTTGCTCCTGGGTGGCTGTGTACAATATCCATGTGTGTGTGCGTGTGCATGTGTGTGAAGTTGCCTGGCAGTGTGTATTTTTTATATATATATTTATACATATATATATAAAAATGTACAAAACATATATGCTTTATTTTCATAAATTAGGGATAAGCCTTGTGACATGAAGTGGAAATTGTAGCAGGTCATCATCCTTAATGAATGAAAGTATCATGTATCCAACTGCCCACGACGTGTGGTTTATTTATGCTGTTCCAGAGGGGAGCCTGGAGCCACAGCTGAGCCTGAGCAGCATTCCAGCTGCTGTGCTTTGGGAATGGCTGCTGCCCAGCTGTGAGTATAAATAAACATGATAAGAACCAGTATTCTGTATCCAAGCTTTGATCACTTTTTGGTCACCTGCATTTTTTTTCTCCTTTCTCTTTTCTCCATTGAAGAGTCGCATCAGTTCCTTTTGTCTTCCTCATTAATTAAAATTCTTGAGGTACCATTAAATATAGACTGACTCCAGGAGAGCATCTGGTTTTACTACCTCACATTACCCTGCTGGCTTTGATGTGAACGCTCCTCGGGCAGGTGCAGCAGCAGCTCAGAAACATTGGAATGGAAGGGTTTTTTTTCATTAAATGCCTGTTCAGCTCTGAGATCTGCTGCCTAGGAAGGAGAGGCTGGAATTCCCAGGTCATTTGGGCAGAGCAGGGAAGGTGTGTGAGAGCTGGGAGTGGTTTGGTGCTGTGTTGGCATCGGGCTCCGTGATCCATAATTTAACAGGGAGGGAATTGTCTGGGCCCACGTGATGGCTCAGGGACGTCTCCTTGCTCAGGACAGCTGCAAGTTGGGAAGGTCCAGAGGGGAAAACAGCCCTGCACACATTTAGCATTTCAGCCACTGTCATTAAAACTAATTCTTGCTGACTTGACATCCAAATCAAGTCAAGCTTTTCAGTTCTGACACTGTGTCAAAGCTTAATAAGTAGTAAGTGTAGAGATGAAATTTATAAATCACTCCACAAAGCATGAAAAATGTGCTTTAGGGGCGGTCAGCTGGAATTGCATCTGCAGTATTAAAAGCAGGACGAGAGATTTTTGTCTTCTAAAAGAGTTCTCTAGTATTGAAATTACTTCTCCACAGGTAACAGTGACTGGTGATTAACCTCAAATGGTGCCTCTCCTGGTCTTTAAAACAAAAATTAAGGTGAAGTGAAGCACCAGGTGTAGATATTGTAGAGCAAACACTTCTTAATTTACCTCATTCACTACAGAAGGTAATTTCAGCTTCATCTTTGAAAACACTTAAAGGAGATCTCTAAAAGACTAGAGAAACCTGTAAATAAAATCTGAATATTTATGGGGAATAACTGGAGTAAATAACTCTTGACACTGTCATGCAGAAATAACGAGCTGAAAGTATTTTTCTTTGACACGAATTGCTGATGTTTTGCTGGATCCTAAAGAATAAACTTAGGAAAGTCCTCGTTTAATCAAACCTTTTTTAGCTGTTGAAGCATTTCTAATGGCATGTTGTGAAATGCTTAGTGCTGGTTTCATGGACAGTGGCATTTTTTGGCATGATCTGCAAGATGCTGTTTCCTAGTGTAAAACCTCACTTTGTTCCGTACCACAGAGCAGATTTGTGTGTTCCAGCCAGCCTCGGTGACTCTGATCAGTATAATTTGTGTTTAACTGTTTCATTTAGTCTGGTATTGTCTGTACCTTTGTTTTTGTGGAATTTAAACCAGGCTTGAGAAAGCCTAACAGGGGGAGCTCGGGGGTGATGAAGCAAAAGCTTGCTCAGCCCCTCTTTCCTCGCTCAACATTTATCAAAATTTTAATTACTGGATGCACGAGGTCACGTACCTGACTTGAAAGCCTTAAAAGAGGGTCCCAGAGCTCTTGGAAGTACAAACAGCATGGGAAGAGCAGTCTGTGGATTAATCTCTTTGGATTTCCGAACCAAATTCCTTGCAAGTGAAAAATACAGCTGGAATTGTGCTGACATCTCTTTAAAGAAGAAAGGTACAACGCATCAGGGGAGCCACGGTGTCTCTGGATGGAAAGGACAAGACTGGGAGACTCTGAAATGTGCTTTTTTTTTTACCTTGTTTAGTCGTTAGGTGTAACCGAGACTCATAACTGCACTCGTTCAGTTTGTGTAACCAGGCTTTGTTCCACAGGAATTTCTGTTGCAGTTCAGTCTATGCCAAATAAACTGCTTTATTTGATCCGTGCCGTGGTGACTCGCTGGGAACAATGCCTCGTCAGAGGGATCTGGGGAGAATCCAGCCAAGCTCCAGGTTTTGTGGCTGCTGTGGGAAGGGCCTGGCGCCGCTGCTCTCTGTCCTGCAGACTGCAGGGAGCCAGCAGCAGCTCCCGGGGATTGCACAGGAGGGAGAAATCACAGGAGCAGGGACAAATTATTCCCGGCCCAGTCACCTGGGAGCACCGAGGAACCACTCGGGAGTTGTTTGGCTGGAAAAGCAGAGACTGGCTGCCTTGAACCTGGGAAGAGAGCAGGGGCTGGTGGGCTTCAAAGGGCTGCTCAGAGTAGGAAAACACACAGCTCAGCCTCAGCAGGATCTAGAGCAGTTTACACATTGTCCTCACACTTTGTTTGCTGCAGGTGCTTCAGGTGTTGTACCTGTGTCCCAGATCTTCAGGGATCTGCTGAGGTAGAGGGAAAAGGAGGCTGAAAAGGTGATGTAATGAGTGTGACTTTGGACAACACAACTGCCAATTACTGGTAGTTATATCTATAAATAAATATACAGCAATATTCCTCCTCTGCAGGAGATAGGCATCAATCTTGAATATGAGGACTGCACATCCCTGATGAACCTGGCTTGGGAAGAAAAATAATTAGTGGATCTTTGTTCTGAGTTGGGAAGCACCTCAGGAAAGGATTGGGGAGGGAGGAGGCATGAGATGGAGTGGGGTGCCCACAGTCATACTCAGATCTAATATTGAAAGCAATTACCACCACAAAAGGCCACCTTGGTCAGGGGATGAGGATCCAGGGACCCAGACGGTTGCACCAGGAAAGATAAAAGGATGGTCAGGGATGGAAAAGCTCGACCAAAGGAAGGGTCTGGCTGCTGGCAGGAGCCCATTCAGTGACAGAGACCCGAGATTCTGGAACCGTGCAGTGGGAAGATGTTCCAGGGAAACCTCCAGGTGCCAGAGGGGAGTGCAGACCCTGTGGAAGGATGTTCCCTTTTCCAACCCTGCAGGAGAACGGAGTCAAACCTAGCGATCCTGTGGAAAGGCAGAGAGCGGCAAAGACAACATGATCTTAGCAGGGTGGTTGGAGCTGGGTGGTCTTTAAGGTCCTTTCCGACCCAGTCCATGAGTGGTTCTGTGACTCCATGAACACGGCGCTGCGGGCCGTGAAGCCCGGGGGGATCGTGAGGCGCGGAGTCAGCGAGTGGCCCCGGCAGCAGCCACGGGGATGCTCTACTCTCCCTCCTTTCCCCCCGGGACCGCCCCGGCCGTGGCGGTGTCCCCGGGGCGGTTCCTGGGGCCGTGCCCGCCGGGGAGACTCCCCCGCCCGGGGCCCGCCCCGGCTCCGGCTGAGGCGGCGGCGGAGCGCGGCGGGGCCGCCCGGCCATGGAGCGCTACGAGAAGCTGGGCAAGGTCGGGGAGGGCTCCTACGGCGTCGTCTTTAAGTGCCGCAACAAAGACACGGGGCAGATTGTGGCCATCAAGAAGTTCCTGGAGTCCGAGGAGGACCCGGTGATCCGGAAGATCGCCCTGAGGGAGATCCGCATGCTCAAGGTGCGCGGGCGCGGCGGGACGGACCCCGCTGCCGGCACGGGCTGTGCCCGCCGTGGGCAGCCCCGGCAGGGAGCGGCGAGCCCTGAGGGAGCTGCCGGGGACGGTCGTGAGGGGTCAGGGTGTGAGGACATCCGTGAAGGGACATCGTGTGGCTGCAAGGTGTGAGGACAGCGAGGCGGAGACAGAGAGTCTTGAGGGGACGGGGCGTCGTGAGGGGACGGGGTGTGAGGGCAGCCATGAAGAGACGGGGCATGAGGGCACCTGTGAGGGGATGGGGTGTCGTGAGGGGGGAAGCAGAGACGGGCGTGAAGGAGCCACCATGAAGTGCCCAGGTCAGTCAGTTCCTCTGGGAGAAAGCCGGTGCCAGGGAATGTCCGGCCCGCTTGTCCGGGGCTGGCGATGCCGGGTGATCCTGCCCAGCGCAGGCAGGAGCAGGTGGGAGCTGAGACACGGCCATGAGCAGCCGCCAGGTGCCGGCGGACTTCTGCAGGAGGAGCATCAGCGCAGTCACGGTGTGCCCTGCACAGAGGGATTGACCCGGGCTCTGTCCCCCACGGAGCCAGCGATGCCCTGGCCGGTGTGGGCACAGCTCTGCCCTTGGTGTGTGTCACAGACCCCTCTGCGTCCAGGAGATTGCCCAGAACAGTTGGAGCCAATATAAAACACGTGGGCAAAAAGTGAGGCTGGACAGCGTGAGGAGGGGGACAGCCAGGGGACTCAGCTCTTCCTGCTCCAGAGCTGATAAATCTGCCCCAGCTCCTCCTTCAAACGCCCTTTCTGAGCCCCTGGTTGTGCAGGATCCAGCTGTGGATTGAATGCCAGGGGCTGTGCGGGGTCGGGTGTTCCACATGGAAGCCACAGCAGAACCGGCACCAGTGAGCCTTGTCTCTGCTGATCCTTTCCTGACCTCTCTGTAAGAGCTCATCCTCACACAGAAATGGGTTACTCCTTCAGCCTCTGGCTTTATTTCCCCCACGAAATAAAAGCAGGGAGCATCTGCAGTGAGTCACACCCCAGGTGTATCCAGCATGCAGAAATAAGGAGAGACCTGGGAGAAGGGGGAGACGATCAGGTAAGGTTTCCTTTCACACTCCCAGCTTCTGGGCAAGGATTCTGCAGCAAAGGCTGTGCCTGTCGCTTCATGCATCTGCAGACTTTTGGGACTCTGTCCCATCTCTTTGGAACTCGTGTGTTCATTTGGTCTCCATAGTTTCCTGAGGCTTTAGGAATGTGTTGTGTGAAAAAAAAATATTTGTTTATGTTTGTTACAAACTTGCTGCTGGGTGATGGATGGCACACTGTACCCTCAGCTTTGTGTTCCAAGAAATTGGAAGTGTCCCATTTGCACTTTTTCCAGGGTGCTCATGATTTGTACACCTGCTATCCTAGGAAAGCAATCATCTAAGAAAAAGCATAATTATTTTTCAGTTACATTTTGGAAGAAGCAGCCAAAGTTTTTCTCCTATCCTTGGTAAACACAGGACATGTAGCTATATTATTTCAGTGAGTAATGCTAGATTTACATTAAGATTTAAGTGATATTAAACATCTGAAAAGGAAAATAATCATGGCAGAAGTCCCTTGTAAAGCAGCTGGGAACTGCATCATCCTTAAGGATCCAAAGTCCCACAGCCAGGAACAGCAGGATCTGTGTTGGGACACTGTTTACTTTAACAAGTACAGACCTGCTTGACTCTTTTCAGCTTTTTCTTTGCAAATAGAAACTTTGTTTGCTTGTTTGTTTGTTTGTTTGTTGAGGCACGTCCTGGCTTAGGCACTCCTGTTTGTCAGAGTTGGAGTGAGATTGTGTTTCAGCAGTAGAAAATGATGGGCCTTGATAAATCATTTTTCTGCCCAGTAAACACCTTGCAGACCAAGGGATTTTTGTGGCCAGGAGCCAAGGGACGTGGAGTGGGAATTTGCAGACTCTTGAAACCATAGAATCCCAGAATGGTTTGGGTTGGAAGGGATTCCAAAGATCATCCCATTCCACCCCCTGCCATGGCAGGGACACTTCCACGATCCCAGGTGGCTCCAAGCCCTGTCCAAGCTGGCCTTGGACACTTCCAGGGATCCAGGGGCAGCCACAGCTGCTCTGGGCACCCTGTGCCAGGGCCTGCCCACCCTCCCAGCCAGGAATTCCTTCCCAATATCCAAGGACAAGGAGGATATTGGGGCTTCCCTCTGCCAGAGGGCAGGGCTAGATGGAGCACTGGGAAGAGCTTGCTGCCCACCCATTTAGGTCAGCTCCCAAAATAAGTACACAGAGCTGCAGCTGAGCTGTGCTTGTAGAAAGGGTTCAGCTTAAGGAATTGTGACCCTGCGGGACAAACCTGTGCCCACCACCTTCACCCTGTGCAGTTCCTGACCAGCCCACCCCCTGTGTGTTGCAGCAACTCAAACACCCCAACCTGGTGAACCTGCTGGAGGTGTTCAGGAGGAAGCGGCGGCTGCACCTGGTGTTGGAGTACTGCGAGCACACCGTGCTGCAGGAGCTGGACAAGCACCCCCGCGGGTGAGTGGCCCCTCTCCCGGGAGCTCCGAGCACAGGGGCGGGGTGTCCGTGCTGCTGCCCTGTGGCTTTTCAGAGGAATTCCATTAATGACACGAGAGGTTTCTCAGCCCGGTGCCCGGGACTGTCTGTGCTCCTGCGGTTTGGCACAAGAACGGCGTGGGAGCCGCGTTCCTGCCCAGCCCCGCTCACCACGGAGACGGGAGCGCCGAGCCGAGCATTCGGGAGGGCTCTGGCTGCCGGGGGAGCAGCGAACCCGGGGCTTGGGAGCAGCTTGTGTCCTGCTCCTCCCACTGCTCCCATCACTGTGGGCACTGGGCACCCAGATACAGAATCGGGGACTTGCAGAATCATTTTAGGTTGGAAAAGCCTTCTGAGACCATCGAGTCCAGCTGTTTATGCAGCACTGCCGTGCTCACCACTAAACTGTTGTCCCCAAGTGCCACATCTGTGCTTTTGAACACTTCCAGCCCTCCAGAGTGAGCAAGAGTTCCCAGGAGCTGTGCCTGCACCTGTCTGCAAAAACTCCTCTTCAAACAGGTGCTTGCACCAAGCGTGAGCTGCACACAGGGTTTGTTCTGTCCACACCCTGTAAACAGCACTCCCACTGTCCCTAATTATCCAGGTGCCTTGGTGCTGTGGAAATGCCAAGCACAAGTCCATAAATCATTTCACAGGCCTGGGGCTGTGAATTTGCCTGCAGGAGGCTCATGGGGGGTTGCATAAACAAGAGCTTGTTATTTACTCCCTTTCTCCGGGGTGAGGAGCACCAGGAGAATGGAACATGCTGATAGCATGTGACAAAGCTGACAGCTTTGTGAGCTGCCACCCCACCTTGAACCTGTTCACCTGGAATCTGAAGAGGGGATGGATAACTCTCCTGAAGGAAATGCTTCCCGTTTGCTGACTGTTCATCAGAACAGCTCCAGCGTGAAGGAACATGTGACAGCTGGCTGCATGCTTTGCTTTTCAGCTTTGCTAGGGCAGATGGTCAAGTCTTTTGTGGTCTTAAGATGGGTGGGCACGTGTTGATTCCAGCTCATTTGACCAACTCCATCCCCTTTTCAAGCTGTCACAGCAGCACTCCCATCATTCTGGGATGTTTCTGGAGGGAATCTCTACTCACAGTGTCAGCAGTGTGTCACTGACCCCGCTGACAGCACAAAGTGAAAGCCAAGCTTGAAAGAAAATCTCAGGCTTGCATTGTTTTGGTTTATTTTTGGTTAGTTTTTTTTTCTTTATTATGAATCAGAAGTTTTTCAGCATTAAACATGTGAAATAAAATTGTGTTTAAGTTGGAAAATGCCAAGATTGTCACTTCTGCCTTTCCTGGGGTCGTTGAAGATCATTACAGACAGCCAAGGAAGTTCAAGAACTGTTGCCCAGTAACTGAAAGAAAGGCGAGGGGGCTGGGAAGTGTTTGCTGGCTGTGAGAGGGAAGGAGGGGGATCCAAACCAAAGCAGAGCTTTATACTTTTGTCTGAGCACCCTTCCCTGGCCCATTTTTCACCTCTCCACTCTGGACAATCAGTGCCATGGCAGCATGCCATGTATCTACACCATGGATACTCCAGCAGTTCCAGCTCTGAGCTGTGGAGGCAGAAATTCCTGCTGGCATTTCAGGACTGCCAGGAATTGTAGGACGGGGTCTGATATGGACTCCCACACTTGGCTGTGTGGTCACAGGTGCAGCCCATGCTGCCTAGACATAAATCCTTGTTGCACTGACTGGCTCTGGAAGTGTTTCCTGACTTCCCTGATGGTTTTGCTCAGAGATCCCTGTACAATGCCAGCACTCATTTTCCCTGAAATAGTGAATTTATTATTAATGGCTAAAATAAAACTGTGTTTTTTTCCAACAGGGTGCCAGAGTACCTGGTGAAGAGCATAACCTGGCAGACCCTGCAGGCTGTGAACTTCTGCCATAAACACAATGTGAGTTCCCTGACCTGCACTAATGATTGCTGGAACATGGCCTTGGAGGAGAGAGGGGGGTTCTGTTGGCATTTTCCTGATTCCAGAGCTTTCACGGGATGGAGTCAGGTGGAATCTCCTGTTTTGAACAGGAAACACATCTGAAATATTGGTGTATACCCACACCAGCTGCCTTCACTGCCACACCACAGGCCCCTTGGCTTGGCTGTCAGGAAATGATTTGCTCCAATGACCTTAGACAAGCTTCCAGGAGGAATGGGAATGATCCTTGTGTGATTCCAGGGGCCCTGGACTACTGCTGACCTTCAGGAACTTGCCTTACCAGCTCATCAGCTGGGACCTGAGCAAACTGCTGCTGATTTCACAGAAAGTCCTTCACTTGACTTGGCATGGGGTTGAATCGTGGCACCAGTGAACAGATTTCAAAACTTAGACACAGTTTTTACTCCTTCCTCTGCTCTCTGGAGGGAGACACGAGTTGTGTGTGTGTCAGATACTTCAGTGGGAACATTTTAAGAAGCAGGGAAGGAAAAGGAGCCTTTTGGAGAAGCTCTTTAGGCAAACTTAGCTCTAATTGTTTTTGTTCATCTGCCAACATTTGAGATTTAAGAGTGGGGCAGGAGATGGCCCTGGAATGGGTGTTCTGTCTTTGCTGAGAGAATTACGTCCAGCTGAGCCACAGGAACTTGGCCACAGGTCTCTCCTGCTTCCAAGATTTGTTGGTTTGCGTCTTTTTTCTGCTCCCCTGCTCAGTCTGGAAGATTGAATGGAGTTTGAGAGCAGAGGGAACAATGAGATGCTGCAGCCTGACCTGCTGTAGATCACGGGTAATGAGGCTTTATGCAGCTGCCCTTTTTGGAGCTCCATGACAGTGGCTTCATAAGCAGCATTTCAGTCCTCAGGAGGAGGCACAATAATTTACCACCAGCTTGGCAAGGAAAGTCCAAGGGGTTTGCTCTGAAGTGGTGATGGAAGAGGGACAATGTGAGTGAGACCCCAGTGAGTTGAGTAGAACAAAAGAAATAAAGTCCTTTTTAGTTTGATCAGCAGAAATTCTTTGCCAAGCCCAAATTTGGTTGTTGTGAAGGACAAGGTCACCTCCAAAGAATCACAGAATTGCTGATGTTGGAAGGGGGCTCTGGAGATCTCCTCACCCAAGCCTTCTAGTCAGTCTGGCTCAGCTAGAACAGGCTGTTCAGAAACTTTTCCAGTCAGGATTTCAGTATCTCCAAGGCTGGAGGCTCCACAGACTCTCTGGACAATCTGTTTGGGTGTCTGGCCATGTCCTCAGTAGAAAAGATAAAATAAATTGGTTAGGTTTAAATGGTCTGTGTCCTTTCAGTGCACCACCAAGAACAGCCTGGCTCAGTCTCTTTTACTTCTTTCCATCAGGTATTAAATGCACATTGAAGAGTTTCACTGGGAGCCTTTTCTTGATGGCCCCAGCTCCCTCATCCTCTCCTTGGATGTCAGACACCCCAGTCCTGTCAGCTTCAGTGGCCCTTCACTGGAGTCACATCTTCCCTCTCTGGAGGGTCCCAAGCTGGACACAGCTCTGGATGTGTCCAACCTGTGCTGAGCAGAGCTCTTGCTGAGCTTTGTCAGCAAAATCATTCAGCAGGAGCTTCCCAGGGTTCAGGGAGCTGCCTCCGTGTTGTCCAGGGGATACAGAGCTGGCAGCTGAAGCTGGGGGCCTGCACAGTGATTTCCCCGAAGGTGGGCTATGGACAGGTCATTGTCCTGCTGCTCAGAAATCCTTCCAGCTTCCCTTTCAGCAGGAGTAACTGCCTGGCACAGAGAGCAAGGGAGTGTGGCTGAATGTATCTGAGGGCCAGGTTAAATACTTGTAACCTTGCTTTTTTCTTCTTCTTCCAGTGCATCCACCGGGATGTAAAGCCAGAGAATATCCTGATAACAAAGCACTCGGTCATCAAACTCTGTGACTTCGGATTTGCTCGGATACTGAGTGAGTGCTGACTCTTCATGTACTGGGAGTGTGGGCTGAGCCACTCCAACCCTCACTTACCTGTGTCTGGGGCACTGCAAATCCTCCTGCATGAGTGTGTTTTCCCAGGGAAGCTCTGCTGAAGGCTGGGTAGAGATTCCTGAACCTTACAGGGAGGGAGCCCAGACACCTCGGTGACATCTGTAAACAAACTGAGCTCCCTGCTGAGCCGCTGGGGGTGCTGGCACTGGGAGATGGAAGCCGGCCTTGGGCGTCTCGCAGCTGCCCAGTTGTTTGTGCAGGGCTGGAGACACAGCTGGAGCTCCCTGGCAGGAAAAGCCCCTCTGGCTGCCTCTGCAAACAATGGCTTCACATTTTCCGTTGTAAATAAACCCCCTAATCTGGCTTTTTTTAGCTGCTCTTCAGACAAATCACATGGGTTCTGAGAACTGCCCACTGGCTGCTGCAGGGCCCTGCTGTGGAGCTCTGCACATTTTCATTTGGAGGAAAACACGGTCTTGATTTTTACCAGATCCTGAGTTTTCCAGAGTTGGGTTCTGCTGGTGGCCAGTGACTCACCGTGCTCCTGCAGCTCTGGCCTGCCCCAAAATGTAACAAGTGACGATGGCTCCTCTGCATCGCTCTGATCCCACGTTCCTGTGTTGGTGTCTCTCTCCCCTGACCCCGAGCCAGCTGGTCCCAGTGACTACTACACCGACTACGTGGCCACCAGGTGGTACCGCTCCCCGGAGCTGCTGGTGGGGGACACCCAGTACGGCCCCCCCGTGGACGTGTGGGCCATCGGCTGCGTCTTCGCCGAGCTGCTCTCGGGGCTGCCGCTGTGGCCGGGCAAGTCGGACGTGGACCAGCTGTACCTCATCCGCAGAACCCTGGGTGAGCGTCCCCGGCACCCACAGCCCTGGCAGCACCGGAGCTTGCCCAGGAGGGATGCCCTCTGTGGTGGGAACGGGGAGTAGCCAGGGGGGAATTTACCCAGCAGATGTCTCCCTTTAGAAGGTGCTGGTTTATTTGAGGGGTTCCTGTCCTTAAGAAGGAGCTGGCTTTTCCTGGCATTGTGTACACGGGCTAACAAGGCTCGCAGTGGTCCAGGCTGAGAATCAGGATCGTTGCCTGCAGACTGCCTGGAACCATCCCTCCAGTCTCCTTACCCTCTGGGAAGCTGGGTCTGGTGCAGGGCAGATTAGGAAAGATCTGGGATGTGTTTGGTGACCACTGGATGCCCCTCCTGGTCCCTGCTGGGGTGGGGGAGCCAGCAACTTCAGCTGTCTCCAGATAGACAAAAACATGAGGTGCCTGTATCAGAAAGGACCAGGAATGTTTTGCACAAAGGTTTAAAAGATCCAGGTGTTTTTCAGGGATTGGAACCAAACAAAGTGGTCAGTGAACAGCTGGATTCAATTCATCCCAGCTTTGGAGGTCTCAGAAGTGTTGTCAGTGCCTGTTGATGGCTGTGTGCCTGGGAAGGGGAGTGTGAACATCACAGCTTGTCTGTTCCACATGTTTCTTGTTGTTCATCAATGAATTTAGGAGCCACTCCATATTTATTTGTTAAATAAAAGAGCCATTATCCCCCATAACACTTAAACTAATCCAGTCCCATTGATTCTTTTCAGTTTTGGTGTGGAACATCAGATTTCTTGGGTGACAACGAACAACCCCCCACTTTTCACTGGTATTTGCTGGAATGAACAGAGAGTTGTAATTTTAACTGAACAGTTTATAAAACTACAAAGGTGACTAATGGCTTTAAACAGATAAGCTCCTTAACTAGAAAAATAGTTCATCACTGATTGCTTCATCCTCCAGAATTCATTAATGCCAGTGTTAGGCAGTTATAATTGATTTTTAATTACAGGATTTCAGCCTGAGGAGATTCCCACTGATTGTTAGATCCAGGTGCTGGAGTGAGGCAGTGTTCACAGAGCAAAGCTCCTTGATTGAAGCTGTGCCATTATGGGATTGGCATTGTACTGGCTCCTTTGCTATGGATCTGATTTTAACATTTTCCTTGCTCTAAGCTTCAAAAATGCGGCCTCAGGGAAAAGCTACAGCAGGTTCAGGTGGGGCTGTGTTCCAGCTCTGTCCTGTACAGCACCCTCAGGAGTGTCCAAAGAGAATTTCACCCAAAAGGAGTTAAATTCTCCTGAAGCTGGAGCTCTTGTTCCAGCCTTTCCTTTAGTAGTCACATGGTGTGGGATCACTGATGGCCCAAATGGACATTAATTGTCACAAAAGAACATTGCCTTGGCTCACTTGGTGATACTCAGATGCTGTCTTGGGTGGCATCAGCCTTGTTAGAGGATACAACCATGTTCAATGCAGACACTGTGAAATTAAGCAAATTACTCCTTTTTTTTTTTCTTTTTAAAATTCTCGGTCAAAGGGGATCTCATTCCCAGGCACCAGCAAGTGTTCAGCACCAACCAGTTCTTCAGTGGGGTAAGAATTCCAGACCCAGAGAGCATGGTAAGAGCTGCCTCCAGCTGCACTTCCCTCCCTTCCCCACCCTTTGCCCAGCCCTTTGCTGTGCAGCATTTTTTCCCTATCCAAAAGCTTTGTCCTCTACTTTGCCAGTGTGCACCAGAATATTTGGAGGTGGCTGAACCTCTCATGACATTTTAACTTACAGCCTGTGTAAAAGCAATCAAAAAATGTTTGATCTCTGCTGCTTTCCCCCATTTCTGGTGGCACATCCTCAGAGCTGCCAGGCCTCTGGGCACATAAGGAGTGATGGAGGCATTTTGTGAGGAACAGGTCATGTTCCTATGGAAAGCTGGGTCTTGGTACCCTGATGGATGAAAAGTTTGCTAATATGAGTCCATTCACTTTTTTTTTTTTCCCTGCAGGAGCCATTGGAAGTGAAATTCCCCAATATTTCATACTCTGCACTGGCTCTCATGAAGGTAAGGAAGCTCCAGCTTGTGGAGGAGCCCAGTGCTGGGATAAACAAATGATCTGGTGTGAGAGTCTGGGACTGACATACCAGAGATTCACTGAAAAATAGACCTGGTTTGCTGCCCCATGTGATTGCACCTCTTCCTTGAGCCACAATTCCTACTACAGTTGTGGACTCCCCACCCCTGCAAGTGTCCAAGGCCAGGCTGGTCAGGGCTCAGAGCAGCCTGGGATAGTGGAAGGTGTCCCTGCCCAGGGCAGGGAGGTGGAACAAGATGATCTGTAAGGAGCCTTCCAACCCAAACCATTCCATGATTAATTTTTGTAATTGTTGGATAATTAGCTGCTCCTCAAGCTTCGTGCTGACTCTGAAAAGCCACTCTTAGAATCCATTAAAAAATTGTTAACACGTGTACCTGTGGGAATACTCTTGGGCTGTGGGGAGCAGCTGGAATTGTGCAGGGCTGTGTAAGGAGTGTTTTCCTCCATCTTTTGTGAGGGCTGCCTTCGGATGGACCCTGCGGAGAGGCAGAGCTGTGAGCAGCTGCTGCAGCACCCCTACTTTGACAGCTTCAGGGCAGCAGCAGAGCTGGGCAAAGAACACGAGAAGGGCTCTCGGAAAGCAGCCAGGCTGCCTCGGAAGCACATGCCAGGGGTAAGCTTTCCATACTGTTGAATATTCCAGTCAGGAGGGGCTGTTCTTTTGCTGGCTCCCAGGGTGGGCTGTGCTGGCAGGTGAGGGTGTTGGGCTGCTCTTGCTTTTATCCTGAGGAGGAAACAACCCCTGGCTAAAGAGTAACTCCGTACAAACTGGATTTTGCACTGCGGCTCCATGGGGCACTGGGGATAAACAGCACAGCCCTGTCACAGTAAGGTTCATGCAGGAATGTGCATTCCTGACAAAGAGCAGCAGGAGGGCTGGACAGACTGGCACACTCAGGTGGCTGGTTTAATTTTGAGTACTCAGGTGCTTTTTAATCCTGAATTATGTAGATGGAATAAACACAACTTCTGTTTGTAGCAGTTCCACACGTTAACCCCACGCACTGCGTGTTTCTGCAGCTGGAGCTGCCAAGCAAATGTCTCCCTGCTGCTCTGGCTTTTCCAGACTCCATCCCAAGTCCCCAAATCCAGCCTCACAATGCAGCTCATTCCACAGTTCTTTATTCCTCTGAGCCACATTCCCCATGGCAGCTCTAAAGCTGAGCTGGGACAGACAGGGAAGTTGGAGGTGAGGGATGGAGAACTGCTACAGAGTGTATTTGGGTCACACTGATTGGCCTCTTCCATTTCTGTGACCTGGGATATTTTTCTTGCCTAATGGAATTCCTTAATGAGTTGTTCTTGTTGCTGTCCAGTCATAAAACCTCAGAATCTTAGTTTGGAAAGTACAGGATTACAGTAGGGATAGTTTTATTGCTCATATTCCATGTGAAAATTGATTCCATGTGTGCTTTATTCCCATTCTAAACAAATGCACATGGTGTAACCTTGCCTTTAGTTACAGCACCTGCCTCAGTTGACCTGCAGCAACGTTCTCCCAGCTTTGGACAGCAAGAAGAACTGCTGCAAGACAAGGAAATCAAAGTACCACTTCCCAAACATCTGACCAGGTGGCACATCAAAACTCAGTTGTTCAAAGTCATCCAGGACTTATAAATGGAGGATACACAGTGGAAACCTAAATTACTAAAAGTTATGGCATGTACAGAGTGATCTGTCCTCTGGGTCACTGATGGAGAGGAAGTGATGCAGAAAGAACTCCAAGCTCATCTTAGTGCTCTGTGTACAAAGGCAAATGCATTCTGCTTTAATTCCTGATTGCCTCCTGGTTCAGGATTACCCCCACCCAGTGCTTACAGGATGAAATTTAAAGCTCTGTCTCCTGCATTTCAGACTTGGCAGGAGAACTCCACCTTGCCAAATACACGAGTCCCTGCTCTGTGAGGAGCTGTGCCTGTGCTGCTCAAGGGCTGAAGATGTGCTGGGACAGCCCAGGCTGGGAGGGGCTGCCTGGCTGCCCCAGGGCGGTCCCAGCTCCACACGGGCTCACTCCTGCCCTTACAGAGCTCAAAGGCCTCAAAGTGCTGCTGGGGAATTCACAGGCTCCAGACACCAGGAGAACAGAGCAACAACATCCCTGCCGTGTCTTTAGTCTTTCCAGAGCTTCTCCTGAAAGTTTTATCCTTGAATTCTGCTGCTGACAAGAGTGAGGGCACTTGCTTGTAGTTACAAAAATGATTTTATCAAAACTAATCATGAATGTAATTTATAACAATGGCCAGACACAGGCAGGAATTCTACCTAAGTGTTTGTATTAGAATGACTGGGGTTTGTGGAATCTCAGAATATAATATTGTGATGATTTTGAATAAAAGAAATGTAGCTTTTTCCAATTTACTGGAGGTATTTTGCTATATAAAACTTTACTACTGGGCAAGAACATCCTCTTTTTACTGACACTTAGAGCAAAAGAGTTTTGCCAGTACATTTTGTGTTCCACAGCAGTAAAAGCCCTTTCAGTGGGACAGATGCCATGTCCTGTGTGTGCCTGTTGGCCTTCTGTTTCCTCACACGTGGAGAACCAGCTCTGAGACAGCACTGTGCATCTGACTGCTTGGAGTCGCT
This sequence comes from Vidua chalybeata, assembly GCF_026979565.1. Lineage (NCBI taxonomy): Eukaryota > Metazoa > Chordata > Aves > Passeriformes > Viduidae > Vidua > Vidua chalybeata. The sequence continues at coordinate 2,047,582 of NC_071535.1, read as the reverse complement.
GCCTTCTGCCCTTCCCTTGCCCAAACCCAAGGATTTGAGTGAAAATGCTGTGCTCTCTCTGAGGATGAGCCATTCCCACTGTGCTGGCACCAGTGAGGCCCTGCCTCACTCAAAAGGCACTTTTGAGTCTCTCACAAGAAGGGCATTGAGGGGCTGGAGCTTGTCCAGGAAAGGGAATGGAGCTGGGAAGGGTCTGGAGCTCCAGGAGAGGCTGAGGGAGCTGGGAAGGGGCTGAGCCTGGAGCAAAGGAGGCTCAGGGGGGACCTTGTGGCTCTGCACAGCTCCTGCCAGGAGGGGACAGCCAGGGGGGTCGGGCTCTGCTCCAGGGAACAGGGACAGGAGGAGAGGGAACGGCCTCAGGCTGGGCCAGGGCAGGTTTAGATTGGATATTAAGGAAAATTTCTTTATGGAAAGAATTGTCCAGCCCTGGCACAGCTGCCCAGGACAGTGCTGGACTCACCATCCCTGGTGGGATTTAAAAGCTGTTTGGATGTGGCACTTGGGGACACAGGTCAGTGATGGCCTTGGCAGTGCTGGGGGAACACTTGGACTCCCATGATCTCAGAGGACTTTTCCATCCTCAGCAATTCTCACTGACTTTTATTTATCAGGAGGGATGAGGATGCAACTCCAGAGCTGCACAGAACTGCACTAGTCCATCAGCACACAGCAAAAACGTGCTCAAGGCTGTGCCCAGGAGCTGCTGCTCCTGCACAAAGAGCCATGATCCCTTCAGCAGCTCAGTGCTCCCGAGGGGGTGACCCTGCCTGCCTGCAGATCGTTGAACCAGACAAAACTCCAAGTGTGAAGAACACAAAAAAGACCCAGAACCTCTTTTATTAAATCAGCACCCACCCACTGGGCGTGATTCTCCCAGAGGGAACAGCACCAACACCACACACCCCGACGTTCCCCCCACTGCCACTCTGCACTTTGCTTCTGTGCAATAAAATACCGAAAACTTCTAACTGAGGAGTTCAGAGCTTCCTAGAAAAACAGGAAACAGATGCCTGTGTGCAGAGGCCTGCCCTGTCTGTTGTTGATCCACCACTGAGTTTAAGCTTAATAAAAATTAATTGCATGATTTCTTAAAAGGTCACATACACCTTTGAGGCTGGACTGGGAGAGCTGGGCTTACTGGAAATACAGTGGTGTCTACAACTTCATTTATGCAACGTAAGATGAATCCTAGGAAATCACATACATCTCAGTTACGTGCTGCTGTGTTTATTCCAAATCCAGCTCCAGCTCCAGGTTGGGCAGCGCCTGCTGAAGGACACGGAAGGTCGTTTCTTTCTCTCTGATCCCAGGAAGGTCACTCAAATACAAATATTCCAGGTTCCTGTAAATATTCAAAAAGAAAAGGGGCAACTACTATTGAATTGCTGACAGAGAAACTGGAGAAATTATTCTACTGCAGTTGTTTTGAGTATTTTAAATGGTGAGTGGAACTTCTGGTATTTTAAATGGTTCTACTGGCAGTTTGTTTCTGAAGTGGGTGCTTGGGGTTTTTAGCTGCAGTATCCAACTGCACCCCATTCCCGAGCACCCTGGTCTGTCCCAGACCCTGAGGCACAAGAGGAATGACATTAAGCTGTGAGGTGGAGAAGCACTAAAAGCTACAGCACACAGTCCAAGCCTGCCCTGCAGAGCTGCTGCAGGAGAGGGGTCAGGAACAGAAGCCAAGCTCATCATTAATTACCCTCGAGCCCACCCCAGCCACCCCACAGAGCCCGGAGCAGGGAGCTGTGGAAGCGCTCAGCGGCTCACATACGTCAGCTTGTGGAGTGCAAGGACGCCTTTGTCTGTGACATTCCCACAGGAAATGATCTTCAGCTGCTGCAGGCTCTTCTGGAGGTTGTTGGTCTCGCTGAGCCTCTGCAGACACTCGTCCTGGATGTACATGCACTTCTCCAGCTTGATATCCGTAACGTGCTCCAGGCCATCTGCAAAGGCACAAGTGAGGATTTGCTCCAGAATTCCAGGCCCAGCCTGTGCTGGTGGTTAAGTTCTCCATTTAATAAAACCACCCAGCAATGCATTCCTTTATCCAGTGCAGCTGTAACACACAATGAATCTCCAAAGTCCCTTTTTAGTCCTTCAGATTTAGAAAAATCTCAGGGTTTGAGCCACTTCAGTAAGATTTCAAGAGCTTTGGAATGGACGAGTAACAAAAAACCTACACAATTTTAGGTAATAAACAATGACTCTGACATGAGAAAGTGCTAATGCCAGAAATTCAGGGTCCCTTGCTATGAAAAAATAAAACAGCCTATTCCCATTTTGTTTTCTATTATTTAAAGGCCACCTGAAACTTGTTTAACATCTTATTTTTAAGAGATTTAAGAGAGCCCGCTTTTGGTCTTTGAAGACATCACAAATGCCTGGAGAACGAGCAGAATTACAACTTCAGAGACATCAAAATCATCTCTTGGTGCAGAAGAAAAATAATATTTATAGTGCTTTTTGCTACAAACTCATCAAAATCTGTGGCACTTCCTTAGTGCTACGGCCACTTCGGGTAAAAGCTGAAGTTCTCCATGTCTTTCCACTTCATACCACACCTCCAGCAAAACCTGGGCGACTGATAAATATATGTAAAGGAGGAAAAAAAACCCCACAAACGATTTATCAGTATCTTGCTAAGGAAGGAGAAAACGACACCGCTTTGATGCAATTAAAACGACACCCATTAAGAACAATCAGCGTGTGTACCTTACCCAGATAGTCAAATCCCCTGTACATGATGCAGGAGTCGGTGGCGTCGATGGCTTCGATCTTGTACTTGCCCAGGGGCCCCGTGGGAAGCCCATTGTAGTCCTGCTGCCACTTGGGCGAGCCCTGGTACCTGACCAGGGCCCCGCAGCGCAGCAGCCACTCCGAGGCCGCCCGGTCGGGGCCCACGGCTCGGATGCGCTCGTGGTCCACCCTGCGGGACACAGAGAGCACCCACAGCCCGGCTGCAGCGCGGCACAATTCCTCCATGGATGGTCAAAGTGCTCCACGGCAAGTATCTGCTTGTGTGCACGGTCAGAGAGGCGAGGATGTGATTTACTAGAAATGTGGGTTTTGGGTTGTGCGGTGCTCAGTCTGGCGTGAGGTTTTTTTTTTTAACTTAAGTGGCAGGTGCTTTTTAGTAAAAAAAAAAGAACACAAATATAACTGGACTTAACTCTGTTTCCTTCCACGTCTGGAAGGGAAGAAAACTGTGCTACTGGTTAAGGTGAGTTTTGGGGTCAATGAAGACCAGGATTTAGGGATGGGATCCATGTGGGCAGCTTGTCTTGGCCGTTCCAGGGAAGGGGCAGAGCCCACACCTTCCTCTGGAAGGTCACGGCTTTGGAAGGGGAAGCAGATACGGACTGACCCCTGGCCAACAACCAACATGCAATCTGGGGAGAAAGAGGAGCATTAATGACAGATAACGTTTTCTGCAGCGTAGGGACCTGATTGTTCCGCTTCACAAAACGCGCAGAGAATTTGAAGGATCTGAAAGTTAATTATTAACCAGCGACTCACTCTTACTTGTTGAACACGGCATTCAGCCATCCCCAGAAGGCTCTACAACTGCCCGGCGGCAGCGGCGGCTTCCTCAAGAGCGTCCCCAAAGCCATCATCACCTTCTTGCAGACGGGAGAGGGGAAAAGGGAGATGTTATTTGCAGCAGCAGCAGCACGGGGAGGCCGTGCCGCTGTCAAGGCCTGACCGCGGCTGTGAGCCCGGCGGGGCCCACGGCTGCAGAGGGGGCCGTCACCGCCCCCGGGCTGCCCCCGGCGCCGAGCGGCCGAACCTTGCCCGGCCGAGCGGAGCAGGAGGGGCAGGAGGAGGAGGAGCAGGGGCAGCAGCAGGAGGAGGAGGAGAAGAGGAGGAGGAGGAGGAGAGGAGAGGAGGACGCGCGGCCGCGGCCCCGGCGCTCCCTCCGCCCCCAAGATGGCGGCGGCGCTGAGGGGCCGCGCGGGCCCGGGCGGGGCCGGGGCGCTGTGGCGGCTGCAGAGCCGGCGGCGCAGGTGAGGCCGCACAGCTGCACCTTCCCCCAACCCCATCTCTTCCCCTGGCCTAGCCACCTTAACCTCATCCCTGCCGCCTGTGCTTTCCCCTCACCCCTTCCCCTCTCTTCTTACCTCTGCTCATCCACTTCCCCTATCCCTTCCTCCTACCCCATCTCTTCCCCTGGCCTGACCACCTTAACCTCATCCCTGCCCCCTGTGCTTTCCCCTCACCCCTTCCCCTCTCTTCTTACCTCTGCTCATCCACTTCCCCTGTCCCTTCCCCCTTCCCCTGTCCCTCTCTCCTGTATCCTCTATGTTTGCTCTATCACCTTTCCCTATCCCCTTTTCCTCCCTCCTGTATCCCCTGTATTCTCTATAGCCACTTCCCCTATGTGAAAAATGCGTATTTTGTGATTGGCTTTTTGCAAATATTACAGTGAATGTTATATGTGTAATGTTAGGAAGTTATGCTGTATTAATTAAGTAGTGTGTTAAATATATTTTTAGGTTATAACACAATGTTAAAATTGAAACTATGCTATGTAAGATACTTTTTAACTAGCTCAAGAAAGAGATGAGGCAATCAAGAAACTCCTGGCACAGAGATAACAGCGACAGGGCACATAAAGAGTTACGGCCTCCTTATCTGAAAAGACAAACATTCTTCCATGGAACCACCAGGATTAAGGGGAAGCAGTTGACAAAAACCAGAAAATTTTTTAATTTGCAAGGAATCTATGCATCATGTATGAGATACATGAATATGCAACAGGCTGTTGCTTTTAAGGGTTATTCCTTTGTTCACAAGGCATCTTTTTGGCAGCTCAGTGCCCAAAAACATCCGGACGTCCGTAATTCTTTGCTCTTTATTGTCTTGTAATTGTCCTAACCCTAAATTTTTATTACTTTAATTGTATTACTATTTTTATAACCGTTTTATTATTATTAAACTTTTAAAAATTCTAAAAACCAGTGACTGGCGTTTTTCACACCCTGTATCCTCTCTCTGCCATCCCTATCCTTTTCCCCTTTACATTATTAATCACCCCTATCTCCTTTCCTCTATCCCATTTTCCTCTCCCCTATATCCCCTTTATTCCTTTCCTTCCCCTCCCTATCCTATCCCCTCTCCCCTCTATTCCTGACATCCCCTTCCCCTCTCCCTGCCTTTTTCCCCCCGTCCTTGTCCTTGTCCCTGTCCCTGTCCCCACCCCGGGCCGTGCTGATGGCCGTGGCCGTGTCCCTGCAGCTCGTTCGACGTGGCCGTGGTGGGCGCGGGGATCGTGGGGCTGGCGGCGGCGCGGGAGCTCATCCAGCGCCATCCCTCGCTGGCCTTCGCCGTGCTGGAGAAGGAGCAGGAGCCGGGTACGGAGCGGGGCAGGGACAGGGAGCCGCGGGAGGCTGCGCCCGCTGCCAGAGCCGCGGCGTCCCACGGGTGGCTGCGTGGAGGGAGCAGCTTGCGGGCAGTAGCGGTGGGAGAGCAGCTGCCCTCCTTGTTGAAGTGGGTGACTGATGGATTTCCCATCCTGGAAGTGTCCCAGGCCAGGCTGGACACGGCTTGGAGCAGCCTGGGATAGTGGAAGGTGTCCCTGCCCATGGCAGGGGGGCGGATGAGGTGATCTCTAAAAGTTCCTTCCATCCCAAACCATCCTGGAATTCTGTGATGATTCTCACAGAATCCACAAAATTCACAGAATGACCAGGTTGGAAGAGACCTTTGAGATCATCGAGTCCAACCCAGCCCCAGCCCCTCAACCCAACCCTGGCAGCCAGTGCCACATCCAGGCTTTGTTAAACACACCCAGGGATGGTGACTGCACCACCTCTCCGGGCAGAACATTCCAGAGCTTTATCACTCTTTCTGTAAAAACTTTTTCCTGATATCCAACCTGAATTTCCCTTGATGCAGCTCAAGACTGCAAGTGCCAAGACTCTCCCCTAACAGGGGATTTCTCCCACCCTTCTCCCAAGGTTGTGTCCTTCAGCAGAGTTGTCATCGGTCTGTGCTTCGCTGCTGGGACTGCAGGTTGGGAATCTGAAGTTCAGAAATGCTGAGTGTTGCTGCTGCACTGTGTGCAAGCTGCAGTGTGGCTGCTGGGGCTGCAGCAGCTCGGGAGTGTCAGGAGAGAGGACAAGGAGGGTGAATAACCAGGATAAGGAATAGTGCAGCTTGTGGGAGGGCACGGGCAGGTCCTGCTTGGAGCTGGCAGGGTCCCAAGGGATGGACATCAGTGATTAACTCCAAACAGGACCTGTGAGCTCAAAATCTTGTCTTAAATACCTCCATCAGCCTGGCTATAAATTACTCTTGAGATGTTCCATGAATGATACAAAATGACTTTTTATCCCCAAGACACACACCAAGTCCTTAACAGTTGTGTGAGTGCCAAGCAGGAATGACCTTTGGGCATCCATACCTTAAGCCTGACCAAAGTACTTCAGTAAAAATGTCTGTGGTATTTTTCAGCTCTATTTTTTCACTTTGCAAAGAGGAAATAGTAACCTAATCCAGTTGACAAATACTCAAAAATTTTCCCAGGCCTGCTAGCATGTCCAAAGGAATTTTGGATTACACAGATACTATGTTAGATGAGGCCTTAAGGGATGCATTTCATTGTAAAAATTGCATTTTTTTAAAATTAATTTTAGCCTGTAAAACATTTTGATTGATTGGTTTGCTCTTGAAGGAAAAAAAATGTGGTTTTAGGGTTTTTTGGTCCAACACAATGCAGGCTGTGATGGATTATCATTAACCAGGGCTGGCTGTGTCAGTGTTTCACCTTTTGAGGCCAGGAGAAGAATTAATTGTGCAGTTCTCTCACTTGATCATCTCTTATAATGCTGATTTAAGGCAGGACCTAATTAACTTGTTTTTCTGACAGCAGAAGTGATTTAAGTGTGAACAAATGAGCTCTAACAATGTGCTTTTCTGTCTCTTTAGCCCATCACCAGAGTGGACACAACAGTGGTGTGATCCACAGTGGGATTTACTACACCCCTGGCTCCCTGAAGGCCAAGCTCTGCGTGCAGGGGGCAGCCCTGTGCTACAAGTACTGTGACCAGAAGGGGATTCCCTACAAACAGTGTGGGAAGGTACAGGAATTCCTGTGATTCCCTGCTTTACCCTTGGAAACTGAAGCTGTGTGACGGGTGGTACAGCACAGGCACAGGCCTGGTCCTGGGTTTTCTCCACGCTCTCCACGTTGCTCATCACATTTATATACATAAATGTATATAATGTACATAAATCCCCTCCTGCCCCCAAATCATCCCTTCTGCTGAGGAGTCTCAGTTTGAGAGAAGGCTTTTCATGACTCTCCCCACCCTGTCTTCAAGCTCAGAGCCATTTCTAATTCAGTGTGTCTTTGGTGAGAACCAGGGCTGGGCAGAGCATTCCCGGTGTGCTCAGGCTCAGTGAAACAGAGTTCTGTATCCATTTCCCAGTTCTGTATCCATTTCCCAGTTCTGTATCCCATTTCCCAGTTCTGTATCCCATTTCCCAGTTCTGTATCCATTTCCCAGTTCTGTATCCCATTTCCCAGTTCTGTATCCCATTTCCCAGCTCCATTCAGGTTTTCCAGCTCTCGCTGGACATTGAGCTGCTGTTTCCACAGGACTCTCTATCCTGACCCCAAGGTTTTGGCCCCGAGGGATAAACTTGAATTCCATGTTTTTTCCCGGAGCTGTGTCTGGTCCCTGCTCCCTCTGCTGCCATGCTGGGCACAGGGTGGCACTGTGGATCTGTGCAGCAGCACACCTGAGGGGACAGCCTGCTCAAAGCTGCTGTCCTGAAGGGATCAGCTGGAGCCTGGCTGAGCTGAATTTGTGGATTTTGTACCAACGGCAGGGTGGCAGCTGGAGCAGGGCAGTGCCTGTCCCCTGTGCTGGCACTGCTGGGCCACCTCCAGCGCTGGGGGCAGCTCTGGGCTCCTCACAGCAAAGCCACAGCAGGGGCTGGAGCGTGCCCAGGGAAGGGAATGGAGCTGGGGAAGGGGCTGGAGAATTCCTGAGGGAGCTGGGAAGGGGCTGAGCCTGGAGCAAAGGAGGCTCAGGGGGGCCCTTGTGGCTCTGCACAGCTCCTGCCAGGAGGGGACAGCCGGGGGGGTCGGGCTCTGCTCCAGGGAACAGGGACAGGAGGAGAGGGAACGGCCTCAAGTTGCACCATGAAGCTTTAGGTTTGATATTGGGGAAATTCCTTCCTGGAAAGGGCTGCCCAGCCCTGGCACAGCTGCTCAGGGCAGTGCTGGAGTCCCCATCCCTGGAGGGATTTAAAATCTCTGTGGGTACAGCACTTGGGGACATGGAGCAGTGGTGGCCTTGGCAGTGCTGAGGGATCAATTGGACTCTCAGAGAGCTTTTCCAGCCTCAACAATTCCATGATCCCATGACACTCCCCTGGCAGAGTTCACTCCAGGGAAGATAATGTGAAACTTCACCAGCTTTCCCTAAAGCAGCCCCAGGCTTGGAGAGCTTCACTCCTGTGAGGTGCCAGAGCTGAGCTGGCCTGGAAGGATCATGGTCCATGCAAACCTGGCACAGGTAATTCACAGCCTGGATTTATCTCCTGTGATAGCTGAGAACAGACTCCTAGGTTAAATGAACCTGGTACAATTCCACTCAGACCATGTCAGAACATGTCCTCACTCTCTTATTGAGGCTCTTGGAGGTTTGTGCATCTTGGGTTGAGTTCAGTTTTACTTCTGAAAGCATCCCAGTGGTCCTTTAAATTCAAATTCTCTTCTTTCACATGCAGATTTGTAGTCTCAGGCTGCTTCTGGCAAATATTGTCAATTGATAGTAACCCAAGCTACAGTTTAGCATTTATTTTTTCATTCTCTGTGATATATTAGTGCTTCTTCAGCAACAGAATTCTGTGCAATTAATGGCACCAACCATTCTTCACCCCCTGGATTTATTGTTCAGTCGTTCACTACTGCTTGTGCCTTATGCCAAACCTGCCCTGGCTCTGTTTTGCTCACTGCTGTGCTTTTTTTCCTTCCCCAAAGCTGATTGTGGCCGTGGAACAGGATGAAATTCCAAGGCTCAAGGCTCTGTATGAGAGGGGGCTGCAGAACAACGTCCCAGGGCTGAAACTCATTGGAGCCAAGGAAATCCAGGAGAAGGAGCCCTTCTGCAGGGTAAGGGGTTGCCATACTTCCAATTAGCTAATTGTAAGAGCTTCTAATTCTAATTGTAAGAGCTGTTTCTCAAGTGAAAACATCTTTTAATTTAGCACAGATACTTTTCTGGCCTTGAGGTTCAAGTTCAGAAGAGCCTGAAAATTCCTTCCCAACCATAGAAGTGGATTTGGATCAAGCCCATTTCAGTGCAGTTGGTGTGGTTGTTAGGTAGCACTTCTCAGCCAGTTTGTTTTCACAGCAGGAGGAATGTGTGGGGTTTGTGGAACACAGATTTGTTATTGATTAGTCTGTCTTTGTTTGAAAGGAAAAGCTGGATGTGAATTCCCTGTGCTGTTTCATCTGGCAGCTTGCTCTGCTGTAGCTGTGTCACTTGGGAGTGTAGGTACAGTTGTAGGTACAGACAGAAATTTTCTAGAAAAGAATCTTTTTCAATCTTTTTATTTTCCCTGTAAACGTTTTGGATCTGCTCCCTGAAACCCCCTTTGAGTGTTCCAGATCCAGCTGAGCACATGGGGAGAGAGCAGCACTCCCTTCTCATGGCAGTGCAGATATTCCAGGTGAAACACTCCAACCTTCCCTCTTCCTCTGTGTCTCTAAAACCCCTCCAGGGACTGATGGCCCTTGATTCTCCCTACACTGGCATTGTGGATTACAAACAAGTGGCCCAGTCCTATGCCAGAGACTTCCAGGAGGCAGGTGGGACAATCTTGACTGATTTTGAAGTCACAAGCATGGAGATGGCCAAAGAAAGTTCTGCAGAAAGTGAAGATGGTAAGGCTGGAATTTTTTTGCCCTCCATTTTCTACAAAGATTTTGTTCAAAACACAATTGTTTTAACTGAAATGGCATTTCTGAATTTTTCTCTCTCTGAGAGATGAGAAAAAAGGCAAAATTATCTTAGTGAGAGTATTCAACAAACTCACTTGGGGTTTTTTTGCAGGCAGGTCACCCTTCAGCTGAAACATTTAAAATGATGGAAGAAAATGAGAGTAAAATGGAGAAATAAAGTTGTTCTCTCCTCTTAAAATCAGATTTATCTGAATCTTGCATGTTTATTCTTGTGATAGTGATTTTCCTTATCCTGAAGGCAGGTTGGATCTGTGCTGGCACACAGAGGGAAGAATAAAAACTCTATTAATTAATAAATACAGTCATGTCCAACAACATTAATTATGACAACAGTAGTTCTTCCATAGCTTAGAAAATATTCCAGAGGAACATTCCTTCCTGGTGACAAGCTGCTTGTTCTGTCAGTTCTCTGTTACTTGTTCTAGTAATTCCTTCTCTTGTCTAATTCCATTTCAGGGCTGAAATACCCAGTCATTGTTAGGAACAAAAAGGTAAGGGTGAAAAAGAAGTTTTCATTCCTTCCAGGAAGCTGCTTCTCCTTTTCTTCAGTTTTTTTTTTTTTTCTTGCGAATTAATAATTTCCAAAAAAAAAAAAAGGTTAAAAATCTGCTGTTCAGCAACATGACCAGTTTGATAAAACAACTGCAATCAGTTCTCAACAATGAGCATGTTCAAATTATTTAATAATAATGATGATTATGTAAAATATTAAACTACAGTTTTCTGCTGCCTAACATTTAACATCCCTTATCTGCTTTATTTGCACAATCTGATGCTTGTGCTCCCAAGAACTCCTTTATGACTTGTTCATTTGGTGACAAACACCAATTTTCATGTTTACTTTTGGGCTCTGACATCCATAAAATGATAAGGAGGCTTTTAGCATCATTTTATTATCATTTTATCACCAAAACTGCTTCAGTGAAACAGGTGCATGGCAGCTGCTGTTCCTGCAAGTCAGGAGCTGTGGTTCACCTTCAGGAGGAATATCTGGAACAAAAACAACTTCACAACCCTCTGGTCATTTTAAATTTAGTTCTGCTGCTTTTTTTTCTCCTATTTTTTGCTCTTTCATTAAAAAGTAGCTTCTAAAATCTGTTAAGATTTTTTCCACCAAATATTGGTATTTTTTCATGCAAATATTTTTCAGTTGGAGAAAAAAAATTGTATTTAAAAGCAGATACTGTGAGCTAAATAAATAGATAATAGTTTTTAATTTTTATTTATTAATTTATTTAGATGGTAAAAGTGTTTAATATTTAGCAGCTCTCCATACCTGTGTGCTGTCAATTTGTGTAGCTGCTCCCACCCTGTGGGGTCAAATCAGTGAACATCCTTATTTAACTTATTAAAGAAGTTAATTTAAAAAAAATAAGTTAAATAAACTTTATTTATTTAAATAAATGCCTGTGGTTTTTTTTTTTTCTGGGTGGTTTTTTTTTTTAAGCAGATAAATAGAATTGTAATGTGTTTTTTTTTTTGTTTCCCACAGGGTGAGGAGATCTCCTGTGGGCACATTTTGACCTGTGCAGGGCTTCACTCCGACCGCCTGTCCGAGATCAGCGGCTGCAGCCCCGAGCCCAGGATTGTCCCATTCCGGGGGGATTACTTGGTGCTGAAACCAGAAAAGTCTTACTTGGTGAAAGGAAATATTTATCCAGTATGTACCCCCTGGTTTGTCTGTCACAGAGCTGCTAAAAATGCAGAAAAAGGAAAAAATTCCCTGGTTGTTTCTGTCAGGCAGCGATGCACACACGTGGATGGAGATTCGGTGGGTTTGGGACAGGACAGCTTGGATTTTGTTAATTTTTTTTTTTTAATTAATTGAGGAAAACATGGAATTGCCATGTAGGAAGTTATTGCCAGTTGTTTTTTTTTTTATGGTTTTAGTTTTGGGTTTTTTTTTTTTAACTTAATAGAGAAAAGATGGAATTGCCACGCATTGTCACATATCCAGAAAACTCTAAATTATTTCTGTATGTCCTAAAGTAAATCTGTAGGCAGGATTCAGAAGTCAGGGAGAGATGACAGTAAATTATTATATATTAGTTAAATATTATAACAGTCCTGTTTAATCTCTTTATTGATAATCTGGACAAAGGGGTTGACTGTCCCCTCAGGAAATTCACAGATGACACTGGAGGTCTTTTCCAACCTCAGTGATTCTGGGATTCTGTGATGAATGATTGATGAAGGGTTTCAGCTTTTGTCCTAATACCCAACACTCAGATTTAGGTATTTTCCTCTCAAGCTTATTTTTGAATTAGCTGATTTTGTCATTAAAAATAGATGTGGGAGAAAGGGGAACAACCTTTCTACCACTTAATAAAGACAAATAATGGGATGAGGAGCAGCAATCCCAGACAGAAAATGGAGTTACAGAGCAAGTGGAGAGGATTCCTAGGGCAGCATTTTAGCTAATTCTATCCATTTAAACACTGATTTTTCTGAATATGAGATTGGCTTTACATGGTAAACACTGGATCTTTGGGAAAATTGGAATGCTGGGCATTGCTATTTGTCTGATCTCACCTGGGAATGATTCAGGATCCTGTCTTGGGACGTGCAGATTTATTATTATTAACATTATTAGCATTATTAACATTAGCATTATTATTAGCATCAACCAGGCCTGCTAAGTTCAGGCTGTACACACAGTAAAGGTTTCCTAATATTTTGTGTTCTGTTTTATTGCAGTATAATTGCTGCTGGTGAATAAAATCAGGGTGTCATTGGCTTATATCCTAAGAAATCATGTGGACTTTTTTTTTTCCCTGTAATTTGTTTTCCTTTTCCCTAAAATTGAGCTTTATCTGGCCCCGCTCTGTTCTCCAGTGTTTTAATTAATGACATGCCACAACTGCACAATTAACAAGCAGCAAAACCAGCTCAGAGCCAATTCTGAGGTGCTGTGACTCAGAGTTTTGTTGCTGTGGTGGGAAGTGAAATGGCAAATTTGCTGTTTGTAAGAGCTGTGCTCACTCCTGTGTCCCATTGCAGGTTCCCAACCCTCGTTTCCCATTCCTGGGATTCCATTTCACTCCCAGGATGGATGGCAGTGTTTGGCTTGGCCCTAATGCAGTGCTGGCCTTTAAGAGAGAGGGCTACAAACTCTTGGACTTCAGCCCTGGAGACTTCTTAGATGCTGTGACCTACAGGTAATGCCTCATGTTTGTGTCTGCTGGCTGCTCTTGCTGAAATGTGAGCCATGGAAGCCACTTCCTGCCCCAAATCCTGCTTTTCCCACGTTTTTGGTGTGTTTAAAGACACTTGTGCTGACAAGGGTTGACTTCCCCAAGGCATTTGACTTCGTGTGGTCTCATATTTGAATTTTCTACCAGGACATGTCCCAGCCAGTCTGGGAATGTGGCTGCTCACTGGAAGGTGCTGGTGGAGCTGTTCCAGGGTTGGTTTGCACTGTGATAACTTAATCAACTCAGACAGCATCATGAAATACCTGCAGAGGGTGCTGGGAGCAGAGGAAGGCTGGGAGAGAGAGTTGGGAATGTTCATCTGGAGAGGAGAAGGCTCCAGGGAGAGCTCAGAGCCCCTTGCAGGGCCTGAAGGGGCTCCAGGAGAGCTGGAGAGGGACTGGGGACAAGGGATGGAGGGACAGGACCCAGGGAATGGCTCCCAGTGCCAGAGGGCAGGGATGGATGGGAGATTGGGAATTGGGAATTCCTGGCTGGGAGGGTGGGCAGGCCCTGGCACAGGGTGCCCAGAGCAGCTGTGGCTGCCCCTGGATCCCTGGAATGTCCAAGGCCAGGCTGGACGGGGCTTGGAGCACCTTGGATGTCCCTGCCCAGGTTGCTCCAAGCCCCATCCAAGCTCCATCAGGTCCTGGAACACTTCCAGGACTGGAATTCAGAATTAATTCAACGCCACAGCTCTGTGAGCAAGGTTTGTTGAAGCAGAGAAGGACAAACTTGTCTTTCTCAAATATAAAGCACGATGTGATTCCTGATTTTGGGGATGGGAACTTGAGTTGCATTTGCTGCCTCCTCCAGCAGCTGCACCTGGTGCATTTTGAGGCAGGTTTTCCCTCAGTGCAGGTGTTTCTCCCCTTGCAGTGGGCTGTGGAAGCTGGTGCTGAGGAACGTGTCCTACGGCCTGGGGGAGCTGTACAGAGCCTTTTCCCTCAGTGCCCAGGTGAGGCAGCTGCAGAAGTTCATCCCCGAGGTCACCACCAATGATGTTCTCAGGTAAAAGAAGTTTCTTCTCTTCGGGAAATCTCGTATTTGAACAGCAGAAAACTTGGCAGGGGGTTGGTCCCTTCCTCCACCAAAATATGATGCAGAAGCTTGGAGCTGTCTCCAGCCTGGAGGTCCCAGCACAGGAAGGACCTGGAGTTCCTCAGTCCAGAGGAGGCACCAGGATGATCAGGGGCATGGAGCAGCTCTGTGGGAGCAAAGGCTGAGAATTTTGGGATTGTTCAGCCTGGAGAAGAGAAGCTTTGGGGTGACCTCACTGTGGCCTTGCAGTACTTGAGGAGAACCTGCAGAAAGATGGAGAAGGGTTATTTACAGGGCCTTGGAGTGGCAGGATGAGGGGGAATGGCCTCAAACTGACAGAGGGCAGATTCCTCAGGGGGAATTCCTGGCTGGGAGGGTGGGCAGGCCCTGGCACAGGGTGCCCAGAGCAGCTGTGGCTGCCCCTGGATCCCTGGCAGTGCCCAAGGCCAGGTTGGACACTGGGGCTTGGAGCAGCCTGGGACAGTGGGAGGTGTCCCTGCCATGGCAGGGGTGGCACTGGGTGGGCTTTAAGCTCACAGCTTGGCCACCTCAATGATCCCATGACTGGCAGGTGCCCCCACTCTGCCTCCTGAGTGTTAAAACTCCCCAAAAAACTGCTTTGTCCCCACCCTCTGCCCTCCTCACTGGCTCCCTGGACACCTCCTCGCGGGAATTCATTTCCTGACTCGGGACAACGTTTTCCTTCTGCTGCTCCTTGCTCTTGCAGGGGTCCCTCTGGTGTGAGAGCCCAGGCCCTGGACAGTGAGGGCAATCTGGTGGATGACTTTGTGTTCGACGGGGGCTCGGGGGCCGTGGGGAGCAGGATCCTGCACGTCAGGAACGCGCCGTCCCCCGCCGCCACCTCCTCCCTGGCCATCGCCGCCGCCATCGCCGACGAGGCCCGGCGGCGCTTCCAGCTCTGAATCCCGGTGGGAATCCTGCCTGCTGCCCCTCTGCCACCCGGGACTCCTCCTGAAGGACATGGAGGTAGTGCCCAAGCAGCCTTGGCAATGCTCTGTGCCCACAGCCTGCTGGCCAGCTGGGCAGGAGCAGCACGGGCAGAGGAGGGAGGGATCCCTCCCTCTGTGTGGGATTATCCATGGGTTTGCCAGGCCTGTGCTCACTGCGTTGCCTCCTCAGAGGGGTCTGAAAAGCCACGGGCGTGGGGTGGCTCTGTGTGTGCTCTGGTTCCATTGGAACTGGAGCCTGCAGCCCTCTGGATGCCATGGAAGTAATGGAATACAAGGATAAGCCCTGCTGATGTGGAATTAAAGGCTTTAGCAGAGACTGAGAACAATGTTCAGAGCCTTCGACGCGAATGTAGAGTATTTCACAGAAAAATAAGCTTAAAGAGGATTACCAAACCCAATTCAATTTAGATCTGCAGTTCAGATACTCTGTCTGATCACTGTCTGTACTTTTTGTGGAGCAGAAATCAAAACATGGATATAAACAATCACTTCTCATTTCATTTACAGCTGGGAAATCGGCGCTGATCAGAAACTTCATCAGTGGGTTTGGGTTTCTTCCTTTGAATGCTGATGATGCAAAAGGAGCTGATCTTTGTCCAGCCAGTTGAGCAATCCAGGGAAAATGGTCTTTGGAACAGGAAACGTGAAGGGAGGGAAGCTCCAGAAACCTGCCTTGAGTCATGTTTGATGTTGCTTCCCTTGGAGGCTGAGCAGGGATGAGTCAGGAAGGTTTTCCCATTTCTCCTGAGCACAAGGGGAGCTCAGACAGTGCTGGTGACCCCTCTGAACTCCACTGATACCCAGTTTTTACCAGGGATACACCTGGAGGAGTCTGTGTGCAGGGAGAGGTGAAGTAAACTCAGTGCTGAGCTGAGGCTCTGGGAGTCTCCTGCAGAATTGCTGTAAAGCAGAATTTTGTGGCCTCAGGGACAAAGTATTGAGGATTTTACAGCAGCTGCTGGGTAACACAGATAATTGTGGGGAGTTTGTACCAGAAAATTGGACATTAATTTTTTCCTTAAAAAGTTATTTTCTGAGCTCCTGTGATGGGAGTGGGTTAGCACAGGAGGGCAGCTGTGAGGCTGTACAGATTGGAGACACTTTTTTGAGGGGAAAAATGGCTTAATCTGCCTTTTAAAAAAAACTATTATTATTATTCCTTTTTTTTCCCCTGATAACATCTACTTTATTGACTGCTGGAAATTCAAATACCAACCCTTTCAGAGCAAAGTTTTGGTCACTTTAGGCAGAGATTCAGCTGTTCCAAGTCTTCCAGTGCCACAGGGCTGTGTAAAACTTCCCACAGTGGAACAATCCTGTCTTCCCTCCCTGCCAGAAGTGTTGCCTATCAACAGTAAATCCTACAAAAGGATTGCAAAAGCCACTTCCTCCCACATGGGGTGTGGCCCTGACATGTATTAACAGAATAAAGAACATTAAAATGCAAAGCAGACAGAGACCGGGGGGAGTCCTGAGTCAGCATTTTCCTGTGCACTGCTTTTTCCTCTCAGGTGATGATTGTTTGGGGGTAAAAATTTGTTTGGGTTTTTATTTGAAACTTAAATTATGAACCTTGATGTAGCACTCTGTGAAAAGAGGTCTTTTCAGAGATAGAAGTTTTACACTTTTGTTATAAAAATAAGTTCAGAGATTATGATGTCAGGGTTTCAGGCATCAATCTTGTTGCTGACAAAGTGGGAAAATGTATTAATTTATTTTCCAAATGAGCCTCACTTTGATGATTTCATAAATGTGCCTTTTATGATTAAAATAGTGTGGTGGGTTTTTTTTTTTTAATGCTGCAAAGTCTGTGTATTTCTCCTGCCTCAGAGAAAAGTTTCACTGTGATTTGTTCATTCTCAGCTGAATTAGGCAGGATATCACTCTGTGTAACAGGAATCACTGCAGGAGGGGGACACATGACCAAACTTGTCTTCTTAAATTATCTTATCTGTGCTTCTCACACCTCACAGCTTTTCCTCACTCGACAGGACTGCTCCTAAGGCTGATCTGGGCCTGTTGTGACAGGTGGGATGAGAATTCCTGAAACTCTGAATAAATATTTGGATTGTTCCCCAGAAGTGTTACAGAATCATAGAACCCCGGAGTGGTTTGGGTTGGAAAGGACCTTAAATCCCATCCCATTCCACCCCTTCCACTCTGCCAGGGTGCTCCAAGCTCTGTCCAGCCTGGCCTTGGACACTCACAGGGAATTTCTTCCCAATATCACATCCAAACAGTGCCCAGCAAGGTCAATCCTGAACTCTGGAAGGAGGAACTGTGGCTCTGTGGGTTGTGCCACCATTATTACTTTTCCTTTTTTGCTCACAGTTTGGGTTTGAGGAGCAAATGTAAAATAGAAATAACAGAAATACATAAATAGATATTTTAGACATATAGATAGAATAGATCTAAATACAGAAATAACTATTTTGTTGGGAACCTCCCAGGCTGCTCTGGTGGGGCAGGAGGGTTGAGCCACGGAGCAGTTTCTGCCTCTGGAAGCATCAGGCTCCTCCAGGAAATCTGTTACCAAGAAGGATCACCATTTTACTGGCAGGAAGGCACATTTTCCCCCCTTTGGTTTAATTTATCCATTCCCTCTGTGGACAAGTCTTAAAAATGGGGAGTGGAGGGGATATAAAGTGTGAGATTTGAATATTATGCTGTCGGGAGGGAAATGAGGGAAAATTTATCTGGATTTGGGTGATCAGTGGGTGAAGGGAAATGGTGTTCTCTGGAGCAGGGAGGGAAACTGCCTCCAGAAAGGGAGAGAAACTCCTTCCAGGTATGGAGAGAAACTGCTGGCAGGTAGGAAAACATCCTCCAAAGAGGGAGGAAAACTGCCTCGAGGTTGGGATGGGAACATCCCCCAGCTGGGGAGGAAAACAGGCTCCAGGCTGTGAGAAAAATTGCCTCGAGGCAGGGAGAAGGAAAAGCCTCTAAGCAGGGAGAGAAATTCATTCCAGGTAAGAAAACAGTCTCTAAACAGGGAGGGAGATGCCTCCAAATAGGGAGCAGAAATAAATTCAGATAAGGATGGGAACAGGAGGAAGAGGCACAGGCCTCCAGGTAAGGAGAGTCACATCCTCCAGGTGGGGAGGAAAATCATCCAGGCAGGGTAAAACACAGCCTGCAGGTAGGGAAACAGCATCCAGGGAGGGAGAGGAACTGCCTCCAGGAAGGGAGGGAAAGAACCTTCAGAAAAACTGCTTCCAGGAGGGAAATACCATCTGGGAGGGAAATATCCTCTGGGCATGGAAATATCCTCTGGGCAGGGAAATATTCTCTAGGTAGGGAAATATCCTCCAGGTGGGGAAATCTCCTCTAGGCAAGGAAATATTCCCTAGACAGGGAAATATCCTCTAGGTAGGTAAATGCCCTCTAGACAGGGAAACATCCTCCTTGCAGGGAACAATCCCATCAGTAAGGAAACATCCCCTAGTTAGGGAAATCTCCCCCTGGAAAGGAATTATCCCCTTGGTAAGGAAACATCCCCTAGGTAAGGAATTATTCCCTCGGTGAGGAAATATCCCCCAGGCAGGGAAACATCCCCTCGGTAAGGAAATCTCCCCTAGTTTAGGAAATTCCTAGTTTAGGACTTCTCCCCTAGTTTAGGAAATCTCCCCTAGGTAAGAAAACCTCCCCTGGTTTCGGAGCTCTCCCCGAGTTAAGAAAATCTCCCCTAGTTTAAGAAATCTCCCCTAGTTTAGGACCTCTCCCCAAGTTAAGGAAATCTCCCTGAGTTTTGGAACTCTGCCCTAGGTAAGGAAATCTCCCCTAGGTAAGGAAACCTCCCCTGGTTTCGGAGCTCTCCCCTAGTTAAGGAACTCTCCCCTAGTTTAAGAAATCTCCCCTAGTTTAGGACCTCTCCCCGAGTTAAGGAAATCTCCCTGAGTTTCAGAACTCTGCCCTAGGTAAGGAAATCTCCCTGAGTTTCAGAACTCTGCCCTAGGTAAGGAAATCTCCCCTAGGTAAGGAAATCTCCCTGAGTTAAGGAAATCTCCCCTGCGTTCGGAGCTCTGCCCTGCGTTCGGAGCTCTCCCCTGGGTAAGGAAATCTCCCCTAATTTCGGAGCTCTCCCCTGCGTTCGCAGCTCTCCCCTGCGTTCGGAGCTCTCCCCGAGTTTCGGACCTCTCCCCTAGGTAAGGAAATCTCCCCTAGGTAAGGAAATTTCCCCTAGGTAAGGAATTTCCGAGTTAAGGAAATCTCCCCTGCGTTCGGAGCTCTGCCCTGCGTTCGGAGCTCTCCCCGGGCCGGGCCGTCTCCGCGCCCGCAGCTCCGTCCCCGCTCGGTGCCCGCAGTTCCGGGCGCCGCCCGCAGGGGGCGCGCGGGGCGGGCGGCGCAGGCGCGCAGGGCGGCGGCCGCGGGCGGCGGCGGCAGCGGGGCCGCAGCGAGCGGGGCCCGGCCCGGCCCGTCCCGACCCCCGCCCGGCGCCTCCCCGCGCCCCGAGCGGCCCCGCCGAGCCCCGAGCGGCCCCGCCGAGCCATGGCGGCCCGGCCGGGCGGGTGAGCAGCGACGCCGCGGCGGCCCGGCCGGCCCCGATGCGGAGCGGCCGCCATGCAGCCGCCGCCGCAGCCCTACGAGTTCCTGGGCGAGGAGAACGGCCCGAAATGGCGCGGCCTCTTCGTGCCCGCCCTGCGCAAGGTCAGTCCCGGCGCCGAGCGGCGGCACCTGCTCGGAGCCTGCCCCCGCGTCCCGGCGCTGCGGGCAGGTGGAGCCCCGGCCCCCGCCCTGCCCTCAGGCAGCGCCCGGAGGGCCCCGAGCCCCCCGCGGCTCCCTCAGGGCCGGCCGGGGCTGCTGCGGGCGGGGATGCTGCGGGCGATGCGGGACCGGGCGGGCGCTGCTGCTCCGGCACCTGCGCTCGCTGAACTTCGCTCTCCGCTTTAACTGCGGCTCCGGCTTCCAGGGGCTTGGAGAGGATCTTAAATCCCATCTCGTTCCAACTCCCTGCCATGGGCAGGGTCCCCTTCCACTGTCCCAGGCTGCTCCAAGCCCCGTCCAGCCTGGCCTTGGGCACTTCCAGGGATCCAGGGGCAGCCACAGCTTCTCTGGACACCCTGATAACGTTGCTGGTGTGCAGGGGAATTGCATCCTTCATCCTTTCCTTCACCCCTTCCTTCATCCCTTCCTTCACCCCTTCCTTCACCCCTTCCTTCATCCCTTCCTTCACCCCTTCCTTCACCCCTTCCTTCACCCCTTCCTTCATCCCTTCCTTCATCCCTTCCTTCACCCCCTCCCCACAGCGTTTCTCCTGACAGCTTTTCCAGGCTCTTTCCCTCGGTCTTCCTGACACTCAGGTGACACCTGTGAGAGCAGCCACCTGTGGTGCAGGGAAAAGCCACCCTGTGACACATCTGCCACTGCACAGCTGAGAGAAACTGTGCGGGAAACCACGCAGGGCGTGAATCCGTGCTTTTAGGATGTGAATCCGTGTTTTTAGGATGTGAATCCGTGTTTTTAGGATGTGTTTACACAGCAGGGAAGCTCCAGCCCATCCCCTCTTCCACAGGACACCCCCGGTAGTGTAAAAAAGTGATAAGTTGAGGCTGGAGGGAGCAGTGCCCTGCTGTGTGTCATTTGCAAAAGTTGAGGGTTCTTCCATAATTGTGCCCATCGTTTTCTGCTGGTCTGCATCTCTGCTGCTGGGCAGGACTGCCACACGAGTCCCAGTTTCAATATCCTGGATGTGAGTTGCATGAAAGGTTTTTGGGAATTGTAGCTGAGAAATTCATTTGTATCAAACACCTTCCATTGGTACCTGGAATAAATGTCTATTCCTTTTATTTTCTTTTTTCTGATTTCTCTGGAGTCTGACCTAAAGCAGCCCCTTAACACCAACCAGCATCTCCCCAAATGTACTTTAGGTACTTTAAGCAATGATGAGTGCTTTTTCTCTTTTTTTTTTCCCCAAGAACAGATGTAGTGATGCTGTTGGATAATGATTCTCCGTTATTTTTTTTTAATAGAATAAAAGACTTGCATTTGTTTTGGGTGCCTGTCTAAGTAGTCTTGTGGCTGGCATAGAAACCACTAATTGCCTGTCTGAAGAATCCTGGATTTTCTGCTCTTTACCCTAAAATCTTCTCCTCACAGAAGCTGCTTTCCAATTTCTTAGAGAATGCTAGGCTGCTCTTTTCCTGATTTCTCTGGAATCTGACCTGAAGCAGCCCCTTAACACCAAACAGCATCTGCCCAAATGTGAGCTACAGCTGCAAAAAGATTCCCTTATAATTCAGAGGTGCTTTCATCATCCTAAAATATAAATACTGCAAAAGTTGTTGGGTTCATGCTGCTTTACCAATTCTTTCAGTTAGTGCATTTGGTTTTGGTGGAAAAAGCAGCGATTTCAGCTTTCTAAAGCAGAGGAAATGGGGTTGTGATGCCAGTGAGTGCCTGTAAAAATGTGTATTTGCTTATAGCCAGGTTTTTTCTCCCTGGGAAAGTTCCTTGTGTGCAGGACCCACCCTGGAGCATGAAGCAATCTGGCTGTAATGTGCATTTCTGGTGTGAACACACAGTATCAGTGAGTCAACCCAAAACTCCATCATTGTCAGGCTGCTGGGGAAGCACTCTCTGTGTTAACACATCTAAAAGATACTCTTTAATAAAAACAAGCACTGGAGACCTTAAAATGAGCAGGAGATTATCCAAAATAACTGTTCCATTATTTCCAGGGGAGCTGAAGAGCAGTGGCACTGAATCCAGAGTGTGAAAACCTCACATTTTCTGTTAATTTCCCAATTCATTAAACATCATCACAGCTGTTTGCAGATAGTTAAAAATCCACTTGTTGGCCAGCCGAGATGTGATTTTTCCAAGCAGGTTGCTTTGTAATGAAAACTTTAAAGAAAGTTTAGGGGTTTTTTTAGTTAAACACTTGGAATAGAGGTTTTTTTAACTCTTAAGCTGTTTTTAATATCCTGGGCATTAATTCCCATTCCTGAAAGCTTTTCCTTTAAATTAGCACTTCTTGAAGAAGAGAAACAGAAAGCAGAAGCAGAAAAAGAAGCAAGATTTTGGTTCTCTTTGTGCATGTTAAAGTGTGAAAAAGATTTCATTCTAAAATGCACAAAGATGTGGAGCTGGATAAGGAGCCCATGCAGTTCACTAACAATAAAAAATATTTATTATTTGTTTGGATTTTAAGTCCAGAACGTGCTTTGAAGAGCTCCAGTCTCTTTATTATACACTCAGCAAGTTTAAGGTAACTTCTTTTTATTAAAACACTTTTAAACTCTTGCTTTACTTTAATTCTATGCAGTGAACACTTAAAAATGGTAAAGCACATCAGTTCTTACTTCAGTACATGAAAAAAAAGATGATTGTCTTTTGAACAATATTTTATATGCATTTTTATTCTTTAAGATGAGGAGAGAGCGCCAAATTTTACCTTAGAGTGGGAATTTTTTTTGGAAAACCCCAAAGCTAAATGGTAAAACATCTTTAAACCAGATTTTATATATTTATATGCCCACATTCCTTAGCACTGGCACCTGGGAATCTTGTAGGTTGGAAAATTAGAAGCAGTTTCATGTATTTGCCTCTGTTCCAGCTGGGAGATGGACAGGCACATCCTTGCTCTAAAACACTTGATTTCTTTATTTTCTTCTGCTGCTGTGCTGGAAATGTAAGCAGGGAGTGAGGGTAATTTGATATAAAATCCTTTCAAAGTAAATGAATCAGAAGAAAACATAATTTTGATGTGATCACTGAGGTTTAGTGACTTGAGCTGCTGTTTGGAGCAGGAAAATCACCTCAAACAGATCCTGATAAAGGCTTTTAACCTGGGAGCTGGTTTTGGTTTTTGGTTTTGGGTTTTATTTTTGTTTTGTTCTGGTTTTGGTTTTTTGTTTGGTTTTTTTTGGTGTTTAGTTTGGTTTTTCTTTGTTTGGCCTTTGTTGGGGGAGATATCAAATGGTGAAACCCTTTTCTAAAGCTGCATTTTGGGTTTGGGACCACCTTTCCTAGCACAGATCCAGTGCCACAGCTTGTTCTTGCTGAATTCCAGATGGAACTTCCCAGAGGTGAATTATTTGCAGGTTGATACTGGGATTCCAGTCCTGTATGAATTATTGAATGGGATTCCAGTCCTCTGGGAATTATTTTGGAAGTTTATACTGGGATTCCAGTCCCGTATGAATTATTGAATGGGATTCCAGTCCTCTGGGAATTATTTTGGAAGTTTATACTGGGATTCCAGTCCTGTGTGGGTTACTTTTCAGGTTGATACTGGGATTCCAATCCTGTAGGAATTATTGAATGGGATCCCAGTGCTGTGTGAATTATTTTGGAGGTTTATACTGGGATTGCAGTCCTGTGTGGGTTACTTTGCAGTTGATACTGGGATTCCAATCCTGTAGGAATTACTGAATGGGATTCCAGTCCTGTGGGAATTTCAGAGGCAGCAGCTGAGTGTGTCACTCCCTCCAGCCCACTGCAGGTCCCAGTTTTAATATCCTGGATGTTTTGGGAATTGTAGTTGAAAAATTCATTTGTATCAAATACCTTCCATTGGTACCTGGAATAAATTTCTATTCCCTTTATTTTCTTTTTCTGATTTCTCTGGAATCTGACCTGAAGCAGCCCCTTAACGCCAACCAGCATCTGCCCAAACGTGAGCTACAGCTGCAGAAATACTCCCTTGGAACAGATTTTTAAAATAAACCCCATAGGTGACCCCATAGAATTAGAGTGTAGTTTTGAAAATAGTGAGGATTGTGAGGAATTTATAGATATTGATATATTCACCTTAAAATACTCTTGTGTGTCCTGAGCTTACTTTTTACAGGGGCCTGGAGTGACAGGACCCAGGGAATGGCTTCCACTGCCAGAGGGCAGGGATGGATGGGATGTTGGGAATTGGGAATTCCTGGCTGGGAGGGTGGGGAGGCCTTGGGATGGAATTCCCAGATTTGCTGTGGCTGCCCCTGGATCCCTGGCAGTGCCCAAGGCCAGGCTGGACAGGGCTTGGAGCAGCCTGGGACAGTGGGAGGTGTCCCTGCCATGGCAGGGGTGGCACTGGATGGGTTTAAATCCAACCCAAACCATTCCAGGATTCCAGAATTAGGATTTGAGTCCACTGGCAGATTCAAAAAGTATTTCTGCAAACAAGAGCTGTGTGTTCAGTTGCTTTGCTCTTTGACTTTTCTAAACTAAGTTCAGGAGCATCTCCCAGGGATTCTCGTTTTGGGTTTTCTCTGTGATCCACCCGCAGTTAAACCCCACAGCTCTGCAGGCACCACATGTTGGGATAATCCTGGCTCTGGGCACTATTTGCATTTCCTAAAACAATTCCACCATTGCTCTGGAGCACTCATGAGATTTCTAGAGCATGACTAAAGGGTTTATTCTTAGCAAATGTTGCATAGACTGATATAAAAGACCATTTTGAGGACTTTTTTTGAGTTTACATTAGTTCAGTGCTTCTGTATTTTTAAACACGTGGGAGTTGCTCTGTTGTGATGTGTGAGGTTGGGGTTAAGGTCAGGAGGTGCAGGGGTCCAGCTTTATTCCATGCATGTTTTCCATGGCAGGATCAGGCTCCCCTTGTGTTAGAATTATTTAATGTATTTTAGCCTCATTATAATGGATTATTATTTAAAGCGTTCTAATTTCATTAGCATCCATTATTATTTAATGCATTATCATTCTAACAGGAAAGTTGCTTGTTAAGAAATTTTAAAATAATAGTTACATTTAGGTTTGAAATCTCTCAAGTCATTTAGGTTCTCATAAATACATTTATTTAAGCTCAGAAGCCTGGGCCTTTGCAGACTTGCAGTTGTTCTAAACATGAATTTGTGTGACCTGGGCTAGTGGAAGGGATTTGGAATGTGATGGGTTTAAAGATCCCTTCCAGCTCAAACCAGTCTGGGATTCTATGGATGCATCAGCCTAGAACTGAAAGGGGTGGTCCTTTTATTTAAATCTTATTATTTTCATGCTTTTTTTTCATTTTTACAAAGTTCCTGACACAGGAATCTGTGGTGGGCACTCAGTAACAGGAGAGTTGTGAGATGAAGGTGGATTTTAGATCCCAGGTGTTTAATAGGAACGCTGGGATTTCATTTGGCAGCTCCAGCAGAAGGAACACTTCCTACCTGTGTTGTTCAAGTGGAAATGGGAATTAGTGTTTGCCTTGGCTTGGGGAATGGCCACAGGAATGAAAAACCACCAGAGCCCTTGGCTGCTGTGATTCACCTCATTGTGGTGCCTTTTCCCCCTCAGGGCTGGGCTCCAGTCCCAGTCCCAGTGGTGTGTGCTTTTCCCATCTTCTCATCCCACCTCACCTCCTGCAGTGTCTCCTGTCCACCTCCTCCTGCTCTCCCTGGGTTTTCACCTCTGTCTTTGCACAGTGCAGCCCTTATCTAATCAGTTCCAGAGGAGCTGTGGAGTCTGGGATTTGCTTTTCTAATTACCTCACTGGTTCCCTGTGTGCCAGCCTTTCCCATCAGTGCTTCCGGAGGGTTACTCATGTGGAAAACCTGCCTTTCCTGGATCCATGGCCTCTGCTCTCCTGACTTTTAATGTCATCTCAATGACCAGCTGCTTCATGGAGAAATTATTCTGAGGGCCTTCACTCTCCAGATTATAGGAATTCTTCCCTGGGAGGGTGGGAGGCCCTGGCACAGGGCTGCCCCTGGATCCCTGAAGTGTCCAGGGTCAGGCTGGATGGGGCTTGGAGCAACCTGGGACAGTGGAAGGTGTCCCTGCCATGGCAGGGCTGGAAGGAGATGGGATTTGAGCTCCCTTCCAACCCAAACCATCCTGGGATTCAAATTGCAGGTTGGAATAATTCAATCTGCCTCGCTGAACCGTGCTCCTTGGGAAGGGTGGGATGTAAAAAGTGGGGAGAGGGAGCCCCTGAGTGCTGAATTCAGACCCAGAGCAGCTCTCAGCTCCGTGTGGAGGAGTTCTGGGAGAGCTGGAGCTGGCAGCGTTTGCTGGAATCTGAAATGCAGGGAACTCTCAGAGCTTTGGGCCTGTGAGGCAAAGCTTAGAATTAAACCCAGGATTTGATCTGAGACCTGGAAAAAGCTCCCAAACTGAGGTGCTGGAAGGGAGAATGTGGATTTGCAGTTTAAAGTAGAGACATGTTAAGTGGAAGAGAGTTTCAAGTTTTAGACTTTAAGATACAGAAATAAAAATAGTTCCAGAGATAACCAAGGAGTTTAGAATGCAGCACTGTGGATTTGTGTGCCATAGCATGATTGGCTAAGAAAGCTCACACTGTAGCATGGGTCCAAAAAAAGATGTTTGGGTTAAAAACATAAATATCCTTACTGGCAGTGTTTTATTGGTCAATAAATCCTTAAAAAGTCTTGTAACTGGGGGTCTTGTGACCTTCTGAACCGTGCAGTGAAGATGTGAGTCCAACTCACCCTTCCTGCCTGTGTAGAAGATAAGAAAATAAATCACATCATCTAAAAAACTCAGAGGTCCCATCTCTAACTCATTCCAAACTCCTTCAGAAATCCCCCCCAGTGTTAATTCAGATGAGGGCACAGCCACCTCCGTGGTGTTTCCCTCCCCTGTCACAGGGCAGAGGCTGTGCTGGGCTCCCTCAGGTTTTATCTCGATTTAAACAAAGCGTTTTATGTGGATGGATCAAATGCTAACAC
Organism: Vidua chalybeata; assembly: GCF_026979565.1. Taxonomy (NCBI): domain Eukaryota; kingdom Metazoa; phylum Chordata; class Aves; order Passeriformes; family Viduidae; genus Vidua; species Vidua chalybeata. The sequence goes on along the minus strand of NC_071535.1, from coordinate 2,020,776 downwards.
TTCATTTTTTGTCAGGTTTGAAGATTAAAATGTACATATATAGGTTATGTAAACAAACCCACATTTTAGCTTCTCCTTGTCTCTGTATAAAAGAAAACAACAATTAATTGGAGAAAGAAGAATTTGTGTGTATTTGTGTCATTATGAATGTTTTTTTCTGTAGGCACCAAGAAGCCTTTCCAGGAGATTTTAGGACAGTCTCTGATGCTGTTTCAGAGTCAGATCCTGTCTGTACCACCCATCATTCCTGCTTTAATTCACCCTCCCCTCAACAAAATATACTGTAGGAGAAGATTATTTAAATAGCTATAGATGGGGAAAAAAATCACATTTACACCAAAGTGCTGGAGTAAGATGATTTTTAATACCCCTGTACAGTCAGCTGAGGGATGATTTTATTTTGCTAATCATGCTTTGAGTTTTTTGCAGTAAAAAAAGCCAAATGCTGTATGTAGATTAAAATTCTCTTTTACTTAAGAGACTGCTCCATGCTGTTCCTCTCTCAGCATGTTTTAGTCTGGAAATTGCTGTACTGAAAATAAAATAAGAAATCAGTGTGGTTATTTTTAAAAAGTTGACAGTGCATTTTTATTGGGGATTTCTCTTCAAGTATTTAAATCTTTGTGGTTCTTTCTAAAGAATAATGCTTGAAAATTGGGAATATCAGTGCTGTCCCCTTTCACTGAATAATGGAGCCTTTAAGTTGCTCCATTTGGTTCCCTTCTTCCTCTGGAGCATCATCCAGATGAGGGATTAAAAATCCCTTTGGAGCTGATGTTTTGTGTTTCTCATGGTCAGGGTTATCTTTAGGAGAGAAAAGATAAGAAGGAATTCAAACACTGATTTAAAAAAAAAAATTAAAAATTTTAAACTAGAAACTTCCTGTTCTGAAATCTCAGGTAATACTGGAATTCCTTTTTTTTGAAAATGCAGTTTTGAATATGAGTAGAAAACTGGGATATTTTTACCAAATATTTCAGGAATATGAATCCATGTTTTTGTGGTGGAATGTGCTGCCTGCAGACTCAATGTGCACGTCATGGATTTGGGAATTTTCTGTTCTTGGGGACTTTTTAAATGAAAAATCTCTTGTTTTGCTCATGTGCTCACTGTGTAACAGCTGGAGCTTTCTGGATGTGTTTTCACAATCAAAATAATCTATTAAGTAAAAATACATCTAGGTGTTGTAGCCAAGCTGTTGGTTTGTCTCAGAAAAGGCTAAAAAGAAGTTCCTTGCAGGTCTCTATTTTTCTCTATTTTTTCCCCTCAGTTTTTTGTCATTTCAGATGGAACCCTTTGATAATTTCTTTTCTACTCTGGATTTCCTCAAGTCTGAGTCCCAGAATTCCTGTGAACTCAAAATCCTAAATTCAAATCCTGAATTCAGTCCTGAATTCAAAATTAGCCCTGCCATTATATTGGTTAAAAAAAAAATCAGTTTGTTTTTAGTTTTAATACCATTTATCTGCATGAGAAGTTTTCATCCTCATCTTTTCTGAACAGACTCCTTGCTCTGGGGATTAATAATAGCTCACTGAGAAGGAATTTTGGGGAGAAGCTTTTGAGGATTTTCATCAAATGCCCATTGCAAGGGTGGAAGAATAGGGAAAAGTTGAAGAGCAAGAGAAGGAGCAGTTTAGGAATTTCAATGTAAAATGAAATTATGTCCCCCAGAAAGGCCTTCAGGCCAAGTTTAAATGCCACCCTTGCACCTGTTATTTCATTTCTTTTCATTGGAATAACTTGGACTAAACCTGTGTAAATGACACTGTAAAAATTAGTTCTGCTAATTCTAATCTGTCTTTAATGGCTCCAGACACTCTGCTGTTTCATAGATAAAATAGTAAAAAAATCTCTTTTCTGTGTTCCCTTCTGCTCAGCTTCTTGCAGCAGAGCTCTGACTGGTCAGTGCAACACCTTGTGGGTTTTGAAGGATATTTTGACTCTTAAAAGAAACAATTACCAGACAAAATTCAGCCTGTGTAGCTCTGGTGTGTTTATTTTATGCCAGTTTATATAACTGTGCTCAGATATTCCAGTCTGAAGCAGAGATCAGTGAATGTCCCTTGTGTCAGTAACATCCCCAGTAATTCCTCCTGCTTTTTTCCATACATTGAGTGCTTTGTCAGTCTCTCCTTGCTTTTCCAGTCCTCTCAGTCAGGATTTGGGGAGTTCTCTAAAGAATAAGTGTTCTCTCCTTGACCCAGTGACATCTGGTTGGACCAGCTGGTGCACAGCTTTTATTACAGTATTTTTGTTTTGCTCTGAAAAACACTGTCTTGAAATGAAATTGGATTTTCTTCTCAGCATTTATGTCAAAACGACTTCTCTGAAAGCCAGGGAGTGCAGAAGCACCTCTGGGACCTTTCAGGATGCTGCAGACTCATTTCAAGTGGCAGCTGAGCTTCTAAATCCTCTGGGGAGAGATGTCTCAACCAGGAGATGCTGGGCTTTGTTGTTGGTTTTGCTCCTTTTGAAGGAAAATTGGCTCCAGGACTTAGAGAGGGCCACAGAGGTGATTTGGGGGATGGAACAGTAATGAGGGAAGGCTGGGAGTGTTGGGAGTGCTCATCCTGCAGGAGAAGGATCCAGGGAGAGCTCAGAGCCCCTTGCAGGGGCTCCAGGAGAGCTGGAGAGGGACTGGGGACAAGGGATGGAGGGACAGGAGCCAGGGAATGGCTCCCAGTGCCAGAGGGCAGGGATGGATGGGAGGTTGGGAATTGGGAATTCCTGGCTGGGCTGGAATTGCCAGAGCAGCTGTGGCTGCCCCTGGATCCCTGGCAGTGCCCAAGGCCAGGCTGGACACTGGGACTGCTTGGAGCAGCCTGGGACAGTGGGAGGTGTCCCTGCCATGGCAGGGGTGGAACAGGATGGTGTTTGAGGTCCCTTCTAATCCAGGCCATTCCAGGATTCCATGATTTGTGTTCCTGAAGTGAAGCTGAGATTCCCTGTCACTGTTTAAGGAGGGCTCTGTGTTCCTCTGCTGCTCCTCAGCCTTGCTGGACATCCACGTGCTCCCAAGAAAGTTTTGAGGAGTGTGGCATGAGCTGTTGAGACCTGGGAACTGAAGTCAGGTACAAATCAAATCATTTTTTGTGCAGTGAAGCCTGAAATAAGTGACTGGAGGGAGGAGAATGGCTGAGGTCTGACCAGGGAATGGGAGTTCCCATCCTCTCCTGATCCTCCTCCTCTTGTGACTGCTCCTGTTCTTGTCAGTTCTCTGGAGCATCACTGAGGGTTCACTGCAGGGACACAGAATTTCGTTGGATTTCCTTGGGTCCTGCTCTTGCTGTAGTGCTGCTCTCTGAGACACGTGGCAGGACCTTAACCCGGCACTTCCTGGTTTGCCATTGTTTTGTGAATTAAACTCTCCTGTTCAGGAAGAACACAAAATGCCCTGGCTATTGTTGAAAACCTGCTGTCTTAAGGAGGAGTTTTCAAGGAGTGGGTTTGGTTTTCTTGAGGATTTTTTTTCTTTCTTCCAGGATTTTGTGTCCGTGTCAGCTGGGAATCAGTTGTGTAAAGCAGAGATTCATGTTTGAGGCACAGAAGGCAAAATTACATTTACAGGGCTATAAAATAAGTTTTTAACAAGACTGGGCAGCTGGATTCAAGCTCACATAGGGCAGGGTTAGATGGGAAATTTGGAATTCTTGGCTGGGAGGGTGGGAAGCCCTGGAATAGGATTCCCAGAGCAGCTGGGGCTGCCCCTGGATCCCTGGAAGTGCCCAAGGCCAGGCTGGACAGGGCTTGGAGCACCTGGGACAGTGGAATGTGTCCCTGCCATGGCAGGAGGGGAACAGGATGATCTTGAAGGTCCTTTCAAACCCAGACCAATCTGGGATTCTCCTTAATTTGGAGGAAGCCCTCAGAGCCTCCCAGTTTTGGGAACTGCTCCCCGGGCTTTGGAAGGGGCTGGACCTTTATTTCAGAGCATCAGAATTCAACCCAAAGATGTTTCTGTCTTGTCCCAAGGAGCTGCCACCCCATTTGTCCCGTGAATACCAATGTGAGTGTGTCACATGACTTTTTTTGAGGTGATTTACATGGAATTTGTATGGGGAGAGGAGGGAATTTCCCTGGATTGTCTTCCTTACAAATCTTTTGGCTATAGTTTGAGATCTAGTGAGCACTTTCCTGATTGAGAGGCTGCCAGGGAAAACTGAGTATGGAGACCAACCCCTGAGTGCTTTTTTTTTTTTTTTTTCTTTTTAAGGTGGGGTGGTTTGGGGAGATTTTTAGTAGAAAAAGAGCCCTGCTGCCCCAGGATGAGTTAACTGCAGCCCTTTCTGTATGGGCACTGTGGGAACCCAGGGCAAGGGGAATATTTCTGTCTGCCCTGAGGGGTTCTGACTCCCAGGGAAGCACCCTCAATCGTGGAGAAGGCCTCCAAAGCCTCAAAATAAACTAAAGACCACAAAAGTGTAAAATGAATTATAGAAAGTAGTATAGTGTGTCACTTAAGTGGGAAATTTAAGATTTTTAATACGTTATAAATGAAGACAAAATAGAAAGTATTGTCTCAGGTTCCTTCTTCTTCCTTCTTCTTCATGAGTTTAAGTAATATCTTGTAATTAAGTAAAAAAATCCACATTACAAGTCTTTAAGAATCAGTTATTAAGTTAAAAAAAATAATCTAAGAATCACTTCTTAATTAAACAACTTAATTTTTGATTGGTCAGGGTTGTAACATCAGTGCAGTTACTCATTCAGGACATGAGTAACTCTCAGATACCCACAGGGATGGTTTCACTCCAGTGCTGGCAGAAATCTGCCTCAACTTGACACTCCTTCCCACCATAATGGCAAAACACAGAGTTTGGAATTCCACAGAGGTGCCAACTTGGCAGGAATAGGAATTACCACCTTAACTCCAGAGGAAAACTTGTGAGAAATATGAAAAGTGTGTGAATTTGCAGCTCTGCAACCCAGAGTTACCCTGCTTTTGCTGGGGTTCGTTTTTAGGCCCAGCCTTCCATGAAAAAAATCCTAATTCTTTGCATTCCTTTGGCCAGGTGCAGCAGCAGGTTCACCCCAACCTGTCAGCAAAGGAGGATTCCCTGTACTACATAGAGGAGCTGATCCTGCAGCTGCTGAACAAACTGTGCATCGCCCAGCCACGCACTGTGCAGGATGTGGAGGTAGGACTGGAGGCTGCAGAAACAGGGCTCTGCCTCTGGAATTGCTGAAATTATTTGGGATGTTTTTGGGCAATGCAGGTGGGAAGCCCAGAGCTTCCTAACACGACTTTGTGGCTGTCCCTGGATCCCTGGAAGTGCCCAAGGCCAGGTTGGATGGGGTTTGGAGCAGCAAACTGGGATAGGGGAAGGTGTCCTGTGGCAGGGACTGGAACTGGATGATCCTTAACATCCCTTCCAACCCAAACTATTCTGGGAATCTCTGATTTTATTTAGATTTTAAAAGCAAATTTAACTGAAAACTCATTTTCTTACCCAGTGCTTCAGGACAGAAATTGTGGGAATTTTTCCTTTCAGCAATATTTTTATAAATGCAAAATTTGTAGGATTTTTGCTGTTGACTTTATAATGAATTTAAGAATTTTTCCCTGCTTTTTTTCACATCTATATGCAAGAAAAAAAATTTAAATATTTCAGTGAAAGGTTACTGTTGTCAGGCCTGGATTGTGCAGCTGAGGGAATCGAGTTGGATGTTCCTGGGACTGTATTGAACTCACTGAGGCTCTTGTATTATTGCAGCTGTCAGCTTTTGTGTCATCATTCCAAAATGAGGGTTTGATGGAGTCTGGAGGGAGAAAATGCTTCCATGTGGCTGTGCCCCAATAGAGCTTTGTAGAGCATTAATTTTACATCAGTCTGTAGATCCAGGATTTTCAGCCTCATCCAAAATGCTAACTTTGTATGGGATTACTTCTCTATGCCTGCTGTGGAAATTAAAAGAATTACATATATATATATATATATATATAAAAGAATATAAATTATATGTGTATGTCTGTATTAATATAAATTATATATGTGTGTCATGGAAATGAAAGAAAATTTTATATATAGGTAAATGTATATATTTATATATTTTAATATTATATATATGTATTATGTGTATATATTTATGTTGATTATATATTTCATATATATATAAATAATTTTATATAAATAAGTAAATAAGCATATATATGTATGTATGTATTGGCACAATAATTGCCCAAAGGGTTTTAGATTTTTATTAGATGCCCTTTATTCAACATTAATTATTAATTTATGGTGTTTTTTTTAATCTGATGCATAAAGTTTATTACATTACTAAATTAAAAGCAAAATTTAATAGTTCCTTAATAGCTCTTGGGATTGGATGTGCTCCTCAGCTGTTTTTAGCTGTAAAGGGAAAACAGGAGAGCTGTGATCTCTGAAGTTTATCATAAGATATTTACATAACAGCCTGGAGCTAATGGAACTGTTTGTCCAAGGTGTTGTCCGTAAGTATTTTCAGGATTAAGGTCTAAAAATCTCAAATTAAAAATGTTTTCTAAATAGAAGCAGCCCTTCAAATTGTTCCTAAAGGCAACAGTGGGAAGCAGTGTTGGAGCACAGGAGGCTTGTGTTAGGTTGGATGTTGGGAAGGAATTCCTGGCTGGGATGGAATTCCCAGAGCTTGGGACAATGGGAGGTGTCCCTGCCATGGAACTGGATGGGATTGAAGTCCCTTCCAACCCAAACCAGTCTGGAACTCCATGATTCTAAGCTGAAGGATGGCTGAATGCCACCTTAGCCCCATTTTTGGGAGGATCTCCTGGTAGGATCCCAAGGAAGGGTCATTTGAGGGCTGCTTTCCAGGTGGGAATGTCACCCTGTATTAGCCTGGGAGCTGATCAGAAAGCTGGGCATTAAATGGCCACCTGCAAAGCTTTAAAAGCTGCCTCTGAGAAAATCTGCTTCTCTGTGAGGTCCTCCTGCTAGGTCTTGGAATATGTGCAAAATTCTTTTAATCAGAGGGACACAAATATTTCATCTTTTTTTTTTTTTTTTCCAGCTCATCCTTCAGCTTTTCATTCCTGCCATAAGCTTGATCTGATGTAGGGCAAGTTACACCCTTCTCAAATAGGAACAATATCAACTTGTGGGTTTTTTTTTGTAGGCTGTAAACTGTTCAGTATTTCCTGATGGTGTTTATATTTTGGGATCCTGGTCTCACAGAATAGTCTGGGTTGGAAGGGATCTTAAAGACCATCCAATATCCAACTCCCTGTCATGGCAGGAACGTTTTCCACTGGAAGTGGAGACTGAAACCTCCTTGTTGCTCTTGAAAAGATCATAGATTTTAGGAGATGTGAAGGAGTTCTTGGGGCTCAGGGAAGGGAGCTTGTTCAGGATTGCTGAAAAGAGAGAAGCTGAGCTGAGTAAGGAGAGAGCAATTAGGAAAACGTGTTGCAAACACTGTGGAGGAGGATAATTGCCTGTCCTGGAGGGGAAGTAATTTGCTGTGCTGTTTTATTTAAACCTCTCTGGTGGCTGTGGTTGGTCTCAGTGCTGTCTGTGTTGGGCAGGAGCGGGTTCAGAAGACGTTTCCCCACCCCATAGACAAGTGGGCCATCGCTGATGCTCAGTCGGCCATCGAGAAACGGAAAAGAAGGAACCCCCTCCTGCTCCCTGTGGACAAAATCCATCCCTTACTGAAGGTACCTCTCACCTTTCCTGCCCCTCAGCATGACCTTTAATATATTTCTTTAATTTGTATGAAATGAAAAAGTTTCTTTTCTTGGCAGAGGGGGTAAAGAATCGCCATAAAGCTGAATTTATTGTAGCGTGTAATAAAAGCAAATCCTTAAATTCATCCCATTCAAGACATCACTGTGTTAATCCATTACTCTACTTTGAAATAGGATTAGTTAGTTTTTAACATAAACAAAACTGAAATACCTTCCCTACTTCAGCAGCGCTGCTTTGATGCCTTTATTTGTTTCAAAATGCTGCAGAAGCCAAAACAGAAGAAGAGGGAACAAGCAGATCCTGTTCCTTGTGTACTGTCAACCAAGATGTGTCAGTGTCCTTTCAGTCACTGCTGAATGTCACTGCTGCCTTGGGTTTAAAAACCAAGAGATCTGCAGAGGTGCTTCCAGCTGTTGAGAAAACTTTTATTGGAGCATAAGCAGAAATTAAAGCACTTTTCCAGGTTTCCTTGCTGTGTTCACACATCTCAGTTCCTGAAGGTTAATGAGAGGGGTAGGGATATCAAGAGAGGAAACAACATTAAATATGATCTTCCTAAACACCACTGGTGTTCTTTGGTGAAATCTGGTGAAAACATGCCCAGAATCTGATTTTTAGAGGATGCACCAACACATAATGAGAACAAGCCTGCCTTATTCAAATGCACAGAGTCACCTGCATTTATTGGCAGGTGAAAAGCTGCGTGGTGCAAGCTGTGCAGGACATGGAGCATGTTCCCAAAGATAATGTTCTGCATTCATCCTGGTCTTTGTCTCTTCAGACTTCCATTAGTAAAGTTCCATTATTTTATGGAGTGCAGAGTGCTCAGTTGGTGTGCCAGGGGTGGAAGAGATGATCTTTAAGGTCCCTTCCCACCCAAACCATTCCATGATTCCTTGAAAGCAAAACCTACTTTGTCCTCAAGAGTCCACATTAGGGTCAGAGTCCTGCAATAAGCACAGACAGAGATGGAAATTTAAGTATAGGAGTAATTCCACTGAAGTCCCTTCCTTAAATGAATTCTATTTTTAGGACTGTCATTTTTAGAGGAGGGATTATTTCAAGTTCTGTCGCTTTTCCTCTCTTAAAATACTGAAAAATAACACAAGTATTTACAAGCATCTCCTTCCAGGCAGCTGTTCCAATTTCCAGTTGATGTCCTCAGCCCTGGGTGTTCCTTTACTGTAAATTATCACCACAGACAAAATCCATTTCAGAAAATTCAATGTGCTTATTGATGTTCTAGATGAATTTCTGGAATAAATATCATTTGTTTTCTCTTGTTTTCACTGTGCAGGAGGTCCTGGGCTACAAGGTGGATTACCATGTCTCTCTCTATATTGTGGCTGTCTTGGAATACATCTCAGCTGACATTTTAAAGCTGGCTGGAAATTATGTTTTCAATATCCGACACTTTGAGATCTCCCAGCAGGACATTAAAGTATCAATGTGTGCTGATAAGGTAAGGGCTTGGGATTCAAACAGTATTTAGAGGTGATTTGTTCAATTTTGTTTGATCTGGAAGGCGTGTTCAAAGGAGGATCAGAGGGAGAGCCTGGTTTTACTCAAAGGCAGAGCTTCTCTCCTTGTTCATGCCAGACCTGTCACAGCAGAAATTTAAGTTGAGCCTGCATAAATTTTGGAAGATCAGGAGCCTTTGCAAGGAGTGTAAGGCCAGAAAAATGGTGCTGTCCTTTATTTCTCTGCTGTCACACCCTCCTGATGTCACTTTGTCGTGGCAGCTCTCCTTCCTAACACAGAAAAGACCTTTAGTTTTCATGCCCATTAAAATGAGAAACATTTTTGTTCGGTTTTATCTTCAGCAGGAGGTTTTGTCCAAGGCTTATGCAAGATTCCTTGTTTTCCAAGTTGATTCTGCATGAATTGTAACTTGTTTTCTAGGTCGTGCTCACTTCCAAGGGGGAAAATGGCTTTGGCAACTGCTGCAGCCTCCTGCTGCCAAAGTTGAAATATTACTCCCTTGTGAAAGTGAACACAGCAAGGATTGTATTAAAAACTCCAAGGATTTCTCTGAACACATTGAAATAGCTGAGCTGGAGCCACGTGTGAAGATCTGGCTGGGTGTAATTCTCTGGATTTCTTTGGCAGGTTTTGATGGATATGTTTGATCAGGATGAGATTGGGTTGGTTTCCCTGTGTGAGGATGAGCCCTCTTCTTCTGGGGAGCTCAACTACTACGACCTGGTGAGAAATGAGATTGCAGAAGAAAGGCAATACCTGAGGGAGCTGAACCTGATCATCAAAGTATTTCGGGAAGCTTTTCTGTCCAACAGGAGACTCTTCACACCTCATGTGAGTCCTTTATTGATCAGCAATGCTAATTGCTCCATTAGCAGCCAGAACTTACCCATTTTGCATTAACTGTGTTGGAGGTGAAATCCAGTTTGATTTATTGTCTGTCAGTGAATAATGAGTGTTGTCTGTGTGTGAAATCCAATGGGGGAATTGCCATTAATGGCAGTGCAGCTTAATGGACTCAATTCCCTGTCAGATGCCAGCAGTAGCTGCATTATTTTGGTCATTTAGGTGATAGTTTCACTTTTGCTTAAGACAAAAATTAAGTCATCTACCTGCATGTGCAGTGAATGCTTGAACTGACATTTACAGGCTACTCCTTATCTGTAGAAATTCCAATTAAAACAGCCCTTGGCTGTGGATTCTCTAACTGTGAAGGGAACCTCTGCTTGAGGAATGATTGAAATATTTGATTGAAATAGTCTCTATGAAATTCTGTTCTCAGGAGGGATAAGGAAGGATAGGTGGATCCTTCCTGTGGGACAGGGAGGAAGGGACAGGCCAGCAGAACCTGAACTGGGATTTTTAGGTGATACCAGCAGGTTAAAAAGAGGCAGCAGGAGCCATTCCCATCCCAGCTGGGTGTGGGAGTCCTTAGGAGCCGATGGAATTGTGCAGGTGTGGGGGTACAATTCCAGTGAAGATGATGGGAGGAGAAGGGGGCCATGTTTGGGAGCTGAGGAATATTCTTTTGGGAATGGGTATGGGAAATTTCAGGATTTCATGTTCCCACAAGAGGGTTGCCATGCTCTGGGCACTGGCAGGAGGTCAGTGGGAGGTTGGGGCAGAGAAACTTCTGAGCAGGGAATTCAGAGGGGTCAGAGGAGGAATCCAGGACACTGAACTGGGGAAGAGGCTCCCTCAGTGAGTGTGAGGAACTGAAAATCTACACTTAGAATTTGGGAAGGAAGCTGCCAATTCCTGCTGCATTCCCAGGAGCTGCTTTAGCTGCACCTGTGGTTTAGAGGATCTGAGCTTGGAGCTGCTGTAAATTCCTCCTGTAAATCACCTCCTTCCTGCTGTGTTCTGTGGGACAAGAAGGAGCAGAGGGAGCAGTGAGAGCAGGAAGGGCCAGGAGTGCCTGTCCAGACCCCAGCCTGTCCTGGCAGCACAGCAGCTCCAGGGAAGGATGCTCTGAAAATAGGGCAAGGCTGGATGTGCTCAGGGAAGCCTGGAGGACAGAATTTAACTTCTCCTTGCTTTTTGTGGCTCCTCTCTGTTGGAAATCTGGTTACTGAGAATTTCAGACTTTCTGTGCTGACAGACTCTGACCCCCAAGAGAGCTCTGCATTGACCTGAGGCTGTGGAGAAGCTTCCAAAATGGAATGGCAGAACTGGGATTGTGGGGGTGGAGTTTGAACAGAAGTGTGTGATGTCACAGGGTGGGAAACTCAGAGTTTAAGGGTTTAGAATGCAGGAATAGATACAAAGCAAGATGGAGGTTTTAGGGTGGAGGCTGCTCCTCCTTCTCCTCCTTCTCCATGGGTTTGGGTGGTTTTGTGTAATTGGATAAAAAAGTCCTCATTGTGGGCACGGGTGGTTGGTGATTGGGTTAAAAGTGAAAATAATTGAGGTGTCATTTCTGAATTGGGCAGTTTAGCCTTAAAAGGCCTTGCAGAGAGAGAGATGTGGCTCCATTTTTAGTTTGTTGGAGTGAAGTGCTGCAGAACTCAGGGTTTGTGAGACTGTGACAGAGATAAGAACCAACAAACATCTGAGCCCCAACAAGAAATACCATCCTGAGCATTTAATCCCGACCCTGGCAAAAAGAAGTTAAGACTCAACAGCTCTCCATTGACCTCCTGGTTCAGACAAAACCCACTCCAATATTTACATCCTCCAAATAAATTATCCCAGCCAGGACTCAGGCATGTTTTGTGTTTGCAGGACATTGATGTGATATTCAGCAACATTTCAGACATCCACGAGCTGACAGTGAAGCTTTTGGGATTGATTGAGGACACTGTGGAAATGACAGATGAAAGCAGCCCTCACCCTCTGGCTGGCAGCTGCTTTGAGGACCTGGCAGAGGTTTGGTGTTCAGTTTGGTTGGTTTAGAGAGGGGGGTTTAGGTTTGTTTTTATTAAATCACTCCAAACAGGGTGTAGTGGTTTTGGTTCGCCAGTTTGAGATGTTTTGCCAGTGTTGAGATTTCCTGGCCAATGCCCCAAGGAGTGTGGAGGGTTCAGTGCTGGCCAATCCCCAGTGCACTCACTCCCTGCTGCCAGGTGGGATTAGCAGAAAGGCAGAGCAGGCTCAAACCCTTAAAAGGGTATGAAGAAAACACCTATTACCACTAACTAAAAGAAAGAGTAATAAGAATCAGAACAAAACTTCCAGAACACTTCTGCCCCCACAACCTTTTCTCCCCCACTGACAACGTAAAGAAACAAAACCTAAAATTTCAGTCAGTTCCTCTAGAACAGTCTTTTGTTCAGTTCTCTTAGGGAACTTTGCATCACTTCCCTGAATGTCTCCCGTGCAAAACCATGACCAGGGTTTTCATTCAGGTGCATTGTTTGACATCTGGAATGGGAAATCTCTTCAGGGACTCCAGGAAGGAGTGAAGTACCAGAGCAGCACTTTGTGGCTGTCCAGAAGTGCTGGTGATACCCACTGAGCTCTAAAGTGGGTATTAAAGAGCAGCAATAAGGAAAAACACTGCCCTGGCATTGGGTGTGCCTCCTACTGGAAGATTATTAATTATTTTCTCCGTTTGTTTTGAATGGGCACTGAAATACTTGAAGGAATTTTTAAAAAATACTCCATATTAAAATTATTCTATTAAATATTATTAAATATTATTATACTTTAATCTATTTTAATATATTAAAATAAATTATTTCATACAGAATATATTAATATTATGTATTCATATTAATAATATTAATTATTAATTAATGTATATTCTCATAAATATGTTTGATATATTTTAATATATTTTACTTAATAGTATTGTAATATTAATATTATTCTTAAATATTTCTATTCAGTAATACAGAAGGGAGTCACAAAGCTGAAGAGGGCTAGAGCTCAGTTTAGTCAGAATTCCTGAAAATAGGTGCAAAATGACTCTGGCATTCAGCAGGGAGGTGCACAGGGAAAAAACAGCATCTGAGAGGCAAGAGGACAATTCAGCTTAGAATTAACCACACAGTTCTAATTGTCTGGGGAGAAAACTCTTGGAGAGGATGACCAAGGTAGGGATGGAAGTTTTGCTGCCATTTGACACGGCTTAAATGGAATCTGCTTTTCTTTGGGATGTGTATTAATCCCAATTTTTGGCCCTAAAACGTGAGAGCAATCATGTAAACCACTATTAGAGAGGAAAAAAACTGTTCTGAGGTGACAGAGAATGTTTCAGCTGAACCATGTGGTGAAGGGCAAATTTTTGGTTTTATCTTCAAATTATGATGTTTATTTTTAAAATTAAACTTTTTATTTATATATACTTTTAATATATTATAATATCTTTATATTAATTAAAAATTTTATTATATTAACTTTAAATCTTACTTTTATATATAATTTCCATTTTTAAGATCTGAGAATTGCACTAACACCCCAGCACCACCTGAAGAATTATTACATTTTTGTGACTGTAAAAAATAGTGATTTTTGAGCACAGGTGCCACTCATTTAGGAATAGACTATAAAGATAAAGTTTTCTTGGCATTGCTTCAATAAACCACTCATGTAGGAAAGTTCAGCTGACCAAGTCTTAGCAGTTATTGAAGCATAATTGCTTTATAATGATAAGGAGAAGTGTTTGATCAATGGATTAAAGTAGTTATGATATTGAAACTATAAAAAAAACCTTTAAATTTGAAATAGTGTAGCATTATCCTGGAAAAAAAAAATCTGATTTTATTGTAAAAGTTCCTCTGAGTCATCCAGTGCTTTAATGGAAACAAATCCTTTTCAATGAGTGAAAATCTCATCTGATTTTTCATTCACTGAGAAACTTGAAGAGGAAATTAAGTCCAGATTATTTTTCCAAGCTTTTTATGAAGGTAATATATTTGAATTTATGAATTCAGTTAATATGGGGCAAGACGTGCTTAATAAGTGAGCTGTTGATGTGATCACCTCACAGGGTGAGATCATCTTTCTGTCAGTGTTTGCAAAAGGAATCATTACAGAGAGATATGAAAGTGAAGTGTTTATTTGCTCTGCTTATCTCACTGCCAGCGTTGTTCATTTAGTGTTTCCATTAAAAAGGTCCTTCAACTTCTTGGGAAGGATAATTAAAACCAAACAACCCTTGCAAGCTGGAAACTTCCTGCTTTGTCTGTTTTGTCTTCATCAGCTCCCTGGAAGGTTTAAAAACATAAATATTGTCGTGGTTTTGAGATAAGGAAGTGTGGGGTAAATAAAACATTGGTTTTGTGTTTGGGGAAAATAAAATATTTTTTGCTGGTGTGGAGGAAATTCAGAAACTGACACCCAAAAGTGGGAGATGGATGGTTGAGAACAGGGCAGAGGGTTTCTGAAGAGATCTTCACAAGGCAGCTGATACAACAAGGGGATTGTCAGTAGATTGTAAATTTGTTTTCTGGTGTTTGTGTTTCCATAAGAGGAGATTTAAGTATCCACAAAGGAATAAAGGTGGAGAGCAGTGCACACAGCAAGGGGGTGAAATGGGCAAACACCAATCCAGGGCCATATCCTGCACTGAGATAGTTTATAGGGACATCAGGGTGCTGCTTCCATAGAATCCCAGAATGGATTGGGTTGGAAGAGACCTTAAATCCCATCCATCCCATCCCATCCCATCCCATCCCATCCCACCCCTGCCATGGCAGGGACACCTCCCACTGTCCCAGGTGCTCCAAGTGTCCAGCCTGGCCTTGGGCACTGCCAGGGATCCAGGGGCAGCCACAGCTGCTCTGGCAATTCCAGCCCAGCCCCTCCCCACCCTCCCAGGGAAGAATTCCCAATATCCCATCTAACCCTGCCCTCCTTCACCCAAAAGCCATCAATTTCAATCTTCCAGAATTCCATGTTTCAGTCACTTCTGCAGCACTGTGAGCATAAACCCCTTTTTAAATAATTAATCTCCTGAGGAAGATCCCTAATGCCGTTCATTTTAATCTCATGTTCATAAAACAAGCCCAAAACATAAAAATACTGATTGAAGTCTAAGTGATAGAAACTAAAACCACTTTTAAATGCAGTAAAAATATAAAATAATTCCAGAAGACAGCACAGAGTCAGGAAATGCTGGCCTGACTCCTGCAGTGGATTTGCACTGTGGATTCCACTGTGACTTGAGACTTCACCAATGTTCAAACAAGCCTTTTGTGGGGTTGGCATTCCCAAATCCAGCAGCCTGGCAATCACTGGGGTGAAAAGAGGGATGTGCTGATGCCAGCAGTGACTCAGGAGTGAATCAGTCCCTGCAGGGACTGGGATCAGCCTGACAGGCCCTGGCACAGCCCAGCTGGGAGCCAGAAATGATCCCTGCAACCAGAAATGGTTCCTGCAGGGATTCCTGTACAGCCAGAGATGATTCCTGCACAGTCAGAAATTATTCCTGTACAGTCAGAAATTATTCCTGTACAGTCAGAAATGATTCCTGTACAGCCAGAAATTATTCCTGCAACCAGAAATTATTCCTGCAGGGATTCCTGTACAGCCAGAAATTATTTCTGTGGGATCCCTATACAGCCAGAAATGATTCCTACAAACAGAAATTATTCCTGTGGGATTCCTGCAGTCAGAAATTTTTCCTGTACAGCCAGAAATTATTCCTATGGGATTCCTGTACAGCCAGAAATGATTCCTGTGGGATTCCTGTACAGCCAGAAATGATTCCTGTGGGATTCCTGTACAGCCAGAAATGATTCCTGTGGGATTCCTGTACAGCCAGGAATGATTCCTGTGGGATTCCTGTACAGCCAGGAATGATTCCTGTACAGCCAGAAATTATTCCTGTACAGCCAGGAATGATTCCTGTGGGATTCCTGCAGCCAGAAATTATTCCTGTGGGATCCCTGCACCTCCATGTTTCCATCCCATCCTGCTGCAGCTGATCCTGTGGAATCACAGCTGCATACTCCAAACAGAACCATTTTTGCATCTAAACCCTTGATGGCACTTGAAGACTTTCCCCTGAGCCTGGTTGTTCTGTCCCAAATGAGATATTTTCCCTGGAAAAGTGTTCCAAGTTTCCACATTGTCCATTTTTATGGACAGAGGGGTAAAATTGCCATTCCATGTGAAATGGGGTGAAAAGCAAAAACTTCTCTTGGTTCCCACTGCTTCAGTACAACAAACTTTGTGTTGGCCATAAAGATGGGGAGGTTGAGGAATTCCAAGAAAATCATGGGCATTTAAAAGCTAGAAGTGAAATAAGATTGTGGTTTACTCAATATTTATTTTGTAAAATCAATATTTTCTCGAAAAGTTCCATCAGCTTATTAAAAGGAATTATTGTAGCAGCTGGGACAGAACTAGCTTGGATCCTTCACTTCTGTGTGTAATTCTGTTTTGATTTAGGAGCAAGCCTTTGATCCATATGAAACCTTGTCCCAGGATATTCTTTCTCCACAATTTCATGAGCATTTTAACAACTTAATGGCCAAACCTGCTGTGGCTCTCCACTTCCAGGTGAGTGCAAATGAGAAATACTGAATGGCTTTAATTCTCATATTTCAAAGGTTGGAATTCTGTCAGTAATTCTTTGCTTCCAACTAAGGAAGAAATCCTCAAGGTCCTTCCCTTCCTTCAGTGTGAGATATTTTGACTTTGCCTCTTGCTGTACAAACAGGGCACAGCTCTGACCCCTCCATGAGTGTTTTTGCAGGTTTTTTTTCTCCTCACATCCTGTAGGAGAACAGAGAGTGAATTCTCACACTGCCACTTTTATTTTGCCTTTTAAAGCCAACCACAGGCACACAAACATCATATTTTCATTTTCTCCTGTGCATATCCAAGGCCTCCTGCAGCCCTGAGCCTGTGACTGCTTCTTTTTCTGGAAATTCTTCAGTAATTTCTTAGCCATTGCTGGCCAGCAGGATAATCTGTAATTCTTTTGTTGGTTTATTGCTTCCTTCTGCCTGTGTAGCAGATTTATTAATTAAAAATGCTGCTCAGGCTGGCTTGGTGTTCAGAAATACCCTTAGAGAAGCTGCTGAGCAAGTGATGGTCACTGGTGCTCCCAGTTAAGACCAGTTTAGTGGTACTGGGACATCTCTGCAGGATCAGATCCCTCTGAAATATTCCTTGGGGAGTGAGCAAGGAAGGCTCTTTGCCTCCTGCCCTCCTAAATTTAAAGCTCAAAGCTGGAATTGAATTCTTTATTCCAGATTAAATTGATATTTAAGTCAGGTGGTGAATCTGGCCTCCTTTCTGTCCCTGAGGTAATTCAGTTTCTCCTCAGATGGAAGATGGCAAGAATTTCACCACTGTTTGGAAAAATCTCTCCTCATCTTACACCCTGAATTACTGCCTTAGTCAGCTACTGGGAATGGAAAATATTTCTCATTTTTTAAGTGATAAACCTGTGATTCTCAGTTTCTGAGAGTGATACTGATTTCTTCAGTACTCAGTGAGGCCTCCATATTTCTGTGGGATATTGGACATAATGTGGGAGGACAGTGAATATTCTGAGTATTTCAGTGTAAATAATCCTGTTTTTTTTCCTTTCCAGTCCACAGCTGAAGGATTTAAGGAGGCTGTCCAGTACGTCCTGCCTCGCCTCATGCTGATCCCAGTCTATCACTGCTTGCACTACTTTGAGTTGCTGCAGGTAAATGGAGCCACACTCTCATTTCTGACTGAAAATAATTATTAACATAGAAAATCTGAGCTTTTAAATAGCTGGTTACATTTTATTTATTCCCTCTGAAAATTAAAATTATTTGACACTGGTTACTTCATTTCTGAAAAGTAAAAGCGTATTTTAAAAATCTTAAAAAACATCTGTTGCTCTCATGTGAACATTTGAACTACATTTTATTAACAAATATTTCTTGAACTTGAGTTCTAATATAGGTAAAAATTGAATACACAAATCTAATTTCTTCTTTCAATGAGTTGTGAATTTTTTCTCCATTCAGAAAAAGCTAAGCAGGATTCAGTCAGAATTCTCAGGTCACACTCCAGCTGCAGCTCAGTTTATTATTTCAGAATAATCCATTCTTAATATTCAACCATTTGTCCTGAGTTCTAACTGGAATTAGCTGAGGATAATGTAAAAAAGGTTCTGTTTGCCCCATTGTGTGGGGAAAGTTTGTAATGCTTTAAAGGGTAAATGAATTATTAACTAACAGGGATGAACTTCAATTAAATGGGTAAAACACCCTGTGGCTATAGCTGACATTTGGAAATAGCACCAGAAATGATTCTTTGAGGTTCTCAGTGTAAAATCTGATGCTGTACAGGTGAGTTATAGGGTGTTGTAAAGGATTTACTTGTATGAAGGAAGAAAATAGAATTTATCTATAATACAACCTAAATATTTCTAGGAGTTGTGTTAATACCAGATCTGTAATTAATATTTAGCACAAGCTTTTTTTTTTTTTTTTTCTACTTAATTTCACTCTTGTTTTCCTCATGTCTGCTGTGATTTTTTGCATATCCTGATTTAAATAAGTAAAAACAAGGGATGAATTATTTTGACCTATCCCAAATGAATGAATTGCCAATATTTTGCAGAAAAGTGAAATCTCAGAATGGTTTGGGTTGGAAGGGTCCTTAAAAATCATCTGGTTCCAACCCCTGCCATGGGCAGGCACAGCTTCCAATACACCTAAATCTGTGTGATTTCAGTAAATTTTCAGCTATGAAGCATTTCTAGTGATAATCAGTTTAAAAAACAGTTCAGAAAAACTTTTTAAAAAACACAAACAATCTTAATTTTCTACAACTTCTTGACAGGAGAGTGGGGGACAGGAGGGTCAAGCTCTGCCAGGGGAGGTTTAAATTGGATATCAGGGAAAATTTCTTTATCAGAAGAGACTCTTTCAAAATAATGGAACTTCCTTTTCCATGATCATCACCTGCATGGGATAATTCTCTGAAAATTCTGAAAATCTTCCAGGTTGAAAAGCCAGAATTGGGCCAGGGACCTGCCTGGTGCTGAAGGTCAGGCTTTTAATGCCCCATTGTGTCTTAGAGCTGGGGAAGTGCATCAGGATGAAATTTAAGGATGAAATCACGTGCTGCCACAGCTCTGAACTTGGAGCTGGTTTTACAAGTGTAAAATATGTTGTGTTTTTCTCCTTTTTAGGGAAAAATTACCACGGGTGCCTTAGAGAGCAGAGATCTTCTCCTATTTTTGATATATAAAGCCTGGCAAAATAATTTTGTCGTGTTTTTATTCATTTTAAATGATCACACAGCATGAAAGATGAGCATTTTAGCAGTGAAATCATTTAAATTTGACCTTTATGCACAGTGTATGAGATTTCTGAGTCGAATCTGACATTTGGCTGTCTCACAACCTTGTGATCACAGAACAGAAATATGAAATATCACCCTGGAGAAATATTCAATCCAGAGTATTTTGTTGTGTTCCCATTAGTTACAGGTTTCAAATTTGCATTTTATGTTGTACTTTGAAAAAATCCTGAATTTACAGCAGGGATTTTTAGAAAGCAGAGTGGTTTTGGGGATAAAAAGAGTATTTATTCCACAATTCTAATATATTATTGTATTATATGTTATATTAACTACATATTAATATATGTAATTAATATAATAAATGGTTGCAATATTATTAATTACAATATAACATTATATGTTACCTTAATACAATATTAAAAACTGGTGGTACTGCTTCTCTGTTGCCATTGCATTTGCCTCTAGGAATTATGGTTGAAGAAGACCAAAATGAAAGCAGAAAAGCAACAAAACACTCATATTTTCACAGTTTCAGTAGGGAGAGAAGCTCAGATTGAGACTTTTACTCCTTGAGGAAGTTACCAAAAACCCCTTCTGAATTGGCAGGTGAACAAAATAATGATTTACACAAACACAGGCCTCAATATTTGCTTTTTTTTGGTAAAACAGCTAAACTAAAATGAATATAATTAAAGTGTGAAAAGCCTGAAAATTCTTTCCAGCTGTAGAACTTTTCCTCCTTGGTGGAAAAACCTTCAGGATCTGCATCAGAGCCTCCTCTTTGCCTGAGCACAGGGATCAAGGTCCTGGATGGAATCCTTCCTTCTCCCTGGCACAGGATTATCCCTGATTGCTGCTCCTGACTCATCCAGCAACATCTGAAATTATCCCTCAATTGCTTCTCCCACCTTTAGGATTCTGCATTTCACACCATTTCCATGTTCTTTGCATTTCCATAGCTGGCAGCAAGGAAAAGGAGAATTTCCAGAGGTAGACATCTGATTTTTTCCCTTTCCTGTACTGTTCCTCAGCTTCTGAGAAATTTTGAGCCACAAAACTCTTCCTTTTTTGAATATGGAGGTTCTTTGGGCATGGAAAACTAAAAATTGAGTCATTTAAACAACATGGGAGTGGACCAGTGTGTCAAATCCTTTTCTCTCAATTACTTTTAGAAGAAGCTGAGGGATCTTTGCTGAGGGAGTGTAGTGGGGAAAGGATAAGAAAGATTCTGCCATGCCAGTGAGTGTAAGATTTCTCTTCAAGTCTGGAGGTAAAACAGAGTTTATCCCAAGCTGCACGGCAAGTTGTCATAATTTTGCCCACCAGTTTATTAGCTTGAATTTTCCTTTTAAAAAAAGCGCAGAATCCCAGACTGGTTTGTGTTGGAAGGGACCTTAAAACCCATCTCATTCCAGCCCCTGCTATGGGAAGTTCAGGAGATCTTGGAGGTGAAAAGGGTTAAAAAGAAGAGTCTCTCTTATTTTTTCAGTAGTCTTTTAGGTACCACCTTAACAAAAAAGAGGAACTTTAAGCTTTTGCTCAAAGCGTGTTCCTACCAAGTGGATGGAGATTATATGAAAATCGGTGGAATTTCCTAATTCAGGAAGTTTCTGCTGAGTGGTGGAGATGGATTTAGTCTTTATACAAAGGCAATACATTTTTTGTCACTGCCTTTACATTTTTCTGTAGTAGCAAATCTTGAATTTCAGACTTTCTTTCACTGTTTGCTCTGTGCAAAACTGATGTTTCTTCTTGAGTTTGCTGAAGGTGGCACAACTCAGGATGATAAGCAAAGAGGGTCTTGCTCCTGTCTTAAATTTGGATTGTTGAGATGGACTCATGGAAGGAAGACAGACAGACTTCCATAAACCAGCTCTGAATCCTTAGTTATTTCAAACCTTCAAACTCTTGAATCAAACCAGTTTGATACAGGATGTTGTTGATGAGATAACAGGCAAAATAACACCTGACAGTTAGCATTAAAGGGGAAAGGGAGGGTAAATTAAAGGGTAGAGGTTTCTAAACTTGATGAATATCCAGTGATTTTTCCTGAACCTCTGACAAATACTTTTCATTTCATGCACACTACTTTTGAGTGGAGCTCTGTGAAAAGTCACTGACTTGAAATTACCAAAATTTCACTGAGTGCTGATCATAACACCACGTGAGAAGGTCTTCCAGTCTTTTTACCCTGCTAGAAATGAGGCAAATCTGAAAGAAAAATCAATGTTTGTTGTGTCCCAGCAATTGCAGGAATGCAGTGAGGATGAAGAGGACAGGGAGTGCCTGAAGCAGGCCATCACTGCCCTGCTGAACCTGCAGTGCAGCATGGAGCGCATTTACAGCAAGCACTCCCCGCGGCGCCGGCCTGGGTAAGCACCCCCAGAGCCTCCCCACAGCTGGCAGGGAGGGAGATAAATCACCTTTTCCTGCTAGAAAATCTCTGTGTTTCCTTTTCAAGGCATGTGTGCTTGCCAGGTTTCTTTGTAGATGGAGCAGCATCCCAAAACCTTACCCACTAGTAAAAATAATGTGAATATTTGTCTTGGTTTGAAAAGACAGGTGTCTGTTAGGGAAGGTGGGGGTCTGTTCTGAAATGGAAAATGTAAACTCCTTCTCTATGAATTATAATAATTTTGAAATTAAGGGGTTTTCAGGTAAAGATGCGGGAGTAGAAATAACAGTTCTTTATTAGGAAAATTAAAAATACAAATGCAATAGTACAAAAAAACCAAAAAACAAACCCGTGCCAGAGTCAGAGCAGGCCCTGGCAGGCTGTGGGTCAGGCTGGTGGCAGCAGTGCCATTCCATGGGGGCTCAGCCCTCCTGCAGTGCCAGCTGTGCTTCTGCTGGAGCAGGATCCTGGACAAGGCTGGAGTTTCCCTCTGGAGCTCCAGGGCTGCTGGAGATGGGCCTGGGCTCCCTCTGGGAATGCAGTGGGGCAGAAAGCTGCTCCTCTGGGAATGCAGTGGGGCAGAAAGCTGCTCCTCTGGGAATGCAGTGGGGCAGAAAGCTGCTCCTCTGGGAATGCAGTGGGGCAGAAAGCTGCTCCTCTGGGAATGCAGTGGGGAAGAAAGCTGCTCCTCTGGGAATGCAGTGGGCAAAGGCTGCTGTGGTGTCCCAAAGGCTCAGATTGGATCCAGGTAGGAATGCTTGGCTCCTCCCCTGGGCACAGCCTCTCCCCATGGGATGATGGAATTTTCTCAGCCATGCAGGGACACTCAGTGGCCATGAACAGCAGAGATCTCCTGGAGGGAGGATTGGCTGTGGGAGAGACAAAGAAAACTGCCCAGAGAGCAGCAGAGAACTGCCCCAGCTCTGACAGATGGGAAATAGAACACACACCCCTAAACCACATCTTACAAGCCAGGACAATATTCTACCCCTTCCCCACCAGCTAAAGCAGTGCTTTATTTGGAACTTGATAAGGACATTTTGAGGGAAAAAAAATCATGATTTAAGCAGTTAATTCCATTGATGATTTCAGTCTTTTGGGATGGCAAATCTGGAGCGTGCCCGTTGTGACTTTTTCTGTTCTTCCCTCAAGGGAGCCGGTCTGCCGCTTCTATCACCGGCAGATCAGAAGCAAACACTTGGCCATCAAGAAAATGAACGAAATCCAGAAAAACATCGACGGCTGGGAAGGCAAAGACATCGGCCAGTGCTGCAACGAGTTCATCATGGAAGGAGGGCTGACAAAAATCGGGGCCAAGCACGAGCGCCACATCTTCCTCTTCGACGGTTTGCTGATCAGCTGCAAAACCAACCACGGGCAGTCGCGGCTGCCCGGCTACAGCAGCGCCGAGTACAGGCTCAAGGAGAAGATTGTCATGAGGAAGATGCAGGTGGTGGACAAGGAGGACACGGCAGAGTACAAGCACGCCTTCGAGCTGGTGTCCAAGGACGACAGCAGCGTCCTGTTCGCCGCCAGGTCGGCCGAGGAGAAGAGCACGTGGATGGCGGCGCTGATCTCGCTGCAGTACCGCAGCACCCTGGACAGGATGCTGGACTCGGTGCTGCTGCAGGAGGAGAACGAGCAGCCCCTGAGGCTGCCCAGCCCCAGCGTTTATCGTTTCGTGGTGGAGGACTCCGAGGAGAACATTGTTTTTGAGGACAACTTGCAGAGCAGGAATGGTATTCCCATCATCAAAGGGGGCACGGTGGTGAAGCTCATCGAGAGGCTGACCTACCATATGTATGCAGGTATCCTGAGCTTGTTGTTCTTACGTGGGTGAGGAAGTTAATCCTTCTATCTTTAGCTTTTTTCTGCTTGTAATGAAATGTAAAACAACATCTGCAGGGAGTAAAAATATGTTATTAAATCACCTGGCTTTGCAGGCAAAGCTGTAAGAAAATTCTGAGTATGCAAACCTTTCATCCCCTAAAAAACACAAAAATATGTTTCCATGTTTCATCATGGCCAAAGCAATGGAGCTGTTACAGGCTGAGGCTCTGAGAAGGAAGAAAAGAGTTGAAGGTTGTATTTATTATATTTATTTTATTTTTTATTTTCATTTTATTTTTTATTTAGCTGTATTTTTTATATGTATTACATTCAGCCTGCCACGCTGTGAAGTATCTGGGTTGAAGGTTATATTTATTATATTTACTGTATTTTTCATATTTATTACATTCAGCCTGCCACTCTGTGAAGTGTTTGGGTTGAAGTGGATGCAAATCACCATCAGCATTTTTCCGCCTTTCCCTGTCTGAAGGGCACAGAAGTGAAAGCTTGAAGGAGTTCCATGAAGTGCTGATGCTGAGGAAAATGTTGGGTCTCAGTTTTGGGGTGCAAGGGGAAGCTGGTGCTGTTGGGACTGACGTGCAATTTTTGTTAAACTTCCCCAATAGTTCAGCTGGTCAGGGAGAGTCATTCCTCAGGGGAGGCTGAGACAGAGGTTTTAAGAGAACATTGGATGTGCAGTTCAGTATTTTTCAGGGAAATGCACCAAAGAGCTGAGTGAAAATTTCCCAAGCCCTGTCATTTTTGGTCTTTTTCAAATACAGTGCTTGCCTTACAACCTCAGTGTCTTTTCTGCAGATTAAACTTTTTCTTTGTATTTTATTTCTGATCTTTTGCTATTGGATAAAAAACCCACTGCTGTAATTTTCTTATTCAATCCTTACAGACCCTAACTTTGTTCGGACTTTCCTGACCACCTACCGCTCCTTTTGCAAGCCCCAGGAGCTGCTGAGTTTGCTGATAGAAAGGTGAGCAGTGATCCTCCTTTCTGAAGGCATGGAAAAGGTTTGGAATCGTAGAATAAAATCCCAGAATGGTTTGAGAAAGGACCTTAAAACCCATCCAGTGCCACCCCCTGCCATGGGCAGGGACACTTCCACTATCCCAGACTGCTCCAAGCCCTGTCCAGCCTGACCTTGGATGCTTCCAGGGTTGGAGCAGTCACAGTTTCTCCAGGAATTCTATTCCAGGGCCCTCCCCACCCTCCCAGCCAGGAATTTCTTCCTCAAATCCCGTCTAAGCCTCCTCTCTGTCAGTTTGAAGCTTTTCCCCTTGTCCTGTCACTCCAGTTCCTGATGAGTTTTGTATATTTGGAATCATATAAAATCCCGAGTTGGAAGGGACCCACAAAAATCAGAGATTCCAAGTGCTCTTTTCCTGCTCAGGATCCCAGTGTCAAGTTTCAGTGTTCTAGTGAAGTTTATAAACCAGTAACTTTAAAGCAATGATCCAGGTTTTCAGTGCAAGCTTCCTTTTCCCAGTTTAAATGAGATACCTGAATGAGGTATGAGCTGGAGCACCTGGTGTGTCTGGGCTGTGGGTGGTGATGTTGTGAACTGCTGACTTGGCTCATGAGAGGGTTGAGTGCACAATGGAAATCAGGACAGAAACGTTCCAGGCAGTTCATTTGAAGGCACAGAATTAAGGTAAACAGCATTTTAATGCAGTGTGGTAAAGCTGCTCTTAAGCTCTCATCTAATCTTCCCTTAATCAAGCCAGCAGATCCTTAAAAACCTTCTATCCCAGTCTAGACATGGTGTGATGAGCAGAGAAGCAGTGAATTAGCAGGGTGTGGAGCTGGGGAGGAGGGAATTCCAGGCAAACCGGATGGCAGAGAAGCACCTGCTTCTCCCCACACTGAATTTATATAAATAACATTTCTATAAAGTGCAGCTTGTGCACAGAGGGTTGTGCTTTGTCTGGGTTGCCATCACTGTGTGGTGTTTTCCCCCAGGTTTGAGATCCCTGAGCCTGAGCCCACGGAGGCAGACAGGCTGGCCGTGGAGAAGGGGGAGCAGCCCATCAGCGCCGACCTGAAGCGCTTCCGCAAGGAATACGTGCAGCCCGTGCAGCTCAGGTGTGTGTGCCCCCAGCCCTGCCCTGGCACTGCCAGCCTGGCCTGCCTGATGGCCAGAGCTCCTGCAGACTCTAATCTCTGCTGGAGACTTTAGCCATGTCTGCCAGCAGCATAATATCCCAAATCGTGTCCTGATTAGTCCCAGCGACTGCTGGAGCTGGCCCAGCTGGGATCCCCACCCACGGCGCCTGTGGGTGAGGGATGTGGAGCTCAGAGCAGGGCTGGCCACGCTCTCAAAGCATTCCTTGTTCCCAGCCCCGGGAAGATAATTCCTCTGTTCCCAGTTTTCCAGCCCTGCTGGTGTTTCACTCCCTTTCCCAGCCCCGTGGATGTGTTTGCTCACAGACAGGGAGACTCTTGTCTGTGCTGCACTCTGCAGTGGGCTGCAGGGAATCTTCAAGGTCTTGCTGACCAAGCTAATTTGGGGAACAATTAAGCATTTCTAGCATGAATGAGAGTAATTGTTGCCCTGATTGGGGATTGAGACAGGAGGAGACACAGATCACAACCAGTGTTTGCTTGAGCAACTTTCAGTCATTACACTGATGAGTAACATCAAGATGTTCCTATTAATGGCACATTAATATTACTATCAATATTAATTCTACTAATAGTAATTAAGGCAATTAATTACAGAGAACCCTCAGTTACCTGCTACCACACATTCCTGTTGGAGCAACAGCAGTTGACTCAAAGGGTCACCCTGACATGCCAGTACCTCCAAGGTGTTCAGAAAGTCACTCGGGGTCCCATTTTTATCAGACACCCATGTGCATATAAAAGATTAAAAAAAGCTACATCTGTGGTAACCCTGTAGTTTTCCTCGACACAGAGCTGCCACCACCTTCTTGAGTGTGATCCAAGTCACACAACCTCAGTGTAACCTTGATCCTCCTGTGTGCTGCTGGCCTTGGGCAGCTTATCAGGCCCTTGGTGTTCCCACTTTATCAGCTCCTGTGGGTTCAGCAGCACCAGAAGTCTCCACAGTTATCAGTTCCTGGGAGAGCTGCCTCTCAGCTCGTGCTTTCCCTGGTTTTGCTGTTTTCTGGGAGCTGCTTCTGATCCATAGTGTGAATTTCCAGTAGCTTGAAGCTGCCTTACAGCTGCAAATGAGTGAGTTTGAGCTGTTGGTGGATAAACTCAGCACTTTGTGCATTCCAGCGTTGTTAAAAACATTGACCTCTGCTTCAGGGACTGCAGTTTGGGAAGAAGGTGGAGAATTGAAGGTGTTCATCCCTTCCTTCCCTTCTTCCCTGCATTCTCCATCTTGTAGAAAATGCAGTGCCCAGGCATGGAAAGGGCTTGGACACAAAAAAGTGCATGTGAGGTGATGGGAAGGAGGAGGTGCTCAGCTGGAAGTGCACTCAGCAGATCCAAGAATCTCTGGCTTTCCCAGAGTTTTCACCATGGGATCTCAAGGGCAGAGATGGATTAGATAAGATCCTGTTACATGAAACTTGGATCAAAACTTTGCCTCTTGGAATGTGTCATTGGTTTCCAGCCTGAATGATCTGTTTGGGCAGCAATTCTTTTATGGGATAAACCCTATTTTTTACCTTGCACTGGAAAGAGGAGAGTTAAGGAATTTTCCATGTGTCCTTCATTTGTCCTCAATGTAGGGCTGATTTTTGCTCAGGTGATAAATTGCACCTGGATAAATCAAAGTGTTGAAGGTGTGAGCTCAGCTTGTTTACCTGCAGAAGAGACAAACCAGTTTTTTATTCTGATTTATCCTGAGTGCAGAAGGCTGAAAAGCAGCTGGAGTTCAGTTTTGGAGACTGATTTATTAGTGATTTGTGTAAGAAAGAGTAGAGAAAAATCAAGAGGAAGTTTAGTGTTATCCTTAAAGGATGTACTGGATCTAATCAGGCCTTTTGGGTCATGAAAAATTGTATAAGCAGGGCAGTAACAATAACTTGGAAGCTGAAATTTGTGTGTAGGAAAAAAAAAGAATTACAAATTTGCTTTCTTAACAAGTGGGAGATCCTAATTAGCTTTTTCATTAAAAAAAAAAAAAGCACCAAGAAAAAAAGGAAATTACAAGGAAAATTAGAAATACCATTTTTATCTGATTTTGCTACGTTTCTTCCTCTCCTGAAACTATCTCAACATTGGCATTTTTTACATTAGATTTTAAAATAGCATCAAGTTATATTTATGCTAAAACTAGTCTTTAAAACCTATTAATCAGGTTTTAAACCCCTGCCAAGCTCAGTCTTTGCTCTGCTCCTTTGTCCGTGTGTACTTTGAGAGTCACCAACTACATGAATCTGTAACTTGAGTTCTGTAGGATTGTGGTTCATTTATATGGGATAAGCCATGGAAGTCCTTTAAAAGAAACTCAATATTTTTTCCTCTTTCCTCAGAATATTGAATGTTTTCCGGCACTGGGTCGAGCACCATTTTTATGATTTTGAGAGGGATCTGGAGCTGCTGGAGAGGCTGGAGA
Source organism: Vidua chalybeata (assembly GCF_026979565.1). NCBI lineage: Eukaryota > Metazoa > Chordata > Aves > Passeriformes > Viduidae > Vidua > Vidua chalybeata. The sequence goes on along the minus strand of NC_071535.1, from coordinate 1,992,658 downwards.
CCTTCATTTCCAGTGTCAGAGGTGCAGTAAGGGGGGTCCTGTTCCCTTCCCACATTTTGGCACAACTTGCCAGTCTGATTCTGATGGATTTTAGGCCTGAGAATACATTTACACACATGGGTAATTTTAATGCCTTTAATTGAGCTGTTTATGAGGCTCCTCTTTACATGAGGAAGCTTTGGCCTGGAGCCTAAACAGCTCCTAAAAATGATTTCAAGCATTAGGATAATAATACTTTAAATATATTTCCTTCTGGACAGTATGGTCATCCTTGCCTGACTCTGTAATTCAGGCTGTCACCTTCCCCTTCTCCATAGAGAATTCTTTCCCTTTTCCATCCTGATTTTTCCCATTTATAGAAAGTTCCAACTGAAAATCATTATCCTTTTAGAAGAGGATATTGGGCCCATTTGGTATCTCTTCTTTATGAATTAGATTTTTTTGGCAGCCTCTGTGGAGGGCAGCAGTATTGGCATTTTTAATCCTTATCCTGGTAATTCCAGGTTTTCATTTTCAGAGTGCCAAGCCTTACATTGGGCAACATAATTCCAAGACAATTAAAAGACCTTGGACACAGGGTCACTTTTTTCCACACCAAAACTGTCAGAGGATGTGGTTAAATAGAACTGGTTCCACATGTGCTTATTTGTCAGTTGGTACAGTGTGAAAACCCATAAGGAAAAAATAGAGCAATACAAGGCTGATTAATTTACATGCAGAAATGCAGAATTCCGAGTGTACATTCAATTTCTGGGGGGAGTTGGTTTCACTAAATTATCAAAAGTCCTTTAAAATCAGAAGTTCCCAGAATGGTTTGGGTTGAAGGGAGCTTAAAGTCCATCCAGTCCCACCCCTGCCATGGCAGGGACACCTTCCACTATCCCAGGCTGCTCCAAGTCCTGTCCAGCCCGGCCTTGGACACTTCCAGGGATCCACAGCTTCTCTTGGCCTCCCCACTCTCCCGGCCAGGAATTCCCAGTTCCCATTATCCCATCTAACCCTGCCCTCTGACAGTTTGAATCCATTTCCCCCTGCCCTGTCCCTCCATCCTTTGTCCAAAGTCCCTCCAGCCTGAGCTCCAGTTCCCAAATACATTTATTTACAATATTCCCTCCCCAGAGATTGCTCTATAACATTGACATTTATGAAAGAAAATGAATTTATTAATAACCAACAGGTATAACAAGATCAATGCACTTTTCCCCTCTCTTGGACTTGTAGTTTAACCCTCCCCTCTATTATTATAAAAGCAAACTTACAACAGCTTTAAAAAACTCATGTATGTTGTTTTTTTTTTAATGATTTCTCTTCTACAGGAAAATCCATGAAGAAGTGGGTGGAGTCCATTGCTAAAATCATCAAGAGGAAGAAAGCCCAGGCAGATGGGGTCAGCCACAACATCACCTTCGAGAGCCCCCCGCCGCCGCTGGAGTGGCACCTGTGGCGCGTGGGGCACAGCGAGGCCCTGGAGCTGATGACCCTGCACCCCATCGAGATCGCCCGGCAGCTCACCCTGCTCGAGTCCGACCTGTACAGGCACGCTCAGCTCTCCCACTCTGCTTCTCTTCTGCCCGGGTTTGAGCAGCCAGGTGGCTGCTGAGGAGGGCGGGAGCCTCCCCTGAAATGGAAAATGCAAACCCCCTCCCTCCAAATTGTTATAATTTTGAAATTAAGGGGCTCTCAGGCAAAGATATGGGAGTAGGAATAACAGTTCTTTATTAGGGAAGATTTTTTTTTTTTTAATTAATAAATAAACAATGCAGCAATACAAAACACCACTGCCAGAGTCAGAGCAGGCCCTGGCAGGCTGTGGGTCAGGCTGGTGGCAGCAGTGCCATTCCATGGGGGCTCAGCCCTCCTGCAGTGCCAGCTGTGCTTCTGCTGGAGCAGGATCCTGGACAAGGCTGGAGTTTTCCTCTGGAGCTCCAGGGCTGCTGGAGATGGGCCTGGGCTCCCTCTGGGAATGCAGTGGGGCAGAAAGCTGCTCCTCTGGGAATGCAGTGGGGCAGAAAGCTGCTCCTCTGGGAATGCAGTGGGCAAAGGCTGCTGTGGTGTCCCAAAGGCTCAGATTGGATCCAGGTAGGAATGCTTGGCTCCTCCCCTGGGCACAGCCTCTCCCCATGGGATGATGGAATTTTCTCAGCCATGCAGGGACACTCAGTGGCCATGAACAGCAGAGATCTCCTGGAGGGAGGATTGGCTGTGGGAGAGACAAAGAAAACTGCCCAGAGAACTGCCCCATCAGATAGGAATAGAATACACACCCCCATTTCCAACCTAAGACACGTTTTCTTTTTTTTGTGTGTGTTAGGGTTGGGATTAAAAGTGCTTGAGATGGTATTTTTGTGTTTGGATTGAAATGTTTATTATTTTTATTTATATTGTAGTGTAATAAGTCCTGAGTTTTATAATACTTCACTAAGAATTTACAAAATGGATTGGTTTAGCTCTTTCTGCAAGGTTTTTTAAGGGTAAACTGTTTAATTAAGAAATGACACTTAAATGATTTTTACTTTTAACTTAACAACTAACTATTTGTGTTTTGCAATGTGTATTTTTCTATCTAATTATACAATATTACTTAAACTCATGAAGAAGAAGGTGAAGGAGAAGAATTAGCTACTGCTTTAAAACTTCTGTCTTGTTTCATATATATTATTATCTTTTAAATCTTTAAACTCTTGAGTTTTCCACTCTGTGATATTACACACTTTTATTTAAACTATACACTCATAATCTTAGTGCTGTTGTATAGTTTTGGAAGCTTTCTCTACAGCTTCAGGTTAAATGCAGTGTTTGTTTGAGGGTCAGTGTCTTTCAACACAGAAGGTCTAAAATTCTCAGCATCCAGGGTTCCAACACTCTTCACACCCTTTTCTGTCATTATTTCACAAAGAAAAAGCTCCTCATTCACACCATCGATCAAAAATACCTGTGACTTCCAGAGTTTACAGGAAGAGGTTTCTTTGCTATGTTCTCTATGTTAAAATATGCAAAGAAGTGGAAAAAAGAGGTTTTATCTCTATATCAGACTTGTGATAACAGAAATGCAGGGGGGATAATTCAGGACTCTTACAAAATTCAAATTATAAAATCCTGTTCCCACTTCAGTGACAGGTTTTGAAACCAGCTGGTTGCTGCAAGTGCTTCATCTTCCTGTTTTCAATTTTTAACTCTTCTGAAGTTGTTTTCTTGCCCTTTCAGAAAATTAAACTCATTCCTTTGTAATTTCCTTATCTGAAAATGCTTCTTCAAAATTATCCAATTTCAATTAAGATAAAAATGTATTTCCTTCTGCATTCAAGCACTCACCAAAAAGTTGTGTTTTGTCGTAGATTAGATGGCATTGGATTTGTGAAATATCAGGTCGTGATTGAGAGGAGAAATAATATTTTAATGCAGAGACAGAAATTAGAGTTTTTACTGGTACTGAGCATTTTGCCTCCTGTTTTCTCATTGCCAGGGCTGTGCAGCCTTCTGAACTCGTTGGCAGTGTGTGGACGAAGGAAGATAAGGAAATCAACTCCCCAAATCTCTTGAAAATGATTCGTCACACTACAAATCTCACTCTGTGGTTTGAAAAGTGAGTGCAGTGCAGTGGCATTAACCACTTTTACCCTGGATATTCTTGGGGTTTGCTGCTTTATTTCTGCCAAATCCTCCCTTGACTTTCCAACTCGAACATATGTAAGATGTGATTACATCAATTCATACTTGAGATTCTGGAGAGAGAGCCAAAATCTGCATGCTGGATGGGTTTTCATGGGAAATTTTGATCTAATAACTCAGAAAGTGTCAGGTTTTATCTCTCAGTGTTTCTCAAATCCCATCTTTTGATCAGGTGCATCGTGGAAACGGAGAACTTTGAGGAGCGAGTGGCTGTGCTGAGCAGGATCATCGAAATCCTGCAGGTTTTCCAAGACCTCAATAATTTCAATGGTGTTCTGGAGATTGTCAGTGCTGTGAACTCTGTCTCAGTGTACAGGCTGGACCACACATTTGAGGTGAGTTTAGGGCATGGAAAAAGAAATTAAATCAGGATCCAGACCTGGATCCCACATGGTTCTGGAGTGAAATCCATTGCTGGCAGCAAAGCCTCCCTGGGGCAAAACAGAAAAAAGAAGAATGTGAATAAAATGGTTTGAGTTTTGTATGGCTCTGAAAAGCAGCACCAAGGCCTTGAAGTTAAAATCAAATGTTTAATTTTTATTAAAGACCAAATTTTATAACTTTAAAGTTAAAATAACAATCTGTTTTCAGGAATTTCAGGATCCACATGACTGAATTGTTGGGGGCTATAATCCAGAGGAAACCATTGCCACAAGAGGTTCTTTGAAACCTTCATTTCAATTCCCAAATTTTGCTCAGAGAACCAGGGAATTGCCTTGTATTTGCTTACCATGCTGTTAAGAACATTTCCATCCCTATTTTTTTTTTTTTTTATTTTGACAATTCAGGCACTCCAGGAAAGGAAAAAGAGAGTTTTGGATGAAGCAGTAGAATTAAGCCAAGATCATTTTAAGAAGTATTTAGCTAAGCTCAAGTCAATCAACCCTCCCTGTGTGCCTTTTTTTGGTAAGTGACATCCAGTTTTTTGTGTGGTGTCACTCTGAAGCTGAGTTTGCTGCAGATGTATGGTTAAAAACTGCTTTTTTTTTTAAATCAGGAATATACCTAACAAATATCTTGAAGACAGAAGAAGGGAATCCTGACTTCCTTAAAAGACAAGGGAAAGAATTAATTAACTTCAGTAAGAGGAGAAAAGTGGCTGAAATTACAGGAGAAATTCAGCAGTATCAAAACCAGCCCTACTGCTTACGTGTTGAGCCTGAAATCCGGGTAAGCAGCCAAGAAATATCTCTCTGGGGATTGGAGAGGGAGGAAAATGCCAAATAATCTTCTAACACTGGACCTAATTTTGCATGAATTGTGATTATCAAAAGAGGGGGGAGCAGTGGGTGGTAGACAACAAAGAACCACACAAATGAGCAGCCAAAAGTGGTGGAAAATGTCATTTTGAATCACTGAATTACGAGTATTTCATTAAAATTTTCTCTGTGTGCTTATTTTTTAAATATTCTTGCTACTTGTTTCATTCAGAAATTCTTTGAAAATCTCAATCCCATGGGGAAGATACCAGAAAAAGAGTTTACAGATTATCTGTTCAACAAGTCCTTGGAGATTGAACCTCGGAACTGCAAGCAGCCACCTCGATTTGTGAGTTTTTTCCTGACATTTCATGGGCTCAGAGAATACCCTGAATTGGAAGGGAACCACAGGGATCATCAGGTCCAATTCCTGCATTATTTAATTAAAATTAAATTGCTAAAATTCACTGACCACTATGAAAATAATACACGGTTACCTCAATAAACTATAAAGCTATATAAAATAAGATATATTTTCTTCAGAATTTCTTATCCTGAGCTGATTTTCCAACTAAACTTGATTTAAAAATACTTCTACTCCTGATGTTTGTCACTACTAAAATATATTACCTTTGTCTGATTTTAAAACTCACATTTTTCCCCCAAAACCTGAAATATTGCTGTTATGTTTGTATTTCTTACCATATAGTCATATGATAATATTGAGTAATATTTTTCATTTCACAATACCAAGAAGTCTTATATTAAGACTAATTAAGATATTACTTTTATACATAATATGTTCAATTTTCTTTAAAATAATTTCTATTTTTGTTTTGTCTAAATATTTGATATTATTGCAAAAACTGCAGACTTTACCAGATGAAGAAAATACAGTTCCAGTTAAAGGAGTAGCAATTTTGGGTTTAAAAAACCTGGCTCCTGGAGCTCAGAGTTCTTTTTTAAGCAGGAACATCACAATTTGGAGCACTTGTTTTTTATATGTTGTAATTGCCTGAGGAACTGGAGCCATGTCTAATTTTTTGGAAGAGCTATAAATCATTTTTGCCATCTCTTGTTAGAGGAATGAGTAAGATGATGTTACAAATGTGGCAAGAAAACACCAGAAATTGCTGTTGCAAAAGTGCTTCTTACAGTAATTTTATTAAAATCTTCTCTAAAAATAGGAGTCCTCTCAGCTGGGCAGGAATTCTTTACAGCTCATGATTTCCAAAGAGAGAATCTTACTGGAATTTCAGGAAAATCCAGTTGTGGGTGCTGTCAGGTGCTGGACACCACTGAAAGATGGGGACGTAATTCACTTTTTTTTTGCAAGGCTCAGCTTTGATCTGTGCTGGATTACACCCAAGCCTAACCAGGCTGGGTTTGTCCACACAGTGACCTGGGTGCAGGAATTTAGTCCTGGATAAACTGGAGGACAGGGACAAGTTTCCAAGTGTGTCCTTGATCCTGGATGTGTGCAGGGGCCCTCTGTGGTTTTGCTGTTTCTGTGGTGTTGCTCTGGGGCTCTGCTGCAGCTCTGAGGGGCACTTGAAGCAAATTTCTATTTCCCAAGGCTGATTTTCCCAGTGTTTTGTCCTGGTTGGCAGCAGAACCTGGACTCTTCATTCCTCATACTTGTGGGGAAAAAGAAGATTTCTTCAGCTGCATCCACAGCTTCCCAGCAAACTCCTGCTGTGTAAATTACACTGCACCTCCCATCAGTTGTACACCTCTGCTGCTCTTTGAGAAATGCTTCCAAAAATACCTCACAGAGCCTTGGGAATGGCAGCAGCGTTGGGAATGCTGCAGTGGGGAATGGCAGGAGTTCTTGGGATTTCTGCAGTGGGGAATGGCAGCAGTGTTTGGGAATGCTGCAGTGGGGAATGGCAGCAGTGTTGGGAATGCTGCAGTGGGGAATGGCAGCAGTGTTGGGAATGCTGCAGTGGGGAATGGCAGCAGTGTTGGGAATGCTGCAGTATGGAATGTTGCAGTGTTGGGAATGTTGCAGTGTTTGGGGAAGTTGCAGTGTAGAATGGCAGCAGTGTTTGAGAATGCTGCAGTGTGGAACATTGCAATGTTGGGAATGTTGCAGTATGGAATGTTGCAGTATTTGGAACGTTGCAGTGTTTGGAACATTGCAGAGTTGGGAACGTTGCAGTGTGGAACATTGCGGTGTTGGGAATGTTGCAGTATGGAATGTTGCAGTATTTGGAACGTTGCAGTGTTTGGAACATTGCAGAGTTGGGAATGTTGCAGTGTTGGGAATGCTGCAATGTTTGGAACATTGCAGTGTTGGGAGCGTTGCAGTGTTGGGAATGTTGCAGTGTTGGGAACGTTGCATTGTTTGGAACGTTGCAGAGTTGGGAATGTTGCATTGTTTGGAATGTTGCAGAGTTGGGAACGTTGCAGTGTGGAACATTGCGGTGTTGGGAATGTTGCATTGTTGGGAATGCTGCAATGTTTGGAACATTGCAGTTGGGAACGTTGCATTGTTGGGAACATTGCAGTGTGGAACGTTGCAGCGCTAACAGCTCCCCTGTCTCCAGCCCAGGAAAACAACGTATCCCCTGAAATCCCCCGGGATAAGGCCCAACACGGGCAGGCACGGCTCCACCTCGGGCACGCTGAGGAGCCACCCCCTGCCCCTGGAAAAGGAGCCCAGCAAGATCAGCTTCAGCAGGATCACCGAGGCCGAGCAGGAAACCACGGCGTCGGCACCAACCTCGCCCAACACCCCGTCAACGCCGCCGGTGTCGGCGTCCTCGGAGTTCAGCGTCTTCTTGGACATCGATCTCAACAGTTCTTATGGTAAATAAGAACTCAGTATGGTTTAATAGTCGTTGGTGCTGTCCCTCGGGCTTCCCAAATGTGCTGGGGGTGTGTGCCAGGGTTTAAAAGAATAAATTGCAAAATTTGAAGTAATTAAATTAATTCCCAGCGTGAGTTAAATTCTCCAGTTCAGGAGTGTTTTGCACAAGAAATTCTCATTCACGTTTGCAGTAGATAAACTTGGGGGTTTTCTCATCTCTGAGGTTATTCAAGCATTTTGTTATGTGCTGCAGTGCAGTGGTTCTGTCTGGAAATGGTTTAATGGATTTCTTTTATTTCCCAGGTAACAACAGCATCTTCGCTCCTGTGAACTTGCCTCAGTCGAGTGAGTGTTGGAACTCTGTTAAATATTTAACTCTGCCTTCCCTGGGTTCAGGAGAGCTTAGTGGGGTTTAAAAGCTGAAATTTGGGATGAGAATGTGGGCTGCGTTCAGAAGGGCTCCTTTTAGATCAGATTTCCAGTAAAGAATGTAAAGCCTAAAACTTAAACTGCTGGCTTTGTTTGGGTTGGGTTTTTATCTCCAGGCTCTCACATGATTTTCTTTGTATTTTGAATGTCCTTGATAATTGTTTTGTTTGACTAAAGCTACAAATAAAGCAACTTGATAATTTCCTAATTCCACATAGTGAAAATAACTGCTCTGTTGCTGGGAAGGAAGAGACACATTTTGTACCACACCTGTGAGGGATATCCTGCATTCACCTGTGTTTTCAGCTGTTCTTTTTATTTATTCCACACACATTTTTTAAAATACGATTAATTTAATTTCCAGCTGGAGAGCACAGGCCTGATTGAGAGACAGAGCTCAGTGCACTCCTAAGAGAAAAGCAAAGGTGTGACAGAAATCACCAATACAAGTCAGGGGTTGTGTTGTTTCTTAATCTGAGGATTTTTTTTCTCCCTCTGTAAGAACTCACTTGGAGTTCCCTGGATTTATTTTCCGGTCCCTCAGCATTGCCTGCTGACTGCTGATGCCTTTTTTTGGTACTGGACATAGGAGAACACTTTGTGAGGCCTAGATCTGATCAAAGCAGTGAATTAAAGGATTTCATGCTGCTGAGGTTACTGGTTCATGTTACTGTGAAGCACAAAGATCTTACTTGAGTTGCTTTGAGTTTGGTTTGATATTCCAGAATATGTTCCTCAGATATTGCACAAGGAGTAAAGGATCTGCTTTTCCCTCTCCAGAGACTTTCTTCAGCTCCTGGGGGAGCTTCCCTAAACTGAGTGATGAGCCTCAGAACCCTCCTCCACTTCCTCCACGAAAAAAGATGGATCAGGATGCTTCCAATGCTAAGGTATTGCTGTCCTGGATTGAATAACTTTGGTGATAAATCAGGGAGTATCTAGAATCATTTCTCTTGCAAAAGACCTTGAAGATTGTCAAGTTCAACCATTCATTCAAACAGGGCTCTTTCAGTCTCAAAGACTTGGAGATGCAGAGCTCCAGTTTCCTGTTTTTAAGTTTTGGATTTGTATTGGCCACACTCTGCTAGGAATTTCAGGAACATAGTGTTCACATTCCCATCAAGGCTACAGCTGCCTTGCTTCTGACAGCACCACTAGCAGAGGTCAGGAGAATTCCTCATCTGAATGAAGATTGCTCTTTATCCAAACATCTGGACAAGGGAAATGGCTTTAAACTGAAGGAGAGTAGGTTTAGATGGGATGTTGGGAATTGGGAATTCCTGGCTGGGAAAGTGGGGAGGCCTTGGCACAGCGTGCCTGGAGAAGCCGTGGCTGCCCCTGGAAGCGTCCAAGGCCAGTTTGGACAGGGTGGATAGCAGAAGGTGTCCCTGCCCATGGCAAGGGGAGGAATGGGATGGGATTTAAGTTCCCTTCCAACCCAAACCATTCTGGGATTTCCATGCTCTCCATTCCTTATACCTCTTTTTTTTTCTCCACGACACCGCAGGGAAATTCCAAGTCGGACGACGATCCTCCAGCAATCCCCCCTCGGCAGCCGCCGCCTCCAAAGATCCAACCTCGCGTTCCTGCTTACACCGCCGCCCTGGAGCAGCCCCTGCACAGCCCTCCTCCTCCGCCCCCCCGGGACCCCGTCCCCGACACCCCGCCCCCGGTGCCGCTGCGGCCGCCCGAGCACTTCATCAACTGCCCGCTGAGCCTGCAGCCGCCGCCGCTGGGACGCTTCCCCCGGGATCCCGAGTGGCTGCGGGAGGCCGGCTCCGGCCCCAGCTCTCCGGGCACCCCTCCCAGCACCCCCTCTCCCCGGGTGCTGCGCCGCTGCTGCGTCCTCAGCGCCAGCCACAACAACCTGGCGCAGCCGCCCGTGCCCCCCGTGCCGCCCCGGCACAACTCCAGCCCCCAGCTGCCAAAACTGCCACCAAAGACTTACAAAAGGGAGCTCTCCCACCCTCCTTTGCACAGACTGTCTTTGCTAGAAAATGCAGAAACTCCTCAATGACCTTAGCCATAGTAGTCATTGACACTGGAATACTGTTTGTAAAGTTCCTCTTTTTTTTTTTTTTTTTTTTTTTTTTTTAATTTATTCAAAAAAAAAAAAAAGGCAGTGTATTTTAGTATTTTCACAAATTATGCTCTTAAAGTGCTGCTGATCAAAAAAAAGGTTTAAATTGGAAAAAATTCAGACTACACACATTCCAGCCTGTGTGGTTGGACAGCATTACCCTCAGGTGAGCAGCAGCATTGCCTTGGTTCACATCCTCAGTGCCGACCGTTCTGCCAGGACACAAAATAGACCTTTTGCACTGTAAACTACACTAAGTGAATTTAAACTGACATCATTTAATTGCACTGAGCCAAAAAAAAAAAGGTGCGTCTGTGGAATTTTTTTCAAATTTGAGCACTAGTGGCCTTTTTTTTTAATTAAGGAATCCCAGCAATGGGATGATCAAACAACACGAGGATACAGAGCGTCACAGGTTAGAAACCTCTGACCACTTGCCTTGAGGTTCCTCAGCTCCTGTTCTGGAATATTCTCATGCCATGTCTTAATTGCCATTGATTTGCTGCTGAAGACAAAGAAAAAAAATAGGTTGAAATCTAAATACCAAAATAATAGTTTGGTCTTGGTTCCTTGGAGAAAGGATGAAGGAGGAGCACCCGTCTCGGATATCGGGGAGGATCCCGAGTACTTCACGTGCATCCTGTTCAGATGTGCCTTTTTTGTTTTCATGGGCAAAGGTGTCTTAAGCTAAAGAGTTTGTCTGCTGTTGTGGAGAACAAAGCTATGCGCCTGTACAATTGTTTATATTGTATATTTACAGATATGCTAATGACATGTATAAATTGAAGTTGACTTCGAGGCCTGTAACACAGTCCGCTACTCCTGGGATTGGATCCGGCCAGCAGCGTTTCCTCTGGCTTGGGAACAGTCCTGCCTTCCAGACCTAATAACTTCCTTTAGATCTACACTTAACTCGTGAATCCACTTTGGAAATTGGTAGCATTTAAACCAGCAAACACTTAAAGCTTTATTAAACTTTTTAAACTGATAAGTGAATGGAACTTTTCTTTGCCAGTCGAACGCCCGTGTTTGAACTGGTGTGAGAGTGAGTCTGTTTTACTGGTAGTTCTGTAGCAGCATTTATAAAGTGGCCTTCACAAGCCACATTTTATTTACTGGTTCGTGGCCTTTTACTGTGCTTTGTATCAGAGTTCTTAACAAGATTAATAAATCACCCCAGTCTTAATTTTTAAGAGCTTGAGCAGTGCGTGTTCCTTGCAAGGACAAGGTTGGGAATTGCATTTTTGACAATACAAAATGGCCCAATTTTCCATGCTGCTGGTCTCACTTTGGCTTTCCTTCTGCCTGGAGTTGGGCCCATCCCAGGCTTCCAAATCACACTCCAGCTTCTCATCTGTCTGCCTAAGGTGCTCCCATTGTCTTGGGCATTCCATTTGGAAAATTCTCCTTTTTGGAAAGGAGATATGACTGAAGAGGGGTGTTAATTAGAAATCCCCTGAGTTGGAAGGGATCCATCAGGAGCCCCAGTCCTGGCCCTGTGCAGGATCATAACCAAGATCCCCCCAATTTTCTCCTGGGAAGATGTATTTTTCTATCTGTCTCTTGAACAGTCTTTTTTTACTGCCTGCTCCCTCCGTGCTTCTTCATGAGGAAGAAGAGAGGGTTGGAATCCATTCATGCAAGGGGCAGAACACACTTTTTATAGGAGAGCTGCTTCATTTTGCTAAAAAAAGGTTCAGGAAGTCCCAAATTTGAGATGCACGGACTGGGAATGTGGATATTAAATGGAGGATGACTTGGAAAAGTGGAATTCTTTCTTAGGTTCTTTGCATTAACTCTTTTGAAGTCCCCACAAGCAGCTGTTGCTAAACAAGGAATAATATTGTTTCAGATTTTCATGTGTTGTTGAAGAGGAAAAAATTCTCTGCCACATTTTAGAATATATAGATGTCAGCTTTATGCCTTCTTGTACAAGTGCTTATGCCAGAACCATTTTGAATATTTCACAGTAAAATATATCATAATATGACCATGGAAAGTGGTCAAAGGCAGAAGGATTCCCACCAGCATGGTTCAAGAGAGCAATAAATAACATTTCAGTTACTTCATAATTAGAGGGGTAGGTAGAAAGAACAACAAAAAATCTGCTGGAGGGGGAAAATGTGAAGTTTGGGTTGGAAGTTGGCTTTTGTGGGAAAAGGCAATTCCCTCAGAAAACTTCTTCCCAAGGGGAATCTGCCGACCACCAAGAGGCCTCCCATTGCTCTAAAAGAAATGAAGAAATAAAGTAATAAGAAAACTTTCTTCCACAATATCCAAGGCAGGGGAAAAAATCTAAAACCTTTACATTTCAAGATGTCAGTGCAGAATCAACTCATATTCAGTTGCTTGAAAATAAATAACCTTTTTTGTGAATTTATTAAAACCTTTTTGTAGGTTTGTTAAGACCTTTTTGTAGGCTAAGTCCTTTTCTGTAGGTTTATTAAAACCTTTATCATAGATTTATTAACCTTTTTCATAGGTTAATTAGGACTTTTTTGTACATTTACTAAGACCTTTTTTAAGTTTATTAAAGCCTTTTTGTACGTTTATTAGGACCTTTTTTTGTAGACTTACTAAGACTTCTGTAGGATTATCAAAACTTTTTTATAAGTTTATTAAGACCTTTCTTGTAGGTTTCTTAAGACCTTTTGTAAGTTGTGTGAGGGCGGTTTGTAACAAAACCTTCAGGAGGGCTCGGGCCGGAGCGGGTCAGGAGGGAGGGGGGAGTTCCTGAGGGCTCCGCGCTCCCTCAGGGCCGCGGCTGCCGGAACCCTGGAATCATTCCGCTTGGACAGAGCTGCCGGAACCCTGGAATCATTCCGCTTGGACAGAGCTGCCGAAATCCCGACATCATTCCACGGAGAAGCCTCCATGCCCACGGATCGCAGCCTCTCCCGCCCGTCCCCTCACGGCCCGCCCGCCATTTCCTGCCGGGGCGGGGTGAGGGCGAGGCGGGGCCGCGCCGCCTCAGAGCCGCGGCCATGGCGGGTTTCGTGAGGGAGCTGGAGCGGCGCGCCGGGCCGGCGCTGCGGCTGGAGCAGCGGGCGGCCGGCGGCGTGGGCTGCGTGGTGTGGGACGCCGCGCTGGTGCTCGCCAAGTTCCTGGAGACCGGCGCCTGCCCCCTCGCCCGCCGCCACGTCCTGGAGCTGGGCGCGGGCACCGGCGCTGTCGGCATCATGGCAGCCACGCTGGGGTGAGCGGATTCCCTGCCCGGCGCTGTCTTCTCCCTCAGACCCTTTCGATTCCTTTAAAGCCTGTTTTTTGCTAGGCTGTGCGGAGTGTCCCCTGCCGTCGCGTTGCTCCCTCACCACGTGTGTGTGTTACAGGGCGAACGTGACGGTCACGGACCTGGAGGAGCTGCAGGAGCTGATGATGGTTAATATTGAGAATAACAAGCACCTGGTCACAGGGTCCGTCCGAGCCAAGGTACTGAAATGGTTTGTATGAGCCTTTATTTAATGTCTTTGTTCGGCTTTAACGGGGATTCTGGGTTCAGATTGAAAAAGAGTCGGTGTAGATGGGATGTTGGGAATTGGGAATTCCTGGCTGGGAAGGCCCTGGCACAGGGTGCCCACAGAAGCTGTGGCTGCCCTTGGAAGTGCCCAAGGCCAGTTTGGACAGGGCTTGGAGCAGCCTGGGATAGTGGAAGGTGTCCCTGCCCATGGCAGGGATGGAATGGGATGGAATTTAAGTTCCCTTCCCACCCAAACCATTCTGGGATTCTTTGATTCTGCACAGGCTTCTTAAATTGCTAAATAACTTCAAAACACCGCTGTGAGAGTGAAACTTAATATGAGAACACAGTAGTTAACTTCATGCTCAGTCCTTTAGTATATGTTATTAATAAAACTTGTTTTCACTTTTTTGTTGGTTTTTTTCTTGTTTGTTCTTTTTAGGGGTGAAGATGTAACAGAATTTCAGCCTCCCCCCGATTATATACTCATGGCTGATTGTATTTACTATGAGGAGGTAAATGAGGACTTTGCTAAACCCCTACAGAAAAGTTTCTTGGGAAGGGGGTGGGATCAGGGTATTTAGTATGAGAAGTGTTCAGATAAATATTGTGCTCATGTCATTGTCCATGTGGTTTATAGGAATATGTAGAACAAAACTGGAAAAGGCATTTTTAATAGATGTAAGGCCATTTGACATAGAACCAGACTCTACTTTTATGTTAAAAATCCCAAATCGAATGTTTGTGCCTCCCCCCCCCACCCTTCTTTTTTTTAACATTGGGAATGGTGAAGCAAAATGTGAACTGTTGAAATCATTGGTAAATTAAATTTAAGAGTGCTGTATTGGCAGTTTGGGTTCTCCTCACGTGTTCCTTTTGAAGGCAAGAGGAGAAATCCTGCCACAGCTGAGTGGTTGTTGTAGTCTGCCTCATGTCCTCAGCTGGAGCTCTGTAGGATGTGCACAGAGAGCTGAGGGAAGCTGCAGGAAAAGGGAAATAACCTGGCAAACCCCACGTCCCAGTGCCCTTCCAATGGCTTTACCAGCCCCTGGCATTGAGTCCCTGCCTGTTGGTCCCATTTCCCTCCATTGTGGACTGGATCTGAGCCATTCAGGAATAATTGAGAAAACTCTCACTTTTGAAGCACACTGAGGGAATATTCATTGTTGTGTGCCTCAAGGAAGTGCCCGCTCAGCAGTGTGGGATGTTTCTGGCTTGGATTCCAGTTCAGTTTTCTTGGTCAGTCTGGGAGATTCTTCTCCTGCGAGTCCCCTTTTCTCCTCTGCTTCCCAGCTTTTTCCCCATGTTCTTCTTGTCCCAGTTAAAGCACTAAAAATAACTCCCTGGAAGGCAAAACTGGGAGGTTCTCTCTTGGGTGAAGACTTTAGCTAGAGTGAAATGAACTTGAAATCCACGTGGGAAATGTTTAACCTTTTTTGGGCAGTCCTTGGAGCCGTTGCTGAAGACTCTGAAGGACCTGACAGGCCCTGACACTTGTGTCCTGTGCTGCTACGAACAGAGGACTATGGGGAAAAACCCTGAAATTGAGAGAAAATACTTTGAAGTAAGTGGGTTTTAAGTATATTTTCTTTTAGGCTGTTCCATTGAAAGCAGAGGGAAAATACAAACTTTTGCTCTGGAACTCAAAACTCCAATGGTAGAGGTGCTTCTGAAAAAACTCCTCTCTAATGAGAGCTCATTAATAAGTGTTTTAATTGAATGTTCCAGCTGTGTCTTGTGTGCAGGTGAGGAAAAGCAACACAGGGAACACCTGTGGGGGGATGATGGGCAGTGCAGATTTAACTCTGCACCTGTGGTGACTGCTGAGCAGCAGCTCTTGTGCAGGATTATATAATAACTGTAATATTGCAAACCAAGGGAAAGGGTGAGAATTCCAGGGGATTGGTAGGTATTAATCAAAGCACCTGTTTGATAATTAGTGCCTCACACTCTTGTGCGGCCCTGGCAGTGAGGAGGGCTGTGCTCAGCTCTGCTGAGGTGCTGCTCCCACAATAAACTCAGCAGGGGTTGGTGTTTCTGGCTGATTTCTGTGTTTTTTTGTGATTTATTTCCTTCCTTGCCGGGTTCAGCCCAGGCAATCTGAGCACGGCCCAGAGCTGATGCTGGGGGATTTTAGACTGGTTTTTTTTCTCCTCTTCCTTTCAGTTGAGAGGGTTGGCAGACAGGCAGGTGCTGTGGGTTGGCGTAACATTTTAGGGATTGAAGCAAAACCATGGATTCACAGAATCATTTAGGTTGGAAAAGTCCTCAGAGATCATCAAGTTCAACCATCCCCAAGCACTGCCAAGGCCACCACTAAGCCATGTCCCCAAGTGCCACATCCACACAGCTTTTAAATCCCTCCAGGAGTGTTTTATCACAAGCTTAAATAGTTTTTTTCTGGGGCATTCTGGAGTATTTTCTGGAGTCTGCAGCTTTTAGTTAGTGCTGGAGCAGTGTCCTGGTTCCTAGGGTCCAGGGTCCTCGTGAGTGCACTGCTGATAGGCCAGCACTGAACCCACCACACTCAGTTTAAATGAGGGTGAAGTGCTGCATGGGGGGAATGCCTGGACTGGTTGTGGAACTGTTCTTTGTGGAACAGCTGCTTCAGAGGGACTTCGAGCTGGAAAAAATTCCCCTGGATAGGCACGACGAGGAGTACCGGAGCGAGGACATCCACATCGTGAGCATCCACAGGAAGCGGGCGGTAGGTCCACAGAATCCCAGGATGCTTTGGGTTGTTGGGAAGGGACCTTAAAGCTCCTCTCATTCCACCCCCTGCCACGGGCAGGGACACCTTCCACTGGAATGGTTCATGGCACCAGCTCAGCAACTGCTGCCAGGAATTCCCAGAGCTGCTGTTTCCTTGGCACAGCGGGACGACTCCAGAGGTGGAGCTCCAGACTGACTGTGAAATTTGGGACCCTGTGGAACCACAGCCCTGCTGTACAAAGGAGCTGCTTTGTTCCCAAACCTGGTGCTCCAAGTGCCAGCCTTCCTCTTCAGCACTACCTCTGAGCTTCACACTTCTCCTGCTTCCATGCACTGGTGGGGTGGGATCTCCAAACCGGAGTTTAGAGGCACCAAAGTAATAAAAATAAAATGCCTGGTGCCGATTTTGGCACCGTGGGCTCTGCTCTGCCACCCTCTCCCCAAAACCAGGCCCTAGATGTGATACTCGGCAGCTGCCAGGATTGCTTTGATCATTTTGGGGCTAATTGATGAAGCGTGAAAGAAAATATTTTGCATATTGTGCTGACACAAGGTGCAGGCTCAGCTCTTAAACAAAACCAGGCCACTTAAAAATCTGTCATCTTTGTGAAAATCTCTTGACAGAATTTCCCATCGTGAGATCTTTGAGCACAGGATCTGTCCCCTGGCAGAGCTCTGGAGAAGCAGGGATGGGATAACACCACAGAGGGACGGTCTGCGGTGTGGTTGTGACTCATCTGCACCGAACTGGGCAGCCGAGGTGTCTGACAGCCCTTCCGGCAGGACAGCTGTGGGCTGGCCGTGTCCGCGGCCCGGGGAGGCGGGGAATGGAGCCGGAGCGGCCCCGAGCAGCTGCTGCCTCTGCTGAGCGGCGCTGCCGAGCGCCCGTCCGAGGGCACCGCGCTGAAACCGCCGAGAGGGGAAAACTCTGGGAGCGGCTCGACCGGCCGGTCAATAAAACTTTGGCACGGGAGATTGGTTTCAGATGGTGGGTTGTTCGTTCATCCTGTGCTTCCTGTGTCATTCCCAGAGCACCTGGGAGGCTCATTCCAGGAGCTGGGGCTGTCGTGGTGGTGGCTCCTGCACAGATAAAACATGCCTGTGCAAAATCGTTCTGCCTTCTGTTTTCACCTCTGCTTTTCCGGTGCAAAGTTCCGCAGGGTTCAAGTTTGACACCTTCAGGTTATTCTGGTGAGCGGGTTCCTTGTGGCTGTCGGTGTTTCTGCCTCTTGGAGCTCAGTGGTGGCTTGGAGGAGGAATTTTGCAGGAATTCTCACTTTTCTGTGGTGGAAGCAGCTGTGGAAGTTGGGTCTGTGACAGAGGCACGAGTTACTGTGGCTGAGTTTTCTCTAAGAAGCTGGTGGATTGGGAAGAGCTTTGTTTGCAGGCTCCCAGGAGTTTTCTGCATTTGCCCTGAGTTCAGGCTCCCTTTATCTCCAGTAAGAGAATTCCTTACAAACTTCCCACATCCTGAAATACTGTCCTGGCTTGCCGAGCTCGGCGCCGATGATTAGCGAACGCGAGAACCTAATTTGTCAAACCACACATGTTATTTGTTACCTTGTTATGAAAAGAGCTCCTTAATTACCCAGTGGCCTGCAGGAAGGGATTTACTGGAATATTTACACCAACGTGGCTTCCCAAGTGGGAAGCTCTTATTCCAGAAAAATGAGGAAAAGATCCCCAAATCCCAGCAGTGATGGGGATGATGTCACAAAGCGCAAAGGGATGGTGTCACACTGGGACATTCTGGCACCTTGCTTGGTGGTGGGGGTGATGCAGAGGGGAGCAGCCTTTCCCAAGGGTTTGGAGCTGATGGAATTAACTGTGGTTTATCTACAGGACGTGTGGTATCAGCACTTCCTTTTGCACAGGGCTCGGATCTCTTCTTCAGAAGAAAAAGGGAAGAAGTTGTGGTTTTTCCTCCCTGCTGGCTGCTGCTCTGCTGTGCCCTCAGCTTTGGGCCTGTGTCACTCAGGTTGTGACTGTCCCTGAGTGACAGGGACCTCGTGGGAGGGGGCTGGGTTGTGTCACCCCCTGCGTCACCTCCTGTCACCGGCTGCACCCGGCGAGGGGGATGTAACACCCAGCTGCTGCGAGAGGAAACCGTCACTAACCAGGGCAGCCGGGCGGGGGCCCCTGTCCCCAGAGCCACCACGTGAAACAGCTGCTTTTTGGGGAGAAAAAAGGGCTTTGGGAAAGGGGATGAGATCCTAATGGGGCTCAGCTCCACCGTGTCTGGAGAGGCTGCCTGCTCTGAACTAGGAGAGGGTGTGGAGCCCTCATGGAAAACGGGATGCGAGGGAGGTGGTGATCCTGCCTCTTGCCAACCTCTCTGTTCTCTCACCTGTCCTGTTTGTCCCAGTTGGACTTGTCCTGATTCCTTGGAGAGGGAGTGTTGTGGTTCCACTTCCATTAAACACTCCAAAGGCTCTTTGGAGAAGTCTGGGTGTGACAGAGTCAGGCTCTGCCTGGCCTCCGGGGCACAGCAGAACTCCTGTC
This sequence comes from Vidua chalybeata, assembly GCF_026979565.1. Taxonomy (NCBI): domain Eukaryota; kingdom Metazoa; phylum Chordata; class Aves; order Passeriformes; family Viduidae; genus Vidua; species Vidua chalybeata. Next base: position 1,973,798 of record NC_071535.1, on the reverse strand, counting down.
CCTGGCAGTCCCTCCTGCCATGCCAGCCCAAATCTGTGCCAGCTCTCCATGTAAGAGAGCTCACCCTGGGCTCTGCCTCCAGGCTGGCTGTGGTGGGAACCAGCAGCACCAAATCTACCTCATCCCAGCTGGGTACCCCCCCCCCGTGCCTCACCTTGCTGTGATTTGGTTGTGTCCTCACAAGAGACAGCAGGAAACCTCCCTGTGCTGCTGCTGTGGGAGCTGGTTTAGTATCACAGGCAGAGACATCTGGGAGTTTGAGGCGTTTGCCTAAAGTCATGCTTAAACTGTGGATAATTTTCTGGCATGGTTTCAACACCAGCCCAAGCCATGGGAAACTGTGTGGGCTGTGGTGCGGAGGTCACGCGTGATTTTCCTGGGAGAGCCACGGTGCTCCTGTGCTGGCTCAGCCTGCAGCACTGCAGGGTGCTCTGCCCTGCCCTGTCCCTCTGGTGACAGCAGTGGCAGTGCCACCATCCCGTGGTGCCTCTGGGCTGCTCACTCCTGGCTGGGGCAGCCAGTGGAGCTGTTCCAGCTCCACTTGGATCGAGGGCGCGCAGTCCAGGAGGGAGCACAGTGTGTGATGCCAGCTCAGCACCAGCCACATCAGTCACTGACAGCTTCTTGTCACGGTATCAGCCACAAACTGCAGGAGCCATGATGATCCAGGGGTATTTTTCCCTTTTCTAGGACAAGCAGGGTAGCTGCCAGGAGGAGTGCTGGTGTCCAGATCTGGCCATCCATGAGTGATTCCTAGTGCTGCTGCAGAGCCCCTGGGACTGTGTGAGGCCAGGACCTGCTCCCACACATCCCACAGGGCTGGTGGCTTTGCTTGGGAAAGTGTTCTCCCCAGCTGTGTAATCAGTTTCTGTGGCATGTAGTCCTGGACAAATGGATTCTCCTCGTAGAAAATGACACTTCTTGCCTGCAGCATTAAGGAAAAGGGCTTTTATTCCTGTGGATCTGCTCCTGCTCCTCCCAGCTGCAGTGGGCTCCCGGCCCGTGGGCAAACAGCTCCGTTAAACGGTGCCTTGGGTTGATTGTGTGGCTGCTGCTGCTGTTGTGCCACTTCCTGAGCCCCAGCCAAGGAGCAAACAGCACAATGACAACAGCAGGGTGACAGTCACTCACCCTGTGAGCTCAGGGACAGGAGGTCACATCTGGGGGCTCCCCCATCCCTGCTGCACCTGCCTGGCACCTCCTGGGGCCCTGGGAGGTGGGCATGGAGGGCCTGGACCAGGGGGAATGGCTTCCCACTGATGGAGGCAAGGGTTAGAATGGATATTAGGAAGGAATTTTTGGCTGGGAGGGTGGGGAGGCCCTGGCACAGGGTGCCCAGAGAAGCTGTGGCTGCCCCTGGATCCCTGGAAGTGTCCAAGGACAGGTTGGGCAGGGCTTGGAGCAACCTGGGACAGTGGAAGGTGTCCCTGCTCGTGGCAGGGAGTGGAACAAGATGACCTTTGAGGTTCCTTCCACCCTAAACCATTCAGGAATTTGATGATTTCAAACCCCAGGTGTTCTGGCAGCCTGACCTGGGGGATGGGGACATTCCTTGGTGACAGTGGTGGTGTGGATGTGGCTCCTTAGCCCAGCACATGTTCCCAGCACTGTCCCACGAGTGCCTGTAGGGCATGTGGGACGCTGGGAGAGGGATCCCAGCCTTCCCCTCCTGAAGTGGTGTCAGTTGGATCTGCTTGCTGCTGGTACAGTGCCCTGTCATCCTGGGGTGGGGAAGCTGTGAGACTGCGATCTTGTGGTCTCCTTTCACATCCTGAAACAAAAAAAAAGAAAGTTTCTTTTCTGAGGCTGAGCAAACCATGGGGTTTGTGCAGCACAGAGGCCCTGGAGCTCCAGGGGCAGCCAGAGCTGTGCCTTCCAGCCCTGAGCCCGAGCCCCAGGGAGTGACCAGGACCTCCAGGGTGATGGTGGTCCACATTTGTGTCCAATTTCAGTGTCTTCTTCTGAGGATCAGCTTCTCCCAGCCACCACCCCGTGTGAAGTGGAAGAAAGATGACAAGGAGGAGAGAAAGCAGTGGCTGAAATTCTGTCGAACTATTTTGGCCTGTGGAAACATTTTTGGAGGATGTTTCCCAAATTCCCCTGTGGGATGGTTGTCTGGGTCCAGCCCAGGTTTGCCGTGGGAGGTTTCTCCCATCCCTGAGAGCTTTGGGACCTGATGCTCAGGCAGCACCTCCATCTTCAGTCCTGTAATTATCCTGTGCCAGTTATTCCTGCCCTCACCAGCTCCCCTGAGGAATGTGGGAGCAGCCCACATTCCTGGGGTGACTCGGATCAGGAGGTAAAACAAGGCTCCTGCTTTGGTGTGCCTGTTTCTTAATCCTCTTGTGCTCCTGGGTTTGCTTTTTTGGGTTTATAAAATAAGGAAATCTATAAAACAGGAAAGGCTGTGGAAGTGAGAAGGCAGCAGAGGGCAGGAGGGAAGTGGGGGTGCCTTGGGGAAGCAGCCAGGCTGGGATGTGGTCCCTGGTCCCCTGCCAGCTCCAGTGGAAGTGCAGGACAGCCCCGTGTCCAGCTGCCAGCAGGACGGGGAGGACGCGTGGCAGAGCCCTCTGTGCACGCTGCCATGAGTTCACCCGTTTCCTTCCTGTCCCCGCGAGCAAGCGGAAAAAGCCACGTTTTTCCTTCTGGAGGAGGGTTTGCTCGGGTGATGCAGCTCTGGCAGCCTTGAGGCGCATCCCGGCACGTCCCCATCCCGGCATGTCCCTGTCCCTGCGTGTCCCCGGCCCTGCTGAGCCCGCGCTTCCCATTGAGCCCGAATCCTCTGACTCATCCGTCTCTGCTCCGCTCCAGTGCAATCCCTGGCGCGTGGCAGCCGCCGGCTCACGGCGATTCTGTCCCCCTGTGGGGCAGCGATCGGCTTCTCCTCCCGGCTCTGCCCATCCCGCCTCCAGCTCCCCATCGGCACAATCCTGGCCTGACACCCTCGGGGCAGGGCTCTCCCCTGCTTTGGATCCCTGCATCCAAACCCCGGGGTTTGGCTCTCTGCATCCCTAGAGGGCAAACAGTGCCGCTGTGCCCGTGCCGGGGCTGGATGTCCCTCTGGCTGTTCCTTGCCTCTCCATACACACCCGTGCCCTCATGCCAGCACCACTTGCCGTGCCCAGTGATGCACGGAGCCATTCCCAGTGCAGGCTCTGGGAATCTGCTCTGAAGCTGTGGATGAAGTTGGTGACAGTTTCTGTGGGTTTTGCTCCCCCTGCCCAGCCCAGCTGATGCCTGGTGGGCTCTGAGGCCTGGCAGGGGGCAGGGCTGTGTGGAGGAATGCTGTCCACACTTCCCTGTGGATTCCCAAGCTCCAGCCACCCTTGCTGAGTGCAGGATCCCATAGGATGCCTTAAATTAAAAAAAAAAAAAAAAAACAGAAATAACCTGGAAGAGCTGCCCCCAGGCTGCTGCTTCACCCTGCCAAGCGTGTTCAGGTGCTAAATCCAGCATGGCTGGTTTTGGGGCAGGGCATCACTTTTTTGGGGAGTGCACCATTTTTGGGTGAGTACAATTTTGGTGTGCCTGTTTCCAATTTTGGGATGCTCATTTTAGGGAGAGCAGCATGGATTTGGATGTTGCTTCCCACAGCGTTTTCTGGCACATGCAAGACCCTGAGACATCCAAGAGCCCTGGCAGGAGAGGAAGTGAAGTGGGATGGGACAGGTGGGCTCTGTGAATCCCACAGGAGCTGGAAGGCTCCCACTGGAGCCAGGAGGTCCCCAGGGATGCTGAGAGGATCCCACCACTCACACCATGGCTGAGTCACTCCTACAGGTTTGGCACACTCAGGAGTGTTTTACACCCACCACCCCATGTCCTCCATCTCATCCAGGTGCCCAATTTCCTTTGGATTTGAGTGCAGGGAAAGAGTTAAGCAGCTACAGGCTTGTGTGGATTTGGGCCAGATATTTAAAGATCCAGGGCTGGCAGGGGAAAGGGGAGGTGTGATACTCTCCAAACGCTCCCTGCAAACACCTCAGAGGCTCCCACTGCCGGTGCCGTCCCCGCGCTCCCGACAGCGGCTGCTGGGGAGAGGCAGAAAATGCCTTTCTGCTATTTTTAGCTCTTCCACGGTGTCATTAGAATAATCTGGGATTGGAGAATGTTGCTGTGCAAAATTGCCTGGAAGGTAGAACTCAAAATGTGAAGGTTTGGGATGCTGCAGGGTTGAGGTGATGGGGATGGACAGGAGGCACATGGCAGTGGTCCAGTGGGAGCTGCCCAGGGAGCACCGCTGGTGACAGGGACAATCCGTGCTGATGTGACACAGCAATTAATAGACACGTCCTTAATTACATCCCAGGAGAGGGGGTTTAAATAGAGATGAGGCACCTGCCAGGGTGGGTTATCCAGGCCAATGGGACATGCTCAGTGCTGGGGACACGTTTGCAGCCTTGTCAGCGGTGCCACCAGGCTCCTCACCCTGTCCACGACAGTGTCCCCTCAGTGCAGCCCTTGCAAATGCTGTCTGGAGCCCAATGTGTTGGGAATAAAATACATCAGGAAGAGCTGAGCTAAATAGAGGAGCTCAGCAAGGCCTTGTCAGGGAATGTCCTGCTGAACCGGGACCAAACCAGCAGAAACTACACCCAGAAGTGGCTCCCTCTGAGCCAGAGCTCGTGCAGGAGTCGCAGCCCTGGGCACTGGCCCAGCTTGCAGCCACCCTCAGCCCCCCTCAGGTCATCCTCCTCCTCCTTTGCCCCTTGGACAACTTGGCAAAGTCCAAAGCTAAACATTAGCTCAGGTCTGGGAGCAGCTGCCAGTGGTCAGTGTGCCGCCCGCAGCCGTCCCCTGGCCGCTTGGACCTCGTCCCCTGTGACTCAGCCTCTGTTTCCATGTGTTTCTTCATCTCATTTAAGGCACGGCCTGGTCCTTCTGCATCTCCTGGGGCCAACCATCATTTATTCACCTTCTACCCAATCTGTGCCTGGAAAAGCAGCATCTCCCTGGCACATCCTCTGTGCCCCCACCAGAGCCCTTCCCCATTGTTCTGCTGCCTGTGCACCCTCCAGTTCCCCTTGCCCCCCTCCTCCTTTCTATCCCAGGAGTTCACCATCCCAAAATTATCTGATTTCACATCCCAACTGCAGCTTGAGTTCAGCCTGGCAAAAGCTGCCAATCCAAACTGTTGGGTTTTTCTTTGGTTTTTCTTTTTCTTCACTCTGGTTCTGGTTGGGGGTTCACTGAGACCATCCTGAGTTTGTGCTACCTCCATGCTGTCTTTTTTTTTTCTTCTTGGCAAACAAGATCATGGGAAAAAAACTTGGGACTCTTGGAAGTGCGGCCAGGTTGGAGAACATCCTTCCAATCCCCAGCCATCCTCCTTGCTGGGTTTGAGGTGGACCAGAGCATCTTCTTCTGCAACCAGACATGAAACAGAGCTCAGAGGCTCATGGCAAGCCCTGAGCAAGTGGAAATTAAGTCTTGGAGGCTGAGTGGGACCAAGGGGGTGTTTGGAGTGAGGCCTTGGAAGCTGGTACCACAACCAAGCCAACTGGGAAACTGGGAAAAAAGAGTCACCCCCAGCAGAGCGATGGACACGAGTCCCACACCACCTCCCCTCCCTCACTCCTTGGCCAGACACAGCTCCCTGCTCTCAGGTCTTTTTTTTTTTTTTGGGAATAAACTCCACTCAAGGCAGGGATGGCTCCTCCATCCAGCCCCAGCGTTGCCACCCCGCTCACCCACCCCGCGGCTTCGTTTGAGCGCCGGTGGAGCGCGATCCTTGCGCGGTTAATTGGATTTGGCCGCCACGACAGAAGGGCCGGGGATTAGGGTGAAGGGGAGGAATTACAGGCGGGGGTGGGAGCTGCCCTCGGGGTCTTTTGTCCCCGAGGATTACTGGCAGGGGCTGAGGACAGGGTTGGATGTCCAGGAATTGCAGTCGGTGTAATCGTGGTTGGTGTGGTCGCTTTGTCACAGCACCGTGGGTGGCCCCTTGGAGGGCGTGGGGGACATGGGATTGACCCTTCCATGGACAAACATCCAGCTCTCCTCAGGCTCAGGGCTCGGTGCTGGAAATGAAGGATGCTCCAGGTGCCTTTGTGGAAAGGAGGCTGCTTTGTCCTCATCCAAACCCAGGGTTTGCCAAATGCACTGGACACAAACACCTAAGAAGTGTTAAACTAGAAAAAAAAAAAAAAGCTTGGTGCTGCCTGCACTTGGGATTTTTGGCAATTCCCAGCTTGAGGAGGACACTGGATCTGCTCCAGGTCATCTGGGAGTTGATAAATCAGCCAGATCATGGTTTATCCAACCAAACCAAAATTCAGAAGCGAGTGGAGGTGAGAAAATGACGTGGGACAGTAGCTGGAAGTCACCAAGTCACCTCCCTGCTCAGAGACCAGGGCAATTCATGTTGTGGCAGTGTGGGAATTCCAGAGGCAAATCCTGGGGGCAAATCCGAGGACTTGGTGAGGCAGCAGGAGCCAGCTCTGACCGTGTCTGAGCTCTATCTTGGCAGGGCACTGCCATCCCCTCCCTCCTCCCATATTTATTTTGGGAGACTGGAGAGAGCCCGGCCCGTCCTTGCAGCCACACTGCTCTGCAGGACCCAAATCCACCTAGGAGAGCTGGGAGCTGCTCGGGGCAGCCAGAGCTGTGCAGGGCAAGTTGGAGCAGTCTGGGAACAGGAAATACCTGCTGCACCTCATGGCAGGGATTACGGGCGTGGCCGGTGGAGCGTGGATTCCAGAGAGACTCTGCTCCCAGACTCTGCTCCCAGACTCGTGGATTTAGCCATAAAAAAAGGAGGATGAGTGACCAAGGGATCAGGAGAAGTGTTCTTTGTGCCATCACAGCCCAGGAGCTGTGGGAAGAGGCACCAGCCTGCCTGAGGATGGCCAAAAATCTCCTTTTCCACCCAAATCTCCTTTTCCACCCAAATCTCCTTTTCCACCCCAATTCGCAGCTCGCAACCAATGTCAACAGGTCTGGCAAAGCCAGGAATGTGATTTCGCTCAGGAAAAACCAGGTGATTCCATAGGGATGGGATGGCAACACGACAGGCTCTGGGCTTTGGTGTGAGCTCTGTGGTCAGTCTGACAATCCTTGGCTTTTTCCTGCAGGAGAGCAGGGAGGTTTCACACTGCCCAAGGCAGTGCTCAGCGTCCACCGTGCAGGAGTTAATTGGGTTTTCTTTATGTTAATTGCGAGGGGAAGTGAAGAATGCCCTTAATTAATTGGAGGGTAAATCAGCCGTGCAGAACGGGCCGGATTTACCAACCCATGCACAAAAATCCCAGCTCTCCCCCTTGCCATAGCAACAGGAAAACGCAGGGGATTCTGCTCATTCAGCCAAAAAAGCAGCCGGGATACCCTCCTGTGTCACCCTCAGCGGTGAACGGGCCCTTCCCAGGGAAAATTAAGACTCCAAATAATATTTTTTTGGGATTAAAAGACTCCTGGGGATGTCTGGGTGCACGGAATGGTTGGATTTGCCTTGTGCTGAGGGGCCTTGGTGGGGTTTGATGGGACCTGTCTTGACTGGAGGCATCTTGTAAGATCCAGCGCTGAGCCATGGGAAGGTTGTTTGTTTCAGGAGGGATGTGGTTCACTCCAGGTTCTCCCACCCCTCTTCCCAGCATGACCTAAATCCATCTGTATGGATGAAGAGGGGTGGGACTAACATGTTCCCCTCTGCATAAATAATAATAAAAAAATCTGCCCTAAAAAAATAACACAATTCACTCTTGTGAATCAAACTTTGGGAGCAGAGAAAGAATTTGGAGAGACCCCAGAGCTCGCCTCCACAGCCGCTCCCAGTGGGAAATTAAATGTTTTCTCCACTTCCATTCCAAGCCTGAAACATCCCTGCCGAGACAGCTGGTTCCACAGGTCCAAAAGAAAGCCCTGTGTGAGTATGAAAATCATATTGAAAAGAGCTGAAATTTAATTAGGTCACATCCTTGTGATCTGGTGATGCAAATCAGCGCCTGGCACACCGAGGCTCTGCCTGGAAAATGTGACAGCGGTTAATGAGGAAAGCACGCCGGTGGGATTTCCCTCCCAAGCTGAACAGCTGGGGAAAACATCAGGAAAACTTTGTATCCCTCTGGACTGCTGTCAGCTGAAACCCTCCTGTGGGGCTGCTCTGGGCCTGGAGCAAACCAGGGGCTCCCAGGCGGGGCTGCGGCGTGGGCGATGCTCGTGGGCATCGGGATGAAGTCATTCCCTGCACTGGCACTGCCATTCCCACTGGAGCTTTCCCAGGGAGGCCAACAGGCACTGCCAGCCCCCCAGCTGTGGGATGTGGGTCAATATTGACCCTCTGATTCATCCACACCCACTGTGGGTGCCGTGGATTGACGAGTTGGTGCCGAAGTTCGTGCTCCAGTTTGTGGTGCTGAGATTGACCCCCCCAACATCTCCGTGCTGGGGCTGATCCCACTTTCCTTTTGGGAAGAAAACCCAATGTTTTTTATACATGCTGTCCAGGACATGTCCTGGGTGTAAATCCATGGGGAGAGCTCCCCACAGGACCCCTGGGGGGTTTCTCATGATCCCCCCATATCTCTTGTTGCCTCTGGGATCAAACAACTCTCCACTTCCAGTTTTGGCTCTGGAAAATGAAAGGAAAACCTCCCAGCCCCAGCAGCAGCTTTTCCACCACATTCCCATGATCCAGCCTCCTGCAACCCCACTTGAGATGTCTCAGATATTTTACACACACTTCTAAGTCTCAGTTTGGGAGGAGAGAGCCAGGCCACAGCTCCATTGCTTGGCAACAGATTTCCTTCCCAAAAATCCCACCCCAAACCCAAGTGTTATATATAATTCAGTGGGAAGGCCCGCAGGCAACGCCCTGAGAGCGCTGCTGGGGCAGCCTGAGCTGTGAGAGCTTTGTGCAGGGGATATTTTGGGAAGAGGGGAGTTGGTGCCGGGAAGACACGGCTGGGAGATGGGGAGGTTCTCCCAAGGGTTCACACTCGTGTAAAAAAGGGCAGAAATGCCCAGATCCAGTTCCCAAGTCTCCCACAAACCAAGAGAGGATGATGTGTCTGCCCAAAAAAAAATCACATGGCAGCACTTGGAGCCACATCAGAGCCTTCTTTTCCTTGTCATGAGCCCCCAGCAGCCCAGAGAAGCTGTGGCTGCCCCTGGATCCTTGGAAGGGTCCAAGACCACTTTGGACAGGGCTTGGAGCAACCTGGGATAGTGGAAGGTGTCCCTGCCCAAGGCAGGGAATTGGAACTGATGAGCTTTAAAGTTCCTTCAAAACCAAACCATTCTGGGATTCTATAATGTGTGGTGTCATCAGGTTTATCTGATCTGTAAAATCTGGGATTCCTTCAACACAAAAAGAGATAAACATTTCAATATATATATATTTTTTTATATATATAAATATATATGAATCTTTGCAATTGGAGCCAGTAACAGCCTTTGGGGTTTTCCCCCCTTTCTCTGAGCTCACCCCCAGCACAGGAATAGATTTAGATCCAATTTAGATCCACATTTAAAGGCATTTCCATCCAGCTCCAGGCCTGAGCACGGCCCCATGCATGGACTGCAGCCAAGCTGAGCGTGTTGGATGTTGGCTCTGCTGCAGAAACATCATCCCATTCTTCTTTCCAAGAGCTCCAAGCTGACAAAGCAGCTGGCCTGGAAAGATGCTCAGGGAGCTCCAGCCCTGGATCACCCAGCCCTGGCAGCTGGGAAGAGCTGCTGGTCCTCCTGCTCTAGTTGGCCTTTTCCAGCTTTATTTTGAGGGAGCAGCACAGATCCCACCAAAGCTCATGGAGAGGTTTGGGACCTGCTGGAGGGTGCCAGATCCCCAACCTGCTGCTTCTCCTGGGTAATGGATCCTGCAAACAAACACGCCACGTGCATCCCCCTTCCAGCCCAGACAAGGCCTTTGCCAGCACAAGCAATGCCAGCACAGCTGGAGTCTGGATTTCCTTGTGTATTTGGGAAGCAGCTTCATATCTTGCATTAATTGCTTTGTTAATTACCCTCATCCCCCTCCCCAGCGTCTCTGGGGGAGTGCTGATGATGCGCTCGTTGGCCATGCCGGATCACCAGGGTTTTCTCCTAACCCTGTTTATTTATTAACTGGAATTACCTTCCAAACTAACAGGATTGAATATTTTTGTTCCACTTGGCCAAGACTTTATAGACCATGGAGAGGCAGAAATCGCTGCCACACACCCACGACGCAGGCAGAGACACCGAGGTCGGGGACGGGGCAGCCGGATCGACGTCCCAAACCCAAAGGGACCTCGGGAAGCAGCAACTTAGGCATCGTTTTTCCTCCATGCTGCTCCCAAAATCTGGCTGCTGGCACTTAACTGACTCCAGACATGCTGTATGTGCACGTACATTCCTTGGCCATGCGATCAGACCGGAAAAGATTGCCTTCAGCCCGGGAACCGCAGCGGGAAGGAGGCTGGGAAGAGCTGTGCAGTCACCGGGGCGGGAGCGCTGCAGCCTCCAGAAAAGCTGCAGTCAACACTTTTTTTTTTTTTTTAGGAGACGTGGTGCTAAAAGAGGAACCACTGCGGGACGGGCGGATGGAAAGGCTGAGATGGGGGGGGGGGGGGGGAAGTGCTGTTATTTTGGCAAAATCCCTCTTTCCTCACGCAAATCTCCCTGCGGGAGGACTTTGTGCAGCACGAGCCCTGTCCGTGAGCCCGAGCCCCTCCCAGGATCCCGCTCCCAGGAGCCCGGCCGCGGTCAGGGGCCGCTCCCACCGGCACGGCCGGGTCAGAGTGCCCGGGAGCAGCTCCCCGCACCGAGCTCGCTCCCAGGCCAGCGGGGCAATGCTCAAAGCACATTCCAGGTGGGAACTGCAGCCATCCCCACGCTCCTACCACGTGTCTGGAGGGCAGCAGAGTCCCAACCCTCACAGGGAGTCTTGCTCCAGTCCCCTAAGCCTTGTGTTCCAGATCCCACTCTGCCTCTACCAAACAGCCCCAGAGCTGCCATTGGGAAGCTCAGGAACCTCAAAACAGCTCCAGCCCCCGACCATCAGGAATTTTGGCAACACCAGCATGGCTGAGCGATGGTGTCACAGCTCCAAGCACGGGGTGTTCAGGCAGGAACGAGCTCTGTGCTTTTCCGAGCATCCCCGGAGCAGGCTGGGATGCTCAGGAGCTGTGGCAGGAGCGGAGCTGAGCAGGCTGGGATGCTCGGGAGCTGCAGCAGGAGCGGAGCTGAACAGGCTGGGATGCTCGGGAGCTGTGGCAGGAGCAGAGCTGAGCAGGCTGGGATGCTCGGGAGCTGTGGGGCTGAGCAGGCTGGGATGCTCAGGAGCCGTGGCAAGAGCGGGGCTGAGCAGGCTGGGATGCTCAGGAGTCGTGGCAGGAGCGGGGCTGAGCAGGCTGGGATGCTCAGGAGTCGTGGCAGGAGCGGGGCTGAGCAGGCTGGGATGCTCAGGAGTCGTGGCAGGAGCGGGGCTGAGCAGGCTGGGATGCTCAGGAGCTGCAGCAGGAGCGGGGCTGAGCAGGCTGGGATGCTCGGGAGCTGCAGCAGGAGCAGAGCTGAGCAGGCTGGGATGCTCAGGAGCTGCAGCAGGAGCGGGGCTGAGCAGGCTGGGATGCTCGGGAGCTGCAGCAGGAGCAGAGCTGAGCAGGCTGGGATGCTCAGGAGCTGCAGCAGGAGCGGGGCTGAGCAGGCTGGGATGCTCAGGAGCTGCAGCAGGAGCGGGGCTGAGCAGGCTGGGATGCTCGGGAGCTGCAGCAGGAGCAGAGCTGAGCCCCCGGTTCCCCCTGCATGGAACGGGCCGGGCCTTCCCTGCTCCAACAGCCCAACTGCGGGCGAGGAGCGCGTCAGTCACTCACCGGTGCCGCACCGGAATTTGCATAATTCCAATTATGTTTCCAAAACGGGGAACGGGCTCTGACAACAACTCTGCAGTGCCTCGAACAATCAGAGAAGATGGAAAAGCGTCGTCTCGGACCCGATGGTCCCGCAAGCGCCTTCCGCCGGCACCGAGTCAGCGGCGGGATTGTGGCGTGGGAAAGGATGCAGCAGTCTGGGTTTTGCCATCGAAACCAATGGATATAAACGTGTTTGAGGACGAACGAGCCTCCCCCCAGCACTGCTCTGCCTCTCTGTCCTCTTGTCCCTTCATCCTCCACCCCCTGCCTCCCCCAGGGCCATCCCAGCTACCACAGCTTCTGCCTTTCCCAGTTTTCTCCTCTACCTGGAGGCAAAAGAAAAGCAGGAATGATGGAGCCGGCTGTGAGTGCCGTTGGTGTGTTGAGCCATCGCGGGCGCAGCAGGATATTTAATCTCCGTGAGTCACCTCTCCCTCCCTATCTGCCATCTGCAAGTGCTCCGGCCTGAACTGCAGGTTTGGGAACGGGCTGCTCCAGAGCCACGCAGCTGCGGCTGTCCCGGAGCCTTCCCCACTGCCACGGCGCGCAGTTTTGGCAACCTGGGAATGCCGGGGAGTTGGCAGATGTTAAACGAGTCCGCAGATCCCATGCCTTAAATAGCACCTGGTTTCCCCAGGCGGATGCTGGGAGGTGGGATAGAGCCCGGGAGGAAGCTGCGGGTGCCCCGAGCCTCCTCTGCAGACTGCGGAACCGGCGGCAAAACACTCCGGGTCTGGTGTTTAATTGCCCGCGGTTAATTGGCAATCCAAGGGAGGAGGAAGCTGCAAGGAGAAACGTCAATTCATAAACCCTCAAGTGTTGGGAAGCTCCAGATTTTCCGAAGGCCCGAAAGCAGCCCGGCTGCTGAATAATGCATCGGGCTGCCGAGAAATTGGCAAACACCGAACCAGTTAATCCACAGATCCCTCTCGGATGCCAGCACTCCTCCAGTGACAACGTGATTAACCAGTTTCACTACTGGGAGCGTTTCCGGGAGCTGGAGAGCCTGGAGAAGGCAAGGAGGAGTTGTGGAGCCCCTTCTCTCCCACGGCAGAGTGGGGCTGGGGGGGACACTGGAATTGTGAGGGGTAAAAAAGAGTGTGGCATTAGAGCAGGAGGTTCCAGGCTTTGACCTGGAGGCCTTGGGTCAGGGAAACCCACAGGTCACTCCAAACAAGGTGGAAAAGCTGCAGCTCATCCTGGTGGGGAGATGCATCCCCTGCCAAAAATCATAATAATGGCCATGATGAAATGAAAAGCTGGGAAGTTTTGGTGCTGTGGTTAAAAGTGTAAGCTCACATCCAGGGGAAAATGCAGAGCAGGATTTCTCTGTGAGGCAGCCAAACAGGCAGGGCAGGAGCAGATCCTGAGATTGCAGGCAGTGTCCCTTAAAGGAGAACACACCTCTGCCCTATTCCCTGCAACATTCCCAGCCCTCCCTAAAGAGGCTGCAGGCAGTGTGGCCAGGAGCAGATCCAAAGCAGAGCTGCAGGAGAGCAGCAGGAGCAGCCCAGGAGCATCAGCAGAGCCCAGAGCCCAGCCTGGATGGTGACCCTGGCTCTCAAATGCCACACGCTCAGAATGTTTGGAGGCAAGGGCTGGAGGACTTTGGATTCATGAATGGGTCCAAGGCTGTAAGATGAGCCAGAGATCCAGGGACAGCTCGTTGGCAGCCACTGAGCTCCTTCCACAACGCAGCGCCGCGGGCCAGCGCCTTCCACAGCGGCCCTTGCTGAGCTTGGTGCTTCTTCCAGCCAGCAGATGCCAGGGAAGATCATCCCAAACCTTTGTGTCAGGCAGCAAGGAGCCACTAAGCACACCAGCAGTGTCTGTCCTGCTGCTGGCCCTCACCTCCCTACCCAAATGCTTCTATTTTCAGTGCTGATGTGAAACCCAGTTTGTTCTGAGTCATCACAGCCCAAAAAACTCGTTATATTGAAAATATGAGTAGCTCCAGAATATACAGGAATGGAATTTGAACATTTAATAGACATTCTTTGGAGACAAAGGTAAAGCCCTGCTGGCCTGCCAAAGCTCCCTCTCGGCAGTGTGAGGCGGGTGCTGGGGTTGGTTACAGCCAGGGCAGCAGCCTGAAAGCCACAAAAACATGATAGGAAAAGCTTCCTGGAGAGCTGGGTCAGTTCCAGCCTAATCCAGCCCCTGTGGGGAAAGGCATCCTGGCAGCTGTTGGAACTAATGGGATCACTGTGGACACATCCCGCTCCAAACCGTGCGTGGTGGTGGGAACTCCCCAGCCATGGGGTCGTGCTGCTCCACAGGAGCCCCTTCCTTCCTAGGGGAAAATGTACAACGCTCCTCAGAGCAAAAATAACAAATATCAGCAGCACAGGGACTTTGCAATCCCACGTTCCACTCCCAAAGTGCAAAGTCTCCCTTGGAGCAAGCACACGGAGCCAGCGGTGCTGCCCAGTCAGGAGCTGTCAGCACCAGGCACGGCAGACCCTGGAACTCCCAGCCTTCATGGAATGAGTTCCTTCCCCAGTAGCAGCTTTGCAGGAATGGCAGAGGTATTTTGGGGCTGGATTGGCACTGGATGCTTCCCTCTGCTCCACTCTCTGTCCCCTGCAGCGATGATCCAGGCAGGTGCCTTCCTCTGATGGACCTTCATGGGATGAGAACTGCTGGAGCTGAGCCACAAAAAAATCAACGTGGTCTTCTCAAAAATCCAGGCCAATCCTGGGGAATTGCTTCCCTTACTTCTGAGGTCTCCCAGTCAGCCCACTCCGTGTCCTACTTTCCTGTAACTACAGAGGCTGCTTGAGGTTTTCCCCTTTTCCCCCCAAAATGTGAAATAAAAGTGCATTCTCATAAAACAGCAGAACAATCATTGGATGCAATGCAGCATTTCTGCAGCTTTCCACAGTTAGGAGTTTTCTTAGTTTTCATGCCTTGCAATGATGAGAGAGAAAACCTCCCCTCCTGCTCCATCAGAAACTTCAGATGAAGCCACTGCCTGGTCCATGCAGTGGAAAATCAAACAAGGAATCCATTCAGTGGATAATTTTGGGAATTCACAGCTTCATAAAATCCCAGAATGGTTCCAGCAGGGACCTTAAAGCCCATCCAGTGCCACCCCTGCCATGGCAGGGACACCTTCCACTGCCCCAAGCTGCTCCAAGCCCTGTCCAGCCTGGCCTTGGGCACTGCCAGGGATCCAGGGGCAGCCGCAGCTGCTCTGGGCACCCTGTGCCAGGGCCTGCCCACCCTCCCAGCCAGGAATTCAGGCTCTTTTCTACACCTTGGCTCCCTCCTCTTCTGTTTAACCTGAGTTTTCACCGGAGCTGGAGCTGGAGCACTGGGATCCTGTACAGATCCAGGAGCTGTTGGTGGCACCCCTGGGGGGTTCCTCTCACCTGAAAACCTCTAACAAAAACAATTCCCAAGCATCACCAATTTCCATATCACAGGGCACCCATTAAACCCTGCCGAAGCATTTTTCCTAACTAAAGCTGTCTTGGAAGATGCAACTAAGAAAACCAGGAACAGAGGAGTGAAGGGCAGCCTCTGGAAGGGAAAACTTGAGGCAAAGCAGGGGCCAGAGCCTGCTAAACCACTGTGAGACTCAGCAGTGACTCACATCTTGACTTTTTTCCCCCTCCTTTCTTAAGGAGGCCAGAGATACCTGTTCTTAAGCAAGAGCAGAGCCACTTCCTGGACAACCCCTCGCACACCCCATTTCCCGCCTGTACAAACCACCCTCCACAGAGCTGCTGGGGCTCTGACTCACCCCTGCACCTTCCAGAGCTGACACAGGGTGAAAATGACACCCTTCTGCTCTTCTGCTCCCACTTTTCAAAGGGAGATTGATTGTGGGGCTCCACCTCGGCCTGAAGCCCCGAGAGCCTTTGCTCAGAAATAATTCTGAAACACGAGCAGGACCTCAGAAGAGGAACTGAGTCAGTCAGCAGGGGTGACACTCACTCACCAACAGCCCCTGGGAGGTGATGCTTCCCCACAAGATGAGGGGAAAGTTTTGGGTTTTTTTAACTTCCAGAAAGCACCAAAGCTGAGGGGATTTCAGATTGCCCGCACTGAGCTGTCAGGTTGGACAGATATTAGAAGCAAATCCAAGATAAAAGCACAGCCGTGTCTTAGAGGGAAGTCTGAGTCACAGAGCTCACACTGAGGCTGCTTCCACATCCACAGCAAGTTCTCTGCTCCTGGCAGTCCCTTTTGTCCCATTCCCAAACCCCAGTGAGAAGGGAGGTCACCTCAGCTCCCCAGGCTCTCACAGCCCTTGCACCAGCTGTTCTGACAACGTTTTTAAAGCGAGACGCATTCCCTTGGGAGGACTTGCATTAACAGGGATAATTTCCAATGAGGAATGGTGGGCACAGTTTTTCCAAGGCCTGTCCATGAGGACAGGGCCCTGTGACTGGGGGCAGAGCCCTGCTGGGGGCTGAGTCACGGCGCGCTCCGGGCTCACCGCGCTCCGATGGGACGCGATAAGCGCCGGCATTTTGAAATGTGACTCACTGCTACAGCCAGAGAGACACCGGTTCCCCTGCTTGTCTCCCAGCTCCGAGCAGTTTAATTAAGTCAGAGTAACTTCATTTACACAGCCACACCCTGGACTGACAGCCAGGCAGAGCCTGAACACCCTAGAAGGGGAAGGCTCCTGCACCCACCTGGCTGGATATTCATGGAATCGTGGAATGGTTTGGGTGGGAAGGGACCCCAAAGCTCAGCTCGTTCCATAGGCTTTGACATACTCACTAGAGCAGGTAATGGTGCTCCTGAGCATTCCCAAAGCTTTGCAGCAAGGAGGCCGTTCCAGGGCTGACACCCGGCCTGGCACCTGCAGCTGTGGGAGCAGCCTCGGCGCGGAGCCCCGGCCGTGCCCTCTGCCAGCAGAGCAGAGCTGTGACCCCGCTGCCTGTCCCAGGGGATGGCAGCTGTCACAGGATCCATATCCCGCTGCTCCCCAGCCCCCCCGCAGCCCCAGCACCTGCCCAAGTCCTTTTATCAGCTCACTCGTGTCCTACTCAGGCACCACCGAGTCCCAGTGTCACATCTGTCACTCCACAAGCACCCCTAGTCACTCATCAGCCCCTTTGTCCATCCCTGCGTGTTCCACACCGGCCTCGTGGCTGCCCTTTCCAGGGAATTTCCTCCCTGGAACACGGCAGTGACAGTCCCTCCGTGCCCTCACCTTCCCAAGTTACGTGGGGCTGGCACCGAGGCTGGGGAACCCTGACAATAAAGTTTGCTCAAGTGGGAATATTAAAGCAGCATCCTCCTTTTCCACTTATAGTCTCTCATCTAATTCTCAAAGGAATTACAGCCAGGCTTCCATTCTGGGAGATCCAGAACAGAGCCCTCTTTATGCCAGCACAACGCCCGACTCCGGCACCAGATTGCCCCTTTCTGCTTCTCTCATAATTCAATACAAGTAACATACCAGGAGAGCTCCGCTGTATAATTGCTTTATTTTCTGCTTATTAGTTCTTTACCAACACTACAGCCATATTGAGAACACAAAATTCCTGGGTACTTCAGTCAGGGAGATCACAGGCCACAAACTCAGTCACTTGGTCGGACACGATTGAATGCCATTCAAAACTTACTCCATAAATTCACACGAACACAAATCGATGCACTTGGAATTCCAGACTGGTTTGTTTGGTACAGAATTCCCACTTTATCCTACTGACAGCCACTCCCTCGTGCTGAGGTCCAGCTACAGCCTAGAAAGGACGTGTTGGAAGTGAAACCTGTGGGGTTTTGTTCGGTGGCCACAGCCGTTTATTTCTGACGGCTCTGCCACACCTTCCAGTAACTTCTTCTCCCCATCTCTTCCTCCCCACTTCCCCCACCCCCCCAAAATAAATTTGAAAAATCCAGAAGCAAAAGCAAGTTCCTTTCACCTACAAAACAGAATTACAAAGTTACTTCTAAGGGCATACAAAATTGGAAAGTCAACTTAATGCAAAGCTGCCCCAGCGCTTGGAAACACAGGAAACCAACTCAGACAAAAAAAAGAAGGTATTGAAGTTTTCATGTTGACTGAGAATAGGTTTAAGAAAGTTCAAGAACCATTAATAGAGCTTCAAGTTTTCCAGTTTAGGCATTTACTTTGTGCTTGGCTATTTTATTGATGCTCCAGAAGAAAACAGTAACCATATTGTTGGAATTTTAAGTTTTTATACCACCACACTGTTCATTAAGTTACAGCAACAGGAAAAGAAAAATAAAAGCTAGAAAATAGAGCAATGATATTCCAATGGCAAAAAGCCTGGGATTAAAAGAAACTAATCTCACTTCCTCTTCTTTAGGGCTGAGATGGAAGAGTTATTTCTACATTAAGCTTCTGCAGACTCTCTCTAATTCACAAAGTCCATCAATGCTCTATCTTCTAGCACCAAGAACCCATCCAGTCCCATTTGCAACCCACATCCAGAAAAGTCTTTTTTTTGGAACCATACTCTAAAAGGACTTTGAAGTGCTCCAAAGCATTGGATTTCAGAAGCGAATTGAGGATTTTTATCTTCCCATACATCTTTGGTAAGAGCTCCATGTACAAGGTACTCAGCATGCAGAGTCACCACTGCAGCAATGTAGTGTAATGCCCCCAGTTCCATGTAAAACTTATATTCTTGAAAAGAGAAAACAATTAAGGAAAAAAAAAAAGGAAAATAAAAGCCATTTTCTTCTGGTTTTGTAGCATACATTCCTAGAATTCCCCAAGGGAATTTTAACTCCTTGAGGAAATCTGAAGTTAATCCTTAAGGCTGAATAAGAACCAGCTGCTTTAACAGTTTGTGCACCCAGCGTTAATTAATACTTGATTGAGTTTTTATGCAAATACTCGCTCTGGGTGGGGTTTTTGATTGGCCAGTCCCAGCTACAGGCTGTGACATGGCTAACGAGCTGCTCTGCCCTTTAAGAACTAATTATGGAAGTTTACATTCAGCGTCGATTCTCTCTCTCTCCCCTCCCCGCTCTCATTAGCAGTTCCTCAATGGGCCTCAGCCATCCAACACAGTTCCCTTTCCTACAGGACTCCAGCAGCCCCCGGGACACAGGGAGGAGGCTCCAGCCACTCGCAGGAGCTCAGGCCAGGCTTGGAAAACCAAAGCAAGCAGTGATTTCCTCAAAATGGCCATTCCTGATGTCAGAAGCCCCGGGCTCGAGCAGAGCTCGGCTCGGAACTCGCCCCTTCGCAAGGCTCCAGCGTGGAAAAAGAACAATAATAATAACAATAACAACCATTTCCTTCTGTCTGTTGGAAAGAAACTGGAATCCTTTCAGGGTTTAGGTGTCTCCAGCTGCCTTGAGATGGAAGCGAGAGGCAAGTCAGAGCTGGACTTTTGCCAAAACATCTGATTTAAACTCAAACTCATTGCAACATTTTATTGCTGCATCTGCTGGAAAGAGCCTCGGCCCGAGGACTGACACCAAGGAGTAAAAAAACTGCAACTAAACCTCATTTAAGACAAAAAACCTGCCCAGTGCCTACCCTGGAACTACAGCATCGCTCATGCCTCGTTTGCTATGTGGTGTGGGGAGCTGGTTTTGCATCCCTCCTCATGCATGATGTATGGGTCAGAACTTCCCAGCTGAAGTTCTTACATTTCCCAGCGCCCGACACGCACTTTGAACACGTTACAGTGGAATTCCCACTCTCTGCCACTGCAGGCAAGAATTCCCCTCGTTAGCCTGAGCCGTGGAGCCAGACTGAGTCACTGTTTAGTTACAGATTAACAGAACTTTTTTTTTTTTTTAAAAAAAAAAAAAGTCCTTAATATAAAAAGACAGACTGCAGTTTGATTTTAAGCAACAATTTTCAGTTTACTAGATGAAGTCGACCTAGCAACATATCCTGCAAGAATGCAAAAAAGTAGCAATCTACAGCAAAGTGAGAGAAGAGAGAGAAAAAAAAAATATATATAATCAAAAAAGTAGACCCAGAAAGCATACACTGAAAATGGAACCCTCCCCCAACATCCCCCAAAATAATCAAACCAGCAAAGGGCTAACGAGAGGAAAAAAAAACCAAAAAAAACCAAAAAAAAAAGTTACTTAGCAAGTCTATAATGTGTCCTTCCCCTGTTTGCTGGAAGTCTGCCATAGCATCTAGTGCCTGTGTTCGTGTCACATTCGGAGGTTAGAGCATCCTAACGCCAAGCAGGAGGAGTTAGAACAGGAATCCAGCCAAGGGTGCAGGAGGAAAGGGTGGCAACTGGAGAAAGGTGATCATAATCCTATGGATGCGGTTTTGTTTTCACTTTTCAGTAGAGAATCATTCTTCTGGAAAGCCACGTGGGTTATTTAATTTTTTTTTTGTTTCTTTTTTTTTGTTTGTTTAATTTTTTTTTGTTTTGTTTCTTTAATTCTTTGTAGACTAAATAGTTCCTCTCCCATTAGGATTTATAATTGGACGTTAACCACGTCAGCCCTTCGTAGAGTCCATCCCCCGTCGTGGCACAGGAGGGCTGCACATACCAATTCCTATCCCTGATCCGGGTCAGGCCCAGTTTCTCCTGGATCTCGTGGGGTTTCATGGCGTCGGGCAGGTCCTGCTTGTTGGCGAAGATGAGGATGATGGCGTCCCGCATCTCCCGGTCGTTGATGATGCGGTGCAGCTCCTGCCGCGCCTCGTCGATGCGGTCGCGGTCGGCGCAGTCCACCACGAAGATGAGCCCCTGCGTGCCCGTGTAGTAGTGCCGCCACAGGGGCCGGATCTTGTCCTGGCCGCCCACGTCCCACACGTTGAACTTGACGTTCTTGTAGGTGACGGTCTCCACGTTGAAGCCCACGGTGGGGATCGTGGTCACCGACTGGCCCAGCTTCAGCTTGTACAGGATCGTGGTCTTGCCGGCCGCGTCCAGCCCCAGCATCAGGATCCGCATCTCCTTGTTCCCGAAGATCTTGGACAGCACCTTGCCCATCTCGGCGGCATCCAAGGGAGGGCGAGAGGGCGAGCGCCGGCCCGGCGGGGAAGGGCGGGCGGGGCTCAGCGCGGGCCGCGCATGGGGCGGCGGGGAGGCGGCTCCGCTGCTCCGCCGGGCCCGCGGCGGCGGCTCCGCCCGCTCCTGCCTCGGCTCCCGCCGCGGCGCCTCAGCTCATGGGTGCCGGCGCGGCGGCGGCGGGAGGATCGCGAGGGCCGGGGAGCGCCGGGGAGCGCCGGGAGAGGCCGCGATGGCCCGGGAGCGTCCCGGCCGTACCTGAGGGCCCCGCGCGCCGCTCCCTCCGCCCGCGCCGCCGGAAAGGGGCCGCGCGCGCCCGCGCCCGCTTCCGCCCCGCCGCCGCCCCGCGCATGCGCCCGCGCGGGCCCCGCCACGCCCCGCCGCGGCCACGCCCCCCCTTCCGCCCGCGCCTTCCCGCCCGCCCCGCGCGCCTGCGCCGCCACCCTCGGGAGGGGGGGGGCGGCGGGTTCCGCGGGGGGGCGTGGCCTCGCCGCTGATTGGGCGGGGCGGGGCGGCGCGCGGAGGGGGCGGGGCCGCGGTGGGGAGAGGCGCCACGCGATCGCGCGTCAGCGCGGGGCGCGCGCGGGGCCCGGGGCGCGTCTTAAAGGGGCAGGAGCCGGGGGGGGGGCCCGAGCCCCGGAGCCGGCCCCGGCCCCGGCACGGGCGGTGCGTGCGGCGGGGGCGGCAACGCCCGGCACGGTGCCCCGAGAGGCTGCGGCCCCCCCTGGAGCCCTGGCAGTGCGCGAGGGCAGGCTGGGCGCCGGGCCGGGAGCAGCCCGGGACAGGGGGAGCGTCCCTGCCGTGGGCCGGGCCGGGCCGAAAGGTCCCTCGCAGCCCCAGCCGCGCGGTGATTCAGGGCTGCATCATCGGCTTTGTGCCTCCGCCTTGTCCTGGCTCACTCCCTGCCATCCCGGCGGGTGAAACTCCGCGGGTCGGCGCTCGGGGCACGTCCCTGCCCCGTGCCCGGAGCCGTGCCCCGGCACGCCCAGCGCCGAGCACGGCGGCTCCTGCACACGCACGCCGTGGCCGTGTCCCCGCCCCGCGCCCCGGGGCCGTGCCGGGGGACCGGCACACAGGAACGGTGCCAGGGGCGCGGCGGCACTGCCAGGCTGCTCCTCCGGGCCGGGCGCGCCCACCCAGGTCCCGTGAGAGCCAGCCTGTGGTGGTGGCTGCTCCTGAGCTCGTGGAGTGAATGGGGGAAGCGGCACCTGGAACACAAATCCCACAGAATGATGGAATCACAGACTGGTGTGGGTTGGGAGGGACCTTACAGCCCCATCTCCTTGCACCCCTGCCGTGGGCAGGGACACTGGCATCCCACTGGGATGCACCTGGTCACTTTGGGGTGTCCTGCTGGAGAGCACAGTCTGCATTCCCTTGAGACTGTGTAGGATTGTGTCTTCCCATTCCCTTCAAAACCACCAAATCGTGAGTTGATTTCTATGGCTGATGTCCTGGCACATGGAAAGCAATCCCTCTTGGAGCTGCCAGGGGGAATGTTTGGGTGTTTTTTTGGGAGAACGGGAGGTTTCCTAGACTGCAGAATTATTAAAGGGCTCAAGCTCTTCCCTCTGGTGAGCAGGGACAGGAACGGCTGGAGCTGTGCAGGGAGGTTTAGCCTGGAGATCAGGGAAAGGCTCTTCCCCTGCAGGGCCAGGGGTTGGATCCACGGTCCCTGGGGGTCCCTTCCAGCTCAGGATTTTCCAGGGTTCTGTGATGTCAAGAGGAGATTTCGAGGAAGGCTTTGCTCTTTCCTGCAGCGAGCCAAGAGGGAGGATGCCAAGGCAAACACGGCATCCACGGCCTCTCCTGGTGAGAGGCTGTGCCAGGGCACGGCCTGCTGACCCCAGGGCTCAGGAGTGTCCCTGCCTGGCCGGGCACTGCCAGAGTTCACGCTCTGCTGATTAAACCAGCAGATAATGCTGCTAATTATCATACTGGATTGGGATTTCCAGCAAGCCCTGATCCTGCTGGATGCAGCTGGTTGAGTCTCTGCTCTCGCTAGCATGGGATATTTATCTAAACAGAGAGCTAAATATTTGCAGGAGGCTGTGGATATTGGTGGGTATTCACTTGGCTCTGCTCAGTGTGACCATTTCCGTGCTGCTGAGTTCATTCAATCAGGCAGCACGGGACCACAAGGGTTCAAAACAGTAGAGAAAGGTGATGTCAGGAGCTTTAAGGTCCTTCCTTTGCCCATGAGCTGGAATCTGTTGTTCTTCCCTTGCCTCAGAGCAGCTTTTTGTGCTGTCAGGAAATGGCTTTTGGTGCTTTTGTTCTGACAGTGCAAAGCGTTGAGGGGAGGGTGCTGAGGTTGTTCTGCTTTCCTTTGTAAGAGCTGAGAGGCTCCTTTGGGGCTTTGTCCCAGGACCCACCAGGTGAGGAGCGTGGATCTCAAGGTTTAGGTGAAAATAAGGCACAGGTGGTGGAACACGGGATGCTCGGGCTGTGTCACCCCGCTCTGGGTACCATGAAACCCCACGGAATGAGCAACTGCAGCGTGGGGAAGTGCCCTTTCCATCATCTGCTCCCCTTTTTGCACCCTGCCATGCTCTTCCGCGGGTCTCTCCTCTTGAATCTTGGCTTGTTGGAGACTGCATTGTCCATCATCTCTGGGGATTGGGTGCAAAAAGGGCTTGGCCTGCTTTGGCTTTGCCCATTTCACCTGGCAAACAGCTTTTCTGAACTCTTCCTTTCCCTGCTGGAAAAGTGATGGGACCTGTGCAACACCTGCCAGGGTTTCTCCGAGCTGCTCCTGCACTGGAGCCCCGTGGAGATTGGGCCCTCCCAGTGCCCCTGCTCCAATCCCTGTTATCCCTCTGCCTGCTAAGGATGCCTCAGGTTTGAGCTTTTCTATTTTCACATTCTGTGCTGCTTTAGTGTGTGGGTCTGGGCTCCATATTATGGGATGCTGAGCTCTCTGCACAGAGCAGGGAGACAAAACAATTCCTGCTCCAGCTGGGCACCAAGGACAAATGATCCAAAGCTCAGGCCCAGGAGCACAAACAGCGTGGGCTGGAGAGAGAAAAACAAGCAGGATGGGAGTGCCTGGGCTAAAGCTGGAATGGGACAATGAACTGCAAGGTGCAAATGGAGCAGAGCTGATCCCAGTGAGAGCCCCCGGGAGCGCTCGTGCATTTTGGGACCATTTTGGTTCCTCTTGGCTGCAGCCCTGGCTGGGCTCTGGTGCTGCCCAAGGTGGATCCATGGAGGAGATCCTTGGAATAAATCCCTGCTTTATTCTGTGACTCCATCCAGCCTCTGCTCCAGGGCAGCCTGCACAAGGCATCTCTCCTTTCCCCGGATCCCTGGCAGGGCCCGCGGCTGAGTTGAGCTGCTCTGAGCTGTGGTTTCTGCTTCTGTATGACACTGAGAGCACCCAAAACTGATCTTCCCATGATCATCCACGGCTCAAAACCTGCCCGAGGGGAGTGATGAGCTGCACATCTTCGCACAGAAATCCCAAACTGATGGGGGGATGTGGTTACGTGCCCTGAGCAGCTCGGGTTGGAAGGGACCACAGTGGGGTCACCTGGTGCCACCTCCCTGCTCCAGCAGGGCCAGCACAGGGCACAGGACTGTGTCCAGCTGGTTCTGGAATGTCTCCAGGATTGGAGACTCCTCTCTGGGCAATCTGTTCCAGTGCCTGGTCACTGCACAGTAACACGTTCTTCCTCAGAAGAGAAATGGGATTCACTCAGGCAATTGCTTTTCCACCTGTGCTGGGATTTATTCCCAAGGATCCCCCCTGCCCTCCAGGAAAACTTCCCAACCTCACAGTCTGTGCACCAGGGGAAGTTTTGCCTTGGCCTGGCTGTGCTTTTAAAGGGAGTATTCCTGCTCTTTAGGAGGATAGATAGCAAGGAGACATTTGAGCACTCAGCACTTCGGGTAGTTAAGATCTCTAATTAGTCACTAATGAACTCAGTGCACGTCAATCCTGGCAGCTCACGTTTCCCAGTCCCGCTGGGAATGGGGGAGAAGCTGGAGAGAGAGCACCACCTACTTTTGGAACATTTTAGTGGAGAGTCCTGTTGGTTTCCGTAAGTGCACAGGAAGAAGGGTAAACAGGAAGCAAATGGAAATAACTTCAGTAAAGCAAAAAAAAAAAAAAAAGGCTTTGCTGTCGGAGGGATCCCACTGCTGTGTCCCTGCAGAGCCACTGGGAGAGCACAGCCTTTAAAATGGGAATTTGGTTGGAAAGACAGGCCCTCATTTTTGAGTGAGCGACTTAAGCTGCTGTGGGGTGGGAATTTGTCACCACAGATGAAATGTGATGGTCTGAGCAAAGCAGGTTCTTCACCTCAGGATGGAGATAAATCTCCTCCCCGTAACCACCCTCAGGGAAAGGAATGCACCTCTGGCCACTGTCTACTCCATGTAGCTCAGCCTTTCACTGCTGACTCATTTTCAAGGTAAAATACCCCCCCAAAAAAGGCAATCAGAATACCCAAATATGTTCTAAATTACCTGAAAAACGTGAGCTCTTAGGATGGGTTCAGTTTCACACACCTGCTTGAGAATTAAAACCCTTCTCAGGTCCTTGGCAACCCCCAGTGAGTTACTGGGTAGCCTGCAGGAGTTAAATATTTTAAAAGTGAGTTAAATATTTTAAAAGTGAGTTAAATGTTTTAAAAGTAAGTTGAACGTTTTAAAAGCGAGGTGAATGTTTTAAAAGTAAGTTGAATGTTTTAAAAGTGAGTTAAATGTTTCAAAAGTGAGTTGAATGTTTTAAGAATTAGGTGAATGTTTTAGAAGTGAGGTGAGTGTTTTAAAAGCGAGCACTGGCTGATGCAGTGTCAGTGGATGGCGTGTCCTGTGCACCTGCTGGGGATTTACAGCCCAGAGAGTAAGAAGCAATTATGGTTATAAAGTGATTAGGGCTTACAGCCTGGGGAGAAGGGCAGCAAATAACCTGTGGGACCGCGTGGTAGCTCAGCTGGGCCTGGCTGCTCCTTATCTTTCACTATCTTCCCTTATCTTTCCTTATCCAAAAGGAGCCTGTGGGCATTGCAGGTACCAAGGTTTGCATTTATTGCTTTCCGTGGGTTTGCATGGCTGTGGTTCCATGTTCTGCCCTCCACCAGAGGTCCAGGTGCTGTCACAGCAAATTAACAAACCTTGAAACGCCGAATTAACAAAACCTTGAGGAAGTTGATGCTCATCAATTAGAGAATTTTTTATCTCTTTGAATATAAATCAAATTCCAATCACTGTGGACCATCAGGCCAAACCTGTTTTGATGGGGTGCAGCCCATCTTTCCTTGCTTCCCTCTTGACAGAGATGGGAAAGGCCTTTGTTCACTGATCTTCAAAGACCTTTGTGGCTTTCCAAGGAAGGAAAAAGGAATATAATTACTCTGGCTTTAGCATCTGCGTTAGATAAATTCTCCTGTTGTGAAAACAAATTACATCCTCCACACAACAATGGCATTCCAGAGGTAGATTTGTCATGGAGATATCTGACACAATGGGCCAAGTGTCCTGTGCTGGGGTGAGTCAGGGAGAGAGGCCTTTCCCAGAGCACTTGGCCCTGGTCGTGCCTCCCCGTGGGCAGGGAGGGGTGGGGATGGTTCCCATGGATGTCTCAGCCCTGTTTCCTGTGATTTGGGATGCAGCAGCAGCTGGGATTGGCAGGAAGCTGAACCTGAAACCTCCGAAGTTGTGTGTGCTACAGGCAGTGGCATCAGAGACATCCCTGGATCTTCCCATCCCGTGAAGGAAATGGAGGAGTGGAGGTGGGAAGGGCTGTTGGGGAATATCCTGACTGCAGCAGGTCTCTGTGAGCCCCAGTGTGCTGAATTGATGCCTTGAGGATCCTGAAGAATCAATAAGATCCCCCAGGTATCATCAGGAAAAAGCCTTGTCCTGGTCTCCAGCCCCCTGTGGAAGTGAGGAAGAGATCCTCCAAAGTGACCTCCCAAGGAGGAAAACCAGTCTGACACCCTGGAGAAGGGAAAGCTCCAGGGAGAGCTCAGAGCTCCTTCCAGGGCCTGACGGGGCTCCAGGAGAGGGACAGGGGACAAGGGATGGAGGGACAGGACCCAGGGAATGGCTCCCACTGCCAGAGGGCAGGGATGGGTGGGAGATTGGGAATTGGGGATTCTTTGTTCAGAGGGTGGTGAGGTATTTGGATGCCTTTGGATGCACCTTTGTGGCTGCCCCTGGATCCCTGGCAGTGCCCAAGGCCAGGCTGGACAGGGCTTGGAGCAGCCTGGAACAGTGGGAGGTGTCCCTGCCCATGGAAAGGGGGTGGAATGGAATGGGATTTAAGCTCCCTTCCCACACAAAGCATTCAGGGATTCTATGATTCCAGAATATTTAGGGTTTTGTAATAGATCTTAAGTACATCCAAATGTCTTTACAGGTGCTATTGGCAAAGCTGGCTCCTCCTTTCCCAGGGTGTTCTCAGGAGCAGAGAGAGGAAATGAAGAGGGGGGTGGACACTGCCTGACCAAACCTTCACATGCCATCATCCTGGATCACCACCATGGCAACACCAGCCTGAAAAATCCTGAAGCCTTAACAAGAAAAATAATTCGAGGCCCATGGTGGGATTTTGGGGTGTCCTGTGCAGGGCCGGGAGCTGGACTCCATGATCCTTCTGGATGCCTTCAGCCCAGGGGATTGTGTGGTTCTAGTCCGTGACTCTGTTGTTGCCTGGCCTTTGGAAGGAGGAGTTTTGGAGCTCCGTGGGATCCCCAGGCCGGTTATTTGTGGGGCTGGAGCCTGGCTTAGCCCTAACTCCGTGCACAAAGCTCCCGCGGGGAGCTCAGCGGGATCCGGGAGCAGCTGCTCCGGAGGGCAGGGCACCCCCAGGGCCCCGGGATGAGCTCCGGAGGGCAGGGCACCCTCTGGGACCCGGGATGAGCTCCGGAGGGCAGGGCACCCTCTGGGACCCGGGATGAGCTCCGGAGGGCAGGGCACCCCCAGGGCCCCGGGATGAGCTCCGGAGGGCAGGGCACCCCCTGAGCTCCAGGATGAGCTCCGGAGGGCAGGGCACCCCCTGAGCTCCAGGATGGGCTCCGGAGGGCAGGGCACCCCCAGGGCCCCGGGATGAGCTCCGGAGCTGTCTCCAGCCCCGAGAGGGCTCATTTGCCATCTCAGCTGTTGTTTGGTGCTGCCCAGCTCTGTCTGCATCCTCGTTGTGCCTGGGACCTCCTCAGGCTGCCAAGCCCGTTCCTATCAGATTTTCTCTGGGAAATCCCGTAGTTCCATGCCCCTGCTCTCTCAAATCCTTCCTGCTATGTTTTTTTCACGTGAGGAAAAATGTCTGTGTTTGTGGCAGGAAGAATCCCCGTGTCAGTGGCAGGAGGAGGGGGGTGCCTGGATGTGTTCAGTGTTATTTCCATGGGGATGGTTTGCCTTTCTCCCCTGTTTGTGGATGCCAGGCCCCCCTCTCCTCATGCCTTGACCCCTAAATCATTATCCTAATGCTTTTAGCCAAAACTCCAGCTGTCACCAACAGCTCTTCCTTAAGGAGATAAAAAGAGCCCAGAACAAGGTCTGGGATCTCTCCCATGTAGCCCTGACACCCTTAATGCTTCAGGCTTGTGCAGCACTGGGGAAAATCTTATTTTCCTTCTCAGAGATGGGATTGCCCTGTGGACTTTAGCCCTGGACTTTGCTCCAGTAGCTCGGGGCGGGCTGGGGGAAGTGCTCAGACACCTCGGAGTGGGTCTGCCAGGGCAGGAGGTGTGGCCCCGCTTGGGCAGGACACCCTTGCCTCGACCTCTGCGCTGGAGAAACACAATTCCACGAGCCATCCATGGAGGAGAGGGAGCAGCCAGTTATTCCCATGGGATACCTGGGGCAGGACACTTTGACAGAGGCAAAACAGAGAGTTAAGATGAAAAACCCGCAGTGAATGAGTTCCTAGGCAGCTGCCTGTTATGGCAGGGAACGAATAAAAGCAGGGAGCTCCTGAATTTTATTCCTTGCCTGAAGTTTTTCTTATTTTTCTATCCTTTGCTGAGAATCGTTCAGCTCATTACACCTGCAAGGAGCAGGCTGCCTCTCAGCCATTCCGCAAATCCTTCTGAGCTCTCTCTGGGCACATCCCAGAGCAGGACCACGAACTTAAATTTTCAGCCTACAACAGCACAACCTGGCCTGTCTAAAACCAAAGCACTGTGCTGGATGCTCGCTTGAAGAGCTACATTTTGCTCCCTGTGCCTGCTGCTCTTCCCACCGGCGCTCCCGGGCTGATGGGGAGCGGAGGCAGCCGCGGGAGCAGCCGGGCACGGTGGCTTGTGCCTGTAATCCAAGCTCCGGGGAGGCTGAGGCTGGCGGATCGCTGAGCCCGGGGGTTCTGGGCTGCAGGGGGCTGTGCCGAGCGGGTGTCCAAGCTAAGGCCGGCATCGATATGGTGGCCCTGGGGGAGCCGGGGGCCACCAGGTCGCCTAAGGAGGGGTGAACCGGCCCAGGTCGGAGACGGAGCAGGTCAAAGCTCCCGTGGCGGTCAGTAGCGGGATCGCGCCTGTGAACAGACCCTGCAGCGCAGCCCGGGTGACAGGACGGGACCCAGCCTCTTTTGGCATCTTCGTCCCCTGGCCCCGGCATCTTTTGGCATCTTCTCCCCTCGGACCCAGCCCCCTTTGTCAGCTCTCCGTGCCGCGCAGCAGCCGCAGCAGCGGGGAAAGGCAAAAGCACTCGCAGGGCTGCTCCTCCTGAGGATGCCGCGCTAGCCTCGCCCACCCAGGGGTGCTCAGGTTTTGGTGGGACGTGTTGGGATCCCAGCAGATGTGGCTGTTAAACTGGGAAATGCCGTGTTCCTGTGCCGGCCAGCAGGATTTCCCCTGGTGTTTTTGGCTGCGAGTCAGTCCCACCCCTCCCTCAAACGCTGGGGAAGCTTCCCAGGAGCCTCTCATTATTCTGCTCCGGCCGGTATTCACTGTCACAGCCCATTGGTGTCCTCGGCTCCGAGCTCTACCCTCTCAGGAAAACGCTGGCAGTTCGGGAAGCTTTGCTCTGCGAGGAGTTTTTCAAAGCAGGACATCCCCGGTCTGCTCTGTCCGGAGCTGTCCCGGGGACAGAGCTCCAGGCTGTGCCTCACTCGGCTCGGAATGAAAACAGCATCAGGGTGTGCCTGCTCTGGCTCCGAATGTTTGGGCTCCCTCAGCAGCTGAATCCTCCTCAAAAACCATTCCAGTCTAACCAAGCGGTTTGGAACGTAAACCAGAGCGAGCTCAAGGACATTCCCTCGGTTCCCCACTGCCACTGTGTGGCCAGGCAGAGCTCGCACAGGACGGGTGGCAGGGAATCTGCAAAACGGATGGATCTGGTGGTCTGTGGGTGGGATCCGAGAGCTGGGAAGGCTGAGGTTGGGATTTTGGGCTGCAGTTGTCGTGCTGGTGGAAGTTCAGTGTGGATATGGTGCTCCTGAGGGAGCCCCTGATCCTAAATCCCACTGCGAATCTCCGGTAACAACGCCCAAATTGTGTGTGAAGTGAAGAATTTGGGTTTGTGCTAAGGATGGGGAGGGGGTGCTCTGTCCTTGGCCTGGCTGCTTCCTCAGCAGGGGAAACTGAAGTGTGTGCTGGGGGTGAGACAGGGATGGAGGGAAAGGGGAAACAGGAAGGGAGGGAGAAGGGAAAGGAGAAGGGGAAAGGGAACGGGGAAGGAGAAGGGAAAAGGGAAAGAGAATGGGGAAGGAGAAGGGGTATGGATGGGAAGAAGGGGAAGGGGTAAGGGAAGATGGGGAAGAAGCTGAAAGTGCCAAAGGGAAAAGGGAAAGGAGGAAGGAGAGGAAGGTGAATGGAAGGGACAAGGAAAAGGAGAAGGGGGAAGAAGAGGAATGGGAAGGGAAATGGGGAAAGACAAGGAGGAGGGAAAGAGGAAGGGAAAAGGACAAAGGAAGAGGGGGAGAGGGGAAGGCGGAATGGGAAGGGGGGAAAGAAAAGGGGAATAGGGAAGGGACGAGAAGGGGGAAAAGGATAAAGGGAAGGAAGGAGAAGAAGGAGGAGGAGGAAGAAGAGAAGGAGGAGAAGGAGAAAGAGGAGGATGAGAAGGCGGAGAAGAAGGTGGAGGAGGAGGAGGAGCAGTATAAACAGGAGGGAGGAGGATCAGGAGCGGCACGAAGGAGGATCGTGGGGCGGGGCGGGAGCAGCAGCGGAAGGCGGAGGAGGCGGGCCCGGGGCGGCTCCGCACAAGCCGCACCGGCGGCGGAGCGGGCTGCGAGCGCCGGGCGCGGTGGCGCGCGCCTGTAGTCCCAGCTGCCGGGGAGGCTGAGCCCGACGGATCGCTTGAGCCCAGGAGTTCTGGGCTGCCGTGCGCTGTGCCGAGCGGGCGTCCAAGCTAAGGCCGCCATCAATATGGTGACCCGCGGGGAGCCGCGGGACACCAGGTTGACTAAGGAGGGGTGAACCGGCCCAGGTCGGAGACGGAGCAGGTCAAAGCTCCCGTGGCGGTCAGTAGCGGGATCGCGCCTGTGAATAGCCACGCCAGCGTAGCCTGGGCAATACAGAGACACGCGGGCTCCCCTTTTGCCACCGCCACCCACCCCGAACCCCAAACGCTTCCTTTTCACCCCAAAACACTCACGCAAACACCGCCTCCTACTGGCACTGCTCGCAAACAACCCCGCACCGCTCCATTACAGCACTTCCTCACACAACCAAATTTTCAAGCCAAACCAGCCCTGAAATAATACATGTGGACAAACCCTCATGGAAGGGGTCCCGCGGGATCCCCTTGCCACACGCACGGGACCCTCTCTCGCCCCTTTTTGTCCTCCTTTCGCCGCCCTCTCCCGGGGCCCCTTGGTCATAGGCGGTTTTTGTCACCGCCGGGCCGTTTTTTTGTCACTCTCGGAGTCTTTTCTGTCACTCCCGGACCCTTTTTCTGTCACTCCCGGACCCTTTTTCTGTCACCGCCGGGCCCCGCTCGCCGCCCGCCCCCTCAGAGCCCCCGCGCCCACAGCGCCTCCTGCCGGCCGCGCGCGGCACCGCCCCGCCCGCCTCGGCCCATGCGCGGCCGCGGAGCGCCGGGGATTGGCACCGGGCGCGACCCGTAGCGCCCGTGGGCGCAGGCGCGGGGCGGCCGCGGAGCGCCGGGATCCGTGAGGGGCCGGGAGCCGGGATCACGGCGGGGCCGCGGGCCGGGATCCCTGCGGGCCTCGGCGGCCGCCGCCGGCGCCATGAAGTCCCGCTTCAGCACCGTCGACATCCGCGCGGTGCTCGCCGAGCTGCGGCAGAGGTACCGGCACTCCCCGCCCGTGCGGCCCCGGGGAGCGTGGCCCGGCCCGGTGGGACCTGGTCCTGCCGCTGCTCCTGGCCCTGGCTCTGTCCCCGCTCCTCCTTGTGGCCCGGGGTCCTGGCGCCCCGCCGAAGTCTCCGGGCTGTGGGGGCTCTGCTCCTCCGTGGCGTCCCGCTGTCACAGCTCTGCCCTCAGCACTGCCCTGCCCGGGCTCTGCAGAACCCCCTGAGCCCCGCTGCCATCCCATCCCATCCCATCCCATCCCATCCCATCCCATCCCATCCCATCCCATCCCATCCCATCCCATCCCATCCCATCCCCATCCCATCCCATCCCATCCCACCCCGTCCCGTCCCGTCCCGTCCCGTCCCATCCCATCCCATCCCACCCCTGCCATGGCAGGGACACCTCCCCCTGTCCCAGGCTGCTCCAGCCCCAGTGTCCAGCCTGGCCTTGGGCACTGCCAGGGATCCAGGGGCAGCCACAGCTGCTCTGGCAATTCCAGCCCAGACAGGAATTCCCAATTCCCAATCTCCCATCCATCCCTGCCCTCTGGCACTGGGAGCCATTCCCTGGCTCCTGTCCCTCCATGCCTTGTCCCCAGTCCCTCTCCAGCTCTCCTGGAGCCCCTCCAGGCCCTGCCAGGGGCTCTGAGCTCTCCCTGGAGCCTTCTCCTCTCCAGGTGAACATTCCCAGTTTCCCAGCTGGGAAACTCCTCACATCCCTGTGGAGCTCTGGCACATTCCTGGTGTCCAGCCCCACTCTGAAGGGAGTGACTGACACCCCCAGGCCAGTTCAGAGCCCATACTGGGATTACTGGTGCCCTGTGCTGGCCAAGGAGCCCCAGTATCACCAGTTCATTTTACATCCCTGCCACAAAGAGGAGCACGGGCAGGAACTGGCAGCTGTCTCCATTTTGTTCATTAATATAAATTTCTCCATCTAATTTTCTCCCTCTCTTAACTGCTGTGTCTTAAGAGCAGTTTCTCCATCTCTCCATGGTTGTTGCTTCCAGCTCCTTCCATTAATCTTCCTTTGCTGCCCTTTTGGTTACTCCTTGGTGATTTATCATAGCCTGGGAATTTGATTTATATAACTTGGTAATTTATCATAACTTGCCCTTCTGTGCACTTTAATTGCCACTGGGATTTTTCCAGCCAGTTGTGTTTTGGATTCTCCAGAGCATTCCTTGTTTTTGGCAGCTTGTTGGGAATGAGAGTGAACAACGTTTATGATGTGGATAACAAGACCTATCTCATTCGCCTGCAAAAGTAAGAGCTTTAAACATCTTTATTTACAAATTCTTTACAAGTGCTGTGTGAAAATTCGAATTTTTAAATTGTCTGCAGTAATTCCTGACTTGTTTCCAGTGAGATTCTGCTGGTTTTTGGTAAAATGCAGTCATTTTTACCCAAAAAAATCCTTAGGAAATAGGATATGGAGAGGGAAACGCTGCAGAAAACCCTCTGCCAAGGGGTGGGTGGTGGGGTGGCTGCTCCTGTGCCACGTGGGATCCCAGAAGGTTCTCATTTGGGAGGGGTGCTGGGGATTTTGGGGTGCAGCTCCTGTGTTTTGCCCTCAGGCCGGAGTGCAAGGCCACGCTGCTGCTGGAATCCGGGATCCGCATCCACCTGACGGAGTTCGAGTGGCCAAAGAACATGATGCCATCCAGCTTTGCCATGAAGGTAAACGCAGCAGGGTGTGTGACTTGTGGGGTGGCTGCAGATCAGGAAGGAGTGGTCGCCTTCTGTCCTTGGGGGCAGGAAAATAGGGGAGGATTATCCCAGTGGATCCCAATCCTGCAGGTGGCTGAGGACAAGGGAAGAGCAAACGTGGGCTTGGGGTCACACCGCCGATGTTCAGTGCCTGAAAGAGTGAATACTTAAATTTGTAAAAACTTTTTATTAACTGTATTTATAGTTTTTATAAACCTTATTCATAAATTCCTTCTGGAACGTTGCTCCAGTAAAACCCTTGTCATTCCAGTTGGGCTGTGTGAATTTTTAGTTGCTGGATGCACACCCTGTGCTCCAGAGTCCTCTGTTTGAGTCTGCTGAGCTCTGGGGGCTCAGGCCTTGCTCCAGGCTCTTAGGCTGGGCTCCTGCAGGTGCATCCATGGGTAGATCCATGGGGATACAGCCTGGGATGACTCCCATGGATCTGTTTATCCTCTGGGTGCAGCCAGAAGTCACTCAGCAGAGATTCTCCAGGGTGGCTTTCGACGGCAGAGATGGGGGCAGGGATAATCCCAGTTCTCTTTAAAAAATAAACTCTTGGCATTTGAACCAGCTGCTCCCTTGAGCTAAACAAACAATGTAGAAAAAAAAAGTCTAATTGTTAAGATTTGGGCTCAATTATATTTATAATTATAGAAATGAAGGTGTTCCTTTGGTGAGCACCAACATTTTTACTCTTGTGATATTTGAGTTGAATAGGAAGTGGTTGGTGGCACAGGAGGGCTCTGTAGCCAAGCCATTCCCAGGTGTTTTCAGGTGTTTCCCAGACATTTTTCCCACCCCTCTGATGCCTGGAGAGGCTGCCTAGAACAGAGGCTAGACAGAGTTAAAGGGTCAAGGTGGGTATTTATTGAAAGGCCATCAAAGGGCACGCCTTGGGCAGTGCAGGAGTCTTGCACAGCCAGGTGGGACAACAATCACAAATTTTTCAGACAGATAAAAATTTGGTCTGTTTGCATATCAGAGGTTAATTGTCCAATTACAACTTCAGGTAATGAAGTCAATTATTACTCCAGGTTTGCCCCCTGTCCTGGTTTAGGGCAAATTTGGGAGAGAACCCCCAGAGGGGTTTCTCTAGACAGCAGATTGAATCGGCCCCTCCCCCAGCCACTTCAGGGAAAATACTTCCTCTGAGAAAAGTGGAAAAAACTGTTTATTTCACAGGCACGAAAGAAAAAAAAAATTGAACAACATTAAACAGTAACCCCCCCCCTAATTAATTCACCGTTGTTTACATTTTTCGGGGCTTGAACCAGTGAGGTGCCCTTGAGTTTCGGGCCTAGAGAGGAATTGTTTTGTCTTGGTAAAAGGGGAGAGACCAGCAGCTGAGTTGTAGAGTTACCCACTGAAGCAGCACCGGTTTGAAAAACATAGAAGCTCAAACTTCAGGCCTCCCCCGCAGTGCCGGAAGCATTTGAGGACGCGGCGGTTGGTGAGCGTGAGGCAGCTGGGCATGGACCGCATCGTGGACCTGCAGTTCGGCAGCGAGCAGGCCGCCTACCACCTGATCCTGGAGCTCTATGACAGGGTGAGGCAGGGCTGCCAGCGTCCCCCGGGGCAGGGACACCAGCCTGGCCTCGCTGAGGGTCCCTGTGCTCGCAGGGCAACGTTGTCCTCACCGACCACGAGTACCTGATCCTGAACATCCTGAGGTTCCGCACGGACGAGGCCGACGACGTCAGGTTCGCGGTGCGGGAGCGGTACCCGGTGGAGAGTGCAAAAGCTGCTGTGCCTCTGCCCACCTTGGACAGGTAATCCCACTTCCACAGCTCACATTTTGTGGCCAGTGCAAAAGCTGCTGTGCCTCTGCCCACCTTGGACAGGTAATCCCACTTCCACAGCTCACATTTTGTGGCCAGTGCAAAAGCTGCTGTGCCTCTGCCCACTTTAGAGAGGTAATCCCAAGTTCCACAGCTCACATTTTGTATGTTTGTTGTGGCCAGTGCAAAAGCTGCTGTGCCTCTGCCCACCTTGGACAGGTAATCCCACTTCCACAGCTCACATTTTGTGGCCAGTGCAAAAGCTGCTGTGCCTCTGCCCACTTTAGAGAGGTAATCCCCAGTTCCACAGCTCACATTTTGTGGCCAGTGCAAAAGCTGCTGTGCCTCTGCCCACTTTAGAGAGGTAATCCCAAGTTCCACAGCTCACATTTTGTGTGTTTGTTGTGGCCAGTGCAAAAGCTGCTGTGCCTCTGCCCACCTTGGACAGGTAATCCCACTTCCACAGCTCACATTTGGTGTGTTTGTTGTGGCCAGTGCAAAAGCTGCTGTGCCTCTGCCCACTTTAGAGAGGTAATCCCCAGTTCCACAGCTCACATTTTGTGGCCAGTGCAAAAGCTGCTGTGCCTCTGCCCACCTTGGACAGGTAATCCCACTTCCACAGCTCACATTTTGTGGCCAGTGCAAAAGCTGCTGTGCCTCTGCCCACCTTAGAGAGGTAATCTCAATTTCTGTTGGAATTGGAAATGCAAGGAATTCTCAGAGCTTTGGGCCTGTAAGCCAAAGTTTAGAATTAAACACGGGGTTTAATCTGAGACCTTGGAAAAGGCTTCCAAACTGAGGTGCTAGAAGTGAGAATGTGGATTTGTAATCTAAAGCAGAGTACATTAAGAAGAAGAAAGTTTTAGAGTTTAAGATATAGAAATAAAAGTAGTTCCACAGGTAAACAAGGAGTTTAGAATGCAGCACTGTGGGTTTGTGTGCCATAACAGGATTGGCTAAGAAAGCTCCCACTGTAGCATGGCTCCATAAGATGAAATATTTAAGGATTGGGTTAAAAGCATAAACATCCTTGCTGGCAGTGTTTTATTGGTCAATAAATCCTTAAAAGGTTTTGTAACTGGGGGTCTTGTGACCTCCTGAACTATCCAGTGAAGATGTGAGCCCAACTCACCCTTCCTGTTTATGTAGAAGATAAGAAAATAAATCACATCATCTAAAAAACTCAGAGGTCCCATCTCTAACTCATTCCAAACTCCTTCAGAAATCCCCATAAATTCCAGAGCTCATAAATGGTGTATTCATTGGGATAAACCCAAATTTGCCAGAGCTGTGAAAATCTTTGGATAGTTTATTACAGGCCATTTTTAGTTTCATTTTTTAAGGCTGGAAATGTTTTGTAGCTTCTAAGCGATGCAATGTTGTTTTAAAACAGATTATTCTTTGGAATTGCAACTTGCCATTTTCTCCTGCAGGTTAACTGAAATCATATCAAATGCACCCAAAGGGGAGCAGCTGAAGAGGGTTCTTAACCCCCTCCTTCGTAAGTGATTGGGCTTTGTTAGGAGGTGAAATGAGGTCACCCATTTGTGTGTGCTGTGTCATGCTGGAAAATTTGAATAACTTCTCACAGAGTCCTGGAGTGGTTTGGATTGGGGTTTGGAACCTTAAAGCCCATCTCATCCCACCCCCAGCCTTGGGCAGGGACACCTCCCACCCTGCCAGCCTGCCTTGGGAAACAGGGATTGATTTATTGATTCCAAGGCATCTGCACAGAGCTGGGCCTGCCCGTGGTGCAGCAGTGATGGCACCTGGCAGTGGCTCTGCTGGAGCTCTGCCTTGGGGCATTTTGCACCATCCTGGTACCAGACAGGAGCTGTAAGTGTAAAGTCAGCTTTTCCTGAGCACAGAAGCACATTTGTCATGTTTGAGGTCATCAGAACAAAACTGGTTTTCCTCCTGACCTGCCAATGCTGCTCAAGCAGAGAATTTCCTGAGCAGCTCAAATCACACCTGAGCATGACTTTCCCCATCTCTTGATTCTCTTTTTCACCACCCTTTTCTCTCTACTCTGCTCTACTCTTAAATAATTGCTAAATAATAATAATAATAATAATAATAATAATAATAATAATAATAATAATAATAATAATAATAATAATAATGTATAATTGCTGATTGGTGTCCCCCACTGATCCCAGTTGTGCTGTATCCATGCTGGAATTTGGTGATTCTGATCCTGTCATGTGGGAAGCCTTGGCCTCACGTGGTGTTACTGATCCAGTTACCAGGCACAGCTGCTCCACTCTAAAATCCCCACCATTTTTTCCCTTTGTGGGAATTTTGGCTGTTTCTCATCCCCTCCTCCTTACCCACCCATCCCTCCTGCCCCTTCCCTGATTTTTGGTACTTCTCACTCTTCTCACACTCTTGTGTCCAGTTTTTTTTTTTTTTTTTTTTTTTTTTTTTTAATGCAAATTGTGAATATTTCTACAGATGATCCTTCACTGTTTCTTTTTTTAACAGCTTATGGGTCCACTCTCATTGAGCACTGCCTTATAGAAGCTGGATTTTCTGGAGCTGTCAAAATAGATCAACATCTGGAAAATAAAGGTGTAATATTTTAAAGGCTGGGCCACAAATATGGGGATTTTTATGTCTGTGTAGTGTTTTTTTTCCCAAAGAGATGAGTAAACCTATGGTTCTGACCATATGGTTTTGGTTTTTAACGTTTTTAGCTTGGGGACCAGCCTTGTTTACATCAAAACTCTTGATTTGTGCATAAATTGGAGATAAAATATCAGATTGTTCTTGTAGTCTAAATGGTTTTATAGTGAGACACCACCTCACCCATGAGGTGAGTTCTGGTTGTTTGACAAGAAGAATTAACATCCAAGTCTTTATTTGTAGCAAACATTGGGGATTTGGTAAAGTAGCAGCTTTACATTTATTGGGAAATTAAAGATTTGGGTAATAAAATCAGAAAATGTTTTCCTGCAGTCTTATTTTCCTCGTGTATTTTATATTTGCCATAAATCCAGAGGATTTTTTCCTTCCTACTGCATTATGGTGCAGTAAATAAATAACTTCTCACAGCTTCTGCTTTATGCTTTGCCCCTGCAGCTTTAATTTTAT
This sequence comes from Vidua chalybeata, assembly GCF_026979565.1. Lineage (NCBI taxonomy): Eukaryota > Metazoa > Chordata > Aves > Passeriformes > Viduidae > Vidua > Vidua chalybeata. Next base: position 1,935,258 of record NC_071535.1, on the reverse strand, counting down.
AAAGAGCTGGGATTTGTGGGGTCTTTTTTTCCTCCTGAAACTTGAATAATTATGTGCTAAAAGCATCTAGATAAATTTTTATATTAAAAATTTCCCAGATGTAAACCTAGACTCCTGTTGAAAATGAGCAATAATTGCAGGGATGAAACATTTCTGCTGTTTTCCCTTCAGAAAACCTTGAAAAGGTTCTTTCAGCTCTAGAGAAAGCAGAAGAATACATGGCCCTCACTGACAACTTCAGTGGAAAGGTGGGTCTGGGGTGGGCTGTCAGTGATTTGGAATTGCAGAGTTGAGCTGGCAAGCAGGAATTGCTCAGGAAATCCCAATTCCTGCTGTTCCCAGCTGTGGATTTTATTCCTGGGTATCAGGTGCTGATGTGGAATGAAAATTGCTTCTTTCCACGGGCTGGGCAGCAATTAAATAATGCACAGGCAGATTGTATAAATCCTGGGAGATTTGCACTTGGGTTTTAATAGGTTCTGTAATAAATCCTGCACAGAAACTCTGCATTTATGGGATAGTCCTGAGGGCTGGAAGAAGTTCACTTCTTTTTCCAGAAGAAATTGGAGTCAAGACAATTCCAGTGGGGTCAGGCACAAGGTTCCCTGCTGGAATTACTGATTGATAATACCTAAACCTTTCCACAGACAAATGATATTTTTGTCTTCTTTCAGGGTTATGTTATCCAGAAAAGGGAGAAAAAGCCAAGTCTGGAACCAGATAAACCAGCAGAAGATATCTACACGTAAATATTTGAAGTATTTCTTCCCTTTCTTTCTACTAGTCTGCATAACAGAAATTAGTTTTTAGGTGATAATATCAAATGTGTATTTTACAGATATGAGGAATTTCATCCTTTCTTGTTTTCTCAACATTCAAAATGTCCCTACTTGGAATTTGACTCATTCAATAAGGTACAGTGCTTTTGCTGATGCTGTACTTAAATGCTTGAATTGACTGCTGCTAAAAAGAGTAATTAAAACATACTGCAGGGGTTGTTAATGAAAGCAGAGACCTTGGAAGGGATGAATCATTTTATGGATAAATGTTTGATGAGAAAAAGCCACCCCCAGCAGGGCCTTTGGGCTGCAGCTGGGCAGTGCTGGCTCCTGAGCTCAGATCCTGGAGTGTGGAACCTGTGAGGGAGGTGGAAGCTTCCAGTCAGAGAGTCCCAAATGTTTTGTCCTGAGAGCTGGAATCTGAGTTGTCTCTGGAGTTAACAGTTGTGGCAGACATCACATTTACACTTCTTCTGTTCCTGCCCTGAAAGCCTCAGGCCTCTTATTTGGTGTTTCCGTGGGCACTGTCCTTTCTGGTCCTTGACTCATTAACATCTGGACTAATTAATTGCCTCTTGTTCTTGACCTTGATCTCCAGAATTCCCACTCCACGCTCCTGCCCTGCTTCCTGCCTGAATTTCTGTCATCTCCTTCACTGATCACAGAACCCCTGAATGGTTTGGCCTGGAAGGGACTCAAAACCCATCCAGTGCCACCCCTGCCATGGCAGGGACACTTCCACTGTCCCAGGCTGCTCCAGGCCCCATCCAGCCTGGCCTTGGGCACTGCCAGGGATCCAGGGGCATCCACAGCTGCTCTGGGAATTCCATCCCAGCCTCTCCCCACCCTCCCAGCCAGGAATTCCCAATTCCCAATCTCCCATCCATCCCTGCCCTCTGGCAGTGGGAGCCATTCCCTGTTTTGTAGCTTGTCCCTTGTCCCCAGTCCCTCTGATGATCTAAACAGCCCCAGACCTTCCTCATCTTTGCTTTGAGCACAGCTGGAGCACCAGGAGCAGTTCTTAGGCACTCTGGGTCTTTGTGCTTTTGTCAGTGAGCCAGTGAAGCAGCAGGGATTCAGGGCAGACAGATCTGGCTTTGCAACCATTTAATCTGAACCAAAGCAGCTTTTCCATCATTTCTTGGCAAAAAGACGAGCCATTTGCTTGGCCACTGTTTTCCTTCTGTGTGTGCAGTGAGACTCAGCCCTGAGTGTGCTGCTGGATTCATCCCATGGGAAGGGGAATGGAGAAAGCTCCTGGAGGTTGTCTCAGCCTCTGTCAGCTCTTTTAGTGCTTTGCAGCCCTTTGCAGGGACCCTCCTGTGCCTGCTCTGAGCCAGGCCAGCCTGGGGATTCTCCAACCTGATCTCTCCTGCAGGCAACAGACGAGTTCTACTCCAAGCTGGAGGGGCAGAAGATTGATCTGAAGGCCTTGCAGCAGGTGTGTCCTGATCCTGGCCTGGGCAGCTGGGATGCCTCCCACATTTCCAGAGGCTTCTCTTGCTCCTTGCAGTGATCACCTGATGCCATTTGGTAATGGCATCAGGTAATCACTGCAAGATTATATATAAATATGGTTTTATATAAAATATATATTTTTTGCCATCTTGTATTTAAAAGGAAAAACAAGCCTTGAAGAAACTTGAAAATGTCCGTAGGGACCATGAGCACAGACTGGAAGCTCTCCAGCAGGCTCAGGTAAGACAGATTTTGGGTTTTAATTAAAAAAATGCGTAATCACACCACCATGGGATGGTTTGGTTGGGAGGGAACTTCAATCCCATCCAGCTCCAGGGGCAGGGACACCTTCCACTATCCCAGGTAGCTCCAGCCTGGCCTGGAACATTTCCAGGGATTGGCAGCACTGGAGTTGGATCTTCTCCTGTGCCAACCACTTCAATCCATCCTTGGATTTCTTCGCCACTGCTTCCATTTTTATCAAAACTGCTGCTGAGCAGGTGTTTGTCTGCAATGGCTCCAAGCTCCTCCTTTCCCTAAGGAAGCTGATAAGCTGAAGGGAGAGCTGATAGAGATGAACCTGGAGGTGGTGGACAGGGCCATCCAGGTGGTGCGCAGCGCCTTGGCCAACCAGATCGACTGGACCGAGATCGGGGCCATCGTCAAGGAGGCCCAGGCCCAGGGGGACCCCGTGGCCACGGCAATCAAAGAGTTAAAGCTGCAGACAAACCACATCACCATGCTGCTGAGGTGAGTGCACTGCATCGGGAGCTTAGAGAGTTAAAAATACCCCAAAATAGCTTTTTTTTTTTTATACCCAGAAGTCTTGGTATAAAAGCTGGGACGTGGCAAAGTTAACCTGTGAATTTTTAGTTACCTCGCTTTCAGAAATGGCACTTTATAGAATAAACTTGTTTTCAGTCAGTTCTTTGGATTGGAAAAATTGGGCTCTTTATCTTCTGCTTTTGTTTTCTTTTTTCCCCCCCAAATATGGGCAACTCCAAGACAGAAAAGGGTTGGCACAAAAAGCTTCCTGTGTCTGCACAGTGTGAAGGGTTTAGAGGCTCCTTGGGCCATTCCTAAAGTTCTGAGAGAAGTAAATTAAGAGCACATTGCACCAAGGATTAAAAATTAACCAGTTCTCTTATCTTAATCATCTGATGTTGTGTGTTTTTAGGAACCCCTATGTGTTATCTGAAGAGGAAGAGGAGGATGACGATGCTGACGTAGAGAAGGAAGAAACAGAAGAACCAAAGGGAAAAAAGAAAAAGAATAAAACCAAACAGTTGAAGAAACCTCAGAAAAACAAACCCTCATTGGTTGATGTTGATCTCAATTTGTCTGCCTATGCCAATGCCAAAAAGTAAGATTTTTCAGTAAATATGTGTTTTTGTAGGAAAAAAATTCTCTGGGTGTGCAATTATTGGTGATAATATTGCAGGAGGAAGGGTTTTGGGATGTCTTGTTAAAAATTGAAATAGCAGCTTGCCCTGAGCTCTGGGATGGGAATTGCCCTGGTGCAGAGCAGCTGCTCTGTGGCTCACTCTGATTGAATTTTCCAGTTCTGCCCATGGAACAGAAGGCAGAGGCCTGGGATGAGTGGGATAAGGGCAAAGGAGTGGATCTGCTGGGATTTCAGGACAAATACTTGTGTTTCACAGGTACTATGATCACAAAAGACATGCAGCTAAGAAAACTCAGAAGACAGTGGAAGCTGCAGAAAAGGTATTTTTTTCCCTTGGCTTTTAGAAGATATTTAAATGGAAAATCCCTCCCACTCCTCAGTGGGAAATCCTGACCTGATCTGAGCAGCCCTAACAAAACATAAAAGGAAAAACAATCACCCAGGGTTGTTTTATTCTTGACATTTGGAGCTCAGTGGAGGATTGCAGATCCCTGATGGATCCTCCTTTTCCACGAGTAGCATTGGGAATACTCAGAGCAGGTGGAGATACTGACAGACCAGGACTTAGAGTGGAAAATCAGTGGGAATCCAAGAGCTGATCATTTCAGGGGGCAGCTCTGCAGGGTGGAGTTTTAAGAGCAGGGCTGCACTGTGATCAAGTCCAGAGCCATTTCCTACCAACTTTCCCAGTGTTCAGTGGGGAATTCTGTGATTCCTGCTGGATGGTGATGGTGCTTTCTGTCCAAACAGGCTTTTAAATCAGCTGAGAAGAAGACCAAGCAAACCCTGAGGGAAGTTCAGACTGTCACCACCATCCAGAAGGCCAGAAAGGTCTATTGGCAAGTACAGCTCCATCATCCTTCTCTCATGTCCTGTGTCAGGATGGATCTTCCCTGGCTCCGGAGTGGAGCTCTTTAGGATTTCTCAGCACTGCACTTTGGATGGAGTCTCCCTAAAGGTTCTTCTCAAAGCCAGAGGATCCCAGAATGGTTCCCAGGGACAGCAGCCCAGAGCAGCCGTGGCTGCCACGTCCCTGGAAGTGTCCAAGGCCAGGCTGGACATGGCTTGGAGCAGCCTGGGATGGTGGAAGGTGTGGTCCAGTGGGACTGGATGATCTTTAAGGTCCCTTCCAGCCCAAACCATTCTGGGCTTCTGTGCTTTAAAAAACAACAAACAAATGAAACAAAACCTCAAGGCTTTTAATCACCTAATGACTGAATTATTAAAATAAATATAAATAGGAGGACTGTGCTGCTTGTTCCATCTCCAGATCTCACTGCCAGTGATGCTGTAGTTGCCCCATGCCTTCTTTTTATGTCCCGGGCCTGTAGATGGAAGTGGATGGAAGTAAAAATATTTTCAGTCTCATCAATTGTAGGTGCTGAGATGGATATTTTGAGTTTGGTATCAAAAACCACCTGTGCAATGTTCTGTTAGTTCCAGGTGTTACTCACACTGAGGATTTGCTGGCATTTGGCAGGTTTGAGAAGTTCCTGTGGTTCATCAGCTCTGAGAATTACCTGGTGATTGCTGGCAGGGATCAGCAGCAGAACGAGCTGATCGTGAAGCGCTACCTCAAACCAGGTGAGCCCATGGAGGGCATGGGAGGGGTTTCCTCCTCTTTCCCACTTCTCTGCGTGTCCAGGAGTGACATGGGAAGGTCTCTCTGCTTTGTGGGCCTTGGATCAAAGGGAATTTCGGTGATGGGAATCCCTCTGGTGCCACGGGGTGAGAGCAGCTTGGATGGGCTCCCCTCAGGAGCAGAGGAGCTGATTCTCCCTGGGACAAGGATGGACTAAAAGGCTTCTGTGTCCCCACCCTGCCCTTTGCAGCCAGACCAGGCATTTCCATCTCACATTAGAGGCTTCCCTGGCTCCAGGGATGTGTGGATCTGAGGGAAGTCTCCTCTTTTCCCAGGGGACATCTACGTGCACGCGGATCTGCACGGAGCCACCAGCTGCGTGATCAAGAACCCCTCAGGTACCTGTGGGGCCCTGGGGGCAGGAGCTGGCATTGCCTTCCCTTGGGATGGGAATCAGTCCTTCCTGGGAAGCTCCCGGGCTGGGTTGGGGCAGGATTTGATGGCTCCTGGTGTGCTGGGTGTTCCCAGGTGAGCCCATCCCGCCGCGGACGCTGACGGAGGCGGGGACCATGGCCCTGTGCTACAGCGCTGCCTGGGACGCCCGCGTGGTCACCAGCGCCTGGTGGGTGTCCCACAGCCAGGTGAGCACATCAGCCTGGAGCTCTGCAGCCACAGCTCCCCTGGGAACTGGGATGTGACCCCAGACAGGGGCCCATGGGTGTGGATCAAACTTCTGTGTGAGGGTGGGGAGGTCACACCAAAGGCGTGCTGGTTTTGTTGATGCCTCAGGTTTTGGCTTTTGTATTTTTCACATTCTGTGCTGCTTTAGTGTGTGGGTCTGAGCTTCATATCAGGGGATGGTGAGCTCTCTGCACAGAGCAGGGAGACAAATGATCCAAAGCTCAGGCCCAGGAGCACAAACAGCGTGGGCTGGAGAGAGAAAAACAAGCAGGATGGGAGTGCCTGGGCTAAAGCTGGGATGGGACAATGAACTGCAAGGTGCAAATGGAGCAGAGCTGATCCCAGTGAGAGCCCCCGGGAGCGCTCGTGCATTTTGGGACCATTTTGGTTCCTCTTGGCTGCAGCCCTGGCTGGGCTCTGGTGCTGCCCAAGGTGGATCCATGGAGGAGATCCTTTGAATAAATCCCTGCTTTATTCTGTGACTCCATCCAGCCTCTGCTCCAGGGCAGCCTGCTCAAGGCATCATTATTCCCTGAATGCTCCTGAGTCTGTCCTGGGTTTATTTCCTGAGTTACTCACCCAGGACTCCTAAAACACAGTGCTGGTAGGGTGGGACTGGATTGAAACATCCCTTAGGAAAATTCCCTGCAAAGGAGAGGAAGAGCCCCTTGGATATGGAGTCCTGCAGAGCTGTTCCCAGGAGTTCAGCTCCTGTTGAGCCAGTGTTTCTCTTGGTGCTGTTGTCACCTGATGTTGGCCTTCTGTCACAGAGGTTTTTTGCAGTTTATCGTGGTTTTCTTTTAGGTTTCTAAAACTGCCCCCACGGGAGAGTATCTCACTACTGGCAGCTTCATGATCCGAGGTGAGGCATGAGGGAACAGAGGGAATGGGATGTTTTGCCAAAGGTGCTGGGCTGTCCTGCAGTGGCAGCAGATCCCACTCTTCTCCCAGAAATCTGTTGGGAATGACTTAGTCTGAGTATCAGGCAGCTGCAGCAGCAGTTTGAGCTGAGCCCTGGGCAGAAGTTCATTAACTCAGCTGCTTTTGAGTTCTCCTTTTCTCATCCCAGAGATAAAATAAACCCCAGTGTCATTTTTTGGTAGCCTAAAGCCTCTAATAAAAAAGAATTTTGGAAGTACATCCTGCAGCATGGCTGCTAAACCTCCTCATGAGACTCTCCCTTTGTTTTTCAGGGAAAAAGAATTTCCTTCCACCTTCCTATCTGATGATGGGCTTCAGCTTCTTGTTTAAGGTACAGCTATTCCCATGCAGCTCCTGCTGGCTTTTGTAATTTGCTTTGAGCTGCAGGAGGCTTATTTTCCACATCTTGCTTATCAGTGTATTCCCAATTACTTCTTTTCCCACTGGGAAAAATCCCATAAAAAGCTTCTTGCTGATAATGACTCTGCTTTCATTTCCATCTCAGCCCAGTGTGCACTGTCTGCATTCCAAACAGACTCTGGACCTTCCTGCCTCTGCCAGGGTTGTTATCCCAGCTCTGTTTGGAATCTGAACATTTCTCTGTGTCACCCTGACTTACGAGGTTGGCAGACTTGGGTCTGGTTTAATTTTCTTGCCTTTTGATGGCAGGAAGTGTTAGAAAGGGAAGAAGAAGCTGAGTGAGTTGTTGTGTGAGCATCACCAGGCCTGACCCAGAGGCTCCTCGTTTTTAGGTGGATGAGAGCTGTGTCTGGAGGCACCGGGAGGAGAGGAAGGTCAAAGTCCAGGATGAGGATCTGGACACGGTTTCCAGCAGTGCCAGTGAGCTGGTGGCTGAGGAGGTGGAGCTTTTAGGTACAGAGGGGGGACTGGGTGATCCCAGAGTTTGGATCAGTGATAGGACAAAGGGAAATGGTTTCACACTGACACAGGGCAGGGATGGATGGGATATTGGGATGGAATTCCTGGCTGGGAGGGTGGGGATTCCCAGAGCAGCTGTGATCCCTGGATCTCTGGAAATGTCCAAGGCCAGGCTGGACAGGGCTTGGAGCAGCCTGGGATAGTGGAAGGTGCCCCTGCCCATGGAAAGGGGGTGGAACTGGATGGGATTTAATGTCCCTTCCAACACGAACCATCCTGGGATGGTGGATCAGTTTGGTATTCCTGTGTTTTCCTGCCCTGGATGCCCCAGATGGAGGAGACAGCAGCAGTGAGGAGGAAAAAGCAGAGGCTGAGGGAGCTCCAGAGGCTGAGGGAGCTCCAGAGGCTGAGGGAGCTCCAGAGGATGAGGAAGCTCCAGAGGATGAGGAAGCCACAGCTGAGAGCACCCGTGAGGAGGGCATTGCTGAGCAGGGAGGAGGGAACACTCCTGCTCCAGAGGCTGAATCCGAGGAGGACGATGGAGACTCTGAGGAGGAACATCCAGAGCCCAAGAGGGAAGTGGAGGAGGAAGAGGTGAATTATCCAGACACCACAATTGACCTGTCACACCTTCAGCCCCTGAGGTGAGAGAAGCAGCAGCTGGGGCACCTGAGGGTCTCCTAAAACACTGGCAGGACAAGGCTGGGATGCATTGCCATCCCTTCCTTCCATGCTCAGCAATGGGAATGCTGAGAAACTGAGCCCTGAGCAGCCTCTGCTCTGCTGAGGCTGTGGGATGAGCTCAGCTCCCTGTTGTCCCTGGGACTCCTTAGAGGGTGCAGGGAGCAGGGATTGGGTGGGTGCTCACGGGAAGCTGCACACTGGGGCTCCCTTGGGCTGTGTTTGTCACTTGTGTGCGTGTGAGAGGAGCTGGCAGAGAGCTAAGATTGTTTTCTAAAGTGAATCCCAGTGTTCCTGCCTTTTCCACTCACCAAAGCTGGGATTGCCAAGCTCTGGAAAGCTGAAAGTTAGAACCAAGCTGCTGATGTCTGGGCTGTGGTTGGTGTGTCCATGGTGAGCTGCCCTACATCTGCTGATGAACTCCTTCTCCATCTCCCCACAGATCCCTGCAGAAAATCATCCCCAAAGAGGAAGAGCCCAACTTGGTAAGGTCCCAGCTCCAGTGGGTGGCCCAGAGCCCTGGGAGCTGCTGGGCAGGATCTGCCCTAAACTGCCTTTCCCTCCTCAGAGTGACAGCAGGGCCCAGGGCCGGAGGCATCTCTCTGCCAAGGAGAGGAGGTGAGAGCCAGTGGGTGTTCCAGGGAATCCCAGAACCCCAAGATTGTTTGGATTGGAAGGGACCTTGAATCCCATCCCAGTCCACCCCTGCCATGGCAGGGACACCTTCCACCATCCCAGAGTGCTCCAAGCCCTGTCCAGCCTGGCCTTGGGCACTGCCAGGGATCCAGGGGCAGCCACAGCTCCTCTGGGCAAATGCTTCTTCCCCATTCCCTCCCCACGTCCTGGGCACATCTGTACCCACCCCAATCCATGCCCATTGTCCATCCTGCATTTCCAGGGTCAGGTGCTGCTCCTGTCCTTTGGGAATGCTGGCTGGGAACAGTTTTACTTGTGGGCTGGAGAGGTTTTTCTGAGGAGGGGCTGCCTCCAGTGTTCCTCTGGATCCCTGTGACAGGGAAGCAGGGTGGGAATGCTGTCAGGAGAGCAGCAGCTTCTCTCATCACCACAAATGAGGATGTTGTGATTGTTCTCCTTAGAGAAATGAAGAAAAAGAAGCAGCAGAACAACTCTGAGAACTCGGAGCTGTCTGAAGAGAAGCAGAAGGAGACAGAGACAGAGACCCAGCCTCTGGCTGCTCCCAACTGCCACAAGGCAGCTCCAGCCCCTCAGCCCATCAAGCGGGGCCAGAAGGTGGGCAGGGACCAGGGGGACCCTGGGCTGAGCTGTTGGCATGGAAACGTGGACAGCAATCCCACATTTCCCAGCCTCCCGTGGCTGCTTTGGTGGTGCTTTGAGTGGTCTCAGGTGATGGTGCTGGGGGTTAGCACGGGGCTCACTGGAACCAGTCCCTTGCCTACTGGTGAACTGCTCTGAAAGAGTTTGGGATACCGGGAAGGAAAGAGCATTGGGGTCAGCGTCTGTGCTTGCAGCACTCTGCTAAAAGTTGTCATTTCTGAAGCTGTTGGTGCTTCCTCCTGCAGAGTAAAATGAAGAAGATGAAGGAGAAGTACAGGGACCAGGACGAGGAGGACCGGGAGCTCATCATGAAGCTGCTGGGGGTGAGGGGGGAGTTGAGCCTTCCCCAGGGTGTGGTGGCTCTGGTCACCAGCCCTGACCACCTGTGTCACCACAGTCTGCAGGCTCCAACAGGGAGGACAAAGGGAAAAAAGGGAAGAAGGGGAAGACAAAAGAAGAGGCAGCAAAGAAGCAACAGCAGAAACCCAAACCCCAGCGCCGTGCAGCAGGAGGGGGCAAGGAGACCCTCCCAGCAGGAATTGTGCTGCATGAGGCACAGGACCCAGGCCTGGATGAGCTGCAGGAGGACAAGGTGAGGAGTGGGATGGGAAGGTGAGGAACAGGGTGAGAAGGTGAGCAGCTCTCTCCTCTCCTCTCCTCTCCTCACCTGTCCATGGGTCTGTCCTTGCTGGGGCTCTCTGGGCTCTGTGTAGCTCTCTCACCCGGGAGGCTGAGCAGCTCCCCTTGGATTTTGGGCACTGTGGAGAGCTCTGTGGCTGCTGCCAGGGTTCAGGGAGCCCACTGGATTCCCAGAGCAGCCCAAAGCCCTGCAGCAATCCCTGTGCTCATCCTGTTCCCAGCACAGCCAGGATGGGCTCAGAGCAGTCCCGAGGCTCCCGTTCATCCAACAGCTCCCCCTGAGCCAGGTGTAACCGAGCTCCCAGCCCTGCTGCTGGCATTTGCTCTCTCTGAGCCCCATCTCCTCCTCCCAGCTCGGCGTGTGCCAGGCAAATTAGAGGTTGGAAAGAAACACTCCACCCTCCCACCCACAGCAAAGTGCTGCTCTCACCTTGGTTGTGAAACGAGTTCAGTTCTCTTTGCAGGGAGAATGGGGCTTTCTGGGGCCTGCTGGTTAAAGAATTTCTTGGGGAACGGGAGGCAAAGCTGCTCTGTGGTTCCTGCAGGCCTGATGTGTCCTCTCTTTGTGTGTGCAGGAGGAGCAGGACCAGGAGCAGCCAGGACTGGAGGTAAATGCTCAGATCTGTAAGGGCTGAGGTGGGGCTGTGTTCCTGCTGGGACTGGGACATGGGGGAGCCCTCCAGGACTGTTTGAACCCACTTTAACTGTATTTTTAAAATTAACCTCCTTTTCTGCCTGCCCTGCTCATCTCCACACCCCCATAAACCCAGAGCTGGCTCCAAGGATGTTTGCCCTTGGATTTTGCCTTGGTGCCTCTGGGCTGGATGACAACACAATGAGCAGTGCAGGTTCTTCAGTTCAGAAGTTTGTTTACATATAAAATACCTTCAAATTTTCTGTAATTACTTTTGTGTAATTACAGGCTGTGGGTGTTGCCCAGGGCTGGGAATAAGTGAATTCCTTTAAATTCCTCATGGATAAGGATAATGGTGAGGGAGCTTTGGGTGACTCTTGGTCCAAAACCGAGATCCAGCCAAGGATGTGATTTTAGTGATGAAACAGGATCAGTCACAAATCCTGGCTTGGGAATTCCATGCCAGATCCATGCTCATGGAACCATGGAATGGTTTGGCTTGGAAGGGCCCTTCAAGGCTGCTGTTCCACCTCCTGCCCCGTGACCCCAGGGAGGGCTGAGCACAGGGCCTGGTCCCAGTGGAGCTCTTTGTCTCCCAGGAGAGCGAGGCCCTGCTGGACTCCCTGACTGGGCAGCCCCACCCCGAGGACATCCTGCTCTTTGCTGTCCCCATCTGTGCTCCCTACACAGCCATGACCAACTACAAGTGAGTGGCAGCACCTCCCGGGGAGGGCACGTGGTCAGTTTCTTTTATTGACAGAAACCTTTCCTTCGGGCAGGTATAAAGTCAAACTCACTCCAGGCACCCAGAAGAAGGGCAAAGGTATGGTGTGAGAGCCCTGAGTCCTTTCCTGTGCTCTGCCTGCTGAAGGCAGTGTGGTTTTCCAGGCTGTTTCACTCTTCCCTGTGTTTTTCCAGCTGCCAAGATTGCCTTGCACAATTTTATGCAGTCCAAAGAAGCCAGTGCACGAGAGAAGGACCTGTTCCGCAGCGTGAAGGTGAGGCTGGCTGCAGCGTCTCCTCTGCAAAGCAGCAGCAGCCAAACGTCCCCAAGTGCCAGTTTGGGAGGAAATGCTGCCAAAACTGAGTGTGCTCTTGGGTTTTTTTAGCAGTGGAGTTTGTCTGTACTCCTGGGGAAGGTCAGAGAGTCCTGCAATGGTTTGGGGTGGAAAGGATCTTAAAAAGCCATGGGCAGGGACACTTCCCACTATCCCAGGCTGCTCCAAGCCCCATCCAGCCTGGCCTTGGACACTCCCCAGCTCCTCTGGGAAAGCCCAGCCTGGGAAGGACCATGAGAAACTGAGCCTCAGTGGGAGCACTGGGCCTTCTGCTTCTGCATTGTGTCACTGTTTGAGAAAAGCAGTAGCTCCCAAGAAACCCTCTGGGTTTGGGAGTGGGAATTCCTGGAGCAGGGGCAGGAGCTTGCACTGGGAGCTGAGGTTGGAGATGTCCTGGTGCCCCTCCCTCCCTGCCAGGGGCTCACCAGGGCCAAGGAAAGGATCATCCCAGTGCTCCAGAAAGGCTTTCCTGCTGTGGTCACTTTCTCCTCTTCCATGTTCCCTAGGACACAGATTTGTCAAGAAATATTCCTGGGAAGGTGAAAGTGTCAGCACCTCACCTCCAGAACATGAAGAGGAAGTGATTCCGTGCTGGGGGCTCTGGCCCCAAACCGGACCTGGGGCTGGGACAGACGGACACAGACCCACGACCAGGACTGAATTCCAGCACCCAGGACCTGCATTCCTGGTGGTTTAGCTGGACTCTGCTACAAATTGCAGATAAATGTGGAATTAAATTGCTGGCATTTGGTCAGGAATGTCCTCCCCTGCTGCTGCTTCTCTCTTTGAGCGCTCATTCCCCACTGCTGGGCAAAGGCTCTGGAATCTGGGGCAGGAAAACTCCGGGGTGTTCAGTTCCAGAGCCTCCAGGAGGGCAGTTCCAGTGGAGAACACTTCCTCTGGGAAGGTGGAATCGTGTTTCCCCCCAAGCATTCCCTGGCTGTGGAGAGAGGGAAGGTGCAGGCCCAGATCCCCCCAGCCCAGCTGTAAAGAGCCCTGTGGAGAGGAGGAAGAGCAGGGCTGGGAGTCAGGATGAACCCCTGGGATCTCTCAGGAATTACAGCACAGGAGTTGTTCTACAAGTCAATGTTTTTAATTAGTTTTTGAAGACAGCTTAAAACATGATTCCCCCCCACACCCCGTTCCCCACAGCAGCACAGCCTGGCCCTGTCCCCTGTGTCCCCACAGAGACAGGGCTGCCCCTCTCCATGTCCCTGCAGCCAGGGGACATCCCTGGGGCTGCTCCAGGGGCAGGGGAGCTCCACAGGGCCGGGAAGAGGCACAAACACTCTCAGTTACACTTGCAGGGCAGAATATCTGCTACCTAAGGTTCACAATTGAAGTTCCACAACATAAAAATTAAAAAAAACCAAACAAACCCGAACTACAGCCAAGCAGAAATTAGTGGTGCTTTAACGTCTCAAGGTTTACGACAGTTTATCAACCAACAATGGGACAACTTCCAGATCCTGCTCCTAACTTCCAGATCCTGCTTCTCTGACCTTAAGCATCTGTGGCAAAACGTGAAGCTGTGGACTAAACACCACTAAAGCAACGCTCCAGAGCCGTGGTGTGCTCAGCATTCCCAGCTCCTGTCCCCATGGACATCCCCCCCCGCTCTGGGGTCGGCCTCACCCCCTCGGGGTGCACAACCCAACACCTGGTTACAGCTTAAGCTCAGGCTCGTCTCCTCTGGCATTAAATACATTTATTGGAACATCTCACACAAAAATAGGTTCTCTCTAGGCCATTCACATGCACGGGAGGGCGAGAAGCAACTACCTACACACAGAGGGTTCAGCACACACCTGAAGGGTGCGGGGGCCGGGCTCAGGAGCCCGAGGTGTTGTTGCTGCCGAAGCGCTGGTTCACGCTGTGCAGCAGGTGCTTGGGCAGGCAGTGCCACGAGCTGGCCAGCATCTCCTTGAAGCAAATCACGGCCTCGAGGCACAGCCTGGGAACACAGGGCTGCTGTCAGCACGGAGGAGGCTGCGCTGGGAGCTTGTGCCCAAGGTGCTGAGTGAGGGGAGTCCTCCAGCCTCAGCCCTGGCGGCTGCTCTGGCAGCGTTTGGTAGAGGCAGAAATGTTTTCCAGTATTTCAGGAACACGAACAGGTCTAATGGTAACTCTGCCCCACTTGTCTTAGAATCCCAGAATGGTTTGGGTTGGAAGGATCTTAAATCCCATCCCATTCCACGCTTTTCCTATGGGCAGGGACACCTTCCACCATCCCAGAGTGCTCCAAGGCCTGTCCAACCTGGCCTTGGACACTTCCAGGGATCCAGGGGCAGCCGCAGCCATGCAGGGGCCTCCCCACCCTCCCTGGAATTTCCTCCTGCCAGCTAAGCTGGGACACGACAGTTCCATGCTGAAGTCTTGCTCTCTTACCTTACGAGAGATCTCGGCTGGAGGGAGAACACCAGGATTTCGTTACTGTGAGCCTGGAGGGCGGCAGAGAGACAGAGAGGGAGAATTGGTTCTGTGGGCTCTCAGCAGGAGCCAGAGCAGCTCAGGCTCACACAACCATGGAAGCAGGGAATCCCAGAACGGCTTGGGTTGGAAGGAGCTTAAAGCTCATCCTGTTCCAACCTGCCCTGGGCAGGGGAAGGAGGAAGCCTTCAGGTTTCCAAGCCTTGAGGCATCTGCACTGGGGGACTTTGGACAGGAGCAAAGCATTTCCCCCTCAGGCTTTGTCCTTTGTGATCCCCACGAGATCAGTCCAGCACTGCAGATCCCACGGGAAGGGGAAGCTCAAAACCAACTCACAGCTTTGGAATGGGCCAGAAGGTTGTTGGCACAGCCCCCAAAGATGATCACCTCGCCCTCCTCGCTGGCACAGGCCGTGTGCCACAGCCTGGGAACAGAGAGCAGCACTGCATTAACACAAAACCCCAGCTCTGGGAAGATCCCTCCATCCCAGCCAGGCCAAAGGGAGAAAACCAGGAAGCATCAGTGCTTTAACTCCTTAACCTGGCTCAGGTCACTTCCCCAACCAGAGGGAGGAAGTCTCGTGTTTTCCATGCCGCACTCGTGCATCACAGAGGTTGTGGGGCTTTAATTTGCAGGTCACCAACTCCTACTTCCTCAGCAGGAAGCCAAGACCAGCCCTGGGTGTGCACAGGACGAGCCTCTGGCAGGACCTTGGTGACAGCAGCCCGTGCCTGGGTGGTGGCACAGCAAAAACACTGGTTCCACTTAGCTCTGCTGCTGGCACGTGCAGCTCAGAGCCCTCTGCAGTCAGATCAAACCCTAAATCCTGAGATCAAACCCTAAATCCCGAGATCAAACCCTAAATCCTGAGATCAAACCCTAAATCCCGAGATCAAACCCTAAATCCAGTGCTTCCTGCTGTTTCACAGGCTGCCTGCCCTGGAACTCTGGGAGCACACAACAACCTGCAGCTCGTGGAAAAGGAGAGCTGTGAGGAGGAACCAGGGTCCTCTCTCTGACAGCCACCACACCAGGTGCTTCCACACCCCTTCTGTACCAAATTTCCAGGGAATTGTCTGCCATACCTTGGTTTTTCAGAGTAGTTATGCTCAAACTGTACCCACTCGTTCTTGCTGATACAATAAATCCAGGCATCACCTGAAAACAAGCAAAATCCCAGATAAAAACAGGATTCTGTCAGTTCTGTAAGTTGTTGCAATATGCAAATACTCTGGTGTAGCACGTCCCATTTCTGTTCTTAAATAAATCAAATATTTTAGGAAAAACCTTATAAAACACTGGCTCCTGTTTGACAACAGGTGTTTAATGTAACAGAGATTTATGGGGGTGAAGGTGGAGAATTGTAAAGCTGTCACCAATTTCAATTTGCACTTTTAGACACATTTTTAGAGCAGATCAATTGCTGGAAGTTCTTGTGTCTCCACACCCTCAGCAACTCCTGCTCTGTGGAAGGAGGAGTTGGAGCACACAAGAGGAATTTCGAAGGAATTCAAGGCAATCATTCCAGCTCCTGTGCACAGCTGTTCCAGAGCACAAAGCCACCACCAAATCCCTTTGGAATTACTTACTCAGGGGCTGCTTGTCCGTGGTGAAGCCTCCAAAGAGGAAGAGGTGATCCGAGGAAATCGGCGTTAAGGAATGCCACGATCGGCCGACGGGGCAGATGCCTTGGGTGAGTCTGGATTGCAATAAAAACACCCCAAATCACCATCAGGGACAGCAAAATCCCTCTCCCTTTCCTGCCCTGATTATTTTTCAGCTATCTGCAGGATACTGCAGTGACTTAAGGACACTTTTAATTTCTTTAGACACAAAGAATTTCAAGTGGATCGAGCCTGAGCACCCACATTTCGTTCCACTCCCAGGTGTCCAGGTTCAGGTAGTAGAAGTCGTTCATTCTGGACTCCTACAAGAGAGCAGAGCGTGTTCAAATCTCCTGCTGAGGTCTGGCTGGGAGGGTGGGGAGGCCCTGGGATGGAATTCCATC
Source organism: Vidua chalybeata (assembly GCF_026979565.1). Classification (NCBI taxonomy): domain Eukaryota; kingdom Metazoa; phylum Chordata; class Aves; order Passeriformes; family Viduidae; genus Vidua; species Vidua chalybeata. The sequence goes on along the minus strand of NC_071535.1, from coordinate 1,918,807 downwards.
CCATAAGCACAGGGGGAGCGGGGCTGGGCTCACCCTGTATCTGCCTCCAAACACGTAGCCCCTGTTCCCAACGGTGGCACAGGCGTGAGCGGCTCGAGGGGACGGGGTCTTCCCCTGGGAAGGGACAGGGACAGCACAGATCAGTCACCAGAGGACAAGAGAGGCTCAGCTCAACTCAGATTTAAGGCCAGCAAGGATCAGAGTGAAAAAACGCAGCCAGTAAATCATCCTGTGTGCAGGCTTGGTTTTCTGATGGATGGAAGATCAGAGAACTCATTAAACATGGGCTTTATTTTTCCCTCTTGAAGTGTATAAATTTTGCTTTTAGCACAGGGTTCAGCCACAGAAGACAGACTGTAAATGAGACAGTGACATAATAAATCCTTAAATCCATAAATCATGGAAGTGTCCAAGGCTAGGCTGGACAGTTTGGAGCAGCCTGGGATAGTGGAAGGTGTCCCTGCCCATGGCAGGGGTGGAACTGGATGAGTTTTAAGGTCCCTTCCTACCCAAACCATTGTGGGATTCCATTAAACACCATTTTTCTTGAGTTTCTGAACCACCTGAAACCCTTATGAAGTAATCAGAGCAATTCTTTGGCAATCTGGAGCTCCTTGTCTCGTATTTCACTTCCTCCAACTCTGTGGCAACACCAGCCCATTTCCCTGTTCCAGAACACTCCCAATGTGTTTATTTGCAGTTAGCAGTGTTGTCTCCTGACCACAATTCAGCCCCCCAGAGACAGGAACCAACCATCCCCTGGCACTGAGGGTGACAGCAAACCCCACATTCCCCTGCCCTGAGCACAACGCAGCTGCAGCATCAGCAACAAGCGACAGGGAAAAATGGACGGAGACAGATCAAAAGAAAAGGCAAATTTCCTCTTTCTGCAGAGTGGATCTGTCTAAATGAATGGTTTAAATTCAGTGGAAATGGCTCCAAGAGCACTCCTAAATAACATTACTGAGCTGTGACTTAATTAACTGACAGCAAACCATTCATTACCGTAGTTATGGGCTGGCTCCAAGTGAAAGTTTCAAGGTCCAGAATGTGCACGTGGTCATTCCACCCTCTAGGAAGACCTGAATTCTTAAAAAACCAAAAAAAAAACCATAAAGAAGTAACAAGTTTTAACAAGCACTGATTAAATATTAAAAGTTGAAACAGAAATGGCTTGCAGGGTTACTTACCCAAAAAGAAGTTTCATCAAATTCAAATGTTCCACGTTGTTTCCCTTCAGGAAAATAGCCATAGCCTCCAAAAAATATCAGCCTGGAGGGGAACATGGAGCAAGAGCTGTGAGAAATTCTGTCACATCTGTTATTATAAATATATAAATATAAATATATAAATATATAGTCTGTGCTCAGAAAACCAGGGAAGCTCCTTTGGTTTTCCAGGTGAGGGCTCTGTTTGTTGCCTCACTGACCCTCCCACCCACACTGAATCCCTCTGGAGCTGTTCCCAGCCTCAGGCTCCCAAGCTTTGCTCCACTTCCAGATCTCTGGAGCTGTCAGGGTGTGCAGCCTGGTCACTGCACTTTGGCCTTTGCCATGTTGTTTTCCTGGAGTTTAAATGGGAATTACCTCCCAGTTTTACCTCTGGGGTTTAGCCTGTGTTAGGAACTGGCATGGCTTTGCCAAAAATTCCTACAGGATTCTGGAGTGACAGAAAACAACCTGCAGCACCTAATTAACCACCCACAACTGCAGCCCTGCACAGATTCACATCTAACCTGATCCTATCAGCTGTGCTAATGAGGAGCTCACTCCCCACATCAAGGAGCTGAAAAAGCAGCACTGTGGGCAATTCCACAGAACCACGGAGTATCCCCAGCTGGAAGGGACACACAAGGGTTTCCCCACCTTTCCTGAGTCTCTGCAGCAAACCCCACAGCACATCTCCTAACTGGGAGCTCTCCCCATGGAGTGGCCAAGGCAGCACAAGAGTTAAACTCCAAAATCCCAGAATGGTTTGGGTGGGAAGGGACATTAAATCCCATCCAGTGCCACCCCTGCCATGGCAGGGACACCTCCCACTGTCCCAGGCTGCTCCAATCCCATCCAACCTGGCCTTGGGCACTGCCAGGGATCCAGGGGCAGCCACAGCTGCTCTGGCAATTCCAGCCCAGCCAGGAATTCCCAATTCCCAATCTCCCATCCATCCCTGCCCTCTGGCACTGGGAGCCATTCCCTGGCTCCTGTCCCTCCATCCCTTGTCCCCAGTCCCTCTCCAGCTCTCCTGGAGCCCCTCCAGGCCCTGCAAGGGGCTCTGAGCTCTCCCTGGAGCTTCTCCTCTCCAGGGGAACATTCCCAGCCAGCCTCACAGTGACTGCAGGGAGGAGGAAGAGGAGGAGGAGGAGGAGGGAGAAGCCAAGAGAGAGCAGAGCCCTCGCTGGGGCCTCACCTGTTCTTGTGCACCCACACCCCCAGCTTGTCCTTGGACGAGGGGGGCACCCCCTGGCACTCCACTCTCACCCACTGCAGCACTTTGTCCGTGGATCTGGCATTCAACATGTAGAACTGGGAAAATAAAGAGATTTTTTAAACTCACATCATCAGCTTAAAGCTTAAGTCTGCTGTTAAAATAACGACTTTAAATGAACATGTGTTGGTATAGAAATAGTAATAAATGAAAAGTTCTTTTCCTAGCTGAAAAGTAGAGCACTGAAAATATTTGCAACAAAAGATGGAATCACAAATCAAAACCTTTTTGTGACCTTTTTGCAGATTCAAACACCTTTTACACCACCAACAGGGTTATGAAACTCATGCTAACACTGAGTTTCAGCATCCAAAAGCTGTTGTGGGATACAATGAAGGTGTGTACAGAGCACAATTGTCTTAAAAACTAAAAAATGGTTCAAAAGTTTAGCAAGTGACATTTTTTACAGTATTACACCTTCTGTGCATTTATATAATTGTACAGGAAGAGAACCAGCTGCTACACTTACAAGAACTGAAATGTAAGAATGCCACAGCAGGAAGGGAAGAAATCACACCTTACAAATGAGGTTTGTTTCAAACTGTCTGCAAAAATGCCTTCCAACTCCTTCTCGTTTACATTTACATAATAAATAAATGATCTCATATTTAAATATATAAACTCCATATTTCTATAGACAAAAATGATTTAATTTAAACCACATTGCCAGACTATCAGAAAATATCATGAATTAATTCTAGCTGAAGGGGTGGTGATCAGTCATCTCGGAGGACTTTTCCAACCTAAATGATTTTGGGATTCTGGGATTGCCACAGACTCCAGGGAACAGAAACACTTCAAGCCACCCCAGACCAGTTGCAGATCAGCTCCTGATATTATTCAGGCAACTCTGGCAACTCCCATCTTTTAAAATCAGCAAACTCAGAGGCAGGGACACCATCCAGCTGCTGAGGGGAATTGCACAAGGACAGAACCGATGCCAGCTCGGGGTGTTCCTGCAGTGCTGTGAAGCTCCCAGGGCACAACCCCCATGGGAAAGGGTGGGAGAAGGGAATTCCTGACCTTGTTGGTGTTGCCCTGGGCGTGGTGCCCCCCGAAGAGATAAACCACTCTGTCCACACACACAGCACAGCTGCCAGACATGGAGGGGGGAACATCTCCCTCAGTCTTGCTCTTCTTCCTGCAAAACCAGGGTGGGATATTTCACCTGCTCCCAGTGAACCGGGAGGGGTTTACTTGGAGGGTTTTGATTGCTACAGTTCACTGTGGACATTCAAGTCTGTTCTTCCCACCTTTTCAGATGTAACAATTCACAAAACGACTCTGTTATGATGGAGGGGTGGGGAAAAGGTAATTTGGTTAATACATGGGTTTTTGGGGGGTAGGAATCCCATCTGCCCAGCTCAGGAGTTTGGAATGCTCAGAATCCTCAGGCAAAGAGGATTCACCTGTGTAAACTGCAGGTTTCCACTTTGCTCCTGGATTTTTCCTGTTTGTAAACATCATAACCACAAGGAGGAAATTCCAGCCCCTGCCCCAGGCTGTCCCTGACCCCAGGGAGGGCTGGGAACATGACTGAAATCCCACTTCCTGCAAAGCACTGAGCAGCTTCTTTGGCTGCATCAACCTTTAAGAACAGCTCCTGAAAAGGTCAAGAACCCAACAGGGATTCCCTGACCACCACCGGCATCAAAAGTGGTACAAACACAATTTCCAGCTGCTCTATCCTATCCCAGGAACCCCAAAACACCTCACACTGGTGGTCACACGCTCCTATCCAGGCTGCCTGTCCCAGCTGCCTCTCCTACTTCATCCTGGAAAAACATACTGGATGCTTTCACAGAAAAAAAACCCACCAAACCTGAAATATTTGACACACTTTTGCAACAGTTTGATAGGTGGGAACAAAGAGATCATGGAATTCTCTCAGTGCTCAGTCCCTTTCCACACCAATTCAAGGATTTATCAGATTTTCTCCCCAGATTAATGGTTTACTGTACCATCTTCCAGTTTCCATGTTGTAGATCCATATTTCATCCCTAGGCAGGTAGAAGTCATAAAACCCCCGCACCTGGGCGTTCTGCAGGACAGGCCAGAGAAGGAAAAGCAGGGTTAGAAGGACGTTTGACACGTGGAGTTACAGACTCCTGGGAATGTCTGCACCCCCTCTGGGACCTAATCGCAGCACAGATCAAAGCAGGAGCAGTGCCTGTACTTCCCACACTCCTGTGCCTCCCACCTGCATGGGGAGCAGCAATCAGCCTAGTTTAGCACCTGCTGGGGACAATCAGCTCCCAGCAGAGCCAGACAGGGGCAAATGGAAGTTAAATCTCTGTTTTATAGCCTGAGCCTGGGAGCAGAAATGAGCCAAAAGCTCCTTTTTCATTCCCCCATTACTGAGTTCACTGACAATTCACCAGTTTTGTGGTGCTGCAGCACACGCACCCCTCAGTGTGTCAACAGCAAGCTTGGGATCCTTACCACCCCGAAAATTACTGCCACCCAAAATTACAATTACAAAATGTAATCACGAATTACAAATTACCGTCCAAAGCCACAGTTGTGCAAATAAAATCACCACTCCCAGGGTGCACAATTCCAATCAGACAATACTCCCTTCACCTCTTGCCAAAGGCGAACGACACCCCAAAAATCCGTGTTACCTGCCAAGCTTTGACACCCGTGATTTATCCCAGCGTTGCAAAACACCCCTGAAGGCCGCGTTACAAATTGCTCGCCGGAGCTGCCGCGTTCCGGGGGAGGAATAATTCCCCAGAGTCGCGCCCGGGTGGACGGGACACAATTCCCAGGCTGGTGCAGGGGAGCTGTACCTTGTATCCTCCCCAGACGTACATGCAGCGCCCGTCGGTGACGGCCACGTGCCCGCTGCGCTCCGCGGGGCTGTCGTTCTCCAGCTGCTCAAAGCCCTCCTCGGCCGGCGCCGGCAGCTCCTCGTCCGCCGGCAGCTCCTCGTTCTCATCGGCCATCTCGGGACGTGCTGCGGGCACAGCGACACGGAATTCCCTCAGCTGGATCAGCCAGGGCAGCTCCTGGCCCTGCCATCCCACCCCGGGCATCGCTGGCAGCGCTGTCCAAACGCTCCTGGAGCTCTGGCAGCCTCGGGGATGTCACCATCCATTCCCTGGGGAGCCTGGGCAGTGCTCAGCACCCTCTGGAATAGTGGAACCTTTCCCTGAGATCCCAACCCTCCCCTGACACAGTGTGGGGCTTGGAAAATCCAGGATAAACCACACACGGCTGGAGTAAAAACCGCTCCAGGTGGGGACTCCTCAGCGGTGCACGGTTTGTAAAATGGTTACAGTTGCCAATGTGACTCAAAGTGTCCGTTCTTAAAAATATTTAAAATCTTATCTGTAAATACTTTGGTTGATTTGCCCAGACAAGCTGTGGCTGCCCCTGGATCCCTGGAAGTATCCAAGGCCAGGATGGAGCAGCCTGGGATAGTGGAAGGTGTTTCTGCCCATGGATAAGATGAGCATTAAGGTCCCTTCCAACCCACACCATTCCACAATGTCAAAAAAAAAAAAAACCCAAAACAATCCAAGGCGGAATAAATTTGACAGCTTTGACAACAACGGCAGCAAATCCTGGAGCTTTTCAGTGTCCCCCACCCAAACCTTCCACAGCAGCTCAGTGCAGGACAATGTCACCCATCCCACAAAAAATCCCACGGAACCAATGTCCCTGCTCCAAACCCATGCAGAACGCCAAACCCCAGCCTGTGCTGGGAAAGCACAGATCCAAAGCTCGGGGAAGCCAAAAAAGCCCAAATCTGTGCACCCAAAGCCAGGGAAAAGGACCTCAGTGGGACAATCACACCCTGCACTCCAGGGCTGGATATTCTGCTATTCCCATACACCGCTCCTGAGGGGTTTTTGCTGTTTAATTTTAATCACTCCCGCCACGGAGACGCTGCACCACCTTCAGGGGGTTATCTGTGAGCTTTAATTACGATTCCTAATTTAGATTAGCAAGCCTTGCCCACAGCCCCGTGAAACCTGCTGCTTCGAGCTAGCGGTGTCTTCACCGCCTCGGAGAAATGACACCGATATAATTTTTATCCATAATAGATATGTACAGCGTTCTATTATTCATTTTACCCCTCAGACACGCTGGGCCGTGTCCCTTCAGCCATTTCCCCCTCAGCTCCCCGCAGCCCTGCGGCTCTGCCCACCGCCCTCACACACCGCAGCCGGGGGCTCCTCACGACACCTCCCTCCTGTCGCGACATGCCCGAGCGCAGGGCGGGCCCCTCACGACGCGCTCAACTGTCGCGACATCGCGGCCGCCCGAGCGCTGCCCGCCGCCGTTACCGGCCCGAGAGCCCGAGCCCGCCCCGCGTCCCTCCGAGCCCCCGGAGCCCCCCGGGCCCCGTCCCGCTCCTACCGCGGCCCCGGCGCTGCCGCTCCGCCGTCCCTCCCTCCTTCCTTCCCTCAGCCGCGGCCGCGCCGCAACATCCGCCGGGCGGGCGGCACCTTCCGGCGGCAGCGCGCAGGCTCCGGGCACCGGCACCGCCGAAATCAGCCCGGGGGCAGCCCGGAGTTAACGCGGGGAGCGTCCGAACTGCCCCAGAATTAACGCGGGGAGCGTCCGAACTGCCCCAGAATTCACCCTGAGGGCACCGGCACCGCCGAATCAGGCCGGGGGCACCCCGGAGTTAACGCGGGGAACGTCCGAGCTGCCCCAAAATTCACCCCGAGGGCACCCGGGCACCCCAGAGTTAACACTGGGAGCGTCTGAACCGCACCAAAATTCACCCCAGGGCACCCAGGCACCCCAGAGTTAACGCTGGGAGCGTCTGAACTGTCCCAGAATTAACACTGGGAGAGTCTGAACTGCCCCAGAATTCACTCTGAGGGCACCCAGGCACCCCAAAATTAACACTGGGAGCGTCTGAACTGCTCCGGAATTCACCCCGAGGGCACCCGGGCACCCCAGAATTAACACTGGGAGCGTCTGAACTGCCCCACAATTAACACTGGGAGCATCTGAACTACCCCAGAATTCACCCTGAGGGCACTGGCACCCCCGAGTTCACCCCGAGGGCACCCAGGCACCCCAAAATTAACACTGGGAGCGTCTGAACTGCTCCGGAATTCACCCCTGGGGTACCCGGGCACCCCAGAATGAACCCTTGGAGCTTCTGAACCGCCCCAAAATTAACACTGGAGCACCCGGGAAGGCCAAAATTCACCCCCAAAATCACCCTGAGGGCACCCGAACTGCCCCAAAATTAACACTGGGAGCATCTGGACAACACCAGAATTCACCCTGGGGGCACCCGGGCACCCCAAAATTAACACTGGGGCACCCAGGCACCCCAAAAATCACCTTGGGGGCACCTGGACAACCCCAAAATTAACACTGGGGCACCCAGGCCGCCCTAAATTCACCCTGGTGGCACCTGAACCACCCCAAAAATCACCCTGAGGGCACCTGAACAACCAAAGCTTAAACCTGGGGGCTCCTGAACTACCCCAAATTAACCATGAGGGCACCTAAACAACCAGACAAATTTACCTGGGGGCATCAGAACCACCCCAAAATTAACCTTAGGGGCACTTGAACCTTGTAAATTCACAATGGGGGCACCTGAACCCAATAAAATTCCCACTGGGGGGATCTGAAACCCCCAAATTAATTATGGGGGGCACCTCAGCCCTCCCAAAATTAACCTTGGGGGCACTTGAAGCCAACAGAATGAACACTGAGCCCCTGCAAATTAACCTTGGAGGCATCTGAATCCACCAAGTCAATCCCAAACCCCCAAAATCAGACCTTGGGGGGCACCTGAGCCCCCCAAAATCAAACCCTGGGGTCCAGGGGGCATCTGAACTCCCCCTCCCAAAAAGGGAGGGGAGGGAGTTCAGCACATAAAAATTAGGCTGTTAAAATAACCAGTCACAAAACTTCCTTTTTGAACCAAATTTGCTCCCCCCAAACCTCTTTTCCCCAAATAATTAATTTTTACAGACTTTAAAACCATCAAAAATGTGTCCAAATGCTTCTTGCTTCAACTCTCTATAAAATTTTAATGACTGTGCTCCCGTTAAGTAAATATTTGAAACAGAAAAATAACCAGTACTACATTTGCTTTTTTTTTTAAACAATAAATAAGCAACTTTGTTGTTGTTGTTGTTTTTTTAACAAGAATGAAATATAAACTTTGCACATCCAAAATACAATATACAACTTATTTCCAAAAGGACTTCCTGATGGCAGAAACAGTAAAACCAGGTGATGAACTGAAGTTTTCCTACAGAGACCAGGTGATGTTGCAGCTTTTTCTTCCAAGTTCCACAATTCCCTGCTGGATTTTCCTACTTGGAGTGTGAGGTATCGGGCTCCAGGGTTGGATTTTGGTCAGAGCCTGGTGGAACCAACATTTGGTGGTGGTAAATTTGTTAAGACTGACAAAGCGTGAATGTCCCCAAGACACCGAGGTGAATTTATCTTTTTGGGAAGGCTGATGGGCGTAAGGCCAAGGAGGATTTTTAGACTTAAACCATGTTTTACCCAGCTGAAATGGATCACATCCCCTTCCAAAAGAACAAAAGGCTGTGAGGGCTGTGTGGTCAAAACCATGAGAGCAGAGGTGAACAATTATCTAGAAATGAAGTTGTATCAGTTTTCCGTAACGCAGGAAACGAGAGATTCCCATGAAAGGATTTGTTGTCAAACTTCCCTCAGAAACCCAGCTGAACACAGAGCTGCAGGGGAACAGCACAGAGCTCATGGACAAACCCCTCTGAGGTGTCCCAGCAGCTCCCTGCCCTGCCTCATGTGGAGTGCAGCTGGCTTTGTCTCTCAGTCTCAGCTTTCCTCTCCTGCCTGTGGGTCATGGCAGCCCAAAAAGTGATTTTTTTCAGCACTTCCTGCAGAAGTTTGGATGGCAAGCAGGGAATTTGCTTCTCCAAGAGAGCTGCGTTCTTCCCAATGCAGTCAAGACACAGCCTGAGGAAGGGAAATACAAAAAAAAAGAAAAAAAAATTGAAGTAAATGGTTTCTATTCTAACAGATGACACCTAGTAAAAGCTGGTGATGTGCATTAATTACAGGTGTTAATTACAGGTGCAGGGAATTACACAGCAGCAGTGATTAAATTGCTGTGCAGCATCACACACGGAAGGGTTTGGGTATTTCCTGAGGAAGAAATTGGGTATTTCACCCCATTTCTGCAGGAGCAGTGGCTAAAACACCACGTGGGGTGGTGGGAGGTGTCCCTGCCCAGGGAACACGATGGGATTTAAGGCCTCTCCCAGCCTAAACCATTCTGGGATTCTGTAACCAACTCACCTGAGCAGGGAGTAAGGCTGAGTCTGAAATATCAGCAAGTCACTGCAGTGACCCTGAGCAGAAGAAAAGAACCATTAGAATGGCAAACAGCTCCTCTCTACCTCAGCAATCCTCTACAATAATGCCACATTTATTACCACGTGCATGACTTAGAAATATTCTCCTTGACCAACTATTTATAAGGAACCTGAATTACAAATTCCTTTTTATTCTCTCAGTCAAGAAAGCCTCAGTGGAATCAGTGGTGTGTAAATTATAATTAAATTATAATCTGTGGTGTGTAAATTGTAATAATTTCCTCAGTGATGTGTAATTTGTAATGGTTTCAGTTACCAATTTGAGCAAATTGTTTGAGTCAAACTCAATCTAGTTCTGTTTTTTTTTAAATGGAATTGTAATTGAAAAATTAAAATAAATCAATTAATATATTTTTATACTGAAGTTTTCCTACATAGACCAGGTGATGTTGCAGCTATTTCTTCCAAGTTCAATTAATTTTCTTCAATTAATATATTTATTAATATAGAATAATTTTATTTATTTATTTGCTCAGAGGTTTTGCACTCCCCATCTGTGGAAGGGTCCATGGCCAGGCTGGATGATGCCTGGAGCAACCTGGGATAGTGGGAGGTGTTCCTGCCCAGGCAGGGGTGGATTCAATGGACTTTAAGGTCCCTCCCAACTGAAACCATTCCACAATTAGATATTAATTGTAATGATCTCAGTGATGGGATTTATTGTTCAGTTTACTGACCGTGTCCATAAAAAGCAAATCATCTTTGCTGCCCCCAAACACCATCACTTCTCCCTCCTGCCCAAGGCAGGCTGTGTGCCACAACCTGCAAATCAAACCACAAACACCATGAGTGCCCAAGGAACAAGGACTTGTGTGTTAGCAGCAAGACAAAGCCATTATTTCAGAGGTAAAAAATAACACCTTCAAATTTATTACTTGTTTGTTTAATAATATAAAATAAGAGAGCAATGTGACTCCTCAGCTCATGAGAGTTATTTTCATACAGACCGATATATTTTGTTATTATTTGACTTTTCTGTATTCTGGGCATATAAACTTTGTCTTATTTATCACCACAGTGGAAAATTTTTTGGCAACTCTACAAACCAAGCTTTTGCCAAGCTTTTCCTGTTGCAATTTTCCACTTTCTTTGGTTCAGAAGTACAATTTTCTTGTGGCTTTCAGCCTGGGGTGGTTCTCAGTGCTGACACAGATCCCTGAGCACTTGGAGCTCCAGTTCTCCTGTTCCAGTCTTACCCTTCCCCCAGAGATTCCTGGGATCACTGGCTGTGAGTCAATAACTTCCATCACACCAAGGAAGTTTTGTCATAAAGACCCCACAAAATCAAAGCCTGACTTTATAATCTTTGGGAAAGATCCTGCCCCTTCAGCAGCCACCCCTGGTGGGGATTTATTTTTCATGATTAGATTTTTCTGCTCTGTCACCACTGCTGATGGACTTAAGAGCCGCTGAACCAAAATCAAACACACCACTGAAGTTTCATGCAAAAATCAACTTTCCCCACTTTCTGTCTCCCTTCACATCAGTCCTTAGGTACCTCACCTTTTCCCTTCCTCATACCTGTGCACAGATCTGTCTCTGCCTGCTCTGCATTAGGGAAACTCTGGGCTTGGTCACGGAGAACACGGGGAAGCCTTTCCTGCCTGGGCTCTGCTGACATCCTAGCTCGCAACCTGAGGCTTTTCCTACTGCCTGAGAGCTCCTGTCCTCCCATGGGCTGCTCTAACTTATCACCTAAACATTCTAACAAAGCACGTTATTGAATCACACAGGGCTCTTCCAGCCACAGCAACAGCATTACCTGGCAATGAGAACATTGGGAATCCAGGGGTTAAACAGTTTCTTCTCTACTTATTGCCTGAATAAAACTGATGGACAGAGAGAGGAACAGTATTTTCTACCAGTTGTGGGAGTGAAAACATTGGGAATCCAGGAGTTAAAATCTGTTCTTTATTTCAACCCAGCATGCAAAACTAAAATTGATGGCTAGAGAGAGGAACAGTATTTTCTACCAATCCAGGATCACCTGAGAAGGCAATATTTTAGAAATTCTAAAAATTGGAGGTTGAAGGAAATTATTCTCTACAGAATTTAGGGAGGGAATCAGAGTTGCAGAAGCATCAGGAAAAGGCTCTAATAAATGTCATTACAGAGCAAGAGAAATATATAAAATAAGTACACATAGATGTATTACTGCTCTGCACTTTAAGAGCAACTGAACTGATTTAAAGCTTTTCCAGCTGCAGAGATCCTGCAGAAAATAAAATTATGGTACAAATACTTGACACTTAAGCAGTTCAGTGTATGGACAGGCTTTTGGTGTGGTTCCTTTTATCCACCCCAAACCCCCTGGGACACATCCCAGTGTCACCTGCTCCAGGTGGCCCTGCCTTGGCAGGGGGTGGGACTGGAGGATCTCCAGAGGTCCCTTCCAACCCTAACATTCTGTGACTTCCTGAAAAAATCCATCAGGTTTTGGGCTTTGCTGGAAGGAGGGGAGGTCCTTTAGTTCTAGAAAGATTTAGGTCCAGGAAAGCTCCTCAGCCCTACAACCCAAATCCCAAAATCCCCTGGGAAGCACCTGGGGGGCTCAGGGATCCCTGATCCTCCCAGGCACAGAGTTATTCCAGCTGAGCTGCTGCTCCCCAGCACATCCCAGGAAAAATCACAGCACAGGGAAGGTTCAGGAGACTCAAGAACTGAGCCCAGAGCCCTGGCTGCTCCTGCTGTGCTGTGTTTAAAGACTCCTCAGTCCTGAAATATCATAAAAAACATCACTGATCATAAATTGAAAGTATTTGGTGAGGCTGAGGTCTGAGTTTATTTGGGTTTGAAAGAATTTGAAAGGTAAAAAGGCAGAAAAGTTGGTTTAGCTGTGGCTGTTGTGTTTAAAAGACAGCCCAGAATAGGATAAAACAGGAAGAAAATTAATTAAGGTGAAGATATTTCAGTAACAAGGCAGGGAGCAGAGAAGAACTGGACATTTTTGTATCAGAAAAAAATTATATTAAATTGTCATTATGATATAAATATTGTAATAATAAAATAATAAAAAATTAAATACACATACTGTGATATATATTATAAATTGTGCTGAGAGCTCCTGGGTGAATGCAGGGAACTAAGTCAATGAAAATCTGAATATTTACTATCTACAGCAAACCAGTTCAATAATTTTTAACTTAGAAACACAGATAATGCTTCAAACACTGGGTTACTCAATTTTGCTTTTGAACCCTGAAAGAGGAATCAACTTTTTCACGGTTCTCTCCTCCCCTGTTTCTAACCATGTATAAATATTAATGAGCTTTTGTTTTTCTCCTTGGTTATTTATTCCTCCAATTTTTATGGTTTGTTTGCAGAACAATAATTTGGCTGGTCCCTTGAACACCCAGATCCTTCACGAGAAAAAAAACATCTTTTCATGCAAATAAGCATCAAATACACTAATTAAAAATGAGGCATGAAGGAAAAAAAAGCTACACTGCACTAATATTCTAAAATATTCTTTAAAAATACGGTTCAAGAATTTAAAAATGGGTTCATTTTGCAAAAGGATTCAGTTTCAGCACACATGAGTTCTGTTTCTGTACCTGGGCCTGCTCTTGGGCAGATGGGTGAGCTGCTTCCATCCATTTGTTGCAATGCTGTGGATCCAACCATCACCTGCAATGTGAGAACACTCATTAATGGGCTTTTTGGGACAAAAAAGTAGCTTTTTATTCACACAAGCAGCTCTAAGAGCATGTTTATTTAGGTAGCAGTAAAGCTGCATGAAGCTGCATCTTTTCACTCTTTGTGATTTAATGTTGCCCCAGAACCCTCCCTGCACTGAAATCTGGAATTAAAACACACCCAATCCCTTTCTTTTGGGTAAATTGAGAAAATGATCTCCTCCCTGTGCATTTATCTGTGAAATTATTATTTCTCTTAAAATTATTTTTGCCAATTTCTTTTTTTTTCATAGAAACAAGATGCCTTTTCTACAAAAGCAACTCCTATCAGCTATCCCACACCCTGTTTGTGTGATCTGAAAAGCACAATAGAATTAGAATTATTTCTGTTACTCTGAATTACTTACTCAAAGGAACATTATCAGAGCTTAGTCCACCAAAAAGGAAAAGTCTGTCATCCCCTATGGGGGTCAGCGTGTGCCAGGAGCGATCTCTGGGCTTCTCTCCACTGATATTAATCCTGGGGGAAACAAAGAAACAAAACCCCCAAATGTTCAAACAATGCTGAAATTGTTTAATTCTTTCATTTAAATTAATTTGGCAGAAAATTTCAGTTTGTTCTAGAACCACCTGGGTGTTTTCTCAGTGAAAAAAGAGATTAAATACCCAAATAAATTCCGTGTACATGTAGGGAAACGGTTAATTGAGATCAAATTGATGAATCCTGAGGGGCTACAGGCTCTCCACTCCAAGGAAAATGATTTTAAATGACACAAGGATTGTGGCTTTACCTCTGATCCAAAAGCCTCTTCAAGCTGCTGCTCACCCAGACTTTGAAATGTAATTATTAGTAAAGAGGGGCTTTCCTAAGTACAAAACAGATGGAGGTTTACTATTGATAAAATCTCATTTGAAATCTATTTCAGCTGAGCTGTATTGGAATTGATTTTATTTTAGTTGGGTTTGCTTGAGAGTGTGAACAGTAAAGATCTTGATATCCCAAAAAACAATTTCGTGGAGATAATTAAACAGGGACTGCAGAAGTGCCCTGCTAAATTTGGAACTCAAGTCAAGGCCAAGTTGCAATAATTGTTTGAATCCAAGTGAAGAAAAGAGGCCAAGTACTAAAATTGGCCAAGTACTAAAATTGGCAACCTGGGCTTTGATGGTTTAAAAGAAGTATCAAACAGATACTGATAATTGATAAAATTTCAATTTTCACACACAAGAAATGATCCCAGTACCAGAAATAACCAAATTCTGAATGACAGTTTAGTAGAGCTCAAGGCAGGGAAAGCAGCTCCTGGGCAGTGGCAGCTGAAATGAATTTTGCAATCTCCTAACCCTAATCCTGGGTTAGCAGGTTCATATCATGCAATTCCTTAAGAAAGCTGGGTAGAGTTGAGTAAGAAAAAAAAAAACCTGACTGGTTAGTAAATAAAATCATTATTTACTAATAATATATATTAGCTCCCTTTGTGATAAGAGGAATAAATAATAATGAATAAATACAAACACGTTATCTCCTGTGAAAACTCTTTTTTCCCCCCAATATATATATATATTTTTTGTCTTAAATCTCTTTTTTCAGTCTCTCAAAGACTCTGCAGAGGTGCTGCAACTGCTGAACAGAAGATTCCTATATTTATAGCGAGCCAATATATAAATATATCAATATTTATTTATATACACTATACTAAATCATGGATAAATCTTAGGAGCTTTTCTTGGATTACAATATAGAAATAACTTGAATTTTGGAAAAATCTTCATTTTTTAAGGATTTCATGGCCTTTTATAGAAGAGACCTTTTCCCAATTTATGCTGTAACTATAGACAGTAAAGCCAGCATTCAAAAAGCCCTAAAACCTGGAATTCCATCTGGATAAATGTAGCCAGGCTGAAAATGAGGGTGTTAAATCACTCCATGCTGTGCTTTAAACAGCACCAGCAGTGCTCTGGTGCAGAGCAGGAAAAGCTCAGCAACCACTATCAAATCCAATTCCATTGAAATCACAATCCAGCAGCTGTTAGAAGTCCCCAAACCCTCATTCTCCTCTTGGAAAAGCTGCAGGAATAGCTCTGGAACTATTTAACAATATGTTTCCATCTTCTAAATTCAGTTTTAAGTGTTACAAAAGCAAACCTACCTTCCAGACCAAGTCCAAGTGTCTAAATTCAGGCAGTGCAAATCATTCATTCTGGTTTGCTAAAACAAAGAAATAAAATCCCACTCGGGTTATTTTAAGCAAACAATAAACAAAATATTTCAGTGAGGCCTTCCTGGGACAGAATATTCCAAGTACCAATAGTTTGAAGAAATCTTTACCCACTTGCCTTAATATAAATCTGAATTATGTGGCAGATGAAAAGCTTTTCTCCTTATAAAAACCATGCAACTCTCAGGAAAGTGCCTGGAGAAATATTTCCAGTCATGCAACTATGGGGCCAATTTTAGCTTCTAAAAGTGAAGAACTTTGTGGGATTTATCCAGTTCCTGCAAATGTTTTTAATTTCCATCCACAGAACTCCTGGCAGGGCAATGCAGAAGGTGTTTTACTCTCCTATTGTTGCCTGGTGTTATTTTCCTTGACATTGTGATCAGAAGTTTGTATCCTCCTGTCTGGTCACTACTCCTTGGAGTATCCTGGTAGTGCTGTACTCTGGATATCCCCAGAAATGTCCATCATTTGTGCTTTTCCCTCTTTTCCTTTCACAAAGTGACCACCAGCAAGGTTTTAGGACCCTGTAGCATTTGCCATAAAATAAAATGGGAAATCTTTCCTCTTGCTTATCTGCCTGGGGTTGGAGATGGAGGAAGTCTCTGACTGCCTTGGGGTGGTGACAAAAGGATTTCTTTGCCTGCCTGGGAGCTGGGATTCCCCTGGGAACTACAAAAACCATCTGGGAAGTAGGGAAATGTTTCTTGCCTTACCTTCCAACTCCTTTTCTCCCTGGGCAGTCCATAGCTCTATTAGAAAAAGCCTTTCTCCAGCTTGCAGATCCTCTGAGGCAGAACTAGGCTGACAGGAGTGCTTGTAGCCTAGGAGTGAGGCTGAGGGACCTCCAGAGCTGCCCAGCAGAGCTCTGGGAAGTCTCTCAGGGATTTCAGGGAACAGCAAGGCTTTCAGGAATGCTACAACCTCCTCTGCCAAGCACTGCTGCCCTGCTGGGCTGGGAAGGGAATGGGAAGCAGCATTTTGGAGAGGGAGGGCAACAGGATAAAAACAAGATTGTGAGGGTTTGGGGCATTGCCTGAGCCATTTTATCCCTGAAGAGGGTGACTAAAACAACCAAGTGTGGTCCAGCTGACAGCCAGGGGAACACATCTGTCTTCCATGACACCCCTACCCAGGTTCCTGCTCCTTCTGGTGCCTTTGAAGGGCACGAGGGGATCAAATCATCCAAGCAGAAAGCAAAATGCAGTTGGCATCTTCTGTACACTTGGGGCAAACCCAACATCCTGGCCTCTACAACTGGAAATATTCAATCATGTTGGAGTAATACAATTTGATATGAAGGAGATCTATCAAAGAAAGTTGCTGTTATGGTGAAAATTAAGGTTTCAAGAGGATCCTGTTCAAGACCTCCTCGCTGACTTTCCTTTCCTGGGCATTAGGCAGAAGATGGAGAAATTCTCTTTCCTGCTCCCTGGGAAATCAATGTGTTATCATCTTTGCATTCTCATGGCTCAACAGCTGGGCAGATGCAGAATTACAGCAACCTCATTCTGAATTCAAAACACCACCAACTGTCCAAGACTGAGGCCTTTAACAAATAAAAGCACCTTTCTACCCAACCCTTCTTTGGGAAGCTGGAACCACACAGGTTTACAGGATCATCACTTGCCACACAGCTCTCCTGCAGTTTCTCATGGATTTCTCTTTCCTCCTCTATTTCATCATTCTGCTGCCAATCCTAAAGTGATTTTTAATTGGCTTAAGAGCACCAAGCCTCCGAAGAGGGTTGGAATTTCCCTTGGAGGGCTCCAAGGGCTCCTGAGACACTCTGCTTATCTCTGGCAAGTTGATTTCTTGGCAGCCCAGTGCAAGTTAAGCAGGAGCTGCCTGGTCTCAGGATTAGCACTATGAAAGGCTTTAAGGGTGACATTATTCCCAGCTCCCTGCTGGGACAGGGAATTCTGCAGCTCTCCCTCCTGGATTTACAATCAAAAGCTATTCCAGCTCCGAGCTTTGCCAAGAGAAGGACTGCAGCTCCACGGATCTTCTGAGCTTTGCTGACAGGAAATATAAACATGCTTACATTAAGGCACCAGATGTGTGAAGAGCTGCTGCTGCAAAGACTTTGGTTTATTTACTTAATTCTCAACATGAAATTTTTCCACTTAAATCAAACACAAGACTCGCATCAACTTCTGGACTAACTCTCCTTCCTTCCCACTTTCTCCCATTTCTGTTTTTCCAGGGGCTTACCTGAAGGAACTGAGTCCACATAACACTTCTGAGCCTGTTTTCAAATGATTCCTGGTACAACTGATTCTCATCATCATCATCATCATCTTCTTTTACCAGTTCTAGCTCCAAGTTTGGAAAAAGGTGCCCTTTCCTCCCAGAAAGATGAATAGGAGAAGCCTCATGACACTTCCTGGCCCTTTCTGGTTCCTTGCAGAGCCTTTTCCCTGGGAAGATTTGTATTATGGTGAACTAGAAGGAGAAGGAGGAGCAGAGCAACCCCGTGTTTGCTCCTTAATTTCTGGAGAAAAGCAGAACTTCATCCTTTGGGGAGGAATTATTCCTGGTGTCAGGAAATTTAGTGGTTTTCTGCTGTCTTTAGCTTTTTCTTTTCATGACTTACATTAATTCCTCATGCCCCATTGAATGTTCCCTCACCTTTTTATGTTTCCTTCCATTTATTTCTAGGACAGAAAATGGATCAATAATAATCACCAAGGTGAAAATTACACTTGCTGCTCTCCTACAGAATTAAACACAGCTTTCCACAATTTCACTCTTCTCTGACATGGGCTCCCGAGTGGTTTCACTGAAATTTAGCAAGTTTTTAAGGAAGCTGAAGAGAAAAACCTTTTGAGATCAGAATGCTGTAGTCAAACAGAGTTAAACAGAAGCCTGAGGGCAAATCCTGTGAGGGCAGTGGAGGAGTGACAGGTGAGCTCCAGCTAAATCAGGATTTCACTGGCAGGGGCTGCATGGAACCCCAGCTGGAGTTACACAGCAGTTCAAGAGTGCAGCAGCCCCCGGGGTGAGCACAGAGCCCTGGGGGAAGGAGGCTTTGGAGGTGCTCAGGAGGAACTGGCAGGGCAGGACCAAATCATCCAAGGGACCTTTCCACGCCCACATTTGGGGTTTTTCCCTCTCAGCTCGCTGAGGGAGGAGCAGGACTTGGCTGTGGTCAGCAAGGGTTCAGTTGTGAGCACACAGGACAGGGGCACAGGGCTCACTCAGGGCATGGATAATCCTGATTTTTCACTCTCCTCAAATCTCTTTATTTCCTTCAGTTATCTGCAAACCCAGCTTGTCCAATCCTACAGCTCTGGGAGGTGCTGAGTGCAGCTCTCTCAGGCTTGAGGAACAATTCCAGAGATCCTGAATCAAAGGTCACATAATGGCAGGAACAAACAGGATCCATTTTAATTCTTTTCTTTTCTGTTTGCTCTGGAAAGGCACTTAAATAAAAAACTTCCTGCAGGTGTGGGAGGCAATTGAGAGTGGGCAATGGCTGGACACGGTGTGGTCACTCTGAGCAACAGGAGTGGAAGGAGTGCAGATTAGCCAGCAGGAAAATCAGGGAATGGGGAACAAAGTGCAGTTTTACACTGCTTTGTTTGCCAGGATTTGGGAATACAGGGTTGAGGCTCTGGCAGCTTTCCAAGGTGGAGCTGGAATATGTTCATTCCCAAACTAATTCCTTCTCTTTTTAAGACCAGAACTACAGGAACACAGCACTGGGGGCTCTCAGAAGCTTCTTCACTGTCAATTTTGGAGATAGAAAACATCCAGGCTCATCCTCTAGCTGAGTAGGATTAAAGGTTCTAAATCAGCTGTAGTGAAAAGAGCTAAAAACTTCAATTAAAATAAAACACAAGAGTGCACAGTCACTGAAATTGGGAGGGTTTTTAACTTGCCTTACAGGATCTGTTTCTTACATCAGTGCTTCAGCAGAGAGGAGCTTGAGTAGAAAATCTCCTTTAATTAGCACTGGAGAAATTCCAAGTGCTGCTGAGAGGTTTGAGTATCTCCCTGCTGTAATCAGGGGGGTGGTGCCAATGGCTTTTTTAAGTTAAAAAGAGTCAGGAAGAGTAAAAATTACACAGCCACAATCCAACCCTAAATCACTTATGCACAGATTGCATCCTTTTGTCTATTACCTCTTCCAGACATCTGTATTTCAGTCACTTATGTGCAAAAAGTGGCAAAATTCAATTATAAAGCCAACTCACATCTGTTATTTACCACACAGTCATCCGTGTTTTACCTTTTTTGGGACAATCATTAATATTACAGACAGAAATATTCTTCTTTTTGTAGAGGGTGATGACAATCAGCATCCTGGATTCAGAGCCCTGAACATCCAGGTTAGGCCAAAGACATTTGGGATTTTTTTTTCCTACTACAAAATGACCAAAAAAAAAAAAAGAAAAAAAGAAAAAAAGAAAAAAAAAAAGGCCAGGAGAATAATATGACTGCTAAGAAAATATTGAATTACCAGCACTCGTCCTCCAAAGATGTACCCTTTATTTCCCAGCACAGCACATGTGTGAGCTGCTCGAGGCTGAGGTGGATCTCCACCCTGAAAGAACCAAAATAATCCTTTAGAACACCAGCAAATCTCCTGGACAGTTTTATTTTCTGACCTACAAATCATCAGGAACTGCTGCTGAAACCCCTGGAAATCACATCTTAAAATCTGATGTTATATCCCCGTGCTAAAAAGTCCTCCCTGTGTAAATCAGAACTGAAGGTGGCAAAACTGGCTTTTACTTTGCAATGGTAATTTTACATTTTGCATTTGGTTTTATAGGGATTTTAGAACATCTTGTAAAGATCATAAACTGCTGCCAGACACTCTAAAATATACAACTTCTGCTGAGTTCTTACACAAACTCACCTGGATTTTATGAACTTTAGAGAATATTTTCATCTCAATAAGGCAGAGCTCTCCTGTTATCTGTGAGAGGTTATCCATGGTAATTATAGATGGGTACAGATTTCCAAAGGGCTGGAGCTCCTCTGCTGGGAAAACTGGGAATGTTCACCTGGAGAAGGCTCCAGGGAGAGCTCAGAGCCCCTTGCAGGGCCTGAAGGGGCTCCAGGAGAGCTGGAGAGGGACTGGGGACAAGGCATGGAGGGACAGGACACAGGGAATGGCTCCCACTGCCAGAGGGCAGGGATGGATGGAAGATTGGGAATTCCCAGAGCAGCTGTGGCTGCTCCTGCATCCCTGGAAGTGCCCAAGGCCAGGCTGGACAGGGACTGGAGCAGCCTGGGATAGTGGAAGTTTTCCCCAGTTTCTAGAGCACAAGAATTCTTCAAAAGTCAGTAAAATCCCAATTGTGTCAAGATGTGAGACTAAAAACCACTCACTCGAATTGTTGGTTGAGACCAAGTCTGTGTGGTTGTATCAAAAACATGAACATCATTGTGCCATCCCCAGAATATCTGTCCTTCCTAAAAAAAAAAAAAAAGAAGAAATTAAAAAAAAAAGATATATTTTATTTTAAATTCTTTCTGCTTAGTGAAGGATACAAACCTGGAAGGGATCTGTCCAAACAGAAAATACACTAAAATAGGCAATTTCATGAAAAGATGTGGTGATATTTTTAAGAATGCTGCAGCAGCTTAGATTCACTTGAAGGTCAGCAGCACCCAGGGATGTTCAGGCTGGTGACACCTGAAAATTGGTTTTGGGCCCCAACACCAGACACTGCAGCAAATTTCACCTTCTAAATTTTGTTGTAATACACTGAGAAATTAAGAGATTGTAAAAAAACAATTTTTGTGTGTCCACCTTTAACATTTGAGGTCAGGAGCTTCCTGTCAATACTCTGCTCAGTCATCTTTGTATTAATTACAAGAAATTACTGTAGGAAAGTTGATTATCCAGGCATCCTTCTGGAAAATAAATTCAATAAATTAACTCAGAGTATTTGTCACTTAGACTTGGGAAGCTCTGAATTCTCTAATGTTACTTCAAAGAAATAAATTATAAAAATTATTAAATTATATTATTAAAAATATTATTTTTTTCCTGGGATTTTTAGCTTTAAAATATGCCTTCAGATTAAAATCCTGCCTTTTTCTTTCTGTGACAGCATTTAATTCACTGCACTCCAAGCCCAGCACTGGAACTTGGAATATGCAGAACAACCACCACTCTGGAATTTCAAACCTTAAAAAGATTCCAAATTTGCATTTCTGCTGCTGCTATAAATAAAAGAAAAATCAGATTTTCATGCTTATCAAGGATGATAAAAAGGATCTTTCTTTCCCCAATCAGAAAGCACAAATCAGTGGGAATGGGGACAAATCTCTTACCCAAAATGCATCGTGGACATCGAAACAATCACTGAGCTCATTGTGCTTCCTGCAGCCATAACCTCCAAAATAAATTAGCCTGAAACAACAAAACCAGTTCATTCTTCTGTAGATAAGATGAAAATGAATAAGCTGTATTAATGAATATTTTGGGTTACTGCTGCACTAGCAGTAACATAAACACTGAGAATATTTTGTGTTGCACCTGGTGATGCAAACCCAAACAAGGTGAAGGTCACAGCCACACCCTCAGCAAACCTGACTGAAATCCACGCAAGGAAATTATTCAAGACACCTCAAAGTCTTTGTTCCTCTCCCTAAAAGTTTATTTCCAGTGCTGTTTTCAGGCAAAAATGGGAAATAACACCCAGGACAGCGAAATGCCTCCTTCTCTGCCTTTCCCTAGTGCAATTCCTGCTGCATTTCTTCGTTCTGTGTCCAATTTTAGGCAAGAAATGTTCCCAAAGTTTGTCCCACAGGACACAAAAAGTCCCTTTTTGGATTAGAAGAAAATTTTTCAGCCAAGCACTACTGAAGGATCCTCACACATCTCCCAGCCCAATATTCCACCCAGGAAGGGGGCCATTCACAAAGAATCTTTTTTTACATCAAAAGGTTCCTTTCTATCACCTACAATGGGTGATTTTCTCAGCGTGCAGATGACACAATACTTTGAATAAATGCAATTAGTTTTGAATAATCTTGTGTTAACAGCCAGGGAGTTGTTCAAATATCTGTATTTTCCTATCTCTTGCAGTTACATTAGAATTACAAAACCAAGATCTGGCACCCAGGGGCATTGCACAGCTTATGCAAAACCTCTTTAGATGTGGAGTCCAGACAGAGATAAATCATTTCCATCTGATAATGTGCACTATAAATCACATTCTGACTTGTTTGTAACACATTTAATAATAAATCATTGACAGGGCACCAGCTTGTGATCACTTCTGCCTCATTATCCAGACATTTTCCATAATAAACACAAAATCTGGAGTATTTCTGTTTAGCCAAATCTGTTTTCTAAACACACTTAGTCACTTTTCCAACACAAATGTCCAGGCTGACTCAGTCCTTGCAAGATAAAGGTAATCACTGAAATGCCTTTGCAACTGCCAGCTGTTAAAATCCTTGGGAAAACACTAAATGGATTTATTGCAGGTAAATGTAATGCTTCAAATAATGAATATTGCAGAGAAAGTAATTTTATACAGTTTTTTAATGTGTTAAAATCATATAATAGATGCATGACACCTTTCTAAAGTGTAAAACATTCCACAAACTTGCCATAAATATCCCAGCCCTCTCCTAAAGTGGGATTTTATTTACCAGTAGTTCAGCTCGCAAGTGAGGAAACTGTGGTACAAAGTTGTTACAAAATCCCCCAGCAAGTCAAGCTAAAAATCAAGACATTCCTCCATCCCAATTTGACTTCTCTTCACTTTTTAACAGTTTCTCTCTGCAATTAACACAAATTAAATCTTTTCAATGTGTTACCTGTTTTTGTACACCCAGCAGGAAAGTTTATCACGAGGTGTGGGAGGTTGACCTTTAAAATTTGTGATTTTTTTCCACCTGTAGGTTCCGGTTTTTGTTCTCAAATTGACGTAATACAGCTTGAAAGGAAAGAAAAATGACAATGTTTTCAGTATAAAAACAAATCACCACCAGAAAAAAACAACCCACCACCCCCAGAAGCCTGGAAGTAAAAGAGGAACTGGCAGTGAACAATGGCAAATACACCACAAAAACAAAGTTAAAGTGGGAGAACTGGCACAAAGTTCCACCAGAGTCTCCAATTCACTGATTTTCTACTCAGGAGTCAACTCTGACTTTATTTATATTAAATGATAAAACAACAGATTTCATCTATTTTGTTAATTCCGTTTTCAGTTATAAGGAAAGCTGGTAGCTCTATTTTAACCTTAATTATGACCTGATTATTTAAAGCAGTGAATTGCTATCAAAGAGCAGAAAGAAAATTGATATTCAGAGACTAGTCTCAATTAAGGTTGTCAGAATATTTTAAAAAACCAATTGGGAAAGCACTGGCATAAATAAAGAAGGTTTAAAAAAATAAAGCTTTTTCTCAAATTTCTCTTTAATTCAAATACAAATATACCAGATAAACAACAAGGTTGGTATTAGTACTTATGAAAATACAATATTATGGGAAAAAAAAAAAAACTACAATACCCGATTACTGTATCCTTTATCATCAAATCCCCCAAAAATGTACAGCTTCCCATTGATGCTGGCCCCACAGCTGCCTGACATGGAGGTGGGTAACTCCCCTTCCATCAGGTGCATTGTCCTGCAATTAAAAAAAAAAAAAATATACATGAAGCTCCTTCCAATCTGCCAAAATGTAACAATCTCAAACAGATTTACTCAGAATTTTTAGATTTAAAAGGTAAAAATACAGTCTGGGCCATAACTAGGATTTGGAGCTGTAGTTGAAGTTGGGCTCCTGTGGTGGAAAAGAACTTCCAGGTGGATATTGTGTGTTAATAAAGTATCTTGATTCTTCTGGAGGTGAAATTCACATTAGGAGAGCTTTAGTAGAGCTGACACATTAATTACTCGAAATCTGGAAATATTATTAACCCCAGGAACTGCTGAAATGAGAATCTGGCATTGCTGGGATGTCAGAAATGGAACACTGGGGCTCTGCTGTGCCCTGCACTCAGCTCCACGTGTGGGACTGTGCTGAGAGCTCAGGCAGGCCAGGAGCAGATCCTGCTGAAATATAACCTGGGAAAACTCTTTAACCCAGATCACTTTCCTGATCCCTGGCAGCACAAACTGCTGGACTGGGACAGCAGGGAAAAAAGGGAATGTGAAGGGGCTTTGGGCAGCCCTGTCCCACAGGGAAGGGACAGCAAATCATGGTCTGTAGGGGGACAGAAATGGGGGGAAAAGGGGCAAGAGAATGGGGGGAAAGGGAAGAAAGGGCAGAGGAGGAAAGGGGAAAGAAGAGGAGGAGAAGAGGAGGAGAAGAAAATAAGAGGAGATGAAGAAGATAAGGAAACAAAAAGGGGAGGAAAAAAGAAAGTGGAGGGAAAGAGAAAAAAGGCAGGAAAAAACAAAGTGGAAGGAAAAAGGTCAAGTTCTGAGTTATTTTTGGGAGGAAAAAAAAAGTGGAAGGAAAGAGAAAAAGGGGAAGTTCTGAGTTATTTTTGAGTTGCAATGTACATGGAATTAATACACAAAAATAATAAATCCATAACTGTAACTAGATCAAGAGCCCAGGTAGCCAGGGTTTAACTGCTCTAACATAAAAGTTAAAGAACTAAGCCAAAATAAACTGCCAAGTAAATGCAGCTGTGTTAACAGAGCCTGGAGCCAACCATTTCCACCTTTCCCTTGCCCACAATAATTAGACTTCAGCAGGGATTGTGTTTCCTGGAGTTAATTTGCCAGCACAGGTCTGTCCTTCAGTGTTGACATTAAACACCTGCTGTTTAACAGGACCAACGTCCCTGAAGGCTTTTCCCTGCAGATCAGAGACAAAAAGCAGCTTCAGGTAATAATTTAATAGAAATGGTGCCACTCACCACAGCCCACTGTCCATGTCATAGATCCAGAGCTCATCGCTGGGCAGGTAAACTTCATTTTCTTCAATGGACTGAAAGGGGAACATCAAAATGCTCCATCAGTTCTGCTTTTTGTGTTTGCACACAGTGCCAAGCCATGTCACTCAGCAGCACTGAATGATCTCAAGGAAATCAGAAGTCACACCCCAGTGTTACTGCTCTGACCAGAAAATGAATTTATTTTAAAAACAAACAACTCATTCCTCCTCAGGACCGCTCAATAAAGGCACAGATGGACCAACTTCACATTTTACCAAGTAAAGATGTGTAACAACATCAACCAGACTTGAATTAAAACTTATTTAGATCCTTTTTACCAGGAGCTGTTTCCATTGGCATAGTGGAAAAATAAATAGAATATAAAAAGTGGACTGAAAACACAAGAAGTTACTTGCAGCAGTAACTTGAAAGACCAAGGTGTCACATATGAAGGAGAAAATTAATTCTTCTGTGGGAAAAAATATTTATGAAGATTCCTGAATACAGGTCATTAAGAAAGATAAATAATTTGGGAAATAATGATGAGGAAAAACAACAGGAGAGGAAGCCCAAAAAAATGCAGTACTCATTGTGAGTAACAACTACAGCATTAATTACTACCCTGGCAGTAGAAAGAATTAAAGTCTGGCAGTGAGTAAGCAGCCAGAGTCAGTAAACAAATAAAATCTGGCTCAAAATTAAACGAATGTGAAGAAGTTAAACACAAAACTGAAATTTAATTAGTGACAATTCAGTGGCTGATATTGATGACTTGCCTTCACATGATGTTTTACTATGAATTTCTCACCATGAAAGGTGCCAAGCAGGCAGGTACATCTTGTTTTTGGTAGATTTATTCTGCCAGATTTAGATTTATTTAACCTGTAGATTTATTTAACATCTGCTCTGCAGTTACACACTCCTGGCAGCTTCTGCCAGGAGCACAAGTTTCATCTCCATTTCATCTGGAGATGTCAGAGGTCGAGCACCTGCTCCAGAACCAGCTCTGAGCAAACACACTGATGCCAAAAATAAAGTTTGCTGGGCAGGAGTCAAGAGGCAACACGTGAAAAATGATTCATCTGTGTAAAGGGCTGCTTATAGAGCAACAGTTTTAGTAATATTTTCAACAGATAAATACGTAAAACTACTAAGAACACTTGCAAAGTTTATCTGCTAAACTCCATATACGTGGTCTTGAAAGTGCCACGAACCCAGAATTTTTTATTAGAAAACCTTTGAAAATATTGTGCTCATTAGCTCAACCTCAGTTTTAAAGGCCAGAGCATAAAAATTACTAAAGATTACCAGTGATTTAGGGGATATTTAATTGTACAGAGTATTATGGAGTTTAAATCCAGGAGTTTCCCACTAGAGTTCTTTGCTTGAGGACAAGCTTTGAACACTTTAAAGTTACCTTAGACCATGAAAAATATATATAGAATATGAAATATTTTTATAAAAATAACAGTTTCCACTGATCAAGACCAGGAATTACACCAAGCACAGGTATTTTCAATTTTATGGCCAATGTGCACAGACAGACAAGATAAGCAGATAAATATAAACAGAAAAATAACAGGTAATACTAAATGGATGTATTTATGTAATATCATTCTTAGCTCCCTTTTGGGTTGTATTCATAAGAGTTAAAAGACACAAGGACTTACTTATGACAGAACCAGAAGTGGTTTTTTATGGGAAAAAAAAAAAAAAAAAAATAAAAAAAAAAAAAAAAAATTGTGGGTGGGTTTCAGCCTGCCACCAGCTTGTTTTTGAGGCGACAGCAGTGCTTTGTACGGGAGGAAAACGCGCTGTAAGCACCACGCAACTGCTAATAAATAAAAAACACGGGGACTCAGCAGCGAGAACATGAATTACACCCTGGAAAAACTGAGCCACAAATGACAGAGTCGAGGCTTGAAGGGAGACGCGCTCTGCGCGCTGGGGAGCGAAGGAAGGGCGCGTTGGAAGGGGCCGGGAGCGAACCGGCTCCACCGGCCCTTCCCCACACGAGCTCCGTGAGGGAGGCGGCTGCGAGCGGGCCGGGAGGAGGGCGCTGATAGCGCAGGGAAAGGGTGGCGGGACAAGGCGATCGGAGCGGCCCCGCCGTCCCCTCAGTGCTGTCCCTTCAGTCCTGTCCCCTCAGCGCCGTCCCCTCAGTGCTGTCCCTTCAGTCCTGTCCCCTCAGCGCCGTCCCCTCAGTGCTGTCCCTTCAGTCCTGTCCCCTCAGCGCCGTCCCTTCAGCGCCGTCCCCTCAGCGCCGTCCCCTCACTGCCGCCCTTTCAGCGCCGTCCCCTCAGTGCTGTCCCCTCAGCGCCGCCCTTTCAGCGCCGTCCCCGCAGTCCTGTCCCTTTCAGCGCTGTCCCCTCAGCGCCGTCCCCTCCTCAGTCCTGTCCCCTCAGAGCCGTCCCCTCAGCGCCGTCCCCTCAGTCCTCTCTCTTCAGTGCTGTCCCCTCAGAGCCGTCCCCTCAGTCCTGTCCCCTCAGCGCCGTCCCCTCAGTCCTGTCCCCTCAGCGCCTCCCGCCGCCATTCGAACGGCGCGCGGCCGCCGCAGCCAATCAGCGCCCGCGCCACAGCCCCGGGCGCCCGCCGAGGGCTGAGGGCCGCGGCGGGGGGACCCCCCCTGCCCCGCTCCCCGAGCCCGCTCCCGCCGCTCCTTCCCGGCTCCCCCGCCCGCCTTACCACGTATCCTCCCCACACGTAGAGAAAGTTGCCGTCCACCACGGCGCAGTGGCCGCTGCGCTCCTCGGCCACGCAGAACTGATCCGCGGGGTCCGCCGCCATCTTGGGGGGAGGAAGAGGAGGAGGAGGAGGAGAGGGAGGAGGAGGAAGCGGCTCGGCCGCCTCAGGGCTCGCGTCCCGCCACCGCCTCCTCCGGGTGAAGCTGCGGCTCCGCCGCCGGTCGCTCCCCTGGGGCGGACGGGAAGCGAGGAGGGTCCAAAGTGTGGGGCGGCACCCGGCGCGCGTCGGGGTGGGAGCGGACGGGGAGCAGCGCGCTGCCCCCGGTGCCGGGCAGCAGTGCCGGGCTGAGGCGTGAGGCGGAATAAACCCTGCGGGAGGATGTGAATAATGCGGGAGGATGTGAATAATGGGCGCGAGAGGAGGAAAGGAGCGCCGGGAATAGGAGAGCTAAACGCAAACTACAGGGCAAGAAGGGAAGGAGGAGCCGGGTCCTAAAGCGGGACGGGGTTTAAGGCTCCGGGCAAGGGCATGGAGTGATGGACAAGGGGGAATGGCTTCAAACTGCCGGAGGGCAGGGATGGATGGGAGATTGGGAAGGAATTCCTCCCTGTGAGGGTGGGGAAGCCCTGGAATGGAATTCCCAGAGCAGCTGTGGCTGCCCCTGGATCCCTGGCAGTGCCCAAGGCCAGGCTGGACAGGGATTGAAGCAGCCTGGGACAGGGGGAGGTGTCCCTGCCATGGCAGGGGTGGAATGGGATGGGCTTTAATGTCCCTCCCAGCCCAAACCATTCCATGATCCTGTGGATTCTGTGACAGCACGGCAGAACTCCCTGTCTCTCTGAAGGTGAGACAAGCCACGCTCCTGCCAGAAGCAGCAGCTGTGAAATAGTAGCAGATATTAATTAAACAGTTGGACAGTTCCAGTTCTTACTCTGTTTTATCAACAACTGAGTCAATTCCAGCTGAACTGTGTGTCCGGCTGGAATTAATGGAATTCAAAATAAAACAGGTACAGCTCTTCAGAAATAGCAGAGTAGAACTTGGGAGAAATGTGCACTTTAGCATCTTATAAAAGGGCACCACAAAATTGTCAAGATTTTCTTGTGACAGTAGGATCCTCTGGTGAATCTAGGAGGGAAGATGTTAATTATTCACATTGATAAACTGGTAATGTTAAGCACAGGTTCTCCTGAATTAGAAGAGACCCACAGGGATCATCCAGTCCAGCTCCTGTCCCTGCCCAGACCCCCCAGCAATCCCACCCTGGGCATCCCTGGCAGCTCCTGGAGCTCTGGCAGCCTCGGGAATGTCACCATCCATTCCCTGGGGAGCCTGGGCTGTGCCAGCACCCTCTGGGGGAAGAACCTTTCCCTGAGATCCAACCCAAACCTCCCCTGGCACAGCCCCAGGTATTCTCTCAGTGGTGACACAGAGATCAGCACCTGTCCTGAACTCAAAATGAGGCAAGGTACTGATGGTGCATTGGGGTGGTGGTTAAAATGCAGGAGTCAGCATTTGGAAGAGGTAAAAAAAAGCCATGGGAAGCAGACAAACTCTATCTATAGATCTTGAGGTCAGGTAGAGCTGCAATGTGCTGTCTCAGGAGATGGGATTTTGCCAGTGGAGCAGTGGCAGACCTGGAAATGAGCTGTTTGTCAGTGTAACAAAACAATTCCATGGATCCGCACTGGCTCATCCTGGAGCACTGGGCTCTCTCCAGTCACTCTCCAGCTGCTGAGATGTCCAGCAAAGCCACACGAGGTGACAGAGACAAAGATCTGGGCATGGCTTGCAGAGCTGCAGGTGGCTCAGTGAAACACAAGGCTGCAACTCACGCTGGAATACTTTTATATCTCTGGTGGGAGGCTCCAGGCAAGCTAAGAGAGCCCCCAAATCCAGCAGGATGCTGTAGGAGTTTGCTTTACGTTCCCTGGTTGGTCATAGCTTTAGAGAAAACTATTTTTGGACGAGGGACACATCCCTTCTCCAAGGTGCACCTTCCTTCATGTGGCGAGACAGGAGCTGAATGGCAGGATCAGGTTTTCTTAGAAGGAGAATAAGCAGTAATTTGAGCAAATGAAGGTACTTATATAAGAATTTGGCTTATAATTTGTACCTAGCTGCATGCCTGTGACAAAAAATGAATCATATTTCCTGCCAAAATAGCTGAGACCTGTCAGATGGCAGCTCTTTGTCTGAAGAGAGTAGCAGCAGCTTCACCCATGAGCTCACTCCCCGACGAGGAGCAATTATAAATTACGCAGTTGAGAATGGGCTATAGAAAATAGCTGACATTTTCTGTCTGTCTTTAAATCCCTGCAGTCTTTAGATCAAACTCTTTCAAGAGTTGCTTTGTGAGCCTTCTGTGGAATCAAGCTGTACTGTTGAGAGATGGGGATGAGTGTTTGAATGAAATGTCAGGTGTTTTCCATCTGGAGAGAAGGCAGCTACTCCACAATCCTGGAACTGTGGCTGTCCCTGGATTCCTGGAAGTGTCCAAGGCCAGGTTGGATGAGGCTTGGAGCAGCCTGGGATAGTGGAAAGTGTCCCTGCAATGGTGGCAGGGGGTGGGATGAGATGAGTTTTTAAGGTCTCTTCCCATCCAAACCATTCTGGGATGCTGTGATTATGTAAAAAGAGCCCTGGAGAGCGTCCTGTGCTCACAGGACCAATTCACGGTCAGATGTATTTGATGGACGTTTTGTGGCAAGAAAATCTGAAGTGAGAGATTGGAAATTCTAGTGAGAGTAGATCGAGAGATCTACTCGAGTATGGGAGATGCAGAGGAACCTGTGCTGGGCCGACAGGGAAAGGGGAGGGAGAAATATTGTGAGCTACAATGCCTGCAGAGGAACAAAGTGATACCGTGGTTAATTGTACTGG
Organism: Vidua chalybeata; assembly: GCF_026979565.1. Classification (NCBI taxonomy): domain Eukaryota; kingdom Metazoa; phylum Chordata; class Aves; order Passeriformes; family Viduidae; genus Vidua; species Vidua chalybeata. The sequence continues at coordinate 1,887,677 of NC_071535.1, read as the reverse complement.
GTAACTTGTGTCAGTCACAGCAAGTGTTTTATGGAATCAGGGAATTGTTTAGGTAGGAAAAGCCCTCTGTGAAGGTGGAGTCTGCCAAGGCCACCACTGCCCTATGTCCCCATATGCCACATCCACACGGTGTTTAAATCTTTCCAAGGATGGGGACTGCTCTGGGAGCCTGTGCCAGGGCTGGACAACGCTTTCCATGGGGAAATTCCTGCTGCTGCCCACCCTGAGCCTGCCCTGGCCCAGCCTGAGGCCCTCCTGTCCCTGTTCCCTGGAGCAGAGCCCGACCCCCCCGGCTGTCCCCTCCTGGCAGGAGCTGTGCAGAGCCACAAGGTCCCCCCTGAGCCTCCTTTGCTCCAGGCTCAGCCCCTTCCCAGCTCCCTCAGGAATTCCCCAGCCCCTTCCCAGCTCCCTCAGGAATTCCCCAGCCCCTTCCCAGCTCCGTTCCCTTCCCTGGACAGGCTCCAGCCCCTCAATGTCTCCTGTCAGGAGGGGCGCGGAGCTGCCCTCAGGCCTGGCGGAGCCCAGCAGAGCCAGCTCAGGGGACACTCGCTGCCCCAAGCCGGCTCCCGCCCCGGCGCTGTCCCCAGCGGGCCGAGCGGGGCCGTGCCGGGCTCCTCCCGCGGCGGGGCCGGCCCGGCCTGAGGGGGCGGCCCGGGCGCGTTTGGCGCCTTCGCCGCCATGGAGCCGGAGCGGCTGCGGCGCCGCCTCAGCTCCGCGTTCCGCCTGCGGGGGCTCGTCCTGCGCCCGTGAGTAGCGCCGGGCCCGACCCTGCTCCGGTCCCGGACCCTGCTCCGATCCCGGACCCTGCTCCGATCCCGGACCCTGCTCCGGTCCCGCTCTGCCCGCGGGGATCGGCCCCGGGCGGGCCTCGGGCCCGGGGAGCGCCGGTGCGGGATGGGGCCGGGGCCGCTCCGCATCCCCCGCGGCGCCTCCTCGGGATGTGGGGCTGCCTTTCCCACCTCTTCCTCCTTCCCCCGCATCGAGGCCTCTGGAGGCTCCTCCAGAGCCATCTTTCGCCTGTCCTGCTGCTGCTGGCCCCTTCCTTCCATCCTTCTGTCCGTCCATCCCTCCCTCTCATGACCCTGGGTGCCACCAAAAGCTGCCCATGGTCTCCCCTTGGAGCCCTCCCTGACGCTGGTGCCGGCTGTTTGGTTGAGTTTTTTTTTGTCTGCCTCTGACCCTGATAATTCTGGGATCTGAGTTCCACTTGCCAGTCTTGTGCTCAGCATTCTTTGCTAGAGGAAGAGATGGCATTTCCAAAGACAGGAATGGTGTATTTCCAAATATAATGGGTTGTGTTATTTAGAGATGCCAAGGTCAATGAAAAGGGATTCCTGCTTGCAGTGGAAGGTGTCATGATTTATAAGAGACTGGGTCTCCCATCGCTCTTACTTTCCCTTTCTTGTTTGTGTTAATATCAATTAAATTCTCTTTCTGTCGTGGTTGGGATGTGATTCTTTTGGACAGTGCCCTGATACTTTCATTAGAGAGGAGCACAAGTCCAGAACTCCTGACACCACAGTTCCATGAGCTGAGACATTTTGAAGGGCAGGCTGATCACCAAAATGCCAGTTTGGTTGGCCAACAGATGACATGAATAAGAAAATTGTTATCTTTAATGCGAGACTCTCGTCTAAGGTTGAGGGGAAAACCGGATTTCTAAATCTTGTGTTACTGAGAATGAAAATAACTTGTATTTCAAATATCTTGGTAAACTGGAGCAGGTCCTGTGGGAGCTGTTGGGGTGGTCCTGGGCTGGAGGCCGTGGGGGAAGCAGGAAGAGCTGGAAGCTCTGCTCTGGTGGCATCCCAGCTTCAGGGCTGCACCTGGATTTGGAGTCCAAAATGAGAGATGTGGAGCTGCTGGAGTGAGTCCAGAGAGGCCACTGCTCCCAGGGCTGGAGCCCCTCTGCTCTGGAGCCAGGCTGGGAGAGCTGGGAATGTTCCCCTGGAGAGGAGAAGAATCCAGGGAGAGCTCAGAGCCCCTTGCAGGGCCTGAAGGGGCTCCAGGAGAGCTGGAGAGGGACTGGGGACAAGGGATGGAGGGACAGGACCCAGGGAATGGCTCCCACTGCCAGAGGGCAGGGATGGATGGGAGATTGGGAACTGGGAATTCCCAGAGAATTCCCAGATACTGGGATGGAATTCCCAGATTTGCAGTGGCTGCCCCTGGATCCCTGGAAGTGCCCAAGGCCAGGTTGGACACTGGGGCTGGGAGCAGCCTGGGACAGTGGGAGGTGTCCCTGCCATGGCAGGGGGTTGGAATGGGATGGGATTTAAGGTCTCTTCCAAGCCAAATCATTCTGGGATTCTGTAATTAGAGGGTCAGAGGATGTGGCATGGAGAGGATGTGAAGGATTTGGGTTTATTTAGCCTCAAGAAGGGAAGATTCATGAGGAGCTAATCCCAGTCTTCCTAAAAGTGAGAAGTGTTGTCAAGGATGCACAGTGACAGGGCAAGAGACATTTAAATCTTCAGTGTAATAGTAATTAAACTTTGAAGTTGATGGAGTAGAGAAGTGCTGGAATCTCCCTCACTGGAAGTTCTCAAGGCTTGGCTCCACAGGGCCCTGGACAGCATAACCCAAGCCCTGCTTTCAGTAGAAGGTTGGACCACAGGCTCTTCAGAATTCCCTTCCAACATGGAATTTTTTATTTGAAGCTGAGGTTCTCCACATCTTTTCCCTGATATTTTCAATCCCAATGATTTTTTTTTTCTTTGACTTAAACCCACATGCTATTATGCAGAACTAATTATTTCTGCTTTTTAACCACAAGCCACGTGGTGATGATGTGCACACCTGCCAAAATCAGCACAGTTTGTGTCAACTATTGAATATTAATTGCTTTTTGTGCTTTCTCCTCTGGGATTAGGGATGCCCTGAAGTATCTCACTGAAGCTTTCCAGTCCACCAGTGAGGGAGAACTTGACGATATAATTGAAAATGTCATCGATGCAGTTGAAAAACAGCCTTGTAAGTGAACAATTTATTTTTCTTGAGCCAGTTTTCCTGGCATTTCTGATGTCATCAAGACAAAGACAGTTACAGCAGAGCCACTGAGGTGTCATTGTAGTGTCAAGTGTTGATTGAGATAAATGTATTTTTTGGCCTGTTATTTTGGTTAAACACTGAGGTTTGCAATGTCAGCAGAGGACATTTGTGCCATTTAAAGAGCTGGCAGTGCAGAATATCCTGAGTTTTCCAAGAGTGGTAGCATTTTTCAGTGACAGTTACTAAAAGTTTGTCTGGACATCTTTGTATCTGAAACTGTAATTTTAAATATAAAAAGTGGAGACAGACTATTTACACATGGAGGGACAGGACACAGGGAATGGCTTCCCACTGCCAGAGGGCAGGGATGGATGGAATGTTCTGAAGGAATATTCTGAAGGAATATTTTGATGGAATATTTTGAAGGAAGTCTTACATGTTAGCATGGGGAGGCCTTCACATTTCAATTATCAGTTTAAATCCATGAAAACAACAATGTGCCCATCTCCAGAACTGTGTTGGAATACTTAAGGCAGCAATCCTTGTGATAATGTTCTGGAACCAAATTAACCACCAGAATGTGAAAGCTCAGCTCTTAACACATTTGTGATATATTTGGCAGCTCTGCATAAACTATAATTGTCTTGTTCTCCATGTCTGGGGAATTCAGGGTGGGCACAGGGTATTTTTTCCCTAGGAATGTGTCCTTTTGGTGGCAATATTAAGTCATCCATCTGTGTGTCATTACAGAAAACATGAATTGTTTGTGTTTATTCCAGCAAGGAGACTCAGCCATTTAATATGAAATATTGGACACCCACTTCCTTCCTTGCTGCAGGTTTAATCCTTGGGATTTTTCTTTCCAGTGTCATCCAACATGATTGAGCAGCCCTTGGTGGAAGCAGCAGTCCAGGAATGCAGCCGGGCCCCGGATGAGGCCATGTAGGGTGACATTATAAATTTCATGGGAACTTCTGGGAGCTGCTGTCATTTCCTTCTTCCTCCTGGGGAAATGAGTGCCAGGCATTGTCTGCAGCCATTGCTCTGTGCTTTTGCCTTCCTGCTGCTGCCTTTGCTCCAGTGATGCCTCAGGTTTAGCTTTTCTATTTTTCACATTCTGTGCTGCTTTAGTGTGCAGTTCTGAGCTCCATATTATGGGATGGTGAGCTCTCTGCACAGAGCAGGGAGACAAAACAATTCCTGCTCCAGCTGGGCACCAAGGACAAATGATCCAAAGCTCAGGCCCAAGAGCACAAACAGCGTGGGCTGGAGAGAGAAAAACAAGCAGGATGGGAGTGCCTGGGCTAAAGCTGGAATGGGACAATGAACTGCAAGGTGCAAATGGAGCAGAGCTGATCCCAGTGAGAGCCCCCGGGAGCGCTCGTGCATTTTGGGACCATTTTGGTTCCTCTTGGCTGCAGCCCTGGCTGGGCTCTGGTGCTGCCCAAGGTGGATCCATGCAGGAGATCCTTTAATAAATCCCTGCTTTATTCTGTGACTCCATCCAGCCTCTGCTCCAGGGCAGCCTGCACAAGGCATCACCAGGTTGCTCCTTGGAGTGTTTGTTCTCATGGCTGGGCCTCCAGGGGGCCCTGAATAGAATCTGGAATTCTGGAGTTCAGCTGCTGGGGTTGTGTGTTGGGTGTGCTGCAGGTGGAATATTAACCAACACTTCTGGCCATGCTTTATTTGCTTTGCTCTACATTAAAGTTATCTCAAGTTGCTTTTGTTCCTTTCTTTTCTGAAAGCACTTTGGAAAAGTTTTCCTCAGGGGTGCTTGCTCCTGCTTTTCTGTTTAGTTTTTTGAAGCCCTGATTGATTTCCCTTCTGTGATAGCAAAGTGTGGAGCAATTACTGGAGTTTCTGAGACCTTTGTGATCCTGATGGATGTGTTTCTTTTCGTGTTCCCATCGTGATGCAGAGCATGAAAAGAGATGGTTTGCTGGGCATGTCAATTAGATCCTGTCATCCCACAGCCTCTCAGGATGGAGAAAATTTGGGTTTAACTTTGCTCCTTGCCTTGGAATCTTTATGATGCAGATGGTTTGAGTGTGACTTTTCTTCGTGGTGCTTTTTTATGCTTAATGTAAGGGTTTTTTTTGCTCCAGAAGTGAAGAGAAATTCCATATGTACAGATTCTCAGTGCTGAGTCCTGAAGGGAAAAGCTCTACAGATCAGAGGGACAAGTCTTTTTAATTATTTAACTAAAAGATGCAGGAGAAAATAGACTAGAAGATAGAAAGAGAAGTGGTGATGATAGTGAACAAAACAAATGTCATTTTAGCCAGCATATTTGTTAATTTGTTTCATGCACTTCATGCAACCACAGAATGGTTTTGGTTGGAAGGTGACATTCAGTTAATGCTGTAACTGTTCTTATTTCAGAGAAAACGTTTTCAACATTATTGGAGCCTTTGACATTCCACGTTACATTTATAATTCAGAAAGAAAGAAGTTCCTGCCGTAAGTCCCCCATATTTTAAGTTTCAGGCACTTCCTGTTTTAAGAACAAAGCCTCTGTAAGATAAGTCTGGTTTTAATCTTTCCCTCTTGGGTCTGTTCAGCTGAAGCCTGAGTGAGAAAAGTAATAAATGTTTAAGACCATAAACCAAGTTTATGCCACCTAATGAATAAAAAAGACAGTAAGGCTAAGGACATACATCACTAAAGGTGGTTTGGGGTTATTTTTTTTCCTCACATTGGGCTGTTTAAATTTATTTTTTTTAATAAATTTGATCTGTCTGTTGCCTGTATTTATTTCTTAGTCTGTATCTTGCAGCTCCCTGAAGCCCTGGGGGGTTTCTAAGGAGAGCTCCAAATGGTAAAAAAGAAAAATTAGGAGCAGCTGGTGAGAAACTGGAGGAATAATGCTTTTGTTCACAACTGCTTAAAGGCATAACTGCTTTTTTTAAAATGGATTTCTGCAGAGATCTCTTTGGGTGGAAGGATAAATCTCAAGGCCTGTGAGTTAGAGGGGAATGAAATGGATGCAGAAATGGCAGAAACACAGGATCCTGAGCAGGAATTACCGAAATCACGGTGCAGCTTTTGCAGCCTCCCAGAGCTTTTAGGTCAAGAAATCATTTTTATGTGGGGAGTATCCCTTTTCTAAATGGTGACTGTGTTGATTCCTTGCAGCCTGTCCATGACTGACCTGCCTAGGCCGAGTTTATTTGGGACTGCCAGGGACAAGGCAGAGCTGTTCCGGGAGCGCTACTCCATCCTCCAGCAGGTCAGGAGTCCACAGGGATGGATCCCACTTCTCCTTCCAAAAATACATCGTGCTCTCTGCCTCATGAACTCTCTGCCTTCCAGCTTGTCACAAATAACTCCTTTTAGCAGCCCTACAGATGCTTTCATGACACGTTTTTTTAGGCTTAGTTTTATTTTCCGGTGTTACTGATCATCTGTTTCTTGGAAGTAAATTCTTGTCAAAAGGACTGAATTATTAAAAGTTACTGGATGAAGTAGAGTAAGAACTTTCTGAAGTGTTTTGCATAGTGCTTGTAGCAAACTGGCTTTTTGGCAGTGCTCGTTTATTTTTAAACTGAATCCCTTCAATTTTGGTTTGTGCAGAGGACTCACAGACATGAGCTGTTCACTCCTTCACCAGTTGATGCTCATCCTGATGATGGCAAGAGCAAATTCCAGGTAAAAAAATGGAGTTCTTTCCAGTTTTAATCCAAATAATCACAGCAGTTCTTTAAGTTAGCAGCCACTCTTGGGAATCTCCTAAGCCACATTCAGAAATAAGGCTCTGATTTTGGTAATGAGCCTGTATCCTCTGGCTCATCTGTGTGTTCATGTACAGCCATGGCCTGTGTGGGGCTTTGTCTTGCTTGGGAAAAAGCAAGCAAGAGAGTTTGAGTTTGGAGAGTTTGATTTGATTCTGATGGGATTCTTTGTCTTTGATCCCAGCTAAGGACAGTAGAAACTCTCTTGGGCAATCCAGCTAAAGTGGGAGAAGTGATTGTGCTTGGGATGATCACTCAGCTCAAGGAGGTGAGTTCCTTTTTGTTGTGGAGTCTCTGATCACTGCTCATTCAGTGCTATAATACATTGAAAAAATGAGCAAACTTAAATATCTCACACCTGACCCGTTCTAAGAGACTTTTCCACAAGCATTCAATGCCAGTGTGTGTGGAAAATGTCTTTCTTTGTCTTCCCACTATAAAATTTTTATGTCAGCAACCAGAAGCAGTTAGGATTTTTTGGCATGTCCCTTCTTGAGAGGCTGGAGCTTCCAGTGGCTGAGTTTGGACTTGCCAATACCCTGGATTGTGATTTTAGGGAGGGAAACACCAGCAATCCCAACTGCAGCAGCTCCCAGGGAAGCTGCTGAGATACATTTACTATAAATGACATTATTTTCAGTTCTTGCCAGCTTAAAACATTAAACCCAGCCAAATTATTTCTAAATGCTGACTGATAGATGCTTCTGATTGAAGCACTTGTGTGTTTGGTATATTTTGCTTTATTAATGAATCCTGTTTTGTAGGGGAAATTTTTCCTAGAAGATCCCACAGGAGTGGTGCAGCTAGACCTTAGTAAAGCAATATCCTTTTGCTGTGATGGAAGAGCTGGAGGAATTTCCTGTAGACCTGCAGGATTTTAAATTGAGCAGTAAATCAATGCTGACCATTAAAAATTACATATTGAGAGCTGCAGCTCTGTCTTCCTCCTTTGTTTGCAATTCCTTGGCTCCTGCCTTTCCCTCAGACGTGGTCACTTTCCCTCCCCATGGAAGCAGAGCCTGTTCCCGTTCCTGGGCTCTCTCTGGACTTACCTGCTCAGGTACCAGGGAATTTCCAGGCTCTTCAGGCAGCCTGTGAACTTTCAGTGCTGTCCAAATCTATTACACCAGCTGGAAAGCAAATTTTGGTTCAAAAACCTACTTTGAATCTGAGAAAAATGCATTCCTTAACCTTCCTGCACCAGTTCCACAGCGGGTTATACACTGAGTCCTCCTTTGTGCTGGCAGAAGGTAAAGCAGACTGGGTTTATTTTTTGGCTTGTAATAAATTATTCTGTTCAAGCTGTGGCTGCCAGATGTGGCTGAGCAGAGAAGTCTCATTTTGGTGACCATCAGTGAGTCTGGGACTGAGGTTTTTGGCCTTCAGCTTTTGCTGGGACCTCGTGGACTCTGGAGGCAGAGAGGAGGAATTTGGGGGTGTTGGGGCATGTGAGGGTCTGGAGCAGCTTTGAGGATTGGCCCCAGCATGCTTGGAGAAGTTATGACTGGATTAGGAAGACAGCCTGGAATAACCAAAGGAATGATTTAATGATCTGAACATGCTGCTCTGTGCTGGCAAAGCTTTTTAATGAGGCTTCTCATTAGGATGATGTAAGAGCTTGCAGTTTTGGAGCTTTGCTTTAGCAAAAAAAAAAAAAAAGAAAAAGGGCTATTTCTGTATGTGGAATGTTCCTCTGTGCAAGATCCATGGTCTCAGTCTGTTTTCTGGTGTGTTTTATGCTTGTAAGAACAAGTTGGGAGCAGAAATGAGAGTGGGGATAAATAAATATCACCCTGTGCCTTCTGTTCTCAACAGTGGGATTTGAGACAAGGAGCACTTGGATGGGGACCCTTCCAGGACAGGGCCAGCAAAATCATTCCTGTTCCCCTGCATTCCCCCTCAGTGGCTTGAGGGGGTTGTTCATGTGGCTGTGCAGCAAATCCATTCACAGAAGTGGCTGGGGTTTAAAAAAAGTTGATTTCTTGCTCAGCCCTTTTCCCACCCAGACCGTCGCGTGCTCTGGTTCTGTGGAGCTGCCACAAGAGAGGGATTGATGGAGGCTGGGGCTGGCAGTGCAGCACGGCTGCCAACTCTCTGACTAATGTCTGGGACATGATGCTGTTAGAAAAACTGAAGGGTTATTTTGCTCTTCCAAAACCTCCTAGGTTGGTATGAAGATGAAGTTTTTCATGTGAACGCTTTTGGATTTCCGCCCACTGAGCCTTCTGCTACCACGAGGTACAAAAGTGACTTTTGGCAGCCTCACTCCATGTTTTCCTATGGGTTTCTAAGTAAGATCATTGTTGTTTTGTAATTTCTCTGACATTCAAGTATGTTATTCTTCCTCCTCCCCAAATGCTTTAAAATAAATACCATTTTAAGGAAGCAATTCTGGGACTTACAGGCACTGTAGTGTTGGCAGAAAAACCTTTCCAAAGGCCTTTGGGCTCTGCATACTAATGGAAATTGGGATGTAAACCCTTCTCAAATGCAAAGCCAGGTAACTGTTCCATGGGAATAATAAATTCCTTGTTGTTGAGAGAATGGATCCCTGGGACAGTGGAAGGTGTCCCTGCCCTTGGCAGGGGCTGGAATAGGATGAGCTTTAAAGTCCCTGTGAACCCAAACCATTCTGGGATCCTAACTGGAGCATTTGAATGATGCAGAGCCTTCTATGGGAATATAAACTTCTTTGGAGGGCCTTCCTCATCATCAGTAAAGGCTTCTGCAAAGCTGAAGCAGCTGGAGGAAGAGAATGAAGATGCCATGTTTGTGTTTGTGTCTGATGTGTGGCTGGACCAAGCAGAAGTGCTGGAAAAGCTTCACATGATGTTTTCGGGTAGGTGAGAATTCCTTTCACTCTAAAGCTTGTTTGCATGATTTCTTTCCATAAATTCTTCGTACAAGTAGTGTTTTGACCAGTAGCCATTTTCTGGGCTGTGATAAGAATGTTTCCCTGGCTCCTGAAAGTTCTTCCTGGGCTTAGCTTAAAGACTAATTCCTTAGTTCAGGGAGATGAACCCACTGCCAGATGGGATATTGGGAAGGAATTCCTGGCTGGGAGGGTGGGCAGGGGCTGGGATGGAATTCCCAGAGAAGCTGTGGCTGCTCCTGCATCCCTGAAGTGCCCAAGGCCAGGCTGGATGGGTTTGGAGCAGCCTGGGACAGTGGGAGGTGTCCCTGCCATGGCAGGGGGTGGAATGGGATGAGCTTTAAGGTCCCTTTCAGCCCAGCTCATTCCAGGATTCTGGGATCAGCAATGTGGGCAGCACTGGGGAAAACAAGCATTTATGAATTGCTCCTTTGCATTGCAGCAGTTTGGGAACAGCTTGTCCCTCCTGCCTCGGGCAGAATGGAAGTGTGAGAGAGTGACTGGTCTAAAAACACCCAGAATTCAGGGTGGGAAACTGCTCCTCACCAAAAGGGAACTGGACACAAATGAGCAGAGTCATGCAGAAGTTACAAAACCAGTTCAGTGTCTGGATCAGAGCTGGCAAATCCTGTGGGCAAGCTGGGCTTGACCCAGGCTTGCAGGTGCTGAGGGCAGAAAGGGACTTTGGTCAGTGAGGTTTGTGTGCTGAACTCACCTGGCAGAGGTGCAGACCTTGCATTTGCTATTTTGAGACTTTAACAGGCGAGTGATAACCTTCTTAATTATAGACTAAATGAGCAGCTGTGGGGGAGAGCAAGGAAAAATACTGATGAGCCATTTCTCTGGGATAAGCAATCCTGTTCTGTTTACCAGCCCCTTTGAAAACCAGTGAAGTAAATCCAACTGTGATTCTGTGTGTCAGGAAAATGGAGAGTAACTGGGATGTGAGATGAATGCCTGAGTAGCTGTTTCTATTTTTATTTCAGGGATGGGAATCAGGTTTCTTTTTTCCCCCCTTTGCTTTGAAGCAGTTAATGGGTGAGGTTGTGAGCACTCATCAGATCCTCAAACTGCTCAGGCAATTCCAGTTACTGTTGCTTTATAATGCCAAAGGGGGAATTGGATGCTGGGAGAGCCCTTAAATTGGAATGATCAGGGAGGTTAATAGCAATCCAGTGCTGCCTGCTTGCTGTTTTCCTCTTGAAGGCAATAATACATTTTTAAATGGCATTATTTATTATAATTGCACTTGGTATAATTCTCTGACTGGGTCAGGAGTTGGATGCACACAAACACTGCTGGAACTCAGCCTGTAAATGCCAGAGGGTTCCCTCAAAAGGACATTTGTACATTGCCATCACCTTTTTGAGCTAAAAACAGCCTGGATAAAGAAAATCAGTCAGGTGTATTAATAGCAGCAGAGCTTGAAGTGCTGTTTCAGTTCCTGCTTTTCCTGGAATGGGCTGAGTGCTGGAAGGTGCTGGAGTCAATGGAAACACTCACAGATCCTCTCTTTTCCCAGGTTATTCCTCTGCACCTCCCACCTGCTTTTTCTTCTGTGGAAATTTTTCATCTGCACCATATGGCAAAAATCAAATCCAGTCCCTGAAAGGTAGGGAGGGCTTTGTAAACAGCCAGACATGTGCACTGAATTAAAATAATGATGGCAAACAGATAAAGACAGCAGAAAATAAACCTTTTTTTTTTTTTTGTAAGTGCACTGCAGCAGAGGGGGGATTCACCCAAGGTGTGTTTATTTCTAACCAGGGGTTGTGTCCTGTTTTTCCCTGACTCCAGGTTCTTTGAAGGCTCTGGCAGATATTATATGTGAATATCCCAGCATCCATAAAAGGTACAGAGCAAGGGGGAAATCTGTGTATTTTGTGAAGCCTTTAATTACTTGAAGAAGCTGAGAGTTACCCTGTTTTCTCTGTCCTGTGAGCCAGCTGTGATCAGATAAAAAGCTGGTTTTGTAACAGGCCTGCAGGTTTGTTTGGGAGCAGGGTAAGTTTGATTTTATCTAAAATGGCTCGGGCATGGAAACTGCTAATGAGGGAGCCAAGGTCTCTCCCTGGGATACTTTCCTGGCTCCTGCTCTCTGAATTCAGAACATCAGACCCAGTTTTTAGGATCAGTTTATATAAAAGAGATTTGTTAATTTTTTTTTTTTTTTTTTTGCAGTAGTCGATTTGTGTTTGTCCCTGGTCCTGAAGATCCTGGGCCTGGTTCTATTTTACCAAGGTCAGTTTGCTTCATTTCCTCAAACCTTGGAATTTTGAGTGAAATTTGAGTTAAAGATGGTAAGAGTCTTTGTTGATACCTCTGCTATTTATTTTAGACCCCCCTTGGCTGAAACTATCACTCAGGAATTCAGACAGCTGGTGCCATTTTCAGTTTTCACCACAAATCCCTGCAGGTAACCATGTAACTGCTAATTTTTAAAAAAAATTTTTAAAAGCTAAATTATGTGCAAATACCATTTTCGAAGCCTACAGATTTTGGGGAAAATTTGCCTTAAATTTTTCAAATTAATAGAATTCTTCACTTGCATGAAATGTAACTAGTTTTAAATACAGTAAGACATAAAAAAATCAGTGAAGAAAGGAAGTAGTGCTAAAAAATCTGATATTGATTATAAAAATCCTGCTCAAAAGCATCATAAGGGAAAGTATTATTTTCATTCAATTGTCTGTATTAGAGGGAGATCAACTTCCTAATGCATCTTCCTCATTTTTAGGTTAACCTTAATTACTTTCACTGCTGTTTCCCACTCAGGGTTCAATACTGCACCCAAGAAATCATTATTTTTCGGGAAGATTTGGTCAACAAAATGTGCAGGAACTGTGTCCGTTTCCCAAACAGCACCATGGACATTCCCAACCATGTGAGTGAGTGGAGTTCAGCACTTTTTGCCAAGAGTTTTTGATTTTATTGATCAGCAGGGCTGGATTTTGGGGACTCTGATCATCATGCTCGTGCCACATTGCATGAGTAACCCAGAGGGGTTGTAAGAAGGATTTAGACATTTAGTATTCTTATTTTTCTTTACATTTTGACAGCAAAATAACTCAAACCATGATACTTTAAGGTGGGATTGAGTCATTCTGTCACACTGGAGCTGCCCTTGAACACAGAACTTCAGAGCAGCAAACAACCATCAATGTCCTGCCAAGAAACACTGATTCACAGAGGCAAATTTTAATGCAAATTACCATTTTTTAAGGATTTGATTGGTTACCCAGTGCCATTTGCAGTAAAGCAGCAGGTCACTTCCTCCAAAATTCATCTGCTTGCTTTGTCTCCTCACTTGAAATTGAAATTCTGCTTCTCACACATCAGCAGTGTTCTCTGGGTTGTGGTTCCACTTAATGACTCCACAGCAGGAGCTGATGGGATTTACTGAAATAATTGGATGAGAACAATCCAGGTAGTCCTGGCTCATTGCAGTGATGGATGGAGTCTGGTTTTATTTATTTTACAGGAGTTCTTGTGTTTGTGTGCCTCAGAAAGTTGTTTTAGCTCAGAGTCTCTGTGAACACCCCGTGGACACCGAGGTACCTTGGTTTTGTGGGCACATTTGCATTCCTGACACTTCCCTGTCCTCATCCAGGGCTCTCCAGGAAGGAAATGTAGAATTGCAGCATTTTCTGCAGGTTGTTTTTTGCATACTCCACTTTTCCTCAGCCTTTTTTGCCTATTTTAATTCAGCCATCAGAGAAAAAAAATGAGAAAGAGGGAAATTTTGTCACAGAGAAAGGAAAATCACCTGGGAATCAAATTATTTCTTCAGTTCAGGGAAGACTTTTGAAGTGTGAGTCTAACTGGAAAGCAATAAGGAAAATAAAAACCAAAAAATGGGAGTTGTGGCAGTGTTGGCACTTTCTGGGCTGGAAGAGCAGGTAAGTAGATTCTCCTGGAGAGTCTGATGAAATCATTGTGACATCTTCAAATCCTGGCTGATGTGCTTTAAAAAAGCCTTTGTGTATTAAACCCCCACAAGTGAAGAAAGGAAAGAGCAGCTCAGTGCTGGAGGGGAGTCACTGTTTACTCTAGAAATCATTAATAATCAGAAGGAATGAGATAGAAAAAAAACCCCAAACATTTCCAGGTTCAAAAAGCTTTATTAAAACACACTGAGACGTGCAGGGATGAACCGAGCTTGGAGCAAACGTTTCAAACCAAGTATTTGTGGGGGATTTTTTGCAGTTTTAAAGACCATTTTATCCTAGGGGATAAATGCTTCAGATGGTTAAAACCAGTGTTTATGGTGATGCCTCAGGTTTAGCTTTTCTATTTTCCCATTCTGTGTTGCTTTAGTGTGTTGGTCTGGGCTCCATATTATGGGATGCTGAGCTCTCTGCACAGAGCAGGGAGACAAAACAATTCCTGCTCCAGCTGGGCACCAAGGACAAATGATCCAAATCTCAGGCCCAGGAGCACAAACAGCGTGGGCTGGAGAGAGAAAAACAAGCAGGATGGGAGTGCCTGGGCTAAAGCTGGAATGGGACAATGAACTGCAAGGTGCAAATGGAGCAGAGCTGATCCCAGTGAGAGCCCCCGGGAGCGCTCGTGCATTTTGGGACCATTTTGGTTCCTCTTGGCTGCAGCCCTGGCTGGGCTCTGGTGCTGCCCAAGGTGGATCCATGGAGGAGATCCTTTGAATAAATCCCTGCTTTATTCTGTGACTCCATCCAGCCTCTGCTCCAGGGCAGCCTTCTCAGGACATCAGTGGGGTTTTTTTTTTGCAGTTTCTGAAGACTGTTTTATCCCAGGGGTTAAATGCTTCAAACCAAGTGTTTGTGGATGTTTTGTTGTTGGTGGTGTTAGTTTTTGGTTTTTTTTTTTTGTTTTTTTTTTTTGCAGTTTCTGAAGACCATTTTATCCCAGGGGTTAAATGCTTCAAACCAAGTGTTTGTGGGTGGTTTTTTTTGTTGTTGGTGGTGGTGGTTTTTCGTTTTTTTTTGGTTTTTTTTTGCAGTTTCTGAAGACCATTTTATCCCAGGGGTTAAATGCTTCAAACCAAATGTATGTGGGTTTTTTTTTGTTGTTGTTGCAGTTTGTGAAGACCATTTTATCCCAGGGGTTAAATGCTTCAAACCAAGTGTTTGTGGTTTTTTTTTTGTTGTTGTTGTTGCAGTTTGTGAAGACCATTTTATCCCAGGGGTTAAATGCTTCAAACCAAGTGTTTGTGTTTTTTTTGTTGTTGTTGTTGCAGTTTGTGAAGACCATTTTATCCCAGGGGCACCTGAGCCCGCTGCCGCTGTACGTCAGCCCCGTGTTCTGGGCCTACGATTATTCCCTGAGGGTTTATCCCCTGCCAGACCTGCTGGTCACCGCTGACAAACACGACCCCTTCACTGTCACCAGCAGCGACTGCCTCTGCATCAACCCTGTAAGAGCCCCCCAGCACTCCAGCCCCACCTTCCTCACTCCCTGCACTGGGATTTGCCTCACACAAATGGGGATTTCCCCCCCTTTTCCTTCACAGGGTTCGTTTCCCAGAAGTGGATTTTCCTTCAAGGTGTTTTACCCCTCCAACAAGACAGTTGAAGACAGGTAAATAGGTTTTTCTTATGTGCTGAGTTCCTGATTATCATAAAAATAAGATAAAAAGCGTAGAAAACGTCTAATATTTGAATGATCCAACAGCTTAACTTACACTTCATACTTAGGCAGTGTAACAAATCCAAATGGCCAGAACTAAAGCAATAAATTTAGAAATTCCAAATATCACTGATGGGAAGCACAGTCCAAAAGTAAAAGGAGATGACTGCACTGCCTGATTTTCAATGATAGAGACTTAAAAAAGCAGATTTGTTTCTGGGGATGATGGTTGTTACATAAATTAATTACATTTAGGAACAATTTGTGCTTCATTTTGTGATAATCATCAAGCCCAGAAGCCACTTTCAGGCTTTGATTTCATATATTTTTAAATCTGCACTTTTTCATTCCACTGACTGGAAAAAAGCCAGTTGCAACACCAAAAAAGTATTAAAACATATCAAAGGGCTTAAAATTGATGAAAATTTACCTGTTTAAAATAATGATGATATAACCCATTAAGAAATGCAAAAAATTATCCTCTTTTTGTTGGAGAAACCTTCTCAGGGAATTAATAATGGGTCAGCCTATTTAACTTCTTCTTGAATATAAAAAGTCTCACACCATGAGATACTTTAGGTCTTTAAACAGTTGAAAACATTATCAAGTCTTTCCTAGATAAAAAAAATAGAAAAGAGCATTATGAACTATTTTTAAAATATACCTTTTAAATACTGTTTTTCTTTGGTATTTTCAGCAAGCTTCAAGGACTCTGAATTTCTGTGGCACTGAAAAAAGGCAGTGAACCCATGGGAAGCCAACTGTATTTTTTTTTTTACATGCCTAAGTTTTGTGATGTATTATGGACTTTTTCAAAACTGATTTGTTTTGTACACAAATAAACTTTCACAGGAAAACACACTGGTGTCAGTTTAGATAAATTGTAAAGTCAGAGTGAAAAATAATTGGCAAAGCATAAAAAAAAAAGTTAAGTGGAGGAACCAGCTGTATCAAACGAAAGGAGCATCTTTAAAAAAAAAAAAAAAAGAATTAAAGATAAGGAGAACTTGGATAGCTGGTTATCTGCAAAGGAGCCTGGAAATGGGGGTAGGATTTTAATTTGTCTTGGAAACACCCAGGGAAGATCTGTGAGGTGTTTTATAATGGCAGCAGCTATTTGAAGGTGGTGCTATGCAGACAGGACAAGGAGAGGTAAAAGCAAGGACATGATCCTTTAGAAACTTCTGGAGAAGGCTGGGAGGAGGAAATCCTGATGGAGGGAAGTGGGAAAAGAGTGAAAGTGAACCAAAACCTGCTCCGGGTGTTTGTGGGCATGGAGGGCAGAGCAGGGTACCCCAAAGTGCCACACCAGGTGCTGCTCTGCTGGCACTGGTATAAATACATTTTATAATACTGGCTTTTCACAAATACTAAGAGAATTGGATTCTGTATGTATAATGTTCAAGTAACTTTGCTCCACAGTTTTTATTTCTGCTATTAACTAAACTTAGAGTAGTGAGATAGCTGATATAGTTATGTTTGTGATAATTAAACTGCCTACTTAGTTGGGATAGCACCCAGTGAACTTGTGATGAAAACCCCTACTACTGTCAACACCTATGTCTGCAAAAAGTACAGACTGAGGTGATGATGAGAAACCACAGCTCTAAAAAGGTGCACCCAATGCTAAACAGTTCGTAGAACATGTAAACTAGTTCGGGGGAAAGTTTAAATATGCATAATTGGTTCTGAATATGCAGTAGGCTGATGCAATAGAAAAGCTATAGAAAGGATGTCTCTGAAATAGGTGTGCTCTTGGCTGAATGCCAAGCACCCAGCTGTTACCTTTGCTTTAGTTTTGTGTCCTACTGTCCTTTACTTAATTTTTATCAGGAAAGTGAACCTCGTTTTCCACAGCAGGAACGAGGAGGGAAAGTGGGATACGGGCTCTGAGGGGACAGCAGGGCTGGGAGGGAAGCTGGGTCTGCTGCGGATTTAAAAGTGTCCTGTGAGGGGATGGCAGTGGAGCTCGGAGCTGTGGCACGGGGAGGGAACATACACTTTGCTGAATGATGAAGAGATGACGGTGGAAAACCAGCCCTGCTGATGCCAGGCGTGCTGGCTGGAAGCCGCTGAGGGGAGGGGAAAGGCGAGGCCGGCAAGGAGAGGCCTCGGCCCTGAGGGGCAGCCCGCCATGCTGTTTGCCGTCTCCATAGCAACAGCCGCGCCAGCGCCGCCATCTTGTTTACCGTCCCCACAGCAACGGCCGCCATCTTGCTCGGCATGCCCACAGCAGCGTGCGGGGCCGGGCCGGGCCGTGCCGGGGCCATGGCGGGCGCGGGGCGGCTGCACGACCTGGACCTCAGCGCCGAGGAGGCGGAGCGGCTCCAGCGCGCCTTCCGCGACGAGCGGTTCCGCGCGCTGTTCGCGGAGTACGCGGCCGAGCTCACCGACCCCGAGCAGCGCCGGCTGTACGAGGAGGAGGTGGCGGCGCTGGAGCGGGAGCGCGGCGTGGAGGTGCGCTTCGTGCACCCGACGCCGGGCTTCGTGCTGCGGACCAGCCAGGACGGCTCCCGCCGCTGCTACATCAATGTCTGCAGCAACGCGCTGATGGGGGAGCCGCGGGCCCGCGCCGAGCGCGGCGGGCAGCGCTGGGAGCTGCCCTACAGCGTGGCCCCGGGCCGCGAGGAGCTGCGCCCCGCCGGCCGCCGCCGCCTCCTGTACGACGTGGTGTTCCACCCCGCCGCGCTGCGCCTGGCCGCCCGCAGCGCCCGCTTCCGCCGCCTGCTCCGCGACACGGCGCTGGAGGCCGTGGAGAGCCACTGCGGGGTGCGGCTGGACCGCAACAACGCCGCCGTCCTGCGAGGAGTCTCCTACAAGGGCGTCCCGCAGGCGCCCGTCATCCGCTCCCCGCTGCCCGGCGGCGCCCCGAAGCCGCCCGACGACGGCGAGTCCCCGCTGCCGCCCTTCCCCTTCCCGCCCGCCGCTGCCCCGCCGCCCGCCGCCGGGGGCTCCTCGCCCGCCGCGGCCCCGCCGCCCTCCGGCCCCACCACGCCGCGCTGGAGCATCCGCCACCGCTCCTACGTGGACCTGCAGGACTACCGGCACTGCCGCGACTCGGCGCCCAGCCCGGTGCCGCGGGAGCTGGTGGTGACGGTGGAGCTGCCGCTGCTGCGCTCTGCCGAGCAGGCGGAGCTGGAGATCCGCGGGCGGGAGCTGCGGCTGGACTCGCAGTGTCCCGCCTACCACCTGCGCCTCCGCCTCCCCTACGACGTGGACGAGAGCGGCGGGCGGGCCGCTTTCAACCGGGCCCAGCGGCAGCTGCAGGTCACGCTGCCCGTGGTGCTGCCGCCCGGCCCGCGGGAACCGCCGGCGGGGGAGCGGCTGGAGGGGGCCGAGCCCGCTGCCGAGGGGCCGGCGGAGGCAGGGCCGGCAGAGGCGGGCGGCGGAGCGGCTCCTCCCCCGGAACTCGGGCCTGGCGGCGCGGCCCGGAGCACGTGTGGCGGCGGGGAGCCCGGTGATCCACTCGCCGAACCCCCGGCTGACCCACTTTGTGATTCTCCCGCTGGTCCGTCTGCCGAGCCCCTCGCTGAACCCCCCGTAGAACCACTCTGTGATCCACCTGCTGATCCCCTCACTGACCCCTCGGGTGAACCCCACATTGATCCAACCTCTGAACCCTTTGCTGACTCCCCTCCTGAGCCCCTCGCTGAACCGGCCACTGATCCAAGCTCTGAGCCCCTCGCTGAACCGGCCACTGATCTAAGCTCTGAGCCCCTCGCTGAACCGGCCACTGATCCAAGCTCTGAGCCCCCCGCTGAACCGGCCACTGATCCAAGCTCTGAACGCCCCGCTGGTCCAACCACGGACCCCCGCTCTGAACCCTTCACCGAACCCGCCGCTGATCCACCCGCAGAACCACCCAGCGAGCCCCCGGACCCGGCACTGCCCTGCTCCGGTGCCGCCTCCCCCATCGCCAGCCCCGAGCCAGCCATGCCCACCGGGGACACCCCTCCGCAGGCCTCCGAGGGCCACCCCAGCGAGACGGCCACGTGCCCTCCCTTCCGTGCCCGGCAGGACGAGGCGTCCCTCACGCTGCTCCTGCTCGTGCCCGGCATCCGGCCCCAGAGCCTCCGCGGGGATGTGGGCACGCACCACTACAGCCTCCGCTTCTGCACCGACACCGCTGCCTTCGCCCTGTTCCTGCGCTTCCCAGCCGCGCTGCTGTCCCCCGAGAGCAGCGTCAGCGTCTCTGCCCACAACGCCGCGGTGGGGCTCGCCAAGGCCCCCGGCAGCACCGGGCTCTGGGACAAGTTCAGCTTCGGCCTCCACCCCTCCGCTCTGCAGGTAACGGTGGCACGGTTGGGGTGTCACCTGCCCGAGGTGCCGCTGCTGGGTGTGGCTGCTGTTTGCTGAGTGGTGGCTCAGGGAGGTGTGAGGGGGAGTTTGAAGTTGCTGCTTCCTCGGAGAGCTGCTCCCGGATGTCAGTGCCGTGACCTGATTTGTGCGAGTCTTGTACGAGCAGCGCCAAGGTCACACCGTGGAGCTGCCGCCTTCATCCTTGGAATTGGAATGACTTCTGCCTCCCATACAATTTTTTTTCTAAGGGAAATTCTGGTGATGAATGAAAGCAGTGCCTATGTCCTCTATGTCCTTCGTGTTCACTTTTAAAGCCCTATAGAGTGCAGCCCGTTCACACAAAGAAAGCTCTTTATGATACACCAGGCTTTTACACACGTGTGCATACACCGTCGTGAAGTGTAGGGGGAGTGTCCCTGTTTCTGTTTTGGGACAGAATTCCCATTTACAGCCACAGGAACCCCCATTAGTTCAACCAGAGCAGAACAGCAAGCAGCAGCAATGAGCTGTCCCAGTTTGCTGGGGTAAAGCCTCACCTACTCTGTCTGAATATGATTCTAACTTAGTATTTTCTAGTTTTATGGGTTTTTGGGCAGTGATGCTCCTGTGGTGGGAGAAAGTGGGGTAGCTGCATCCAGTGTCCCCAAAGGGATGCCACCTTGTGACACTCTTTGTCCAGAAGCACTCACACAAGTTTTGTGGAGAGCCACGTTCCTCTGTGAGCTCAGACTTGCAGACAGTTTCTCATGAGCAGGGATTAAAGCTGCACAGTTCTTGTGCAACCTTCTAGCCATGGGATTTGGAGTTTGGCTGGAGTTGAGAGCAATAAAATCCTCTGCAGTTTGGATCACGTGCAGTGGGATTGCAAGTCCAGGAAGCTGGCAGGCTTCAAGCATATCCACTGGGATAGACTTGGCTTGGAGCAGCTTAATTGCTCCATCCCTACAACTGGAAATGACTTGTGCATGATTTTGAAAGATATTTATCCAATTAGTGTTTGTGCAGCTGAAACCATGCTGAATTTCCCATTTAGCGGCCGCACACCTTTTACAGCAGCAATTCCTGTGAAGGAGGAGCTGATCATTTCGGGGAAGTATCAAAGATGATGAATTTATGGGGAACCACCCACGCCGAGCTGTTTGCAGAGCATTTCCTTTGCTTTTACCGGGGCAGGAGCCTGCAAGTCTGTGCGAGTGGGGCCACAGAACACTCAGTGCTGCTGTTCACTGCTGTGATCTGGCACTGCCTGCTGCTGCCACGTCAAAAAAGCCACTGTGTAAACTCCTGCCTGTTTTCTGTGCAGGTACTGAGGCTGCCCAGGGCACTGGTGGTGCCCCCATCCCTGGGAATGCTCAGAAAAACCTGTGGATGTGGCACTTGAGAACATGGTTTAGTGGTGAATGTGGTGGTGGCTGCACTAATGGTTGGAAGTTTGGTATATGGATTTGTTATGGCAATTGGAGGAACATTTTGTGATTGAAAGGTTTTAAAAGGCCACCCAGTAATGAGATTTTTGGCTTTGTGAGTTACAAAAACCCCTTGAATGAGCTGATTTTATTATATATTGCAAAATGTTTTGGGTGGAGTAGGAGAAAGAGATTGGGCATTAGTCATCAGCTTCCTGGCCATTCATTCACAGCAGACTCCAAGAGATTCTCCTGGCCTCCAGTCCTTTCGGACACTGGGTCTGCAAATTGAAGCAGGAGAAATAAACTGAAGTAATTTGTCCTGTTTGCTTTCTTTTTTTAATCTGTGCTATTTCCCCAAAGTGCCTGAGAGCTGCACTCACTCAGATTGAAGGGAGAAAAGTGAATATTTAATTAGAGCCACTATTACTTGCTGCCTTCTGGCCATTAACCATTTGTTCCTGGTCGCTTTTCTTCTTCTTATGTTGATTCCTTCAATTTGTCTGATGCCACCTTGGGGGTTTTTCTGCCTTGAGTCTCATTCTAGAAATCAGAGCTGTGGTTCTTGCACTGAGACCCGTAATGAATCACATCAGTCACTGCAGAGTGCAGAGCAGCGTCAATGCCTAAAGGGAGCTTTTGGGGCTGAGGTGAGCAGGAATTTTATCCTGGAGCAGGAATTTTATCCCGCACCTCCCAATCTGCTTGTTGGTCATCTCCTCTCGCACAGCAGCGTTGCCAGAGGATGGTGCCTGGCAAAAGTGAATCATGGAATGGTTTGTGTTGGGAGAGATCTTAAAACTCAACCAGTTCCACGGACAGGGACACCTTTCCCTATCCCAGGCTGCTCCAAGCCTTGTCCAATGTTTTTAACAGCTATGGAATTCCTGCTCTGCTTCATTCTGGGAAGTTGATTGCTGCTGGAGGCCGAGGGTTGCTGTGGAGTTCCATGGAGCAGATTCCTCCCTGGCTTAGTTCAGAGTCTGTCCTTCCTCGGTGCCCCATGCCACGGTGGCTGTTCAGTGCCCTCTGAGGCTGCCTGCCCAAATCATTCCCATTAAGTGCCAATTCCTTCTTGGAAGCTGCTCTGATCCACATGCTGGTAGAAGAATGAGTTGGGCTCATCCTTAGAATGCCATGCTTGAAACAGAACTTCAAGAGTTGCTTCTCCTTTTGTAGTCAGCAGTGGCTGAATCCCTGAGCTGGAAGATTTAGAGCTCAGTTTCCATAGATGCTGAGCAGTTGGAATTCCCACTCCAGCAAGTGCCTCTTTTCAGGAAATCTTTACAGTGTCCTGCTCCTCCCTGGACTTTAACTGTGAGGAGTTTCACTCCTTGGCCAAACCAGAATGTCCACACTGCTGTTGGACATGATGATCTTGGAGGTCTTTTCCATCCTCTTGATTCTGTGACTTGTTATGGTGACCAGAAATCCTATAAAAATAAAGATTCCATAACTTCGAATGTTGTGGGTTTAGGGTCACATATTTCAGGGGTTTAAAAGCCATCTTTTGTCACTGCTCTGGTGCTCAGTCACTGCACCAGAGACCACAGTGCTGATCCTTCTGCAGGGCCTGCTCCAGGCCCTGTTTTTCCAGGGAATAATCTCATGACCTGAGGAAGCTGCCTGATTTCCCCACTGCCAAAATCTCTGCTCTTTGCCTCGAAATACCAGCCATGGGCTGTGCTCTCCCCATTACTCTTCATTGCAGTTCACCCTCTGTAACCTTCTACACCTTTTGCTTAAATCCTGGGAATTCAGGCCTGGGAAACTCCTGCATCAGAGAGTTCCCCTTCATTTCCAGACAACACAGCCTGGGGAGTAAATGATGAAGGAAGAACGGTTGGGAGTTAAATAACCATTAATACAATTTGTAAGCCTGCCAGGCAGGGTTTCTGAGAACATGTCCCAGTGTGTCCTGGTTTATGGTAGTGCTGGAGCTGGGCAATTATGGAAATTATGCCTTTGGAAAGCACTTGGAATGTCTTGGAATGTTTGGCCTCCTGGGGTTAAATGCTCGATTCCTAACAGAAATAAGAAGCAGTTTTCTGGGGGTGTATTGAGCTGCTGAGACTTGGGGGCTCAGTTCTTGGAGCATGTGAAACACATTTGGCAGGGAATTAATTCTGCAGTTTTGGGGTCGTGTCTGCTCATTTTCATGGGATTAGAAAAAGACTGGTTCATGCAGGAATTACCTTCTAGGCTGATCCACACCCTTCCTGCCCTTCTCAGAGGCCTGCAGTGGTTTGTTCAGAGGATGTGTGCTCATTCCTCTGGTCAGTTCCCCCTGGGTACCCCTCGCTGGGCAGGGAATTGCAGCCAGCCCATCCCTTTCCTAAAAGACCCCGTCAGATCTTCTGGAGAATATTGGGATTTAACTCACGTAAACCCCCACGGGGCTCCAGAGAACAGCAGGGAGCAGAGGAAAACAGAGGAAGTATTTCCTCTGCTTTCCTTTGCATTGCTTTTTTTTTTTTTTTTTTTTTTTTTTTTTCCCCCACATTTACAGGCTGAAAAAGATTATATTGAACATTCCTGAGGAGTTCATGGTTGGAGCTGGGTCTGAGTTACACTGTGTGTGAGGGATCCAAATGGGAATTGCTCAGAGATAGGGAAGTTTTGTTTAACTTTTCTGGGAGTGTTGAGGCCTCCATGCAGGATGTTCTACATGGGTGTGATTTTTCTGCTTGGCACAGCCACCGGTGCCTTGTGAAGGAGACCCTTTGGAAGCTCCTGGTGCTTTTTCCTTCAGAAAGCAGCTGGTAAAAAAAAAAAGTGGAGCTGTTGGAGCAAGTCCAGAGAGGCCATGAAGCTGCTTCAAGGGCTGGAGCCAGGCTGGGAGAGCTGGGAATGTTCACCTGGAGAAGGGAAGGCTCCAGGGAGAGCTCAGAGCCCCTTGCAGGGCCTGAAGGGGCTCCAGGAGAGCTGGAGAGGGACTGGGGACAAGGGATGGAGGGACAGGACCCAGGGAATGGCTCCCAGTGCCAGAGGGCAGGGATGGATGGGAGATTGGGAATTGGGAATTCCTGGCTGGGCTGGAATTGCCAGAGCAGCTGTGGCTGCCCCTGGATCCCTGGCAGTGCCCAAGGCCAGGTTGGACACTGGGGCTGGAGCAGCCTGGGACAGTGGGAGGTGTCCCTGGGGTGGCACTGGATGGGATTTAAGGTCCCTTCCAATCCAAACCATTCTGGGATTCTGGGATGATTAGGTGCCCCCTAGAAGAGGCTGGGACCTGGTAAGGTGATCTGGGCTGACCCAGCCTGCCCTTGGACACTTCCAGGGATCCAGGGGCAGCCACAGCTTCTCTGAGCACCCTGTGCCAGGGCCTCACCTCCCTCCCAGCCAAGAATTCCCAAGTCCCAATATCCCATCTGCATTTTCCTACATCACTTGTGTGCAGCTGGAGGTGGCAGAGTTCTGTTGCTCCTGGCACTGGGACCATGTGGAGAAGGCCAAGGGCTGGAAGTGCCCCCGTGGGCCATGCTGGGCTGTTGTCCTCGCTGAGCTCAGAATTAGGGCTCTTGTGGATAAAAGTTTTCCTTGGTTGGTGAGTCAGCCGAGCATGAACCCTTGAGAGCCGTGTTGGGACATGTCAGACATGGATGTTTTAAACCTTTGCCGCCTTTCATGGAGAAATCCATCCTGGAGAGCTCTTTTCCTCTCATTTATGAACTATTTGGACTTAAAATTTTCAATTTCCAAGCTGCTATAAAGACTTATTGTAATAGTCAGGGGTTACTTCTAAGAAGATGCTGCTGGAAACTGGAGCTGTTGAATGTAATCCTCCAGCAGTTTATTTTTGGTTCAGTTAATTCTGTGCTCAGCATTTCAAGACTCTTGGCAAGTTTTTTGGGAGGTCAGAGAAGGACAAAGAAGGAGAACACAACAAACTTATTATTTCACATTTTTCAAAGTAATCCCTTTCCCAAGCTACATTAAGGACCATAATTAGTTTGCTTCTGCTATAAAACAAACTAATTTCTGAATAGTCTTTAATTGGTAGCTGCATTTTGGGAATACCG
Organism: Vidua chalybeata; assembly: GCF_026979565.1. Taxonomy (NCBI): domain Eukaryota; kingdom Metazoa; phylum Chordata; class Aves; order Passeriformes; family Viduidae; genus Vidua; species Vidua chalybeata. Next base: position 1,862,749 of record NC_071535.1, on the reverse strand, counting down.
TGATACACAAAACAGTTATGTCAGGAAACATTATTAACCTACTGATGCAGCTCATCAAAGCTGCTTTGGAGCTGTTTCATCTTTGCAGTCATGAGCATCTTGGAAAAGTTTTCATTTCACTACAGGTACCGAAACTTTGAGCTTCAAATTCTCAGCTCTCAGAGCTGGTTTGCACTGGGATCCCACAAATGCAGAGGTCAGGAAATCCAGGAATGCCTTTTCCATGTTGGCATCAGTTGTTGGGTTTGGACGAGAGAGGTTGTGGCTGCCCCATCCCTGGAATTGTCCAAGGCCAGTTTGGATGGGGTTGGGAGCAGCCTGGGATAGTGGATGGAACTGGATGGGATTTAAATCCCCTCCCAACCCAAACCATTCTGAGATTCCCTGATCCTCTCGTTACAGGAGCCACCAAAATAATTTAAGCCTGAAATCTGTCCTGCTTTTCAAACTTGCAGGCTGCGTGGGAGGTAACTCTGGATGGAAACTGTCTTCAATTTGGATAAATTAAAGCAGAATAAACCCATTTGAGTGCTGAGGGCAGCCGTGAGGGGAGCGGCTCTGCGCTCTCGGTGCCGTGAGACACAAGGACAGGTTTGAATGATGAAGTGTTCCAGAAACCAAAGTCATCCCTGCTAACATTTATGTTAATTTGGTCTCAGTTTAGTCACGGGGAAAAATGAATGTGTACCAAACAGCAGATGACAGTGTGTGCAGGGAAAAACAAATTAAATTCAAAGTTGCTAAGAGAGCATCATAAATACCAGAAAATAAACAGCATAAATTGAAGAATTATTTTACAGGGTCATTGAAATCAGTTGCAGATGGTTGTCCTCTGTTTGCTCTGGCTTGGAAGGCAGACCAGGCTTTAGAATAAATTCCTGAATCATTTTTTTTCCAAGGTCTGTGCTCTGATAACATCTGCAGTAATATAAATGCCTCGATGTGTGCTCCCTGTGAATGCAAAGTCTGAGTTACAGTGCCTGGTGGAACAGGCTAATGATAATCACCTTATTGACAACAAACACACCCCAGGTCCATGATTTATGGCAGGCCACGGGGTAGGGATGGGATAAAATGGTAAATACTTCTGGGAATTCAGTGTTGGGCTGGGATGAAACTTGGTAAAATTGGTTTGGGCAGCGAGTCAGAATTAAGGGAGCAACAGCACAAGCGGTTACTTTTCATCCTCATTTAAAGCACTGATTAATCAGAGAATTATGGAGTATTCTGAGCTGGAAGGGATCCACAGGGATCATGGGATCCAGCTCCAGGCCCTGCCCAGACCCCCCAGCAATCCCACCCTGGGCATCCCTGGCAGCTCCTGGAGCTCTGGCAGCCTCGGGGCCATGCCCATTCCCTGGGGAGCCTGGGCAGTGCCAGCACCCTCTGGGGAAGAACCTTTCCCTGATAATAGAACTCCTATTCAGTTTTTCTTTTTTTTAACTGTATTTTCTGTGAAGAAAACAAATTCTTTTGCTTTTAATCAGGAAGAAATTCTCCAGAAAGATTCAGGGCATTTGTTGCCAAATTGCGAAGTCCTGATGGCGCTGAGGAGGAGAGGCTGTCCCTCACACAGCCACAGGTGCCAGAGGCAGATTCAGAGGGAAAAGAGATTATTTTCCTCATTTTATAGAGGAAAAGTAGGATGGGACTTGGTGCAACCTGGTCTAGTGGAAGGTAATTAAAGGTCCTGAAATATATCCCATGGCAGGAGGTTGGAATGAGATGAGCTGCAAGGTCCCCTCCAACCAAACCATGCCGTGATTCCCTGACTTTGATTTTTCAGCTGGGTGAGGAGGGTTGTGCTTTGCTCTCCTTGGGAGTACAGGCAGGGCACCAAAATCCCAAATCCCCTGTGGGGGAGACTGAGCTCTCTGTGCTCTGTGGGCCAAGCAAGGCAGAGCTGGGAATTCTTCTCTGAGCTGCCCATGGATCGAGTTCGGGAGCTTGTGGGAGTTTGGGTGCTGCACAGGTTTTGTGTCTGCAGCCCCTGCCTTATTCTGTACTCTGACACCTTCTCCTGAACTCTGCAGAGTATTTCCACAGCCTAAAGCTCTGGCAGATCCCTCTCTGGCAGGCAGGAGAGGATGCAGCACGAGGGAATAAGAATTTTAGGCTTTGCATGCAGAAATGCAAGAAGAAGGGATGTTCTGAGAGGGTTTTCAGTCAGGGCAGCTCTGCTGCACTTTAATCTCTCCCCAAACCATCCCAGCATCCAGTGCTGGCTCTTTGCCTGGATTGTAATCTTTCTGGATAGAAAATGAATCCAATCCTCTGCTTTGGAAAACCAACAGTATGTATGTTATGACTTTCCATATTGTGATTTCTAATTTAACTAGTGGAAAAAATAGGACTCTGGCTTATTTTTCCAATCCTGTTTTTTTTTTTTTTTTTTTTTTTTCAAGATGACAGTTAAATTTTGTAACTCAGACACAATGTGACATCTGGCTGTGCATAAGGCTCCATCCACAGGGGGCCAAAAATGTGCAGAATTGCCTTTTTGCTTCTTGGTCTGCAAGATGTCAGTGATAATTGAATTTAACTTTCATTGGATTGACAGGAAGGTTGAACTGGACCGAGAAATTTAAAAGCGTGACTTAATGTGGAAGGTTTGCAACTTGTCCCTGTTATTTCCAATTAAATAAGGAAGGTAATTCCCAGAACCTAAACTACTCCTTCAGGTCAGACCATTTTTATTTTGTCTGTCCTTCCCCTCAGCCTACACAGATGATGTGTGAATAACACAAGGACAGGGAATGCTCTGCAGTTCCTGTGAAACAGCCCCTCCAGGATATATTTTAGGACCTTTAATTACCTATAACTACCTGTAACTGATTTAAATCTCTAAACCCATAGCAACATGTTTCAGGCTGTTTATGAACAGCCAGGAAACACACCCCAGGCTGTGTCTCTGCCTGTGGATATCTCTCCTTTTTTTTTTGTTGTTGTTTTTTTTTTCCAACTGGCTTGTCTGCTTGGAGATCAGAGCAGCCTCAGTGGCTGGGTGTGAAATGGATCCAGCCCTGAGTGTTCCAGATCTGATCTTGGAGTGAAGATCCTGCAGTGCCTCTCCAAGGAGGTGTTTGTGTTTCCTACAGACAGCCAGCAGACAAACCCACAACAGTCTAACACCTTCCTGGTGCTAAGACAGGTGAGGATGGTGGAACGAGGTTGGTACAAATCATTTTTCAGAGAGAGTCTACATCAATGAATTAGCCAGCCATCCAAAGAGAGAAAAAATATTTCCTTTATATTTGATACGATGAAGATTTGTACTTTCAAGCAAAATTAGCTGAGCACTGGTTTTAATTCATTTCACCTCATTTTTTGAATGTCTGGCTTAGAATTTTTCTGTCAAGACTTGAGTGTGCTGTGAAACTTGGGAATTGCTGTCCTGGCTTTCTTTGCAGTGAGTTCTTAGCCCCAGTAGCCCTGAAGTGTAGCACAAAAAGAACATAACCTGCTGTTTTCTCTCTTTTTCTTTAGGAAAGATTGTTTGTCAGTGAGGAGAACGTTGATGGATTTCTAGGCACTGCTTTCTGCCCTTCCCCTTGCTCCCAATCAGCACTGGAAAGCCAGCCATTAATTGAAGTGCTGGATGTTACTGAGGACAGAATTCAAATCAGGGTGGAGGTAAGGATCCAGGAGCAGCACAGGCTGATTTATGTTCTTCAGCAAGATCCTATCAACTCCCACTGAAACAGCTTTGTTCCTGTTTTGTCCTGAGGAAGCAGGGAGAACCCAGGACTGGGGTTATTTGCAAGTGTAAATGTCAGTTTTCAGGAGTAAAACTTGTGTTTGTGCCATTTCATGTGACCAAAGGATTGAAACCTCCTCTATTTAATTTGGAAGGTGCAGAACTGTGATCCAGTCATTTAAAAAAGTGCTTTTTCCTTGCAGGAATAGCTCACCCACTCAGCCTTGTACAGGTAGAGAAATCCTAGAGGGTTTTGTCTGGGAAGAATCCTACCTCATCTTTATTCAATCCATGTATTGGAATACTTGGTGGGTTCCTGTTGTGTAGATAATTAAACATGAGGCTATTAATCTTAAACACTGGTCTCAAATTCAATCCTTGTAGTTTGAGGCCTCGTTCAGGCTCTCCTTCTTCTGTGTAGAACAAGCCAGGCTGTTTCTGGGAGCTGCCACGGGATTAAACTGTCCTCCCTTGGCAAAATAAATGGACAGATGAAGAAATCAAAATGTTCATTTTGTAAGGAGGAAAATGTGAGGTAAAGCCCCCACGTTCACTGGGATTTCTGGGTAGGCACTGCATCCAAACTTCAGATGAAACTTTTCTTAAAGGGAATATAAAAAGCAGGAACAAGCAGGTCCCTGCTGTGGCCACGGACCGGGGGCTGCAGCTGGGGTTAATGTGTAGCTGGTTTGTTGGAAGGCAAGTTCAGAGGAAGCACATGACCTCTGGAACTGGGCTGGAGGCCCGAGGAGTTTCCCAAAGATAGTGGATCCAGCTTAACTCTCACAGCTGCTGTGGGCTGGACACAAAAAAATGAAATTCTAAATGTTGGAGAGCAGATGAGTCCCTTTTGGGATCTTAGAACAACTGAGATACCTTAAATCATCCCATTCCTGCTCCTGTGTGAGGCCAGGAGTTGGAGTTTGTGGGAAATATAGGAAAGGTAAGAAGGTTTTTAGAAAGTTGTGAAAGTAGGTTTTTAAAACAGAAAGAGTAGAGAATTTAAAGTTAGTTGTAGTTGTAAAGTTTGAAAGTAGAAAAGTTATAACAGTATAGTAAGTAAGGATATGAAATAATAGTTTGAGTTTTAGATTTGGCTAAGATAAATTTTAATATTGTAGAAAAATATGTTTAGTATGCTATTGGCTAGAAAGTTTTCAAAATGCTCTGTAACAGAAAAATCTTTACTACTAACAAGATATAAACTATTACCATCTTTCAGTTATCTCAACCATGTAATAAGACTAATACCACAATAAAAGTCAAAAACATATCCCAGCAGTCCCATCCCATTTATACAAACCTCCAACTCTGAGCTGATGGTTCTTGAGGGTCCCTTCCAACTCGGGGCATTCCACGATCGTGTTCATGTGGGAGAATTGGCCAGTTTGGAAAGGACTGACTGGTGTTTCCCCAGTTCCCTGTGGTTTGGGGGTGTGAGAGAGACTCTTGTCTCTGAATCCATGAATCCAGCTGCTCTTGGATGGATCCTACCTGATCCTGGCTCTCCACTGACAGGCACCTATGAATTACCAGCTGGTTTTTGCCAAAACTCCCAGTAATGGTGACAGGGAGGAACTGCTGTTTGGACAGCACCTCTCCAAATTCTTCCTCTCCCGAGGCAAACTGCAACTCCCAGATTAGCCCCATGGGCCAGGAATTTCCCTAATCACAAGGTTCCAACCTTGCAACAAGAGTTGAGATCCCCTGGCTGATTCTGTGACCACTGGGATTTGGGGATTTGGGAATCAGGCTGGGTGTGGAAGGAAAGTGGCTGCTGCTGGAAAGGAAAGCAGGAAACCCTGGGGAAGCAGCAGGACCTCCCTGCCCCTCATTCCCACACACCAGACAAGAGCAGGAAAACCTCAGCACCCGCTCACTTGGCTTCTAGAAGGAGAATCATGGAATCACAACGTGATCTGGAACCTTAAGGATCGTCTGCTTCCAACCCCCTGCCACAGGCAGGGACACTTTCCACTATCCCAGTGGAGCTGAGCTGTTGGAGAACAAATCCCTCCTGTCTTTGTGTGCACAGTTTGTTCCAGCTATAAAATAATTCATTTATTTCCTTGACAGCCACAGGAACGTGATGGACGAGGAACACTCGGCAGCTCAGGGGGAACCCTCGCTGGAAAGACCGACAGCAACTACCCCGAAACAAAGGCAGAAACAAAGTGTCCTGCAGCTGAGGGAGGTGCTGCAGGATCCAGCCCAGCTCCCACAGCTGGAACAATAGGAAAAGCAGGCTGTGCTTCACACCATTGTTTGCAGCACGAACCTCCTGCCACCAGTTCAGCGATTCCTGGCGGATCTGGGAGAACGGAGCCCGATTTAGAAAGTGCTGCTGCAGCAGGAGACACAGCCCCGGCCCCAGGCTCTGGAAAACCAGGAAAACTCCAGGGGGGTGGGGATGAGGAGGAGGCAGCCCTAGGGCTGGGCAGCAGGGCAGGCTCCCCAGTCCTGCGGGAGGTGAACCCCGAGGACGGCAGCGTGCGGATCCTCCGCGACCACCGAACGCGCTGCCCCGTGGCGTTCCACAGCTCCCTGCTCTACGAGCTGGATTAGTTGCATTGTTTTAGGATTTCCGTCTCTTGTTTGATGCTTGCTCTGTTTTAGGATTTCCTTCTGTTGTTTGATGCAGCTCCATGTGCTGGTGGATGACATGGAGGCCATGGGTTCCCACTAAAACTGGTGCAACACCAAAACTTTCTGTTTTTAACAGCTTAACTATTTTCTAATCAAATCTATGGCAATAATTTGACTTACAAGAAAAGTTGCAGTTGGAGGTGTCTCTGAGCTCCCGGAAAAAAAATGTATCTTATTGTTTACATAAATTTTTTTATTCTCTTCCCACGTTTCAGGGATTATTTGTATATATCCTTAGTCTAATGGCTCCCTCGGGAATTGAGCAGTAGTCATCATTTTCCAAACCTTTCATTTTGTGATAACTGCAGGATTAGACTAACAGTGATTCTTAGCAATCAAATGAAATTTCTAATTACCCGGAGAAGTTCTAATTAGTCTCCTAGAAATAATCAACATTTATACCCTGTATTCCATCCTAGTGCTGTGCTTCAGATCTGCAGCACCCAGCTATCCCCCATTGCACAAGAACATCCTCTGGGTGCATGTCTGCTCTGAAGTATTTACAATTGGTGAAATGGATTCTCTTTATCCAGATTAGATTTATTTTTCTCAGTTTCCCTCGAGTTTCAGCGTTTCTCACCTCCCTAAAGCAGAATAACCAAGAGAACACATCTAATAATAAACTTCCTGTTCCCCTTTCTCACTGCTGCTGAACCAACTTGCTTTTGTTTGAGAGGTGTTTTAGAGGAGAGTTAATTTTGCCTCTTTTCAGGGCTGCTCTGGCACTGCTGTCACATTTCTCTGTGAAACACCAGTCTGGGTGTGTGGTTTCAGAGTTCAGCAGGAGCCACAGCTGCCCAAACCACCTGCCCTACCCTGCCTGGTGGCACATCCTGCCGGAGCTTTGCTGGGCTCAGCTTAACCCCGTCAGCTTGTTTGGGAGAGGCCTCTGAGGGTGAGGCACCAGCACAGCTCCAGCACCAGCCCCAACCCAGTGGAACAGAACACGGAGCAATTACCTTGCAAAATTGTGCTTAAATAACCCCTGGGAAAAGAAAAAGCAGCGTTTTCTTTCTTGGACATACTTCTGTGTTCTACAAAAGCTGCTGAGGTGCTTCTGCCACAGCTGAGCTCACACAGGAGTGGCACTAAAGCTGCTGGAGCATTCACAGGTGGCTCCGTGGCCCCAGCTCAGCCCCTTCCCACCACACGGCAGCAGTTTTCACACAGCTAACTTGAAACAACTTTTTAAAAAAAAATTCCAAACAAAAGAGGTGTTGTGCCACCAATTTGCTACTCTTTTCTGCCTCAATTAAGAAGTATCATTAAAAACTTAATGAAGTTAAATGCACACTGCTAGAAGGAGTGATGGCACATGTCCAGCCCTTGGGATTAAAGAGGAACTCCCCCCTCCTTCCCCTCCTGACTTTTTAGGAACACAAGGTGACATCATCTTTTTGCTGACAATCAAGAACTTCTCTAGGCTTACAAAACAATGGAATTTTTATTTTGGCAGAACTAAAAAAATCATATATTTATCTACATCGTAGTAAAAACAATGAAATTTATTTTTTTTTTCCTTCATATATTCATCGACACAGCGCAACCGAACCGGGACTTGGGGATCGGGCGTGAAATGACCCCGGGTGGGACCCCAGGCACCACCAGAGCTTTGAAGCACCAAAAAAGATGCACTTAAAAGTGTTCTCCTCCTCCTCCTCCTCCTCCCAGCAAACACAGCAGCAGGTCACTTTTTGCGTAGGGGCTGCAGCGCGTCACCCGTTTCCAAAACGTGGTTGCCAAACATGAGAGATTACTATTTTGGGACACCTTTAACAAGAATGTTTATTCATATTAAAGCAGAAACCAACTCATAAATGCTGTTTATACACGTGTGTGCCTGGAAAAGACACAATGGAACAACTCAAGGAGAAAAGGCGCTGCGAGGAGGATCCTCACTGGAGTCTGCGGTAGCTCTTACAGAGTTCGTGGTCCCTGATGTCTCCCCACCCTCCGTTCTTGACGTGAGGGGACAGGGGAGCCATGGAGTACCTTTTACTGACACTCATCGCCTCGGGAAACAGGTACTGTTGGTTGCTGTTCAAGAGAGAATCGATTTTGGCACTCTGGGTGGACGGTCTGCAGGATTTCTTGTGGTGCATGCCACAGTCCCCCGTGTGAAAAATCCTGGGGATTTCGGGAACCAGCACTTTCCAGAACTTTGGAAGACAAGAGACAGTCAAGTGCTGCAGAGTCCAGTCCCAGTTGTAGTCATCGTAGGTGCAGAAGGCGTCCGTGCACTCGATGAGCTTCTGGTAGGTGTCTCTGCCGAAGGCCATGCCCATGTTGTGCTCCGTGGACTTCCACGTCTTCATCTCCACCTTGTCGGCGCGGCCGGCGAAGCCGCCCCGCACGGGGCTGTAGGTGCCCAGCGACACGAGCTGGCACTCGGGGCACTCGCGCTGGCGCAGCGCCCAGAGCTGCTTGAGGACGTGGTAGAAGTCGGGCGCCAGGTAGTGATCCTCCTCCAGGAAGAGCACGGGCCCCGCGTGCTCCCGCAGCGCCCGCACGCGCTCCCACACGAAGTGCAGCTTCCACCACCAGTGGTGCTTGGTCTGCGCGAAGCGCGCCTCGCGGTAGTGCCCGAACGAGTCGGGGAACTCGGCGTTGATGCAGCCCAGCCGCAGCGCCGCCGCCTTGCCCACGTCGCGGGGGCAGTCGCGGGGGTCGTGGCCCGGGAACTCGCGCGGGTACAGCTGGATGCTGAACGGGAAGAACACCTGCAGCACCGGGCAGAAGTCCACGCGGGCCGCCAGCCGGTTCAGCTCCTCGGCCCACAGGTCGTGGCTCAGCACCAGCAGCACGTTCTCCACGCCCGCCGCCCGCCGCAGCGACTCGAGCAGCAGCCGCAGGTGCTCGGCGCGGTCGTGCACCTGCACCACGAGCACCACGTCGGGCCGCGCCGGGAAGCGCCCGGCGTTCCGCACCGGCTGGTCGAAGTTCAGGCGGTACACGAGCGAGCGGTAACTCAGCGTCGCGTTCTCGGACAGCACCTCCGCCGCCACGGCGACCGACGCGTTGGCGGAGGGGCGGCGCGCTACCGGCGGCGGGGGCTCGCTGACCCGCGGCGGCTCCCCGGTGCTACCGGGACCGCCCCGCTGCTGCTGCTGCTGCAGCTGCTGCCGCCGCCGCCCGCCGCCGCCGGTGCCCCAGAGCGCCAGGGCGCAGAGCGCCAGCGCCAGCGCCAGCAGCAGCACCTTGCGCTTGTAGACGCGCAGCCGCATCGTCCCCGGCGGCGGCGGCCCCGCTCCGCCGCTCCCGCCGCCGCCGCCGCCGCCGCCGCTCCCGCTGCCAGCGCGCGCGCGCCGCCGCCGCCCCGCGCGCACACGTCGCCGCTCCCCATTGGCCGCCGCTGCGGCGGCCGCGGCGCCGCCATTGGTCGGGGGAGCCGTCAATCAACTCCGCGGCGCTTCCGCCGCGCCGGGGGGCCGCGCAGCCGCCGCCGCCGCACCGCGCTCTGATTGGGCGGCGCCGAGAGAGGGCGGGGACAAGGCGTGAGGGGGGAGGGCGGGAAATCCGCGAAGTCCTTCGGGACTGGGGAAAAAAAAAAGGGAAAATAACTCTGGGAATGCATGGAAAACACACGGAAAGCAGCCGGGATCCGCGGGAGTAACATAAAAAATAAGTGTTGAAAAACAGCACGTTAAAAAGCATTCTGCAATGACACAAATAAGGTGAGAAATCATTCTAGAAATGCAGGAAGAAGGTAAAATTATTGTAGGATTGGAAAATAAAATCATTCTAAGATGGAAAGAAAAAAATTCTAAGATTGACAGAATAAAATAAAATAATTCTAGATTTGAAAGATTACGATTATGAACCCCTTCTTGAATGGTAAGAATTAAAAAATTCAGATTAATTAATCGCAAGTATAAAATGACTCCAAAGTTTTCAACATTAATGTAAGAGTAAAATAATTCCAGAATCGCAAGAACAAGATAATAAAACCGTCCTAGATCGCTGCAGGGATGGGGACTCCATCAGTGCCCTGTGCCAAACCCCCCTTTCCATGAAGAAATTTTCCCAAAATCCAAACTAAACCTCCCCCAGCTGGCACTCAGTGCCACTTCTGTGTGCTCCAAGCCATCACACGTTCCAGGGAATGGGATCCCTATAAACTTCTCAAAATAAAATAATTCTAGATTTGAAAGATTAGCATTATGAACCCCTTCTTGAATGGTAAGAATTTAAAAAAAATCAGATTAATGAATTCTAGAATCTCAAGTATTTGTTCCCTGCTGTTCCCATCTCCCAGTCAGGGAGCAGCTGACAAGACAGGAAATAAAAGAATTTGTGGATACGCTCAACATTTTGGTGTCTTCCCCAGAAAAATACCAGCAGTTAATTCCTGGAATACACTGGATGGAAAACCCCTCAGACAAAACACAGAGCACACGTCCACAGAAGGTTTCAAAATTTAATAAGTCAACACAGTGAAACAAATTCAAGAATCGTTAAAACAGGAGGATTAAGAAACAAAGTTTGAGGCACGTATTTAGAAAAAAGACATTTCTGGTATCACAAAGAGAGAAACCCCAAAACCAAACGTTTGCTCTGGTAAAAACCCAGCAATGCTGGTCCCTGCTCCGAGGGGGAATGTTGTAACAGAACCTTTAAAAAAAGAAGCACCTGGGATTGCATAACCGGTCTGGATGTGGTTTCTCCTCCCCTGGGAAGAGTGGAGTGCAGTCCTGGCCCTGGCGGAGCTCACGCGGGTAAGTCTGGGATAAATTCCCTTGGAATTTGGGAGCCCCGCTCACCCCGCAAAGCACAGAAAGCCCCGAGCACGCCCCGGTCACAGGAGAAGGGAAACACGTCCTAAGGAAGGTTCTCTCCAGCTCAACATTGCTTTGTGTTCCAAGCAGAGGAGATTCCAGAGGGGGAGAAGAGCCAGGCCAGGCCGTGTCCCCTCACTCCCGGAGGGATTTGTCTCCGCAGGTGACACGGCGGGTGACGAGCGGCGGGCGCCTGCAGGCTCCTCCATCCCCACACACCCCGTGAGGGTGAGGCAGGGCTTGGCCCGTGTCACCCGTTGCTCTGGAGGTGCCTGTCCAGGAACTGGGAGTAGCAGTGCAGGGAGCAGAAGTAGCAGAGGACAGGAGCCTCCGTGCCCCCCATGTTGTCCACGAGCACCACGGTGTGGGCCACGTGGTGCAGGTTCATGGTCACCGTGATCTGGATGAAGCTGCTCAGGCAGGCGCTCCCACAGCGGCACGTTTTGGCCACTTCCAGGTCCTTACAGAGGTGGGAAGGGAGGAGGTGGCAGCCGTAAGGGATTCTGTGGGACGAGAGGAGAGAGGGTGAGTTCAGCACAGAGTTCTCTGCGTCACTCTGTAGAAAAGGTGCGGCGAACCCCGGCTCAGGGAAGAAATGCTGATGTCAGGCTCCAGGTCAGAAGGCTGAAGGATAGCTTTATTAAACTATACTATAGTACATTAATATACTATTTAAAGAGACACCATTCTGTTCTACATACTCACTTCTTACTTACCCATCTAACTAACTACAAACTCGTGACTCTGCTGAGAGTCCAACACAGCTGGATCCCACTGGGCACTGACCCCAAACAACCTTCACCAGGATCCAACCCTGCAATCACTGCAGGTAAATAATCCCCACACCACATTCCACACGGGGAAAACAAAGGGGCAGAGATAAAGATTGTTTTCTCTTCTCTCTGTGCTTCTCGTGAGAGACAGAATTGTGTCTCTCTGTCCAGAGGATGTCAATGTCACATCACTCAAAGGCAGGGACAGGACACAGGCACCAGCCATTCCCGGGCACATGATGCCTTCACTTTGAGCTCTCATGTTTGCCAGGCTCTGCACTGCTCTGGTGTGTGACTCTGAACTGCACACACAGGGCCAGCAGCTCTCCTCACAGCCCAGGCACACACAGCAATCCTTCTCCAGCCCAGAACCAAGGACAGCGCTGCAGCTCCAGCCCCAAAAGTGCAACCAGCAGGGAATGGAGGAGAGCAGCCTGGCAGGGTGGGACTGCAGCACCTGGAGCTGGGATTGGGCACTGAACCCCAGGGTGGAAAGGGACCAAAGCTTATAAAAGTGTGAAAACTTGTGACTCTGAGTCCATCTTGATCCATGGCCAGGCTTCTGCACTGCCCAAGGTGTGTCCTGGGAGGGCTTTTAATAAATCCCTGCTTTAGTCCTTTAACTCTGTCCAGCCTCTGCTCCAGGGAGCCTCTCCAGGCATCACACAGACAGGGAAAACCAGAGATTTGGGACTGAGATGCCACTTCCTGAGATGTTAGGAATGAAATTTCCCATTTTAGGACTGAAATGCCAATTCCTGAGATTTTTAGGAATGAAATGCCACTTCCCAAGGCAGTCCCTAAGGACATGAACTCTGGGAGACACTCCAACAGGGAGCTCACAGCAATCCTGGCAGCCTGGGCCACAGCCAGTTAGGGAATTAGAAAGATTAAGAGTAATGAGAATTAGAGAATTAAAGGAAGATTAAGAATAATGAGACAACTGAGCATGTTCTGTTCTTCCCTCACATTCTCTGTGTCTCACCCTGGCCTGACACAGCACCCACGATTTACTCCTCCCTCTTACACCGAGGAGCAGCAGTGTTAAAAAACAACTCGGAGAAAGGAGGAGATAAACCGAGCCTTTTGCAGCAGCACTGCCCTGCAGGCACGAAATGAAAAGTTCTCCTGCTCCACAGCTCTCTCCATCCACCGTGTCAGCAATGACATCCAGAGTTGGGAAGGGGAATTGCTCCTTTTGGAACTTACAGCGGAGCAGTGTCGAGCTTGGGGTACAAAAGAAATAATTCCCCAGAGGAATTCTGTCAGGTGGCTGAAGTGTGAAGTGCCCAGCTGGCACCCCAAACTCAGCACAGATCCCACTGACTCACATCCTGCCTCCACCTACACATTCCCAAGTCTTTCCACACACCATCACTCACACAGCTAAGATTCTTCTGGGTTTTTTTTTCACCACCTTAATTTCAGAACACCCTTTTTTTCTGGGAAAAGCATAATCAAGAACTCTGGTGCTTTCCCAGAATGAAGACAGGTTTCCAAACATTACTTTTGCACCTTCTCCTTCTGTTTCATCCCTTTCTCAAGGTTTTTACAGTAACTGAAATCTGACCAGTGCTGAGGGGTTTTTAGAGGTAGAAAGAAGCCTTAATATTTACATCAAACCCACTGCAATTTATATAAAGTTGGGAAAGGAGACACGTGGGGTTTAATTATAAAATCAGCGAGGTCAGCAGCAGGTGATTTGGCCCAGAACATGTGGTGGCTCAGCTCCCTTCAGGGTGTGCCCGTGGATGCCTTTGGTGCAAACTTCTGCACAATTACCCCGGGTTCATGGGGCACTGCCCACCCTCAAGGCAGGAACGGGCACAGGATGAAGATGAGGGACACTTCCAGCCTCTCTCTCCTCCCTTTCTCTGCCAAATTTCTGTCTTTGTGCTCCCTTCCCACCCAGAGCAGGGTGGGAGCAGCAGCTGCTGCTACCTGGAGTGTCCTGAAGGATCAGGGGTGGAAGTGGTGTGGGGGAAGAGGAGGGAGCTGATAACAAACAGCAGCCTGGGAGGGTGGTGTTTACTTGGTGAAATCATATTTTTTAAATTACCTCAGAGCTGGGCTTCTCTGAATAAGTCAGAACACCCTCACTCCACCACCAAGGGATATGAGGAGCTTAAGGAAAACCTATGGCAGGGGAAAGCCTGCAGAAGAAGTGCCTCAGGGTTGTAGAATTGATTCTCCTTTCCCAAAGTTGGCCAAAAATATTCTGTTCATCCCCCTTTGGTGGATGAAAACACTTCAATCTCTGCCTTTCCTTAAATGCTTCCAAAGGCACCAATTCCCTGCCTTATCCTGATGACTTGACAAGGAGAATTCAAAAGAATTTTAATCTTACGAAGTTAATAGGTGAGAAAACAGGCACTGAGGGGAAAGGAAGGAACCAGGGTGTCATGGTTGGACACTGGCGCAATGCCAGTGTCCTCATGAAAATGTACTTTCTTTAAATAAATGCTGTGAGATGTTACTAGGAATAGAGTAGAGTAGGTTTAAGCTTAATAGCAAAGGAAAAAAACTTTATTAAACTACTACTAATACAGAAAACACATAAACTAAATTTAGGATGAAGACTTTTTAGACTACCCCTCCTCTTCTTAATTCTAAAAACACTTAGCTATGAAACATTACTTAGGATTCTTGATTAAATTACTACTTTTCAGGTAATCTATATTTAAACTATTAAGGGAGAGAGAAGTCTCTCTTGCACTATAGACTCTCCAGGAAACACAGTTGCTTCTCTGTGTTTCTTTGTCACACATGGCAACTGCCTGGAAAAAATTTGCTAGTGTGACACTCTTTTTTTTATGTCACAGTGTTTTTACTACTGTGCATGGATAGATTGCTCATAGGTTCTTTTAAGGATGTTTTGCTACGGACTTAAAGATACAGCAGTTTAGTTTCTTATCCTGGGATTACAGTCCCCCCTATTTTCTCTTGGGGCCGAGGGGTCTAAAAACAGGACTCATCTTCTTCTCGAAGACAGAGGGTATTACTATTCTCTCTTTAGCTCTCTTCGTTTCTTGCTATTTTTGTACTGTTTGAAGCTGAAACAGGTCTCCCTGGGTCACCACTGCATCTCTTTAAAATGTAGTCTCTATTGCAGGAGATTTTGGTTTAGTCTATGGTTAATAAGAAAAGTCTAGCTAAAAGCTACTTCATCATTTTTTCTTACTTAAATATTTCTTCTTTTAATATCTTAGGTTCTGGATTATTTTTTTTTTACTATAAATTAAGGAGGAGTAATACTTTTAAAAAGCTTTTATTTTCTGGAAAGGGTTAAAAGTTCAGACTCCTTGGACGGCTGATATTTCAGTCTGGTGTTCCGCCTCCCACGCTGGGCATTCCCCCCCCTTCTCTTTCTCCTCTGCCTGCAGATTTCTAGGTGCCGCCAGGCTTTTTGTCTTTTTCTTTTTTGGGGGGGGGCAAGGGTGTCTCTACTTCTCTCTACTTTTTTGTCTACAGGAGTTGGCTGGGTTCTAGACTCTCAGCCTCCTCGGCCTACCTGGACAAGGCTGCGTGGCTTCCCCTCCCCCACCCAGCCGAAGGCTGGGCAGGGGGGGAGAGAGAGTTCTCTTGGGAGTTTTTGCTTTTAACCCCCTGTGTTCTCAGAGGCGTGTTTATACTTTTAGTGGTCACTTTAGGTGCTAATATTTAAACTTGACTACTGATTGGTTTGACTCAACTTCTTGGAAAAAATTCACTTCCATGTCAAACCACGACACAGGGGAGGGAGGGCAGGTGTGAAGGAGCAGTGCCAGGTGTGCCCTCACCGCCCTTACCTGTGATTGACGGTGGCCCTGGCAGCGCACTCCAGCAGAGTCAAGGGGATCTTCAGCTGGATGTTGGGAACCAGCGGGTTGGGCTGCTCAAAAGGATTCCCGAAGAGATCCAGGTTCTCCAGGGAGAGTTTCCTGAAGTCGCAGGGCAGGAAGGGCAGCTTGTTGCGCGCGGCCGACAGGAAGCGCAGGCGGCTCAGCTGCCCGATGCGGCAGGGCAGGCGCAGCAGGGCGTTGTCGTCCAGCCGCAGCTGCACCAGGCCCCGCAGCTGGCAGAACTCGATGGGCAGCGCCTGGATCTGGTTCTGGCTCAGGTCCAGCAGCTGCAGGGATTTCTGCAGGCCGGAGCTGCACAGGGCCCCGCTGAAGGCCTCCAGGTGGTTGTCGTGCAGGTCGAGCTCCTGCAGGCACACCAGGTCGCCCAGCGTGGCCGGCAGCTGCTTGATGTGGTTGTGGCTCAGGTCCAGCTTGCGCAGCTTCTTCAGGCACAGCACCCTGCTGTCGATCCTGGCCAGCTTGCAGTACGAGGTCTGCAGGTGCTCCAGGGAGAAAGGGAAGCTCTTGGTGAGGGGATAATCCCTCCTGGAAGTGATGATCATTTTGGTTTTGGGTTTCTCCACGTCGGAGTTCTTTGCTGGGACCAGAGGTGAGAGAGGGAGGACTCCGGTGTCGTTGCCTTGGTGAGCCAGTCTCACGGCTGAAAGGAAAGTCTTTAAATTGATCACATTTGCCTGCGGGGGAACACAAGGCTGGAGTTAAAAGTTCATTATCCTGGTTACTAACACTCTCTGAGCTGTTTTGTGTGTGCCACTCAGCAGGGCAGTGGGATGGGAGGGGGAACAGCTCTGTTAGGAACAATCCCGGTCAAACTGTGCTGCAGCACCCAGGGAAGGAACAAAGCACCGAATCCACAGCTGGAAATGAAGTACAGGAAAAAGCCCTGATGCACTGGGAGCTCCCTAAAATCCACCAGGATAAAGGACTGTTACAAACACACATGGGGAAATCAGAGCTCTGAGGCAATAATTCCTGGAAGTTTCTAGGAAAGAAAAGGATGGAAGCTGGGGTTGAATTCAGCAAAAGGAAGGTGAAGCTTCGAGGACGGTGAAGTGACCACACGCAGCTCTGGCTGTGCCAGCAGCAGACAAGAGGCAAATTCTTTGCAAAGACCAATTAATGCTTCAGTTGGGATACAATATTTTGCCAGTAGAATCCCAGGACTGTTTGGGTTGGAAGGGATCCTAAATCCCATCCTCGTCAACTCCCTGCCCATGGGCAGGGACACCTCCCACTGTCCCAGGCTGCTCCAGCCCCAGTGCCCAACCTGGCCCAGGGCACTGCCAGGGATCCAGGGGCAGCCACAGCTGCTCTGGGAATTCCAGCCCAGCCAGGAATTCCCAATTCCCAATCTCCCATCCATCCCTGCCCTCTGGCAGTGGGAAGCCACTGAAGGCTCCCACTGACTCTCAATATCAGAGTATCAAGTGATCTGTATTTTAAATAAAGACCCAGAAAGCTCTGATGCATCTGTTGCACCGACTTGATTCACTTCTGTGAACATTTGTGACCAAGTATGTATCTTCTAGATTTTCCAGCAAGTCTCTGCAAGAGCTGATGTGCAGCTGACAGGCACTGAGCTAAAAAAGTGAATTCTAAAATGAAAACCACATTGCAACCATAGAAGGAAAAGAAAATAATTAACTTGGAGTTCTGAGAGCCCAGAGGTTGTCCTTGCGTTCCCAGATGTCACCTGCCCAAGCCCAGGGACACATTTTGCTCCTAAATGTGTTTGTTTAGACCAAATTTGAGAGGGTTCAGAGCTAGAGCACACAATGTGCTTTAAGCACCCAGCACAAGAAAACAAAGATACTGGAGATAATCCTGGATGGAAATGTGGGAGAAATAAAGACATTAAAGGTCAAACTTAACTGACTGCATCTGTAAACTAAAATGATCATTTTCCTTAAGCATTCCAAGCACAAGTCCTGCTGTGACACCTTCCAGAGGTGGGGAAGATGCACAACAAACACCTTTGTATCCAAGGTTATCCAGAGCAGCTGGGGCTGCCCCCGGATCCCTGGAAATGTCCCAGGCCAGGCTGGATGGGGCTTGGAGCAGCCTGGGACAGTGCAAGGGGTGGATGGGATGGGATTTAAGGTCCCTTCTATCCCAAACCAGCCCGGGATTCTAAGACCACCAACCCTCATTATCTCAGCCAGTCTAACACACACATTTAGCTACAGAATTTCCCCTCATTCCAGGCAGATTTGTGGCATTTCCAAGATAACTCAAATGGGAATTAAGTCCAAAAAGTGCTCCATGTCTGTAAGGACCAAGTGAAATCAATACTGCACACCAGAATGATGTGACAGGCAAGATTTCTTTGCTCACAAAGCACAATTCCCTCCACCAGACCTCCCTAAGGGCCATGTAAGATCTCCAAACCTCTTGTTGAGAAACCCTGGGAGAAAAAAAAAAAAAAAAAAAAAAAGCAGGCAAATAATTCCTTGGAAGAGCTCAGGATGAAATTTCCTGCCCCAAGCCCGAAGTCTCAGCCACAAGGACAATGTTGGGAAAGGAATTTAAGTTGTGTTGATGCCTCCCAAGTGTCAGAGCTCCGAGGAAATCGGAGCTGAGGTGGATCCAGGGAAGCAGGCTCGGACCTGCTGAAGGGAAATAAAGCCCCAGAGAACAGCCAGGATTTGTTATTTCTGCTCCAGGGGTGAAAGCTCTGCACTGAGGTTTCCCAGCTCCACTCCTGAGCTGGCTGAGTGCAGCAAATCCAGCACAGCACAAGCAGGGGGATTTCACATAGCCAATATTCCCATCTCCAGTGTTTGGAAATCTCTTTTCCACAAAGTTTTTGCTCATCTTTGAGAGTTAAGGAGCTTTTCTGTGATGAAATCATAAAAATCTGGCAGAAAACTAGGGAAAAGGGATGAAACATCATAAATTTGGGTTCAGGAGTTGGAGAACTTAAGAGGAACCTGTAATATTTTGAGATAAACTTTTTGGTTTCTCACTCTTCAGCAGAAAAATTCAGAGTAAAGGGAGCAGAAGTTATTCTGAATCTAATACAAAAGCCTTATTTTTTGCAAAATACAGAGCACATTGGCTTCTAACAAGAAAAAAAAACCTGGGTTTGGTGTCCTCCCTTCCTATTTAACCCTTTAACAGGTTCATAAAATTAAGTCTGCTTTCCTCAGGTTCAGGTAACAGAAAGGAAAAAGGATTTTCTAAACCAGCAATCACCATTATTTGCATTTATTTACACAGCCTGACTATAAAGTTTTAGGCAAGAACTTTTAGAAAACCTGTCCCGTTTTTCTCTCCTATGGAGCTACAAAAGATTCCTGTAACAGGCAAAGAAGAAAAGGACATGAGAATTTAGTGATAATACGTGATTCTTCTGGTAAGTTTAACGCCGTTAAAAACACTTTACAAATCCTCTGGGAACTGTGAATAAATACAGAGGTATTTGAAACAAGGTGGGATGGTGCCCGTGCCCTGCTCTGCGTGTGCTTTGAAAACCACGGTGAGCACAGTGATGGTTTTGTCCATGAAAACAAGAGGGTTCTCAATTTCTTTTCCATGGAAAAAACTGTAAGGAACAATAATTTCATAGAGTATAAGGCCAAAGACCAACACTGCATCAGAGAGCTGAAAAAAGTTTTTTTCTAAAGAAGCTGTGAAGCAAAGCATGAAAATGGACTTCTGAAGCAGAAGAGTTAGAACACAGCTCAGAAAAGAGGGAATGGCTTCCCACTGCCAGAGGGCCGGGAGAGATGGGATACTGGGAAGGAATTCCTGGCTGGGAGGGTGGGGAGACCCTGGAATGGAATTCCCAGAGCAGCTGTGGCTGCCCCTGGATCCCTGGCAGTGCCCAAGGCCAGGCTGGACACTGGGGCTTGGGGCAGCCTGGGACGGTGGAAGGTGTCCCGGCCACGGCAGGGGTGGGATGCCGTGGGATTTAAGGTCCCTTCCCGCCTTGCCGCGGCTGTGCCGCTGTTCCCGGTGCCGGTCCCACCTTGCTGAGGCACAGATCCACCGCGGGCTCCCGCAGCCGCACCGTGGCCTTGCCCTCCTCCACGAAGCGCGTGAAGAGCCGCTCCACGTTCTGCTGCACCTGCGGGCACAGCGGGCTCAGCGGCGGCCCCGGGGCACACCCCCGCCGCGTCCCGGCCCCCGCCGCCGTCCCCACCTTGTACCGAGCCCCGCCGCGGTCCCGCGCCGTGCACACCATGAGGTAAATCCCGGCACCGGCAGCGCCGGGAGGGCGCCCGAGCGACAGCAGCGCCCGCGCCGCGCGGCCGCGGCCCCGCAGCCCGCAGGTGGGCAGGAGCCGGCTGAGCACCTCCACCTCGCACTGCAGCCGCATCCCGGTCCCGGTCCCGGTCCCGGTCCTGATCCCGATCCCGGTCCCGGCACCGGCCCCGGCCCGCGCACGGCGGGCGGCGCCGCCGGGGGCCTCCCGCGCTGTGCGCGCACAGGCGCCCGCTGTGCTGCCTGCCCGCCGCGGGGCCAGCCCGCCGCGCTGCTCCGTCCCGCCCGCCGCCCGCTGAAGGGCGTGGGGCCGCCCGGAGAGCGGGATCGCGGGGCGGGAAGGGAGGGCGGCGGCTCCGGTGGTACCGGCGGCAGCGGCCGCACAGGCAGCACGGACAGCCCGAGCGCGGGCCCTCAGCGCAGCGCCGGCCGCCCGGGGCGGGCAGCGGGCACCTCCTGCTGGAGGCGGCTGGGACAGCCCGGGGGGAGAGGGAGAGAGAGGCGGCGGCAGCGGCGGGGCGTGAGGGGACACGGGGCGTGAGGGGACATGGAGTGTGAGGGGACACGAGTTGTGAGGGGACATGGAGTGTGAGGGGACACAGGGCGTGAGGGGACATGGGGTGTGAGGGGACATGGAGTGTGAGGGGACACAGGGCGTGAGGGGACATGGGGTGTGAGGGGACATGGAGTGTGAGGGGACACAGGGCGTGAGGGGACATGGGGTGTGAGGGGACATGGAGTGTGAGGGGACACGGGGCGTGAGGGGACATGGAGTGTGAGGGGACATGGAGTGTGAGGGGACACGAGTTGTGAGGGGACATAGGGCGTGAGGGGACACGAGGTATGAGTAGACATGGGATGTGAGGGGACATGGGGATGTGAGGGGACACGGAGTGTGAGGGGACATGGGGATGTGAGGGGACATGGAGCGTGAGGGGCACAGGGCGTGAGGGGACATGGGATGTGAGGGGACATGGAGTGTGAGGGGACATGGAGTGTGAGGGGACATGGATGTGAGGGGACACGGGGCGTGAGGGGACATGGAGTGTGAGGGGACATGGAGTATGAGGGGACATGGATGTGAGGGGACACGGGGATGTGAGGGGACACGGGGCGTGAGGGGACATGGAGTGTGAGGGGACATAGGGCGTGAGGGGACACGGGGCGTGAGGGGACACAGGGCGTGAGGGGACACAGGGCGTGAGGGGACATGGAGTGTGAGGGGAAATGGAGTGTGAAGGGACACAGGGCGTGAGGGGACACGGAGTGTGAGGGGACATGGAGTGTGAGGGGACATGGAGTGTGAGGAGACACGGGGCGTGAGGGGACACGGAGTGTGAGGGGACATGGGGATGTGAGGGGACATGGGGCGTGAGGGGAGAGACGGGGCGTGAGGGGACATGGGGATGTGAGGGGACATGGAGTGTGAGGGGACATGGGGATGTGAGGGGACATGGGGATGTGAGGGGACACGGGGCGTGAGGGGATATGGAGTGTGAGAGGACACGGGGGGTGATGGGACACGGGGAGTTGAGAGAGGACACAGGAGCTGAGGGTGTTGCTGAATCTTAGGGACTCTAAACACCAACAGGTTTAGAAAGGAGACATTGTTTATTCTGTGCAGGGTGCAAGGTGGAAATTGTCCACAAATCAAGCACACCAGGGAATAAAAAGGAAAATTATTTGTACACTGAAGTTTACATAAATCCGCCCATCTAATCCCCAGTTCCCGCCTACCTAATACACAGTCACGTCCAAGCACGACATAAAATATAAAGTTTTCCATGAACATTGTGAAAAATGCATATTTTATGATTGGCTTTTCGCAATAGATACAATGAATATTATATGTGTAATGTTGGAAAGTTATGCTGTATTAATGCTCTCAAGTAGTGTGTTGAATGTATTTTTAGGTTATAACACATTGTTAAAATAGAAACTATGCTATGTAAGATACTTTTTAACTAGCTCAAGAAAGAGATGAGACAATCAAGGAATTCTTCGCACAAAGATAACAATTTACAGAAACCCCTAAATTTTCCAGAGGAGAGGAATTTGTGGCTTTCCTTATCAACAGAAAGGAACTTCTTCAAGCCTGACTGAGACTCAAAGGCGCCTGGGAATTAACAGAAACTTTTTGAGAAGTACCAGACGAATTTCTTGTTTTAAATAAAATATATGCATAATCATGAAGTGTTTTGTATATGCAACAAGCTATTGCTTTTAAGGTGATTCCTTTGTTCACAAGGCATGCTTGTCGTGGCTTAAGTGCCCGAGAGCATCCGGACGTCCGTAACTGTTTGCTTTTTATTGTCTTGTAATTGTCCTAACTCTAAATTTTTATTCCTCTAATTGTATTACTATTTTTATTATTATTAAGCTTTAAAAACTTTAAAAACCAGGTGATTGGCGTTTTTCACAAACATCAAGTAAAGCACAAGAGACATGGTGACATGTTGGCGTTGAAAAGAGGGGTTAGAGGGGAGAATGGTGCGAGGAGGAGCAAGAGGGAGCAGAGGAAGGGCCCGAGAATTCTGTGTAAGGACATGGAGGGGACAGCAGGTGTGAGGGAGGGGACATGGAGGAGGTGAAGGGATGGTGGGGTGTGAGGGGACACAGAGGAGCTGAGGGGACAGAGGAGGTGAGGGGACACAGGAGGTGAGGGGACACAGAGGAGCTGAGGGGACAGAGGAGGTGAGGGGACACAGGAGGTGAGGGGACACAGAGGAGCTGAGGGGACAGAGGAGGTGAGGGGACACGGAAGCTCTGAGGGGACACGGGAGGTGAGGGGACACACGAGTTGAGGGGAGAGAGGAGTTGAGGGGACACGGGAGCTCTGAGGGGACACAGAGGAGGTGAGGGGACACAGAGGAGCTGAGGGGACACGGGGTGTGAGAGGACACGGGAGCTCTGAGGGGACACAGAGGAGCCGAGGGCAGGTGGGTGCGACAGCAGCAGCTGATGCTCGGTAAGAGGCAGGAAGGCTTAGGTCAGGCTTGGTGTCGGCGCCGTGAGGCGGCTTTGAGCACATGAAGCGGCATTGGGAGGAAAAAAAAACAAACTCGGGGAGGTTTGCTGAGTGTTGGTGCATTTGGATTAATTAAGGGCGCGATTAGTGTTTGAGATTTGGTTGTGTGAGGGAGTGTTGTAATGGAGCGTTGCGGGGTTGTTTGCGAGCAGTGCCAGTAGGAGGCGGTGTTTGCGTGAGTGTTTTGGGGTGAAAAGAAGCGTTCTGGGGCTCGGGGGGGCAGGCTGCGGTGGTGGCGGTGGCAAAAGGGGAACCCGCGTGTCTCTGTATTGCCCAGGCTACGCTGGCGTGGCTATTCACAGGCGCGATCCCGCTACTGACCGCCACGGGAGCTTTGACCTGCTCCGTCTCCGACCTGGGCCGGTTCACCCCTCCTTAGTCAACCTGGTGTCCCGCGGCTCCCCGCGGGTCACCATATTGATGGCGGCCTTAGCTTGGACGCCCGCTCGGCACAGCGCACGGCAGCCCAGAACTCCTGGGCTCAAGCGATCCGTCGGGCTCAGCCTCCCCGGCAGCTGGGACTACAGGCGCGCGCCACCGCGCCCGGCGCTCGCAGCCCGCTCCGCCGCCGCTACGAGCTGCTGCAGCGCTGACGTCACGGGGCGGGCGCAGCGGCCCCGCCCCGCCGCGTGACGTCACGGAGAGAAAGGTGGGGAGGAAAGCGGGGACGCCCCCCCACCCCGCGGTGGTGACGTCACGGGCGTGTCGCGCGGCGCACGCCGGGAGGCGCCGTGAGGGGGTATAAGGGCAGGCGGCCGCCGCCATCTTTCTCTCGGCACCGCGCAGCCATGGGCCACCAGCAGCTCTACTGGAGCCACCCCAGGAAGTTCGGGCAGGGCTCCCGCTCTTGGTCAGTGCTGCCCCTTGCTCTCCCCGGGTCGTGGCTGCCGTCTCACCGCCCTGCCTCGCTTCCCCTTCCCCTCACATTCACACCCCCCATCCTCCCCGGCGCCATTCCCCGCCCTCACGCGCCTCTCTCTGTTCCCCTCACAGCCGCGTGTGCTCCAACCGCCACGGCCTCATCCGCAAGTACGGGCTCAACATGTGCCGGCAGTGCTTCCGCCAGTACGCCAAGGACATCGGCTTCATCAAGGTGAGCCCCGCGGCTGCGGGAGGGGGCTCGGGGGTGCCGGTTCCCGCTGACTCCCCTCGTGTCTCTCGCTCTCTTGCAGCTGGACTGAGCGCCGGGAGGATGAGGTGACAGCCAGGAGCTCCCGGGGCGTCCCAGAGCCTCCCTGACACATCCGCAGCGTCTCGGCTCAGCCTTACCTAATAAATGGTCTCCTAACCCAGCTGATCCGTGCGTGTTTCCCTTCTGTGCAGGTTTTAGCGGCTCTGGGGGGGTCTCTGTGCGGGGCTGCGCCCGGAGTGTGGGGGCTGCCCTGCTGTGCTCGGCTTCCCAAACTTCTACCACCTCGTGCTGCTCCAAGCCCTGTCCAGCCTGGCCTGGGGCAGCCAGAGCTGCTCTGAAGCGAGTGAGTTAAAGACACTTAAGTGTGCCAGAGGTCTGGAATTAGGTTTCCTTTAAAGGGCAATCCAAGTGTCTGGTGGATGCTCTTCTGCTCTTCAGTGCCATTGCTGTGAGGGGACTGGCCACAGGTAAATGCTCTGCAGATCCTTTGGGAATGCCCAGGAGCCTTTGTTATGTCCCTCTGGCTATCTCATCAATGAGATGAGGTGGTGAGGAGGGAATGGGAGCAAACCCAGGCGTGCCCATAGCCAAAGCTGAAGGGCTGTGGGAATGTCACAGGATTTGGAATGGTTTGGGCTGGAAGGGCCCGTGAGGCCCAGCCCATTCCAGTCCCCTGGCCTGGGCAGGGACACGGGGCACTGGATGGTCAGGGACAGCTCCTTCCGTGTCAGGGATGAGGATTTGGCATCATCAAGGAGCCCTGGGGAGGGGTTGGCTTTCCTCACCAGGAGGTTGGGCCTTGAATTTTGAGTCAGAAATGGTTAAATCCTGGTTCTTACAGAAAACTCCTCAGTGTGAAGTTTCTACGCTAAAAAATTTAAAATTTCAGTTGCTCTGGTGGTGATTTTGGGCTTCCCCCCCCCCCATTTTTGTTGATGTACACAGGGAGGGGAATCCTGTGGGATGTGTTTGTTTGGCTTCAGTGTGGTTCTGAAAACCCTCACTGCCTTTTGAACCAAAATACTGAATTTCTAGGGGGGGTTTTAACTGCTGTGTGAAACACAAGATCAGTGAGGATGCACAAGGTGCTGGGAGGGTCTGTGCAGCTCCCACTGCTGTGTCCACCTTCCCCCTGCTGTCCCTCAGAGGTGCTTGAGGCACTTCCCAGTGGGAAATGGGAAATTTCCCAATGGGAAATCCATGTTTTTCCCAACACGTTGGACACAGGAGGATGCTCCCATGCCGGGTACCACTGAGAGCCAAGGAAATGGCAGCAGGATTGGGATGTTTTGGATTCTAAGAGCTGTTCAAGCCAGGAATTGTGGCTATTTGTCCCTTTTTTCCTGAGCAAAGCTCCTTCCTGATGGCAAAAGGGATTTGGGATAATTTTCCCTCTGCTGCCCTGAGGATCTGTGCCCCAAATTTCTGCCAGAACTTTTTTTTTTTCCTCATGGAAAACAAAAATTAGAAAAAATAATTGGGGATGGTAATTGCAATGCAAATCCCTATTGAAACCAAAGCTAAAATACTTTGTTTAAATTACCTTGCAAACATTCAAATACCTCTGTTGGCACCTAATTTTGTAAAATTACAAAAGTGCCTTTTCCTTGTTTTGTTGCTCCCATCTTTTAAGCCTGGGGAGAAAGTGGTGTAGGACAAGCTGTGATTCCCTTTTACCTCATTGCTGCCTCAGCCCAATTTATTGCCCAATATACAACGGAGATGAGGTGCCAAAACCTTGAATTTCCTGAGCTCGGTATGGAAATTGCATTTTGTTTCTGGTGGCTCCACTCTCTGGAGGTTCATGGATGTGAAGCTGGAACTTAACTTGGATGCAAAGTGATTTATAAAGAGCTGCTGATTCCCCTAAAGAACAGGTGACATCAAAATCCACTTCAAGGACTCTGCATTAATAATAAACAACTAATAAATGGTTTCCTGTAGGGGAAATAAAATGTCCTGCTCGGAGCCAAGGAAAAGATAGTGATGCTTTGGGAGAGAGGAGCTTCCAACTGCTGGAATTGCGTTTTTAGGGGATTTGCAGTGCTGAAACCCCACTAAATTGCATTGGATTATGCACCAGATAAAATCTGTGCTTGTCACAGGCTCTGGGAGGAATTTCAGACGTTTTGGGGAAAACTTTGGCTTCTGAGCTCATCCCGAGGCTGGAAAAGCTGGGAGTGCTCTGTAGGAAAGCAGTCCCATCCCTGCTGGGAATCCTCCTGGGTTTATGGGACCAGCCTGGGGGTGATCTTGGGGCTCTTCTCCTTCTCCCAAGTGGATCCTGATCTCCTGGATCAGGAATTCCCTTCCCCAGCTGTGAGACTGATCCTCCCAGTGTGACATTCCCCAGTTCCTGCAGGGATCCAGCTCCACCTGGGGTGGTTTGGAGGCTGCAGGTGATGCTTGGGGTGATGCTGATTTTAGGGCTGTCCAGCATTCCAGAGCCACTCTGGGGGAAAGGGACAAACCCAACCATGGAAAGGAAGGAAACCTCCAAAGGGTGGGAGCGGGGCCAGGCAGCCTGAGAGGATACAGGGAATTTATCCAAGCACACAGGAATTGGGAAGGATAAAGCGCTGAGGGAATTAAATGTGGCCAGGGCCATCACAGGTGACAAAAATGCTTCTAAAGTACCTCGGTGATAAAGGAACAGCAGGGAAAACTCACAGAGCCACAAGGCTGGAAGAGACTTCGAAGATCATTGAGTCCAACCCATTCCCCAACAGCTGAACTCAACCCTGGCAGCCAGTGCCACATCCAGGCTTTGTTAAACACACCCAGGGATGGTGACTGCACCACCTCCCCGGGCAGAACATTCCAGAACTTTATCATCTTTTCTGTAAAAAACCTTTTTCCTGATATCCAACCTGAATTTCCCTTGGTGCAGCTCGGTTCTGCAGCCCCTTGTGTGCTCTGGTTCTGTCAGTTCCTGGAGAAAGAGCCCAGCCCCAGCTGAGCACAGGCACCTTTCAGGAGCTGTGCAGAGTGCTGAGCTCACCCCTGAGCCTCCTTTTCTCCAGGCTGAGCACCCCCAGCTCCCTCAGCCGTTCCTCGCAGGGTTTGTGTTCCCAGCCCCTCTCCAGCCTCGGGTTTGTGTTCCCAGCCCCTCTCCAGCCTCGGGTTTGTGTTCCCAGCCCCTCTCCAGCCTCGGGTTTGTGTTCCCAGCCCCTCTCCAGCCTCGGGTTTGTGTTCCCAGCCCCTCTCCAGCCTCGGGTTTGTGTTCCCAGCCCCTCTCCAGCCTCGGGTTTGT
Organism: Vidua chalybeata; assembly: GCF_026979565.1. Classification (NCBI taxonomy): domain Eukaryota; kingdom Metazoa; phylum Chordata; class Aves; order Passeriformes; family Viduidae; genus Vidua; species Vidua chalybeata. Next base: position 1,835,397 of record NC_071535.1, on the reverse strand, counting down.
GTTTCCAGCCCCTCTCCAGCCTCGTTGCCCCCTCTGGACGCGCTCGAGCGTCCCAAGGTCCTTCCCAAACTGTGAGGCCAGAGCTGGGCACAGCATGAGGTGTGCTCTCACCATGAGTCCTGTCCTGAAGGAAACGGGAGAGCGAGGGCTGGAGCCAGGCTGGGAGAGCTGGGAATGTTCCAGGGAGAGCTCAGAGCCCCTTTGCAGGGCCTGAAGGGGCTCCAGGAGAGCTGGAGAGGGACTGGGGACAAGGGATGGAGGGACAGGACACAGGGGATGGCTCCCAGTGCCGGGCCAGCGCAGCATTCCCGCTCCAGGAGCAGCAGCTAGATGGCACCGTCAGCCTGCGATTCCTTCTCCGTGCTGTGTCCGTGAGTCCCAGCCTCCCTCCAGCAGCTGGGGCGTGCAGAAATTTGTCCTGTGGATTCCCTGTCCTTGCTTTCGTTTGAAAAATCCCAGTATTTTGTATCCTTGCTCCTGGACAGCAGGACTGGGGCAGAGCCGAGCTCTCCTCGCTCCCGCTTGAGTCTGTGTTAACACTGGAAGCAAAATTCCAGTTGCTTCCTTTCCTTTTTCCTTTCCTTTTTCCCTTTCCCTTTCCCTTTTCCCTTTCCCTTTTCCCTTTCCCTTTTCCCTTTCCCTTTTCCCTTTCCCTTTTCCCTTTCCCTTTTCCCTTTCCCTTTCCCTTTCCCCTTTCCCTTTCCCCTTTCCCTTTCCCCCTTTCCCTTTCCCCTTTCCCTTTTCCTTTTTCCTTCCTCTTTCTGCACATGCTGTCATTTTGGGCAAAAAGTTTAAAATCCCACCCAAACCAGACAGGTACTCTTTATCCCTGCTCAGCTTATCCCCGATTTTCTCCTGCTTCTTCACCAGCCCCTGTTGAGCTCTCCTCATCCTCGCTGGGACCACAAGTATTCCTGACCTGAGGGCTTTTATCCATAAATTCATTTTAGGAGAGTCAAACTCACTTGGGGACATTTGGGCATCACTTTGTGGGGCCAAAAGCTGTGCTGAGCTCGAGGGAAGTGTTGCTCCTGCATCCAGCACCAGAGACTTGGGCAACTCCCATGGATTTGGGGAAATCCCATGGATTTCTCCCTGCTGATTCCCAGCACTTCTCTGGAACTGCAGTGATGCTCACATTATCCCCAATTCCCACTTTATAATTGGATTTTCCTGTCCTCTGCTAAACTTTCCCCATGCCAGCGCTGGGTGAGCCCCCAGGCACAGGGTGTGGCACATGCTGAGCAGGAGAATTTTCCAGGAAAAATTTCCCCACGGAAAGGGCGCTCAGACCTTAGAACTGCCCAGGGAGGTTTGCAGTGCCCATCCCTGGAGGTTCCCAAGGAATTCCTGGAGGTGGCACTCAGAGCTCTGAGCTGGGGACAAGGTGGGGATCAGGAACAGCTGGGACTGGATGATCCCAAAATTTTTTTCCAACTCCATGGTTCCATGATTCTGCTCCAAGTTTTTAACAATCTGGTGGGATAAACACCCAGGAAAATCCAGGCAGATGGGATCAGGCTGTGTGGTGAGCTGAAGTGCTTCTAAATAAAACATTCCCAAGGGCTGGCATGAGGCACCAGTGGCTCTAATTCACGCCTCTTGTTGGGAGTGTGTTCCTTGCAGACAATGTTTATTTATGGCATGGAAAAATCTATTTCCATCCAATAATTTCCATAACTGAATATTTATGCCAACAGCCAGTGAATGCTCCTTGACTAAAGTGAAAAAGTATTTATTCAGTTATAAATGTTTACTTGTTTAGTGGTGAAACTGCTTTCAACAAACTTAAAAATCAAACTGGTGTCTCCCCCTTTCGCAGGATTTCCGTGGTTTTCCAGGCATCAGCAATGGATAATGGTGGAATTATCATTCCAGCTTGAGCCTCTGTGTATTTATACCTTAAATCTCAGAGAGAGTTGGTTTAAGTGAGATACTGGGAAGGAATTCCTGGCTGGGAGGGTGGAGAGGAGTTGGGCTGGAATTGCCAGAGCAGCTGTGGCTGCCCCTGGATCCCTGGCAGTGCCCAAGGCCAGGCTGGAGCAGCCTGGGACAGTGGGAGGCGTCCCTGCCATGGCAGGGGTGGAATGGGGTGGGATTTAGGATCCCTTCCAACCCAACCCATTCTGGGATGACCAGGCAGTGCTGGAGTCCCCATTCCTGGAGGGATTTAAGTCCCTGTGGATGTGGCACTTGGGGACACGGAGCAGGGATGGCCTTGGCACTGCTGGGCATGGTTGGACTCTGCCTCAGCTGGGGACTCCCCCCTGCCCTGGGCAGCTGTGTCAGGGCTGGACAAACCTTTCCAGGGATAAATGTTCCCAAAATCCACCCTGAGCCTCCCCTGGGCCAGCCTGAGGCCGTTCCCTATTGTAAATGCAGGAGAAGTTGGTGGGAAGAAATGCTGATGTCTGACTCCAGTTCAGAAGGCTGAATGATTTCTTTATTATAACTAGGCTATTGAAACATAAACTTTAAGAGATTTAGAGATTTTAGAGGAGCTAAGATTTTACTTAGTGATAAGCCTTACTAGAGTTAATTAAAGTAAATGAATGAGTAGGCCTTGATGAAGTTAAGAGTTAGTAGTTAACTAATAATTGATTGTCAACACAATGTTTAATTAGCTGGGTTTATAACGAGGAATATAGAAACTGACAAACAGCTTTTAGGAACATGAGACAATTGTGGGCCTCCTCTGTTCTGAAACCAATTGAAGACAGGGAATGGGAGTTCTACCAAGGTTCATTTGTCATATTTGCATTGAAAAGGTAGAAAGGTCAGAATGAGGAAGACTTCATTTACTTCCTCATTTTGGGACCCCTCCCCATGAAAGGGACCACCGACCCATTTCAAGGAACAAACTACGCATGCTCAATAGCTTTGGGAATGATTAGCATAGGAAGCGAGGAATGGGATGTACCAAAATTATGAATATGTATTTGTATTTTGGGTATTCAATTCTGGTGTGGATAAAAGGACTCTGTAATCATTGGAAAGGCGGGGTGTGTATTTGGGAGCTGTCCCGCACGCTGCCCAGCGTCGCAATAAACATACACTTTCTAACTTTAAAACTGTTAGAGAGTTTTTGTCTGTCACAGCTGGATATTGGTACTAGATCAATATCCATATTTCTTTAATAAATCACTATAATACATTAATTTACTATTTAAAGGAGATACTAAAACTACAAGCCCGCTTTTCTAACTGCCATATCTAACTCCCAACTCGTGGCCCTCTCTGAGAGTGCAGCCACAGGTGGATTGGATTGGATTGGATTGGTTGGATTGGATTGGGTTGGGTTGGGTTGGGTTGGATTGGCCACCAGCCCCAAACAATCCTCACCAGAATCCAACCCAGCAATCACCCCAGGGAAACAATTCTCCAAGCACATTCCACATGGGAAAAACCAAGGAGCAGGAATAGAAATTGTTTTCTCTTTCTTCTCTCTGTGCTCCTCTATGAAAAACCCCTGAGAGAGAGAAGAATGTGTTGCCACAGTTCCCTCTGCTCCTGTCCCTGTTCCCTGGGAGCAGAGCCCGGATTCTCCCGGCTGTCCCCTCCTGTTGGGATCTGGCATCTCTGGAGAGGCTGAAGCTGCCCCTCCTCTCCCTCGGAGCAGCTCCAGCTTCATCCCACAGCCCTGCTGAGCTGCTCCCTCTGGATTTTTCCAGCACTGGGATGGGGAAAGTTTAGCAAAGGACTGTGCTAAAGGAATAAATCGAATTATAAAGTGGGAATTTGGGATATGTGTCATTTTCTTCCGGCATGAGATTGGAAGAGGCTTCTCATCCTCTTAAAATTAAAAATTCTGGGAATGAGGGGCCCTTGTTGCTCTTCTGGCAGCTCCTGCTTGTGCTGGTGAATCAACCCAGCTCCAGACCCACTGGTGGGATGCTTCCCTCAGCACAAGGGGTTTGTAGGTGAGCTCTGTGAGGGGAAATCCATGCCAAAACCTGGGATTTCTTGGATTTCATCCCATAAAAGCTGGAATCCTGCTTCTGCTTAAAGCTTCCTGCTTTGCAGAGGGGGTTTTGCTTATCCAGCACCATCTCCTTGCTCCTCTCCATCCTCCTCCTGTGGTGGCTCTGCAGAGCTGGGATTTCATTGGAAAACGGGAGGATTTCAGCTGGGATCTCACCTGTGCTGCAGAAATCCCTCCCTAACCAAGCACCTGGCATCCTCCCACGCCTGCAGAGCCTTCTGATGGCTTAATTGCATTTTGCTTCTCCTTCACTCGCATGAAAAAATGGGAAAAGCAGGCAAAACCCCAGAGCCAGCCCTGCCTGGGGCTTAGCTTTGCCCGGGACTACTTTTTTTCTTTTATTTTTTTTTCTTTTTTTGTCTTTTTTTTTATGTGTATGTTTTTTTTTTTTTTTTTTGTTGGCTTTTTTTTTTTTTTTGTTTTGTTTTGGTGAGGGGAGATGTTTTTCTTTTTTTTTTACTTGATTTAACTGTTTTTTTTTTTTTTTTTGAGCTCTGAGAACACGGAGAATATTTTAGAGAGTGTGTGCAGGCACCATTCATCACAGCTTTGGGGCTGGTAAACACCATCCAAACCCCAGAAAAGAAATTCTCTGTGGCTTGGGAGAGCAGGAATCCCTCTGGAATTCTGTCCTGAGTTTATGGCTCCGTGTCTGGAGCACCAGAGTGCTCCCAGGAGCTGAAAAACTGCTGTGATTCCCGGGCTTGGCACAAAACCCACGCCCAGCTCCGTTCTCCCCTGCTGGAATTTGGGCTCAAAAAGATTTGTGGGATCAAGTGGGGCCCACAAGTCTGGGTGTTCTCAGGGAAATCTTAGCAGGGCTGGCTGTGCATCACTCACAGAGCTCGTGGTGGATTTGGGGTGGGTGTGGGAGATTTCTGGATTTTTGGGGTTGTTTGGGTTGGATTTGAGTGGTTGGAATGGGGAGGGGATGGCACTGCTGTTCCTCATCCCCAAAAGTGTCCAAGGCCAGTTTGGGATAGGGGAAGTGTCCCTGCCATGGCAGGGCTGGGGTGAAATGGGATTTAAAGGGATTTAAAATCCCTTCCAGCCCCAGCCAGCCTGGAATTCCCTGATTCCATTCTGTCCCAGAGCTTGGCCACATTCCCTGCTGTCCCCACACCAGCCCTGGTGTGCCTTTGGAATTGAACATTTATAAATTTCCAATTTACCTCTTTGCAGCTGAGGGGGAAAAGCATTTTAAGGGATCAGTTTTGTTTGCAGATGGGTTGTCCCAAAAATACTGGGACAAAAGTAGTGGGAAGGGTGGTGAAAAGGATGGAGTGATGCCTCCCTTCCCTAAGGGCCTGCTCAGAGTGTGAATATCCACACAAAACACACCAAAAAATCCATTTTCTGTCTGAGAACTGATCAAAGTTTGGCTGGAAACTCAGGTTTTGGGGTGAGGAGTGAAGAACTGACAACCAGCCCTTGAATCTCTGATTACAGAGCAGCGGGTTTAGCTCATCCCTGCCAGTGCCAGCTTTCCAAACAGACTTCAGAGAGATGGTGGGACTCTCCCACGTGGGGATTTCTGCCCTAAAAGGGTGTCCCCCTCTCCTTTTGGGGGCACTGCAGGTCCCAAAACCCCACAGAGCTCCTGCAGTGTGGCCAAACTGGGATTCCCCCTTTCCCCAAACCCCAGCCTGGCTTCTACTGTGAGGTCCAAACCCCAAATCTGTTCCTTGAGTGCCAGAAAAGGGAATAAAAGACCAAAAATATCAAAAGAACAGTAATTTCCTGGGGGTTTTTCTCCCCCAGGGCTGAGTGGATGGGCTGGGGTTGGGATGGGAAGGGCTCTGAGCATCAGGAAGGGATAAAAGGGGCTGGTTTGGGGCTCTGAAATGGGATTTTGAGGACTTGAACTGGCTGGTGATTAAAACTGAAGGAACTTGTACCAGATAAATAGATGAGCACATGTCCAGCTGTGTGTTTTTCCTCCCAGGCACATTCCAAGGATGGGCAAAATCTCAGGAAACGAATCCTGGGGTGACTTTTTTTTGCTCCTAGCCTGGATAAAGCTGTCCAAAGTGTCCTGCCCTCACCAGGTAACTTGAATTCCTTTAAAATAAATCCAAATTCCAGGCTTTTTTCTGGTCTTTGATGAGTGGATTTTCCTTTCTGCAGAGGCAGAGCAAACCCAGTAAATAAAAGTCCGTGGCAGCAGGAGCTGGATGGCTGCAACTGGAAAGGTCTTGGAGCGTCTGGAGGGAGGGGAATGGATTGATTTATGATTTTAACAAGCCTGGCTGGGCAGGGAGTCGTGCCTAGATGGTTTTAAAGGCGGGAGGAGATATTAATCAAAATTAAAGCTGCTCTAAGCCGCTCTCCGAGCCACTGGGCTGGGTCCTGCCTAATTAATTCCAGGCCTAAAGCAGGGACAGGGAAAGGACAGCCTGGAGTGAGGGGCTGGGTGGGGAAGCAGAACAAGGGGAATAATGAGGAATAACTGGGATCACTTGGAGGGGCTGTGCTCCCGTGGCCCCCAGGATCTGTGGGAGTGATGGATGGGTGTGGCAGCACATTTCTCTCTCTCTCAGGATTTTTCATAGAGGAGCACAGAGAGAAGAAAGAGAAAACAATTTCTATTTCTGCTCCTTGTTTTTCCCATGTGGAATGTGTTTGGAGAATTGTTTCCCTGGGGTGATTGCTGGGTTGGATTCTGGTGAGGATTGTTTGAGCCTGGTGGCCAATCCAACCCACCTGTGGCTGCACTCTCAAGAGAATATCACAAGTTGTGAGTGAGTTAAATATAGTAAGTAAAAAAAGCAGGTTTGTAGTTTTAGTATCTCCTTTAAATAGTATATGAATGTGTTATAGCATAGTTATAATAAAGAAATCATCCAGCCTCCTGAGCTGGAGGCAGACATCAGCATTTCTTCCCACTGGGTTCGCCTGCGTTTACAATGGATGGGAGCACGGCGCGAGGAGCAGCAGTGACATTTCTGGAGCTGCAGCTGCAATCCTGCCCTGCCAAAGGTCAGCTGGGCTTGGATTGGGAACTGCAGCTCTGGAAAATTCACAGAATTCACAGGATCACTGGGCTGGAAGAGACCTTTGAGATCATCGAGTCCAACCCAGCCCCAGCCCCTCAACTCAACCCTGGCAGCCAGTGCCACACCCAGGCTTTGTTAAACACACCCAGGGATGGTGACTGCACCACCTCCCCGGGCAGAACATTCCAGAGCTTTATCACCTTTTCTGTAAAAAACCATGAAAAAATGATGGGTTGGGACACAAGTCTGGCTTTTCAGCCTGGACTGAGCTGTGCTGCCTCACCTCATTCCTCATTCCTGCAGGAATTGTCGTTCTGAGGGAGAACTCCCCACAAAGGCTGAGCAGGGAGCAGGAATAACCCACCTGGGTGAGGTCACAGAACAGTTTTTGGTGGAAAAGACTCCAGGATCATCGAGTCCAAGCTGTGAGTGGAGCCCCAGCTGGGTTGTCAGGACATCTCTGGGTGTCCCTGGGAGGGGCACGCACAGAGCAGCGAGGCCAAACCCACCTCCCATGGCCTGCACTCGGCACGGTGCCAGAATTCCAGGAGGTTTTTATACAAATCTCCACTTCTTTCCTTATGGAATCCATATTTTCCATATGGAAAACGTGGGGAGAGGCTGAGGGAGCTGGGAAAGGGGCTCAGCCTGGAGGAAAGGAGGCTCGGGGGGGACCTTGTGGCTCTGCACAGGAGGGGACAGCTGGCTGAGCAGGGGACAGAGACCTTTAAAGGACATTCCTGTGCAGCCAAGGGTGAAGGGCGAGTGTGAGGAATTTCAAAGGCAAAACTTCTAAATTGGTTTTCATAATACAGTTTATTTTTCTTATATTTACGTAAACAAAAAAAGGGAATTCAGCCCACATCTTCACAGCATCCTTTAAAAAGTCACAAGATTTCTAGTTACAAGGCCTTTTAAACATTTATTAATTAATGAAACACTACTAACAAAAATATTTATATTTTTAACTCAATCTTTAAGTATTTTGTCTTATAGACTCATGCTACAGTGTAAGTTTTCTTGACTAATCATGTTATGACACACAAACCTAAAGTACTAAACTAACAAACTTCTTATTTACCTTTATAACTACTTCTATTTTTTTCCTATGTCTTAAACTCTAAATTTAACGTGTCTCTACTTTAAATCCACATTCTAGCTTCTAACACCTCAGTTTAGGAGCCTTTCCTAAAGTCTGAAATTAAATCTTGTGTTTAATTCTAAGCTTAAGCTTACAACCCCAAAGTTCTCAGAATTCCCTACAGTTCAAATTCCAACAGGTGAGCAAAGCCCTTCTCCGGCAGGAAAACTTCCCAGAACCTCCAAGGCTGCCAGGAAAGGGGAAAATCCCAGACTTTTTTAAGGTTTTGCAGCTCCAAGCTGAGCTCAGCCATGGAAATGGCAGCAGGAAATGGGGAATGCTCCTTCCCAAGGATTCCTTGGTGCTACTGGCCTTGTTAGTAATGAAGGGATGGGATTATTTTAAAGTTAAGAACGATTTATTACTTAGATAAACATTATTCTCAGAGGTCATGAGATTTTAGAGGAGGATTTGGTTATACTTTAAGAGTAATTACAAGGTAATATGTAACTTTCTAAACTAACAGATGTTACAGAATTTATTTTCTTTTTCTAACTTATCACTTTTATTTACTTCTGCTGTACTGTGGATACTTTTTTTCCCAATGTTTTTTGTCTCCCTTGCACACATTTGCTTTTGTTATAATTTCTAAACTCAGCTGCTCTATAACAACCACACCCCTACATCATGAACCCTTCACTATCTTTTTTTAGTTTCTCATTTATTTAAAGCATATTCTTACTTATAACTACAGAAACTCTATCATAATTTTATGATTTTTCTGCTTAATGTTTGTCTATTGTATTTTTACATCAATCCAAGCTTCTTCCAAGGCTACAGATCAAACCCTTCAGTGTTTGTGGAAGTTTCTGTTTTTCTGGTTCCCACCCTTTGGGAATGGACACCTCCAGCAGGGACCTGGTGCTCTCCCACCTCAGTACTGGGGGATTCCTTGGGATTCCTTGTCCTCAGGAATTTTTGGGGATAAATGGCCAGGATCAAATCCCACTCAGGGATTTTGCATCACTGCAGGTTGTGCTCTCCACAGAGCCTGGGATGCTTCATTCCCTCAAAACCATGGAATGGTTTGGCTTGGAAGGGACCTTAAATCCCACCTGGACAGGGTCACCTCCCACTGTCCCAGGTGGCTCCAAACCCCATTTCCTGCTCTCCTGTGTGTAAAATCCCAGCTTTTCCTGCCTGTGAGGTTTATCCATCCCTCTCCAGCTGCTCCAGAGAACAGCAGGAATATCTGGATGAACCCAGCCCACAGTTCTGCCACGGGAAGGGTTTAAATCCTGATTTCCCTTCTTGTAGGACCGGCTGCTGTTCTCTCCGTATTTCAGCGTTTCCTTGGATTGCAGCCATTTCATCCAAACTCCCTCTTGCTGCTGCTGGAGTAGGAATATCCAACAATTTGCTGGGAAATAGCTCTGCCCTGAAAAGTTCCAGCTCAGCAGACAGGTGGGGAATTGTTGGGATTGTTCAGGGCTGGTTTTGATGCTTTGGCAGCGTTTGGAGGGATTTAATTCACCCACCGCAGCAGAAAAAGAGTTTCTTCCTTTATTTCTCTCTTTTAAAATCCAATATTTAAATGCCCCTTCTCCCCCGGATGTGAATTTACTCATGAAATGCTTGTTCTGTTCCCAGAATTTAAAACATCTTATTGGGATGATCCACAGAGTGAGAGGATGCTACAGCCGAGGACGGGAAGGGTGGTGGGAATAAATCAGGATGTCTTGGATAGGGCTTGGCATAAATAATGTGGAGTGAAGGGTGGAGAAAGTGTGGCTTGGGCTGGGATAAAGTCACTTTTCTCCCCAAAGCTGGTGTGGGGATTTTGGTTTGTGGGAAAGGGGGAATGACAGGGGGGTGACAGATGTCCTCACACGTGGGCAGCGCTGTGTTGAGTTTTTATCTTCTGTTTGCCAGGGTCGGGACTAAATGTGTGAGATGATATTTCTTGTTGGGACTCAGATGTTTGTTGGTTCTTATCTCTGTCACAGTCTCACAAACCCTGAGTTCTGCAGCACTTCACTCCAACAAACTAAAAATGGAGCCCCATCTCTCTCTCTACAAGGCCTTTTAAGGATAAACTGTCCAATTCAGAAATGACACCTCAATTATTTTCACTTTTAACCCAATCACCAACATGGCCTGCAATGAGGACTTTTTTATCCAATTACACAAAACCACCCAAACCCATGGAGAAGGAGGAGAAGAAGGAGCAGCCTCCACCCTAAAACCTCCATCTTGCTTTGTATCTATTCCTGCATTCTAAACCCTTAAACTCTGAGTTTCCCACCCTGTGACATCACACACTTCTGTTCAAACTCCACCCCCACAATCCCAGTTCTGCCATTCCATTTTGGAACCTTCTCCACGGCCTCAGGTCAATGCAGAGCTCTCTTGGGGGTCAGACTCTGTCAGCACAGAAAGTCTGACATTCTCAGCACCCAGGGCTCCAACATTGTTTGGCTTTTCCTTTCCCTATTAAAGTGCCTTCACCTCCCACTTTTCCCCCTCCCGATGTTCTCCCCCATCCCGTGGGATTGTGAGGGATGAAACCCCGGCTGGGTTCGGCACCTGGGGACGCTGACCCGCTCTGGGTGCCGCGGTTGGGATTTGGGGGGCAGGAATCAGCAGATGGAGCTGTTTGTTAACGCTTCCCAGCGCCACGGGATGCGATTCCCCGCCTTTTGGAAGATCCCGTGTCCTGCCAGTGTTTCATTCCCGGAGGATTCCCTCTTGGAATGGCATTGAGGGAATAACCCGGACTGGAGGGGGTTTTCTCCCAGCTGGATGAAGTTCCAGAACGGATCCCAGGAAAGGCTGCAGAGGATTTTTCTGAGTTGAACCAACTTTTCCGGGAGATGCTGAGCCCTCCCTGCTGCTGGATCCGTGTGGTTTGGAGCTGCACCTGCATTTCCCAGGGATGAGTGAGGGGCTGGAGCTTCCCATGGAAAGGTTTCCTGTGGAGAATCCAGGTTTTTCCTTGGCTTTTCCTGCTTCCAGCACAGGGAGGATGTGGAGCTGCTGGAGCAGCAGGATCTGAGGGATGGAGCAGCTCTGCTGGGAGGAAAGGCTGGAAAAGTTGGGAATCTTCACCTGGAGTGAAGCTTTGGAATGGCCTGAAGGAGCTCCAGGAAAGATGGAGAGAGAGGATTTATAGGGATGGAGGGACAGGACAAGGAGGAATGGATTCAAACTGACAGAGAGCAGGTTTAGATGGGATACTGGGAAAAATTCCTCCCTGTGAGGGTGGGGAGACCCTGGAATAGAATTCCCAGAGCAGCTGTGGCTGCCCCTGGATCCCTGGAAATGTCCCAGGCCAGGCTGGACAGGGCTTGGAGCAGCCTGGGAAGTAGAAGGTGGAACTGGCTGAGCTTTAAGGTCCCTTCCAACCCAGCCTGGAATTCCATGATTTCCCATGATTTTCCAAGCTGATTTTTTACTCCGCAGAAGCAATTCTGGAAAACACCAAAAATCCGTTTCCCACCTCTGTTCCACCAACTTTTCTTCCTCTTTCTCAGCTCACTCCCAAACAAGGTCACCCCACTGAAGCTGTTTGGGGTTTTGCTCTGGGGCACAGGCACAGATCTTTGCCTGATCCATATTTTAGCAGCCCTTGGATAAAAGCTGGATGCTGCTAATTCCATATTATGGGATTATGATGAACTCCTGAATTAATGGTGCTTAGAAGTCCCACTGCAACGCTCACCACTGAGTGCTAACCTGGGAGCCGAGCCATAAAATCCAATCCACATTCAAAATCAGTGATCTGTGCTCTCAAAAAGCCACTTTTGGTGTGATAAATAGGGTGGAAAAGGCTTCCAAAAATCCTACAGGAGCCCTTTTATGGTGTGGGAAGCGCTTTTATAGGACAAGGCTTCAGGGCTGGGTGGATTTAAAAGGTGCTGCTCTTTAGTTCCAGGCTTTGCAGGTGTTTAAGAGAAACTGGAACATTTTGGTTGATTTTCAAAGTGGTTCCCCAGGTTTGGCAGATGCTGCACCTGTTTATTTATTTTAGGCTTGGAATTTTTTCTTCAGCAAATAATCTGGGGATGGTCACTGATCCTTGGGATCAAGCTCCAGCCTGGTTTCCTGTGATCCTAATTCAATGTCATTAATATTTTAAGAGGTTTTTATAGGTTAAGTTTGTCCCCACATCAATGATCAAGAGGAGAGATGGAAAATGCCCTCATCCCGGTGGGAGTTTTCCCTATCCCTGGCTGTAGGGTTGGAATAAACCCTTTTAAAGTCCCTCCCAACCCAAACTATTTTTCCATTCCAATATTCTGGAAAACTCAGAGCCCTTTTTAGCAGAATTGAGCTCCTTGTTCTGCCCGTTGGGACGATCCCAGTGAGCTCAGGGATGTTGGCAGTGTTTGAGGCTGGTGTGGGATTTGTGGCTACCCCTGTGGATTTACCTATGGATTTACCTATGGATGTATTGTGGATGTCCCTTTTTTATGGCACAAAACGCCTTCCTAATAAATTATTTCCTCCTGCTTTCCCTCTTTCCTCTCTTTTGCTGCAAGATCCCATAAATTCCAGCCCATTCCCTGTTTTTACAATGTCCTGAACCTCCTTGAATTCTAGGATTGGGTTTTTTTTTCCTCTTGTTTAAAAAACTCCATTCATTCCCTGCTTTTTTCCTCCTCAAATCCTTGTCCTGGGGTTGTTTTCCTTGAGCCAGGGATCTGGTGGTGCTTTGCCCACTCCTGGTTAAATTGCTGAGTGACATCTACTGCATTTGCATCCTTAATTATTACCCTTTATGCTAATTAAGCTTCTTCTTGCTGTCACTCGTCAGAGCCCCAGCCAGAGCTGGAGCAAAATGTCTGTTACAAAGATAGATGGGATGCAACCAAAATATTCCAATGAATATTCATCCTTTCCCGTTTTGGAACCGTTCCTTGCTGGTTCCATTTGCACTTCTGGGTTTGGACAGCTCCGATTGTGGGCAGGGCTGTCAGGTGAAACAGAACCTTTGGCAGAAGGGGATTTTTAAATTTTTTTTTTTTTTGGTTGGGGGGGGGGGGTGTTCTGACAGCCAGGAGGAAAAAAATGTTCATGGAATTTGCTCCAAGAGGCACCACTGGAGATGGGGATGGGATGTTCTCCTGGAAATGGGCATGGATGGAAATGTTCTTGGAGGAATAAAGGGTTTTTTTTACTGTGGCTCTGGGGCTGAGCCTTTTGTTTTCTTAACCCAGATGCTGCCTGAAGGTTGTTCCCATATCCCAAATGTGGTTTTGGGATAATTGCCTCGTGCCTGGGCACCTGGGATAATGGAAGGTGTCCCTGCCCATTGGAATGAGATGGGTTTTAAGGTCTCTTCCAACCCAAACCATTGGTGTGGGATTTATTTTGCTTCATTATTGGACACAGAGATCCCTTCAGGGCCTGAGGTTAATTCGTGTAAATATTGCAGAAGTGGCTCCCAAACCTGTCCCAGATTTTTCTGGGAGGAAATGGTCTCAGGAATACATTCTGGGATGAATTAATGATTAATTAATCTGTGTTCATGCAGGTATTCCAAGCGTGGCTCTGTTCTGGGTCTGGGATGTGCTGCAGGGTTTCCTCCTGAACAGTTACTAAAACCAGAACTGGGCATTTTATAAAAACCAGTTGAATTATTACATATTTCCTTTGTTTAATGAGAATTAAAGCTGCTATTAAATACCGATGATGCCTTGAGAAGGGTGCCCTGGATGGAGTCACAGAATAAAGCAGGGATTTATTCAAAGGATCTCCTGCATGGATCCACCTTGGGCAGCACCAGAGCCCAGCCAGGGCTGCAGCCAAGAGGAACCAAAATGGTCCCAAAATGCACGAGCGCTCCCGGGGGCTCTCACTGGGATCAGCTCTGCTCCATTTGCACCTTGCACTTCATTGTCCCATTCCAGCTTTAGCCCAGGCACTCCCATCCTGCTTGTTTTTCTCTCTCCAGCCCACGCTGTTTGTGCTCCTGGGCCTGAGCTTTGGATCATTTGTCCTTGGTGCCCAGCTGGAGCAGGAATTGTTTTGTCTCCCTGCTCTGTGCAGAGAGCTCAGCATCCCATAATATGGAGCCCAGACCCACACACTGAAGCAGCACAGAATGTGAAACATAGAAAAGCGCTCGTGCATTTTGGGACCATTTTGGTTCCTCTTGGCTGCAGCCCTGGCTGGGCTCTGGTGCTGCCCAAGGTGGATCCATGGAGGAGATCCTTTGAATAAATCCCTGCTTTATTCTGTGACTCCATCCAGCCTCTGCTCCAGGGCAGCCTTCTCAGGGCATCAGTTGATCCCAGCTGGAAGTGTGGGATGGGTGGATGCAGCTGTGTGCTCACACCTGGATTTTCGGTCACTCCACATCTTCCATTTCTCATTTTCCTTCTCTTTTCCCACTCCCCGTCTCTTCAAAGCCGGTATTTATTTTACTCGAGTGAGCTCCTCATCAAACAAATCCAAGCCACGGATGCTGTAATTAGCATTAGGATATACTAATTTTTCTTCGGGCATAATTGGAAGGTTTCTCCCATTTCAGGATAATCCTGAAACTATCCTATTTTATGGCTCATTTGCCAGAAGATGCCTGGGAAGCTCTCGCAGCTTTATCACTCCTTATCAATGGGTAAAGAGTGTCAGAGCGGGGGCAGGGGTGGGAAATCCCAATTTTCCCAACTTCTGCTAATTGAGCAGCCTTCCCTGAGCGTTTGGTGATAACGAGCTGCTAAAATCGCCCCAAACCCTCCCTGCAAGGGCTCAGGGTTTTCAGCTCTTCTTGCGGGGGCTGATTTTGGGCTGTTTGGGGCAGTTTTGGGTGAGTGCTATGGATTTGCACAGCAATTCCCAGCTCCGGGGGGGGGGTTTAGCCCTTCCCGCAGCTGCTCTAATCCCATTAAATCCCATTAAATGCCCGCGGTGCCTTATCCTGATGCGCTGCTAAATGGCCAGGCTTGCTTTCCCTTCCTAATGAGCCCAAATTAATCACGCTCCGCGGGTTCTTGTTGAAGGGCGCCTTCATCGCTCTTCTTCTTCCTCACTGACGTCCAAGGCAGGACAGGAGGGGCGGTTGGTAGCCAAAATCCAGAAAAGCTGGATCGGTAAGGTTTGGGAAGGGGCAGGAATTCACAGAATTCACAGGATCACAAGGTTGAAGAGACCTTCAAGATCGTTGAGTCCAACCCAGCCCCAAACAGCACAACCCAACCCTGGCACCCAGTTCCACATCCAGGCTTTGTTAAACACACCCAGGGATGGTGACTGCACCACCTCCCCGGGCAGAACATTCCAGAACTTTATCACCCTTTCTGTAAAAAACTTTATCCTGATATCCAACCTGAATTTCCCTTGGCACAGCTAGAGACGGGGAGACTGGGATGGGGCTGAGCCTGGAGCAAAGGAGGCTCAGGGGGACCTTGTGGCTCTGCACAGCTCCTGCCAGGAGGGGACAGCCGGGGGGGTCGGGCTCTGCTCCAGGGAACAGGGACAGGAGGAGAGGGAACGGCCTCGGGCTGGGCCAGGGGAGGTTTGGATTGGATAATGGGAACATTTCTTAATGGAAAAGTTGCCCAGGGCAGTGGTGGAGTTGATGCCTCAGGTTTTGGCTTGCCTATTTTTCACATTCTGAGCTGCTTTAGTGTGTGGGTCTGGGCTCCATATTATGGGATGGTGAGCTCTCTGCACAGAGCAGGGAGACAAAACAATTCCTGCTCCAGCTGGGCACCAAGGACAAATGATC
This sequence comes from Vidua chalybeata, assembly GCF_026979565.1. Taxonomy (NCBI): domain Eukaryota; kingdom Metazoa; phylum Chordata; class Aves; order Passeriformes; family Viduidae; genus Vidua; species Vidua chalybeata. Next base: position 1,819,606 of record NC_071535.1, on the reverse strand, counting down.
CAAAGCTCAGGCCCAGGAGCACAAACAGCGTGGGCTGGAGAGAGAAAAACAAGCAGGATGGGAGTGCCTGGGCTAAAGCTGGAATGGGACAATGAACTGCAAGGTGCAAATGGAGCAGAGCTGATCCCAGTGAGAGCCCCCGGGAGCGCTCGTGCATTTTGGGACCATTTTGGTTCCTCTTGGCTGCAGCCCTGGCTGGGCTCTGGTGCTGCCCAAGGTGGATCCATGGAGGAGATCCTTTGAATAAATCCCTGCTTTATTCTGTGACTCCATCCAGCCTCTGCTCCAGGGCAGCCTGCTTAGGGCATCAGAGTCCCCATCCCTGCAGGGATTTGAACTCTGTGTGGATGTGGCCCTTGGGGACATGGGGCAGGGGTGGCCTTGGGGAACGGTTGGACTCAGTCCTGGAGGGTTTTTCCAACCTCAAGGACTCCGATTCCCTTTGCTGGGATGAAGCAGCTGCCTGGGCTCAGTCCTGTGGGATCGGGTCTGGTTCCTGTGGGGTGGAAGCAGCTCCTGGGGCTCGGTTTGCTCGTGGAGCTCCTTCCTGGGGGTTTTGGCAGAGGTTTGAGCCTCTGACTTAGTTTCAAATGTTTTGCAGCCTTTTTAATGTTGCTGCACAGCCATGGGTGAGTCCTGCTGTTGCATCCTGGCAATCCATCCCAGGATTTGGATCAAGGAATTTGCTCCTGGACCATCTCGAGATCCCTGGGGGCTCTGCTGTGCCCCAGCAGGGCCAGGAAGCTTCTGCAGGGGCTCTTTGCTGAAAACACTTCTGGCCTTGGAAATTTTTCTGGAAAAGAGATCTTAGTTGTATAAACTTTTAATCCTTTTTTTTTTTTCCCCTTGATGCTTTTCTGACTTCAGCAGAGATTTAGGAAGTGCTGTGGCCTTGGCAAAGATCAATAGATACCCTGTTAAAGAAAGACTCTAAATTTAGTGTTTGGATGATTTCAGGAGGAAAAATAGAGTTTGAAATATTTAATTTAGCATTGAGCTAAGCTTCATCATAAGAAAGGAGGAACCCTCTTCTCAAATGAGAGAGGAACCTTTTGTTTTTCTCCTGAAGCTTTTAATTAAAACCCTGAATAATTAGATTTGCCCTGTTTAGAGGAATACTGGAGCAGAGGCTGGGAAGCTCCAGCTCTCTGCTATTCCAAAAAACCCAGCAGACACCTCTGTCTCTCCTATTCTTCCTTTCAAAGCTCCTCTGGACTTTTTCCTCATTTTCCAGCCTGGCTGTGTTTGGGGCCAGCTTATCCTGATATTTGTCTCTTGCTAACATTGTTTTTGAGCATAAAGAGTTGTTTTTCATCCCCCTCTTGGCTGCCTTTGCCAAGCGCACGGAGAGGAGCTGCCGGAGCAATCCCGTTTTACCTCTCTGGAAATAATGAAGCCAGAAACATTTTCTCCTTCTCGCTGGTTTAAATTTACAGAAGTGAACAATCATTTTTGCAGCCTCTGAGAGTGAAATGTGGGGGAAACAAACTGATCTTATCGACTTTTCCAGCTGGAGCAGCGCAGGCAACATTACTTAGAGCTCCACCACGCTCAGCTCTAATCCCATGAGATGTCTTTGTTGATGCATAAGCTGTGACCTAAAATATTGACTTTATAAAGTAATTGAATCCCTGAGTCATGTTTCAGATGAAAAGCACTTGACAAACGGCTCCAGGAAGGAGCTGAGCCCAAAAGCCTGAGTGTGGCTGGAATGGGATTTACTCCACTTGACTCCCGTTGGTCTGGCTGGAGCAGGCAGCCCTGCCCCAGGACTGGGGAAATTGCAGGGTAAGAAGAGGCTCTCTCCTTTTCTTTTTCATTTTTTACCTCACAGGAAGAAGGATAACAAATCCTTCAGGCCCTACAGAAGAGGTGGGAGCCGAGCACTTGTTGAGGGCATTTTGGCACAGGGTGACGTGGCGGGGCTGTGGGTGCTGAATTGCTCTCCTGGCTTCCTTTTTGTCCAAGGGAGATAATCTCCAGTTCTTGCACCAAATTTGAGTTTCAGAGGCCCCAAATCCCTGCCTGGCCTTTCTGTATGACCCAGTTCATCCCAAGTCATCCCAAGCAGAGCTGCTGCAGGAAGGAAAAGCGGAGGTGGAAATGGTGAAATGATGCAAAGCCAAAGGACCACGGTGAGACCCTGGGATGGACCAGGTCTCATCCCTGAGCCATTTCCCTGGATCCTGAGGACAACTGGGGCTGAGGGGATGAAGATGAGGTGCTGGAGGAGGACTCTTGGTAAGAAATGATTTCACCCCAACCCTGCGGCTCAGTGACCGCTCCCTCCTTCCTCTGCTCCTCATAACGAATTTCCCCATTAATTTACGAGGGCACAATTACCTCATTATTCCAAATGGCTCCATTTAACCAAACCTTATTTCTGACTCCTAAATTGTTACCGTGCTCATCCCACAACTCTTGTTTTCCTTCCCAGCACGTTAACTCCGCCGCTGTCTTTCCTCTGCTCTTTTGCATAATGTTATAACAAGCATTTAAATAACTGTAAAGGTTCCATCAGCTCCTGCTTTCATATCTTGCTGTCTCCATGGCAACCAGCTACACTTCCCTGTCTACTGTCCCCTTTTTTTTTGGGCTTGAGTCCCTCAGCCCAGTGGCTGGAAGATGGAGTTGGGTTCTCCACTCGTTTTGGATTCTCCCCTTGTTTGCCCTCGACGTTGAAGTGCTGCCCAAATTTTGGTTTTGCTGCCTTGCCGTGATCATTATTTTCCTTCTTGGCCATTAGTGAGGACACTTGGAGCTGGGAGATGGAAATTTATTTTTCCATTTGTACAATGTGCTGGAGGATGGGGAAATAGGCAGCGGTAATTACTGGGATTTGGAATTCTGGGCTGAAATTGGGATGAGTCGAGTTCAACGGAACTTTTCTTTGCAGAGTGTTCTCATCCCCTGCCCCTCATTTGGGCCATGGAATCTCCTGCAGAAAATGTGATGATCTTTTTGTCAAAGCACTTGTTTAAACTGAGCCTTAATATCCCATATCCCCATTAAAAACATAAATAACAATCCAGCATCCTGCTGCCAGCTGGTTTATATGGATCTGACAGACCCAGAGCACCGGGGAAACAAACTGCAAATCTTCCTGCAAATTGCTGGAATGAACCTGGGGAGGCCTAATCCAATGGGACTGTCTGCCACTGGCATGAATTCCAGCCTGTCTGGGGACAGAATCCGTCCTGGCAAAGCGGGAGGGAACAGAAGGTAGCGGTGGCAGCTCGCAGTTCCTGCCAGTCTGCGTTTCCATCTGCAAGGAGGTGCCCTCGATGAGACTGAAGTGACAAAGGGAAGAATTCCAGACAGGCTGCTCATTTCCCTTCCCCCAAACACAACGTGCTGACCCCGCAGTCGGTGACGCAGATGGAGCTCAAAGCCCTGAACAAACAGGACAATGGAAGCTGCTGGCATTTTATTGCTATTCATTGCTAAGAAATGAGCCACTGGAGGCTGCTGGGCACTCACAGGGTTGGGGAATCATGGAATGGTTTGGGTTGGAAGGAACCTTGAAGACCTTCCACTGTCCCTGGTAGCTCCAAGCCCCATCCAGCTTGGCCTTGGGCAGTTCCGGGCTGCACTATGGGTATCCCACACTGTAGGATGCAAACTCTGGGATTTCCTTATTTATTAGACCTCAGTCTCAGGAATATTGGCATTATTGGATCGAGGAAGAGGAACAATCCCACCGGAGGAAGAAATCACCAGTAGAAGAAAAGAACGAGGAAATCATTAAAGCAGCAAAAGCTGAGCGAGTCCATTCGGGCCTCTGAGCCTTCTCCACTGACTCCAGGAAACTCCTGACGGTGTTTTCCTTCTCTCACTGCAGTCCCTGATTGATGCCCCTGGGGCATCCTCCTCCCTCACGGTGTTGGGGTCATTTTGGACACAGTTGTGCTATTTGGGAAAGGTATTTTTATGTTCAAGGGAGATTTCGAAGAATCCTCATGGTCCCAAGTCCTGGGTCACCCCTGGCTGGGGCTGTCACCACCTCATGGAGGAAGAAGCTGAAGCAAACAAAATTGTGAAGAAAAATCCTTCTCCTCAAGGAGCACCAAGGAGGAAAATGCCAGGATCAGCCTGCCTTCATCACTCTGTTTCTCTGCTGGAATCTGATTCATCGATTTGGCTGAATGTGGAACCTGACAAATGCTTTTCAAAGCAAATTTAGGAGGATCTTTGCAGCTGCTTTTCTCCTGAGGAGGAATGGGAATGCTCTGAGTGTGCAGCTGGCAGCTGACCCTGGAGCACTCCTCTGCAGAGTGTGGGGCGGCTCTGTCAGGGGAAAGGCTGATCTGGGGCTGAGAGCAGCAGCCCAAAATTTTGTCAGAGATTTAACCCAGTTTGACTGCTGGGCGAGCAGAGGAGCTGGAGAGGGATTTTGGACAAGGGATGGAGGGACAGGACCCAGGAAATGGCTCCCAGTGCCAGAGGGCAAGGATGGATGGGAGATTGGGAATTGGGAATTCCTGTCTGGGCTGGAATTGCCAGAGCAGCTGTGGCTGCCCCTGGATCCCTGGCAGTGCCCAAGGCCAGGCTGGATGGGTTTGGAGCAGCCTGGGACAGTGGGAGGTGTCCCTGCCCATGGCAGGGGTGGCACTGGATGAGCTTTAAGGTCCCTCCAACCCAACCCACTCTGGGGCTCCCTCCTCAACAGCACAAACCTAACAAAAGAACGACATAAAGGCACAGTGAAAGCTTTTCCCCATCCCTTCTCACCCTGCAGGACGCTGAGGCATTAATTCACAGCACTTTGTGCTCTGTGTCCATTTCACGCCTCCCTGCAAAGCTGAACGCACCTGAAAACCTTCTCTTGCTCACACCTGAGCTGCTGCTTGGGGCAAAGCACAGCCAGCGTGTCTGCAGCTGCTCTCCCTTTCATTCCTCCCTGCCCAAGTGCCACCTCTGGCGTGTCACAGCTCCGGAGCAGCGAGGGAAGTGCTGCCAGGAGCTTTTCCACGCTCGCCATCCGTGTTCCAGTGCCATTCCTCGTGTGAGGCTCACACAATCTGCTCCGTGCCTTCTCTCACAGGGCTCCCAGTTGCTGGCAGCAAGGTGGGGATCAAAGCCCAGGCTGGATTAATGGGGACGGACACTCCAGCTCTCTCCATCTGCCATTCCCCGTGGGAATGCTGGCAGTGCCTGGCTCGCTCAGCCAGCCTGACAGAGCAGCTTCCCTGGAACACGCTGCTGCTGCTCCCTGCACAGGGCAGTCATGTTTAATGTGGATAATTGGAATTGCATCATTTATTTAATCAAATGCCTTCTCGCCTTTCCCCAGCGGCGACAGCGCTGAGCTTGGCTTAAAACGGGAGCAAAGGATGTGCTGGTGGTTTGGGCCAGGCCTAAAGCCTGCGGGTGCTCTGCGTGTGGTGATCCTTTTCCCAGGGGAACCTGCTCCTAAAATCCAGCCTAACCCTCCCCTGGCACAGCTCCACCCCGTTCCCTGTGATGCCTTAGGAGTTTGGCTTTTATATTTTTCATACGTTTGTGATCCTGCAGTTCTTTGGTGTGTAACTCCAAACTCCACACGCAGTGTGAGCTGCTGCTTCCCCATTTTGGGGCAGGCACAATTCCTCTCCAGGCCTGGCAGTCAAGGACACCTCACTGCCTCAGGCCCCCAGAGATGTGAACAAAAGTGAGTTGGGGGCTGCAAACCTGGAGTAACTTCATTACCTGAAGCTGTAATTGGAAGATTAACCCCCAAAATGCAAATAGACCAAACTTATAAAAGTGTGAAAACCCGTGACCCACGGCCTGTTTTTGGGTGTAGCCCCTGGGGCAAAGACCAGTTCAAGTACATTTTAGTGGGATTTATCCCTCTGGTTTGTCTGGATTTCAGCCAAATGAAGGAATTGGGAATCAAACCTTGGCCCTGCAGCATCTCCCGTGAGGCACTTCCCAAAACCTTCAGTGTTGGTCAGGCTCATCCCTGCCCTTCTTCCCTCCCTGGTGACCACGGATCAGGGTTGGTATTTCTGGGAATGCCCAAAACGCAACTTTTTCTTGGTGTGTGAATGTAACCTTGGCTCTGCAGCAGGTGCAGCTTCTTCTGCAATGACTCTGGAAAAAAACAGCAGGAGATGTTTGGGAAAAAGAAACAGATCCTGGAATTCAGAGCAAGGCTGAAGGCAGGAGGAGGTTGAGGAAGAAGGGACAGGGGTCCCTGGGTGGGAGCTGGCTGGGAGTGATGGTTTGGAGGTGACAGCCCCTGGGGGATACAGAGCAGGCACTGCAATTCCTACCTGGATCTCGGGGTCTGGGTGCTGGGATGACCCCAAGAGTGTAAAAGTCCTCGCTTCCCTCGTTTCAGAAGGAGTCTGAACGCGCAGGATCAGCTTCTCAAGGTTGTTCATTTTCCCTTCTCTAGAACATTCTCTCTCTGCCCTGCTGAGCTCTGTCCAGCAGCTCGGCCATGGCATTCTGTCTGCCCTCAGGGCAGTGTTCACATTTTATACCAAAAACTCCGTGTGCTGTGGTTACAATAACGTGCCAATGTCTGTCATTGGTGTTGGACAGTGTGTCTGTGCCTGAAACCAACAGAAAAGTGTCACCAGCACAGCAAGACATGGAGGGCAAGGAGAAGGAGAAGAAGGTCAGGACACGCCCAAATCCCTCCATCTTGTACCCCTGAACCCCATTCTAAAAACCCCAAAATTCCACTTTTCCACCCTGTGTTAATTCAGCTACCACACTGCTCAAACCCTTGTGGCTGTAATTCCTCACACAGAGTTAGCAGCTTTTTTCCATGGGCTAAAATGGAAGCCACAGGTGGTTTTGACTTGGTGCCAAGGTCTGTGAGCCCCTGCCAGGGTCTCAGACAGCCAGGGCAGCCAGAGGGATGTGCTGGGTTCCCACACCTGGACTGAGGCAGGGATTTGTCCTTCCCTGGGGAGATCACCCGGCAGCAGGAGGAGAAGGAGGAGGATGAGGGGGAAATTGTGGGGTTCAGCTGGAGGGAGAAGCATTGGGATGGAGGTGGAGAAGGTGGAAGATGCTGGATCCTGTGGGGTCTCCAGCGGCCTGGAGAGCTCCTGGTGGGATCGTGCTTCTGGGATGGGTGGAGCAGCCTCTGTTTGGCCTGGAACACTGAATTTTCCAAGGAGAACTCTGACGGAGGAGCTCTGGGACCTTCATGCTGAGCACATGAAGTTGTCTTGGGAAATGAGCTCCCTTGGCTGTTTTTAGTTCACATTGGCTGAAAAGCAAAGTTTTCTAAGGAAAGCTTTGGATGTGAGAAACATCTTCTGCTTGATAAAAAACTTCTGGCCTTTTTTTGGAGGGAGGGAATAAATCTGGAGGAAGGAGTAACACAAAACACAGCAGAAGAAAAATATAACCACAGTTTAAGGGAAATATCTTCCCATTTGTTAGCATTCTCTTCAGTGTTGGCATTTTAAATTTTTTTTTTTGGGTTTTTTTTTGTTTTCCTGCTGCAAGTGGCACCACTTTTCTCCTCACAGAATCTGCCTGTTTGGGAAGCTGGAGCTTTTTATCCTTTTTATCCTATTTTTCTTTTCCTGTGATTCTGTCAGAGCTCTGCAGGGCTCTGGGTCCCCCCACATCCCCCACACAATGGAAAGGATAAATGCATGATGAGGGGAAAAAGTTGAGATTTCCACCTCAAGCTGTGTGTTTGAAGGAGCTGCCCACTCCAAATATCCAAATTTAGAGATTTGATGGAGGAGAACAAGATTGGGAATATGAAGCTGTGGATGAGCTGGGAGAGGCAGCTTTGGAAGGAGGAGCTGCATTCTCCTTGGCAGATGGTGAAGCTCAGCTGGGTCTGTGTTTTCCAGCTTTTGACTGGGTGCAGGTGCTCCAGGGATTAATTCTTCCCTGAAATTTGAAATCTTCATCCCCCAGCTCCCTGCTGGCAGCGTTTTCTGCTCCTAAATTCCCTCTCCCGTTGCTTCTGCAGGGGAGTGAGGGGTCGGCTAAAAACACCGGTGGGAAAATCCTTAAGTTTTTATTTTTTTCTTGAAACAAATTAGAGCTGTGGAGTAATTTAAATAACTCCCAAATCTGCAGATCAGCAAATCAAGCTCGTTAGTGCTCCTGCCTGTAGGTACAAGCTGCACACACACAAGGTTCGTTTGCTGCTCCGCGGATCCGCGGTGCACCGCAGAAATTAAGGGCATGGGATCATTAAAATCGACTTGTCATTCTTCTGCTGGTGCTTTCATTAATAAAATAAACCCCGGGATGGAGAAATGGCGAGCTGGCTTCTCTCTGTAGGCTTGCAAAGCGGGGAAGATGCAAATAATTAGTCCAAGCAGAACCTGGCTCCGGGCTCGCCTTTGCCGGGCAGAATTTTACATCTTGAATCATTGAGGGGGAAAGAAATCCGCTTTTTCCCGGGATTTCAGGATGTTTCATTTGTGACCTCTGCCTTGTGGTCACGTACCTTGGAGAGGAGGCTGAGTTGGTTCATTAATCACCGGCAGCGTCATTTGGGTGAGAACAGCCCCGTGCTCCGGCTGGAGCATCCCAGCCTCTCCCAACCCCCTTTGATATTCAAAGCATCTCCCGCTGTCCTTGGAGCTCAGGGAACGGAAAATCCCGGTGCAGGATCCGCTCCCCGTGCCCAGCGCTGTGGGAAGGTGTTTTGGGTGGAATTTCTGGGATAAATTGCAAATCCAGGTTCGCAGCTCCCCGCAGAGCAGCCTGGTGAGGATCCCTGGGAATTTCTGGGGTTTCAGAACTCCCCATCCAAAGTCCCAGCACGTTCAGCTCCTTGACCTCATCTTTCCAGCAGGGCAGGATGGAGGTCCCATGTGCCCAGCACTCCATTTTTGGAAGAAAAGTGATTTTTAATGACTAATCCTCAGGGAATTTCCTTCCAGTCCACTTTGGATCAAAAGTTGGACTCAGGTAGAGGAAGGATTTTCCCTCTGGCTTTCCTGAATCCAGTGAAAATGCCCCTTTGGCAGTGGCAATCCTCTCTCATTAATATCTTAATTTCTACTGGCATTAGCTTAAACCCCCATGAAATTCAGTCTAGAAATGAACTTTGGAGGTGAAATCCAGGACAAGGATTCTCTGGGAGAAGCTGGGAAGTTACTGCAGTTCTTAAAAACTGCTTGACTTCTGGAGTTGTTATCCAGGGGACCGAGATGTGCCTTGGGAGGGGCTGGGGAGCCTCTCCTGGAAATTTGTGCTGAATCCAGCAGAATTTGATTAAATTGTTCTTTCCTTAAATCAATGCTATTAGATCTATTCCTAAACTTTTTATTTTGCACGAGGAAGAAACCTCTCCGTTTTGGGTGAAGTTGAACATTGTTTTCCGTGCTTTGGAGCCAGAAGGTTTGTGGGCAGGTTTAACTTCATATTTTTTCAAGGATTCTGAAGTAATTTGCTCAGTTTGACCTCTGGGAATGGTTAATTCAGGATCTTCAGGCAATGCCATCACCCAGCTCCCAGCACTCTGGGTCCTTTTTCCCTGGAGGGTGATGCTAAGCTAAGGGATAATTGCCTTTTTTTTTTTTTGGTGTAGCAAATAATATCAACCCTTTGCAGTGATGTTGAGCTCGGCAGGGAATATTCCAGCAGGGAATTTTGGGGTCGTGCACCTGGGATTGAAATGGTTGATTAGAAGGATGCTCCTTTTTTTAGTTTGCAGGAATTACCCCGAGCCTGGTCGCTGCTGAGACTTCATGAGGTACCTGGAACATTTTTCCCAGGATGAAATGACTCCTCCACGTTATCCCTCACATCCACAGTGATTCCTGGGAATTCAGCCCTTCTTGGGGTGTTGGCTGGAGATGGGAAGCCACAGGGCTTTTGTGGGATCTCTGGCAGTGCCGTTCCCACCTCACTTTTCCGTGGTGGGAGATTCCTGCAGGTTCCTGCCCCATCCTGTGTTCCATGTGGGACCTCGTGGAAAATGAGGGAAAGGGACTTTTGGGAGTGAGTTGTTTTTTTTTAGGGAAGGCTGTCCCCATCCCCACCTCGCTTCATTCCCACCAGCTGCCACTTTTCAAGGTCTGGCCTCCGATCCTGCTGGCACCAAAATGAACATTTAATTATCTGCAGGCAGATCCCTCTCTTTGCTCCCATTCCCAGCTGCATTTCCCTCAGACCTTCAGGGATTTAATTGCATCCATCTCTGGTTTTTCTGCTGAGTAGAACATGGCATTTCTTCAGTGCCTCCCTCTGCTAAAAAGGTCTCCTAAAAAGGAGCAATTTGTCACTCTTTGGCCCAGGTACGCTTTTTTTTTTGCCCATCCGAGCATATTTTCCCTCAGCATTTGCTTTTCCTCCTAATTTCCAATGGAACATTGCTCGGCTTTTCTCTTGCCTTACCACTATAAATCCTCCTGAACACGGGGAGACGAGTGCTGAGGATTATTAAGCACATTGGAAGGAGCACCGGAGCGGGGCCTGACTTGCATTTTCAGCCGCGCTCCGAACAGGGAATGTCTTCTGGGATAAAAGTTATGTTTACAGTCAGCTGCTAATTAGTGCTAGCAGAGTAATTATGTAACTGATGAAACAGGACTGCAATTTTGGGTTTGAAGGCTTTTTTGCATCGTAAGCAGGGAGCTCAAAAAAACCACAACCCAATGGGGAGTGTTGTTTAATTCCACTTAAGTTAATGGAATCTCAGACTGGTTTGGGCTGGAAGAGACCTTAAAGCCAATCTCATCCCACCCCCTGCCATGGACAGGGACACCTCCCATCATCCCAGGGTGCTCCAAGCCCCATCCAAGCTGGCCCTGGCTGTTTTGATGGGGTATTTTTTATGTCTAAGGGGGTTGCAGGGGGATTTGGGATGCTGGTGGGATTTGGAGTGGTTGGTGTGGGTGTGAACAGTTGTGGGGAGAGTGGGAGGCTCAGGGAGCAGTGGAGCAGCTCCACCTGCCTCTGCAGCAGCCTGGCTCTGCTCTCTTCTCCAGAAGATGGATGTCCCCATGGAATTATGTCTATTCCGAGCTTCCACCTCCCTCCTGAGCTCTCCCTTCCTGCAGTGCTCTAGGAGCTCTCCTGCTGAATCCAAATGTGCTCCGCTGGGTCTGGGGACATTGCAGTGCTCAGAGGGTTTGGGCATGGATCCCCTTCAGCCAGGATCCTGCACCTGGAGCTGAGGAGATCAGGATGGAGAGGAAGCTGCTGGGATGGCTCTTCTGTGTCTGAGTGAGGGAAAAGTTCAGCTTCCTCCTTTAAATTCTGCATCCAGCACATCTTCCTGCAGCAGCTCCTTTCTCCTGGTGCCTGCAGGGAGCTGGGAAGCCACATCAGCTCCCAGCCCTCCTTCCTTTGTGTTTTAATCCATTTTGTGTTTATTCCAGGGCTCTGTGGAGCTCCGGGTGTCACTGAGGTGTGGCACAGCTTGGATAACTGGGAACATGGGATGAGGGTGCCCTGTGTGCCTGTGGGATTCCCAACGAATGGAAATCCAGTCTGGCACACGTGCTGCTGTTCCTGGCGTGGTTTGTGCTCCATAAATCCAACCCCCAAGATGAGTCCCCTGGTGCAGCTCAGCCAAGAGCTCTTGTCTCCATTTGAACAGCCAGGTGTCTGCTGAGGAAGGCAGGAGCCTCCCCTGAAATAGAAAATGCAAACCCCCTCCCTCTGAATTATTATAATTTTGAAATTAAGGGGCTCTCAGGCAAAGATATGGGAGCAGGAATAACAGTTCTTTACTAGGGAAGAAAATAAAAATAAAATAAACAATGCAGCAATACAAAACAAACCCTGCCAGAGTCAGAGCAGGCCCTGGCAGGCTGTGGGTCAGGCTGGTGGCAGCAGTGCCATTCCATGGGGGCTCAGCCCTCCTGCAGTGCCAGCTGTGCTTCTGCTGGAGCAGGATCCTGGACAAGGCTGGAGTTTTCCTCTGGAGCTCCAGGGCTGCTGGAGATGGGCCTGGGCTCCCTCTGGGAATGCAGTGGGGCAGAAAGCTGCTCCTCTGGGAATGCAGTGGGGCAGAAAGCTGCTCCTCTGGGAATGCAGTGGGGCAGAAAGCTGCTCCTCTGGGAATGCAGTGGGGCAGAAAGCTGCTCCTCTGGGAATGCAGTGGGGCAGAAAGCTGCTCCTCTGGGAATGCAGTGGGGCAAAGGCTGCTGTGGTGTCCCAAAGGCTCAGATTGGATCCAGGTAGGAATGCTTGGCTCCTCCCCTGGGCACAGCCTCTCCCCATGGGATGATGGAATTTTCTCAGCCATGTAGGGACACTCAGTGGCCATGAACAGCAGAGATCTCCTGGAGGGAGGATTGGCTGTGGGAGAGACAAAGAAAACTGCCCAGAGAGCAGCAGAGAACTGCCCCAGCTCTGACAGATGTGACAGAACACACACCCACATTTCCAACCCAGGACAGTCCTCCAGCTGGGACAGCCTTTTCTCCTTCAGCAGCTTTTTGGCTTTTCCATTTGGAATGGGCACCATTAAATCATTTTCCAGTCAGATCCATACATTGGTACCTGAGAAAACAGGGTTATTTCCTACCCTAAATACAGGGAATATTGCTGGGTACATCTGCTGGTTAATATCTACCAGTATTTACCTCATAAACTTTTTAATGGGGAGGTTAAGACACATCAGATCATGATGTCCTAAATGCTGAAATTGTGGAATTGCTGCCGTGGCCTCTGGAGCAATACAGGGAGGAGCTGAGACATCATCAGACATTAGGCTGTGCACACCTAAGGAAAAAGATATGGAAATAGTAAAATAATCAGAAAAATCAGTTATGGGAACTGGGGGTTGATCCCTTTGCAGGTGGTCTTGTAAGCCTGACTCCTGGGGTGAAAATCAGAAGAGGGAGTGATGCTCCAGAGCTCCACTGCTTGGGACAGGGACTGGGATTTCCTCCAGCCTTGGGAGTCTGTAGATGTTGGATACTGGGGGTGAAACTGGTGGATCCTTGCGCAGAAATTGTGGGATGGGTTCCCACACTGCAAGAAAGAAGCAGCTTTTGACAGGTTGGTTGTGCCAAAGGCCCAGAGGAGCTGTGGCTGCTCCTGGATCCCTGGAAATGTCCAAGGCCAGGCTGAACGGGGCTTGGAGCAACATGGGATAGGGGAAAATTAAAAATTATCCCTGGCCATGGCAGGGGTGGAATGGGATTGGCTTGAAGGTGTTTCCCAACCCAAACCACTGTGGGATTCTGTGATGGTGGAGCTGGGAAGGCTGAATGGATCTTTATTGTGTAGAAATCCTGAGGAGAGCACAAACTCTGCTTCCTGAGGGCATTTTGGGCTCATCTGCCTGAATTTTGAGTGCTGTGCCCTGAGGGCTTCTGGAAGGAATTCAGGGATGGTGGCTGGAATATTCTGGGTTTTTTCTGAATGTCCTTTATGGTGGAAACATGAAAATCCCCCAGATCTCTGCATGCTTGTGTCCAGGAGAAGTTTGTGGGCAAGGCCTCTCTGTCTTGTGTAGAAATCTGCTTCCTGAGGGCATTTTGGGCTCTGTTTGTTCTGAATGTCCTTTATGGTGGAAACATGAAAAAAACCCCAAATCTCTGCTGCCACTTCTCTTCGGGAGAAGTTTGTGGGCAAGGCCCCTCTGTCTCTTGTGTAGAAATGCTGAGGAGAGCACAAACTCTGCTTCCTGAGGGCATTTTGGGCTCATCTGCCTCAATTGTGAGTGCTGGACCCTGAAGGCTTCTGGAAGGAATTCAGGAATGGTGTCTGGAATATTCTTGTGTTTTTTTTTTTGAATGTCCTTTGTGGTGGAAACATGAAAACCCCCCAAATCTCAGCTGTCCAGGAGAAGTTTGTGGGCGAGGCCCCTCTCCAGTGATGTAACAGCTGCGGTCTGCTCCCAACATTAAATGTTATAAATGGGGCTGATGTAATTCCATTTCCCAAAGCCTCGGAGGCTGGCAGTAATAAACAGAGCCTTTTAGGACTGGGTTATTGATGCAAAACAGTTTAGCTAAACTGGGTCGCTGAAGTGCAAATGTTTTATTCATGAGCTCCTTTCTCCCCACAAATCACCGCTCTCCATGGCACAAATGTTCCCCATTCCTGGTGGCTCCACTCCTTGGGAAGTGCTTTGGCAGGAGCCAAAAATGGGATTGCAGACTCATCCATCAGGGCAGGCAGTTGGTGATGTTGTTGTCTTCCAAATGGAGTTCATAATGGGCAAAGAGATTTAATTAATGCTGCAGAGTAATGGCTCTGTTTATAAAGAAATAATGTCCTATAAAATTAGGCATTGCCTGGTGAAATGTGCCTCCTAATGGCCGGGCTGGCATTCAAAGTGAGCAGTAAATCACTTAAATATTAAGACCTTCTTGAGCAAGGATAATAAAGCAAGAGATTTGGAAATGGGAGATACCAGTGCCTACAATTATCTCTTAAATAAAACATTTTTATAGTGATCATAGAGTTAATCACCTCCCGGAGCAGGCAGGTGAGAGGGGCAGTGGAAGATGTGTGGTGTTATCGCCCGCAGATAAAGGAATTTCAATGGAGTTCTTGGGAGTCCGGAGTCACCAGGGAGAAAATATCAACTCTTCCTGAGCTCTTTTTTGATTCTTTTGATGAATAAATGCAAGCAGCTGTTGTTACACAGAAAAGCTCCTGATCAAAAATCCGATAGATCAGGACTATTCCCCAGGCAGTGCTCACGGAGCTGCATGGCAGAACACAGGGATGATCTATGAATATTGTTTTCAAACCCCTGCTCCGAATATTTGAAAATATTCTCAATTGCTTCCATATTTTTAGCTGCAACTCAGGCAAGGAAAAAAAAAAAAAAAAAAGCTGAATTACTGCTTTACAACTTGAATAGGATCAGGTTTTGCAGCCTTGCTGCAGTTCTGTTCAGGGATGGGAAGGAGGCAGGAGGATCCAGGTCTCCTCTGCGAGAAGTTTGGGCAGTTTTGAAGGAAAAATGAGATTTTAATGAACTGAACGAGCTCCAAATGATGGGGATGCTTTTTAAGTTAAAAATACAGAAATTAATGGTCTACAGGGGACACAAAGCGTTTGCAGAACTCGCACCGATTTTTGTCCCAGGATGGGGAATTCTCACCAGGATTTTTAAAGGATTGTGGGAAGGAGCATTCCCAGGTGGCTGGGGGCTCTTTGGAGGTGAAATCCAAACAGGTGGGACGTGAGATGTGACTTTGAGTTCTCTGTTATCATGGGTGAATCTCCCTTTTATCAGCACAAGTCCATAAAAAGCCCACAGCGATCAGCAGTTCATGAAAGAGATTTTTCCTTAGGAAAGTTGGGATTTTCTTATTTAAAAGAAAAGCATCCGCAAACACTTCAAAGATTTTTTTTTTAAATAATTCACCAAGAAAAAATAAGGAATTATACCCGTGTCAGAGATTTTGCATCACCTGCTGAATTTGATGAATGAAGAATTGCACTTGGTTAAGGATTCAGGGAGGTGAAATGGCTATGAAGGCAAAAAAAAAAAAAAAAAAAAAGATCCCTCAATGCCTTTATTGCTGTTTTCATAATTTCATTGAAAAGATGAGCAGAATGTCACAGCAACTTGGCAGAAAGAGGATGGAGAGGTGATGGGGTGGATCCCATCCTGGGGGGTTGGGCTGGGGATTTCCTAAAATTTTCCTAAAGTTTGGCTGTCAGAGATTCAAAAAAACCCAACCAACCAACCAAAAAAACCACCAGGAAAAAAAAAAGCAAAAAAACCACCAAAAAAAAAAACCCCAAAAGAACAACAAAAAAACCCAAACCAAAACAAAAAAAAAAACAAAAACAAAACAAACAAACAAAAAAAAACCCACAAAAAAAACCAAACAAAAAAAAAAAAAAACCCAAACAAAACCCAAACCCAAAACCTAAAAACCCAGGCCCCATTTCCCCCCCCCCGCCCCAAAATAAACCCAAACCAAAACCCAAAAAAAGGAAGAAGAAAAGGAAAAATAAAATCAAAAATGGGGTGATGAATTCCCACCAGTCACTTATCTTCTGGAATATCTTCCTTATTTTGTATGGAAATATTTCCTGTTGGGAATGACACAGGGTGGGATGGTTGGGATGTCCTGTGTAGGGCCAGGAGTTGGATTTGATGTTCCCTGTGGGTCCCTTCCAGCTCAGGAGATTCCCTGATCCTATAAATCCATACAGGGATATTTTAGGAGCAGCTGTGGTTGACTGCAGAGTCTTAATTTGAGATACATTTACGGATCAAAAATTAATTTCAAAATAAATTCCTCCATCACTTGGAAATGCTGTTAAAATGAAGGAAAATGAGGTTTCCAAAGGCTGTTGTAAGGAGTATTCCTGAAAGTTGACAATTTCACAAGAAACAGCTTTTTTCCTAAAAAAACAGAGGTTCAAGAAAACGATTTTGGACTTTTTGGGATTGAGCCTTGTGCCTGTTGCATGGAACTCCTGAGTTTTGGGATGGGAACCGGCCCATAACTCCCCTCAGTTCTGTTTCTGGAATGAAAATCCAAGTTAAAATAGGAACTGACCCTTAGCTAAGCAGGAAAAAAACCCTTGAGATGAGAGGGAAGAATTTATTCTGATGCAGCCGAACTATTCCCATCTCCTACCCCACAAGGTCAAAGACTTGGACTTTAACTCCTCCAGGATTCCCCCAAAATCACCAGCAATGATGTTTTTGTAGGAACAGGGACTCGAGGAAAGTTTATTTTGTGGTCTCCTGGGTAATTTGCAGCTGGGTTTCCCTTTTGACCTCTTTTCCCCCCATTATTAACAGCAAGGAAATTCCCTCGGGATCATTTTATCCCGGAGAAGCTGCCAGGTGATGTCGGAAACATCCTGGGATGTGTTTTCTCTACAAACAAATTCGGTTTGGGATGAATATTCCACATCTTTGACCTTTTCTCCTCGACAGTCAGAGGACAGGGGAGCTGTGCCCTGCAATTCCAGGGAAAATCCCACTGGGACTGGCATTTTCCCACCATGGTGGTGCCTCCTGACACTTTGCAGTGAGGAATATTTTTAAAAACAATTTTTTTCTCTCCCTTCAGGATGGGAACACCGGGATGGAGAAGCTGCCAGAGCTGGGAAAATCCCCCCAAATCCCAGCAGCATCCAGAGGGCTAAAAAAAGGGAAAATCCTGGGAGGTCTTAGCAAGGAGAACAATATTTTAACCTTTTAATCAAAGCTGGGATTTTGTTCTGCCCTGAAAGCAGGAATTTGTCCCTCTCTGCCCTCTCCTGCAGCCAGGAGAGGAATCCTGAGTGAGAATTCCTCACGGGACAGAGCTCAGGTGGGTTAATGGAATGGGATCAGCTGGAATTTAATTCACACTTGGATGGTGAACAGAGAACTCAATTCCAAGAAGTTTTGCTCCAAACATTTCCTTTCTGAAACAAATAAAAAGCAATTAAAGCTGCATTGCCTAATAATTCTAAATCCATGAAGACCCCTTTGCTTTAGGAGGACCAGACAACTTTATATAAAATTCAATTTTTTTTTTCCCTTAGGAAATACATTTAATTCTTAAAAAATTGTAGGACAAACCACATAATTTCAGAATTGGGCACATCGAAGTTATTGAAGAGCTTTTGCCTAAATAAAATATTCCTGATATTAGATGGGGTTTGGAAAACATTCAGACTTGGGTGGAAACGCTCATTGTCCAACACCAATTCTTTTTTCAGGCAGAGAAAATTTGAGTGGAAGCCCCCAAATTCCCACAAAACTTTCCAACAGCAAACATTTTTCTCGGAAAATGATTTGAAATAAGGAAATTTTTGGTGGGAATATTTAGGGCTGGCTCAGCTGCATGAGCTGTGGCCACCACCATCCATCAAATATGGGATTTTGGAAAAAATGGGTGGTGCAGGCTCCTTCAAAACTGCCAGGAGAAAATTATTTATGGGATGCTGCTCTCTGGGGGTTTTGGAACAAGGGACAGGCCAGGGCCACTTTGGGATAGAAAAATTGGTCTGAATCTCATCTTGAGCAGATGTTTTTGCAGCTGAGATGGGAGAAAATGTGTCCAAAAGGAGATTTATTTCAATACCTTTTTACACTCATTTCATAATAGCAGCATTTTATCTTTTTTACATTGATTTATGGGCACTGAGGCAGAACAGAGGAGTCAGAGAAAAGGCAATTAATGAATCAAGAAAAAACCCCCCTGCGTGAATGCTTCAAGATAAAATAAAAACGGGAAAAGAAAGAGAGAAAAAGCTGAAGAAAGGGGGGATAATTGATGGTTCCATTTTAACATAATGTTATTTCTGGAATTTTTTTCTTTTTTCCCTAGTTTTTTTTTTTTAATTCTCTAATGTGTTATTTACTGCCTGCTTTGGAGCTGACAGCAAATAAACAGCATTTGCAAAGTAACATCGTTAGCACCCTGATGCACTTGCTCATCCCACTCGGCTGTCAAATTCCAACTGCATCCAACATCCGTCTCCGTCGGCGCGGATGGAGCCGGGCTTTAATCAGAGCCCAGCTTTAATTACCTGATGGCAAAGTTAAACCCCAGTGACAGCTCCTGGGGAAATGGCAAAGCCACCGAAGCGTTTGGGCACCAACTGCCGGGGTTTGGGTTTGGGTTTGAAGGATTTGGGGAGCGGCGCTGCTGGATTTGGGTTTTTAGTGCTCGCTTTGGGCTCGGAACGTTTGGCAGGATGGAGGGAAGAGGGAAAGGAAGCTCTGGGGGAAAGAGGGAAAGCTGGAAGTGGTTGGGGAAGGTGGGAGGGTATTTTAGAGGACTTAAGCTGTGCCAAAAGAAATTTAAGTTGGATATAAGGAAAAAGTTTTCACGGAAAGAGTGATAAAGCTCTGGAATGTTCTGCCCGGGGAGGTGGTGCAGTCACCATCCCTGGGTGTGTTTAACAAAGCCTGGATGTGGCACTGGCTGCCAGGGTTGAGTTGAGGGGCTGGAGCTGGGTTGGACTCGATGATCTTGAAGGTCTCTTCCAGCCCAGTGATTCTGGGATTTTATGGGAAATGAAATTATTGATCAAATCTGCTGCTGGATCTGCTGCTCTGTCAGGAATTCCTCCCTCTGCTTTGAATCCAAAGGGGGGAAATATGGTTTGGGTTGGGCTGAGCATGGGAGCACCGAGGCTGGAAAAGGCCTTTGGGAGCAGCGAGTCCAGGCTGTGCCTGATCCCCACCTCGTCCCCAGCCCAGAGCACCACGTGCCACATTCCTTGGACACTTCCAGGGATGGGGACACTTCTCTGGACAGCCCCTTCCAAGGCCTGAGCACCCTTTCCATGGGGAAATTCCTGCTGATGTCCAACCTGAGCATCCCCTGGCACAGCCTGAGGCTGTTCCCTCTTTTCCTGTCCCTTGTTCCCTGTGGAAATAACTCTGCTTCCAGTGAAATTCAGCTTCTACAAGTGCTGAAAAAGTTGGGAAGCGTTTCCAGCTGCTTTTCCAGCAGGAAACGGGAACCATTTGGTGAAATAACGCTGCCTGCAAGGGAAAAAAAAAAAGACATTTTCTAGAGAACTTTTATAAGAAATTGCCTATTAATTGTAACCACTATAAACTGCACTGCTTAAATCATCTTCCAGCTGCTCTTTTTCCCTTCTTCATGAGCTGTTCATGCTCTGGAACTAAAAAGCTCCTTTGAGCTGGGCCTTGGGATGGTAATTAAAGCTGGATTTAACCTTTGCCACTGGCGTGTCTGTGGTTCCCTCTGTCAATCTCTGTCTCTCCCACAGCCATTTGTCAATAGCACAAGAGGGAATGGCTGTGCACTGAAAGAGGGTGGCTCTAGATTAAAGACTGGGATGGAATTCCTGGCTGGGAGGGTGAGGAGAGACTGGGATGGAATTCCCAGAGAAGCTGTGGCTGCCCCTGGATCCCTGGCAGTGTCCAAGGCCAGGCTGGATGGGATTGGAGCAGCCTGGGACAGTGGAAGGGGATGAAATTTAAGCTCTTTTCCAGCCCAAACCATTCCATGCCAGCTAAAGGGCAGCTGGAGTTGGCATCTGCAGGTTGACATTACTTAGATGCACTCTCAGTTCAGCTAATATCAGGAATAACCATTTTTTTTCCCTTCTATTTTTAATGTATTTAAGCAAATCCAGGATTTTTCATTCCATTGTTGTCTGGACACTACTGGAAGTAGGTGGAGCACCCACATCTCCTGCTTTGGGATCTGAGCTTCGTTCCCTCTGCAGCTTTTCCGTGCCTGGCATTCCCAAACATCGCTTTCATGGGAAGGCAGCTGCAGGAGAAGGCTCCAAGGTTGGGGTTCCCAGCTCCCTTCACGCCCCACGGCTTTGCAGCAGCTGCTCTGGGAATTTTGTGGAGTGGAAAAGGGGGAGTGAGAAGGAGCAAAGTCTCTTCTGTCCCTCCTGGAGCAGGCTCACGGTGTTTCCTGTTGGCTTGGTGCTCACTGCGGGCTTTGGGGTGGTGGAATTCCACTCTCCAGGACTTTGGGTGGATATGAGCTGATGGTTCAGCCTGTTTTCCACAGCAGCTCCTCAGTGGTGGGATCCTTCTCACTTTTAAAGGCATCTGGTGGGGGAAAATTGGACTGGAGAGGGAAAAGAAAGAGGATTTTGGTCATCTTGGGCCTGGTGCAGAGATGTTTTTTTCATTGGGTTTTTCCCTGTTCGGTTTAATGGGTAATTTCTCTGCCTGAACAAACCTATTGACTCAGC
Source organism: Vidua chalybeata (assembly GCF_026979565.1). Classification (NCBI taxonomy): domain Eukaryota; kingdom Metazoa; phylum Chordata; class Aves; order Passeriformes; family Viduidae; genus Vidua; species Vidua chalybeata. Next base: position 1,799,059 of record NC_071535.1, on the reverse strand, counting down.
TCTTCAGATAATTACTGGATTTCACGTTGAAAAGCCTTCATACAAATATTAAAAAAAAAAAAAAAAAAAAAAACAACCCACAAAAGAACAAAGACAAAGCAGCCCTGTGTTATTAATCAATGAGAGGAGAAGGGCGGATTGTTATGAAAATACAGCACCCACTCCTCCAGCTTCCCCAGAGCAGCAGATGGTGCAACATTTGCGGAGACAGATCTTCCCCAGACTGTCTGGATTAACCATTTAGCGTTCCCAGCTCCTGCTTTTTTGAACAGGCAGGGGAAGGCTGGGCAGCAAATGGCTCTTGGACAGGGAGCAGGAGCAGCCGAAGGTGTCCTTGGCTTAATGCGAGCGACTTTGTGCTCTGCTCAGATTTATGGTCCCGGCTCCCGGCGTGCCAAGTTTCCTCCAGGAGATGGAGAGGGATGTTCTGGAGCTGTTGGACTGAGCCCAGCATCAATCTCACTCCACTTCCTGGGGGTGTGTTTGCAATGCAGAACTGGGGGGGGGCTGCTGCTGGCAGTGGGATGCTGCTCCAGAGGGAAGGGGGTGGGAAGGGAAGGGAAGGAAAAAGGGGAGCCAAATGGGATTTCTTGATTGCTGTAATTGCCCTGGCCCAAGGCTGACCCACACTCCTGGGGGATTTACAAGGGCAGGGAGTGATGGGACAAGGGGGAATGGCTTCAAAGTGGCAGAGATTTGGTTGAAATGGGATTTCAGGAAGGAATTCTTCCCTGTGACGGTGGGGAGGCCCTGGAGTAGAATTCCCAGAGAAGCTGTGGCTGCCCCTGGATCCCTGGAAGTGTCCAAGGGGACAGTGGAAGGTGTCCCTGCCCACGGCAGGGTGGAATGGGATGGGATTTAAGCCCCTTCCAACCCAAACCATTCCAGGATTTTTTTCCAGGATTTTATTCCAGATGCACAGCTCTCCTGTTAAGCAGCTGCATAAAGGCCTGTGGGACTCCCAGAGGTGCCTTTCTTCTCCCATAACCAGCGGGAATTTTTGGTGCAGTGTGGAAGGCTGCACAGCTCCTGAAAAATCAACCCCCCGGGTCCCTCCGAAATCCCTTGACTTGGTGGTTTCATGGGAAAAGACTCTGGAATGTTCCAGACCTAATCCAGTTCTGGAGTTCTGCATAGTGGAACAAGCACAAGGGCTTTTGCCTGCCAGGTCCTGTGGTGCTCAGGGACTCCCAGGCCCTCAGCACTGACCATCATCCCCAAAAAAGTTATAATTTGAAGAGAGAAAGACCAAAAGAAAGGAAGAGTCCCTCACACTTTCTGAGCCTACTCCTGTTGGCTACAACAGCAACTTTTCTTGACTATTTTAATAGAAAGAAAAAAAAAATCCCTAATTTTCATTTACTGTTTCCACTCTCTGTCCCTAAAGCCAGAAATGGGGAGTTAAAACCGCAGCAAAGTCCCCAAAACAAAGCTGACAGGCAGACAAAGAGGCCACAAATCCATTTTTCCTCTCCAGCTCTTGAGAGAATGAAAGGAAAAGTGTATTTATTCTTCCATTTCTCCTGGGGACTTCCTGAAGTTATTAGAATCTGCCTTATTAAATAATTGAGCAGGGCTTGTCATAAAGTGACTTCTCCTCCCCATCCATCACGGAGATGTGCAGAAAATGGCCCGACAAGGAACATTTGCTGGGAAAGCTTCAGGGACCATTAACTCTTGTCACCACCAAAGTGATGAAGGGACCGGAACCTGATACTTTTTCCTACCTGGTTTGTAAATATTCAGGTGACAGATCTTCCCTCCTCCTCCAGGGCGAGGGCTCAAGGGGGAGTGGTGGGGTGTGGAGAGGATTAAGAGGATTCTCTGTCACGTTGGAGCGCATCCCAGGAATTCCCCATGGATAGGCCACCGTGGGAATCTGCCTCAAGGCATCTCCTGCCTGATGGCCCAAATTCCTCGATCCCACATTTAGGGAAGAGCCCCACCCTCACCATCTCATCAGGAATATCCTGTGCCAGGGGAGGGTTTGGTTGGATATCAGGGAAAGTTCTTCCCCCAGGAGGTGCTGGGCAGTGGAACAACTTCCCAGGGAATGGGCACGGCCCCGAGGCTGCCAGAGCTCCAGGAACGTTGGGTCAGGAGTCGGACTGGATGATCTTGGTGAGTCCCTTCCCACCCAGGATATTCCATGATTCGCTGATTCCTTGGTTTCTGTGGTTCCACAGAACCCAGTTTTGACCCTGCCTTTACTCCTGAGATTGGAATGTGAATCCCTCTCTTTCTCCCCCACAAAACATCCTCCGGCACCGATATCCTGCCTTCCACCCTGAGAGCTCCTGATCCACGAGGAATTTCCTGTGCAGAGCCAGAACAAGCTCTGCACCTCTTCCACCCTGATGTTCCACAGGCAGCTCGCCCAGGACAGGAGGATGTTGGGACTGAAGCTGCCACTGCCCCAGCCACTTTTAAATCCATTTAAAATCCATTCTGGGAATTCTCCAACAGCAGCCAGACATAAGGATCCAGTGATGGGATATTTGAGTCCCACCCCTAAGGAGGCTGCTTAAAAACCCTTTTCTTCCTTCCTACCAGGAAAACCCTGCAGGGAAGCGTCCTTGAGCCAGCCAGGATCATGTTTTTGTTCCAGCTTCCAAAGTCCAGTGCAGATGGAGCCCAACCATGGGTGCTCAGGTGTTTCCTCCAGTGAAATCCATGGAACTGAGACATTCCTCGTGTCCCGAACCAGCTCAGCCATGGTAGAATTCCATCTGGAAGAATGGAATGGAATGGAATGGAATGGAATGGAATGGAATGGAATGGAAGAAACCTGGGGTGGGATTTGTGACTTCCTCACCCTGAGGTTCTCCCCTGGGCACATTGGACCGAAATCACAGCTTGATGTGCTTTGCTTCACCTCAGCCATGTCCAAGACTGGTTTATTCCAGGTTATTCCACAGCTGGCAATAAACCAAAGGAAAAAATCTGGTTAATACAATAAGCTGGCACAAAACCATGAGGTAATGACAACCTTAATGCCTTCACGGGAGTCTTGTCCCCAGGATTACCCCAGAAAAGTCTGATTTCTCTTTTGGGCTCTCACCAGCTCCAGGTTGATGGCAGAGCCACAGCTTGGAGGAGATCTCAGTGAATTTGGAACCTGAATAATAATGATAATAATAAGAATAATTTTCAGGAATACATCACTGAGGTGGGACTATTCAACATATCTTTATTCAACAGGCTCATCCAAGGGGGATGCACGTTTGGAGCAGCCTGGTGTTTAATCTCCCGTCATCCTGGGTGAATATTCCAGGTCAAGGTGAACCCTGGGCTCTGAAGTGAGTATTTGGGAATGCAAGCTCGGTGCTCTTCAATCTTCCCACCTGAATTTCCTCCCAGTGAATTATGAGGCCGGAGATAAGATCTTGGGTGCTTTATATCCAAACAAATGGACAAATCTCGGCCTTTTTGTTTTTTAAAAGCCTCAACCCAGAAACAATTTTAGCCTCTGAAGGGGAAGGTCACTGCCTATCTCTTCCACTTATAAAATATTGCAATTGGCCGAGGAGCAGAGCTGAATCCCAGGATTTCAGCCCTGCTGGCACAGCTCCAGCTCTCTCCCCAAATAGGCCTCGCTCTCCATAAATCACAGCGCTGTCAGCTCTGCTTTCACCTCCCCAAGTGAGATGCTGACACTTTGTTCCCTCTTTCCAGCCGCTTTATCCACCCCTGCTCAGGGGAAAGTGTCCTTTGGAGGTAATTTCTGTGATGGATTCCACAGCTCTCCCTGGGAGTGAATTATCCAGCAGGACACTCGGATATTTTGACACCGGCACTCGCTCGTTCTGCTGTGATGAGGAACGTGGTGAAGGCACCAATGTCAAGCAATTCTGAGCCAGCACTTTGGGCTTTAAGTGATGATCCCACTGAGCTGTTGGTGGTGATGAGATGCCCAAAAATTCACAGGTTGGATGGAACTCCCATCAGAAGGTCTGAAGGAATGTCTGTGGTTCGGGAATCTTTCCCTAAACATGAGTTTGCACAGGTTTTAGGGATGTGATTGATGGGAATGTTTTGCCACCAGGCTGCCCAGCTTTTTCCAGCTTTACAGGACAGGTCAGGAGGGTGAAAATCCTATTCTGTCCTTGTCCTGTGGAAAAAGCATTTTTGGGGTTGTCCAGAGGAATGTGAGTCCAATTCCCCTCTCAGCTCCCCATGGCTGGTACAACCCTTGTTATCCAATTATTTTTAATAGAAAAACAATCTCTGCCTTCTTGTTTCTGGAAGTGGGATGAGCTGAGAACAGCTAAATACAGCCTCGTTACTGTGCAGGCCTTGCCTCTCAGCACTAATTGGCTGGGAAGGGATTTCCCACTCAGTTAATTAGCCTTAATTGTGTCACTTCCCTTATTTTGCTGTTTTGCCTCTTGCCACAGATAATCCTGGATGCAGCTGAGGAGAAGAGGCTGAATTGGGCTCCATCCATGGGTGCAGCCAGGATGCTCCTTTGCCCTGCAGGACCACAAAGAAAGGACACACCTGGGCTCTTGGTGACCTCAGGTCAGCTTATCCCATCCAAATCCAGGTAAAATGGGAATTGTGATGACCGGGATGTTTTTTCTGGAGCCTAGAATTGTTCTTTCTTTTTTTTCTTTTTTTTTTTTTTTTTTTTTTTTGGTTTTTTTTTTTTTTTTTTTTTTGTTTGTTTGTTTGTTTGTTTGTTTTTTCTTGGGCCTCTTTCATCTCCTTCATCCCTGCTTGATTTGCAGTATAATCATTAGGGGAGCACAGAAGACAAATTCCAGGTGATTGCTGGAGAGTTTCTGGTGGAAGATCAGCTCTTGGAAGAGCAGACACTGGGCTGGGAAGCAGCTGCAATGGTGCCTTATCTCAGAATGCAGCAGGGAAGTGGAATAAAACAAACTTTAGTCCCTTCCAACACAAACCCTTCCAGGATTCTGTGGTGAGAACTAGGGTGCTGACCCCAAGCTGACCTCCCTGTGAGTTCCCTTTGGAATGATCTGGGTCTGGTCTTCAGGAATGTTTTTTTTTTTGGGTCCCACCTGCTCATGGACTCTGATTTGTAGGTGTTTCCTTGTGCAGGTATCTCCATTTCTTCTGCCATCGCTGTCCCCTTCTGGCCTCGCCTGCTTTGTGGGAACTGAGGGTCTTCCCTTGCTTCCAAGTTGGGATCTTCTCCCTCTGGGGTGGGTTTGGTGGGAATTGTGGCTTCTCTGGGCCCCAGCTGAAGCTTCTGGAAGAGTTGTGGTTGGCACAGGAACTGCTGTGACCTCAGTCCTCCAGCTGCCTTCCCAACCTGACCCGGCCTCCTTGGGGCTGTTTTTCCAGCACCAGAGCCTGGAATTTTTTTGTCTCTGGCAGGACCAGGGTTTGTTTGTTCATATCCCACAGGTGAGGGCTTCCCTCTTGCCCACCCAGGATATTGGTGCACAACAAAACGAGGAAGAGCAGGAATGGGTCGTGCAGTTCCTTTTCTGTGTGTGAGGATGCTCCCTCTCTGATGTTCCATAGCTGTGTAAGAGAGGAGCGAGAGAGATTTAACATGGAAAAGCTCTGGAGAGTTTTATTTATTCCTCTGTCTCCTGGAGTGCATCAGGATCACAAATTCTTGTAACGCGATGAGGTTTTAAAGCTCTGAGCCAGCGTCTCTGTTGTGGAAAACCCTCCTGCAAAACACGAAACAGTGTTTTTGTCATCGCGGTGCCTCGGGAACAGCTGACAGCTGCTGCTTTGTCCTGATCTGTTCTGCACTTTTCTCTTTATGGAGTGGAGCGAGAGAGCTCTGGGGTGGGGAGGGGGCCCTGCTCTGATTTTTATGGGAGTGTTTTCCCAGTTGGTGCTGTGTCATTTCCTGAGAGCACGGAGAAGGATGTGGGACCCTCAGGCAGCTCCTGTCCTCAGCCCTCCGTGGTACCTTGGAGAGCTCCTGCAGCGGGTGTGGATTCTCCTGTGGATGGGAAGGATCCTTACACTGTGCTGGTACAATTTTTATTGAAATCCTTAAAAATCTGTGGGAAACTGTGCTCCAGAGAGGGATTGATCTGCCCCTGTCCTGCAATAAAAAGGGAGGATTGTCGCTATTGGACACGAAGTAAGTACACAAACGCTTGGTAAGTTCAAAGGTTAAAAAAGAGAGCGTTTTATTCGAGCATTTGATATTTATAGAATTCCAGAGCTGACCGTGGACTGGAGGATGGAATTACCACCTCTCCAGCCACACTGGTCAAACCAACAGTCCATCAATTCTCTCTTCTCACAAAGAAGAGTGCAAAACAATCATTGTTTACATGAACAGCACGTGAGAACAACATTAGAAATATGTAAACTGATCAGAAGGCTGAAGAAGTTTTATGAGAACTTAAAAACTTTCAAAAGAACTATAAAAGAAAACTTAACACTTTTAAAAATCAGGGCAACAGAGGATGCTTTCAAATCTGTGCCAGGATTTATCCGTCACGCTTTGCAGAGCATGGAGTGGCAGGAAAAGGGGGAATGGCTTCAGACTGAAAGGGAGCAGGGTTAGATGGGATATTGGGAAGGAATTCCTGGCTCGGAGGGTGGTGGGACACTGGAACAGGATACCCAGAGAAGTTGTGGATGTTCCATTCCTGGAAGTGTCCAAGGCCATATTGGATGGGCTTGGACCAACCTGGGATAGTGGAAGTTGTGCCTGACCACAGGGTGGAGCGAGAAGATTTTTCCTTCCAGCTTAAAGCATTCCTTGATTACCACAGTTCCTGATTGTTACAGATTCCTTTCATGAACTCCCACACATGGAAATTTCTGCTTTTGGGCTGCAAAATAGATCAAGGAATCAGAGAAGCTCCAGTTTCACACACACAACTCTTCCATGTGGATGAAAGTAATTTAAGACTCCAGCAAATTGCCAATATGCTCAAGCAACCCTTAATTACAAAATTTCTCATCCTACACTCCCTAACCAGGCAAATTTTTAGCTTGAAAATGTTAAATTCCTAAGCCAGGCTTTGCTTCCTGTAAAAGCATCAAGCCTGGTCTAAAGGGCTCTGTCTGGGCCTTTCATCCCAGTTTCCATCCTTTAAATGGACTCAGCTGAAAAAGAGCTTTTCATTTACAAAGTGTGTGGTTTCACTTAGCCAAGGAGATAATTAGGTTTGTCTTGTAGTTGTTCAGGAGCTCAGGTGTCAACTAAAGCAGGATTTCATCAGGAAATTCCTGGCTGGTGTTGTATTGATTAATGAGAATTTGCTGCAATTATAGAGAGATAGAGAACAATTATCTACCTGCCCTGGAGGAGAAACAGGAGAGCACTAAAAATAAGGAACTCAATAAAAGAGAAGCACAGATGTAGTGGAAATGAATAAATAACATTTTCTGTTGTGGCACTAAATTAGTTCTCCGTGCTGTGGGACCGTGGCAGAGGGAAAAGGGAGAGGAGGGGGAAATCTGCATGGGAAGAGTGGAGGGAAAAGTGGGGGAAGGACAAATCCTCACCTCCCCTGGGCTCCTCTTCCTTTTCTTCCTGCTCTCCTGGCTGTGGTCAGGAATGTTGGGACTGGGACAGCACATCCAACACCCTCGTTTTTAGCAAAGTGTCCCCTGTGCTCAGCAGGACAAGGAATTCTTCACTGCAGCTTCAGAAGCATCTGAGCCTCTTTTCCTTGATTTCTCAGCTCTGCTTAGCCAGGACACCTGCACAGGACTGCAGCACTCGAGGGATGGAATTCCCAAATCCAATCCTTCCGTTCTGCAGTTTTCCTCCTTTTGTGGGCTCAGCTTCAAGGGCTCTCAGGTGTGACCTCCCCATTCCCTGCCAAGGAGGTTTGGTGGCTTCTCCCAGAGACAGGCAGACAGTTGGTAAATTGCAAATCCAGGGTATTTTCCATCTGTGGGAATCAGGAAGGGGGATAATGTAATCAGAATGGAAATTGTGGGTTTGAGGCTTTTGGCTGCGGCACATGGAGAGAGAATGGACATTTTAGGTCCAAAGCCATTTTAAATGAGAACAGGTCCTATTTATGCTGAAAGAAAATGAGGCTGGGGAGGGCAGCAGGGCAGATTTTCCTTCTTTATCTTATTCTGGAGATGTCAGGCATGGGGTTGTGATATCCAGACTGAAGTGTGAGAATATTTGGAATTTCCATCAGGTCTTAATTGCTGTTTTTCACAGAGGTAGAGTAAGAAATAGGGTGGAACTGGTTGTGGGGTGGTGGAGTAACTCTGGAGTTACTTGGTAGTTTCAGCGAGGTTCAGCACCAGGAGAGATTGATCTGGGCGATCTCCACAGCTTTTTAAGGAAACTTTTGGACAAAAGTTTCCCAGACTTCTGAGGAAAACAACATCAAGGATCAAATTGCTGATCCTCATGCCCTCTCCTCTGTCCCAGCTGGAGGATGCAGGGTTGGAAAAAGGGAAAAGCAGAAGTTGGGTGTTTGCAATGGCTGCCTGTGGGTCCTGCTCTCATTCCTGAGGAATATTCCTGGAAATGGATCCCAGTGCTACATTTAAAGATGATTTTTAACGTATGAACAGCTCAATCCCAAACCAGTGGGAAAAAGCCTTTGCACGGGGGAGCTGCTGGAATTTGGCAGGACGGTGTTTTCTCTCTGGATATGAGAGAGGATTTAGGGATGAATCAAATAATCTCCTCCTCTCTCCGAGCCTGATGTTTGCCCTCAGACTCAGCTTTTCCCTCAGGCTTCTCCTTGTGGGTTTGCTGGGATACATCCTGGAAATTTGTCCATGCCTTGGGGTGGGTGGGACCTGTGGGATTTGGGCCCCTTCCAGCTACGAGTTGTGGGGTTTAACTAACTCTAATAATTCATCTTCTCCCTTGGGATTATCCAACTTTGCACTAACCAAAGTTTTGCAGTTTAATAATAATAATAATAATAATAATAATAATAATAATAATAATAATAGTAATAAACAACTCCTTGGCTTAAACAGCTAAACTCGAGGATTTGGAGGGAAAACCCAGCCACAGGAGCTAAATTCCTGTAATTCTAGAGAAAGGAATCTCCTGAGCTGGATTGATGAAATTGTTGGACATAAAATACAGAGTGTGGTGCAGAACACAGGGAAAAAACACAGAAGGAAAAGATCTTTCCTGACTCATTTTCCTGTCCCAGAAAAAATCATGGACTGATCTTGGTTGATGTTCTGCTTCCAGAAAATTTTTCATGATACAGATCCCACAATTCTCCTGCAGTCCTTCACTGCTACTTGTGTCTAAGGAAAAACTTTTAATTTTTTGGGTTTCTTGGTTTGGATCAGCCATGAACCTCTGCTGCTCCTTCCAAAGGTGCTCCAGGAATTGTTGGGAATTGCAGCTTGCTGCAGTGATGACTCAGTGCAGCGGGACTCCAAATTCTAATAAATGAAATATGTATCAAATTCCTCATTAAAGTCCTTAATGATGCCCAAATCCCAACTGCACTGTGGGAATGAGTGGATAAACCTGGCTACACAATTCCCTGCTGACCGCAAAGGGATTTCACAGACATTTCCCGTTATTCCCCTTGGATTTTGTGGATTTTGGTGGCGTGGGCAGGGCAGAGGAGGTGGGAGAGGAAGCAGCTCCTCAGCCCTGGCCGTGACTGAGCCGCGGCTCTGTGTGCTGCCGGCTGGAAAACATCCCTGTAAATCTCATTCCTTGGTTGGCTTTTCCAGCGGAACGGGGCCATTATGGATGTGTCGGCTCGGAGAAGGGAAGTCCACGAGGCTGAGGTGACAGATGGGGCCATCAACACCTTCAGGACAGGGAATGGTTGTCCATCAGTCTTGGGTAATGTTCTGTGTCCGAGCACTTCCAGGACTGAGAACTCATTCCTTGCTCCACATGAACGATCCCAGGCGTTTTCTGGGATGGTTCCACCCCTCTCCTGGCTGATGGGCAGGGACAGAAGATCAGAAACAGGGATGGAAGAGTCTTTAGCACTTAATTCCCCTATGAGAGTGCCCCCAGGGTATCTTTATATTTTAATACTTTCATATCAGTTTTTTTCTCTGTTAGCAGGCAAATCCCAGCATTATTGATTTGCCCCAGGCACTGGATCCATGGATTCTTTATGGAGAGAGTCAGGCAGCCGTAGTTTTAAATTAATGGAATAATTTTGCCTTTACAATCCTTTCATGAGCTCTTGGAGCCGTGTTTGGGATGTGATAAACCCCCTGTTACCTATATTGTTTCAGCTAATGGCCCCTCTGTTACAGGATGATTCCGAGGTCCTGGTCTCTAATGCAGCTGGAATGGGATCATTTTTCTCCACTTGGCAGAAGGGACGGCAGCTGCCTTTTCCCTGGAAATGTATTGCTTTGGGCACAGAGGGAAAAACTGGGAAGCTTCACATCAGTGTGGGGAGGTCAGAGAGAAGTGAAGAGTTCCCATCCCTGGAGGTGCCCAAGGAATTCCTGGATGTGGCACTCAGAGCTCTGGGCTGGGGACAAGGTGAGAATCAGACACAGCTTGGACTCGATGATCCCAAAAGCCTTTTCCAGCCTCAATGATTTTGTGAGGGAGATGTGGGACTCCACCATTATCCTCCATCAGAATTCCAGCACCCAAAGCCCCTTGATCTGAAGTTCTGGACACGAGTCCTCACCAAAATTGGGGGTCCTTGTTGCCCTCAAGCTCCAGCTCTGGGTGCAGCCGTGGTGCTGTCTCACAGCAGAGGTGACCTGGAAAGGCCTGGAAGCAGCGGCCTCCAGGGAAGATGTCCCTGTGGAAGAGGATCCATTGACCTGGAGCAGAAGAGCTGCTGGTCCCTAAATTCCTTCGAGGCCACATCTTCTGGTGCACCAATTAAATTTGGTGACCTTGCTTGGTGACCGAGCCATGTCTCCACATCTGACATCCACACTGGCCTCTGTTAATTCCAGGCCGGATTTTTGCTCCTGATTTTTGCTTCAAGATGTCCTTCAAGGAATATCTGCCCTGTGTCCTGGAATCTGTGTGTGCAGTGAGCACTGCCTGTTAAACCTTCAGATCCACCTGTCAGCTGAAGGGAGAACTCAAGGGCTGTGTTTTGGAATGCTTGGGATCAAACTTGGGATCATAGGGAGAAATTTTCCTGCTGTTCAGCCTCTCCAGTCGCCTCCTCTTCATGTCTCTAATTTACCTGATTTTCCCCTAAAAGCGTGAAAGCAAATAAACACCATGACAGCAGCTCTGTTAAGGACCAGACACTGAGGTAATTCGCATTATTTTTCTTTTTAAACTTATTTAACCTTCTTATTTTTGGCTTTTAATAGTCCCAAATGGTCCAAAAATCCATTTCTGTTTCCCCAGGAGCAGCGTGTTGGACCTGTGACTTGTGGTCACCCCGTTACCCCTGCCTGGAGATGAAACCTTTTAAGAGGGGAATGTTCCTTATCCATTCTGAGGGAAGCTCAGGGCTGGGTTTTCCAGGGAAAAGATTCCCTGCTCTCCCATGAGTGATGGATGAAATGCCAAAGGCACAAGTGCTTTCCATGGTTTATTCCTTAACAAAGCTTTTCCTGGGTGCTTGGGAGCAAAGCTGAATTCAGCTCCGGAGAATCCATTTCCTTTCTCTCTTAAAAATTGGTATTATTTTCTGCTATATTCTTCAAAGATTTCTGCCCAAAAAGGGTTTCTAGGAAGAGGATTTGGAGTTCTGAGCCTGGTCTAGTAGAAGGGCTCCCTGCCCACAGCAGGGATTTGGGATTGAGAGCTGTAAGGTCCCTTCCAACCCCAAAAATCTGGGATTCAATGGGAACAAAGTGCAAGCGCATCACGCATGAGCTATGTGGTTCTGATCACCCGGGATGTGAAATTACGGGATTAAATCAGGTCGAAATGGGATAATAATTGTTGTAGATTTCCTTTGGAGCCTGCTGGACCTGGAGAAGGTGGCTTTGTGTGGTTCTGGGATCCGTGACTGTGGGATAAATCCTGCTGCTGGAGCCGAGTGCCGATGAGCCGTGCTGCGTGGAGCAGTAGTGACAAAATTCGTGGAGTAGCAGCACCAAAATTCGTGGAGTAGCACCAGCCACACACTCTGAGCAGCTCAAATTTGCCCAAGTAATTAAAGTGTCACTTCAGGCTCTTGGAGAAGCGTGACTTTCCTGCAGCTGCTGGCTTTGGGACACCGCTGACGGTAATTCCTCCTCGTCAACGCTCCAGCCCGGAGTTCTGGGCACTCAGTGACCTTGATTAAACAAATCGAGCAGTTCAAGTACATAATTTAAAAGTTCTGTTCAAACACCAGATTTCGATGCTATCGCCGCTTCCCTGGAAAATGAAGGATTTAATGCTCCCATCCTGGCTAAATGGACTCGGCGGCGCTCGGGCTGAAAGGACGGCACGGTGGATTAGGGAGCTGTTGTGGGAAGTGTCATAGGGAACCTGTAATTTTCCTGTCTCTCCCTCTTCCTTCAGTGTTCTATTTCCATGGCGAATTTCAGGAGACAAATGCATTAGTTCAGCTGGGCAGGGAGGGTTTTGCTCCTGGTGTCTGCAGGATTTGGGGCTCAGCACGGGAGTTTAAGGTGGAGATGTGCAAATGAGAAAATCATTGCCCAACATGATGGGTGCCTTTAAATATTGGGAATTTACAGCTGGTTCAGCTGAAACAATGTTTTTTATGATGATGATTGCATATTAACCTAAAGGCTTGTGGGTTTTGAGGTTTTACTGAGGGTTTTTTGGGGTTTAACTGACTCTAATCATTCATCTTGGACGGCTCTGGCAGATCCTGCTCTGTCCATAAAAAATATCCAACAATCCATTAACTGCTCAACCTGAAAGCAGCCTGTGAGAGTATTACTGAGTCCTTGCTTTATTACTAAATTTAATGGGATGAACACTCACCTTACAAAATATGATTGACTTTTTTTTCCCCCTGCTGAACCAAACCATAAGCTCAGGGCTGCCTAGGGTTGGGCACGCACCTGGCATGTTCACGATGAGATTTATCAATTTCCAGCCACTTAAACTCAGATTAAATCCAGGCTGACTCATGGTGCAGTAATTAAGGTTCCACACAGTGTCCCTTTATAGCCTTAATTATATAATTATGGCTGGGCTCTGATTTGGGGTTTCTATTTTTAGCTGTTAGTGGGGAGTCCCATGGCTCATCCCCTCTGTGTCCTGTCAGGAACTGTGGCCTCTGGAATGATGTTTTTTTTGGCTTTGTGGTCCTTTATTCCTGAGAGAGAGTTTAAAAAAGCTTGGGAGTGTTTTGAATTAGTAAAGGCTGGGATTTCATAGAATCACGGAATTCCAGGATGGTTTGGGTTGGTTGGGACTTTAAATCCCATCCCATTCCACCCCCACGCCATGGGCAGGGACACCTTCCACTATCCCAGGGTGCTCCAAACCCCATCCAACCCTGGACACTTCCAGGCATGGGGAAACCTGATTTATAGGAGCCCCTCTAAGAGCAGCACTTGTGGCCTGGCTGCTGAGACATGGTGAGAAAAGCTTTGGAATAAAAAGCTCTTTCTTTTTGGAGAGAAGCTTTTAGTGAGAGCTGGGGGGATTTCTGACAGATCCCTTTGAAAATAAACCTGAGAGGATTTGGGATGAAAAGCGGACAAAACTTTCACTTAACCCAAAAAACTGAGAAAAACATTCATGCTGCAGATGAAAACCTGAGAAATCAGAGTGATTCCCACCCTTCCAAATCTGTTGCTTTTTTTGTCCTCTCTGAATTCTGTCCGTTCCCGAATTTATGAGCAAAGGGAATGTTTTCCCCGGAGAGCCGGTGCTGCTGGGGGTGGGTGCTGTTCCTACAAGCAGAGCGCATTCCCCACTGCACTCTGTCAGATTCCCATTAATGAACTGGAAATTTTTCTGCCAGGAGGATGAAGAAGCTGACACTGATAAATGGCGCCGGCGATGAAAACCACTCGCGACTGCCGAGCAGCCGCCGCCGTTCCGCGTGTCCTCTGCGGATCCTGCTGCTCCGAGGAGGAGCTGGAAACTTTGGGAAGCTGCTAATGCAGCCTGGAGACCATTTCCTCCTGAATACATTTAATTTTCTATGGATTTTCCAAGGATAAGAGTGCCCAGTGAGCGTCCAGTTCTCCAGCAAGGCCAGGGCGGCTTCTGCCAGTGCCCACATCCCCTGGGAAATGGGTTTTTAGGAATTCTCTGGAGAATTTCAGGGTTATAACATCAGAGAATCACAGAGTGGTTTGGGTTGGAAGGAACTTTAGGAATCCTCTCATTCCATTCCCTGCCATGGGCAGGGACATCTTCCACTATTCCAAGTTATTCCAAGCCCCGTCCACCCTGGCCTTGGACATTTCCATGGATGAGAAGTTTATCCACAATCCTGAGGCCTTGCTCGGGATGGTTGCAGGAGGATTCTTTTCTTGAATTCCTCTTGAAATTTGGGCAGCAGAGTGACTTTGCAGCCAGGTTAGTGAAAAATCCATGTGTTAGAATAATGCAGGGGGTAATGAATGACTCCTTAATAGCTGGGAAATAAAGCTGCAGCCAGCTCAATAAAGCTCTGGATCCTCACCTTCTCCTCCACGGCCTTTTAAAATAAACCATAAATTCCTGGAGTTTTACTATAGAGAGACTTAACTATTCAAGTAGGCAAAGTGAAATTTATATTGGACTGGGAGAGAATGAATTCCTGAGCCTTCTTTATAGTCAGAGCAAGGCTGACTGTGGCAGGCTGCCCTTTTGTAAAAGGGGAAAAATATTAATTTACAATTTAACTGGGGATAAAACACCCCATGGACAGCTGCTGGTGGTCACTGCTGGAATTTCTGCTCCTCAAAGAGTGTCAGGGAGGCTTGAGGAAGAGCTGAGCCCCTTCTCCATCTTTTATTCCAGGGTTGTAAAATAACTTAATCCCCACGTGTCTCATCCTTTTCCAGTTGCTGGATTTCCAATCCCCATTTCCATTTTTTTTTTCATGGGCTCTGTTAGAGAGGGTTTGGTTTTGAAGTGAAACAATCATGCAAGAGAAAGAATTCTCCTGTGCCATGAATCCAGGCAAATTCTGGCTGCTCCCAAAACACTGGGAAGGCTCCATGAGCTGCGTTTATAGGGAATTTGGGAGGATTTTTGTGAGGTTGCTGGGGTGAGCAAGGATCAGTCCCATCACTCTGCCCCACAGCGTTACAAGGCAAGTTTTAGGGTCAGGATATTTAATCCTTTCCCATCTCCTTTTGGTGAAACTCTTTGGTTTTTTGGTTGTTGTGTTTCTTTCTGAAACGGGATTTTTAATCCCTGCGTTCACAGTGAGCTCACAGAGGGAGGGAAGTGCAAAGGGAATTTAGATTTGGGCCTGGATTTCTCTCTGGATTTACCAGAGAGAAAAATGCCTGATAACGATGAGAGCTGAGCTTGCTCAGTTTTGGGAGGGTTCGTTCCATTGGGCACCCTGTGCATGAGCCAGTTTTAATCTCTGGATTTGATTTGGGCTCGCTGCATCTAGGGAATGGACAGGACATTTATTTTCTGGAAGTTAAAGTGGTTAATAAATACGTTAATCTCCTTAAAATGCTCCCATTTTATGTTTATATGAATTTTTTTAAGCTGATGCATCGAGGGACTCACAATTAACTGGGCTCCAGCATTTCTGAGGCAGTTGCTTGATGGCCATTGGTTATTAAATGTGATTTTATTAATGTTTTCCGTGGAAATTTGGATGAGTCCCTCTATTTTTCTTAGCCTGAACCGCAAATTTTCCCAGTTTGGAAAAGAAATGCACTGCACTCAATGGCTTAATCAGTGAGGTTGTTCCCTTGATGGCATTTTAATGTCACCTGGTGTCTAACGATGTCACTCCTTCATTTAGACAGGAGGGACACGGCACATTCCAGGAGGTGGGAGCTGAGCTTGGATAAATTGAACCTGGCAGTGGTTAAAAAGTGGGAATGATTAATCACAGGGATCACTGTAGAAAGGAAAATGGTAAATGGATCCTTAAGGGAGCTTTAAAATCACGAGGGGATGTGTGCTGGCTCATTAATGATTTGGGAATATTTGAGTTCCCAGGGAAGAAATTCCCACCCCTGGGGCAATTTCTGTTGTGTGCAGGATCTCTGGTGGGTTTCTTGCTGTATCTATGTCCTGGGAACCCAGAAAGTTCCCCAGATCTGTTATTTTTGAACTCTTCTGTTGCAAAAGGAGTGATTCCAAAATTTTGGTGGAAAAATCCCGAATGGAGCTTCCCAGTTCTCCCTTTTTCTCTTCCTACACCCAAACATCCTGGGAAATTCCCAAGTCTGAGCTGTGCCTAAGTGGGTCACTGAGAAACTTAAGGAATCTGGAAATTGTTCTAATCTCTGCCTGCATTTGCTTGCCCTGATTTTTCCTTATCCACAAACCCTTTAATTACCTGGATTTTTGTGTCCCTGAGCTGCACAACTGCTGCTGGTGTTTAATTACCTCCAATAAACCCAAATTCCGTGCTTGTTGCTAACGAGGGATTTGCTCGGTGGCACTGGCATGCTCACATTTGCTTCTGATGAGCATTTTTTGGGCTGTCCCTCTCCAAGTGCTGTCCCCAGGTGCGTGGAGAACAGCCTGGATCGATGTGCACGGAGCAGAGCTCTCAGCCGAGCTCTTGCAGGGCGTTAAGAGCTGGATAAACAGCTTTACACCAAGGTAAATATTAATCCTTTCCTGTGGACTGCGGATGGAAAAATCCAGGACAAACAGGAATATTAATAAACCTCGGCGGTTTAAACAGGCTCTGTCTGGGCTCCTCCCTGTCCCCTTGGTGCTGCCCTGGGCGCTGCCACGGGATTTTGGGTGGGGTGGGCTGCAGCTTGGGATCACCTGGTTGGGTTTCCCAGGCTCCAGTTGGAATTGGAAATTTCCTTCACTGGCTGGATGCAAAATAATGGAGCCAGGCTGGGAGAGCTGGGAATGTTCCCCTGGAGAGGAGAAGGCTCCAGGGAGAGCTCAGAGCCCCTTGCAGGGCCTGAAGGGGATCCAGGAGAGCTGCAGAGGGACTGGGGACAAGGGATGGAGGGACAGGACACAGGGAATGGCTCCCAGTGCCAGAGGGCAGGGATGGATGGGAGATTGGGAATTGGGAATTCCTGGCTGGGCTGGAATTGCCAGAGCAGCTGTGGCTGCCCCTGGATCCCTGGCAGTGCCCAAGGCCAGGTTGGACACTGGGGCCAGGTTGGACACTGGGGTTGGACACTGGGACAGTGGGAGGTGTCCCTGCCATGGCAGAGGCTGGAATGGGATGGGATTTAAATTCCCTTCCAAACCATTCTGCAATTCTGTGATGATGGAATATCCCCTAGAAGAGGCTGAGATAAGGCAATCTGGGCTGATCTAGGGACCGCTTCCAACGTGAACATTTCCTAACTCATTTCCCCTTCCCCAAAATCCCAAACAGAAATGAAAACCTTGTTAGGAAGCCCCATTAGAAACCAACCCCCTCTTTAAACTCATCCAGGAACTGCAGGTGCTGCAGGTGACACTGGGCTCCTGGGACAGTTTCGTTTGGACCTTGGACAGCGCTGCCAGGACCTTGGACAGCGCTGCCAGGACCTTGGACAGCGCTGCCAGGATGGAAACCGGAGTGGAGACTCCTCTTGGAAGGGCAGAAACGTGGCTTGGTCATTGATTTGCTGCTCCTTAAGCAGGGATATGTCCTTGACAAAGCTGCTGTGGCTGGTGCCAGTCTCTAGGGGACAGTTCAGGGCTTGTGCCACCACAGAGGGGACACAGGGACGCCTGAGGTTTGCTGGATGGACTGAACTTCCCGGGAAAACCTGGATAAATGGCTCTGTAATCCTTCGCTTTCAGCGAGAGCTGGGTCAAATTACGGCTTCATTTAAACCCCAGAGCAGACAAAGTCGGGGCCTGGTTGTGAAATATGGGATGTTTGGCTCCGTGGCTGGGAAATCCTTTCCATCATTGGTGTAAAAATGTCCCTGAGCTCTTTGGGAAGTGCCCTGCCACTCCTCCCATGTTTAATTTTGCTTCCTGCCCCGTTGGGAATTAATATCTGGGTCAACCCTTCCCAACCTTTCAGCGCATTAATCGCCGTGTTGTAGCTTTGATTAAACCACAAAGTGTTCCCTTCCTAATTTAGCTTTGCTAATTAATGAGGGGATGACTGATTGGGCTCGGGCTGGCTGTGATTTGCTGCTGTCACTTTTGGGGGGAGTGGGCAAGGCCAGAGTCGCTCCCTGTTCCAAAAGGAGGCAGAAAAGGACAGGAAATCTCAGAAATCCTCGAGTATTTGGGCATGGAAACTTGGTGTAGCGCCTTCATTTTAGAGTGCTACTGAAATTAAATTAAATTAAATTAAATTAAGTTGTCCTTTACATGAGCAGTTGGGGTAAATTCTCTTTTACTTAGGTGCGCATGGAGAGCATGACCCTGCACCTCTCTGCTCTGATGTGCAAAGTGATTAATTTAAAATATTTTTTCCTCAATTAATGGATATTTTTACCCTACATTTAATGCAATCCCAGTCTGCGATCCAGGCTTGAAAGAGAGGAGGAAGAGCGTTAACAAAGAGGCCAAAATATTATTCCTTGGAATGTGACACTGATGTGCATTGAAATAAAAATTGATAATGGCTGAATGATGCTGATTTCACTGGGATTTTGATGTTGATTTTACAGGAATTTTGATGTTGATTTTATAAGGATTTTAATGTCAATTTTATAGGGATTTTGATGTTGATTTTCCAGGGATTTGATGTTGATTTTCCAGGGATTTGATGTTGCTTTTATAGGGATTTTGATGTTGGTTTTCCTGGGACTTTGATGCTGTATTTCCAGGGATGTGATGTTGATTTTCCAGGGATTTTGATGTTGATTTTACCTGGATTTTGGTGCTGATTTTACAAGGATTTGATGTTGATTTTACTGGGAATTTGATGTTGATTTTCCAGGGATTTGACGTTGATTTTACTGGGATTTTGATGTTGATTTTATAGAGATTTTGGGACCGGGAGCCCTGGAGGAGGGAGCCCTGGGCTTGGCACAAAGTTCCTGTTGGGATCAGCAGATTTCAGCACCCACCAGCTGGGCAGGATGCTCCAAAGGGTGTCCTAGGAATGCACGCCTGGAAATATTTAAGTAAAGCCCTGCAGCCCCGGGTGGCTGCGAGAATTTAAAGCATATTTAAATAATTCCCTGAGCCTCGTGGGCGCTGGGCAGAACCGAGGTGTGCAGAACATGAAAAATCCCCGTGCTTTTTAGGATTGAAATGGTTTCAGTTGCTTAAATAAGAAACTTCTTTATTTTTTGGGGGGGATGTTAACAACAACGACTGAAGGTGAGCCAGAGCTGCTTCCTGGTGGCTGGAACTCAATAACTCGGGGGTATCAATCAACCTTCCCGAATTAGCATTTCCCTGATAGGGATGCACAAAGCCTTTTAATGAGCACTTTCAAGTCCCCCCAGCTCTGTTTTTTTTTTTTTTTTTTTTTTTTTTTTTTTTTTTTGCCTGCTTGTTCCTTAGCAACAGGCGGGATTGGCAGGGAGCAGGAGTTTGATGTGTTCGAACATAAAGGGTTTACAGGGCTGGAAATTGCATGCGAAAAATGGGGATAATTGTGGTTTATTATTTTGGCACGAGGTTCAAAGATAAACAAACAACCTTTGGGCCCTCAGAAGCTTCCTGGCGTGTTCTGCTTCCTTCCTCAGTTCTCCTGGAGAACTTCTCCACCAAGCCTGGAGTTGAAATTAAATAGATATTTGTCTGGTTTTTAGAAATTAACACATCAGAGCAGGGAAATCGGGAGCTGCTCGATCTGCAT
The DNA here is from genome assembly GCF_026979565.1 of Vidua chalybeata. Lineage (NCBI taxonomy): Eukaryota > Metazoa > Chordata > Aves > Passeriformes > Viduidae > Vidua > Vidua chalybeata. Next base: position 1,779,374 of record NC_071535.1, on the reverse strand, counting down.
TGGAAATGGGGAATTAAGGAATGTTTTGTTGGACTGTGTGGAAAGGGAACAAACACCCTACAAAGCTTTGGCAGAGCTGCAGCCTGGGGGTGGAGGCACCTTCAGCCTGAGAAGAGAAGGTTCTGAGGTGACCTCAGAGCCCCTGGCAGGGCCTGGAGGGGCTCCAGGAGAGCTGGAGAGGGACTGGGGACAAGGGATGGAGGGACAGGAGCCAGGGAATGGCTCCCAGTGCCAGAGGGCAGGGATGGATGGGAGATTGGGAATTGGGAATTCCTGTCTGGGCTGGAATTGCCAGAGCAGCTGTGGCTGCCCCTGGATCCCTGGCAGTGCCCAAGACCAGGTTGGACAGCCTGGGACAGTGGGAGGTGTCCCTGCCCAAAGCAGGGGCTGGAATGGGATGGGATTTATTATTCTTTCCATCCCAAACCCTTCTGGGATTCTGGGATTCCATAATTTCATGTAAAAGAATGCCTTGGGAATGGGACCCTGCTGGGTGCTGGGATGGTTTGGGTGGGAAGGGCCCTTTAAAGCTCAACCAGTTCCAGCCTCTGCAGGGCAGGGACACCTCCCACTATCCCAGGTCACTTGAAATATTTTCCGCACTCACCCTATGGATCAATCCTTTTTTTTTTTTTTTTGCTTTCCGGGCACAGGATCACAACTATTCCATCCCAGAATCTGCTGTCAGAAGCTGCGAGAGGATCAGTGTTGAGCAGACACCTTTCACTGGCACCCTCCCTCTTTCCATGGGATCCCACCCTTGAGCTTCTGGAAACCATCAAAGCCCGGTGCAAAGCAGATGATGCCAATTAAGCTTTTCTTTAATGAGCTTTGGGCTTTGCTGCCTTCCTGCTCAGGGCAGATCCCGCCACATCCCCTCTGCTGAAGCTGGGATTGGTGCAGGCTGTGCCAGGGCTGCTGGGCAGAGCTGGAACACCCTCACAGATGTCCTGGGATGGGGACACCACCCAGAGCTGCTCCACTGAATCCCAAACCTGGAGCCTCCCACCCTAGATTTAAACCCAGCAGAATCTCAGGGATTTTCATATTCTACCTCATAAATACCAGAAATGTGGATGTTTTCACTCCGGACACCCTCCTGGGCACTCCTTCTCTCCCAGGTCACCTCCCCGGGACAACTGGCTCCCAGCCTCATCCAGCCTGGCCTTGGACACTTCCAGGGATCCAGGCACAGCCACAGCTGCTCTGGGAAAGCTGTTCCAACACCCCACCACCCTCACAGCCAGAAATTCCCTCCCAATATCCCACCTGACCCTGCTCTCTGGCAGTCTGAAGCCATTCCCTGTGTCCTGGCACTCCAGGCTCTTGGAAATAGTTTCTCTCCTTGTTCCTTTCAGCTCCTTCAGCTCCTGGAAGGTCACAGTGAGCTCACCCCAAAGCTTCTCTTGAAGGATCCCAATTTTCCCAGCCTTTCCTCACAGCAGAGCTGCTCCAACCCTCGAATCATTGGCTCCCTCTGGAAGAATAAATTCAACAGAAGGAGCATGAAATTGCTCACTGGGAGCCACCCACCCTCCCTAGGGAATTCCACCCCTGCCATGGATGCTTCCCATGAGGTGCCCTGGATTTGATGTGGGTTTAATCAAATTTAAGGTTTGGGGCAGGTGCCTTGGTGCTCTGCTGTTGGATCTGTGCAGGGTCAGAGCTGCAGCTCCTCCTGCTCGCATCCCACCTTCCCTTCTGCCCAAATCAGCCCAAAATCTTTAATTTAAAAACACACCACAAAGAGAGAACCGCGAGAAAACCTCTGCAAACACTTCCTGGTGATTTTATGGGCTCAAACTTGATTTTTATTCAGTTCCAAGAGGAGGATCCTGATCCTTTTGCAGCAGCAGCAGACACCTAGTACCCCTCAGGTGAGTCCCTTCATCCCATCCCATCCCATCCCATCCCATCCCATCCCATCCCATCCCATCCCATCCCATCCCATCCCAAGGGTTGAGCTTCTCCCACGGAGCCCCTCGTGCCCCTCCAGCTCTCCCTGAAACCAGATCTGCCCAGCTTCATCTGCAATGCTAATTAAGACTGATGACTTATTTAGAACCTCCAGGCTGTTTCCTGGGGGAATTTTGGCACGCTCAGGCACCGGGGAACAGATCCCCGCTGTTCATAATTCCCAGTTCCCCGGGCTGAGGTCAGAAGGGGTTTCTGCAGCCAAGATCTGGCTCAGCCCGTGCTGCCTGTGGCATCTCTGGCAGGCAGCACCCGAATTCCCCGGGGGAATTCTCCCGGGGCTCTCTGCAGCCTCCTGTTTGCAGCATTCCAGAGAAATCCCATGGATAAGGAAGGGATGCACCTGTTACCTGCTGCTGCCAGTGGGTTGTGCCACTCCACTGCATTATGTGCCCGGCTGGAGCTGCAAACACCACCCAGCTCTGCCTCACACCGACCCATCCAAGGGTCCTGTTATCCAAGGAATCTTCATCTCCAACCCCCTCCTTGTCCGAGTGGAGGTTTCCAGGTGTGAATTGCAGCGGTGCCGTTTGTGGTGGTGAAGCTGGGTCACTCAGGAGTGGCTTTAACACTTAAAGAAACCTCGAAGGCACCAGCAAAATCAGATGTAATTTAAATTTAACGAAGCTCAATTTCAAGGTTCACTCTTTTGCTACATAAACATACAAAGGAAAATCAGATCAAAATCAATTTAATCTGATTTGCACAGAGACTGAGGGTACAAAAGGAGAAGAGTGCAAAGGGCAAGGGAGACCCTCCTGCTGAGCTTCTCCTTACCAAACTCAGCCTAAGATTTGATCGATGGCTTTATGCCTGAAGGATTTAGCAGCACTTAATCATCGAGTAATTTAACACTTGTAGTAAATTGTACTGAAGCTTTTCGTGAGCACAGCAGTGACTGAGCTGCAGCCCTGGCACTGCTCCTGCTGCACTTGCTGAAGGTGTTGAGAACAATTCCCACACGGACACAAAGGAGGTCACGGAAAGGTGAAAATTCCCTCCTCGGGAGCTTTTGAATCTCTCAGCTGGAGGTTTCAGCCCAGGTCCCATCTCAGCTTTTGTGCATGGCTCTCTGAAATCTCCCAAATCACGAATTTGTGGGTTGGTGAGCTCCGAAGGGTGTCACATTCTGAGGGGTGTCCCACTCCCAGGGATGTCCCACTCTCAGGGATTTTCCACTCCCAGGGATGTCCCATTCCCAGGAATGTCCCCTTCCCAGGGATGTCCCATTCCCAGGGATGTCCCATTCCCAGGTTGTCTCACTCCCAGGGGTGTCCCATTCCCAGGGATCTCACTCCCGGGGATGTCCCACTCTCAGGGATGTCCCACTCCCAGAGATGTCCCACTTCCAGAGATGTCCCACTGCCAGAGATGTCCCATTCCCAGGGATGTCCCACTCCCAGGGATCTCACTCCCAGGGATATCCCACTCTCAGGAATGTCCCATTCCCAGGTTGTCCCACTCCCAGGGATGTCCCACTCCCAGGAATGTCCCATTCCCAGGTTGCCCCACTCCCAGGGATGTCCCATTCCCAGGGATCTCACTCCAAGGTTGTCTCACTCCCAGGAATGTCCTATTCCCAGGAATGTCCTATTCCCAGGGATGTCCCTTTCCCAGGTTGTCCCACTCCCAGGGATGTCCCATTCCCAGGGAGATGCCGAGGTCCAGGAGGGCTCCAAGTGCCTCACGCAGAGTTTCTGTCCAAAGGCTCGTGAGCTGCTTGGCTTTAGCCACCTCTCAGTCTCCTGGATTTTTCTGGAAAGTCGTTTTCCAAGGTTGTAGGGAACGATGGAGTTTCTCATCCCCACCTTGGTGAGGCACCAGGAGCTCAGACAGCACCATCCTCACCTTGGTTGTGCAAATTCCTGATAAGGTTTGGGGAAGTCTTATCACCCAAATAGTTCCAACACTGAGGGTTAATGAGAATTCCTGGGATTCTGGGACAGCCTGAGGACTGGGGAGAAGGAAAAATCCACCTGGCCCTGCTCAGAGCTACCCCAGCGTGGAAGCACTGAGTGCCTGTGGGAATGGGATACAGTGACAGCTGGAAAATGTCCCCACTTTTGCTCCTCAGATTTAAAATCCTGATGGAAAAGCAGCACAGGTGGTGTGGCCTTGGTCTCCTCTTCCCAGGAGCTGAGCTGAACTGGTTCTGCTGGAAATATTTTGGGAGCACTGAGGAAGATGTGACCTCCTGATTTGAAACTGGAGCTGAGGGATGCAGGAAATGCATTCCCACGTTTTTCCCACCAAAGTGGGAATTCTCATTGTGTGGCCTATTCCCACAGGGTTGTCCCTTCATGGTGTGACCACATCACCATCCCCATCTGCTCCAAGGAATCCTTCCCAGGGAACAGCAAACATCCACTTTTTTGGGATCTTTCCCGTGGAGAAGCCTTTGCCTTTGTTTTTTCATTGTTGAATACGGATATTTCCTTTTTCTTGTGTGGTGGGGTGGAAGGTGTCTCCTGGTCCTGTGGAAGGAATTCCTTGGCAGAAGATTTGGAACGGGATGACTTTGAGGTCCCTTCAACCCAAACCATTCCAGGATTCCATAAATAGCATCACTTGTAGGATCTGTACCCTTGGATGTTCCCAACATTAAAAGAGGCAGGAGAAAGGCACTGAAAGGAAATATTTTCCTGGGAAAAGAGAAAGGAAATATTTTCCCGGGATGGAGGTGCTGGTGCCTCGCTGAACCTGGTTTGTGTTTGCCCAGGACACCCAAGAGTCACACCGAGCCCAGGTCACCTCCACACCAGGCTCGTTCCCAGGAACTGCGACTGCAAGGGATGCTCAAAGTCACTTTGTTGGCAAAACCTTTGGATCATCTCTCGGGGCTATTGGCAGGAAATCAGCGATGACGGAATTCCATAAAAACCTCTTCCAGTGCTGGGGAAATTGGATTACTGGTGTGAGAGCCCTGGGCACGTCCGGCAGCCTCAATCCTACAGACGCCTCTCCCATGTTGTGGACAGGCCCAGCCTTCCTGTGCTGCTCCCCATTTTTAACCTTTATTGCCTTTTTTTGGGTGCTAATTCCTGCTGATACCCAGCACCCTATTCCAGGATTTTTGCACCCACCTTTTTTGTTCCTGCTCATCTGTGCTCGGGCTCAGGCAGGCAGGAGTCCCCACGCCAAGGTGGCTGCCACAGAAATCGTCTGGGCCTCATTCCAGCTTGGGATCGTATTTCTGGAAGCACTTCCAGAATCCCAAAACCCCCAGAGGAGTTTCAAATTGAATTCACAGCCACTTTGTGCCCAGGGTTTTTTGAGGGTGATGCTGCCTCAGGAGCTGGGGTTGGGTTGTGCTGATTCCATGGAGCGTCTCCGTGGATTTGGGATCAGGAGAGGGTGGGTGGCTCCCAGTGAGCAATTTCATGCTTCTTCTGTTGATTTTATTCTTCCAGAGGGAGCCAATGATTCGAGGGTTGGAGCAGCTCTGCTGTGAGGAAAGGCTGGGAAAATTGGGATCCTTCAAGAGAAGCTTTGGGGTGAGCTCACTGTGACCTTCCAGGAGCTGAAGGAGCTGAAAGGAACAAGGAGAGAAACTATTTCCAAGAGCCTGGAGTGCCAGGACACAGGGAATGGCTTCAGACTGCCGGAGGGCAGGGTCAGGTGGGATACTGGGAGGGAATTTCTGGCTGTGAGGGTGGTGGGGTGTTGGAACAGCTTTCCCAGAGCAGCTGTGGCTGTGCCTGGATCCCTGGAAGTGTCCAAGGCCAGGCTGGATGAGGCTGGGAGCCACTTGTCCCGGGGAGGTGACCTGGGAGAGAAGGAGTGCCCAGGAGGGTGTCCGGAGTGAAAACATCCAAATTTCTGGTATTTATGAGGTAGAATATAAAAATTCTTCCATGCTGTCAGGCAGGATCCATCTGGAGCTTCTATTTAGAGCCTTGTTTTGTTCCAGTCTTTGCTTTTCATCAATGACAGGTGAAAAACGTCCTTTGTTTTTTTTTTTTTTTGGATGTTCTTGAGATCCAGGCGTGTCCCTGAACTGCCCACTGCTCGTTTGACTTTCCTCCAACAGGAAACTGCACAACAACTCCTTGATCCATTATTCCAGGGCGGTTTTTATTCTGCTGGTTGGTTTAATGCCATTTCCAGACCTTTCAGAGCACAATAAGTCACCAAAAGCCTGAATGCTCAGCAGGTTCCTGTGGCTCTTATCACGGCAGATAAAACTGATGTGTTCCAGAAGGTTGGGCTGGCTCTGTTTTTCTTCTTTCCCTTTACAAAAGCAGTGTTGTTCACTAAATATTTATTTAATCCTGCTGCTCCATCTTTCATTGTCTTCACATCCATGGGAATAAATGACACAACCCCAGAGAGAGAACAGCCCATCATGGGTGGAAAAAACTTGTAGGTAAATCTGTTTATTCTACACTGAATTATGGGATATCCTGAGCTGGAAGGGATCCAGGGGCTGATCCCATGAGGAGTAAATCCATATAAAACCAGTCCTATTCCCTTCAGTGCAATATTTGTGTTGTGTCCAGGTCAGTAGCTCAGTGGTTTTACAGCAGGAAGGAGAAGATGCTCCGGTGGCAAAGATTTCCATGGAAAAATCCCTGTGGAGCTGTTTATTGGTGCAGGCAGTGAGGCTGTGCCAGGGACACCCCCTGGGACAAAGAGCTCCTTGCAGCTGGTGCTGGGCAGGTCTGGGAGGAAGCTGAGCCTTGAGGAGTTTCTGGATCCCAAAAAAGCTGCTGGGAGCTCCTCCCCAGGCACATTAAAGGTGGAGTTCATCAAACTGGGGGTGCATCCATCCCCTCGCCCAGACCATCAGTAACGGTCTTAAAACAGGACTGGCCCCAGGACTGAGCCTTGGGAGGGACCAAGCTGGGTTTAACTCCATCCCCAGCACTTCCCAGTATTTTCTCCACACATCCAAGGCAGGAGCAGGCAGTTTCTCCCCGAGGATTCTGTGGGAAACAGTGGTGTAGTGGTTTTGGTTTGCTAATTTGAGATTTTCTGGTTCATGTACTAATGAGTGTGGTGGGTTTAGTGTTGGCTTATCACCAGTGCACTCACTAGAATGTATTTACTTATTTCCTGTTGTGAGATAGGATTAGGAGAAAGGCAAAGTAGGCTCAATACATTAAAAGGGTGTAAAGAAAAATTTATTAACAGTAACTAAAGGAAAGAGTAATAAGAATCAGAACAAAACCTTTAGGACACTTCTTCTACAACCTTTTCTTTCCTATTGACAATGTAAAGAAATAAAACCTAAAATTTCAGTCAGTTCACCACCTCTAGAGCAGTCTTTCTTCAGTTTACTTAGGGAGAGAAGTCCATCTTGTTAATTTATGGAAACTTCTCTACAAGAAAGCAGTTCTCTCGTGGCTCTTTCTACAAATAGCAGCTGCTTGGGGAAATAGCTACAATTTGAGCATTTTAATCTCCCCATACCTTCATGTCTTATAGGGAAAAAGAGTCCCACCACAAGTGGGGAATCCTTTTTGAAGTCCAGGTGGTCACATGCAGAGCTTTTCCCTCATCCACCGAGCAGGTCCTGCTGCCATGGAAGGAGATCAGGATGGTCAGGCAGACCCTGCCTTTGACCAGCCCAGACTGGCTGGGACTGATCCCTGGTTTTCCTGGCATCCAGGATGATCTGCTCCATGGCACGGAGCTCAGGTTGACCGGCCTGGAGTCGCCTGAATCCTCCTTCCAGCCCTTCTTGTCCCATTTGGGATCCTGCAGTCACCTGGGACCTTCCCAGCAGGAAGATGATGGAGAGTGGCTCCATGAGCAGCTCCCTCACCCCTTTTGGGGATCCCGTCACTCCCATAAATTTCTGTGTATCCAAGTGCTGCAGCAGCTCCGGGAACACTGCCCCTTGGATTAGGGGCTCCCTTCTGCTCCCCATCCCTGTTTTCCAGCTCAATTACCTGGGAAATGAGTGACTTTGCAGTTAAAGACTGAGGCAAAGAAGGACCTCGGCCTTTTCCTCATCCTTTATCCCCGTGCTTCCCAGTTTATCCAATGGAGGTTTTCCACGGCTTTCCTTTCACTGCTGTTGCATTTCCAAAACCATTTTTCTTAGCAGCTAGATCAAGCTCCAGCTTGGCCCAGGAAGAAAGATGGTACCAGCCCATCAACTTTCTCCGAGGTGCTCTGAGCAATGTAACCGAGCAGGGAAACCTCTGGGGCCTCGGTTTCTCTAAATATTGAAATCGTAATGGAAATTATCCAATGCCTGGAGCAAAATCCTTATGAAATGTCAGGGTTGCTGTGGGTTTAAACACACAAGCAGGCAAAGCTTTGTCAACTCCGACTGGAATTTTAGTCAGCCAAAGAAATTGTTGCTTCACACAGTCCCCCACAGAGATATACACACGGGGCTTTTTTTTTTGGAAAAAAAACCAATGAACTTGCTCCTCCAAGCCCTGCAATTCCTGACTTTCACCAACATCCACAAAGGGAGCCTGATAAAATCTTCAGAGCAAACCCACCTGGGTGTGGGGAGCTTATTTATGGGCGAGGATTTGAGTGTATCAAATGATTTCTGCTGCTGCACGCAGTTGTATTTTTGTCTTGGTGTAACTAATGGAGCCAGCAGCCGAGCGTGAGGGGGGAACATTAAAGAAGCACAGACTGCCTTGATCCAAATAATAGAATTGGGGAAAAAAAAATCCAGCTGGGAGCAAAGCTTTGAATACAAAGATTGTCTCGAGGTGGGTTGGGATTCGAAGAGACAAACAAACCGTGCCCGCTTTTCCCGAGGATGTGCAAGACTCCAAGGCTAAACCCCACCAGGACTTCCTGGGAATATGGGTGGGATTTTAGGGACCTTCCAGGAGCAGTCACCATGAGAAGGGATCATTTGGTGCTGCTGCAGTCAATGATTAATTTCTGAATCCCAAGAGAACACAGGAAAAACGGGATGAGCCACCTCTGGCTCAGCACCATCCTCAGCACACCTGGAGATGGTTTCTGGGTCGCTTTCCTCCTCAGACTGTGTCTGGAAAAGCAGCAGCTCTCAGAGGAGATTTTTGATGTCTGTAATTAATTTAATGGAGATTTTCAGTCTCTCCAAATACTTTTTCCCTGTTGGAATTTTCCCATCAGCCTGGAGAGGCAGTGGCTCTGGGAAGGTCCCTCTTTGTGGCCTTTCAGAGTTTAAAGGGGGCTTGTAAAAGAGAGGGAGAGTGACTTTTCCTTGTGAGAGGAGGAGGAGAATGGTTTTAAACCAAAAGAGGAGAGGTTTAGATGGGATATTGGGAAGGAATTCCTGGCTAGGATGGAATTCCCAGAGCAGCTGTGGCTGCCCCTGGATCCCTGGCAGTGCCTAAGGGACTTGGAGCAGCCTGGGACAGTGGGAGGTGTTCCATGACAGAGGAGTGGAATGGGATGGGATTTAAGGTCCCTTCCAACCCAAACCATTCTGGGATTCTCTAATTCCCAGGATTTTATTCAGCACCTTCCTGGTAAGGCCATGGTGGTGATGCACTTCCTGTTGAATACAAAATCCCTGGATTATTTTTCTTTGCTCAGCTTTTCCTTGAATTGGGTTTTTGCTTCTACCCTACAACACCATCCCCGTCTCTGTGACCACTCTGAAGGGTCTTTGCTGTGTGGGGACCCTGGTTCCTTTTGTTTGGAATTGTTTGGGGCCTGTTTGTTTCCAGCCTCCCATCCCCAGCATTCAAGAGGCTGATTTGATCTCCCTTCCTTTGTGTCCTTGATTAAAAGGGAGCAGAAGAGAGACAAAGGGAGGCTGCAGCACAGAGGAGTCAGCAGCACAAAATTCTGCTAATTCAGTCACATTCCAAGCCAACTGCAGTGATAGTTTTGGGATTCTCCATCAGGAATTGTCTTTTCTCGTGTGTCTCTCATGCTGTTGGCTGTGCAGGAAGCTGAGACCGCTGGTTTAGTTTAAAATCTGCCCTTATGAGTTTAAGATATCATCAATTCAGCCCAATCCTTAAAATACAAATGCTTCAGCCGCTTGCTGTCCCAGCAGCGCTCCAAAATCCAGGGGAGCCATCCCTTAAATCCCATCCCACTCCACTCCCTGCCATTGCAGGGACACCTTCCACTGGGGGAGGCCCTGGGATAGAATTCCCAGAGCAGCTGTGGCTGCCCCTGGATCCCTGGAAGTGTCCAAGGCCAGGTTGGAGCAGCCTGGGATAGTGGGAGGTGGTGGAATGGGGTGGGATTTAAGTTCTCTTCTATCCCAAACCATTCCATGGATAATGAAAGGACGTGGAGGAAAATTTCTAGGAACCTCCACGAAGCGAGTTTTTCTGCAGGGAAAAGGGATTTGTTTGGAGAAGAGCTGGCAAAGCTTCCGTGTGCCGGGGCAGGGCTTGGGCAGCAGCACCCTAAGGCAGCGTGGGGATGGGCCGGGTGCAGCCTGAGGGATTTGCCTGGATTCCAACCCTTTTCCAGGGGTGCTCTGCACAGTTTGGCTGCAGGTGCCCGTCTGGGTGGGTTCACCTGGGAAAGGGGGGAGCGGCTTTTCCCGAGGTGGGATTTGGAGCCCATCCTGTGGGATAAGTCTGGAGGCAGAAATGCCCTCCCTGCTCTCACCATTTCCTTCCTTGCTGGGCTGGAGAAGATCTGAGTCCCCAAGAGTGAGATTAGAAAATCCCTTGGCTTTGGAGATTGTGGAGCCTTTTTTTTTTTTTTTTTTTGCTAGGGCTGGGATTAAAGGTGTCAGAGGGTATTTTTTGTTTGGGTTCTTATCTATATTACAGTTTCACAAACTGTGAGTTCTACAGTACTTTAACAAATTAAAATTGGAGTTGTCTTTCTTTTTCTATAAGGCCTTTTAAAGATAAACTGTCTAAGAGATGACGCTTAAATTATTTTTATTTTAAACTTAATAACTAACTGCCTGTGGCTCGTAATGTAGACTTTTAAACTTAATTACACAAAACCACCCAAACCCATGAAGAAGAAGGTGAAGAAGAAGGACCAGCTTCTGCCTTAAAACTTCTATCTTGCTTTATATCTACTATTGTATTCTAAAACTTTAAATTCTAAGTTTTGCACCACGTGATATCACACCCTTCTATTCAAACTACACAGCTATAATCTTAGTTTTATCATTCAATTTTGGAAGCTTTTTCTACAGCCTCAGCGTTCTCTTGGGGGTCAGAGTCTGTGAGCACAGCAAGTCTGAAATTCTCAGCACCCAGGGTTCCACCAGGAGATCTCTCCTGGCCGGAGTCACAGCTCCCTAAATCCTCTCTGGAGCTCAGCTGGAGCTGCTTCCCCTCCTCTCCTGCCACTCCACGCTGGATTTTTGTGCCAGCCTTTATTTCCCGCATGATCACAACCTTCCAGTGTTTTATCCTCTCACACGCTGCTTGCTTGGTGAAGGCTTCACTAGCCCAGCAGAGATACAAAGTGCTTTCCTTTTTTTTTATTTTTTTTTTTGCTTTCCCCCCGCGCCCCCCATTTCTTTGTTTTCCTCCCACATCAAAGCCGTGGTAACTGAGCAGCTCCCCAGCAGCAGGGCTGCTCTATTATCCCTGCCATCCTCCTCTGCTCCCAGCAGGCTCTCCACGAGTGCTCTTCAGTGCTGGCACTCATCCTTTCTCTTAGCAGAGATGTGTTTGAGAGCGTTCTGGGCTGGCTCTGGCTGCTCTTTGCTGCAGGGAGGCCCTGTTTCCTCAGTGTAAACTGAATATTTCATGAGCTGAGGGGCTCTCAGGCTCAGCAAAACATCCCCAGCACTGTGGCTTTGAGGGTGTTTTGGGGAGAGGATGGGATAATTTGGGATTTTGGGTTTAAAGGTGGATAATTGTGTTGCTTTCTCACCCTGCGTCACCTTTGTATCCCGATTTAACCCATCAAGACTCCAAATAAAATAAAATCTGGATTTTCCATCTTTGGTGTGGGGGTTTCATTCCAAACCAAGGCCTGGTTGTGGTCATAAAGTTTTCCATCAGTTTTATACAGGAGGATTAATAATAATTTCTGATTTTTATTGGAGCTGTGCAGAGAGCAGAGGTTCAGCTTTGTGGGCAGGGTTTTGGAGGGGGAAGGGAATGTTGAAATTTGGCTGCTTTGTCACAGGGAATTAAAATGGAAAACTAAGACTTGACAGAAATAGAAGAGCAACAATTTATCGGTGAAAAAATACTGAATTTATGCTCTGTCTCCTGTCACTGATCCATTTGTCACATGTCTGGTAGCTTGAGCGTGTGTTTGAAATCTGTCACTTCAAAAGAATCAGGGCCCATCTTCTGATTCCTCATTTTTAAGGTGGTAATTTGGGATTTTTTTCTGTAACCAGCTTAGATGGAGCTCTGAGCAACCTGGGATGGTGGAAGGAGTCCCCGCCCGTGGGATGAGATGGATTTAGTGTGGAAATCAGCCTGGAATCCTGTGAAAACTTGGGTTTCAAGCCTCGAAGGGTAACAAAACGCAGCTGATGTGGTGGAAATGAATCAAGTGTGGGTCTCTCGATGGCGTTGATTGATAATTTTGGATTTGTCGATCCAGGGCTGAGCTGGTGCTGGCCAGGCAGGGCTGAGCTGTGGGAGAAGCAGAGTGGGCAATAAATTGTGGCTCTGTGCTCCCACTGCCTGCTGTGCACTATTAAACTGCTAATTCGGGTCTGCTCTGAGAACAGGACTGCTGAGATCCTGCATTTCCAGCTCAAGGGCTTCCCATTAACAAAAATCAGGATCTGTCGACTGGAGCTGGAGGAATAAATTGTCCTGCTCAGTTAATTGGCTCCTTAGGCTCCCCCTCCAGAGCTGCTCTGCTGCCTCCTTTCCTTCCTTTTCTTTCCCTGGTTCCTTATGGATTCTTAATGCCTAAAGCATCCAGAGCCACTGCAGTTGAGGCAGAACATTCCATTTTGTGCCATAGGAATCTGAGAGGATTCCTCCCTCCTTTTTATGGGGATGAGCTCTAATTATTGCCACAGTCAGCCGTAAAAAAATGATATTTTCCTTTTTTTCCATCAGAGAAGGAGATTAATTGCAAAGCCATGGATGTTGGGGTTGGAATTGCCAGCAGATCCTATGTGGCAATGAGGGATTCATGAGGAAATTCATTAGGAAATCTGGTTTGTGGTACAGGCAGAATTCCCTCTCCTCTCCCTGTGTGTGAAGACACCGAGCAAATAAAACTCAACCTATCATGAAAACCAAAACTTGAACCTGACTCCAGCTCCACGTGCAAGGGTGGCTCAAAATTCCAAAGCCAGGCTCAGGCTTGGCAGGCTCTCAATGGGATCCACGCTCATTAATCTGTGATTATGATTAGCAGCTCTAATAATAATGACCAAAGAAGTAATTAACGAGGCTGAGCTTGGGCATGGGCTTAAGCAGAAATATTATTATTTGAGCAATCTGAGTCTTTAAAATTAATTGTTTCCTCTAATTTTGCTTCAATAGGAGTCAAATGAAGTGCTGTGTGTAAAGCTGGAATGCTGGGAGAATTCCACAGCTCCAGTTGCATGCCCAGGCAGGATGGGACACTGGAATCCAACTGGAAGTGAGGAAAAACTCTGCAGCTCCTTTGATTTCTGGTGGGCAGCTCCAAGCAGAGAATTGATCCTCAGAGGTTTAGTCAGGGATTATTATTTTATTTTATTTTATTTTATTTTATTTTATTTTATTTTAATGCTCGATTCCTCTGGAAGATGGAAATGGCAACAGTTTTGCTGCTGGGAGAGATGGAAAAAGATTTTGGGATTGGGGCTGGGAGGATGCTCCGGGTTCTCCGCAGTGGAGTTTTGATACCTGTCTTTTTAAACCTTAATTAAAATCACTTTTTGACATCAATTATTTACAGCACATCCTGTATTTTTGCATTTTCCCTGATTTTCCCCTGGGTTTTGGTGGCATTTGGGGCTGACTGTGCCCATCAGCTGGGTTGGGATCTCAGAGGGCTCCCAGGCCCCATTTCTGTGCAAATCCTGGGATTCGAGGTGTTCCTGGGGCCTGGGAAGTCTGTGGGAATCAGCTTCCTGGGAAGTGCTGCCTGATCTTGGTCTTGGCCAGGACATTTCCAGCTTGGCCGTGGAAATTCGGTGGGACTGGTGGAATAACAACAGTGATGACAAAAATCCCTCAGTCCTGCTCCAGTCTTTTCCTCAGGATGGCTCTTCCTGCTGCTCCAGGGGGGCCCATTGGATACCCCACAATATTGTGGGATTTTTGGGATGCTCAGAAATCTGGAATATTCATGTTCCCACTGCTTGCCCTTAGATGTGAGTGCCTAAAATCTGTTTTAACATCCAGGATCCTGCTGTTGTCCCACATTTCCCATTGCCAGCCCAGTGGGAGAAGCTGTGGGATGGTGCTCCCTCCTCCTTCCCAGTGCTGGTGTTTCCAAGGAAAACAGCCCAGGGCTGCTGCCACAGACACTGAGAGAGATTAATCAGAGAACAAAAATGAGGAATAATGAAGAAAAAAAAAAGCCTGGGATTCATCAGCATCCTTCCCAAATTCCATCCTGATGATGCATGGCGTGGATGCAGCAGCAGGAATGCCGCCTGCGGATCCCCAGAGCTTTCCTGCTGGATTTGGGGGAGCTCTGAGCAAAAGGCCCCAATTCTGGTGATGGATTAACATTCCTGGTGGGCAGGAATGGAGCCCAGAACTTGGAATTCCTGGTGGGAGCGGCAGACAGCAGATGGATTTTGGCTCCTGAGTGTGCGGTGGTGAAATGAGGACAGATGTGAGAGCAAAGCTGTTCCATTGTTCATAAAAAAGGGGATTTTGAGGAGTTTTCCTGGCCGAACTGAAGGGCAGGGGCTTAAATGTGGTTTGGGATTCCTTGAGCTGGGAATAAGATATAGGATAATAATGATAGTAAAAACCAACTGGTTTTCTTCTGGCCTGGAAAAAAACAAAAACAAAAACAAAACAACAGTGGAAAAGCTGTGAATCTGTCATCCTTTGGCCAGATGGGGTAGGAAGTGTTCAGTTCTGGAAAACTTTGAATTCCATGTTAAAAGTGACACCTCATCCCTGGAATTGTCCGAGGCCAGGCTGGATGGGGCTTGGAGCACCCTGGGATAGTGGAAAATATCCCTGCCCATGGCAGGGGTGGAATGGGATGGGATTTAAGATCCCTTCCAACCCAAACCAGTCTGGAATTCCATGAGAATAGAATTCTCTGGAATGGCTCTCTTCTATTCCAGTGGGAAGGGAGGACAGGAATCTCTGGATCTTTAACCATCCAGAAGCTCTGACCATGCCCAGGATCTCCTTTTCCTTGGAGAATCTCAGTGCCGGCTGCAGCCTCTGTGCCCATTCCCAGCCTGGAACAGCCCCACGGATCCAAAGAAATCCATTCCAGACTGGGAAAATGGGCTGCTGAACCCCGATGGGACAATGTGGTCAGAGCCAGCCACGAGCTCCTGCTCATCCTGCCTGAGCATTCTTCCAGCTGGGAAAGCTTTTAGGGAAGGTCATTCCTGGTTTCTGCACATCCCATGGAATATTTAAGCATCAGCACCTTCATCCTGATGTGTTTTACCCTGCTGGGATATCTTGGATGAAAGGCGTGCTTTGTCCAAAGAGAAATTTGTTTCAGGGTAGTCCCATAAGAAAAGGATTGATCATTACTTACTTTATTAATTAATTAATTAATTTAAAATGCAATTTTCCCCTGAGATCCAGAGGGCTGGAAGTGAGGGTTTGTGTGTCTTCTCCTAGAACGAGTCATGTTCATCCCAAACATCACCTGGCACAGGGATCACAGGACTGGCAAAATCCATAAAATCAGAGCTCCACCAGGACTGGGTGTGGGAAGATTCTTCTCTTCCCAGCCAAAGCTTTCCCCTTCCTGAGGTTTCAGCTCCTGTTCCTGGTGTGGGACACTCCTTGGGATAACTCATGATCCAGTGGCCACTGGAACAGCTGGAAAAGGGCATTTCTGAGGGTGTGACCAGCACAGTGTCACATCTGGCCAGTGGAGATTCCCCCAGCACCCACAGAAAATTGCTTTGGGAAGAGCCGGGGGAGAATTTGTGTTGGATCCACCTCTTTTATTTTTATTTATTTCTCCCTTGCAAGCCCCTTGCCGATTTTCCATTTTCAGTTTCAGGAAAGGTTTTGGAGCTCATTCCCTTTAACTTTTTGCTACCTGAGGGTTGACAGCAGAGCGATTTTTTTCCTTGCTGCTCCAGGAAAACCGGTGTGAAATCCGAGTTTTTTGATTTTGATGGAATGCTCTGCCAGTGGAACACCACGAGCCCTGAGTCAGATCTATATTTCAGCTTTTCTGGTGAGTTCCTGCCCCCAGCTGCTGTTTGGGCTGTAAATAGCCTTGTTTGGGAGTGATGATGCCTCTTATTCCTCATCCATTCCACCCCCCTTGGTGAGAATCCGTGTGTGACTCTGGACAAATCTGAGCGGGGAAAAATGAGGTAAATTACACAGAAACACCCCAAAAAATTGAAAAAAAAAAAATTTATTTCAAGCCTTTCTTTTGGGAACTTGCTTTGCATTCCTCTACTTGAGCAGGGGCTTGGAAAAATGTTCCCAGGTTTTTCCATCCCGCTTCAGGGATCCCATGGAATGTGGGTGATGTTTAAAAGTTTGAGAGGGGTAATTTGAAACCAAAGAGACAAAAATCTGGGAGATGGGTAAAAATGCACTCACCTCCTTCAGCAGGCCAATGGCTCCCCAAAACCCAGTTTAATTTGGGTTTTTAGGAAAAAATTCTTCCCTATGGGGGTGGTGAGGCCCTGGAATAGAATTCCCAGAGAAGTTGGGACTGCCCCATGATCCCTGGAAGTGTCCAAGGTGAGGCTGGACACTGGGGCTTGGAGCACCCTGGGATAGTGAGAGTGTAATTTTGGGTTTGAGTTTTTTTCAGTTTTCCCTGCCTCCTCCCCCCACCATTTTCCCGCCCTTTTCTTCCTCCCATTTTCCCACCCTTCCCTCATTTTCCCCAATTTTTTCCCCTTTTCCCACCTTTTCTCCCCTTTCCCCCACCTTTTCCCCTCTTTTCCCTGCCTATTTTTCCATTTTCCCTGCCTTTCCCTCTGTTTCCCCTCCCTTTTCCTCCCTTCCCTTCCCACCTCTTTCTCCTTTCCCGCCTTTTTTAATTTCCCGCCTTTTTCTCCTTTCCCACCTTTTTTCCTTTCCCGCCTTTTTTTTTTTTTTCCCTTTCCTGCCTTTCCCTGACCTCCTGGGCACCTTCTGCTGCTGCTGTAAATGAAGGCACAATTTGAGTTCCATTCTCAAACCTGACTTTCCCAGGAATTTTTGAGCTCTGTAGGGAATCTTGGAAGTTGTCGCAGCCTAAAGCTCCGCAGGATGATCCCATCCCAACAAATCTGGAGAGTCAGGAACTGCTCCGGTGGTTTTACGGCATAAGAGACACCAATATTGGGTGAGGTTGGAAAATGCAATTTTCCAAGATATTCCTAAATCCATAAACTGGTGGAAGTGACAGCCACTGCTAGCTTGGAGATTTAATTGATTTTCCATGGATGCAGCATTCCAATTGTCTGGAAAGACCTTTTTTTTTTTTTTTTTTTTTTTTTTTTTAATAGAAAAACAGTCCTGGAAGTGCTCCAAAAATGAGTAAATTTGGAATTTCCTATATGGGTTAATGGCCATAAGGGTGTGTGGGCCAAGCTTGGATTTGATCTTGGAGCTATTTTCCAACCTTAATGATTCCATCAGAAATGGATTATGGATGTGGAAATATCAGAGGGATAAAATAATTTTTAAAAAGTGTTAATAATGAGTTAACCATGGAATAAATGGTGCTCAGCAACCCATTTCGGGTTTTTTTTTTTTTGGGATACAGTTCTTGGATATATGGAAATATATAGGGAATAAATGAAAATGTTTGTATAAATATATTTTATGAGGGAATACAGGCACAGGAATAATTTCCTTTTTATGTTTAGATGCCTTTGCTGTGTGGTAAAACTTAAATTGTGCTTTAATTAAAGTCCCCCAACAGCACTCGAGTAAGAAATGTGTTTATTAATTTTATCCTGTTTGCTCACATATGGGTAATTCCATTTTTTAAATGCTAAATCCAAGTTTTCCTAAAATCCTGAAATGGTTGGGGGTTGGAAGGGAGCTTAAAAATAATTTTATTCCATCCCCTGCCATGGGCAGGGAAATCTTCCTCTATCCCAGGTTGCTCCAAGCCCTTTCATCCCGCTTTCCTGGTAAAGACAACATGAAAATGTGAATATTCCTGGAAGGAGCAGCTGTTATTTTACAGGGACAGGCAGCTTTGTGACTGGGGGAAAATAATCCTTAAAATATTTGACAGGCAGATCCGAAAATATTAGGATTAATGGAGGGAAAATAAATGGCTTTTTTTCCCAGGCTCTGTTAATTTGTGCCATTCTTGAAATAAAAGTGGGTTAAAGCAGGAGCTGTCACATCCAGCCTGCCAAAATCATGGAGCTGATGGGTGAGGAAATGATGTTTGAGCTGGGAATGGTTTATTTGGATTAAACATTACAAGAAGGAAGCGCGAGGGCCGGAGGTTTTCCCGAGTCGTTGGCGGTGGCTTCCAAGGGAGGAAGGAGAGCTCCAGAGGCACCTCAGGGATTGTCCTGCTGCTTTTCCACGGCAAATCCCCCAAGATTTCACAGAATCACACAGAATTCACAGAATGACCCAGTTGGAAGAGACCTTTGAGATCATCGAGTCCAACCCAGCCCCAGCCCCTCAACTCAACCCTGGCACCAGTGCCACATCCAGGCTTTGTTAAACACACCCAGGGATGGTGACTGCACCACCTCCCCGGGCAGAACATTCCAGAACTTTATCACTCTTTCCGTGAAAACTTTTTCCTGATATCCAACCTAAACTTCCTTTGGCACAGCTTGAGACTGCGTCCTCTAAAATACTCTCCCACCTTCCCCTCCAGCAGTCACCAACCACTTCCAGCTTTCCCTCTTTCCTCCAGAACTTCCTTTCCCTCTTCCCTCTATCCTGCCAAACGTTCCGAGCCCCAAGCGAGCACTAAAAACCCAAATCCAGCAGCGCCGCTCCCCAAATCCCTGCTGGAATCACCATTTTAAGCACTGAGCTTCCAGCTCCAAAATATTTATGGGATCTAATATTGAGGGAGCTGCGTTTGGGATAATGGGATGGAGGACATTTTATCTCTTCCTGGAAGAGATTTGAAAGGAATAATAAATAACAATTGGGTATCAAATGCCAGGATCAGCTGGAAAAGGTTTTAAATGCTGCAGTGCAAGGGACAATTTTTATTTTTCCAGGTCAGGCTTGGATAAAGACTGAGAATTAATGGTAATAATAATTGAAAAGGCAACTTTAAAAGTAAATTTAACGAGGTTTGAGACCACAAACTTGACTGGGAGCATTTAATGCTCATGCCAGCAGGATGGAGTGATAAAATCTGCTGTGGTGATGCCAAATTTATCTTCCTTAATGGACCCCAAAATTCCTTGGGTTAAATTTTCCGTCCCACTCTTTACTCCTGACTGGGGTTATTGAGGATAAACCCCACAAACATGAGGGGTTTTTTGCTGTCACCCTTCCAGGCATAAATATATGGAATTCATAAGCTGGAATTTTTATTCTGGTCAACCACTGAGTTTTTTTTTTTTTTTTTTTTTCTGAAATTGTAGGAAAAAAAATCCTACAACTGATGAATGACAGAGGAAAAATCAGCAGAGATTTGAAGGTGCAGCTTCAAGTTTCACAGAGAGAGTCTGGCCCAGTGATTATGAAAATTCAGCATGAGAATTGGGGGTTTCAGGAGAAAACAGCTGGAAAACTTTTTGGGAATGTGCCAGGCAAAAGCACAGGGTGTATTTGAGTTTTTCACTAATGACTGATTTAAATGGTTCGTTAGAATTTTACATTTTGATCACTTCTGGCTTGGCAAATGTACGGCAAAATGAAAACAATTCCGAAGGAAAACATCTTAAACCTGGGATATTCATGAAAAACCCATCTGTGGTTACAAACAGCCCGAGGTGGAGGAATCAGAGGCTGGTTTTGATCAGTTCCTCCACATTTCCCCATCCTGGTCTATCTGTGGGACTGTCCCATATTTAATTCCACCCCCAAATCATGGATTAATTTGGTTATAAACACATTTTGGAGTGAGGGAATGCTGAGACAGAGCTTTCCCAAGGGTCTCAGCCTGTCAAATTAGTGGGACACAAATTTCTGCCTGAAATTCCTCCAGTTTCTCTGGAGCATCTTCCCAGGTATTCCCACCTAATTTTCCACCTTCTCTGCTCTGTTGTTCCCTCTGGATTTGCCGGGTTTTCCCAGATTTAGGCTTTGGCTCAGAGCAGAAATGGAAAATCCTGGATTTTAAAGGTTATTTCGGTAATATTTTCAATACTCTTAACATGTTTCTTTGACAGATCAGGACCTCCAGTAGAGAATTCATCAGGAAAGACGGAAGGGGTGGAATTAAGAGGTTGGAAAAAAGGTTTGGGATAAAGAACAGTGCTTTGTAACACATTTCAGTGAGCACAGGGATCAGAGCTGGCTGTTTTAATTTAATGTGAAAAAAAGATGGAATGTGTTGAGATCAGTTTTAGGACCGAGTTAATGTAAATTCTTTAAATGAGCCGGAAAAAATGGCATTGATTTCACATAATCCTTCACTGCAGCAGAGACAGGGCTTTGTTTTAGGCAGATTAATAAATTTTAATATTAAAACTTAGAAGTGGTCAAAGAACAAATTCTTACCCATGGTGTTTGAGCAGGAAAAGATGTTCAGGTGAGGTGGAAGTGGCAGCAGCTCCACCCTGAGAGCCACAGGAGGAGGAAAATTCCTTGGACAGGAGAAAATAGGGGAAAAAATAGCCCCAAACAGGCTGGAATTGATCTTTATTTGCTTGATCTGAAGGATTCAATTTAAGGACTAAATTGTCCCTGGATGTGTCCAAGGCAACCTTGGGATAGTGGAAGGTGCCCATGGCAAGGGTGGAATGGGATGAGCTTTGATCCCTTCCAAACCAAACCACTCTGGAATTCTAAAACTGGGTTTTAGGGTGACTTTGTCACCTCTGTCACATTGAGAGGAGTTAAATCCTCCCCCTTTCCCCATTTCCTTTGTCTGAAAGTGTTGAGGAAACTTTTACTGAAGTGTTTTAGCAAATTCATGCTCAATTCTTTAAGATCTTCCAACTGCATCTTCTGTCAAGTTTTCTGTTCACCAGAAATGATTTTCCTACTTGGAGTCAGCAAATGAGCAATTATTTAATTTTGGAGAAGCAGCCAGCAGAGAGAAATTATGATCTGATTAACTGAAGCTATTCAGTGCTGTGAGAAGTCTTTTCCCCAAACTGAATGCAAATCCTTGGTGAGGCAGAGTTAAAATGCTTGAAATTGGAAAATAGGAGCGAGTGCAACAAAACAATGACACTGTTATGGACTGAGACTCCTCCCTGAATAAATCACCGGATTTAGAACAAAAGAAGGCAGGAATTACAGGTCTGGCTTCTCACCAGGTCTCTTCTCTTGTGAAAAATGTTCATCTGTGCCACCTGAGAAGCTGGAGAAAGAGAGAAACTGGGGGATTTAGGGGAGAGCTTAGAAGGGAAAGTGTGGGAAGTTCTCCATCTTCATTTTGAAAGCAGAGTGGGGTCACGTTTGTGTTGTTTTGGAGGTCTGGGGCTGAAAGAGAAGGTGCCAATTTGGGAGTCGTTTTCTTTAAAGGATTCTTTTATTTCCGTATTCTTTGCTGGAAAAAAAAAATATTTATGGAAGAGATCAAAAGAGCTAAAAATCCCTCTGTTTGCCAGGACATGTGGGATCAGGGCCTGCAAAGCCATGAAACCAGGAAGGAAAAAAGGTGGAGAGGGATTGGGACAAGGGATGGAGGGACAGGACACAGGGAATGGCTCCCGCTGCCAGAGGGCAGGGATGGATGGGAGATTGGGAATTGGGAATTCCTGGCTGGGAGTGTGGGAATGGAATTTCCAGAGAAGCTGTGGCTGCCCCTGGATCCCTGAAGTGTCCAAGGCCACGTTGGAGCAGCCTGGGACAGTGGACGGTGTCCCTGCGTGGGACTGGTTAATTTTAAGTTCCTTCCAACACAAACCATTCCATGATTCCATGATCTGTGTAAAGAATCTGCTAATAATTATCCTTAAGGAAATGGGACAGGATTTTCCCACCAGTTTGTGAGTCCAGGACAAATGAAAGATCCTGATGAGCCTGATCTTGTTTTTGGTGCCCTTTCCTTCAAGGATCTCAGGAGGCCGGAGGGCATTTCCTGGGATTTGCATCCCAAACCCTGCTGACAATGAAACTGTGGGGGTTGTTTTTTCCAGCCCTTTGAGTCCTGCAGTTTGTGCTTTTCCTCCCTTGGTGAGAAATCAGGATATTGCAGAAGCACAATTAATTTGAGTAGGTGCCCGCTGGGCCCTTCTGTGATTTCAGGGAGTGTTCAAATAACTTTTGTAGCTCTTCCTAAAGACATTTGGAAGTGAAAAATTCCAGGTAAGAAACTTTAGAAAAGAGAATTTCCTTTTGTAGACTATTAAAAAACACCACATTTTTTCCCTTAAATTACTTGTGGATCCAAAGGTCTGCTCCAGGATTACTGCACTTCCTATGAAAATTGGGCCTCTCAAATCCCTCAGGAAGCATGGAAATGTCCCTGAAGTTTTTGGATACTGGCAGAGACCTGATTCTCTTGGCTTTGGAGGGTTATGATTTAAAGAACTTTTTTTAGACCAGGAATTTGTGGATATGGAAAGGGAAAATGGAGGTAGTGTGGATTTATAACTCCCCTGGAGGCAGTGGGAATGCAGAGAGGGATATCAGAGACTGGGTTTGGTTAAATATACATATATATATATATATAAAAAATCTATATAAAAATTAAACATAAAATTAAATATATATCTATATTTATATAATATACCAATATAACAATATATAACACATATAATAATGTATAATATATAATTTGTATTTATAGAATTAAATATGAAATCAAATATATATAATACATTTTTTTTGTCCCATTTGTTTTGATGCCATAATCTACACTTTAAATACACAATTAAATATACACTTTAAATAGACATTTTTTTCCATGTTAGTGGAGGTTTGAGGTTATCTGGGCTGTGTTTTATCACGAAAAACAACAGAAAGGTTTGTGGTGGTTTAGAGTTAAAAGGTGAAGGTGCAGCTTGGCAGAATTCTTGTGAAGCACAGAATCAGGTGCTCAGTTGAAGTTGAATTATTTGGAGCTGAGACTCACTTGAGTTGTTGAGATCCCCTTTAATGGTCTCTCCCTCCCTGAGAGAGGAAGCGACTGGAAGCGGAGGTGGTGTCCTGCTCCTTAAGGATATTGCCAAAATCTTTCAGAGCTTTCTGAAGTTCAAGCAGCTCTCCAAAGGAGCACCCTGGGCTCGACCTGAGCTGTCAGCCCGGGAGCCTCTGCCCGCTCTGATGCCTCAGGTTTTGGCTTTTTCTATTTTTCACATTCTGTGCTGTTTTGGTCTGTAGTTCTGAGCTTCATACGAGGGGATGCTGAGCTCTCTGCGCAGAGCAGGGAGACAAAACAATTCCTTCTCCAGCTGGGGACCACGGACAACCTGTGGGGGTTTTTGAAGGAATTTTGAAAGAGTTAGAGATGGGACCTCTGAGTGTTTTAGAATATGTGATTAATTTTTCTTATCTTCTACATAAACAGAAGGGTGAGTTTGGCTCACATCTTCACTGCATGGTTCAGAAGGTCATGAAATCCAAAAGCTGCTCACTTTGGAGGGCTTCTGTTGCAAATAATCCAGCAGCAAGTGCAGAGGGAAGAGTTTTGAAAGCCACAGCACGGCCCTGCCCAGGAGTCCCACAGCGCTCACTGTGCAGGCAATTTAGCAAATCTGGGGCTGGCATTGTTTGACATCTTTTACACCTCCTGATTTAATCCAAAAATTGTCCTCTGCCTTTTCTTTGCAAAGCTGCCCTGAGTGTGTAAATTGAATTGTATCAATTTACAGAACAGACCACGGGAGGCAGCTTCCAAAACAGCTCCTCCGGCCTCTCCGCCCTGCAGGCCTGGGGCGAGCAGGGGAAAACACGCTCAGGTGTGAGGAGGAACAAAGCAAATTTCCTGAGAAAATGAACCCATTTTCATGAGACCTCTGGGCTAATCAAGAGCTGTAATTAGCCCAAGAAACAGAGAGGAGTTTCCTCCCCAGCTCAGGAATGTGCTGGAGTGCTCTGTCCTGCCAAAGCCAGGATAGGCCTGGACATTCCCACCTTTCCAGCTTTAGGAACCGAGAGGAGTTTATGACTGGAAACTCCCATCAATAAGAAAATCTTTGCACCTTTCTGGTTTATTCATGGCTCTTCCATGGGCCAGTTTGGTATTTCTGAGGCCAACAGGGAGGATGGTGGTGGGGGTGGAGGCTGTGCTCAGGTTTTAGGGTGGCTCTATGAAATCCTTCCTGCTGCTTCCCTCAGGAAGGACTCGGAATGTGCAATCCTGGAATCCCACAGCGGTTTGGGTTGGTAGGAACCTAAAAAATTATTTTGTTCCACCCCCTGCCATTCCAACCCAAAAAGAAAAAAAAAAAAAGAAAAAAAAGAAAAAAAAACCAAAAAAAACCAACCCAAACCAAAGCCTTTAATGTCTCAGAGCCAGAGTAAGGTGGGAAAAAGATGCTGCAGGAATTCTCCCATGGGATTCTCGGGGGAGACAAATCCAGAGGGTGTCCATGGGATTTGCTGCAGCTTTTCCAAGAGAATATGGAGCAACGGCAGTGCTGCTGGTTGGGATCTGTGCTAAAAATTAACCCTTCTCCCATCAAAACCCTGCAACTCCAAGCATGGACTTTCCCACACTTCCATGTTCTCCATGACACTCCTTTGATTTGGGATAAAATTCAATATTTAGGTGATAAAATTCAATATTTAGTTGTAAAAGGGTTTTGGCAAGGCAGAAAACCATGATCCCACACTGTAAATCTCTTGGAATTACATCCTGGTGGTAGAGCTGATACCTCGACCATGGATAAGGAATTATCCAAAGCAAGATGTGGGATGGTTTCCCTCTGGGAATCTCTGTATGAAAAACTCAGGAAAATGGGTTTTCTCCTCCAAGCACAGATTGTCCTCCAAACTTTTTGGGGTAACTCAGCCCTTTCGATGGCCGGTGAAGTCCAGAGGAGACAAAATCCAGCTCCTGGAGGAAATCTTTTGTGGGAAAAGGCTTTTTCCCACCACCCCTGTGGATAATGGCTCATCAAACTCTGTTTTAGCAGTTGATCCAAGGCCACGTTTGTGCCAACAGCCCCAGCCCCAGGTTTGATTTGTTTAATACAAAATTAAGGGCTGCAGGGGCCTCCATAATGAATTTCATTAAAGAGAAAAATTCTATAATGTAGCATTTTATGATTAATTAACTAGGCATAAAAATGGTAATTATAATTATGCTCCTAATTCCACTCTTGTGTCATTATCATCATAATTGATCAAAATGTTTTACCCCACAAGCATTTTAAAAGGAGAAAAAAACCAAAAACCTTTAAAAGCCAAACCCAATCCCCAGGTCTGAGGACTTTTAATGGAGAAGTCTTTGGGGTTGGAAAAGACCTCATCCCATTCCACACCCTTCCCAAGTCATCCTTTTTTTGGGAATCTGATAGGATCAGGTAGGAGGTTCAGAATCACTTTAGAGTTTCCTCTTGGCATAAAAAAATTCCATTTTGCCTCCTTCATAATTTTTGGGCAGAAGAGATAAATTTAAGTTATGAACAGTTTTTGAGCTGGAAATGCAGGTGGTGTCCTTGGAAAATTTGGGAATGTCAAGGGTTATGAGGGTGACCACAAAGCATTCCTGTGGAGAAAGTGGGAATGGCTGAAGGAACAGCTCTGGATGTCAAACAGGGCTTGAAGAGGATCAATTTGGATGGAAGAGAGCTGGGAATATCTGTGAAGCTTTGAAGGACCAGCAGCTGCTCAGCTTTGTTGCTGGTCCCTGTCGGAGAGGGAAAAATTCCTGTGGATATAACTCCAGGGGACGCTCAGCTGCCTTGGAGCTACCACCCAATATTATTGCTTCTGAAAAAAAAAAAAAAAAAAAAAAAAAAAAAAAAAGAAAAGAAAAAAAAAAAGAAAAATCAGAGTTCCAGGTTAAAATCTTGTAGCAAATCCTTATTTATTTATTTATGGAATTCCATTGGAGGTGAGGGTGTGATTTGTCGTTGGAAAAGAAGAGGGAGTTTGGGTTGTGGAGCCCAGTGCTGAAATCCCAATGTTTTCCAACCTATCCCAAGAAGCTGGCCATGGAGAAGGATTCTGGCACCTCCTGGTCTGCAGCCAGAGTGGAATCAGCCTGGATTCTCAGCCTAGAAATTCCTTTTTCTGGGAGTGGAGAGACATTGGAAGAGGTTGTCCTGGGAGGCTGTGGAATCCCATCCCTGGAAGTGTCCAAGGCCAGGTTGGACACTGGGGCTTGGAGCCCCCCGGGACAGTGGAAGGTGTCCCTGCCCATGGCAGGGGGGTTGAGATGATCCTGAAGGTCTCTCCCGACCAAAACCCTTCTGGAATTCCAAGGATCCATCTGTGTGATGGGAATGAGCACAGGCAGCACCAACAGGACCATTCCCAAAAGAGCCCATGGACAGAGGTGGAACCTGGGGCTGGCTTGGCCAGGTCCTGGCAGAACCCAGGTTATTAAATACCAATTTTACTGGACAGGAGGACATTCAGGTGGCAGTGAACACACCCTTCCCTTGCTGGGATGCTCTGGGAAATGTCTTGGATGCAGACCTGGATGGGGATGTGGCGGGAAATCCAGTCCTGCCCGTGTGTGCTGGAATATTTGCTTGGATTGTTGCACTGGAATTCTTGGCTTTTAGAAGGGAATATTTCCCAAAACCAGGAGAATATTGAGTTACAAGGAATCTCCAGGGTCAGGGTGTCCATGTCTTATTCAAGGGAGTAGATACCACCAGAGAGAATCTTGGAATATTTGCATGGGAAGGGACCCCCAAGGATCATCCAGTGCAATTCCCGACCCAGCACAGACACGCCAACAATCTTCCCCTGTGCATCCCTGGGAGCGTTTTCCAAACGCTCCTGGAGCTCTGGCAGCCTTGGGAATATCTCCTAGAGCACCCTATCCATGAGGAATGGTCACTTGTGGATGGAATCACAGCCCAATCCATCCTCAGTGTTCTCTTGGGAAGCAGGAGAAGGATCTGTCAAGAAGATTCTCCTTCACAAATATTTCTAACAACCCAACAGCTCCCTTTTGTTGAACCACTTCGGGTTTCATTTTTAGCAGCTCCCCTCCCTCCCCGCTCCGTGTTTTCCTTGTCACTTCTGGCAGAAAGTCAATAAACTTCTAATAACGGAAATCTCGGAAGAGTTTCCCCAAACTTTATTAGGTTGAAAACATGAAAAAATGTGTTGCAGGTTATATTTAAAGCTCGCTGCATCCATGTAGGAAACAAACTCATGGATATTTCCAGGGGAGGGATTAAATCTGGAGACTGGGAGAGTTCAAAGGTGCTGTGGGCCATCCTCCTGATCCAAGCCAGGCTTGGATCACTCCCACGAGGAGCTTCCTTAAGGAAATCTTGGAAAAGCAGAATTTGGAGACTCCCCTCAGTGCAGGCCTGGAATAGAGCAGGATAAAAGTGAAACTAAACCTTCTGGTGGTTTTCCTCAATCCTGCCTGGATACCTGTGGGAGAAACACAAACACTAAAATTCCAACTCATTCTTCCCATAAAACCTGTGGAAACCTCAAGGCCAGGTTGGGTGGGGCTCGGAGCAGCCTGGGATAGTGGGAGGTGTCCCTGCCCATAGAACGAGATGGGCTTTAAGGTCTCTTCCAACCCAAACCAGTCTGGGATTCTAATGGCAGCCAGAGAAATGAAAATTTATTAAAATTCCTACATTCAAGTGGGATAGGACGAATTATCAGGGGTGGGTTTGCTTTTGGGGTGGTGTGAAGCAGAACCTCAGATCACCTCGTGGTCCTTTCTGATTTCCAGCATTGATGGATGCCTGGTGCTTCAAAGTTGTCTCTGTTAGAGGCAAAAACTTGAGTTTTTCTCTATTTCTGGAGCTCTGTGCCAGTATTTCGGCAGTTAATGGGCACCAGGGTGGTGCTGCAGGGGGGAGTGTTTGAATCCATAGGCAGGACCAGGGATTTCCTGGAAAATAAATGCACAGTTCCTGCAGCCTCTGCAGAATATTGTCGTAGTCTTGATGCTGGGAAATCACCAAATCCTAGGGGATCCTAAGTCCCATCCAGTGCCACCCCTGGCATGGGCAGAGACGCTTCCCACTGTCCCAGGGTGTTCCAACCTGGCCTTGGACACTTTCAGGGATTGGGATTCCACAGCTTCTCTGGGCACCCTGGGCCAGGTTTTGGGTCCTCCTGGTGCTGACCCCATCCTTCATCTGGGCAGCCCATGTGGGTTAGAGCATCCCAGGAACCCCACAGGGGTGCTCAGGAAAAGTGTTGACACATTCTAAATTTGTCTGAGTTTGACACATTTTAAAGATATTTAAATGCACTAAAATAAGATCATTTTTTGAAGCCTTAATTCCCGTCCAAGCAGCAAAATGCTTTAAATATCCTTACTCTCACCAAAACTCTCAGGAGGATTTTAACCTTTCCCAGATTTATTTTGTCATGGAAAAAAAAAAAAAATCAAAAAACCACTTCAGCATAGAAATCTTTGCTTTCACAAGGAAATTTATCTCCTGAGCGGGGAAGCCTGACTGTGAATCCTTTTGTGTGAAGCCCAGGACTTTCTGATACTCCTGGTGTTGGTGACTTGGCAACTCTTAAATCATGAAAGATTTACACGAGGGCTGCAGAGCCGCCGATGTTTTGTGACATGTTCATTCACACTAAATCAGACTCTGCCTTTTTAGAGTTTCCTTTCCAGACAGTTATGCAAATGCAGAAAGACAGGGATGGATTTAAAATGATTTTCAGCGCTGGAGGATTAGCAGGAAGTGACAGACTGCCGCGGAAAACTGCTCCGGTGGAATTCCAGCCTGGGGAGGGGTGGGATGGGCAGCAGGGAGTAGAGGAAGGAACAGATTAAAGGGTTTAGTTTTATCTTCACTGCTGAAACGTTGATGTGCTTGGGGTGCTGGGCCTGCTTTGCAAGGTGCCTGTGACAAAATTAGAATTTAAAGGGATTTTATAGGAATTTAGCGCAGGGTTTGGCTGTTCCCAGTGTGTAACTCCCCATCCCGAGGCAGGAAACTCTTCCCTTGGTTTTGTGCAGGGACTGGACCCTGCAAAGTCTCCAAAGTTATAATTATCTTAATTATCTCTTGTTTGTGTGGTCAGGTTTGGCCATCTGGATATGGAGGGATGAACCAGCTTCAAGACTGAACGTGTTCATCCCGTTCATGCAGAAATCAGGGGGGTGGAGGATATTAAAAACCTTTGAACTAGAAAAGTCTGGCTTGGAGCACCCTGGGAGAGTGGAAGGTGTGGAGTGGGAATGGGACAGGATTTTGGCTGCACTGTCCAACATCCCATGGTCCAGAAGAGAAGCTGAGGTCAGTCTGGCAGGGGAGATTTTGGGGCACTTTTCTGCAGCCCCTGCTGATGTTTGTGGTGCCAGCTCTGTCTCCTGGGCCAAATTTCCCATCCCTGTCCTAGGCTGGAAATGCGGGTGTGTGTTCTGTCACACCAGTCAGAGCTGGGGCAGTTCTCTGCTGCTCTCTGGGCAGTTTTCTTTGTCTCTCCCACAGCCAATCCTCCCTCCAGGGGATCTCTGCTGTCCATGGCCACTGAGTGTCCCTGCATGGCTGAGAAAATTCCATCATCCCATGGGGAGAGGCTGTGCCCAGGGGAGGAGCCAAGCATTCCTACCTGGATCCAATCTGAGCCTTTGGGACACCACAGCAGCCTTTGCCCACTGCATTCCCAGAGGAGCAGCTTTCTGCCCACTGCATTCCCAGAGGAGCAGCTTTCTGCCCCACTGCATTCCCAGAGGAGCAGCTTTCTGCCCCACTGCATTCCCAGAGGAGCAGCTTTCTGCCCCACTGCATTCCCAGAGGAGCCCAGGCCCATCTCCAGCAGCCCTGGAGCTCCAGAGGAAAACTCCAGCCTTGTCCAGGATCCTGCTCCAGCAGAAGCACAGCTGGCACTGCAGGAGGGCTGAGCCCCCATGGAATGGCACTGCTGCCACCAGCCTGACCCACAGGCTGCCAGGGCCTGCTCTGACTCTGGCAGGGTTGTTTTGTATTGCTGCATTGTTTATTTTATTTTTATTTTTTCCCCAGTGAAGAACTGTTATTCCTATTCCCATATTTTTGGCTGAGAGCCCCTTAATTTAAAAATTATAACAATTTGGAGGGAGGGGTTTTGCATTTTCTATTTCAGGGGAGGCTCCTGCCTTCCTCAGCAGACACCTGGCTGCTCAAACCAGGACAACCCCAAATCCTGCCTTTGGAGCTCTGGAGAGCTGTGATTGCTTGGGCTGATCCTACAGCACTTGGGAATCCTTTCCACATCAGTGGTGATTAACCAACTATTCCCAGGAGCTGCTGAGGTGGAAAATGCCGCGATTACCGAGCTGATATCCCGGGATTGCTCCTGAAAATCAAATGGGGCCATTTTCCTTGGGCTGATTAGACCATCTGTGCAGGACATATTTAATAAACTACACAACAATCGGGATGATTCGACAGGAAACCTGTGGAGAATTGAAAACTCCAGGAAATGGAATCTCTGAAAGTGGTGTATTCTGGCAGGGGGACTGATTCCCGCTCTCCCTGTGCTCTAGAAGAAACCTGGCAGATCCCAATGGCCTCCAGAAGAACAAACACAAATCCAGTGTTTGGACACTGCAAATTCCCTGGATTTGTGCAAGGATGGAAATGGTGCTTGTGGGATGAGGGGTGTGGGGGTCCAGGGGACACTGGGGTGGTCAAGGCACCATGGGAGGTGCTCAGCATGATCAGGTGGATGGAAAAACCTTCTTAATTAAAGCACCGGTGCTAATTAAAGCCATCATTGCATCTACTGCAAATTAAAACAGTCGGGTTGGATGTGGGAATGGGTGGGGAAAGGTTCTGCTGTGGGGCAGGAGGGCTTTGCTCCTTTCCTCCAAGCTGGTCCTGCTCCCATTTATCCCTTCCAAACTGCTTCCAAACATTCCCATTGATGCTGGATGCGCGTTTGTCCGTTATTAAACTTTGATTTTCCGAAGGGAAGCAGCCCAAGCAGAGCAGGAATTCCAAGAAACGCAGCCACAAAGCTGAGAGCAGGACTGGCCAACTCAGCCACATCAGGGAGGGGGATTAAAGAAATTAAATTCCGTGGAAGTTCATTAGGAGGGACAATTAGTGAGGAGCAGGATCCTGATCTAAAGATCTCCAGATAAAAACGAGCGCTGACATTGGGGTGATTGGAGCAGAGGCTGTAGGTCAGGCCCTGAATAATTCATTTATCCCAGAGTCTGCATGCAGAAATCAGGTGGGTGGTGGATATTAAAAACCTTTGAAATAGAAAAGTCTGGCTTTTCCCTGTGCAGGAAAATCCCACTTTTCTGTGATCTGTCTGAATCTCCCAGGCTGGTGAAAGTTTCTTCCCTCCACAACCTCCCTGAGGAATTGTTCTCTTTTCCCTGGGTTATCTTCAGATTATATCAGGATTGAAGTTTAAATCACCACAACACTTAAAATATAAAGAAATTCTTGTTTAGCACCAGTGGCCAGCCAGGATTTTCCTGGAGAATCCCTCCTGAGATCTGGGAAGCTGCAGGAGGCTGGGCTGAGTTCAAGGAGCTTCTAATTCTCTGTCCATGAGGCTTCATTTTCATTTCTGGCCTTCAAAAAGAGGCAGAGCACCACAAGCTCCTGGTTTAGAATAAAAAAATGGCATCAGGCTCTGAGTTTTTCCAGGTATTTTTGTTTTATCTGTGCAGGGAAAGTTGTAGGCGGTTCCAGGGGAGGTGAGATGGGTTCTGTGCTTTTCCAGAACTGTTATTCCCAGGATTTCTGCTTGCTTTGCTAAAAAAACTTCCTATTTTTTTTTCTTTCCCTATTATTTTTCCTGCCTGAATGCCATTTCCCACTCTCCCTTTCCAAGCAAGGATTTTTGCCAGGGGTGTTTTTGTCTCCCTTTTTCTGTTTTCACACTGACTTTGCAATATAAAACTGACTTTTCAAGATATAAAATACAAGCAGGAGTTCAGCCACATCCCTTAAGAAAATTCTCACTCTTTCCTAAAGTCCTGCTTCCCTCAGTGATCCAAAGCAGAGTCCAGGGAACAAGAGAGAAAGAGGAGCAACCCCAAAATATTGTTCCCAGGCTCCAGGAATTTGCTAATTGGGCATTTCCTGGCCAAAGATTGGTGTCTAAGTAATTTTTTAGCAGGAATTTTTCACCTTTCCTGCAGGGAATGAAGGGTTGCCATGGATTTTGTTCACATGGTGCTCTGGGAATAAATGCAGAGAACAAAGTTGCCTGGCTCACAAGGGGAACTCACTTCCAAAATGATCCCAAATTCATTTCCTGGGAAGGTAAAAGACCACAAAAACCCCATGGATGCATTTGCAATGCTCTGAGCTTCCTGCCTGGCTCCCCATGCAGCCCCACTGAGGCAATTCCCAAAGACCTGAAGGATCCAAGAGACACTTTGGGAATTTTATGGGTTGTTTTAACGACCAAAGTATTTGTCTGTGTTGTTTCTCATGCAGAGGAGAAAATGAGCCATAAAAACCAGCTTGATTTTAGTTCATGATCTGTTTGATTTCCAGACGTTACCTGTGTTCAGTTGCCCTTCTGGGAATTCCTGGAGTTAAAACAAAAATTATTTCTTACGAAGTCAAGAAGAGTTTCAGGGTTTTTTGGTAGAGCTGCTCACACCCCTCTCCCTTGCTGGATTTTGCAGGAAATTTTGATTTTTCATAGAGTAAGGCCAAGCTGGATGGGGCTTGGAGCCACCTGGGAGAGTGGAAGGTGCCCAGGGGGTTGGAATGAGGGCTTTGAGGTCCTTCCAACCCAACCCATTCTGGGATTCTGGGATTCAATGCAGCTTGGGAAGGGACAGCTTCCTGAATTATAAGATGAGAATTAACTGAATTATAAACTGGGGACAATTCCTTTGAATCTGAGAAGTTCAGGAGTTGCCTCCTTGCAGGGCTGTCCCAAATCCTCTGGGAGAGCCTGTCCAAGGCTGGTGCTGAGCCCCCAAACCCCAGGCAGGTCCTATCCATGATCCAAGGACAACTTCCTGAATGATAAGGTGAAAGTTAACAGAGTTAGAAGAATTAAAAGCTGGAGAGCATTCCTCTGAATTTGAGAAGTGCAGGAATTGTCTCCTTCATTATCCCAAATCCTTTGGGAGAGCCTGTCTGGGGCTGGTCCTGAGCATCCAAACCTCAGTCAGGTCCTGTCCACGATCCAAGGACAACTCCCTGAATGATAAGATGAGAATCAACTGAATTATAAATTGGGGACAATTCCTTTGAATTTGAGAAGTTCGGGAGTTGCCTCCTTGCAGAGCTGTCCCAAATCCTCTGCGAGATCCAAGGCTGGTCCTGATCATCTAAACCCGACTGAGGTCCTGTCCATGATCCAAACTGAGGGAATATGGAATTCTTCCCATGCCTGTAGAACCCAAGGAAGTCATTTTAGGGCTGTTTTATGGTGACTTTAAGGAACTCCCTGCGTTCCTCACTCTGCACATCACAATTAAAACTTTAATTACCCCCAGTCCAACTCTGCAGGGCTGAGAGGGTCTTAAAATTAATAAATGTAAAGCATCTCCCTCTTTTTTTTTATGGATCCACAGAGCTTGGCCATGGGCAAGTCACTTAACCTCCCTGCCTCGTTTTTGTCATCCATAAAATCCATAAAATCCGACTAATCATCGTATCTGAGGAATTTTGGGGGAATTAATGTGCTTTGAAGGTGAGAAGTGGGCTATGAATAGTGAGCAGAGCAGAGGAGAAAGGAAAAAAAGGAAAGAAAACCTTCCCCAAACCAGAAATTGTTTGATCTCTGCTAAAGGAAGTGCTGGCATGGTGTTATGGAAATTTAGGATAGGGAAAAGCTTTTGAGGTGTAATTTATTAATTTGTGTTTTCCTTGAGTTTCTACTGGTGTTTTATGCTGCCAGCACCCCTTTGGAAGGGTTGGGCCCTGTGTTTGAAGAGGTTTTTTTGGAAATATGAGGTTTAGGTTGGATATTGGGGAAAATTTCTTCATGGAAAGGATTGTCCAGACCTGGCACTGGTGGAATCCCCGTCCCTGCAGGGATTTAAAATCCACGTGGATGTGGGGTCAGTGGTGGCCTTGGGAGTGCTGGGAATGGTTGGACTCCAGGATCTTGGAGAGCTTTTCCAGCTTCAACAATTCCATAATTCCTGCAGCTCCCTATCCCTGATTTCCCATTAAGAACCACAGTGCCAAAAATTCAAAGTTTGTAGGAATTTTTACAGCAGTTTGTAGGAATTTCTGCAGCAGTCTCAAAAGAGCTTTAGCCATTCCCAGTTTTTGTTGTGTGATGCTGTCCAGCCCAAGGATCACAGATATTGAGTTTTGAAGTATATTTTGATTTTTGCATATTGATTTTGATTATTGATTTTTATTTTGATAATTGATTTTAATTTTGATTACTGATTTGGAGTTCTGTGAGGTCATTAAATAGACAGGGAACTGATGAAAGTACAAAATTTTGGGAGAAGCTGCCTGGAAGTGTTAAAAAAATGAATGGATGTGACACTTCAAAACATCTTTTAATGGGTGTAGGGGGTATTTGATAAAAGATTGGATTTTATGACCTTGGAGATCTTTTCCAGCCTTAATGATTCCATAATCTCTGTACACCTGCACCACCTCCCCACCCCTGATTTCCCAGCTGTGTCATCAAACCCCGCAGTGCCAAAAATTCAAAGCCATTCCCATTTTTTCTTGCATGGTGGTGTCCGGAACAAGGATCACTGATATTGAATTTTTAAGTATAGTTGGATTTTTGAATTGATTTTAATTTTAATTTTGACTATTGATTTTTATTCTTGTTTTGATTACTGATTTTGATTTTAATTTCTGATTTTGAGTCCTACAAGGTCATTAAACAGACAAGGAACTGATGAAAGTACAATATTTTGGGAGAAGCTGCCTGGAAGTGCTAAAAAAATGAATGGATGTGGCACTTCAAGATATCTTTTAATGGGCATGGAGGTGTTTGATTGAAGGTTGGATTTGGTCTTGGAGATCTCAGAGATCTTTTTGGTTTTGACATTGGAGATCTTTTCCAACCTTAATGATTTCATAATTCCATGCGGGAAGAGAAAGCTTTTAGGTTTTTTGATTTTTTTTTTTTTTTTTAGGCTGAATTATCAGCCTGTTTTCCATTTTCCAAACGTTCTTTGTGAAGAAATAAGGGAATCGCCAAAATTCCTGCACCATCAGGTTTCCTGCTCGTGCCATTCCCAGTCACGGGCAGCGCGTTGAGTCTTCGGAGAAGAGAATTTCCGTGTCTTCCTGAGGAATTCTCACGGAAACACGGCACAGTTAGCGGGAGAACACGGATCAAACACCTCTGGAAGACAGGGAAAAGGGTGACTCACTCTCAGATCCTCTCACACAGCACATTTCCAGCCCTGTCTCTGGCAGTGACGTCAAAAATCTGAATCATTTCTCCCTTAAAAAAGCTGAATTTGGGAGCTGCTGGCGCTGCCTTTCCGGCTGTGTCACAGTGAGTCACCATCACTGGGCTGTCACCGGCATCCCGCAGGAATTATATCCACAATTCCCGTTCTTGGCTTGGATAATCATTCATGATTAGAAAAAACTTCAGAGAGTCATGGTTTGGGTTGAAAGGGACCTGAAAGATCATCTCATTTCCATCCTTGCCGTGCTCAGGGACAACTTCCACGATCCCAGACTTCTCCACCCAACCAGGCCTTGGATACTTCCAAGGTGTGTGAGTGAGGAAAAATTCAAATTAAATCGAATTACTACTTGTATTTTATATATTTCTTAGTGGTGTTTAAACACTACTCTGCCTTGAGCAGTGATTTCCACTTCTATCCCATGCGGGGACTACTGGGATTTCATCTTCCCCAACAATCCCACTTTTTTTTTTCCTTTGGAAAATTATCTTGGAGCTTTGGAAGCCTGGAAAAGGCTCTCCATGTTCCTGCTGTGGCAGCACAATGGCCTCGTTCAGGGGATTATCTGAGGCACGAGGGGAGGCTGGGTTTTTCCAAGCTGCTGAATCTCCCAGACCCCGTGTGGGCTCTTGAACAGATCCAAATATTTAGGGCACATCCACAATGGGAGAATTGGAATATTGGAATAGAAATCCAGCAGTCCTGACCAGGATGTTAAACCTGGAAATGTATTTCTTCTCATGACCTGTAGGGAAATGAGGCACGAAGGGAGGTTGGGATTTTCAGAGGTGCTTTTCTGGGATTTTCTGCTTTTTTGGGGTTTTCAGAGGATTTTCAGGAGAACCTCCCAGACCCCGTGTGGGCTCTCAATCAGATCCAAATATTTAGGGCACACCCGGAATTCCTGGGAGAGCTGGGAATAGAAATCCAGGAGTCCTGACCAGGATGTTAAAGCTGGAGCCGTGTTTCTTTTCACAACCTGTAGAGAAATCTCCTTCAGCTGAATAAAACTGAAGCCTCAGCAAAGTTCCAGTTCCGAGCTGGGATGATTTCCTGGAGGTCACAAGATTGATGATTGATGATTTCCTGGAGTTTGGAAGAGTTTGGAAGTGATAGACTTGATCTGTGCACTGGAAGGGGTGTGGCAAACACATTCCCATGGTTTTTCCATGGAATGCTCCATCTTTTTTAGTGCTAAATCAGAAAATAAGCCATTTTTGAGCAGCGAGGCAGCACCAGGCTGGGGTTTGGACACCACAATGAGCAGATGTTCCTTATGGAATATCAGCCCATCCCCACTGGAAGCTGGGACTTTTTCTGCTCCATTAGGGTAAATTTTGGGATAGGGAACTGAACTGACAACGATCTGCTCCGAGCATCTGCTGGAGCTGGAAAATTGCCGATGGTGGGAATGTCCCACCTCCTTCAGCAGCTGATTCCAATCCAGGATTGGGAATAATTCCCCCAGCTGCTGTACTGGGAAAGGCAGAGCTGTTTGTGGGCACTTTCCATGAGCATTTGATTTCCCCGTGGGATGATGCTGTGTGGAGATTCCAGGCAGCAGCAGGAATTGTTGGATAGTGGGATCTGGGATGCACCAAGAGGAGAAGCTGGACATGAGCTGCACTGGGAACATCTCGTTTTGCATGGCTCGTGGAATCCAGGAAGGATTTTGTGTATTGGGCATGGAAAACTCCTTTCCATGGTCCATGAATTCCAGGATTCTCCCTGGAATCCTGGACATGAAACTCCCGCAGGATCATGAGCTGGATCTGCTTGGCTTGGGAAGTCCCAAAAGTGATGGACACAGAGCATGGCTTCTCCTTGGGGTTTTGGGATACATGGGAAGCCAGGTGAGGTCTTTGGAAGCACCACTGGCAGCAGTTGGGATCCAGCCACGATCCCAGTGAGCAGCCTTTGGGATTGGTGTCCGTGCAAACCCCCGGGGGTTTTCCACTCTTTGCCATTTGGCCTCAGGTTGTACCATGGGAAGTTCAGGTTGGATATTTGGAAAAATTCTTCCAATTTGGAAGAATTGGAACAAACTCCTCAGGGAAGTGGTGGAGTCACTATCCCTGGAAGTCTTCAGAATTTTTTTTTTTTGTTGTGTGATGGTGTCCAGAACAAGTATCAAAGATTTGGAGTATTTAAGTAGATTTTGATTTTAAATTCAAAATTAATTAATTAAATACACAGTTCCCTGGTAATTAAATACACAGGGAAATTAAAAAAAAAAAAAAAAGAAAGTAAATGAAAATAAATGAAAATGAAAGTAAAAAAAATTTGGGAAAAGCTGCTGTTCTGCCTGGAAGTGTTTAAAAAATGCATGGATGAGAGACTTCATTCTGTGGTTAAATGGCTGTGGGTGCTGGGTCAAAGGTTGGACTTGATAATCTTGGAGGTCTTTTCCATCCTTAATGATTCCATGCTGGAAGAGAAGATGGAAACGGAACCATCATTCCATTTTCTGTTTTCCAAATGTTCCCTGGGAAGAAACAAGGGAAGGAAGAAATTCCTGTGCCATCAAAAGGTGCAAAAACCTGGTAATGTTTTGCCTGGTTTGGAAATCCTTGCTGAGATTCCTTGGAGTCATCTAATCCCAATTCCCTGCTCCAGCAGGGCCATCCCAGAGTTCAGGGCACAGGATTGTGTACAGGTGGCTCTGGAATATTCCAGGGAGGAGACTCCAGCCCTCTCTGGGATCTGTTCCACCTACCCAGGGCAGCAGTTCTGCCTCCTGTGCCTGGGGAATTCCTGGCATCAGTCCCTTTCTATCCCTGCAGACAGGGATAGAAAGAAATTATTTGGGATTTTGGAAGTGCCACAGTTAAGTGGGATCAAGAAATCATCAAAGAATCATCAAGGAAAGCCTTTGGAATTCGATGGAAACATTGAAGAGCCCTCAACCTTTTATATCCCAAGTGATCCATTGTTTTCTTGGCATTGCCACATCCAAAAAGGGATAAATCAGAGGGAAAATATTATGAGGAGAGAGAATTCCCAGCATCTGGAATTAGCAAAGCATCACAGAAAGGAAAAGAAATGAGGAATGTGAATTAAAGCTCGGGGATGAGGAGGGATTTGCATGACATCAAAAGGTAAGATCCCCTTTTAGCTGATAAATTACCTCTGGAAGCCAGGTTTGCATTTTAGGAAAATTCCTTCTTTTCTTGGGGCATGTACCGAGGAAGAAGCCCTGAAAGTTATAATAAATAAATTATAATAATTACAATAAATTGTCATAATTAAACTTCAGGACGAATCGAGGCGTTGTGGACAGAAATCTGTTCATTTGTGCTCAACTGTAACATTTTGCTAGCACGAGATCCGCTAATTTGTCTAAATTTATTTCCCATAAATTTATAATTTATGGGAATATCGCCCATTATGGACATTTCCTTCGGAATGAAACAAACAATCCTGACAATAACAGAGCAGGGGGGAGGTTTTGATATCCATGGATGCGACTGAGCTCTTAATGAAGACAACTACAGTTAATTTAAGATGCCAGAGCTGCTTGTAATGAAAGGATGTGACTAGAAAAAAATGGGAGAAAAGGGTGGAAAAATGAATAAAAGGAAAAAAAAGTGGAACAATGAAAAAAAAAAGGAGAAAAAAGTGGAAAAATTAAAAAAAAAGGAGAAAAAAGGAGCAAAAAGGAGCAAAAAGGAGAAAAAAAGGATGGAAAAGGAGAAAAAAGGAGAATAAAGAAAAAAAAGGAGAGAGAAGCAGAACAAAAAGAGAAAGAAAAGGTGAAAAAGGAGAAAAAATAAAGGAGGAAAAATGAGAAAAAAGAAGGGAAAGGAAAAAAGGAGAAAAAAAGGAAGAAATGGAGAAAAAATGAGGAAAAGGAGAAAAAAGGAGAAGAGGAGTAGAGGGAAAAAAAGAGGAAAAAAATGAGAGAAGGAGAAGGAAAGGAGAAAAAATAGAAAAGGACAATATAGAAGTAGAAAAGAAGAAAAGAAAAAATAAGAATAAAACAGGGGAAGAAGGAGGGAGAAAGAAGAAAAAGGGTGAAAAAAGGAAAAAAAAAACAACCCCAAAATAAACCAAAATAAACCCAAATATTTGTGCAGAGGACGAGTGAGGAACTCTTCCCAACCAGATTGGCTGGGATTTGGTGAGTCCAGAGTGGGGGAAGAGAGGTTTGGAGCAGGGAAATGTGGAGCTGACAGCTGGGAAGAGCTTTGGGATCCCTAAATCCCGGGATTCTCGCTCGGAGGCACGTGGTCATGAGGGCCCTGAAGTGCTCCAGCTCCCAAGATTGTGCCAAAAAAAAAAGGGGAAAAACCCAAAAGGCAGCGTGAGGAATTAATCGAAAATCCAGGGAAATGTGGATGGGAAAGGAGGCAGCGATGCAGCAAATCCTGTGTGAAATAAACACTGAAATATCATTTTTGGCTGGGTAAAATTGGAGATTTTCTAGGCAAAAAAGCAGCTGGAGAATTATCCAGAGGGTTGTGCTGCGTGGGGTTTTAATTAAGCTTCGGTGCCCTGATCCCAGCTCCCCCTTTCCCGGGCTGGAATTCTGATCCTGATGAACAGGATGGGAAAGAAGTTTCCAATTTGTCTCTCCTCGTTTGCCAGCAGAGCCAATTGTTTCTTTTTAATTTAGGGAGGGGAGAGAAAACCTCTCCCTGTGAAGGTGGAAAAGCTCATTTACACAAAGGCTTAATAAAATAATGCCTGATGCAAGGAGGGGAAAAGTGATTGAATTCCAAGGAGCAGCAGGACAAGGAAAGAGAAAAGAAGAAAAAGAGGAAAAAAGGAGGAGAAAGGAAGAGAAATGGAGGAAAAATGTGTGAAAAGGAGAAAAAGAGGAGAAAAAAGGAAGGAAAATGAGTACGAAGGAGAAAAAATGGAGGAAAAAGGAGGAAAAAAGGAGAATAAATGAAAAAAATAGAGGAAAAAGGGGGGGAAAGGAGCAAAAAGGAATGGAAATGAGTAAAAGGAAAAGGGAAGGATTTCTAAAAGTGGCTCTGTGGGAGTGAGGCAGGAGTTGATGGGAAACAGGGACCAAGGAATGTTGGAGAAAGGCGCTGGGAATGCTCCAGTGAATTTATCATGGAATGGTTTGGGTTGGAAGGGACCTTAAAGCTCATCTTGTCCCACTGTCCCAGGCTGCTCCAACCCCCTCCAACCTGGCCTTGGGCACTGCCAGGGATCCAGGGGCAGCCACAGCTGCTCTGGCAATTCCAGCCCAGCCAGGAATTCCCAATTCCCAATCTCCCATCCATCCCTGCCCTCTGGCACTGGGAGCCATTCCCTGTGTCCTGTCCCTCCATCCCTTGTCCCCAGTCCCTCTCCAGCTCTCCTGGAGCCCCTTCAGGCCCTGCAAGGGGCTCTGAGCTCTCCCTGGAGCCTTCTCCTCTCCAGGTGAACATTCCCAGCTCTCCCAGCCTGGCTCCAGCCCTTGGAGCAGCTCCATGATTCTGCCCCCTTCCCTCCCCTCCCCTCATTCCCTCCCTGGAGTTATCCAAGTTTTTTTCTGCTGAGGCTCAGGCTGAGGTTTAATCAGAGCCTCAGGAGCTCTTTCCACTCCGGCTCTCCAAAGCCCTGGGAGCTGTCCAAGCCCCATGCACCGATTTTCCATGAATTTCCTTGATTTCCCCTCAATCTGCAGCTTTCAGTCCTGGATCCACGGTCAGGAGCTGCCTGGATCGGGGAGGATCGGGGAGGATTTGCCTTCCAGCCTCCCCTGGAGCCTGCAGGGCACCGACTTCCAGTGCCCCGGGCTGGCTCTGCCTGGAGACATTCCCAGGGCTTGGGGAAGCTCAGGAGGAAGAACGGGGTGAGCTGGAATGTTGGGAATGTGGGGCTGCCTCCACTCCAGGTGCCAGCAGGGCCGATCCAAGGACAGAGGTGTCCCTTGGGTCTGATCCCATCCAGCTCCCGCTTCTACACAGGGAAAACCCCCAACCCTGGGGCAGCACAAATCCTTGTGGGAATAACATTCCCATTTCCCCCTTGTGTCCCAGACTGATGCCTGGGTGTAGCTGTGGCACGGGCAGAGCCTCCTTTGCCTTTCCCCGTGCTCAGGGAAGCGCCAGAGGAAGTTTTATCCCAGCATTTGTCTGGGTTTGATCCCATCCCACACGGAGAGCGCGTGCCTGTAAAATCCTGCTGTATCCCGAAGATTTCCAACTGCAAACCTATTGGGACACAAGACAGATGATGGACTTTGGACCAGGTTAGCATAAGAGATTTGATAGCAGGATGCCTTGGCAAGAGCCAACAGAACTTTGAGGATTAAATCAAGGTTTGAAGAAGATTCAATCAGACTGACTTACCGGAAAAAGAAAATTGCATCAAACTCTGTGAGCAAGAGATGTTTAAAATGTATAAGTTTGTTTATGTGATGATTTAACTCAATAATTGTAGTAAAACATTACTAACCTTCCTAAAATAATGCTATTTTTGTATTTACTAAGCATTTGAACTCCACAATAAATTCGGATTCTTTTGGCCATTGTGGAATCCTTTGAATCCTTCAGGGAAATCCCCAAGGCCCTGCCTTGGAGGAATAAACCACAGAGTCTCCACCTAGGCTGAAAGAGAAGACTTCCCCGTGGAGCCTTGCACGACACTGTGATCCATCCCAATTCCTTTCCCCATAAGTCCCAAATTCTCGTGGTTTCTCCTTTCCCTGTTCCCTCACTGGTTGTGGGATCCCTGGTGGCCGGTCCCATCTTCCCTGCAGGGCAGTGCCCTTTGCCCTGCCCCCTGTGCCACCCCCGTGCCCTCAGACCTTTGGCCACTGACCCCATAATTAACCTTGTGCACACCAATCTTTTGTCCCTGATTTCCCTCCGGCGTGCTGGAGCAAACCTTCCCTGGAATTTCTCACACAAAAGGCCCTTCTGCCTCTCTTGGCTGAGCTCGCCGTGGTGAGTGCGGTGTGGGCTTGGCTGCTATTGGAATAAATCACACAGGAATCCATTTTCTTCATGGTTAAAAAGCCCATTTTTTATTCACATAACTCCTTTTTTATCCAGCTTTACTGACCTCGTGTGGGACTCCACTTGGTCAGGAGCTTTCTTGCCAATCACTTTATTGGTTGCTAACAAATTGTTGTTCTGTATTGATTGGTCACTCAAACTCTCAGTGTACACGTGCAGGAAAAGTTTGTGAGAGTTTTCATTTTTCCATCTAACGGTGTAAAAAAAGTTCATACAGATGTAAGCTGCTTTTCACCCAGGAATAAATTGTTGTGCTAACAAACTGCTCCCACCAGGATTTCTTCCACACGGGAACGTGCAAAGGGTTAGCCTGACAAGGAGAGTGGATTTGATTTTTTGAAGCCTTTCTTTATGATTTTCCTGCCTTACTGCAACAGATGCCTGAACGCTTACCCAAGCGGCCTTTCCACAGGAGATGCTTGTTGGGGAGCAGCATCCACCACCTCAACTCCCACGCTGCTGCAGACCATCTCACAGAGTCCCTGTCTCTCTCCTCATCCCCAAAAATTGGTGCCCTGTGTGAGGAAAATGACCAGCGGCAGTCGGCGAGCTCTGGGACTTCTCGGGTCTGGGTGTTGGGATGACCCCAAGAGTGTAAAAGTCCTCGTTTCCCAGCCAAAGGAGGAGTCTGAATGTGCAGGGTCGGCTTCTCAAGGGTGTTTATTTTCCCTTCTCTAGAACATTCTCTCTCTGCCCTGCTGAGCTCTGCCCAGCAGCTCGGCCATGGCATTCTGTCTGCCCTCAGGGCAGTGTTCACATTTTATACCAAAAACTCCGTGTGCCGTGGTTACAATAACGTGCCAATGTCTGTCATTGGTGTTGGACAGTGTGTCTGTGCCTGAAACCAACAGAAAAGTGTCACCAGCACAGCGAGACATGGAGGGCAAGGAGAAGGAGAAGAAGGTCAGGACACGCCCAAATCCCTCCATCTTGTACCCCTGAACCCCATTCTAAAAACCCCAAAATTCCACTTTTCCACCCTGTGTTAATTCAACTACCACACTGCTCAAACCCTTGTGGCTGTAATTCCTCACACAGAGTTGTCAGTTTTTTCCACGGGCTAAAATGGAAGCCACAGGTGTTTTTGACTTGGTGCCAAGGTCTGTGAGCCCCTGCCAGGGTCTCAGACAGCCAGGGCAGCCAGAGGGGTGTGCTGGGCTCTGACAGGGACTGGTTGTGACGGTGAGGGAACCAGGGAACTGTTTGTTCTCCTGGTTTTTTGCCTCCTGGAGAGGTTTGATGCAGCATTCCCAGCTTGTTTCCCCTTGGATGGCTGAGCCAGCCTGCAGAGCCATCCCTAATCCTGCTTATTTCTCTATTTTTGTCCAAACTAATATTTATTCTGCTGGGGGATGTCAGCAGCTCTCTGTGTTCACCCTGGAAGTTTGTCCAGAGTTTGCCCATGGGAAGAATGGAACAGCAGAGGTGCCTGGGAAAAAAAAAAATCATCCCACTAAAACTTGGGATTTTGTGCTCCTGCTTCTTTAATGCTCTGCTCCCAATTTATTCAGTCCCAGCTCCAGCCTTAAAGGAAACCTTCTCCTTCATTCCAAGCCTCTGGAGTGGAGCAGGATAAACGGAGAGGAATGGCTGGGAAGGCAAACCAGGATTGTGGCTGAGGCTCACAAGCATTTTGCTTTAAATGGAACATCTGGCCCTGGTGTTTTTATGGGATTCCAACTTTTTTTTTTTTTTTTTTTTTTTTTTTTTTTTTTTTTTTTTTTTTTTTTTTTTTTTTTTTTTTTTTTCCAGCAGAAAAGAGAGGTTGGAGTGGCTGAAGGGATTTTTGGATATAAAGAGTCAGGAGCCACCAGTCGGGTCAATCCTGTTCCCTCTGGAATTCAATTCTGCTCCAAACCTCCCATTCTCGGAATGTTGCAACTCTCCCCTAAATTATTTTAGATCAGGGAAGTTTTCCAGTTTGTACAAATCCCTTTTTGGAGTCTGGCTCCTCCCAGACCTCCTGGCAATTCCCAAAATAACTTTGACTTCCACATCTCCTTCCCATCAGCGCTGCTGGTGACATCCTCGGAGCCCCAGGGCAGGTGACAGCCTGGGAATGGGATGGGAGCAGGGAGACAGGGAATGGTTTGGCTTGGAAAGGACCTTCAAAATCATCTCATTCCATGTGCACCACCCGAGGGAGCCTTTGGGAGAGTGGGGACAGAAATCCAGTGGTGTAGTGGGGTATTAAAGCATAAAATACAAACTGGTTCCCACATTTTCCCTCTGTATTATCCCTGGATTCTCCAGCATTTCCCTCAAAAAATGCTCTTGTGATGTGACTGTAGTCCAGAGTCTTGTAGAAAGAAGCAGGAGAAAAAAGGAGGAAAAGGGAGAATAATGGACATAAAGACAAAAGGAAGAAAAGGAGAAAAAAGACAAAAAGGAGAAAAAAGGGGAATATTTTTAAGTTTTATGATTCCTCTGGAATGAAATTTTCAAAGGAAGAGGGAGGAGACCAAGGAAAGGCCCA
Source organism: Vidua chalybeata (assembly GCF_026979565.1). Lineage (NCBI taxonomy): Eukaryota > Metazoa > Chordata > Aves > Passeriformes > Viduidae > Vidua > Vidua chalybeata. Next base: position 1,734,452 of record NC_071535.1, on the reverse strand, counting down.
GGAGTCACCTGTATATCTTTTATTTATTTATTTGCACTCTTTTAGGTGCAAACTTCCTGTTATGTTTGGGATAATTCCTACTGGAATTCAGGAAACCTTGGTGCTCTCTGACCTTCAGACTTTTGGCTATTTTCTTACTACTGCCTCAATTTCCCAGTTGGAAAACGGGATCAGAGTGTTTCATTTTACCCATCGAGAGCTCTGCTGGGCTGGGATAAATTGAATTTTCTTCCTGGAGCTGCTCCAGGGCTGTGCTGATAATTCCAGGAAGTTTTGGTGTCACTGAGGCCTCATCCCTGCTCTTCATCCCACCAGGAAGGGACACGAGGAATTGGGTGGGGACAGCTGATCCCAAGGGATGGCCCAGACCCCAGGGCGTGCTGCTCAGCACAGGGATGAGGAAAAAGGAGGATTTGGGAGGAGTTTGGAGTGGTGTTTGTCACTTGTGCCACCCTGGGGGTGGCTGAGCTCCTGCCTGCCTGGGAAAGGGGGAATGAAATCCTTGTCTGGCGTTTCCTTCCCCGTCTTTTCCTCAAGCCACGATTTTGGTCACTTCTCCCCTCCCAGCTCTTTCCAAATCCCACTAGGAAGGAGTCAGTGAGCAGCAGGATGGGGCTGAGCTTCCACCTGGAATTCCACCACGGCACAGGGGATAGGAGATGATTTCTAACTTTAAATCAGTGGAATGCAGCCAGATTTCACTTTTCCTGCAGGAACTGCCCTCAGTTCTCCTATTATTTATAACAGTTCTATTTATTTCTAATTCAGTTCTCGCTATTATTTATTTCTCGCACCACCCCAAGAGCTCGTTAGCACAGCTTTGACATCTCTGTTATTAATTACAACAGCAATAATTAATTGTCTTTCTTTAGACCTGCTCCTTGTGCAGATGATTCCTCTCATTCCTCAGATCATTCCTCTCGTTTGCATTGTGCAGTGCATGAAAAACGGGATTTTCAGAGATCATTTTTCCAGGGGACACCGGCCCCACATGGAATGGAGCCGAGTGAATATTCCTGGGCTGGCAGTTCCTGCTGGAAGCTTCTCCCAGGCTTTTTAAAAAATATTCCAGTGCCTCGGGGCATCATCAGAAGCTCTCACTTCAGCTTTGTTTTTGAACTCTTCAGGGGATGCTGGGCATGATGGAAAAGTCAAAATGATAAAGCCAGGCCTAAAAGCAGAACAAAAATGAGCCTTGAACAACATTGGCCTGCAGGAAATGTTCTGCCCTCATCAAAAGCAGAGGCGTCAGGACAACCCCAAGCTGTGCCCGGAGCATTTCGTCTCCCTGAAAAGTCGGGATCCAGTTTATTATTCCGATTGGGATGGAAACTTCCAGCGGAATTGTTTGATTTTCTGCGGGCAGGAGAGGGAATTTCAGCCCCGTGGTTTTGTCAGCTGCAGCCACAGCCCGATCTTTAGCAATTTCTTCGTATTTTGGCCTTCCCCTCTCTGCAAATGATTGTGATGGAAATTTGGGATAATAGCGGGAATATCATCCCGGAGCTTTGGATCAGCGCCGCTGCAAAGGGAATGATTGTGCACTTAATTACACCCGAGGGGGAAAATTCCCTGGCAGTTGGGAACATTCTGGGAATATCAAAGCCTTGAAAACCCCTGGATGCACCTCCAGGGAGGGGTGGGAAGAAGCAATTTAATTTGTGGACTCCATTTGATGACATTTCGGGATGGATTTTTGCTTCTCTGCAAAACTGAATTTGATCCTGCTTTATGTAAATCGATTTTTCTCTCCTGCATTTTCTCCTCTTCCAGAATTTTCCATGAATCCCTTCTTTTTCCAGCCCTTGTCCAAAGGCATCCATCCCACAGGCAAGATTTCTCCCTGTGTTGTCCTTCATTTATTCTTATCCTGAGCCACATCTTTCAAATCAGGGCAACGGGAAAATTGTGACAGGGAAAAAAAGGAAGGAAGTGCCAGAACTTCCTGGATTTAGGATTTGTCTCAAATTCTCTGCCCAAATCAGGCCAACGGGAAAATTGTGACAGGGAAAAAAAGGAAGGAAGTGCCAGAGTTTCCTGCATTTGGGATTTGTCCCAAATTAGCAGCACTAATCAAGGATCTGGTTCTCCACTGGGAAGGAGCATCCCTTTTGTTCCAGTCTCCGCAGTTATTCTAACTCGGACTGACACAAATTAAACAGGAATTTCACCAGGAATTTGCTGCCCATTGATTTTGTCAGCGGGGGTTTCCCCCCCACCCCTGAAGTCATCTTTAAAGACTTTACTTTTATTAAACAAAATGCTGCCAGTTGAGTAAAGCCTTTGTTTTCCTGGACTCAGGAGAACGAGATGTAACATAAATTAATCATGACTTAATTGACTGAGCTAATTCTGGTTCTCTCCAGCCCAGTGCACAGCAATATTCCTGTCTTCCCAAATCCTGGAACTGAAGGATGAATGGGACATTGCCTGAACAGCACCAACTTTTTTATATCTTTAACACAACGTTTTGACTGGGAACAAAAGTTTTAATTTCCTTGGGATTAAATCCACGACACATTTTCACAGTTGGCAGCTGAAGGGAACACCCCTTTGTGTAAGGAATATTAGATCTGATTCCCATTTCTCCCTGTTATCCTGTTTTATTTTTTTTCTCCATGCTGCCTGGACTAAATGATTTATTTGGTTTTGCTGTTTCAAAGGCAAACCAGGCATTAATTCAATTTACAACAGGATTCTCTCAGCCCACAGAGGGGAAAATGAAATGGGAGGAACGGCTGGTGTTGGGATGGATTTAGCAGAGCTGGCTGGATCCTGGATGCCAGGAATTCTCCTCTGTCAGGATCCACGGAGTCCAGGACACGGATTTTGGGTTGAACTCTGCAGGGAGTCTGGAGACAAATCTATCACTTGTGTCCCACATGTTGGAGCAGCAAAACTGGGGAAATTTGGGAGTTTCGGGAGGGTTCTGGCTGAGGTGAGGCAGCAGCTCCAGAGAAAACATCCTGGGAAATTCCACTTCCCTGTTCCATGGGAACAGCTCCGGAAATCCAGGCAGACCCAGCTGCTGCTCGGGAGGTTGTGGCTCCCTCATCCCTGGAAGTGTCCGAGGCCAGGTTGGAGCAGCCTGGGATGGTGGAAAGTGTCGCTGCCCATGGAAGGGGTGGAATGGGAAGAGCTTTGAGCTCCTTCCAACCCAAACCATGCCGTGATTCCATGATTTTGGTTTCAAAGCTCATCCAGGCTCTGGACACAGCAGAGTCAGGGGCTGTGTGTGCCTTGCACTCATGAGGCACTAAATGAAATAAATCCATGCCACCCCTTGTCATCATCAGAACATCCTTCATCCCTGGAAACTCATCCAGGAAAAAACCCCTCAGTGTGTAAAACTCCTCTGTGGCACTTCCAGAGATGCATAAAACCATTAACGCACTAAAAGCAAAAAAAAAAAAAAAAAAAAAAAAAAAAAAAAAAAAAAAAAAAAAGAAAACCATTAATGTCCCCAAAGCCTGGCTGCTCTTCAAACTGAATTGGATGAAAACCCAACTCCCAGCAAATGGGAGAGGTCTGCAGGAAATATTCTCCAGAATGGAAGTGTCATCCCAAGGTGGAATTCCTGATGGGCTCAGGTCATTGACTGCTGATGGAAGTGGCACCACACAACGGACGAGGCGATCAAATTACAGCTCAAAGAGGAGAAATTGGAATTTACAAAAGCAAAGCAGCTTTCAAACATCTCTGATGTGTGAACTGTCAGCATCAGGGCCCGAAAAAGCTGAGATTGGATTGTAATGTAATAAAGGAGATCAGGTTTTAATTGAATGTTGGGGTTGTTGCCTTGACTGGGAACATTGCAGCTCTTTAATTATGTTGTGTTTAAGAGGAGAACAAATAAAATCCATTTATTTCCTGCCAGTGGAAGGGGAGCTTGTATTTCTCAGCAACGCCCCACACTTTGAGCCAATCTGTTAAAATAATGGGCTTAAAGCAGATTTTTAATTAAAAGTGCTTTATATATCCTTTATATATCAAGGAATCCTGCAAACCCTCACCGCCTGCTGTGTTTTAGGTGAGGGCGGATCTACAAATTATGGGGAGAAAAAGCTGATTTTGGGGTCCTTTTTTTGCACAAAGCTTTATTTCCTGCTGGAAATTTCCTCCTTGGCAGGTTCTATCCCAGAATTATCCAACCCCAGGATCTCTGTGTGTGTCCAAACCTCCCAAGTTCAGGCACCTGACCCCACAAATGGGAAAAAAAAATCCCTCGAGTTCTCTATGTTGACTCTGCTTTGTGGATAATGACAGCACATCCCTAAAAATCCCTCCTTCCCCCCCAGCTTTGCTGCTCCACCTCCTTTCCCTGTGGTTTGCTGCCTTGATCCAAATTCCAGGATGAAATTCCGGAGCTGTCCTCAGCTGAAATAAAGGAATAAATCCCATTTAGTGAGGAATTTTCATGCCAGCCTTTCTTTAACACTCAAATCCTCTGAAATCCTGGAAATATTTCTCTTTTTCAGGCCTTGTTGAGCAAAACATTCTATGATGGGCTTGTTTTGATCTCCTTTGTAAAGCTGGGAATGGGAACACCAGAGATAAACTGGGAATTATATTCCCTTGCATTGTTTCCCTTTGCAAAGTGATGTTTCTGGTTGCTTTGGCTTTTTGCTCCTTTTTAAAATTTGTCCTGCTTGCTCTGGGCTGGATTTTGACATCAGAACAAAAGGAAGGTGTTAAAAACTTCCCTTATCCCTGTCAGGGAGAGAGCAGGGAAATGACAAAGGCAATAATTCCTCCTTTCCATCACATTTTCTGCTTTTTCCCTGCTTTTTTCTCCGCTGGAAAGATTAAAAGGGGAATTAAGGAGAGCAGGTCCTGCTTTACTCCTTTTCTGCTGCTGACAGACTTCCCTGGAAATCCTGGATTTCTATTTAATGGGAATTTTGATTTTTTTTTTTCTGCACTTTCTACAGACTCTGCTGTTCCTGTTGACTTTGGGGCACAACAGCCTGGAAAAAGCTCTGGAATTCTGCTGGAAACTGGGCCAACTGGGCAAACTGGTCCCTCAGAGCTTCCAGGAGGTCTCTGGGTGGATCCCACCATGCCAGGGATATCAATTTTCTCCTGGAAACCTGGAAGGAGGGAATTTGTGTGGAATAATGAATCCCTATTTCAGCTCCATTTGTTGGAAAAATGCCCCAAGTTCCCATTTAATTCCAGGGTTGGAGCATCCTTAGGGACAAATCCTAGGCTGGATTTCTTGGAATATCAAAAGGTGACAGCTCCAAGTTAATTTTGTCTGCACAGAAGAAATTTCAGGAATTCTCTGGAAGAGCCTCTCTCAGAGCAGCCACCATAAAAAAATTGGAAACCACTGGATTTCATTTTTTTTCTATTTTTTCCATCAGATCTTAGCAGAGGGAGAGCCCATGGTTGCTCTCTGGGTGTTTTTTCCTGTGAAATTAAGGAATTTTCAAACCAAAACTGCCACTGAGCTCCTGTTTTCATACAACCACCATTTAAAAGTATTTTTTCCTAATAATAATCTTATTTTCCCTTCTCTCCCTCTACTTAAAGCCCTTTTACTTCTTCACCTAAATGTATTTCACCTAAAAAAATGAAATTAAATTTAAATAAACTGTTTGGACATGGAAAAAATTTCCTTGGCTGATTTCAGTCTGAACTCCCTGATGAATTTGACCTCAAAATACTTCCAGTTTCACCCAAAAGTGAGTCCTTGGTAAATATTCACTAAATATTCACCTTAGCTTTAAATTTATTGCCTCCCTTCTATCACAGGAATATGCTGGATAAATCCAGGAGGAAAAAGTGCCATCAATTCTGCTGAACCTAAAGTAAACATGGAAAGAAAATCAGGATTATCTGACATTTATAGGGAAAAATCAAGTGCAAATTTACTTTAGGTGTAGAGCAATATAACTGGGGAATTGGGAGAATCCTGGAGCCAGTGGAATCTTCTGGAGATCACCAGGAATTTTAGGAATGCAATTAAATGGGGAAAGGCCTCATTATGCTAATTAAAGCTAAAAAGAAGACTGAGGAATAACTGAATTTAAGAAATATCCCATTAATTAAAGAACAAGGACTCCAGTCTCTCTGATGAGCTCCCTGCTTGCCAAGAAAATCTGGAATATTCCTGGCTCTCCCAACCTGGCTCCAGAAAAAAGAGAGTCCTTGGAGCACCCAAATCCTGGCTTCCCCCTTCTCCACGCCCCTGGATTTCTCTCCTCAGCAGTGTTCTAGTGATAAATCTCTGATTTTCCCTGGAATCATGGGAAATTCACGGGAATTTCACGGGAATTTCCTGGGAAGTGACTGTCTCCAAAAAAAAAGATCAACAAAGGAAAATAAATGAGGCAGAGCTGGCTGATCAATGAGGGACAAAAACTGCTGAGACAACGAGGATGGGAAAGGGCAGGAAAAGGTCAGGAAGGGCAGGAAATTCAGGAAGGGCAGGAAAAGGCTGGGAAGGGCAGGAAAAGGCCAGGAAGGGCAGGAAAATTCAGGAAGGGCAGGAAAAGGCCAAGAAAAGGCCAGGAAAAGGCCAGGAAGGGCAGGAAAATTCAAGAAGGGCAGGAAAAAGTCAGGGAGGGCAGGAAAAGGGTGGGAAGGGCAGGAAAATTCAAGAAGGGCAGGAAAAGGCCAGGAAAAGGCCAGGAAAAGGCCAGGTAAAGGCCAGGAAGGGCAGGAAAAGGCTGGGAAGGGCAGGAAAATTCAGGAAGGGCGGGAAAAGGCCAGGAAGGGCAGGAAAAGGTCAGGAAGGGCAGGAAAATTCAAGAAGGGCAGGAAAAGGTCAGGGAGGGCAGGAAAAGTTCAGGAAGGGCGGGAAAAGGCCAGGAAGGGCAGGAAAAGGCCAGGAAGGGCAGGAAAATTCAAGAAGGGCAGGAAAAGGCCAGGAAAAGGCCAGGTAAAGGCCAGGAAGGGCAGGAAAAGGCTGGGAAGGGCAGGAAAATTCAGGAAGGGTGGGAAAAGGCCAGGAAGGGCAGGAAAAGGTCAGGAAGGGCAGGAAAATTCAAGAAGGGCAGGAAAATGTCAGGGAGGGCAGGAAAAGGTCAGGAAGTGCAGGAAAGTTCAGGCAGGGAAGAGTTGGGTCTGTGCAAACTTAGGACTGAGCTCAAGGCCTGTCCCCAGCGGTGGCAGTGCCCGGTGGCCACAGGGGACCAGGGGTCAAGGAAGGTGGGAACGACCCAGGAAAATGGGGTAGGGAAGTGCAGGTGGATGAAGCAGCACAGTGTCACACTACGACACGAAATAACTCACACACGGGCGCTAGGTGCGAAAGGGGGAAGAAAAGAACCCAGAGGGAGATTTTATTTTCTGACTCCGTCATATATACAATGGCAAAAGTGAAACTGCCACCTCTCCAACCGCACTGGTCAAACCAACAGTCCATCAGTTCTCTCCACCCACAAAGAAGAGTGCAAAACAATCATTGTTTGTATGAACAGTGTGAGAAAATTCAGTAGAAATATGTAAACATCAGAAGGCATTGAAAACTTTTAGAAGAACTTTAAAACTCTCAAAAGAACAGGGCGGCAGCACAGGGAAGGGATCGGGGTTTTGCCAGGAACACGGAATCCCAGGATGGGTCAGGCTGGAAGGGACCACAGTGGGGTCACCTGGTGTCACCTCTCTGCTCTGGCAGGGCCCTCCCAGAGCTCAAGGCATGGGATGTTGCAGCAAGGTGGAAAAAATCACAAAGAAAGGTTTAATAAAATCCAGCCTGCTCTCCTGGAATCAGTGGCTGGCCTTGGCAAAGCCAGCTCTTTGCACGTTCCCGTGTGGAAGCAATCCTGGTGGGAGCAGTTTGTTAACACAACAGTCTGTGCCTGGGTGAAAAACAACCAGCACCTGTATGAACTGTTTTTATTCTGTTACACAGAAACATGAAAACTCTCTCTCACAAACAACTTTTCACAGAATCACAGGGTTGGGAGAGACCTTCAAGATCATCGAGTCCAACTCAGCCCCGACAGCTGAACTCAACCCTGGCAGCCAGTGCCACACCCAGGCTTTGTTAAACACACCCAGGGATGGTGACTGCACCTCCTCCCCGGGCAGAACATTCCAGAGCTTTATCACCTTTTCTGTAAAAAACCTTTTCCTAGTATCCAACCTACATTCTATTTTCCTGCACGTGTACACTGAGAGTTTGAGTGGCCAATCAATACAGAATAACAATTTGTTAATAACCAATAAAGTGATTGGCAAGAAAGCTCCTGACCAAGTGGAGTCACCCCTGAGGTCGGTAAAACTGGATAAAAAGGAGTTATGTGAATAAAAAATGGCCTTTTTAACCATGAAGAAAATGGGGTGCCACATGATTTATTCCCATACGGGATTGTGTCCAGAGGGGTCTGGAATGTTCCCAGGGAGGAGACTCCACCCCCTCTCTGAGATGTGTTCAGGGCTTTATTTCCTGGGAATGCTGGAGTTTGGAAGTGGTGACCCACGGCAGACTGGAGGTGTTGGAGAAATGGCCTCGACAAACCCAGGAACCGAGCTGGGACCTCACAGGCCACCAGGAAATTTTGGCTGGAAATCAGGGAAAGGTTCCACCATTCCAGAGGGTGCTGGGCACTGCCCAGGCTCCCCAGGGAATGGGCACATTCCCGAGGCTGCCAGAGCTCCAGGAGAGTTTGGACAGTGCTGCAGGGATGGGATTGTTGGGGTGTCTGGGCAGGAGCTGGGATGATCCCTGTGGATCCTCTCCATCTCAGGATATTCCATGATTCCAAGTCTTGGCTTTCAAAGAAACCAAGGAAAATCATCCAGAGCCAACATTTTACAGGCTGTGGTACTTCCCCATGGATATTCCAGGTTCTCCAAGGGGTGAGGAGCACATTCCTGCTCCTGGAGAGAAACTCCGGCTGGGACTCAGAGTTTAGGAAGCTCCTTTGGAAATGAGGACATCCTGAACTGCTGAGGCAGTCGGTGCTGTTTGAGCTTTGGTACTTTTCCTGAGGCTGGGATGCCTTGGAATTCTTTGCTGTTCGTTAAACTGGAGACTTTTACATTTTAATTCCATAATTATTGCAATTACTCTGTTCATAAGGACCAAGCTTTGCTAAATCAAATGGATTCAAAGCCCACATGAGAATATTTTATCACTGATGACATAAAGTTTTCCCTATAAGATCTAAATTTTTATATTCTGCAAACAGCTTTAGGAATTACCAGAAAAATGCCATAAAAATGCTCCTTAAATTAAAGATTGCACGGACTCGGTTTCCCCCTCCCCCCAAACATTCCAACAATAAATCCACGCTGATGTTTACAAGGTTTCCATCCCATAAACCACTCATTTTTCATTATTTCCCTGGTCTCAGAATGTGAAGTTGTGTTTATCTATAACTCACGACATTTTAACAAAAGGCTTGACATTTATGGGAGTGCTGATAGGAAACAAGCACAGAGAACAGTTTATAAACAAATTCACAATGTTACTGCAGGGAAAATTAATTGGAAATAAAAAGGGGATCTATCACAGGACCACACTGACAGGTGCTTGGAACCTGTGGTGCATTTTTCCATGAGTTTTTAAAAGGAAAATTAATGTAGGGCTTGTTCAGCACTGAAAATAAAAATTATCTGGACACCAAAGTAACCACTGACATTTCCTCTTGTTCCCTTAATTCTGTCTGAATTTTTCCCCAAATAAAGTTTATTGTTGTTATTTTCTTGCTGTGACAACGAAGGGACCTGAAATTGCTTAAAACAATTTGAACTGAACCAGAGGAATTCTGGATCTCTGCAGGACAGCAAGCCTTGACATCCTCACCTGGGAGCAGATAAATCCAAATAAAATATGATCTCAAAATGGGAAAGATCATTTTGATTGAAGATGGAATGAAAATATATAATGAGAATGAAGATATTGATCCATCCTTGGAATGGAAGTATCTGGGAAAAGTCTGAGCCAAGGAAGCCAGACAAGATATGCAAGAAGCAAAACCAAACACAGACATTCCTGAAGCCATTTTTTACTTGGTTTGTTTTTTCAATTTTTGTGGAAATAAAGTTGCCCAGAGCAGCTGTGGCTGCCCCTGGCTCCCTGGAATGTCCAAGGCTGGGCTGGACAGGGCTTGGAGATTAAAACTGACCCCATTCCACCCCTGCCATGACAGGGACAACTTCCACTGTCCCTGTCATGGCAGGGCTGGAATGGGGTCAGTTTTAATCTCCCTCCCAACCCAACCCATTCCATGATTTTACTACTCAAAACCAGCTCTGTTTCCCTTCCCTCACCCCAAATATGCTTTGCAGCAGACTTAAAGCTGTTAAAAACCCAGAGCTTTTACTCTGAACGCTAAAAAAAAAATCAGCTGAGGTGGCAAAATCTGTCTCGCCTCCAATAAAAGACGTTTCTGAGGATGTGGGGAATGGGAACCGCGTCACTCAAGCTTAGCTGGTGAACAATATCTGCCAGTTTATCCAACGGTTTGGGAAACTAATCCATGAAATGTACTGGATTAATATATTTGCATCCAGGAAATTCACAGGGAAAGTCCCGTTCAGCTGCCCACGCTCGGCTTTGCTGAGCCCCATCATGAATAAAGATAATTTCAGCTGAGCCTCCAAAGAACCTGGAAAACGTCTGGGAAAAAAATGTTCAGGTGTTTGGGAAATGTGAGAGTTTAGTGCTCTTTGTGTATGTAAAGCTGAGATTAAAGCACAAAACTGCCTCAGTTCTTTCCCTGCATCCCAAAGCTCAACCCAACTCCACCTGGGAAGTTTTCTCGTGGAATTTCTCCTGGGGAATTCCCAGGTAAGGCATCCTATATATCCAAGCTAGATTTTTCCTAAATATTCTGTGGGAAGAGTTGATTTCTTTTCCTTCAATCCCCACTTCTTCCTCCACCTGGCCATAAGAAAAAGCTGTTCCTGTTCTGCCTTTTACCTCCAAAGCTGAGCTCGGAAAATCAACAAATATCCTGAAATATGAGGAGAACTTTTCCAGGTGGGAAACAAGATCCACCAATTGTCCACCAATTATCCACCAAGATCCACCAATTATTCACCAATTGTCCACCAAGTATCCACCAAGATCCACCAATTATCTTTGCCTGGTGCAAGCCAGAAAATCCATTTTCCAAACCTCACTGGATCTCGGGGTCTTTCTGGATCCCAACTTGGATGGAATTATTCCTCCAATCCCACCTGGCGAAGGTGATGTTAATGCAGGAATGAGGAAATAAACGGGGACTGCTGGAAAAATGAGGGAGAGAAATGAAATCAAATCTTCCAGGATCAAATCAGGAGCAGCTCTTCACTTAAGAGGCAGGAAATTGGGATGTGATTCCCACATTCCAAAGGGAGGCTGCTCTCCTGATTCCCAACAAGTTCAGATCAAAGCCGCCCTGTTGTGTTTTAACTCTCAGAAATCTTGACCACTTGACTATTCCTTGATCCAAGCAATCCTGTGGGAAGTCAGGAGCCTCAGGCCATGGGGAGCAGGGAGAGGTTTGGCATCACCAGGCTGGGTTTAAGGTAGAGCAGGACTGGAGTTTAATTTTGTCGTAGCAAGCAACCACTCCAAGGAACTGTTTTTATCCCTAAAATCTCCATTCCATGGATATCCCAGCTGAAGGATCCTTAAAAATGCTGCATTTACCTTATGTCTCCAATTCCTGGACTATGGGACAGCATTCCTTGGATTATGGGGCAGCTTTTTCTTGGAATTTTGGCAGTTTTGATTCAACTGTTGATTTTTGGAGCCCACCCAAGCGGTCAAACAGCTGCTGATGTGCAGCCAATGCTGAGCTCCAAACGCTCATCCCAATTCCCTGTATTTTTCCAGCTGTTGGAGTCAGCTTGGGGATTTTAAGGATGCAAATTCCAGCAGGGTTGGGCTCTGCCCTGCTCTACAATTGTGCAGCTGAGGGTGGGATGGAGCTGGAAGAATTTCCAGATGGAAAATCTGCCCATCCTTCCTGCATGTTAGGGATTGCTGGAATGATCCAGGAATAATAATATCCATGGATTTTTTGCTTTAAGCATGTCATTAATGAATTATAAAATTTATATAGTGAGTTATATATAATTTATACAGTGAATTATATGTAGTTTATGAATTTAAATTATATTAATCTATAGAATGGATTATAAAATTTATATCATTAATCTAAGAGATGTTTTGGGTGATTTTTGGGTTGAGACAATGATTATTTCCAGAAATCTGAACAAAACCCACAATGATCCAAATTACCAACAAATTTTGAGTTCTGTGCCAGAAACTATTCCAATATTTTGGCCAGGATGGGAACCTTTAGGATACAGTGCTGGTGTTATAAATAATGCTCAAGAGGAAAAGTTTTCCTTGGGATTTAGAGCTTCCAAGAAATCCAACTGGCTCTGGAAACAGGAACTTTTCCAACATTTTCTTCTTTGCTTTCCTGGTGAAGTTGCCCTCCTTAGAGACAGATTTGATGGAAAAGTCAGGAATGAATTTACTGCTGGACTTCCTCAGCTCCAAGGAAAGCAAAGAGAAAATGGAATGGGAATTTCTGCATCCTGATTTCTTCATGATGTTTTTGGTGTTTACAGTGCTGGGTGGCTGGAATTGCACTCAGGAATTGACCGGGATTTGATTTGGATTCGTTTGACAACAAGAATCAGTCTTAGTAGAATTGGAGAATTCCTGGGATGGTTTGGATGGGAAAGGACCTTAAATCCCATCTGATTCCATCCCATTCCATGGCAGGGACACCTCCCGCTGTCCCAGGCTGCTCCAGCCCCAGTGTCCAACCTGGCCTTGGGCACTGCCAGGGATCCAGGGGCAGCCACAGCTGCTCTGGCAATTCCAGCCCAGCCAGGAATTCCCAATTCCCAATCTCCCATCCATCCCTGCCCTCTGGCACTGGGAGCCATTCCCTGGCTCCTGTCCCTCCATCCCTTGTCCCCAGTCCCTCTCCAGCTCTCCTGGAGCCCCTCAAGCCCTGCAAGGGGCTCTGAGCTCTCCCTGGAGCCTTCTCTTCTCCACATGAACATATCTGGGATCATTCCCATTGCAAATCTGCTTCCAGCAGGATTTTTTTGAAAATTCTTCCAGTGAGGGCTTGGGAAGAACCCCCAAATTCCAACTTCTCTCCTTTTTTTTTCTGTGGTTTCATTGTCCCATTTCACGGAACATTCAGAGTTCCACAAAATTGTTCAAATTCTGATTGCTTGTGGCCAATGTGGAAAAGAACAGCTTTGGAATTAAAAATCCAGGAGAAATTGGGATCCCAAACAGGAATCTGCATCTTTATTCAAGATACAGGAATGAGCTGCTCCAGGCGATCTCTGAATTCCATCAGGAAATCAGGGAACATTAAAAGCCTGAACACACAGAGACAAAGGGACTTGATGAGAGCTCCCACCCAGACAAACCTCCCTGGGAACTCATTCTTCCCAGATTTTCAGCCGTTAATCCAATGAAAAAGTTTTTTTTTTTTTGCCAGCCCTTCCCTGGTGTTGGCACAGGGAATGAGCACAGCCTCTCTCTGTGTTTTGTGTTTGGTTTTCCTTCTTTTCCGTTATCTTTTCCTTCCTTGGTGTGATCCTGAAGTTCTGAAGGAATGAGCTGCTCCAGCCAGAGCAGCTGGGCTGCAATTTAATTTATTTCTTATGGAACTGCTTGTAATTTCTCCTAGAAAATAAAATTATTCCTGGCTGAAGATAAAATTATTCCATCTAAAAGAGCAAGGAACAATTTCAAGCCATTTTTGTGTTTGGCTTTGTGAGGAGCAGGACAAGAACTCATTAGGGATTTCTGTCAGGGATTTTTTAGGGTTCCAGGAGAAAATCAAAATTGTTTATTTTGAAAACAATAATTTGAATTTTTAAAAAATGTTATGTCAGAGCGCCAGGGGTGGGAGCAGAGCTCAGACATCGCCGGAGCTGCTGCAGCTGCCTCAGCCCAGAAGTTCAAATATTGCTGGGAAATGAGATTTGTGGGATTTTTATTTCCCCTATTAAGAATTTCTGTGTGTTTAAGTGTTGGGATCATCACCAGAGAGGTCTCTGGCAGGATTTTAGTGGCAAAAAGCTGAATTTTCACAAGAGAGGGAAGATCCTGGCTGGATACAGGGGTTAATTGGCTGCTCCTGTGGGAGGTATTGAAAGCTTTTTCTTTTTGAGTGAGATTCCTTCCAGAAGATTTTCCTTAATCCAAGAACTCCAGGTAATTGGAATTAATTTGGGAACATTCAAAGCACCTGATTTCAAATTTAGTGATTTATTCAGAGTGCTGGGTCCAGGAGAAAAGTCTAGCTCATCCTGAAATTCTGAGGGTTGGAGCTGTGACCCATCAGATTGAGGAGTTATAATTAATAAGGGGATTAATTAACAAATTATTTAATTATTAATGATTAATGAATTGTTCAGAGGGATTGCAGCTCTCACTGCAGGGGATGTAGATCCTCTCCCAGCACAGCACAAGGTGCCAGATTTTGGGAATCTGGGTTTATTTTTCCCAGGAAAATTGCTGCTTCCACTTAGGGAATGAAGGATTTTGGGACACTGGAAACTGGAATTTCATGGTCCTTCCCAGTCTGTCCCATCCTGGAATTCTGGGAATTTCTGGTTATTCCAGAGTTGTTGCTTCTTCCAGGCACAGGTGAGAACAGAAAATGGGAAGAGTTTGAACTCTTTAATTATTATTTGCTGAGAAACCTCAAAAAAAAAAAAAAAAAATCCTCTTCCCGTGCATTTCCTGCCCTGCTGGTTGGACTGCAGCTGTCTCCCAAACTCTACATCCCAAAATTCCTTGTCCCTAAAAATTCCCATGGTCCAGTATTGGCTGGTTTTATGCTGGGGTCCATAAAAATTCAGAGAACTTCCCTAATCCAGGGATTTCCATGGAAAATTGGTGACATCTAAACCCTGATGAGTCACTTCTTTTATGATTTCTACGCTGCTGGGAAAGGAAATGGAAGAAATCCATCTGGATACTCCTAAATCCCATCTTTTGTCCTATTTATAAAACTTCTATGGCACAGGAGGACAATATTCCAATAGAAAAAAGGAATTATCCCCTGAAACATGGGAATTTTGTGTTGGAATTGTTGGCCTGGTGTGTGGTCACAGCTCTGGAGCTTCCTCTTGGGAATGAACTCGGGAATAAAAACCTTGAGCAATTCAAATCTGTTGCTGCCAGTGCTCATTTAGGACCTGAATGGGAAATATGGGAATTTTTCCTTTTTTTTATTTTTATTTTTATTTTTATTTTATTTTTTTTTTTTTTTTTTTTTTTTTTTTTTTTTGTGGTGCTGGAGGCCTGGTGGGAGGAGAAAATCCTTTATTTTCCAGCTTTGAGGTCAAAGTGACATCTGGTGTGACAAACTGGGGCCCGATTTCAACCAATAAACACCTGGAAGTGTAATAAATTTTAGGATTAAAATCTCAATTTAAGTGGGAAAAAAAAGTCCTGCACTCTTCAAATATCCATGGCTGGTTTGTGGGACAATATGGGAGAATCCTACTGGCATTTCTGGGCTGTTTTTTAAAACTAAAAATTTGCTCCTTGTTTTCTAGGTAGGGATTAAAGAGCTTTTAGATCTCCTGGAATAAATGAATCCAGCTCACCCTCTTAATTCTTGGGATAATTGCAAAGAGATTTGAAATCCTTCATGGATTTTCAGTTTTCCCAAGGCTGCATCAACATTACGGAATTCGGAAGCCACTTTAATTTCTTTAATTATGATCTTAATTCATGGTTTAATTCTTATCTTAATTCAGGAGGTTTCTTCAGAACAATAAAAAGCCAATGAGGAATTTGGGGGGGAAAGGAAATTTTGTGTTCCCTTTTTCCTAAGGAAACAAAGCTTGGAATGTTTGCATCTTTCTTTTGCTTTTCCTAAATCCAAACAGTTTTTGACACATGGGCCCATTTTATTTAAATATCAAGAAATGGAAAATTCTGCTGCTTATTCTCATTATTTTTCCACCTGAGAGTGATTGGTGCCACCACAAAAGTGGGATTTGTAATGCTGGAATATTGATTACGGATTAATTAGCAGGAAAACCAAGAAATCAATAACCAATAGAGGGTGGAATATTAATTAAAGAGAATGATGCAATTTAGAAGCAATAAACATTCATTTTTTTTCTAAAGATGCATAAATCAGTGAAAATATTTTGTGTTGGTCACATACAAACCCTGGCCCAGGGATAAACTCATGATTTCCTGACCCTAAAAAACACATAAAGGGTTGGATTTATCCTGAGGAATTTGGAGGATTTGGGAAAAATTCATAATCAAGGAGCTCAAGGAGATGGAGCGGTTGTGGGAAATGTGGGGAAATTCCATCTGCCACATCTGCTGGAAATGAGGAATTCTTGGGACAGGGAATGGGTGATGGGGATTGTCTCAGGTTTAGCTGGGTGCTTGTTCTGTCACATTTGCCAGAGCTGGGGCAGTTCTCTGCTGCTCTCTGGGCAGTTTTCTTTGTCTCTCCCACAGCCAATCCTCCCTCCAGGAGATCTCTGCTGTTCATGGCCACTGAGTGTCCCTGCATGGCTGAGAAAATTCCATCATCCCATGGGGAGAGGCTGTGCCCAGGGGAGGAGCCAAGCATTCCTACCTGGATCCAATCTGAGCCTTTGGGACACCACAGCAGCCTTTGCCCACTGCATTCCCAGAGGAGCAGCTTTCTGCCCCACTGCATTCCCAGAGGAGCAGCTTTCTGCCCCACTGCATTCCCAGAGGAGCAGCTTTCTGCCCCACTGCATTCCCAGAGGAGCAGCTTTCTGCCCCACTGCATTCCCAGAGGAGCAGCTTTCTGCCCCACTGCATTCCCAGAGGGAGCCCAGGCCCATCTCCAGCAGCCCTGGAGCTCCAGAGGAAAACTCCAGCCTTGTCCAGGATCCTGCTCCAGCAGAAGCACAGCTGGCACTGCAGGAGGGCTGAGCCCCCATGGAATGGCACTGCTGCCACCAGCCTGACCCACAGCCTGCCAGGGCCTGCTCTCACTCTGGCAGGTTTTTTTTTTTTTTTGTTTTTTTTTTTTTTTTTTTTTTTTTTTTTTTAATTTGTATTTGTATTTGTAGTTTTAATTTCCCTAATAAAAACCACTTATTCCTATTCCCATATCTTTGCCTGAGAGCCCCTTAATTTCAAAATTACAACAATTCAGAGGGAGGGGGTTTGCATTTTCCATTTCAGGGAAGGTTCCTGCCTTCCTTAGCAGACACCTGGCTGTTCAAACCAGGACAGGGATGAATCCTTTGGCTCCCAGATTTGGGATCCCAAATGAATAAAGGGCAGGAATGCAATGCTGGAAGATCATTCCCAAATATTGGAGAACTGGATTTTTAAAAGTGTTTTTTTTTTTTTTTTTTACCTTGGAAAGAGGAGGGAGCTGTGGTTCACGGTGATAAAAATGAGAAATATTTGGTCCAAGTGGAGCCCAAAAATATTGAGGAGTTTGGGAACTGAGGGAATTGGGAATTGTATTGGATAGGAAGTCCAGCCTGGTAAACTGGACTCTGGGTTTTCACCTTTGGAATGTTCCCATTTTATCCAGGGTTGTGCCTGATCCAAGAGAGATCAAAGACAACATTTGGGTGCTTTCATGTCAGTCCTGGTGGTTGTTGCATGTACAAAAATCCACTTTTTTTGGGGGGAAAAGAGCAGCAAAAAGTGTAAAACACTTGGAGATTGAATGAATTTATTAAAGATGAATAAAGAGACACACAGGAAATGCATCCAATGGACTTGAAAGAATTTTGGAGGCTAAATGTTGATTTTTTGGGGCTTCTTTTCTAGTGAGAAAACGGAGAGAGACAAAAAGCCCTGAACTTATCCAGCTTGCGAAAGGAAGGCATTGTTAAATTCCACAAAATTCCACTTCCCAAAATTCCCCAAATGCTTCCAGAATTGAAATCTGGTTAAAGCCAAGCCAATTTTAGAATTCAAAATAAAATCTGGGGGTGGTGGGGTTGTGCTGCCACAGAAAATCCAACTTCATTTTCTGTATCACCCTCAAATCATGGAGCTTAAGAATTTCACTTAGGATGGAAAACTGTTTTAATATTTGATGCTAATTAAAATATTTAGAGGGAACTGATAAATTCCCAGGCTCTGGGAGCTGCCATCCACTCAAACCCTCAAATATTTCATCATTAAATGGATAATTCTTCATTTAGGTTGTGACATTTGGGGACATGGGGCAGTGCTGGGGAATGGTTGGACTCCCATCTTGGAGCTTTTCCAGCCTTTATTCCAGGATTCAGCTTGGAAAAGCATTAGGAAACAATGAGGAAATTTGGATTTAAGTGGAACATGGGCCTGGCTGGGATTTTGGGACTAAATCCCACAAAATTAAAATAAAAACCAACCACAGAATTAAAATAAAAAATGGCAGAGTCGTTCCCCAATAATCAACCCAGGATTCCTTTTCCACATTTTTCCTGGAATGAGGAAGGACCAACAATCCAACACCTGAGGAGGTGCTGCTGCAATCAGGGAATAAATGGCATTTTAATCATCTCCCTCATCAAAACCCCATTATGCTCTGAGTTAACGAGCTGCTCCAATTAATCCCGGGCATTTTGTAACAATCCCGTGTTTTATTAATTAATTAAACACCAATCGCCCCCAGCTGGAGCTGCAGAAATGCTCAGAACTTGGTAAAAGGAGGATTTAGGCAGAGCTGGAATTGGGTGTTTAATAAAAAACCATCCCAGAGTTCCTTGGAAAGATAAAAATGTTGGGATTCATGACCCACGTGAGGTTGATCTTTAAATTTACTGAGACTAGACTTTAGGCTGAGCTCTGAGTTTACTTAAGCTGCAAATATTGATGTGAACACCTCGGGGTGTTTGCGCAGCTGAAGGAGGGTGTTAGAGCTGGGAAATGCAGAATTTACCATTTCTACATTCCTAAAAACATAAAGGAAAGGAGATCTCAAATCTGCTGGAATTCTGCATTTTGCAGGAATAATCGAGGCTTGTTTTGGAAAAATCCTGCATTTCAGCAAGGTCTGGTGCTGCTATTCCAAGATATTTCTGTTTAAAATTGATATTTTTTTTTGATTTCATTTTTATGGTTTTGGTTTCGATGCTGCAATCAGGAGCTTGTGGGTAAATCCACTTTTTTTTTAATTTTTTTTTTTTTTTGTGAGTGCAGGAACGCAGCTTGGCATTTTGGGGAATAAATCAGGATAATACAGAATTCCAGAATGGACTGGCTGGAAAGGATCTTAAATCTCATCCCCTTCCAGCCCTGCCATGGGCATGGAAACCTCCAGTTATCCCAGATTCCTCCCCAAATTGTGGCACTTGGCTTTCCAGAGGATTTCTGCTCCTTGTGCACCCCCAAACTCCAGCACAGAAATCCACTCCCAGTTTTTATGGATTTTCCAAGACTGAAACTTTGCTCGTTAAGGACAATTCCTACAAATTTTGCCAACTGGGACTTTCCAGTTGATACAAATCCAAGTCCATTGATTCCAACTTCATCCCAAAAAACCCCCAAATATCCAAACTTTGACAGGCAGAGCCTGAGCATTAAATATTAAACCTCAAAGCTGAACAGAAACTTCCTTTTTTCCCCCTTTTTAAATTTGCTTTTGCTCTCAGTTGCTGAAAAGAAAATTGAGCCATTTGTCTGCTCCAAAAAAAAAAAAAAAAGATGGTTTTGACACCGGAATTCAGTGGATTTTTGGGGTGGAGATTTATTTGGAATAAATGTCTAAATGTAGGCTGGGATTAGCAGCCTAAAACTGAGTGAAAGGTAGTTTTTTTTTTCCCCCAGGTTTTTTCTTTCCTGCTTGACATAAACCTCTCCTGAAAATCCCTTTTCACCCTCAGAGCTCTGCATGTGAAATTTTTAGGCCCTCTCCAGTTCACATCAAAGAAATTTGGGGATTTGATTTTCATCCCAGGAACCACTTGCTGTTAATTTGGATGCTAATTCCAACAAATCCAAATGCCTGATGTTTTTTTTCTTCTGGGATTCATTTTTCTATCCAAATAATAAACTTTACACTCGGTGCCTCTTCCTCACCCTTAGGAAAATCTAGGTTGGGGGACTGCACAGGGACAGGATTGATGGATTTGGGAATTCTGCAGCTTTTCCAGTTGGTTTAAAACCATAAAACCCCACCTTAAATGTTTTCCAGGCAGGAGAAATCCCAAAAAGGGAATTGGGTGTCATCACTTTTCTATTTTCAGGGGCATGAAATGAAAGTATCCCTTGGAAAAATCCTAAATTTAAAATTAAAAATCGACTTTAAAGGTGATTTAGAAGTTTTTTTAGGAAGCTGTGCTGTTGATTGATGCTCACAAATCTCCCATTTTTAGTTTAAAACTAAATGGATTTGCCAAGGTTTATTTCCAGGAATATCCAGGATAATCCAGCAAGGAATCCTGCAGCGGGATCTGCAGGAAAAATCGAAATTGAAAGATTGAAAAATTGAAATAGGAATGGGGAATGAAGGGAATGTGGGATCAGGAGTCAGAGGTGCTCTGTTGGGAACAGATAATTTTCAAGGACTCATTATCTCGCTGTTTTACGAGGAATTTTTGATACTTTGAGGATGTTATTTCCAGATTCCCACATGATTCCCCCTATTTCTGGAATTTTCTCCCAACTCCTGGTGCTCTGTGTTGTTTTAGTCACTGAAATTCATCCAGCTGTGATTTTATTTGAATTTATCCTGCACCATTTTAATTTGCATTTATCAGGTGAGGCCAAACAGGTTTTAGAAATATTTAGGAATAAGTTTTTAGGGCTAAGTATTTATGTTTTAATTTTAACTTTTTAAATATTTTAATAGTTAATAAATATTTAGGTTTTAAAACAGATTTTATGATAAATTTTATAAATTTATAAATGTCATGCTTGTGTCCCCTGAGCTCCTCCATTAACCTGAAAGCAAAGATATTAAGTCAGGGAACAAAAAGATATGGGAAAAAATTCTTGATGGATATGGGAAAAATTCTATGTGCAGGCAAAATTCTTATTAAAAAAACCCCCCAATTTATAGAACCTTTTGCCTCTTTTTTCTGTGTTTTTTTTCCAGCCTAGAATAATTTAAATTTATCCTAAAAATGGAGTTGGGCAATTCGTTTTTTTGGGGATTCCAATATGAACAGGCCCTGAAATTCCCAAAAATCACGCTGTGGCAATCCCATTCTGCTGCATTATTTAACTTCTTGAGGCAGTAAAGAATAATAAATAAATTAAAATAAAAGTAATTTATTCTGTACCAAAAAGCTGCTTTTAATCATGAACTCGTTAAGAACCAACATGGCCTTGACAAGTGAATTATTAATTCTGTCACTCTTCTGCCTCCTGAGCTGAAATCTTCTCCCTTGTAATGTTTGGAGGCCATTGACTTCAATAATTATGATTTTAAGTAATTAAAATAGAATTAGTGGCTGCCAATTCTGGATCTTAACGCACACCAGGATTGGGGAGCACGGCCCCAGTCGGCCTTCCCGTAAATCCTCTTCTTGGCAAAACAAATCCGAATTATCACGGCATGGAGAGGCCTGGATGCAGAATTTGGGATTTAAGGAGGAATGTGGAAATGTGGGAGGTTCTGCCAGAAAGGAGCTGATTCATTCCGGGAGAAAAAACTTCCTGGTGAAATTCATGGGAAATTTCACGGAGGTTTTGGGTTTTTCTTTGATTCGCCGTTGACACCGAGGGATTCTGGAATCATGGAATGGTTTGGGATGGAAGGAGCCTTAAATCCCATCCCATTCCACCCATTCCGTGGGCAGGGACACTTCCCACTGTCCCAGGTTGTTCCAACCCCCATCCAGCTTGGCCTTGGACACTGCCAGGGATGGAGCAGCCACAGCTGCTCTGGGAATTCCTTCCCAACATCCCATCCATCCCTGCCCTCTGGCCCTGGGAGCCATTCCCCGGGTCCTGTCCCTTGTTTCCACATGTTCCAGGGCTGGACAACTATTCCAGGGAAAAATATCCAACCTAAATTCCCTCTGGTGTTATGAGCTCCACCCAGATCATCTGAAATTCCCTCCCAGTAAATTCCAGGTTTCTTCCCTGGAAGGGTGGTCAGGCATGGCAAGAGGTGGGAATTCCCATCCCTGAGGGATTTAAATCCATGTGGATGTGGCACCTGGGGACGTGGGGCACTGGTGGCCTTGGCAGTGCTGGGCATGGTTGGACTCTGATCTCGGAGGCCTTTTCCAGCCTCAGCAATTCCATGATTCTGTAGAATGCCTCAGAATTTCTGCATCACAAAATTTTCCTTCTGTTTTTAACCCCAGGCTTGTGACCTGCCCTACAACCCCTTCCTTAACACTGGGCATTCCAGTGAAATAAATATAAAAACCTTGGAATTTTGTGCACTTTGAGGGTGAATTTTGGGATCCGGCTCAGAGCTGAGCCTTATTCCAAAGTGGGCTCATGAAAATCCCATCAGCTTTTACCCTGGAACAGGAATTGCTTCCAAAGGCAGCTGCTGTTAGCAGCCATTGTTAAAATTCCTGGGGCTTTAAAGTTTTATTTTGGCTTTTCCAAGTGCAAACCTTCCATTATCCCATCTTTCTGCTCTGCAAAAAAGCAATTGTGGAGACAAGCTCCTGCCTGTGCAGCGGAGTTACCTGAGAGCTTGGGAAGTGCTAGGAAAAAGGAAAAAATTGGATTTATAGTAGGAAATATCTCTGGAAAGATGGAGCTGTGGGAGGACACCTGTGAGCCTCAAGCTTTGCCCAGGGATTCAGTGGATAAAGATCTTGCGTTTACCCAAATCCTTCTCTCAGGATCCCAGCTCTGGGATTGCTTCCCATCCTTGTTTGCTGCTCCATCCTCACCACACCCAGCCCGCCTGCTCTCCCAAATCCCTCCAGGAAAAAGGAGTGCAGTAAGAGAGAAAAACTAACCCAAGAATTCACCAAGATCCTGCCAGGACACCACCTCTCCTGGATTTCCATGTTTTAGGCAGGAATTCTTTTCCTCACCCACCCCAGGGCAGCGCATGGCTCAGTCATGAGCTGAAAGCACAAAAAATGTGTAAATCCAGAGCTAAAACCGAGAGCAAACCACACTTAATTAGCCCCAAATGCCCAGCTTTTTCCTTGCTTTTTATTTTCCCCTGTGCATTTTAATGCACGTTGATCCACTGGTAAATTGGAAATGTTAACCCCGGGTCAAAAAGCTCTGGGGTTCTGTGAAAATAATAAATAACAAAGCTGTGAAGTGCATAAACAGCTCCCTGCAGGTGAGGACACACCGGGGGCTGCCACTATTTACTTTGGAAACAGCAGCTCCCATTTCTCTCCGAAACCTTTGGTAACCTCCCCATAATCCAATCTTTTTTTAAAAAAAGCAGGGGGGGGGGGGAAATAAAAAATAAGAAAAAGGCAGCAAATCTCTCACACAGGTCTCTTCATTTAGCAGCAAACCTGAACAATCGGCTGCAGATCCGCAAAAAAAAAAAATTGGCATTTCCATCTTGAATCATCCGTCGCTGGCACAGCCTGCAATCAGGGGAAATTTGGGAGAGATTTCCTGGGCTAGGTATTCCATTTAAAAAGGTGTTCAAACCCTCTGGAATGGTGATTGCAGGGAGTAAAAAGTGAATCAGTAATTGCTGGCCATTTGTTTAATGTCTTCCCTATCATATTTCTTTCCCTACTTTTCACCCTCCTTCGGAAAAACTGCTCAAATGTTCGTTTTTTTTTAAGGATTGAAGGATGTTTTTTTAAAGAGTGAACAGCGTTTCTTTTGTTGGTGGTTATCAAATGGAATTGGAAATGAACAAAAGGAAGGAGCTTGTCCCAGGGAGAATCCCAGGAAAATCCTTCTCCAAGAATCCAACCCCCACATTGGAACAAGCTGAGATCCAGAGGTGGCAAATCCATCTGCTACCTCGATCCAAGTGGGATAAATACCTGTGCTGGCTCCCAGAGGAGATTCCTGGTGTTCCAGTGGCTTGGCAAAATTCCAAGCTGTTCTCAAGGACTTATTGGATATTTTTAACACAGCTCAACGTTCTGGAATGGTGGATGGAAGTCTGGGAAAATGCAGAATAAGGCATCTCCTGCTAATCCTTAGGAAAATAATAAATAATAACATTAAAAATAGTTTGGAATGGAAAAAAATGTTAAATATCATCCAGTTCCAGCTCTGGAATCCACACCTTCCACTATCCCAGGCCGCTCCAACCTGGCCTTGGGCACTGCCAGGGATCCAGGGGCAGCCACAGCTGCTCTGGGAATCCCATCCCAGGGCTTCTCCACCCTCCCAGCCAGGAATTCCTTCCCAATATCCCATCTAAACCAATTCTCTTTCAATTCCAAGTCCTTCCCCCGTGTCCTGTCACCTGTCAGGCTGGAGGGGACCACAGGAGGCCACCTGGGCCACCAGCAGGGCCAGCCCAGACCTCAGCATTCCGTGAAGTTCTGGTGGGGCTCCAACACCACCAATCTTGGACCTCACTTTCCTCAGCTGCCTCACTAAAACCTCAAAATTCCCCTCTGAATCAGCTCCAAACTCCATCTCCAAAAAAGAAATTTCTCCCATTCATTTTTTGCCTACCCAAACAACACAAATATAAAAATAAAAGGGCATCATTCTGTGAAGTTTCCGTTCCCACAAAGCTGCTTTTCCTGACAGTCCATTTTTGACCCGGGGTTAACATTTCCAATTTACCAGTGGATCAACGTGCATTAAAATGCACAGGGGAAAATAAAAAGCAAGGAAAAAGCTGGGCATCTGAGGCTAATTAAGTGTGGTTTGCTCTCGGTTTTAGCTCTGGATTTACACATTTTTGTGCTTTCAGCTCATGACTGAGCCATGCGCTGCCCTGGGGTGGGTGAGGAAAAGAATTCCTGCCTAAAACATGGAAATCCAGGAGAGGTGGTGTCCTGGCAGGATCTTGGTGAATTCTTGGGTTAGTTTTTCTCTCTTACTGCACTCCTTTTTCCTGGAGGGATTTGGGAGAGCAGGCGGGCTGGGTGTGGTGAGGATGGAGCAGCAAACAAGGATGGGAAGCAATCCCAGAGCTGGGATCCTGAGAGAAGGATTTGGGAAAACGCAAGATCTTTATCCACTGAATCCCCGGGCAAAGCTTGAGGCTCACAGGTGTCCTCCCACAGCTCCGTCTTTCCAGAGATATTTCCTACTATAAATCCAATTTTTTCCTTTTTCCTAGCACTTCCCAAGCTCTCAGGTCACTCCGCTGCACAGGCAGGAGCTTGTCTCCACAATTGCTTTTCTGCAGAGCAGAAAGATGGGATAATGGAAGGTTTGCACTTGGAAAAGCCAAAATAAAACTTTAAAGCCCCGGGAATTTTAACAATGGCTGCTAACAGCAGCTGCCTTTGGAAGCAATTCCTGCTCCAGGGTAAAAGCTGAGGGGATTTTCATGAGCCCACTTTGGAATAAGGCTCAGCTCTGAGCCGGATCCCAAAATTCACCCTCAAAGTGCACAAAATTCCAAGGTTTTTATATTTATTTCACTGGAATGCCCAGTGTTAAGGAAGGGGTTGTAGGGCAGGTCACAAGCCTGGGGTTAAAAACAGAAGGAAAATTTTGTGATGCAGAAATTCTGAGGCATTCTACAGAATCATGGAATTGCTGAGGCTGGAAAAGGCCTCCGAGATCAGAGTCCAACCATGCCCAGCACTGCCAAGGCCACCAGTGCCCCACGTCCCCAGGTGCCACATCCACATGGATTTAAATCCCTCAGGGATGGGAATTGCCACCTCTTGCCATGCCTGACGATCCTTCCAGGGAAGAAACCTGGAATTTACTGGGAGGGAATGTCAGATCACAGAATTCCAGGATGGTTTGGGTTGGAAAGGACCTTAAATCCATCTCATTCCCTCATGCATAGGCAGGCACAACTGCCACTATCCCAGTTTGCCCAGCAGGGAACCACTGGGATGAGCAGGAAACTGCTGCTGGTCCATCCTGATGGATCCCTTGGGATGAGGCAGATCCCTTGGAATTGCCCAGGGAAGGAGGGCAGGAATGGAGCTCCTGCTCCAAGGCAACCAGCGGCGCTGGAGCTCTTCCCTTGCCTAAAAATGGGAATAGGGAGCCAGAAACTGGGAGGAAAAGTGAATCAATCCGAGTGCAGCAGAGCTCTGGAATAATTAATGGATAATGTGCATTGACCTGGTTAGGGGGTTGTTTACTGCATGAATGCATGGATTTAGCTTCCGAGGGAGCTGGAGGGGGAAAGCCCGGAACAATTGGGAAGGGAAAATAAGGACTGGGGAAAAAAAAAAAAAAAAAAAACAACTCCTGTCCTGATTAAAACTTGAAGCTTGTTAAGAGACAATGTCAGGACAAGCAAATGTGCAGGCACAGTTAATTTGGCAAGAGAGGGGAGTATTACATAAGGAGAGGGTGCAGTGAATTCCAGCATTTCTTTTTCCACTGGGAATCTCTTGATGGAGCCACTGGCACAGAGCACCCTCTGCAAGAGGTGGGTCACAGAGAGGCCTTGACCTGTGGTCACCTTTGTGGTCACCTGCTCTCCAAATATTTGCCAAATGTTTGGCTGAGGTTGATCCCCTGGGATGGCAGAGCTGGTGGGATTTGGGAAAAATCTGGATGCACGAAAGGCTTGAGTGAAATTTCAGCCCATGAGGGGTAAAGAGCTGCAACCTCCCTCCTGGGAGTGTTGGGGAAGGATAAGAAATGGAGTTGGGGAAGGAAATTCCACTTTAACTCTTATTCAGCAGGAGAGGCGGGATAATGAAAAAAAACTGGATCATAAACAAGAGATTCAGGCATGAAAATTCAGAGGCTGGTGGGAGTAGATGATGCAGGAGGAAACTGCAGGGATATAATTACATGAGATCCCTAATTAGTGAGATGGAGGGGCTGGGCAGGCCTGCAGCTGCCTGGGCAGAGGAGGGAAAATCTTGGAGGAGAGGAAGGGGAAACTGCTCCTTGGAGGAACAGGGAATTTCTGTGTCCTTGGACTGCTCTGGTGCAGGTAGAGCCTGTGGGTGTTGGAAGTGGGAGGTGGGAACTAGATTTGGGAAGAATAAGTGGTTTGGGAATGTTTTGTGGGTAAATCCCACGTGGTTCCATGAGAAGGGGCTGCGGGGTTTGGGTCAGGGATTGTTGGGATGGGATGGGATGGGATGGGATGGGATGGGATGGGATGGAATGGGATAGGATGGGATGGGATGGGATGGGATGGGATGGGATGGGATGGGATGGGATGGGATAGGATGGATGGGATGGGATGGGATGGATGGGATGGGATGGGATGGGATGGGATGGGATGGGATAGGATGGGATGGGATGGGATGGGATGGGATGGGATGGGATGGGATGGGATGGGATGGGATGGGATGGGAAGGCACTGCCTGGGAGGCAGCTGGAAGTGGCCTGAACACAAAAAATTCCTGAATCTTTAATTGTGGATCCCCTCCCACCTTCCTGCTCTCTCTGACCCCCTGGAAGGAGGCTGGAGCCAGGTGGGGGCCCGTCCTTTCTCCCAGGAATCAGAAGAAATGGCCTCCTGTGGAAAGGGCAGCAGGACGGGATGGTCTTGAAGGTCCCTTCCAACCCAAACCATTCCATGGTCTATTGATGGGATTTGGGGAATCCAGATCCCTCTGTACTGGGTTCTTCTGCTTCCACAAATGTGCAGGTGCTTGGGAATGAGGTGGGAGGGATTCTCCATCCCTCTGGATCCCTCTGGATGGATCTGGACCTGCTCCTGGTGTCCCCAGGAGCAGTGACACCCCCAGCCCAGCTGGGCTGCCTTTGCTTCCTCCCTTGCAGTAGAGAAGTGAGCTGCTCGTTGTCCCTGGATTCCCTGGATTCCAAAGGCTGGAGCACAGAGTGGGAGCAGTTCAGGGAATGTGTGGCTGGATGTTGGGAATGCTGGGAATTGTGGGTGATTTATTTCTTGCAGCATCACCACAAGTGCTCCGTGAAGGAGGCTGGAAAACCCCTGGGAATTGTTTGGTGCAACAAGGCAGGGATGGAATGAGGTAACTCAGTAAGGGAAGTGGAGGCACGGGGAATATTTTAAAGGAATTCCTGCCTGGGTGGGAGATGAGACCCTGGAATGGAATTCCCAGAGCAGCTGTGGCTGCCCCTGGATCCCTGGAAGTGTCCAAGGCCAGGTTGGAGTAGCCTGGGACAGTGGAATGGTGTCCCTGCCATGGAATGGGGTGGGATGAGATGGGATTTAAGGTCCTTTCCAACCCAAACCATTCCAGGATTCTGCAAAAGGA
This sequence comes from Vidua chalybeata, assembly GCF_026979565.1. Classification (NCBI taxonomy): domain Eukaryota; kingdom Metazoa; phylum Chordata; class Aves; order Passeriformes; family Viduidae; genus Vidua; species Vidua chalybeata. Next base: position 1,706,303 of record NC_071535.1, on the reverse strand, counting down.
TTCCCACAGTGTGACATGGACGTTGCCATCCTGGGAATGTGGGGAAAATCCACGTTTTCCATGCTCTGAGCTCTGCAACCACAAATTTGGTTTCACTTTAAGGTTCATGCCACTGAGAATGTGCTGCTGCACCTGGACTCCAATTCCTTGGGTGTGGGCTGCTGCTTCTCCCTCATATTCAGGAACTCAAATGATCATTTAAATACTGAAACCGTGGATCCTTCTTTTTCCTCCTCCTTCTTTTCCTTCCCTGCCTGGTTTGTTTCAAATGTGTGCGCCAGTTAAAGTTAATCACTGTGGTGAAGCCTCCATTCAGCTGAACAAAGCCTCCAAAGATGTTTTTCCTCATTTTTCCCTGCTGATCAGCTGGAGCAGAGGCCCACGCTGGCTGCAGCAGTGGGGATAATGAGGGATGGGAAATTCCCTGCTGTTTTTTAGGATTATTCAGCTGCTGGAGTTAAACCAGCCCTCAGTCAGGCCAGGCTGGGAAGCTCCTCACTGCTGGCTGGGAATGGAGATCGTGGAATCATGGAATATCCTGAGCTGGAAGGGATCATCCCAGCTGGCCCTGCACAGACACCAAACAGCCCCACCCTGTGCATCCCTGGGAGCAGTGTCCAAGCACTCCTGGAACTTTGGGAATGTGCCCATTCCCTGAGGAGCCTGGGCAGTGCCCAACACACTCTGGAATAATGGAAACTATCCCTGATATCCAACCTGAACCTCTCCTGGCACAGCTCCAGCCGTTCCCTCGGGTCACCAGAAATGTCAACCGATGGCTTGTGGAACGTCCATCCTTGGCTTTGCTCTTTTCCCGGGAGCATCCCTAAATTCCACATCGGCAGGGATGGCTGTCCCAACCCACAAGGGCTTTTCTCCCCTCACAGGTGACTCTGCTGACCCCAAAGCCCTGCTCCCATCCCAATCCATGCTCCCATCCCAATCCGTGTTCCCGCTGCTGGGCTGATCCAAACCCTGCTCCCAGCTGACCTCAGCCATGGAAGAGCTCCAGCTGTCCCTGGGGGCATGGCCAGGCTCTGACTCATCCCTTTTTTATAGAAAAACCTTTTTATGGATGGATCCAAGTCTTCCAAGGGGCCTGCAGGGAATGGCTCATTCCATTGGAGCCGGCAGGACAGGGACAGGCTCCCCCATGGAGCAGAGGGAGAGGAGGGTTTTCCTCTGGAATTCCAGGGAACACCCAGATTCCATGTTCATTAGTGAAAGTGGTGTTTTGTAACCTACTGGCTGCTTTTCCCCTAATTTTGGGGGGATTTTTGAGGAAAAATCCTGCATTTCCAGGGCAGGAAGAGCCCAAAGTGTCACCTCTGAGCTGCTCCTTGGGGACATCTGAGCTGAGCCTCCTGTTAACACCAGGAGGATGACGGCAACGTTTTCCTTCCTTTTTTTTTTTTTTCCTTCTTTTGGTGTCCCTATGGAATTGTGCCCTGTCCCGGGAGGGTTTGGCTTTGCTAGGCCTGGCCCAGCTAAGCTGGTGGTCCTGCAATGCAACAGAAGATTCTTAGGCCACACAGGTCAGGAGACTCCGGGTGCTCAAGGGTCCCTCATATCCACCTCAGCCTGGTGATAAAGAAAAAAAAAAAAGCAACAAAATTTTAGCTGTAATCAGCATTTCCGTGTTTTTAGCAAAACTGAATTTTTCCAAAAAACACCAAAATGATTAAATTTAATGCAATGGAAATTGCTGGTTTTCAGGAAAGGGATTTGCACCGAGCAAAACAAATGAGCTTGTGGGGGCTCCCTCAAAGGCGGAAAATGCTCTGAATTCCCTGAGAATTCCTTAAAATCCAGAAGAAGTAGCTTGATTTTTCCAAGGGTTTTTCCTACCGTTGGGCTGCTGCTGCAGTTCTTCCCAGGAAAAATCCAGGGAGAACTTTTCCTTGGCTGCCCCCATGTCTTGCCCTCGGAGTTCTTGCTCAGACCAGCTGCAAGCTCAGCTTTTCTCTGTTTTGGATGAGAAAAGTCCTGGACTTGGGACTTGAGCTTGGCCTGGAGTCAGAACAGGTTGTAAAACCAGGGATCAATTCCCATCGAGTTGGAATTTAGCACAAATGGAACTTTAAAAATGTGGCCCAGGAATCACCTTTGTCTGCAGGAGCTGGAGAAATGTGACCTCTCTCCTTGAAATCAAAACTACATTAAATAACATTTTCACTTCCATGTTTTTCCCGGATTTTCCAGATTTACACCCCCAAGGAATTGTTTATCCAGAAGACATAAAATATTTGCATTTCCTGACCACACAGCCGGGAAATCCAGATGTAAATATAATTATAATTCTATTTTCCAGCCCTTAGCAAACCTGGAAGCGAATCCAGTCCTAGAGCAGACAATGAGAGGGTACAAAGAAGAATCCAGATATTTTTCCTCCTCTCCAGATATTTTCCCTCCTCTCTTTTCAGAGGAATGATGTTCCCTGGCACTTCTGTGTGGTCCATGGTGAGCTACCGAAGACTTCCAGAACTTCCAGAATGGATTTTCCACTCGATTTCCCAGCTGGCAGAGCTGTGCTGACAGCAGTCATTCCCTGAATTTTCAGGGATAAATGGAAGCAGAATCCTGTCAGTTGCTTTTGGTTGTTGCTTCCAGTTTTATTTTGCTCAGATATTCCAGAATCCAGCTTTTTGATGGATCCACAGCGTCGCAGAACACGAATATTCCTCTTCTCACTCCTTGCAATAATCAAACCCTTAAATTGATTCCTAAATAAAAGGCAGGGCTTTGAGTGGAGGTCCAAGGAGTTGGTGTCCATGCCTAGATCATGGAATCATGGAATGTTTTGGGATGGAAGGGACACAAAGGTCGTAAAACTCCACCCAAAGGTCATAAAAGGGACAACTTCCACTGCCCCAGGTTGCTCCAGCCTGGCCTTGGGCACTTCCAGGGATCCAGGGGCAGCCACAGCTTCTCTGGGAATTCTATCCAGGGTCTCACCACCCTCCCAGCCAGGAATTCCTTCCAATATCCAACCAAAACCTCTCCCTTTTTAAACAAAAATACTTTTGGGAGTGTTTATGCTGGAAAAGGATTTTCCACCCCAAAAAGGCCATGCTAGGACAAGGAGCAGAATTCCTGCAGGGAATGCGTGGAGCCAAAACAACTGGGTAGGAAGCCGGGGTGGCTCAGTGTTGTGAAGAAAAATTCCCTTTTATAAAATATTCCATTTTTTCCCCATCCATCCGAGCGCCTTTCTCCTTCACTGTTCTTTTTTTTTTTTTTTTACATAGCTCTGCATTCCTTTGATTTTTTCCCCTCTATTTTTTTGAAGGAATTGTCTAACAAAAAGAGTCGCTCCCACTCGAGTGCTCGGCCTCAAAGGGCAGCATTTGGATTCTGGGCACAAAGAAATCATTCCTGGCCATTTGTCAGGATCTGAAATGCATCCCTGACCCCTCTGGAAATGCCACAAAAAGCCATCTGCTCATATTTGTCCTTTTTTTCCCCCCTCAGTTCATAAAAATCCCGGGTTTTGTGTCTTTATTCTGTTTTTTTAATGGAATCACAGCCTGGAAATGCTCGAGGCAGTGGAAGAAGAACCTCAGGGTGAAGCTTCCTTTGGAATTGTCCACAGGGGGATTTAATTCATCCAGGAAGGGGAAAAAATAATTGTGGGATCATTCCCTGCTGCTGCTGAGCTCAGGGAGGAGCTGAAGCCCAGGAGATGCGATCCTGGCATGGAATATTAAGAGGAAAAGGAAGAATTGTGGAATTTTTGTGGATATCTTTACCAAGAAGATGGGGAGGCTCAGACAAATATTCCCAGAGCAGCTGTGGCTGCTCCTGGATCCCTGGAAGTGTCCAAGGCCAGGTTGGACATTGGGGCTTGGAGCAACCTAAAATAATAGAAATATTGTTTTATTTAAAATATTCTTTATTCTTATTTTATTTATTTATTCTTTTATTATTATATTTTATTTAAAATACGATTTATTTTTTAATTCTTTAAATTATTTTGATAATAAAATTATTTTAATTATGATATTTTATGTAAATATTATTTAAAATATTATTTAAAAGGAATTGGATGGGATTTAATTTCCCTGCCAACCCAAACCATTCCAGGATTCCCTGACTCGCAGACACCACTCAAATTTCCTTTTCCTTTGCAAACTTCCATTGCAATAAAAAATCTGGAGTACAATTTTCAGCCCAGCTGAGCCTGGTTTTTCCTGCTTTTCCTAAAGATTTGGGCAACTCTTCCTTCTGTTGTGCTGAAGCAGAAACTTTTTTAAAAATCACAGGGGTTTAAAGAGATTTTTGGTTTTTATTGGGGGGTTTTCTTCATAATTTCTTGTTGATTTGTGATTTTTTAAAGACCAAGCTTAACTTAAACTCCTCCTGTAATAAATCCTTTGCTGTGATGTTCATCCTTGTGGAATGACTCAAACTGCCTCAGTTTCCCAGTTTACCATTCCCACTACGTTTGTGGAAGATTTTTATGAAAAAAGGATATAAAAAAAAAATCCTTATTTGTACAAGCAACACTTTCCTGGGCATGTTTTGGAGCATCCAGGGCATAAAAAAGGAATAATGCAGGAAATTGAAGCCACTCAGAAGTGCTAAAAGCTGGTTTTTTTTTTTTTTTTTCGGGGCTGGATAAACACATTGAGATTTTTATTGGCAGCAAAATCGTCTTTTTGGGGTGCTTGAGACTCGTCTGATGGTAGGAGCAGAAAGAATCTCGTGAGTTTTTATTAGGATGAGATCAATCTGAAAAAATATTGGAAGTGAGGGGGATTTATCCATATTTTATCCGGAAATTTCCTGGGTATAAAGGAATTGTCAACGTCTTTTTAAATCCCCTCAAACGCAGGCAAATTTGTGCCTTTGGGGCAATAAAAATAAAATGTGGTAATGGATCCATCCATTTTTATGGGCTTATTCACAGAGATTGGGTGAAAGCCTTTTTGTTACCTTTCATCAGGAAAAATGGGAGGCATTGGAAGGCTCAGACCATGGGAAGATTTGCAGGCAACTCCTTCAATTCCTGGGAATTTTAAAGGTTTTTAGCTGGGAATGAGAAAGAGGAACCTTTCTGCTGGATGAGTCCCTTCCTCTGTTCTTAAAGAGAAGGAAATTCATCTCTTTATTCCCATTTCACACCTGCTGAAGCGGCAGGAGGGAGCTCTTTTTATTAGTTTTCTGTATTTTATTTACTCTTTTCATCCAGATTTGTATTTTATTCCAACATAAAATGGGATCAAGCCCGCGGAATGCTGTCGATATAAGGGAGTAACAACAGGGTTTATGGGGTTTATTCTGAATGTCAAGGTGATCGTGGCTTTTCTGGTGCATTTCTAGCCAGGAAAAAGGGCCTGGTTGGCAAAATCCCACCTGGAATTATTTTCTAGATCCTGTGGCATGGGCAGGGACACCTCCCAGTGTCCCAGGCTGCTCCAGCCCCAGTGTCCAAACTGGCCTTGGGCACTGCCAGGGATCCAGGGGAAGCCACAGCTGCTCTGGCAATTCCAGCCCAGCCAGGAATTCCCAATTCCCAATCTCCCATCCATCCCTGCCCTCTGGCACTGGGAGCCATTCCCTGTGTCCTGTCCCTCCAGCCCTTGTCCCCAGGTCCTTCCAGCTTTTTTCCTTACTCGTTGGAGCTCCAAACCCTGAATGGGGCGACTCCAGTGCCGGCATCACCCTGACTCCTGCAGAAAGAATTCCTGGAATTCATTGGACCAAATTCCACCTGGAAATGATGATGTGGAATTCCTCTTATTCCCAGCTTTTGAATTTTGCTGCCTTGGAACCCTTTGGATGGATTTGGGATAACTCAGTGGTGGAACCAGGGATGGTTCCAGCAGCTCCACCCACATTTCTCCACCCTTTTTTGTCCATTAGCGGTGCAGGAAAAATGAGATTGGATGTTCCCTTCTGGAAAACGAGGCAGGGTCATGCAGGGAAGGAATAAACAATGTGGCAGTGCCCAGTTTTAGTCTGTGCTGCCTGGAATTGCTTTTTTCCAGCTTTTTTCCTTACTGGTTGTCTTGGCTTCAAGGCCTGAGCGAGCACCCCAGGGCTGGCGTCACCCTGACTCCTGCAGAAAGAATTCCTGGAGTTTGTTGGCAAAAAATTCCATCTGGAAACGATGATGTGGAATTCCTCTTATTCCCAGCTTTTGAATTTTGCTGCCTTGGAACCCTTTGGATGGATTTGGGATAAGCCAGTGGTGGAACCAGGGATGGTTCCAGAAGCTCCACCCACATTTCTCTGCCTTGTTTTGTCCGTTTGCGGCTCAGGAAAAATGAGGTTGGATGTTCCCTTCTGGAAAACGAGGCAGGATCAGGCAGGGAAGGAATAAACAACGTGGCAGTGCCAAGTTTTAGTTTGTGGTGCTTGGAATTGCTGCGTGTGGAGCCATCCCAGGTCTGACTGGGGGAGTTTGGTCTGCAGGAGAAGGATTTTTCCAGCCTCCAGTTCTGGAATGTGGAGCTGGATGCAGGAGCAGGGGGGATGCTCCCTCTCTTTCCCTCTTTTTAAAGAGATGGAATCAAATGTGGGATTTAGTCCCTGTTTGGATGAGATGGAGACGAAACGGGAACCTCAAAAATCTGTGCAAATTCAGCTCCCATGGAAAAGAAAGGCTCTGGAATGGGATAATGATGACATCCATGCTCTTCCCAGATTGATCCCACAGAATGTGCTCTGTGTCCATGCACTGAGGGGTTCATGGTCCATGTGAAGGCCTCACATTTCCTCCTTTCCAGGGATTTTTTTTTTTTTTTTGGTAAAATGATCTGTAAAATTTATGGATTTTCCTGGAGGATTTTCCTAGAGGAAGAAACCAGGCTTGGAAATTCAGACTTGATGCCACATTTGTCCTGGAAGAGAGGATGAGGACGCCAATAAATAGAGATTACCAAAATAAGGAAGAGGAAAAATGAGTCCAGGTCTTGGCTGCTGGGAAGGAGGAGCTGTGCAGGTTTCTGGCAGTGCCAGAATTTGGGAGACCTGTCTGTGGCAAATCCCATGGGAAGCTGGGATTTGCAGCCCTGGAAAAGCAAAGAGCTGCAGAAGGATCCCAAGGAGCAGCAAACTGGGAGAACTGAAAGGCACCAGTGCCAATTATTTAGGATTTTTCTAGTTAAAAGCATGTGGAAAACCCCAATGATTGTTTGTAATATCTTCGCCAATCCTTAAAATTCAGGGTTTATGGAAAAATGTCTGATTTATATATTTTTTTTAATTTAAAATTGCTTTTATTTAAAATGGAAACAGGTATGGAACCTCTATGTGCATTCTAATATATGAAATATGAGGAATTGCTTCTTCAATTTTAACAGGCAATATTAAAAAAAAAAAAAGTCCTGTGTCACAAAACCAAAAAGTTTTTAATTATTAAAATTAATTTCAAAGTCTTACTTTTTTTTTTTTTTTGTAAAATTTTTTAAACATTAGGAATTCAAAAATACAAACCATGGAATTATTAAGGTTGGAAAAGCTTCTGAGTCCAACCATTCCCCAGCATTCCAAGGCTGCCCCTTGTCCCCAAGTGCCACATCCAGAGGTATTTTGAATCCCTCCAGGAATGAGAATTCCATCATTTTTTATCCCAACGAATGGTGCAAGGGAAAAATCTTAGACCAGCTTAAGAATCCTGCTTGTGGATTTGGAAGGAAATGCCCCCAAAACCTCAAACCAAGCCCAGATTATTCATAAACGAGCTGATTTAAAGCTCCTAAAACCCAGAACTCGGCTTCTCCCCTGAAGATAAATTACAATTATTGCAATTCCTGCTTTTTTCCCACTCAATAACCGCAATCAGTTATCCAGTAACGCTCCGGGCAGGATGAATAATTCATTCCCATCTTTCTCCTGATGCCAGGAGCCTTTGGAATGGAGTGAGGAGCCTTTGGAATGGAACAAGGAGCCTTTGGAATGGGAAAAGGAACCTCTGGAATGGGACAAGGAGCCTTTGGAATGGAACAAGGAGGCTTTGGAATGGGAAAAGGAGGCTTTGGAATGGAGCAAGGAGCCTTCGGAATGGAACAAGAAGGCTTTGGAATGGAACAAGAAGGCTTTGGAATGGGAAAAGGAGGCTTTGGAGTGGAGTAAGAAGCCTTTGGAGTGGGAAACGGAACCTTTGTAATGGAGTGAGGAGCCTTTGGAATGGGAAAAGGAGCCTTTGGAATGGAATAAGGAGCCTTTGGAATGGGAAAAGGAGCCTTTGGAATGGAATAAGGAGCCTTTGGAATGGGAAAAGGAGCCTTTGGAATGGAACAAGGAGCCTTTGGAATGGGATAAGGAGTCTTTGGAATGGGATAAGGAGCCTTTGGAATGGAACAAGAAGCCTTTGGAGTGGGACAAGGAGCCTTTGGAATGGGATAAGGAGCTTTTGGAATGGAACAAGGAGCCTTTAGAATGGGACAAGGAGCCTTTGGAATGGGATAAGGAGCCTTTGGAATGGGATAAGGAGCCTTTGGAATGGGATAAGGAGCTTTTGGAATGGAACAAGGAGCCTTTAGAATGGGACAAGGAGCCTTTGGAATGGGATAAGGAGTCTTTGGAATGGGATAAGGAGCTTTTGGAATGGAACAAGGAGCCTTTAGAATGGGACAAGGAGCCTTTGGAATGGGCTGATTCCCATCTCCTGCTCCAGCCATTATGGTGCTATTTAAACCCACCCAGCCTCCATGACAGCTCTGTGCTTCCCAAAAGATTCCAGCGAGGAGAGACAAATGCATTCCTGAAGTTTTTAGCCAGGAATTCCAAACCAAAGGAAAGCAGCGGATTGGGATATTTTAGATTAAACCCCTTCATTAGTTTGGGTGAAGCTCATTTTGGGGCAGAGAGCAGAGGATCACTCACATCCCAAGGATTTATCCGTGTTTTTCTTGGAGATTTGACCCTAATTGTTGTTTTTTCGCTGTTTCTACCTCACATCTCAACATATAATTAACAGGGATTATGGAAATGGGCTGCTCTCCTCAGTATTCCATGTGAATTCCCAGTTTTTGAGTTCTCTTTGTCTCTCCATGTGATTCCTCATCAGCTGGAGCTGAGGAATCTCCTGGATATTGGAAACATGGAAAACATCAGGAGTGAAATGAGCTCTTAGCATCCATCAGGGAGCAGAGATTTCCCTGAGTGATAAATGTGGGATCCAATATTGGACATCTCCATTCTGAGCCCATCCCATCCTGGAATTCGGAGGGAATTATTGATGTCCTAGTGGGAATTGAAGGCCTCATCCAGCTCCCTTTGCTGTTTGCACCTGGAGTGATCCTGAGCTGATTTCATCCAGGGCTGAATTCCATTGCGGCCCATCCCTCAAATATTTCCACAACAAATTTCCTCCTGCACAGCAGGAGCACGGAAAACCTGCAATCAGGACAGCCTAAAAAATGCCTTTTTTTTTTTTTTTTTTTTGTTTCACACCCATTTTCTCCACAGAAAACCTTGAAAGCTTTTGTTTCCTGGTAAATTTTCCTGCTTTGTGACAATTCCAACAAAAGGATGGAGTCAAAATCTCCCCGTTTCTGACCCAGCTGGGTTTAAACAAAACAAAACCGAGCTTCAGTTTTTCTCTGTGTTCTCTGCAGGCCTGAGTTGTGTTGGCGTCCCTGTGGGAGGTGAAAATCAGATTATTGTTATTTTCTTGTAGCTAAACCGAGGAGTTTTCACTGAGAGAAAAAACAAAACCCGGTTTGCTGCTTGTGTCGAAAATGAGATTTCAAAGAGAAGCAGATCTGAGACAGAGAAGTTTCTCTTCTGCTGTGGTGGGGTTGGAGTTTGGCTTTTGACACGTTTTTGGTGCAGGGAATGAGGATGGTTTATAATGGAGAATTTTCCTTGGAGTGCTGTTTACTTCAAAGGCCGTATTTTCTTTGGAAAATTGAGTTGGATGGTAAATCCTGGCTCCTGGAGAGGGAATTTTTACAGGGGTGTGGAGTGATAGGAGAAGGGGGAACAGTCGTAAATAGAAAGGGGGAAGGGTTAGATGAGATATTGGGAATTGGGAATTCCTGGCTGGGAGGGTGGAGAGGGCCTGGGTTGGAATTGCCAGAGCAGCTGTGGCTGCCCCTGGATCCCTGGCAGTGCCCAAGGCCAGGTTGGATGGGGATTGGAGACAGTGGAAGGTGTCCCTGCCATGGAATGGGATGGGATTTGAAGTCCCTTCCAACCCAAACATTCTGGAATTCTGTGAAGTTTTTCCTGAGCTCCAGCTCCCAGCCCTGCAGGATGCTCAGGGGGTTTTAGCAATGGACATTTCTCCAAAGCTCCAATTTTGGGAATAGGAGCAGCTCCGTGTGTTTGTGTGCCACCCTTAGGGACAATCCCTTGCTCAAAGCTCATGGAGGAAGAGAAGAAAATCAGAAGAGGGGCCTTGGCCTCTAGAGGAACTCAGGAGATGATTCCTTTTCTTCTGAAATCCAAGGAAAAGGCAGAAGTTTCTGGATGAGACAATTCCTTCTTTTCATGCACGATAAAAACACCGGGAACTTTTTTTGTCAGCTCTTCCCCCGTGCTCCCCCACAAATTCCAAATGAATAAGATAACGAGGGCCATTAAAATATTTTTTATCAAGGATAATAAATGAATAAAACAGTTGAACATCTCCAGGATTAATCCTGCAGGGTGTCCTCTTCCCAAGGATGACTTTAAGGATCCACAGCTGCCCTTGGAAAAATTCCGGCTCAGTTGGATCCTCTGGAAAAGCATCACATCCCTGAAATATTGAAATTATTTCAAGAAGTGCAGGGACACATTCCTTGCTCTGTGTCCTACTTTATGTGGCATTAGTGGCTTGGTCACCTCGTGCTCCATGAATAATGGAAATGTGGATTCTGCAATGTCTACAGGAATAAAAGCTCGGGAAATGTGGATTCTGCAATGTCTACAGGAATAAAAGCTCGGGAAATGTGGATTCTGCAATGTCTACAGGAATAAAAGCACAGTGTTAATTTGGGCTGCTTGTCCCCCTGTGGGAATGCTCCCACAGCCACCGGCTCTTCCCAGGGATGCTTTGGAGCCTGGCGTGACCTGCATGTTGAAAATGGATTTTCCCAAATGGAATAAGCCTTTCCTTGCTTTTTTTTATTCCGGTTACAAGTGATTTAGGTGATGCAGAGAGGGAGCTGGGCTGATTCCATGGATTTTTGCAGCTGGCTGGAGCTCAGACACAGGGAAAGGAGCTGTCCAAAAACACAATGTGGGCTGGAAGTTCTTTTTCCAAACTGGTGAACATCCGGGGCTTTGGGAAAAAGGAATGTGAGCAGCAGGTGGAGGGAAGGGATTCTCCTCCTCTGCTGTGCTCTTGTGGGGTCCCACCCGGAATGTTGTGGACAGGCGTGGTGTCCCCAATAAAAGAAGGACATGGAACGGTTGGAGCAAGTCCAGAGGAGGTCATGGAGTTGGTAAAGGGACTGGAACATCTCCCCTGTGGAGAAAGGCTGGGAGAGCTGGGAATGCATTGGAATCTGAAATGCAGGGAACTCTCAGAGCTTTGGGCCTGTGAGCCAAAGCTGAGTATTAAAGCCAGGATTTGATTTGGGACCTTGGGAAAGGCTCCCAAACTGAGGTGCTGTGGTAAGCACATTTCTCTTTCTTTCAGGATTTTTCATAGAGGAGCACAGAGAGAAAGAAAGAGAAAACAATTTCTATTTCTACTCTTTGTTTTTCTCTTGTGGAATGAGTTTAGAGAATTGTTTACTTGAGGTGATTGCTTAATTAGATTCTGGTGAGAATTGCTTGGGCCTGATGGCCAATCCAATCCACCTGTGTCTAAACTCTGGAGAGAAGGTCACAAGTTGTTAGTGAGTTAGATGTGGTAGTTAGAAAAAGTAAGTATGTAGTTTTAGTACCTTCTTTTATGTAGTATATTAACATATTATAACATCGTTATAATAAAGAAATCATTCAGCCTTCTGAACTGGAGTTGGACATCGGCATTTCTTCCCACTAAGTTCGCCTGCATTTTTACAATAAGGTGCTGGAAGGGAGAATGTGGGTTTGTAGTTTAAAGCAGAGACACGTTCAGCTAAGGAAAGGAAAGTTTAGAGTTTTAGAGTTTAAGATATAGAAATAAAAGCAGTTCCAGAGGTAAACAAGGAGTTTAGAATGCAGCACTGTGGGTTTGTGTGCCATAACTTGATTGGCTAAGAAAACTCACACTGTAGCATGGCTCCATAAGATGAAATATTTAAGGATTGGGTTAAAAGCATAAATATCCTTGTTGGCAGCGTTTTATTGGTCAGTAAATCCTTAAAAAGTCTTGTAACTGAGGGTCTTGTGACCTTCTGAACCGTGCAGTGAAGATGTGAGCCCAACTCACCCTTCCTGTTTATGAAGAAAATAAGAAAAATAAACCACATCATCAAAAACAGCTCAGAGGTCCCATCTTGAATTCCTCACAAATTCCCCACAGGAATGTTCAGCCTGGAGAGGAGAAGGTTGTGTGGAGACCTCTCAGCACTTTCCAGGGAGCTGGAGAGGAACTGTTCATCAGGAGGACACAGGGAATGGGTTCAAACTGAAAAAAGAGAAATTTAGGTTGGATATTGGGAAAGAATTTGTGGCTGAGAGGGTGGGGAGGTCCTGGAATAGAATTCCCAGAGAAGCTGTGGATCCCTGGAAGTGTCCAAGGCCAGGTTGGATGAGGCTTGGAGCAGCCTGGGATAGTGGAAGGTGTCCCTGCCCATGGCAGGGGGTGGGAACTGGATGAACAACAACAATAAAAACAAATCTGGAAACTGCAGGATTTTAAGACATAAAGGACATATTTTTGGAGGATGGGAGGTTCAGGGATGCAGAAGTCCCTGGAATACCTGTGGGATCTGAATCATTGCTCTGCAGTGCTCCCATGACCAAAATCTGTGGCTTTTCTGGGTGACAACAACGAGGAGCTCTGTGTTCAGCAGAGGGTCTGGGGCTTGTGACACTGGGGTGGAGATCCGACAGGCTGGAGACAAAAAACCTCCCTGGATTCCCAACCTGGGGATTTCAGCTCCCAGAACAAATTCAGCAGCATCTGCGGTGCCTGGTTGGGAGTCCTGACCTCTCACTGATGTGGTGGCTGGGCTGATTGACCCCTGGGATTTTGGGAGCAGGAGAATGTGGAAGGATGAGAACAGAGTTGAGAAAATCCACCAAAAGCACCCAAAAGGCTCAAACATCAGTCACAAACCTCATTTCTGCCCTGGAAACAGAGCGTGGGCTCAGGGAGCACTGAGCACCAGCAGGGAGGAAACTCCAGGGGCAGATATTGACAGGACAAAGGGGAACATTTTAAACTAAAAGATGGAAGATTTAGATGGGATATCGGGAAGGAATTCCTGGCTGGGAGGGTGGGGAGGCTCTGGAAGAAGTTCTGGCTGCCCTTGGATCCCTGGAAGTGCCCAAGGCCAGGCTGGACAGGGCTTGGAGCAGCCTGGGATAGTGGAAGGTGTCCCTGCCCATGGAAAAATTTGATCTTTAAAATCCCTTCCATCCCAAACCGTCCCATGATTCTCCTGAGCCAGAATGACTCCAGGATTATTTTCCCACTGAGAGAATGATTTCTACATTGCATGTGGATATAGGAGCCTAAATCAGCCTAAATCCCTGTGCAGCCCCAGCTCAGATCTGGGTTGGAGTGTGATTTATTTATTAATTACTAATTAAACACTTCCAATAGGTGCCTCCCCTCTGTGGCTTGGAAACTGCCTGACCTTGCTGCTCTCCCTGGCTGGCTTTGATTTAGAGCAGCAAAATCTTTGATTTGCTCCTGAAAATGTGGGAAATATCCCCAAAATGCTGCACTTTGCTAAGAGGCTGCCAAGCACCACCTCCCTGGGAGTGAAAAGCTGAATCATTCCAGAAACTGCTGGCTTGGAACCCACTCCAGAGCCTCATTAATTAAAAACAAAAGCTGGGAATAACTCGAGCTCCTGAGGATTCTTTTTTTCCCCTCACAAACGCCCATGTTCATGCTCTTAATTCCTCTGGAAATGAATAACACGACAAGAAACTTCAGTTTGGTTTTATCCTGCTGCCAGTGCACCCAGCTGGGTTTATTCCATGGTAATAAATGGACTAAAAGTGGAGAAATCAGAGTGGGGGAGAGGAATCGTTGTCATGGTTTGGTCATTCCTTGCTCCGTTTCCCACCTGGATTGGAAATCCCTGCACTCTTGGGATTTTCAAAGAGTGTCTTAAATTGCAAATGCGGGTGTGTGTTCTGTCACATCTGTCAGAGCTGGGGCAGTTCTCTGCTGCTCTCTGGGCAGTTTTCTTTGTCTCTCCCACAGCCAATCCTCCCTCCAGGAGATCTCTGCTGTTCATGGCCACTGAGTGTCCCTGCATGGCTGAGAAAATTCCATCATCCCATGGGGAGAGGCTGTGCCCAGGGGAGGAGCCAAGCATTCCTACCTGGATCCAATCTGAGCCTTTGGGACACCACAGCAGCCTTTGCCCACTGCATTCCCAGAGGAGCAGCTTTCTGCCCCACTGCATTCCCAGAGGAGCAGCTTTCTGCCCCACTGCATTCCCAGAGGAGCAGCTTTCTGCCCCACTGCATTCCCAGAGGAGCAGCTTTCTGCCCCACTGCATTCCCAGAGGGAGCCCAGGCCCATCTCCAGCAGCCCTGGAGCTCCAGAGGAAAACTCCAGCCTTGTCCAGGATCCTGCTCCAGCAGAAGCACAGCTGGCACTGCAGGAGGGCTAAGCCCCCATGGAATGGCACTGCTGCCACACCCTGACCCACAGCCTGCCAGGGCCTGCTCTGACTCTGGCAGAGTTGTTTTGTATTGCTGCATTGTTTATTTTATTTTTATTTTTTCCCCAGTGAAGAACTGTTATCCCTATTCCCATATTTTTGGCTGAGAGCCCCTTAATTTAAAAATTATAACAATTTGGAGGGAGGGGGTTTGCATTTTCTATTTCAGGGGAGGCTCCTGCCTTCCTCAGCAGACACCTGGCTGTTCAAACCCAGACAAAGGGCAGGGAAAACCAGGAATGAGCTGCATGGATGCAGCACTGAGCACACCCAGCAGCCCCTGAGGATGCAGAGTTCTTGCACTGGTGGGACTGGGGCAGGCTGGGAGCAGTTGCTATCACAGAAAGATGGATGAGGGAATTTTGGGAAGCAGCACGGGGCATTCCATGGGAAATATCCACTCATCCTGAACGAGGGCAGTTGTTCTGGTCATGTCCTGACAGGAGAATTTGGATCAATTGTGCTCCCACCAAGGTGGACCACCCAACATCAATCACTGCAGTGTGGCTGGGCTGGGGCACGGCCTCGCTGGCAGCACTTAACGAGTTTCCTGTGCTAATTAATCACGTTTATCAGACATAATTGCCCTTTACCCTCTGCCTCTGTCAGGCTTCCTTTCCCCCAATGTTTTTTGAATAATTTATGTGGCTCAGGACGCTGCTGGGTGAATTTGAGGTGCACAGTAACCTGTGCAGGTAAGAGCTGCTCACCTGGGAAGGTTTAGCAATAAACTTTTGTTTTAGGTGCTTTAATCAACAATAAATTCCCTTTTCTGCTCTGATCGATGGCTGCCTGCAGCTTTTGTCTGCTTTTCTAAGGGGAAAATGATTCTTATTCCTCTGGAAGTTTCAAATCTGGAGCAGCTCCAGCTACTACAGCTCATGGGGAAGGTTTTAACCTCCAAAACCCTCCTAAATCCAGGGAATGGGGTCCTGGGAAAGGGATATCTTCTGCTCTGCAGCCCCAGCCCCACCTTGGGCTCAGAGCTCTGCCTAAATTCTGGCTGGAAATTGAAGTGTGCAATAAAACTGGAATATAAAGAGCTTAAATGGTGAGCGTGGAGGATGGGCAGTAATGGAGATTCCAGAGGTACCGGAGGGAGCTTGGCAGGCAGAGGAGACAATGGGAAGGTTGATAGAACACTGGATTCAGCAGAGATGGAAATAATCCCAGAATTCCAGGATGGTCAGGCTGGAAGGGACCGCAGTGGGGCATATGGTCCTTGCTCCAGCACAGGATTGTGTCCAGACACCTCTGGAATATCCTGAGGGAGAAGACTCCACCCCTCTTTGGGTCTGTTCAGCGCCCAGGGCAGAAGTTCTGCTCCTGTCCAGGGGGAATTCCTGGGATCAATTCCTGCCCGTTCCTGTGGTGCCACTGCTGGGCCCCACGGAGCAGAGCCAGGATGAGATCCCATTATCCCAGCCCTGCCAAGGCCACTGCTCTCCATGTCCCCAAGTGCCATTTGTTGTGTTAAATCCAACAAAAAATTGTTGTGGAGATCCAACCTGTGTTACCCGCTGAGGGAAGTGTGGAAAAGTCTTTTCCTGTTAAAATCTCTGAGATTCCAGCAGAGCTCCTGAAATTTCCTGACAAGACGGCTTCTGGATAGGTGGTTCAGAGGGTTTGCTGCTGAAATAAAACCCCAAGCCCAGCAGCTGGTAATTAGAGATAAGCAAACAGTGGAAATAAAAATCTCTTCAATTATCCCACACTGAGCACGAGGAAATGTGGGAATAAAAACATCCCAGCCTTTCTCTGGAGCTGCAGGCTCCATGTTTCCAGGGATTCTCCGACGGTGCTGCTTTCCCTGGGCTGGTTCATTGGATCATCATTAACTTACACATTTGTTTGGAGAATTACAGAAAAACCCTTTATTTTTTCACATCCTTACAAGGATGAAGGATTACCAAACAAATCCCCTCTGGAAAATTAGGGAAGTGTTGCTTTCTTCCCCGCAAAAGGAATTTGTTAATCCAGACGTTTCTGATGTCACACAACCCAGAATGGTTTGGAAGGGACTTCTAAAGACCATTCAGTCCAACTTCCCCTTTAAAATCTCATTTTTAAATCCATTTATGGATTTGAAAGGAATTTCGGGATCTCTTATCTGATATACCTGTAAATGCTCAAAAAAAACTGTGGATGCGGAACTTTCTGATATGGATTAGTGGTACTTGTTCAAAGGCTGGATTGATGATCTTGGAATCTTTTCCAGCCTTAATGATTCCATGATTTTGCCTGGGAGGGAATTATCAATTCAGCATTTTTAAAAGCTGCTGTCGAGAAAACCTGAGGGAAAAGGGCTTTTCCTCCAGATCCTACGGTAGCAGGAAAAATTTTCCCGCTTCTGGTTGTAACCAGGGGCTGGCTTTGGGCAAGAAAAGTGGTTTTCTCCCATTAATTCCTGCCATTCCCAGGTATTTTTTGGGATGGTAATTGCAAATCTCTGCAGTGATGGGGTTGAATGGGATCCTGGGGTGTCCAATCACCCCAGATACCACTGGAGATAATGGAAATGGGAAGATATGGGAAAATGGGAAATGGGAGATGAATTCACGCCTGTTAAGGACTTAAAAAAATCATGGAATGGTTAAGGTTGGAAAAAACCTTGAGGATCATCAACCAGCATCACCACTAAACCAAATCCTCAAGTGCCACACCCAGACATTTTACGGACACTTCCAGAGATGGAAATTCCATCACTGCTGTTCCATCTCCATGCATTCCATGGAGAAATTTTTCCTCATATCCAATCCAAGCCTGCCCTGGTGTAACCTGGGACCATTCCCTTTTGTTCTGTCACTCAGGACAGTTCATCTTTAGCAGAGAGCCTCTTTTTCCAGGTGTTTGCCAGGAATCCACAAAACTTGGAAATATGGAAATATGGATTTCGGCATTTGGAGGTATGTTAGAGCTGATCTTCAAGGAAATTAATCAATAAATATAAATTGATTGATTGACTGATTGCCCTTATTGGTAACAGTGAGTACCTGATTTATAGTTTGAATTTATTTGTGCCAGATTTCAGAATGTCTTTAAAACATAAGAAGAATCAGGTTTTTATTGCATTTTTGTTAAATTTGAGGTGCTTTTGGGCCACAGTCAGGTCAAGGGATATGAATCAGAGAATCATGGAATGATTTGGGTTGGATGAGACCTTAAAGATGTTCCAGTTCCAATCCCCTGCCTAAACTGCTTAAATATTCCTCTGGAAGAAAAATTTCCAGGGCCATGAGCTGTGCTTTTACTGAAAACAAACCCACTCCCAGGACTGGAGTATTTATCTCTTAAAATGCCATGATCTGGGTCTTAATAAGGCAAAAAATAGAGAATTTTGATGAAGTCAGCATCTTAAACAATACAAATATTCCCAGACTGGAATAAGAAGCAGGATAATGTTTCATGTGGATATCTAACCTGACATCCTTTATTTACATCGACTCTTAGCAACTCTGCCTGCATGGAGCTCAATAAATTCTGACTAAAATGGAGCTGTATTTTGGAAAATCAGTCTCTCACCAGCCTGGGAGAGCTGGAGAGTTGTCCTGTCTTCCTGCTTGGATGCTTTTCCATCAAAAGCGGGAATGTTGCTCCCTATTCCAGTTTTTCTGTGTTTTTCCAGCTCCGAATTTCTTGGCCAGGAGACAAAAGTCTGCTTTGCCTGCTGGGTGTCTGCAGCGTGAGGTGGGGATGAGGGAGGCACGGGAAAAAGTTGAGGAATTTGTCATTGAAATTGGCACAAAAGAAGGGATTAATTCTGGTTTACAGGAGAAACCAGCCCCACCCCCTGCCATGGGCGGGGACAACTTCCACTGTCCGAGGGTGCTCCAAGCCCCATCCAGCCTGGCCTTGGGCACTTCCAGGGATCCAGGGGCAGCCACAGCTGCTCTGGGCACCCTGTGCCAGGGCCTCCCCACCCTCAGCCAGGAATTCCTTCCCAATATCCCACCTAAATTTCCACCATGTCCTGTCACTCCAGTTCCTGAGGACTTGTCCCTCTCTGGTTCCCTGTAGCCACTTCAGATCCTGGAATTTCCTGGGAGATCTCCACTCAACCTTCTCGTCTCCAGGCTGAAGAGCGCATTCCCATCTCTCCCAGCCTTTTTCCATAGGGAAGATGCTACAGTCCCTCCAGCAACCTTGTGGACTCCTCTGGATTTGCTCCAACAATTCCGTGTCCTTCTTTTGTTGGGGACACCACACCTGTCCATGATATTCCAGGTGGGATCCCTTGACAGCAGAGGAGAGGGGCAGAATCAAGCTCATCCAGGTCAGCCCAGCTGATCCAGCTACTTCTCCTTGCCTGCCTCTTTAGCCATGAAGGTTTGAGAAGGAGGGAGGAGCAATTCCCACCAAACCCCAGCAGGAATTCCTGCATGGACTGGGAGCTGTGGCACCAGAGGTTTGTCCTCCCTACAAGGGCCCTTCTCACACCGTGGTCCTGGGGAAATGTCGATGTCTCGGGGTTCAGAAGGTCGAGGTGACCCCAAGATCATAAAGAGTCTTTGCTTCCCAGCCCGTGCAGCCAAAGGAGGAGTCTGGAATCCTTCGGATCACGTTCTCAAGGTTGTTTACTTTTTCTTATCTAGAACATTCTTTCTCTGACCTGCCCAGCTCTGCCTAGCAAGGAGGCCATTGCATTCTGCCCCCGAGCCTCGGGCGGCTCCCACATTTTATACTCAAAACTAGGTGTGTATGTTTACAATTTATTACCAATACCTACCATCTATGTTGGACTGTGAATCTCTGCCTTAAACCAACAGAAAAGTGTCACCATCACAGCAAGACACGGAGGGCAAGGAGAAGGAGAAGAAGGTCAGGACACGTCCAAATCCCTCCATCTTGAGCCCCTGAATTATATTCTAAAAATCCCAAAATTCCACTTTTCCACCCTGTGTTAATTCAACTACCACACTACTCAAACCCTTGTGACTTGTAATTCCTCACACAAATTGGCAGCTTTTTCCAAGGGCTAAAATCAAAGCCACAGGTGTTTTTGACTTTGTGCCAAGGTACCTCCGAGCCCCCTGCCAGGGTCTGGAGACAGCCAGGGCAACCAGAGGGATGTCCTGGGCTCCGACAGGGAAAGTCACCCTTGGAATATCGGGAGTCTGACTCCAATTCCAAGAGCCCTGATGGTTTAATAAGAATTTCTGGTGATGCTTCACTGGCTCTTTCATGGCTCTGACACGGTGCCTCAGGCAGGACGGATTACACGGGCTCCCCTTTCCAAGAGGGAATTGTGCTGGGAATATGGATGAGTCAGCAGAGATCCCACTTCATCATCAGCCTGATGCCTAAAACTCCAACCCTGAACTCCCTGAGCCTGTCTTTTTCCATGAGCCAAGGTCCAGGATGCTGCCGTTGCCTCCTGGAACGGCTGACACCTAATCCTTCACGGAAAATTAGATTTAATAAATTCACGGCTGCGTTGCTTCCGTGGGGAAGCTCTGTATCCTTCACATAATCACACGGAACCTCCAGGGATGAGCAGCACCTTTTATACACTCCTTTCCCTGAGATCTGTGAGTATATCCCAAATAAATCTCGGGAGAAGATTTCATTTTTCTTCCGCGGGGTCGATACTCGGCTCGCAGGGAGCAGATCCATCTGTATATTTTCCTCATCCCTTTGCAGGATGGATGGAGCACAAGGCTGGGAAAGAGATGCTGTTATTTCCTCTCATCTCAGCCTGTGATTTTTGGAGTGGGCTGACACAAGGTTTAATAAATAGTCCCTTAAAAGGGAAGTGAAATGTTCTCTGGAAAGCTTCAGCTTTTGAGTGGAGGAAAGAAAAAAGTAGGGAAAAATCCAAGATATTTCTGATTTCGAGGGTGGCTTTGTTAGAAGAGATGGGATGGCTGTTCCTGGATTAAGATACCAGGAAGGGGCCTGGAGCCCAATACAAAGTAATGACAGAAAGAATGATTGACTTAATTCCTTGCTAAATTATCATTGGCGTTCTCGGGATAAAAAGCAGGGATAAGACTGGAGTTCTCCCCCTCTGACATGGAAAAAACCCATTTAATAAATGCCAGGAAACTTATTAAGTTGTTCCAATACATCTCAATATCCCATTCCTGAAGTAAAGCAGAGTTTTGCTGCCCTGACACATTCAAATTCCCTTTGTGTTATGGAATCCCAGAATATCTGGGATCTTAAATCCCACCCTGTCCCACCCCTGCCCTGGGCAAGGACACCACCAACTATCCCAGGGTGCTCCAAGCCTTGTCCAGCAAAAACCACCCTGGGATTCTGGGATTCTGTGCTCTGAGAATCTGGAAAACACAAGCATGGTCCTGGGGATTTGTGCAGAAGCACCTCCCTTGGCAGAAGGAATTGGGAATCTGGGCACGGCTCATCTTCCAGGAATCCCATTCCCAGAATTTGGCTCCTGGGATGGAGGAGCCTGCACCTGAGGGTGTCTCTGTGCAGGTGAGTGTGTCCTAAGGGCTGCCCTGGCAGGGAATTGATGCCTCAGCTTTTATATTTTCACATTCTGTGCTGCTTTAGTGTGTGGGTCTGGGCTCCATATTATGGGATGCTGAGCTCTGTTCACAGAGCAGGGAGACAAAACAATTCCTGCTCCAGCTGGGCACCAAGGACAAATGATCCAAATCTCAGGCCCAAGAGCACAAACAGCGTGGGCTGGAGAGAGAAAAACAAGCAGGATGGGAGTGCCTGGGCTAAAGCTGGGATGGGACAATGAACTGCAAGGTGCAAATGGAGCAGAGCTGATCCCAGTGAGAGCCCCCGGGAGCGCTCGTGCATTTTGGGACCATTTTGGTTCCTCTTGGCTGCAGCCCTGGCTGGGCTCTGGTGCTGCCCAAGGTGGATCCATGGAGGAGATCCTTGGAATAAATCCCTGCTTTATTCTGTGACTCCATCCAGCCTCTGCTCCAGGGCAGCCTTCCCAGGGCATCCGAATCACCACATTCCTCGCCTTTGGTGCCAGGTGGTCCAACAAACTCTGGCCAGTTCCGAGCCTGAGTTTTGTCCATTATAATTCCCAGTTCCCTTGTGTTGCCAGGGTGATGGATTTCAAAAGGCCAAATCCGTGCTCGCTTTTCAAAGGCTGAGTTGTTCTTTTTGATCTGCAAACCGGGGGCAGCCACAGATCCAGGCCTGGCTTTTGTGTTCCCTTGTGTTTGTCTCTGTGTTACAACCAGAATGATCTTGGCAGCTGAATTCATTGGGATAAAAACTCAGCATGGGATCTTGTTGGGAGCTGCTGAAGTCACTTTGGAACTGCTGAGGTAGCTGTGTAAAAAGACATTGAAATACCCAGCCTGTGAATTCCTTGATATTTTCAAATTCGCGGGCAGAATGATGGGATTGGGATGACTCCTGAAGATTTTCCTGTGCTGGTATCCATGGGCACCCTTTGGAAAGGCCATGGGACACAAACATTAGTTCTGGACCCTGTAATTTATTGGGAGAATTCCGTTTGGGACCGGCAGGAGAACAAAAATGCAATTATTGCATCTCTAACCTGACTCAGGACCTGGCACAAGGAATGACTCGTGCATTCCTGGGTTTTTCCTCCTGCTGGGATTGAAATTGGCTCACAGCTTCTTCCTTGGCCTTTTTGTTGACTCCTGAAGTTAAAGCTTTTAATCCTGAGCTCAGGAGGAAAACTCCTGACTCAGCTCTCACACCGCAGGGACCAGGCAAGAACTCGCAGAGCACAGGGAGGGAATTCGAGCTTATCTTCCCAAAATTCTGCAGGAATACAATAACCCCGACACCCAGAGCTGGGATTTTGCAGATATTTATGTCAAACACATTTCACCTCCAAACAGCACAAGTGATGCTCGGAATTAAGCAGACTAATTCTGGTTTTATGTTGCTCTTTGACTCCCTGAGCCTGGGCATTCCTGATCGTTCCCATTTTGCCGGGCCCTCAGTTTTTTTTTTAGGGGAATGCTTGACTATTTTGGGGCCCTGGAAGAAGGATTTCTATTTTTCTGCAGAATTTGGGAATCAGGAAAGTTTATTTTCAGCAGAGATCACTTTAATTTAGCTGCAGCCTTTTCCCTTGCCTGGTAGGATCTGAAACAGGATGGAATTTTAGCAGTTTAACAAAATCTGACACCTCCAGCTCCCAGTTGTGCCCCAAGCTGTGGAAAACATTGGGAATTCATCTTTCCCTACTCCACAATGGGTTAAATACCTTTAGTTTTCACGGTTCTGGGCTGAGCTGATGCACCTGGACAGCTCCTGTGGGGAGCTGATGGATCACACCCAGGTCACTTAATTAATTAATAATAAAATTAATTCTTGTCTTCCAGCCTGGAGCAGGAGCTTGGAAGTGCCAGCAATGGGATTAATGCCCATCTGCGTGGGGCAGGTGTTGCTGAGATCCAACCTGTTGGAAAATGGATGTTTCCCGGAATATCCTGAGCGGGAAGGGACTCCCAAGGATCGTGGAGCCCAACTCCTCACCTCTTCACACTGTGCTGGCACCAAACTGCTGGCACCTGATGCCATCCCTGCACATCTTCCTGAGAAGCTCCAGGAAAAACCCCCAAAATCCCCCCAAACCCTCCCTAAACACCCCCAAATCCCCCCTGACTGCCCT
Source organism: Vidua chalybeata (assembly GCF_026979565.1). Classification (NCBI taxonomy): domain Eukaryota; kingdom Metazoa; phylum Chordata; class Aves; order Passeriformes; family Viduidae; genus Vidua; species Vidua chalybeata. Next base: position 1,683,002 of record NC_071535.1, on the reverse strand, counting down.
AAACCCCCCATACCCCCCCAAATCTCCCTCACCCTGATGTTGTGAATTCTGATGACACCAAAATCCCCCCAAACCCTCCCCAAACACCCCCAAAGGAGATGAGGAGATGCTGGAGGATGTTGGTGTTGGTTCTGGCACAGGGAACCTTGGCTGCTCCCGGAATTCTGTGGGCATCTGCTGGGCCCTGGCCTGGGGTAGGCAGGATAAACCGCAGGATTTTATGGCTGGGCTTTCCCCCTGGCCCTGGTTTGGTGGTCCCAGCTCCATCCTCAGGCATTCCCACGTTTGCTGTGTCCTGTGGCTGAGCCCTTAGGTGCTCCCTGGAGTTCTTCCCTTTGCTGTCTGCATTTCCCTCCTCTTAAATCTTTGTTTTCCCATGGATTTGGAAGTGAGAATCTTGTTTTTTCCCGGGGCTGGAGCCTCAGCTCTGCCTGTGCTGACTCTGGATTTTCTCTGTGTTGCTGTTTTTGTGGTTCAGCTTCATCGTTTCTGTTCAGATCTTTCAAAAACTGCAGGAATGAGGGGCTGGAGTGTGTCCAGGGAAGGGAATGGAGCTGGGAGGGGGCTGGAGAATTCCTGAGGGAGCTGGGAAGGGGCTGAGCCTGGAGCAAAGGAGGCTCAGGGGGGACCTTGTGGCTCTGCACAGCTCCTGCCAGGAGGGGACAGCCGGGGGGGTCGGGCTCTGCTCCAGGGAACAGGGACAGGAGGAGAGGGAACGGCCTCAGGCTGGGCCAGGGCAGGCTCAGGGTGGGCAGCAGCAGGAATTTCCCCATGGAAAGGGGGCTCAGGCCTTGGAATTGCCCAGGGAGGTTTGGAGTGCCCATCCCTGGAGGTGCAAGGAATTCCTGGATGTGGCACTCAGAGCTCTGGGCTGGGGACAGGGTGGGCATCGAGCACAGCTGGGACTGGATGATCCTGGAGGGATTTTCCAACCACACAGTGAAGCTGCTGGTGTGGAAAAACAGGGGAAGGGGAATTTCTGCCTCCTTCAGCAGTTCCCCCATGGAAACCTCAAGGAAAAACACTTGGGGTGTTTTCTGTGCAATGTTTCAGTTCAGTGACACATTCCTTCCAAACCCCATGACTTTTCCTGCCTGGAAATTTCCCTGCTGGCATTTCCTTATCCTGCAGCAGGCATCTTTCAAACTGGGAATGGCCAAACCAGGATGGGGGGAGATAATATGGAAAAGCAAAATTTAATCTCCTCAAAACAATGATTCAACAACTGCTGAGGGAGGAAGTTCTTCAAAAAGGGTTGAAAACCAAGTCTGAGATTTCCACCTGCAAATCCAAGGTGTGAAACACCCTGGGCAAATCTGCAGCATTCCTAGGATGTCTGGAATTACAAAGACCTTGGAACCACTTGGATTCTGCCCTCTGCCTCCAGCCCTAACCCTGGCATACACAGATCCCTCTCCTTGAGAGCTTTGTGGGGGTGTTCAGTGCCTAAAATCCCATTTTCCTGCTCCCAGTGATGCCCTGAGAAGGCTGCCCTGGAGCAGAGGCTGGATGGAGTCACAGAATAAAGCAGGGATTTATTCAAAGGATCTCCTCCATGGATCCACCTTGGGCAGCACCAGAGCCCAGCCAGGGCTGCAGCCAAGAGGAACCAAAATGGTCCCAAAATGCACGAGCGCTCCCGGGGGCTCTCACTGGGATCAGCTCTGCTCCATTTGCACCTTGCAGTTCATTGTCCCATTCCAGCTTTAGCCCAGGCACTCCCATCCTGCTTGTTTTTCTCTCTCCAGCCCACGCTGTTTGTGCTCCTGGGCCTGAGCTTTGGATCATTTGTCCTTGGTGCCCAGCTGGAGCAGGAATTGTTTTGTCTCCCTGCTCTGTGCAGAGAGCTCAGCATCCCATAATATGGAGCCCAGACCCGCACACTAAAGCAGCACAGAATGTGAACATAGAAAAGCTCAAACCTGAGGCATCACAGCACTCCAGAGTGCTGACTTTCCAACTGCATTTCCCTGGAACTCCTCACCTTTCCCAACCGATCAGGCTCCAAAGGTTCAGCTGTCAAGGGCTGTTGGAAAACGCATCAATCCCCAGGAAGGAGCCAGCAGGTGAGTCTGGAACAGGACTGGAGAGAGGGAATGTCCTGGGATTGGAAGGACACGGAGGAAATGCTGAGTGCCCATCACAGCCAGCGAGGAAAGCTCCGAGTGCCACCTCCAGCTTCCCAGATTCCAAAGGTTGTGGATGAACCACCCCGATTTAGTGGATCAATAACTCAGCAATGATCGGTCACTCAGGTGCCACCACAGCACAGGTTGGAGGTGAATTTATGGCTCTGATACTTCCCAAATCCTCTTTTTTTTCCTCCTTCCCGTGGGCTGGCGGGATCTGGGATACAGCCTGGTCTATGCTGGACAACCAACCATTCCTTTTGTTGGGGTTCAATGGAATTATTTTGGTCAGAATCCCAAATAATCATCTTCAAAATAAAAACCTGCTGGAAGAGAATGTGGCTTCCACATTGGAATGGGAAATACTCCTTTACGGACAAGGTGAAAAACCCTGCAGTAGGCTCCCCAGAGAGGTTGGTTCCTCAAGTATTTTGGAAAATGGCTTTAATAATGTATTTTAACCATTTATCAGCCCTGATATGGTCAAGGAGTTGGACTAAATGATCATTGTAAGTCTTTTCCAACGGAAATATTCCTATTTTTCCATCTTTTCCACACCCCACTGGAAGAAAAAGCCTTCACTAAGCAAACATGAAGAGTCACAATTAACATTAAGGGACCAGCAGTGACAGCAGGAATCCATGAAGGGTCCCTGGGTGCCACCAGTTTTCCAATAGATAGGAAATCCATAGGAACGGATGGATTGGAAAACAGTATGGGTTTTCCTAGGAGAACAGCAGATATTTCAACAGGAATATAATGCCTGATCCAGCTTTTTTTTTCATGTTATAGCCATGCCATGAAGGATTCTGAAAAATGAAATGCAGAGGAGTCTGGAAAATGAAGGACAGAGGACTTGGGGAAATAAAATGCAGGAAGCTCCCAGAATTATTGAGTCCTAAAGCCCATCCAGCTCCTGTCTGAAGATGAAACAATGAAAAAAGCAGGGAAGATCAAAAAGCTGCTGTGGAGCCTGGTACAAATTCCAGCTTTTTTGCAAATACAGTCCCAGGAGAGCAAGAAGTTAAAGAGAAATAATTTTAGGCAGAAAATCTGGAAAGGAGGAATGAGGGAAATGATTTGTTTGGAGCTTCAGCCTCTGCACAAGCCCCAAAATACAAATCTCTGAGACACCAGGTAGAGCTGGGAGGGATTTTTCCAGCAACACTGCCTGGTTTCCATGGCATTCCTCCCAAAATAATATTCCCTGTTCCCAGCCAGGCCACCTCAGAGTGGTGGAAATTCCCCAAAATCTGTCTAATTCCGAGCTCAGGTCTGGAGTCTCAGTGTACAAACATTCCTTGTGGGATGACTCCACGTGTCTGAGATCAGGCCCAGTCCCGTCCCTGCCCTGCAGATATTCCCGGGCAGCTGCAGGAGGTTCCCACAGCAAATCCAAACACTCATTCTCAGCTTTCTACTCCTTAAAATGAGCTTGTAAAAGGAGGGAGAACAAATTTTTACATGGATAGAAAGTGCTAGGAGAGGAATGGTTGGAAACTGAAAGAGGAGAGGTTTAAATGGGGTATTGGGAAGGAATTCTTAGCTGGGAGGGTGGGGAGGCCCTGGAATAGAATTCCCAGAGAAGCTGTGGCTGCCCCTGGATCCCCGAAGTGTCCAAGTGTTTGTGGTCAGGGCATTTTGTCTAAAACAAATGTTTTGTCTTCTCTATTCACCAGAGAGGCGGTAAAGTAGGAAAAGACTTTTAAGATCTTTGAGTCCAACCATTCCCAGCACTGCCAAGGCCACCTCTGACCCATGATCCCAAGTGCCACATCCACACAATTTTTAAGTTTTTAAATTTAAATTTTTAAAACTCCAGGATTTAAAACTTGTGGACTTTCTGGGCAGCCTTTTCCATGAGGAAATTTTCCCAATATCCACCCTGAGCCTGCTCTGGCCCAGCCTGAGGCCGTTCCTTCTCCTCCTGTCCCTGTTCCCTGGGACCAAATCCTGGCTCCCACCTTCCTACAAACACCGCCCATAGATTAAACTCCTTTTAATTTCCTGCTCACCTCTTGTTTTCCGTAGTTCCATCATTGTCCCAGGGCAATTCACGGCTTATAACATAAAACATTTCCCATTTTTTCTTCCTTTCCTCCTGTGAATTCTTTTCTCCTGTGAGAAGATTTAACGTGAGGAGGGGTTTTTTTTCCACGTGCATTTAGAACAACCCAAAATATTATTTTTTTTTTCTTTTTTTCCACCTGTCTTCAAATCCACGGAGGTCAAGCGATCTTTGCTGCCAAGAATTTGCTGACTCCACAGCTCCGAGTGTCTCAGTAAGCAAATTCAGCTGCTTTTGCTTTTCTTGCCTCTTGTTGAGCGGAACTTGGAGATTTTCCGGTTAGCACCACCACAAAAGCAAAGGGAAAAAAAAAAAAAAATTCCTGTGAAAAGAAGTGTCTTGGTCAGCTCATTCTGCCTTTCCTCAGATGATGAAAGAGGAATTGCTGTTCTGGAGACACAAAGCTCATCGTTTTTACAAAGGGAGTGGCCTCAGGGAGGCTCGTCTTGGCTGAGGGTGAAAAGGTGCTGGAAGATGTGGAGTTGGGTTAAAATATGAGTTAATGACCCTTCCGAGGGCCCATTAAAGAATTCCAGGATAATTTGGGTTGGAAGGGATTCTAAACTCATCCCATCCCACCCCTGCCATGGCAGGGACACCTCCCACTGTCCCAGGCTGCTCCAAGCCCTGTCCAGCCTGGCCTTGGGCACTGCCAGGGATCCAGGGGCAGCCACAGCTGCTCTGGGAATTCCATCCCAGCCCCTTCCTCCCCCTCACAGGGAGGAATTCCTTCCCAATATCCCACCTAAATCCACCCTTTTCCAGCCTAAAGCCATTCCCTGGGTCCTGTCCCTCCCTGCCTTGTCCCCAGTCCCTCTCCAGCTCTCCTGGAGCCCCTTTAGGTACCCTCAGCTCTCCCTGGAGCTTTCCCTTCTCCGGGTGAACATTCCCAGCTCTCCCAGCCTGGCTCCAAATTCCACTTTTTTCCTGAGCCAGTCCTGGTTTTTATCCCTTCACACAGCTTCTATTCCTCCCTGTTGAGTGGCTGTAATTTTGGGAATGTCATTCTCGTTTTGTGCATGGATTGTAAAGAAAAGCTCCCTGAAAGGTACAGGAAAACCATATAAATTTCCAGAGCCATAATTTAGGGAATTATCCAGCATCCTTGGGCAGTGGGAGGAATGCCGACTCTGTTTGATGTGGTTCCTCTGCACCAGGACAAACCTGGGTCTGATTACCTGGAAGTAATTCTCACTTGCAGAGGGGAGAAAATGCAGCTTTAATTTAAAAAAAGGATAAAAAAATCCCAAATCCGAAACATTTCCGTGACTACAGAAGGAATTTTCCCCTTTATATTTTGTTTTTTTTTCTCTCCTTAACCATTCACAGTTCACAGGACTCCTCATCCTCTCTTTCCTCGTCCATTTTGGGAAGGAGGAGAGAAGAAATTACGCTCACTGGGATTAATTTTATTCCACACTTTGGGAATCACTGAGAAACCCTGGAATTTCAGACATGGGTTGTTTCCTACAGGAATTCTTTGCTGGAGAAGGGCAGGGACAATTTCCACTTTCCAGGGTGCTCTGAGCTCTCTCCAACATGGAATTGGATTATCCAGGAATGGGACAGCCATGGTTCATCCTGGAAATCTGGGCTCTCAGAAATGTATTAGTAATTCCTGGAGATTCCCTAAAATACTCTGAAATAATTCAGTGAGACGCGAAATGGAATAAAGATTAAGAACTGCACCTTTGACTTAAATTCCTTTGGTTTTGGGGGAGCAGGAAAACCCCAAAGCCACTCATAGTATTTTAAATTAAATTATCACACAAGGGAATATTTCTATAATTCCGTACGTGAATCCCAACATTGTCCTGGTAGGATAGGAGGATGTCAGAAACAGCTTTGGATTATTGGATTTGGATTTTTTTTTTCTTTTTTTTGGGGTGGAAAAAATATATTGGGAAGGGTCAGCTTGTCATGTTGGAGATTCGATTGTCCCCCCAATCCATGAGGAACAGAACTGTAGGAAATGCCTCAATAGTGCTGCACTTGGAAGGAGCAGAATTTAGGAAACTTGGGGAAAATAAAGATGGGAAAAAGGGAGAAGAGCCTCAGTTCCTCTGTTCCTTGAGCTCCTTCCTTCCCTCTGCCCAGGGAGGACCTTTCCCTGCAGGCTGCATTCCCAAGCTTCTGTTTTGAGCTTCTTTCCCAGAAATTTGTGCTGGATCAGCACTGAGTTGATCGATTCTACATCCAGCCAGTGATTCCCTGCAATTCCTGTGCTTAAAGGGAATGATGGCTTGGGAAAAACCACCCGAGGCAGACTTTTCAAACCAAGCTCCTATTGGATGTTTCCCAGAGGAAAAACCCCAAGGATTTGCTTTCATAAAATTCCAACAAATTTTAATTTGCTGATGTAATTGGCTGTTCCACATCCCTTTGTTTCAATCCCATTCTTTCAGTTCTTTCACAATGTTGGGAATTTATTTAGGGTTCTGCTGGTGTAATATAAAGGGTGTGAAGAGTATTGATTTTTCCAGCTCCTCATCCAGAGCTGAGGAGGATTCACTTAAGAGGGAATCTCAGAGTAAAGGAGCAGAGGGAAGAACGGGATTTTCTGCCTTTCTGTGGATTTCTGGGATTATCACCCAAAACGGAATCCCAGGATGGGTCAGGCTGGAAAGAACCACAGGGGACACTTGGCCCCATTCCCTGCTCTGGCAGGGCCATCCCAGAGCACAAGTGTAAACTTGGGGAATGTCCTCATCCCTGGAAGTGTCCCCATCCCTGGAGGGATTTCAAGGCCATGTGGATGTGGCACTTGGGGACAGGGATCAGTGGTGGCCTTGGCAGTGCTGGGAATGGTTGGACTCGACCTTAGAGGGGTTTTCCAACCTCAAAATTTCTCTGGTTGGACTTTGTGGTTCTATGGATTTGGGGACAACGCTCCATGGGGAATAAGGGATGGTGGATTTAGAGTTGGGCAAGACTGGAGGGGTTGCCTGGGGGAAATCTCCTTGTGGTCCTGCCATGGGTGGAGTGGGAGCTCCAAAGGTTTTTAGGGAAGCTCCCATCGAGTCGGAAGGTGCAGAGAGGGTCCTTTTGCTTCCTAAACTCCTCGGGGTCACCTGGGGCTGGATCCACTCCCAGTCAATGGTTTAAGTTCTGCCGCTGCATCCCACAGGTTTTAACGATGGGAAATCAGATCCATTTATATAAACATGAATTATTTATCACGACAAATGATTACACGAAAGATCTTAATTAGAATTATTGAGTGCGCAGTCTAACACAGTGCAATAAAACAAAACAATTCTATTCAAGCAATTTTTATTGAAGGCAGCAAAGAGAAACAATTATTAAGTCGAGATTGATAAAACTCACCCACACCAACACTCCTGGGCAGGGCTCTTCCTCTTAACCTTGAGGAGAATCCTTGGAGAGTGTTCCCTTCCCAAAGGAGGAATCCCCCCACATTCCAAGAAGGAATATGACAGGAGAACCTGCACTAATCAGGGGTTTTAACTTTGGGCTTGCTGAGCCAGACTGGTTTTACCCTAATTCCACACCAAACCCAGCTCATGATACCCCTCTCATCCCACCAGGGACTTTCCAAACAGGGCATTGTCCAAGCTCCTGGACCACATTCCAGGGAAAGCATCCTGCTCCAGGCTCCTGATGCCCAGTTAACAAGTGGATGAGTTTTGAGGACACACCAAGCCAGCAGCAGCAGCTCCCAAGCTGAGATTTGCTCATTCCCATGGAAAATCCCATCAGTTTGGCCAACCCCCCCCTTGCCTTTCAGCAGGAAGATTTATCCCAGCTTAAAGTGGCCACTTTCATCGGACTTAAAGCTCTTCCCAACCAGCAGGAGCTAAATAAATCATTTGGGATGAGCTAATAGGGGATTATCCCTGGGGAGTCTCGCACCAGCTCAGGGAAACTGGTTCAAAAATTACCCCTTAAATTAAAGCAGCAGCACTTCATAAATTGAGGAGCTCGGGATGGCGAGGGATCAGGCACTGAGTGATGGATGAGGAGACTATTTTAGGGAGAGGTGAAATCCTTGGGAAAGACGTCTCCCTCTTGTCTGAGGACATTCAGGGAATGTCAGCAGTTTTGTAGGGATGTTTTGAGGTTAATTTCCATCTCTCCCACCTTGGAATATTCAAGACGCCCAATAAATGATGCTCTTTTAACTGACACCATTTTCAGGTGCCTTTTTGAGTGCTTGAAGTCATTTTGGAGGAAGAATTTGAGCAAACAAACCCCATTGTGCTCATCCTCAAGCAATGTTTCCATTTAATGGCTATGTCAAATAAATTCTGGGAAACATTTCCAATTAATAAGTGATGTCCATGCTCCCATATTACCCTGCCATGGAGAGTTTAGGAATATTTGGGCAATTTACTCCTATTCTTTCCAGCCCCCATTAGCATATTAAGCTGCAATTATCATCTGCTCATATTTCAAACCTTCTGAAGTTTTTATCAGGGAGCAGTGGAATTCTTTTCCATGATGCCTGCAAAAAAAAAAAAAAAAAAAAAAAAGGGAAGATGATATTGGGTTTGAAGAGAGATGAATCTGCAATTAAGGAATGAATATTTGAGAGTGTGACATTATGAAATGCAGCTTAAATCAGAGAGAGAGAATTCCTTTAAAAAAAAAAAGGAAAATTATTCTTGCGTAAAGGGGCTGATGTGAGTGATGGGTCTTTGTTAATTAAAATAAAAGATTTCTTGATGTCAATAGGAGGAAATAATTAGTCTCTCAAGACAGTGTTGTGGGGAGAAAGAAGATGTTCCTCCTAAATTCCCAGTGATTTGCTAAGAAAGGTTGGAAACGTTGTCTGAACATATAATCACGGAATAGAATCATCATGGAATGGTTTGGGTTGGAAAGGACCTTGAAGATCATCCCATTCCACCCCATCCCATGGGCAGGGACACCTCCCACTATCCCAGGTTGCTCCAATCCCTGTCCAAGCTTGGATTAAACTGGATTAAATCTAAATTAATTCTTCCTCCTCCCCCCCCACCTTTACTGTTTCCATCTCTTTTGGATTCAGAGATTTCCGACTTTGGAATTTGCAGCAATCCTTGATGGAATTCTGCTCGGGAACTCTGCAAACTAAAGAAGCCTTTGGAGGAGGGGATTTTCCTCTTTCTATTCAGGACAAGAGGAAACGGCCTCAGGTTGTGCCAGGAGAGGTTTAGATTGGATATTAGGGAAAATTCCTTCATGGAAAGGGTTGTCCAGCACTGGAAAAGGCTGCCAGGGCCAGAGGGAGTCCCCGTCCCTGGGAAGGTGGATGTGGCACTTGAGGACACGGATTAGAGGTGATGCTCACTCAGTCTTGGAGGTCTTTTCCAGCCTCAGCCATCCCATGATTCTGTGGTAAATCATTGGAAAATTTGAGGGAAATAAATGTGACTCTCCACTACTTCCAATTCCTGTTTTTCCAGTGCCAATCCTGCTGCAGTAGTGGGACAAGAAATGTCCTTTTCCAAAAATAAAAGGTGATTTCATCTGCAGAGGCCACACAGCACCGAGGAGCTTTCCCAGAGAGGAAAGGGAATGGGAACAGAGTGAGGGCACAATGGGATTCTGGCTCCAGCCTGCTTCCACTTCTCCTCAGGAATATCCCAGCCAGGGACAGAAAAAAAGGGACGAGAAGAACAAGGCTGAAGGATTCCAGAGGAGCTGCAATGTTCCATCCAAAGGGATTTGTGTTTGAATCCATTTCCTGGAAATCCTCCCCAAAACCACCAAGGAAAGTGTTAATAAATAAGAATAATCATTGGAAAGGGAAAAAGTCGGGGAGCAAAGTGGGTTTTGCTCATTTTTCAGGACATATTGACAAAAGATTGGTGGGATGGAGAAGGGATCAAAGCACTCTGGGGCAACCTGTGGAGAGTGAGGCTTGAAATTCAGCAAAACTGGAAAAATCTGTGGGATTTTAAGGTTTTAAGGACAAAACTTACTGGAGGTGGTTAAAAAATAAAAGGAAGTGAGTTAGGGTAGGAAAGGGCTGGGAGAGAAACCTTGAGGGCCAAACTCTCCAAATATTTGAAGTCAAAGCTGCAGCTTCACTGGGAGCCCTGGGGGTGGTTCTTAAAAGGATCTTGCCTGAGTAGCAAGGGGTGAGAGGAGCAGGAAAATGGGAAAGGTTGAGGAAAGCAAAGCTCTGGTGGGAAGAGCATGAGGAAATTCCATGGGAATGAAAGGCAAGAAGTGCTGAGAGGGAAGAAAAAAAAAAAAATCTCTTTTCTGCAGTTCGTCCTCAGCCTGTAGAATCAAAATACAACTAAAACCAGGATCAGCATTACCCAGTGGTGGCTAATTAAAATAATTCCAATTCTCCTAATTAAAGGGTGAAAGGGAATCCCCTTTCATGGCATTGAAACCAATCTCCACCTTTTGGGATTAGCTGGAAACTCATTGTCAGGAGCGGATTATTTCACCCTCCTCCCTTTTCCAGGGAGTTCCTCTCTCCTAAAACTTCTCCAAGGAACTGGGCTCTGTTCCAGTCTTGGAATTTCCCTGCTCCTGCCTGCAAATTATCCTTGGGATAATTGAGGTGGATCCCCAGTGGATGGGAATTATCCCTGGCTGTGGGGACCTCTGGTGCAGATCCAGGATTTGTGGTGTTCTGTTTTGGTGTTGAAGTCACGTCAGGAATTTGCTCCTCGGGATGTTTCCCAGGATTAATCAGTTCATAGGAAAAGGTGAATTTAATGTTAATTTAATTGAATTGTGCAGCTTGAGGAGCAAAGCATGCAGGGAAGTGTAATCATAGTTTGATATCAACTTCTTGCTTGTTAATTTATTAAACTTTGGATTCACTTTATTGGCAGATTTTATCCCACATATCCTCAAAACCCCACAATTCCTGATAATTTGTTACTATCCAGCAACTCTTTTAAAAAGGAGGAATATTTCTCCATGGAATTAATTTTAGAGCCATTTTTCTTCATCCTATTGTGGTGCTAACAAGAAGACAAATTATTCCTGCACAGTGCAAAGACAAAGAGATAAAGAAATTAAATATTATACAATTCAACTGAAAAGAAATTTGAATTTTTTATCCCACTTTGATGAAAAAAGTGGCTTTTAGTATTTGTCTGAAGTGTTTACACCGAGACACAGATTTTGATTCCACGAAAATTTGGAAGTGGTGGTGGGACTAGGTTGGACTTGGTCTTTAAGGTCTTTTTCAACCTTAATTATTCTGTGATTCTCTGAATTACACCACAAATAAGGAATTTAATTCATTTACTAAAATTATATCCTGGTGTTCTACCAATTTATATCCCTGCTCAGGATGGGGTCATGTGGATATTTAATCACGGCAAATTTCCTGGAAAAATGCTGACTCCAAAGCTCTACCTTTCAGGAGAAGGTTTTTCAGTGCAGGTCAGGACGAAAAGAAAGATTTTCACCTCCATTTGAACTCTAGGTTTAGGTTTTTTTGGCAATTATTTTAAGTTTTCAGGACGTGTGGATCAATAAAGCTGATTTGCAGGTAGTCCGAGGCTTCTTTATCCACGTTTTCCAAAGAATTTTCTCCTAGTGGGAAGATCTGAGGTGACGAAGGACAACAGGGAGATGCTGAACGAGCTTCAGAGGGGAAGATCTTTAATTAATTTACAAGATGTGTCTTCCCCTATGTAAATATCCTTTCTTTTTATTATTTTCTCTTTAATTCCCTTTTTTTTTTTTTTTTTTTTTTTTTAAGAGGAAATGGTGACCCCAAGTTGCAAACAGTTTACAGGAAAAAGGGACGAAAATGGCACAGGAAATTTAGAATATACCATTAAGAGCCACCATGAAAGAGTGGGACATGCAAAGATAACTCATTTTTAATTAAATTAAGAAGAAATTAATATTTCCCAAGGTCATCTCCTGCTGCCTGGAGCACATTTGGAGCATTGGGAGTGAAGCAGGAGGGAGAGCAGTGGAGGGAAAACCAAGAAGACAAAATTGGCCTCTTTTTCGAGGCCTTTCCAGCCCCTTCGAGGTCCTTCCAAGCCAATTTCTCCATAATTCCCACATCAAGGTCTAGGAAAGACAGGAATTATAAAGAAACCGGGTCAATAAAGACCTTAAATTTCTTAGTTTCTCTTCCTCAGCTGGATCATGGGATGTTTTTTTTCCCGGTTCTTTTCCATTTGTAGCTCCATAATGGATTCAGACACCGCTTTGTGGCAGGAATTGGAAAAGGACACTCAGGGCCATGGAATTTTGTCTCCAGTACTTTCAGGTGAGCTGGGAAAGATCCTCAGAACATCCTTTCCAAACCCCACAGGCTGCAGACCTCGCTGCTCCCGAAGGAACAGGACATTCCAAAGTCCTTTCCCACTTTCCTGCCGCTCAGACTCCACAAAATTAGGAGGAAGAGCCACAGGAACTTTGAAACAGGTTTTTCTTGGAGGAAATATCCCCCCCCCACATCATCTGTTCCCATATCCCATTTGGCATTCCAGAGGTAAAATTTGTGCCAAATTAATCGGAGTCATTGCAAGGTCATTGTAGGAGAAACATTTTGAATTGTATTTAGAGATTTGCTCCCTTTTCCCATTTTTTTTCCTCGCAGTTTGTCCAATCCTTGCCTTTTAAGCAGATTCTGCACATTTTATGTTTTTAATTTTAGTTACCCATCACAAATATTAAAAATAAACCATTAATTCCTAATTAATTCTTTTAGCAGCAGAAAATCTGTTCAGCATAATTTGGCAGCATTTCTGACAGGAATTTCTCCTGTAATTGTGTGAGTACTGCCTGATATTCCCTGATGGAATTGTAATTGCTGAATAACTTGCCTTAAAAAAAAAAAAAAAAAAGAAATTCCAGCCTTTTCCGTGGTCTAGTCCATCAAATTGTATCGGGAAGGAAAATGCCAGGAGCAGGGGCCAAAAATTTCCATCTGGACATCAACGATGTCTTGGTCATGTCTTGAGTGCTTGGCCAGGGTTTTCCAGATCAAAATATGGATGTCAGGAAAAAAATTCCAAAGATTTGATCTGAAAGAAATGGAGCACGACAACTCAGAATAAAATATGAAAGTCTCTTAATAATATTTTAGGGATTGAGGTGTTTGTGGAGAAAATGGATTTGGGGAAGCTCAGGAGCTCCTGGTCCTTGAGGATGCAGCAGTTATGGATTCATATTTGGAGCTGGATTTCAGGTACATCCATAAAAATAGATTAAAAAATATATTCTGAGACCTGGAGCCTGCTGGGCACTGCAGTTGGAAGGGTTTTATGTCCTGAAACATTTCAGGACGCACCAAAACTCGGTGGATGCCCTCAATGCACCAGCGCTTTTCCAAGGGGAACGCGCATTCCGTTGTCCCTGGGATCCATCGGAGCAGCAGATGGAGAGCAGAGCCCTGGAGGAAGGAGCTCGTCCAGGAAACTCCTGTTTCCCTCATTGCCATCCCAAAGAATCTCAGATTTTGGATACTTACCCAACCTGAGCTGTCCCACCTTGAATGGTCCTTGTGGGTCCTTTCAATCTCCAGGATATTCTGAGGAGGTTCCACCAATGAGGATTTGGTTAATTCAGGGAGCAACAACTTCCTGGTGAAGTTCATGGGAAATATACTGGATGTTGTTGTTTAATTTTTTGTTTGTTTGTTTGTTTGTTTTTGATTCACTGTTGATATCTCACCAAGGGATATAATGGAATTCCTGGGATGGAAGGGACCTTAAATTCCATCCCATTCCACCTCTGCCATGGGCAGGGACACCTCCCACTGTCCAAGGTTGTTCCAGTCCCGGTCCAGCCTGGCCTTGGGCACTTCCAGGGATCCAGGGGCAGCCACAGCAAATCTGGCAATTCCAGCCCAGCCAGGAATTCCCAATTCCCAATCTCCCATCCATCCCTGCCCTCTGGCACTGGGAGCCATTCCCTGGCTCCTGTCCCTCCATCCCTTGTCCCCAGTCCCTCTCCAGCTCTCCTGGAGCCCCTCCAGGCCCTGCAAGGAGCTCTGAGCTCTCCCTGGAGCCTTCTCCTCCCCAGGGGAACATTCCAAGTTTTTCCTCCCTCTTTCTTGTCTGTCCCTTTACATCCAAGGGCATTTTTTATAATATTATTGAAGGATTCCTGGAAAGAGTGGATTTTCCAGGTGGATCAAATCCAGAGCCATCAACACCTCCTTTTTTTTTTTTCCCAGAACAAAAGGAGGCTGTTGGAGCTGGCTCCGGATTCAGATCCAATCTGTTTTCAACAATATCCCTGCCGGAGTCTTTTCATTTTCCTGGAGAATTCCCTGTCAGGAGGATCAGGGAGCCGCCTCCAGGAGAAAGCAGAACTTTGCTGACACCTTTCCTGTTTAATGTTGGTTTTATTTGAAATGGATCCTGCCTGGAATGGGGACTTTGGGAAAACACACGCTGGGATTTGTCACACTGGAGAATCCTTGTGGAGGAACTCCCAGAAAATTTCCTGGGAATCACCATAAAATCATTATTTGTTCATAGTTTTAATTCTGTTTTCTGTGAGAAATCAGGGAAAAGTCAACTTTGGGACACACCAAAGGAAAATTTTACTTTGTGGTGGCTGTGACAGAACTCCTGAGGCCAAGGAGCTGTGCCTTATCCACGATAAGCAGCATCCCAAACCTCTGGATGGCTGATGGATGTGTCACGGGATCAGGTGATGCTTAGAAGGAAAAAAGAGCTGCCAAAGTCTGGTTTTGGGAAAAAAAAATACCCAATTAGGAATTTTTTCTGCATTTAATTTTTTTTTTTTTTTTTTTTTTTTTGCGATGACAACAAGAAATCCAGCTGCAAAAATCCAATTTAAAGGAATTTTGGTGTCGGAATTGCAGCTGATCCCATCTCGTGCTGTTTTCCTCTCCATGCCCACAGCTCAAGGAATAAGGGGATTTTAATCAATGAGAGTTGGGATGAGCATCAATATTTGGGATTCTCAGTTCTGGCCCTCGGAGAGTTCAGCTTTGCTGGGGGATGGGGCCGAGTGTTTCCAGCCTTGTGCAAAGGTTGATCCAATTAGAGAAGATTGGCAGTTGGAATTAGACTGAAAAAGAGGATTTTTTCCCTCCACAAATTTAGCAAACACTGGAATTGAAAGTTGTGACTCAGCCCCCAGGCCCCTTAATTTGAACAACAAACTCCAGAGTGGTTTTTAAAGAATACTTGGGTTCTTTGCTTCCATATTTTCCAGTTTTCTCCTTAAATAAAGCTTGCATGTTTGAAGCAGAATTGAAATTAAATTCTAATTCTAAGTTTAATGAATTCAATTAAATGAATTTTTAAAATTTTAATAAAATTAATTCTAAATTAAAACTCTTTTTGTTTGTTAATAAACCCAGAAATCCATGGAATTTTCAAAGGTGTGACTGAGAAGCAGTGACTGAATTTAATAATTTCCTTATTTTCTTGTTTTAGTTGTGATCAGTGTGACAGAAATTCCTCTTCCTGATTGTTTCTTCCTCTGAGCAGAGCAAACCCAGTTTTTCTCCTTTAGGCCGAGCTTGCTTTTACTCCAAGCATTTTTTATTAATGAAAATAATGGGAATTACAAAATGGGACTTCCTGTCCTTGAGGGGAAGGGAGCATCCAGGATTTGTAAATGTTTGGGTTGAAAAGGAACGACAAAAGTCAGGGGGTCCACAAAAGATTCTGGAGTTTATTGATAAATTATAAATTTGGTGTGGGAGTTGGTGTTGGATTGTCCCTGATCTCCTGGGATGAGCCCATGGGAATGGGGTTTGGATGAAGGGTGGGGTGGAAGGGAAGAGAGAGAGGGAGAATGGGATGAAGGGAGATCTCCAGCGCTGACCCAGCTGATGGGATGTGCAGGCTCCTGGGGCTCCTCCCGGGATTTGGGGCCACCTTTTTAAGGATGAGTTTTCCATGTCCTGGAGGGAAAATTAGTTCTTGGCTCTGTTTGTTCTTCCAGACCTTCCTGGGATGGGTTGGAGGCTCCGGGCTCTGGGATGGTCTTGATCCCCCTCCAGTCCATGGGCACTTCCCGGCCTCATTCCTGCCCCAGAGCCAGACCAGGGATGGCATTCCCAGAAAACTCCCACCTCCACATGCCAGAGCTCCCGGGGACCTGGGTCAAGAGATAAAGTTTGTGTTGCTCAGATGATGATCCCCTCACTCCTCCACAATCCCCTCCTTTCTCACTCCTCAGGATTCACTCAGCTCCCTCGGGGAGGTCAGGATGTCCCTGACATCAGGTGTTTTCCACAGGGACACCACCACTCCGTTTATGGAGTTAATATCCAGGGGATTTGGGGAGCTGAAGGATGTGGGGGAGGAAAAGTGGGCGTGCAGGGTCCTGGGGCATCTCCTGGGATTTGGGAGAATCTTTTTAGGGGTGAGTTTCCCACCCTGGGGAGTTTCTCCCTTTCTGTGGAAATCCGTTCTCTGCACAGTCTGCTCTTCCAGACCTTCCTGGGGATGGGTTGGAGATTCCCGGGGTCTGGGGGGGTCTCGATCCCCCTCCAGTCTATGGGCACTTCCCAGCCTCATTCCTGCCCCGTGCTGGGCTGTGCTGGTCTCCAGGAGCCAGACCAGGGATGGCATTCCCAGAAAACTCCCACCTCCACATGGCCCCTTCTCCAGCCACATCATGTTTTTCCCACTGAGTATTCCCAACAATCCTCAGATGGCTCCACCTGGCTGTGGGTGTTTGGGACATCCCAACACACAGGGACAGAACTCCTGGGATTCTGGGATCCTACACCCAAATAAATACTCATTTGGAATTTGATGAAGGCTGTGCTCTGGAATTACCTTTCCAGCTAATTTCAATGGAATTCATGGGAATGGTTTATTCCTTTTCAGCTCTCCCCCACCTTCAGAACACACCTGCTGCAAAAAAAATCCTTTGAAATTCAGAAAAAGAAGGTCCTCTCTATTTCCATGTTATCTGGATTTTCATCCAGGCTTTACTTACAATTTTTTAACAGGAATAAAAAAATATTCCAGGGCTTTCAAGCCCTATTTCAAGGCTTTCTGCTTCCCAGGTTTCTTATTTGCCAAACCACAAAAAGAACGAGGAAGACTCGGGCTGGGTTTCAAAGCTTTTTGCTGAAACCATTTGCATTGGCATCAAATTTAATTCATTGAGCTGGGCTCAAAACCTCCTCAAATCAACTCCTCTCCTGTCTGCAGTGTCCTAATTAATAAAGCTGCTGCCTATTAAAAGAAATCCATTTATTTGAAGGAAGCGAATTACAGTCTTGGCATATTTTTCCCTCAAAATCAATTTGCATTCACTGCTCCTCGGGATAAAGCAACTGTACTTTTAAAGCTCTGGCAGGAGACAACTTCCAATGGAAAATTCTTTCGGAAACATTTTACTCTGACAGCTTTATTAGGCCATGAATAGAGACTTGAGGCTGGGTTTAAAGTATTGATGGGTTTTAAGCTGCTGCGTGAGCAGAGGCTGCTGAGAGCAATTCCACGAGTCAGTCCCAATATCCCGGAGTTTACAGATTTACTGGAAGTAACTTTTGCTCCATTCTCCAAGTAACTTCTCTCCATTTCAGATCTTTTCCACCTGTAGGAAGCTTCTGTTACTTCAGAGGGACAAAGGAATTGGAAGTTAGGAAGTGAAACGTGGCGGGGAAAAGCTTCAAACCCAACATTCAAACATTCCTTGCTCATCCCCATTTTCCATACAGGGTCTGTGATGATCCGTGATTTATTCACGTCCCAAAAAGTGATGTAGGAAATGCTCCTGGTCCTTGTACTGGTGGTAGTGGCTGGAATACCAAGGAATCGCGGAATGGTTTGGGTTGGAAGGGATCTTAAATCCCATTCCACCCCTGCCATGGGCAGGGACACCTAGCACAGTTCCAGGTGGCTCCAAGCTCCATCCAACCTGGCCTTGGACACTTCCAGGGATCCAGGGGCGGCCACAGCTTCTCTGGAAAACTTGTGCCAGAATTTCTCCCAAATACCTGAGCTACATCTCCCCTCCTTCAGTTTAGGGTGATTCCCCTTGTCCTATCCCTCCATATCCTTGTGAAAATTCCTTCTCCACATCGCATCCAGCAGATGGGAAATGGATGGAGACCTCAATGTCCCTCCTTGCAGGGATTTCTGCAAAGAGCAAGTGACAGGATGGAGGAAGTGGCATCAGAAGACCTGCAAATCTCCACAAAAAACTCTGGAATATTCAAACAAACAGCTCATTCCCACAAACACACAAAGCCACGTGGACAATTCCCTCAGGATTATTTACCTGGAGCAAACCAGCTGTGGCAGAACAACTGTATTTTCAGTGCTTGGAAAAATCATACAAGAACCATAAAACCAACTCCAAAAATATCCCAAATATTCCAATTCCTCATCCATTTAGAGGGAACAGTTTTATGTGCAGTTTGCATTCACAGTTCAGTGAAGGTTAAATACATTTTTGAAATAAATGTTGGTTTCTAGAACCAAAATGCACCTGAAAGTTCACAAATGTCATTTAAAAATGGCTTTTGTGACAGGGAGGAAGTGCCAAGTTCTAAATCTGGCCTGAAATTCCTGGGATTTTAAAAATCTTTTCTCCAGATACCCAGCTCAGTTAAGGCAATCCTTGTTTTCCACACATTTGTGAGTTTGGAAGGGAGGAGAATCCACAGCGATGACCCAGTCTTGCCCTTGCATGGAAGGCACTGCAGAATTCCATCTCCTGCTTCCTTCCCTGCTGTTGGTCCAGGGGCAGAGGAAAATCTCTAAATCATCCAAGGCAGGAAAAATATCTTTAACATCATCTGGTGCAGAGATCTCCAGATCCTTCAAGGAACAAAGAGCATCCTTTGGATTGATGCTACTTAATCCCTTGGGATGCAGGAATGTTATTTACGGATCGCTTTCCTAGGAGCCATAGTGGTGCAAATCCCAAATTATAATATTGGCAAATCCATGTGGGTTAAGGCTGGTGGGATGATTTCTTATCCATGGCCCAGCTCTGCCACGGCCATTGGAATTCCCGAAATTTTCTCCTGCTGAGGCTCCATTCCCAGCTGGGATGGAAACACCTTCCCTCCTGCCAGCTCCTGGGGTGAATCCTGCTCCCTGCTCCAACTGGGTGACTTCCCACTGTTCCCTTCTCATCCCTGTTCCCAGACTTTCATCCCAATTCCTCCTTCCTCAGCCGGATTGAAGGAATATTTCACAATTCAGGACCTCACTGCCTCTCAGTCTCGCTGCAGGGAATTTGATTTCTGAGCTCTGGAAAGTTTTTTCCAGACCTTTTGTTCCCTTTTTTATGGTTTCCCAGCTGTCTTTTGGGAATAGAAGTGCCAGGATTGTGCTCAGGATCTCAGTGGAGCCTTCCCAGTGCTGGAGGCAGGAACAAAATTCCTAGTCCAAGGAATTCCTGGATGTGGCACTCAGTGCCAAGGAGAGAATTGATCACAGCTTGGACTTGATGATCCTGGAGCTCTTTTCCAACCTCCAAGATTCCAACATTCCTTTTTTTCTTTTTTTTTTTTAATGATTTCTCTCCTTTTCCACCCCAGAATCATTTCTTCGAACCTTTCCCATTTTTCCTGGGTGCAGGGAGCCAAAGCTGCTCCCATATTTTAGAAATAATCCCATTGTCCATTTCCCTGCTGTCCTCTGCAATTAATGCAGCTCAACATCAACCCGTGATGAGCAGCCACGACTTTTTCAATGCCTGTAACAAAAATTCCATCACTTCCACCCAAAGCCCCTCATTCACCGCATTTGTAAGCCCAGAAAAGAATGAAATCAGATTTGTCTAACACGACTTATTTTTCATGGAATGCTGTTGACTGGAATTAATGATGTCTTTATCTTTTAATCCGTATTGGTTTCCGTATCAGCTTCCTCATTATTTTGCCTGGAACTGAGGGCAGATTAAGCAGCCTGGGAGTTGCTTGGATCATCACAGCAGCTCTTTTTTTATTTATTAAAGTAAAAAATTCTAACTTTTCCGGTCTTCTGGAACATCTTTTTTTTTGTCACACTTATTAAGACTTCAGAGCAGTGGGGAGAGACTTTATGGAGTAACTTTTTTTTTTCAGGATTCTTGACTGAGATTTATCTGGATTTGCCTAAATTTCCCATAATATTGTATTTTAAAAAAAATGAGGCTTTTTGATTGGAAAGATATTTCATCAATGCTTTGGGATATGAGAAACCTGGAACAATGGGAATTGTCCCTGTCCATGGGTTGGAATGAGAGGAGCTTTGGATCCCTCCCAGTCCAAGCCATTCCCTGATTCTGTGAATATTTTATGTTTGTGCTTTTCCAAAGTTGCCTTGGGACGTTCTCACCCCACACACGAAGTTTCTGTAACCCCTGGGGGATGTGATCCCTTATCCCACTGCCCATTCCAGGGATTTCCCTGTCTGTATTGCTGTGGAATTGGGAAAAGTGGCAGAGGAGGAGCATGGAGAGGTGGGAGTGAGGTGTTGGAAAAGCGTGATCCTCTTCCCACATTCCCGCTGGCAATTCCCTTCCTTTCCTTCCCTACAATCCGACCACAATTTTTGTGCCAGCCACAAAAATCAGGATTTTGTGAGTGGGGGAGGAAACCTTGCTCAGATGATTTAATAAATACTCATTATTGATAATAACATGCTATTAGTCGTTAATTTTAGGGCTTTGTCTCCCTGCATTCTCCGGGATCCAACACTGACAACTTTCTCCTTGATGTAAGTAGGTCATTCCTGCTCCTCCTCCCACTCTATAATTACAGGAGGAAAATTAAAAGAGATACAGATTTAAAAAAGGTCCCATTTTCCTTTTATTCCCTGGAATTTTTGCGTTGGTAAATCTGCAACTTGCGTTGTTTGTGTGTCACCCAGCCCGGTGGCGGCGACCCACTGGTGGAGTTGAAAGTTCATTAGTTCTGGTAGATTAGACAGCATTAATTAGCTAAGATTAAACATTCTTTTAAGCCAGCCTAAAGTGGCAGCCTATTAAAGGGCATTTTCTGGTTGTTTGTTAAAGCAGACTGAAGTGACAGTGGAATTATATTTGTCCCATCAAACACAAAGGTGACTTGACGAGCCGGGTGTTTCCTGCTTAATTACAGCTGGATTATTTCCTTGATTAAAATACGAGCTCGTTAAACCTGTGCATGGAGCTAAGAGACATCCAGGAATCCTGGGAAGGCAGGAGAGGGATGGGAAAGAGATTATTTTGTAGGTTAATTCCACTCCTTCCTGCTCAGAGCCTTGGTGTGAATTCCAGCACTTCCCAATCCCTGGAAGTGCCCAAGGCCAGGTTGGATGGGGCTTGGAGCAGCCTGGGATAGGGAAAGGTGTCCCTGCCCGTGGAATGAGATGGAACTGGATGGGATTTAAGGTCCAGCTAAAGGTCAGTGATGCCCTAAACAAAGTAAAAACCAGCAGGATATCAAAATAATGGAATTAAGGGTGGAAATGACCTCTAAAATCATCCATGTTGTTAATTTGGAAAGCGTTCTTCATTTTCAAGGATTTAAAGGAAGGGGACAAAAATTTCATTTTCTCGCCTTTTCACTCAAGTTTTTGGGAATTCATTGGCAGAAACAAGCTCTGGAATCCTTATTTGACCATGATCCATGTGCTGTGCCCCTGGCTCTCCAGGCATCCGTCTGGAGACTCCAGGTTGGAAGGGACACAGGGTGACACTGGCAGATGGCACCAAGGACTTTTGTCCCATTTATTCCCTTCCCTGCACACAGAGCGATTTTCGGGATGAAAGGACTTCGCAGACTGAGGGGCAAAGCGGGATAATTAAACACTGAGGAGCTCCAAAAATCCTGGGAAATCAGGGGATGAAGATATTCCTTCTCCCTCCATAAACCCCAGACCCTGCTGGGATAAGGATGACGATGAGAACAGGCGGAGTGAGGATTGCAAATCCCCTTGGAAAGTCACAGTGCCTCGTGCAGGGCAAGCCAGCCGTGAAACCACGGAACACATTCCAGGCTGGAAAGGCACAGGGCCACGGAAATGAGAGGAAAAGTGCCAAGGGAGCCAAGGAAAAGCTCAGGAGCAGCATCGCAGTCGCCTCCACATCTTCCAGCCTTGGCAGCCGCATCCCTGTTGGAAAAACCATTCCTGCTCTGATTTTGAGGGTGGGAGATGTGGCAGTCAAAGCTGGGAGATTGTCTTGCCAAAAGCTGCTTCCTCTCCTGGAACGTGTTGGAAATCACCTTGGAATGGTGGAGGTTTAAAGTTTTTATGGGAAAAGCTGGAAGCCTCTGAAGTTTCAGGCAGATCTTTCTGTTGTTGTGTCCTTGCCATAAAATCAAGTGTCAAAGGAGAAATCCTATTCTATTTAACAACCCCAGTGAAATCCATATTTATGGATCTGGGGCTGGAGATGTTAAAATGCATAAAAAAGGGAAGATTTATGGGGTTTGCTGTGCTGGCCTTTCCTTACAGACACTCATTAAAGGTTGCTCCCTCCCAGGGCGTGATTCTCCTGTCATCTCTCAAATCCTGCCTTCCTTCTGGTCTAAATCCCAGAATTTATGGCCCTAACCCCTTCCAAACCCAAAAATCCTCCGGCTCTCAGGGCTTTTATTCCTATGGATTTATGGGCATTGACACCCAGGAGCTGCAGAACAGATCAAAGTCTCCTGATCCTGCGCTGCTGGGTCTGCCCATTCCTTTTAGGCACAGGTCCTGTGCCCCCTCCCAAGGTGAAGGAATTCTGCATCCAGGACAATCCACAGCTCCCTGTTCCTTCATCTTTTCCCAAGTTTGTGCCTCAGTGACTCAGCTCTGACCCCGTTTGGGGTCTTGCCACAAATCCAGGCTGGGAAGAGAATGGATGGGGAATGGCCCTGGGAAGGACTTGAGGTTGCTGGTGAGGGAGAGGGAGATTCCAGAGAGGCCATGGAGCTGGTCCAAGGGCTGGAGCCAGGCTGGAAATGCTGGGAATGCTCCCCTGGAGAGGAGAAGGCTCCAGGGAGAGCTCAGAGCCCCTTGCAGGGCCTGGAGGGGCTCCAGGAGAGCTGGAGAGGGACTGGGGACAAGGGATGGAGGGACAGGAGCCAGGGAATGGCTCCCACTGCCAGAGGGCAGGGATGGATGGGAGATTGGGAATTCCTGGCTGGGCTGGAATTGCCAGAGCAGCTGTGGCTGCCCCTCATGCCTGTGGCATTCCCAGGATTAGCATTTGGAAGTGCCTGGTATCCACATTTCCCTCTGTTCTACAGACCCGTAATGGATCCGTCTTGTCGTACTTGGTGTTTCCGTGTTCTCCAAAGCTGGATGACAGAATTCCTTCTTGTTTTATTCAACTCAGTGATGAATAAAGGATCACATTTGATGAGTACATGACACCTCCAGAGCTGCATTTCCTTTCATTCCCTTTGTTCCTTCAGATACTTTTCCTTTGATTTCGACAGCAAATGAATTAATGATGAATCCCAGCTCCGCCAGGCTGAGGTTGGGGGTGGGACTGATTTATAACTGGGAATTCTGCTCCCAACCCCTCCCTGTGTCAACCTAGGGGCATTCCCAAAGTTTCCCCCACATTTCTATGGGCAGATGACATTGCCCAAGATCGAAGTGTGTCTCAGAATAACTGGAATTTTCTTTTCTGGGACAGTGCAAGTGGCTGCTGGGGAGACAATGGAAAGGCATATCCTGGATTTCACCATCAGAATAAACAGCTTGGAAGTGGAAGAGATTCCCCAGGAAAGAAATCTGGAGTGGGAAGAAGAAAAAGCCCCCTTCGGATACTGGAGAAAAATCCCACAATGTTAGGTTTGGAAAAAACCTTAACGCCCATTATGGAATAGTTTGGGATGACCTTGAATCCCATCCATTCCTGCCTTCTACTATCCCAGAGTGCTCCAAACACCATCCAACCTGGACTTGGACACTTCCAGGGATGCAGGGGCAGCCACAGCTGCTCTGGGAATTCCATTCTAGGGCCTCTCCACCTTCACAGCCAAGAATTCCTTCTTAAAACAATAATAATAATAAAAAAAAAGTCCTAAAAATAGCAAAACCAGGCTCAAAAACAAGCTTTAAAAATTCCCCAGTGGTCCAGCTGAAAAATAACCTGATTGTTTTTTGAAAGGTGTCCTCTAGGATCTGGAAGCTGCTGTAGGAATTCTGGATATCTGGGGCTGCGTTCCCTTCATGGAATTGGGGTGACAGCTCTGTGCATGCCAGCAAGAGCAGCGGATTTGTGTTCAGGCAGAAAGTTTGGCAGATACATTAATTTGGAAGCTCCTTGCGAGGATGATCCAGTATTTACTCCGGAATGACTGAAAAGGCTCCAAGTGGAACTCTAATCCATTAAATACCACTTGAATGGTGTTGTTATAAATCCCAATGATCCCTGACACGCCAGGCTGCAAATGAAGACTTCCAGGGGGGAGAAAGCCAAGGCTGGTGTTGGGATGCAGCGCAGTGGGCTTGGCTGGGACAGGGGAATTGCTGGGATTTTCATGGAATAACGCAAGGAAGAGGTTTCTGAAGGGAATTTATTTGTGTTGGAGATACCCTGACCCACAGAACAGCAGGGACATCTCCCATTCTCCCAGGCTGCTCCAAGCCCCAGTGTCCAGCCTGGTCTTGGACATTTCCAGGGATCCAGGGGCAGCCACAGCTTCTCTGGGAATTCTGTACCAGAGCCTTCCCACCCTCCCAGCCAGGAATTCCTTCCCAATATCCAACCTAAATCTCCCCTCTTCCAGTTTGAAACCATCCCCTTGTCCTGTCACTCCAGTTCCTGTTCCCTGTATCCCCCTCAGATCCTGGAATTTCCTGGGAGGTCTCCACACAACCTTCTCCTGTCCAGGCTGAACATTCCCAGCTTTCCCAGCCTGTCTCCATAGGGGAAGATGCTGCAATCCAATTATTCCTCAACGCCTTGATGTGGTCTTTAAAGGACATTTTTGACCCAAACTGTGCTGAGGTTCTGTAGCTCCATTGTTATATTTTATGTTTATATTTAATTATATTTATTCATTTATATTCCTGTGCTGAGTCAATATGATCTGGTCAATGAAAGAGCCTGCTAGAAAACAAAGACCACTGAGAGTCTGGAATTCCAATCCCCCATGGATTGTCCCACTGGCACCTCGGGATTTTGGGTTTAATATTCATTTGTGATGAGCAAAACCAGGAGCAAAACAGCAACCCCCACAGTTGGTTTACAGACAGTATTTGCACAAGTTTAATCCGTTATTCTGTGGGGATATTACCCAAAATAACCTGGAAACACAATGTCCAAAATTCCAGACCTGCTGGAATTGCGGGAGAGGAGGTGAAGGTGAATCCCTCGATATGCTGGAGTGGAGCATCTCAAGGTCACCATTAAGCAAGAAGTGGAAATTTGCTGAGTTTGGTGAATTCCTTTGGGTTCCTGAGGTAATGCTGGAGTGTTCTTTTAGCACAGCACAATATTTGGATTTGTGGCTTTAGTTGCAGAGGGGTTTATATGGAAAAGGCACATGGATCCCAGGAATTTTTGTTAACCCTGTTGTTAAGCCAACAAAGGAAATTCTTTGGCCTTTGATAAGAGGCAGCAAAGTGCAGCCACCACAGGGATTTTTGGTTTTGTTAATTTCTTTCCTGCATTCCCAGGGCTGGGACTGCAATTCCATCACAAATTCACAGCAATAAAATTCCTGTGGGCTGAACAAGACAAGATGGATTTCTCCTGATTTTATTGTCACCTGCTCCCTAATCAGTGTTATCAGCCCTGTTAGGATCCCAGAAGGGTTTGGGGTGGAAGGGACCTTCTCATTCCATGGGCAGGGACACCTTCCACTATTCCAGGGTGCTCCAAGCCCTGTCCAACCTGGCCTTGGCCACTTCCAGAAGCCACTGGAAAATCAGATGAGGAGGATGGTCCCTTGGGAATTCTCCGATGTGAGAAGGCTCAGGATTAAGGTGCTGGGAATTTGGGCAGGATGATCCAGAAAGGGGGAAACAACAGTTAAAGATCTGTGGGGATAAAGGAGAAGCAGGAGAACAGGGAATTGGGAAGAGAATGAGGAAAATGGGAGTTACACCAGAGAGTAAAGGCGAATTCACTTCCCTCATGAGAAGAGGATGAGGAAGATGAGGATTAAACCAGAGAATAAAGGGGAATTCATTTCCCTCATGAGAAGAGGATGAGGAAGATGAGGATTAAACCAGAGAATAAAGGGGAATTCACTTCCCTCAGCAGCTCCCAGAGCAAAGGACGCTCCTTCCTTCCACAGCAGCTCCGAGTCATTGTGGTTTTGGGGGATTTACGTCCCTTTTTCCACAGATCCTGTTAACCAGCCCCTGAACATTTCCATGAGCTGCACGATCCGCTCTCCATCCAGCCAGGCAATTTTCTCCCTCCACGTTCCCTAAATTCAATTGGTGCCGTTAACAGGAAGGTGAGAATTCCCCAAAGAGCAGCTCTGGCTCCTAATTAACCCAATTAGAATCATTACTCAACAGCCCCCTGCCAGCTCCAGTTTCCTCAAGGATCTCATAAATGCTGAATGTTGTCCCTATTCCTGGAAATCCTTTGGAGCTGTGCATGGAGGTAGGAGGTGCTTGGAGCAGACCAAGTGGATCAGTGAATTTTGGAGGATTTTCAGGGCTGGTTTTGTTCAATTTCAGATCAAGGTGGGTTTGGTGGAGTCACAGTACAAGAAGCTGCAGTTCCACCAGGGAAACGCTGGAATTCAGGAATTCCCAGGTTCCCAGGGATTCAGCAGAAATATTGGTTTTGATGGAAGATTTGGGACCTGGTGCCTCTTCCCACCGAGATGAACAGACAGATTTTTCCCTTCTCCTTTTGCCTTGGTTTTCCACAAGGATTTTAGGATGATTGTTCTACTATGCTCTGTGAGCTACCAAAATTATTTCTCTGCAAGGCTTGACTGTCCTAAATCCAGAGGCTGGAAAAGACTCCCAGATCACCGAGTCCAACTTGTGACCGATCCCCACTTTTTTTGGAATACAAATCCAGAAGATCCCAACAATATGGGAGATTATTCAAAACAAAGCCATTTTCTTTACTCTAAAAGTTCTGCAGGAAAAGTTTTTGTCCATTGTAATTCCTGTTTTCCATGGGGGAAAAAAAAATAAATCCAGAACCATTGAAAATGAAAATGTCTCTGGCAATTATAATTCGGGAATGAAATTCTGCTTCCTTCCAACTTCAGTGGGAATTTGGGAAACTGCACAATTTTGGCTGCTGATTTTAAGGTTCCCTCATCTCCTCTTAAAAAAATGAAACTTCTCATTTGCTACTTGCATTGAGGAAGCGGAAAAAATAGATGAAAAAGCATGGAAAGGAGGTGGTTTTGTGAAGTCCTGCACCGGGATTTACGCCAAAGGTCATGTATTTCCTGAGGAACATGGAAAGGAGGCTCTTCCAGCAGGATTTATGGCATCAGGGACTCTGGGCAGCTCTTCAGGTTGGGATGGGCAGGGAGGTTGGTCTGGGGGATGCCCCAGCCCGCCCTTGATGGGCATTTGCCATTTGGGTTTTCCCATTTTATTTCCGAGTTTGTTGACTCCTATCCCATCAAGGATATCTCATTCCCAAGGGACAGGGATTTCGATTTCCAGGGATCCTCGATTTCCAAGGATTTAAAAGACAAAACCATGTTGGCCCAAAATCCTGCACACAAAGATGCAAATTCAGGGATATTGTTGGGATCTTCTGGATTTGTATTCCAAAAAAAGCGGGGATCGGTCACAGGTTGGACTCGGTGATCTGGGAGTCTTTTCCAGCCTCTGGGATCTGGGATTTAGCGGGGTCAGCACAGATTTTTTTGTCTGTAGCCATGAATACTGAAAATCTTGGTGAGACCATCAGCGATCCTCGATTTCCAAGGATTTAAAAGACAAAACCATGTTGGCCCAAAATCCTGCACACAACGATGCACATTCACCCTCTTTCCCTGGAATTTTCTTCTTCCCCAGGGCTGGGAGGTGCCATGATGTCTCAAGTTGGAACCACAGAACAATTAAGGTTGGAGAAGACCTCCAAGATCATCAAATCCAACCTCCAGTGAAGTTTCTTGGACACTCCCAGGGATGGTGACTCCACCACTGCCCTGAGCTTGACAATCCTTTCCCTGCAGAACTTTTCCCGAATATTCAACCTGAGCCGCTCTGGTGCCACTTGAAGCCATTTCCCTTGTCCTGTCCCTGTTCCCTGGGAGCAGAGCTCGATCCTCCCTGGTTCCACCCTCCTTCCAAGTAGTTGTAAAGAGCAACTCCCTGGAGTAGCAACACCCGGGAGAGAGGAGCAGAGCTAAAGGTGAGTTTTGAGCGTTTATTTTGTGTTTCTCCTCGCAGTGATGGAGATGTGGTGCTTGAAGAGCACAAAGCTGTGGCTCTGCTGTTAAAATGAGGTTTTAGGCAGCGGATTTTTGTGAATTTTATGTGATTTTATTCCCTTGCTGACTCGGAGAAAGGGGCAGAAGACAGCGATGGATGAAGAGGAATTATCTCAGTGATTTCAGAGTGGTTTTGTTCCCCGCTGTGCTGTCATTACTGTCACCATATAAAAACAAAGGGACATCAAAGAGCTCTTAATGTGCTCCTTGTGTCCCTTCTCCCGGCGCCTCAGGGACTCCACATCTTTGGGATGCAGTTCCACCTGGCCTAAGCAGGAATTATTGGGGCTAAAAGAAGGTGAAATCCAATGGTTTCTGTTCCATGGGGCAGCCAGAAAAATGATTCAGGGATCTCCCTCTGCTCGGCTCCAGCTCTGTAATTCTGGGATTCAATTCCCACTGGATTTATAATCAGGGTCAGAGCCCTTTTTTCTTTATCAGTCATTTCCTTTCCCTTGAGTCCCTGACTTTATTTTCTTTAACCATTTCTGGGCTGGATCCCTGGATTTTCCTCTTTCATCTCCATGAATCTCAGTGATACAAATCAAGGCACTTCATCTTTTTTTTGGTTTTGTGTTTTTGGTTTGGTTTTTTTTTTTTTATTTTTTTTTTTTTCTTTTCCGGGCTGGATATTGTTCTCTTGGATGTCTGAGTGTTTCAGAGGGAACAGCAAAGTGGAAAGATCAAAAGGCAGAGGGAGCAGCAGAAGGGGCAGCGAGGGCTGGGAGAGATGAAAAGACGCCGGTGACAGATGATGACAACTCGTGTGTGTCCCCAGCAACGTGACATGAGTGTTGTTCTCAGCAGGATTGGAGGAGGAAAACAGCTTTGCTCGGAGCAGACAAAACAAAATGGGAAAAAAATTGATAGGGGGAGAGAGAGAGAGAAAAAAAAAGAAAAAAGGCTGGAGCTGTCAGTGAGTCATGTTGTGAAGGAACTGCCACATTTCCAGGGCTTTCATTCACAGATCAGGCTCTTCCCTGAGCGTGCTCCCTTCCCTTCCACCTTCCCTGAGTTATTCCCACTCTAGGATAAGCAGCTTTTCTCTTTTCCAAGCCACAACTCCCCTCTCCAAGGCCCTTTACAATCCTGAGGCTCTTCAGGGCCCTTTCCCTGCTGTGTCCCCAATAAATCCTTCCAGGAGCAGCTCTCCAGGCCCATCTCCCTATTTTTGCTTGAGGCTTCCGTGCATCCATTCTGATGGATTTGCCTGTGCTTTCCCAGCACTGAGGATGTGGGTCCAGATTTTTGTGACTTTATAACAATTCATTTAGGAACATTTCACATTGGAGCTCATCAACTGCTTAATTGGTGTCCGACTGTTCTGGAATTGCTCCTAAACTATTTAATGGGAATTGGTTTTTCCAGCAGCTCTGTCTCCCAGCTCCTCAGTTATAAAAATAACCAAACAACTCCTCTGGTGAAGCAGCTTCAAAAATTTCAGAAATCTAAAAAAAATTTCCCAATTTCCATCATTGAAACAGAGCAGGAAAACTCCTCAATACCCAGGATGAGCACCTGGAATTCAGGAAGAGGGAATATGATGAAGAGATTTTGGGAAGATTGCTCAGTCCATTGGTTTAGCAAGGACAAGCAGCCAAATTTTTTTGGAGGCAAATGCTTGACTTTGGAGTTTAAACAAATGAGATTCTCCCAAGAAAGTTGTGGAAGGTGCTATTTAGCAGAAAAAAAAAATTCCTTAGGTTTGCCTGACATTTCTTCAAGACAAAAGGATTATTTAAAAACTAAGACTAAAGTTCTATCATCAAACACCAAAGGGAATTCTGATGGGATAACGAGCAGGGATGCAGACAGAAGAAATTTTGGGATGGAATCATGGGATAATGTCCCAGGAGGAAAGGATGACTTCATTCCATTGCTGGGTTATTTCCTTAGGCTGAACACAACTCGAACCAACAACGTGAAACGATCCCCGTGATTCTTGCATTAATGAGTTTTATCGTCCTCTTTTATGATCAATTCCATTTTTGAGTGGTCCATATAATGGAATTGTGGGTAAATATTATCCATAAAAACCCATGCCAGGGAGGAAAACTCGGTGCCATAAAAACTTAATGCCGTAATTTTACCTTTGGTGCTGAGTTCTGCACGTTCCCCGTTCGGCTGTGCACATTCCGTGGTTGGAACGCTCTCAGAACTTCCCAAATTATTCCCAAATATTAATTTTTTCCTGCTTCTGGGGAGAGTTACATGGAGTGGAGCACTGCCTGAGTGCAGCCTCATTTCCTTCCCTGGAAAAATCGAAATCTGGGGACAGCAAAGAGGGGGAATGAAGAGACTTTGTGACATTTAATGGGAATGGAAATGTGACAGCACCAGAACCAGCTGGGACAGTCCCTCCTGCCCATCCACTGGGAAAAGCTCCTCTGGAAGTGTCCAAGGAACTCCTGGAAGTGGCACTCAGAGCTCTGAGTGACAGGTGGGGATTGGGAACGGCTTGGACTCGATGCTCCGGGATGGTTTTTCCAACTTCAACAATTCCATGATTCTGTGGTCCATGAAACTCTGAGCACTTCCCTTGGAATGCACTCAGCGTTACCTTCGAACCCATGGAAACAAAAAATCCTTTATCAAAGTTTCATTAAGGGAAGTAAGGAACATTTTGGGGTCTATCCAACCAAGAATGCTTTCAATATGAGGGGTTTTTGTGCCAACATCCCTGAGGTCACAAAAATCCTGGGCATTTATTTTTCCTTGAGACACAACAAGGATAAGAACATTTTGAGTTTATGGGATTGTATTCCTGCTCTGGACAAAAATTGTAGGAGAGTTTGATGCAGTGAATTGTAGGATCAGGGAATTGTTTGGGATGGAAGGGATTTTAAGGATCATCCCATTCCACTCCTGCCATGGCAGGGACACCTCCCACTGTCCCAGAGTGCTCCAAGCCCCAGTGTCCAACCTGGCCTTGGGCACTGCCAGGGATCCAGGGGCAGCCACAGATGCTCTGGGAATTCCAGCCCAGCCCCTCCCCACCCTCCCAGCCAGGAATTCCTAATTCCCAATATCCCATCTGAATCTACCCTCCATGTACTGAGGTACCAGAGCAGTTTAAAATGGATTTTCTGTAATTCCAAAACGGAATTTCTCCCAGTAACCACTGGAAAATCCACAAGGATGTGAGCGAAACCCAGTGGATGATTTTCATTCACTGTCGAAGTCACCTGGCACAAAATGACCCTGCCCAGAGGAGTTTTATGGGATGGACTGGGGATCCTTTAGGAAGAAGCTTCGTCTGGAGCATCTTCAGAGTGGGTCACTCCTGGTATCCCAGTTTTTGATGGATCAGCTGCCGAGAAACTGAGTCACTGCTGTGTAAAGGCCGGGGGGAGACGTGGTTCTGTTTAGAAACTTGAATTTTAGAGACCAAAAGCCAGGACAGATTGATCCCATTGCATGAGAAATAGATACCAGTCAAGATTCCACATTTTTCATTGTTACCAGGAGATTCCATTGGTTGATTTTTTTTTGGATTCCACAGAAATGGGAGGGAATGTTGACATCATCCCTAGGTCCTCAAAACCCAGAAATTCTCTTTTCAGACCTTCAGATTCCTGCCAAGAGAGGATGGCTTTAAGACAGGTCTGGAATAAAGCAGGTAAAAATCAGCCAGACACCTTCCACTCCATTCCTTGGATCCAGAATTGAGCCCTTGGGAAGACATTATCCAAGGAAAGGGGTGTGTCAGGAATGCCTTGGAGATAGACAGGAAAAACCCTTTAATGATGAAAGCTTTTCAAGGCACTCATCACCTCAGATTTTCCTGGTAGCTGCTGCTCTCAGGCAAGATTTTCCAGCTGGTTTTCCCTCAGGGAAGACATTCCTTGTCCCAGGAATGCTTCAGCTTCCACCATGTCTGACACAGCTTCAGTTTGTCCCTCTGGGGCGAGGTGAGCTGGAATTCCATCCACTGCTGAGGCAACAGGGAGGTGAGGGAGTTCCAGCGCTCAGGGAGGCTGCTCTGTGTCCATGTTTTGTTGAGGAAAAGGGAATTTTGGGCACGTGGAGCAGCTTCCACTCGTGGCAGGGATGGATGGAGCAGCAGGGCTGATTTGTGACCGCTCCTCTCATGCTCGCCCTTGTCCTTGAGCTGGGGAAAGATGAAGATTAAAGGAGACCCATGGCAAAGAGCTGCAGCCATAACCACCGGCCACAGATGGAAAACCAAATCATTTTCCCATCATTTTTCCCTTATCCATCTTGGATACCCACGAGAAGGAGCTGGGATCTGCCCTGTCACCCCGTGGCAGCCTTGCACAAGTCTGGAGCGTCCCCAGCGCCGTATGGAATCGGATCCAGGGCAGATTAATCATCCCAATTAGGCTGAAAATGCTGCAATTGGCGTTTCAAAACTCCACACTTAGTGGAAGTTTTCAGTTCCTGAGCTGCTCTCAGTCTGTGGAACCACCCCAGCTTCCCCTGGAAAATGGAATGGGAATGTGCTCCAGCCAATTTGGGAGCAGAGTTTGAAGGTTCCACAATAAATAAGGAGTGAGATGAGGCTCTGAACAATGCTAAAAAACAAATTACTGATTTTTCTCTTATTAAGGGAGCAGCCCCTGCTCTGTGTGCGAGGAACGAGGCAGAGGAGCTGAGAATAACAATGGAATGTGGTCCTGAAATTAAAGATCCCATCAGGAACAGCTCCAGATGGAGCTGAACCTGCGTGTGCATCTTTATCTCTTTTTGTTCCTTGATTTCAGCTGCTGATTTTATCTCATCATCCATTTTCTCCCTGGCAAATAAGATGCAGAGCTGCTCTCTAAATCAGCACCTTCTTAATGCAGCCTTTTGTGGTGACCACAGCATTTGGAAAGCTCTTGAAGGCCTAATGAGCCTCATCAGCTGAATTATTTTAATTAACAGAGAAACAGGACCAGCCTTTGCATGAGGGATTTTTTTCTCTGAGGTGCTTTTCTCTTCTACAAAAATTTGGGGGTTGTAGAAATTGGGTTTTTTGCTCCAAAAATGGAGCAAAGGCTCCCATTTTTAGGAGAAAAAATTGAGATATCAAGCCAGTTTTTAGTGAGACAACTTTTTAATCTTTATCATATTAAGGGTTTTGGTGTTGGGCAGAAAAACCCATTTAAGTCCTGGAAAAACCCTGCTGAAAAGAGAAACTCCTGCTTGGCTTTGGCCAGAGTGGGCAAATCCACCTGTGGAGGTGTGGGGTGCTCATCACTGCCAAAATCTGGTGTGGAGGGTGAGAGAGAAAAAGATTTTAAAATTCCAGATTTTCCCCAAAGCCTCTCAGATACATCCATGGATCCTACAACCAGAGAAAAGCTGTGGGATAATCAGTGATGCCAAAAAAATCATTTCCCCATGGAGGTAATTCCATACAAGCACGAGTTCCTGAGATTTGGGATATCCTGGATTTGGATATCCGCACACCTGGATCTGTTGACCTTATCCCAGTAGAACGTTACTAATAATCCCAATATATCCTTTAATTTAGTCTCTGAGGCATTAAGAAGAAAGTGAACATTGATTAAAACAGGTGTCCAGTGTCCCAGGTGTTACTCCAGGCACTGGAAATCCTCCCAGGAGCCGAGCTAATTATGGAAAATCCAGCTAATAAAGGTAAACAACTTCTCCACGAGCACTTCATAAATATCCAAGGAAAGGCAGATGCACCGTCTGGTTATTCCACGGATGAGCGCTGGCTGCTGATTGATTACAAAGCTCCAGTCAGGATTTTATCAGCTCAATAACTCTGTAATCAGTCCCTTATCTCAGTTTTGCCTGATTAAAATTGCTGCACAAGTGGCTGTTCTTTCACACTCTCCTTCCCCGAGGGAATTTTGATGGACCACAGCAACGGGAGATGTTTTTAAATGTCCAGGGTTCGCTCTGTGAGTTGTCTCCTTTGTGTCTGGAGGTCGGGTGTGGATGTAAAATCGGATTGTGGAGGTGATAGGGAAGGTGTGCTGATGCCTGTACAAACAGTTCACGGCGGGGGGGATGGGTGAGAATATCTTTAAATTGGGGCTTAATGATTCTACCGACCTGAAGCAGCAGATTTGTTACAGAACCCAGGCAATCTGGCTCCTGAAACAACCAAATGGGGCCAAGAGGGCGTAAAATATCCTCTGATAGTGAGGTGCCACCTGCCAGGGTCACTTCTGCAACTATTGGATCATTTCTGGTCACTTCAGCAATTATCAGGTCATTAATAAATGATTTCTGAGTGTGGGATTGTGCTGGCCATGGACTCGGACAGGGGAACTCATTTTACAGGGGGCTCCTTCAGGGGATTGTGGCTGCTCTGAGAATTCAGCGGGACCCCCACAGCCCCGGCACCCTCGGGATTCAGGTCAAACAGGAAGGATGAGTGGAGAAGCAAAGAAACCCCTCGTGAAGCTGGTGACAGGAACTGAGAGCCGTGGGCACGGCCTTGCCGTGGGCTTTGGCACGAGTGAGAGCCCAACCCCGAGGGGACGCGTCGCTATCGGACACGAAATGAGTACACAGGAGCTTGGAAGTTCAAAAGAGAAAAGGACCCAGTTTTATTCGAACATCTGGTATTTATAGAATTCCAAAGGTGACAGTGGATTGGAGGATGGAATTGCCACCTCTCCAACCACACTGGTCAAACCAACAGTCCATCAATTCTCTCCTCCCACAAAGAAGAATGCAAAACAATCATTGTTTATATGAACAGTGTGAGAAAACTCCTGTAGAAATATGTAAACAGATCAGAAGGCTGAAGATGTTTTATGAGAACTTTAAAACTTTCAGAAGAACTATAGAAGAAAACTTAACACTTTTAAAAATCAGGGCAACAGGGACGCTCGATTATCCCCCTGGGAATGAATGTCTGGGATCCTTACCCCGTGAATTCTCAGCCCGCAGGGGTGGAGCTCAGCGCTGTGTGCTCGGAGCAGCCCGTGGCCAGAGCCCCGGGGCACTGAAATCCCTGGGGCAGGAAGGCCAGGGAGCAGAGCCGCTGCCTTTGGGCTCTGCTGTGCAGCAAATCCAGCCAGGGGCGCAGGGACAGCGCCGGGGACAGCCGCGCACGGGCGGGTGGATCCAGCACACGCGGGCCAAGGGCCCCAAAACCCCGCGGATTTGGACTCCTCAGCAGGAGGAAAGGATGGGAGACCTCGGCTCCCCGGAGCCATGGCTCATCCACAGGGACCTCTGGTGACCGTGGGCTGGCAGGAGCTGGCGTTGGCTCCTTAGGCTGAGCTGGGTCTCTGGATTTCCTTGGCACACCCAGGGCAGGGGCCAGACTGGGAAAGTCAGGAAGGGATGTTCCAAACATTCCAGGCTGTTAGAAAAGGTGAAGTTAAAAATAACAAGGGTTTGTGAAGGCAAATTGAGAAATGAGAGGAGGAGGGATCCATAGGGAAGAGGTGAGCTGGTGATTGTACAAACAATTCCTGGCTGAAGGGATGGTTGGGAACGGCTTTGAGCTGGGGCTGGATGTCTGTCCCCTCTTCCATCCATGGGTTTGTCACAGAGCCCGGACAGTTCAGCTCCTGAAATGGCCAAAAGGGAGTTCCTGAGCTTTGGGATTAACTTCCATCCATGGGTTTGTCACAGAGCCCGGACAGTTCAGCTCCTGAAATGGCCAAAAGGGAGTTCCTGAGCTTTGGGATTAACTTCCAGCCCAGGTTTGTCACAGAGCCCGGACAGTTTGGTCAAATGGGGCCGCATGAGGAGGAGTTTCTGAACTTTGGGGGAAATGCCAGGTTCAAGGGGGGATCTGGGGCTGGAGCTGGGGAAGGCTGCACCTTCCCGGTACCTCAGCAATGGGGGAGGAAGAGGGAACGTGCAGGAGTTTGGGATAAAAGGAGGCTGCACCTCTGAAACCTCGAGAGGGAAAAGCCCAGGGGACTCCCCTTTGTTGGAATGAAGTTCCAGGACTCCTCTGTCTCCTTTATGGACACTGGCTCTTTCCAGCGGGGTTTTCTCCACAGGAGCTTTCTCAGAACCACAGCCTGGTGCTCCTGGCTTTCCAGAAGTGCCCCTTCATTTCCATCCCACTGTTTCCAGACGATCCAGCTCTCCCTTCCTCCAGGACTTTTCCCAGTTCCTGGGCCTGAGGTTGGACTGGAAATTTCGGTAAGAAATGGAGCGGCTGATTTGGATTTCTAAAACCAGCAGAGAGTTTAGAGCTGTGCCCAGTCTAAGCCAGCCCAACAGCTGGGATTGGGTTTGGGTGTCCAGGGATATTAGAAGATCCTGGTGGTTGCTGCTGGTCGACATTTTGGGGAAAAGGGGACAACTTGACTCTCTAGCTCCTGGGACTGCTCCAGGGATGTTAAACTGGGGATTTTCACAGAATCACAGATTTTTTAATGTTGGAAGGGACCTTTGGAAATGCTCCAGTCCAAGGCAGGGTTTCCTGGAGCAGGTGCCACAGGGATGTGCCCAGGTGGGTCTGGAGTGCCCTCTCTGTCCCTTGGCCCTGACAGATCTGTGACAACGCCACCTGTGCCTTTCCCACCACCTGCTGGGACTGT
This sequence comes from Vidua chalybeata, assembly GCF_026979565.1. Taxonomy (NCBI): domain Eukaryota; kingdom Metazoa; phylum Chordata; class Aves; order Passeriformes; family Viduidae; genus Vidua; species Vidua chalybeata. Next base: position 1,646,075 of record NC_071535.1, on the reverse strand, counting down.
TCTCATCCCACAGAAAAAGTGGGATGAGGGAGTGACAGTGACACCAAACTGTTCCTTCTGCCACCTACACCATCCCAGCAGCTCCAAAAGTTTGGGAAAGGCCATTTTCCCTTCCCAGACTGCAGGATGTTCCCATGTCAGGTGTATCCACGTGGAGCCAGTGCTGGGAGCAGGACCCTTCCCAGCAGGATTTGGATCATGATGCAACTCCTTCACTGGAATTCAGTGGGAATGAAGAAATCCAAGCCTTTTTGGGAGTCCCGAGGAGCTGGACACTAACTGGACAAATCATTTTAGGAATTATCTGGGAGGTGAGTGGAGACTGTTCTTCCAAACCTTCCCACTCTGAATTTCCCTGTGGAATTTCCCAGCTCTGGTGCAGGATCCAGAGGAAAATCTTCCCATGATGCAAAAGGAAATGTTTTCCCATCAGGTATAGAAGAAAAAAGGGAATTCTAGAGCCATGCTGCTCCCAAACCTGGGTGGCTTTTTGGGTTTAAGCCTTGCACAACGCAGGGTTTTTAATTTTGGTAGTTAATTTGTTTATTTGAGCATCTGGATGTCTCCCCATAGGTTGGCTAGGAGATCATCATGGCCTGGATGGATTATCCTGGGAAGCAGCATTCCCAAAGGTTTTGGTGGTACAGAGTCCCTTTGTCACACACTTCCCCGTTAATTGGGCATTATTAATTAAACCACAACACGAAGCATCTTAGGGCAGCTCGTGTCACCTCCTGTTAGCACCAGCCTCAGAAACAGGAAAATCTGGGATTGGGAAGGAGGCAGATTCCAGGTTTCCAAGTCTAAGGTATCTCCACTCTGCCCTTACCATTCAATTTTCCTGCTGATTTCATGGAATGAGGCAGGAATCCCACCAGCAGCCCCAGCAGTGTTTCTGGATGGGAGCTGCTCTTCCAGCCTCTTCCCCATTTTTTCCATCCCAGCTGACTTTTGCCTAGGGTTCAGCCAATATTTTGTTCTTCATCCGAACCTGCCCCTGAAGCAATTCCCAAATTCCTCTCCCTTCCATCTTTTCTTGGGGTTTTGCTGTTTCAAGGTCACGAGAATTCACTCTGCTGCAGTGCTGGTAATTTATTCACTCCGAGGACTTTTAGAGCAGAGGATTTGAATAAAGTTAAAAATACCACCCCCTTTTCTGTAGCACTTTATTAGAACTGAATCCGCACCGAACATTCATTTTTTTTTTTTTTTTTTTTCCTTTCCCCCCAATTAAATGCAGCTCTCCCTTTCTCAGGCAGTTTCAGATTCCTCCAAAGACAGGAATGGAAAGTATCAAACCCCAGAGAAATTCAGGAGCTGTCACATAATTGGGAAAGAGATTAAAATATTGCTGGATCTAACTCGATTGCTCCATGAGGTTCTTGGAATTTGCTGCTCTGGAAGTTGCTGCTGCTTCAACCAAGAGACAGAAAGGGAAACTCAACTTTGATTCCAAAAACAAATGACAGGAAAAAAATTACTTGGACATGAGAAACAAAGGGAAGTCTCTGAATTGATGGTCAAGTAAAATCTGGTGGTTTTTTTCAGGTTAAAAAATATGAAAAAATTAAAATCTGAAGAGAATTTTTTTGATAATTTTTTAAAGGTTTTTAAATTGGAGAGCAGGAACAACATGATAAGTAAATGTATTTTCCCCACATTTTGCCTGGAATTGAAACAGTGAGGGTTTTAAAAGGGAAATAATTTCCTTGAGCTCTTCGGAGTTTTTCAAGCTGTGTGAGAAAATCCAGGGAATGCCCTGAAATCTGGGTGCCTCTTTCCAGGGAATTCTGTCTTTGTAGGGCACTGACAGGCAATGATCCAACATTCCCAAAGTCTGGTGGAACCACCACCTTCCAAAAGATTTTTTCTACTTCTAGTTCACCAAAAACTTGGATTTTTTTGATCCCTCGGGCAGTGCCAGGCATGATGTCCCAGACACACCTTCCTCCGACGTTTTGCATGGATTTTGGATCAGAATTCCAAGGCAAGTGGGATAATTAACAAAGATCAGCCTTTGTAACATCCACAACTCCTTCTGGCCTCAATTCCTGCTCCGGGAGAGCTTCCAAAGCTCTCCCCTTCACATTCCCTCTCTCGGAAGTGCCCCCTGTGCTTTGTGGGACCTCATGGAATGCTTTGGGTGGGAAGGGACCTTAAATCCCATCCCAGTCCCAATGAAAGATTCCTCGAGGTCTCAGTCATGGATTTGGGTTGAAGGAATCTCTCAGTTTGAGGTTCTCCTCCCTGGTGCTGGCAGTGGGAGCAGCCTGCATCTCCAGCTGCTCTTCCCAGTCATTCCCAGCCTGGAGTGAGGCGTGGGAGGCACAAGGAGCAGGTGTCATTGGAATGTTGTGCTCCAGGAAAGCCTTCCTGCCCCTCAGGCTCTGCTGGGATGGGAAGAGCCAGTCCTGACCCCTGTGAAGGTGCGCCCATCCTTCTTTTTATAAATAAATGGAATATTTTCCCTAATCCCTCATAGAATCCCAGAATCCCAGACTGGTTTGGGTGGGAAAGGACCTCCAACCCCATCTTGTTCCCACCTCCCACTATCCCGGGTCGCTCCAAATCCCTTGAACACTTCCAGGCATGGGACATCCACAAAAGGCTTGACATTCCATAGCATTTCTCTCCATTGGTGTTGGATTCCTCAGCTGCTCCATAAATATTGTTTTGTGGGAAACATGGATTCAGGAAATCAACAGAGCTCCCCTAAGCCCAGGGAAAGGGGCTGATTCACCCCACCTGTGATTTTCTCCCTGGATATTTATTCTCAATGATCTGGGGATACAAAAAATGGGAAAAGGTTGAGGCAGCTCTGTGGATCCCCATCCATCTTTCCCATCTTCCCTGAATTACCCTGGCATTAATCAGGAGGAAAAAGAATGCTTAATGATCTTCTTTCTCCCATTCATTTTATTAGTTGATTAATTCAGTCCCACAGAAGGCGCGGAACATTTCTCCTGGAAAAATGAAAGGCCTTGGATGTGGCTGAGGAATTTTTGCTCGCTCTGATATTTAATTTATAAACAGCTTTTCCAAATATTTGCAGCAAATTGTTCTTACAACAACATTATCTTACCCCCTCTTGGGGTTAAGGGTTGCAGCCACTGGGAAAAGAGGATGGATGTAAAGACTTGGAGATTTTATGGAGGAAAACAAAGGATTTAAATAACTCCTAAATCTTTTTTTATATTGTTCTTTCTAAAGCCAAACCCCCTCAGTTTAATAATAGAGTTCCCTGGCAAAGTGAGTCATGTTCTTGGAATTAAACCCTGAGCTGATTTTAACACTCAGGGCTCCGCAGTAGTTTAGTTTTAAATGTCCCACATGTTGCAATTTTAGTCAGGAAAATTTACTTAATTAAAAAAAAAATCCAAATGATCCATGGGGCACCTCATGTGGGAATTCCCAGTTCTAAACAAATACAGGGATGACCCCTTGTTGTGACCATGATTGAGCAGACCCTAAATCTCAGGTTCATGTTTGTTTCAACATCTGGAATTGCAAAATAAATCCTTTAAGTTCATCCCATTTTCACCAGGAAAAAGAAACTTTTAAGGATCACGTGAGTCAGGAAATTTGGGATGTTGCTCAGCTGCTGGTTTGGAATGAGGCACAAAATTTGATGCCTTACTTTATAACATTTTCCAGGGATTTGCGCACCAAATAAAAACTGAAAATCTTTGTTGGAATATTGGAATTAGAAGGAATTTTGGATTGGAAGGAATTGTGGTTTTTTTTTCTTGATTCCAAGTTTTTATTGGAAATGGCTGAAACAACAATTGACACACATTGCCTAAAATTTATTTTGAGAATATGAAACTATTAAATCCCAGTTTAACATTTGGTTTTTCCTCAAATGGAAGGGGAAAATACATTTCCATGTTTTTATTAATTTGGAATTTGATTGTTGGTTAAATAAACCTGAATTTCCAGGTCTGCAGCCGGTGTAGCAGCAAAGATGGAATAGCTCCTGATGGGATTTGGGATTTTCCTTGTCCCAAGGGAAAGGGATGAACCCTGTGCTACCCCAGCCCTGATAAGTGTTATGATTTAAATCAGATTTTGAGAAAAAAAAAATGCCTGAGAGCAAGAATTAAGATTTGAATTTTAAATATAGACTAGAAAAAAAAAATGGCCTCCATGTCCTCAAGACAAACTGATAAAACATGGGAAGAGAAGGAATAATTAGGGATGAACTTCCCAGAAATCTGCATGTCATCTGCATAAAACTGGATCTCTGATCCATGTCTTGAGATTCCCTGAGTCAGAGGGAGTGGGGAGGGAATAAAGATGAGCCCAGGGAGATAAGGATGAGCCCAGGGAGATAAGGATGAGCCCAGGGAGATAAGAATGGGCCCAGGCAAGAGCCCTGAGGGCATCAGAGGGATCTGGATCATGGGGAAATTGGGGTGGATCAGCAAAAATGTGGGAATGTGAGGGATGTAAGGAGACAAGAGGCGGTGAGGAGGTCAGGATTGGCTGCTCATGGCTGGATCCTCAGGGAGGTTCTCAGCCAAAGGTTTCCATAAATCACAGAATAGGGAATCCGTCCGGAGTGGGGTGAAAATGAAACAGTGAAGATCTCCTGGCTGGAAATGATTCCTTTCCATCCCTCCTTCCCATTCCTGGAGCAGGGAATGAAGGGAGCAGGGAGCTGCAGTGGGAGTGGGGAAGGTTTTGGAGGGTCGCCCATGGGAGGAGAGGCTGAGGGAGCTGGGAAGGGGCTGGAGAATTCCTGAGGGAGCTGGGAAGAGGCTGGAGAATTCCTGAGGGAGCTGGGAAAGGGGCTGGAGAATTCCTGAGGGAGCTGGGAAGGAGCTGAGCCTGGAGCAAAGGAGGCTCAGGGGGGACCTTGTGGCTCTGCACAGCTCCTGCCAGGAGGGGACAGCCGGGGGGGTCGGGCTCTGCTCCAGGGAACAGGGACAGGAGGAGAGGGAACGGCCTCAGGCTGGGCCAGGGCAGGCTCAGGGTGGGCAGCAGCAGGAATTTCCCCATGGAAAGGGGGCTCAGGCCTTGGCACTGCCCAGGGAGCTTTGGAGTGCCCATCCCTGCAGGTGTCCAAGGAATTCCTGGAGGTGGCACTCAGAGCTCTGGGCTGGGCACAAGGTGGGGATCAATCAAAAGATGGATTTGATGACCTGGGAAGAGTTTTCCAGCCTCAATGATTCTATTCCATGATTCCATGATGAGCAAAGATCCCTGCAGGATGCCTTAGGCCACAAGCCTGAGGAGTTTTCTTCTTTGAGTCTAAGTAATTATAACTTTAAAATCAGAATTCAGGGAAGCACTTCAGCATTCCATGCAGAAAATCCACGGGTAAGTGCCTTGCTGGTTCAGGGCTAAATTAATTTGTAATGATTTTATTAACAATGCCTTGTACATAATTTCTGCATTAAACTCTAAACACCGTGTTTGATGAATTCAAACAATTAGCCCATGCATCAACAGCATTCATTAAAATTAATTATTACCTGCTCACTTTTTATGAACGGGCTGGACTGTGGGCAGATTTCTCAGCTGGAGTAAGTCAGGAATATTGCAGGAGTGGGAAGGAATTAATTTAAACCCTGAGAATCCGAGAGAAGTTTTTAGGAATCTCTGGTGCATGTGGATCCCAGATTAAAGCAGGAGCCAAATTTGTTGTCTGGGATCTGGAATAAGCTGGAAACACAAAAATCAGGTGTTCAAAGCATCGTGCTGGGGGTTTAATGGGATCATCTCCTGGTTCTAGCAAAGCCAGGCATTAGTGGGAAAAGCCAGGATCTCACTGGAAAATGAAATGGGAAGCTCAGGAATTATTGCTGTTATTTGTAATTTATTAAGTGCCTGGAAGGGAGAACTCAGTGGAAAGAGGATTTGCACTAAGTCCCACCTCACGCCCAGGAGATACCCCTAAACCTAGACCTAAAGCTAGACCTAAACCTAGAGACACCTCTCTAACCCCTGTCCTAATTTGGACATGAAATAGTTTCTGATTTCATTCACAAAGCTTATCAAGCTCCATCTTCCAGCTACTTCCCCTTCCCACACGCTGATATTCCCTCAGGAAGTCAGCTCCAGGATTTTCCAATTTCTAGCCCTGTTCAAACACCAATAATTCTTGTCTCAGCATTTTTCTTTAATTGAGTTAAAAAACACAATTCCCCACTGTTTTGGGTTGGGTTTTGTTTTGTTTCCTTTCCCTCCTGGATATAGTAATGAATATTCATTTCCCTTTCATTTCTCAACACCCAAAATCCAAATAACCTGAGAATTGATGAATTTTCCATGTGTGCTCTGGTCCCAGGGAAGGCTTCCAAACATTCCCAGAGTCTTTTGGTTCAACAGCAGGAATTATTCCTGATTGAACTGGCTGGGAATTTGGCCTAATTAACCTAATTAAGAGGGGGAAATTATCCTCAGCATCCCATCACCCATCAGACTTTGCTGTTGGATGATCCCAGAGCTCCAGGAGTGTTTGGACAACGCTCTTGGGGATAGGATGGAACTGTTGGGGTGTCTTGGGCAGGGCCAGAATTGGGACTGGCTGATCCTTGTGGAATTTCCAATCCAGAATATTCCGTGATTCTCTCATCACCTCTGCAGCGGCAAAAAATGTCTCGTTCTTGATGGTGGATGACCAGGAATTCTGAGGGTTCCCCATTATCTGCTGGAATATCCAGCATGGAACTTCACCCAACCCCCGAATCCCATCAGAGTGGGGGTTTGGAGAGGGAACATTGAGGAATGTGGGGCTGGGGATTAGAGGAAGGAAAAGCAGGAATAATTTGGCACTGAGGAGTCACAGTCAGAGATGTGAGGGGTTGAGGAACCCCTGAGGAATTGAGGAACCCCTGATAAGACTGTGGGAAGGAAAAGCAGGAATAATTTGGGTATTGGCACTGAAGAGACACAACCAGGGATATGAGGAGCTGAGGAACCCCTGAGCAGAATATGAGGAAGGAAAAGCAAGAATAATTTGGATATTGGCACTGAAGAGTCACAACCAGGGATGTGAGGAACTGAGGAACCCCTGAACAGAATATGAGGAAGGAAAAGCGTGAATAATTCGGATATTGGCACTGAAGAGTCACAGCCAGGGATGTGAGGGGTTGAGGAACCCCTGAGGAATTGAGGAACCCCTGAGCAGAAGATGAGGAAGGAAAAGCAGGAATAATTTGGACATTGGCACAGAAGAGACACAACCAAGGATGTGAGGAACTGAGGAACCCCTGAGCAGAGCTGGGAGCTGGGTAAAATAATCCCCTCCTTAGATGTTGCCTTGGAATCATCTCCTCAAAAACTGCATGACCACAAGGGAAGTTATTAAAGGAGACCTTGGCTTATGATGTTGACCAAAAATATCTTAAATTTCCTTTTATTTTTACAGCTTTTTTTTTTTTTGCCTCTGTTGTGCCCTCACGGATTAGATTTTAATTCCTTTGGGGCTGGGAATCTCTTGGTTCCCTGGATCTCTCTGTGCTGCCTGGCACACCAAGTCCTGCTCCCGATTTTCCACTTCTCTGTGCTCCCATATTAAAGAGCCCTTTCAAAGCCTGGATCCCAAGAATATCAAAAAAGAGAGCGGGAAGGATCTCTTGGAAAAAAATCGGGATCCTCAGCCAGAACAGGATGGTCAGATCCCTGCAATCTCCACATGGGTAAGGGAAAAAAACAAAGGCTCTGTTTTTAGGGGAAAAAAAGCTCCTTAGGGATTAAAGGAACATCTGATAACCTGAACAAATCCAGTCTCTTAAAAATATTCCATTTTTTTTCCCTCCTCTCAGAACAAATCCCAGCTGAGGACCGGGAGCGAGGTTTTACCACTTCAGGTTTTTACAGGATTTTGCCTTTTGTTGTTTCATAAAATGATTTGGGAAGGTGGGATAGGGGACAGGGCAGGAAGGGAGTTGGGAATTCTCTCAGTGAGCTTCATCCTAATGGGAATATTTTATATATTCCCATTGAGATTCCCTGTTTCCTTTGTAATTGCTCCAGGATTTAATACAAAAGACAGATAAAGATGCCCCACAAACTCCCCATCCCTGGAAGTGCCCAAGGCCAAGTTGGATGGGGTTTGGAGAATCCTGGGATAGTGAGAGATGTCCCTGCCCATGGGATGGGTTTTAAGGCTCCTTCCAACCCAAACTATTCCATGATTTCACCGGCAATCCATAAATTATCTACTCAAATAATTTACTTAAATCCATTTACAACAATTCCAAGGATCAGGAGATGCAGGGACAGTGTGGAGATCAAGGAAAAAGGATTCATGGAAATAAACCTGTGCTAAACCTTCAGTCCGTGCTCTGTGCCACTCACCAAGGACAATGGAGTGAGACTGATGCCGTCCTGGAATTCCAACCTCCTTTGGAATTCATCACTTGTCGATCTGCAGCAAAACAAGAGGAAACGGCCTCAAGTTGCACCAGAGGATGCTTAGGTTGGAATTCGGGAAAATTCCTTCCTGGAAGGGGTTGCCCAGCCCTGGCACAGCTGCCCAGGCGGAGTCCCCATTCCTGGGGGGATTTCAAAGCCCTGTGGGGACACGGAGCAGTGGTGGCCTTGGCAGTGCTGGGGAAAGGTTGAGCTCCATGACCCTAAAATCTCTTCCGACCTTAATGGTCCTGTGTTGGTATTTACCTTCCTGGAATGGTCGATGGAGGCCGAAAAGGAGAAATTCAATCCCCGCACCCCAATTCCGCCCGTCCTGCTCAGTATCCGCTGCCCAGCCTGTCCCTGGGTGGCACTTCCCTGGAATGGCTCCTTTCTGAAGCCTTGGCTTTGCAAATCCCAAGCAGGTTAAGTGCTGCAGTTACAGGATTATTATCCAGGCTGTTCCCTGGAGCAGGCCGTGGAGTGGAGAAGCCGGATAATGAAGCAGCCCGGAATTCTCGGCGCTTTGCAGGCAGGGCCAGTCCCTGCCTTCCCTCTGTGGGGAGCACTAATTGGAGCGGTGCCTCAGCTCCGTGACAGTTTGCCAATTGTGGGCAGGAACTCATTTATCAGCGGCTGGAGTGGCTAAAAAGGATGGATCTGCTGTCATTCCCAGCGTTCCTGGAGCAGGGATACAAATAATCCACGGGAACAATGTCCCTGCCCCAGCAGGAGGGGCCTTCAGGCTCCCAGTCTGATTAGATCCCACTTGTTCTCCATCAATCTGCTTTAATGAACTTCCTGACCTTCTCCCTCGCTTCATCCACCAGGAATTTCCTAAATAAATCTCGCCCGGTGCTGTAATCCTATTTTCCAAATAATCCCAATAACTCGTGGGTGAACATTTACAATGTTAGGGCTGAAAAGGAAATTAAATAATAAACACAGAGGCTGCTACTGTGAGTAATTAATTGTGTGGTGTTCTGCGATTCCCAGCTCTGATTCATGAGGAAAACTGGGAACAAGGATGTGGAGTGAACGATTAAATCCCATAAAAATTTATGCAGATGCCTCCAACAAATTTGTGCCATCATAAAGCAACCGGGAGAGGTCTTATTTATGGAGTGTGGCATAAATCAGGAGATTTAGTGGGATCTTCTAACAAAGGGAGAGTAATTAAATGCCTGGGAATCTGGGATTGGACACCATCCGTGAAAAATGTCTGGAGAGGAGCACTTAATAGAGGATGTCGGGGTGTGTTGCTGGAGAAGTTCATGGACATGATTAAATCTCTTTTTTATCTCTGCCCATAAATCACATCGAGCTGAGGGAGTGAACTCCGGATCTGTGAGGAGGGAAGGGAGAAGGAGGAGTCGTGTCTGGAGAGGTTTCAGCGAAGAGGAAAAAGTGAGGAAGAAAAGGATGCAGGAGGTGCTTTTATGTCTTGGAGTAGAGGAGGGAAAGGAGATGGAGTAGAGGAGGATCGGAGAATTCCAGAATGGTTTGGGTTGGAAGGGACCCTAAACTCATCCCATCCCACCCCTGCCATGGCAGGGACACCTCCCACTGTCCCAGGCTGCTCCAGCCCCAGTGTCCAACCTGGCCTTGGGCACTGCCAGGGATCCAGGGGCAGCCACAGCTGCTCTGGCAATTCCAGCCCAGCCAGGAATTCCCAATTCCCAATCTCCCATCCAGCCCTGCCCTCTGGCACTGGGAGCCATTCCCTGGCTCCTGTCCCTCCATCCCTTGTCCCCAGTCCCTCTCCAGCTCTCCTGGAGCCCCTCCAGGCCCTGCAAGGGGCTCTGAGCTCTCCCTGGAGCTTCTCCTCTCCAGGTGAGCATTCCCAGTTCTCCCAGCCTGGCTCCAGAGCAGCTCCAGCCCTTGGAACATCTCCATGGATTCTTCTGGATTTGCTCCAGCAGCTCCACGTCCTTCTGCTGCTGGAACCCCCGAGCTGGAGCAGCTCTGCAGGTGGGGTCTCACCTGAGTGGGGCAGCGGGGCAGAATTCCCCTTTTCCTGCTTCCCACACTGTGGGATCAGCCCAGGATTGGGGAATTCCGGGTTCACACAGCCAGGCCACGTGCACTGCCCTTGTCTCCAAGACAAAATTTTGGAAAGAAAAGAATTATTTGGAGACCTTTGAGCGGCTCCAGAAGGAGCTGACCCCGTTAGTGGTGATTGACAGCTGGAGTCGCTCCGGTCAGGCTGACACAAAATCCAGGCTGACCCCGGGGGTCACCACTGCTCACCTGGAACCTGCACCTCATCTCTGGAGCCAGAGCAGGGATTTGGGAAGAAATCCAGTTAGGATTCAGTGATGGATTAAAGATCTGTTCATAAATAGACAAAATGGATGGCGGTTCTCCAAAAACGCAGAATTCTGCCACCAAAAAAAAAAAAAAAAAAGGGAAAACAATTCTTCTGGAGAGCAGGGAAATCCCAGGGTGGGGGGAATGTTCCCTCTTTGTTTTGAGCTCCTGTGAAATCCTTGACAGCTTAAAACATTCCATGGAAAGGGAACATTGCAGGGAAGCACAGTGGGAATGCTGAGAGAGGGGTTTTGGAGCAAATTCCAGAGCTGGGAAGTGCTGGAACACGTGGAGTGTGTGCCCAGGAGAGGAGGCAAAAATAGACTGGAACAAAAGACTGCAAAGTTCTCTGTTTGTTCTGCCAAAAAAAAAAAAGGATTTTTATGGAGTTTGGGACAAAGTTTTGCCTGGATGTGGTGGAGCAGGAGTATCCAGGTGGGAATTCCTTCAGCCTGGCTGACAAGGATACATTTAATAGGCTGGGATAAGGCATTGCTGTCACTCTGTCCAAGCCCTGAGTAATTCTCCCATGACAAAGTCCAAAAACACATGGAAAAGACCCCTACCCGTGGGACAAATGGAATTTTTGCCCATCCTGTGCTACCAAAAATTCTCACGAAGGAAGTGACCGGACCCTTGGCAGAGGTAGGGAAGTGGAGGAGCCGAGTTTGAGAAAAAACTCAGGGAGGAAGAAGTTTGATCCCTCTCTAGATGAGAAATTCCAGAGGCAGAGCACTGGATTTCCATGGAGAAGCCTTGAAAAATCAGTTGGCAACAAGGAGAGGGGTGGCTTGGCAGCTGATTCAAAAATCAGAATTCTGGAGAGCAAAGTGCTTTTCTTGTCCCATTTTCATTCTCCTGTGCCAAGGCTGGAATTTTTCTCCAGACTAATTTTTGTTCCCTGAATGGGAGTTTTTATTTCATTTTGCAGCCCCATATTAAGAGCACAAAGTCATGTAAATATTCCAAGCGTCCCTGATTCCAAAAGCTGCTTCTCCAGCTTTGTTTTCCCTCAGTAATTTTGGAGACAGAGGATATTTATTCCTGGATTTTGCCAATTCCTAAACTCCAGGACATGAATGCCTCGCTAGAAAAGAATATTTACAGATATTTATTTTGTTCTCTGAACTGATCATTTCAAGCTAAATCCGTTCATGGAGAGTGGCAGCAAACAAAATAATGCGGATCTGGTTGGTGGGAATACAAGGAAAATTGGCTGAATTTTGGTTTTTCTAGCCCAGCTTCTGCTGGGATTCTCCATCAGAAAACATGGAAAACCATGGAATTACAGATAAAGGTGATTATTTAACCAAAATAAAAGGGCAATCCACTGGTAAAGGTGTTTTGTTAAGAGAGAAGAAAAGAAGTGATTTAATGACACTTTGCAAAATCCCGGACTCCAAAAAGTCTTTGGAAAACCTCGTTTCAGGAAGCAGGAGCTGTGCCACGGGTGATGGATAATCAGAGGGATCAAACCTCCCTGGGAAACGGAGGATGAAATCCTTGGATACAGATACAGGGAATGATGGAAGAGGAGGGAATTGCTCCTCTTGCATCGGTGCTGTTGGAATTATAATTGGAATAACTCAATTCTTTCCTTTGTTTGCAGCTCCAGGAAAATCAATGGATTAAACAAGGCTCATTCTGGAATCAAACAAAATTTGGGAATGTGGGAAAAGAGGCAGCAACAGGAGCCCAATTTAGGAGGAGATTAAAAGATGACTTGAGCAGGACAAGGAAGGAACAACGCAGGGAAGAAAAATCAGGATAATGGGCTCGGGAGCCTTCCAACCCCATCTGGAACAAATCCAGAGGCTGGAAGCCAAAATCAGAAAAATTAAGGATGGAAATAAGATGCAGACCTGATGGGGAGAGAGAATTAAACAATGGGAACAGGGGCTGGGTCGTGGGAAACCCATAAATATAAATATAAATATAAATATAAATATAAATATAAATATAAATATAAATATAAATATAAATATATAATATATAAATAATAAAATATGAAACATAAAAGTATAAATAGAAATATGACTATAGATATACATATAGCTATAAATGACTGGAAATGGGTAAATCAGAGGGGGATTATTTAAACCTGGTTATTTTAAGAAGACCTGACTGGTATCCCACTGGTGGTTTTAGGATAAAAATCAGAGAATCCTGGAATGCTTTGGGAACCTTAAATCCCATCCCATCCCACCCCTGCCATGGCAGGGACACCTCCCACTGTCCCAGGTGCTCCAGCCCCAGTGTCCAACCTGGCCTTGGGCACTTCCAGGGATCCAGGGGCAGCCACAGCTGCTCTGGCAATTCCAGCCCAGCCAGGAATTCCCAATTCCCAATCTCCCATCCATCCCTGCCCTCTGGCACTGGGAGCCATTCCCTGTGTCCTGTCCCTCCATGCCTTGTCCCCAGTCCCTCTCCAGCTCTCCTGGAGCCCCTCCAGGCCCTGCAAGGGGCTCTGAGCTCTCCCTGGATCCTTCTCCTCTCCAGGGGAACATTCCCAGCATTTCCAGCCTGGCTCCAGCACTTTTGGAGCAGCTCCATGGCCCAATCCCTGGATAACAAGGATAAATAATCCATGATTTCCCAACTGAATCTAAAGATCCAAGAACACTTCTAATTCCCTTTGTTCTGGCCTGGTTGGAATTAATTTTGCTTACAAACCACACAAAGGCTTCGGAGTTTTTTCCCCAAGTCCTTTTCCAAGTCCTTTCCTTGCGTTCCCCCATGGAGGAAGGCAGGATGGATTGTTCGGCAGTGACTCCTTGAACCCCCGGAGTGAGGAGACAGAGGAGCCAGCAAGAGAAGATAAGAAAGCAATTGTGGATCTGTCACTGGGACACACGGAATCGTCGTCCTGGAGATTGGCAGAGGTTAATTAAAAGTGTGAATTCCAAATAATTCCATTAAATTGGGACAAATCCCATTTGGAAGAGCCATTTTTCATTCTCAACCCATGAGCTTTCATTGAGTTCAAAGTGTAGGTTCAGGTAACCTCTGGTGGGAACTGTTAAAATCCCAAATTCCTGGATGCCTGGAATGGTGTGAGTGATTCCAGGGGTTCGGGCAGCGCGATCCCACGGTCCCGTGAAAGAGACAGATGTGTGTAATTAATTTTTTAAATTAATGGATCGATTTTGGGTCTGTCTTTCCCATGCAATTCCTTGTATTCCAATGTCAATGCAAGGAGATTTCCCTGTTTTCCACAATTGGAGGGATAATTCCTTCTCTCCTTCAGAGAATTATCCCAATAAAAGTATTTTTGACAACTTTTGATTTATTAAGATTAATTTTTAATTGTGCTGGAGTGTAAACATTATCCAAGAAATTACTTCAGCTCCTGAAACTCGGAAGCTTCTGGGTCTCTCAGGTTTCTGCAGTTGAAGAGACTCTGAAGAGACCTCAAAAATCCTGATAAAACCCCCAAAACGGGAACCTTTCAGAAAATCCTTGGCTTTCCATGGACTTGCCTATTTAACATGGAAGAATGGAGTATTAAATGGAATTTCTTTGGGATTTAAGTGGGATTTCTTTGGGATTTAAATGGGATTTCTTTGTGGGTGGTGACTCACAACTGACTCGCCCAGTGGCTGCTCCGCCAATAATTGATTTCCTTATTGCCCTGCAATAATTATTTCTGGAATTGGAGCAATTTTTTGTTGGCTGAAGAACTGAAAATCCTCTTTCCTTCTGGAAAAGTGAAAGCCTGACTTCCAGGGCTTTGTGTTGACTCAAACGTGCACCACGTTGCTCCAACAAAACCTTTCCGGGATCGTTTTCAGTTCAGCTGAAGTGGCCTTTTCCAAACTTCAAATGTCTTGGCTAAGATTGTTCCTAATTCTGAATTTCTGGCCAGCAGCTCTTGGGCTGTTTCATTTAAAGGGAATATTTAAAGGGAATATTTGAGTGGGTGCGAGGACAACACAAATTATCCATTAAATCCTGTTTTTTTTTTTTCCAAGCAGGAATGGGAAAAAGGGAACATTAAAAGTCACCTTTCCTCCTGAAGGAGAAGTGAGAATATTTTTCTGTATTTTGGGATGCAAAAGCAACAATTTATCACTGGTTTGATAAAAGGGGAACGTGTTTAATCTCACTGGAGAAAGATTGAAAAAGGAGATTTTAATTTTATTACAGTGGCAACATTTCAGCCGCAAGAGCTCTGCCAGTCCTGTGCTCAATGAAGAATTCCAATTAGGATTTCCTAAAAAAAAAAAAAAAAATCTGTAAATTAGCTCAGGAATTCTGATTGGAAATGGGAGTCACAGCAGTCTGAGCCTTCCCGGTGGAATATCTGGAGAGTTCCAATGTCCCAGCTGAGGAATGTGGCCCAAAGTGTTGAAACCAAAACCTAAAATAGGACAGGGCGTGGGGTGATGGTTTTAAGCTGGAAGCAGTGGATTTAGATGGGATATTGGGAAAGAATTCCTGGCTGGGCTGGAATTGCCAGAGCAGCTGTGGCTGCCCCTGGATCCCTGGCAGTGCCCAAGGCCAGGTTGGACACTGGGACTGCTTGGAGCAGCCTGGGATAATGGAAGGTGTCCCTGCCCATCTAGGGGTGGAACTGGATGGGATTTAAGTTCATTTAATGCTAAGATGTGATTAATAACCTTCCTTTGCAAGAGTTTGTGCATCTTTCCAACGTTGACAAAATGAGGATCCAGGATGCTTTGCATTATCCATGAGCATTCCATCAGGAATTAGAGAAAATCCAGCCCTTTGCACCCGGCTGATTTATCCCACAGTCCTGCCCTTATTTTAGGCCTAAACCAGGGATAATTTTCCCAAGTTCAATCTCCTGGGAGAGGACAGAGAATCCCGGAGTTCAGGCACTGCATTAACCACGGGCAGAGCTGATGTTCATTCCAAGATCTGATATTGAAATCCATCATGGAAATCGATTGGATTAAGCTGCAGGAACTTCATTATTGCAACTCAGAAACCCTGGGAAGAAACAAGAGGCCACAGGAGGTGTCCAAGAGAGAAATTCCTTGCTCTGTTCATCCTGCTGGGAATTCTGGGCATGGATTTCTCCCAGATTTCTCTGGGATTTCTCCCAGATGAGTCTCTGGATTTACTCTGCACACCAAGACTGACCCAACACCATGCTCAGAGGGAATTCCTGGAAATTCCGGGCATGAATTGTCCCAGCAAACTGTCGGATAACTGAAAATCCCAACAAAGAAAAAAAATATATGGTTTTTTTTTTGTTTTTTTTTTTTTTTTTTTTTTCTTTTTCCTTTGTTTTTCCTGAATGATTGTTCTGGAATTGTGAAGGGCTTCAAAATCCAGGGAATTCAGCAGGAAAACTTAGCTCTGCTGGGGCTCTTTAGCTCCTTTTAACGCAGTTCTCAGGTTTGCAAGGGGAGCTTTTTCCTGGCAGGAATTGATTCCTGGGTTGCATTTGTGATAAATAAAAGCTCTGATCCACCTGGAGCCCCCAGGGCCCCTCGGTGGAGCCTGAGATCAACGAGTTCATTCAGGAGCTTAAATCACAGGGATGTGGGAAGGGAACGAAAATGTCTGGGTCCATCAGAGGGAAAATATTCCTTGTTCCTGCTCTGCTCCCGGGGCAGGTTGTTCATCTCCTGGTTTAGCAAATATTCACCAGCTCGGCTCCCCGGCATTGCAGTTCAAGGAGTTTCTCTAAAAACCAAGTGAAACCTGGAGGTGATGATTTAATTTCTGCTTCTCCTGATGGCAAAATATCGATTCTCCCCATATTTAGACCGATTTTATTTATTTTAGTATTCTCATCCTTTAGATCAGAGAATCCCAGAATGGTTTGGGTGGGAAAACTCATCTTGTTCCACCCCTCCCATGGAGTTAAAGATGCAGCTGGATAAACTTCCCTCTGACCATCCATTTTTTAATTTTAATGGAATATTTCCTCTAGGAATGCAACCAGTTAATTGCCATTTTTTTGTCTCCATCAATACAGAGACTCCTCAGAGTTTCTCAGGCTCATCTCCCCTTGAAACAATAAATTCCATCAGAATAAAAATGCTTTGAAGTGTTAAAAAGTGATGGGTGCACACCTGAAACACTGAAAATAGACAAGAGGAGCTGGCATTTGACTGCCTGGGTCACATTTCATTTGCCTGGAGGAAAGAATTCAGGATTTATGACAGTTCTGCTCATGCAGAAATAAAAAGGTGCTGTCTCAGGAAGTGAGGGTTCACAGAGTCTCTGTGAAATCCATGGAAAATATAAATTAGCTGAGCTGGTTTGACATTAATTCTGTGTTTATTTTTTTTCTGGAAGAAACTGTATAAAAAATTAAAAAATCCTAAAGGGGAGGGGAGTGGAATCCCCTTTTTGTTGCCACTCAAATACACCGGGATTGAGTCTGTTTGGAATCATTGGGATTGGGCTGGAAGCAGGAAAAATGGTTGGTGACACTCTTCCTTCACTGATACCACTTCAGGATCAGTTTTTGGATTTGGAATTGGAATTTGGATCTGGAAAAAAACATTTCAATTAAGCTGCATATTAATTATTCATCAATGAACCTCAATTACTCTGAACTGAGCTGGGGAAATGGCCCCACAACTTTTCCTTTCTTTATTTTCCTGGGACAGCTTTTTCCTGCGGCCATGTGGCTGTTGGTGAAGGAATGTCGACTTCCTGCATGGTTTGACATGAATTCCGTGTTTAATTTTTCCTGAATAAACTTTTCCTGGAAGAACTCCTAAAAGGGAGGGGAGTGAAAACCCGTTTTTGTTGTCACTCAAATACATTGGGATTGAGTCTGTTTGGAATCACTGGAATTGGGCTGGAAGCAGAAAGAATGGTTGGTGACACTTTTCCTTCACTGATATCGGTTCAGGGTCAGCTTTTCCACATATTTGGAGCATGGATTTGGGAAAAAGCACTTCAATTAAACTGCATATTAATTATGCATCAACGAACCTTAATTACTCTGAATTGAGCTGGAAAAATGGCCTCACAACTTTTCCTTTCTCCCAGTTTTAAGCTGTGGGATCCTTTGGATGAGGGTGAGGATGGATGGGGATAGAATTGGCTTTATTGAGCTGCTAAGTGTTCTTGTCACTGCTGTGATGGTGGATGGAGTTCCAGACGGGTTTGGGTTGGAAAGGACCTTAAATCCCACCTCAGTCCCACTACCCCAGATTTCTCCAAGCCCCATCCAACCTGATATCCAGTCACATTCGTCATTAAAAATTGCATTTTACCAGACTCGGGAAATATCTGTGCTCAAAAATTCCATAGCAAACACAACCCACTGGGAGGAAGGAGCAGTGCCAAATTTTCCAAGTTCCCGTTGGACTTGAGGGAATAATTTATTCCCTGTTCATCCATGATTTGCTTGGGAATATGGTTTAGGTAGGTGCCTACAGCTGGATAAGGTCAGAGCAGATCAGATCTGGACCTGTGGGGCTGGAATCAACCCCGGGGAGGGCTGAGAGTACCCAAGCACCCAAAATCAGGACTGAGGGTAGCCAAGGCCAGCTCTCTTCCATGGCTGTATCATGCATTCCCGACTCCAAAGGCCTTTTCTGCCGGTTCTTGGCTCCTTTCCTGCCTCTGTCGAGGTCGGGATTGAAGCGCTCAAGATGGTATTTTGTGTTTGGGCTCAAATGTTTATTATTTCTTATCCATGTTACAGTCTTACAAGTTCTACTAACAAGCTACAAAATGGCTGTGTCTCTCCCTGCAAGGCCATTTAAGGATAAACTGTCCAATTCAGAAATGACACCTCAATTATTTTCACTTTTAACCCAAAAACCAACCACCTGTGCCTGCAATGGGGACTTTTTTATCCAATTACACAAAACCACCCAAACCCATGGAGAAGGAGAAGAAGAAGGAGCAGCCTCCACCCTAAAACCTCCATCTTGCTTTATATCTATTCCTGTATTCTAAACCCTTAAACTCTGAGTTTCCCACCCTGTGACATCACACACTTCTGTTCAAACTCCACCCCCACAATCCCAGTTCTGCCATTCCACTTTGGAAGATTTTTCAACAGCCTCAGGTCAATGCAGAGTTCTCCTGGGGGGTCAGACTCTGTCAGCACAGAAAGCCTGAAACTCTCAGCACCTGGGGTTCCAACAGGTTTCCATCTGTCCCTGGCGTGTTGCTCCATCTGGAGAGGCCCAGGAAGCACCAGGAGCTGGAAAAGTGGCGATGGAAAACCCAGCAGCAGCTGGGAAGGAGCAAAGCTGGAGGTGAGTTAATGGAGATGGGAGCTGGGGAGCAGAACTCGGCGTTCTCCAACGGCGCCAGAGGCCAGTGATGGATTAGAAATCCTGCCTGCAGATTTATCCAAGCTGGAATCAAAAACAAGGAAACTCCATTACTGGAATCCATCCTTCCCACAGCTGCAGGCTCAGGGAGCACAGGGAGCACCGATTTCCCTGCCCTGAGCATTGCTCCATTAGTGTCATCTTGGATGAGGAAGGAGAAAATGAGGATTTGAAAGCCTCGGGATCTTGTTGCACAGAAGGAGCAGCCCAGGGGATGGAGGTGAATCCTGCAATCCCAGCCCTGCAGGGACGTTGTTTAAGGAGCAGGGAGATGTTTTCCCAGCCCTGTGTTTTTGCTGTTTGCTCTTAAGGCCCTGAAGATATGAAAATTTCAGGATTTCTCCCTTTCCAGTGTTGCCAAAAAAAGTAAAGAGGAACTTTTGCTTTGAGGGCAGAGCAGAGAAAACTGCACAGAGAAGATTCAGGAAAACAAGATGCCCTTGGCTTCACCCCAGGCTGCTTCCTTGGATCCCGCATGCCTGAAAAAACATGGATTCAGTCCTGAACTCTGCCTTGCTCCCACCAAAGTCATTCCGACCCCAAACTGCTGGCGTCCAGCCGTGGGAACAGGTGCAGCAATCCTGGAAAAGCCTGGAGGTGGCTGAGCTGAGCAGCTCCATCCCTGTGTGCGGCCGATGGAAGCTGGAATATTCCCTGGAAGCTGGGAATGAGCCACTTCCCACTTCTCCTGCCTCAAGGCCTGGCTGGAATGTGTGAATTTACACTCAACATCCTCTGCTCTCTCCTGGTTCCTTTTTAGCTGCCAATATTCCAAAATTCCAGGGGAAATGAAATGGGAGATTTGGATCCTACCTGTGCTCACCCCAGTGTTTCCCAGGTGCCCAAATTCTTCAGGCTGCTCCGGAGGGAAGTGGACTCGGACCTTCAAGACATTCAACTCATCTAGAGCTCCAGGGGGGTTTGGACAAGGATTTCAGGTACAGGGTGGGATTTTTGGTCAGAGAAACCTGGGAGAAGCAGGAATTGGTTAAAAATATCTCATTGAGGAAAAAAAGAAAGAAAGAAAAAAAAAAGCAACAAACTCTGCCATGATCACTGGGAGATAATTTAAATTAATCAGGGAATTTTGGCTGGAATTCCCAATATCCAACCTATAGGTTGCTTAAAGCAATTCCCTGTGTCCTGTCCCTCCATCCCCTGTCCCCAGTCCCTCTCCAGCTCTCCTGGAGCCCCTTCAGGCCCTGCAAGGGGCTCTGAGCTCTCCCTGGAGCTTCTCCTCTCCAGGGGAACATTCCCAGGTCTCCCAGCCTGGCTGCACTGGGTTAATGGAAAGTGTCTTTTCCAGGAATGAGATGGGGTTTAAACTCCTTCCCAACCCAAATCATCCTGGAATTCCAGGCTTAAAGCTTTTCCTTTCAAGCTGAAAGCTCATCCCTAGAACCCCCTTCCTTTAATGCTCTGGGGCAGATTTTCCATAAGGTTTTTCCTCCCTGTACTGCCTGAAGACCTAATGTCCACCACAAGTGTAGAACTCACAGGGAACACTGCCCAAATTCCTATTTTTTTTCCCTTAAAACTTCCCCTTTCTGAGAAAACAAGCAGCACAAAGACAATTTCCCTTGGGTGTGCTGCAGTCATTGCTACAAGCCGGGTTTTGGTGTGAGCTTTGTTAAACCCTGCTCATGTTCTCCCTTACAGGGTTGGGGTTTAATCATTCCCCGTGCAACTGACGCAGATCCATTTGTCCGGGAAGAGAATTTCCATGGAAAATCAGCGACCTGCTCTGTGCCTGGGGGATATCTAAATATAAACACCCTGGCAGGGGCCGCACTTCATTTTCTCCGAGCGTGGTCGGGCTCAAAGCGGGCTCGTTACACAGAGCGGGGACACAAATAAAGGTCAGCGGGAGCCTCTGGCTTGGAAATTGCTGGAAAAAGCAAAACACATTGCTGTGGTTGAGGAATGATGTGGCAGGAATGAGTTGGTTTGTGTTTATCAGGGAAATTCGGGGGTTTTTTTCTGGTTTTTTTTTTTGTGTTGTCCCTGCTGCCCTCAGCTCTGTTCCTGCTCTGTTCTTCCATGAGGGAGCTGTGGGTGCTCTGGGCGGGAGAGCAAGGGTTGGTCCATATGGGATGAAAATTCCTGCTCATATTCCTGAGTCCACAAAACTCTCCCAGTTCTGGGATCTGTGATGTCCTCAAGAATCTGCTGCGCTCAGACCTGTCCTGGGAATTTCCCAGGATATCCCTCACAGCACTTTCCTATGTTTGCCTTACCTGGATCCCCCAGGAGTTTATTTCATGTTTGTTCTGCTCTACTTTGCTCACACTGAGATTTCAAACCTCACCTGGAGAACTCTGTCCAGCTCTGGGAAAGATGTGGAGACCGTGGAGCTGCTCCGAGGGTTGGAGCTGCTGTGGAGCCAGGCTGGGAGAGCTGGGAATGCTCACCTGGAGAGGAGAAGGCTCCAGGGAGAGCTCAGAGCCCCTTGCAGGGCCTGGAGGGGCTCCAGGAGAGCTGGAGAGGGACTGGGGACAAGGCATGGAGGGACAGGAGCCAGGGAATGGCTTTAAGATAGAAAAGGGTAGATTTAGCTTGGATATTGGGAATGAATTCCTGGCTGGGAGGGTGGGGAGGCCCTGGGATGGAATTCCCAGAGCAGCTGTGGCAGCCCCTGGATCCCTGGGAGTGTCCAAGGCCAGGCTGGATGAGGCTTGAAGCACCGTGGGATGGTGGGAAGTGCTCCTGCCCATGGCAGGGGTGGAACTGGAGACCTTTCCATGATTCTGTGACTCCGGTGATTCTAAATTCCAAGTTGTGCCAATGTTTTACCACCCTCATTGCACCAAACTTTTTATCAAAAACTCATCTAATCTAACCAAATCCAACCCAACTCAACCCAATCCAATCCAACCCAATCCAATCCAACCCAATCCAATCCAATCCAACCAATCCAATCCAATCCAATCCAATCCAATCCAATCCAATCCAATCCAATCCAATCCAATCCAATCCAATCCAATCCAATCCAATCCAATCCAATCCAATCCAATCCAATCCAATCCAATCCAATCCAATCCAATCCGACCCGATCCGATCCAACCCAACTCAACCCAATCCAATCCAATCCAATCCAATCCAATCCAATCCAATCCAATCCAACCAATCCAATCCAATCCAATCCAATCCAATCCAATCCAATCCAATCCAATCCAATCCAATCCAATCCAACCCAATCCGACCCGATCCGATCCAACCCAACTCAACCCAATCCAATCCAATCCAATCCAATCCAATCCAATCCAATCCAATCCAATCCAATCCAACCCAATCCAACCCAATCCAATCCAATCCAATCCAATCCAATCCAACCTAACCTAACCTAACCTAACCTAACCTAACCTAACCTAACTCAACCCTCTTTTATTTAAGACCATTCCCATTGTACCAACAGAGCTAAAAGCCGTTGCACAGTTAGTGCAGAAACTGTCTCACTCAGTTATTGCACCGCTAAAATCAGCTTTTTCAAGTCCTTCCTAACTCAGAGCAAATCTTGGCCCTTTTCCATTTTCCGTCCCGCCAGCGCTGCAGAAATGCCGGAGGCTGCAGGGAGCCAGTCCAAGGCCTGTTAATACCAACTCCAAAATTGCCAGAGGGTTTGAGGTCGGGAGTGCTGTTCCCAAGGATTATCTCCTCTGCTGGCCAGGCCATGGAGACGAAATCGTCCTGGTGCAGCCTCCAACACTTGCCCAACCCTGGGCTCCTTCCCCTGCAGAGTAGGTCAGAATTTGCATCAAAATCCCTTTTTAAGGTCAGCAAATTCACAGGTCAATTGAAATGGGAAAACTCATCCAGAATTTGGATTCTCCCAAGAATCCATGGGAGATTTGGGAGCATCTTTGTGTAGGGGATGATCTTCCTGCACGATCCCAAAGCCAAAGGCAGAATTTGACATTTTGGAGGGTTTAATTTGGGCCACAACGATGCCATAATTGATGTAATAATAATAATAATAATAATAACAACAACAACAACAACAACAACAACAACAACAACAATAATAATAATACTAATAATAATAATAAATAAAGTTTCATGCTGATGATCAGTGTGAGGTTTATTGGGGTTTATTTAATTAATAAAGTGCTTAATTAAAGAGTGGAAAATCCCTCCAGTCACTGGGAATCTCCAGAAAAAGCAACATTTATGATTTTCTTTCTGTTTTCTCTCCTTCCTATTTTTCTTCCTCTTCTATTACCTCTCAACAGCATGATCAGAATTGGCTTCTCTTTGCAGTTCTGCTCTGCCAGAGTCGTGGAGACCAAAATGAGCTCAGACTTCCTCAGAAAAGAAAAGGAACATGAGATTAATTCTGCTTTTCCTGTGCTGAACTTGTGAAAACAGCATCAGGCTCTCACTGCATCAGAGACGATAAAAAACTCCCTGTAACACAGAAAATGGTGATAAAAATCCCTGTATAGCACAGAGAAAGGTTGAAAATCTCTGATTTTTCATGTGCTGGGTTTCACTTTGGGTTGAGAAATTCTGTTTTCACTGACTGTGGAGTGAGGGTTGGAGCAGGCTCTGAAATCAAAATTTTATTCCAGTAAAAGTTGCCTCCCCTGAGTGTCCAGATCTGCTCTGGATTTACACCTGATTTACACTGGTGTAGGAATCCATCTCCCACTGGATTTTGGAGAATTTCCAGGTCCATCCCCAGCTCCTGTGATGCAGCCACAGGATGAGGAATGAGGGAAGAGAATTTAGTTGTCCATTCCCAAATTTTGGGGGAGAAAGGATCCCTCGAGTGAGGGGCCGAAATCCGACTGTGCTCACAACTGCTTTGCTGGCCCTGCTGTGGATCTGGCTGATTTCCCAATGAAATTCCTGATAAATTTGGGATTGGAAGATGGAATTGGAGTCATTTCCTGGGATGGACCAAGGATTAAAGCTACAGCCCCCCTGTCTCTGGGAAAAAGGTGATTCAGGGGATTCAGGTGGTTAAGATATGACCCATCCCATGCCAGGGCCTGGGAATGCTCCTTCCCTTGGATCCTGGAATTCTGGACAGCTTTTCCCCTCTCCTCAAGAAAACATTTTCAATGTGTTGAGTACACTTAGCAGGAGATGGCTGGAATTATTGACTTTTCCAAGAACATTCCGGTGGATATTCCATATTCAAGAATAAATTTAAGTTTCTCCCTGGTCTTAAGGTTCTTCCCCTGGATGTTTCATTCCACAAATGCTGTGGAAAAGCTTCATTTCCCTGTCTGTTTTGATATTGCATAATCCATTCTCACCACAGGCAAACCTCGGAAAATCCTCCTGGCTGGGGATCCCTTTCCCTTTTATTCCGGGATTCCTGTGCAAGGCTGCCCGCTGACCTCTTCCTGCCTGACCGTATCAATAAAAATGAATAAATACAATTTTTTTAGATTAAAAAACTACGGGGAGCGCCACAGCTCCTGGAAAAAAACACCCCCAAATATTTATTGAGATGTAAATCCTAAAAAATTCTTTTTAGTGTCATCCCCAATTTCTGTCTCTCACTTCCCAGAGCCCCTCTCATGACTCTTTTCTCCTCCTCCACCTCCACAGCTCCTGCTCCTCTCCTGAAATTCCCTCCTGCTCTTCCCATCCCACCGCCCACCCACCTGCCACGCTCCAAGGGTGGCTTCCCTCTCCTGGCAGCTTATCCTGAGCTTTTTTTAGGAGCAGGAGCACAGCAGCACCAATTAGTGCCCCAAATTCTTGCAGGAATATAATTAAGCCTGGAAAGAAACTCCTAATTAAAGACTCGTTTGTAAGTTCCCTCCCATTGTAACGCTCCGGCAGAACTTTCCTGTCTTAAAATAAATTCACAGGGAGAGGATTCAGCTGGAATTTGCCTCGGTTGGTTTTCAGGGTTATCCCTCCAGAAAATATCAGGGTGAACCCAGGAAAAAAGGGGAAATCCCGCTGTGGCGTCCCATTCCAATAGGGAAGGGAAAGTGTGGGAATGCCGGCGCTGGTGGTGAAAGAGGAATGACAAAAGTCAGAGGATCTGGAAAAGATTCCAAAGTTTTATTATGATAAATTATAAATTTGGTGTGGGAGTTGGTGTTGGATTGTCCCTGATCTCCTGGGATGAGCCCATGGGAATGGGGTTTGGATGAAGGGTGGGGTGGAAGGGAAGAGAGAGAGGGAGAATGGGATGAAGGGAGATCTCCAGCGCTGACCCAGCTGATGGGATGTGCAGGCTCCTGGGGCTCCTCCCGGGATTTGGGGCCACCTTTTAAAGGATGAGTTTTCCCCATTCTGGGAGAAAAAATAATTCTTGTGCTCAGTTTGTTCTTCCAGACCTTCCTGGGATGGGTTGGAGGCTCCGGGGCTTTGGGGTGTTCTCGATCCCCCTCCAGTCCATGGGCACTTCCCGGCCTCATTCCTGCCCTAGAGTCAGACCAGGGATGGCATTCCCAGAAAATTCCCACCTCCACATGGACCCTTCTCCAGCCACATCCTGGTTTTCCCACTGAGTATTCCCAACAATCCTTGGATGGCTCCATCCGGCTTTTTGGGACACGCATCCTTGAGTTCCTGCAATTCTCCACCAAGGAAAAGCTTGGATCAGCTCAATACATCCTGCATTTTCCATAAATCATGATATATAATAATATCTCTTCTTTTCCTTCTCTCTTCTGTCTAAAAAATATGGAAATGAGGAAGCCAAGCCAACCCTTTTAGTCTCAGGTTTAAGGATAAAACCCCTCTGCATCCGGAATTTTAGCATGGAATTTTTGGCAAGCAGGAGAAGTTTTTTTGTGCTCAGGAAATCAGGCCGTTAAAAACCATCCGATATTAATAATCCAGGTATTAAATCTTTTAAAAATTGATGAGTTTTAATAAGAGACACTTCTTAGATCTGGGTTTTATTGCCATGGTTTGGAGAAGCCTTAGGAAAAAAATGTTCTCCAACACCTCCATCCTCATTCCCATTCCAAAGCACAGGAAAATCCTTGAATCCCCTCATGCCTGGTTATGGTGCCTTGAATTCCACAGATTTTTAAGGTTTTGACGGATTTTAGGGAGTTCAGGTCTTGCTGCAGGGATCAAATATTTTCCATGGATGAGAATTGCTAACAGCAAAAAAAAAGTCACTGAAAAAAACACAATTTAAATCATTTCCGTGGGTAGCAGGCAACTTATTCTGCTTTATTTTTGTGGAAGGATGTGATTATATCTGAAATAAAAATAATATTACACATTCCTCTTTAAAGCCTAATAGCCAGTAAAAAAAAATAAATAAATTGTGTCACAGTAAAAAAAAAAGAAGAAAGGAAAAAATAGGAAAAAAAATTAGAATTTTCTTAACGTTCTGCTGAACATTCTGAATTTATGAAAGGAAATGAGGCAATTTATGAGATAAAACCTGCCAGTGTTTTACTTGAAATCCATAAAATAATATAATTTTTATGTTCAGCGCTTGGGTTTTAGGTAAAGGATGTGATTCCACACCTCAGCACCCCACAATGAGGCCATTTTGGAAGGAAATGCAGCTTTTTCAGACAATCTCCTCTATTTTGCATTTCCGTTCTGGTGGAGCAGAATTCCAAAGACACAGCTCCCGTCAAGCAGAGAGACCTTTTCATCCTTATCTTCTGAGTATTCCCAGAATCAATCATTTGAATGATTGGGATGAAACACTGAATTAATTTGAATATTTGGCTTCTGAGTGGAAAAGGGAGCTCAGGCTCTGCCAGCCACAATTCCAGCTGACTCCCAGTTTTTATTTATAGCCTTCAACACCAAAAATCCCACACCTCAATTCCTTTTTTTTTTTTTTTAAGGGAAAAACCTGAAGAACTTTGCAAAACATTTGTTAGATCTCCTTGTTTCTGATAAAATCTACAAAGAACACCGTAATTCCCTCCCCTCCAAGCTTTAAAACAAAACACTGGCGGATAACTCACATCCACAATTTCCCCACATTCCCATGAAATCAAATTCCTTTCCATCTCCAGTTTAAAACACATTTTTACACAATTTGTGCTGTAAAACAAACCAACCCATGAAGGCAAAAAGGGAAATGAGAATCCAATATTTTGATTTTCTTGGTAGCACAGAGATCTGATTGAGGCTGTTTTCCCCACAGTGTCGGGAATTTTGGGGCTGGGGATGTAAATTCTTCATCTTTGCAAATTATTCATTTTTTTTTTGCCCCTCCCAGCATTTTCAAGCTCAAAGTCTGGGGTCAGTTCTCTGCCAAGAGCTGTTCCTGTTGCTTCCCTGAGATCCCATTTTCCCTCTTTTCTCTGCTTGCTTCCAGCTCCGTGCTGAACAAACTCAGGCAAAAATGTCTTTTCTAACAATGAGCATGACATGAAGAACGTTTCATGCGGCTCCAACGATCGCCAGCATTCCCAGGGCAAATTCCAGCCTCGCTCCTTGGAAAAAGAGGAATCAAATGTCACTGAAAGGCCTCGTGAATGACCTCGTGTTCCACGAGGCAAATACTGAATTCCCAGCATTGTGTGAGCAGTAAATGGAGCTGAAACACCTTTGATTTATCCACTGAAGCTTTGAGCTGTCGCCGCTTTGGAGTTTGGTTTTTTTTTTTCCGCTTCTTTCTCCAGCTCTTTTTTTGGATAAATAGCCAGCCAGGCAAAGGTTTGGCACAGCAGGGAGAATCCAGGTTCTGGCACCTCTTGTTAGAAGGTGGGAAAAGGGGAAAAGGCCTCAAGTTGCACCAAGGGACGGGGAGTTGGGATATCAGGGAAAAAACTGTTTGGAAGTGTGGTGAAGTACTGGACTCACCATCCCTGGAGGTGTTCAAAAACATGGGAATACGATGGAAAAATGGAGCTGGGAGAGGGCCTGGAGCACCAGGAGGGGCTGAGGGACCTCAAATCCTGTGCCCAGCTCTGAGCGCCTCGTGAAAAGAAGGACATGGAAGGGCTGGAGTGTCCAGGGAAGGGAACAGAGCTGGGAAGGGGCTGGAGCACCAGGAGAGACTGAGGGACCTCAAATCCTGGCTGGACACGAGCCAGGTGTGCCCAGGTGGGCACAAAGAGGCCAAAGGCTCCTGGGATGGATCAGGAATTGTCTGGGAGCTGGACCAGGGCAGGGATTGTCCCCATGCTGGATCTCAAATCCTGAGGGCAGCTCTGGGCCCCTCATGACACGATGGACCTGGAGGGGCTGGAGCGTGTCCAGGGAAGGGAACGGAGCTGGGAAGGGGCTGGAGAATTCCTGAGGGAGCTGGGAAGGGGCTGAGCCTGGAGCAAAGGAGGCTCAAGGGGGACCTTGTGCACAACTCCTGCCTGCTGGGGGGGTCGGGCTCTGCTCCAGGGAACAGGGACAGGAGGAGAGGGAATGGCCTCAGGCTGGGCCAGGAAAAGTTGAAATTGCATTTTAGGAAGAATTCCTTCATGAAGGGGTTGGGACAGGCTGAGTCCCAACGCTGGACTCTCCAGCCCCTCAATGTCCTTCTTGTCAGGAAGGGCCCAGACCTGGCCCCAGGATTTGAGGTCCCTCACAGTGCCCAGCACAGGGGACAATCGGGACAATCCCTGCCCTGCTCCTGCTCCCACTAAATTCCCAATCCAGCCCAGGATTGGATTCCCAATCTTGTCCACCTGGGCACCCCTGGCTCATATCCAGCTGCTGTCACCCTTTTATGGGGACACTGAACCTCTGAATTGCTTGAAACAGGAGCAGAATCGGGCACAGGGACCTGAGGAGGGCCAGGCCCAGCCCTGGTGCCACAAAAGGCTGTAAATAATTTTGTCACTCGGTGCCAGAAGGGCTCAGGTGGCCGTGACCTCCCTGGCTCTGGAAGCACAGCACTGATTTGCCATGGAGTTGTTAATAAGCTCTGCTTCCTGATCCCCTTGTAGATTTACCCCTTATCTGACCAGGAAATCTGGTTTGCTTAAACTTAATCCTGGCTCAGCCTCAGGAAAGCTCGGGATTATCAGATCCATTCTCCATTGAGCAGTGCTGTCATCACCCACAGACAGGATATGATGAATTTTTTTTTCCCCTTCATAGTGACAAATAAGAAACTGAGTCACAGCAAATACGTTCTTAATCAAAATATTTCCTTTTATAGGGAAAAATCTGAGTGCAAATGCTCAGTCTGCATCCTTAGGTGAAGTATTATTTAGCAAAAGGATTTATTGCTCACCAGCAAGATATCCCCACCATTCAATTGTAGTTAAAATAGACAAGTTCTGATGTTTAATTATGGTAAGAAATTCCCTTCTATTACACTCAGTTTATGGCTCTTCCATCACCAATATTAGAGCAAGACAAAGTCATCCTGAAACCCCATAATTTCTGAATTTTGGATGCGTGGAGATAAAGTTTTTGGGGACATAATTGATACCTGCTTGTCACCCAGCTGAAAAATGAGCATTTCCACACCTGTGGCATTGTGTGGCTTTGATGTGCAGGCTGTAAATTCCCAAATTAGCTCTCCAATTTTTATCCTTTCCAGGATTGAATTATATATATTTAAAGGGAGCAGTGAATTAATTTTGGGTTTTTGGATTCAAGCCCCACTGCTTCAACCTCTCGCTGCCTGTGCTGTTCCCTGGATAAAAGGCCTGGTTGATGTGTTTTGAATCAATTCCGGTGTTGGAGCTTGGAAACTGATTTATTTTCCAGGCTGCCTCTGGAGCATTTGGAATTGCTGTAGGGTCATGGAATCATGGAATGGTTTGGGATGGAAGGACCTCAAAACTCATCTCATTCAAAAGCAGGGACATTTCTACTATCCCAGGCTGCTCCAAGCCCCAGTGTCCAACCTGCCTTGGACACTCCAGGGATCCAGGGGCAGCCACTGCAAATCTGGGAATTCCATCCCAGCCCCTCCCCACCCTCCCAGCCAGGAATCCTTTCCACATTGCCAAGTGGAGATCCAGGAATCCATCAGGATGATCAAAAACAAGAACTGATGGAAAAATGAGCCTTGGGAAGAAAGAATCAGCAGAGATATTTTTATGACCCAGGAGAAACAGGAATAATTTCCCAATTTTCTGCTGGTTGCATCCACTGGGGCTGCCTGGCAGGTAACCATGGCAATTAAAGGTTTGAGAAGAATCAGACAAATTTGGGTAGAAATTGTTTCTCCTCACAAGCCATATGGAAAAGATGATTCATCCAGGAGGGAATAAAAAAAAGAATTCCAACAAGGCAGCAATGCACAGGAAGAAACATCAGAAACATCAGCCCTTGAGGCAGGAACTGCGCCGATCCCAAATCCCTGACTCTCATGGGCTCCCGCAGCTGGACCCAAAGCCAGGAAGTCTCCAGCAGGTTCCAATTTTTCCCAATCTGCTCTCAAGGAGCTGCTGATCAGAGCACATCAAGCTTTTGATGGCACGGCCAAGGGAAATTTTCCCAATTAGTTCATTAGCACCTATCCCATCGCTCTGCCGGCTTCGGGAGCGTAAATGGAGGCAGACGCTGGGACTGTGATCCAGCTAGTTTGCTAGTTTGAAGTTGAGTCTGATTTATGTTTCCTGTGTTTTCCAGGAAAACCGTGTGGAATCGGGGGGTTAAACGGCCAAGTGGGAGGTGAGGGCAGTCCCTGTGCCACCCTTCAGCTGTTGTAGGGTCTCAGTCCCAGGGGATTCACCACGTACCTCTGGAATAATGTCACGTTTTCCTCTCCTTGGGCTGCAGCAGCTCCCAGGCTCTGAGGACAGCCTGGTATTTTAGGGAAGAAACCCCAACAGCCTGATGGATCCAAACCCTGGGGCTGCTCTGGTCCCTCCCAGGGTTGTGCCTGTGGATGGTTTTGATCAGAGCCTGACGAAATCAGCCACAGGAAACTCCTCGCTCGCTCGGCTGGACTTGGCTCTTTATGGGAGCTTTCTCCGTTTCCAGAGGATTTCCTGGGAGCTGCAGCACTCCCCTCACATCTTCATTAGCATCACTCATTCCGGGCCGGTTGGTGGGAAGAGATGAAGCTGTGGTGTCATCCCATCATCCCACCCCATTTCCCTCGGCGTGCACGCGAGCCCTCCCTGTCACCCGCTGGTGTCAGGCTGAGCAATTAAACCCCAACCTGCTTTCCTGCATTCATTATTTATTGCCCTTCAGCAACCAGGAGCTCGTTGCTTTTCATGGATCAGGTGGGAATGTGCTTTCCCACATTCCCCTTTCCACGCAGGAGCAACTCCCCTTATCCTCCCTGCTCAAGGTCTGATGTAATTGGCATTAACAGAGCGTTAACAAATTGCCCGTGGGCATCCAAACCCTCTCCATGAACGTGAGGACTTCAGGGGGAGGAACAAAGTGGAATTAAAAGGATTCCGGATAAATTTGGCTCCCAGCTTGGCAGGCTGATGAAGCAAACCCTCGTGTCAGAAGCCGCTTTGCCTTGCGGGGGAAAAGTCACTTTGCTGTCCTGGAAATGTCACCGGAATAGAGATGAGCTGCACCTTGTCGAGTTCTCTCTGCAGCTGCTTCTCCAGGAGAAGCTTTGCCTCAGGCGGGACCTGCTCGCCGCTCCCAGCAGCTTTTCCAGCAGCTGCAAATGTGTCCCGAGGAAGCCACGGGGGAGCTGTTTCCCGTTTTCCCTGAATCCTCCCAGCCTGGGGGTTGAAATAAACCAGGCAAAGGTTGTCTGCTGAGGAAGCCAGCACAGGAGCAATGGCTTTGGTGGCCAGAAATGGCCTTGGTTCAGAGGCGAGAAGATGTTCAAGGTGCCTTCTAAATTTTTATTTTATGCCCAGAGAAGCTATGGCTGTCACTGGACCCCTGGAAGTGTCCAAGGCCAGGCTGGATGAGGCTTGGAGCAGCCTGGGACAGTGGGAGGTGTCCCTGCCATGGCAGGGGTGGGACTGGATGGGCTTTAAGATCCTCCCAACCCAAACCATTCCGTGTTTCTATGCATTTATTTGTGTCCACAACATCTAAACCTCAGAAAAAAAAGAGGTTTTCTGAAGGCAACGGATTGCAAATCTTGACTCCATGTTAGTGGTGGGCAGACCCTGAAGCTCCAGCCTGGGAATGGGATTCTTCTTATCCAACTCGAGCTGTTTGGATCCCGACATCTTCAGATTGGAGCGTGGGATTCTTGGATTGCTGGAAGTGTCCTCCCCCTGTGCTGTTGAGGGAGTCCCAGCATCTGCTGAGGCACAGCCACACTGCCACTCTTCAGTCCATCACCTCCACACAGCTGCACTTAGGTGGGATAAATCCTTGTTTTACAGATCCCTGATGGAATTCATGCCCAAGGAATGATTAACATATTACCCTCTTTCAAATTGTTTTTCATCCCTATTTCAAGTTGCAGAGAAATGTCCCGTTAATGTCACTGTCACCAGCAGTTTCTGCTGTCTCCATTTCACGTTGGCAATTCAGATTTAAATTATTGCAACATCACTGGACCAGCCCTGCTCTGTGATCTCCTCTTGAAGGTCAATCCCGAATGACGGAGCATTTGGAAAAGCTGACGTGGGGAAGTGTTGCGGGATTTTCTGCTGGCATTAGGAAGGAAGGAAAGAGACACAGTGATTTTCCTACTTAACTTTTCCTTCCTTCCCTTCTCCCTTGGGATATCCAAGGAAGCTGGCAAAGTGTCAGCTCACGAGGGCAGCAGCACACAGATAAATGGAAGTACAGAAGATTCCCGGCTGATTTTCTGCATGCTCGGAGATGAGGAACACTCTGGTTCTTCCTGAAGGTTATGAGCTCCCAGACTGAAGCTCAGTTACTTGTGTCAACAGATTCCAGGCTTTTCCCATGTTTTCTGTGATTTGACAATTCACAGAAGCCCAGAATGGTTTGGGTGGGAAGGGACATTAAATCCCATCCCATTCCACCCCTTTTCCATGGCAGGGACATCTTCCACCATCCCAGGGTGCTCCGAGTTCAGTCCAACCCGGCCTTGGACACTTCCAGGGATCCAGGGGCAGCCACAGCTTCTCTGGGAATTTGTGCCAGGACCTTCCCACCCTCACAGGAAGTGTCCACGGCCAGGTTGGACACCGGGACTTGGAGCAACCTGGGATAGTGGAAGGTGTCCTGCCCATGGCAGGGGGTGAAGCTGGATGGGCTTTGAGGTTCCTTCCCATCCAAACCATTCCATGTCTCAGTGATTGTCTGATTCTGTGATCCTGTGATTCTCTGATCCCATGGTCCCATGATTCTCTGTTTCCATGGTTCTGATTCCTTAATTCTGTGTTTCTGCATTCTCCGATCCTGTGTTTCTGTGATCCCGTGATCCTGCGGTTCCAGGCTGAGTTTGCCATGCCCAACCAACCCTTGCCCCGTGTTTTCATCCCTGGTCCTCTCCTCCAAGGCCACCCCTCCTGGTGGATCCCAGCACTCCCAGCATGGTCACCTCTGATTCAGCGCCTGCAGCTCCATTTCCTGGGGGAGCTTTTCCACTCTCCAGCTCTGTGCTAGCACCTCCAGGGAAGTTTCTTGACGGGATCAAGGAGAATGGCAGAGAAAAGCTCAAAAATGATGATTTTGAACAAAGAGAAACTTCTAGTAGCCCATGAACTGGTGATCAGATTGAATTGAAGGCCAATGGCTCCTGGCCTGGATCAGGAGCGGTGTGGCCAGCAGGAGCAGGGAGGTCATTGTCCCCCTGTGCTGGGCACTGCTGAGGGCA
Organism: Vidua chalybeata; assembly: GCF_026979565.1. Lineage (NCBI taxonomy): Eukaryota > Metazoa > Chordata > Aves > Passeriformes > Viduidae > Vidua > Vidua chalybeata. The sequence goes on along the minus strand of NC_071535.1, from coordinate 1,612,553 downwards.
CACCTCGAGTGCTGTGCCCAGCTCTGGCCCCTCAGGTTGGGAAGGACCTTGGGACGCTCGAGCACATCCAGAGGGGGCAACGAGGCTGGAGAGGGGCTGGGAACACAAACCCGAGGCTGGAGAGGGGCTGGGAACACAAACCCGAGGCTGGAGAGGGGCTGGGAACACAAACCCGAGGCTGGAGAGGGGCTGGGAACACAAAACCGAGGCTGGAGAGGGGCTGGGAACACAAACCCTGTGAGGAACGGCTGAGGGAGCTGGGGGTGCTCAGCCTGGAGAAAAGGAGGCTCAGGGGTGAGCTCAGCACTCTGCACAGCTCCTGAAAGGTGCCTGTGCTCAGCTGGGGCTGGGCTCTTTCTCCAGGAACTGACAGAACCAGAGCACACAGCCTCGAGCTGCACCAAGGGAAATTCAGGTTGGATATCAGGATAAAGTTTTTCACAGAGAGTGATAAAGTTCTGGAATGTTCTGCCCGGGGAGGTGGTGCAGTCACCATCCCTGGGGTGTTTAACAAAGCCTGGATGTGGCACTGGCTGCCAGGGTTGAGTTGAGGTGCTGGGGAATGGGTTGGACTCGATGATCTTGAAGGTCTCTTCAACCTTGTGGCTGTGTGATTCTGTGATTCTGTGATCTGCAGCCTGAGAGCAGCAGGGATCTGTGGGATCTCCTTGGCCAAACATCCAGTGGCCTGAACCTCTCCACATCTCCACTTCCCGCTGTGTCCCAAAGGATCCCTCCTTCCCGCTGGGGACATCCCTGGAGGCCAGGAGAAGCCTTTCATCCCTCAGACCCCTTTGGCAAATCTTGATCTCCTTTGATCTCCATAGCTGGGGATGCTCCAACACTTTTTGTTTCGGTTTTATCTCCTTTCCTACCACGTCCCCATTGTTCGCCTCGCCAAAACCCCACGGTTTCATTCACTTTATCTCGTGCCGCAGAAAATGCGATGCCATCTTCAAGAAACTTCCCACTGTGCATTAATTTCTTTCCCCATAATTGTATTTATATTTCAACAAATAGGCTTGAAGTGCATTATTATTCTAAAATGAGGGGTAATGGCTTTCAGCACTTTCCTGCAGCTAATTGTGCATTTATTTCCCAGCTTTGATGGCTCGCAAAGAATTCCACTTCTTCATTTACATGAAACAACTGTGAAGGAGAAATTAACTGGCTGCTTATTTCATCTACACATTTATTTTTTTACTCCCTGAAAAACTCGACACAAACTGTTGGTGTCCGTCAAATAATTCCTCTCCCAGAGGCAGAGCCCCATTAGGAAAACATTTCCCTAAATGAGGATCACCAATCTTCAGCCACCCCCCAAAGGGAAAAAAATGGAAGAAGAGCAATTTATTGCTGCTCTTGTGTCACTCCAGAACATAAAAATTCACGTTTTGTTCCTAGCAGGGTGGACACAAATTAGTTTTAAGGTCATAGGATCCTGAGACACAATTTCAGGGGGATCACTGAAGACATCCCTGGCTCAGGTGTGGAATTCCAAGGAGTTTGGACAGAATGGGAGAACGGACAGCACCACCCACAGCTAAGTAATTTTCCTTTCATAATTAAAAACGTCATTCTTGTATCCTTATGGAACCCTGGGAGCAGCAGGAGACTTGGACCTTCCTCTGAAATTCCAGGACTCCATGAGAAGGAAGGAAGCTCTTAATCCACAAATCGCTTCCTTTGGATCACCCACCCTCTTAAATAACCCTCAAAATTCAGATTTAGAGCATTTCTTAAGCCATAAAATCATCCAACTTCCATGAAAATGCTCAAACTTTCAGCGGGGTTGGAATTAAATTGCCTGGATTTAACTCTCCCTTTTCCAACCATTTTTTTTTTTCCCAAGGAATTCAACTATTTCCTCTCAGGTAACAAGGCTGTTTTCCTTATTTTATTTTTCCTGGAAGAAAAGCAGAGAGGGGGAATTAATCCAACAACAACCTTGATGAGGGGAAGAAAAGTTAATTGAAAAGTGTGATGAGAACCCTGAGCTCATTCCAGCCTGGGCAGCAATGGAAACATTGGTATTGACAAAAAAATATTAAAATTTGCTCCAGAGTTCAAACATTGTTAATAAATGTGGGAAAACGATGCCCAGAATCCTTGGGAAGTAGCCTGAGGGCACATTCCATGCTAATGCAAATTTTGTGGAAAAGTACAGTATTCAACACTACAAATTCTCTTTTTTTTTAAAGCAAACTGAGTCTGGGCAACACTTTGGGCTAAATTTTGCTTCATTTTAGGGCTGTTTTTAGGGGATTTCTGAAAGGTGGAACCTGCTGGGAAGGAAGAACATTTTTTGTGGGAGAGGGCAGCTTCCCCTATCCCATGGGATGCACTGTCCCGTGGCCAGGGGCTGCTCCAGAGGGTGTTTGCTCACAGCATGACGGTCACCATCCCATAGAACAATCCAGCAGAGCCTTAGAATTGCCTGGAAATATTCCAGGGGAAGATGGAAAGGAATTATTTCTCCCTACCAACCTCTAGGCCATGCTCTGGTAAAGGCCCAGAGGTACAGAACAATTCCATGGAATTCTGGAATGCTTTGGGTTGGATGGGACATTAAAACCCATCTCATTTCATCCCCTCCTGCTATCCCAGGGTGCTCCAAGCCCCATCCAACCTGGCCTTGGACACTTCCAGGAGCAGCCACAGCTGCTCTGTCCAACCTTCATAAATTGGGATATTCCCACGGGAGTGGTTTCTGTTCCCAGAAATTCCTCACCCTCCAGCAGTTTTGTTCCAAAACCACAAAGGCAGTGAATGAACCATCTCAGCAGCAGGAGAAATTGAGGGAATATCCCAACCCTGCTCCAGAGCCAGTGGGAAATACAGGCAGAGGTGGCAGGGCTGATCCAGAGCAAATCCTGGGGTGAAGCAGCTGCTATTCCCACATGGAGAGGGAGCACAGGTGGTTTTTACCTGGTTCTGCCAGGTAAAAAGAAGGAATGAGAGGAAGCAGCCTCAGGTTGTGCCAGGGGAGGTTTAGAATGGATATTATGGAAACTTTCTCCACAGAAAATGTTGTTAAGTACTGGAACAGGCTGCCCAGGGCAGGGGTGGAGCTGCCATCCCAAAAAAATCTTGGCGCGGGGGGACATGGTTTAGTGGTGACAAGGTGGGGCTGGATTCACAGCTGGATTGATGATCTTGCAGGACTTTTCCGGCCTTAACAATTCCATGGTTTTAACACCACAAGTGCCCTTTGCTCCCCTCACACTCCTCCATGAGGAGCAAACAAACCTGGGTTGGTCCACAGCAAGCCCGGGGCTGTGCTGGAGCAATAATTCCCATTTCCCAGCAGCTCTAGTCCTGCATCCCCAGTTCTTCCTTTCTCATCCTAAATTGGCGTGGAATCACTCCTTTAATTCCCAGGATAAAGCATCATCTGTGATTATGACACGCAGGGAGAAACACAACCTCTCCTTGACTCCTGCAGCCTCTGCCTTGGCTGCTTTGTGACCCTGCCCAGTCAATTTTGTGCCCAGTGGCTTTTCCGAAGCACAAAGCCTCGCAAAAAAAAAAAAAAAAAACAAAAAACTGCTCAGAAATTCATTAACTTCACAATTGTCTTGGCCTCGCTCCAGCCAAATTATTCCATTTCTATGGTGCTCAAAATAAAGGAAAAGCAGGGTCCAACCCACACACAGAGATTCCTGTCTGAGAGTCTGTGTGGGAACCCAGCCCTGGTTAATCTGCACAGCCTTTCCCATGATTAATCCAGACTAGGAAGTGCTCCAGGTTTTCCAATGGATTCCCTGCAGGTGACAAATTGGAGTCACAACAGCCCAGCTGACACGAGGACACTTTTGAGGGGGGAAATGGAAAATGACAATTTTTCAGCTGTCTCAGCTTTTGGTTCCTCCCCAGTTTGTGCCTCCAGAGCACCAACACAGGAGTGCAGAGCCTTTATTTACATTTCATTTGTCATTCCTGCCAAATCCTCCCTTTCCCTTGGATGCTGCCCCCTTTCAGACACCGCTCTGTGATACCCTGACCCCCCAAAACTCAGGTGTCACATTCCCAGCTGTGTCCCCCCAGTCAACACTTGGTTTACTTTTCCTCTTAGGTGGTCAAAATATCCTACAAAATCACGGGATTTCTGGCACAGATTCCCCAGTGAGTTTAAGGGATCCTAAAATCCCAGAATGTTTTAGAAGGGCCCTTAAAGACCATCGTGTTCCACGCCCTGCCACGGGCAGGGACACTTTCACTCAGATCACATGAAAATAAATGCTGTGTGACCTCCTGATGCCTCCAGGCTTTCTTTTTCCTCTTCTTTTTTTTTTCCTTTGTGGAAGTGAACCTCTGTCCCCATTAGGACACTCCCGTGCCACCAGCTCAGAGATGTCATTTCGCTTGAGCAGATAATTAGTGCAAAGACAGATTGCACTCCATCAGAGGATCTTTGGTGAAGAGAGAGAGCAGCAAAGAAAAATCCTTTGCTCTGGGCTGCTCTTCCTTTTGTCAGCCTGCTGGGTTAAAAGGGAGGGAATCATCCCAGTGTAGGGGTGAAACATTCCTTTCTTTAAGGCACCCAAATCCCATCCAGTAGAAACCAGAACTGTCTGCTTTGCATTTCTGATTTTCCTGCTGCATTACTTCCAGGAAACCTGGAATAAAGAGGTATTTTTCCTGGTCTGACTGGATTTTCCAAAGATTCTTTTCCTTTTTGTACTTAACGTGCTTTGCAGGGCTGTGGATTTGTCCTGGGTGTATTTCAGGTGGCTTTCAGGTGGATTTCAGGTGGATTTCAGGTGGATTCCAGGTGGATTCCAGATGAATTCCAAGTGGTCCAATAAGACTTTTCACCAAATGCCTTTCTTCTGATTAAGAAATTCCTTATTTTCCAGTGACACCTTTCATTCCAAGAATGAATTCCTTGTCCATTTGTGGCCCATCCCACTCCTTCAGCACCAGGAGTATTAAATAAAGAGGCATTTTTCCTGGTCTAACTGGATTTTCCAACGATTCTTTTCCTTTTTGTACTTAACGTACTCTGCAGGGCCAGGGATTTGTCCTGGGTGGATTCCAGGTGGATTCCAGGTGAATTCCAAATAGCCCAAGTATGACTTGTCACCAAATGCATTTCTTCTGATCAAGACATCACTTATTTTCCAGTGACCCCCTTCATTCCAGGAACAAATCCCTTGTCCATTCATGGCACATCCCACTCCTTCAGCAGCGGGAATCCTCAGGAAGGAGCCATTCCCAGAGCATTTTTTGGGTGCTTTTCCGAGCTCTGCCTCCTGCTGAGCAACTTCCCGATGTTTTCTGTGCTCCCTGCAGGACCTTTCGTGGAGCTGCTCCTTCATTATGCTGCTCTCAGCCACCTAACTCAGCACATCAGAGCAATTTGGATCGTTCACCTTCCAGCTTATCCTTGGAATTCTGCTGATTCCGGGGCTCTGCTGTCCTGATCTCTCAAAGTCAGTGGCTCTCAGTGCCTCCCCTGTGAGAGCAGGAGCTGTGCTAAATGAGCTGGGCAAGGCTGGGGACGTTTCTCAAGGCAGCTTTTTGCTCCTGGAGACTTTGGAGCTTTGTTTCCAGCTCAGCTTTGGTTCACAGGCAGCCCCTTCCTTGTATTCAGGAGCAAAAATCCAAATATTCTGTGTTTGGTGTAAATCACAGCAAAAGAGCTGATTTTCCCCCTGGTGTTCCTGAAGCAAAAATCCCAAACCACGTGGAGTGAAGTGTCCAGGTTCCCTCTGGGATGATTTCTGCTGTTCCTGTTCAAACAACCTCTGGCTCCACGCTGGCCCCTCCTTCCTCTCCATTAAGGATTTTCCAACTTCCTTCGTCTCCGACAGCACAGCCTGATCACATTCCTGGAAGAAATCAACCAAAAATCAAAGCTGCTTCCCAAAAATCAGTGAGAAGTGACCCAGAGGAAGTTCAGCCACCTCAAAGGCCTGAGTTCCACACTCTGCTTCCACAAGGAAAACCTGGAAGTGCTCAATTCCGTGGAGCTGCTGCCTGACTCGCCCTCTGCTGCCTTCCCAGACCAGCCTGCTCTCAATATCTGCCTTTAATGAGGTACTTTTTAATTAAGCATCATTAAATCCCTGTTTCCCCCTGGGTTTTGCTGCTGTGCTCAAGGCAAGCAGAGAGACAAGCGTGGATTTCTGTACAGGACAGGAATCAAATTTCGTTCTTTCCAAACGAAAGATTTGGTCCATGTGCAGTTGGAATTATAAACCTGCACATGGATGGGAAATAAGGCATTCATGGAAATATGGAATCATTTGGGTTGGAAGGGACCTTAAAGATCATCCCATGGGCAAGGACACTTCCCACTATCCCAGGGTGCTCCCACCAGGCCTCGGACACTTCCAGGGATGCCACAACTTCTCTGGGAATTCTATTCCAGGGCCTCCCCACCCTCTCAGCCAGGAATTTCTTCCCAATATCCCATCTATCCCTGCCTGAGAGTGTTGTCCAAATGCTCCTGGAGCTCTGGAAGCCTTGGGAATGTGCCCATTCCCTGGGGAGCCTGGTCAGTGCCCCAGCACCCTCACACAGTCCAAGGTGACAAATTCCATATTTTGTGTCAGAATTCCTGCAGAAAGGAAGAAATCTGTGTGGGGTCCGACTGGCATCTGTCAATAAACCATGGAAAACAAGGAGAATGGAAAAGGGAGCCCACAACAAACAATTCCATACAAAGAAAAAGATCCAGATGGTGTGGACTGAAGAGAATTCCCTTGGCTGACAGAGGAGGATGGGATGGAAAATGAAATGATGGTGAGGGAGGATGGGCGAGTGCTGGAAGAGGGGAAAAAACGGGAAATGTTGAAGAAAACGGAACTGGGTTTGTTAAAATAGCTCAGGAGGGGCAGATTGTGCTGGAACACAAGATCCTGGCTCCCAGCTCTTTAAAAACAAGGAAAACAGGGGCTGTGAATTGAGAGCTGGATTGGGAATTCCAGTCTTCAAGTGCCTTCAGCTGAACAATTCCTCAGTCGGGACCTGCAATTCCTCTGGAATCCGTGTTTAACATAAATGTCTTCCATGAGCTGCTTTTAATTGCCAGTCCTAAGGAATTTCAGGCTTTTGCAAATGGGATTCACTCAGTGAGGAATTTCTGGAGTGTCAAAGGAGCTTTCAAAAGGGTGAGGAGAAATTAAAGAATGTGGTTAAACGCCTTTATAAATTCATGGAATTGTTAAGTTTGGAAAGGACATCCAAGATCATCAATCCATCAACCAGCACCACAATGTTCTCCACCAAATTTTACTAAACTGGGCTGCTCAAACAGGGAATTTTCAGGATGACTCCTCCCCCAGCTGTTGGATTTACCAGAGAAATCCAGGGAGCCGCTGGTTTGAGTGGAAAAGGAGATTTCTCCTGAAATGTTGCAAATGTGGAAAATAAATCCGATCCAGGCATGGCACAAAAGGAACTCTGGACAATTCCTGTCTGCTGATCCTTGATGGAAAATCTCAGCTCCCAGATAAACCTCAGGAATAAATCTGCACATGGAAATTCAGGGACTGATCCAGCACTGCTGGAATTCAGCATCCTCCTGGATGCTCTGCCAAGCAGATATTCCATGCTGGTATTTATCCTTTGGGAAAACTCAATAAATTTATGATCCAGGAGTTTGTTATTTAATCACCTGAGGGAGCTGTCCACGCTCAGGTTGTTACCAAAATTCCCATTCTGGGACCTTCCAAACTTCCTCAGTCTAGGAATGGTTTGGATTTAAGTCAGATTAATTTAATCTTTGGGAAAACTTAATAAATTTATAATCCGGGAGTTTGTGATTTTAAAGTCTGGGGGCACTTAATAGCCTGAGGGACCTTTTCACCCTCTTGTTATCAAAATTCCCATTCTGGGACCTTCCAAAGTTCCCTGGCCTGGGAATGGTTTGGATTTAAGCCAGATTTAACACAGAATTGTTAAACTGAGCGGGCTCTTGACTCCCATATTCAGGATTGCCTTCCCTACATCAATTACTTTAAGGATCACTCTCTCCAAATTCTGCTTCCATAGTTACCTCTTTAATATGATTCATCTGCAGGGAAGAAAATAAGAAAGAAAAAAGAGCAGGAGTCAGCAAATGGAGTCTGGCAAGAAATGAATCAAATGAACTCAGAATCGTGGCCTGGATTAAATTCCATTTGACCAGAGCTGTGCATTGAGAAGCCCCAGTCGGGAGTGAAAGGGAAAGGATTTGATGACATCAGCAGTTCCCTGGATCCATCCCCAGAGGATGATAAATAATATTTCCTCCATGTCCTGAGCTGATCCAAAGCAGTTTTTAAGGAGTGTGGGAAGCATCTCAGGCCTTCAATTATTCCACTTTGGGGACCTCGGCGAGACAATTTGGAAGGGTTTTAATATTGCTGCAATTGTCTTTGAGCTTCCTGCAAGGCCCAGAACTGATTTAATTCCTTCACTGAACATTTGCATCCTCCTTGAGACGGAGCAGGGAAATTTCCCTTGGAATCTGGGAATGTTTTGTCATTGGATTCAGTGACAGCAGCCCTATTTGATTCCACTCCGCAAATGGAATCTGGCAAGAAATGAATCAAATAAACTCAAAACCGTGGCCTGGATTAAATTCCATTTGATTGAGAGCCCCCAGTGAGGATTTAAGAGAAAGGATCTGATGACATCAGCAGTTCCCTGGGTCCATCCCCAGCGGATGATAAATAATTTTCCCTCCACATCCTGATTTCATCCAAAGCAGTTTTTAAGGAGTGTGTGCAGCATCTCAGCTCTTCAATTATTCCACTTTGGAGACCTCGGTGAGCTGAGGCAGCAGGAGATCATTTGTGGGACAGCCTGAGACTATTTGGAAGGGTTTTAATATTGCTGCGATTGTCTCTGAGCTTCCTGCAAGGCCCAGAACTGATTTAAGTCCTTCACTGAACATTTTCATCCTCCTTGAGATGGAGCAGGGAAGTTTCCCTTGGAATCCAGGATTTTTTTTGTCATTGGATTCGGTGACAGCAGCACCCAGGAGCACGGAGCCTTTTTGGCTTTGCTCATCTTCTTGCCCCAACCCACTTTAATTCTCCAAACTTTTAAAATGTGCTAAAATGTTGCCCTTTTCTTGGTTTTCCCATACATTTCTGGCTTTTTCTGCAGGGTCCAGATGGGCTCACGCTCTGCTCCAGTGTCTGAGTTGCAGTCACAGCAGGACAGAAAAGAATTCCTGCTGCTCCAACCTGGACTTTCAAGGGATTCATGGCAAGGAATACTCCTGTGGAACCAGGAGTTGGAATAACCTGAGGAAAAGGCTGTGGAAAAAAATGGGAGCGGATAAAAGGGAAACAAATGCTGCCGGTGCTCCAGCTCTTCCCAGACTTTTTGTTGGCCTCATCCAAATCTTGTCAAACAAATTTGCTTGAGGCTGGAGCAGAACAGAACTCGGATGTTTCTCCTCACAGTGAATATAAAAGCTCAGACTTCTCTGAAAATTGCCTGGAAATTTCAGTCCATTGCAGGAATTCCTGCCAGTTAAATCCATGGAACCTTTCACATGTGTTTGACCTTTTCCTTTTCCTTTTCCTTTTCCTTTTTCCTTTTCCTTTTCCTTTTCCTTTTCCTTTTCCTTTTCCTTTTCCTTTTCCTTTTCCTTTTCCTTTTCCTTTTCCTTTTCCTTTTCCTTTTCCTTTTCCTTTTCCTTTCCCTTTCCCTTTCCCCCCTTTTCCCTTTTCCCCCTTTCCCCCCTTTCCCCCTTTTCCCCCCTTTTCCCTTTCCCTTTTTCCCTTTTCCCCTTTTCCTTTTCCTTTTTCCCTTTCTCTTTTTCCCTTTCTTTTTTTCCCTTTCCCCATTTCCCCCCTGCTTTGAACTGGAATAATTTAGGAATCAGCTCTTCCCTACATCCAGAGGGTTTGGGATTTATTCCAAACAGATGCTCTGTGTTTCTTTACACTCTCCTAAATTCGTAACCATGATGATTGTTTGATTTCTGGGAATGAATTTCCCAAAATTCCCCAGTGTTCCCATGGGTCACATCCTGCTGAGTATTCCTTTACTTGGATCAAATCTGACTTTCCTTGGAGCAGAATGGCAGCAAGAAAAGCCCCCCAGAACCCACAACTCGCCCAGGATTCTGTTCTGACATAACAATCCCAGGCTTTAAATGGGAATTTATTCCTCCTTTGATCCAAACAATTTGCTATTCCCAAAAACATAGAACGCCTCAGATTTTTCCCAATGTACAAAGAGCTTTTACGTTTCTTTTTCAAGCCCAACCAAAGAGTGGAAGCAGCAGCTCCACATTGCTCAGACACTTTTATTTCTCCTAAAAGGATCTGGCAGTTGGTTTTCCTTAGCCAGATCCAAACCCTTTTTATCCAACTTCCCAGCAAAGCCTGGGAGAAAAACCTCACCCCGGTGATGAAAGCGCCTTTCAATTTTTGATGAAAATGCAAAGAGGAGCATCAAAACAGAGCTTCACTCACTGGCAGGGAAAAGAGAAGCTTTCTTAGAAGAGTAATGATGAAAATGAAATATTTTCTGCCATGGAAAACTCTGTTTTCCAGGGAAAAGTTGGATATATGGAGCTGGAGAACTCAAAAATGTGGCAGGATTGAGGAGTTAAGTGAAAAATTATTGTTTTTCCTGAAATCCCACCCGTGTCGTTTGGATTCTATCATTTAGGAGTCATAAATAAATCCATATCCAAGCCTGGTGTATGTCCATAAATAAATATATGGTTACAATTTATGTGAAGCAAATGAGGGCTGGGATTTTCCTTTTAACAGGGAATCCATTTCCCTTCCATAACTGTTCTATCAGTGCTTTTGCAGCCACACATTCCTCACTTCCAAAATTTCACTGCTCGTGGAGTTAAATCTCCTTGGACTGCAATTCTTGGAGAAATCCAGTTATTTTTCCATAAAACTGAACTCCTTGATTAAGGGGGAAATTTTCTTGTCATCCTTGATCCATGGTTGAGTTCCTGACTGGTGTCAGGATTCATGGAATGGTTTGGGATGGAAGGGACCTTAAATCCCATCCCATTCCACCCCTGCCATGGCAGGGACACCTCCCACTGTCCCAGGCTGCTCCAGCCCCAGTGTCCAACCTGGCCTTGGGCACTGCCAGGGATCCAGGGGCAGCCACAGCTGCTCTGGCAATTCCAGCCCAGGACTTCCCCACCCTCCCAGCCAGGAATCTCTTCCCAATCTCCCAACCAACCCTGCCCTTGGGCAGTGGGAAACCATTCCCTTGATGCCTCAGGTTTGAGCTTTTCTGTGTTTCACATTCTGTGCTGCTTTAGTGTGCGGGTCTGGGCTCCATATTATGGGATGGTGAGCTCTCTTCACAGAGCAGGGAGACAAAACAATTCCTGCTCCAGCTGGGCACCAAGGACAAATGATCCAAAGCTCAGGCCCAGGAGCACAAACAGCGTGGGCTGGAGAGAGAAAAACAAGCAGGATGGGAGTGCCTGGGCTAAAGCTGGAATGGGACAATGAACTGCAAGGTGCAAATGGAGCAGAGCTGATCCCAGTGAGAGCCCCCGGGAGCGCTCGTGCATTTTGGGACCATTTTGGTTCCTCTTGGCTGCAGCCCTGGCTGGGCTCTGGTGCTGCCCAAGGTGGATCCATGGAGGAGATCCTTTAATAAATCCCTGCTTTATTCTGTGACTCCATCCAGCCTCTGCTCCAGGCCAGCCTTATGGCTCCTGTCCCTCCATCCCTTGTCCCCAGTCCCTCTCCAGCTCTCCTGGAGCCCCTCCAGGGCCTGCAAGGGGCTCTGAGCTCTCCCTGGAGCCTTCTCCTCTCCAGATGAACATTCCCAGCTCTCCCAGCAGAGCTGCTCCTTCCCTTGCATCATCCTGGAGCTTCCTCTGGACTCTCCAGCAGCTCCACGTCCTCCCTGTGCTGGGGACCCTGAGCTGGATGCAGAATTCCAGGTGGGATCTTCAGGACACCCCTTGTACCTGGTTTTTAGTGCCCTGGGCTATTTCTGCCTAAACCTCGGCGCAGTTTTAATTTCTGATCTCAGACAGACAAATATGAAATTATTAAAATCCCAGACCTGCAGCACTTGGAGCTCAGGCTCCATCAAAACCACAGAGGTAAAACCACATTTTTCCCACTTCTCTGTCACGCTGCCAGGAGCATTTGGAGATTTGTATCCAATTTCCACCTCCTGAAGCTTTACAGGGAGAGCAGCATTTTAGCCTGCCAAGCTTTTCATGTTTTTCTTTAATCCCCAGGCTGACCTTCCCCTCCAAACAGCCTTGGATTAACATTCCAAAGGTCGGATGAGCACAAAGCCAAGTCAGGGCATCTTGCACAGTGTCAGTTTAGCTTTTCCTTGAATTCCAGGCCTGGCTTAGACTCGCTTTGTTTGGCAGGAGATGGACAAGACAGGTGGAAAATCATCCTCAAAGGGCACCTGATGATTCCCCACAAATGCCAGGAGCAGGGATGACAGCTGGATCTGGGAGAAGGGATGTGCAGCAGGGCTCAGCCCAGCTGACTGGGCTCTGTTAAGCTGGGTTTATCATGCCAGTGACCATCTGGGCTTCTCAGTGACCCCTCCAGGGCACCTTAAAATGAACAGATCTCTCTCTATTTATTCCAAACAGACGTTTTTTTTGGAAGATTTACCTTTTCATATGGAATTAGAAGTGGTTTGATGTTTTGATGTCTTATTTTTTTGGATTTTTTTTTTTTTACCTCTTCACATCCCGTTTTGTGGGATAACCTCATGGAGCAGCTGCTCTGGATTGAGCTGGGAGCAAACTGAGCACCCAGATTGCTCCAAAATATTTCTTTTTGTAATTCTTTTTTTCTTTTTTTTTTTTTTTTTTTTTAGTAGGAAAAATCTTTTGTACCCTGAAAGACTCTTTGCAGGTGCAGCAGGGCTCAGCCCAGCTGACTGCGCTCTGTTAAGCTGGGTTTATCATGCCAGTGACCATCTGGGCTTCTCAGTGACCCCTCCAGGGCACCTTAAAAGAGAACAGATCTCTCTCTATTTATTCTAGAAATACATATATATACTAACATTTACCTTTTCATAAGGAATTTCAAGTGGGTTTATGTCTTATTTTTCGGAATTGGGGATTTTTTCCCTCTCTGGCACTCCACACCACATTTGTGGGATAACTGCATGGATTGAACTGGGAGCAAACAGAGCAACCAGACTGCTCCTAAAGATTTCTCGCTTTCTTTTTTTTTTTCTTTTCTTTTTTCTTTTTTTTCAGTCAGAAAAGTTTTTGTATCCTGACAGATCCTTTGCTGGTGCTGAAATAGGATTCAGCATCTCCCCCCTGCCTCAGCTGCCAAAATAATGGTGGAATGAATGTCAAAACAAATGCAGGCACACGCAGATGTCCAAGATTTCCTGCAGAAGCTTGCCAGGAGTCTCTAACATGGAATGAAAAGGATTCTCCAGTCAGCTCTGCTGCCTTTCTGGGAGTTCCAGGTGACTGGATGAGCCACATCCTGTGTTTTATTCCTGCAAACATCCCACTCCCTGTGGCTGAAGCACAGCCCCTGGATCATCCTGGCTTGGTCAGTGGAGCACACACGGGATATGGGATGTTCCACACCTCATCGACGCTGCTTCCATCACCCCCAGTGAATAAAAACTTCCAGTTCCAGACCAGTTCATCAGTTCTGGGGTTACTGGTGCATGGCTGAAGTACCTGGGAATGAGATTGCTCTGTGCTTGTGCATTATCCTGTCACAGAGTCACAGAACCCCAGGATCATTTGATGCCTTGTGAGGGCTGCCCTGGAGCAGAGGCTGGATGGAGTCACAGAATAAAGCAGGGATTTATTCAAAGGATCTCCTCCATGGATCCACCTTGGGCAGCACCAGAGCCCAGCCAGGGCTGCAGCCAAGAGGAACCAAAATGGTCCCAAAATGCACGAGCGCTCCCGGGGGCTCTCACTGGGATCAGCTCTGCTCCATTTGCACCTTGCAGTTCATTGTCCCATTCCAGCTTTAGCCCAGGCACTCCCATCCTGCTTGTTTTTCTCTCTCCAGCCCACGCTGTTTGTGCTTCTGGCCTGAGGTTTGGATCATTTGTCCTTGGTGCCCAGCTGGAGCAGGAATTGTTTTGTCTCCCTGCTCTGTGCAGAGAGCTCAGCATCCCATAATATGGAGCCCAGACCCGCACACTAAAGCAGCACAGAATGGGAAAATATAAAAGCTGAAACTTGAGGCATCACACTGAGGTTGGGAATGAGCTCCAAGGTTATCAAGTCCCAGCTGTGCCCGGTGCCCACCGTGTCCCCAGCCCAGAGCTCTGAAAGCACCTCCAGGAATTCCTGGGACACCTCCAGGGATGGGCACTCCAAAGCTCCCTGGGCAGTGCCAAGGCCTGAGCCCCCTTTCCATGGGGAAATTCCTGCTGCTGCCCACCCTGAGCCTGCCCTGGCCCAGCCTGAGGCCGTTCCCTCTCCTTCTGTCCCTGTTCCCTGGAGCACAGCCCGACCCCCCCGGCTGTCCCCTCCTGGCAGGAGCTGTGCAGAGCCACAAGGTCCCCCCTGAGCCTCCTTTGCTCCAGGCTCAGCCCCTTCCCAGCTCCCTCAGGAATTCTCCAGCCCTTCCCAGCTCCCTCAGGAATTCTCCAGCCCCTTCCCAGCTCCGTTCCCTTCCCTGGACACGCTCCAGCCCCTCCATGTCCATCTTGTCATGAGGGATCCAGAGCTGCCCTCAGGATTTGAGGTTTCTCAGCCGTTCCCAGCACAGGGAGCAATCCCTGTCCTGCTCCCACTGCTCACACAGTGCTGGTCCCAGCCAGGATGGTGACAACCTCCTTGGCCACCTGGGCTGGCTGGTGGCCCTTGTCCAGGGCCTGCACAGCCCTTGCAGTGACCATTTCTTCATGTGCTTCTCCTCCACTCGTCCCTCGAGGTGGGGACTCCCAGCATCCTGCCAGCTTTGATGTTCTCTACTGGAGGCATTTCTGGGATGCTCAGAATTGACCCTCTGATCCCAGGAGAAAAACCAAACCCATTTTCTCCCTCAGGATCTCTGCCCAGGGCCCTTCAGCCTCTCAGAAGTCCCCTGCTGGTGGCTTGTCTCCCTTGCACTGGTGACAGAGAATTTATAAATAAAAAAACCCTTCCAGACTAAATTTTTAAAATTTAATTTCCATGACAGCAAATGGCCTCCAACTCCACAAAACAAAGAGAAGTTCCTGGGTCCAAAGTACCTGTTTGCCATTTATTGGGCACCTGAAAGTGGCATTTTTCCAGCTGTTTCCAGCACATCCCTTTATCTTTACTCACCACAGCAAAGCTGAGCTAGAGCCACGTTGATTTTTAGCTGGAGTTTATTTAAGGGGAAGTGGGAGGAAAGATATTAATTATTGGGTCACTGCTGAGCCGTGCTTTGGGTTTGGTTTTGGCGCTGTGCTGGAGTTTTCTCCCTCAAACGACTTTTGAATTATTTTATTAATGGAAATGTGGGCAGATGGACTTGAAAAAGTAACTCTTCCCTGCCTCCAGCGAGGACCTGCAGTAATTAAATATTTTAGGGCAGTCTTAAAGCTTTATTCTGCTCTCCTTCAGCCACGATGAAGCAGCTCCCTCTCCCAGTAACTGCCCATCCCACCCGTGTGGGTGCTCCCAGTGCTCCCATTTCTGACCCCCCCACACTCTCCCACACTTCAAACACCACATTGAAAATGAGTTTTTCCCTGTTCAAGTTGCTGGTGGGGACTCACGTGGAATTTTTGGGATTTTCTGGTGTGCCCAAAGCTGGTGCCAGGAGATGTGAGGCTGTACCTGGGCCCCATTCTGGGATGCTTTTTCTGGGCACGATGCAACTTCTAAAATATTTGAAATAACTTCACTCAGGGGTTTGTTTGTCTTTGCCCAAGGGGAAGGGGATGGGAATTTTTTCCTTTTTCAAGGGTGAGGCCTGATGAGTTTAACACCTGCACAGATTTGGAGTAGCCAGAAATCCAGAGGAGATAATGACCATTAAAGGTCATTAATGAACATCAACTCCAAACCACCCCTGGCATGGCTGGAGAAAATCTGGAAACCATTCCTGGTCTGGGAAAAGAGAGAGAAAAGAACCAAGAATAAGGATCAATAACCAATAGGAAACCAGATATTCAGAACTGGGTCATTTGGGACCATTGAACACTGAACTAAGGAATTTCCCTGGGTTTCTCATGTAGAAATGTGAAAAATCCAGTGAAGATCCTGTGGGATGGGATGATTTTCTCTGCACAACCCAGGCAATGTGTGGATGAAATTATTTCCATTGCACGTGCTGGCCAGAATAAAGGAATGCTTTAATTCCCTAGCTCTAAAGAGATGTTTTTGGAGAGTTATTATTTTTCCTGCAAGGCTGTGGCTGCTCTTGGATCCCTGGAAGTGTCCAAGGCCAGGGCTTGGAGCACTCTGGGATAGTGGGATGCGTCCCTGCCCATGGAATGGGATGAGCTTTAATGTCCCTTCCCACCCAAACCATTCTGGGATTCTTTGTGTCACAGAAACCCTGGTTCCAAAATATCCCATTACTGCCCATAAAGACCTTTGTACAGAGTTCCACGTGCCTATCCCGCGGCTTTTGAGCTCTTCCTTTCTTTCCCACAGCCCCAGCTCCTTGCTTGGCTCCTCTTTTCCCATCATGAATCCAGCTCTCCTCAGCTTTCGCCGCTCTCCCCGCTGAGTTCAACCCCATTATTTCTGTCCCTTCTGCTCCGCCTTTCTCTGTCATCTCTGCCCCCTCCCCTGGCTGTTGCTCAGCTCTTTCATCCCCATCTCTGTGGGTGACACCCCTCCTGGTGACATCAATGGCCATCGAGTGCCCTTCTTCCCACCCAGCCTCTCCTCGTGCCAGGCCCACAGCCCCGGCTCTTTGCAGAGCTGCCACTTCTGATCTCAGCTGACCCATTTTTTTAGTTTTATTTTATTTTATTTTTTTTTTTAATTTTTAATGAAGAAATGTTCAATCCCAAAAATTCAAATCCATTCAGGCCCTCTCGTTGCAGCAGGAAAAATCTGATCTGGTATCTGCTAATGCCGCATAATCGCAATCTTCTTCCATTAAAGGCATTGATTAGATGTCTAATTAAAAGCTGCCTGGATATGGATGGAGTTTAAATCTAGTGGAGGGCTGGGGTTTTGATGAACTCATTCATACAAATCTTATTTGTGAAGAGCCACAATGGCTTTGCTGATCAAAGCCAGGTTTATAGGGGGAAAAAAGATCAAAATAGCTTTTCTTTCCTATGTTTTTCCATATTCCAAGTGGTTCTGGTGATCCTGAATTTACCTTTAGTGTCCCCCTCCACACTTTGGGAATGAGGCGTGAATCCACTGAATTGCTGGGAATGCAGAGCAGGAAGCTGGAAAACTCCTCCCAGTAACCAGGCCTGGATGAGGGATTTGTCCCCTCCACACACTCCAGTGTTTACTCGGGGTTTGGAAATCACAAAAACACTTTGTAGCTGCTGACAGCGACAAGAAAAGGAAGGAAAACATTGCCTTGATCCAGTTCAGGAAGTTCCAAATCCCCCAAAGAGCAGATTAATTACTTGAGAGGCTTTCAGAGTGTGCCTTAATCCTGTTCACCTTTCCTTCGACATCTGGTTTTAATTCCAAAACAAGAAAATTACCAAAAGCTCTTTGTCCCCTCCGTAATTGCTTTCTCAGGATGAAAAGAGAACCCCAAACCCTGCAGTGAAAACGATTTCAGGTTTCTCAGCTGGTCCTGGTTTAACGGGGGTTTGCATCGTTACAGCGACGGCTCAAGAGGTGATTAAAATGTTGCGTTAATTCCCGAGTATTGTCTCCATTTCTTGGGAGCTGGGAAGCTCCTTGCTCGTGGAGGATGTGTGGAATGATGAGCAGGATGATGCTGATTGCATAAGGAGGATAATTTGGGAAGAGTTTAAGGAATCTCAAGAGCCAGAGCTCGGAAGTTTTGGAGTTTATAACCCCGGGGTTGGTGGGGAAGGATTTTTGCCACAATTCTCGGTTTTCCGGGGGAAGTTGTGTTTTAAAAGGATGCAGGGAATGGGATGGAACTTCGGGAGGAGCTCTCACTGGGACTGATTTTGTTCTGGAATCTCTGTTCCAGGAAAATGCAGGAAGCTCCAGGATGAAGGAACTTTAAACTGAAAGAAATTCAGTGTGGACAGGAATAAATTCCTGCCTGTGAGCGTGGTGAAGCCCTGGAATGGAATTGCCAGAGCAGCTGTGGCTGCCCCTGGATCCCTGGAAGTGCCCAAGGCCAGGTTGGACACCGGGGCTTGGAGCAGCCTGGGATGATCCTTCTGGAATCAGAATATCCCATGGGTCTGAGTTCTGCCTGTTATTAGAAGAGCCCTGTCCCAAAATAGTGCAGCTGAGTTAAAAAATAGGTGCCAAAATTAATTTTTTTTTTTTTTTTTTTTTTGGTGGCAGGAAACATTGTTGTATCTCATACCAGCTTTGGGGGTTTTGTTCATTTAGGTTTGAGATATTTTGGTTCATTTGGGTTTTGGGGATTTTTTGGTTCATTTGAGTTTTGGGATATTTTGGTTCCTTTGGTTTTTTAATTTTTTTCTTTCAGGCAGGAAACATTGTTGTATCTCATACCAGCTTTGGGGCTTTGTTTTCATTTGGATTGGGGATATTTAGGTTTGTTTGGGTTTGGGAATGTTTTGGTTCATTTGGGTTTTGGGGTTTTTTTGTTTGGTTGAGTTTTGGGGTTTTTTTGAGGCAGGGAAAGTTGCATCTCATACCAGATTTGGGGTTTTTTTGGGTTCATTTTGGTTTGGTGTTTTTTGGTTGTTAGGGTTTTGAATTTGTCTTTGTTTATTATTATTATTATTATTATTATTATTATTATTATTATTATTATTATTATTATTTTCCGCTGCCCCACCGTATAATTTTAGATAAAAGAGTGAAGATTTTCATCTCTCACCATCCCAAATTCACCCATTTATGAGACAAATTCTGCTGTTGGAAAGGAGAATATAGGATTTAGACTCTCCTGCTTTTCCATCTAAATGCTCGGATCAGATCCCAACGCTCCAAATCCCATCCCAGCAGCTGCTCTTCCACCAGATTCCATGTTTAACTTCCAGCACATGGATTATTCCCGCCCTGCTCCAGGAAATCTCCCGAGCAGGTGCTCAGATCCTGAAGAAGTTGAATTCCTGCCTGGATCCAGCCCAAATCTCCATAATAGAGGAACAATTTGGCTTCCAGGCTAGAAATTGCAAATTCTAGGCACAAATGGATTGCCACTCCTTGATTCCCAATGAATCATTCCAAACGTTTCTCCATCTGCTTTTATTCCACTTTTTTTGTTCCTTTTGTTCCTCCTGCACATCCATCTGCTGCTCCGTGGGGAAGCAGTGCAGGAACTCAGCTGGTAAACAGAAACTTCTCTTTTCCAAACATTCAAAACTTTTGGAAATGCAAGATCCTATTTCTCAAGGAAAAGATTTTCCTCTGAAAACATCAGGGAATTCATCTCTTCTGTGGATCTTCCCACAGGAGGCTGATCAGGGATGGAGCAGAGGGATTCATCCCAAGCACAGAGGCTTCATTCCAAACCCAACAGGAAATTCCCATTTAAAGGAGAAAAGCTGGATGCACCTCGAAAATATCCTTTAAACCACAACATGAAACTGCCAGACCCACAGCTCTGCTGGGAAATTTGGGATCTGGAAAGCTCCGGGAGAATTGGGTGATTCTCTCTTTCCAGTTTTTCATGGAATCATGGAATGGTTTGGGTTGGAATTAGACCATCCTTAAGATCCATTCCAACCCAAACCATTCCATGGGCAGGGACGCTTCCCACTCTTCCCTTTGGTTGGATTCCCTCCCTGTGTGTTATTTGCAACATTCCTGGAATTCTTGTGCTTCAGCTGAGGCTCTCAACATCAGCCAGGAAGGTTCAGCCTTTCCTGGGATGAGTCATTCCCAAAAATAATGTCTGGAGGTAGAAAAGAGCAGGATCTTGGTGGGAAAATGAAGATTTGGGAATAAAAACTCTTCCCCACGTGGCTTGGTACAACTTCCAAGGCAGTGAAGGTTTTGCTCCCAAAGAGCTGCATTTTAATGGAGAAATCCATTCCAGGTGCTTATTTTTGCCATCTTCCCAAAACCCTGAGTCACGAGGCAGCCGGAATCATGGAATCATGGAATATTTTAGGTTGGAAAAGCCCTCTGGGATTATGGAGTCCAAGCACTTCCAGCACTGCCAAAGCCACCTCTGCCCCATGTCCCCAAGTGCCACATCCACAGGGATTTAAATCCCTCCAGGAATGGGAATCTGTCCTGTCCATATCAGAAAGTCTGGGACATCCAAAGTCCTGGATTCCAAATAAAGTAGGAAATTTTTAAGTAAATATATTTCTCTTTTTGTTTTTTTTTTTTAATATATTTAGGGGAAATGTAAAGGACTTCTCCACTTCCAGGTGGGGAATAAGTTTTCCATAAAACTTTCCATAAGGAGTCAATAAATCTTTCTGGATGCTATCTGTATAAACAGTGGAAAAAATTGAATTTATTGGCATATAAAATCCCACAATTAATTGGCTGATGGCCTTCCATGCTCGGGAGATTTGGCTGCTTCCATCACATCTTCTGGAATATGGGAACTGACCTTTCCTATAAACCAGGATTTAGGATTTAGCATGGATATCCCTTCTGGATTTTTGTTGGAAGGAACACAAGGATCTCATGAAGGTCACAGTTGTTTTTTCAGTTTGATTTTTGTGATTTTTTAGGGGATAAACCAGTGTGGGGTCATCTCTGAAATAACCAAACTGGTCATGGATAAAATTCAGGAAAGATTTTTCCATTTTAAAAGGAAGAGCTGTTGATCATTCCATGGCGTTTCCAAATCTCAGGCACTTCTGCTTTAACTGCCCCCCATGCCCAAGGCGTGGTTCCATGTCAGAATTCCAGGTGCCAGAAGTCTTTGGAATATGGGGGAAAGGGGTTGTAGCCCACTCCATCCTCATGGAAGCCGGAGTCGGTCACCCCGTTCCTGTCTCCATAACAACCAGGAATTTAGGAATCACATCAGTGCCTGTTTGAGATGGTTCATCCCAAACAAAACGGAGACAATGGCACAAAATGTGGGAATCCAATTCCGGGTTTATGATGGATAAAGAGACTTCAGCTAGCTGGGATGAGAATTAGAAAGTATTAGACTGGAATCCCCTGGGTTGTCCTTAGATTGATATCCTGGAAGGGAATTTGGGATTGCATTGCTATTTCAATATACTGGAATTCAAGGAATTCTGGAATGGTTTGGGTTGGAAGGGACCTTAAATCTCATCCCATTCCACTGCATTTCATGGGCAGGGACACCTCCCACTGTCCCAGGCTGCTCCAAGCCCTTTCCAATCCTGGACACTGCCAGGGATCCAGGGACAGCCACAGCTGCTCTGGGAATTCCATCCCAACCCCTCCCCACCCTCCCAGCCAGGAATTCCTTCCCAATCTCCCATCCAAACCTGCTGCCGTTCCCCCTTGTCCTGTTCGTGCTCTTGTGAGTAGTTCATTCCAGAGCAGATCATTCCATGGGATCTACAGAATCCAGATTTACAGGATTTCCCCCATTTTCCCATCCTACATCCACTTGATTTTCCAAACGGAAGACTCGGATTGCTCATAATTCCATAGTATTTTTGTGTCCAAGGTAAAAAAAGATCAAATTTGAAGAGAATTCCTCCTTGTCTCAGCTATAAAAATAATGGAATCCCAGAATTTTTTGGGTTGGAAGGGACCTTTAAACCATCTCATTCCAAACCTCTGCCATGGGCAGGGAGCATTCCAAAGTGGTGGCTGATCATCCTTATGGATGAACCAACCCTTCAGGAGATCTGGAAAATTGATTCCAGATCCAAGAGGCAACATCCCAGGTTTAGAAGTGAAATCAGATGGATCAAGATTCCCCAGCTGAGGATATTGATGGAATTCCTTGTCCCCGGGCATTGGATGACCAAGGAAAACCTGGAGCGGCTCCGCCAGATGTGCAGCAGTGGGAGGAGATTGGCCGAACCTCCCACCCTGGAATGGAATTCATGGCATGAGAATTAAATGGGAAAACTGGGGAGATAAATGGAGCCACTGCGGCCATGACATGGAAATATGGAAATAAAATGATTAAAAAGGGGGAATGTTCAAATGGATGGGACATAAAAAGCCGCCAATTCATGGAAGAATGAAAGAAATGTTTTATATCCTGTCGCCATCTACTGGATCCGAGCTGCAGCAGGAGGGTGATGGAATCACAATTCCGGGATGGTTTGGGTTGGGAGGACCTTAAGGATCATCCAGTCCCACCCCATTCCATGGGCAGCAGGGACACCTCCCACTGTCCCAGGCTGCTCCAAGTGTCCAACCTGGCCTTGGGCACCGCCAGGGATCCAGGGGCAGCCACAGCTGCTCTGGCAATTCCAGCCCAGCCCTTCCCCACCCTCCCAGGCAGGAATTCCCAATTCCCAGCATCCCGTCCATCCCTGCCCTCTGGCAGTGGGAAGCCAAGGACTGTTTCCCATCCCTGCTGTTATCCCAGGATCCGACAGTGACAATCGTCACCAACGGGGGTTCCCTGTGCCAGGGCCAACCAAGGGGGTCTGGAAGGAGGATGAGGTTTCATGTCCTAAGCCAACATCTCTGCACTCATGACTCCCAGGGATTCATGGATGTGTCCAGTGGGATATCCCAGCTGTCCCCACTGTGGTACCTGTGGAAATCCTCCTTGTAGGGAAAACTGAGAAAAACTGAGCAACCCGGGATAGTGGGAGGTGTCCCTGCCCTGGCAGGGATGGAACAAGATGGGTTTGGAGGTCCTTTCCCAGCCAAACCAGTCTGGGATTCTGGGATTCTATGAGGGATTAGGGAAAATATTCCATTTATTTATAAAAAGGAGGATGGGCGCACCTTCACAGGGGTCAGGGCTGGCTCTTCCCATCCCAGCAGAGCCTGAGGGGCAGGAAGGCTTTCCTGGAGCACAACATTCCAATGACACCTGCTCCTTGTGCCTCCCACGCCTCACTCCAGGCTGGGAATGACTGGGAAGAGCAGCTGGAGATGCAGGCTGCTCCCACTGCCAGCACCAGGGAGGAGAACCTCAAACCGAGAGATTCCTTCAACCCAAATCCATGACTGAGACCTCGAGGAATCTTTGATTGGGGTTGATTAAAGGCACTATCAGTGATAGGAATTTGCCCATTTTCCAGGGCGTGGGTTGGCTCTGCAATGGAATTTTCTGCATAAAGCCCACATCCCCTCACTTCCAGAGGTCTGGGTTTTGTGGGAATGGTTTGGTGCACTCGGGTATAAGGGATACACCTCGAAGGGTCAGGATGGGAGTTGGATGCTGATTTTGGGACCTTTTTTTCTGCAGCAGCAGCAGCAGCTGGCGGTCAGACAAAGTTTTCCCTCTGTTCCTGGGAATTCTGCTTTCCCTAAGGAACACTGCCAGTAGATCAATGAAAACATTCCTGATCTTTGGGGCTTTGAGGCACAGAAGTAGCTTGGTGGGATCTGTCCCTGCAGACTGAGTTTGGAGCAGCTGATCTCTGAGCGAGAGCACATCTTAACGAGAGGGGAAAATGTGGGAACTACAAATATCCAACAAAGCCTGGATTAAATGCCCTGCTAGAAGTTTCTCCTTCAAGCTCTGCCTGAAGCGCTGACCTGCCTCTTTTGATGTGTTTTGAGCTCGTTGAATGTTTGAGAATCTTTCCCTGTGGAGATTTTGGGGTCAGGGCCGTGGCTGTGACCCTCTAATAACTCTGCTGACATCGGAGTGGGGAGGATGAGAGGGACACACGGGACAATCCTCGTGCCCCTCAGATATCCCTTCCAAAGGTCATCCAAAAACTGACCCTGGCATCACAGCCAGCCCCAGATACATCCCCAGCCAGTTCAGGAAGAGAAATAAACCCAGCAGAAAAGGGATTTCCATCATTAAATATCAGATGAGGTCTCGCTTCTGAGCCCCAAAAGGCCCAAGGATCAGATTTATTCTGTGACCTGAAAGCAAAAATGTTGATTGAGAAAGAGAATTGGAAAAGGCAAAGTCACAGCACCAGATATTCACCCACAATTAAGGTTGTGGAGGTGAGAAGCAGCTTTGCTTTTGGTTTTTGATGTCATCAGAAGCTGGATCCATAATTATCCCCTAATCCTTTAAATTATGCTGTGTAATAGGGAGAGGGAAGGAAGCAGAGCATTCCCACTTTTCCTGGGAAATGTTTTCCCTCCCACCCCTTCTGCCTTTGTGATTCACTTGCAACGAGGGGCTCAGCCCTGATTGTGTCCCATGAGCCACCCAGGGAACGTCAAAGTCTGAGCTGGGAACTGAAATTGTGCTTAAGCCCTTTCATTTTTCATTGATTTGCTGTTATGCCCTAAAATCTCTGGTTTTGTAAACAAAAGCAGGCCCAGATCTCTGGTTTTTAAACAAGCCCAGCCCTGACCTAACTAAACTCACGCTGCTGCCTTGCTTTAAGCACAGAGTCCTCCTGGAGTCCTTTCAGGTGAGGCACGGGATGAAGACAGGGTTGATTCAATTCACGGCACATCCCACCAGATGTGATACCTGGAACACCTGGAATTGCCTCCTGCTTCCAACCTCTTTGTTCCATTCAGAATTCCACATCCATGAGCTTGTGGCTCTACCCAACTTTTCCAGTCCAGTTCTCAACATTTGCTCTCACCCTGGATTTAGCTTGGAAAAACGATGGCTCTGCTTCAGAGATGAAGGACTTGTCTGCCTCAGAGCTTCCTTCTAAATTTTATTTTTGCTTCTTGCGCAAAGATTTATTTAAGAAAACCATCAAAACCCAGCTGCAATTTTCCCTCAAGCCTTGCTGTTATTAATCATGGTGCTGGATTCTAGTGGAAGACAGAATTAACTCTTTAATTGTTAAATGTGGGATATGGAAGGAGGTTTTGGGAGCCTCCAGTGGGATCTCGGGGTGCTCCTCAATAGGGTGTGACAACACAAAACAAGGCCAGCAGCCACTGGGGACAGGTTTGGAATCAATTTGAGCATCACCTGTGACACAGGGACACCAGAAATGAGGGAGAAGTGGATTTACAACCTGATAATCCCAATTTCTGGGGCAGCTCCCAGTTTGCCAAGGATTGAAAATCACTAGGAGCTGCTGGTTTCTCTCTTTGTCCATCCAGGGGTTTATCCACACCAAATCCTGGTAAAACCTGGATTTCCAGGGAGTGGAGGCACTGCACAAACCCCCATTCTCTGGTGTTTGCTCGACTGGTTCCATCAGCTTGGGAGTCACAGAATCCCAGAATTCCAGGATGGTTCAGGTTGGAAGGGATCCTCAATCCCATTCCATTCCACCCCCTGCCATGGGCAGGGACAACTCCCACCATCCCAGGCTGCTCCAAGCCCCAGTGTCCAACCTGGCCTTGGGCATTCCAGGGATCCAGGGGCAGCCACAGCTTCTCTGGGAATTCCAGCCCAGCCCCTCATCACCATCACAGCCAGGAATTCCCAATTCCCAGTATCCCATCCAGCCCTGCCCTCTGGCAGTGGGAAGCCATTCCCTGGGTCCTGGAACTCCAGGTGCTTCTGCTGGATCTCAAGAGAGCTCCACGTGCAGTGCAGGCATTGGTGGGATGGGATGAGATCAATGGGATCAATGGGATCAGTGGGATTAAAGAGATCAATGGGATGGAATCCATGGGATGGGATGGGATGGATGGATGGGGTGGGATGGGATGGGATGGAATCCATGGGATGGGATGGGATGGGATGGGATGGGATGGGATGGGATGGAATCCATGGGATGGGATGGGATGGATGGATGGGGTGGGATGGGATGGGATGGGATGGAATCCATGGGATGGGATGGGATGGACGGGATGAGATGGGATCGGATGGGATGGAATCCATGGGATGGGATGGGATGGGATGGGATGGGATGGGATGGGATGGGATGGGATGGGACGGGACGGGATGGGATGGGATGGGTGCTGCCAACCCCACACCTCTGACCCAGGAAATGGAGGATTTCTTTTTATTCCCTCATTTAGTATTTAGGGCTTTATTTCATTTGTTGTGGGTGTGGAAATTTTGAATTAAGAGCCCACTTTTTGGCTGATTATTCCTTAATATTCTCTCTCCTCTTTCCCCACTCTCCAAACTGGAATGTTGGAATTCTCTGTGCTGCACTGCAGCAAGAGAACATCAAATATTTAACAGATTCAGGTGTTTCTCCCACCTTTTCAGACAGAAAAAAAGATGTTTTGTCACTTGAAAAGTGCCAGAGTTGTGACAGGTCCTTCCTGCTCCTCATGTCAAGGGACACAGGGATCAAATAATATTATTGATTTATTAATTATATGAAGTTTTAAATAGTGCGAAAATTTGCATTGCAAGGCTGATAAAAGATGCTCAGACTCTCAACAAACCCATGTTCTAAAATGCTTTTGACTTCCAAAATTTGGCAAATAATATTTAACTCTCCCTGGCGTGAGTTTAGTTGATCAGATGTAAAAAAATTAAGATATTTTTTCCAATAACCCATAATAATGGATGCCATGTGGATTTACCTGTGCAAGGAATGGATGTCTGGAAGGTTTTTACACAGTTAGAAGGGGAACAGGGTTTTTTTTTTCAACAGGAAAAGAGAATTATTTGGCGTAAGGACCAGAGTGACTCCAGTCCTTGGCTCAAACAGGTGAAATCGGGCTTTGTGGAAAACAAAGAAACAGCATTCCTTCAGCCAAGCCAGCATTTCATCCCAAAAACACTGAGGGAAAACTGCGAATAAAAAGCAGATTAGACAAAATCAAATCCTTTTTAACTGCGAATAAAAAGCAGAACCTTCTTGGAAAAAGGAGGTTGCAGCAGGAGAAAGTGAAAAGTGTCCCTGCCCAGTGCAGGGGAGAACGAGATGATCTTTAAGGCCCCTTTTAACCCAAACCATTCTGTAATTCCATGACAAACCAGTGCTGAATTTTCATTTAATTCACAGCCCAAATCAGCCCAAATCCCTTGGATTGATCCTCCCGCCTGCTGTGACCTTTCTGGACAAATTGGAAGAAAAATGGGAAAACCAAAAGGTCAACATAATTTGAGAAGCTCTTACAAAACACAGAGGGCCTGGCAGGATTGCTCTGCTTTGCTATAGATCTTAATTCCTGATTATTTATTTGGGGTTAGTTTGAGACTCTGTCCTTTGTAGGACAGAGGGAAAAGTTTGTTTTTGGGAACAAAGTTGAAAGCCAGGGGATATTCTGAGAATTTCACACCTGTGCAGGTTCTGGGTGTGGCTTTATGGCCAGGATGTTTAAACATGTGAGGGGTGGTGGAAATGAAAAAAAGGATTTTGGAATTGGAATCAGAACCACGCGGGAGATAAAACATAACCAGATTTGAGATCTGGTACCAGACTGGGGAGGAGAATTCAGTGACACTTCAAACCACTCAAGAAAAAAAACTCTGGTGTTATCTCTACAGAACAGTCCCATTGTCTGGGGTTTGCTACAGCACAAAAATAACAGTGCCAATCTTTAGCCTGAATTGTTCAAAGCAGGTGAATATCTGGGATTTCCCAGTATACAGCTGGTTTTTACTGAGATTAAACAGTATACAGCTGGTATTTACTGGGACTGATGCCTTGCGAAGGCTGCCCTGGAGCAGAGGCTGGATGGAGTCACAGAATAAAGCAGGGATTTACTAAAGGATCTCCTGCATGGATCCACCTTGGGCAGCACCAGAGCCCAGCCAGGGCTGCAGCCAAGAGGAACCAAAATGGTCCCAAAATGCACGAGCGCTCCCGGGGGCTCTCACTGGGATCAGCTCTGCTCCATTTGCACCTTGCAGTTCATTGTCCCATTCCAGCTTTAGCCCAGGCACTCCCATCCTGCTTGTTTTTCTCTCTCCAGCCCACGCTGTTTGTGCTCCTGGGCCTGAGCTTTGGATCATTTGTCCTTGGTGCCCAGCTGGAGAAGGAATTGTTTTGTCTCCCTGCTCTGTGCAGAGAGCTCAGCATCCCATAATATGGAGCCCAGACCCACACACTAAAGCAGCACAGAACCTGAAAAATAGAAAAGCTAAACCTGAGGTGTCAGGATTTCCCAGTGCAAATCCCTTGGCTTTTGTAAAAGTCCCAATTCCTTTCTGCCCAATGAACTCACTCCTTCTGTGACAGAAAATCCTGGAATCCCAGACTGGTTTGGGTTGGAAGGACCTCAAAGATCATTCATTGTTTCACCCATTTCCATTGGCAGGGACACCTCCCACTGTCCCAGGCTGCTCCAGCCCCAGTGTCCAACCCGGCCTTGGGCACTGCCAGGGATCCAGGGGCAGCCACAGCTGCTCTGGCAATTCCAGCCCAGCCAGGAATTCCCAATTCCCAATCTCCCATCCATCCCTGCCCTCTGGCACTGGGAGCCATTCCCTGGCTCCTGTCCCTCCATCCCTTGTCCCCAGTCCCTTTCCAGCTCTCCTGGAGCCCCTGGATTTACTCCAGCTCTCAATTTCTCCCTTCCAGCTTCCACATCCGAGTTCAGTATCTCAAGGACTTTCAGCATTTTAGCAAAGTCTTGTTCCAGCAAGATACACCCGACTCCGTTTCCCAAACATCGGCAGAGATAAGATCCAGGCCGATTGCGGGTTGTGTATTTAGGGATTAGCTGCTGTGTGTGGATCCTTCAATCCTCTCCCCATTATGGCAGAGCAAGATAAGGAGCGGATTTTGCACCTCTGCTAATTTCTCTGCCCGTGCAAACAGAGATAACCTTTCTTCCCTTATCAGCTATCAGCTGCTCTATCACATAATTGCTGCTCTCTCAATTAACATGTGCCGCGGGAAAGAGAAACAGGGATCACAGACCTGACTAGAAAGGAAAAAGGGAATTTTTGAGACTGTGCAGGGAGGAGAAGAGGGATTTTAAACAGGAGAGTGCAACCACCGTGGTAGGGAATGTTCTGTTGGATCTGTGGCTCGCACGGGGATTTTTATCACAGTGGAAAGAAAACTGATCCAGAAATTCTTATTTTGATCCTGGCTTAGCTATGCCTGGGATTGGTTGTGTTTATTGAGAGATAGGGATTGGGAAGGGCTGATGGAAGGGGCTGAAGGTGGGTTTGGGTGTGGTCTGAAGGAATTTGGGAAGCTTTGGAGAGGCCAGTCCTGGAAATAGGAATGTTAAACAAGTTGGGGAATGGGAAGGGCCAGTGGAAAGGTCTGAAGGTGGGTTTGGGTGTGGTCTGAAGGAATTTGGGAAGCTTTGGAGAGGCCAGTCCTGGAAATAGGAAGGTTAAGAAGGCTGGGGATTGAGAAGGGCCAACGGAAGGTGGTTTGGGATGCTGTCTGAGGGAAAGCTGGAGAAGTTTGGGGAGGCCAGTCCTGGAATCTGAACGGTTAACAAGATTGGGGATTGGGAAGGGCTGGTGGAAGGGTCTGAAGGTGGCTTTGGGTGGGTCTGAAGGAAAGCTGGGATGTTTTGAAGAAGCCAGTCCTGGAAATAGGAAGGTTAAGAAGGTTGGGGATCAGAAAGAGCAAATGGAAGAGTCTGAAAGTGAGTTTGGATGTTGTCTGAAGCAAAATCAGGATACTTTGGAGTCCTGGAAATAGGAAGGTTAAGAAGGATGGCATTCCAGCAGCCAGTTAGGTGACAATAATGACATCATCATCCCTGCAAAGGGGACTTGTTAGAAAAGCTTCCACAGCACAGGAACGAGGTGAGATCCTGTCCGGAGACGGCTGTGCCTGTGAGGGAATCCTGGAGGCTGGGATGGGATTCAGTCCTATTTAAAGGGACTGAAAACCACGTGCTGGCCACAGCAAGAGCGGGTGCGTGGCTGAGCCTTGTCACCGGGCTGGTGACAAGTGGCCAGGGAAGCTGTCCCAGAAGGAAGCTGTCACCAGGAGGAACTGTCACCTGTGAGGGAAACCTTATTGCAGCACTGGAGCCAGGAGCTGTGAGTGAAGGGATAAACAAGGTGTGGAAAAGGGGGGTTATAAAATAATATGGAAAATGTATGGACTAGCACAGAATTCCAGGATGGATGAGGCTGGAAGGGACCACAGAGGGTCACTGGTGCCACTCCCTGCCCAGGGCACAGCATTGTGTCCAGGTGGCTCTGGAATATCCCAGGGAGGAGACTCCAGCCCCTCTCTGGGCTCTGCCCAGGGCTGGGCACTGCCCAGGGCAGCAGTTCTGCCTCCTGTGCCCGGGAATTGCTGGGATCAGTCCCTGCCCGTGGCTCTGGGGCCATCGCTGGGCCTGGAGCAGAGCCTGGGGCTGCTCTGACCTCCTGCACACAGGGACAGACAGGGGGACACAGGGACAGACAGGGGGACAGGGACAGACAGGGACACACAGGGACAGACAGGGATAGACAGGGACAGACAGGGACACACAGGGACAGACAGGGATAGACAGGGACAGACAGGGACACACAGGGACAGACAGGGATAGACAGGGGGACACAGGGACAGACAGGGACAGACAGGGACACAGGGACAGACAGGGACATCCAGGGACACCCAGGGACACCCAGGGCTGAGGGCCCCTCTCAACAGGGGCTCCTCTCCAGGCTGAGCAGCCCCAGCTCCCTCAGCCTCTCCTGGGCACGGAGATGCTCCAGGCCCTCCAGCACCTCCAGCAGTGAAGGATTTGGATCACGAGGGAGGTACAGAGGGAAGTCTGGAATGAAGCATCCAGTCTGGAACATGGATATCCCATGGATGGGAG
The DNA here is from genome assembly GCF_026979565.1 of Vidua chalybeata. Taxonomy (NCBI): domain Eukaryota; kingdom Metazoa; phylum Chordata; class Aves; order Passeriformes; family Viduidae; genus Vidua; species Vidua chalybeata. The sequence goes on along the minus strand of NC_071535.1, from coordinate 1,581,910 downwards.
CAGGATGGGAGCATAAGGAACAAACCCTAAAGGAGACCTTTCACTTCTGACAGCCCCACTCAGCCTTGGGGACCATCCTGTGCATTCCTGCTCGATGGATGCTCCACATTCCTGGCAGGATCCACCAGCTGGAAGGTCCATTGTGCTTAGTGGACTTGACATTGTGTCGGGACAATGGGTCACGCGTGGCTGCCAGATGGGGAAGGCTGGAGCTGGTGACGATCCCAGAGAGATGAATTGCTGTGGGCACTGGATGGGAAGTGGGAAGCCAGCAGTTCCAGGGATGCAGCAGGCAGATGGATTTAGATTTGGATCTGCAGCGACTACATGAAGTGTCATTATGTCCTCCCTTGTCATTTTTCCAGGCATTTGGCAGCTGAGGATTGCTGGACAGCTGGAAAAACACCTGGGTTGCATGGTGCAGAAGAGCAAGCTGGATGCAAATATTCCAGAACTCCTGATGGGTGAGAAATGGTGGCTCTAGGGTGAGAGGATAATTGTGCAAAGCTGCATCTCCCACCTTGGATCATGGTGCAAAAGGGAAAAATCCTCCTTTTACAATCACAAGGAATTTCAATCATTGAAATGGGCTGCCCAGGGAGGTTTGGGTGCCCATCCCTGGAGGTGTCCCAGGAATTCCTGGAGGTGGCACTCAGTGCTCTGGGCTGGGGACAAGGTGGGCATCAAAAACAGCTTGGACTCGATGGCCTGGGAGCTCTTTTCCAGCCTCAATAATTCTGGGATAACAGGCTGGGAATCTGCAGGGTGGACAGGGCTGTAAAACCTCCCTAAATATTTGAGCCGTCACCATCTGAGCTGGGTTGGGCTCATTAACTCTGGCTGGTGCATCCATGTCCACACGGAATTACTTTTGGCTGCTCCTTGCACTGGTGCGAAGACAAGGAAAAACTCATTTTTCCCCAGGAATAATTTCCAGCCTTTCTCTTCCCCTGCTGAACAACCCTAAATATTCTGGTGGACCCCGTTCCCGGCAGCACAAATCCTTTTAAAAATTGAGCTTGCCCAGATTGTGCACAGACTCATTCCTGCTGCCTTCCCAGAACCATTTGTCCCGGAGCAGGCATTCCTGGAGAAGAATTTGCAAAGCTCAAGCTTCCGTAATTTATTCCCAACTCCCGCCCCGCCAAGGTAACAAAAGCTGGCACCAAAGGCACAACAACAGTTGCTAAATGACAAGATGGAGCAGCCCACACGGAGCACGGAGGGAGAAGCACAGATGGCAGGGAAGGGCTTGCAGGAGGCAGCGGGAACGCGGTCGGAATGCAAATCCCATCGAAACATTCTGGGAAATCATTTGTCCAGGAAAAAAATAATAATAAAAAAAAGGCAGTTTGGTTTTAGAGCTCTGGAAGTGTTTTATGTTCCCACCTCACACACTGAGCACGGAACTGGGAGAGGTCACAGCTGTGTCCTGAGGGGTGGGAATAAAAAAAGGGGTTGGGAATAAATCCTTATTATAATCTGGGACATAAAGTTTTCCGGAGGAAGAGCCAGGCGGGATAAATTGTTTTTTTTGTATTTCATGGAGGACCAGGTGCTTCATGAACACAAACACTGCTCTGACTCTGCCGTGGGATTTATAGGAAGGAAGGAAGGAAGGAAGGAAGGAAGGAAGGAAGGAAGGAAGGAAGGAAGGAAGGAAGGAAGGAAGGAAGGAAGGAAGGAAGGAAGGAAGGAAGGAAGGAAGGAAGGAAGGAAGGAAGGAAGGAAGGAAGGAAGGAAGGAAGGAAGGAAGGAAGGAAGGAAGGAAGGAAGGAAGGAAGGAAGGAAGGAAGGAAGGAAGGAAGGAAAAAGGAGGCTTAGGAGGAATCTTCTCCCTCTCCACATTTCCTGTGCAGCCAGGTGGGATTGGGCTCTGCTCCCACAGAACAAAGATGAGAGGAAACTTTGAAATATTTGGGAATCAGGAAGTCTCTGTCACTTAGAAACACAAAAAAGATTGTAAAAATCCCACCAAATTAAACCTTTATTTTCTCCTAAATTAATTTATCCTATATAATGGTCATTATTGAACAACTCTCTGATGATTTTTCCTTTATTTTATTCTGGAGCAGACTCTCAAAATTTTAGTCACATCTAAAATTAATTTTCACCTCAGAGATTTTTTTTTTAAGTTACGAATAACTCATTGAAACAGACTGAAAATCCCACTTGGACCAAAATCTTCTAGCTCTTCAATGAAAAATTAAACTTTATTGATAAAAGTGTTTCATTTGGAAAGATCATTTGGAAAACCAAAGCATAAAACAGAAAATTATGAGACCTTCATAAGCATGGATGTTTTAGTTGGGCTTTTTTACAATTTTTAGTTAGGGATTTTATTGTCAAATTCAAAAGTGCTTTCAGAGTTGCCTTTCCTGGCTTGGAAGCAGCTGCCAAAAAAAAAAAAAAAAAAAAAAAAAAAGGAATATAATTGAAAACAAACCCCCATTTTCCCATTTGCTTCCAGGTGAACCTCACAAATGAATTCCTGAAATTCTCTTTTTCTCCCCCCTTTCTGTGGCTTCCTTTAAAGGGAGCCAAAATTCCATTAAAAGGAACTCATCAACCAGGGTAATTAATTAACTGGTCCCCCCTGAGCCTCCTTTTCTCCAGACTGAGCCCCTTCCCAGCTCCTCCACCTCTCCTGGGGCTCCAGCCCCTTCCCAGCTCCGTTCTCTTCCCTGGACGTGTTCCAGCCTCAAATTTCTTGTTGTGAGATGCCACAGAGTCACACCCTTGGACATTTTTAATGACATTCCCCATGAAAGAGTCATCCACAGGTCTGAGAATGTCCATGATGGGAGAAGAGATCAGGAATGATGGTCGGGAAGTGCTCCTTGTTGTGATTTAACATCCAGAGAGTTGGGCCAGGTCACTCCAGTTGGGAATGTGGCCTGAGGGCCTTTCAGGTAGGAATATTTGGATTCTCATTTGTTGTGGGTATCACAAAGAATATCCAACAGAACCGAGAAGCTGTGGCAGCCCCTGGATCCCTGGAAGTGTCCAAGGCCAGGCTGGACAGGGCTTGGAGCCACCTGGGAGACTGGAAGGTGTCCCTGGATGGGATTTAAGGCCCTTCCAGCCCAAACCATTCCACAATTCTTCTCACATCCACAAAGGTTGTAGAAGCTGTGTTGGCTCCAGAGCCAACTTCATTTAGAACCTAAATTCCACTGGAAAAAATGCCACTCCGGAATCGAAATCCAGATTTTTTTCCCCCTCAGGAACCCAACTGCAGTTAAGTGCTTTAAGAAGATTCCTGCAAAGCTTCAGCTCAGCCCAGAGCGTGCTTGGCAATTCTGCAGGAGCAGTGACCTCCTCCTTGTCCGGGGATATAAATAGAGCCTCTCCTGCACGGAATGAATGCTAAATATTTACCTTCCCAAAATAGCGGCTCCAGAAAAGGGACGGTCCAGGCTCGGGACCAAAATGCTCCGTGTGAGTGTCACCAGCTGAGAGGTGACAAATCCAGGATTCCAGGATTCGCAGGCAGCCAGGAATCCTGCCAGGGATAAGGTGTGAATCCCAGTCTCTAAATTTCCAATGGAAGAAGGAATATGTTGGGTATTTTGGATTCCGACTGGGTTTTATGGATAATGGCAGCTCTGTCACTCAGCCCCTGACAGTGACTGCTCGGAGACGGGGACCAGGAGAAATAATTGATAAATCTGAGGGATGAATTTATTCCTTCTGGCTCTGGGTTTGCATATTTTTATTCTAGGATAATGAAGAGGCAAATCTGGCACCCAGTCCATGCTTGTAACTCATTTAAAGGAGAGGGAAAGGTGGGAATGGCTTCGTGCTCTGAATCCAAGCAGGATTTTGTGCATTTGCTGTATTTTAGGATGGGCCTTTCTGCACTTCCACAGGTGCCCAGGATGATCCTCTGGAGGTTATCCATGATTTCAGAGAGAGGAGGGAGCAAGGTGCATCTTCACCTCCTGTAGCCCCATGCTGGATCACAGCTTTTTGTTCCTCAGGAATACCAGGAATTCCTGGGCCTCAGGCTCCTCTGCCACTGCTTTTCCTGGATACACTTCTTGACTTGTGGGGTTTTTATGGAAATGACTTTGAAAATTGCTGATGTCTGGGTCTGGGATCAGAAGGAATTTTTTCCTTGGGGTTTACATCCTTTTCATGCTGTTCTTGCGTCAGGAGAAGGTCATGGAATCATAAAATCCCAGAATTCCAGAATGGTTTGGGTTGGAAGGAAGCTTAAAAATCATCTCATCCCACCCCCTGTCATGGGCAGGGACACCTTCCACTGTCCCAGGCTGCTCCAAGCCCCATCCAACCTGAGCCTGGACACTTCCAAGGATTCAGGGCAGCCACAGCTTCTCTGGGAATTCAATTCCAGGGCCTCCTCACCGTCCCAGCCAGGAATTCCTTCCCAATATCCCACCTAACCCTGACCCTCCATCAATTTAAAACCATTTCCCCTTGTCCTGGCACGCCACGTCCTTCTCCAAAATCCCTTTTCAACTTCCTTGTACCCTTTTAGGCACTGGAAGGGGCTCTAAGTTCTCCTGAGCCTCTTCTTCTCCAGGCTGAAATGAATAAATCATAATTACTACCAATCATCATCCAAATAAATCCTTTTTTTTTTTTTTTTTTTTTTTTTTTTTTCTGTTTTGCAGGAATGTGAGCTTTCCCTGCTTATCCCTGATCCACAGGGTTCAGGACTGCTTTGAATAATGGAGGAAGGAGCCAGACCCAGGAGGTTTTCCAGCAGGAGAACAGGAGAGAGGTTCAGAGGTTCAGGGACGGCACAAATCCCTGGGAATGGGCTGTGGAGAGTCTGAGGGTGAGGTGGTGAGAGCCCTCTTGGCACTGATTTTTCTTTCCAGCCAAGTGGCATCCCATCATCAGCTCCGAGTGGAATGAGAGCTCGGGAGCGGTGCCAAAGCATCCTGGATATGTTTCAACTTGAGTTTGCTCCTGTTTTTTAGGAGAAGGATGCTTGTGAATTAATAACCTGACAAGTTTTTTTTTTTCCTTCCTTCAGCAGATGTCCAGAAAGGCAGAAGATCTGGAGGGGAGGAGGGAATATGGGCATGGAAGAGGAAGGAGAGGAGCAGGCTGAAGTTGGTTTTGTTTGAAAATTTCCCAGAGGTCCATTCCTTTTTTGTGGGATTGGTGGAAATCAATGCATGTATGGATGAGCAACAAGAACTCTGGCGAGGCCTTGGCTTGGGAGGGTGACAAATAAATGAGAGTTTGCCTCATCAGAGCTTTTTCTGGACCAAAATGAGGTGTCAGTTTGAGTCCCAGAATGATTTGGGAGGGAAGGAACCTTAAATCCCATCCCATTCCACCCCTGCCATAGCAGGGACACCTCCTACTGTCCCAGGCTGCTCCAAACCCCAATGTCCAACCTGGCCTTGGGCGCTGCCAGGGATCCAGGGGCAGCCACAGCTGCTCTGGGAATTCTATTCCAGGGCCTCCCCACCCTCACAGGGAGGAATTCCTTCCCAATATCCCATCTAAATTTCTCCTCTGTCAGGTTGAACCCATTCCCCCTTGTGCTGTCACTGCAGTTCCTGATGGAACAGTCGCTCTCCCATTCCCTGGAGTCCCTTTGGATACCGGAATGTGCTGGGAGGTCTCCACACAACCTTCTCCTCTCCAGGCTGAACATTCCCAGCTCTCCCAGCCTTTCTCCATGGGAAAGTGCTCCAGTCCCTTTATCAGCTCCGTGGCCTCCTCCTCCTCCTCCACTTGCTCCAACAATCCACATCCTGCTTTTGTTTGGACACCACACCTATAAACAACATTCCAGGTGGAATCTCAGGAGAGCTTTTGTGTGACCATTCCGTGGCACTGAGGGTTTGCATTTAACCAATTACCTGGGAATTTCTTCCAGTATCCCCTGCAACATTCCAGTGCAGCGATTTTTCCGGTGGCACAGCTGTGGGTACAGCATCCCAGGGGAATCCCTCTATTAATATTTATCCCTTTTTTTTTTTCCCAGTGTCCCACTTCCAGCAGCCTGGAAATGCAGCGCTGATGTCTCCACAGTGCTCTCCCTTGGATCACTCTGAAAATTCCCCCTCAAAATCCCCAGGAAGCCCAGCAGGAATCATGGATGGCAAAGCTTTGTGCACATGTACCGGCAGAGACATTGCCCCAAAAACCACTTTGCTCCAAGGAATTTCTTGCAGAGAAGCAGCAGCTCATTCCCAGAAGGAATTTTCTCTTGGAAGGCTTTTACCTAAACACTCACTTCCAACAGGCATTTTCGCTCGGAATAGAGACACATCCAAACCACTGATGGTTCATCTGGGAGATGGAAGAGGGCTTTCATTTAATTTATGTCCTGCACCAGCCACACAAAATAATCCACAAAATTATTCATTGGGCTACATAGAGAGGATATATACAGGATGTATTTTTCCTCCTTTTTAACTGTTTTTTTTTTTTTTTTTTTTTTTGGAAGTTAAAGTTGTAGGTAGAAGCCACTTTAAAATTCTGGAGAACAGTGAGCCAGGGCTTGGCTTTCATGGGAATTTCGTGGTGGCTGTTGCTCTGTGGGTTCTTCTTCCAAACCATGGAAGAGTAACAAGGCCCAGGACACAAATCCTGAGTCCTGTCCCTCCTGTTCAGGAGGTCTCAGTTCCAGCTCCAAAAGGAGGAGTTGAGGGATAAATGGTTTAAGATGGAAGAGGGTGGATTTAGGTGGGATATTGGGAAGGATTCCTGGCTGGGAGGGTGGGGAGGTTCTGGAATAGAATTCCCAGATTTGCTGTGGCTGCCCCTGGATCCCTGGCAGTGCCCAAGGCCAGGCTGGACATTGGGGCTTGGAGCAGCCTGGGATGGTGGGAGGTGTCCCTGCCATGGCAGGGGTGGAGGGATGGGATTTAAGGTCCCTTACAACCCAAACCATCCCAGAATTCCATGATTAGGACAATCTCCCAGCCTTTGGTCCCTTCATCCAGAGGGATGGTGGCCAGGGACACATTTGGATCTCCTGACCAGCAGCTGAGTGAAATGATTGTGGATTTTGTTGCTTTATAATGAAATTATTTGCAGAAAGTCCAAATGAGGATGGAGGGGCATCATGGTCTGGCATCATACGGATTCACATTCCACAGACCTTTAGAAACAGGGACTGAGCAACAGAGAAACCATAGAATGGTGGTTTGGGATGGGAAGTGGAATGGATCAAGGATGATCCCATTCCTCCCCCTGCCATGGCAGGGACACCTTCCACTATCCCAGGTGGCTCCAAGCCCTGTCCAAGCTGGCCTTGGACACTTCCAGGGATCCAGGGGCAGCCACAGCTTCTCTGGGAAGCTCTAAACTCAGTTTTATATTTTATAATCTTCCTTCTGTGTGACAAATTTTTATCCAAAAGCCCCTTCCAGCAAACCTGGAACAAGGCAGGTGTGATCCAGCCTAGGGATATTCCATCATTTATTCCCAGCCCGCGGGAATATTGACTTCCCTGCTAAATGTTCCACAGCCCACGCTTCAGATGAGATTTTAAGTTCACATAATGAAAATTTTATGGAAATATCTCCAGACATTCCTCTAAATTCATCTCATGCATGACCAAGTTCCAGATCCACCCTTGAGGTTGTTTGGTCCAAGTCCTTCTGTCCAAGGTTGGATTTGGTATGTTGGAGGTCTTTTCCAACTTTAAAGATTCCTTGAGCCTATAATTTATTTTCCAGGAATTCTGGCAGTGAGGAAATTATGGGAATTTTGGAATCCTCTGACAAAATGTCAGTCATCCAGGGAAAGACACCCAGGAAAGCTGGGAATATCCCTGTGGAGGGATATGGCTGGAATGTGTGTGCTGCAGGGATTTAAATCCTGAAATCCTTTATCGCAGTTTTAGAGGCTCTTTTAGGAGCAGGGAAGGCAGAGCTGCTGCTGAGGGGTTTTATATTTTAGGCTGTCCTAGGCTAAGCAGTAAAATATATTTAGGTTGGTGTTTTCCCTTGGATTTTACTGGGATAATGATAATTCCAGTGTCTGGATAAATTGCAAACCGACCTCCCCTAATGCTGAAATTCTTGTAAGAGTCATAGCTAAACAAGAATTTATAAAATACATTTTAAACATGAAAATTTTTTTTGTGCCATGCAGACATATTGAGTTTGTCCTTGGATGTTTTTCCTCCGCTTTCCAGACACTCAGGTGATTATGGCAATATTCCTGCAGGAAAACTTGGAATTATTTTAGATTTGCTTTAAAATAATTGGATAAAAATGAGCTTGGCTCAGAGTTAGAGAATTCCAGGTGGGTTTGGGTTGGGAGGGAGCTCAAAGTTTATCCCATTCCAGCCCTGCCATGGGCAGGGGCACCTTCTACTATCCCAGGTGTCCAACCCGGCCTTGGACCCTTCCAGGGATCCAGGGGCAGCCACAGCTTCTCTGGGAATTCCATCCCAGCTTCTCCCCACCCTCCCAACCAGGAATTCCTTCCCAATACCTCACCTAACCCTTCCCTCTCTCATTTTGAAGCCATTCCCTGTGTCCTGTCCCTCCACCCCTTGGAAATCCTCTCTCTCCTGGAATCTTTCCTGCAGGCACTGGGATGTCACAACGAGGTCACCCCAGAGCTTCTCTTCTCCAGCTGAGCAATCCCAATTCTCTTCTCTGAATTCAAACCCCAAAACTGGGATATAAATAAATGCTCCTTTCTGCACTGTAAAAGTTTGGAAATTATTTGTTTAAATCATGGCCGGGTCCTGACTTTTTATGTTTTTTTCAATTAAGTAATTAAGTTGTGCTGGCCTGGTCTCTCCGACCTCGCTCCCTGCTCAGAGGATCAATACCCGATCCTGCTCTGCACATCCACATTTTACACGTATAAATTAAGGAATTATTAATTAAAGTGCATCCTGGAATGCACAAGGACCCTTTAATTTAGCAACAGTTGCAAACAGAAAATATTGGGGGCTAAAATACAGGTTTTAAAATGAATTTGGCCTTTAGGCTTTATCCTTTTTGTCAGTCAAACCCATAAAAAGCTCAAGAGCAGAATTTAGAGGCTTAGATCAGTTCATTATTAGAAATATTTGTCATCAGAATGTGAGCTGGACAAGCTTCTTAACTTCCAAATGAGGAACCATCCATATAAGCAGGAGCAAATAAATCATGGAATTCCAAACACGTTGCTGCTGCTTCTGAAACAACGGATCCAGCAGCAAATTCCTGCTTCCAAATTCTGTTTATTTTTAGGCAGGGGGGTTTAGGAAAGGAAGAAATCCCTAAATCTGGGAATGGGGAAGGATGGAAATTGCACAGGGTGGGAAAAAAGGGTGCTGATCCCAGCTGGAATTTTGGACACCCCTTTTTCTTTCTGGGAAGAATGGATTTCCACCCAAAGATGGAAGATGTTTTTCATGGCACTGTGGGATGTGACCAATTCCCAGTGAGTTCCCAACTGGATAATGTCCAAGGAAGAAAATTAACTCCAGCTTAGCCAAAACCAGGGTAGGAGAAAGGAATTTAAATTACCCGGATAAATCCAAGGCTTGGATCCATCTATAAAAGGGTTTGGAAAGTCCCAGATCTCAGTCTGTAGCCTGGATCCATCTTTTCCTGCAGGAATTACAGATATTTCTGGAATGACAGGTGATTCAGAGCTCTGGTACAATCAGCATCCAGGCTGGATATCAGAAATCAGGGAATAAGCAGAGATAAATCCACAATTCCATGATTATTAATAAAAACACTCAATATGAAACCCCAGATTTTAATAGGAATGGATGTGATTCCCATGGGAATAATGGTGATAAGGGAAATAAAGGTTTAATAACTGAGCAGCACTGTTTTATTATGGTTATTTTATGCTTTTTGCTCCTGTTTTTGCAATTTCTGGGGGGGTTTGCATACAGAGAACGCAGCCCATTGTTCACTGCTGCCCTGCCCAACTAATTATGCTTAATTTTGGCACTTTCTCGTGCTTTAATTAAGAACTGTTTGCATTTCCAGAGCATGCACAGAGCCAAAGTTTGCCTTTTTAATTAAAAGCACAAAGCAAACGAAGATGTTGTGGGAGGAATGGGAATGAAGCTCCAACGACCAGGGAAGGGCGGGGATGGAGTTCAGCCCCGGTGAACTTTAATGCCAGTGGCGCAAAATGCAACTAATTAGGCGAGAATTGATTGTTCGCAGGGAGGAGTAGCTACAAACTCACTTGTAATCCCGACAAGGCAGGAGAATCGCTCCTCTCATTCACGGGGATCGCTGGAACTCGGGACTGCACAAAGCCAAGCCGCCCCTTTGTGATGGAAATCGGCGGTGGAACACTTGACAGCGCCTCTGCTCACCCGGAAAAACGGGATTTTGCAGGATATTCACCGGGAGCAAACATTCCAAGGGGATTGAATATCCCTAAAATGCATTTAAGGAGCTGATGTCAGACCACGCTTGGTGCTTGTGGCGCTTAATGAAAATTTTGGGAGGGTGTCCCAAAGTTTCCAGCAATTTTGGGAGTTAACCTGTCTCATAGGATTATAAAATAATCAGCACCTTTTTAAACAAAAAATCTCGCAGGGATATGGAAATAAAACCTGGGATATGGAATGGAAAGTGTCCCTGCCCATGGCAGGGATTTTAAGGCCCCCTCCAACCCAAAGAGTCTGGAATTCCTGGATTTCCAGGCTGCAGTGTCTGCATCCATCAGGATGCACTTTTCCATAATGTCTCTACTGCTTGTTCTTAGCAACTGCTGCAAAATGCAAATACCAAAGAATTTGCAAATATTTGCTTGGTTTGAGTGCACAAATCCCCACACAAGGCACCCTTGGGGTTTTTGAGAAGTTCAGAATATTCCGGGTGTCGGCAGAAACTGAGAACTTTTCCCTGCAGTGGGAAAAGGGCCTCAAGTTGCAGCAGGGGAGGTTTAGATTGGATATTGAGGAAAATTTTCTCATGGAAAAGTTTGTCCAGGCCTGGAGGGATTTAAAATCCATGTGGATGTGGCTTCCAAACAGCTTTTGGTCCTTCCCATGGCCTTTCCTTTCCCATGGCAGTGGTGGGAGCCAGCTCCTGCTGGAGATGGTTTTCCCAGTCCTGGTGCTCCAGCAAGTTGTAGGAATGAATTTTCTTCCAGGCAAAATGAGATATGTGCCAGTAAAATGATCCCTCACAATTCCTGATTTTTATACATGCCGCCCTTCCAAAATATTGGAAAGGATTTCAAGGGTCATCCCACGGGCAGGGAGATGTTTCCTTCATTGCCTGTGGAGGTGATCCTTGGATCACTGCGCTCAGGAAACCTTGGCAAGCCGAAGGATGAACCATTTCCAGAATCTTTGGGCCCAAGCTTTCACTTGGGAACGATGCTGGGATGTTCTTCCTTGCTGAGCTGCAAGTCCCAAGGAAGAACTTCCAAGGACTCACCTGGAGGCTCTCAGCACATCCTGGTGGGTGGAGCCCTGTCCCCTCCTGATGGCCCAACGCTGTCATCTGATTGCCGTCACGATTTTGCTGAGGACACGCAACAGGGAGGCGTTTCCAGTTTATTTTATTTTCCTTTATCATTATTTTGTCTTCTCCTCTCTCTCTTTGTAGCTTGGTGTCTTCCTAAACTCCCCTTCAGGCAGCAATTCCTCGAGGATCAGCTCTGGGATCAAACCCTTCCTTGTTTTTGTGGGGGCAAAGTAATTTAAAGCTTTTTCCAAGGAATTTTAGTGGCACCAGACATCAAACTGGTCCCCAGTCTGCAGAGACCAAAGACTGGTGGTGGCCACAAGGCCAAAAATTGATGATGGCCATCAGACCAAAGATTGATGATGGCCACAAGGCCAAAGATTGGTGGTGGCCATCAGACCAAAGATTGATGATGGCCACAAGGCCAAAGATTTGTGGTGGTCACGAGGCCAAAGGTTGGTGGTGGCCATCAGACCAAAGATTGATGATGGCCACCAGGCCAAAGATTGGTGGTGGCCACCAGACCAAAGATTGGTGATGGCCATCAGGCCAAAGGTTGGTGGTGGTCATCAGACCAAAGGTTGGTGGTGGCCATCAGACCAAAGACTGATGATGGCCATCAGACCAAAGATTGATGATAGCCACTAGACCAAAGATTGATGATGGCCACCAGACCAAAGATTGGTGGTGGCCACCAGGCCAAAGATGGATGATGGCCACCAGGCCAAAGATTGGTGGTGGCCACCAGGTCAAAGATTTGTGGTGGCCATCAGGCCAAAGATTGGTGGCTGCCACCAGACCAAAGATTGATGATGGCCACCAGGCCAAAGATTGGTGGTGGCCACCAAGCCAAAGGGTGCTGGTGGCCATCAGGTCATCCCCACCCCTGGCCACGGGACATCAAAGATCCCGCGGTTTGGTGGACGTTATTCCCTCACCACTGTTGGTCCTGGAGGCATCATCAGTGACCTGGAATATGGAAAGGGTCCCAAACCATGGCAGGGGTTGGAATGAGATGATCTCCAAGTTCCCTTCCAGCCCAAAGCAGTCTGGGATTCTGGGATTAAAGCAGGGATATTTCATCTTGGATTGCACCCAAAGAAGCCCTTCCCAAACTGTGTCTGCAGCTCCAGCGATGGGTTTGGGATGGTTTTGTCCACTGGAGGAATTTATGGAATGCTGAAAACGAATTCATAGGATCAACCAGTAGGGTTCCTTCATTCACCTTTGGCTAATACTTCATTAATGAAAGGGATGAGTTAATGGCACCACCTCCTTTCCTTCCTGAATCCACTTCTGACCAAGGAGCTGCTTGAAGTGGGGATTTTCTTCATGGAGCTGGACAAAACCTCAGGCCAAATCCTTCTATCACATTCCAAGGCATTAGCAAGGGAATTACCACCAATCTATTTGCTTATCTGTGCGTTCCTGATCCCTTTCCATTCCTAATATCCTTTTAATTTCTTTTCCAACCTTCGTTTGTCTCCAGCTCATCCTCTTGTTCCCTGATAATTCCCGACGTTCCAAATCCTCTCCCTGCCTTGGCCTCAGCCAGGTATTGACATTTTCCTTCCCTTTTCCATTATTAAACACCTTGAATCAAGGACTCAGATCTTCCATGGGATGTACTGGCAAGAGCTACTTCATTCCAGCTGGATTTGGAATTGGAGCTCCAGCCCATCTATGGGGAAAAAGTTTATTATGGAATAGCATCCTCCACATTTGAGGATATTGCATGTTGTCTCTCCTAAAATCTCATTTTTCCTTGGCAGTGACCTCATCCCACGATGGGATAATGTGGAATGTTAATGAGGCAGCAACGGGAATAAAGTGTCCCCGGGATGATTGAAATCCCAAACAGTTCTTCCCCCTCCAAAAGCCTCCTAAGCAGAGCTCCCTTTGATGATGGACTGCTCATTCCCTTATTAAACATTTATTGTTTCCTCAATAAAAGTCATCTTGCATGTATTCAATTATTAATATAAATCAGACACCAAATGGGAAACAGCAGCAATCTCATTTTCCTCTTTTTTTTTTTTTCCCCTATTAATCTTTTTTCTTATTCTACAATCACAAGAAGAGAGTGGATAAAACCCATTCAGAATCACTGGAAAACAAATAAAGCTGGAGTGAGAAAAGCCAAATTTTGATCTGGATCTGTGTCAGGAGGAAAAAAAATAAAATTAAAACTCCTTGGAAACCAGGAATGTTCCCAAGTATGTGGTGGGGTATTGTTGGTTTGGTGTTCCCAGCTTGGAAATCAGGAAAAAATGAGGCTGGAATGGGAAAGAGAAGTGGATCAATATTTATGGGATCACAGCAGGAGTATTGGGGTTCAAAGCTCTGAAATAATAATGGATTAAACCAACTCCAGGTCCCATTGTGGAGGTCATGGACACTCTGGATTGGTTTGGTCCCCAGGGATTAGGGAGGAATATTTTTAATATCAATTTAATTGCTGAAATAGCTTTATGACAGTTGGTCCTGGGACAGTCTGGGTTTTTTAGGAATCTTTTCAATCCATGTTAGCCATGGCACCCTCCAAAGCCAAAGCCACCAGTTCCTCGTACAGCATCAACTAAACTCAAGTTATTATCTCCAGGTTTCCCTCATTCCTGAATCTTTCCATTTTATTGGAATGCTTTCGGATTCTTTTCCCAGATCCAGCAGTTTTTTTTTTTTGGTGTTTGGAATGATCTCCTACTCCAAATCCAGCCAGGATAAAAGTGCTTCACATTGACCTGTGAGAGAGCTGAAGAGGGATTTTGGATTAAGGCAGGAGTGACAGGATAAGGAGGAATGGCTTCCCACTGCCAGAGGGCAGGGAGAGATGGGAGATTGGAAAGGAATTGTTCCCTGGGAGGGGCTGGGAAGGAATTGCCAGAGCAGCTGTGGCTGCCCCTGGATCCCTGGCAGTGCCCAAGGCCAGGCTGGACAGGGGTTGGAGCAGCCTGGGACAGTGGAAGTTGTCCCTGCCCATGGAATGGGGTGAAATGGGATTGGATTTTAGATCCCTTCCATCCCAAACCACTCTAGAACAAACGCTAATCTGATTTTTATTCTAGTCAATCAACTCTACAGGATAAATATAAAAGGATCACTTTTCCTGGGCAACATTCCCTGATAAAAAACAGGATCCAACTTCCCAGAACTTTCTATTTGATCTCTTACAGCAATGAATCCAGCAGCTGTCAAAAAAATCAAACAGAAAGGAGCTCAAAAGCACCTTTTTAAAGACTGAAAAGCATTTTCATGGATTTAAGAGTCCTTCACAGCCAATTATCAAATCAAAATGCAGCCAATCTGCCTAACATCACTCCAGAAGGATAAAAACATCCATGGATAACTCATCACTCATCAGCACAGCAAATGCTCGCCCAGCCAGCCCAGGATTTATCTGGGAATTTAAAGAGGAATGTGGTCCTGATAGGCACAAAAATGCTGTGATGTTCTTCCAGCTGCAGGAACAGGAGCCCAGGAGCCCCAGGAGCTGCGTGGGGAATTCTGGCAGATGAAGCCGAGTGGGAGATTTTCAACATTCCTGCTGGCTCGGAGATCCATAGGCAGGTGTGGAGATGGATGGAAATGGAAATGGAAATGGAAATGGAAATGGATATGGATATGGATATGGATATGGATATGGATATGAACAGAGATAAGGATTTGGATCTGTTGTCAAGACGATCCAAGGGATGGTGCAGCTGTGCTGTGGGGAAAGACTGGGAGAGGTGGGAATGTTCCCCAGGAGAGGAGAAGGCTCCAGGGAGAGCTCAGAGCCCCTTGCAGGGCCTGAAGGGGCTCCAGGAGAGCTGGAGAGGGACTGGGGACAAGGCATGGAGGGACAGGAGCCAGGGAATGGCTCCCAGTGCCAGAGGGCAGGGATGGATGGGAGATTGGGAATTGGGAATTCCTGGCTGGGCTGGAATTGCCAGAGCAGCTGTGGCTGCCCCTAGATCCCTGGAAGTGCCCAAGGCCAGGTTGGACACTGGGGCTGGAGCAGCCTGGGACAGTGGGAGGTGTCCCTGCCCATGGAATGGTGGGATGGGGTGGGATGGGATGAGAATTCAAGTCCCTTCCAATCCAAACCATTCCATGACTCCATGATGACTCAAACTTGTCAGGGATGGCTCTTTTCTCATTCCCAGCCATCAGGGGATGGAGGGGTAGAACTCTCCTACCACGAAATGAATGATGCCAGAAATCCTACAAATAATCCGTCACTCCCAGCAATGACAAACGGAGTTGCACTCTCAAATCCAGGACGTCCCTCCTTCTCTCCCAAGCCACTCAGGGCCCCATCCAGCCTGGCCTTGGACACTTCCAAAGACGCGGGATGCACCCATCCTCAAGAAGAAGATGGATTTTACACCTTTCCTGAGCCTCTCAGCCAGAACTATGCAAAGCAGGGATTTACAGCCTGGAAAACCTCACATCTCCTTCCAAAACACAGATGAAAGGCTGACATTTCCTCAAACCCCAGGATTTCACACAGATCCCAGGAACTCACCCTTTGGATAGCCCAGCCACGTGTTGATGAGTCAATCTGGAGGGTTGGACACCTTTGGAGGACAAAGCCCGGCTCCCTGTATCCCGGGATTGTTCCTGGAGAGGAAATGTCAGCCAGCGGCATCTGGGGCTGTGTGGGGACAGGCGGGCACGGAATCTGCTTGGGAAGAAGATGCCAGGAAGAGCTGGAGCCTGGTGGATGGTGGGATGGGCTCCATCCTTTCCTTGTGGCTGGGAGACTCTGGAATGGAGCAGCTCAATCATAGGAATGCTCTGCTCCTGCCACAGTCGTTATTCAGCATTCCAGGCTGAGCTCCAATGTCGGAATTGTAAGGAATTGTTTCCCTGGGTGACTCTTTGAAGGTCATGGTTTAGCCATGGTTGTGGCAGCTTCCTCATGGAAAACACATTCCAAAAGAAATGTTCAGTTCTGCCCTGTTCTGAGGGAAAAGTCAGAGCTAAAATCACTCTACTCCTTTGAGTTGTTCTTTCAACTCCTTTCAGGTTTTTCCAAGTTTTTTTCATGCTCTCTGTGTCTGGAGAACCACAGCAGCATTTGGTAATTATTTTAAAATATTTATCCCTTTTTTCCTGCACTGATTTCCCGAATTCTTCTCTCAGTGTCTTGCCCAGCAGTGATCCCAGTCACTTGCAAACCCCTCATCCACAAACCAGCACAGCAAGGCAACACTTTGGGAACAGTCAGAACTGAGACGCTGAAAACATGGAATTCTTCTGGAATAACTAATCTTGACATGGAAAACAAAATATCAGAGTGATCCATATTCCAGAAGGGACCAATGTGAGCAGTCTGAGGTGCTGGAAAACTGGGATATTTATAGAAATGACAGGGAATTCTAAACCTCTGCTTGGATTCATTTCATCAAGAACCAAGAGGATTTTTTTTTTCCCCCAAACTTTTGCTCTGAGGAGATATTCTTGTTTCCACATATTTTTTTATGCTAAGAGTTCATGGAATCCAGAATGGTTTGGGTTGGAAGTGACCTTAAATCCCACCCATTGTCACCCCTGCCATGGCAGGGACACCTCCCACTGTCCCAGGCTGCTCCAAGCCCCAGTGTCCAACCTGGCCTTGGGCACTGCCAGGGATCCAGGGGCAGCCACAGCTTTTCCAGGCTGGAATGTGAAATTTTTGCATCCCATCAGTTCCTGTTTTTTTGCAGGGTAGGAGAAGAACGTGCTGAGTTTGGAGAAGGACTTTGGACAAGGGCATAGAATGACAGGAAAAAGGGGAATGGCCTTATGCTGAAGAAAAAGGGTGGATTTAGGTGGGATATTGAGAATTGGGAATTCCTGCCTGGGAGGGTGGGGAGGGGCTGGGATGGAATTCCCAGCTGTGGCTACCCCTGGATCCCTGGAAGTGCCCGAGGCCAGGCTGGACATTGAGGCTTGGAGCAGCCTGGGACAGTGGAAGGTGTCCCTGCCATGGAATAATCTCATTTTTAAGGTCCCTTCCAGCCCAACCCACTCCAGAATTCCATGATTGGTTTTCTGGCTTCCACGCATTTCTTTCCCTGGCGAGTTAGGTATTCATGGAATATCCTGGATCAATTCTGCCACATTTCAGATCGTTGTCTCCAAACATAAGGAGGGACTAAAGAGCTCCCTCGGAGCGAGCACTTCCCACTCTGCAGAGATTCTTATCTCCCTGATAGCCCTGAGGTTTTGACACCTGACTAGGAAGGAAAAATCAAACTGGAAAAAAAAAAAAAAACATGCCCCAAAAAATAGAGCCCAAAGTCCCCAAACTCCAACCAAAACAAAAAAAAAAAACAAAAAAAAAAAACAAAAAAAAAACCCCAAAAACAAACAAACAAAACAAAAAAAAACCAAAAAAAAACCCCCAAAAAAACCCTCAAAAATCCAACAAACTAAACCCCCAGAACAACAGCAAACAAACAAAAAACAAAACCAAAGAAATCTCCAAACAACAACAAAACAAACAAAAAAGAAATTAAAAAAAAACCCTCATGAAACCACCAAAACAAAGAAAAATCCCTCAGGATGTAGAAAATATTATAATTCTTTGACTTAATTAATAATGCAGCCATTGGGTCTTCCTTGTTTTATTGCCCTTGTGAATCCAGTGAAATATTCAGTAATACTAACTTTAGACATTTGCTGTGATGGAAAATCCAACGAAACTCTCATGAAACTGGTCCAGGATTAATTAAATCACAGCTTAAAAGTTGGGCTGTATTTCCAAATCCGTTTTATTGGTTTTATATATGCTGGAACACAGAGAAATCCAACAAATATCCAACATGAGGAGACGACATCCGTCCTTTGCTCCTCCATGCCTGAGAATTTACTGGGACAACATCCATCTTTTGTTCCTGGATGCCTGGGAATTTATTAGGCAGCATTAAACCATTCCTTGTTTGTTTTCACATTCCCAACACTCAGCACAATCGCTGCTCATTAGCAGCCTGTTCTCTTTGTTATTTATTCCTAATTAACGGCATCTGCAATCTTCATTAGTGAGAATTTCAGGTTATTGTTTCAAATATTAACAGAGTTAAGATGTGATATCAGAGGTATCAGCTAAATAACAACATCCAGACAGCTGGAAAGGCTTGAATTCCCACAGTTACTCCTGGGACAACTCGGAATCATCCTGGACACGGATCTGGAAGTCAGGGGGCACCAAATGATTTACGGAATTTTAAGGATACAGCAATAGAAGCTGGATGAATGAGGCCACCTCAGATTTCCAGCAAGGTAAGCACAGGAATTATTAATTTATCAGATCCATTTTTTATCTCTAATTTTTATATTTAATTTTTATCTCTGAAAAGCTCTATTTTTAATAGTGCAGCCACTGCTAAAATAAAGTTGGAATGGAAAATATTTAATTATTTTGATACTGTGTAAGATTAGTTTGTTATTGATTAGGGATTTTGAAAAATCACAGAATTGAGGAATGGTTTGGGTTGGGAGGGACCTGGCTGGGGCCTGGGATGGGACAGGATTGAGGGTGGTGGGAGGTGAGCAAAGAGCGCAAGGTCAGAACAGCAGATTCCTCACAAGATGAGTTCTTGATATCCCAAATGATGGTATCCCAAATGATGATATCCCAAATGATGATATCCCAAATGATGGTGTCCCAAATGATGATATCCCAAATGATGATATCCCAAATGATGGTGTCCCAAATGATGGTGTCCCAAATTATGGTGTCCCAAATGATGGTATCCCAAATGATGGTACCCCAAATGATGGTGTCCCAAATGATGGTGTCCCAAATGATGGTGTCCCAAATGATGATATCCCAAATGATGATATCCCAAATGATGGTACCCAAATGATGATCCTGTTGGTCGTGTTTTGATATCTCAAATGATGATATCCCAATTGATGATGCCGTTGATCAAAATTTGATACCCCAAATGTTGCTCCTTCCCATCTGTCCAACCACCTCACACCCTTGTCCAAGCAACTCACTGAAAACCAAGAACAACCTGAATTTTCCAGGTGTTTTCAATTCTCCACAGAAATCTGGATATTTGCAATATTTTCTGTTTCAGAAACATCCCCACTTGTCAAATACCTGATCCCACCCATCAGATAATTCCGGTGATTCTCGTTACAAAGCAGAACTCAGCGTGTGGATATTCTCCATGTGGAATTTTGGGATTTTTCCAGCCCTGTGCCACCAGAGGTCAAAGATTTGAAACCCTGACAACTTTCCAGACATCTTGAGGGAGGAGAAGTCAAAGGAAATGGACACCAAAGGTTTCCCAAAACTTCTGACCACGATGAGCCCAAAGCTCAGACAGTCATGAAACCATGGAATATCCTGAGTGGGAAGGGATCATCCAAGGGTTATCAAGCCCAACTCCTTCCCAGCACAGACCCCCCAACAATCCCACCCTGGGCATCCCTGGGGGTGTTGTGCAAACTCTCCAGGAGCTCTGGCAGCCTCAGGGCCGTGCCCATTCCCTGGGGAGCCTGGGCAGTGCCAGCACCCTCTGGGGGAAGAACCTTTCCCTGGATTCTTTATATCCAACCTACTTTCCTCCCAGCTGAGCAGTGTCAGGATTTTCCTGCAGTTTTACCCCTGAGGTTTTCAAATTAGTGATCATAAATCTCAGTTCCCAGTAACTCCTGTCTCCAGGGGATTTCCTCATAGTGGGCACCTTCTCTCCATGATCAGAGGTCAAAAAAATTCTTTTCAACCCCTTTTCAGTCATTGCAGCATAATTCCTGTGGGAACACAATGTTCCCACATGGATACATTGCCTGATTCCAAAAGCAAAAAGCCAAGATTCCCAATTTGAAATTTTGAAATTGATCCATCACTGGGCAGATTTTTCCCTGGGATCAAGTGCCTGGAAAGAATGAAAGGGATCTGAAGGAGTCAAAGTCTCTTGTTGTAATTGTGGAGTTTTTGGGATGGGATGAGCCTTCCCTGGATGTCTGGAATGTGCTAAACACAGCTGGGCACTTGCCTCTTGATGCTACTAATAAACAGGATAATAAATAATAATAAATGTTAATAATATTAAAATGCATAATTAAAATAATAATAATAATTTAAACAAGAAACCCATTTTCCTCTAAAAACCACAAGTGCCTCTCTCTCTCTCTCTGTTCAGGTTGGAAAATCTACTTTAAATTTTTCTAATTTTTTCTCCATTTTTATTTTAACTGCCTGGTTTAATCCTCATTAAAATTCTCTGCCAAAATCTTGGAGGTATTTATTCCATCTCCCCCCTGCCAGGGATGACATTTATCCCCTGGCAAGGCTGAAAACCTCCGGCAGTTCTGGAGAGGGGACGTTGGAATTCCATGCTGGGAGAGAGGCGTTCTGTCCGTGGTTTATTTAGAGACAGTCTTGTTCCCAAGCCTCCCAAAATCAGGATTAATCAATAATTACAGCCCTCATCAGCAAGTGAACCCCTGGGGTTTTATTTATCCTCCAGTCACACTGCTCTGAGACCTAGAGCAATATCCAGGAGTTTTTCCTGTTGGGAAAATAAATCAAATTACATTTTTGCATGCACATGTAGTTAAGGCTTATCTTCTTTAGTCCTGGGAAGGAACAGAAGTTTCTTTTGGAATTGCCTCTTTCATCTCCATTTTCTAATCGTCATATTTGGGCCACAAAACGATTCCCAAGCTGTGTTTGCCAGTTGGGATTAATCCTTGGAGTTTTGAATCTGGAAAACGCTAGGACTCTGTTAATTTGCAGGAGAGAGATTAAAATAAAAGGGAACTTTGTGTTTGTACTCCAAGTGCAGAGATTTCCATGCCTGAGTACCGGGATGAATAAATGTTCCTTCATTTGAATTTCTGAGCAGGATGTTTTCCACAATGAGGGAAAATCTCCTTTCTGATTCACTTTCTCGCAGAAGTTCAAGTGGATGTTTGGGATGAGAACTTAAAAGGCTTAAAGGTGAATTTCCAAAAGTTGGGAGCCAGGAAGAAAAGGAAAAGCAGGACCTGAGGGAATCTGAGGGAGCTTTAGGCTGGAATTAGGAAAAGGTTGAGACAACTTTAGACTTAAGCTCTCTTAAACCCATGAAAATTATTAAATACTAATCCCACTCCAGGGATTAGCCTGGGACATCACCAGGAGAGGTCCCAGAATTCCTTAAAAAAGGGTTAACAGTGATTTTCTCTGTCCCAGCTGCCCTGCTGACCCACAGAGAACTCAGCACTGGTTCTTTTTGCCTTTTCCCAACACCAGTATTGCAGTGGAGCTGCAGGAGAAGAGAGAAACCATCCAGGAGAGGTTTCCTGAGTAATGGAAATATTAAAAAACACGACTGATGTTGGAAAACAGCTGCTCTGGGTGTTTTTTGATAGCTCAGCCAAGCAGGCTGAGGTGTCCCACCTTTTAAAACCAAATTATTTTTGATTTGGTTTTGCTCCTTTTATATTGGATAACCTGCGGATGCTCCAGAGGTTTGGCTTTCTGTGGACGGAGTGTTTTTCCACAGAGTGAAGCCAGGACTGTGCTCTCCGTGGGTTTTTTTTCACATTAACCAAAAATCATGGAATCATGGGATAGGTTGGGTTGGAAAAGGATCTGTCTGAGGCCTGTGAGGAGCCAGGATGGAAGATTTTGGGAGACGAACAAAGTGAGCAAGGTCAGAAGAGCATTCCAAGGATGATTGAAAGAATCACCTGGTATAGAATCTCCTTGAAGTGGTTGGCTCCTGAAAAAAAACAGGAAATTTCTTCCATGGAGAAGGGATTTGAGGAGCACAGAGAGTATCCAAATCCAGATGGGATCAGACATGGGGCGACCAGCATGTGCAGAGATGTCCCAGCATAGGTGGAGGGTGAGGAGCAATCCTGTTCTCCTTCCAAAGGGCTCAGGGTGACAGTGGCTGGAAAACTGCAATGCCACACGGCTTCCTGATGGCCTAAACGGGAACGAACTCCAATTCCAAAGAAGTTTGGGACACCAGGAGCAGGGAGACTCTGAAACAGCTTCCCAGTTACACCAGTGAGAGGAAACTGGAGCACTTCTGAAATTCAGTAGGAGCAGATTATTGACGGTTCACCACTGAGGGCTTCAAGGGACGCTTTATGGTCCTCAAAGTGTTCCTTGAATCCCTCTGCTCTTCCCAGACTTCTCCATGGACCCGCATCCATGTGAGACACCACAATCTGCAGGAGAGGGTTGAGGAACTCAGCCTTTTGAGGGTTTCAGCCTCAGAAGGAGCCCAAACCAGGTGAAAACGAACACTGCGGGTTCTCAGGACAAAATCTATCAGTCCCCCTCCCGAAGGATCCACCAAAACCCTTGGAATGCTGTCCCTCTCCTTGTTCTGGCCAATGGAGAGGTGAGAACCCTTCCCAGCCCCCGCTCCTGCCCCTGCTGGAAGGCAAAGAAGTTGCATTTCTTTCTAGAGGTGGAGTTTCCAAATTCTGGACTATTTTTCCTTTGGTTTTAAGGAGCCCTTGAGGAAGGCAAGTCAATTTTCCCATTTGACAATAGGAAAAGCAGGATTTGCTCTAATTCCCACCTAATCCAGGCTCTGCACAATCATTAATGTTATCAGCAAAAGCCTTGATTTAATGTAACTCGTGAAAAGCAGCTTAGTTATCGATATAATGTTATTTCCCCAGGAGACTAAAGCTTCCCGCGCTTCAGGAATTTTGCCGTGGAAAAGCAAACGTGGAATGGATGATCCAATATCCTACAGCAAATGGAGGAGCAAACAAAGCCTAAATATTTCAAAAGCAGGGAGATAAGGACGCCAAATCCACCCTAATGTGCCGTGCGCATATCTCCCATCTCTGATCCGTGTTTTTTAAGCCTGGAAAAGGAGCTTGGAATTCTTTCATTTCCCAGCTGAAGAGAGAGGTTGATAAAAGCTGATTTAAGCATGAAATGCTGAATGGGAATCTTTGAGGGGTCGTGTTTGGAAATTCCTGTTTATGGGTGGAGCTTGGAGCAAGCTGGGACAGTGGGAGGTGTCCCTGGCAAGATTAGGGAGTGGAACTGGATGATCCTTAAGGTCCCTTCCAACCTGAACAATTCCATGATTCCATGTTCAACCAAAGCCTCAAATACCTATTTTTGATGTTTTCCAATAAATTAAAGAAGTCTGGGATATGTTTCCCAGAGGAATCTGATGCAGGGTCTCTGCCTCACCTGGAGCACTTGAGGAAATTGTGGATCTGAGATCCCTGTTTCCACCTCATTTCCCAGTTTTCCAAAGAATTTATTGCCGTGGTCGGACAGGACTTGAGAAAACAGGAGGATTTTGCCTTGGAGCTGTAACAAATCCAAGTCTGATTGATTCCCTGAAAACAAAATCATGGAGCAACAAGCTGGAGTTTGCCTCCACTTTGTCCCTCAGATGGGAAGTTCCTTAGGAAATGGACCACAAAAATTTGGGATTTTTTATCATGGAAATGGTTTTCCAACCCTGGCACAGCTGCCTGGGGCAGTGGTGGAGTCCCCATCCTGGAGGGATTTAAAATCCATGTGGATGTTGCTCTTGGGGACATGGGGCAGTGGTGGCCCTGGAAGTGCTGGGAAGGGTTGGACTCGATTTTGGAGGATTTTCCAGCCTAAATAATTCCAGGATTCTGTGTTGCAGCTGCTTGTTGGGACAGGAGTCAGTGATTGGAGCAACAGGAGCAGCAGCTCCAGCTGAGCTCCCAGGATAACCTTTAAATAGGAACTGTTTTTATAGGCAAGTTTCATTCCAATCAATATCAAAATTCATCTTTCCTGAAGAATACTGGAAAAGCTTCCAAGGGAAAAAAACTCTGTTAAATGAGATTTTTGGGAAGTGCAATTTTTACATTTTCCTTCCAATTAGTGACCAAAATACCTTTGGAAATTCCTAAATATTTACAGTTCCCACCTTACACACTGATTCCCTGAATCTTTGGAAGGCAGCACATCCCACTTTGGAAAAAGAGTCCAAATCATTTATTTTTAATTAATGCTTGTAAACAACACCAAACATTTCCCTCTGCTTCTCTGAGTATAAATTGATTATCAAGGTTGGCAGCTGGACAGGACACTTTTATCTTGGATATTTCCTTTAAAATGCTCTCAAGGATGTGAATAAAAATAATTTCTAAGAAAATATTTCTGCTCCTCATGTGGGTTATTTGAATAAAAAAAAGATCAAAAGAAAGAAATTCTCTCTCTGTTTGCTTTTTTAATTTTTTTTTTTTTTTTTAATATAGAAGGAGTTTTTTTTTTTTTTGATGTTGGATTATTTTTGTCTGGCCAATGTCCTTATTTAGTCAAAAGTAATTTAGACATCCCTCCCTTTCAGTCCCAGTTGGAAAATCGCGTGTTGAGATGCGTGAAACGCCCTCAGATGTGCGTAGGGATTTGCCTGGGAGCAAACAGGGCTGGGAATTGCCAAATTTTCCTCGCTGGGGATTGTTGCCCGCCTCTGATAAAAGTCAAATTATTGATGTGCAGAGCAATCATCTGGCCCTGGAGAGGGCACAGTGGTGGCCACTCCCATCCCCTTCCCAGAGTTCCTTAGGCTCGGGATCAAGCGGATAAAATATTGGGATATCTCTGTCAGAGTCAGCTGAGCCCCTGCTCCCCCATTTTCTGGTTAAACCATCTTTGGATCTGTTTTTTTTTTTTTTTTTCAATGGGATTTAGTTCACAGATGCTTCAGAAATTTGGGAATTGAACCCAGCTTTGGGAAGGGGGGACCAGGAGCAGAGCAAATCCCATGGGATGGGCTCCCAAGAGGTTTGAAATTCTGGATCATTAAAAACCCAGCTTGGTTTTGTTAACGAGAGCTCTGAACTGCTCCCATCTCTTTATTCCTGCTCTTTTTAATCCAAAGGTGGTGTGGTGCTCTCCAGAAGGTGATTTATCTTGGAATTATTGGAATTATTTAATGCCAGGCAAGTCTGGAGGACCAAACTTGATTTCCAGGGATCCAGGGAAGGTTTCAGCTCCCAGCTCCAATTCCTCAAATTAATGAAGCCACGAGGAACCCCTGGAAGCATCATTAAGGAATTCATCCCCGCCAGGAATGGAAAAGGATCATAGAAGAGAATCATGGAATCATTAAGTTTGGAAAACACCTCGAGGATCATCGGGCTGGATGGATGGGGGTTGCTGAGTTCACTGGGAAGTTTCCAATGGATTAACAGAACCACTGGGAAAAAGACAGGAATAATGATTTCTCTCTTCCCGAGAAAACTCTAACCAGGATAATCAGTTTTTTTTTGTCTCGGAGAGGAAGATTTGGGCTGGGATTGGGAAAATGTTTTTAGTGTGGAGGGTCAGGGAGTGGTGGAAGAGATGGTGGAGGTCAGAGCAGGGGGTGAGGGGGATGTGGTAGAAAGGGGGGGTCTCTGATCCTTTCTGGAATGATGGGGAGGATTGGGATTGGGGAATCAGAGAATCCAGGAATGGTTTGGATTGGAAGAGGGCTTCAAACCCATTTTATTCCAAGCCCTGGATACCTTCCACCATTCCAAGCCCCAGCCAACCTGGCCTTGGACACTTCCAGGGATCCAGGAGCAGCCACAGCTTCTCTGGGAAAAGCATTCCAGTCCCTCCCCACCCTCTTAGCCAAAAATTCCTTCCCAATATCCCGTCTAAATCTTCCCTATTTGGTTTAAAACCACTCCCCCTTGTTCTGTCACAACTCTTCCTTCCCATTTTGTGATACAGGACAAATCCCAACAGTCGGGGGACACGGGGCTCTTCTTTCCTGATTCTTTTGAAGATTTCCCTTAAATCTTGAAATTGGAAATGTGACTTGGGATTGTGGAGACTTTTGGAAGCCAAATGTCTGCCTGAGCTGAAAACCAAACACTCTCCCTTTGATCAAAATAATTCCATTTTTCCCATTTCTGACTCCAAAACCTCCAGAAGGAGCTGAAAAGCCTGGAAACCCTGCAAGACCCCTTTTAAATTCCACAGGAATTCCCAGCCCTTGGGACTCCTATTCCAAATCCTTTTCCTTGGACAACGAGCTGGTAAAACCCCGACTGCTGTTTCCAAGCCCTCTCCTATCACCGGGCATTCCTCGTGCTCTGAGCTGGAATCCAGACCAGGAATTCCCATCCCAGGGATTTGGAGGGTTGGGAAAATGTTGTCACTCTGCTCATCCATTGGCATCACCCAACTCATCCTGACGGAACCTCATCCTCGTGTTTATTTTATTCCTGCAAACTTTGCCTTCTTTTGTCTCATCCCTGCATCCCCAGGGATTCATTCCCAAAATTCCCAGGCTGTGAAGTCCTGGAGGGATTTATCACTCAGGAGCTGGGATAAGCTTGGGAAAACCTGGATTTCAGCAGAGGATCCTGAATTTCTGCCTGCCTCGGCTCATCTCAGCTCACAGGAACAAAGGAGATGCCCCAGGGGAAATTTAGGTGAAGAAACTCCTCCAAAAATTCCTGAGTTTCTCTAGAAATTTTGAAGGAATTCTCAGTAATTAGCTGAGGATATCAACATCCTCATTTCTGAGAATGGAATCCCACCTTAAGCATCTCTCTTAGGAAGATGCCTCTGCTGGGAGGTCACCGATACTTTAAATTATTTTTAAATTATTTCAAATTATTTAAAAATGATTTTAAAATTTTTTAATTATTTAAATTATTTTGATGTTTTATTATTTAATTATTTTATTTTATTATTTTATTTTTATTACCTTTCTTTTGTTATTTTAAAATTATTTTAAATTATTTTAAAATTAGTTTTAATGATGGTTGTGCAGCAGAGCTTCCCAGATAGAAAGGATTTCTCATTGTGCTTTTTCCCTGGTTTTATCTCTTTTAGGTGGCTCCCAAAATCTTGACCTTAACGCTGTGTACAACCCACATTTGCATATATTTATTTTATTTATTAATCGCCTCACAAAAATCCACAATTAAATCCTACAGATAGCAATATGGAAATGGTTTATTTGATTTCGTGTGTAATAAAAAATTCATAATAATATAATTACTTGAATTTGAAAAGCACTACAGATGTCATTGTACGTTCTTAGTTTTTGTTTTAACAAGGCAGGGTTTAGATTAAACTCCAGCTCCACACCGAGATTATTTCAATTAAAGAAACCTCTTGTGATCAAATATTCTCTGCTTTAAAGTCGTGCTGCATAAATATTTCATCCCGTATTTAATAACAACTTTTTCAGAGTGGAGAAACAAACACGGAGCTCTGAAATCTGTGGATTTAAACAGCTGCTGACAGAATTTTGAGGAATATTTGAGTTGGGAATTAATTCAGCTTGGGGCAAAATGCAGAAATAATGTTGGGAGGGAGGGAGCGGGATGGAAACAAGAAGTGGAAAATGTTATTTTGGAGCCGTCAATTCATAATTTGCTGTCAGAAAACTCTCCTGGGGACCTCGCTGAACCAACAATTAAAGTGGGATTTAAAACAAAACCAATTACAGACACTCCAATGGAAAATAAACATCAATTGTTGCAGGGTTTTTTATTTCTGTCCCAAATAAAGACCCCTTTGGGGGGAACAGGGAGGAATTCACAGGGAATTTCACATGGAATGTTGGGAATCAGCTGAATAAAGGGACAGCTCCCACTGTGCCAGGCTGCTCCCAGCCCCAGTGTCCAACCTGGCCCTGGGCACTGCCAGGGATCCAGGGGCAGCCCGAGCTGCTCTGGGAATTCCATGTGGGAATATTCCCATGCACTTAATTCCAAATAATCCCCTCTCTCCATTCCTTGTGCGTTTCCTCACAACAATTTCCAGACTCAAATGTCTGGAAATTTAGGATTTCCACCTATAGGATGGATTTAGGATTTATCACCTATAAATTCCCCATATGAAAAAATAAATCCCATTTTTTCAAGCAGATTTATAAAAGGCGGAACTCCTGCTCATCCAATACTTCCATCCCTGAAGTTCCAGTTTCCCTCACAGTTTTCCTGTTTCTTTTATTCCATACGCTGCTTTTATTACAAGTCCCCCATCCTCCTGTGGGGAGAACAAAATTCATTCATAATTCATATATTTTCAGAGTTTAAAAAAATTGGGCCGTAAAATCAACTTTAATGAGCATTTTAAAAGAATTTTTAGGCCACTCCTGAGGTGAAAAAGTTGGGAATGGGAATTGGCAGATGTGAAATGACAGAGACATCTGCTCCAAACATTTCTATGGATAAACCACCAGCTTTCCCAAATATTTTGTGATGGGATTTTATAAACTGGATGATCTTGTAGGGATGATCATGATTGGCACCAGAAAAAAAAAAAAAAAAAAGAGAATCTGACATGGAACAGCTTGAGGAGTAAAATTCCTGCTGCTCCATGAATGGAAAAAGCCATTGGAAGCAGGGAAATATAAAATGAGAGTTGTGAGACAGAATTTGCAGGAAAAGCCATTTTTAGTCTTGATTTGGTCTGGAACTTCCTAAAACATCTTGTTCCTGCTCTTTTCTCATCATATTTTAAGGAATGGTGGGGTTTTTTTTTGGGGAATTCATTAAGCAGAAGATTCCATGTGGGATTTCACTTGGATCCGTCACTGTCTGACGCCCTCCTGCTTTTTGACTAAATGATGCCATTTTGGGTCTAGAAATGTTTTAAAATGCTTTGGATTTCGTTCATTTTGCCACAATTTGGAATGCTACCAAGGAACATCAGAATTAAAGACCAAATCCTCTAATAAATGATGGATAATGGAAGGAAAGGAAAACGTTTTTTATCACTTTAATCAGGAAAAAATTATTTGGTGCCTCTCTGTGACAATCCCAAATCTCAATTCCTGTTGGAACTGAATGCCAGAGACTTGGCTCTATGGAAATGATGGAAAGAAAACGGTTCTAATTTTGAAAATCCCAGGTTTTAAAGTCAGGATGGTCTTCCAAAAGTTTGATCCCTCAGGTGGTTCATGTGGACACCCAGTGGGATATTCCCCAGGACAGCCAGGAATGGGAATTCCCTGGGACTCCAATTAGTAGCATTTTCAAAATTTATTGGTGATTTTGTACAGAAAAACTGATCCTGAGGACCTGACCCCAAAGAGAGGGGTGGGATGGGTTTGTTCCGTCATCATTTGGGAACAGAGACGGAAAATCCATGGGCTGGGGGAGCTGTTCCTGGATTTTTAGGTGGCCACTGACCAGTGGTGACACCAGACACACAAAAAGATGGAAATTTGGCTGTTTTCCTGTTAAATCCAGCTCTGGCTTCATGGAGCACCCCATGGAGCACAGGACTGCTGAACTCATCCATTTCCCATGGTTTTAATGCCAAGTTTTCTCCTAAATCCACGTTTTTAACAACAGCAACCAGAAGACACCAAGGTTTAGGTGTGATCCAAGCTCACAGTCCTGGGATGAGCACTTTGGGAACTTCTCCACACCTAGAGCCCAAAATCTGGCTTTAAACGCTGCAGGAACCTCCTCAGGCACTGAACTGATGGATCAATCCATGGCCTCAAGAGTTGTCCCAGCCTGAGATAATTCCAGTCTGGTTGTGGCAAACAAACTCCTCAGTTTGTCCCACTGGCATGGAACTACTGCCAAAATACGCTTCAGGATTCATCTTAATTATACATCTGATCATTAACAGGCAGCAATTTGTTATTCTGGACTATTCTGGATCCAATCCCATTTTTATGTTCCCACAAAATCCATCCCAGTGAGCAGGAAAAAGGGGTAGAACTCCAAATTTCCAGTGTTCTCCTCCCATCGCATCCCAGCCGTAAAGCACGAGGAGAGCAAATTCCCACAAAGTTTTCTGGAAGTTTTGAGTTGTTATTTTGGCAGGAAAAATTTGTGCTCGAGCCCCAGAGAAGAGATTATTCCATGAATCTCCAACAGAGCAGGGAGGCCTAAAAGTTCTTGGGAGAATAATTTGTTCTTTAATATAAAAAACTGGAGAAAGTGCCCAGGCAACAAGAAAGGAATTAAAATAACTCACCCAACACCCAGTCACATGCAGAAAAAAATCCCTAAAAATAAAAATCCTGGAAGCAGAGCTGTTGGATTGACAGGGAATCATTCCACAGCCCCTAATCCAGCATCTGTTATCTCCAAAAACCTGCTGCACTGAATTCCCTGGAAACTGTGGTTGGAAAAAAATACTGCTATTAATTGATTCCCCAAATTAACTCCTAATCCAAGAGTCCTGATTATGATTAGGCTGGTAATCAATTCATTTGATAGAAAGCTCCTTAAATTTTCCAAATTGCAGTTCAGCTCTTCCCTCTCTCTCTTTTCCACTTGTTTCATTAATTAACTGTTTTTCCCAGCAGTGAAAAGCAGGATTTTCCTTTCTTAATTGCCTCTTGACCCTTCCTGGCTCTGTCTTCAGAGCTTCTTCATCAGGAGCAAATGAAAACGTTCTCGATGAGTTAAAAATATTGCTGGGCCCAGAGGAAACTTCCCAGCCTGGCTGTGGAAGTTCTATTTACCCAGGAGCAAATGAAAACTCCAATTTACCCTTTGGAGTTCTATTTGCCCAGGTTTGCTGAGGAAAATCCAGGATTTTCCTGGGACACTGGGCTGGCCTTCAGTTCATACAGGTGAGGGAACAACCTCCCCGCTGGCTCTGCACACACAGGTTCCAGAATTGCTGGTCCCAGCAGCAGCCAGGGGAATTCTGCAGCCCAGGGGGGAGTTTTGCTGCCACTGGAGCAGCCCAGATCCCTGAGGAGCTGGGGGATCTTTGGGATCCCAGCTCTGCCCTGCTCAGGTGAGATCCTGCAGAGCTCCCTCCACCTCTGGGGTCCAACAGCAGGAGGACGTGGAGCTGCCCGAAAGACTCCAGAGGAATCCATGGAGCTGCTCCCAGGGCTGGAGCTGCTCTGGAGCCAGGCTGGGAGAGCTGGGAATGTTCCCCTGGAGAGGAGAAGGCTCCAGGGAGAGCTCAGAGACCCTTGCAGGGCCTGGAGGGGCTCCAGGAGAGCTGGAGAGGGACTGGGGACAAGGCATGGAGGGACAGGAGCCAGGGAATGGCTCCCAGTGCCAGAGGGCAGGGATGGATGGGAGATTGGGAATTGGGAATTCCTGGCTGGGCTGGAATTGCCAGAGCAGCTGTGGCTGCCCCTGGATCCCTGGAAGTGCCCAAGGCCAGGTTGGACACTGGGGCTGGAGCAGCCTGGGAGAGTGGGAGGTGTCCCTGCCATGGCAGGGGTGGGATGGGATGGGATTTAAGGTCCTTCCAACCCAAACCATTCCAGATTCCACAAAACAGGTACAGCCATGGTTTAAAACCCCGTTCCTCTCAGGCAAATTCCCACCCATCCCTTTTTTTCCAGCTCCTTTGTTTTCATCTTACAGCCAAATTCCAGAGGTGCTGCTGCAAAGTGCTCGCCCTGTGTAGCACTCGGGGAAATATTGGATTCCCAATTAATGCTGGGATTGAAAAGCCACTCATTGATTGAGCTTCGTTAGGGAGGTAACAAGGAGATATTTTTCATTCTGAGGTCTCTAATGAAGAATGGCTTTCCCATTCGTTAAATTCCCGAATTCTAATGGAGCTGTATTTACATCAATCTCACACAAATCCCAGGTAACGATGCCACACTCAGATCTCCACAAGTTTCTTTGGATCCTGGAGCAGGAGGACATCAAAAATGGAACATTCCAAGGCCAAAAATCCTCTTTGTCCTTCCCAGATGTCCCATCATGGTGAGATGGGATTGGAACAGCTCTGCTGCCATCGTGCTGGTTCTGCTCTAAACTGAGCTCTGGGAAAAGCCAAAATTAGTCTTTCCTGATCTATTCCAGCTTGGAGGAAGGAAGGAGCCTGTCTGTCAAGCTGCTGCATCAGTGAATGATGGGGAAAGGTAAATTCAAACCCCAGCTCAAAGTAGATGAAAAATTATTAACAATTATTGTAAATGCAGGCGAACCCGGTGGGAAGAAATGCTGATGTCTGCCTCCAGCTCAGGAGGCTGAATGATTTCTTTATTATAACTATGCTATAACACATTCATATACTATTTAAAGGAAGATATTAAAACTACAAACCTGCTTTTTCTAACTGCCATACCTAACAACTCGTGCCCCTCTCTGAGAGTGCAGCCACAGGTGGGTTGGATTGGATTGGGTTGGATTGGGTTGGATTGGACTGGATTGGATTGGATTGGGTTGGATTGGATTGGGTTGGATGGGATTGGATTGGATTGGATTGGCCACCAGCCCCAAACAATCCTCACCAGAATCCAACCAAGCAATCACCCCAGGTAAACAATTCTCCAAGCACATTCCACATGGGAAAAACAAGGGGCAGGAATAGAAATTGTTTTCTCTTTCTTTCCTCTGTGCTGCCCTATGAAAAAATCCTGAAAGAAAGAAGAATGTGCCTGCCACAAACAATTATTAACAATTGTTAACAACAGGTTTGGAAATGATTTACAAACTGCCAAGGTTGTGAGGTCCAAACGTATCCATGGCCACCATCCCTCTGGATAAAAGGATCACAGGGTGGGAGGTGTCCTAATCAGAGAATTCCAGGATGGTTTGGGTTGGAAAGGGACCTTAAATCCCATCCCATTCGTACCCAACACCTCCCAGTGTCCCAGGCTGCTCCAAACCCCATCCAGCCTGGCCTTGGGCACTGCCAGGGATCCAGGGGCAGCCACAGCTGGGAATTCCATCCCAGCCCTTCCCCACCCTCCCAGGCAGGAATTGTTTCCCAATATCCCATCCAATGGGATGGTTGCCACTGGTGTCATCAATCCCCACTGGCTAAACCGGGATGGGGGTGGGAATCAGCTGCAGTTTCTCTCTGTTATTTCTCTTTATTTCATTTTAAATACCCTGCAACAATCCCCAGAAATTCCAAGCTCACTTTCCTCTTTTTTTTCCCCCCTGATACAAAGATGGACATTAATAATCCCCTGGGATAAGGTCTGCTCTTCCTGGAGGAGCCACAGACGGATGGTTTTAGTTTTCTGGGATTTTGCACGCTGAGTCAGGATCAGCTCCTTCAGCGCCTCAAGCAGAAAGGAATTTGCTTTTCAATCCCAGATTTTGGACCATGTGGACCAAAGAACCTTCTCGTGGGAGGAAATCCATGGAGATGCATCCAGGTCCTGAATTCCATGAGGATCAGCCATACTTCTGTTGGAATCACTGGAGCCAGCCCAAGGCACAGAGGAAAATCCAGCAAATCCTAAGGAAATGATCCAAAACCTTCATATTTCCAAAGTATTTTAATTGATGGAGCAACTGTTTTATGGGAAAAGAGATAATTCCTGTCCTTTCTGTTCTTCCTTTTTATTTCTGACACCTAAAGGGAAGGAAGGGGTCGACTCATCTCTGGTTGCTCTGGGATGAGCATTCCCTGTCCTGGAAAATCCTTTGGCTTCTCCCTCCCTGCGATTTCCAACCCCCACCCAGCCTCTTTTAGAATCTTCCAGACAATTTCTGGAGCACTGGCATTTAAAAATTAAATTAAATTAAATTTGAATTTAAACTTCTATTTTTTTAAAGCAAAACATTCCAAGGGAATTGTGATTCCCCAAATAAAATCCATCTATCCCCCCCTCCAAAAAAAAAAAAAATCTCTTATTCCCTTTTTCTTTATTCTTCTTGCAGCCTTTCCTGGGATAATTTCTGATCATGTGGATCTAGGTTGGGATCCAACTCATTCCTATTTTTCTTGCGGTCCTTTGCAGTGAATTAAATAATTTATTACTCTGTTTTTTTTCCCTCTCCTTTCCAGGCCTATGACTATTCCAGAGCTTTTTTCCCATCTCAAATAACCTTAATTTTATTCCTTTCCTTGGGCAAAAATTCCTTATGCTCCTTGAATGTCCCTTCTGATACTCTTTGCTCTTCTAATAATTACTTAATAAACTTTTTTCTTTAATTTTTATGAGATGCCCCAAAAAAAACCAAAGAAGCTGCTTGACTTTATTAATTAAACCCTAAAGAAACCCTATAAAACTCTAATAATATTTTTATGTGCAGCATTTAATTCCTATCGATTTTCCAGGAGGTTGTGGCAGGAAGAAAAAGGAACTTCCATGTTTTTTTAATCAGAATTTTATTTTCCTGCTGTGATGGTGGCCCGGGAATACAAAATATTCCAGAGGAATTGTTTTGCTGACTTGTGGGGAAAGTGGAAAAGGCATGAAAAATGCAAATCAAATTAAGAGGGAGGCAAAGAGAAATAACAAAAACAGGATAAAAAATGGTGCTGCCCAGAAATATCTGTGGGAGCCTGGATCATTATTTCCAAGCAGAAAGAATTATAGGCAGGAATGAGATAAGATATTGGTTTTTTATTTGGATTTAATATAAGGCCCAAATGTAGTAATAAAAAAAAAAAAATACATGAATCCAAGAGGAGCCTGTTGAGGAATTAATCAAGGATTTTGTAATTTGAGGAATGATGCCATGGAGTGGTTGTAGGATCACTAAAATGTTGTATTTCAGTAATTTTGCCTTTATGTACTGGAATAATCTTAATTCCATCAGCACTGATTTATAACCAGGAGGAAAGAAGCAGGAGAGTGGGAGATGGAATAAAAGAGGAATCCTGGAAGGCATCAGCTGTGGATTTGGGGATGGAAGGATGGAATTATTCCAGGACAGCATTCCCATGTGCTGTCCCTAAACCTGGATCCGTGAGGGCACAGGTGATGGATTCCCCGTGGTGGGAAGCTCTGGATGTTCCCTCGGAAGAGCCGTAAGAATTCCCACAGCTGGGAAGCTGTGTGGGGTAATTTGTGGAGGAATAAACATGCAGAATGCTTTTCCCTGGAATGCATTTTGGGGACAGCAGCTTTTCCCTGGAATGCATTTAGGGGACAGCAGCATCAGACGTAGCAAATGGAGCTGCACTGACAGCAGTCAGTGAGGGAAGCTCAATATGAAAATCTGGGAGTTTTTTCCAGCTTTTAAATCAGATTTCCAAGCGTGGGAAGGTGTAAGAGCCCGTCTGAAGCCCCTCATTCTCCATTCTGCCTTCCGATTGCCACGAGAAAGAATCCCTTCCTCCACTGCAGTTCCGGCTTAGAACAGGACACAGTGCAGGTGCAACCACTGAACCGTCACGCTAGCTGTTCCGAACAAGGCCTGGCAAGAACTTGGCAAGGAGTTGGCAAGGACTTGGCAAAGACCTGACGTGGACCCAGCACGGGACAGCGTGATGCGCGGCCTGCTTCTAATCTCCGTCCTTAAGCCAAATGAACTTTTGGGGTGACTCCCGTGGTCCTTCATTGAAGACCCCTCATCTGCCTCGTTACCACTGTGACAAACAGAGAATGAGAACCCTCCTCCCAAGGACTGAGACCCCTGCTATAGGGAGGAGGGGAAATTGGTGGTTTGACCACAAATGACATGACCTGTTTCCCTTCAGTGATTCAAATGGACTTATTCTTCATTGTATTCGTCTTGCTTTGGTGGTTTCTGTGGACTCGCCTGTTCCCTCAGGGTGATTACAATGGACTTTCATTGTTACACTTGTTCCCCCCTCTTTCCTCTGTGGACTATAACTGGACCCCCGAGTCGACCAGAACTTCGGAGACTCCCCCGACACGACAGACGGATCCCCATCGTCCGGACCACTGAGGATCTCGCCTGTGTTGGTAGCTATTCCCATACCCCTCTTCTCTCTCTCTCTCTCCTTTTATCTCCTTTCTGATCCCCACTATCGCATTTACTGTTTTGGCCCCTAATGAAGGTGCCTTTGTTCTGATTAACTGATAGTCCCTTGTTGTTTGCCTTTGTTGCACTTTTGGGATCGTTGAAAAGAACCATCACGACACCCCGCAATAAGCGGATCGTGACAGAAGGGGATCTCCTGGTGGGGAATCCTGCTTGGAAAAGTTGCAGGATTTCTTAGGAATTTATTTTATTTTATTATTTCTAGGAGTTTGTTGTGTTCCTATTTCTTATGCCCACATTTCGAGTATTTGCTGGAATGGTTGTTAATAACACCATGGTATCACTCAACTCCCTATTGATTTATATCCATGTGTGTATATAAATATAAATTAAAAAAAATATATATACATGTATATATACACATCCCATATATATAATATATATATTATATTAAATATATATGTGAATAAAAATACAGGATCTGAGAGGTCTCTTCCAACCTTTTTATGCCTCATCCCTGGAAGTGTCCAAGGCCGGGTTTATGGGGCTTGGAGCAGCCTGGGATAGTGGAAGGTGTCATAAATATAAACAAAATTCTATGTTTCTTAACAACTCTATACATGAATATACATTTATTTATCTATATCATGGAATCATGGAATGGTTTGGGTTGGAAGGATCTTAAATCCCACCCAGGGCCACCCCTGCCATGGCAGGGACACCTCCCACTGTGCCAGGCTGCTCCAAGCCCCCATGTCCAACCTTGGTTGGACAACGCTTCCAGGGATGAAGCAGCCACAGCTTCTCTGCCACCATCGGCCTCAATTCCTTTCTTGGAACAATTCCCATTTTCCCGAGGGGAGGGAGCATCCAGAGGCCTCCACCAGCTGGGTGCGAGCCGAGTGTCGTTCCTTGGACGCGGCTGGAAGAGGAACCCGCGGCTGATGTGAACCTGGGCCTGCCAGCACGGAGGAGCTGAGCTGAAGGTCCCAGCCACTCTGGAATGACACAGACACCTGGAGTTTACACCAGAATTCCCGTTTTTCAGTGGATCTAACCCTCAGGAATGGAACAGAGACATGGGGCCCGCTCCAAGGCTGAAGGCCGCGCAGAGCAGAAATTTTTCCCATTAATTCAGCAGAAACATTTAAATAAAACAGGAGAGCTTTGCCTCTGAGACCTGGAGGCAATCCCACACTGGGAGAAAGTGTTAAATACGTTCAATTTAGGCCTTATATTGTCATTAACAGGAGTGGGATTTTAAGGCCCACAGGTGAGGAGAAGCCTGGGAAGTGCATCCTTAAGGAATATCTGCACATGGAAGTGCTACACACAGGCACAGCTACTTCAGGTGCAAGGGGGGGGGTTTAGGGCCGTAGATAAAAGTGAAATAAAATTTGGGAAACCTTCACATCACTCATAAGAGTTTCACTTTATCCCTTTATCCCTCTGTCCCATCTGGGCCTTCACCAGTTTTTGTTCCACTCCTGGCAGGATGGAGCCACAATTCCCCCTTAAATTCCCTCCCTTTCCCCTTGAGCACTCTGACTTGAACAAGTATTTCAGGCTCCAATAAGGAGCCGACGTAAAACTGATAAAGAAAAAGTTAAAAACACTTGAAAATGCTATTTTGAGGCTTCTGGGACTTGAATAAATGAGCTTATTAACTCAATTATGCGCGACATTTGGAATATTTTATCTTTTCAGCCCATTCCTCTCTCTTTGCTGGAACAGAAGTGCTGGAATTCTCCTCTCTGCCTTTCCCAGGAATTTTGAGAAACTCCCAGATGTGATGTCCAGGCTGCAGGAAGTGAAGGCGATCATTCTTTCCTTCAAGATGCCCTCACAATTTGACATTTTAGTGATGATTTATCGTCTATTTTATTAAATTTTGGTATCAATAAGCATTTTTTTTTTAATGATCTGATCCTGGAAAGAATCCAGGACTGATTTGAGTTTGTTTTAGTGGTGAATACAGGTGATATCTGCCAAAAGATTATTGTCAGTTATGGGAAATGTCAAATTTCTTCATGGTCAATATTCAGAGATTTTCACCTTTGGAGTTCACCTGATCTTGGATTAAAATGTTCTCCCTCTAGGACAATTTCCTAAAGTTTTTTGTTTTCACTCTCAAGCACAAAATGTGGGATTTATCTGCTCAAAAGATGATACCTACGTATAAATATATTTATTTTATTTATATAAATCTCTTCTACCTTATCATGGAGATTCCCACTGGATCAAGAGAATGAGAAATCCCATCCCAAAATTCTTCTCATCCCAAGGGAGGCGTGGAAGTAGAAAAACATTTTAAACATTTTCTCTCTGCTGATTCAAGAGAGATTTGAGGCCGACAAATTCACCCTTCAAGGTCAATCTGACCCTGGGTTCAAACATTTATTTGCAATCCACTGAGTCAGAAAATGAAAGGAAAAAAAAAAATCACAAAGAGTTAATTAACAACCTCATTAAAACCTGCCCTCATTATAACCACCCCTCATCAGCTCTTGGCCAAAACCCACAGTGAATGTGGTGAGATTCCACCTCTAGGAACTTCCGAGGTAGAAAAGAGCTGGTTTCCATTTTTCTGGGGGTATTTCTCCTCCCCCAGGTGTCAGACTGGTGGTGATGGTGGGGTTGGGTGACTTTTTATTTTCAAATAAAGCAAGAAATAATTAGGCAAATAAAACTTATTGAAAAAAAAAATAGGGATATACTGGTCAATCCCTCCTGAAAAATCTGTGAGGAAGAGGTGGATGCATCAGCGAAAATGAAAGTGTGAAAGTGAAAATAAGACCCAAATTAGGAAATAATTCATTTTTGGGAGGATGCTTTAATTACTGAAAGCAGAGGCAAGAGCTTTAAGAAAGATATAAATGGATTTTTTAGTTAAATTATTGTACAGTCAATAAAAGATCAGGACAAAATGTTAATTAAAAGGACGATGTGTTTGTTCGCAGCAAAAGCAACAGAAGATGGGACAAAAGTCACATGTCTGGGAGATAATCCAAATTCTCAAGCATCCTGAGGTAAATTCAATTCTCACTTTTTGTTTATTTTGTTATTATTTCATCCAGGAGACCTTGGATAGGTGTTTTCAATTATCTTCACCTGCGAGGAGATCCTTATTTAAAACCCAACATTTCAGTTGTTGGGAGACAAAACAAAGAATCCGTAAATTGATTCAAAAGTGAGTGTGGAGAATTGCTGAAACGGCAGAGAAACTTTTACTTCTGAAAGCCACAAAATAATGGATTGAAATTCAGATTTTATCTCCCAAGAGCTACTTCCAATGGTCATTAGTGGGAAAATAAGAATAATTTGGGATCTTGGAATGCTCTGATGGTGAACACTAAAAACTGATCTTAGAGCAGAGTGGAAAGGTGTTGGAAAAAGGGAACTGATGGTGGGAGAGTTTTACTTTGGAAAGTCTGGATTTGCGGAACTTATGGAAAATCTCGTGTCGGTTTTTTCTGAGCTCCTGTGTCCAGTTCTGGGCTCCTCACCTTGCAGGAGGACATGGAAGGGGCTGGAGAAGGTCCAGGGAAGGGTCTGGAGCACCAGGAGCAGCTGAGGGAACTCAGCCTGGAGAAAAGGAGGCTCAGGGGGAACCTTCTGGAAGGAAACGGCCTCAGGCTGGGCCAGGGCAGGCTCAGGGTGGGCAGCAGCAGGAATTTCCCCATGGAAAGGGGGCTCAGGCCTTGGCACTGCCCGGGGAGGTTTGGAGTGCCCATCCCTGGAGTGTCCCAGGAATTCCTGGAGGTGGCACTCAGAGCTCTGGGCTGGGGACAAGGTGGGCATCGGGCACAGCTGGGACTTGGTGATCTTGAAGGGCTTTTCCAACCTCAAAAATCCTGGGATTCTGTCTCCAAATCCCAAAGCATAGCCCAGTGAACGCAGAAATATTTGTAGGACTGGATTTTCAGCTTATAAATGCATTGGAAAGAACAACAACTGCTGGAACTGATCCTGGCAGAATCTCAGTGGAAGTTTCAACGAATAAGCACAATATTAATTCCACACTTTGCCCTCAGCACAAAGCTCGGGATGAGAAGCTGTGAACAAGAAAAAGCAGCATAGTCCTGACACTATCTGAGTAACAAAGGAATGCTAAAAATATTCCCAGACGTTGTTATCATCCCAGATATTATTAAAGACTGTGAGGCCTAAAGGAAATTACAACACCCTGGAGATTAAAGGAGATTTATCCCAGCTGCCTGTGCTGTCTCGTCCTCCACACATGGAACTGTGGAATGTTTATTTGTGGGATAAGAAATAAACAAAGGAAGTGGTAAAACACTGGCACAGTTGTCCAGAGCAGCTGTGGCTGCCCCTGGATCCCTGGTAGTGCCCAAGGCCAGGTTGGACACTGAGGCTTGGAACGGCCTGGGACAGTGGGAGGTGTCCCTGCCATGGCAGGGGGTTGAACTGGATGGAATTTAAGATCCATCCAACCAAAACCATTTTGGGATTCTCCAATTCTTTGCTGTGCAAAGGTGGGAGAGGAGTTATGGATCTGAGATTCCTCCTTAAAATTTTCCAGGCTCGTCCCAGTCGTGCAGATCCCATTAGCACAAAAGAAGGAATTGCTGGACACCAGGAGCTGCTGCTCAAATGCAGGGAGTAATTGATCCTAAAAGACCAAAACCGAATGGATTTAAAGGATTTGCTCCCCAGGATGTCAAACCCTGGGTTGGGAATGAACAGCAATCCAAACTCCAACAGGTTCATCATGAAATTGTTCTCTTGACCCGGGAAGTGAAGATCAACTTCCAGGAAAACATGTGGGGCCTCATTTTAATCCTAAATCCTATTTAACTCTGGTGTTAATTACCTTCTGTTCATGTTTAAAGGGTTTTAAAGCCTTTTTATGCTTCACCTTGAAGGAGCTGCCACTCATCAGCAACACATCAAAGCCCAATTTGCTCTGCTCCAGCACAGAGTCCTCACTCCTTGCTTGGCAAAGCTCCTTGGGTTAATTACTGGCTCCCAGGAAAAGGACAAATTAAATGTAATTAGCCAATGGCTAAATAATGGAAGAATTTCCTGTTGCATCACACTTTGCATCTAATTAATGACATCGCCTCTCTTTTCTTTAAATGGATTTGGAAATGTTTGGGGAAGAAATAAGGCAGAGATTTTATAACTAAGCCCAAATTTGCATTTTCCTTGGAGTAATCCGAAGTAAGAATTATTTCAGCACAGCTGAAATAAGGAGGGATCAACTCT
Organism: Vidua chalybeata; assembly: GCF_026979565.1. Classification (NCBI taxonomy): domain Eukaryota; kingdom Metazoa; phylum Chordata; class Aves; order Passeriformes; family Viduidae; genus Vidua; species Vidua chalybeata. The sequence continues at coordinate 1,540,766 of NC_071535.1, read as the reverse complement.
CTCTCTTGTACAGCTGATGCACCAAAGCTGCTGCCATCTCTAAAACTCTGTCGTACTCCTGCTCTTCCCTTTTCTCCATCAAAACAGCTTTTCCCAGTTTTATTCTGTGCTTTCCCCTGATTTTAGCCCTGTTTGGCCTTTCCTGTTCATTTGAGACGTTAACTGAAGAAATCATGGAATCATTGAGGTTGGAAAAGCTCTTTGGGATCATTGGTTCCAACCTGTGTCTGATTCCCACCCTAAGTGCCACATCCAGGAATTCCTTGGACACCTCCAGGGATTGGGACTCCAAACCTCCTTGGGCAGCCCCTTCCAAGGCCTGACCACCCTTTCCATGGGGAAATTCCTCCTGATATCCAACCATCAGATGGAAAGCTGGAAAAGCCCTTTGGGATCATCAAGAGGATTCCTGACTTAAAATTCTCATTTCTCATGGCCTCATAAGTAAAAACAAAAAAAACATAAATCTGTACAGCCTTGTGGAATAAAAAAAAAAAAAAAAAAAAAAAAAAAGGAATTCCTGTTTCTCATGGTCTTGTTTTAAATATCTCAAGGCAAAACTTTTCCAAATAAAAACATTTCTAATGGAGAAGAAAAGCCTGGAGAAAGTTGCCAAGTGCTCGATAATGGGAAAGGAAAAGAGAAGTTTAATGGACCTTCTCTGCTTAAATGTGCTTTATTTATCCCCAAACTTGTGTCCACTTCTCCATACTCAAGGTTAAAGGACACAGGGAATGCCTCTGGCACGGGAATTTCAAGTTTAGGAGGTGACAAATGGCCTGGAGAAAAAGGCTTGGGAAATCTGACCTACAAAAACTGGGAATAAAGGCTTTAATTGACATTTGAGTGTGGATGTGGCTTCTGGGGATATGGGATAGTCATGGGCTTGGAAGTGCTGGGCAATGTTTGGATTTGATGGTCTTGGAGGGCTTTTCCACTTGGAATAATTCTGGGATTCTATAATTCTAAAATAAATTATAAAAGAAAAATGTTTTTCCATGCAAAGCAGTGATTTTCCTGTGGAATTCATAATTCTGGGGATGTGAGGGAACTCAAAACACAGCAAGACCTGGAATTAACATGTTGGGATGAGTATTGGGAATATTTGGAGCGGCTGCAATTAGTCATAGGAAAACTACGATGGAAGAGATGAAAATTCATGTTTTCCACTCCAAGTAATCCCCAGATCTAAAGGTAAAATCTCCTTGGTGGGGTGGATTAATCCTGAGCCGTTCATTCCCGGCTCTGCCTTTCCTTGGAGACATCCATTACAAATTCCTGTAGAGAAACAGCACTTTTTAAATGGGAATTTTGAGACTCATTCAAGGAATTGGAAATTTTGAAGCACTTGAGAAGTGCATTTGAACAGGAGAAATCCCTGCAAAGTAACTCTTGGAATGTGTGAGTTACAGGGGACATTTCCTTTTTATTTCCTTTTATGGCTGAGGTGAACCTGTCCCAGATATTTATGAATAATTCTATTTTTTTTTCTTTCTTCAAGGATTATAAAACAAAAAGTTTGCAATTTTGTGCTCTATGTGAGGGCTACAGCTCACAAACTCAAATCATAACCACGTTTAGGATTTTAAGGCCAGGTTGGAAGTTTATTTTTGGGTAATCTATGCATTTTTTCCACTTTCAGTCCTACAGGAGGGCAATTTCCAAGAAAATAAACCCCCCTTAACCTGATTTCCCTTCCATACCCTCTGGCTTATTTGATTCAATATTTAACTTTTTTTATCAGTTGAAAACCACGAATTTCACTTCAGCTGTGTCCTGTTTTTTTATGAATTATGTGAAAATAATTTTCTTTAGGCTGGAAAATAATAATGAAAATTGATTTTTTTTTTTTTTTTTTAGTATTCCTGTGAACAATTTAATTTTGGAAAAGACACCATTTAGGGAAGGTGAGGACAGGATTTATTTTTAATTTTCTTCCAAAACAAGATGGATGCAAAGCTTCAAATCCTTCCTTTCTTTTAACTGCCCTTTTCCTTCAGTCCTTTGTGTTTCAACAAAACGGGAAGGGAATAAAGGAAAGCGGAGATGAAGGAAAAATGGAGCTATTCCATAAAATTACAGAATCCCGGAATGGTTTGGATTTTAAATCCCATCCAGTTCCGTGGGCAGGGACACCTTCCACTCTCCCAGGCTGCTCCAAGCTCCATCCAGCCTGGCCTTGGACACTTCCAAGGATTTGCAGGAGGAGGATGAAGCACTTCCAGTCCCATTCCTGCCTGGAAGGGCCCCTGACCACCCTCTGCTCCCCATAATCAGATTTTTTCCCCTAAAATCTCTTTCCCCAAATCCCCGCGGTGAGGAATGGCTGCGTGCAATTCCCTTATCTATCCGAGGTGTGCGCTTCCCAGATGTATCCTGTAATTTCCCCAGCACTGTTTTGAACATTTCCAGCTTTTTGCTAATAATTTTCCTTCACTTCTTGCTCCCAATTAACCTTTCCGACTCCCTTTAATCCCGTTAGCGGCGCTTTCCGCCATTTCCATTTTTCCCGCGGACTAATGGAGTTTTTTCATCCCTTTCCTTTTGATTCCCGATTTAATGATGTTGTTATTGCTGCTGTAAAACCAGCTGGTTATTGATAACTCCTGCTCATTACTAAATTAAACTCAGCCTTATCAGCACTCAAGGCTCAGCCTTGATGTGGAAATCAACCCCTCAGTGTTTTCCACTCATTCCCAAGGTTTGATTTCCTGGATATCTGATGTTAAATCGCTCCTCTCAGTGCTTCAAGAAGAAAATTCCACAGTGACTTTGTCCAGGGTTTATTAAAAATATGCACAAGAGATTAGGCTGTCACTCTGGGAGAGGTTCAAATGTTCTGAAGTAAAACTGCTCTGAAATTTTAAAGAAATGGGAGAAATGTTTCACAAAAACCTTCAAAATCACTGGAAAACACAGAATTTTTTAGTGTTTGTGGCACAAACATCCTTCAAATAAATTCATGTTGCATTTTGTGTCACAAAGTGAGGGTATTTTATTTTATTATTTTATTTTATTTTATTTTATTTTATTTTATTATTTTATTTTAATTTTATTTTAATTTTATTTTAATTTTATTTTAATTTTGCTGGATCTTGGGCCTGCAAAATCTTGGGCCTACAAAATCCAAGAGCTTCCCCAATTCTTTAGAGGGATAAACCAAATGTTAATTCCCAGATAACTCTGAGAGAACAAAGACTTGGGATAGTGGGAAGTGTCCCTGCTCATGGCAGGGAGTGGAACTGGGTGGGCTTTAAGGTCCCACCAACCCAAGCAATTCCAAGATTCTCTGATCTCCCTTTCTCTTCCCACTAAGGGCATTCCCAGGGATGATTTCCTTCAAAGCTGACAGGGCAGGTGATTTTTTTCCCAGGTTTTTCCTCAAGGATGAAACGTTGTTTTTCCTGTGATCCTACCAAGCTCCCAAGCCAACAAATCCCCATGATCCAATGCCTGGAATGAGCAGGTGTCTGGACACCCTCAGCTGCCAAATAACCGGAGTGGAATTATGCTAAGAAGATCAGAAGGATGAGGATCTGTTGGAATGGAGGATCAGAGGAGGCCACAGAGCTGCTCCAAGGGCTGGAGCTGCTCTGGAGCCAGGCTGGGAGAGTTGGGAATGTTCCCCTGGAGAGGAGAAGCTCCAGGGAGAGCTCAGAGCCCCTTGCAGGGCCTGAAGGGGCTCCAGGAGAGCTGGAGAGGGACTGGGGACAAGGGATGGAGGGACAGGACCCAGGGAATGGCTCCCAGTGCCAGAGGGCAGGGATGGATGGGAGATTGGGAATTGGGAATTCCTGGCTGGGCTGGAATTGCCAGAGCAGCTGTGGCTGGCCCTGGATCCCTGGAAGTGTCCCAGGTCAGGTTGGGCACTGGGGCTGGAGCAGCCTGGGACAGTGAGAGGTGTCCCTGCCATGGCAGGGGTGGCACTGGGTGGGATTTAAGGTCCCTTCCAACCCAAATCATCCCAGGATTCTGTGAAAACACCCTGGGAAATCACCTCAGGCAGTTTCTACTCAGAGGAATCCAAAGCCACGGCAGCTGCCCTGACAAATCTTTCTCCTGAAGGATTGACTCACCCCAGATGGAATTTAGGCAGATTTTGCTGCCAGAGACAAAGCTCCTTGTTCTGAACAAGTGCAAATCAGGAGTGCAAAGTGAGGGTCAACAGCACAAAAAAGCAGGATCTTTCAAAATTTAGATGTATTCTCTTCCTAATGGAAGAAGGTCATGGAAGTTCAGGGAGAGCTCGGAAGGGCGGCATTTTAAGGAATAAGAAATCAAATCAGGTATCAGCTGCATGGAAATGAAATTAAACTGGACATTTCTGTTCCTGCGAGAGAAAATGAGCAGACAAAGGGATCAAAGGCAAGGAGGGCAACTGGCAGGAAATGATATCCAGCAATTATCGGACAAGATGGGATTGGAGCTTTTTCATGGCATGAGGATAAAGCTAAAAGTCTTCCTAAAAGCTGAGGCTAAAGTCTTCCTAATCTTTCCAAGGAAGAATATTCAGAAATAAGAATGGCCAGTGTCAAATTTAGTGTAATTTTGTTGAAATCACTTGAAGAATTCAAGAGGCTGCTGGAGCCCTGGGAATTCAGAGCATTAAAAGCATAAAAATTCTGTCAGTGATGTGGGAAGAGGGAATGGAGCTTTCCCAGCTGCTGGAATTATTTCACCTTGGTCACTTGTTGATCCCACTGAGTTTTACACACAGTTCTTGTTGTATTTCCATGTAACCTTGTGTCACCTCCCTAAAATCCCTGAAATATTTTCCAATTCCTTCCCATCCTTAGCAGAGTTCCTTCACCACCAGCTCCAAAGATGTCCAGTTATTATCCTTCCCAGAATATTGTCCAATTATTATCCAGGTCTCCAGTTATTATCCTTCCTGGAATTTTAACCAGCTACAATGGGGTTTTAGATCCTGCCTTTTCCTTTCTCCTTTATTCCATGTATTCCTGGAAAAAAAATCTTTGGAGTTCTGGGTGTTTTTTTTTTAATTTATTTTCAATTTTTACCCTTCCTTCCTGCTTCCCTAATGCTTTGCACGATGCAGGGAATGAAACAGGAGATTCCCTCGTGTTTTTCCATGGAAGCTGCAGTGCAGAGGCAGCCGAGGCTCTTCTCCACCTCTGGAAAACCAAAAGGAAAATTTCCCATCCAGATGGGCTTGTCTGACCTTATTCTGGGCCCATGACTTTGTGAATCTTTGATTTTTGAAAAAAGGAGGTTTTTGCTTTTTAATATGGAGGGGAATATTGAGCACAGTGAAAATTATTGAGTATTCCCAATTTTTGATAAATTATAACCCAAGTCCAGCTCTGGAATGGACTCAGGAATGTCTCAGACTTCAGGGAAGCTTTATCCATTTGCACCTGGCTGGATTCTGTCACTTAAAAAGCTGCTAAATCCCAGCATGAGCTTATTTGTCAAGGTGTGCTGCCATTTAAAGGAGTGCCAGGACATGGAATTTTCACCTCCCTTAAATTCCCTTCATTAAATTTCCTTCCTTAAATTGCTTGAATAGGAATAAATAAATAGTACACTGGAATATTGTGGAGTTTTTTTCAGGTAATTTAGGGATCAGGTAGCTGAATGTAACATGGTTGTGTTTGATTTGTTATTCTTTGGGTTGTGCATTGACTGCAGGATAAAGGAAAACCTTTAAATCCTGTTTTTGATTGACTGGGATCAATCAGGACTCATATTCCTATAGAAAACCTTTAAATCATATTCCTGATTGATTGAAATTAAGATTTATCCCACTAATTCAATGTAAATTTTGGTATTTTCTACCTGGCAGCTCAAGTTTTCCACTTGATAACGCCCTGTCCGACAGCACAAACCAAGGATTCTTTCCCTACCCCTGAAATCTGGGAACATTCCTTTAAAATTCATCCATCAGCATCTTTCCCTTACCTTGGATGTCCTTTCCTTGCCCAGGGAGCCCTAAACTCTCCCAGAGCTGGAGGGTGAATTAAACGTGGTTTGCTGAGCCTGAAATGAGAGCAGCAATTCCAGCCCCGAGAGCTCCAGGACTGGGAGGATTTGCCCAGCCATGGAAGTGACCCTGGAATCTTCCAAAGATGCTCCAGGGAGCAGCTCCTCCCTCCTCATCCAGGGCTGATTTTCCACATCCTTCCCTGCGTTTCATCCCCGAGGATGAGAGCAGGCAGAGCTCCGTGGCAGGAATTGTGTCAGACCAGGCTGGCAGGTTGCATTCAACACCTTTCCCTTTCACACGAACACAGCAGCACCTGGGAAATGGGGAAGGAAATCTGGGATGGGAAAGAGTCTGGGAAGCACAAGGAGAATTTGCCCTCACACGTTATTTTCTGATGATATTTTTTGGTTTGTGAACAAGTGGCCACATCCCCCCTGAGGATTTCCATGATTTAATTCACAGATCGCCATTGGGAGCAGCAATCTAGGAATTATGGAATTCAATTGTAAATATGGAATTTAGTAGGATTGGCTTACAGGGTTCATGAACTGTCCCTTGTCTGCACCTCCTCCCATAGAATCCTGGAATGGTTTGGGTTGGAAGGGACCTTAAATCCCACCCAGGGCCACCCCTGCCATGGCAGGGACACCTCCCACTGTTCCAGGCTGCTCCCAGCCCCAGTGTCCAACCTGGCCTTGGACATTCCAGGGATCCAGGGGCAGCCACAGCTGCTCTGGGAATTCCATCCCAGCCCCTCCCCACCTTCCCAGCCAGGAATTCCTTCCCAATATCCCATCTAACCCTGCCCTCTGCCATTCTGGATGGGCTTTAAGGTCCCTTCCATCCCAAACCATTCCATGATTCTGTTTTAAGGAAAAGCAGCCCCACCGTGTGCTGTTGGTGGCCTCACCTCTCCATTTACCTCCATCCCAGAAATCCACATCCAGAGCTCTCTCTCCCTTTCCACCACACAGAAGTGAGAAGAGCATTTCCATTTATGTTAGGGATAAGCCCCTTTTTTTCCCTTTTCCCAAGTTCTGGGTGCTCCTGGCTCTGCTGGAGAGGCCTCATTCCTGGAATGAGCCTGCCTGCTTTCCCAAACATCCATAATGGAGCAAGCACCAAGACTAATGCAGACCTTAATGCGAGTTTTGAACGTGTTTATTGTGGCTGATTAATTAAATGCCTCATAAAGAGAGGGAGGAGAGCTGCAATTCCAGTTCCTGAGGGAAATAAATTCAACCTCCTCCAATAAATCTGGATTTAAAGCTTTATGGATCCTCTCACCTGTGAATCAGCAGCGCCTTTTCCGTTACTGTCGCCATCAGTGAATCAATTGCCCCGACGTTTTCCAGCCGGCGTTATATCCCAGCCATTCCCATCCCCCTGTCACAAACTTCTCTTTGCCAATGCAACAACCTCTGGGATCATCCATCTCCAGGGAGCAGAGGAGCGGGATCGAATTTGGGAGCACAATGACGGTGTCAGGGTAGTTTATGGAACCATAACAGTGTGGGAAATGACAGCTGGGGACCCCGGCGTGCGCGGAACGGATGGTTGGCTCCGGCGATTCCTCGGAGTTCTGCTCGCTCCGGAATGGATGGGTGGCACTGTGCCACTCCAAGGAAGGAGAAGCACTCCTGGAATATCAAGTGGAGGATAAACTCTGCTTCAGTGGGCAGGTGGTGGCTCTGGAATGTTGATGGGGACGCCCTGCGGAGATGTCGGGAGAAACGACGGTAGAGGAGCAGCCCTGCGGATGCGTGAAGGATCTTAATTCCATGAAGAATCTTAATTCCACAAAGGAAGCACTGCTCTGGGAGATGCCTTTTTATTTAGCCTGATGAATTTTGGTGCCTATCCAGAGGCTGGGCAGTGACATCCAGGCAGGATCTGTTGGGTTTGGGTGCAAAGGTTTGATAGGAAAAGGGGGAAGGGATTATGCTGAAGGAGATGGGGGGGTTAAATTGGATATTGGGAAGAAATTCTTCCCTGTGTGGGTGATGAGGGGCTGGGATGGGATTCCCAGAGAAACCGTGGCTGCCTCATCCCTGGAAGTGCCCAAGCCAGGTTGGGTGGAGCAGAGCACAGGGGGAAGGTCACCGAGCCATTGGTGCCACCAGCACGCGGTCACAAGGACGCTTCCCAAAGGAGCAGCATTCCCACTGAGGGTTTTCCAGAGGGAATGTGAACGGGGAAAAATGCTGGATTTGAAATGTCACCCCTCAGGGCCAATCTGCCTCTCAGTGTTAATTACGGGCACTGATTACTATAAAATATGTATACTTTCCAATTTAACTACTTCGTTATTTCCAATTTAATTATTTATCATCACCTCCCTTGGAGACAGGGAGAAAAGGAGTGATCCTGAATCACCTCAGCATCCAGGAATTTGGCAGCCAGGGATTTAGGCCAAGGACCAACCAGTGTTTCACCCACGGATAAAGTGCAGGAAAAGGTTCTTTTAGAGGGAAATTCACCCTTCCTGTCCTAAACCCCCTCCCACTGATGTCTTCAAGGCCCTGGCCCTCAAGGGTGTCTATTTATGCACCTAAAAACCCATTTATACACCTAAATCCCCCCTATATTTTTGCACTGAAGAACATATTTATACACCTAAAAATCCCTGCTGATGCGCCTAAAAAACCAACTGAGACAAAGTCACAAAGCTCCACTAAAATCGGCACAGGAATTGAACCCCAAACCCTGCATCTCCCATTCATGTCCCAACCAGCTCCTGGATCACATCTGGAGTGACCACAGAGAAACCCCTTCCTATATGCAGAGAAACCCTTCCCTAAATCCACAGAAACCCTTTCCTAACTCAGTTTCTGCACAACTCCTAAATTTGGTGCCGTTATTTGCCCAAACTTTGTTTTTTTTTGGCATCGTGACCTTGCTCCACCATCGAGGTGACACCAAAACTTCAGCAGAAGACGACAAAGAGCTGTTTGCTCATGTAGAGTGGAGAGTGGTGGAGGGGAATTCCAAGGGAATTCCAAGGGAATGGGGTAAACTGGGAGGTGAATGGAATGGGAGTTTCTGTCCACAGCATCCAGTGAATGTGACTTTGGAATTCAGGCCCCACTTGTGTCGTATTTTAGAAATGTCGAGATATTTTATCATTGGGTAAATGAAATATCATTGATATTTAGAAATATTGGGTAGAACATGCACCCATCTCTTCCTCCTTTGATTTTATGTCCTTTTTTAAACCATTCCAATGCCACTTTTGTGCCCTCCAGGATTACAACATTGAACTGGACAATTCCAACAGCAAAGTTGTTGTTAAAGAGACCCAGCAAAGTGGATCTTCTAAACTTCAGATTTTTCAAGATCACTTCCAAGTCTCCCTTTTAAAAATAAAATTGTTATTTTTTTTAAATGTTTTTGCAGACTCCTAACAGGAATGCAAATAACTAAAAATTAAATCCTTTCAGGCATCCCCAGAGCTGCTGCTTATTTATTTATTTAAATCTAATTCATGATGGTGGGAACCCTTTTTATATTAAATTATGGGCAGGAAAACAGAGCCCAGCTCTCCAAGCGAGGTCTCAGTGGTGGAGAGAACTCATTAATGTCATTCAAATAAATTGGTGTGAAATATGATCATCCCAAGCAGTACATTTATTTACACTTGGAAATCAGGAATAATACAGTTAGGATATATGAGGCAGCAATTAGGGAATATGGCTGCAGGTATTCAAGGAAATATCACTCAGCTTCTGCTGCAAAAAAAGGAATATTTTATTGCTGCTGTCTCTGTCTAATTGAATAATGAGGATTCCAACACTCTTTTACAGGTGGAGCTGAGATGGAAATTTCAATTGAGTAAGGGATGAATTCCCCGGAAGCAGAGTTGGGATAATAAAAGGGTTTGTGTCTGCTCCGTGAGGAATCTTTGTTCTGCTTTAATTGCAAACCCCTGGGGGCTGTTCCGGTGGATGTCCTGCTCCATATGGGGCTGGAGAAAGAAATAGAAATGGGGAACCATGGAATGGTTCACGAAGGAAAGGATTTTAAAACCCATCCGGTTCCACCTCCTGCCATTCTCAGGGACACCTTCCACTATCCCAGGGTGCTCCAAGTCCCATCCAACCTGGCCTTGAGCACTGCCAGGGATGGGGAGTCCACAAATTCTCTGGGAAATCTGATTTCCTGGCAGTTTAACTGAAATCTTTTTATCCGTGTGCTGCCCTAATTCTTCTTTCTGCCCATCCCCAGGGAAAGGAACAGGCACAGCTCAGCGTAGGGTCAAGGATTCCTTGTTCCCAGGGAGCACCACCACTGAAGCCACCACCCAGTGATGTCCAAAGGGCAATTCCAGCTAAATTCACCTTTGAACTGGATCACAGAATCAGGGAATTGTTAAGGTTGGAAAAGACTTTTAAGGTCACCAAGTCCAACCACAGACCAGCACCACCCCCATGGTCACCACTAAACCTGAGTGTCCCCAAGTGCCACATCCACACATTTTGGGAACACTTCCAGGGATGGTGAGTCCACCACTGCCCTGGCAGCCTGTGCTTTCTTTCCAGGAAGAAATTTTCCCTAAAATCACATCTGGACCTTCCCTGGTGCAACTTGAGGCCATTTCCTCAAGTGGGGATGTTGGGAACGAGGGGAACAAGAGGAACAAGGCAGTGACAGCTCAGAGCTGTCCCAAGGGATGAACACTGGGATTGTCACTGCTCCCACCCCATCTTTGGGCTTTCCTCCAGTTTTATGATATTCCTTCCACACACAGAGGATTTGGAGAGTGGAACTGGGATATCCCAGGACTTCTGAGGCCTCCAGGCCATGTAACACCATCCTTCCTTCAGCTCTGCTTCTGGCTCATTCCAAAAGTAAATGGCTTTTCCCTGTGTTTAGCCACCACTAGGAAAAGCTGTGGCTATTATGGGGTCTTACTCCATTAATATTTCTATTTAATTATATTATAAAGGCCCATGGCAACACTTTGAACATCAATACCCAAGCTTCTAGGAGTTTTATAGCCACCACAACACCCTGAAACTCCTTTAGATTCCTGGAATCAGTGGAAGCAGCTCCATTTGGGAGATCACAAAGTGCAGCTGCATTTGGAGGTTGGGATTGCTCGATGTGTCCCTGTCACATCAGTCATTGAGCAGTCACATCCTAATAAAGCACTGCGAAATTTGTCATTTCCAACTCAGATGGGTGCAGATTCCCACAATAAAGTCATCCCAGCACGTGGAGAAGTAATTACGCTCCAGCTTTGTCACTGCAAGGAATTTCTGTGTGCTGGAGTACCCAGGGTGGCTTTTTATTCTATTTATTTATTTATTTGGTTACTGTTTTCTTATTGATGAATGACCCACAACGGCTCTTTAATAACTTCCCCCTGCAAAAGCTGTTTTAATAAAAAACATCCAGAAATGGAAAAAATAAATTCCACTTCTTTGAATAACATAATAACCAGTGGATTTCTTTGGGAACCTGTGGATTCATGGCCCAGATCAAAGCACTGAATTCAGCTGTATTTCCATGTTTGTGCACAGGAAGAGGGAATAAGTTGGAGAGTCAGCATATGTTGGAGTGAGGAACAATCTGTTCCGGCAGGAATTTCATTCCTGCTGTACCACAGCTCGTTAGAATGGAGGGATTTTGGTTTGTCCAACCAGTCGTGGGCAAAATATTTGGCCAATTTTGCAGCGCTGCCATCTGTGAAGGCAGCAAGGTTGCCCGGCAGTGCTGGAAATGTCACTGCTTCCAACAGGGCCCTAATGGGAATTTGATCCATGGGATCTTTTTTGATTAATTAAATGGCAGCTGATTAACGGGATGTGGCTGGGTATGGAATGAATGTGGGTCCTCTCCCAGGGGTGGGAGCTGACTCAGCACAGCTCCACCGGCATGGAAATAAATCCCCAAGAAAGCATTGGAATTCTGCCCAGCAAATGTCAGGAAACGCCATAATTAAGGTGGAAGAACAATCCACATCCATCCCTTCTGTTGTTCCCGGTAGTTTTGGCTCTGGTCCCCCTCAGCATCCAGATGTGGCCCTTGGGGACACGGGGTAGTGGTGGCCTTGGCAGTGCTGGGTTGTAGGTTAGGCCTGATGGTCTTTGAGGGTTTTCCAAGACCCAGGACTGTGTAATTCCATGATTCCACGTCCTGGAGTTGCCACAGTGCACCTTGAGACACCTCTGGCCTGCTTCCCGAAGATGTTCAGCTTCACAGATTTATCTTTGACGCTTTTGTAGAACTTCTCCCACTGACGTCCTACGATTCCCTGTATTATTCCAAGTATTCCATGCAAATCTCTGCTCCAAGGTGAGGGGATAAGACACTTTCCCTCTCATAAATTAGAGGATGAGGGGCATTTGCAGTAGGCCAAAAACCCACAGCTGGGTGGAGCCATCCAAGGGTTGCTGGTGACACTCCCTGGGAAAAACAGGATGTGGCTGGAGAAGGGGCCATGTGGAGATGGGAGTTTTCTGGGAATGCCATCCCTGGTCTGGCTCCTGGAGACCAGCACAGCCCAGCACGGGGCAGGAATGAGGCTGGGAAGTGCCCATAGACTGGAGGGGGATCGAGACCCCCCCCCAGACCCCGGGAATCTCCAACCCATCCCCAGGAAGGTCTGGAAGAGCAGACTGTGCAGAGAACGGATTTCCACAGAAAGGGAGAAACTCTCCAGGGTGGGAAACTCACCCCTAAAAAGGTTCCCCCAAATCCCAGGAGATGCCCCAGGACCCTGCACGCCCACTTTTCCTCTCCCACATCCTTCAGCTCCCCAAATCCCCTGGATATTAACTCCATAAACGGAGTGGTGGTGGCCCTGTGGAAAACACCTGATGTCAGGGACATCCTGACCTCCCCGAGGGAGCTGAGTGAATCCTGAGGAGTGAGAAAGGAGGGGATTGTGGAGGAGTGAGGGGATCATCATCTGAGCAACACAAACTTTATCTCTTGACCCAGGTCCCCGGGAGCTCTGGCAGAGCCAGGAACATAAAACATCCCCTAAATCTCCGCATTGTTCCTTCTCAGAACATCTCTTTTATGACATCTGATAAAAGAGGTTCTTTTATCACCATGGTTTTAGAGGTCAACTGCCTCTCCTGATCTGATTTCTCTCTTTTCCAATTAAGTTACTGTGAATCCCATCAAATTTCCAAGGGAGGGATCAAGAACAATTCCTTTCCTGATCCCGTTAATGCCTGTAAATATCAGCTGTCGCCCCGTTCCCACAATGAGCTAAAGGTGGGAAGAGGAAGACACCATAAACCACTTTTTACTCAAAGGCAAGGAGTAATAAATGAGCTTCATGTCCTTTGAAACCTGAGTGGCTTTTCCTAAGGATATAAATTTCCTTTTAGGAGCCAGCAGATGGACTCATTTTAGGAGTTCATAATTTTTTTAAAGCTGGTTTTTGGTTTCGGGGTTTTTTTGTGTCTCTTTGGTCCTTGAACATCTTCATGCTGCAGAACAGGGCTGTGCTGGGAATTCTTCCTGGGGAAAAGGGCCTGAAATTCTTTCTCGTGCCATTTCCAGGGAAAGATCCAAAGGATGTCAAACTGGGAACAATGGAACAACAAATCTCTGCCCATCTCCACAGAATTCCCTATTTTGGGAAACCCTGTCCTTGTGTAACACTTTACACAAAGATGTTTGTAACTATTTATACCATCCCAAAATTAAACCTACTGGGGTTTTCCTCAAATTGATTAATAAAGATAAATTCTCTCTGTTTCATGTCATCCGAATTAATTTTCCTGAAGGATTTACTCATCATTGGTGGCTATTTATGAAGGAATCTGCCCTTCTGTGTCTCCTGAGTTACTGCATGGATCAATCTGACAGGAAAAAAACCACATGGAATGTGGGGAGATGCTCAGGAGATGGATGGATGGATGGATGGATGATGGATGATGGATGGATGGATGGATGATGGATGGATGGATGGATGATGGATGGATGGATGGATGGATGATGGATGGATGGATGGATGATGATGGATGATGGATGGATGGATGGATGGATGGATGGATGGATGGATGGATGGATGGATGGATGATGGGATGGATGGATGGATGGATGGATGGATGGATGGATGGATGGATGGATGGATGGATGGATGGATGGATGATGATGGATGGATGGATGGATGATGGATGGATGGATGATGATGGATGATGGATGGATGGATGATGGATGGATGGATGGATGGATGGATGATGGATGGATGATGGATGATGGATGATGGATGGATGGATGATGGATGGATGGATGGATGGATGGATGGATGATGATGGATGGATGGATGGATGGATGGATGATGGATGGATGGATGATGGATGGATGGATGGATGGATGGATGGATGATGGATGATGGATGGATGGATGGATGATGGATGATGGATGGATGATGGATGGATGGATGGATGGATGGATGGATGGATGGATGGATGGATGGATGGATGGATGATGGATGGATGGATGGATGGATGGATGGATGGATGGATGGATGATGGATGGATGATGGATGGATGGATGGATGGATGGATGGATGGATGGATGATGGATGGATGGATGGATGGATGGATGGATGGATGGATGGATGGATGATGGATGATGGATGATGGATGGATGGATGATGGATGATGGATGGATGATGGATGGATGGATGGATGGATGATGGATGGATGGATGGATGATGGATGGATGATGGATGGATGGATGGATGATGGATGGATGATGGATGGATGGATGATGGATGGATGGATGGATGGATGGATGGATGATGGATGGATGATGGATGGATGATGGATGGATGGATGATGGATGGATGGTGGATGGATGGATGATGGATGGATGGTGGATGGATATAAATGGGAAATCGCTGCTGCAGTTCAAACACTCCCATGTTGCTCCAAAGCTGCCAGGATCAGATTTAGAAAATGGGATGAGAACTTCAGGAATTTTTTATTTTGTTTCCTATGTTTTTTGAAGTTTGTTATGCAGGAAAATGGGAAGTGGACTTGACAGCATTGAAAATATTCCATCCCCAGGGAAAAACTTAATTTTACTCTCATGTCTAAATTGGGCTCAAACCTGGTTTTACAAAAGCTGAGCCTTCAGAACATGCTGAGGGGGTTCTTTTTCCAAGGAATTTGCACCCTGAGGTGCTATGACACCGCACCAGGGATCTCCAGAGATCCTGCCCAGCTGAAATGTTCCCTGCACCCACATTCCTTCCCTTGGGAAAAATCCCCAGACATTAAAGAAGACAGACATCCATGAGGCTCTGGGCTAAATTAATATCCTGGAACATGGAATTATAAAATCGTGGAATGGTTTGGGGTGGAAGGACTTTAAAACCCATCTCATCCCACCAGGTTGCTCCAAGCCCTGTCCAACCTGGCCTTGGACAATTCCAGGGATGGGGCAGCCACAGCTTCTCACCCCAGTGAGATGAAATAAAACCAGGATCTAATAAAATCCTGGATAAGAAATCCATGTAAAACAGGAATTAACTGATTTGCCATCTAATTCCTGCCATCTTAAAAAAATTGGAATGTCTTTTTAGTGTGGATTCATGTCCCAGGACTCACCTGGGAGGATTTTTGTTCCAACTGGGATGCAGTTGCATTGTTCCAGGGCAGGAGGCATTGCTTTCATGGGATAGTCTGGAGCCCTTGCAGCTCCTGGAATTTTATCAAGAATCAAATCAAATTAATTTCTGAGCCACCAATGTGATGCAAAATGAGCCAAAAATTCTCTTTTGTGGCAAATTCCCATTGTCTTTTCTGACAGTTCCTCAGTTTTTATTTATAATCTCCATGAAGGAGCAGGAAGAGCGAAATTCCTGCTGGGAAATGCTGGTGGAAATGGAAGGGAAAGCTTCTTGAAATCCTATTATATATATTTTTTTTATTATCTTATAATCTGATCACTATGAAAAACCTCATTCACTATGAAATCAGCTCTTTTCTTCATTAAATAAAGTTAAAAGCCTTTGGGAACTGCTTTTAGCTCCTCAATCCAATAGCATGGGTGGCCAGAGGAATTATTGGAAACCAAAGGTCTTTGGGAAATCACCTGCTAATCGTGGCTTTGCTCCCTGCAGGTCACAGCTGCCACATCTGGGGACAAAAGCAATCCCTCAATCTCCATTAGGATGATCCCGGGAGGGTGGCACTGCTGGGAGGTGCCTCTGCAGGGGACAGCATGGAAGAAGTGGAGAACCTCCAACCTGGGGTTTGGAAAGGAACTTTTGGAAGTGCTTTGCTTTGTGGTTGGTGTTGAGGCTCTGGAATTGCTCTGTTCGTCCAGGGAAATTTGTTGGGAATAAAGCTCCACCTCTCGTACCCTAACCAAAATGTTGCTCTGTAAAATCTTAGAACAAACAAAGAGCCAGAAAACCAGATCACGTTGGTGGCTTCACATCCCAACCCACCAGTGCCAGGGGGATTCCTGGGCTGGATCTGGGAGGAACCACCAGGATCAGACTGATGCATTCATGGGATTGTTGAGGTTGGAAATCAGCTCCAAGATCAAGTCCAGCCATCCTCCAGCACTACCACGAGGTTCACCACTACACCACGTCCTCAAGTACCACATCCACACGGTTTTGAACACTTCCAGGGACAGGGAATCCCCCACTTCCCTGGGCATCACTTCCAATGCTGAACAACCTTTTACATGAAGAAATTTTTCGGGATGATGGCTCTGACCAGCACCTTGGGGGAGAAATTTCTTCAGTGGCTTCTAGGAACTCTTCTGTTCTGCATCCAAAGCCAAACACCTCTGCAGAGAAAACTGGGATAGGTTTGAGTGCTGGGAGGGTTTTGGTTACATTCCTTTGTGAGCTATTCCAAAATCTTCTTAAAAAAAAAAAAAAAAAAAAAAAAAAAGAGCAATAAAAATATAAAGAAAAGAAAGAAAAGAAAAGAAAAAAGAAAAGAACAATTAAAAAAAACAAATAAAAATAATAATATCCCTTTTTTTTTCCTCCCAGTGCAGCTCTGCTGGTGTTTATTTATAGCCATTGGATTCCTGAATGAAAGAGCAGCTCAGGAAGAGGAATGGTTTTGCCCTTTCCTGGATCCTTTGGACATTGTGCTCAAGCTAATGAGGAATTTGCTTTTTTTTCAGGCTCTGAATGCCTTTAGTGTCTGCAAAAAGCCCCTGACAGCAGCTCTGTGCAGACATTTCCATTTATCCACCTCCTTTCAGGGTGCAGATGCCAAAACTGGGCCCGCTCTCACAGTGATGCTCCAGACAGAGGGAATATTGTTCCCTGCATTCCCGTTCCCCCACGAACACCATGTTGTGCCCCTCTTCTTCCTCCCCTCCTCGCACAGTATAATTTGGCATCTTATGGCCACTGAAGGAAAATAGGGGAAAATATCACTTCCATTAAAAAAATTTCCCCTTTACCTTCCTGGTCTTCGTATTTCACTGCTTCAAAATGTTATTAATTAAGGGCCAGCTTTTCCAGGGAATCCAGATCCCTTCCTTTTACTGGGCTCTTCCCACTGTCTCGTGTAGTTCCCAAAATGGGATGGTTTCCTTAATCCATCAAGATCTTCCCGACAGGAAGGGGAAAAGCCACAATCTGTGAGCTTTAATCTTAAAATAGAATCATGGGATGGTTTGGGTTGGAAGGGATTTTAAGGATCATCCAATGCCACCCCTGCCATGGCAGGAACACCTCCCACTGTCCCAGGCTGCTCCAAGCCCTGTCCAGCCTGGCCTTGGGCCCTGCCAGGGATCCAGGGGCAGCCACAGCTGCTCTGGGAATTCCATTCCAGGTCCTTCCCACCCTCACTGTAAAATAAATTCTTTGTTAAATCTGTCTGATGTTGGAGAACAAGAGGAAAAAAAAATCACATGCCAAAATTTAATGGTGGAATACGGGCATTAGGATTTGTATCATGGAGTCATGGAATATCCTGAGGGGTACAGACACACAGAGATCATCCCTGATATCCAACCTAAACCTCCCCTGGCAGTTTTCATTGTAGTGCTACTAAAAACAAATTTGAATGTTCTTATTTCTTTCCCAAAAAAGAAAAAAAAAAAAAAAAAAATGTTTATTCCTGCCTCTCCTGCACGGCTCTCCGGGAACACACAGCTCTGCCTTCCACATATTTCAAAATATTCATTATTTTTGCCCTTTCCAGCATCGCCTCATAAAAATAAATTACAGGAATGAAAATTGGGAAGGCGATGATTTAATTTCTCAAAAGCAAAATAATGATTCAAGCTTATGGAAAT
This sequence comes from Vidua chalybeata, assembly GCF_026979565.1. NCBI lineage: Eukaryota > Metazoa > Chordata > Aves > Passeriformes > Viduidae > Vidua > Vidua chalybeata. The sequence continues at coordinate 1,522,573 of NC_071535.1, read as the reverse complement.
TGGGTTGTCCAATAGGAAATAGGGAATATGCAAATGGCTGGGGGTGGGAAGGAGGTTTTGGTGCTGGAGGGTTCGGCGTTGCCTGGGTAGATTTTCGCCCCCAGCTCAGCCCTGGTGAGGGGTTTCCATGTCCTTCAAGGCCATCATCTGGTGGAAGGTTCCCTGCCCATGGCGGGTTTTAAGGTTGCTTCCAACCCAATCCATTCCGTGATTCCACGACTCTGTAATTCCATGACTTCTGACTGAGCCGCCATGGATGCAGAGCGAGATTCCATCATTGGTTTTCCATCAGTGGGAGATTAGGGACTTCCAGCATTTATTTCCTGCTGTTCCAGGTAGGAAATCCAGGCACATTTTAGGAGCTTACACTGATAGCTTCCATAGGAAAAAGCCAAGAGAAAATAAAAATAAAATTATATATATATCCAGGAATTGTTTTTCCTGGAGTTCATTTCCTGATCACCCCAGTGGTTTTTACATGTCTAACACAAGAATTTGTCCTCAGACCAACAAGTGGCTCCTCCTGCCTGAATTTCTTTCCCTTCAGGGGACTCTTTGCAAGAGCGTGGCTTTAATTAATATTTTGCAACCTGCTGAGCTGCGGTTGCCTCTCACCAGTTTGAAATCCACTGGTTCCAAAAGCAAGGATGGAAAATCAATCACCACAGGACCTTTTTTTAAACAACTTCTCTAATTAAGAAACCTGCTGAGCAAAGCGACCAAGCACATGCATTAGTCCATCTGTATTCAGGCAGATGCAGAAAGTTTGGAATGTTCTTCCCTCCAGAGGAATTGCCTGATGGATTGGGACCTCAAGGAAAACAGGAGACATCCATGTGCTCTTCCTTTAATGATCCCGTATTTTATATTCTGTAACCAGTTCTTTTGCAATGTGGATTTTTATCCCCTTGAAAGCAACTCCACGGAATATTTCTTGGCACGTTTTTGTCAAATCTCGTTTTGAATATTTAAGGACTTGGGAAGAAAAGGAGGTGCACATTTCACTGAATCCTAGGATTTCTGGAGCTGGGAAAGAGTTCCCAGACTGAGCCCAAACTGTGTCCCATCCCCAGCTTGTCCCCAGCCCAGAGCTCTGTGTGTCACATCCAAGAATTCCTTGGGCACCTCCAGGGATGGGCACTCCAAAACCCCTTGGGCAGCCCCTGCCAAATCCTGAGCATCCTTTCCATGGGGAAATTGCTGCTGATGTCCAGCCTGAGCCTCCCCTGGCCCAGCCTGAGGCCATTCCCTCTAATTTCTTACCCCCTGGAGCTCTGAGAGCCCGGAGCTGCACCTTCTGCTCCTGACAAGGATGACAAAATGTCTTACATGTTTCCCTCTAATCTGAGATTTCGCATTCAGCAGAAAAGTGGGAATCTTGCAAGGGACATTATCCCAGTGACAACATCATGTCCTTCACAGGCAAAGCAAATTTTTGTTTTTGAGACAGTTTTATTATTAGGCAGCAAAATATGGAGAGGGAACTGGGCCAAGAGCATGGAAGGACAGGACCCAGGGAATGGCTCCCAGTGCCAGAGGGCAGGGATGGATGGGAGATTGGGAATTGGGAATTCCTGGCTGGGTTGGAGTTCCCAGAGCAGCTGTGGCTGCCCCTGGATCCCTGGCAGTGCCCAAGGCCAGGTTGGACACTGGGGCTGGAGCAGCCTGGGACAGGGGGAGGTGTCCCTGCCATGGCAGAGGGAACTGGATGGGATTTAAGCTCTTTCCCATCCAAACCATCCCACGATTCCTTGTTAAACCTCCTCAAGTGTGCAGAACTCACCAGAGCAGGAGCAGCTTGGCTTTCCTGCGGCAAGAACAAGTCAAATCCATGTTTTCAGTGGGAATTAGGTCAAGCAGCCACTTGGAAACAAATTCCTCATTTTCCGGTGACTCCGTCAGCTGCTGGGCGACCTCCTGTCCTCACACCCCACCTGCAACTTGTCAAACCCCATAAATCCCTGGAAAAGGCTCTGGTTTTGGCAGCTCCTCTCCACTGAACAAGCTGCTTTTGAAAGCTCCCACTGGGCCCTATTTATATCCCAAACCTGCTCTTGGGCTCCATGGATAACTCAGGGATTCCAAGGAAGTACAAGGTGAGCATTTAAGGTTGTTATCATTTGATATCTCACCAAGTTATTTTCCTCCAGTTCCATTTTTGTCGGGTTTAAAGAGGAAAAGGATCTTTATCATTTATAAAAGTGTGGAAAAATCCAGGCTTTTTCTTCCTGGAATGTCCATAACCAATTCCTTCCCTTCTCCCAATTAGGACACAACCGATGTCAATTAGTGCTTGTCCAGTGATTAAAATCTGTCTCCTCACCTCCTGTTTTCCACAAAAAGCACCAGGATGTGCCAAAAGGCTCTGGCAGAGCCAGATTGCTCCCAGCACTCCAGGAGATGGGAATTGTGCCAGGAAAACCTGTCAGCTTCGGAAACTCAACCTGCAGGACCCGGGAAGACCCAGAGCCGAGACCCTGCCTTGGCTGAGGAACTCCAGCAGCAAAATATGGGATTGACTGGTCAAAATTGTCCTCATCCACCCAAAATGATGCTTTGGAGAGCAGGATGAGCATGGTGGAGCTGGAAAAGGGAGAGGATAACTCCATGTATGCTTCAGTTCGGAATATTTTCATCTGAGCTCATTATTTCACCAATAAATTGATGTTAAGAGTGAGGAGCTGACTCTGCTGAAGGGTTTGAGTCTTCAGAACTCAGAGGCTCCGACTGTGAACAGCAAAACTCAAAGCCAATAATTTTTTGACCATACATTTATAACAAGAATCATCATTTATGTTTTTATATCTCAAATGCCAAGAATTTTTTTGGATTCTTTTTCCTGGTGGCTTTAAATTAACCAGACACTCCCAGTCAGGATCTGCCTGGTATCCCATGGTTGTTTTGATTCCGTTTTTCCCCCAAAACAATGCCCTGCAGAGCTCAGTTTTATGAAGTGATGTAAGGAATTTATCAAGGAAAAACATTCAGAATTCCAAGGTTTTCTGTGATCATTTACTGCCACAGGGCTGTGACAAGACTTCCTGGGATTGTGCTTCCATAGGGAAGAATCCAATACTGGCCAAATTCACCCTAATACAGAAAAAAAAAGAGTAAAAAAAATTCAGTAATTACCTTCTACTTGTTTTTTCCATAAATATCCACATCTTGCAACCTGTTCACTGATATTTATTTGTCCAAACACCTTGTAGATGTTTCAGGCCACAACAGGAGTCCTTTAGTGTAAAATGCAGACAGGATAAAGAGGAAAAACCATAAATTTGTGGTGCAGATGGAATTTTATCCTGTTCCTGTGAAGCCCTGATGCAACACAAAGGCACCTGCCTTCCACATTTGATTGTATTTTCCAAAAATATGAATAAAACCAAGGGATGAGACGTCCTGAGCTTGGCAGATGAGGATCGGATTTGTCACTCGGTTTATGGCTGATCTGGGAGCTGACTGGGAAAGGGAGGGAAGGTTGGGAATGGTTATTCCCTCTCCTTGAATCCTCCCCAAAGTGGGGCAGAGCAGATGGGACTGAGGTGCAAAACAGACAAAAAATTCCTTAAGCTCCAGATGTCAGGAGCACACAGAATATCCTATTTTTTTTGCACACTGGAACAAATTTATTCCTGCTCCAGTCACTCTGGAGTCACACATTCCTTCCCTTTTGCCCCTCCAGCTTTGCCATCCCTTCCTCCAGGACTGAGAGCTCCTAAATCCCACGTGGGCACTTTCCTACAGAAGTGGCAGCGAACCTGAGAGGGATTAGGAGGGCAAGCCCCATGTTTGATAAATTAAACACCACCCACTCCCTTTTTTGAATAACAATTTGATTATTCCTCGCTGCATTCCAGAGAGGAGAATGCCTCTAATCCCGTTTTACCCTCTTTGGGTTTGGAATTATTTTCCTAAGCTTTTAGGATAATGAAAAGGCATCGCTGTCATCTGGCACCATTCCTTTCCCACCACCTTGAAACCCCCTCAGCCTTGTGAAGCTGCTGAGCATCCCCACAATGCTGAAAATCCTGGGAATCTGCACAGAGGAAGGCGCTGCTTGCAAGGATGAAGAGGGAATTCTTTCCACAGCCATCAGGCACTTCCAGGTGGGATTTCCTTGAGTTTTGTGACCCTTTGTGGGTTGCATTTAAAGTCAATTTAAAAAGAACCCAAAAGCAAATCAAACCACTGGAGTTTGGATGATTCTTTGCTCTCCTGTTGGATTCGGAATTCAGAGTTCTTTGCTCCTCTGTGTCTCTTTTGTTAAGGAGGGAGGAAAAGAAGCGTGTGGATGTGTCGAAAATAATGGAATTATTTAAAAATTCTCTAAGATCATGGAGTCCAACTGTTAACCCAGCACTGCCAGGGTCACCACTGCCCCACGTCCCCAAGTGCCATATTTCAAATCCACAGGGATTTGAAATCCCTCTAGGGATGGGCACTGCAAACCTCCCTGGGCAGTGCCAAGGCCTGAGCCCCCTTTCCATGGGGAAATTCCTGCTGCTGCCCACCCTGAGCCTGCCCTGGCCCAGCCTGAGGCCGTTCCCTCTCCTCCTGTCCCTGTTCCCTGGAGCAGAGCCCGACCCCCCCGGCTGTCCCCTCCTGGCAGGAGCTGTGCAGAGCCACAAGGTCCCCCCTGAGCCTCCTTTGCTCCAGGCTCAGCCCCTTCCCAGCTCCCTCAGGAATTCCCCAGCCCCTTCCCAGCTCCCTCAGGAATTCCCCAGCCCCTTCCCAGCTCCGTTCCCTTCCCTGGACATGCTCCAGCCCCTCAGTGTTTTGTTGGGAGAGGCCCAGAGATGATCCCAGGATTTGAGATGCCAGCTCAGGGATTGTCACTGCCCTGGGCTTGGTGGCCACACCACAGCTGGGACAAGCCCAGTGCCCCTGGCTGAGCTCCCAGTTATCCCATTTTTTGTTTTTAGGACAAAAACAAAAATGGGATAGGCCTCCTCAGTGGGTTTTAGGCCTCCTCACTGGGATGTGCCAGGTGCTCTTCCCTTCTCCCTGAAAATTCCCAAGAGAATTTCCTTTACTTCTCCCTCATGGCAAATTAAAACCCAGCTGAAATCCAGCAACCTGTGGGATCTTTCCTCTCGCTGCCGTGGCCAAGGAAATAATTTCTTTTGTCAGCAGGTGACACCTCTGTGTCCCCAGTCAATAAATGGTGACAGAGACGAGCGTCCCTCCTTATTAAACCCTCCTGATCCACTGGATTTGAGTCCCAGCTCCAACTCCTTCATCCACATGGATCCATTACCAGTCAATCCCTTCCCCCTGTTGTTTGTTCAGTACAACAGGGGAGTTTTCAATTTTTTATTCCCAAGCAGGGAGGGATTTTAATGTCATTCCTCACACAGAACTCTCGGCTCGACGAACAGGCCGTGGGTTTTAATGGGGGAACTCGTGGTGTGGAGCTTGTTTAGGGTGATTAAGGGGCTGTTATTTGATGATTTGTGTTCATTGCCATAATAGGATGTGCTGAGAACAACAGGGAAGCTGCTCCTTGTTTCCCACTGGAACAGGGAGAGGGTGGGATTTGGGAAGTGGGATCTGTTCTCCAGCTCTGGGAGGTGGAATTGGAGCACAGGGATGAAGAGGGCCTTTGCCTGTTTCTTTCTGGCTATTTTGGGCTGTTGGTCAGTGTTGGCAATTTCCAGAGGTTTGGAAAATTCCAGACTTTTCCACATTTGTCTCCCTTGTAGGAATTTTTGCACAAAATGGACGGAGCTTGCTCATAAGCTCGTGGAATCGCTGAGGCTGGAAAAGCCCTCTGAGATCATGGAGTCCAATGTTCCCCAGCACTGCCAAGGCCACCACTGGCCAATGTCCCCAAGTGCCACATCCAGAGGGCTTTGAAAGCCCTCCAGAAATCGGGACTCCACCCCTGCCCTGGGCAACTCCTCTTCTATGAAGGAATTTTCCCAATATCCCCCCGAGCCTGCCCTGGCCCAGCCTGAGGCCGTTCCCTCTCCTTCTGTCCCTGTTCCCTGGAGCAGAGCCCGACCCCCCGGCTGTCCCCTCCTGGCAGGAGCTGTGCAGAGCCACAAGGTCCCCCCTGAGCCTCCTTTGCTCCAGGCTCAGCCCCTTCCCAGCTCCCTCAGGAATTCTCCAGCCCCTTCCCAGCTCCGTTCCCTTCCCTGGACACGCTCCAGCCCCTCCATGTCCAACTTGTCACGTGGGGGCCAGAATAAGATTAAATTTTGCCCTTTCTCTGTTCAGAAGAAGCATCTAAATCCAGTTTTAAAGCAACACAGCTTAGAAAAAAATCTGTCCTGGGCACCAGCAAAGGAACAAGGGATCTTCTTTATTGCTCTTCTCATTTCTGAAGCTTCAGCCTGACTTGATTTATTCCCTCTACATCGTGACTCTTCCTTTAGACAAAGAGACTCCTTTTTAAAGCAGTTTTAAAAGATGTTTTCATCTCTCTTGTCTGGGCTGAATTGAAATCACAGCTGGTTTGTCCCTGACATCGCTAAACAAACAAATGCCTTCTCCTGGTGTTAAATATTAAAAGAGTATCAAGCACAGAACAGGTGATTAATGACTCGGATGCTTCCACCTGGCAAACTGAATTACTGGGAATATTGGACGGCACAAACTTCATCATAAATTGATTATTCCATCCTTACTTAGAGTGGAAGGAAAACAATCCCAGAGGGCTGGGAATGAGCCATTCAAGCGTGGCCTCAGACCTGAAACTTCCCTCAGATCCTTTTGTTGACTTGCTTGGGAAGCTCTGAATGTTTCATGAACGCCAAACCTTGGAAATGGGAATGGTTGGTCCTTAGGGATGTCCCAGTGCACGCAGGTCCTGCAGGAGATGGGATGGGCCCATTTCCAAAATGAATCATGGAATTGCTCTGGCAATTCCAGCCCAGCCAGGAATTCCCAATTCCCAATCTCTCATCCATCCCTGCCCTCTGGCACTGGGAGCCATTCCCTGGCTCCTGTCCCTCCATCCCTTGTCCCCAGTCCCTCTCCAGCTCTCCTGGAGCCCCTCCAGGCCCTGCAAGGGGCTCTGGGATTTCCCTGGATCCTTCTCTTCTCCATGTGAACAACTTTCCTTTGAAACTTGGAATGGATCTGGCTCTGTCCAGGGAGATGCACATTACAGAAGCCAAGGTTTTCCCAGTTCTTCCATGTCCTCACCTGTGGAACCATCCCTGCCTTGCATCCTTCCCTCCCCAAGGAATTTTGTACCCAGCCTTCCTGTCCTACCCTTCCTAATCCCCCTTTTCCATCAGAACAATGCAAATTAACTTATTTTTTCTCTCTTTCTATTTTCTAACCCCACAAAGACTTTACACGTCCAAGTCCTAATGAGTCAGAGCCTCAAATCCCTCAGGTTTCTGTGAGAAATGGCAGCACAAATGGCTGTGCTTCTGCTTAATTGGGCATCTCGTTAAATATCTGCATTTTAAAGCCCCTCAACAGCTCTGAAGTCGGTGGGGATGTTGTTATGGCACATGTCAGAAGCAGGTTGTTCCACAGATCCCCAAAAATGGGATTATAAAATTGCTGGGGATTTGTCCGTTGTGGTTTTAGCATTTTTTTTCCCCCAGATTTTTATAAGTAATTAGGATGTTGTGAGCTTTTTTTTTTGTGCCCAAACTTTTGGGAAGTTTGTGAGGACCCCCAGGAGCTCTCCTTGCTGTGATTTATCCATTATTGTGCCCCCCTGTTTCAGCTCTGCCAGATGTGATCCCTCACCTCTCCCTAAATATTGACCTTCCCCAAGTTTTCCAAAGCCAAACACGGCATTGCATCAAGTCCTGGGCTGTTCTGAGTGAGGAAATACTTGGCTCAGGAGAGGAGAAGGACTTGGTTTCAGGGATACACTTTGATTTTCCATGAGGGATTGGAGAAGTCTTGGGAGGAGGAGGAAAGGAAGGAAGGAAAAATTCATGAGCATTTTGGCAAATAAAGATGGAATTTCCCCTTTTGTTTGCAGCGCTGCACAAATCTGCCTGAGCTGCTGGGATTATTAAGGGCTTGATGATTCATTCATCCAACAAACCAAACGGATTTGATAATCCAGGTTTATTCTGGGATCAGCTTTATTGTTGGAATATTGACTCTGGCCATGAAAGAAAACCGGTGTGAAATGCAATTAGAGATTTGTCCATTTTTATTAGGTTCTGATTAGGCTTTGATTTAGGGAGTGAAATGAGCTCTGCAGCTCCCTGCTCTCCCTTTGCTGCGCAGGTTTTGGAGAATCTTGGAATTCCGGGAAGGTTTGGGTTGGAAGGGACCTTAAATCCCACCCAGTGCCACCCCTGCCATGACAGGGACACCTCCCACTGTCCCAGGCTGCTCCAGCCTGGCCTTGGGCACTGCCAGGGATCCAGGGGCAGCCACAGCTGCTCTGGCAATCCCATCCCAGCCCCTCCTCACCCTCCCAGCCAGGAATTCCATCCCAACATCCCATCTAAATCTCCCCTTTTCCAATTTGAAGCCATTCCCTGTGTCCTGTCCCTCCATGCCTTGTCCCCAGTCCCTCTCCAGCTCTCCTGGAGCCCCTTTGGGCTTTGAGCTCTCCCAGGATGAAGAAGATCCACCCCAAAGCCCCGTGAGGGGAAATTTTGAGATTCTGTTGCCAGGGGGACGGGCAGGGGCTCAGTAATTGGGATAAAATCCTTAATGGAGCAAGTGGTGGAAGAAAAGAAGCCTTGGGAGCAGCTGGAGCAGAACGAAGGGCGGCAGAGGGGCCATCAGGAGGATTGTGCTGGCTCAGCTGCTGCAGGAGCAGCACTTGGCACATTCTGGGGCGGGAGCAGAGCTGAGCTGCCGAGCAGAAGTGCAAACCTGCAGCAGTCTGGGTGATTCAGAGCCCACACTGCACATTCCTGCTGCTTAAAAGCTCCTGCTTTCGTTTGGTTTCCCACAGAGTCTGGAGGTATTTAAAAGAGCAATTTTTTGAGGGTTTACATAGAACATCCCTTCTGGAAGGAAGGTTTCATTCTGGTCTTAAACAGCTGGGCATGACTGTTGGTGCAGGTCTGCTTCAGTGCGGGATTTGGGGCATCATTTTCCCCAATTTTCCCAATTTTTGGGGCATGCCATTTTTCCCAAATGGCAAAGAAATTGCCATGAGCTGAACCAGGGATCTTCTTGGTGGCGCGCAGAAGTGGGACAAGAGAAATGAGCAGCGACTGATCCCAGGAATTCCCGGGCACAGGAGGCAGAACTGCTGCCCTGGGCAGAGCCCAGAGAGGGGCTGGAGTCTCCTCCCTGGGATATTCCAGAGCCACATGGACACAATGCTGTGCCCTGGGCAGGGAGTGGCACCCGTGACCCTCTGTGGTCCCTTCCAGCCTGATCCATCCTGGGATTCTGGGATTAGCAAACCAGAAATTCCAAATGTCTGGAACTTCCTGCCCTGATTCCCCATGGGTTTGGGCATCCCTTTAGCCCTCCACACGCTCCTAGGAATTAGGGAAAGGAGGATAAAAAGCAGAAGTTCACCCGTGGTTTATATTTGCTCCTTTTTAACCAATTTCCAAACATTTTCCAGACTTTTGGGAAGTGGGCTGTGCCTTTTGCTTTTGATCCAGAGCTGCTCCTGGACCCAGATCCACGCTCCAACGTCGGATCCGTGCACTAAGGGAAAGATATTTTGTCCCAGGGCAGCAGGAGGAGATGGGAGCTCCCTCCAGCTCCCTCTCCAGCCCCATGGGCATGGATAGAGCTGGGAAATGAAGCACAGAGGGTGGAAGTGAGCCTGGAGGAGCCGTCAGTCCCGGGTGGAGCCGGGATCACCGGCATTCCTGGCAGGATTGTGCCTGCAGCTGCCACCACTCCACTGGCTTTTCATGGAACCAGCTGTTCTGAGCAGGAATTCTTAGGGATTTGCAAAGAACAAGAGGGAAAGCTCTTTTGGCATAAACTGGCTCTCCACTGAATCACGGAATCATGGAATTACCTGAGCTGGATTTACAGGGATCATCAGTCCAACTCCTGACCCTGCATGAGACACCCCAAAATCCCACCCTGCTCCTTCTCTGAGTTCTGGGGTGGATTTAAGAACCCACATTTAAAATCCCATCCTTTCCCCACCTTCTCCCTGCATCCTCCACTGGATCCTGGCTCTGCTCCTCAGCACAGGGACCAGGAGAACATTTCCATGGACTCTGGAGCCAAACCTCACTTCCTTCCTTTTGGGAAAGTCACAGAGCTGCCTCCTGACAAATAGGAAATGTCCTTTATATTCCCAAAGTTCAGGGGCTTCATTGCCTTAAGGATTTAAGAAGGAACATCCCAAGGTTAGAGGGGATAAACCCCTCCAACCTCACTGTTCCCTGAGTCCCGCTTCCATCTGGATCAGGTTGCAAATCCTACCTGATGTTCCCCAATGGATTGTGCAGAAATGTGTGGTTGATCAAATAAATCCTGCCGGATTTCTCGCTTGGAAGAAATATTTACAAAGGCGAGGAAATCACAGGCGGAGGGAAGAAAGCAGAGACTGCAGCTTGTCTTTGCTGGAGGCTGCTGGCAGTTTGTTTTTCAAATAGCAAATCCTGCCTTAGGCCCGACCAGAAAAAGCAATAAAAACTTCATTTTCGAGGGAGGAAAAGAGAAATAGGACTTTTAAAGCCTTTCACAGTTGTTGGGGTTTTTTACTTCTTTTTCTGAATAATTTTTCCTTTGAAGAGAACAGAAAATATAAACTCTGCTGTGAGGAAAGGCTGAGAGAACTGAGAATATTCACCTGGAGAGGAGAAGGCTCCAGAGAGAGCTCAGAGCCCCTTGCAGGGCCTGAAGGGGCTCCAGGAGAGCTGGAGAGGGACTGGGGACAAGGGATGGAGGGACAGGACCCAGGGAATGGCTTCAAATTGGAAAAGGGGAGATTTTGGTGGGATATTGAGAAGGAATTCCAGGCTGGGCTGGAATTGCCAGAGCAGCTGTGGCTGCCCCTGGATCCCTGGCAGTGCCCAAGGCCAGGTTGGACACTGGGGCTTGGAGCAGCCTGGGACAGTGGGAGGTGTCCCTGCCATGGAATGGGATGGGATTTAAGGTCCCTCCAAACCAAACCATTCTGAGTTCCAACGCCACTGATTTGAGTTCAGAGGAAGTTATTTCTAAAGCAGCAGCAGCCGAAGCAGGAAAATTATATTCCAAGACATTTCCAAGGAACAGAGATCTCGGGGGTCTGGTGGTCGAGATGACCCTGAGAATATAAAAAGTCTTTTTCTCCCAGCCCGTGCGGCCAAAGAAGGAGTCTGAATGCGCAGGGTCGGCTTCTCAAGGGTGTTTATTTTCCCTTCTCTAGAACATTCTCTCTCTGCCCTGCTGAGCTCTGTCCAGCAGCTCGGCCATGGCATTCTGTCTGCCCTCAGGGCAGTGTTCACATTTTATACCAAAAACTCCGTGTGCCGTGGTTACAATAACGTGCCAATGTCTGTCATTGGTGTTGGACAGTGTGTCTGTGCCTGAAACCAACAGAAAAGTGTCACCAGCACAGCGAGACATGGAGGGCAAGGAGAAGGAGAAGGAGGTCAGGACACGCCCAAATCCCTCCATCTTGTACCCCTGAACCCCATTCTAAAAACCCCAAAATTCCACTTTTCCACCCTGTGTTAATTCAGCTACCACACTGCTCAAACCCTTGTGGCTGTAATTCCTCACACAGAGTTGTCAGTTTTTTCCACGGGCTAAAATGGAAGCCACAGGTGTTTTTGACTTGGTGCCAAGGTCTGTGAGCCCCTGCCAGGGTCTCAGCCAGCCAGGGCAGCCAGAGGGATCTCCTGGACTCCCACACAGACACCGTGGATGCCACTGGCCCTGCTGACCCTGTGGGAACAAATCTGACCTGGGCGCTGTGACAGCAACGCCAGCAGGAGATGGAGATTTGATTCCAGCCCTCCATCCAAATGAAATCCTTGGAAATGTTGGAAGTGGACACGCATTTTGCCTCGTGGGCCTCGTGTTTCCCAGTCAACCTCACGTGAGCAGCACCAATCCCATGTGCTGCTGCTTTTTGGGAATGTGTTGAACATAATTCATGCTCAGAGCTCATTTCTTCAGGATGAGGTCCATGGCACCAAATGCCAGTGATGTGTTGGGAATTCCAAAGGCTCCATCTCCCAGGACAGGCGTTGCTCCAGGTGGAACCACGCTCTGTGACAACATCTCATGGAATTTCACCCTCTCAGATGGTGTTTTTCTCTTTCCTCATACAAGAAATTATTTTTTTGGGATCTTAAACCACTTATTGTCCTCAGAGTTTTCATCTTTTATTGACTGAAGCTCTGCTAATGGCTCTGAGGACAGCAGTAAATATTTGCAGTCTGGACTGGTCCAAATTTATTGCAGAACGTGGAAACCTCAGGTCACCAAACAAAGCTGGATTTCTGTGGTTTTTTTTTTTTTTTTAATGCTAATCCTTCAAATAATTAATATGGGCAGGCTGTGGTTGTGGGGGCAGAAATTCCTTCTGTTCTATGACATGTTTAAATACGTACAACATAATACAATTAGATTATTATTATTTAAATATAATAGTCCAGTTGAGTGTGTTCAGGTTATTCAAGTGGGTGCATTGACACCATGGACTGAAAAATCTGTTTAAATACCCAAAGTCTGAATTAAAAAATCAGATTAAAATAATCTAAAATTAAATAATCTAAAATTAGCTTTTTATATCCATTTATATTAATAAGAAGTACTACGGAAGGGATAATGCTTTTACTCATACTATAAAGGAGCAGTATGGAAAAAAGGGAGAGGACAGTGTCACAGAATTCCGGAAGGATCTGGGTTGGAAGGACCTTGAATCCCATCCCATCCCATCCCATCCCATCCCATCCCATCCCATCCCACCCCATCCCACCCCTGCCATGGCAGGGACACCTCCCACTGTCCCAGGCTGCTCCAGCCCCAGTGTCCAACCTGGCCTTGGGCACCTCCAGGGATCCAGGGGCAGCCACAGCTGCTCTGGGAATTCCATCCCAGACCCTCCTCCTCCTCCCAGCCAGGAATTCCTTCTCAATATCCAATCTAAATCTCCCCTTTCCCACTGGGAGCCATTCCCTGGGTCCTGTCCCTCCATCCCTTGTCCCCAGTCCCTCTCCAGCTCTCCTGGAGCCCCTTCAGGCCCTGCAAAAGCCAAACCAGGAAATCCCCAAATCCCAATTTTTGGGTGTCTCTGGGTGTCCCTGCAGGCTCAGATCAAGGCTGTAACTTTCCCCAGGATCTGCGAACAGTGCAGGAAAAATTCCAGAGGTCCCAAAGCAAGGTCAGATCTCCCCCCAGGGCGATGTGGACGTGGATTTATTGGATCCATGGGGCAGAAGGACCAACAGGGAAAAAAGGAAAGGGGGAAGAAAGGAAAGGAAGGGAGAAGGGAGGGAGGGAAGGAACCCCTTGTAGGATATTGGTGGATTGAGCATTCCACAGGTGGAATTATGGAATTTTTCCATATTTTTTTGCTTTTTCCCAGATCTCTTCATGCCTTTCTGGCTGTCCCACCTAAAATTTTTCCCTGTCAAGGACCAGGAGGCTGCTGGAAAATGTCTCCTGTTCCTGCACTCTGGCAGGAGTGAGGGATGTGGAATTACTTCCCAATTTTCTGGAATAAAAATTCATCTCTGGGCAGCAGCAGAACTCAGAGTTCTGCCTTCCCAGGATATTTCAGAAGGCGTCAAACAATATTAAACCTCAGGGTTATTTAAGCAAACACCAAGAAAATAATTGCTGGCAATTCCCTGGCAGCTCCCAGCAAGATTCCCGGGAAGTTCTGCTGTAAAACAAATATTCGATGTACAGAAAACATGACAAAACCACAGTATTTGTGATGCCAATTTTTTTCATTTTTTTTGCTCTGACTTTTATTTAAATGTAGTGAATAAATTGATTTAAATAAGGTTCCCAATGTAGTGAATAAATGGATTTAAATAATTTTCCCAATGTAGTGAATAAATGGATTTAAATAAGATTTCCTGTGTAATATATCCATGATGCAGCTTTTTTACTCCTTTATTTGAACCTGCTGGACAGGTGGAGATGATTTTTCCGGCCAGGAATAGGGAAGAAAATATGGCTCAGCCCTTTCCAAACCTTATCATCAAATAGTCTGGGATGTTTCCAGCTGTGGATGGGAAAATTCTGCTGCTCCTGAGGCCAAAATCCAGCACAGGATGAGGGCTGAGGCTCTGTGCAGCCCACCAGGGAAATGGGATAGGATCCACAGGGAAATGTGGGTGAAAAATCCAATAATTATAGGTTTTTAAGGAATCTGACAGGCAGCCTTGTCCCAAGAAATCTTCCTGTCCCAAAGGAGGTCAGGCTCTGCAATCTCCACTGGTTTATCCGGCTGCTTTGATATAAACTTTGCTCCAGCCGGGATTTCAAGTGGAATTCCCTGGAAATGTCCAAGGCCAGATTGGATGGGGCTTGGAAAACCTGGGATAGTGGAAGGTGTCCCTGCCCATGGAAGGGGGTGGGACTGGATGGGATTCAACATCCCTTGAACCCAAGGCTTTCCATGATTCCATGATTCACCAATTCATCCTCGTTCTTGTCCAGTGGGAATTCCGTTATCCGGGTAAAACCGGCTCTATCCACCCGTCCACCAATATTTCCCCACAAATGTCACCAACAACTTGTTAAGGGGTTTCAATTTTGTGGATAAGGAATTCCAGCAGCTTGGACAATTCCCTGCTGCCCAGCTGAGGAATAAAATGTTCAACCAAGTGGAAATTATGGAAAATTTCCACAACTCCTGCCAGGAGGGGACAGCCGGGGGGGTCGGGCTCTGCTCCCAGGGAACAGGGACAAGAGGAGAGGGAACGGCCCCAGGCTGGGCCAGGGCAGGTTTAGATTGGATATTTGGGAAAAATTTGCCATGGAAAAGGGTTGACAGCAATATTATTGTTGTCCCACCTCCCAGACTTGAACAAATCCATAAAATGAAATTCCAATATCCTCCCAATCTCCCGGGTATCCAGAACTGGGGAGAAGCTCCTCATGGAGTGAGAAGTGAGGGAGAAGTGCTGGAAATTTAAACCTTTGTCCTTTCTGAAGGGCCACAACATTTTTGGCTGCTCCCAAGGTGGAGCCAGGGCTGGAGCAGTTGGATCAAATATTCCCTTTATTTTTGGTCGCTTGGCTGCAAAATCCCTGGCTGGCAACAGATTCCCAAAGCACAACGAGGCTTTCAAACATGGAATTCTGGAAGTGCCATTGCTCCCACAGCAGCTGGAATAAGGAAAAGCAACAGGGTTGTGTTGGGGTTTATGGGATGCATTTGTTTCCTTTCCTTAGGAATTTTATCTTTTTATTTTTTTTATTTTTATTTTAGTGCAGCAGGAGCCTCCAGGATGCAGGAAGTCACTTCCGTCCTATTTGTTAGGAAAAGCCAATTTTCCAGGTTGCCCTGGATGGGAGGGGTGGATGAGCATGGGAGATGTGTCCCACAAATCCCTTTAAACTGAGAAAACCGGGAAGCTTTGGTTGCTCTTTGTTTACCCTTCTCTCAGGTTACAATTAACAACTTAACTGAGTTTTTCCAGGAGGGATTATGGATATTCCCTGTGTTTGATTTGTCCCTCAAATCCCTCCAAACTGAGAAAAATGGGAAGATTTTGTTGCCTTTCCCCCCCACAGTTCCCAAGATTGCAATTTAGCTGAGCTTTTCCAGGAGGGATTATGGATGTTCCCTGTTTGACCCAGTGATCTCGGAAGGAGGGAGTCACCATTCCTGCTTTCACATTTCCTTGAGTTTTTCCCCCCTAAAATTTTATTTATGATTATGATTCCACCTCCCAAAACTGAGCAAATCCATCAAATATTCCAGTAGGCACTCCCAAATTCCTGGAGCTGGGAAGAAGCTCCTCATGCAATGGGAAGAGGAGGAGAGGTTCTGTCACAGCATCCAGGGAAAAAAAAAAACCAAAAGAAACCACTGGAATTAATTCCATGGATGCAGAGCTGGCCACTGCTTCCCATGGCAGCTTTTCCAGCATCCCAATCTCCCTCAGCCCCAGGAAATGTGCATTATAATCTCCTTCTAGGAATAAAAATATCCGGCATTATAATCTGCTCATCCTGCCTTTTCATCCCGGGATTTGGGAGGGCAGAATAAAGCGTACGCGTTTTTTGTACAAATAAACAAAATGACTCATCCAGTAACCCGGGATTAATCCGGAAAATTGCTATTCTGGGATGTGCCACAGAATTAAGGGAACCTTTAGAGGAGAGGACTTGGAAAGGTCAGGATGAGGATTGGGGTCCAGCTGCCAGGAGGGCGGACAGGAACAATTCTGAGCAGAGGTAGAATGAAACAGAAGGAAAGGTTATTGGAAATAAATAAAAATAGGAAAACAGGTGCAGGAAAAGAGTGGGATTTGGGAAAATCGTCCTCAGCAGAGGAATTTGCACCACCTTCAGATATCTCAGGATATCCCAAACAGAATCATGGAATTATTTCAGTTGGAAAAGCCCTCCAAGATCACCAAGTCCAAGCTGTGACCCGTCCCCACCTTGCCACCAGCCCAGAGCCACTTCCAGGCATTCCTTGGGCACCTCCGGGAAAGAGCTGGAGCCACTTCTCCCAGTGTGTAAGAATTCCTTCTTGATCGTTGAAATTCTCCTAAAAAAAAACAGGTAAGAAATGATTCCCTTGATCCTTTTTGGATGAATTTGGAGGAACCTGGGATAGCGGAACCCATGGCAGGGCGTGGAACGAGCGGATCCCTTCCAACCCAAACCATCCCGGAATTCCAGGGTTCCGTGACCTTCCGTTGTTTTCTGGTGCTCCGAACATCTTGGACAAGAAAAGGGATAAAAAGCCAGGCATGGCACATTTGCATGGGCAATTATGTCCCTTAATTTGCTGCTGTAATTATGATGAGAGCACATTAAAATCATGCAGTTGCATGCATAAAGAGCAATTAAGGCATGTGGGGATACAATCGGAGCACTTCCACCTTTAAGCCTGGAATTTGTGTAAATATTTTCCACAGTTTTCACAGGATTTACTCATTTTACCCTCACAAGAGTCTGCAGTGTCCTGCATGACCCCACTGTTTTTATACTTATATTTAGATTCAGATTTAATTTTACACTATATTTGTATTTATATTTAAATTTGTACATGATATTTATTTTTATTTTTATTTTTATTTTTATTTTTATTTTTATTTTTATTTTTTATTTTTATTTTTATTTTTATTTATTTTTTATTTTTAGTCTTAATTTTATTCTATTTCTATTTCTCTTATTTCTATTTCTATTTCTATTTCCATTTCTATTTCTATTTCTATTTCTATTTCTATTTCTATGTCTATTTCTATTTCTATTTCTTCCTTCCCAAGGAACTGAAATGCTGCATTTTCCCCCCACAAAACTCATGGAAGGAAGGCAAATCATTCTGGATTTCCTGGAAATAATGTGGTAAAAGTGAATTTTGGTGGATCTGCTCCTCCAGCTGTAGGCAGTGCTGGGCAATCTCTGGTTGCTGCTGTTGTTTTAAAGGTGATTTACCAGCATGAAAAATGATCTGTTGAGCCTGATCCTGGTGTTTATTTATTCCAGAGGATTATCAAATCCACATGATCCATTGTTTATCTGCAGTTGGGCTGAAGCAAGGTTTGCTTCATTCATGTTCTCGTCCCATCCATTTTTCAAAGTGTCACCTTAATCTGCTGTAATTACTGAGCACTTCACACTTTCAGTTGGCTTTGAAACCCATTAAAAATCCAATTAATGCAAAACTTGGGAATTCCTACCTTGCTGGAGCCCTTGGCTTGGGAGTGAAGTGGTTTGGCAAGGATCTGCAAGGATCACTCGTTTATTGAAAGCTCATCAGCCCCCGCTGCAGAGCTGCTGCTAATTGGGTGCTTGGACTTCATGAGCTTCCCAAGCAAAAAAATTTGGGATTGAATTTCCAGTTGAGCCAACTCGGATAAAGTTTCAGTGTTGCTCCTGTTTATCTGCTCCTGGCTCTGGTCACAATCCCAAGAGAGATCCTCAGTGTCCACAGCGCTCCGACCTGGATCTTGCTGCTCACAGAACACCGTGACCAGAATAAAATTCATCTTCCCACTTCCGATTCCATCATGTCCTTCTCCAGAGTTCCCCGATTATTGATCACACATCCACAGATATCTTTCTTACAGCACCTGCGGAGTTTACTGCCCCACCTGTGGCTTTGCTGTCCATGATTTGGCTCCTCTCCACAATTATTTCCCCTGGCTTTGTTGTCCATGATGTGTTTCCTCTCCACAATTATTTCCCACGATTTTGTTGTCCATGCTCTGGGTCCTCTCCATAATTATTTCCCATGATTTTGATGTCCATTATCTGGTTCCTCTCCACAATTATTTCCCATGATTTTGTTGTCCACAATCTGGTTCCTCTCCACAATTATTTCCCCACATCTCTGACTTATCCAGGAGCAGCAAACTCAGCTTTCCACCCTTCACTCTGCTCTTGGCCAGCACCTCAAAACTCAAAAATTCCATTGTTCCCACCTCTCCAGAGAGTTTTTTCCTCTCCTCTGGCCAAAATTCCAGTGTGTAGACAACTTATTTCCATGGGATCATGATCAGCAGGGATCAAAATTAAAGGATGGCCCCTCCTAAAATTTGGGAACGGCCCCCCAAGTCCTCCTCACCAGCTGAAGGAGAATCACAGAATGGTTTGGGTTGGAAGGGACCTCAAAGCTCATCCTGTTCTACCCCTGCCATGGGCAGGGACACCTTCCACTGTCCCAGGGTGCTCCAAGTCCTGTCCAACCTGGCCTTGGACATGCCCAGGTCTTCTCTGACCTTGATGATCCTAAGATTCCATCACTTCCATGTGCAGAAGTGGATTTGGGAAACCAGACCTTGACAGTGTTGGCACCATCCTGGGAATGAGGATGGAGTGAGGTTGGGTTGATGGAGCCACTCTATCACTGCCTTTATCAGCAGGGCAGAGGGGAGAGAAAAAAAGAAGGAAAAATCTCATTTTGGGATTCTTGGAGCTGTCCTGTGCAGGGCCAGGGGTTGAACTCCCGGATGATCCTTGTGAATCTCTTCCAACTCAGGATATTCCATATTTAGGGAGAGGGTGATTTCCTAGGACACATCACTGATTCCAGGCACTGTTGGGCTCTGGAAGGGACTCGATGCTGACAGAGCAACCTGAAAATCCTTTTAAATTCTTGTTTTCCTTGATCAACCTGATTCCCGCAGAGGATAAACACAAAATGATGGGGGGAAAAAGTCTATTTCAGCTGATTTCCAGATGAAGAGTTGCTCAGCCACCGTGGTGTTGTGTCCCAAAGGTCCCAGAGAACTAAACAGATCGCATTCCAAAATATTTCGCCTGGAAAAGGTATTGAAGTCGGCATTATCAGCACTGTTGTATCCTTTAGTGTGGGGCTCCAGATCCTTTCCAGGTGTCCTGGAAAGTAAAAAAAAAAAAAAAAAAAAAAAAAAAAAAAAAAAAAAAAAAAAGGGGGGCGGGATTTGAAATAAATTTTGATTGGAGCAAGCCCTTATCACAAAAAAATTGGTGTTGAGGATTTGGAAGGGCTGGGAAGAGATGTCTGAGCTGATTCAGGAATTTTAACTGGTGTTGAGTGATCGGTCCATGCCAAGGAGTGAGGATCTGGGACAGATGGGATGGAAAAAGTCAAAATTCAGGGAAGACAGGCAGAGCTTCAGTCTTATTCCATGAATTTTTTCCAGGTGTCTCCCAAATGATGAGGAGAGCCATGGCTGGAGCCCCTCTGCTCTGGAGCCAGGCTGGGAGAGCTGGGAATGCTCACCTGGAGAGGAGAAGCTCCAGGGAGAGCTCAGAGCCCCTTGCAGGGCCTGAAGGGGCTCCAGGAGAGCTGGAGAGGGACTGGGGACAAGGGATGGAGGGACAGGAGCCAGGGAATGACTCCCAGTGCCAGAGGGCAAGGATGGATGGGAGATTGGGAATTGGGAATTCCTGGCGGGGCTGGAATTGCCAGAGCAGCTGTGGCTGCCCCTGGATCCCTGGCAGTGCCCAAGGCCAGGTTGGACACTGGGGCTTGGAGCAGCCTGGGACAGTGGGAGGTGTCCCAGGGGGTGGAATAGGATGAGCTTTTCCATCCCAAACCATTGTGGGATTCCATGGAATTCTCCTCTGTGTCTGCCAGCAAAGGCTTCTCTTTAGGGCTGCGGGAAAACCCCTCTGGGAAGAGGCTCAGAAGCTGAAAATTCCCTTGTCCTCGCTGGAGTTTGAACATCCATAGGAAAGCCAAGTCCTTCATGCTCTGCCTGTGGAGTGGTGCTTCCCACATGGAGAGGGAAATTGGAGCAATCCATTCCCAGAGCAGAAACCTTAACCCAGTAAAGGGAAATAAAACCCCACACAAAGAAATTGCTACTCTTACAGCTATTTTATTGGCAGGAATGAAATATCCCACTCCAGCTATTCTGTTGTTTGTTTTAAGGATAACTCGGTCCTTTAGGGAAGGAATTGGGAATAAATAGAGCAGATTTATCCAATGTCAGAGAAATATAAATCTTCCCTACTTAAGCTGAGTGAGCATTTGCTGCTTTTCCTGCAGCCAGCCCGGAAAGTGTCCTGGAGGGCCTCACTCACAAATTGGGATTAAATAAATTGAACCTAAACTACTCCTTCCATGGGAAAGCTCTCCAGTGTCCATAGCCAAGAAGAACCAGATTTTGGGATGCTTGCAGGGTGAGGAGCCCTGAGTTGTGGTGGAGCACTCAGCTACCCCATGGACTTGTTGGCAAGAAGGACACACAGACATTCCTGGAGTGATTTGGGTTGGAACAGACCTTAAATCCCATTTCATTCCACGCCCTGCCATGGAAAACCTTCCAGTATCCCAGTGTGTGGAAAACCCCGCTGGAAAGAGCCAGTGTCCATAAAGGAGACGGAGGAGTCCTGGAACTTCATTCCAATAAAGGGGAGTCCCCTGGGCTTTTCCCTCTCGAGGTTTCAGAGGTGCAGCCTCCTTTTATCCCAAACTCCTGCACGTTCCCTCTTCCTTTCCCATTGCTGAGGTACCAGGAAGGTGCAGCCTTCCCCAGCTCCAGCCCCAGATCCCCCCTTGAACCTGGCATTTCCCCCAAAGTTCAGAAACTCCTCCTCGTGCGGCCCCATTTGGCCAAACTGTCCGGGCTCTGTGACAAACCTGGTGTCATGGTTTGACACTGGCGCAATGCCAGCACTCCTATGAAAATGCACTTTCCCTAAATAAATGCTGTGAGATGTTATCAGGGACAGAGCAGAGCAGGCCCAAGCTTAATAACAAAGGAAAAAAACTTTATTAAACTACTACTAATACAGAAAACACATAAACTAAATCTAGGATGAAGACCTTTTAAAACCACCCCTCCTCCTCCCAATTCTAAACACACCCAGCCATGAAACATCACCCGGGATTCTTGATCAAATTACCACCCTTCAGGTAATCTATGCTTAAACTATCAAGGGAGAGAGAAGTCTCTCTTGCACCACAGGCCCCCCAGGAAACACAGCTGCCACCCTGTGTTTCCCTGTCACACATGGCAACTGCCCGGAAGAAAAAAATCTGCCAGTGTGACACTCTCCATTCCATGTCACAGTGCTCTCACCACTGTGCATGGACAGACTGCTCGTAGGGCTCCTTTAAGGATGCTTTGCCATGGACCCAAAGATATAACAGTTCAGTTTCTCATCCTGGGACTACAGTCCCCCCCATTTTCCCCTGGGGCCGAGGGGTCCAAAAACAGGACTCATCTTCTTCCTGAAGACAGAGGGTATCACCATTCCCTCTTCAACTCTCTTCGTTTCTCGCCATTCCTGTGCTGTTCGAAGCTGAAACAGGTCTCCCTGGGTCACCACTGCATCCCCCTAAAATGCAGTCTCTATTGCAGGAGATTTTGGTTCAGTCCATGGCTAACAAGAAGAGTCCAGCTAAAAGCTACTTCTTCATCTCCTCCCACCTAAATATTTCTTCTTCTAACATCTCAGGTCCCGGACTATCTCTCTTCTACTACAAATCAAGGAGGAGTAATACTTTCAAAAAAGCCCTCATTCCCTCGAAAGGGTTAAAGGTTCAGACTCCCTGGACGGCCGATATCTCAGTCCGGCGTTCCGCCTCCCACGCTGGGCATTTCCCCCCCCCTTCTCCTTCTCCTCTGCCGGCAGATTTCCAGGTGCCGCCAGGCTCTCCGTCTCTTTCCCACATGGGGGGGGGGGCAAAGGCATCTCCGCTTCTCTCCACCCTTCCGTCCACAGGAGCTGGCTCGGTTCCAGACCCTCAGCCCCTCGGCCTACCTGGACAAGGCCGCGTGGCTTCCCCTCCCCCACCCAGCCTAAGGCTGGGCAGGGGGGGAGTCTGCACTCTCTGACGACCGAAACTAAAAGAGAGAGTTCTCCTGGGAGTTCTTGCTTTTAACCCCCTGTGTTCTCAGAGGCGTGTCCATACTTTCAGTGGTCACTCCAGGTGCCAATATCCAAACCTGACCACTGATTGGTTTGACCCAACTTCCTGGAAAAAAAATTCACTTCCATGTCAAACCACGACACCTGGGCTGGAAGTTAATCCCAAAGCTCAGAAACTCCCTTTTGGCCATTTCAGGAGCTGAACTGTCCGGGCTCTGTGACAAACCCATGGATGGAAGAGGGGACAGACATCCAGCCCCAGCTCAAAGCCGTTCCCACCCATCCCTTCAGCCAGGAATTGTTTGTACAATCACCAGCTCACCTCTTCCCTATGGATCCCTCCTCCTCTCATTTCTCAATTTGCCTTCACAAACCCTTGTTATTTTTAACTTCACCTTTTCTAACAGCCTGGAACGTTTGGAACATCCCTTCCTGACTTTCCCAGTCTGGCCCTGCCCTGGGTGTGCCAAGGAAATCCAGAGACCCAGCTCAGCCTAAGGAGCCAACGCCAGCTCCTGCCAGCCCACGGTCACCAGAGGTCCCTGTGGATGAGCCGTGGCTCGGGGGAGCCGAGGTCTCCCATCCTTTCCTCCTGCTGAGGAGTCCAAATCCGCGGGGTTTTGGGGCCCTTGGCCCGCGTGTGCTGGATCCACCCACCCGTGCACGGCTGTCCCCGGCGCTGTCCCTGCGCCCCTGGCTGGATTTGCTGCACAGCAGAGCCCAAAGGCAGCGGCTCTGCTCCCTGGCCTTCCTGCCCCAGGGATTTCAGTGCCCCGGGGCTCTGGCCACGGGCTGCTCCGAGCACACAGCGCTGAGCTCCACCCCTGCGGGCTGAGAATTCACGGGGTACGTGTGAGTTTGCTGGCCCCAAGTTGGGCAACTCCCCGGGGGCTCCCCTGGCAGGGAGACCCTCCTGGAGCAGTTCTGTGTCAGGAACCAGAGACGCGTTGGACTTTTTCGGTCTTCAGCTTCTGTTTATTGTTATCTTATCAGAACTTCAGCGCTGTCTACACCAGACTCTGCGTGCAGGAAAAACAGCACAAAAATGGCAACGACCTCGTGCTGCAAGGTCTTTTTAAGCCTAATCAAAAACTAAGCTACACAATTAATAAGTGACACCTAAATTATTTTCCTTTGTAACCCAATAACTGACCCCTAAAGACCAGCAATGCGGATTTTTCTACCCAATTACAAGACACCACCCAAACCCAAGAAGAAAGAGGAAGAAGAAGAAAGAAGACGGGAACTCAAGACAACACCCTGTACCCTCCATCTTGAACCCATCTATAACATACTAAAAATCCTAAAAGCTAAATTTCTCACCCCTGTGACACACTACACTGCTCTCTACAATCTATTTCATGCTTTTGTGGTTTCTAACTTACCTTGAGGCTTTGGAAGTTTTCTCCATGAATGAGGGTCAAAGTCAGTGCTCCCCTGGGGGTCAGGACACCCCAGAGCAGACAGAGAAATGTTCCCAGTGCCCTGGGTTTCCACAGTAAGGATCCCAGATATTCATTCCCAGGGGGACAATCGAGTGTCCCCTCGGGGTTGGGCTCTCACTCGTGCCAAAGCCACGGCAAGGCCGTGCCCACAGCTCTCAGTTCCTGTCACCAGCTTCACGAGGGGTTTCTTTGCTTCTCCACTCATCCTTCCTGTTTGACCTGAATCCCGAGGGTGCCGGGGCTGTGGGGGTCCCGCAGAATTCTCAGAGCAGCCACAATCCCCTGAAGGACCCCCCTGTAAAATGAGTTCCCCTGTCCGAGTCCATGGCCAGCACAATCCCACACTCAGAAAAAAATTATTAGCAATCCAATAATTGCTGAAGTGACCAGGAGCACATCTGACCACCCTGCTGTTAGAAAACCACACAAAATTTGAATTTTTTTGTAACTTTAGTCAGTCTTTTTCTCCTTTCCCCCGGGAGAAAGGAATTTTAAGTTTCTTTTCCAAGGACTGTTCCATCCCTCAAGGCCTGATGAGCTGAACATCTCAGCAGAGTGGGAGTAGCACAGGAGACCCACGGAAGATAACGACCATCAACTCCAAACATCTCCCCTGGCATGGTCAGAGACACCTGGTCCAGAAAAGATCGATAAGAATGAGAACCTAATTAACACCAAAGACAGAGGGATCCATGACCAATAGGAAACCAAATACTAAGAACTGCACAGCTTGGGACCAATGAACATTGAAAAAATTAATTTCTCCCGGTTTTGACTGTATAAAATGCATGAAAAATTGAGTAAAATGAATGTGTGATGGGATGATTTTCTCTGCATAACCTGGGCAATGTGTGGATTAAATGATTTCTGTTGCACATCCTGGCCAGAATAAAGTAATGCTTTGATTCTCTAATCCTAAAAATGTTGGAGAATTTTCATTTTCCCCACAGTTTCAGTGACTCTTGGGTTCCCCATCCTCCAGGATTAGCAGAACAAGAGGTGTCTGTGTAGCCAGGGACTCCTGATGAATTTCTGCTCCGTTAATTATTCCAGCCTCTCCCCCAGAGCTGTGCGCTGTCCTTCTGGAGTTGTAAACCCTGGAAAAAATCCCTTTCCCCTGTTGGTTTTTCCACAAAATCCCTCTCTCCTTCGTAGGCTTCCAGCTGAGCCAGAGGAAGTTGTGAACCGGACAGGGAAAAAAAAATAATGTCAATTTTATTTCATGAAGAAAGTCAGCATTATACAAAAAAATATTCAGTCTGCCTGAACTTCATCCTCAGGTGCCCTTTAATTTTCCATGAGCTGGGAGTAGTGATCCCTACAAAAAATTCCTCCTGCTCTTTGGGACTGCATTAAGGGGTGCCTGAGCAAGTTGCAGCTGCTGCCTTCTCAGGAAGATAAAGGTCTGGAGAGGTTGGATGGGAAAGAATTGTCAGAAACTTGGACTCTGCCTTTGCTGGAGGGCAAATTCCTTCAGTTTGTGCCTTTTCCTTGTCCTTGTGTGTCTTGGAAGTGAATAGCCACAGCAGGGAATTGGCGTCCAAATAAAAATTCCAGGATTGATCACTAAGGATTGATATCAGAAGCTCCCTCCTCTTTGGGTCAGTGCCACCCCCTCGTTGTGGGGCTCAGCCCACCCAGATTTGGTCACTTTGTGTCCAAAGAATTCCAACATCAGCAGGATGGGCTGGGAACATCCAGGTGTGCAGCCCTTGGCCCTGCAGGATTCCCAATCCCAAATCACAAAACTGTTGTGGAGCTACTTTAGGATTTATCTCCGTGTTTGAATGATCTCGGTGCTTTCACTCACCCATCCAAAAGGGAATATTCCCAGTTTTCAGGCTGGAGGTGTCCCTGTCAGGGGGAACATGGAATACCAGTTTGCCCCAGTTTGCCCAGTCTCCAGAAGGATTTTGACCCTTCTGCAGGTGGGACAGACCAAGCCCTGCAAAGCAATATCCCAAAAAATGCCACTGAGCACCCTCCAGGTGACCTGGGGAGGAGGGGACAGGAGATCAGGGACACAGTGTCACACTCGCAGCCAGCATTACCGCCATTCATTAATTAATTACAAATTAATCAGGGAGAATTTCCCCATGGAAAGGGTGGCCAGGCCTTGGAACTGCCCAGGGAGGTTTGGAGTGCCCATCCCTGGAGTGTCCAAGGAATTCCTGGAGGTGGCACTCAGAGCTCTGGGCTCGGGACAAGGTGGGCATCGGGCACAGCTGGGACTCTGATCTTGAGCTCTTTCCAGCCTCAGAAATTCCGTGATTTTGTGTTATTGATTTCATTGCCACTGATCAGACCCAATTTTGGTGTCTGCAGTGAAAATCCATGGACACCAGGAGCACAAAAGCTGGAAAACTGCTGATGATAGGGCTGGATGGCTCTGTCTGGAGAAGGTTTCAGCGTGTCCTGCTCATCATTTCCAAGAACCTCCACGTGACACCATTCCCAAGGAGAGGCCTCTTCCCTCCAGGAGTAATTCAGGATAATATTTAGCGCCCATGCCTGGAAAAACTCAGCCTGGAAATGAGGTGGGATTTTTAACCAGAAGTGGAATTCTCCACTCAGATTTTCCATTAGTCTGATGCCTCTTGAAGGCCTGAAATCCAGTTTGGATCTGCTGCTGGGAGCTCTGGATTTGGCAGGAACTTCAGGTGGGAATTTTTGGGAAGGGGCACTGAAAGGGGAAGGAGAGAATCCACCCCATGGACCAGCTCAGCTCACGTGATGGTTTTTAATTTGTGACCTCTGACCCCCAAAACGGCCCATTTTTAACAGCTTTAAAACAGAGGAATTTAAAATAAAGCAGCAAATGTTTCAAAATAAAGACCTGTGATGCATTTAAGGAATCTGAGCTTTGAAGGAAGCAAAACTTGAGGAATTTTCTTGGATTTCAGCAGTGGACAAAGTCAGAGCAACAATTTTCCTGAATATTTCAGCTTCTGGTTAAACACCTGCATATTGGCAAAATTCCTAAAGGTCTTGGCCAGGTTTCTGATCCTTTAACCTTCAACATTCCAGGTTATTTCCACAATCTCTGGATTCCAAATAATGAACTTTATTATTAGATAAACACCTGGCTCCTGTTTTTATCTTTGCTCCCCTCTCTGCACCAACTGTAACATTCCTTAAAATCCCAATTTTCCACTCACTGAAGTGTGGCAGCCATGTCCCATTAGAAGAGTTTTACCAGGAAAATTATCCATGCCTTTAAATAGGTCATGCATACACTTAGCATATGTTACATTATTCTCCACGTGCAGCCAGTCGTGCCGGATAATTGAAAATTTCTGGAGTCACAAGCAAATAAAATCATCCCTCTGATCATTAATAAGCAGGAAGTGTGGGAAAAATGGGAAAAAAAAAAAAAGAAGCAGGGCAATGAAAGAAGAATTAAATTTGGAGGGAAGTTCCAGAAGAGTTGTGCCCAATGGACATTCCAAGTGCTGATGGAAGTGATGCTTAAAAGCAAAGCTGCCGTTGTTATCCCTGAGTGCACAGGGAAGGATTCCTTGGGATCTTCTGCCTTCTGCTTCGGTGGGATGGGGGCTCCAAACCTCCCTGGGCAGTGCCAAAGCCTGAGCAGCCTTTCCATGGGGAAATTCCTGCTGCTGTCCACCCTGAGCCTGCCCTGGCCCAGCCTGAGGCCGTTCCCTCTCCTCCTGTCCCTGTTCCTTGGGAGCAGAGCCCGACCCCACTTCTAAAAAGGAGGAAGAGGGAATTTCATATGGACAGCCAGAATCAGGACAAGGGGGAATGGTTTAAACTGCCAGAGAGCAGGGATGGGTGGGAGATTGGGAATTGGGAATTCCTGGCTGGGCTGGAATTGCCAGAGCAGCTGTGGCTGCCCCTGGATCCCTGGCAGTGCCCAAGGCCAGGTTGGAGCAGCCTGGGACAGTGGGAGGTGTCCCTGCCATGGCAGCGGTGGCACTGGGTGGGATTTAAGATTCCTTTCCATCCCAAACCATTCCATGATTCCATGATTCCATGGGCTGGGGTGACACTGAGATAGTCTGGGGACACTTCCATGCAGTCCATCCCCATCCCAGCAGCTGAACCTCCACCGGGATTTTATGGGAGTGTGGAAGCTGAGCCGAAGCTGCATTAACTGCTGATGGATATTCCTGCCCACGGAGCAGAGCCCAGAGCTGGCCCCACGCCTGGCAGGAGCGCTGCTGATCCCACAAATAACAGGAATTCCCCTGTGCTGTCCCACGTGGATTCATTTGAAGTGATTTCTCCGTCTGACTGACCCACGGCTGTTGGTTTGTGCTGCTGTGAGATTTAGAGCCATAAAATAACAACTTTATAAAGCAAGTCTGGGGTGGTGAGTGTTAAAACTCCCTTGCCTTTCCCCTTCAGGGAATTGTCTGACACAGCCCCGTTCCCCACTCCACTCCATCTTTATTCCAAAGGGTACCAGCAGAGCAGAAAATCATTTAGGATTTCACAGGAGCTTCATTTCTGGAAGGTGCTCCTGAGTTCCCTCATCCATGGCCACGCAGAGAAAAGGTTTCAAAGTGGCAACAACAAATCTGTGTTCATTTCCAGAGGGCGATAATCCAGGGAAAGATGTGATTCTGACAGGATTCACGGAGGAACAGCTCCCCGAGAGAATTCCAGGCAGCCGGGGAAGAAATCGGAGCCACGTTTCAACCAAGTTCCTAAATCAGCCCCCCTAATTAATTTAGGAACCTCCATGGCCTTCATCACCACAATCAGCAGAGTGCTGTCATTAATGGGTTCATTAAGGTTGATGAGCTTTGTGTGATTTTAGCTGTGCGGGGAAGCTCTGCTGGGGAAACTGAGGCACGAGGCAGAGGGACAGGTTTGTTGCCACACCAAGAGAGAGCAAGAAAACGAAGCAGGTTCAGGGCCACAACTGCACAAATTTATTTGTTTTCATCTCTGAGGATTGACGAGCAACATAATTGAACATAATTAATTAGGATTCTCTGCCCCAGAGTGAGGAATGCACCAAAAGCCTCCACGCAGCTCTCAGGAACCAATGCACAAAATTGTTTTATTTTCACGTGTTTTGGGGTTCTGGTGGCAATGGGGCTGCGGGGTGGCATCTGTGGGAAGGTGACAAAAGCTCCCCCCATTCCTGATGGAGAAGGAATGAGAAGGAATTCCTCCAGGTCAAGGCTGAGCCCAGCAGCAACACTGGCAGGGCTTTGGAATTAAAGAATAAAGGAAAGGAGAGAATCAATCCCATGGAGAATACCTGCTTGGAGCAGGGTCCTGGCAGGATTCATGGAGAGAGGAGCCCAGCCTGGAGCAGGGTCATGGCAGGATTCATGGAGAGAGGAGCCCAGCCTGGAGCAGGGTCCTGGCAGCACCATGGACAGAGGAGCCCAGCCTGGAGCAGGGTCCTGGAAGGATTCATGGAGAGAGGAGCTCAGCCTGGAGCAGGGTCCTGGCAGGACCATGGAGAGAGGAGCCCAGACTGGAGCAGGGTCCTGGCAGGACCATGGACAGAGGAGTCCAGCCTGGAGCAGGGTCCTGGCAGGATTCATGGACAGAGGAGCCCAGCCTGGAGCACGGTCCTGGAAGGATTCATGGACAGAGGAGCTCAGCCTGAAGCAGGGTCCTGGCAGGACCATGGAGAGAGGAGCCCAGACTGGAGCAGGGTCCTGGCAGGACCATGGACAGAGGAGTCCAGCCTGAAGCAGGGTCCTGGCAGGACCATGGAGAGAGGAGCCCAGACTGGAGCAGGGTCCTGGCAGGACCATGGACAGAGGAGTCCAGCCTGAAGCAGGGTCCTGGAAGGATTCATGGACAGAGGAGCTCAGCCTGAAGCAGGGTCCTGGCAGGATTCATGGACAGAGGAGCCCAACCTGGAGCAGGGTCCTGGAAGGATTCATGGAGAGAGGAGCCCAACCTGGAGCAGGGTCCTGGCAGGACCATGGAGAGAGGAGCCCAGCCTGGAGCAAGGTCCTGGCAGGACCATGGAGAGAGGAGCCCAACCTGGAGCAGGGTCCTGGTAGGACCATGGACAGAGGAGTCCAGCCTGAAGCAGGGTCCTGGCAGGATTCATGGACAGAGGACCCCAGCCTGGAGCAGGGTCCTGGCAGGACCATGGACAGAGCAGCCCAGCCTGGAGCAGGGTCCTGGCAGCACCATGGACAGAGGAGCCCAGCCTGGAGCAGGGTCCTGGAAGGATTCATGGAGAGAGGAGCTCAGCCTGGAGCAGGGTCATGGCAGGATTCATGGAGAGAGGAGCCCAGCCTGGAGCAGGGTCCTGGCAGGACCATGGACAGAGGAGCTCAGCCTGGAGCAGGGTCCTGGAAGGATTCATGGACAGAGGAGCTCAGCCTGAAGCAGGGTCCTGGCAGGACCATGGAGAGAGGAGCCCAGACTGGAGCAGGGTCCTGGCAGGACCATGGACAGAGGAGTCCAGCCTGAAGCAGGGTCCTGGCAGGACCATGGAGAGAGGAGCCCAGACTGGAGCAGGGTCCTGGCAGGACCATGGACAGAGGAGTCCAGCCTGGAGCAGGGTCATGGCAGGATTCATGGAGAGAGGAGCCCAGACTGGAGCAGGGTCCTGGCAGGACCATGGACAGAGGAGTCCAGCCTGAAGCAGGGTCCTGGAAGGATTCATGGACAGAGGAGCTCAGCCTGAAGCAGGGTCCTGGCAGGATTCATGGACAGAGGAGCCCAACCTGGAGCAGGGTCCTGGAAGGATTCATGGAGAGAGGAGCCCAACCTGGAGCAGGGTCCTGGCAGGACCATGGAGAGAGGAGCCCAGCCTGGAGCAAGGTCCTGGCAGGACCATGGAGAGAGGAGCCCAACCTGGAGCAGGGTCCTGGTAGGACCATGGACAGAGGAGTCCAGCCTGGAGCAGGGTCCTGGCAGGATTCATGGACAGAGGACCCCAGCCTGGAGCAGGGTCCTGGCAGGACCATGGACAGAGCAGCCCAGCCTGGAGCAGGGTCCTGGCAGCACCATGGACAGAGGAGCCCAGCCTGGAGCAGGGTCCTGGAAGGATTCATGGAGAGAGGAGCTCAGCCTGGAGCAGGGTCATGGCAGGATTCATGGAGAGAGGAGCCCAGCCTGGAGCAGGGTCCTGGCAGGACCATGGACAGAGGAGCTCAGCCTGGAGCAGGGTCATGGCAGGATTCATGGACAGAGGAGCCCAGCCTGGAGCAGGGTCCTGGAAGGATTCATGGAGAGAGGAGCTCAGCCTGAAGCAGGGTCCTGGCAGGACCATGGAGAGAGGAGCTCAGCCTGGAGCAGGGTCCTGGCAGGACCATGGACAGAGGAGCCCAGGTTTGCTGGAGGATTTGTGGCCCTCCAGAGGATCCAGGCTGGAGCAGCCCATTCCTGAAGGAAACTCAGGATTTTTCAGGATTTGACACCACCTTCACCTGTGGGGGTGGGAAGTTTTAGTCATTTTCCAGGTGTGAAATTTCCACTTCCTCCAGAAATTCCCAAGACATGGAGTTCTGACTCTTGCCAAAGGAAATAATTATCAGGGCTGAACAATTATAATTTTTTTTGGCATTTTTATCTCCCAAGCCTCACCCTGTTGGAGCCAGCTCTGATTTCCCATTCCCAGTGGTTTTGGGGTTTTTATTTAAGATTAAAAGATTTTTGAGGGTGTGAATAAAGTTCTGGCTCTTTGGGAAAATTGTGCAAACAGATGAAGTGGGGAAAGTTCCTAGAAGGAGAAATGTGTGAATTTATCCTGACTGTGAGAAGGGATCTTTATCCTTGGAGATATCCAGAAATAAACTGGCCTGAACTCTGCCTCATTTAGCTTTGCACTGCTTTGAGAGGGAGGCTCTGGATTCCTTCTCCTTACAGAAAACAAAGGGAAATTCATCCAGGATTTGGGTTTTCTCAGTTATCTCTAATTTTCATCCTATTTAACCCTTTTTATGCGCACACCCACATCACCTGTTGGCCACTCTTGTTTTCCTTTTGTCCTTTCTGAGTGCAAAAATTGGACTTTCCAGACATTCCCTGCTGGGAATTCTCTGCTCATCCCCAGCAACCTGTGGGGTGTTTCATCTCCTGGTGGGAATAGTTGAGGAAGGAATTCTTGGCTGGGAAGATGAGGAGGCCCCAGGTTTCCCAGAGAATCCGTGGCTGACTCTGGATCCCTGGAAGTGCCCAAGGCCAGGCTGGACAGGGCTTGTAGCAGCCTGGGATAGAGTTTAGAGTAAATCCCACATGATGGGAATGGGATGAGTTAAACTCCTCATATCCACAGATTTCTTTGTTCCTTGACAAAGGAACCACCCCACGTGGTGATCTCTGGGATACTGAGACCTTTGTGGGTTTCCTGCAGGAATTCTTGGCCCAGCAGTGGCTCCAGACTTTGCCTTCCTCGGATTCTATCCCAAATTCCTGCTGCTTGGGACAAGGAGCACCTCTGCCCCACAGACCTCTTTGACCTCACTGACGCCTGCAAAACCTGAGAAGAACCCAAAATTTCTGAAACAAGAGCGAAGCTGAATACTTAAATCAGGACAGCAAATTCCGAGCCCTTTGCCTCTGAAGTCTGGCTCAAATCCTAAATTTAACCCTTTCATCCCAGCAACTGGGTGGAAAACTCCCACTTCCAAGTGCAAATAATCCAAACCGTCTCTTGTGGAATGAAGAGCTGACCCATGTGAAATGTGATCTTTAAAATTCCATAATTATCCTCAAATAATGATTGTATGGGAGAGGTTTTTTTTATTTCCTTCTTTCTACTCCAGCTTGTACATTTCAGGAGGGAAATCCTCTTTATTTTTCTGCTTTATGAATAATACAGGAATTAGATAAATAATTGATAGGTTGTTAATGAAGTGGTCAAATATGCATTGCCCTCAAAATGCAGGAATTTGGATGGAATGTCAAGGAGATTGCTAGGATATTTGATATTTCAATTTATTGGGTAATTCCTTGCAGGAGCAGCTCCATGAGATTCCATATCCCTGGCTCTCCATCACACCCGCCACCAATTCCTTCCCCAGTTTCTCCAGGAAAACTGGTGGTTCCAAAAATCCAAAATTCCCTTCACGTTGACACTGAGAATGTCCATCATGGGCTGCTCCTTCCTGCTCATCCCGTTGGAAAAATGGGAAAATGAGGCAAAGGATGCTCCAAATGGAGCTCGTTCTCACCCAAGCTGAACTGAAACAGGTTTCCCTTTTGAGCCCAGCTTGCACAGATGAAAAAGAGACATTAAAAAGGAGAAGGAAAAGCCTGACTCATCTGGAACAGGAATAGAAAAACATCTTGGCTGAAAAGAGATGAAAAAGGAGCAATTAATGTCTGGAATTCACCTGCAAATCTTGTTGCCGCGAGCTATTATTGTTCAAATTATTAGGCAGGTGTGTGAAGTGCCTCATAAACTGGAGAGAAATTAAAAGGCAGATTTTGCAGCAAACTCGGTGCTTATTACACAATTACAACCCCGTGCGAGAGCCAGGGGACGTTCCCGTTGATTTCACCCCCACGACGCCTCGGAAGGCACCTGATCCCAAATTCTACTCCATCTTAGACCACTGGTCTGGATCAGGAAAAATAACTGGATTCAGAGTGCAGGGAGGTCACTGTCCTTGGTTGTCAAGGTGAGGGCCCTGCTCGGTGTTTGTCCCTTCGTTGTGGGACAGACAAGGGATGAGCAGAAGGTCACAGGCAGTGAAGTCCACCCAGGAGTGGCTGAGGGAGCTGGGAAGGGTCTGGAGAATTCCTGAGGGAGCTGGGAAGGGGCTGGAGAATTCCTGAGGGAGCTGGGAAGGGGCTGAGCCTGGAGCAAAGGAGGCTCAGGGGGGACCTTGTGGCTCTGCACAGCTCCTGCCAGGAGGGGACAGCCGGGGGGGTCGGGCTCTGCTCCAGGGAACAGGGACAGGAGGAGAGGGAACGGCCTCAGGCTGGGCCAGGGCAGGCTCAGGGTGGGCAGCAGCAGGAATTTCCCCATGGAAAGGGGGCTCAGGCCTTGGCACTGCCCGGGGAGCTTTGGAGTGCCCATCCCTGGAGGTGTCCAAGGAATTCCTGGAGGTGGCACTCAGAGCTCTGGGCTGGGGACAAGGTGGGAATCGGGCATGGCTTGAACTCAACAATCCTGGAGGGCTTTTCCAACCTCAGGGATTCCGTGAGGTTTAGATTGGATATTTGGGAAAATTCCTTCCCTAAATTTGTTGTCTAGCCCTGGCACAGGTACAGGGCGGAGTCCTCGTGCCTGGAAGGATTTGGATCCTTGTGGATGTGGCACCTGGGGACACGGGGCAGTGGTGGCCTTGGGGCAGTGCTGGGGATAAGGTTGGATGAACTTTTCCAGCCTAAATGCTGGGAGGGCTTTTCCAGCCTCAATGATTCCATAATTCTCTGGGAACCAATTCCAGGCCCTTTCCACCCTCACACCTTACACCACCTCAGTTGGGAATATTCCAAATCCTAATCCAGCTCTGCAGCATCCACCCTGCTGGAATTTTAATAACACTTTCTCCAGACACCTCTAAGCTCCTTGTCCTGTGTCAGCGGCACTCACAGAGGTTCCATCCCATGAAATCCAGGAGGAAACTCCCAGCATCCCGTCGGCTCCGCTCAAAACTGGATTAAAATAAAGATATTCCTTTTCATCCTTAATCTTCTGGAAGGGGAACTGGTACCTGCATGGATTTGTGGTTGGAAAGCAAAGCAGGATCAGGTGGTGCTGGATCCCTCGGCCCACGACCACTCCAAAGAAATTCCATGCCTGTGGAAACATCTCCTGCTAATAAATCCACCCTGTGTTTCGTGCGGAGTGGCTGCAGTGAGGAGCTCCTGGAACAATTTAATTGTTTCCCCCGTGCACGAGGAAGAATGGAGAGGCTCCAATGGGATTTCCTTTTATTCAGGGAAATAAACTTTCATTGCATTATTCCAAAGAATTCCCAAGCTTCATTTCCATACTGCAACAGGGGCAGCTGCAGCAGCACGAACGTTCTGGGTTGATAACTTCCTTTACCTTCACCAGAATTTCCCCTTTTTCCCCTTTTTCCTGATTTTCCTGCTGATTATGCACAAGACACTTGTTATTTTTGGAATGTCAGCCATGCTGGAATTATCCTTGTCCACTCCTTGTTTGTCCAACAGCCAATCTTTGGGAAGGAACACATTTTTCATGTGGTTTCTTGATGATTTCCAGGATGGAAAATTCGAATTTCATTGCCATGGTTGTCGCCATCCAACGGATTGAGCAGCCTCGTTTCTCACTGGTTAATTAAATGTGACCCATTTCTGCAAGCATCAGGGTGCTCCTAATTTATAAAAAGGAAAAATGAAAATATTTGTAGCAGGCACTAGTATTTGGTTTTAACTGCTTCGTTTTTGCCATCCCTCACATTCCAAGGGTTGTCCAGTGCGCGATCACAGCTGGAATGGTTTGGTCCATCAGAATATCAGGGTTGGTTGTTGTCTTGGTTTGAACAGCCAGGTGTCTGCTGAGGAAGGCAGGAGCCTCCCCTGAAATGGAAATTGCAAACCCCCTCCCTGTGAATTATTGTAATTTTGAAATTAAGGGGGTCTCAGGCAAAGATATGGGAATAGGAAAAACAGTTCTTTACTAGGAAAATTAAAAATACAAATGCAATAATACAAAAAAGAAACCAAACCCTGCCAGAGTCAGAGCAGGCCCTGGCAGGCTGTGGGTCAGGCTGGTGGCAGCAGTGCCATTCCATGGGGGCTCAGCCCTCCTGCAGTGCCAGCTGTGCTTCTGCTGGAGCAGGATCCTGGACAAGGCTGGAGTTTTCCTCTGGAGCTCCAGGGCTGCTGGAGATGGGCCTGGGCTCCTCTGGGAATGCAGGTGGGGCAGAAAGCTGCTCCTCTGGAATGCAGTGGGGCAGAAAGCTGCTCCTCTGGGAATGCAGTGGGGCAGAAAGCTGCTCCTCTGGGAATGCAGGTGGGGCAGAAAGCTGCTCCTCTGGGAATGCAGTGGGGCAGAAAGCTGCTCCTCTGGGAATGCAGTGGGGCAGAAAGCTGCTCCTCTGGGAATGCAGTGGGGCAGAAAGCTGCTCCTCTGGGAATGCAGTGGGGCAGAAAGCTGCTCCTCTGGGAATGCAGTGGGGCAGAAAGCTGCTCCTCTGGGAATGCAGTGGGCAAAGGCTGCTGTGGTGTCCCAAAGGCTCAGATTGGATCCAGGTAGGAATGCTTGGCTCCTCCCCTGGGCACAGCCTCTCCCCATGGGATGATGGAATTTTCTCAGCCATGCAGGGACACTCAGTGGCCATGAACAGCAGAGATCTCCTGGAGGGAGGATTGGCTGTGGGAGAGACAAAGAAAACTGCCCAGAGAGCAGCAGAGAACTGCCCCAGCTCTGACTGATGTGACAGAACACACACACCCTCAGCCGCATCCTGCATTTCCAACCTAAGACAGGTCTAAAAAACCCCCTGGATCCCAAGGATTTCACCCACAGCACTTCCCTATGAGATGCAGTGGCAGCATTATTCCTGACTGTGCTTTCTTCCCCTCAGCAATGAGGAGCCGTTGGAATTCCCAGATCTAGAGGATTGTGCAGAGGTGTGGAGGGAACAAATTGCAACAGGAGGGAACAAATTGCAGGTAAATAAAACCAACTTTAAACTTAATCGCAGATAAATCAAATCAATCTGAATTAGTCTTACTCAAATAACAAAAATTCCGGGGTTTTAATGCTTCCCACATTCCAGCAGCCATTTCTTCCAGGAGCTCTTGGGCAGCTTTTCCATTTTATCCTGCGCCAATCAGAAGGAAATTACTTCCTCTCTCCCTGTTGGGAGCAAGTCCACAAATAATTGGGATTTGACTGAAGGAGACCATTAAGCACCATTAAAATCCTGAGTAATTCCGTGGTGTGGGTGAGTTCTGTGGTGCTGTATTCCCTCCTTTTCCCAACTTCCAACAAAAACGAAGGGAAAACTCAATGATTTCGCTCGGTCTCATAATTCTGATGGATTTGGGGTGTGTTTAGAGTGGGAACAGATTAGAGATAATTAACAAATCATCCCAAAATCATGTGGGGAAGCACTGGAAGAGGGAAATTGTGAATTCCCCATTCCTGGAGGTGTCCAGGAAGGGCTTGGAGCAACCTGGGATAGTGGGAGGTGTCCCAGAGGGTGGAATAAGGTGAGTTTTAAGATCCCTCCCACCCCAAACCATTCCAAAAATTCCATGAACTGAAATGCTTTATGGAATTTTTCCTTTTCCCACAGATTTTTTCCCCTTCAAACCAGCAGAGGAACAAATCTAACCCAAACACTTAATTGTCTCCATTAGGCCAGCACAGGCTCTTCCTAACTTTATTCCCAGCCCTTGGATTTCAGTCCATCCCAGTGAGGTTTTCCCTTTTTGGGGCAGATGCTGGAATTTCAGATCACCACCAAATGCCCATTTTAAGTTTCCCCAGCTCCCCCAAAGGTTCCAGCAGCATCTACCTTGTGCTTTTCCCACTCTCCTGATGAGCTGGAGTTTGTCCCGGAAATTGGAACCATTTTTAGGGCCAAGCCTCGGAGGGATGGAATTTTGGGGTAAATAACGGCGTGTGACAGACCTGTTAGCCACACCTGTTTTCCTCAGTGGTGCAGTTCAAATCCCAGGATTATTATAAATTTCATCAAACCTCCTTTCAGCCCAGCTCTGCTCCCCAGGATCGCTTGGGATTAAGAGGAATCCTCCCGATGTCCAAATATTTGTATGGAAGAAACAATTAGTGCTGCTGGTGGGATATACACGCGCCTAAGGCCAAGCTTAATGTTAGGCTGTGCCTTAGGCTGGCTCTCCCTGTGGGATTTCCCTTTTTTCCAGATCAAAACATCCCAGATAATGTCAGGGATGTCAATGATGTAAAAGTCTGTGGGATGTTTAGTGGCCGGAATTTGTTGTGTGGGTTACTGCTCTGGATGCAGGAATTCAGGATTCAGGTTTTTCAGGAATGGCTGAGAAAGGGGACTCTGAGCCCAGCCACTGGGAGTGGCCGGGAAAATCATGGAATGGTTGGGGCTGGAATGAGCAGAGGGGACCTTGTGGCTCTGCACAGCTCCTGCCAGTAGGGGACAGCCGGGGGGGTCGGGCTCTGCTCCAGGGAACAGGGACAGGAGGAGAGGGAACGGCCTCAGGCTGGGCCAGGGCAGGCTCAGGGTGGGCAGCAGCAGGAATTTCCCCATGGAGAGGGTGGTTCTTGCTGATTCCACCCCCAAACCAGCATTATTCCAATGCAAACCAGCATTGGAAACCAGCAGCAGGTCCAAGAGTTCCTGTGGGGTGACCACAAGGGACATTCATGTTCCATGGAATCATGGCGTGGTTTGGGATGGAAGGGAACTTGAAGATCATTTAGTCAAGCCCCTGCCACGGCAGGGACACCTCCCACTGTCCCAGGCTGCTCCAAGTCCCAATGTCCAACCTGGCCTTGGGCACTGCCAGGGATCCAGGGGCAGCCACAGCTGCTCTGGGAATTCCATCCCAGCCCCTCCCCACCCTCCCAGCCAGGAATTCCTTCCCAAAATGCCATCTAACCCACTCTCTTTTAGTTTAAATCATCCCCTCTTTTCCTATCACTCCACGCCCATGGAAAATTCCCTCTCCATCATTTTTATAAGTTCTGAAAGGCCTCGATGTCCTCAGAGTCCTTTTCACCACCCAACACCTCCTGCCTGGAGCTGGGTTATGGAACCACAGAATCCCAGTTTGCCTTGGATGGGACCTTGGAGCCCATCTCATTCCAAACCCTGCCACGGAAGGCTGGAATTGTTCGGGATTTGGCTCTGGTGCTGTTGTTCCTCAGCAGGGTGTGGATGTTCCTGTTCCTGGTTTTGTGTGTGTTCTCCCCCAGCTCTGGCTGCAAAACTCAGCCCTGTGGTGTCAAACAATCAAAATAATCTCATGCCCTGCTGTGCCAACATTCCCTGGCATGGGAACAGTGAATCCCTGGGGAGCATGGGAAAGAAATGGGTCACATTTAATTAACCAGTGAGAAACAAGGCTGCTCAATCCGTTGGGTGGCCAAAATGATGGCAACGAAATTTGAATTTTCCATCCTGGAAATCATCAAGAAACCACATGAAAAATGTGTTCCTTCCCAAAGATTGGCTGTTGGACAAACAAGGAGTGGACAAGGATAACTCCAGGATGGCTGACATTCCAAAAATAACAAGTGTCTTGTGTATTATCAGCAGGAAAATCAGGAAAAAAGGGAATTCTGGTGAAGGTAAAGGAAATTATCAACCCACAACGCTCGTGCTGCTGCAGCTGCCCCTGTTGCAGTATGGAAATGAAGCTTGGGAATTCTTTGGAATAATGCAATGAAAGTTTATTTCCCTGAATAAAAGGAAATCCCATTGGAGCCGCTCCATTCTTCCTCGTGCACGGGGGAAAGCAAAAGAATCTCAGGATTTTGTGAAAATCCACTTTTATTGTGAGTTTGGAGAGCTCTGCCCACGACCAAGACACCCAACGAGTCCCTGGCTGCATTCATCCTCTGCAAGGCATGGATGAATCCCAAATCTCCTGATTCCCTCCAAGGGATTCCCAATCCAGCCCCAGAATTCAGGAATCCTGAATTCCTGCTGCTCTCCCAGCTCTTTTCCCCATGGATCCCAACCGAGGTATGGTGGCCCTCTGGATGCACTTTGCCATTCCTGGCTGAGTAAGAGGAGAAATCTCATGGATTTGGGAGCAGGGACAAAAGCAGGGATTTGTTTTGGGGTTAAAAGTGCCAAATGGGCCTCGTGAGCCCTCCCGGTGAAGTGCAGCCAGAGGGGTTTGCAGGCTCTGAATTTCCCATTCTTTGGGAAATGTTTTCCCACAAATTCTGGAGATGCTGGAGCCCGACCACAAACCCCACTCCTGCTCCTGGGGACATCCTGGGACCAGCTGAATTTCACAATTCCCAGTTAGATTATTCCAGCAGGGAGCAACTCCATATTTAACATCATAGGAAGTGATTTGGGACACGCAGGAAAATCGGCTCTGACTCAGTGAGTTCTTTTAATTGCTCCTTTCTCCTCCCTGTCCAGAGAGATTCCTGGGTTTGGGATCACAGCTGAACATCCTCAAGCAAATCTCAGCAATAGCTGCAATATTTAAACTTTTAAGAACAAATACTTAAAAAAAAAAAAAAAACACTTCAGGTAGAAATAATTTGGGCTTTTACCCCACGGAGATTTGTACACCTGCTTAAATTCCAACTGGGAATTTTTCCCCAATTCCCAGTGCTTTTTTTTGGTGAGGTTTCTTTCTCCTTTTCCCCTCTGCAGTGCCAAAGGAATGCTGTCAGTGGCGTGCTAACAACCTGCTAACAGCATCCTGTTCCAGCCAGGTAATGATTCCAGACTTCAGGATCCAGGAACATCTGGCTGTGCTGGGAGGATCTTGGAATTCACCACGGGAAGGTTGGAAATAGGGAGAGAAAGGCCCGGCCCTTTAAAGTGTTCCCAATGTTCAACATACAGAGCAGCCTAAAGAGATTGTGGCACTTTTCCCACCTTTCCCATGTGAGGAATTCCAGCTTTTCCTCCCAAACCTGCCCTGGATGGGGTTTTACAGGTGAGGAAAAAACTCACGCAGGTCAAAGAAGTTTTGGAGCGTGGCCACGTTTGTGCTGTGGGATGGTTGGGTGGAGGAGTAAGAAAAGAAAATGGGGGGAAAATCCTTGGGAAGGGACCAGAGCTCTGGGCTGAGATGGGCACAGCCCAGATGTGGCCCAGATGTTGCTTGGGGGGCACAGGTGTGGCAGGGAGAGGGGGGAAAAGGGGAAAAAGGAGGGGGTGAAGGTAGAAAAAAGCCAAAAGGCAGCTGAAGGTTGAAGGTGATGAGCTGAAGGTCGCGCTGGGAGTGCAACCTCTGGAGATGTCCCCAGAGTCTCCTTGGAATTGAAAACCAGGGAAACAGGAGCATCAGATGGACTCAGAGAAGCCACCTGAGAGTCCCTTCAGACAGGACACCAAGCAGTGAGGGGGATGGGGTGCAGCCAGAGGCAGGGAGAGTGTCTGGAATGGCACAGGACGGTGTCCCTTGAGGGGGACACAGGATTCCAGCACAACCACGGGGCCACCTCAGTGTCACCCTCAGCTGGCAGTGGGCTGGAGACAGGGTCTGGGCACTGCTGGGTGCCAGCCTGAGCTCTGGGGGCATGGGAAAGGCACAGGGAAGGGCTGCACCCATCCCTTCTCCCACTTCCCACATCCTCACCAGGCTGGGAATAGGGAGCAGCCCCAGCTGGGACGGAATTCAGCTCCCTGCTGGAATTCCAGGGATGGGTTGGATCCCCCGAGCCCTTTGGGGGTGGAAGCACAGCAGAGCAACGTGCTGGATCATCTGATGGAGGTGATGGAAAGGCTCAGCCCCTGTCAGGAGAGCTCTGGAAGAGTCCCAGCCTTGTTAGCAGTGTCACAAAAACCCTGACAGCGCCATTGTCCCTTCCAGAGCACTGTCACTGTCCTGGCCTGGAGCACGAATCCTCATTGGTGCAGGCAGAGGGAGCTGCATCAGTGTCCAAGGTGCCCACGGGTCTGGGGCAACCCTTGGAGAAATCAAGGAAAAAGGGAGGAGGAAGGGGCAGCCTTTCCCACAAAAATCCTTGGTTCGTTCTGAGGAATTGGAGAGAAGAGGACTTTGACCAGCACAAATCCCATGGGATCCCAAAACGCAGGGACATCAGGCAGGCTGGGAAGGTGCTGGGAGCCTGTCAGGGGGCTCAAGTATTTGAGATTCCTAAAGGGGGAGTCACCCGATAAAAACCCAGCGGCGGAGGTGTCTCAGCTGGCTCAAACACGGAGAGCAGCTGGTTTGTCACTTCCCTGTGCCCCTCCGTCACCCCAGGCTGGTGACAGGCCTCAGCCCCGTGCCCTGGGACACAGCCTGGAGCAAGCACAGGGGTTTTACCCGCTGGGGCTGGGGAAGCAGCGGGGTCTGAGCCCGGGGGTGCCCCAGAACCGGGCAGAGAGGGAGCGGGGCGGAACGGGGGGACACCGGGGGAAAGCGGGCTCAGAGTCGGGAAGCGCAGCCCGGGACGGACCCCTCGGGCCGGGAGAGCAGCGCGGGCTCAGGGCGCCCCTCACCGTCCGCACCTCACCGCGAGAAACCGCGTATCCCGGGAGAGAGCGGGACCGGGACAGAGCGGGACCGGGACAGAGCCGGACCGCACTGCGTATCCCGGGAGAGAGCGGGACCGGGAGAGAGCGGGACCGGGACAGAGCCGGACCGCACTGCGCTTCCCGGGACAGAGCGGGACCGGGCCGCGCATCCCTGGACAGAGCGGGACCCGGGAAAGAGCGGGGCCGCGCCGCGCAACCCTGCTCCGTGCGAGCCGCACCGCGCCGCGCATCCCGGCTCACAGCGCTCCGCGTACCCCGGGAGAGAGCGGGCCAGACCCGCATCCACCGGCTCCGTGCGGGTCACAGCGCCCCGCGCATCCCGGCGCGGCGCGGTCACGCCGCGCATCCCCCTTGGCAGCGCCCGCGGCCATGCGCGCCCGGCGGCGGCGGCGGAGCCGCGGGGCCACGGGGGGCGGCGGCGGCGGCGGAGGAGGAGGAGGAGGAGGAGGCGGAGGAAGGCGCTCAGCAGCAGCAGCAGCCACGCAGCTTTGACGTCGCCGGGCTGCGGCTGCCGGCCCCGCACGTATAGCACAACGTGACGGCCCCGCCGCCGCCACTCGCGCCCGCTTCCCCCGCGCTCGCACAGCAGCGCACCCGCACCCAGCGCGGCCGCGGGAGCCCCGCGCCGCCCCCGCCATGGGCCCGGCCGCCGCCCCGCAGCCGCGCTGAGAGGAGGGGGCCGCTCCCGGAGCGCCGCAGCCGGAGCCTCCCCGCGGCCCCGCGCCCGCCCCCGCCCCGCGCCGCCCCCGCCTCCCCCCTCGCTCCGCTCCGCTCCGCGCCGCGCGGGGAGCCCCGCGCACCATGCGGGGGCCGCGGCGCCGCGGTGGCATCTGATGGCCGCGGGGCGCAGGCGGCTGCGGCGGCCCCGCGCGGCGCTCGGCGGCCCCGGGAGGCGGCGGCGGCGGCGGCCGGAGCTCTGAGGAGGGGGCCGCGGCCCGGAGGGGGTGCGGGGGCTGCCGCTGCCGGGGGCTCGCTCTGAGCGGGGCTCGCCCCGCGCCGCTCCGCGCCGCCCGCTGCGCGGCGGGAGGAGGAGGAGGCGGAGGCGGAGGAGGAAGGAGGAGGAGGAGGAGGACCGGCGCGGTGCCCGCCGCCTGCCCCCGCCGCCCTGCCTGCGCGGGCGTGCGCGGCTCGGCCGCAGCGGAGCGCGGGGCTCCGGCGGGCGCTGCGCTGCCCCCCCCCGCCCCGCCGGGCTGGATATGTGGATGCTCACGTGAAGATGGATGTAGCGATCGGGCTGCTGGGGCTGCTGACGGTTCTGCTGGAGGGCAGCTCCGGCCAAGGGGTGTACGGTGAGTCCGGGGCGCCGCGTGACCTTGTCGCGACTGTCGCCGGGGCGGAAGGGCGGGGGGGTGGGGGGGTGGGGGGGGTGGGGGTTGGGGGCGAGCGGCGTGGCCCCGCTGCGCGCCGCGGGAGCCGGCGGAGGCAGAGCGGAGGCAGCGCCGTTGCCATGAGACGCTGACATTTCACGGCGAAAACCGGGCCGGGGGGCGGGGGGGGGGGGCGATTCGGGGGGTCGGGGAGGGGGCGCGCAGCCGGTCCCGGGCCGCGCTGGCCTCCGCGGCGGAGCGGGGGGGGCGCCGCCTCCGCGGGGCTCCTCCGCGCCCGCGGAGCGCCCGCGGCCGCCGCACTTGTTACCGGCGGCGCTGCCGCCCGCGGCCGCGGAGCCAGCGGCGGGGGCGAAGGCGCCGCAAACTTCCCGGGGCTCCGCCGGGGGCGCGCGGACCCCGCGGGCGGGCGGCTCCGCTCCCCCGGCCCCGCTGCCCCCCGCCCGTGACTTGCACATCACCGGCGGCATCGCCCGCTCCGCTCCCCCTCCGCGCTGGGGCCGCGCTCTTGTTGCTTCCCCCTCGCCCCCGCGCCCTCGAGGTGGCCCCGGTTCGGCGCTGCGCGGAGCCGAGAGGCGGGGAGAGCCGGGCGCTCCGCCGGGGCGCGGGGCTGCGCGGCCGGGATGCTGCCCCGTGCCCCGGTGCCGGCGCCTCCTCGGCCGCGGTGGTGCCTCGGTGCCGCTGATGCTCCGGTTCTGTCGATGCCCCGGTGTGGCAGGTCCCGGTGGTGCCCGGGCCGTGGTAGTGCTTCGGTGCCAGCGATGCCCCGCTTCCGGTGATGTCCCAGCCCCGGTGATGCCCTGGCCCCGGTGATGCTCCTCCGGTTCTGGAGATACCCCGGCTGTGGCGATGCCCTGGTTTTGGCAATGCTCCGTCCCCGGCGATGCCCCGGCTGTGGCGATGCCCCGTTCCCGGTGCTGCTCCGTTCCCGATGATGCCCCATTCCCGATGATGCCCCGTTCCCGATGATGCTCCATTCCCGGTGCTGCCCCGTTCCCGATGATGCTCCATTCCCGGCGATGCCCCATTCCCGGTGCTGCC
The DNA here is from genome assembly GCF_026979565.1 of Vidua chalybeata. Lineage (NCBI taxonomy): Eukaryota > Metazoa > Chordata > Aves > Passeriformes > Viduidae > Vidua > Vidua chalybeata. The sequence continues at coordinate 1,478,353 of NC_071535.1, read as the reverse complement.
CCGTTCCCGGTGCTGCCCCGCTCCCAGTGATGCCCCTTTCCCAATGATGCCCCTTTCCCGACGATGCCCCGTTCCCGGCGCTGCCCCGTTCCCGGTGCTGCCCCGTTCCCGGCGCTGCCCCGTTCCCGGCGCTGCCCGGCCGGGCGGGGGGGGTTATGTAAGCGGCGCGGCGGGGCTCGGCGGCGGTGCGGTGCTGCCGGCAGCTCTGGCACCCGGGGCTGAGCAAGGAGATTCATGAATCTCCCAGTAAATGCTTCGTGTGACATTGCCTCCTCCGAGCCCGTCCGCTCCCGCACTTCCATATTCGCTTCCCACCGGGAAGGGAGCCTCACTTAGAGACTCACCCCCCCTCCTTTTTTTTTTTCCCTCCTTAATTTTGCAAAATTTGGACGTGACCGCGGGTGCCTGAGGGGCTCGGCTCGCGGTGGATGCGCGGCTGGTGCGGATCTCGGCACTGGCAGCGGCTCCCTGCCTCCCCCGGCACACAGGCAGATATTGTTGGATGCTCGGGAAGAGCAGCGGCTGCCGTGAATAGGAGAGGGCTTGTTCAGGAAGAGCGTGGTGGGGGCTGGAGGGAGGAGATGCGGACTCAGCTCCGGGCGATGGGGTTGGGAGTAAGACTTTGGTGCTGCTGCTCTCTCCTCCTGATTTAGGCTGGTTTCGGTTCAGGCCGGGGAGCGAGGGCTGCTGAGAGCGGGGGGGAGCGCTGTGAACTCAGTCGTGTGCGGCTGCTTTGTGTTCGAGAGCAGTGCCCCGGGAACTGGGGGGCCTTCACTGACTGCTGAAGGTCGGCTCGAGAATGTGGACAAAAAAAAATTTCCAAGCCCGGGGTGTGCCCGCAGCCCCCGGTGCTGCAGGGCCATTTTGAGAAAGGAGGATGGGAAGGCTGGAGCCTGCAGATTATCCAAAGTGAGCCCCAGCCTGGGAGAGGGAGCCTGCTTGGATCTTGTTGCTTTGGAAAAAAAAACCGGTTTGTGGGATTTTTAACAAGTTTTTTGGCGTTTTTTCGAAGATCTTCAGAGCCTGGCAGCTCTGCTTGTGAGTGTGGTGCTGCCGGGGAGGTGTCTTGCCATGTTAACACTTGTTCCTCGTTTCTGTGCTCCTCTGGGAGCGGGCACAGCTCCAGAGCCTCTCCGTGAGGAAGGTGGCGAGGGGAAGGAGCAGCCTGGAATCCATCCCTGCTCCCTGTTGATATTCCCAGCCCTGCAGGTGGCTCAGACCCATCCCTCAGGCTCCGGCTGCTGCTCCGGCTGCTGCTCCAGCTTCTCCCAGCTCCTCCCTGGCTCATCCCACCTGTCCTTGGCACGGCTCTCCCAGGCTGTTTTCCAGCCCTGGATGCTCCCGTGGCTCCGGAGGTGCGGGAAGATGCTGGCACAGAGCCTGGCACGGCACCGCCCGTGCCCACCCAGAGAGCAGCTCCGCCGCCTTTAAATGCAAAATAAATTCCCCATTTGCTGATTCCGAGTTCCTTTAAACTCCAGATTAATGTGCCGTGCTGGCTGGCTGGGCAGCACCTCCGCTACTTCCCTCCGATCCGTCGGAACGCTACGGCCGGGATGGAAAACTGGGATCCTAAAGGGAAACCAGCACGGAACTGGGAGAACTGGGAGCAGGGCAGGCCCAGCCCACAATCTGCTTCCTCGGGGGATGGGGGAGAGCAGAGCTGATGAAATCCTCGGGAATTCGTACAGTTCCTCAGCTCTCCCTGTTTTCCTGGCCAAAGGTCGAGAACAACTCGAGATCTGTGCACGTTTCCTCCCCTTTCACTGGTGCATGACTTGCACTGTTGATAAAGGAGCAAATGTAGGGATTCAGGACATGATGGTTCTCCTTTCACCCAGCTTCCAACTTCCAGAGGGAAAAAAGGGCTCAGCGAAGAGGCCGACGTGGGCATGGGGAGCTTTTAACAGCTCAGAGGCTGCCCAGCAAAAAATGGGAATTTTGGGAGAGTGGAGAAAAGATTTTTGGGTCTGTCCCTGAGCTGCCTTGGCTGGGGGGCTCACCAGGGAATTGGGATCCCATTTTGTGCCCTGTGGAGTGAGGAAGAACCCAGAGAATTCCTGAAGAGCCTGAGTGCTTCCAGCACCTCTAGGGTGGGGGCTGGAAAAATCCTGGGAATGGGGGGGACCTCGCTGGAGTGAGGCTCTGGTGGGGTGACAATCCTGGCACTGCTGGCTCCAGTGGCAAAGCCACATTTCCTGACCCAGGGAAGTTGAATCCAAGTGGTCACAGGAATCTGGGAGCAGCTGCGGGATCCCCTGGCTGGGATCTGGCTGTGGGATCCACTGGGTGGGATCCTGCTGTGGGATCCCACTGCTCCCATGGGGGGTCACACAGGGGGTGCAGCCCCCTGGGAGATCCAGGCTCACTGGGCTGGGATTTATCCACTCCTCGCCGAGGTTTTAGGAATTTTTCCGTGATTTCAGCTGGAATTAAGCAGAGCAGAGCCCCGGGATGTTTTCCATGCCTGGGAACACCAGGTGTGACACAGGAAGGGTGTGAGGGTGACAGCGACCCCTCTGTGCCACCCCCCAACTCCTGCAGGGAACAGGGCTCAGCATCCCCTGGAGAACCTCAGGATGGCTCGGAATTCCTCCTGGAATCACTCATGGAATGAGCGTTGACCATTCTCAGGAATATCAGAGCCTTCCTGAGGCTCTGCACCAAATCTGGCCGTGCAACATTTTGGGAGAAGCACCCACAGCCTTGGGAACAACGAGGCTTCCAGGCGTTTTCCCATTGCTGGTTCAAAATGCCTGGAATCTAAGGTATTTAAAGTGTTAAATTCCAGGGAATTTGTCCCGGTTCATCCAAGCACCAAATGTCATCCAACGGCCTCAACCCTCATTGCAGCTGCAGAATTTCCAAAGAAAATTGGAATTGGGCATCCCAAAGCCTGGAGCTGCCCCTTTTTCCCGGGATTCAGCTGAAGTGGGGGCTGCTGGAGCTCCTTGGAGCCTGGAGGAAGTTGGGGCAGGGAGCAGATGGTGTCGGGAAAGATCTGGGAAAGATCAGGGAAAAATCAGGGAAAAATCTGGGAAAGATCAGGGAAAGATTTGGGAAAGATTTGGGAACGATCAGGGAAAGATCTGGGAAAGATCAGGGAAACATTTGGGAAAGATTTGGGAAAGATCTGGGAAAGATTTGGGAATGATCAGGGAAAGATCAGGGAAAGATCTTCAGCCCCTGTGGCTGCCTCTTTGTGATGCTGGGATCATTCCCTGGAGCTCAGATCCTGGAGGGATTAAGGAGCGCTGCCTTTGGAGCTGGGAGTGGCCTCCAGCCGCTCTGACCTGGCCTTTCCCAACATTTTTAGGGATCGAGCGAGTGGATTGGAAGGATGAGGGGAGGGATGGGAAAACAAAATCATCGGAGCGAGAGCGTTTGGCTCATGAGAAGTGCTGGGTCCTTGTTGGGAAACCTCTGGATGGAGGATATTTCATGGATTGTACTTCCACAGGGATATTTCCATGGGGGTTATTTCCACAGGGGATATTTCCACAGGGATATTTCCATGGGGGATATTTCCATGGGGGATATTTCCACAGGGATATTTCCACAGGGATATTTCCACGGGGGATATTTCCACGGGGATATTTCCATGGGGGATATTTCCACAGGGATATTTCCACAGGGATATTTCCACGGGGGATATTTCCACGGGGATATTTCCATGGGGGATATTTCCGGCCTCGCTGGGTGAATGCCGGCCTTGTCCGGGGTGCTTTAACCCCGCACAATTCCCGACTTTGTGCCAGGGAAGCGTCCCTGGGAACAGGGCAGGAATTATGCGCTGCCTCAGGGGCAGCTGCGCTCCTCCCGCGCCTGCTCCAGGAGTCCTGCGGATCCTTGGGAATTTTAACTCTTCCCTGAGCCCTGGACAAGGATCTCCTCCTCCTCCCTCGCACGGGGATTTCTGGGATGAGCTTCAGCTCCCCGAGTGGGGAAGAATCCATGGATAGCCAAGGGATTGGGATGGACTCTGCTCCCACGGATGGGGTTGTGGCGAGGGTAAGGAATTGGGAATTCCGGAATTCTAGGGGGGGGGAATCTCTCAGTGGGTTCAGGTGTTGGTTGTGGCCCAGGGGGTGATTTGGGGTTCAGGGTGCAAATGTTGAGGTTTCAATCTAATTGAAGCTCGGTAAATGTGTGGGATTTAAGCTGAGCCTCAACTTCCCTGAGGTTTGGTGCGTCCTGGGATGCGTGGAGAGCTCCAAGGATCCTCCTGGAGTGCCGGGAGCTGCATCCCAGCTCTGCCTCCCACGAGCTGCGGGGTCAAAACATCACCTTTGATTCCACGGGAGGGAAATTTGGAGGGAATGTGGCAAGGAAAAGTCTCAAACCACCCAAAATTAAAATTCCCGGGGCTCAGAAGAGCAAAATCCAGTTAAATTCTGAGCAGTGTGAGGAAGAGGAAGGAAATGGAAATGCTTAAAGTTCATTCTGCCTTCCACATTCCTCAAAAATATTTGGGATTCCCACCAGTGAAGGGCTGATTGATCCCTGTCAGTCCATATCTGGATTATATAGGATTATTTTATGGATTATATCTGGGAGTATTCTTGTAGGGAATGAGGTCTCCTGCATGAAATCCCCTTCTTCCAGTGGGAAAATCCCTTTGGGATTTGGGAAGCACTCTCCCTAATCTTGATGGGCTCAGGGACAAAATTGTTTATTTCCCATATTTTTTATAGCTGGGAAGGAATTCTTTTTTTTTTTTTTAAGGAAAGGGATTTTGGGAGCCCAGTCTCAGGCTGGATATTTGGGATGAAACAGAAAGGATTAAAGTTCAGTTCTGTCTTCCACATTCCTCAAAATTATTTGGGATTCCCACCAGTGAAGGGCTGATTGATCCCTGTCAGTCCATATCTGGATTATATAGGATTATTTTATGGATGATATCTGGGAGTATTCTTGTAGGGAATGGGGTCTTCCACATGAAATCCCCTTCTTCCAGTGGGAAAATCCCTTTGGGATGGGATAATCCCACTCTCCCTGACCTGGATGGGCTCAGAGACAGAATTGTTTTTTTCCCATATTTTTTATAGCTTGGAAGGAATTTTTTTTTTTTTTTTTTTTTTTTTTTTTTGGAGAAAGGGGATTTTGGGATCCATCACATGCTGGATATTTGGGATGCTGCTGCTCCATCACCCTTCCCTCGAATCCGGAGTCCTCACAAATCCCACCCCATCAGCTCCTTGGTCTTTTTAAAGCCCCTCTCTCCAATGCCGAGCCCTGTCTGGATCCAGAGGAATTATTTCCTGCCTTTTCCAGAAATAATCTCCTCTCCCAACCTAGCTGGGAATGGAGGGCGCTCGCTTGGCTCTTCCCAGACAGGTTTGGAATCTGGGCTCTTCTGGGATGAGGATTTTTTCCCAAGATGTGGGATCAGGCTGTCCAAGCGATTCCTCCTTCCATGGAATATTGAAGGACCACTTGAAATTCCACGCAGGAATTTTTTTGTTGGATCTCAGGGAAAGATTTTCCCCCCAGAGGGTGCTGGGCTCTGAATGGGGAGTGGTCACATTCCCGAGGCTGCCAGAATTCCAGAATTTCCAGGAACATTTGGAAAACTCTCCCAGCCATGGGCAGGGTGGGATTGCTGGGGTGGCTGGGCAGGCTCTGGATGATCCTGGGATAATCAGGCACTTCCAGAGGGATCCTGCAGGGATTGTCCCCCCCGTGAGGGTGTGAGGTTTTCCTCGGAATTTCTGGCATCAGGGAGATCCTTGTGAAGGATTTTCCCAAGGATTTTCAGCTGGGAACCCTTGGGAAGTGATGGGAGCTGGAATGTGCCTGCAGGGAATTGGGATGGTTCCTATCCCAGTCCAGCCTTTTGGGAAGGAAGATCCAATCTGAGGAACTGATGGAATTCCCACATCATGGAATGTTTATGACAACACCATTTTATCCAGCCTCTCCTGCCTTTGTATCCCTTCATCCCATAAATATCATCCCTTTTCCAAGGAAATTATTTGCACTCTTTATGACAATCCATGATAAAAATGGAGCTGGATACCTGAAAAATTCCTGGATTTCCATAGGATTCAAAACAAAGGGATTTTTGTCATCCCAGCTGTGCCATCCATGGCTTTTTGTGCTGGGAATGGGAAAATGGGAGTGAGGAGCAGGAGGAAGGAGGGAAAAGGATGGGATGGGGGTTGTTCCTTCCCATATTCCCACTGCATCCCACCCACTTCCCTCCTGGATCCCATCCCAGATATTCCATCAGCTTCCCCCTGAGCTGACAACTGGGAGATTTTGCACCTCTGGAATATGAGTTAGGAATTAAGGGAATATTCCCAGGGGAGGGGAGATTCAGGAATTGGGGTCACCACAGGGTTGGAGGCTGTTTTCCCTGGAAATGGAAACGCTGCTCCCTGGATATCAGATTCCCTTCCCATTTCCCTGCTTTTTGGCATTGTTTTGACGGAATGTGGAGCAATCCAGAAATCTGGGAAGTGAGGCTCAAATCCACATGGGAATGCTGCCACGGGAGTTTTTGGGATAGGTTTTAAGCTGGAATTTGTTCTCCTCAGGCACCAAGTAATTCCCTTTTTTTTCCGAGCTGTCCCTCCTGCAGGATGAGATGCAGAAAAATGGGAATTATCCCAATTTGGTGCAGCGGGAGCACCTCATTAACCAAGCAGAGCTGCTCCCACTCCCTTTTTTTATAAACTCTTCCCACCTGGAACTAATCCCGACCATAACTTAAAGCTGGGAGCTTGATTTAATTCCCAAAAAACACCTTGGAAGGAGCTGGTAGAACTACTCCTGTTATCCTGCTTTTCCCAGTGTAAGTTTTTTTTTAATTTTTTTTTTATTAAAATCATTTATTTGCCTGAAAAGTGGGTGGGAAATCCAGGGTTTTCCTGGATGTGAAATTCCAAGTAAATTAGGGAGGGAATTTCTTTGTTGTGCTCCAGGTTTTACTGTGGGATTTGAGTGAAGGTCCTGGAGCAGCTTTTGTGGGGCTGGAGGGGGTTTCTGCTCCCAGGGCTGCCTCTGGCTTATCCCATGTGGATTGATGGAATTCCAGGGAGAAAAAGGAAGTCTGAAGGAATTTGGAATCTCTGGCATGAGGCTGATTTAGGATTTCTGAGGTTGAACCTAAGGGGAGAGATGTGGGATTTGGGATAAATTGTGATTTCCAAGAGTTATCCCAGGTGGTCAGAGAGTTTTGGAAAATCCAGTATTTTCCTAGAAAAAGAATTTCAAATCCAAGTAACTTAAAACAGGGATAGGGAAGGGAATTCCTCGTTATGCTCCATTTTTTTGGGTGTTTTTTTTTAGGGTAAAAGTTCTGGAGCAGCTTTTGTGGGGCTGGAGGGGGGTTCTGCTCCCAGGGCTGCCTCTGGAGTTGCTCTCCCACGTGCTTTTCCAGGTTATCCCATGTGGATTGAGAGAATTCCAGGGAATGTGGGAGAAAAGGGAGGTTTTAAGGAATTTGGAGTCTCTGGGATGAGGCTGATTTAGGATTGCTGCTGTTGAACCTAAAGGGGAGAGATGTGGGGTTTGGGATAAATTGTGACTTGCAAGAGTTATCCCAGGTGAGCAGAAGAATCACCTGGAAAAATGGGAATGTGCTGGGAATGTGGTGTTTTTATTTTCCTGCACGAGTTCTGTGCTACAAAACAGAAGAGAACTCCCAAAACTGAGGAGTTTCACTTCAAAACTGTCACAACACTGAGACGTTTTCCAGTTATTCAAAAATCAGGAATTCATGGAATACGTCAGCCTTTGGAATCTGTCCCTTTTCTAGCTGGAACAAAAGTTTGGTGGGAGGAGAGGGAAGGATGGAGCCACTTCTTGAGTGGGTGAGGAAGGAGCTGCTCCCCAATCCAATGGGAGCAATCCCAGCCTTTTCCAGGAATTCCTGGTTTTTTTTAAAGCAGGCTGTGCACGTGCCATGGGCAGGGAGGGAGCTGGAGGTTTTTGGGATGATTTGTTTGGGATGAGCAAGGCTGGGTTTGCTCCTTGGCCTTGTTCCTGATCCCAGCTGGGCTCTATTAAAATCAATTTTGTTGTATTTGGACACCAATTAATTGGTTATCAGTTAATTGATGTCACCTGGCTGTGGGTGCTGATGGAGCTGGAATTCCTGGGATTCTCCTGAGCAGGGCCAGGAGCTGGATTTGATCCTTGTGGGATCTGTTCCTAATCCCAGCTGGGCTCTATTAAAAAAAAAAAAATCAATTTATTGGGATACCAGTTAATTGATTATCAGTTAATTAATATCACCTGGCTGTGGGTGCTGATGGAGCTGGATTTGTTGGGATTTTCCTGTGCAGGGCCTGGAGTGGATTTGATCCTTGTGGGATCTGTTCCTGATCCCAGCTGGGCTCTATCAAACCTAAATTTGTTGTATTTGCACACCAATTAATTGATTACCAGTTAATTAATGTCACCTGGCTGATGGAGTGGGATTTGTTGGGATTTTCCTGTCCAGGGCCTGGAGCTGGATTTGATCCTTGTGGGGTCTTGACCAGAAGTTCTTGATCCCAGCTGAGCTCTACTGAACCTAAATTTGTTGTACTGGGACACCAATTAATTGCTCATTAGTTAATTAGTTGCACTTGGCTGTGGGTGCTGATGGAGCTGGAATTCCTGGAATTCTCCTGAGCAGGGCCAGGAGCTGGATTTGATCCTTATGGGATCTGTTCCTGATCCCAGCTGGGCTCTATCAATCCTAAATTTGTTGTTTTTGGACACCAATTAATTGATTACCAATTAATTAATATCACCTGGCTGTGGGTGCTGAAGGAGCTGGAATTTTTGGGATTCTCCCGGGCAGGGCCTGGAGTAGATTTGATCCTTGTGGGATCTTGACCAGAGGTTCCTGATCCCACCTGGGCTCTGTTCAAAATAAATTTGTTGTATTGGGACACCAATTAATTGATTGTTAATTAATTGCACCTGGCTGTGGGATGCTGATGGAGCTGGAATTTTGGGGATTTCCAGGAGCTGGATTTGATCCTTGTGGGATCTTTGCACCTTGGGATATTCCATGATTCCATGAATGGTTTGTGCCAGCAGCAGATGGGACTGAAATGATGAATTAAGAAGCTTTTCCCGGATTGACGGGTGGGATTTATCCTGGGTTGGTATCCATGGATTCCTGGGCCAAAGGGAACATCCAGGCAGTGCCAGCTCTTTCCCAAGTGCAGAATTCCACACACCAGCAGATCCCAGCAATCTCTGCTCGACCAGGCTGAAAAGCCTCGAAAAAATAAAATATGAGGGAAAAAAATCCCCCCTGGAATGTGGTTTGGGCTGGAAAGGACCTTAAATCCCACCCCATTCCCACCCCTGCCAGCCAGGGAAGCCTCTCCCTATCCCAGGTTGCTCCAAGCTCCAGGAGCACTAATTGGACCTCGTTAGTTTAATTAAATTATTTTTGCCTTATAGCAAAGCTTAGCTTTACCTCAGGCACCAAAACCCCTGGAATTTTCCTGCTGGGATCCCAATCCTGAGAAAAAAAGAACGTTTTTTGCCCACAGCTACTCCGTGCTCCAAAAAAAAAAAAAAAAAATCCCTCAAAATTCTGGGTTTTTTTTAGAAGTGCACTGTCAATACCCTGGAACCAAACTCCCACCTGGGGAATCCAATGGGATTGCTCCTCTGGGTTTTCCCACCTCCCCTAAGAGCCCTTTCCTGCCTTTCCAGGCAGCTCCTGAATATTTTTTTAGGGATTGTGGGAGATTGTAGGAATAAAGGCAGGCCTTAAATGAGGGTGTTCAAGGAATTAATGGGAGCCTTCCTTTCTGTGTGTGCTGGGAAAGCTCTGGAATTCTTCACTCCTGGGTGGGATTTTCCAGGTGATTTTTTTGGGAAACATTAAGGCTCTGTGTGCTCTGCCTGAGCTGTCTGGGAAAACTGGGACAGGGTGGGATAAACTGGTGAATCCTGGATAACCAATGAACCCTTTCCTTATCCAGACTCTGCAGGTGGAGATTTGGAAAAATCAGGGATGTGGGATAATGCGTGTCTGGAGGACAGGACACAGGGAATGACTTCCCTGGATGGGATATTGGGAAGGAATTCCTGGCTGGGAGGAGCCTGGCTGGAATTCCCAGCACAGCTGGGGCTGCCTCTGGATCCCTGGAAGTGTCTAAGGCCAGGTTGGATGGGATTTGAGCTGGGACAGTCAAGATGTTCCCGGATTGGAATGGGATGAGCCTTTCTGGGCTTTTTGGATGTCCTCAAAGTCCTGATCCAAAGGAATTCCAATGGAATTTGGATGTTTTCTCAGCCTGGGAAGTCCTCACTGGACTCACACTGGGAGGCCTGAGGATGATTTGGTGATCCCTGAGCTGTGCTGATGGATTGGGAATGGTTGGGAATTTCCTCTGCTCCAGGTCCTTGTGTCAATTTTTTTTTTTTTTTAATGGAGGATGACATTGGGATCCTTTGGGAAAAGGGCATTGAGGTTGTGCCGTTGGATTGGGAATGTGGGAAAGTTTGAGAGGACTTTGGGATTCATTTCAGCTGGAATGGGAAGAGGAGTTGGGAGATGGAGACTTGTGGAGCTGGGAATGGGAATCATTCCATGGAGAGGGATTGGGACAGGAGCCAGGGAATGGCTCCCAGTGCCAGAGGGCAGGGATGGGTGGGAGATTGGGAATTGGGAATTCCTGGCTGGGCTGGAATTGCCAGAGCAGCTGGGGCTGCCCCTGGATCCCTGGAAATATCCAAGGCCAGGTTGGAGCAGCCTGGGACAGTGGAAGTGCTGGGGCTGGAATGGGATGTTGTGGATTTTCCTGCAGAAGTTTGGTTGCTGCTCCCAGACTTGACAAAACACCTCCAACCTTCCCAAAGGATCCAATCCCTGGAATTGCTCCGATCCTGGCGTTAAAAAGTTTCTATTTGGAGTTCATTTGTGATCAGCTCCTGGAGGTTTGTATCCAGCTGGGATTTGGGCTCTTTTTCCAGGGAATAGGAGGAGAGGGAACGGCCTCAGGCAGGGCCAGGGCAGGCTCAGGTGGGACACCAGCAGGAATTTCCCCATGGAAAGGGGGCTCAGGCCTTGGCACTGCCCAGGGAGGTTTGGAATCCTCATTCCTGGAGGGGTTTTTAAAATCCCTGTGGATGTGGCATTGGCAGTGCTGGGAATGGTTGGACTTGATCTTGGAGGGCTTTTCCCACCTCAGTGGTTCCAAGTGGGAACAAAATCCCACGTGGAATGGAGATCCCCAAAGGGTTGGTTTTGATTTATCTCCACAAAGATTTGGAGTTTGCAGCCCCTCCTTGAGAGTGGGAATTGCATTTTCCCTCATCAGAGAATTCCTTTAATTAACTCCTCCTTCTGAGGTTATTTCACATCCAAATGTTCCTAAAATCCCTCACAAACCGCACCAACCTGGGATTTTCATGGGGCAGCCGGAATAAAGGATTTTTAGGCATGCTCCTGGATTTTCTGGATGCTCCAGAGATGGCTGATCTTAGGTGTTCACATCCAGGGAATCTCAGGATTCCCGGAGTGTTAAATTGTGGGAAGAGGAGGGTGATTCCCGAATTTAACAGGAGGATGTGATGGGAATATTTCTATTGGGAAGGGAATGGGAGAAATGGAGAATTCCAAGGAATAAAGACCTTTAGCAGGGAGTGAAAATTAAAGCTGGTTTTGGTTTTTTTTTCCCCCCCTTGGATCCAGATTTCCTTGGCCTCCAAAGCCTCTAGGGTGGGTTTTGCATCACCTGGCCCAGTGGGATCTCAGCTCCTGGCACAGATTCCAAGGATTTCTGACCACGGAAATAATAATAATCATCATAATTAGCATGTCCTGAGGAAGCTGCCATGGTTGGATTGAGTTTAAGGGGAGGAAAAAAAAAAAATCCCAACAAAAGGAGAGAGATTATTAATTACTGTAAGAAGCATTAAAGGATCATTTGGATTTCATGGAAAATTCAGGAGATGTGATCCCAGGAGCTCTTTTTAGTGGGAATTCCCCAGCTCCAGGGGAATTTCCAGGAGGTGCTGGGAAATAATTCCCTCTTTTATTGCGAGGAAAAATACAGAGAAATTGGGAATTTAAAGAAAACATGGCAAGGTTTTTCAGCTTGGTGCCTCTTTAAATGGGGAGGGGAAAATGAGGATTGTGGAGGAATGAAGTGGGAATCAAAGGATGGTGCTGCCTAAATTTTCCTTGGAATTCTCCTCAGTGCATCCAAGAAATCCTCCTAAACTCAAGCAGAGGGAGAGGTGGGAATTTGGTACAGTCTGGGAATCTGATTTGGGTCCTGGGTGGTTGGTGCTGAGGATATTCCCTAATTATCTTATGGCAAAATGGAGTTTTTAGAATCCCCGAATTCTGGAATGGTTTGGATTGGAAGGGAGCTCGAGGCTCATCCCTGCCCAGGGATGCTTCCACTATCCCAGGCTGTTCCAATCCTGTCCAACACTTCCAATGTTACTTTTCCAGGGGAAAAATGTTTTTTTTTTTTTTCCCCATGATGTTGGAATTTGACAGAATCCTTTGCCCGTGGAAAAACCTTCCTGAATTTTCCCTCCTCTGGGCACCTCTGTGGAGTTTTGGGTGTGACTGGAAGAGTTTGGGGCTTTAGACAGCCAGAAAATATCCAAAATTGGGGCAGGGATAAGGAAAACATCCCAGGGAGATCCACACTTAATCCTGGAGGAATCCAGGGGGTCTAAAAGAACGAAAGGAAAAAAAAAAACCCTAAAACAAAGGTGGTGTGGATTTTTTGGGATCTCTTCCCTGATCCCTGTGAGCTAAAATAGGTCTGGGACATGTCAGGAAATAATTCCCTTTGGGATTTGCTTTTGGGGTTTCATTTTAGGCTCAATCAGGAATTTCCTCTCATCTCCTGGATCTCAGGGAAAGGTTTTGCTCCCCTCTGAGGGTTTTAGGGATTTTCTTGAGGAATTTTGCTCTGCAGGCTGGCCTGGATTTAAATTTGGGTCCCATCCACAACCGAAGCACCCCCCAGACCCCTCATCCCTGCAGGAAGCAGCTCTGCCTCAGCAAAAATGATGGGAAAATTATTTTTAGGACAAATAATTCCTCTTGGGATTAATCCACGTGACAATTAACAAGGATATTGAAGGATGACTGCCAGGAGTTCTGTTTTCCCACCCAGCAGCTCTTCCAGAGCTCCTCCTCTCCCAAAAATCCCGGCACAGCGGGAGCTCCCATGCCGTTTTTCAGTGTCCTGCCTTCCCTGTTTTTCCTCATTCCCATAAATTCCAGTGGGGAAGATCCTTCTCTCCCAGCATGTGGAACAACTGGAGACATTTGGATGATGCTGAGGGGGGAATGATTTTCTTGGGAGTTGGAAGGGACCTTGAATCCCATCCTGGATGGGCAGGGACAGCTCCCACTGTCCCAGGGTGCCCCAGTGTCCAACCTGGCCTTGGGCACTGCCAGGGATCCAGGGGCAGCCACAGCTGCTCTGGCAATTCCAGCCCAGCCAGGAATTCCCAATTCCCAATCTCCCACCCATCCCTGCCCTCTGGCACTGGGAGCCATTCCCTGGCTCCTGTCCCTCCATCCCTTGTCCCCAGTCCCTCTCCAGCTCTCCTGGAGCCCCTTCAGGCCCTGCAAGGGGCTCTGAGCTCTCCCTGGAGCCTTCCCTTCTCCAGGGGAACATTCCCAACTCTTGGAGCAGCTCCATGGATTCCTCTGGACTCATTCCAGCAGCTTAAAAAAATCTTTTTTACCCACCAAAAAAATCCTTATTTATTTTTTATAAGTAGTAAAAAATATATAATAGCGTTTATCCATTAAAAATGCATCATTCCCATATCCAAGGGTGTCAGGCCAAAATAAACAGGAGAAGGTTTATCCAACTTTTTTTCCCCCTCCTTTGGATCTGGCCATGAGGGCTGAGTTCAGCTCTGGTTTTATTTTATGTTATTTTATTATTTTATTTTATTATTTTATTTTATTTATACTGAATAATTAATTCCTGTGGAAACAGCTCTTGGATAAAACCACATCTGAGAAAAGGTGGGGGAAAAACCTGGAGAACTGTAAGAGTTCCCCTATTAAAATGTTGTTGTCATCTCAATATTTTCATTTGGGTTTTTGCATATTTAATGAAGTGATTAAAGCGAAGAACAACAAGACAAATATTTCGGGTTGAGCAAAAACACCCCAAATGTTGATATTTCAACAAAATCCAAAACCCAGTAGTAAAAACAAAATCATTTTTCTTCGTCTTGGCTTAAATGATTTTTTTTTTCCTCTCATTTTGGTGAGTGAACAACAATAAAAAAAAAAAAAAATCAGTGTTTGCCCAGAACTGGGTCAAAAGGAGATTAAATTAAATTATTTCTGGGCCATCCAGTGGCAGCACAAAGAGCTGGAAGTCCTCCTCCTGCAGAACTCCAGTTGTTTAATTCCTTTTACGTGGATCTGGGACTGGGGCTGTGGGAGGTTTGTGGGAATTTACAGGGGAATTTCTTCCTGGAAAGGTGGGAACTGCCCAGGGAGCTTTGGAGTGCCCATCCCTGGAGGTGTCCCAGGAATTCCTGGAGGTGGCACTCGGAGCTCTGGGCTGGGGACAAGGTGGGGATCGGGCACAGCTGGGACTCGATCCTGGAGGGATTTTCCAAGCTCAGGGATTTTGGGATTAAAAACTCAGCCTGGACGGGATGTGGGGCTGAAGGAGCAATCCCAGAGCTGCTGGAATTCAGCACCTTCAGCTGCAGGAACGTGGTGGTGCTTCCTGTGTGTCCAGAATGTCACTCCATAAAATCATGGGATGGTTGGGATTGGGAAGAGGCTTGGAAAGGTCATCCAGGGACCAAGCAGGGACAGCTCCCACTGCCCCAGGTGCATCCAAGTGCTCTCCAAGCTGACCTTGGGCACTGCCAGGGATCCAGGGGCAGCCACAGCTGCTCTGGCAATTCCAGCCCAGCCAGGAATTCCCAATTCCCAATCTCCCACCCATCCCTGCCCTCTGGCAGTGGGAGCCATTCCCTGGCTCCTGTCCCTCCATCCCTTGTCCCCAGTCCCTCTCCAGCTCTCCTGGAGCCCCTCCAGGCCCTGCAAGGGGCTCTGAGCTCTCCCTGGAGCTTCTCCTCTCCAGGGGAACATTCCCAGCTCTCCCAGCCTGGCTCCAGAGGGGCTCCCGCCCTGGAGCAGCTCTGTGGATCCGTGTGGATTATTCCAGCAGCTCAGTGTTGAGAGGGGGCAGAATTCCCTCTTTCCCTCTTCCCACACTGTGGGATCAGCCCAGGGAATGGAGGATTCCAGTCAGAGGCGCTTCCAGCACCTCCGGTCCTTCTCCTCATCCCTGAGCCATTTCTCAGCTCATCCCAATTTTAGGGAACGATCTGCTTTGCCCTGGAAGGGGCTGGAAGTGCCAACCTGGGGGAAAACCTGGATTCTTCCATGCAGGGAGTGAAAGTTTGGCCACATCCCAGCACTGATCTGCTCCAAGCTTTCCCTGTTCCTCCCAGATAAATTGGAATACAAATGGAGCTGTCAGGAGCTTTTCTTGGGATGACAACTTCCATTGGAGCATTTATAAACAGCCTGTGCTCCTTAAGGAAAAATCATCCTCCCTTTCCCGGGATGTTTTACGGGTTTATTTTGCATCCAATGGCTCCAGTTGATTTGTGACAAGAGGAAAAGCCAATCACATCCCAGCTTTTGTGGATGAAGTGATGGATCTCCTTGGAATGCTGCGTTCCCATTTTTTTTCAAGGGACACCTTGGCACTGCTCAGCTCTTGTACGGCAGAACCAATCCCAGTTATTTTGGGGATAAGCCCAGGAATGTTTGGAGGATCTCAGATCCTGACTGGAATGCTGAATCCAGCATTCATCCTCATCTTTCCTTGGAATGTGCTCCTGTATCCATGCTGGGAGAAGAGCAGGTTTTCCATTTTTGATGTTGCTGGGAATCGGGAATTTGTGTTGGATCAGGAGTTTGTGGTTGTATTCCAAATTATCTTCTGCAGGGATCATGGACCAGGGTAACACTAAAAAACTGGGAAAGAATTCCCTTTTCCCGTGCCTGTCTCGTTCCCCTTTGCAACCAAGGATTTCCATGCCTGGGGGAAATGGATAGAAGACAATTCCTCCTTTCCTTGGAGCTGGGAATGTGGGTGTGGGCTGCAGGGAATGTCTCCTGTGAATATTCAATTTCCCTAAATCCGTGAATTCTCCAGGATTTCTGTTCACGTGAACATTTAATTTCATTTTTCCTATCAAATTTGGGATTTCTCCCTCAGCCCTGGCCATGCTCTCTCCCAAGAGCTTTCTTAGGAGCTGTTTCGCATGGATTTGTCCCTCCAACCTTTTTATCCAAGCAGGAAAACCAGGAGGTGCAAACAGAACCTCCTCCCCCCCACAAATTCCCCATGTTGTTTATTCCCAAATTTCCAAACACAAAATCCAATCCAAGCCCCGAGATGCTCCAGGAGAGGGAGCTGAGAAAATGAGGTTCAACCCCAAGCGACCGCCCAACCTCTTCCCACCCCTCCAAATCCAGGATGGAATGGCTCTAATCCACAATTTTAATGGAATTTTCCCCTGGAGATCCCACTAAGAGCCGCTTTTCCCTCTCCCGATGGCCACCAGCAGGGCCAGGGGTGCTGATGCTGCAGAAATGCTTCATTAACCACTGAAAATTTAATTGCTCCTTAAGTGCCGGCTGCATTCCCAGGTTTCCCTGCAGCCTGGATGATCCATGTGCTGTTCCCACCGAAATGCGCTGGGGTCACTCGGAGTCACTCGGCCCGAATTCCAGAGTGGCCCATCAGGTGCTGCGTTCCCAAAATTTGTTGCTGGAGTTCTGACTTCCCTGGCAGCCAAATTGTTCCTCCTTGGCAGAGGGAGGAGTTTTAAAAGTGCGGATTTGGATTGTTGGAATATTCCGGGGAACCAAGTCATGGGAAGATGATTAAGGAGTTTTGGGAATTCAAACTGGGATTGGAGATTTTAGCTCTGGGTGCTGGTGGGATGAGGGTGTGCTCTGAGTGTGTGGGGCTGCTCCGTCTGAAATCCCGATTTTTCTTGGCTAAGGCAGTTGGGAATGGAGCCCAGATTGATTTATTCCAGTGGCAAAAGGAGTTCATGATCCAGGTTTTTATTTTTGTTGTGGATTTAATTTGGTGGAGTGATAATCAATCCCGATTCCAAGGATTTGTGCCCTTGGAGGTGACCTGGTGTGAGTGAGCAAATAATCCTGGGAATGTTGATGAAGTCAGCTTTGAACCTGAGTTGGTGCAGTGTTCCCTAACACCTGGATATCATGGAAAAGTGGAATAAACTTCGGGATTTGAAGAGGCTTCTCACATGGAGCTGGGCTGGGAGAGCTGGGAATGTTCTCCTGGAGAGGAGAAGGCTCCAGGGAGAGCTCAGAGCCCCTTGCAGGGCCTGGAGGGGCTCCAGGAGAGCTGGAGAGGGACTGGGGACAAGGGATGGAGGGACAGGAGCCAGGGAATGGCTCCCAGTGCCAGAGGGCAGGGATGGATGGGAGATTGGGAATTGGGAATTCCTGGCTGGGCTGGAATTGCCAGAGCAGCTGTGGCTGCCCCTGGATCCCTGGCAGTGCCCAAGGCCAGGTTGGATGGGATTGGAGCAACCTGGGACAGTGGAAGATCCCTGTCCATGGAAAAGGGCTGGAATGGGATGAAATTTAAAATCCCTTCCATTCCATGTTTGGGATGATTTCCTTTTTATCCCAATTTTTAACCCTTTCTCCCCTAAGGCTCTAGTGTCACCGGAATGAAATTCCCACAGGAATTTTTGGGTGGAGTGAAAGCCACTGCAAGTGGCTCCTGTGGGATTTGTGCTTCCCGGGGATTTGAGCCTTGGGCAGGGAATGATGGAGAGAGCAGGAATAGGGAGTGATCCCAGGGTGGGATGTGGAGGTCACTTCTTGGCAGAAGAATTTGGGTTTTCCTGGAATTCTCTTTCCTACTGCTTTAAATTAAGGATTAAGCACTTGGGGAAGATCCCAAACCACAACCATTGGCTGTCCAGTCCCTGGGGATCCATTTCCAGCTGATTCCAGCAACAAAACCTCATGGAAAGATTCCCCAGGGCTGGATTTTGCCTCTGGAATTTTGTCCCAACCAGCAGGGACACGAGAAAGCTGGGAATGGCTGCTGAAGGTGGGAAAACCATCCTTTATGCAGAAAACGGGAATGGCAGGAATTATTTCAGCACCTTCTGCAGGTGTACAACAAAAGGAACACTCCCCACAAAACAATTCGGGATCGAGGAAGGAAAAATGGGGAAGTTGTCCCTTCCCTGTGCGTGATGTTGGAATCAGGGATTTGTGCTGCTGGGTCTTTTTATTCCAGCTCCACAAATGCTCCCTCCAAAATCAGCCGAGTATTCCAGTCCCAGCTATTTTTAGGGGAAAAGGTTTTATTTTGGATGCAGTTGATCAAAGGAAACGAGGAAAATTTTCCAAGAAACTCTGGAAAGCGGGAGAGCGTTTCCGCCAGGGATCGGCCTCAAGTCACTCTGGGAGAGGCTCAGATTGGAGATCAGGAATTGTTTTTTTCCAGGAAGGCTTGGAATGGGCTGCCCAGGGAGTAGTGGAGTCGTTATCCATGGAAATATTCCCCAAAAAATGTGGATATGGCACTTAAGGATATGGTTGGACTCCGATCCTAAAGGCTTTTCCCAGCTTAAATA
This sequence comes from Vidua chalybeata, assembly GCF_026979565.1. Lineage (NCBI taxonomy): Eukaryota > Metazoa > Chordata > Aves > Passeriformes > Viduidae > Vidua > Vidua chalybeata. Next base: position 1,459,732 of record NC_071535.1, on the reverse strand, counting down.
ATTTTAGGATTCCTCTGGAAACCTGACCACTGTTGATATTCCTAGCAATTCGTGGGATTTCAGACCCTTTGAGTACTGCCAAATGGTCCCAAAATCCCACAAAACCCATGGAATGTGATTTTTATACCCCTCTGCTCCCGAATTTTTAGGCTTGGAATTGTCATTGTCACTAGGGCTTGGAAGAAGGGGAAATCCCAATCAGAGCTGATGGGGATTATTTGGATCATTTTAGTTATTGTTAATTCCCTGGATCCTCAGACATTCCACAGAGGTCGTGATTTGGTGGGGGAATCGTTTGGATAAAACACAGGAAAGTGGTTTCATTGCTGGGATAACTTTTTGTGGGATTGATGGGGAAAAAAAAAATCCCATTAAAAATATCAGTATCCAATAACTGCAGCTTTTCCCTGAGCTGGTGTTACATTTTCATTTCCACCTTGGATTGGTTTTTCCTGATCTGTGGGAATTATATCCCATCCATCCCTGCCCTCTGGCACTGGGAGCCATTCCCTGGCTCCTGTCCCTCCATGCCTTGTCCCCAGTCCCTCTCCAGCTCTCCTGGAGCCCCTTCAGGCCCTGCAAGGGGTTCTGAGCTCTCCCTGGATTCTCCTCTTCTCCAGGTGAACATTCCCAACTCTCCCAGCCGGGCTCCAGCCCTGGAATCATCAGTGATCCCATTTTCCTAAAAGCTTTAACTAAATATTTATATTATTTTTTCATGGACGCTTCTTGCTTCAACCCCTTATTTCCCACACTGAGAATTCCAGGCTCTGGTTCTCCTCTTTCCCACATTTTCCCTGTTTAGCTGCTATTTTGGGATGCTCTCCTGGCCTTGTCCCTGCCCTTCTCCAGCTGGGACACCACGTCCTCCTTCCCCTTTGGGCTGAGATTTCATGGAATGGGATCTGAGCTGGGCTGGAGCTTCAAGCCCATCCAGAGGGGGAGGTGGAACATTCCAATCAATTCCCTTGAATTATTTAGGAATCCATCCTGAAATCCTGAGCTGCTTTCCCTTGAAACAAGAAGCGTTTTTTTATGGATTTTTTCCACTCTCCCTTTCCTAATGGGAACATTTTGACTTTGCCACTCGGACACGAGGTTTCCCCTCAAAACTTCCTATATAGGATCTAAAAATCCAACAGAAAATCCAAGACATTCACAATCAAAATCTCGCTTTATCCAATTTATTTTTCTTCTTCCCCCTCTGGAAAAATTATTTTCTACCTGTGGATCCGTATTCCAGCTGATCCCTGCTCCTCCTTCCTGGTGGGAATCCTGTCAGGATTTTGGGGATAATCCACTGAATTTTGAGTCTGAAGGAATTCCTGTGGTTCCCTGATTTGTTATCCATGAGAATGGAAAGGCTCCTCCCAGTTCCCAGTTTGGAGCCAGAGCGGTGCCAGCTGCAATTGGGGTCGGGATTATCCCGGTGATGGAAAATTCTCCTGAAGGCTGGAAAGAGGAGAAAATGCTCCCTGTGCTTTTTTCTTCCTTCTCAGCTTTTCCAACAGAGAAAAATCCAGATTTTTCCCTTTTTTTTTGGCCTTTTTTTTTTTCCCTCACGGAATGAAGGAAAATCACTTTCATGGATATGGATCCCCAAGGGTGGGAGGAAGATGAGGATAAGTCATGGATTGAGGTGGATTCATGTGGGAAAGGGTTGGACAATCCCTGTTGAGGGTGCTGGTGGCAGTGAATTAGCGGCTATGGATAATGATGATGAAATATTAGGGAAAAATTGAGAATTTAGGATGAGCCCTTTCCTTCCTGGGAGTGGAGGAAGGAGCTCCAGCTCTCCTGGATGAGCTCTGGAGCTGGGACAGCGTCACTGGGGCAGCTTTTGTGGGAAAAACCAGGAAAAAAAACACACATCCTCCCATGTGCTGAAGTTTTTGGGGAATACAATGCCAGAAATTGGTTTCTCTTGGATCTGAGATAGGAATTAAGGACACAGCACCCTGTGGCTCCATGCATGGTCTTTATTCCAGGCTGGTTTTCCAGGAATTTGCCCTGGAAGCTCTGGAAAACCAAGAGATTTTGGGCAGCGCCTCGAGGGATCTCTGCTCTCCTCTGGAGAGACTCCCTGTTGGATTTCCTCTTCCTTAGGATTGTCAGGAATCCTTTGGGTTGGAAAACTCCTTGAAGATGGAGTCCAACCATGCCCAGCACTGCCAAAGCCACCCCTGGCCCATGTCCCCAAGTGCCACATCCACGTGGATTTAAATCCCTCCAGGAATGGGGGATTCCACCCCTGCCCATTCCAAAATGGATCATGGATCTCAGGAAGAATTAAAACAGAGCCTGACTTGGCTTTTAAGGAGAAATCTCCTCAAAGGAGCAGCAGGAATGACAAAATCAGCTGGATTTTCCTGCTGTGTTATTTTTGCCGGAGAATCCAGAGATTTATAAAAAATAAGGGGGGAAAAAAGCCAAAAAAACCCCATTTTTCTGAGCTGAATGGAACTTTTCTCCATGGGGAATTACAAGTTTTACAAGTTTTAGGGCCCAAATGTTCTGTTCCCGTATTTCCTGTATTTTCAAGTACCTTGGAGCCACCAGGGAATGTCATCAGCCCTCAAGGGAAAATCAGGAATAACATGGAACAGAGCTGGTAGGAGCAACAGATAAGTTGCCAAGGCCACCACGGCTCCGTGCCCCAGGTGCCACATCCACACGGATTTAAATCCCTCCAGCAATGGGGATCCACCCTGAGCAGCGGTGCCAGGGCTGGACAACCCTTTCCATGAAGGAGTTTTCCCTAAAATCCCATCTGAACTTCCTCTCCTCCTGTCCCTGTTCCCTGGGAGCAGATCCTGACTTCCCCCTGGCTCTCCCCTCCTATCAGGGCTCCACAAGGTTCCCCATGATCATTTGGGGACCTTTTCACCAGGAGCTGCTCAGCCTGCAGCATTCCCATAATCCTGGAAAAGCCATGGAATGGTTTTCCCGGTCTCGGGAGAAGCAGCTGCAGAGGAAGGGAGGGCTCAGGTGAGGGCTGAAGGCTTTGCTGTGGAAATCATGGAATATCCTGAGTGGGAAGAGACCTCCAAAGATCATCCAGTCCAACTCCTGAGCCTTTTCATCCTGGTCCAGGCACGTTCCCAGTGCTGGGAATGGGAGATGGTTCAGATCCTGGAATGCTTTGGGTTAGAAGGGACCTTAAATCCCATGGATCCCATCCCATCCCCGCCTTCCACTATCCCAGGGTGCTCCAACCTGGCCTTGGACACTTCCAGGGATGGAGCAGCCACATCTTCTCTGGCTGGAATTGCTGGGAAGTTCTCCTGATGTTCCTCAGCTCATCCCTCTGAGCTTGGGACCTCTGGAAATGCAGGGAATTCTTCAGGAAAAGCAGATGTTTGGCAGAACTTCTCCATCCAAGGTGCTGGTGAAGCTCCGAGGTCCCCACGTGCGTCGCCTGCTCGCTGTCCCTTGGGCGTTTTGTGGCAGGACTCACTCCAGGAGAACCGGAATTACCCGAGCCCATAAATCCCTGGATGTTTCTGGAATAATTCCCTCGGGAATGTCCCACTTGCAGCTCCAACTTTTCACAGTCAGCGTGGGCTGGGTGACCTCCAGGCTCATGTGTCACCTCCCTGTCCCCTCCCCTCAGTGCCTGGCACCGTCTCCAGCCCAGCTCTGCCTCGTTGAGCTTGGATTATTTGCTCTTAGAACTGGGCTCAGGTGCAAACTCTTTAGGTTGGATGTTGTATTTTTAGGCCCCCCCCCTGTTTTTAGACCCCCACCCTTCTCTGGCGTGTATGAGCAGAAGAGAAATCCGGAGTTCTATTCCTAAAAACAAAAAAAAAAACCCAAACAAACAAACAAACAAACAAAAAAAGACCAAAAAAACAAACAAACAAAAAAAAAAACCAACCAAAAAAAAATTGGAATTCGAACTAAGGCTCAAACCCAATCCAAACCTTTCTCCTCCCCACCCGGAAAAGGGATTAAAATCCATCCCGGATTTCTGCATGGGGAAAATGGAGATGAGGTCGTTATTTTTAGCCCGTGGAGCTCTTCAAGTTAATCTGGGGCTGACACGGTTTCTATTTTCACACGATTCTGATCCGCCGGCGCCGTCGGTGACGCGCTCCAGGAGCTGCCAAGGTCAGGACTTACTGACGACCTCTAATAACCCAACAGTTTTTATTTTAATTAATTAATCATCAAATTATGAATAGAATTTATAGGTTCTATAGGATTAATATTATATTTAATAATAAAGTGATAGTAACTTAATCAATATGGAACTAATAATGTGATCTATAGGTTCTATAGAACTGATATTATATTTAATTATAAATACTAAATTAATATTATTTAATCAATATGAAACGATTCATAGTTTGTAGGTTCTATAGAATTATTATTTATTAATTAATATTAAAGTAATAAATATAAAATTATTAATATAATTTATCAGTTTTATAGAATTAATATTATATTTAATAATTAAATTAATATTCATTTAATCAATATAAAATTAATTGAATTTATGGGTTCTATATAATTGACATATTTAATTATAAATATTAAAATAACTTAATAACAAACTACATGTAATTTATAGGTTCTGTAAAATAGGTATTATCTTTAATAGTAAATATGAAAGTAATATTAATTTAATAATAAATTATTAATATATTTCATAGTTTCTAGATAATTGGTATTATATGTAATAATTGATATTAAAGTAAGATTAATTTAATCAATAACAAATAAGAAATATTAAAGTAATATTTAATCTATATAATATCAATATAATTTACAGGTTCTATAGAACTGCTATTAGATTTCATAATAAATATTAAAGTAATATTAATTAAATTAATTAATATGAAATCATGGCTGGCTTTAGCCGAACAAATATTAATTAAGCACAGAGACAGAGCTCCCTGACCTCCCCAGTCCCCTCCAAAAAATGGGATTGATTGGAAAAGCACCGGAGGAGATGAGCAGGAATTTGATGGAAAGCCTGGGATGTTGTGTTTCCATTGGAAATTGCTTTTCTCTTGGAATAATTATCTTAAAACCTCTGGTTTTATCCCTTTGGACCAAGATGAGGTGGAAAAAAAGGAATTTCCTGGAAATTGTTTTAGGAATTGGAGCCATGGTGCTGGAGGATGGGACAAAAATGGGCTTAAATGTGTTAAATTTGCTTAAAAATGGAATTTTCTGTAATTTTTAGTGAGGCTCTGGCCCAGATTCTCAGAGAAGCTGTGGCTGTTCCACTCTTGGGAATGTCCAAGGCCAGGCTGGATGGGGTTTGGAGCACCCTGGGATAGTGGGAAGTGTGAAAGGAAGTGTGGAATGAGATGGGATTTAAGGTCCTTCCACCCCAAATCCTTCTGGGGTTCATCACTAAGGCTGCGGGGCTGTGTTTTTAATGGATTTGTCAATTATTGATTAATTTGGGATTGGATGAATCCTGGCCCAGGCTGCAGGATCAGAGCTGGGTGGGTTTTTTGGAAATGTTTCCCTGAAGAAACCTCACAAAATCCCACCGTAATTTATTCCTGTCAGCTCGGATCAGGAATTTCCTGGAACACAGGGAAAAAAGGTGATGCAGGGAGAAAGGCACATGGAATTCTGCCAGCTCCCCAAGCTCCCAGTTTTATTCCCTCTTTATTAATTCCAGGCCTGAGCTGTGTCCTCTTCTCCCTCTGCTCCTTCTTGTTGCATCCTTTTTGCACTGAATGATGATCCCAGCAGTGAAATTCCCTTTTCCAGGAAAATCAGCACAATTCTGGGTCACTCCAACCTTCATCCAACCTGGCCTTGGGCACTGCCAGGGATCCAGGGGCAGCCCTAGCTGCTCTGGCAATTCCAGCCCAGCCAGGAATTCCCAATTCCCAATCTCCCATCCATCCCTGCCCTCTGGCACTGGGAGCCATTCCCTGTGCCCTGTCCCTCCATCCCTTGTCCCCAGTCCCTCTCCAGCTCTCCTGGAGCCCCTTCAGGCCCTGCAAGGGGCTCTGAGCTCTCCCTGGAGCTTCTCCTCTCCAGGGGAACATTCCCAGCTCTCCCAGCCTGGCTCCAGCCCTGGAGCAGCTCCATGGATTCCCCTGGATTTGCTCCAACATCTCCACATCCTTCCTCTGTCAGGGACAGCCCAGCTGCTCCTCATAGGATTTATTCCCTATAATCCATAGAACCATGGAATGATTTGGATTGGAGGGACCTTAAATCCCATCCCACCCCCTGCCGTGGACAAGGATCCTTCCTCTGTCCCGAGTTTCTCCAATCCCCACTCTGTGCCCATCCCACATGTCCCTAATTACTCATTCCAGCTCCTTTCCTCCTTTACCTTTAATTACTGTTTCCACCAAGGCTTCAAGTGCCCAGACCTAAAGAATAATTACCGTGCGCTCCCTAACGAACCTCCCTGCACTGAAGCGTCTGAAAGCTGCAATCAATCCTCTCCCACCTGCAGGAGCATCCAGGCTTTAATTAGCATCTTGGGAAGACCATTCCAAATCCATTTGTTCCTCCTCTCCCCCTCTCCCTGTCGCTCCTGTCGCTCATTTTTCATTCGTGGGGTTTTTCCTTGGCCGTAATTGATGGAGCTGAGGGATGTTTGGAGAAGGTGGAAAAGCAGGATGGGGAGGGTGGAGCCAGCCAGGCATCAAGGGGCCTCCTCCACCTTCAGCTGATGAGAAGGAGAAAATCAAAAATAAATCCCCCAAGCCCTGCTGGTTTGATTCCTTCCTCTAATCCTGCAGGATTTGGCGCTTTCCATGGATTTCCTCATTCATAATGGTGCCCATCCCTTGTCCAGCAAGGGGATTTTCCTCTCCCAGGACATCACAGATTCCTTCCCCTGCATTCCCTGGGTCACTTTTTCCAGCCTGCCTGGTGTGTTTTTAGGAAAGCTGTTCAATCCAGGTGTGCAGATTCCAACAGGGACTGGGTTTGATTGAAGGAAGGTGTCCGAGTCCTTGGATGAGCTTTGTTCTTGGAAAGGGGCAATCATCTCTCTCCAGGAACCACTTCCCAAAATATTGATGCCATTGATCTCCTTTCAGCTTTAATTATCCACATTTTCCTTCAGGAAAATTTCCTTCAGGAGAGCACATGGAAGGGTTTTCCTGCCTGTTGCAGACAAGGATTCAGCCCAAATCCTTCCTCCGCTAGAAAATCCATGGAAGCAATAATCTAGGAAGCATTTCTGGGAAGGGCATGGATTGATGGGATGAGGGGAAATGGCTTCAAACTGACCAAAATCCAGGTTAAGTTGGATATGAGGGAGAAGATCCTCATGCTGGCACAGGTTCCCAGAGCAGCTGTTGCTGCCCCTGGATCCCTGGCAGTGCCCAAGGCCAGGCTGGACCCTGGGGCTGGAGCAGCCTGGGACAGTGGGAGGTGTCCCTGCCATGGAAAAGGGCTGGAATGGGATGGGATTTAAGGTCCCTTCCCACCCAAACCGTTCTGGAATTCTGGGATTGGTCTTGGGGCCAAAGCTGGAAAACTGAGTAGAACTCAAATAATTCCCAGGGCGCATGGAATCATCTTTGTGGGAATCTGCTGGGATCTTCTGCCTTCAGCGCAGAAAGGGAGAAATATTTGCGGGAGTTTTTCCATTTTCCTGTTTGTTTGGTAAAACGTGTGGAGGCCAGATTTTAATTAAAGAGAATTATATTTATCTATATTTATTTCCAATTAGAAAATGTGGATAATTCCTATTTTACTGGGATTCCTATGGACAAAATCGCTGCTGTCAATGGCTTGGTTTTTCCTTATCCAGTGGCATTAATAGAGAGGGATAAAGTCATTCCCATCCCACTCCAGTTTATGGGATGATCCTTGAGGGAATGGTCCCAACCTTGTGTCCTTGGGTGAAGCAAAAATTTTTCCATGAATATTCCCACATTTAAGTAGCCTGTGATTGCCGGGCTGTTGTAAATACTCAGAAATATTTTGTTTTTCAAGGTCTGTCCTTATTTAATTTATTAATTTTTATGTGTGAAACAACTTGACCATGGAAATAATTAGTGTAGATTTTTTCTGAAATGTTTCTTCCTTATTTTTCATGAAAAAAAAAAAATGGATAACTTCAATTTAACCTGGCAAACTCCCTAATTAGAGTGGCACGGCTGGTTTCTTGTATTTACATTTATTTTAAGGTATAAAAGATGCTTTTCTGAGGGTGGGGGAAAAAAATCCCAGAAAAAAAGCTGGAATCCTGAAGGGGAAAAAATCCAAGGTAAAGCAGCCACTGAAGTAGGTCAGGTTTTAAATCCAGCAATTTGTCTGAGCCTCTGGAAAACAGGATCTGTCAGATGTCCAGGTCCTCCGTCTGCCTCCAGGATTTCTGTCTGGCTCTGCTAAACCCAAGACAGAAATTCCCATTCCTGGATTGACCTTGGAATGCTCAAGTCCTTCACCTCAGTCGCCGTGTTCAGCATCCAGATCAGAATTTGCTGAGCAGTTCTGAGTATTCCCAAATCCAGCAGGACTTCCCAGAGACCCAGACTTTGGCTCAGGTCATCCAAGCTGACAGAAACCTGCATCCATAATTTTTTAGGAGCTGTGTTTTTGCTTCCAAAGTCATTCCAGAGGATGGGAAGAAAAGGGATCGGTGGCAAAAGCTCATCCCAGGGTGTCCAAAGTTGGGATCTCATGGATGGGATGGATGCAGCTCTGGAGAGGGAGACAAAGGGAAGATTGGGTGAAGAATTATTCCAAAATAAGGAAAAATGTGGATGAGGGAATCCTGAAAGTTAAGGACACACTGGATTTTTTAGGAGCAACCGCAAGACCAGCCCGGTCCCGTGGGGTTGTTCCTGCCCTCAGCAGGGCTTAGACAAAGTGGACTCTGAAGGTCCATTCCAAGCCAGATATCCAGGGATTCTAAGGCAGCTGAATGGGAATTCCATCCCAAAAACTGAGGGGTGGCCAAGGCTGCCCAGCATTTCTGTGGGGTGGTTTGTGGATCTGCTATCCCTAAAATGCCGTCGCCGTTATCCATCATTCATTGCAGCAATAAAAGAGACAATTAAAGCTTGGCCTAAATTAGGCTGGGTTAGCAGAGGCTTTGCTCTCCAGGGATTTGCAGAGCAGCTAAAATTGGGAATCTCCACGTTCCAGGTTCTATTTAAATCAGGAAAGGCAGACAGGACACCCACAAGGGAAGGACTCAGGGGGAGTGGCTGAGGAGAGTGGAAGGTTCTGTGCTTGTCTGGAGAATCCCAGAATATCCCGAGCTGGAAGGGGCCCACAAGGATCGTGGAATTCAGTGGATTCCCAAAAATGCAGCTCTACAAGGGGGTGGCAGGGAAGGCTCCCAGAGCTGCCCAGTAACACCAGTTAGGTGTGAGGGGAGCAGCCACCATCGTCCTGCGAGCAGTGGATTGATCCCGTGAGGTGGTGGGAATCCATCCTGGTGGATTTCCCATCCTCTCGTTGGGATTGGGAAGCTCTGGATTTATATGAGGACAGTCCTTGCAGAGCAGCCCAGACAGCCCCAAAATCCCGGGATTTGGGGTTTCCTCTGGGAAATCACTTCTGCCTTTGCTCTGTCCCTCTTTAAATTAGATCCAGCTCTGGGAAAAACTGTGGAGTGATGGAAAATGTTGGTGTTATTCCGTGTGAATCCCTTTCCATGTGGGATTTTCTGAGAGAGAAACCTCCATCTCAGAGCGTTGTTTTCCCAAAAAAAATTGCTTTTATCTTCTTGTTTGATGTGAAAATGAAGGAATTCTACCTGGATGTGGCTCTTGGGACACGTGGGAAGTGAAAGCTGAGGGAAGATCGGGCATTCCGGGTTGGGATTGGAGGTGGCGCTGTCACTTCCTTGTCCTTGGAAAAGTGACAAGGATGGAGCCTTGCATGGCAAACAGGCTGGGGGGAGAAGGAAAAGCATCTGTTTGTTTTTCATGGAAAAGTTGGGGATTTTGGGGATTGCTTTGCTGTGGAGAGATACAATGTTGGAATTTGCTGGCGCTCCCAGGGACAAGGAAAAGGATCCGCTCCAGGAAAGGTTGATCCGTCATTATCAAAGTTTGGTGTTGGATCAGCCCAGATTCCTTTTATCATGGATTTGCTGGCAGGATTCCCACTGGGATATTGGGATTGGAGCCGTTTGTTGGGATGGAGAAATGGAGAAGGTCAAGGTGAAGTGGCAGCTCCTGAGGTGGTGGATCCCAAATCCAGCCAGCCTGGATCATCAGGAGCCCCGTGGCTTCCCAGTGCTCCATGATTATTGCATGTTGGTGGAAAAGTTATTCCAGCCTTCCTTTTCTTCTTCCCGAGAGTTTTGTTGGAATTTTTGCTTTCAAAATTGGTTGTGGTGGGAAAAAAGCTTGGATTAATCACAGAATCGTGGAATGGTTTGGGTTGGAAGGGGCCTTAAAACTCATCCCATTATCCCATTCCAACACAACACCTTCCACTATCCCAGGGTGCTCCAAGCCCCATCCAGCCTGGCCTTGGACACTTCCAGGGATGCAGGGGCATCCTCCATGTGAGACATTTTAAAGCCAAATTATTGGTCAGGATTTGTTTTCCCAGGAAAGGGCTGCTCTGGTATCATTTGGATGTAAACAATAATCCTGTCTGTGTCACGTTTCCCTCAATTTGGGTTTTGTCTGCACTCCCATTTATTTATCAATGTGTGACCAGGTTTTGATATTCCAAACTTTCTCTGGAATACTCTCATGTTCCACTGGGATGAAGGGAATAGAACAGGGAAAGAGACTGTGAATGGTTTTTTTTGTGTGGGTGGTTTTTTTTTGTTTGTTTGTTTGTTTTTTTTTGTTTGTTTGTCTTTTTTTTTTTTTTTTTTTGTAACTGGCTTATTCTTGGGAGGAAACAATTCCCTAGGAAAACAAGGCTGAATTTCTGGAGTCTCCCATGCACAGCTCGTGGAATCCTGACCTCCCAGAGATCCAGCTGTGCTTCCCAGTTACCTGGAGCTCAGAATCCACGAGGTTCAAAATCCATCTTCTGGAATGAGCTTGAATTTCTGCTGTAGGGTGGGTTTACTCCTCTTTGTAGCTTTTCCACCACCTCCTCCATCCCTGCCTGGAATTAGTCCCTAAATTAGTCTTGTTCTCCTGAAAATCAGATATTAAAGTCAAGAGGAGGTGGGATGAGTTTAACTCCCAGAATTACTTTGATTGGGAAGAACTTTAAAATCATCTCATTCCAAGCACCATGCCGTGGGCAAGGACACCTTTTCTCTGTGGGATATTTTCCCTAAAATCATTTTTCCCATTGCTTCCTGCCGTGCCTTTCCTGTACTTCCAGCACTTTCCAGGCTGCTGCTTCTCTCAGACATCATTCCAAGCTCTCCCAAGGCTCCTGCTTTATTTGCAGGAGGGGTCACTCAGTTTCCTGGAGCTTTTGGAGGAGCTCTAATAAAGCCTCGAGGGTGGTGGTCTCATTTTTCCATCTTGTTTTCCTTCTTGGAGCGGTGTTTAAGGGAATTTTGGGATCTCTGCAGTGCCCTTGGAGAACAAAATGAGTGGAAAGGTCAACACCAACCTTCTCATTCCTGCTTCTGCCTGGAGAGAGTTTTCACCTGTGGGAAAATCTGTGGGCTCTAATTTGTTGCTTTGGGAAAATGCTGGGAGGGTTGTTAGGAAAAAAAAAAAAAAAAAAAAAAAGGAGGGGGGAAATGTGACTTTGGAAATGCTGAGAACTTGGGAAAGGAAGGAGAGAAGGAATTTCACCATGGCAGGGCGTGGCTTGACTGGCTGGGCATGACTGAGGAGGCCCAAAGGTTCTGTGGATTTTGGAGAGGTTTATATGGAATTGTTGATGTTGGAAAAGAGCTCCAAGATCAGAGTCCCAGCTGTGCCTGATGCCCACCTTGTCCCCAGCCCAGAGCTCTGAGTGCCACCTCCAGGAAATCCTTGGACACCTCCAGGGATGGGCACTCCAAAGCTCCCCGGGCAGTGCCAAGGCCTGAGCCCCCTTTCCATGGGGAAATTCCTGCTGATTGCACCCTGAGCCTGCCCTGGCCCAGCCTGAGGCCGTTCCCTCTCCTCCTGTCCCTGTTCCCTGGAGCAGAGCCCGACCCCCCCGGCTGTCCCCTCCTGGCAGGAGCTGTGCAGAGCCACAAGGTCCCCCCTGAGCCTCCTTTGCTCCAGGCTCAGCCCCTTCCCAGCTCCCTCAGGAATTCTCCAGCCCCTTCCCAGCTCCCTTCCCTTCCCTGGACACGCTCCAGCCCCTCCAGGTCCTTCTTCTCGTGAGTTGTCCACAAGTGGACCCAGCCCTGGATGTCCCTCACCAGTGCCCAGCACAGGGGACAATCAGGACAATCCCAGCTCTGGTCCTGCTCCCACACAATTCCTGATCCATCCCAGGTGCCTTTGGCCTTCTTGGCCACCTGGGCTCACAGGTCTTGTGTGTCTCCTTTCCCAAAGGATTTTGGAGGAGCTGGGCATGGATGAGGGAGCGTGGAATGCTGTTTGCAGCTTCTGGGATGTCTCTGGAGGTCCCGAGGTCACTGTAAAAGCTGAAAACAGAATTTTTTTGCCCAGTTTGACTTTGTCTCGTGCACGGAACACGTGCAGCCCTCCCTCCTCCCCCGCTGTGCTTGGCTTGCTCTCCTGAGGAGGGTGAAAATGAGGGAATTGGTTCCCGGAGAAGCCCTGATGGGAGGCAGTGGGAGCAACTTCTGTGGGTTCTGTGCCTCCAATCCTCTGGCTCCTCGTTCTGCCGCTGCCTTATTGAAATTTTAAATCAGGTTGAAACGTTCCGGGGTGAGCTCAGGTGTGCTGCTAGGATTGCAGGAAATGCCTGGAATGAGCGTTCCCACTTCCTCCGGAGATTCCTGGGTGGGTTTAGACCTGTAGGCAGCAGCTGGTCCTGTGCAAGGTTCCTGCTCTTCCACAAGCCTTTCTCCACCTCAGCCAGGCTCTGGTGCTCCTCTTTTCCCAGTTTGTTTCCATGCTGATGTGAGCCATTCCCTGGAGAACATGGAATTCCAGCACCCTGGGAGCTGTGCTTTATTCCTAATGCAGGAATGTCACCTCCATCCAAAATTCCAGCCCTGAGCTGGGAATGCTGAACAAGAACCATAAATTTTCATATTTAAACCTGCCTGAAACCCCCCAAGTGCTGCAGGAACCTCTGGGTGATGATCCCAGTGATGAATTCTCCCCATTCCTCCACCATTCCAGAACTTCTTAGACCCAGAGCCACTCCTTGCCTCGCTTTTAGAGCTGATTTATCTTTGAGGGCATCAAAAAGTTCCAAATAACCTCAAATTGTCATTTTCTGGCTTTGAGGCTGCTTTGCTGGTCCTGAGAGGGCTTTAAGGTGGGAAGAGAATAAAGAACAGCCAAAAATCCCTCAGCCACATGTGGCAGGTGTTCAGCAGAAGTGAAAATTGAGTCTGAACTCGCCTGCAGGAGCCACTTGTGTGACAAAAGCGACCTCAGTGAGAGTTGTTTGGATGACAGACACTAAAAGGTCACCATAAAAATAGAGATGATTGTGTTGTTCTGCTGCTGGGGGAAAAAAAAATCATTCCTGAGAAAGTAAAGGAAAATATCAGCTGGAAATGTTGGATTGTTGTTTGTCTCCGAGGCTTCCCAGAGCTTTGAGTGGAAGTAGAATTTGGGCTGTGTCACACAGGAAGTTCAGCTCCTGGTCGGGAGGTTGGCAAGATGTGGATTTTGAGGTGGGAAGATCATTTTTAGCTGGGATGACAGGAATGTGAGAGGTTTCTGGGATGTCAGCTCTTAATGGGCTTCCCACTTCAAAGCCCAGGTGGTCCAGAGTTTGTGGAGTTTCATCCTTGGGGATCCTGTGCCCAGCTCTGGGATCAGCAGGACAGGAGAGACCTGGAGCTCCTGGGTCTGGTCCAGAGGAGGGGTGTGAGGATGAGGAAGGGCTGGAGCATCTCCATGCCCAGGAGAGGCTGAGGGAGCTGGGGCTGCTCAGCCTGGAGAGGAGCCCCAGCTGAGAGGGGCCTCAGCCCTGGCTGTCCCCCTGTGTCCCTGTGTGTCCCTGTCTGTCCCTGTCTGTCCCTGTGTCCCCTGTCTGTCCCTGTCTGTCCCTGTGTCCCCCTGTCTATCCCTGTCTGTCCCTGTGTGTCCCTGTCTGTCCCTGTGTCCCCCTATCCCTGTCTGTCCCTGTCTGTCCCAGTCTGTCCCTGTGTCCCCCTGTCTGTCCCTGTGTGCAGGAGGTCAGAGCAGCCCCAGGCTCTGCTCCAGGCCCAGCGATGGCCCCAGAGCCACGGGCAGGGACTGATCCCAGCAATTCCCGGGCACAGGAGGCAGAACTGCTGCCCTGGGCAGTGCCCAGCCCTGGGCAGAGCCCAGAGAGGGGCTGGAGTCTCCTCCCTGGGATATTCCAGAGCCACATGGACACAATGCTGTGCCCTGGGCAGGGAGTGGCACCCGTGACCCTCTGTGGTCCCTTCCAGCCTGATCCATCCTGGAATTCTGTGCCCCTCCAGAGCCATCAGTATAAAACACAATCCTATAAAACCAGGTTCTCACTGGAATGCAGCTCCCAGAACCTTCCTTGGCTCTCAGCTCCTGGAGCAGACTGATTTGGTTTCCCAGTAAATCCATCGACAGCATCAGATCCCCCGGGAGAATTCACTCCCCGAAGCGCCGCTCCTTCACTGCTGCCCTGAGCAGGATGTGGGATTCTGCTTATCCCTGGTACCCTCAGCGTGGTGGGAGCTGCTCTGGGGACCAGCGAGGGAATTCCTGCCTGGGAGGGGCTGGGCTGGAATTCCCAGAGCAGCTGGGGCTGCCCCTGGATCCCTGGCAGTGCCCAAGGCCAGGTTGGACACTGGGGCTGGAGCAGCCTGGGACAGTGGGAGGTGTCCCTGTCCATCCAGGGGTGGGATGGGATTCAGGTCCCACCAACCCAAACCAGTCCCTGAGCCTTTGATGGTTCCAAACCCTTCAGGAGAGAGATCGACCGATCAACATCTCCGTCTTTATCCCAAGCCTGGGAAGGGAATTCCAAGACTCCACCAAGGCTCTTAGAATGTTCCAGGACTCAAACGAAGCATCCTGAACAAAGTGCCAGCTGTGTCATCTCCTAAATTCTAAAAGAATTCCTTTTACTCAAAATCTGAGTCTGCTTGGAGCAGCCCCTTGGTCCAGGCGATCTCCAGAGGTGCCTCCAGCCTCAACCATTCTCTGGATCAAGGGATTAATCCATATTTGAAGAGGAACGTCCCCTGTATTTCCATCCACCTTCTTGGCCTTCTTCCACCCTAATCCCCATCCTGCCACCCAAGCTGGGAAACACTTGGATGAGATTTTGGATCGTGTCCCACGGAAAGGGTCTGTTGGAACCGCTGCCACAAAGATCTCAGCAGAAAGGAACAAAGCCCAAAGCTGTGCCAAAGGCGGTGCCAGAGCCGCAGGAACACAAAACATGAGCAGTGGAAAAAGAAAAGGAAAAATCAAAATCTTGGATAGCGGTGCAAATTAAATTACGAGTCGGAAATAAGCAATTAATAGGGGATGGAAACGTGGATTTTGTGTGCCAGAAAGTAACAAAATATTTTTTGAAAGCTGTTGTGTGAATTCCAGCCCCTTGGAAAGTACGAAGCTCTTGGGTTTTGGGCAACTGATTGTTCAGTTTGCTGTGTGAAAAATGGAATTAAAGCTGTGGCTTTCATATTTTATCACTGAAAGACACTGAGAGTGCTTGGAGGGGGTTACAAGGAGAAGTTATGGATGTCCCTGGAAGTGTCCAAGGCCAGGTTGGACAAGGCTTGGAGCAACCTGGGACAGTGGAAGGTGTCCCTGCCATGGCAGGGGTGGAAGGAGATGGGATTTAAGGTCCCTTTCAGCCCAAACCATTCCCTGATTTTATGCAGGATGGAACAGTCTTGGATCTGGGAGCAGAAATGGAGAACATTGTCCTCAGTTTTCCTGTAGTTCCATCTCCTATTGGTGCTCCTTTCCCTCCCCTTTCCCTCTCCTTTCTTCAGCAAAGCAGCCCAAACAGATCTTGGATCGCAGGGGATTTTTCTCTGTGGTAGTTTCTGGTTTGAGGCTGGTTGTGAGCGTGGAATTTTCCTTTTTGGCAAAGCTAGCTCTTCTTTGGAGATATGGAAGTTTGGGAGCGATGCTAAGAGTTGGCTCAGTGTGTGAGAAATTGTTTGGGAATATTCAGCCTGGAGAAGTTTTGAGGTGGCCTCGTTGTGGCCTTCCAGGGCCTGGTGGAGAAAGACTTTGGACAAGGGATGGAGGGACAGGACACAGGGAGTGGCTTCAGACTGACAGAAAGGAGGTTTAGGTTGGATATCGGGCAGGAATTCCTGGATGAGAGGGTGGGAAGGAGCTGGAAGAGAATTCTCAGAGAAGCTGTGGAAGTGTCCAAGGCCAGGTTGGACACTGGGGCTTGGAGCAGCCTGGGATAGCAGAAGGTGTCCCAGAGCAGCACCTCTGGACAGCCTGTGAGGACCTCACCTCCCCTGTCATCGTGGCTGTCCCTAAAAACATGGGAATTGTCAACTCCCACCTTGCTTTTGAAGGAAAACTGGGAATGGTTGTTATCCCAGGATATTTTCTAGGGAGATCCCGCACTGGATCCCTTGCCTGTGGTCACCCCTGAGCAGGAGAAGGGGCAGATTTTGGGATCACCAGCCAGGAACAGTTTGAGCCCATCCCTTCTCTCCAAAGCCATTAATTTTAATTAAATATCATTATTACATCATTTATTACATCACCAAATGTCCCCAGTATAAATCACTTCCAGCCAAATCCACATGGAAAATTTCCCTGGGAATTGTGTGAAAGCTGCATCAGAGCACGCAGCCCTGCGCCCCAGCAATTTTATCCCTTTCTAAGCAGGAAAATCAGGAATATTTTGGGAATTTGGGCTATAAATAGATGTTATGTAAGGTCAGGATGACGTTCCCGTCTCCATTCACCTTTTGGCTTCTCTCAGCAGCTGCTCTGGTGCATCTGTGGTGCTGCTGGGCTTTGGAGACGTCCCTGGGAATTTAAGTCAGGCCTAAACTTCCTAAAAAAATTCCTAATGGCCAAATGGTGTAAGGAATGTGGGAAAAAAATTATTCCGGGTTAAGTAGTCCAAAGTAATTCCTGAAAAGTGGGAGAGCTCCATGGGATCTCATGGTTCTTGGCAGCTGTCAGCAAATCTCTATTTTATTCCTTAATTGCTTGCTCACTTTGTTCCTTGTCATCCATGAAAAATTCCTGGTTTTATAGGAAAATCGGGATTTATTTTGGTTTTTAAGCAGCCTTTGTGGTCAGGACTGCCTAAAATCAGGCTGCTAATGAGCCACCCTAATGAAACCCTTCCAACTCCAGATATTCCATGGATTTATGACCGAAAGGTGTGGATGTGATGGAGAAATATCCAGTCCTGGAGCTCTCCAGAGGGAATATTGCAGCCTGGGATTGAAAGAAAGCTGGAAAAGCCTTTGGAGATCGAGCTCAGCTTTGATGACCCTTCCCAATCCATTTTCCATCTTCCTGAGTGGTTCTTCTCAGGATCATGAAGAATTTCATTCCTATGAAATCTTATCCTCTTTTTTTTGGGGGGGGTTTCGTGACCCTCAGGAATCCTCTTGGGAGAAGTGAGGAAATTATCTTATAATTCCTGAATATTTATGTGGATTTCAGCATTTAAAGGGGCTTTAAAAATGGGATTGGCTTTTTCCAGGGACACGGAGTGATGGCAAAAGGAATCCCACTGCCAGAGGGCAGGCTTAGATGGGATTTTGGGAAGGAATTCCTGGCTGGGAGGGTGGAGAGGCCCTGGAACAGAATTCCCAGAAAAGAGCCAGGAAAGGACTTGTTTTCCTCTGGAATTCTCAGAGCCAGGAAAGGACCTGTTTTCCTCTGGAATTCTCAGAGCCAGGAAAGGGCCCGTTTTCCTCTGGAATTCTCTGAGCCAGGAAAGGACCTGTTTTTCCTCTGGAATTCTCAGAGCCAGGAAAGGACCTGTTTTTCCTCTGGAATTCTCAGAGCCAGGAAAGGACCTGTTTTTCCTCTGGAATTCTCAGAGCCAGGGAAATACTTGTTTTCCTCTAGAATTCTTCTTCCCTCAGAGCCAGGAAAGGACCTGTTTTTACTCTGGATTCTCCTCAGTTTGGAGCCAGGAAAGGAATTATTTTCCTTTGGAATTCTCAGCTCAGAGCCAGGGAAGGAATTATTTTCCTCTGGAATTCTCAGAGCCAGGAAAGGACCTGTTTTCCTCTGGAATTCTCAGAGCCAGGAAAGGACCTGTTTTCCCTCTGGAATTCTCCTCATCCAGAGGGAAATAACAGCTTCTGAGCTCAGTGCCCTGCAGCCCCTTTGGGATGTCAGGGTTCATAAGTGTCCCTGGAATCCGTACCTGTGGAGCTGAGCTAAAAATAGGGAATGTCGTGTGCTGCCTCTCGGGCTCGGAGGCGAGGCTGGAAAACAGGCTGGGAATTTTCCTCCTTGGTGGGGTTTTTTTATCCAAGGCTGAGCAGCTCTGCTTGTGTTTAGGGGAAAGTTGGAAAGGAAAATCATGGATATTGAAAGGGAGTTTTTATGTTTGGAGAAATATGGGGTAAAGGAGAGGGAGGGGAATGGAGGGGAATTCAGGAATGTCGGGGGAGAGTCAGAGAAGAA
Source organism: Vidua chalybeata (assembly GCF_026979565.1). Taxonomy (NCBI): domain Eukaryota; kingdom Metazoa; phylum Chordata; class Aves; order Passeriformes; family Viduidae; genus Vidua; species Vidua chalybeata. The sequence continues at coordinate 1,441,178 of NC_071535.1, read as the reverse complement.
GCTTTGGGGTGTTATCCACGAGGAGCTCTAGGAATAAATGGGGAGCAGATCATGGAATGGGTTGGGCTGGAAGGACCTTAAATCCCATCTCATCCCACCAGGAAAACTTTCTGCTATCCCATGTTGCACCAAGCTCTGTCCATGGGCATTTCCAAGGATTGGGCAGCCATATTTATCCATGTTTCTATAAATTTTTCATGGATGTATCCACTCTGTCCCTCCATGCTCTTTTCCACTTGCTGAATTCCCAGGTAAAAGTGATCCTTGGCTTTGTTTCCTGGGTTTTCCTCTCGTTAGGAGTGGATTTATGGAATTCCCATGGATAGGAATGTTGCTTTGGGGATTCTTTTCTGAGATTTAGAGGGAAAGAATCCCTCTTCCTTTCTTTTTAGGGAATTTTCCAAGGGCATTTCTTGATGCTGTCCAAGAGAAGAGATATATTAAGGTAATCTCCAGATTAAGATAAATCCTAATTAAGTACCTAATTAATAGCAAGGGGCCGGGAAACCTTGGAATATAGTGGCTGCCAAGGCTGGATTCCCACAGAAAAACCTGGGAATTTGCTCAGGGTGCTCATCATCCCTTATATATCAGGAAAATCTCTGGAATTCTGGATAACGCCAGGTGAGGGATGCTCCAGGGATGCCTCACTCCATTGGAGTGCTGATGGATTAGGAGAAACCTCTGGCAATTAACTGTGGAGGGATGTGGGATGTTTAATTAGCAGGGAATTACAGAATTTATGATTTCAGTGTGTACTTAATTATGCACATCCTGTGGGTCCAGTGGCTCCGGGGGGGCTCAGCGGATTTAGGGAATAGAGATACCCCAGATTTGCTTGGAAAATGTGACAAATTCCAGCAGAACTGAGTGGTTTTCCCTCTCCTGTGCCAGAATCTGAACCTCAATATTTACCAAGCTGTGAAAAAAAAAAAAAACCAAACTCTTTTCCCTCTCCAAATCTTTGGGATCATCCCAAATACCAGCTGCTAATTTTCCACGATTCCAAATTTCCTGGAAAAGACCATTAATAGCTCAAATCTCCCAATGTTTTGTTTCCCACTGACTCCCTCACAAATGCTGATTGGAAAATATGGGGGTTTTTTTAGGGTTTATTGGGAGGAAATTCCTTTCCCAGCACCAATATTTAATCCAGAGCTTAAATTTGACCCAGTTTTGGCAGGGTCATTATTTTGCCTCAGGTATTCCCAATCCAAAGTCTTCCCTCCATTGTCCTGGACTCCAAATCCTGGGAGTGTTTCATGTAATTATGGGAAAAATGCAGGGATGGGAACAAGAAAAATGCCTGCAGTTTTTTTTTTGGGAGCTGCTGAGGAGTTTGTTCTTCTCAGGAGGAATTTTTTTATGGATTTGTCAAGGATTGGAAAGGGTGGATCTCCCACCCTCTTGGTGTCCAAGGAATGATTGGATGTGGTTGGGTGACGAGGTGGGAATTGGGCATAGCTTGGACTTGGTGGTCGTGGAGGGCATTTCCAAGCTCAGTAATCCTGGAATTCTCTCGTTAAAGGACATGAGGAGGTTTCTTGGTCTGGCTCCGGGATCATGGAATTTTCAGGCATGGGCAACCTGCACTTTACAGGGTTTGTGTAGGATGGGAATTATGGGAAATGCCAAGGGAATTATGGAATTGTTAAGGTTGGAAAAACCCTCTTGAGATCATTGAGTCCAACCATGCCCAGCACTGCCAAAGCCACCCCTGGCCCGTGTCCCCAAGTGCCACATCCACGTGGATTTAAATCCCTCCAGGAATGGGGGATTCCACCCCTGCCCATTCCAAAATGGATCATGGATCTCAGGAAGAATTAAAACAGAGCCTGACTTGGCTTTTAAGGAGAAATCTCCTCAAAGGAGCAGCAGGAATGACAAAATCAGCTGGATTTTCCTGCTGTGTTATTTTTGCCGGAAAATCCAGAGATTTATAAAAAATAAGGGGGAAAAAAAGCCAAAAAAACCCCATTTTTCTGAGCTGAATGGAACTTTTCTCCCTGGGGAATTACAAGTTTTAGAGCCCAAATGTTCTGTTCCCGTGTTGTCTTTTCAAGTACCTTGGAGCCGCCACGGAATGTCATCAGCCCTCAAGGGAAAATCAGGAATAACATGGAACAGAGCTGGTAGGAGCAACAGACAAGTGCTAATCTTATAAACCCTGATAAAGCTGTTTTTTCCCTGGAAACTCCAGGGTGTTTTTTCTGTAGAGTTCAACCTCAGGAATATTAAAAATATATTTGATATTAAAGTAATTTAAATAATAACAGGAAGGTGCCCACAGGGTTGGTTTTTTTTTTGTTGTTTTTTGTTATTTTTTTGGGGTTTTTTTTTGTGTTTGGTTTTTTTTTTTTTTTTTTTTTTTTTTTTTCCCCTTGCGACAAATGATTGCAATAATTATTTATTTAAGGGAATGAGGAATTTCAGAAAATAGGGATATAAAATTTAAGGTATCAATCCAAGTCATTCACTCTGGAGCAATGAAAAGGGGTCAATATTTACGTTTTGTTAGGTCTAAATTGGCTCAGAGTGTTCAGTGGTGGGAATAGGAGTGGGTATAAATTCCCATTTTCTGATGGTGGAGAACCATTAAAATTCCCAAATTTCTTGGCTGTGAGGGATTCTATAAATACCCAGGGATTATTTATCCATAAAAGTGCCTGAGCTCGGATCTGTGCACAAATACAGGAATATTCCTGTGTTTGAATTTCTAGTCTCCAAAGAGGGTGGAGAAGGTTTGGAAGAGTTTTTCAGTGGGAATGGAGTTGCTTCCAAGCTATCCAAGGTCAAATCTACTGCTCAAAGTGCTGGTGGAAAATAGGGATCAGCTTTTATTCCTCAGAGAGGGATCCGCCCTCCTGGGTTTCCTGCCTGGATGCCATGGCTGGAAGTGCAGAGCTGCCTTCAACTCTGGATCCAACATCCAGGAGCATGTGGAGCTGCTGGAGTGATCCAGAGGAATCCACAGAGCTGCTCTGGGAGCAGCTGGGAGAGCTGGGAATGTTCACCTGGAGAGGAGAAGCTCCAGGCAGAGCTCAGAGCCCCTTGCAGGGCCTGAAGGGGCTCCAGGAGAGCTGGAGAGGGACTGGGGACAAGGCCTGGAGGGACAGGAGCCAGGGAATGGCTCCCACTGCCAGAGGGCAGGGATGGATGGGAGATTGGGAATTGGGAATTCCTGGCTGGGCTGGAATTGCCAGAGCAGCTGTGGCTGCCCCTGGATCCCTGGCAGTGCCCAAGGCCAGGCTGGACACTGGGGCTGGAGCAGCCTGGGACAGTGGGAGGTGTCCCTGCCATGGCAGGGGGTGGGATAATCCCTTAAGTCCATTCCAACGCAAGCCATCCCAGAATTCCATGATCCTGTACCACTGGGTGGAAGCTGTCACACCGAAGTCTCCCTTGCTGGTGCCGAGCTCTTTCTCCAGCTTGTCTGGATCTTGGGAATTGTGTTGTTGCATTTATTGATATTTTATCCATTATAAGCAATTATTGTTGCTTCCAAATCCACCCTCCAGCTGCTCCAACCAAATCCAATTCCATGTGCACAACTTGTTGCCCTGGGAAGAGTAAATAATTCATTAAAAATTGAGAGTTTAAGTCTTTATCGTGTCCCTGTGTGGTAAAAGGGAGATCGTTTGTCACACCACTGGAATTATTCCTGATTTATGCCGGGAGCGCCCGGCTCAGTAATTCCTACAGATAAATTAATGGTGTGTGATATTCCCAAGCATCCAAACAAACATCTCGGTGATTAATTGGGATTTATGCCTCAGTAGAACAATGGGAAGATTCTGCTGTCTTTGCAGCGCCGGGATAAATCATCTCCAGGGCTTCGGGATGTGTTTTGTTTGGATCGTGTGGGAGCGGGATTAAACTCTGGCACAGCAGGGTTGGGATTCGGGATTGGGGTGGAAGCTGCTCTTTGAAAATGGAAATTTGATATGCGTGTGAGGGGGAAAAAAACCAGGAATGCCAGTTTATAAAAGCCAGGAGATGTTTTCCCTCTCCCCTGCCAATTGAGTGCGATCAGAGATGCTTTTCCATTATTCCTTGACTTTAAAGGGATGTAAATTTTCCTGTGGAATAACAATTACCTTTGGAAGGGCGACAAGATCCGTCGCCATTGCCGTGATGGATAATGGGAGCATTGGAGCAACAAGAGGAGAGGTGATTTAGGGTCACCTGGAGGCACAGTGGGAGAGGCTCCAAGGAGCGCGAGCCAAGCGCCGCCGCCAGTGCCAGGTCGGAGATGAATCCTTCAGGAAAACTGGCAGGTCCTGGCAGGTTGAGTGTCTGGAGAGGGGGAGCAGCCTGGGAGGCTCCTTGCAGGACTCCAATGATGGAGAAGTTGGGGAGAAATGGAACCACAGTGGTGGTTCTGAATTCCCATGGTTTTTATTGCAGGCAGCTGTCTCGGGTAATTAATTTTATTAATTGATTAAATTCCAACCTGGAGGTTGTTATCCTTCTCTTGTGCCCATTCCTGGTATTGCCATGATAGCTCAGGATGTGGGATGATGAATAGAAACAGTACTACTTTTATCCTGAGGTAATTTTATGGAATTGTGGAATGGATTGGATGGGGAGGGACCTTAAATCCCATCCCATTCCAGCCCTTTTCCATGGCAGGGACACCTCCCCTGTCCCAGGCTGCTCCAGCCCCAGTGTCCAACCTGGCCTTGGGCACTGCCAGGGATCCAGGGGCAACCCCAGCTGCTCTGGCAATTCCAGCCCAGCCAGGAATTCCCAATCTCCCATCCATCCCTGCCCTCTGGCACTGGGAGCCATTCCCTGGGTCCAACCAGTTTGTTATAGCTGGGATAAAGCACAGAGAATTCCTTTTGGGATACATCTCCTGCATTGATTGGAGGCAGAAATCCTATTCCTGTTTTCCTTTTGCTTTGGGAGCTCTACCAACATGGAACATTTTTGGGAATTCTTAATAATATTATTTACCTTTTAAATTTTGTTTGGAAGAGTTTTGCCCTGTGCAAATCAGTGAAAAAAAAAAGTTCCTGATTTTGAAAAAAAAATATATATTTTGAGTCTAGATGTCTCTATTTGATTAAAAAGAAATTTCCTAATTTAAAAAAAAATAATTTGTATAATTTGTTATTTCAGTTTTCTTTTCTGGAAGCATCCCAGCATTTATCTTCATGTTGGGAGTGATAGGTTTGTCTGAAAATAATGATTTTTCCAAGGTTTTTGGTGGTGAGCTTATGATAGATGATTATCAAGGGTTGTCTAAAACATGGATGCAGTTGGGTGTGGAATTCCTGGTGAGGAATTGTCCTGGTGAGGTCACACCTTGAGGGCTGTGTCCAGTTCTGGGTCCTCATGACAGGGAGGGGCTGGAGCGTGTCCAGGGAAGGGAACAGAGCTGGGAAGGGGCTGGAGAATTCCTGAGGGAGCTGGGAAGGGGCTGAGCCTGGAGCAAAGGAGGCTCAGGGGGGACCTTGTGGCTCTGCACAGCTCCTGCCAGGAGGGGACAGCCGGGGGGGTCGGGCTCTGCTCCAGGGAACAGGGACAGGAGGAGAGGGAACGGCCTCAGGCTGGGCCAGGGCAGGCTCAGGGTGGGCAGCAGCAGGAATTTCCCCATGGAAAGGGGGCTCAGGCCTTGGCACTGCCCAGGGAGGTTTGGAGTGCCCATCCCTGGAGTGTCCAGGGAATTCCTGGAGGTGGCACTCAGAGCTCTGGGCTGGGGACAAGGTGGGCATCGGGCACAGACTGATCCTGGAGCTCTTTTCCAGCCTAAATGTTCCTGGGATTCTGGGATTCAGTTAACTTTGGAATACCCAACTCATTCTCCAGTCTAGGGCCTGTTGAATTTTATGAGAGATGTTCTGCTTGCTTTTATTTTTCTTTTTTTTCCTGATTGCTCATTAATTGTGTGTAAACAGCTTGGGGTCAGTACAAGTTTGTTTATTGGGATTTATTTAAAGATTCACTTTGGTGATTCATTTCTCCTTGAGCATTTGGAGGAGATGATTTCAGCCACTCCCATTTGTGCTCCGTTCCTGGATCCTGACAGGATGGAGCTGGGAGCTCTCTCATTCACTTATCCGAGAGCTGCTTTTCCATGAGTCCATGGACAAGTGCCCAGGAATGTGTGTCCTGCTGTGCTGAGTGTGGGCAGTGCTCAGCCCTGCCCAGTGTGGCAGTAATCGTTGTGTTATGGCTGCTTTGTTAATTAGCACTCATTAGGGTTTGTATCCCTAACGAACTGTGTGATATTATTATTGACTCATAATTACCTTCCTCAAAACCTGACTCCATGAGCAGAGCATGGAGCAGAGTGGGAAGCTCCCAGGCTCTGGAATGGGAGTTTGGAGCTGCACTCAAGTTCAAGGCTTCCCTTTTCCCTGTCTAAATAATTTAAATATTTATTATCTGCAGCCTTGCATTATTTACTTTTTAATACTTTGACATCCATCTGCTCTAGTTCAAGGCGTCGCTGCCCATGGAGTTGCTGGAATGAGAATATCCTCAAAGTCCTTTCCCAGCCAAACCATTCTGGGATTGATTGGTGGTTTTTAAGGGAAGTTCTGCCACTGAGTGTGGGCCAAGCTGGTGGAGGTAACAATCACTTGGCAGATGCAGAAAGTTGTTCCCTTGAAAAACCTGCTGAAATCATTCTCACAAACATCAACGGGCTGATGTTGTGCCGCTCCAAAAGGGTTTTGTGCCATTTGGCTCCAGCCCACACCAAAGGATCTGGGCAGAAATCCTTCTGGAGTGATCTTGCATCCCTAACAATGACTAATGCACCCTCTGATAAAATATGGATTTGATGGCCATTTTAGCATTCAGGTTTTTGGGTCTGTGTTTTCTAAGGGGGGTAAGTTGAGCAGATTTCAATGTGAGGGGGAACATTCAGGTGTCTGAGCTGGAAGAGAATTCCAGACCGGTTTGGGTTGGGAGGGACCTTAAATCCCATCCAGTCCCACCCCCTGCCATGGGCAGGGACACCTCCCACTGTCCCAAGCAGCTCCAAATCCAATTCAGCCTGGTCTTGGACACTTCCAGGGATCCAGGGGCAGCCACAGCTTCTGTGGACAAGAAAAAAAAAATGGGTCAGAAGAGGGTTCCAGAACAATTGGATCAGGAATAGCTCTTCCCTTGTTTAGATGGAAGAGAAACCTTTAACATCCAACATTCCAGTGACTGAAATGCTCCTGGGAAGCAGGAAAGTTTGGACCTGGATGAATGTGGAATGGAATTGTTGGAAAACGGGGTCAGGTGAAGTGCAGGCTCCCCGAGCAGCAGGACAGGGTGAGGGATGAGAGGGTGGAAAACATCCCTGGGTTCATTATTTGGAAGGGAAGAGAGAGTCTGGATTTCTGCTGGCAGTGATAGACATGGACACACTGGATTTGAGCATTCCAAGGTTTTTCTTTACTAAATCCTGATGTTTGTGATTCTAATCCTGAAGGGCTCTAGGCTTGGGTCTTATGTATTGTACATGGAATTTGGTTTCTGTTGGGTTTCCATTGGATTTCCGCTTCCTGGAGAGGTTTGAAATCCCTGGATGTGGCACTTGGGGACGTGGGGCAGTGCTGGTCTCGGCAGTGCTGGGGGATGGTTGGACTCAATGGTCTCAGAGGGTTCTCCAACTTAAATGATTCCGTGATTCTTTGGCCTTAATACATCCAGAGACAGGAAAAGCAGGAGTGGGAGAACATCCCAGGCTGGAGGCTGACGCTGGGTTTGCACATTCCCTGGGAGCTAAACTGTGCCATGGAAATCTGGGACTAGCTCTGGCTGAAATCATGAGGCACATTCCCAGAAAAGCAGGATCCAGCCCTGAACATGCTGTGGTGGTGGAAAATAACCCTCAGCCTCTCCCATGGAGAACTGGATTCTTCTGAAAAGCTTTGATCCCATCGGGAGATTTGAAGGAATCTTTTACCTCTCTGCTGAGTGTTGTCCCAAATTCTTCTCCCTCTGGGCGCGTGGAGAGGTTTGTGGGTGAGCAGAGGGTGGAGCATCCTTTGGGAAGATCCTGTCCTGGAGGTGTGGATGGATGCCCATGGAATGTGGGTACCAGTCCCTGACAGCAGAAGGGATGGGATCCCTGTCCTGGGATATCATCCCTGCATCTCCTCAAGAACAGAATGGAATTCAAGAATAGAATCATGGAATCCAGAATGTCCTGAGTGGGAAGGGACCCACAGGGATCATTGATCCAGCCCCTGTCCCTGCCCAGACCCCCAGCAATCCCACCCCGGGCATTCCTGGCAGTGCTGTCCAAAGGCTCCTGGAGCTCTGGCAGTGCCCATTCCCTGGGCAGCCTGGGCAGTGCCAGCACCCTCTGGAATAGTGGAAGCTTTCCCTGATATCCAACCAAACCCTCCCTGCCTCAGCTGTGTCCTTCATGGATCTCTTTTCGGAGAGCTTTCCGATCAGCATCTCCATTGTAAATGTCAGGCACCTTTTCCTCCTGGGAAGAAGCCCAGGCAAACACGTGGGGATCACATTTCTTCATCACCTCAAGTTGTTCAGCCTTGTCTGGAAAATCAATGCTCTCTTCAGACACCCAAAACCCAGGACAAGATGCCTCAGGTGAAAGTCCAAGGGAAGAGAATTCCTTCGGAGGGGTGGGTGCGGAGTGGAACAAACCCTGGCTGTCTGCAGGAGCTGCTGTCAGATGTGACAGGAGCAAAGGAGGCTCAGGGGGGACCTTGTGGCTCTGCACAGCTCCTGCCAGGAGGGGACAGCCGGGGGGGTCGGGCTCTGCTCCAGGGAACAGGGACAGGAGGAGAGGGAACGGCCTCGGGCTGGGCCAGGGCAGGCTCAGGGTGGGCAGCAGCAGGAATTTCCCCATGGAAAGGGGGCTCAGGCCTTGGCACTGCCCGGGGAGGGTTGGAGCGCCCATCCCTGCAGTGTCCCAGGAATTCCTGGAGGTGGCACTCAGTTGTGTCCATTCTCCTGGCCAGCACAGAGAGGAGTTGGACTGGCCCAGGTTGGACTCATGGATCCTGTGAAGCTCCAGAGCCAACTCCAACAGCCCCTTGGGTGGGGGTGGTTTCATCCTCTGAGATTCCCAGGAATTTCTGGCAGGGTGGGCAGGCCCTGGCACAGGTGCCCAGAGCAGCTGTGGCTGCCCCTGGATCCCTGGCAGTGCCCAAGGCCAGGTTGGATACTGGGGCTGGAGCAGCCTGGGACAGTGGGAGGTGTCCCTGCCATGGCAGGGATGGCCCTGGGTGGGATTTAAGGTCCCTTCCAACCCAAACCATTCCATGATTCTATTTTCAATGCATCCCATTCCCATATTTTGCATCCAGAACCCATCCCAGCCCGTTTGTCCTCACAGGAATTCTTGGCATTGCTCCAGAGGGAACAAAACCTGGAATAAAGCCTGCCATGGTGCTGCTTCTCCTCTGGGTGACTTCTCCCCCGTGAGGAGCAACCCAGCCCATGGATGCTGCAAGCCTGGGGTCCCTGGGCTGGTTCCAGCCTTTGGAGAATCCCAGAGTTCATTTTGGATGGGAAAAGACCTTAAATCCCATCAGTGCCACCCCTTCCATGGGCAGGGACACTTCCACTATCCCAGACTGCTCCAAGCCTCCAGCCGTGGCCCATCCTGGTGGTGCAGCTGGAGCTGGGGGGTCCTGGGATGTCCCCGAGTGCCACCACTCACACAGAGGGGAATTAAAGCTGCCTTTGATGTCTGATTTTTGCCTGCAGTCTAATATTGTTTGATCAAAGCTTTGAGCAAGAGCTTAAACCTGGATTTTTCGCCCACATCCCGCTCGGAGTGGATGGATTCTCCCATGGATGTGTGGAGAGATGTTAAACCTTTTGGATCTTGTTTTTAATATTTAACAGACACTTCTGAAATCGGCTCTAATTTAAAACTATCAAACACTTTGGGGCCCAGATAATGAGGAGGATATTAGGTAGCAATATTTTATTTTTTCTGAGCTTGCACGAAGGATTTATGCAATCATTATTTTGATTAAGGACGTTTGAAAGCATCTGTGAGTATTTTTCATTCTTCAGCGCTATCTTTAGCCCTTCCAATTAATTTCCAATTCCAGGAGTCCATGGAATCTGACAGAGTTTGCTGTGCTGAGGGATGTATTAAGGACAGCTTATGATCCATTAATTAGGAATGTGTTTAAAGCCATAATCTCTACGTTTTGAAGGCATCTCCTTTGCACCCTTCCCATTTTTTATCTGCTTTTCCTCAAGTATTTTCTTTGCTGAGATCAGTAGAAGGATTGACAGTGAAATAAAAGTTCTTGGATGCTGCTGGATTTCTCCAGTTGAGGATCCACTCCCAAAGCTCAGCCTTAAACATTTAATCCTCTGTGGCTTCATCTTCCTTGTGTGAAGTTCTTCCCTTGCCTGGGCCTTGAAGTCGGATCTGTACCAGGAATTTGTTGCTTTGCCTGGAGAAAAATTTAAAAAAAAACCCATTAAACTCATCAAGTCAAGGCCTTGTGCACATGGAAAAACATTTTGGGATGGATTTGAAGAGGGAAATGGGATTGGGAATACCCTGAGTGCACCAGAATCTGCTCTACATGGAAATGACTCCGCAAATTATTTCCTGGTGGTGATACCTGTGTTGATAGGAAAATACAAAGGGGTTTCTTTCTTATTTTGGTGGGAAAATCAGTGATCAGGATGGAGATCTGGAAAAGGCTGGAATCTAACTCAGGCTGGAGATCTGGAAAGGGCTGGAATTTAACTCTGGTGTCCTCTGACGGGAATTGCTGCATCCCTGTTCCTCACTGAAAATTCCAGGCAGGCAGATGCCACTTCCTCATTACTCATCTGCTGGAAGTGTTTTCAATTCCAATTAAAAAATGAAAAACATTTTGAGATCATTCCCAAAGCTGATTTAAAACAAATCAGCAATCTGACAAATCCGAAGGTTAATCACCATGTTTGAGATTTAAAATTAAGTTTGGAACTTGTGGTTTTTAGAAGAGAACAGAACCGGGAAGGGGCTGGAGAATTCCTGAGGGAGCTGGGAAGGGGCTGGAGAATTCCTGAGGGAGCTGGGAAGGGGCTGAGCCTGGAGCAAAGGAGGCTCAGGGGGGACCTTGTGGCTCTGCACAGCTCCTGCCAGGAGGGGACAGCCGGGGGGGTCGGGCTCTGCTCCAGGGAACAGGGACAGGAGGAGAGGGAACGGCCTCAGGCTGGGCCAGGGCAGTCTTAAATTGGATATCAGGGAAAATTCCTTCATGGAAAATGTGGTCAAACCCTGACACAGCTGCCCAGGGAGGTTTGCAGTGCCCATCTCTGGAAATGTTCAAAAAAACCTGTGGATGTGGCAGTTGAGAGCATGGATGAGTGCTGACCACAGTGGTGGTGCTGGGCTCTTCTGGTCTTTTTCTGCTTTAATGATTCTGTGGTTTTATGGTGAAAAAGAAAATTTTGGGAGACTGTTTTTTTTGGGTTTTTTTTCTTCATTCCACCATTTCTTTTCCCTGCTGGTTTTGAATGGATTTGCTCCCACATGGAAGGACAAGGGAAGTTTGGGGTCTGAAATGACCAAAGGACAGGAGCTCTGGAGAAGAGCGGAGCTGCTGGGAGGTCCAAAGGCAGCCAGACACGAAGGAGAATTCCCCTTTGTGCCTTCGTCCCCTGCCTTGACTCCTTGTTAGGAGCTGAGGAATTCCTTAATGGAAACTGAGGACGTGGAGTTCCTCGTTGGAAACTGAGGATTAGAAAATTCCATCCAGCAAATCCATGTATTCTCCATGCCAGAGGGTTTTGATGATAATAGGGAAAGATGGAAGGAATAAACTCTTTCCCCCCCCCCCCCCCCCGTATCTCCCTCTTTGTATTCCCAAATCTTGGTGCTGATGCTTTATGAACGTGCCGGGCTTGTTCTCTGGAAAAGCCAAGATATTGTGGATAAAGTTTCCCTTGCATGAATTCCCAGCCCTTGGGAAGCCACTGCTGGTGGACAGGGATCAGATGTGGGATTGCTGCTGCTGAACTCGGGGGCTGTGCACGGCTGGGTGATGAATTTTGGCTGGTAAAAGTGAGATCCATTTCCCACTCCCACAAATTTTGCATGGAAGGAGCGACTCCCTAATGGAAGTTGACGACTAATTACCCTCTGTTAATAGGATTGGAGCTTTCCTTAGCCTTTGGAAAAGGGCTGGAAAATCATATGAACAATAACACCTGACCTGGCAGTGTCTGAGTACCCAGGTGGGAGTTTATTAATTCTCCTCATTAATTTTTATTGATTTGTTGATCGCTCATTGATACCTGTCCAAGTAAATCATGGAATGCTGAGGGGTGACTCCGCTCTGGAGTTGTTCACATCAATACCAAGCTGTTAGTTTGGATTCCCAAGGAATCAGATCCATAGGGAGGTGATTTCTGCTTCTGCTGGACTCTGTGTCAATCCAATTCTTAATTAATATTGATATTCCCCAATGATGGAGGAGCCTCAATAATTGCTCAGCCCCACAAATCTCATGGAATTGTTTCCATTTCCATTGGTTGGACACAAAGGAGTGTCCTAACAGTGATCCAGGAGAAATATTGCCATGGGAGCTGGTATCCATCAAAGAACTGGGAGAGGGCAGGGATTGACTGAGGGATGTTATGAATTCCCAGTGCCAGGAGAGCTTGGATCATCTGCAGCAGCTCCCTGGAAACTGGGCTAAACCTCTCCATAATTCCTGGTGGAATTCTTCCAAGCAGCCTGGGGGGTTGGTCCAACGATCCGCTCTTGGTTCTGTGGGAAGTTGGCACCAAAATCATGGAAGCAGCAAGGACCCCCCAGGATCTCTGTCCCCTCAGCTCCTCTGCAGCTCATTCTTGGCCCAGCACAGCCTGGGATTTACTGAAATGAAGGAAAACCTCCGGTTATCTCCCCTGAGTTGGCCAAAATTTGGGAATGGGATGATTTATGCTTTGAAAATGTGGAATTTCCCTGATAAAGCTCTCAGGCATTCCAAGCTTGGTGCTCCAGAATTTCTCCACAGGAGGAAAATATTCAGGGCTGATAATTCTTTTCCCCAGTGCCAGGGCTTGAAGGAAATGGGAGTTTTTAAGGCAAATCAGATTTTCCAGTGGTTGGAATATCTTGGAATGACATTTTAAGTGCCAGATGTTGCACTTAAAGCACTTTGTGGTTGCCCCAATGAAGCACATCTGGAGCTGAAGTGGTTGGAGAGGTGGGAGGAAAGGTTAGATGGAATTTTGGGAAGGAATTCCTGGCTGGAAGGGTGGTAAAAGCCTGGGATGGAATTCCCAGAGAAGCTGTGGCTGTGCCTGGATCCCTGGAAGTGTCCAAGGCCAGGCTGGAAAGGGCTTGGAGCAGCCTGGGACAGTGGAAGTGGGTTGAGATGAGCTTTAAGGTCCATTCCTATCCAAACCATTCCGTGATTCCAAAAGATCCATTCCCATAAATAAATTTTGATGGAGCCTGGAAAACACAAAATCCATGTAATAAATTCCCAGCTTTAGAAAGGGAACATTTCCAGTCATTCAGCTGCTGCTTCTCCACCCGGTGTTCGACAACAAAGATGTGAGAACGAGGTGTGAGACACTGAAGTACAGGAAACACGGCTTTAATTCAAGAAATCATTGTATTCCCTGAAAAGAGATTTGTTTTCCTTGTTTTTCTCGGGACAGATCTGTGCTAGCTCCCAAGAACTGCAAATTGTTGTTTAAAAAGCTGTTTATTTTCGCTTAACATTCCAAAGTGGCATTTCCTTCTTGATTTGCATTCGTGGAACGTTCAGTATTTTACATTTCCTCTTTAATATTAAACTGTGCTTTTTTCAGGCAGCAAACTAAACTGAGATGCATTCCATAGTCAGTGGAATTTTTGTTCCGGAGCCGAACCAGGACAGGTTTTTCTCAGGGCGATGTTATCCCTGCTGCTGGAATTTGCGTGGGTTGTTTTGTGGCACCTGCAGCACTTCCTCCTGCTTTGGGACACCCTCAGAAATTGTATTTTTAGAGCTTTTCCTGGGCTGCTGAGGGTGAAACATGGGAGGAGTGACTGAGGGAGATGGGAAGGGGCTGGAGCGTGTCCAGGGCGGGGAAGGGAGCTGGGAAGGGGCTGGAGAATTCCTGAGGGAGCTGGGAAGGGGCTGGAGAATTCCTGAGGGAGCTGGGAAGGGGCTGCAGAATTCCTGAGGGAGCTGGGAAGGGGCTGGAGAATTCCTGAGGGAGCTGGGAAGGGGCTGAGCCTGGAGCAAAGGAGGCTCAGGGGGGACCTTGTGGCTCTGCACAGCTCCTGCCAGGAGGGGACAGCCGGGGGGGTCGGGCTCTGCTCCAGGGAACAGGGACAGGAGGAGAGGGAACGGCCTCAGGCTGGGCCAGGGCAGGCTCAGGGTGGGCAGCAGCAGGAATTTCCCCATGGAAAAGGGGCTCAGGCCTTGGCACTGCCCAGGGAGGGTTGGATCCCCATCCCTGGAGGTGTCCCAGGATTTCCTGGAGGTGGCACTCAGAGCTCTGGGCTGGGGACAAGGTGGGGATCGGGCACAGCTGGGACTTGGTGACCTTGGAGCTCTTTTCCAACCTCAGGGATTCTGTGAGGTTTAGATTGGATATTTGGGAAAATTTCTCTAAATTTGTTGTCCAGCCCTGGTACAGGTACAGGGCAGAGTCCCCATGCCTGGAAGGATTTGAATCCTTGTGGATGTGGCAGCTGGGGACACGGGGCAGTGCTGGCCTTGGGGCAGTGCTGGGGATAAGGTTGGATGAACTTTTCCAGACTTAATTCTTCCATGATTCCATGAATATCTGTCTTGAACTCATGCTAAGTGGGGAAACAGCTGGATTTATAGGATAATCCCAGAGAACTTTCCCAGCTTCCACTGCCCCATGTTGTTCCACACCTTGTCCAGCCTGGCCTTGGACACTTCCAGGGATCCAGAGGCAGCTACAGCTTCTCTGAGAATTCCATCCCCACCCTCCCAGCCAGGAATTCCTTCCCAATGTCCCATCTAAATCTCCTCTGGCACATCTTGAGAGCATTTCCTCTCATCCTCATTTTATGTACGTGCTTTTTTCCTTCAGGATAAATCCATGTCCTTGCTGCTGCCTGTCAGGAACTGCTCCCCCAGCATTTCCTGCTAAGGAAAATAAATTTAAATGAGTTAAAAATTAAATTGAAATGAAAAAAAAACGAAGTGATGAGTTAAATGAGTTAAAATACATTTCTAAAAGGAATTTTACCAGCCTGTGGAAATCATTTAGAATTCAGGAGTTGTTTTGACAAGGTGATTTTTAACGTGCTTGATTTTCACCCCTCTCTGTCTTTTCCAGTGGGGGGAAATTCCACGTTTTTTGTGTGCTCCCAAATAAGTGAGATGTGTTTGCTGCCAGCCTGTGATGGTGCTGAAAAGGGTCTGGCACCGTCGTCTGTTTTGTGATGCCAGGAACAACGAAGTGTTGCTTCAATTAAGGCCTCCCTTGTCGACGATTCCTTATTTTAGCAGATTCCTTGATCCCGCTGCCGCTGTCTGTGGGATGCAAACGGCTCCAGGAGCACTTCAGGGAGGGAGTGGAATGTGGGAAGGGCTCCCTCTGTGCTCATCTCTGTAATTCCCACTTAATCGGTGGGAAAAGAAATGGAAAATGCCCTTTTTGTTGGGTGTAAGTGATAGATCAACCTGGAATGTTGTGAATTAACCAAGTGTGGTTCTCTGGAAATGCTGGAATAAGGGGCAGGGGAATTCGGAAGCACCAATTTCCCAGGTTGTTATTTAAGTAAAAAAAGCTAAAAAAAAAAAGGGCTCTCAAGCAAAGCAGAAATAAGAATTGCAAGGCGGTGTCTCCCAGTGACTTTATTCTCACTCAAAACTAAAACCCAGCTTAAAAACAGCACAAAAATCCGAAAATTCTTCTAAATCCCTGCCTGGAATTCCCAGACCTGAGTGATATTTTCTCAGTGCTGATGCTCCAGGGAATTCAATTTTTAATTCCAAGGTTATTGGCCAAGAGTGCCCCACACATGGTGCTGGTGGAAGTGAGGGTACCCACGTTATCCCTGGATTTCTTCTGGGAGAAAAGCGTGGCGGCCAAAATCCATAAATCCACTCATGGCACCAGGCATGGAGAAGAGCAGCTCCCCGCCTGGAGCTGAAGGAGCTGAACTCTGGATGAGAGAAAGAACGAGCAGGAGTTAAATCAGGAAATAAATTCCTGCAGGAGCACAGAGGGAATTATCCCTAATTGTTTGCCTGGGCAGGGACGCACGGGCGTGACCTGGCGGTGGCGGATCTTTGGGAAACCTTTGATCCCGCGGAAATGGCAGGAATTGGCCTTGCAGGGACGTGTCTGGGGCTCAGCTGAAGGAAAAAAAAGGCAATGTTCTCACAGGGAATGAGTGTGGAGCAGGAAAAGGGGTTCCTGATGTTTTATTTACTCCATGGGATTTTATCCCAGCGGGGATTGGCGGCTTCTTCCAAGGAACAAGTGGTAGGACAAGAGGAAATGACCTCAAGCTGTGCCAGGGGAGGTTTAACTTGGATATTTGTAGGAATTTCTTCATGGAAAGGGTTGTCCAGCCCTGGCACAGCTGCCTAGAGCAGGGGTGGAGTCCCCAGTCCTGGAGGGATTTAAAATCCATGTGGATGTGGCACCTGGAGTCACGGGGCAGTGGTGGCCTTGGCAGGGGAATGGTTGGATTTGATGGGCTCAAGGGGTTTTTCCAACCTGGACAATTCCAGGACACAGAGGGACTGGAATGTCATCGGGGTTGCTTTGGGCTTCAGGATAAATTATGAAGGACAAATTAAAGCTGATAAAAAGCGACTAGGGAGGTGTTGAATCATTAAAGCAAGCCGGCAACCAAATTCCTGTGTTTTTAGGAAGTATCTCCTTCTCTGACTTCCCTAAAAAAAATTGTTTTTGCAGAGGATATTTTGCATTTCTGCTCCTGCAATGAACTGAGGGTGGGACAGCCCTGATTTGAGTGATTTCCCAGGCACGAGGACTTCGGTATCCCAGTGCTTCCAAAGGAAATGAGCTGGAGAAGGGACTTGGGAGAAGGACTGGAGGGACAGGAGCCAGGGAATGGCTCCCACTGCCAGAGGGCAGGGATGGATGGGAGATTGGGAATTGGGAATTCCTGGCTGGGCTGGAATTGCCAGAGCAGCTGTGGCTGCCCCTGGATCCCTGGAAATATCCAAGGCCAGGTTGGACACTGGGGCTGGAGCAGCCTGGGACAGTGGGAGGTGTCCCTGCCATGGATGGGGTGGAATGGGATGGTCTTCAAGTTTCCTTCCAGAACCATTCCATGATTTTATATTCTCAGCCCAAATCCATGTCTGAGGAGCTCTCCTGGCCTTTTCCTGATCCCTCTCTGAGCTCCAGCAGTTTTTGACACCTGCCAGCAGCAGGAACAATAACCAGCAGTGAGAGGAGTTGTGAAAGGTGGGGAAAAAAAAAGCCATAAATCCATCTGTTCCTGGAAAAACAGCATTAGGACAGCCCAAACTCAATATACCCAGCACTGCTAAGCTTTGTAGTGTCAAAATTAGGTCAGGCCTAATTTTGTGGCAGCAGAGTTGGGAAGCAGCAGTGGGATTTGATTATCTGGGAGCCTTGGGATGGCAGCACCATCAATCACGGAGCCTTCCCGAGCTCCACAAACACCGGGAATATTGAGCAACGTGGAAAAAATCAGCCCCAATGGGATAAAAGGTGACTGTGTCCTGTTTGATGGGAAAGTTTGGCTCGGGATCAACTCAGAGGAAGGCACCCAATAAATATTCCCATGGGCATCAGGTGAAAGCAGGTGGGAAATATTTAGGAATGACATGGAGTGACCCAGGAATAGCAGAACTGGTTTGAAATCCAGTCAGCATCACACCTGAAATTTTCCTCTCTTAGGCACCTGGAATTTGGCTCAGCTTGGAGCCAAAATGAAAGATTTCTCCCTAAATGGAATATTTGTTTAATTGAAACTACTTGTGTAGCATTTGACTTTCCCCAAAGAAAAAGCCGCTTAGAGAAGAAATAAAAAACCTGTTTCAATAATCCATTTATTTGTGGACTGGGCCTCACCTCCAGCTGGAAAAATAGCCCTAAATCCCAAATTAGCTGCAGTAAAATGCTCCAAATTCTGCATTGATGAGGGCAGCTCATTCCCATGGCAATACCTCAGAGATTCCTGGTCATTCCATTTGCAGTTTAGGAGAATTAAGAGCTGGGATAATATGGGAAAAGTGAATTCTGAGAGTAGCAAGTGCCTGCAATTACTTTAAATCTCCTCTTTCTTCAGAAAATCCCATTATTTCCTCCTTATTCTGCTGCAGAAGTGCACTAAATTCACGGAGGGCTTCACTCCTGCTAATTAATTTTCAGGGGGAAAGCTTAGGGCTGCAGGAGGCGAGAAGGATTTGATTCGTGGCAAATCCATCCTGCATTTTCTAGCAGGTCCATCATGGATCTCCTATTTCCAAAAAAAAAGTCTCGTTTTAATTCAATTTTAAGGAATCCTACACATTCCATGAATCAGGAAGATCTTGGAACTGCCCAGATTAAGGGAACTCACTCCGGGATCCGAGTTCTGGTGTTGGTCAGAGTTTAATTCCCTGTTTTCCAACAAGGACTTCACCAAATCTCTGCGTGTGGGAAACTTTTAACCAGGAAAGAGCTGTGCCAAGGGATCCTGGAATTGAATCCTGGAATGTTTTGGGATGGAAGGAAACTTAAAGCCCATCCAGTTCCACCCCTGGAATCCACACCTTCCCTATCCTTGGTTGCTCCAACCTGGCCTTGGACACTTCCAGAGATCCAGGAGCTTCTCTGGGAAATCCATTCCAGCTCCTCCCAGCCAGGAATTCCCAATTCCCAATCTCCCATCCATCCCTGCCCTCTGGCAGTGGAAGCCATTCCCTGTGTCCTGTCCCAAATCCCTCTCCATGGAATGATTCCCATTCCCAGCTCCACAAATCTCCAGCTCCCAACTCCCCTTCTCATTCCAGCTGAAATGAATCCCAAAGTCCTCTCAAACTTTCCCCCATTCTGCCAATCCAAAACACCACCTCATTCCCAGTTTTCTCAAAGGATCCTGATATAATTTTCCATAAAAAAAGGTCAACATGAGGACCTAGAGCAGAGGAAATTCCCAGCCATTCCCAATCCATCAGCACAGCTCAGGGATCACCAAATCATCCTCAAGCCTCCAATATTTTCCCAGTGTGAGTCCAGTGAGGACTTTCCAGGCTGAGAAAACATCCAAATTCCATTGAAATTCCTTTGGATCAGGACTTTGGATCCCAGCTTCTCTGGGAAATCCATTCCAGGGCCTCTCCACCCTCCCAGCCAGGAATTCCTTCCCGATATCCCACCTAAACTTGGAACTGGTGGAAAAGAGCAGCCAAGAAGGATGGCGTTTATAAGGAGACACGGAAAGGAGAAACGTTCCATTTTTCATGGAAAGAGGGAATCTTGTGGGGCACACAAGTCCTGCAGCAGAACGAGGGGGTTGTGCTCAGATTTGTTGTTTTGCCTTTTCCTTGGACAACATTTCCTTGCTCCAGGTTGTGCCTTGCCGGGAACGGCTCTGGGAAGGATCCACGCAGCGTTTTCCGCAGGTAATCACCAGCCAAATTCTCCTCAAATGTCACAAACAAAATCAGTGCTAAGTTGATAATATTTTAATAGATGAAATCCCTGGAGGCAGCTTTCAGAAGGAGCTGGAATGAATATTCCTGCAGGAAAGAGGGAGGTGACATTTCATAATTATGGGATAGCTCCTGAACCATAAGATTTTTCATTTACTGGAAGAAGAATATTTGTTTTGTCCCTTGATTGGTTTGATCTCCTCTCAAAGCAGTGTTTTCCTTGGCGATAACAACACCCAGGGGGGCGTTTTTCCTTTCCTGCTTCTTCCCAAATTTAATGGATTCAGGAGAGTGGCGCTGCCACTAAAATGAAGGACACTTCAGCTGTGATTTGGAGTTAGATGAATATAACATGAATAAAAATGGAATATTAATGGAATATGGATTTAAAAGGATGTTGGAATAATGTTGCTGACTGCTCTAATTTGATCCCAAGTTTGATGAGCCGTGCTGAACCCTCGTTTACCTTTCTGCTCCGTGGATCTGCTTCAGCATTCCTGTATTTTGGAATCTGTGGTGTGGGAGAGGATGGAAGTCCCAGTGGTGACTCGGAGCCCTGGAAATGGCAGAACAAAGAGCACATTCCGTGTCCTTGGGATGTTGAACTCCTGAGGAGTGTGGAGGGGGATCAGCATTCCTAGGAATTCCAGGGAAAAGCCAGCACACCAAGTGTTGGTGCTGCTGTTCTACTTGGAAAAATAATCATAGTCAGGAATTAACAGATTCTTTCCAGGTTAGAGTGTGACACGTGGCCCTGATTCCTAACCAAGGACATTCCTGTCCTTCCAGGAGTTTCATGGGAAGAGCCACCTGTATCTATGGGACAAGGGAAACATGGAATCCCAGAAGGGTTTGGATTGGAATGGATCTTAACCCTAGTTCCACCCCTGCCATGGGCTGGGACAGCTTCCAGTACCCCAGGTTGTTCCAAGCACCTTTATTCCATCACTGCGTTGCACTTGGAGTAATTGGGAACAGTTTTGGCTGGAGCTTTGTTAAACCTTCTGGAAAAGTGAAGAGGGAAAGTTCCTGGGACTTTGGAACTCAGGATGTGGTGGCTGGAAGAGCAGAGCTTGCTGGAGGCTTTGCTGGAATGATGGCTTCAAACTGAGTGTGGGGTTGGATGGGATATTGGGATGGAATTCCTGGCTGGGAGGGTGGGGAGACTCTGGAATAGAATTCCCAGAGAAGCTGTGGCTGTCCCTGAATCTCTGGAAGTGTCCCAGGCCAGGTTTGAATGGCGCTTGGAGCAGCCTGGGATAGTGGAATGTGCTGGGTTGGAATGAGATGGGATTTATGGTCCTTCCAACCCAAACCATTCCGTGTTTCTATGGAGGAAGAACCCATTCCCTGCTCCTCCTCTGCCTCTTCTGCCTCCTTGGCTCAAGCCTCATTTTCTCCATGCTGTGGAGAGCCTGGCTCAGAAACTGGAATTCTTGGCAGGTTTGGATCAATCCCAGGCCTTCAGATGAGGATCCCACGATGGGCTGTGTCCACACAGTGGACTGGCCCAGGAATGCCATGGTGAGGGAGGGTCTGAAGGGATGCCAGAGCCCTGCATCCTGGGAATTCCATGTGGCTCTTAGCAGAGGAATTGCAGAATGATCAGAGAAGCAGGGGTGGTGTGATGTGCAGCACGGAGACCTGGCAAAGCAGCCTTGGGAAGGGGATCCAGGCGTTGCAAGGGGCCTGGGGAGAAGTTTTGAGGCCCTTCCATGGGGATTGGGGCTGCCAGCTCAATGGCTTCACATGGATGAACAGAAAGGATGGAATTCCAGGTGTTTAAATCCCACAGAATTCCATTTTATCCTTTGTGCCCTTTAGTTTCTGTGCTTTTATTTGGGTCTGTAAATCAGTTTCCTTCTCCTATCGATCCACTCCGTGGAAATTGTCATAGCTGTGAATTTCATGATTCAGAAGCAAAATTGTGGAGCCAGGAATGTGCTTCGGAGTCTTGTGGAAACGGAGCAGGGGATTTATGCAGGTGTAATAACAGGAATGTCATGGTTTCATTACACTTACGACGTGTAAATTTGAGTAATTCCTGTACTACAGGTTGTACCAACGAGGAAATTAAAGTAAGGTTCTGCCTGAACTTAACTCCTGCTCCAAATCCTGATCCCACTGACAGGATTTGGAAAGGAAGCAGCAGCATCAGTGCCACTGTTTCTTCTGCTTAATTTTCCTGCTTTAATTAAGTCTTTTCATTTGCATAACGACTGTGATAATGCATTTAGGAAGATATGGAATAAAAACAATAATGCCAAGTTCATTTTGGAAATGGAAACAAAAAAATTGGAATGCAAGCTGGGGGTGCTGAAGGTTTCATCCAGAGGATTGCCAGGGATTAATAAAAACCATGGAAATCTCTTGTGGTGCTGAGTATGTGCTGAGTAAACAAAGAGTAACTGTCGGGGGGAGACGCTCAGTGCTGGTTCCAGGGCTGGGGTGGCCTGGAATGGGCTCGGTTGGTTGGATCTCGGAGCTGAGAATGCCAAGGTCACGTTTGATTCCCTTAAGAGCTGGACTTGATCCTTGTGAGATTCTTCCAACTTGGAAGATTTGGTGATCCATGTGGTTCTAATCCCATTTTTCTGCTGGCCTTGCAGCCCCCCCCAGCTCAAGGCCAGCCCCAGGAGTGGAGTGGTCTGGGATGGGCTTGGTTGGTTGGATCATGGAGTTGAGAATGCCAAGGTCACATTTGATTTCCTTGACAGCTGGACTTGATCCTTGTGGATTTTTTCCAACACAAAATGTTTCATAATCCCATGATCCATGTTATTCTCATGCCATTTTCTGCTGGCCTTGAAGCCCCTCCAGCTCATGGCCAGGCCCAGGAGTGGGGTTGTTTGGGGTGGGCTTGGTTGGTTGGATCTCGGAACTGAGAATGCCAAGGTCATGTTTGATTCCCTTAAGAGCTGGACTTGATCATTGCGGGATTCTTCCAATTTGGAACGTCCCGTAATTTGGTGATCCATGTGATTCTCATGCCGTTTCTCTGCTGGCCTTGCAGCCCCCCAGCTCAAGGCCAGCCCCAAGAGTGGGGTGGTCTGGGATGGGCTTGGTTGGTTGGATAATTGAGCTGAGAACTCCATGATCGGGTTTGATTCCCTTAAGGACGCAATCCTTGTGAGTCCCTTCCAGCTCTTACAATCCCGTGATCCCGTGATCCGTGTGGTTCTGATCCCGTTTCTCTGCTGGCCTTGCAGCCCCCCCCACGGTGCGGATCGTGCACTCGGGCCTGGCCTGCAACATCGAGGAGGAGCGCTACTCCGAGCGGGTCTACACCATCCGTGAGGGAGAGACCCTGGAGCTCACCTGCCTGGTCACCGGCCACCCCCGGCCACAGGTGAGTCCCTGCCCACCACACCTGTCCCCACCACACCTGTCCCCACCACACCTGTCCCCACCACACTTCAACCCTCCACGAGTTGGGTTCACCTTCATCTCGGAGCGTGCGCGGTGGGCAGGATCCAACGGGGATCCAGGTGGGGGATCCGTCCCGGCTGTTGGGTGGATGTTGGGTGTTCCAGAGGAACATCAACAGCAGGAATGTTGATGAGGTTTTTTTGGAGAATCTGGTGTTAAAATCAGCATTATTGTGCTTTAAAATCCTGGTGTGTTTGATTTCCGTGGAGGTTGGTAAAGGAGAAGGAAAACAATTAGAAGGATGATAATTGTTGGATGAAAATCCCTAAAGTTGTCCTGTTGTCTGGGATCTTCACATCCCAGTCCTCAGAAATCCAGCTGGAACTCTGGATGACAGGACAGCTGGAGCAGGGAAGCCAAGAGCTTGGGAAAGTCCCCCAGTTCACCTGGATCAGCGATGTCATGGAACCCCCAGCGTTGCAGCTGGATAAACCAGAATTACCTGGGAATAAATCAGCTTTTTCCAGGCCTAACCTTATTTTATCAAGCTCAAGATTTTTGGCAACTCCTGCTGCACCTCACTGGTGTGACTCCCTTTGGCCAGGACACCTCATTAATCAGTTATTTTTAATTAGGATAATCACCAGCGATTTTCTTTCCAAGGTGATGAATTAAACCCTTTGCTCTTGGAATTGCAAGGGACAGGCAGGAACTGGGAGCAGGGAATTTTCCGGGAGGCCTTCAGTGTGAGCTCCTCCAGGAAGGAGTGGTTTGCTGTTCCTCTGCTGTTTATTCCATGATTGTTCCCAATTTAAGGGGAAGATTCAAAGCTAAAGTAGTGGAAGTTTATTCTGTGCTGGCTTAGGGACGGTGTTTCCAGTATTCCAATTTTTTCCTGATTTTTCCACAGGATGCTCTCAGATTTGGGCTGCAAATTGCATGGAAATTGTTTTCCAGCTGCTGTTTGATCAGATGCTGGGGAAGGAGGTTATAAAATATGGAATTGTGCATTCTAAGAATGCTTTCACACTTCCACGTTTCTCAATTTTTCCAATTCTTCTTGGCACGGAAACTCCTTTTGGTTTAAACACTGGAAGAATTAAACAACCCTGGACTGGGAGTTCGTAAAATCACAGAATCCTGGAATGGTTTGGGTTGGAAAGGAAATTAAAAATCAACTGGTGCCAACTCCTGCCATGGGCAGGGATATTTTCCACTCCAAGCCTTGAACATTCCCAGGGATTTCTAATCTGTAGGATGAGGCTGCCCGTGATGGGTCTGGGAGGAGAAATGAATTAATGAGAAAAAATTGCATTTTTTTCCCCCTTCTCTCCTGTCACTCCTCCTTCCTGCTTTACCAAAGCACACATTTATGCCTTTTTTGTCTTTCCAACATTTGTTCTCTTAACTTTGGGATCAATGGATGTCGTTCTTTGGGATCTGATGACTCAGGGATGTCTCTGATCTGCTCCGAGTCATCTCTGCAGTGACTTCACTCTGGAGGGGCCTCCCTTTGACCACAGATCTTCAGATTTATCAAATCTTCCCATTTTTTCAGCTCTCTTTGCTGCCTTTCCCACCACCTGCCCCAAAATTTTCCCTGGGATTATTTCCAGGCAGGAAAATTCCTGTGTTCAGAGTGGTGGTTGCACTTTCCAATTGCTGGAAATTTTCTGGAATTTCTCCTCTAAATTTTTATGGAGTCTTCTCTGCATCAATGAGGTTTTTGAGAGGAATGATATAAAGATGTGGGAATGATCAGAAAGAAGGAGAATTAAAAATAATTGCTCTGTTAATCCCCAAAATTCACCTCACTCCTAATTAAAATATAAGACTCTGAGCATCCCAACACATCCTTGAATGTCTGCTTTTTATCCATGGAGCGATTTTGAGATGTTCCATGTCATTAGTATTTGTTATTCCCAATTTCCCACCTTCTCACACCCAGCTTTGGAATGCATCCTTAGTTGCCATAGAAATAATTTTCCTGGCTGGAATTTTTAAAACACTTTATCCCCGCTCAGGTGAGGTAAACGCAGCTCTTTTTTCCATAAATTGTGGCTGTCAGGAGAGGTTGGTTTGATTTTTGGATAAAACCCTGCAAAGTTTGGAGCAGGATCACCCTTGGGACTTGTCCTTTTCCCAGATTTTATCCAGGATCCAGGGGCTGGGCTGTCCCTGCTCTCCAGGTCCAAAGGGATGTGCCAGGATATCCAAAGGCCACTTATCCCTGGACATAAATGAGGGATTTCCTGGACTGAGTAGCTAAGAGGTGACATTTTATCCCCACTGGTGACAACCTCCTGCCCAGCCTTGAGGAATGTCCTTTTTCCTGATTTTCCTTGGGAATTCTCACCTGTGCTGGCAGGTCCAGTCATTGGAAACAAAACCTGTGACTTTCCAAAATGAGAAATGCCATTTGCAGCATGGGAAGCAGAGGGAGAAGCATCTGATGAGCAGAGATTGGCTGGACTTTTGTATTCCTGGTTTTCCACTGAAGGATGAATGGACAGGAGCGTGTATCCAGGCTTTTTTTTCCCAAGTAACGACAGGAAATGGCCTCAAGTTTTGCCAGAGGAGATTCATGTTGGGGATTAGGAAAAATTTAATGGAAAAGGTTGCCCTGGTGGAGTCGCTGTCCCTGAAGGGATTTAAAATCCCTGTGGATGTGACACTTGGGGACATGGGTCCGTGGTGCTCTTGGCTGTCGGAACCCAAGGTGTCCCTCAGACACTCTTGGATGTTCCAGGTCCAGGGCAGAAGCCTCTGAGACCCTGGCAGGCAGCTGGAAACCCCTGTGGCTTTGACTCTGATCCATGGAACAATTTACCAACTTTGCAGGAAGAACAAGAAATCACAGAAGTTTAGATATTATAATAGAAGTAATCACAAAGTGAAAGGAAGGATTTTTGAGTGCTGTACAGGGGGGTTTTAGGCCTTGCACAGAGGGGTCTGAGTTTTGTACATGGGGGTCAGAGGTTCTAAGATGGAGGGATTTGGGCGTGCCCTGTCCTCCTTCTTTCTCCTTCCTATTCTCCATGTTCTTGGTGGTGTTGGCACTCACAGATTGGTTTAGAGTAGAAAGTCACTGTTCAATATAGGTAATAGGCATTGGGGAAAAACTATAAACATTTAATAGGTAATGTGTGATATAAAAGATGGCACCAGCCCCTTGGGCAGGAGAAACGGAGACGGAGAGAGAGACGCAGAGGGAGAAGGAGTCAGAGAGAATGTCAGGGAGTGTGTGTGCCTTGAGATAACACACAATAAACTGCCTTGAGACCAGACGACTGAAGACTGCAGAGTCTTTCTTTGAAGGCCTGGGTTGGAGGAGAGACTTTACCACCACCCGAGGTCACCCCAGTCTGGGGGAGACTCCGACACTTGGCAGTGCTGGGATTTGATCTTGGATGGCTTTTCCAATCTCAGTGATTCCAGGAGTTTATAAAGACCTTGTTTGTCAGTCCAACCCCCCCCCCCCCTCCTTGGGGTTTGCTTTCCCCTGGATTTTTCCAGTGGTTCCCTTCCAAGTGCTGTCCCACGTCAGGTGACATTATCCCGGTGGGAATGGCACATTCCAAGCAGCAAAATGTGCGGAGTTGAGAGGGAACAGTGCCCAAATCCTCCCCCAGCCCCTCCCTGTGCTGCAGGGTGACCTCTGGCCCTCCCACCATGTCCCTCCCTCTCCCAGGTGCTGCCTCCCCACTCTTGTCCCTTGTCATTCCCGAGGCTCGGGAAGGAGCAGCTGCCAGTGCCACACGTCATTCCAACCATCTGGAAGCTGCACACTCGGGGATTTTTTTTCCTATTTTGAGGTTGCAACACATCTTAACGAGATCCCACCTCCTCCTCACATCCTCCTGCCACCCTTCTTCCAGGCAGGGCCATCGGAGCACATCCCTTTCTCTCGGAAAAATCCAGGAGTGCTCGCGGTGCTGGTGGGGTGTGAAGAACGTGTCGGATCCACGGCTTTCCTGGGAAGCAAAGCAGGGGAGGATCTGCTTTTAGGAGCCCTGGAATTTCTCCCTGCCTCTGTTTGGTTGTGTTTTCTTTCCACTTGTAGGAGTTGGGTGCTGTGCTGATGCCACTGAGGCAGCAGGAGCTGCTCCCCTTGGAGCTGCCAGGAGATCCCGGCGGCTTCCCGGGATTGTGAGCCCGGAGCAGAGGCAGGGAAATGCTGCTCCAGGGGGCTGTGGGCCTGGAAAAACACATCCTGCCTGCTGGGAATTGGGGTGGCCAAAGGAGGCGACCCAAGTGACACAGAGCAGGGAATGGTTGGTTTGGAAGGAGCCTTGAAGCTCATATTTATATATCTATATAAATATAGATATATGAATATGGAATTAATGGAATCATGGAATGGCTTGCATGGGAAGGACCTTAAAGCCCATCCAGTGCTACCCCCTGCCATGGACAGGGACACCTCCCACTATCCCAGGCTGCTCCAACCTGGCCTTGGACATTTCCAGGGATCCACAGCTTCTCTGGGAATTCCATCCCAGCTCCTCTCCTCCCTCGCAGCCAGGAACTCCTTCCCAATATCCCAGCTAAATGAATTCCCTGTCAGTTTAAAGCCATTCCCCATTATCCTGTCACTCATAAGCTCCTTGGAAAGCACCGAGCTCTCCCATGAACAGACCCAGGTAACTGTGGCACGTTATAAAAACCCCTTAATTATTTCAAATGCATCCCCCTAATTACTCCCCGTGATTGGCGGAGCCTCCTCCGACACTGCAGAACAGGATCCTGCCTTCTCCTGATTAGTGCCTGGAAAGGAAAAATTCCCATTCCCTGGCAGTCCATCCATGAGAACAGGAAAAGCAGCATTCCCAAAAAACCCACAGCAAAACCCCCTCTTTGATCGGCTGCGAGGGAGACATAAAAGGCTCCTTCGAGGCACAGTGGGTGCCACGTTTTTGGTATTAATTGATAAGAATTCTTATCAAGTGCCGGTGCAGCCGAGGGGAGGGGGATGGTGGGTCCCTCACACGGGAGCAGCTGTTTTCCCACCCCACTCCACAGCTCCTTGGAGCAGTAATTGGAGCCTTGTTAGGAAAATTGATGCTGATTCCATCTGACACTCCTCAGTTCACGGGAAGACTTTACAAATGTTCACTGAGCACCTGACAAAACCCAGCCTGACTCATGACTAAATTAGCCTGGATTTTATGCTGGAAAAAAAAAAACCCTTTCCTAAATATTTGACTGGATAAAGCTCCTGTTTAGCAAGGAAAAATGTTTCCATCCTGCTCCGGCATGAAAAGCATTCTGTGGTGAAGCTTCACATGACGTTTGTGCTGCTCGGGGGAGTTTATTTGATGTTTTCTCCCCCGAGCGCAGCACCTGAATTCACACCTCTGCAGAGCTCTGCAGGGCTCCGAGCCTGCCCTGCTCTGTCTGCCGGGAGGAAGGAGCAGGAATTGTGCCAGAAATCCAGGGCAGGAATCACAGCATCCACAGCACGGAGCAAGGGACTCCTGGAGCTGCACCAGCATCTTTGGGAATGAGCCACTGGTGCCTCTGAGCTCATCCTGAACTCTGGATAGTCTTTAATGTCCCTTCCATCCCAAACCATTCCATGATTCCAATGGTTTGCAAGCTGATAAAAGGAATTAGCTCCTCAGCTGTTTTATCCTGAATAATTTGAGCAGTTCCTCCCAGTTTTCCTGTTTCCAGGTGGCTGCTGTCTCTCCACAAGGAATGTGTTTGCAGGTTCCTAAAAAGGGCTTGGAAGCGCTGAGGGAAAGAGGTCAAATCCAGATAAAAAGAGGTTCAATCCAAAGAAGTTAAATCCAGAAAAAAAGCAGCATCAGGCAAGGAAAGTTTGAGTTTGAACCCCACTCCCTCAGTTGGGAATATTGAGCCTGGACTTGTTACAGCCTCAGCAATCATTGGGATGAGCCTGGAGGGAATCTCATGGAGCTTGGAATGACATCAGGGCTGGGGAGTGGCACCAGAGCAGTTTCATTTTGACATTTGGGCAGCTTAGATGTGCTGGAAATCCCATACGGAAAATTTCCAGTACCCACAGAGCAGGACTCTCCTATTATTTTAAGGAAAACAGGAAAAAATTCCAATTTTCCTGAAATATGGACACTTGTCCTCTGAATATTTTCCATCTGTTTTCTCCCCTCCCAAAGCTCTGTGGTGTTTTGTTTTCCCTTTGTGCTGTCAGCTTTTATTTCCCTGTTTCTGACGGGCTCAGGAAAGGCCGGAGCAGCGGCTCTGGGATAAAGCACCAGGAGCTGTTTTTCCACGGGCACCTGGAAAAACATTCCGGTCTCCCGCTACAGGGATGGGGGTGGTTCTGGAATAAAGGCTGGAGCTGGGAGGTCTGGCTGGGAAGGGATGGGTTTGATGAGTACATGGATAATTTGGTAACCAGGGAAACCAGCAGCTGATGCAGATCAGCCGGTGCCGGTGGCTTTGGAAGGAGATCTCCCAAGGAAACGCTTGGGAGGCTTTTCTGGAGGATAACCGGGAATCGTTCCCACTGCTGTGGAAGGAGGGGAAGGAATGTTGTCCATGAAATCCCACCTGCAGAGCTGCCTCCAGCTCTGGGTCCAGCACCAGGAGGATGTGGAGCTGCTGGAGAGATCCAGAGGAATCCACAGAGCTGCTCCAAGCACTGGAGCTGCTCTGGAGCCAGGCTGGGAGAGCTGGGAATGTTCCCCTGGAGAGGAGAAGCTCCAGGGAGAGCTCAGAGCCCCTTGCAGGGCCTGAAGGGGCTCCAGGAGAGCTGGAGAGGGACTGGGGACAAGGGATGCAGGGACAGGAGCCAGGGAATGGCTCCCAGTGCCAGAGGGCAGGGATGGAGGGGAGATTGGGAATTGGGAATTCCTGGCTGGGCTGGAATTGCCAGAGCAGCTGTGGCTGCCGCTGGATCCCTGGCAGTGCCCAAGGCCAGGTTGGACACCGGGGCTGGGAGCAGTTGGGACAGTGGGAGGTGTCCCTGCCATGGCAGGGGTGGAATGGGATGATCCTTAAATCCCTCCCAACCCAAACCATTCCAGGATTCTGTGATGCCATGAACTCCTAAGGATCTGGAGTTTGTAGCTTTTAAACTTTAAGGGAAGAAATTCTGCTCCCAAAACCTCGCCCAGCTGAGGTGGGAGAAGTGGAACAAATTGGGATGTTCCTGCTGGGATGGGAGAACGACCCCTCGGGATCCTTCTGGGATGTTTTACTCTCCATGCTGACGTTTCCATGGAAAACATTTTCTCCTGGATTGAGCTCTCCTCCCTCCTCTGCCAGCTGGGAATGATTTGGGAAGCTCCAGATGGATTTTGCTGCCTTTCACCTGAACTTGGATGCTGCAATGGAGTTCATCAGGCTGGAAAATCTTTATCCAGGAATATTTATATTCCCAATGAAGATTTATTCCCAAATATCACTTTTTAAGACTTCCCCTCTACTCCTCCCAAATTTTTGGGCAGCTCAGCCACTTGATTTTTAATTTATTTATTTTTTTGGCTTTTTAAAATAGACTTCTAAAAAATCCAAGAACCCTTGAACCAGAAGAGCAGAAGTTGAACGTGAAACAAATCCAAATATTTAATTGGGGTCACTGTGTAAAAGTAATATTTAAAAGTAAAGGAATAATATTTTAAAATAATTTTTAAATCCCTATTTTTGCTGTCCCAATTAAATTATTCCATGCCAGGTGTTTGTTCTAGTGCTGGCCCCCAGCACAGATGTTAAAATAAAACAAACTATATCTAAATATTGAGTTTTCAGATAAATCTGGTCTTCTCAGAGGGACTAAAAATCCAAGGAGTTTTAAAATCATTTTTTAGGCTGTGACAGCATCTCCACAGAACAATTTCTGTAAGTTTTTTCTCTTTTTCTGTATTATTTTTCTTCCTGAAATCCAGTGATATTAGAATTAGAAAAATCAAATATTTTTAGATAATTCCTAATTTCTTCACAGAAAAATCTCACTGCTGTTCTCTGTTTTCTTTTTTTCTGTATTATTTTTCTTCCTCAGATCAAGTGAATTTTAGAGTTAAAAATAAAATATTTCAAGATAACTCTTTTTGCTCCTTATTTTTGATAATTTTAAATTTCTTTTTCCAGAAAAATCTTGCTGCATTTGGGGACTCTTTCCTTAATTTTCATATTATGATATTAGACACAAAAAATTAAATATTTCAGAATAATTACCAATTTCTTTTTTTCAGAAAAATCTTGCTGCACATTCCTGAATTTTCCTTATTTTCGAGTAGTTTTTCTCCTTTTCTTCCAACGGAATGACCTCGTTATCATTTTGATCAATAATATCAAATTTTTAAATAATTCCAGCGCCATTCCGGGCTGAATCCTGGATCCTCCTGCAGATTTCGTGATTCAAGGAGATAAAAATAACGAGTGGGATTTTTTTTCCCCCCTTCCCATATGCCTGTCAATCAAAATGATAAAGATATTTCTGACTCGCAGGCTTTAATGGTGTAATTAGGGCTAATTACATGTTCCAATGATTACACATATGAACGCTAATTACATAATTGCAGACAATTATGCTAATTAGGTAAATACATCGTTAAGGAGAAAGCATTGGCAAAATCCAGGGGATTCGCACCAGAGCCAAAGAAAGTGGAATTACAATGACAGAGAAATAATCCTGCAAGTTTGGGAAATCCAGGAGACATTCCCATGTGTGGAATTGGAGTGGTTTGGGTGGGAATGGCAGTGCTGGGAAACACCTTCATCTGCTGTGGAACCATGGAATGGTGTAGTGGGAGGAGCCTTCAACTTCTACAGAATCATGGAATGGTTTGGGTGGGAATGGTGGTGCTGGGAAAAGCCTTCAACTGCTGTGGAATCATGGAATGGTGTAGTGGGAGGAGCCTTCAACTTCTACAGAATCATGGAATGGTTTGGGTGGGAATGAACCATGGAATGGTGCAGCTGGTGTTTTTGGGGAGAACCTTCAACTGCTGTGGAATCATGGAATGGTGTAGTGGGAGGAGCCTTCAACTTCTTCAGAATCATGGAATGGTTTGGGTGGGAATGGTGGTGCTGGGAAAAGCCTTCAACTGCTGTGGAATCATGGAATGGTGTAGTGGGAGGAGCCTTCAACTGATACAGAATCATGGAATGGTTTGGGTGGGAATGGTGTTATTAGGAAGAGCCTTTGAGTGCTGTGGAATGTTGGAATGGTTCAGGTTGGAATGGTGTAGCTGGGAAGAGGCTTTGAGTGCTGTGGAATCATGGACTGGATGGGTTGGGTTCCCAACAACACCATTCCATGAATGGTTTGGGTTGGAGTAGTGTTGTTGGGAAGAGCCTTAGAGTGCTGAGGAAAAGAAATCCAGGGAATTTGCACCAGAGCCGAAGAAAGATGAATTATAATAAAAGAGAAAAAAAAATCCTTCAAGTCTGGAAAATCCAGGAGCCATTCCCATGTAGGGAATTGGAATGGTGCAGTTGGGAAGAGCCTTAGAGTGCTATGGAATCTTGGAATGGTTCCGGTTGGAATGGTGCTGTTGGGAAGAGCCTTAGAGTGCTATGGAATCTTGGAATGGTTTGGGTTGGAATGGTGCTGTTGGGAAGAGCCTTAGCGTGCTATGGAATCTTGGAATGGTTTGGGTTGGAATGGTGCTGTTGGGAAGAGCCTTCCACTGCTACAGAATCATGGAGTGGTTTGGGTTGGAATGGTGTAGCTGGGAAGAGCCTTTAAGTTCAGTGGAATCAAGGAATGGATGGGTTGGGTTCCCAACAGCACCATTCCATGAATGGATGGGCTGGAATGGTGAAACTGGGAAAAGCCTTTAAGTGCTATGGAATCTTGCGATGATTTGGGTTGGAATGGTGTTGTTGGGAAGAGACATCAACTGTTGTGGAATCTTGGAATGGTTTGGGTTGGGAGAACCTCAAATCCCACCCAGGGCCACCCCTGCCATGGCAGGGACACCTCCCACTGTCCCAGGCTGCTCCAATCCCAGTGTCCAACCTGGCCTTGGGCACTTCCAGGGATCCAGGGGCAGCCACAGCTGCTCTGGCAATTCCAGCCCAGCCAGGAATTCCCAATTCCCAATCTCCCATCCATCCCTGCCCTCTGGCACTGGGAGCCATTCCCTGGCTCCTGTCCCTCCTGTCCCTCAGGCAGTTATGGGTTAGTGACTGTTCCCTTTTCCCTGTGCTGTTTTGTCCAGTTTTAAACATTCCCTGATTTTTAGCTCTCTTCCCTTCCCTTTGGAAATTCCCATTGTTTCTTCCCATTGTGCTGATTCCCTTAACCCTGCCTTTCCAAACTCTTAATCCCAGCCCTTAGTCCTGGTTTTATTTCTAGCTGCAAGCTGATCCAGGCTTTTTTTTTTTTTTTTTTTTTTTTCCTTTTTTTTTTTTTTTTTTCTTCTCTTTCTTTACATCTCCTTGCAATTCTCCTGAAATGTGGGAAGCTTTCCCAGATTCCGTTCCTTGGCACTCGTGGGAGTCGTTGGAAGGTGTGCCAGGAGCGCTCCACAAGACATGAATGATGCTATTTGGGATTACTGGAGTTTGCCGAGTTTTTCTTCTACTGGAATTGGAAATGAGCTGGAATCTCAGCCAGTGGGATGCCAACACCTTTCCAATTCCTTTTCCCAGAACAAAGGAATTGCCAGCATCTTTTTAAGCCATGCCAGGTTTGGGGAAGGAGAGATTTGAGCCTTTTCCAGTATTTTTAAACATTGTTTGAGGTGTTTTCCTGCCTGGGGAGACTTTGCCAGTTTATTCTCTGGAAAAAAAAAAGGGAAAATCGGTGCTCACAGAGGAAAAAACATGGAAACATTCAGTCAAAATCTTTGTAATTTCCACCCTGACTGATTCCACACATTCCTTGTCCTGTCTCCAGCACCTGGATTGTGCAGGCAGGATGTGCTCAGGCTGATATTTTGGAATTGCCTGATGGAAAAGCTGCATCCAGTGAATGGGATACGAAGGTATGGATGGATTCAATTCCCACCAAGCAATAATCTCCTTTTTGGAATGTGTTTAGATCCCAGAATTTTGTGTCACCACATTTTTTAATACTTTGTGACCAATCAGGACCTTGAAAAGGAAAGGAAAGGGAAAGGGGATTTTTAAAGGAAAAATCCCAAACCAATAACCCTTGTTCAGCTGGTTGATCTGATTCCTGATTTTCTAAGGAATATTTTATATTTTATCTGATTTTTTAAAGGAATCATGGAGTTTTTGCAGGATCTGTGACTCGTTCTCAGCAGCTGCTGCTCCTGCCTGGCCTTTGCTGTCGATGCCTTTCCTTCCAAGCTGGGCTGCCAAATCCCTCTTATCGAGATTCCCACCCTTTACCCATTTCTCTCTGCTCCCCCTTCCCCAGTTCTCTCACTTTTCCAGCAAAATCAAATGTCAGCTCCTTTCTTTGTCACCACAGCTGAACCCGGTGGCAGCTCAGACTCTCACTCCCATTTTGGGATCAGCGAGAGCAGTGGGAGGAATTGGGATCCTGTGGGAGGAAAATATGGCACAGCTGATTGGGATCACTGGGAGATTTAGGGTTTGGACCTCTGGGACATTTAAGGTTTGGATCTCTGACAGATTTAGGGTTAGGTCACTGAGAGATTTAGGGTTTGGATCATGGGGAGATTTAAAGTTTGGATTACTGGGAGATTTAAGGTTTGGATCACTGGGAGATTTAGGGTTTGTATCTTTGAGATTTAGGGTTTGGATCTCTGGGAGATTTAGGATTTGGATCTTTGAGATTTAGGGTTTGGATCACTGGAAAATTTAGGGTTTAGATCTCTGGGAGATTTAAGGTTTGGATCTTTGAGATTTAGGGTTTGGATCACTGGAAAATTTAGGGTTTGGATCTCTGGGAGATTTAAGGTTTGGATCTTTGAGATTTAGGGTTTGGATTACTGACCATTGATATTTAGGGTTTGGATCATTGAGATTTGGGATTTAGTTCAGAAAATTTCCTGGAAATGAGGGTGGGGTTCATTTCCAGTCTCACCAGGATATTCTGGAAATACCAACAAGCTCTGATGTGAACATAAACTGGGATTCATCAGCTCCCAATATTTCGGGATTTTCCTGGAGTTTCTTCCTCTGCTGCTGGCACTGTCTGAAGGACAGCACGATTTTTCTGGATGATTTTTTTATGGAGTTTTACAATGGGAACAGGTTTAATCAAACAGGCTGATATTGATCTGCAGGGAATCAATATCCTCGGTGACATTCCAGAGCACGACGTGGTGAGAACGGAGCCCCTTAAACCCGGCCTTGGGGGAGCTCCACTGAGCTGGATTTGGTCTTGTCTAGAAGAGGCTTCCCAAAAACCAGCCTAGCTTCCTGTGGAATCTGCCTTGGAGGAGGGTGGGAATGTTGTGTGGGCCTGATGGAGAAAAAAAATTAGGGATGGGTGAAGATTTGGAGACTGTGCTTGGCACTGGTGGGACCTCACTTCAAATCTTGGGGTCAGTTTGGGTCATTCATGACAGGAAGGACATGGAGGGGCTGGAGCATGTCCAGGGAAGGGAATGGAGCTGGGAAGGGGCTGGAGAATTCCTGAGGGAGCTGGGAAGGGGCTGAGCCTGGAGCAAAAGAGGCTCAGGGGGGACCTTGTGGCTCTGCACAGCTCCTGCCAGGAGGGGACAGCCGGGGGGTCGGGCTCTGCTCCAGGGAACAGGGACAGGAGGAGAGGGAACGGCCTCAGGCTGGGCCAGGGCAGGCTCAGGGTGGGCAGCAGCAGGAATTTCCCCATGGAGAGGGGGCTCAGGCCTGGGCACTGCCCAGGGAGGTTTGGAGTGCCCATCCCTGGTGGTGTCCAAGGAATTCCTGGAGGTGCTCTCAGAGCTCTGGGCTGGGGACAAGGTGGGCATCGGGCACAGCTGGGACTCTGATCTTGGAGCTCTTTTCCAACCTCAGGGATTCTGTGAGCTTTAGATTGGATATTTGAGAAAATTTCTTCCCCTAAAAGGGTTCCCCAGCTGTGGCACAGGTACAGGGTGGAGTCCCCATGCCTGGGGGGATTTGAAAT
This sequence comes from Vidua chalybeata, assembly GCF_026979565.1. NCBI lineage: Eukaryota > Metazoa > Chordata > Aves > Passeriformes > Viduidae > Vidua > Vidua chalybeata. The sequence goes on along the minus strand of NC_071535.1, from coordinate 1,405,262 downwards.
CCACGTGGATGTGGCACCTGGGGACACGGGGCAGTGCTGGCCCTGGCAGTGCCATGTTGGACTTCATGATCTTGGAGGGTTTTTCCAACCTTCACGATTCTGTGAAATTATGAGGGACAGGAATCTCCTGAAAACCAATTTGGGGTTTTTGAAAGAGGGCTTGGTTGGTTTTGTTTGGCCTTTTTGTTTGTTTGGGGTTTTTATTCGGGTTCCTTTATTTATGACACTTCCCATCCCCAAATCTTCTTGTCAGCCCCAAAATCCCTCCCCTAACGACTGTGACAGGCAATGCAGTCAAGATTTTTATTGCTGAAAGCTTAGAGAAGAAACATTTCCTCGTGTGGAGCTCAGTTGAGTCGTTGTCATCTGTGACAGCATTTTGGGTGCTCTGTGAAGCTGCTTCCCTGTTTTTTACTCCTTCAAGGGGAGTAAAATGAGTGGAGATGGGGAGAAAGAAAAGCAGAAACAACACCTGAAATTGTTGTTTTAAGAGGAAAAAAAGTCTCAATTTGAACTGCCTGGGTTTCACTACAGCTTTGTCACTTTGAACCACGAATCTGCTCCGAGGAGTGAATTTACAGTGGGAAAAAATCTGTCTAAGGCATTTTCCCCTCTCTGTTTAGACTCCAGTGTTTGAATTTAATGACACAAACATATTTTGATGCCTTTTTACCTTTGAGGGAAACAAATCCCTCTGGGAACAGGGAGCTGCTGGCTCCTGGTTCCCCAGTCCTGCTTGGGATGGGAGGGAGCAGCTCCAAAGATCTCCATCCTCCAAACATCCCATTCCCAAAGTGGGTGAAGGCCTCACCTCTGGGCTGGGGTAAACTGGGATCTCAGAGCTTCTCCAGGGAGCACCAGGGAGGCAAATTTCCAGGAAAACTTGGAATACTCAATGATTTTTAGGGATTTTTACACCTTTGGGCACTGAGGGTGGTGCATTGGTGGCAGTTGGATGGTGGAAATCCCAAACTTGGGAATGGTTTCATGGAGCTGATCCTGGTGCTGAGGAGATTTCCAGTCCCTGGGACTTCCAGCATTCCCAGAAAAATCCTTTGGAAGTGCTGACTCTGATTTAATGGAACACCATGGGTTGAAGATGTTTTGCATGAACATTTGGGGCTGAGCAAATGGGAAGTGATTCCTGATCCATTTTGTTACTTCCTTAACTTTGCCTTTTATACTGGGAATTGATCCACGATTGATTTCTGCTCCCTCCCTGGGTGTTTTAAATCTGTTGATGGTTATTCCCTGATTTTTCCTGGGATACTGTGCTGTTGCTGAGCTTATCTCTTGCTTTGCTGAGGAAATCTTTGTTCTTTTCATGAGTTCTGTGGTTTTTCTCCAGATCTTTGCTTGATATTCCACATCTTCCCGAGGTTACACAGAAAGGGCTTTCTGTGCCCTTTCCTTGGATTTTAATCCAAGGGAATTGTAGAAGCTTTAGTTGGAGGGAATGGGAAATTCCTACTCTGATTAAGTTCTGGTTTATGGAACAAAAATGAATTTTTTAGCTCGCTGGGAATTCACAGCAGTGCTGGGACATGGAGCAGCAGCGCTCACCATGGAGCAATGGTGAACACTGGGATCACCTCCCCATTCCCAGTTCTTTCCATGGAATCCCGGAATGGGTTGGAAGGGATGTTCAAAACCATCTTATTCCAAGCCACCCCTGGGTGGGCAGGGACACCTCCCACTGTCCCAGGCTGCTCCAGCCCCAGTGTCCAACCTGGCCTTGGGCACTGCCAGGGATCCAGGGGCAGCCACAGCTGCTCTGGCAATTCCAGCCCAGCCAGGAATTCCCAATTCCCAATCTCCCATCCATCCCTGCCCTCTGGCACTGGGAGCCATTCCCTGGCTCCTGTCCCTCCATCCCTTGTCCCCAGTCCCTCTCCAGCTCTCCTGGAGCCCCTCCAGGCCCTGCAAGGGGCTCTGAGCTCTCCCTGGATCCTTCCCTTCTCCAGGTGAGCATTCCCAATTATCCTGTTTCCCTAGCAGAGGTGCATTTTTGAGCAATTTTGGCTCCTGGGTGGTAACTCCTGCACAGAACTCCTGGAATTGCCTCATCCTTGGATCTAATTCCCTTCTTTCCAGCTTTCCCAGTGCCATTCCTTCCTGGTTTTAGCTCTTTCCTCTGGAACAGCTCCTAAATCCTGCGGGTTTAATTAAACCTCAGCTTTTTTTTTCCCCCCAAACATGTGAGGATTTGATCAATTCCTGAACCTGAATGGCAACAACAGCAACATCTTCTGTCCGTGGGAAAAAAAAAAAAAAAATAGGATTTAGACTGGTCCACAAGGGAAATAAGAGTCTGGATTTGGATTTTATGGAGTTCTCATCCCCAGGCTTTATTTTGTGCTGGTTTAGAAGCTCAAAATGACAAAATATGTCGCATTTATTTGCCTTTAAAGAATTCCAGGGAACTCCCAGGCATTGAAGTTATGAGGATGTGTTTGTGATTCCAGGGGTTTGACATGGAATTCCAGCATTGGAAAGCCTCCATAAAAAGGAATCATTAGGAATTCCAATGGAGCTTTGTCTGCTTCTTTCTGCCCTTAAATTATTTGTTATTTATTAATCTTTATTATGAAGGTGAAATTAAAAAAAATTAATTAAAGTCGCTGAAAAAAAAAAAGCAGGGAGAATTTAAAAAAATACACAAAATTTGGAGCTGTTCAGATAATTTCATCAAATTCCTGGGATAATTTAGGTAGATGCCAGTCCAGAAATTCCCATTAGGAAGGTTCAAATAATCCTGAAAAAAACTCAGTGAAATTCCTGACCTCAGCTCCCAGGTAATGCTGAAAAAGGCATTTTCCAGCCATGCAGGATGGAAAATCCATCGTTCTTCAGTTGGATATTGATAGAAAAAATGTTTATGGATTATTCAGGATTAAAGTGTTAATTTTTTGGAAGCAGGGAAACATCGGGAAGTCCTAAGGAACAACATTGGAATCAAAATAATTCAAATTAATTGAAGATTAATTGCTGCAATTAATAATTGGCCAGGTTATTCCAATATTTTTTAGAAGAGAATTTGTGAGTGTTTCTCTAAATCCTGCTTTTCCAGTAAAAAAAAAAAAAAAAGACTGATCCAACTGAGCAGGGTAAAAAAGGAATTTTATAATTTTTTTATTTTATAATTTTTTTATTTTAAACCATTTTTTCACTGAAGTTTTACCAGTTTACCTAAGAATGAAATATTTTTTTCCTTCAGGATCCGTTAATTAAAAGACCTTTAAATTATTCAGCAATTTCTTAAAATCCCTTTATTTTTCCAGTAATATTTGGACTTTCAGCCTTGAAGGGTAAGGAAAGTTTCCTCTGCCATTCCAAAGCCAAATCCCGAATTTTTGGGATTCAGACCTCTTGGATATCTGCCTGATTTTCCAGAGTTTGGATGCCAATGTGTAAAATCTGAGTTCAAAGGTGAAGGAATGGATTTTTTTAAATTGTTTTTATTTAATTGATTTTATTTATTTTTGGAGTCATCCCCAGATTCCAGTCTCAGGATTACTCTGGAATCTTTGGGAATAAAGTGAAAAAAAAACCCACAGAAATTCTTCCATAGGAGTTGTAGCTTTGTGGGTTTGCTGCTGATTTTTTCCATGATTTTCCAGAGTTTTCCTCTGCTGGGAAATAAAAGGAAATCTCCTTTTCCCAGTGTGTTACAACAACTGAGCTGGAAAAGAGCAATTTCCTTGGGATCCTTGGCACAGAAACCCGATGCTCCTGTCCTGCCTGGTCACTGCCGGCTTTTCCTTGGAGCAGGAAAAAAATTGTGCTTTCCCTGGGAAAAAAGGAAGTGTTGGGATGTGCAATTCCAAGGACATGAGTTGGCCCATAAAGGGAATGTATCCTCTGGAAATGGGAGGCCATTCCCTGTGATCATGGAATCGCAGAATCCTGGAATGGTTTGGCTTGGAAGGGACCTTAAATCCCATCCCACTGCAGCCCCTATCCCATTCCATCTTCCACTGTCCCAGGCTGCTCCAAGCCCCAGTGTCCAACCTGGCCTTGGGCACTGCCAGGGATCCAGGGACAGCCACTGCAAATCTGGGAATTCCATCCCAGCCAGGAATTCCCAATTCCCAATCTCCCATCCATCCCTGCCCTCTGGCACTGGGAGCCATTCCCTGGCTCCTGTCCCTCCATCCCTTGTCCCCAGTCCCTCTCCAGCTCTCCTGGAGAACTGGGGTTTGGAGCATCCTGGCACGGTGGGAGGTGTCCAGGGGTTGGAATCAGATGGGATTTAAGGTCCCTTCCCACCTAAACCATTCTGTCATTCTGTGATTACAATAATAATAAAACCATCAGGAAAAAAATGGAAATATGAATTCATTTATCCTCCCAGACCCATCACAGGCAGCCTCAAATCCCACAGATCTGAAATCCCTGGGAATGTTCAAGGCTTGGAGCAACTTGGGATAGTGGGAGGTGTCCCTGCCATGGCAGGGCCTGGAACAGGATCTTTAAACTCCTCCAACCCAAACCATTCCACGATTCCATGAAATGCAACTCCTCAGGGACTCCTGGGTGAAGTGTTTGTTCCCGTGAGCTGTTGAGTTTCTTGGGAATTTCCCTGAGTCATCCAAGGTGAAATCCTGGTGCCACCCACACAAATCCCATGGTTTGGCGACGAGTTTTAGACTGTGCCCATCTTCCAGACTTAATCAGTCCTGGTTTTTGGTTCTGAGTTTTAGACTGTGCCCATTTTCTAGACCTAAGGGTAGTCCTGAATTTTGGTGACAAGTTTTAGACTCTGCCCATTTTCCAGACCTGAAGTAATCCTGGATTTTGGTGAGTTTTAGACTGTGCCCATTTTCCAGACCTGAAGTAATCCTGGATTTTGATGCTGAGTTTTAGACTGTTGATTTTCCAGACCTAAAGGTAATCCTGGATTTTGGTGCTGAGTTTTAAACTGTGCCCATTTTCCAGACCTGAAGTAATCCTGGATTTTGATGCTGAGTTTTAGACTGTTGATTTTCCAGACCTAAAGGTAATCCTGGATTTTGATGCTGAGTTTTAGACTGTCGATTTTCCAGACCTGAAGTAATCCTGGATTTTGATGCTGAGTTTTAGACTGTCGATTTTCCAGACCTAAAGGTAATCCTGGTTTTTGGTGCTTGCTCAGATCAGGTGGACCAAAACAGCAGGAAGTGCCTCTGACAGATTCCAAGATTCCAGTGTCTTCAACGAAACCCTGAGGATTTCCAACATCCAGAGACACCAGGGAGGCCGCTACTACTGCAAGGCTGAGAACGGCCTGGGCTCCCCGGCCATCAAATCCATCCGAGTGGACGTGTACTGTGAGTAAATCCTTGGAATTCTGCCTTTGGTCCTTTAGGAATGCCTTAAAAGATCTGTTGTTCCCAAGAAACGTTCGCTCCTTGTGAATCCCGATTTTAATGGTGGATGCCGCGGGTTCGCGGAATTTTTACGGTCGGAAGAATGTGAAGGGTTGGGCTTGCAGGGAAAGATGTGGATGATTGGGATTGTGGTGAAGGATGTGAAGGACTGGAATTGCAGGGAAAACTGTGAAGGATTGGGATTGCAGGGAAAAAATGTGAAGGATGTGGATTGGAGTGAAAATATGAAGGTTGGGATCGCGGTGAAAAATGTGAACGACTGGGATTGTGCTGAAAAACGTGATGGATTTGGACTGCAAGGGAAATGTGAAGGACTGGGATTGTGGTGAAGGATGTGAAGGGTTGGGATTGCAGGGAAAAATAGGAAAGATTGGGATTGTAGTGAGAAATGTAAAGGAATGGGATTGCAGTGAAAAATGTGGAGGATTTTGATTGGAGTGAAAAATATGAAGGGTTTGGATTTCAGTGAACAATGTGAAGGGTTGGGATTGTGGCAAGATATGAAGGATTAGGATTGTGGTGAAGGGTGTGAAGGATTGGGACTGTGGTGCAAAATATGAAGGATTGGGATTGCAGTGAAAAATATGAAGGATGTAGATTGCAAGGAAAAATTTGGAGGATTAGGAATGAAGGGAAAATGTGATGGATGTTAAAAATCAGAAATATTTGGATTTCAGTGAAAAATGTGAAAGATTTGGATTGCAGCTAAAAATAGGAAAAAAATAGGGTTGCAATGAGAAACACAAAGGATTGGGATTGCAGGAGAAAATGTGGAGGATTTGGAGGTGAAGAATGTAAAGAATTGGGATTGCAGGGAAAAGTGTGAAAGATTGGGATTGTGGTGAAAAATGTGGAGGGCTGGGGTTGGAGAGAAAATGTAGAAGATGTGGATTGCAGGGAAAAGTCTGAAGGATGTGGATTGCAGGGAAAAATGTGAAGGGTTGGGGTTATGGTGAAAGATAAGAAACATTCCAATTTCACTGAAAATGTGAAGGATTGGAATTGGATGAAAAAAATAGGAAAGATTGGGATTGTGGTGAGGAATACAAAGGATTGGGATTGCAGTGAGAAGTGCAAAGGATTGGGATTGCTTCAGGCCCTGCAAGGGGCTCTGGGGTCTCCCTGGAGCCTTCTCTTCTCCAGGTGAACGTTCCCAGCTCTTCCACCAGAGCTGCTCCATCCCTTGGGTCATTCTGGAGCCTCCTCTGGACTCTGGACTGTGAAATTTGCTTTGGGTGCACTCCTAAAATCCTGGAATGGTTTGGGATGGAAGGGACCTTAAATCCCATCCCATCCCACCCCTGCCATGGCAGGGACACCTCCCACTGTCCCAGGCTGCTCCAGCCCCAGTGTCCAACCTGGCCTTGGGCACTGCCAGGGATCCAGGGGCAGCCACAGCTGCTCTGGCAATTCCAGCCCAGCCAGGAATTCCCAATTCCCAATCTCCCATCCATCCCTGCCCCCTGGCACTGGGAGCCATTCCCTGGCTCCTGTCCCTCCATCCCTTGTTCCCAGTCCCTCTCCAGCTCTCCTGGAGCTCCTCCAGGCCCTGCAAGGGGCTCTGAGCTCTCCCTGGAGCCTTTTCCATGTAAATATTCCCAATTCTCCCAAGCTTTCCTCATAGGAGAAGTGCTCCAACCCCTGGATCATCTCCACCACCCACTCTGCACTCCCTTGTTTATTATAAATGAAGAAATAATCAACTATTTCTTTTTTTTTTTCTCCATGCAAATATATTTATTCTCCTTTTACACCATTTAAAATCCAGAATAAGGCAGGGAGAGAGCAGTGGGATCTCACCAGGAGCCCTCCTTACTACTTACACTCAATTCTGAATTTCCCTTTTAACAGGGATTTATTTAAACCTTTTAAGGAGCCTCTGGAAAAAAAAATTCTCTAAGTAGAAATGGATGTGCTCTAAAACCAGACTTTCCTAACCCAGTTTGTTGTTCATTAATTCCACAAAATTAAGTTTCTGTCATTTAAGAAGTGGAGGAACGAGCATTAATTAGGTTTGGGATTATGAAACCAATAATTACTGACTTAAGACATGAATACTCCCAATTTGTAACAATTATTCCACATCGAACACGTCAGGTGGCCTTTGGCATCAATGCCTGTTTCTCCTGGCTGGGGAAATCCATTTTTCCTGCTTTATTTTTGGGAAAATGATGCAGGTACAGAAGGAATTAATAACCCAAAATTACTGTTAAAAAATCTCAGTCCCTGCAGTGTCAGAGTGGATTTAAATCTTGTTTATTCCACATTTTTTTTTGGTGGGGGCTCCTGGTCCATCTGGATTTTCCAGCACGGTGGGGATCCAAAGTAAATTCGGGAAGAGCCTAATGGAAATGGGATTAAAAATGCTTTCAATGACTCCATGTCTTGATTCGAGTATACTTGATTTAATGATAATGATCTGGAATTTTAAAAGCAACTCTGATTGCATTTTTCCATGGAATTTCATTTTTGAATTGACCACGCCACAGGTTTAGCTTGACCTCTTTTATCTCATGGCTCTGTCTGCGTTTTAGGGTTGATTTTTTCCTTTGCTGCTCTATTAAAAATCAATTTAATGACTTTTTTTCCCCCTAAAAACCATCTGATCATGGAGCCTTGAGGAACCCTCTCTCTGCCCAAGTTTTTCTGTTCAGCTGCTTCATTTTCCAAAAAAAAAACCAGTCTGGTTCTTCCCCAAACTGAATTGGGTTTCCTTCCATTTCCAGCTATTTTTATTCCTTATATTTATATTCCCTGGAGCCAAAAGAGCTCTTCTGTACTGATTTCCCTCATGTGCTGCTTACAGCCAATAATAATCTATAGGCTGTAAATATAATGTATTTATTATTCAATTTTATTCTTATTTTAGATTTACTTTTATATAAATCTATTTCATTTCAAACAAATTTAAACTTCTTATATTTTTAATTTTTTTTTCTTATTTTAAAATTTTATTCAAAATTATAATTATTAAATGTTCTTTTTGGAAAAATTCGATGTTTTGTGCTTGTTATATCTTGTCCAGCAAACTCAGATCCCGAGTTAATTTTCCAGTGTGGAAGAGTTTCCTGTTGGACTTTTCTTTGCCCTTTAATTGATTCTTTTTCCTTACCCTTAATTAATTCATGTTTGTTGCCTTTTAATTATTTAATGTTGCTTAAAAGCACAAGACCAGGTTAGGATCCTGTACTCCAGGCATTGATTCTGAGTGTGGGAGTAAATGAAATCCTTCCTGCACAGTGGTCCTGTCACCAAATGACACAAGCAAAAACCACGCACCACAGCCTTGGTCATGATGAAGAGACTCATTTATTTTTTCTGACTCCAATCTTTCATAGTTCTCAAAAGGTGCCAGTGGATTGGAGGGTGAACGTGCCACCTCTCCAACGACACTGGACAAACCACCTGTACATCAAATTTCTCCGCCTCTATGAAAGAATGCAAAACAACAGGTTGTTTACAGAAAGTTGTGTGAGAAAGTTCTCTACAAGAATGTAAACTCAGAAGGCTTTAGAAAACTCTTGATAACTAGGGCGACATGGTCCCAGAAATTCCCATTATTCCATCACTTTTCCAGTGTTTCCTGGGGCAGTTTCAGGCGATTCCCTGGAGCTGGGAACCTCTGCTGGGAATTCTTGGATGTGCCTCGTTCTGTGTGAGTTTCTGACTCCTGGTGATTGGGAAAATCCACTGATCCTTTTCCATCTGTGCATATGCCCAAAGAATCATGGAACCATGGGATGGTTTGGGTTGGAAGGGACCCTAAATCCCATCCCATTCCCACCCCTGCCATGGCAGGGACACTTCCACTGTCCCAGGCTGCTCCAGCCCCAGTGTCCAACCTGGCCTTGGGCACTGCCAGGGATCCAGGGGCAGCCACAGCTGCTCTGGCAATTCCAGCCCAGCCAGGAATTCCCAGTTCCCAATCTCCCACCCATCCCTGCCCTCTGGCACTGGGAGCCATTCCCTGGGTCCTGTCCCTCCATCCCTTGTCCCCAGTCCCTCTCCAGCTCTCCTGGAGCCCCTCCAGGCCCTGCAAGGGGCTCTGAGCTCTCCCTGGAGCTTCTCCTCTCCAGGGGAGCATTCCCAGCTCTCCCAGCATGGCTCCAGAGGTGCTCCAGCCCTTGGAGTTGTTCCATGGATTCCTCTGGATCTCTCCAGCAGCTCCACGTCCTCCTGCTGTTGGATCCAGGGCTGGAGCAGCTCTGCAGGTGGGGTCTCACCTGGGCGGGGGAGAGGGGCAGAATCCCACGCTGAGGGATCAGCCCAGGGCACAATTCCCGGTCATGTCCAGCCTCTGATCCCCCAACATTCCCAATCTTTCTCCTCAGGGCTCCTCCCATCCCTGTGGAAGTCCAGCATTGTCGTGGATGTGGTTGTTTGTTCTGTTAGTGTAGAGAACCTGCCTGCTCCCTGGGGGTTCCAGTGCTAATCCAGCCTCAGAAACGATGGGAATTGGCTCTGTTTGGTGTCCTTGGAGAAGGAAATCCCTCCTGTAGTGCTGCACCCCCTGTGCCATCCCCAGGACATGCTCATATTTCCAGCCAGGTGTATTTATAACCTCATTAAAAGAGGGGAGAAAACATCTTCTCCATAAAATCCCATCGCCGAGAGCTCATTATAGTTTTCTTTTTGGAATTCTGTTGTAGCTTGAACCCTCAGGAAAGCATCACAGGCTGGAGCTGTGTGGGGATTGTTGGTACCGAAGTAGTTTGCTTTGTCCTTTTGTGTTGGAGTGTGTTAACAGCCTCCTGGCAGGGCTCTGATCCTCCTGAAATTCCATTGGAAATCGATGGAAGCTCCTCAGGGGGCTCCCAGGGTCACGCTCCTCATCGTGGGAACAAGGAGGGAACATTTGCTTCCTTCCAGCAGCTGGAAATGCTCCTTGTTTTCAGTGCCGGGGCTGTTCTGCACATGCAGCACTGCAGATGCAGAATAAATCTCATTGAAAGGGCTGGAGAGGGGAAAATAGCTCACATGGAGCTGGGAATAGCTCAATTCCCGTCTTTCCAGCTTGGTTAGAGCTGTTGTGTGTCCACACTGGACACGTGAAGGGGTGGAGAGCGGGAGAGCTCGTTTTTCTTTCTGTAGGATGCAAGAAATAGAGAAATTAATTTAATTTTTTGAGGTTTATATCCCACAGAAAGCATTTCAAAGCTGCCTTGATAGAGAAGCTGACACTGCTTCATCCCTGGAAGTGTTCCAGGCCAGGTTGGACAGAGTTTGGAGCAGGAGGTGTCCCTGCTCATGGCAGGGGTGGCACTGGGTGGGCTTTAAGTTCCTTCCTTCTAACCCAAAACATTCCGGAATTCTGCGAGTTATTGAGAATAAATCTGATGAGGAGCAGCTAAAGGAGCTGGGAAGGGTCTGGAGCACCAGGAGGGGCTGAGGGAGCTGGGAAGGGGCTGGAGAATTCCTGAGGGAGCTGGGAAGGGGCTGGAGAATTCCTGAGGGAGCTGGGAAGGGGCTGGAGAATTCCTGAGGGAGCTGGGAAGGGGCTGAGCCTGGAGCAAAGGAGGCTCAGGGGGGACCTTGTGGCTCTGCACAGCTCCTGCCAGGAGGGGACAGCCGGGGGTGTCGGGCTCTGCTCCAGGGAACAGGGACAGGAGGAGAGGGAACGGCCTCGGGCTGGGCCAGGGCAGGCTCAGGGTGGGATCAGCAGGAATTTCCCCATGGAAAGGGCGCTCAGGCCTTGGAATTGCCCAGGGAGGGTTGGAGTGCCCATCCCTGGAGGTGTCCAAGGAATTCCTGGAGGTGGCACTCAGAGCTCTGGGCTGGGGACAAGGTGGGCATTGGGCACAGCTGGGACTCTGATCTTGGAGCTCTTTTCCAACCTCAGGGATTCTGTGAGCTTTAGATTGGATATTTGGGAAAATTTCTTCCCCTAAAAGCATTCCCCAGCTGTGGCACAGGTACAGGGTGGAGTCCCCATGCCTGGGGGGATTTGAAATCCACGTGGATGTGGCACCTGAGGACATGGGGCAGGGGTGGCCTTGGCCCTCAGAGCTCTGGGCTGGTGACAAGGTGGCCATCGGGCACAGTTGGGCCTCGATGATCCTAAACTCTTTTCCAACCTCAGTGATTCCATGGTTGAAAGCTTGTGCTGGGCCAAGGAGGGAAAATAACTTGGAAAACACGGGACTTTCACATTTAAAGATAACTTAGGAGCTGAATGACTCCCGGAGGAAACATAACATGGAAAAAACAGGACTTTCACATTTAGGGATAACTCGGGAGCTGAATAACTCCAGCTCAGCGATGCGTCACCGCTGTCTCCGCTCTGCCCGCCGGGATGAAGCCGTTCCCAACCCTTTCCCAGATGTGTTTTATTCTTATCCCGCCTGCTCCGAACATCTGAAGACAAAGGCAGCTAATTAACAAATGAAATCAGCAAACTGCAGGCCCAGCAGCTTGGAGGAGATGATCCAGCAAATCCAGCCTGGATCCTGCCAAGCTGTTCGTCTTTGTGAGTAGCTCAGGTCAGGGCTGCGGGGATCGTGATCCCTGTTTCGCACTCCCAGACAGCTCAATGCCTTTGGAATTCTGCACAAGGAGGATTTTAACGACGTCTGCCACACTTCCGTGCACCTCCGCTCTACCGCGATGATGCAATTCCCAGGGAATTTGGATTAGACCCATTTTGATCAGCTTAGGTTGAGTTTTCCATTTGTTCAAGAGCTTAGGGATGTGTGAGGGGAATTCTTCCAGTCCAGTGTTTACCATGCCTGGCCCATCTGGGTTTTGGGGAGTGCTTGGTTCAATTCAGAGATTACAGACTGAGAAATTGAACCTGATGGTGGCACAAACCTCTGTGGGAAACATCTTTCTGTAATTATTTTCAGGTTGATTAAGAGACTTTAACCGTGTAGCAGCACCCATGAGTTCAGTTTGATTTAAAGATTGATTTAATCTGGTGACTCCTCATAATTTCATCAACCCAAAATGAAAATTTTAGGATATTTTTTTCCCTTTCTTGTAAAACAGTGAAGAGATGCATCTCGTTGAGCTTCCCAATGTTAAATCTTTATAGGTTTATTTTTGCGTGGCATTTGAAATTATTGTATCTGGAATGCTTTGGGATGGAAGGGACCTTAAATCCCATCCCATCCCTGCCATGGACAGGGACACCTTCCACTGTCCCAGGCTGCCCCAAGTCTCATCCAACCTGGCCTTGGACACTTCCAGGGATCCAGGGGCTTCTCTGGGTGACCATTCCAAGCCCTTCCCTTCCCTCCCAGCCTTCCAAGCCCCTGGATATTCCCGTGCTGCTGGAAAAGAACAACCACCCCCAGCCACCCACACGCACACAGCTTTAAGAAGGGGGGGGGTTTAAAATCTGTTTAGAAAATTGAAAATCAATTAGTGCTGATTGAATCAGAATTGGAGCCGGAATTCTGCAGAACTTCCATGAGCACTGGCATCAGGTGGCTTTAACCTACCTAGCTAAAGGCAGGGAATTTTGGAGTTTCCCTGCAATATCCCTGCAGAATCCTTTGTCCAAACACCATATTTTCCCTGTTTTTTCTCTTTTCCAGCTCTGACACGGCCTGAGCAAAGCCCAGCCTTATGTAACCAGCCAGTCACGCATTTGTGCGGCCCTTCCCAGCACTGGGAATGTTCAGGGATATCTCCCAAAAATTGGGAGCATTCTTCACCCTCCTGGTACTGCTTCTGCTTTGGCTTTGCTGCAGCTGTCGGGATCTTTCCAGCACTGCCGTTGGAAAAAAAAAAAATCCATCAGGTTCTGCAGTGGGAATTTTCCATTAATTGACCATTATGAAATGCTTTGGCAGAGGCTTTGCTGCAGTTCCATTCCCAACTTGGATTTCTTGGAGCTTTCCCGATATTCCTATCAAAATCCATCCCTTGCCGTAGTTCAGGGCTTGGAAAGGATTAGCTGGAGAGGGACTGGGGACAAGGGATGGAGGGACAGGAGCCAGGGAATGGCTCCCAGTGCCAGAGGGCAGGGATGGGTGGGAGATTGGGAATTGGGAATTCCTGGCGGGGCTGGAATTGCCAGAGCAGCTGTGGCTGCCCCTGGATCCCTGGCAGTGCCCAAGGCCAGGTTGGACACTGGGGCTGGAGCAGCCTGGGACAGTGGGAGGTGTCCCTGCCATGGCAGGGGTAGAATGGGATGGGACTTAAGGTCCCTTCCAACCCAAACCATTCAGTGTTTCCATGATCCAGCATGGACCTGTTCCAAGAGGGCAGATTGGACAAGCAGGTGATGACATCACAGCTCCTGGAATCATGGGGTGATTTGGAATAATTTCTCTAAAATGACCTCTTGTCCAACCCCCTCCTCAAACCAGGGCCACCTGCAAGGTCAGATTCCTCAGGACTCTGTCCAACCAAGCTTTGGATGTCTCCAAGTATCCCATGGCCCCTCTGGACACTTGTCTGATTACACAGGGAATTTGTTTTCCTTATATCCAGGAGAAGTTTCTCTTGGTGCAGCCTCTTGGTCCTTTCCTCTGCACCTCCAAGAAGAGTTTTTCACCTTCTCTAGAACTTTCTGGTGTAGCAAGCTGAAGACAGAAATTCCATCTGCTCTTCATCCCAGCTTTTCCTTCGTCTTCGTCTTCTCCAGGAGTCCCTGGTTGGCTTTTGAAGACAGAAATTGGATTTTGCCTTGATCCAACCATCTCCAGGTTGGCCAAGCCCAGCTCCCTGAGGATCTGGATGGCCCCCAGTCACCTTGGTGGCCTTCCCTGCATTGTTCCATTTTATCCATGTCTGGAGCTGGACAGAGCACTCAGGAATTTGTCTCACAGGGATGGGTTGGACGAGAAGGAGTTTTGCCCTGGAAACAGCTCTCCTGCTCTTGCAGCCAGCGATGGACGTGGTTTCAGTCCTGGTTTCTGTCCTGGTTCCAGGTTTTAAGGGATTTCCTCTGCTTGCCTTGAGTAACTTCATGGAAATGAAGCTGAGCCCAGATTTGGACCTCTCTGGTGTTTTTTCCAAGGATTCACCTTCATCCGAGGGTCAGAGATTGGAAGAGCATCCCAGGACTTGGTGATGGAGCTCATGGCTCCTTGTTTGCCATCCAGGGATGTGCTTTAATAGGGATAACCTGGGAATCAATGTGGGAAACGTTCTGTTCTCCATCGAAACTCATGAGTTTGACCCTAAAAATTGCAGCGAGTTAATTTTCTCCTTTTTGCTTTCAATGTCATGAGGAGAAGCCAGAATTCCTGAGCACTCTCAACCCTTTTCAAGCACTGACTGCCGTGATTTCAAATAACCTTTTGAACAAAACTGAGGTCTCATTAGGAAATGCCATCCTAATTTGGAGCTGCAGATCCATGATTTTCTTCTGTGATCTTAAATTAAATGTTTTGGAGTGGGGGGACGAAGGTAACATTTATTTAAAATCCGTGCCCCCTTATGAGGTATTATTGCTGGAATTGTTGGGAATTTTGGAAGAGTTTTTGTTTCTAATTAATGAAGAGACTCTCCAGCTTCATCTTCTTATGCAAATAGAAACAGAGCAGCTCAAGATGAATTTTTAGACTTAAGATGAATTTTTAGTTTTTAGGCTTGGCTGGAAATTGCTTTTCAACATGGAATTCTTATGCGTTCTAATCTATTTATTTTATGAACAAAGTTCTTCCTGAAGAATTCCATGGATTGTCAAGCTTTGGAAGAGGCTGTTAGGGAAGGGGTGGAGTCAGCACTGCCGGGAAAGTTCAACCAGTTGTGGATGTGGCTCTGGAGGCCGTGGTTTAGTGATGAATGTGGTGGTGGGTGACGGTTGGATTTGGTGATCTCAGGGGGCTTTTCCAACCTCAACAATTCCCGGATTCTCCACCTTTGCAGAGGGATTTGAGGGTGCCTTTGACTGGTTCCTTTTGGTGACTTGAAGATTTGAGAACCCCGTCCTCCATTTCACTGAAATTTGGCCTCAAATAAACCCGATGAACCAGCATTTTGGTGATTACTCACACCAGACTTCCCATGTAAAATCTGGAGATAAATACCCCACCCAAAGGGTTTTAAGGAATTTTAAGGAATAAGCAGTGCTGAGAAGGTTCTGGAATGGTTGCAGCCAAGGCTGAGTTGCACATGGAATGTTGTGTTCCTGTGTGCTTGGAGGGATCACCTGGAATGCTGAGTCCAGGATTCCAGCACAATAAAAACATGGCAATGTTTGCTTGTTCCAAGCAATTGTTGGAGAGATCGTGGAGACACTCTGAGGGCTAGAGCCCCTCTGGAGCCAGGCTGGGAGAGCTGGGAATGTTCCCCTGGAGAGGAGAAGGCTCCAGGGAGAGCTCAGAGTCCCTTGCAGGGCCTGGAGGGGCTCCAGGAGAGCTGGAGAGGGACTGGGGACAAGGGATGGAGGGACAGGAGCCAGGGAATGGTTTTAAGATAGAAAAGGGGAGATTTAGGTTGGATATCGGGAAGGAATTCCTGGCTGGGATGGTGGGGAGGGGCTGGGATGGAATTTCTGGAGAAGCTGTGGCTGCCCCTGGATCCCTGGCAGTGTCCAGTGCAAGGCTGGACATTGGGGCTTGGAGCAGCCTGGGACAGTGGGATGGACTTCAATGTTCTTCCCACCTAAACCATTAGCTTCCAGGGATGGAAGGACAGGAGAAGGGGGAATAACTTCCCACTGCCAGAGAGCCAGGATTGATGGGATATTGGGAAGGAATTCCTGGCTGTGAGAGTGGTCATTTGGAAGTTGTGTGTTTTTAACCAGTACTTAGGAAAAACATCCTTTGCTTTCCTTGTTTTTTCCCTTGTTCCATTTCTTTCTTTCCTCAATAAAATTGTCCCTCCAGACAAAGTTCAGAAAACCCCTCAGACCAGGAATCTTTTTTTTTTTTCCTGGTGGGATAAAGCCCAAATTAATTACTTTTGTATCCTCATATTCCAAGGGCTATTGTGTTTTTATTTCTTGCGGAGGCCAATTCCTCATTGTGGGCATCTCATTTTCTTGGAGTTGCTGCAGTGGGAGTAATTATCCGATATCTGTATTTTAATCAAGAGAAATGTGTTCCAAAGCCCGGGATGAATTTACCTGCTGGAAGTTAAATGTCTGTAACTAAAAGCAGGGAATCTGCATTAAATTGCTGCCTTAAATTGCCGCTTTTAAAGCAAACAGCTGCGTACACATGATCCATGGACTCCTGGATCCTGCCATTTGGATGCAAATCAGGCTGTCTATTTATTGCCAAAGCTTTATAATTTTGTGGAAAAGAGTTAGAAGAAACAAGGAGTAAAGCTGCGAACCAGACCAAACCACGGTAATCATTGCACTATAATAGAAATATGATTGACATTAGCATGAGATTGGCTGTGTTGTTCTGCCTAAAAATGTGAGTTTTGAAGGAGATCCAGTTGGGGAGCAGGAAATAAATCCTAAACTTGACTTTTTCTGCAAAATTCCTAAAATCTGGGGCTTTTCGAGCTGTTTTGTCTCTGTTTTACCCTTGACTAGTTATGAGGCGTCGCGGGAAGTTCCCGGTGGCGCGCTGTTGTCGGGTCGGCTAAGGCCTGGCTTAAACTTGGTTGTCCCTGCCCGTTTTTTTCCCAGATTTGGATGATCCCATAGTCACGGTCCACCAGAGCATCGGGGAAGCCAAGGAGCAGTTTTATTATGAGAAGACCGTGTTCCTCAGGTGCGTGGCCAACTCCAACCCGCCCGTGCGCTACAGCTGGCGCCGCGGCCAGGAGGTGCTGCTGCAGGGCTCCGACAAGGGAGTGGAGATCTACGAGCCCTTCTTTACCCAGGTAGGCCTAAAAACCCGGAATTTTTTTTCCATCTTGAGGCTTTGTAATGGGATCTGCCCGCTGGATTTGTGGGGTGGGGATTGGGGACGGCCTCCAGAGGATGATGCCCCACCCAAACACTCCTGGGTGTTGTTAATAGATTTGCTGGCATAAAATGTATTTAGATTTTTGTAAAAATAGGAATTATTAAATGATGAGGGAGTGGTATCTACTGGAGGCCTTTTAAAGTGATTTTTATTGGATCCTGGAAGGCCAAACTTCTGCTTCCCATTTCCTCATCCTTCCTGATCCAGCTCAGTGATTCCACTCTCAGCCTAAATTGCAGCCTTAAAAATCTCTTCATGTAGATTAAATTTTAAGGAAAAATTTCTTTGTAGAAGAGGTACAGGCTGCCCAGAAGAGGGGTGGAGTCTCCATCCCTGGAAGGGTTCAAAAACCGTGTGGATGTGGCACTTGAGGACATGGATTCATGGAGAACATGGTGGTGGTTGATGGTTGGAGTTAATGGTCTTGGAGAGCTTTTCCAACCTGAAAAATTCCATGATTTCTGACTATGGGAGCTCCCCATATTAGCTTTTATACTCCTTTTTGTCCCTGCCTCTTTTATCTTTAAATACAAGGTTTTATTTCACAATTCCCCCACTTAAAAATGAGGTGTCAAAAAAGGAAATAAAACCTTGTCCAAAGTGTTCCTGCTCCCATTCCCAGCCCTGAAGGGATCCTGGCTCTGTCGGATAAGCTGAGATTAATTTATCATTAATTTTTACACATTTGCACCGAGGCAGGATGAAAAAAGGTGACAAATCCCATTGTCTGTGGCCAAAAGTATGGGATGGTGTTTGAAGAAAAAAAAAAATAAAAACAAAGGGAAAAAAAAAAAGGGGAAAATTTGGGTTGGAAAATCCCAAGGAATAACAAGGAAAGACAGAGGTGAAAACTGCCTGGTAATTTGATGTTCAGAGCAGAATGCAACTGCGACTTTCATAAATAATTTTCAGTTAATGATTTGAGAGCACCTTCATTTGTGGCTTTTTATTGTACTTGACAGCTTTATATTGCTCCAACAGCTCCGTGTTTTCCGGAGAAATGTGGAGCACGGAACCTTGCAGAGATGGGAATTAAATCACAGAGCCAAGTTATCGGTGTCCTAAATGTAATGAGATTATTTTTAATTTAACATGAACGGACCCAGTTTAGCAAATCTGGGGCTTTGCTTGGACTCGAGTATAAACTGGAGTTTTGAAATGTTTTAATTAAAAAGGGAAAGTGGATTTTTAAATTTTATATTTTATTATGGAAATGCTGAGCATTGCCTTCCCTAAAATCTAAGGATTCATCTACTAAAATGTGTCACATGAAATTAGTTTTTTTTTAGGTTATTAAGATCACCCTTCCTAAGATCTTGGTGTGGGTTTAATTAATGAATAAATCAGATTGTCCTGGTGATATTCCAAATCTTATCCATAACCTTTCTCCAGTTATTGGAGGGCAGCTGGAATTAGCATGGCCTGGATCCGTGCAGGCAAGACCTGCTCTGTGTTTATGAGAGGAAAAGATGTAATTAAAGGTTCAAGAGTCATCAACATCTTCTGCTTAATTAGTTCATTTCATGGTAGGGATGGAAATAGGGAGAGCTGATGGGAAAAGGGACTGAGGGGATTCAGAGGACTGAGACTTGGGAATTTTGAGAGGGAATTTTTTTTTCTTGAGGGGTCTGAAGGTGGATTTAAATCTGGAAGTGAAATGGAATGGAAAGGGAAACAAAATTTCTCGTGTTTTTTACCCCAAAAAAGAGTTTTTATTATGATGCTTTTATTATTCTGGTAAACACAGAATCCTGGGATGCTTTGGGTTGCAAGGGACCATAAAGCGTATCCCATTCCAACCCGGGAATCCCAGGCTGCTCCAGCCCCAGTGTCCAGCCTGGCCTTGGGCACTGCCAGGGATCCAGGGGCAGCCACAGCTGCTCTGGCAATTCCAGCCCAGCCAGAAATTCCCAATTCCCAATCTCCCATCCATCCCTGCCCTCTGGCACTGGGAGCCATTCCCTGTGTCCTGTCCCTCCATCCCTTGTCCCCAGTCCCTCTCCAGCTCTCCTGGAGCCCCTTCAGGCCCTGCAAGGGGCTCTGAGCTCTCCCTGGAGCCTTCTCCTCTCCAGGGGAACATTCCCAGCTCTCCCTCCTGGCTCCAGAGGTGCTCCAGCCCTTGGAGCAGCTCCATGGATTCCTCTGGATCACTCCAGCAGCTCCACATCCTGCTCTGTCCCCAGAGCTGGAGCAGCTCTGCAGGTGGAATGCCATCTGAGCAGGGCAAAATCCACCCCCTTTCCCTTTTTGCCCATCCTCTGGGATGATCCCAAAAACCAGTCAGCAATTAAATCACGGGAGACGCTTGGAAAACTGGGGAAGTCCAAACAAATTCCTTAAATATGATCAGATTCTTCCAGTCAATCAGGAAACATCGGCCACTTGTTCCAGCACCCATGGGGAGAGAAACGGAGCAAACCTGCCCATCCTTGTCCACAAAAATGTTGGGAAAATGAACTTCCCAAATCCCAAATCTTGATGGAGATTTTTTCCCAGAGAGTTCTTATCCTCGTTGCTCATTGGAATTGCTCAGCCTGAGCACGAGATTAAATTTGCTGTATTTACGATAATTACGCAATTAGACATAATTAGACTAATTATCCCAACCAATGAGGAAAATATATACATTTTTTATAAATCTCTGCGAGATGGGGACAGGATCCAGAATTCCATTGGGAGTTCAGCCCAAGTTCAACCTGGAGCTATGGAGGGAGTGCTGGGATGAAGCTGCTCAGTGCTTCCAGAACTCAATGCTGTTGGCAGCCTGGATCAGGCCCTTCCCTATTCCAGAAAAACCTCCTAAAGCAGGAATTTGATCCTTAGGAGCAGCCTTTCCAAGGTTTAATTTTATTCCCATCATTTCCATGGAATTGGTTATCCATAGAAACTGTTTAAATCCCAATATTCCCAAAATCTCTCCAAACTTTCAAGGACTGTTTATTTTCTCTCCTGCTCAGCTCTATTATTTTATATGGGTTTCTTTTTTTCCCGGTTCTGTTCATTCATTTCCCCAAATTTCCTTATTTTTCCTAGACATTCCTGGGTAGTTTATCCATGTCTATGTCTTCCTAAGGCTGTGCCTTTCCAGGCCCTTCCCTATTCCAGAGAAACCTCCTAAAGCACAGATTTGATCTTTAGGCGCAGCTTTCCCAAGGCTTGGCCTTGCAATGGATTTAATTTTAATCCCATCATTTCCATGGGATTGGTTGTACATAGAAACCACTTAAATCCCAACATTCCCAAAGTCTCTCCAAGACTTCAAGGACTGTTTCTTTTCTTCCTTGCTCTGCTGTATTTTTTTATATGGATTTAATTTTTTGCCAGGTTTGTGCATTCATTTTTTCAAACTTCCATATTTTTACTAGGCATTCCTGAGCAGTTTGTCCACTGATATTGTTAAAAATAATTCCATGTGTTCCAAAGGCTGTGCCAATATTAAAGTTGTTTGGATTTATCAGGACACCGGATAATGAACGTTTTCCACATTTTTCTTTTGTGACTTTGCAGGGTGGATCTCACATTTCCCATTTCCCAGTTTCCTGCTGTCTGTATTTGAAGGAATTTGACATTCCATGTCCCATTCAGCTCCCGGCTCCATCCCTGCTCCCTGGCTAAAAATAGAATCCATCAGCTCCTCATTTTTAAAGGAAAGCAGGAGCAATTTTGTACCTTGGGATTTTTTCTTCATGGAAACTGTACCTTATAATAAATTATCCCGAAAAATTTGCGACTTGAAGGACTCCATCAAACCAATTTCCCTGTGACTTTCCAGTGCTGATATTCCTTGTATCCTTTGGAAATCCTTTGGAGGAGGATCTCAAAGCCTTTCGGTAGAATCCCTGGAAAAGTTGTTTCCATTTTGTGGAATTTCTTGCAAACTGACTCCTTTTTTTAGGGTCATCCCTTCTGGATCCGTTGGTTGTGTCTTGTGGATATAACATCAGGGGTCAATCCCAAGAAACCCACTTGGGAATGCTGAAGGAGGATGGAAATCCCGGATTTTCCTCTGCCTCTGCCCCTTCCTGACGTTTTCCCATCCTTTTCCAGGGAGAAACAAAGATCCTGAAGCTGAAGAATCTGCGACCTCAGGACTACGCCAACTACAGCTGCATCGCCTCGGTGCGGAATGTCTGCAGCATCCCGGATAAAATGGTGTCCTTCCGCCTCTCCAACAAAACTGGTGAGCTCCAGCAGCACCTCCTGCCCTGGCTGAGCTCAGCTCCAGAATTTGGGGCTCTTCCAGGGAATCCTGGAATGGTTTGGGTGGGAAGAACCTTGAAGTCCATCTCATTCCCGCCCATGCCGTGGGCAGGGACACCTTGCATTATCCCAGGGTGATCCAAGCCCCAGTGTCCAACCTGGCCTTGGGCACTGCCAGGGATCCAGGGGCAGCCACAGCTGCTCTGGGAATTCCAGCCCAGTCCCTCTCCACCTTCCCAGCCAGGAATTCCTTCCTGATATCCCATCTAAATCTACCCTCTTCCAGCTTAAAGCCATTCCCCCTTGTCCTGGTCAGCCCAGCCAGGAATTCCTTCCCAATATCCCACTCAAATCTCCCATTTTCCACCTAAAAGCCATTCCCTGGCTCCTGTCCCTCCATCCCTTGTCCCCAGTCCCTCTCCAGCTCTCCTGGAGCCCCTCCAGGCCCTGCAAGGGGCTCTGAGCTCTCCCTGGAGCTTCTCCTCTCCAGGGGAACATTCCCAGCTCTCCCAGCCTGGCTCCAGAGCAGAGGGGCTCCACGGAGCAGCTCCGTGACCTCTGGAATCCCTCCAGTTCCTCGTGCTCCCTGTGCTGTTGGAACTTTATGGTTTGCATTCCACAAAATATTTCATGGGAATAACCCAACCTTTTTTCTACTCTGGCATTGATTTCAGGGATTGATTTGTCCTTTTCTTACATCGACCTAAACATCAATTCCTTCATTGATTCCAACCAAAATGTTTCCTTTCACATTTAATTGTTCCAAATGGAATTATCCAAGGGGTTGTGTTGAAATCCTTTTGTGGGAAGGTCTCTGAGTCTTTAGGTAGAATCCATGGAAAAGTTTTTCCCATTTTGTGGAATTTCTTGTGGATTTATTCTGGTTTTTGGGCTCATCCCTTATGGATCAGTCAGCTGTGTCTCTCCCTCTTGTTGTGATTGTAACGCCAGGGTTCAATCCCAAGAAATGGACTTGGGAATGCTGGGGGAGGATGGAAATTCCAGATTTTACCTCTCCTAAAGGCTCCGTGTCCAGGATAAGCACAGGATGTGTCTGAAATGGTTTCTAAAACTCCTACCAAGAGCCAAACTGAGCTTGGATTTCTGACTAATCAGGAATTTCAAGGGAATGTGCTTTGGAAAACAATTCCACAAGAAGTGTTGGGACATTTGGAGACTTCAGGTTAGATTAGGGTGGGTTATGCCTTAATAATTTGTGTCTGAGGCCCTGAAATCCGGGAGAAAATGAACACAAAATTAAAATGCTGAGTGTGGTTGGGATCAACGAGGAATTTTATTTGCACTTCCATATTTGCCATCATTCCTGTCCTCAGGGCTTTATTCCAAGGAGTTGCCTCCAGCTTTTTCGGAGTTGATGACTAGACAGCAGACCTGTGGTTTCCCCACTGCTGTCCACAACCCTTAAAAGCAGCTCCACCAGGAATTACAGTCTGCTCCAAAGATATCCGGGAAAATGACTTGGAAGGCCTTAATTTCCACTCCCATCAGTTTTTCCAGGGGAAAAAAAAAAATACCCTGAAGTGAGGTTTGTCCCTCATGAGCAGCTCTGGTTTTTATGGCAGGAGAAACCTTTCCATGGGAGGTGTGGCTGGGAGGTGGGAGCAGCTCCTGACCCTCACCCACGGCACGAGAGCGTGGGAATTGATCCCACTCCCATTTTTCCTTGGAATAACTTTGCTGTTGGAGCCAGCGCCGTCTCAGCTCGTGCTGAGCCTCATCTTCAAAAAAAATTGATGTTCCAGCACTTGGGGAGCAGCAAACTCTCATTTCCTGAGCCCAGGATGGGTGATCCAGGGGCAATTTTGCCAAAAGAAGGAATTATTCCCACCTTACCCATGCCATGGTTATTTGGGGAGAAAATTGTCTTTTCTGGAGTAATTTCCCATGTAGACAAGCCTGGAAAATAACAAGGATTCCCTCTTTTCCGTGAGGAATTTGATGAAGGGCAGGATTAGATGTGAAAAGTGATTAATGCAGGAGCTCACTAAGGACAGGGACTGATCTGGGGGTGGCTCTAAACCAAAATTTCCTTATTTAATAAAACTTCACCTCACAGAAGTTCTTCAGTTGAACTTCACCTGGTGTAATTCTGGACAAACTAGAGAAATTGTGAATCCGGAGAAATCCAGGAAAAATCCAAAGCAATGAAAATTGGAGCCTGAAGTTGAAGCTGTTTCAGTCCTGTTCTGTCCATCGGTTTTAGCTGGAAGCTGGAGGGATGGGATGGAGAGCCAGGAATATCTGAGAGGTGCAAAGATGTCCCAGATTTATTGTCACTGCTGTGGTTCTGAGTGTGTTTAATTCAGCTGCACTTTGTGGGATCCAAATGGGGGGATTTGGCTGTTCTGCCTTTGATGGAACCATGGAATGGTTTGGGTTGGACCTTAAATCCCACCCCTGCCATGGCAGGGACACCTCCCACTGTGCCAGGCTGCTCCAGCCCCAGTGTCCAACCTGGCCTTGGGCACTGCCAGGGATCCAGGGGCAGCCACAGCTGCTCTGGGAATTCCAGCCCAGCCAGGAATTCCCAATTCCCAATCTCCCACCCATCCCTGCCCTCTGGCAGTGGGAGCCATTCCCTGGCTCCTGTCCCTCCATCCCTTGTCCCCAGTCCCTCTCCAGCTCTCCTGGAGCCCCTCCAGGCCCTGCAAGGAGCTCTGAGCTCTCCCTGGAGCTTCTCCTCTCCAGGGGAGCATTCCCAGCTCTCCCAGCCTGGCTCCAGCCCTGGAGCAGCTCTGTGGATTCCTCTGGATCACTCCTGCAAATCCACAACTTTCTTGTGCTGAGAATTCCAGAGCTGGAATTTCCCAGGTGGAGTCTCCCAAGGACAGAACAGAGGGGGGCAATCCCCTCCCTCCCTGGGCCCTGGATCCTCAGCCCACTCCTCCAATGCTGTGACCTCACTTTTCAGACAAAAAGATTTCTTTTTTTTCCAGCACAGACCAGTTTTAAACACAAAACCAGCCCCTAAACCCCAAGTGGGTGCTGGAAATGGAGCAGCTGAGGTCACCCCAGAGGTGTCACCGTGCACAGGCCAAACCCAAGGTGACAATTAAAAAGAATAATTTAAAGCAGAAGGTAGAGGGGCTTGTTGTGATTGATTTTGTGTCTAAAGGCAGCAATTAATCTGCAAATTTCTTATCTCAATAGGTAAGAAATTTGAAGGGAGCACCTCCATGGCAGGGGTGGAAGGGGATGGGATTAAAGGCCCTGTCCATCCCAAACCCCATTCCATGATTCTGGAATTCTCTCCCATCTCTCTGCCTTTACCTGGACCGTGCTTTGCTTGGGTTTCTGTGAGCAGCAACAAATTCCTCCTCGTGTAGAAATCCCTGGATCTATTGTTCCAAGCCCAGCTCAGCTGAGTGTCAAAGAGGAATTATTGACAGCTGATGCTGTCACCAGTTTTCATGGGAGGCACTAAAAAAAGGGAATTTTAGCCCCAGCTCCTGCTGAATGGCACATGGAACACTCCGAGCTAAGAATAACCTGAATGGAGCTTTTCAAGAGCGTTCATTGTTTCATAATGCCAGAGAAAATGCAGGATATTTACCCAGAAAACCACGGGAATTCTGGGCTCCTTAGAATAGTTCCTGGAATATGATTGAGGAAAAGCAAATCAGGCTTTTATCTCGCTCCACAAAGCAGCTTGGGTGGCACTGATTCATTTGGAAATGATATTGGAAAGCCAGTTTTTAGTGTAGGTGATCATTAATCCATAAATTAAGGCTGAGTTTTGGCAGCTTCCAGGAGAAAATAAACCAGCCCAGGAACTTTTCCCGAGCAAGACGAGTCTTTCAATCCGTGATTTTTCAGCTGCCTGCCACAGCTCATTGAAATCACAGCTGAAGCTGCTGCTCTGTCTGGGGCATGTGGTGGGAGACAAATTAAAAAAGGCTTAATTCACTTTTAATCCCTCGATTAGGCTGAAGTCTGTCATGATAAACTTGCTTTGTTTCCCATCAGTCAGACAATGCACTGCAAAGGGAATTATGGAAGGTGGAAAAAATATTTCTCTTCACGTTTCCTGGAATTCCTGGGGGGAGGTGACAGGGATCTGCATGAAAGGGGCTGGAAATCCTGAGGGTGCTCTCAGCTGAGCAATGCAGGTGGATGATTTTATGGAATCCCAGAATGGTTTGGGATGGACAGACCTTAAATCCCACCCAGGGCCACCCCTGCCATGGCAGGGACACCTCCCACTGTCCCAGGCTGCTCCAACCTGGCCTTGGGCACTGCCAGGGATCCAGGGGCAGCCCCAGCTTTTCCAGGAGAATTCTTTGGCAAAAAGGAATAATAGGAAATAAAGGTGGAAAGGATCCCAAGGGATCCCCCAGTCCTGTTCTCTATTAGGTCTAAACCTTGTCCTACCAATCCCATTATCCTGGCTGGTTTTGACTCCCTGCAGGGCTGAGAAGGAATCTTGTCCTGGCATGGAATAAGGAATTGTCCTCTTTCCCTTTGCAGCAGCATTTTCCCTGTTGGAATGTGGGTGTCTCGTCTCAGGAGAGGCTGAGGGAGCTGGGAAGGGTCTGGAGAATTCCTGAGGGAGCTGGGAAGGGTCTGGAGAATTCCTGAGGGAGCTGGGAAGGGGCTGGAAAATTCCTGAGGGAGCTGGGAAGGGTCTGGAGAATTCCTGAGGGAGCTGGGAAGGGTCTGGAGAATTCCTGAGGGAGCTGGGAAGGGGCTGGAGAATTCCTGAGGGAGCTGGGAAGGGGCTGAGCCTGGAGCAAAGGAGGCTCAGGGGGGACCTTGTGGCTCTGCACAGCTCCTGCCAGGAGGGGACAGCCGGGGGGGTCGGGCTCTGCTCCAGGGAACAGGGACAGGAGGAGAGGGAATGGCCTCAGGCTGGGCCAGGGCAGGCTCAGGGTGGACATTGGGAAAATTCCTTCATGGAAAGGGTTCCCCAGCCCTGGCACAGCTGCCCAGTGAGGTTTGGAGTTCCCATCCCTGCAGGGATTTAAATCCCTGTGGATGTGGCACTTGGGGACATGGTCAGTGGTGACCTTGGCAGTGCTGGGAATGGTTGGACTCGATGTCTTGGAGGAGTTTTCCAATCCTACCTATTCCATGAGTGCATAAAGAACATTTCCTTTACTCCACGGGGGTCACTTCATCCCAGAGCCCCCAGGTCCTGCTGGTCTCCTTGGAGAAGCTCAGCCCTGTTGGAATGCAGATCTCTCCACATTCCCAGCCCCACAAACACCGGGTCCAACCAGAGCTGTGTTCCCAAAAAAAATTCCCTTTTAATACATCCCTGGACCCCAGCTCCCTTTTCCCGAGCGCATGGCTGATGTTTGTTCCTGCCCAGACTGTGTCCTCCAGAAGCCTGAGGGTCCCTCCTTGGCAGCTCCTCATTAGCCAGCCATCCCTAATCCACTAATTAGGATGTTGCCGTTGCAGCGGGGCAGGGCTGAGGTGTCTGGAGCTGTTCAGGCAAGAGCTGCACTCGGGGAATGGAGGAACAGCTCATCCCTTCTATTTTTGGAAAGTGGGAATTGTGCTCCAGGGGCTCTTAGATCCACGACCTCGGCTTGCAGGCCTGCCTTTGGCGTGGCTGGGATGGATTTAATCCTGCGTGGATCTAAATTCATCAGTTCCACGACGGGTTTAAGCCGCCAAAGGGAGGATCCCGCTTCCCTCAGCGCCTCTGGATGAAATCCCCACGGAATGAATCCCTCCAGTGTGGGAGTCGGGAGCTTTTTTAGCCTCTCCCGAGCAGAACCGGCGAGGAAGTGCCTTGAAAAGCCAAGATCCGCCTCCCTCCCTCCCTCCCTCCCTCCTGCTGGAATTCTCAATGCCACTTCTGTGCGTGAACGGCAGCACGAGCCCACCGGGGCAGCAAAGTGCTGGAAAAGGGAGAGGAAAAGCACCCAGGAAAAAAAGGAGCATAAGGATGTGAGTCACCAGAGCTGCGGCCCCACGGCTCCAAAAGCAGAGGGATTCTGGAAAAGTTGGAGGAGGGGAGAAAAGGGTATTGAGGAATGGGATAGGGAGACCTGGATTGGCTTGTGTGGATATATGGGAATGTATAAACGCTGAGCTCAGCTGAAAAACCTTCATAAATGTGATTTATAGTTATATTTGTTTCTAGTTTTTGATTTTAAGGAAAGGTTCTTCCCCCAGAGGGTGCTGGCACTGCCCAGGCTCCCCAGGGAATGGGCACAGCCCCGAGGCTGCCAGAGCTCCAGGAGCTGCCAGGGATGCCCAGGGTGGCATTGCTGGGGGTCTGGGCAGGGCCAGGGGCTGGATCAATGATCCTTGTGGATCTTTCCCACTCAGGATATTCCAATTTACAGTTCCCTGATAATTCCATTCTTTATTTCTATCCTGTGACTCCCCGCTCTGCTCCCTGAGCCTCAGAATTTTCCATTTTTGACAGGGTGCCCAGACAAAACCGTCTCGCTCTTGCCTCAACTTTAAGCCTCTTTATTTCAGGGACAGGCTCAGGGCAGACTGAAAAATAGGATTTTTTTCTTTTTAATCCCTGACAGGAGCAGTGACTGCTCAGGGACCCCAGTGGGAGGTTCAGGGGCACAGACAAGGGTGGCTCTGGCCAGCAAGGGACACCTGCCCTGGGTGGGGGGAGCCACCCCTTTGTCCCAGAACAGATCCAGGTATTTCACCAGCTGGAAATTTCTCCTGTGTGCCAGGGAAAACCCTAAATCCTGCCTGTGACATGAGGGGTTGGAGTTAGATCATCTCTGAGGCCTCTTCTACCCCAAAGCATTCCATGAGGAACCATTCCAAGATGATCCTAAAGCACTTGCAATGCTTAAAGCTGCTCTGGGAATATTTTACCTCAGTTATTCTATGTATCAAGTCAAAAAAAAAGGACACAAACCTGAAAGATCTGGGATTTGAGAAGCTTCTCTTTATTTCTTCTTGACCTGGGAGTGCTGGAAATTTAAAGGCAGTGAAAAGGAGATGGGAGAAAAGAGAGTGTAAGTCAAAAAGAAAGAAGAGGTGTAAGAAAAATATATTTTATTTGCCTAAACACAAAGTTTTTAGACAAGAACTATTCTAGAACTCTAGAACTGATCAGCTGGAGAATTTACTCCTCTTTTCACATGGTGTGCAACTTCCACTGGAATCTCTCTGGAGGAGCAGAGGATAAACATAGAAAAATATAAAAGATTTTCATCACTTGATCAGTTTTAGGATTTTTTTTTTTTATTTTTCCCTGGGTTTATTTTTTTAGGGGTAATTTGGGTTTCTTGAAGTCCTGATGATGAAAAGAAAGGATCTGCCCTAAAGCAGGGTGGGCAATAAAAAGTTGATTTTTCCCCTGTAAAATAACAGTAAAAAAAAAAATAAGATGACAGGGAATGGAGCTGAAGGAAGGGAGATAGGTTGGATTTATGGAAGGAATTCCCGGCTGGGAGGGTGGGGAGGGGCTGGGCTGGAATTCCTGGAGAAGCTGTGGCTGTCTCTGGATCCCTGGTGGTGCCCAAGGCCAGGTTGGGCATTGGGGCCTGGAGCAGTGTGGGACAGTGGGAGCTGTCCCTGCCTGGCAGGGCGTGGAACAAGATGAGTTTTAAGCTCCCTCCCAATCCCATTCTCTGTTTTCCTGATTCTAACTCAAAATCTGGGAATTCCTACCCACTCTTGTTAGAACTTTCCGGAGTAAATAGTTACAGGAATGCTGCTTCCAGCCTGGCAGGGAGCTCAAACCCTTCCTCTCTGCGCACTGCGTGTCTCGTTAGGAATATTGGCTTTGTGTTCCTGCAAGAAATACTGCCTGTGAATGAAATGGATGCACACACAGCAATGGATATAAAAATATAATTCAATTATGTTCTATTACTTCAGTTCTGCCTTTCAAATAATGCCCCAAACTGGAGGAAATAATGTCCTTTCATTTCTATTCATCACAGCTGAGAGCCTTGTCAAGGACATGACTTGCTGCCTGTACTTTGATATTGCTATTAAATTATTGGGTTTCTTCTGCATTTCCAGTAATCCCTAAAGCCAATTGTGACATTTCCTCAATTCCATACATCCAGCCTAAATGCCTCTATTTGTCTCACTGTAATTATGACACGTTGGCAGTGGATTTTTTCGGGCTGCTCCAAGAATGACAGATGGATTTTCCTCCCTGTGCGATTCCAGCCTCAGCTCCCCATCCCAGGCAGCAGCAGGGACTCCACCCCTTCAAATTCCCCCAACATCTTCATCTGATCCTTGAATAAATCCCAAAAATTGTTCAGGTGGGGTGGGACCTTCAGGATTATCCCATTCCACTCCCTACAGGGCAGGGAAACCTTCCACTCTCCCAGGTTGCTCCAAACCCCATCCAACCCGGAACATTCCAAGGATGGAGCAGCCACAGCTTCTCTGGTCCAAAGCGCTTGGCCTTAATTAGCCTGGTCTAATTAAGAGTGTTAAGGATACCTTAATGAGTGCTTGCTTTGTGCTCAGTCTGAGAAAGTCTTGCCCCAGTCATTAATCATGACCAGGGTGCATTTCCTGCTGGTTTAGGAGTCTCCCACTCTGCTCCCTGCAGGGCAGGGACACCTTCCACTGGGTCAGGTTGCTCCAAACCCCATCGAAACGGGAACATTCCAAGGATGGAGCAGCCACAGCTTCTCTGTCCAAGTGCTGGGCAGCCCGGTCTAATTAAGTGTGTTAACGATGACTTTAGGAGTGCTGGGTTTGTGCTCAGTCTGAGAAAGCCTTGCCCCGGTCATTAATCAAGCCCAGGGTGTGTTTCCTGCTGGTTTAGCACCTTGTGAGGACCGGGCTATGTTGGAGCCATTAATTATTAATTTCCTAATCAATCTGCATCCATCTACCCCCGGTGCCTGGCTTGCCTTTAACACAAGGCCACAGAAATGGATGCAATTCCCGTTTAAATTCCCGGCCGTGCCTGGCGCAGCAGGGCCGGGCGTTGTGACCCCGCCGTAATTCCAAGAGCGCTTTGTCACCGGCGCCGCTGGCTCCCCCGGCAGCTCCGAAATCCCGGGATGCGGCGGCAGCGCTCCCACACGGAAGCCTCTGAATGGGAGCCCCTTTCCCAAGGCTGCAGCTGCGGCGTGAATGGGAGCGGGGCGGATTCCCTCCGATCAGTAGGGCCTTGTTCTGCCAGGGGAGGAGCTCCCAGGGGCTCTGCCGCTCTCTGTGTCCCCTGCCAAGCCAAGCCTGACTCCGAAATGTGGGATTGGCGCTCGGAAACCGCGACTTCCAAAGGGCAGGGGAGATGCAGATCCCTCGGGACACGGAGTCGTTCTCGCGGTGCGCAAATGTGGTGTTTGGAAAGCGTGCTCCAGGCGAGTTTTGGGAGTGTTTCCCAGAGCTTGCTACTGTTTGATAATGATTTTTATTATTCCTAACAGAGTCCAAGGAAGGTTTTGACTGGGAATGTTGGCTGGCTTAGGCTCTGCTGGGTTGGGGGTTGTGGTTGGAAGAAGCTTTGCTGGCCAAAGCTCCATGGCCCAGTGTTCCCCTCCTTAATCCTAATCATTTAGAACAGACCTCAGCTTGGGAAGAGGCTTTGAGAGTGATAACAGACCCCATTTAGTCCTGACTCCTTCTGGCAGGGATGGTTTCGTTGCATTTGGAATTCTTGGAATTTATGGGATTTCATACATGAACCTGTCCTGTGTTCCCGTGGCTGCCCCTGGATCCCTGGCAGTGCCCAAGGCCAGGCTGGACACTGGGGCTGGAGCAGCCTGGGACAGTGGGAGGTGTCCCTGCCATGGCAGGGGTGGCCCTGGGTGGGCTTTAAGGTCCTTCCAACCCAAACCATTCCAGGATTCCGTGATTCCCTGCCTATAACTTCCCATTCTTTTCTCCTTTAGCAGAGAAATATCAGTGTAAAGGCTCATTCAGGAATATTGGGAATATTCCTTGCATAGGAGGGGTTTGACCCTTTATCTGCTACACTGAGTCCTATTCGCTGAAAACCTCAACAACCTTTCTAAATTTCTTAATATTTTTCGGATTAAATCCAGCTTTCCATGTCCGTGGCTGTAGAAATCCAGGGAATTCTGTTTGCTTTTTTGGGATTGGAGCTGAAAGTGAAACTTGTGGTGTAAAAGAAGGGAAACTGCTGTATCCAAACCCTCATTTCCATGTACTTTCTGTTTGGAGTGCCGGGATGAAAGGGATGTGTCCTGGCCTTTTTATCCACCCCACTTTGTTCCTGAAGGATGGCAAAGAGCTCCCTTTCATCTGCAGGATTATGGAAGCGGCCCCACCAGCTTGGGTTGACGTCGGTGCTTTTATCTTTTGCTTCAAGTTTTGAAGGATTATCCGTGGTTCCCTTGTTCCCTGTCTCGAGATTTGATGGGAAGTGGGAGCAAAGAGCAGCTCCTTGCTGGAATTGCTCAGGAAAAATGATGAAACCCAGGAGAGAGGAAGGGAGAGGGAAATAGGTGCCAGCTGCTGGGTGTTGGTGATGACCCCACAGGTTCTGGTGGTACCTGGATCCCTGGTTTTGTCACCTTCTCCCCCCTGCAAAAAAACTCCTTAAGCAGAAAACATGGCATAATTCCCAGTTTCCCAGCTGGAATTCCAAACCAGGAATCCATCAGCTGCTGGAGGCAGATGATGGAAGAAGAGTTCAGAGGATGAGAGCAAAGAGACCCTGGCACAGCTGGCAGAGCTGACTGGTTCGGGGTCTGGATTTTTAGCCATGAGCCCGACTACCTTGGTTTTAAATTACCTGAACCAGGAATTCATGTTGGGAAGGATTTGAGGAGTCCACAAATGGGAGGAACTGGAAGAGAGGGCTTGGATTGTGAATCTCTGCTCTCCTAAGGAGTTTCCTTCTGGTGGGACTGCACTGAGGGAGTGGCTGGATCTGTGTCCAGGAGGGACAGGATGGACAGCAGGGAAAGGTTCCACTATTCCAGAGGCTGCTGGCACTGCCCAGGCTCCCCAGGGAATGGGCACATTCCCAAGGCTGCCAGAGCTCCAGGAGAGTTTGGACAGCACTCCAGGGATGCCCAGGGTGGGATAGTTGGGGGGTCTGGGCAGGGCCAGGAGCTGGATTCATGATCCTTGTGGGTCCCTCCCACTCAGGATATTCCATGAATATGATGTTCCCAGTTCTCCCAGTGACAGGACAGGTACAAAGGAAGCTCTTCCCATTCTTTTTTGTTGCCACTTCCAAATGCAGACAAAGAAAATTCCTCCAGGGTGAAGCCCAAATGAAGCAAACTCTGATTTTATGGCTGATTCT
The DNA here is from genome assembly GCF_026979565.1 of Vidua chalybeata. Classification (NCBI taxonomy): domain Eukaryota; kingdom Metazoa; phylum Chordata; class Aves; order Passeriformes; family Viduidae; genus Vidua; species Vidua chalybeata. Next base: position 1,372,668 of record NC_071535.1, on the reverse strand, counting down.
TGTATTTGCCTCTAGTGCTTGGTTTGTATTCCTTTAATATTGAAATAAGATTCCCATCTAAAGCAGAACACCCGGGAATATCTCCCTGTAATAACAAGGATGGGGATGTGATTTTGGAATGTAACATTTTTATTGCCTTTCCCTTTTTATTACCACTTTTGCTGGCATTCTTGGCCCAGAATGTCAATCCTTCACCTTTATTCCTGGGGTTTTTTTTTGGAACTGCTGCTTTTCGTGGCCTAGCAATGGATACTTATGCATTGGTTCATCATTTATGCAGCTTAAAGGATGCCTTGGAGCAAAGCCTGGATTCAGCAAGGGTGGATCCCTCACCACAGGGCACACAGGATGTCACATTTAAATGTATATTTATATTTTATATTTATATTTATATTTATATTTATATTTATATTTATATTTATATTTTTTATATATTAATATTACTTATATTCTTTATATTTTATTTATATCTATATTCTCCAATGAATTGCTGCCCTGACCCTTATTATTGAGCATTTGCTCCTCTTCTATCACATGGAAATATTTCATGGAAAAGGCGAGACAAGAAAAGAGAATTAAATTTGATCACTTCTTTCTGATCCCCTGGATCCCTGGCAGTGCCCAAGGCCAGGTTGGACACTGGGGCTGGGAGCAGCCTGGGACAGTGGGAGGTGTCCCTGCCATGGCAGGGGTGGCCCTGGGTGGGATTTAGGGTCCCTCACAAACCAAACCATTTCATGATTTTATGATTCCATGGCTATAACTCTCCCTGCTTTTCTTTATCTCCTTCTCCTTTCCTTACTGGAACAACCAGTCAGAGCTGGAACAAGAAACCAGTGAGTGCCAGGACACAGGGAATGGCTTCCTACTGCCAGAGGGCAGCGATAGATGGGATATTGGGAATTAGGAATTCCTGGCTGGGAGGATGGGCAGGCCCTGGCACAGGGTGCCCAGAGCAGCTGTGGCTGCCCCTGGATCCCTGGAAGTGTCCAGGGCCAGGCTGGATGGGGCTTGGAGCAGCCTGGGATAGTGAAAGGTGTCCCTGCCTATGGGATCCCTGCCATCCCAACCATTTCCTGATTCTGTGATTCCTGTTGTTCTGCAGCATCCCCTTCCATCAAGCTCCTCGTGGACGACCCCATCGTGGTGAACCCTGGAGAAGCCATCACCTTGGTGTGTGTGACCACCGGGGGGGAGCCGGTGCCCAGCCTGACGTGGGTGAGGTCTGCGGGGGTCCTGCCCGACAAGACCGTCCTGAACGGGGGCACTCTGACCATTCCCGCCATCATCTCCGAGGATTCCGGCACCTACAGTTGCATCGCCAACAACAACGTCGGCAATCCCGCGAAGAAGTCCACCAACATCATCGTAAGAGGTGAGTTCAGCTGGAAAACCATAGACTTTTCTCCTGGAGGATTATTCCAGTCCTAATCTAGCGGGACAGCAACATTCAAGGTTCAATGTTCAAAGTTCAACGTTCAGTGTTCAACATTCAATGTTCAATGTCCACTATTCAACGTTCAACATTCATTGTTCAATGTTCAAAGTTCTATGTTTATTGTTCAATGTTCAATGTACATTGCTCAACATTCAATGTTCAACGTTTAACATTCATTGTTCAATGTTCAATGTTCACTATTCAACATTCAATGTTCAATATTCATTGTTCAATGTTCAATGTTCACAGTTCAACGTTCATTGTTCAACATTCAATGTTCAATGTTCAACGTTCACTATTCAACGTTCATTGTTCAACGTTTAACATTCATTGTTCAATGTTCACTATTCAACGTTCATTGTTCAACATTCAGTGTTCAATGTTCAACGTTCACTATTCAACATTCAATGTTCAATATTCATTGTTCAATGTTCAATGTTCACAGTTCAACATTCAATGTTCAATGTTCAACGTTCACTATTCAACATTCAATGTTCAACGTTCAATGCTCAACGTTCGCCATTCAAAATTCAATGTTCAACATTCAGTGTTCAATGTGCACTATTCAACATTCAGTGTTCACTATTCATTGTTCAACGTTCAATGTTCACTATTCAACATTCAATGTTCAACATTAAGTATCCAACATTCATAATTCGATGTTTAACGTTCAACGTTCAATATTCAAGATTAAATATTCAACATTCAACGTTCAATGTTTGACAGTGGGGGTTTCCTCTGTTTCCAAATGGTCCTGGTTGGACTAAATCTTGAAGATCTCTTTCAACCTTGATGATTCTCTCATTCCGGGATTTCTGGTCATTTCTAATCAGTTATGGGATGAATTAGTGTTGGTTTCCAAGCCTTCCAGAGTTCTTTTGCTGGGATCAAAGCCCTGAGGTGGAACAAGGGTGGTTTGGTGCCTTTTTGTGTTTGGGTGATGCAGCAGCTTTTCCATGCAAAGTGGAGAGAAATTGAAATTGGTTTGTTCAGCCTGGAGGGCACTGAGTGGAGACCTCACTGTGGTCTTCAACATCCTCCCGAGGAGCAGCTCTGACTGATGGTCCCTGCGACCAGGGACAGGAGCCAGGGAATGGCTGGATCTCAGGGAAAGGTTCTTCCCCAGAGGGTGCTGGCACTGCCCAGGCTCCCCAGGGAATGGGCACGGCCCCGAGGCTGCCAGAGCTCCAGGAGCGTTTGGACAGCACTCCAGGGATGCCCAGGGTGGGGTTGCTGGGGGGTCTGTGCTGGGAAGGAGTTGGACTCCATAATCCTTGTGGGATCTTTCCAACTCAGGATGTTCCATGGTCCTGTGAAATGATCACCAAAGGCCTTGGGTGCATCCCGGGCTCCTGGAGCTCCCATTGCCTCCTTCATCTCTTCATTCCTCCTTATCTGAAGCTGTTCCTGAAATTAAGGCTGGGAATGTCCTCCCTGGTGGGGAGCTTCAGATTGATCCCTGTGCTTTAATTCCAGGAAATACCAGGAAAAGTGTCTGTCTGAGGTGAAAATAAAAGGGGAGGGCTTGCACAACAACTGCTCCCAGCTGGAGGGAATCTTTCCCAGCCCATTTGTTCCCTTCTGGAAAACCCCTGGGACAGAGCAGTTGGTTTGGATACAGAGCTGGATTGGCATCATCAGAGAGGATTCACCTCCCTGAACCAAACACTTCATCTGAACCTTATTTTCCACAATTTAATCTGGGAAAGGCGGTGAAACATAAACTCCAAGCTATAGGAATTTGATAGAATAACCTGGGATTAATCAGACTCAGGAAAAACTGGATAAAGAGGTAATGTGGGAATATGCCATGGGAGCCACATCCTCTGCTTACTTCTTATTCTCCAACATCTCCTGCTCTCCAGCAGGATGAGGAATTAGGAGCTATTTCTGTCCTGGGGGTCAGGGAGGGAGCATTGGATCAGCCTGGATTGGATGAGGAGATGGGCAAGGATTTATTGGGAATATTGTGTTTGAATCTGAATTTCTGACATTTGGCTCTGAGGTTTTGTTGTCATTCCTCAGCTCAGGAATGTTAATTTGCTAGGATTTACATGGGGATGAGGTGGGGAGGGGGAACTGGGAGTGGAAAACAGCTTGGAAGAAGGAAAAGGAGAGGAAGAACTTGGTGTGAAAAGAAACCTCAGTGTTTTAATTGACCCAGCAGACAGCACCAGCCAGCCCTGAGGAAAAGCCACATCCCTAAATCCCTGCAGACACAAATTCCGTGAGTCACGGCATCATAACAAAAATAATAATAATATCCCCTCACGTTTTTATTTATAGAAGATGATGCCTGGGAGCTGCAAGATGTTGAACAAAGTCTCATTAAAACACTCCAGGTGGTTTTTTTTTTTCCTTTTCCCTCCCTGCTCTGTGGCCCTGTTAATGCTGTGATGGGACCACAACAAGAAGAACCCATTAAATAAATGAAGCTCAGCTCCTTCCCAGACCCAGTTTTATTATTTTCCACTTATTTCTGTTAAATGGGAAAAGCTCTCCTTTAGAAGGAAAAAAAATCTCCATTCCAGTCTTGGATTTATCTTTGCTGCAAGTGATGCTGAGTTGAGGAGCGAAATATGAGAGAAAAGCAGAGTTTGGGTTGACTTGGTGTGTTTATTTCTCAGCATTTTGCCTCATTTCTCTCTCACGTTGGCTCATTTTGCTGTTGTGGGTCAGGATTTTCACACAGCAGCTGAGGAGAGAAGGGAATCTGCTGGAAATAGAAACTTCCATGCCAGGCAGAAGAAGCATTTGGTAAATGGAGTTCCCATCTTGTGCCAGGTGCACCCCAAATCCCAGGATTCAATAATAATCCCCCAATCCGACCCAGAAATAAATCTTCCCTCAAAACACCAGCAGGGCTCTGGGGAAATTTTTACCTTTAATTTTTTCTGAATTTCAGTCTTTATCCGAGTGTGCCTTTGTTGTCTGTGCTTCACTCCATGAATGAAGCATCTCCATGAAATTTTCCTGGATGTTTTCCTATTTTTACAGCTGCTGGCCACTCACACCTGACTCCAAGGGTGGAGAGGGACTTGGGACAAGGAAGGTGTGGATGTGATGAAGGAGGCCACGGAGCTGCTCCAGGGCTAGAGCCAGGCTGGGAGAGCTGGGAATGTTCCCCTGGAGAGGAGAAGGATCCAGGGAGAGCTCAGAGCCCCTTGCAGGGCCTGAAGGGGCTCCAGGAGAGCTGGAGAGGGACTGGGGACAAGGGATGGAGGGACAGGAGCCAGGGAATGGCTCCCAGTGCCAGAGGGCAGGGCTGGGTGGGAGATTGGGAATTGGGAATTCCTGGCTGGAGTGAACAGGGCAAGGGGAAATGGCTTTAAGCTGGAAGAGGGTGGATTGAATGGGATCTTGGGAAAGGAATTCCTGACTGGGAGGGTGGGGAGGAACTGGGATGGAATTCTCAGATTTGCTGTGGCTGCCCCTGGATCCCTGGCAGTGCCCAAGGCCAGGTTGGACAGGGCTTGGAGCAGCCTGGGACAGTGGGAGGTGTCCCTGCCATGGCAGGGGTGGGATGGGATGAGATTTAAGGTCCCTTCCAACCCAAACCATTCCAGGATTCTCTGATTCCAAGGTGTCTCCTCCATCCAGTTAGAGAGGAAAATGCTGGACAACATCCTTGAAGGACACCTGCACATCAGATTGGGACACGGGGAGAGCCACAAAAACATTTTCCAGGGCTTAAAGTCTAGGGGACTGGCAGATTTGGGAAGGGTGTCAGGCTGCGTGAGAATCATGGAACCACAGAATTGCTGAGGTTGGAAAAGTCCTCCAAGACCATCGAGTCCAACCATTCCCAGCACTGCCAAGGCCACCATGTCCCCAGGTGCCACATCCAGGGGCTTTAAATCCCTGCAGGAATGGGGACTCCATCCCGTTCCTGGACATCCTGTTCCATTGATTCCCTCCTGAGCGACTTCTCCCATTCCCATCTTTTATCGGATCCCTCCTTCCTTGCCATTGTAACAGCAGCACATTTTTAATTCCCTTTGACTCTGCCTGTGTGACTTTCACCTTCTGGGAAGTGGAAACCTCACCCTCTGAGTTAATTTTTCCGAGGGGTGGGATTCCCTGTCAGTTGAAATAGAAAATAATGACCGTGCTCAACAGAAGCACAAAAGCTCTTCCCGGACAAAAAGCACTCCAGGGAAATCCCTTTGTAAGGCCAGGATTGCTGGAAGTACCTCTGGATTATCCCTTTAAAAACTGTGTGTGAACTGTAGGCGTGGCTGCTAAAAGAAAATTAAGGAATAAAAGTAGGAGGAAGCTCAGATTGGGAAATTAATGAACTTTTGTTGCTTTTTTAATTAAATAAAAATCCCGGGATTTTGTTCTCTATGCCTGCCTTCCTTCTGCTTTCCTGTTCTTTATCCCTAAGCTTTTTTTTTGGAATTTCCCTTGGGATTTAGAGGAGTAAAGGATAAAATTAAGGCTGGTTGGACATCAACACTTCTGGAATGTCCCCAGATTCCATCAACTGAAATGTGAGCAGGGCCCCCATGAGCTGCTGAGCACCAGAGCCTGGGAAAGGCTCTGGAATTTTATTGGAAAGGTGGAACTGGGGTTTGGTGGCAGCAGTGATAGTCGTCACCCAGCAGGTCACTCCTGGCAGGAGGGTGAGCGATCTGGATCTTGTGGTCACTGCCTGGAATCTTCTGGGATTGGTCAGGAATTCTAATATCCTAAAATGTTGGATTTTCCATGAAACTGGCACAAGGAGCTTTTTTTTTTCTTTAATTCTTTCTTTCCTCTCTGTATCCTGGAAAGGGCTCCCAGGAAACAGAATTGAATAAATTTCGGGATGTGGGTCTGGCACGTGTGGTCACTGCCTGGAATCATCTGGGACTGGTTGGGAATGCTAAAATCCTAAAATGTTCGTTTTTCCATGGAATTGGCAGAAGGGGCTTTTTTTTCCATCCTTTTTATTTCTTTGTGTTCTGGGAAAAGCTCCCAGCAAGTGAGAGAATTGAATAAATTTAGGGATGGGGGGTCTGGCACGTGTGGTCACTGCGTGGAATCATCTGGGGTTGGTTGGGAATTCTAAAATGAAAAAATGTTGGATTTTCCATGAAACTGGCACAAGGAGCTTTTTCCCATCCTTCTTTTCCTCTCTGTATCCTGGGAAAAGCTCCCAGGAAGCAGAATGGAATAAACTTCAGGATGTGGGTCTGGCACATGTCTGGAATAATCTGGGACTGGCTGGGAATGCTAAAATCCTAAAATGCTGGATCTTCCATTATATTGGAGAAGGAGGTTTTTTTTTTCCCCCATCCATTTTTTTCCTCTCTGTATCCTGGGAAAAGCTCCCAGCAAGTGGGAGAATTGTATAATTTTTGGGATGTGGGTCCATGGTGGCCTTGGCAGTGCTGGGATAGCACCTTGGCTCGATGACCTCCGAGGGCTTTTCCAGCCTTAATAATTCTGATTCTCCATCTTATTTCCTGGCTGGAGAATTCCAAAGGCCTTGGCGAATATCCACAGGCATCTCCTCCATGGAGAAACGCCCTCTGTGATGGGATTTCCAAAGGTTTTAACCAAGCAAACCTGATCTCCTCACCCAGGATGTTCCTACAGCCATAAATTCCCAGTGTGCTCCTTAAAAGTTTACAGCTCTGGGAATGAATATGGGGAAAAAGTGGAGCTTTGGAATTGAATAAATCCATTTATTTTTATTATCTGCCACAGGCTCAGGCCTGTGAGCTCTTCCGAGGCTGGAGGGTCATGGATGAGTTCATAAAAGGCTCTCCTATAAAAACGGAGATGGTTTATTGATCCTTCTGCCCTTTCATTAGGACTTTCCAGAATTTCTGTGAGCAGGAATTTGATTTTGAAGGGAGTTTGCTGCTCTGGAGGATCTCATGAGGAACCTGTTGGGCACCATGTGTCTGCAAGGATTTATCAGAAGGGACTTCAGGAGATGGGATTCATCTGATTCCTCTCCCTGTGTTCAGGTGGACACATTTTTCCCCATTTTGTCCTGGGGGTGCTTAGGACAGTAGCTGGACATGAGCCCAGGTGTAGCCAGGTGGGAAAGAGGCCAAAGGCACCTGGATTGGATTAGGAATTGTGTGGGAGCAGGAGCAGGGAAGGGATTGTCCTGATTATCCCCTGTGCTGGAACTGCTGGAGCACCTTGAGGGCTGTGTCCAGTTCTGGACCCCTCAATTCTGGAAGGACATGGAGGGGCTGGAGTGTGTCCAGGGAAGGGAAGGGAGCTGGGAAGGGGCTGGAGAATTCCTGAGGGAGCTGGGAAGGGGCTGGGGAATTCCTGAGGGAGCTGGGAAGGGGCTGGAGAATTCCTGAGGGAGCTGGAAAGGGGCTGAGCCTGGAGCAAAGGAGGCTCAGGGGGGACCTTGTGGCTCTGCACAGCTCCTGACAGGAGGGGACAGCCGGGGGGGTCGGGCTCTGCTCCAGGGAACAGGGACAGGAGGAGAGGGAACGGCCTCAGGCTGGGCCAGGGCAGGCTCAGGGTGGGCAGCAGCAGGAATTTCCCCATGGAAAGGGGGCTCAGGCCTTGGCACTGCCCAGGGAGGTTTGGAGTGCCCATCCCTGGAGGTGTCCAAGGAATTCCTGGAGGTGGCACTCAGAGCTCTGGGCTGGGGACAAGGTGGGCATCGGGCACAGCTGGGACTTGGTGCTCTTTTCCAATCTCAGTGATCCTGGGATTCCACTGGTGACAAGGATAAAAGTTATTCTCACTCTTGATTGGCAGAAGTTATTAATTACTAATTGTTTTGGCAGGGTTTGTGCTGGACTTTAAATATTGTTTTAGATCCCGGCTGATAACACGTGACAAGGTCTGGGTACTTTTACTAGCATTTTATTTTTGGCAGTGAAAAAGTTGAATTTTTCCAAGTTTTTTCTCCTCTTGGAGGGGGAGGAAACCAAGAGGAGAAGGATGAGTTCACAGTGGTTTCTTCTGATGTTCCCAAGGTGCTTTGCTGCCCTTGAAATATGTTTTAAGACACTTTTCCTGCTGCTTTAAGCAACTGGGACTGGGATTTTTTAGGTCTTTGCCCAGTCCAATGAATAATTTTGGGAATTTCTATAGGATCCTGATGTAGTTTTGAGGTATTTAAGGGTGGGAGAAAAAAGTGTTGGAGGGAAATGCATCTCATACTGGAAGAAATCCAGGCTTTAAGGAAATCCTGAGCTCCAACAAAGCTTCTGAGCCCCCCCAGAAGCAGGAATAGGGATAATCCAGCATGGAAACCTTGGGAATGGGGGGTTTGTCCAGGACTGGGAGAATGGCAAAGTTTCATGTCCAAAGAGGGAAGATTTCCAAAGGGTCACTTTGGGACAGGAAAACTCAGCAAGACTTTTTTTTTTTTTTTTTGGACAGCTTTGGCACAAGAATTAAACTTTTTTAAGGCCCTGAAAAACATCCAGCTGCAACATTCCAAGGATTTAAAATTTATTTGGCAAGTACAGAGCTCACTGGGGGTTGTGGTAGCTTCTCTGAAGGGTTTAATTTCTATCCCAATCCTTCTCTGGCTTTGACAGGACTCCTGAATTCCCATTTTCTTGTGGGGTGGGGCAGCCCTAATCTACTGCTCCAGCCACACATCCATGCCTTGGCGAGCTGGGATTTTGGAGCTTGGGAAATATTTTAGCTTTTTTCCCCTTTTTCTTCTGCTTGGGGTTTTAAAAGTGACAAAATTCCAGCTGCTAAGTTGTCCCTGTTTCTTCTTGGTCAAATTCCTGCAGTTTTTGGAATTTCACCCTCACTTGAATGTGTTGGAACCTCATCCATGATCCGTCATCTATATCCCCTAAAAATCAGGGAGGAAACATCTTTCCATCAGGAAAAATGGAAGGACACAGCAATTTCTGTCTCCAAACACAATCACACCACTGGGACAGCTCCTGGTTTTTCCTGGGAGCTGAGGGTGGGAGATTGTGAAATTTCCATCCCTGGAGGTCTTCAGCCCTTGGAAAACCTGGTGTGAGCTGGAGATCGGAGAAGGAACCTCCTGAGCTCAATCCCACTTGGATATTTCTTGGAATTACAGAATGGTTTGTGCTGGAAGAGATCTTAGAGATCATCTCTTCCCAACCCCCAGCGTCTTTCCTCCTGGAGCCGCCGATTTCCGTAGAATCTTTCCTTCTAAAAGCCGTTAAAAGAGGAACCACGCTGAGTTTCTCCCCCTTTGATCTCACCTTCATCTCTTTAACGGATCAGATCTGGAGCAAGTTGTAAACTGAAATTTTCATCATTCAAAGGAATCCAAACCTCCCCCTCCTTCAAAAGAGCAGCTCCGAAGGAGCCGGGAGCTAATTAAGCCGAGAACACGGAAAAACGGGAATAAAAAAAATCCTTTTCTTTGCAAAATTAGCAGCAGTTTCTAAAAGTAGAGACAAAACCTGAAGTCTCTCCATGGGATTTGCATTTAAATTGGAAGTGGGAATGCATCTGGCCTTGGAGGTGCCAAATAATTACTTGATATTAAAAAGTTTGGAGATGCTTTAGGAGAAGACGTTTGACATCTTAATTGTTCGGTGAGCTGCTGGAAGTTCAGGATTTCAAAAACTTCCAGCTCAAACCGTGTTGACAGGAGCAGAACGAGCTGGTGCTGAAATGTTGGGAATGTGGAGCTTTTTTTAGCTGGAATTTGCTTCAAGCCTGTCTTGGGATGTGAAGGGAACACTCGGGAAGCGGCATTTTCTCAGTTATCACAGAGTTTTTTCCTCGTGGATTGGGAAGTGTTGGAAGAGGCTGCTCAGGGGTGGGATGGAGTCACAATCCCTGGAATTGTGCCCAAAAAGTGTGCATGAGGACATGGTGACCACAGAGGTGGTACTGGTTGGTGCTTGGACTTTCAGAGGACTTCTCCAATCTGAACAATTCCATGATTCAAAATGCCCAGTTTAAGGAATCTGAATTTTGTGAGTGGTCCAAGTTGCAGTGTCATCCCTAAAAACTCTGACTATTTATTTCATTACTCTCTTTTTTAAATGTTTTTTTTTTAATTATTTTTGATTTCCTTCCAACCCACACTGGTCCTTATGACGGGAATTGCATCCAGGTCTGGGCGTCTCAGGAAAAGGAAGGTGTGGATGCACAGAGCTGCTCTGAGGGATGGAGCTGCTCCAAGAGCTGGGAATGTTCCCCTGGAGAGGAGAAGCTCCAGGGAGAGCTCAGAGCCCCTTGCAGGGCCTGGAGGGGCTCCAGGAGAGCTGGAGAGGGACTGGGGACAAGGGATGGAGGGACAGGACACAGGGAATGGCTCCCAGTGCCAGAGGGCAGGGATGGATGGGAGATTGGGAATTGGGAATTCCTGGCTGGGCTGGAATTGCCAGAGCAGCTGTGGCTGCCCCTGGATCCCTGGCAGTGCCCAAGGCCAGGCTGGACACTGGGGCTGGGAACAGCCTGGGATCATGGAAGGTGTTCCTGCCATGGCAGGGGTGGGATGGGATAGGATTTATGGACTCTTCCAACCCAAATAATTCTGGAATTCTGTGCTACACTTTGATTATGCAGAGCTGATATCCACAAACTCTATTGCTTGGGGTGTGGTTTTGTTCTTCCATTCATAATTAAGTTTACAATTAAGCCAGAAATCTGTAATTTCCTCTCCATTATTTTCCTCTCCAATATTTTCCCGGTCGATGACAGCAAATGCGAATTTTTGGCAACCACAAATCTGAGTTTTTCCCATTTTTTATCCACAGAACAATGACAAAATGTATTTTCATATAAAGAATGAAGTTTGATGACCACACTGGGATTATCATCAGTGAAAAGGATCTTTTGGACAGTTGTTAAAGTCTTTGGGTAATGGAATTTAAGGGAATCCTGGAGAATGTTGAAGACAGACCCAACTTTGTTGCCCACAGCAAAAAATAAGCAAAAATTTGATGTCTCTTTGGAGCTTGGGATAAAAACTTGGATTTTCCTTCTCTTGATTTGATAGCAGTGGACAAGTTACTGCCAAGACAGCAGGGAAGGATTTCTGTGTGTTTATTTAGTGGGAATGAGGGGTTTGGGCAGCAAATGGATCCATTTAGGCTGGAATTCCAGATGAAAACAAAGATGGACTGCAGGGCTCTTCCCATGTGGGGCACTGGAGCAGATTTTGTTGTTCCATCCATTATCACATCATTCCAGGATGGTTTGGCCAGGTTGGATGGGGCTTGGAGCAACCTGGGATAGTGGAAGGTGTCCCTGTTCATGGGGTTGGGACTGGATGATCCTTTCCAACCCAATCCATCCTGGAATTCTGGGATCTTCGGCCATTTCCTTGCTGTTTCTCTGTAATCCATTGTCCTTAAAAACAAATTGGAGAATCTTTCCCAGGATCACAAACTCTTTTTCCCACCTGTGAGAAGGAAACAGGAAGGGATCAGGAACACCTGGACACCGGGAAAGGTTTCCTGGCTTCTCTGACCCAGCCCACAGTGAGATCCAGGAGATCACAGAATTCCCAGTGATTTTGGAGGACCCTGGAAGTGAGGCGGGGCTGGGAATGAAATTAGTGGAATATGGGAAATTTCCCACTCTGGGTGCTCAGGAAAAGGGCCAGGCTGGATTCTGAGCTCTCCAAACCTCCAACATCTGCTCCAAGACCGTGCGGGGCTCCACATCTGCCAGGGTGAAGTTCTCTTGGTCACTGAACGGGTCAAAACAAAACCGCTGACAAAAAATGAAGGGGAAAAACCAAAATTACTCCAAACCTCCTCTGGGGAGGGCACAAAAGGTGCCTCAGGGGGGCTCTGGCTGCTCAGTGAAGGTTAAAACCAGAAATTTGGAGTTTTGCTGCTCCATGGCCCTGCTGGCACACATTAAACACGGACAGAACCATCAGCAACCACAAATCCGAGTGTTCCTTGCATCCTGCATCCACTTGGGAAGCAGCCAGGGGTCCATAATTCTCCTGTCAAAGCCTAAAAATGGTGCAGAAAATGGTGCAGAACTTGATGTATTTAGTGGTGCTGTTTGAGCCACTGGAAATTGGTGAGGCAGGAACATTCTGAGGCATTAAAGGAAAATTCGGGGTTGATAAAGGGAGGGGGGTGGGGAAAAAATCAACAGAACCTGATGAATGCAAATAGGCCTTGCTTGAGATCCTGAACTGCATTTTATTACTTTGAAAATATAATTAATGAGGGAGGGCAGGGACTGTTTGTGAGGAGTTTGAGGACAAAAGTTGTTTCATCTCGGGTTGTTTGATCACATCCTCATTCTTTGGGGCCTCTTCGGAGCGAGGCTGGCACTTTGCTGAGTCTCAAAGAACAGTTTCAGATTTATTTGCACTTTTGCTGCTCCTTTGCAGCTCTGTGTGCTGATGACATTCCCAGAAATCCGCTGGGAGGGGTCTGCAGCAGCATCTCCCACATTTTGCTGGTTAATCAGAGAATCCTGGAATGCTTTGGGTGGGAAGTGACTTTAGAGATGATTCCATCCACCCATTCCATGGCAGGGACACCTCCCACTGTCCCAGGCTGCTCCAAGCCCCAGTGTCCAACCTGGCCTTGGGCAGTGCCAGGGATCCAGGGGCAGCCACAGCTGCTCTGGCAATTCCAGCCCAGCCCCTCCCCACCCTCCCAGCCAGGAATTCCTAATTCCCAATATCCCATTAAATCTCTCTTAGTTTATAACCATTCCCCCTTGTCTCTGCCCATGTAAAAACCCCTTAACCTTTAATTTCTCTTTTATTTCCGTGTCTCGCCCCATGGAAACTTCGCAGCGATGCCTAAAATGTAACTGATACCGCAGGGACAAAATCCATGGCATGGCTCAACCTTCTTGGCATTTTGGAATGCCCTCCTGGAAATTTCCTCCTGGAAACGGAGGTCCAGGAATCTACAGATGAGGAAAACCCAAGCCATTGTTTTATGGGATTGCTGGCTGGAGGAAATGATACAAAACCCCCTTTTCCTTCACCTGGTGGGTTTGTGTCAAGCTCAGCTCAGGTGTTCCCAACGTGGTGGGAATCAGGAAGCTCTGAAGGGATTTTGGAGACCTCATCCAGAGTCATGGAATGGTTTGGGTTGGAAGAACTTTGAAGACCATCCAGTTCCAACCCCTTTCTGCTTGCAAGAAACAGCTTTGACCCAAACTTTGAGGTTCTGTCCCCTTTTCTTACCTCGGAATTTGTGCTTTTCCACAAAGGAAAGTTACCCTGACTTCCCCTGCTAGACTTTGTTCAGTTCTAGGCAGGAGAAACTGCTGAAAATTCAGAAATAAAAATAGTTTATTGAGGTTATGAGCAACTAATTTGGGCTGGTCGTGCCCATCGAGTTCTTTTTTTGGTTTTCCCCTGCCTGAAAAGGATCTGCATAAAATATTGAGGGGTTTTTGTGTGTGTAAGCATTGTTTGTGCTGCTATTTCCACACACACACACACACACACAAAAAAAAAAAAAAGCTCAGCTCGTGCCTCAGAGTTTAATTCTGTGGCAGTTTCCAACTGGTTCATCCTCGTGATTCCAACTTGGTAGTGCTGATTCCTGGGAATTGGCTGAGAATCTCCCAAGGGAAGGAGAGCTGCTCAGTAGAGAGAAGTGCAAAAACTTCTGTCTTGATTAAAGCCATGAAACTCCCTTAAATAAATATAAGTAAATGAATAATGTAAATAAATTAAATAATAAATGAATAAATAAAATCAACCAGTTGGATACTTTAAGATGTGGTTAGAACTGAGGAGCAGCATCTGAAATGACGCTTTTCCTAGAAAAATATCAAATTTTCCATTCTCTCCTTAAAAATGTTGCCTTCCTCAATGGAAGAAGCCTCTCCTACCCTGTGGGACTGAGGGCAAATAGCTCAAATTCAGGCTTTCCTCCCCCCACCTTGAAAAGACAGCCTAATAAATAAATGTGAATTATTTTCCAAACTCTGGAAGTGTTAATTATTTTCCACGTGGTGGGAGTGTTAATTCTTTTCCAGCATGGAATTTGCAAGTCCTTGTTTAAGGAGCTACTGAATGACCAAAGTTGAGTCTGAATTAGCCAAACTGAGTCTGAATTACCAAAGTTGAATCTGAATTAGCAAAATTGAGTCAGAATTACCAAAGTTGAATCTGAATTAGCAAAATTGAGTCAGAATTACCAAAATTGAATCTGAATTAGCAAAACTGAGCTGGAATTAGCAAAACTGAGTTGAAATTAGCAAAACTGAGTTGGAATTAGCAAAGTTGAGTTGGAATTAACAAAAATTCCAAAATTCCAAAATTGCATCTGAGCTCACATTTTCACCACTCGTGGATGGATCAGGTAGATTTTTTAGTATGCCCAAAGTATGGAATCTCTGGAACCTTCCAGGGCCTGAAGGGGCTCCAGGAGAGCTGGAGAGGGACTGGGGACAAGGGATGGAGGGACAGGAGCCAGGGAATGGCTCCCAGTGCCAGAGGGCAGGGATGGATGGGAGATTGGGAATTGGGAATTCCTGGCTGGGCTGGAATTGCCAGAGCAGCTGTGGCTGCCCCTGGATCCCTGGCAGTGCCCAAGGCCAGGTTGGACACTGGGGCTGGAGCAGCCTGGGACAGTGGGAGGTGTCCCTGCCCATGGAAAGGGGGGAATGAGATGGGATTTAAGGTCTCTTCCAACCCAAACCATTGTGGGATTCTGTGAAATGGATCCGTGACCGAGGGAATGGGGAGAGGAACCCAGGGAATTGTGAAACCTCTCAGTAGAAATCACCAGAAATGGTGGATATCAATATTTATCTTCAGTACTTCTACCCAGCCTTGGGATTTGTACAGTTTCTAACCAATATTTTTGTTTTGGGACCATCCAGATGGAAAAAACCACTTGGATAAGCCCATAAACATACTTTGGCACAGCTCTATAGGGAATAAAAAGGGATTTTGGGATTGTGTCAGGAGCATTTTAGATTCAGTTCATCAAAAAATCTCTGCCCTTGAAAGGTTAAATGGCTGATCCAGAAACATTCTCCCAAAAAAACCAGTCAGGATCATCCCAACCCTCAGCTGATGTCAATGGGGGTGATGTTTTGGAGAGTTCTAGGTTCATTTACAGAAAATTGAGGTGAGCGAGATGCAGGAATATTTCACTCCTGGAGACTCGGGATGGAATGCCAGGATAAGATACTCCTTTATCAGGAAGATGGTGGGAAATGAGGTTTTCCAGAGCTGCTGTGTCCCTGTGGAGATTATCCTTCAAACAATTCCCATCTGGAACCCTGAGATTTCCTTATCTCTGGCGGGAGGTGGGGAATTAATTGGATTTGTAGTGGGGGCTTGGATAGTCTTGGATGCAGGAGAGATTCCAGGTGGATTGGAGGTGACCCCCCTGGTTGTAGCAGTGATTTTAAGGTGATATTTCCCTTTTTCTGGTGCTCTGACAGGGCAGGGGTGAGGAAAAGCCTGGAAATCCCTCCAGAGTTGGAAAACAACCCTTGGAATATCAGGAATTATTTTGGTTGGCAGCAGCTCAGCCTGATTTAGGTGCTGGGACTTCCTATTTTTCATCGTGGAAAAATTGTCCATGTGTTTAACATGTGCTTTGGAAGGTCCAAGGGTTAGGGCTAGAAATTCCACCAAAAAATCCCAGAATTATTGGGGTGGGAAGAAACCTTCAGGTTCATCTTATTCCATCCCATGAGCAAGGACACCTCCCACTATCCCAGTTTTCTCAAGCTTTGTCCAACCTGGCCTTGAGTTTTTCCAGGGATGGAGCGTCCATTGGCTCTCTGGGGAACCCGTGCCAATGTTTCATCCTAAAAATGAAAGAAATAAAAATCATAAAATCATAAAAAAATTCTGGCTGATATCTCGTTTATTTCCATACCAAAAAAGCTCAGCTCGTGCCGCAGAGTTTAATTCTGTGCCAGTTTCCAACTGGTTCATCCTCGTGATTCTGAGTTGGTGCTGTTCAGATTCCCGGGAATAAAATCAAATCCTGTGGCTGCAGCCACTCTACAAATCATATTTAGGCCTCCAGTGAAGCCAAATTTCTACTCTATTATAGAAAATTGCTCTTCTTTGTGTGTTTCAGCCTTAAAAAAAGGACGCTTTTGGATCACCCCCGACCCGTACCACAAAGACGACAACATCCAGATCGGGCGGGAGGTGAAGATCTCGTGCCAGGTGGAAGCCATCCCCTCGGAGGAGCTCACCTTCAGCTGGTTCAAGAACGGGCGGCCCCTGCGCAGCTCGGAGAGGATGGTGATCACCCAGACCGACCCCGACGTGTCCCCCGGCACCACCAACCTGGACATCATCGACCTCAAGTTCACGGATTTCGGGACCTACACCTGCGTGGCGTCCCTCAAGGGAGGCGGCATCTCGGACATCAGCATCGATGTCAACATCTCCAGCAGCACGGGTGAGGGGGAATTCCCTGGGGTTGGGTTTGTGTGGATGAAGGCACCCCGTGGTGGGGGAGGTTGTGTGGAGGTCTCCCAGCACATTCCAGGGGCTGCGGGGAACTGGAGAGGGAATGTTCGTCAGGAGTGGGCGACAGGACTCGGGGAATGGGTTCACACTGAAAGAGGGGAAATGTAGGTGGGATATTGGGAAGGAATTCCTGGCAAGGAGGGTGTCCAGAGCAGCTGTGGCTGCCCCTGGATCCCTGGCAATGCCCAAGGCCAGGTTGGACACTGGGGCTTGGAGCAGCCTGGGACAGCGGGAGGTGTCCCTGCCACGGCAAAGGAGTGGGATGAGTTTTAATCCCAAACCATTCTGGGATTCCCTGAGACTCAGTCAGGGGCTGAGTTGCTTTGGTCAAACAACAGAAACCGGAGGAAGTTCCCCGTTGGATCATTTTTGGTCATGGAGGTGCTCGGGGGTGGAGCTGCTCTGGAGCCAGGCTGGGAGAGCTGGGAATGTTCCCCTGGAGAGGAGAAGCTCCAGGGAGAGCTCAGAGCCCCTTGCAGGGCCTGGAAGGGCTCCAGGAGAGCTGGAGAGGGACTGGGGACAAGGCATGGAGGGACAGGACACAGGGAATGGCTCCCAGTGCCAGAGGGCAGGGATGGATGGGAGATTGGGAATTGGGAATTCCTGGCTGGGCTGGAATTGCCAGAGCAGCTGTGGCTGCCCCTGGATCCCTGGCAGTGCCCAAGGCCAGGTTGGACACTGGGGCTGGAGCAGCCTGGGACAGTGGGAGGTGTCCCTGCCATGGCAGGGGTGGCACTGGGTGGGATTTAATGTCTCTTTCATCCCAAACAATTCCATGATTCCATGGTTTTACTGTCAAGAAAAGAACTGGGAGGATTCTTAGAGGAGAAGAGCCAGCTTTGGAATGATGGATGAGCATTCCATGCAGACTTTGTGCAGCAAACAGTGCTGTGTCATTCATCCAGTAACTACTGAATTCCCTGGACTTCCTTGGGAATCCTTGGGAAAACTGATGGGATTTCCTGGACACATCCATTAGCTGGCCATTCCTATCAGCTCGCCACAATCCCTGCAGGAAATGATGAATTCTGTCACCCCTTAAACTTCCTGTCCCGGAACCCTGCAGAAAATCAGGAAAGGGGGAAGAAATCGTGGGATTTGAGCTCAGCCTTTTGCAGCATCCTAAAAGGAATTCTGCTCTTGGAATGACTTCATTACCCAGCCAAGTGGAAGCTGAAATAGTTGCAGTGCTTTGAAGGTCATTACTGATTCATCAAGATTCATTACTGCTCTGCTAATTAGGAACAGAAGGCCCAGGCACAAACACATCTCCCAAATGCCACGACTTGCAGGGGTTTATTACCTTCCCTCTGGATGTCTGGGATGGGGGGAGTTTCCTCTTCCTGATGTTTGTACGGCTCCTCCTGGAGTGGGGCAGGAGGGGCTGTGTCAAATCCTAAGGAAGGAGGAAATCCAGGAATTCTCCAGGAGGTTGGGAATGGACGTGTGGCTCTGGAATTGCCCTTGTTTAGCAGGAATATTTTTTTTTTTCCCTTGACATTTTCAGCAGGGAAAGCACGGATTTATGTCCTGAGTATCTTATATAAATGGACCTGAAGTAATCCCCTTGCTGCTCCCCCCATATCTCAATAAAATAGGTCAGTGAAGAGTGGGAATGAGACTCAAACGTGGAAATATCTGCCCTAGAAAAACCCTGTCATCCATAAAACCCACCCTGGGCAAATGTTGCTGAGAGCCAAGCTGGGTTTTTCGGGATATGTGGGATCATGTCATGGAAACCTGGAGGCAGAAGATGCTAAAAAAGCAACAAGATGTTAAAATAGCAATGAAAACCTCAATAAAGTGGGGTTGTGGTAAGCGAAAAAAAAGAGGTGGATTGGAGGGTGTCAGCCTGTGCAAGGGATTTTTCTCTCTGCCTCAAATATTGGATTTAAGCAGGAAGAATTAGCTTTGGGATTGGGATTTTTTGCTCTGTTCAGGACACTGTTTTTATTCCCAAAAATCAGAATTTATCCCTTCTGGCTCATTCCCTTTCCACCTTTTCCCTGGAGACATCATCGAGCAGGGAAGAGATTTGTTATTTTGGGGTATTTTCCTTTATTTTCTGGTGTTCCTGCTCTGAATTGCCATGGGAAGGTCTGGAGGAAGCGCTGATCCCTCTTTTCCTATGGGAGTCATTCCCGTGGCTCATTCCCACCCCGTGTGGGCACAGCCAGATGTCCCACATGGAAAAACATCAAATTCCTGCCCTCAGGAGGAGTCTGAGGATGTGCTGAGCTTGTACCACCTTAGGATGGGAACATCCCGGAGCAGGACACGAATTTTGGATGAACACAAGGCCTGGAGGCCTCCAGATCTCATGGAATCATGGAATTATGGAATCCTGGAATCATGGAATTATGGAATCATGGAATCATGGAGCTGTTTGGGTTGGAAGGGATCTTTGAGTTGGAAGGGCCACCTTCTGCTATCCCAGCTTGCTCCAACACTTCCAGGGATAAATTTGGCTTTCCATAAGCTCTGCTAGGTCCGGGCGGAGAAATTCTTGGAGAACTGCTCCATGTGAGGCTCTGCAATATGAAAAGGGCTTCCCTGTCAAGCTAATCAGCTCTCCATGAAATAATGAATTAATTAAAGCTGCAGGCTGCTGTTCCAGGACCTGCAGCCTTGATCCAGTGCTGCCACAGGAGTCCTCTGGTCCTCCTGTTCCTGCTTTGATGAGACATAAAAGAGACCTTGATTCCAGCTCGAAATGTTTATTGGAATCACAGACGTTGCATAATGAGGATGTGGGGTTTGGGAGGTAATTAGTGGCTAATTAAGATATTTGTAAACCTTAAGCACCAGTCCAGAGAGGTGCTTGATGGCAGAGGCCTTTGGTTATTGCAGCAAATGGATGGGTTTGGTGAGCCCTTATCCTTGGAATTTATCTTGGGAAGGAGCAGGGAGCAGAAGGGACAGAAAAACGCTGTATTTTGTTGCAAATCTTTGTCTTTCATAGTTCTGGTTTCGTGCTTAATGTGCAGAGTTTTCCTTGTTGATTCCATCCTTGGGAGCCCCTTGCTGTCCTGCTCTACAGCACAATCCCTTGGGGAATCTGGGATAAATCCACCCTCCACGGATTGATCCCAGCAGGATTTCTGGGAGCTGACACCCTCTGTGTGGCAGAGTCTCTTTGTTCTTCTCCAGGGGGCTGTGCATGGACTCCTCATCCCGTGGTTCTCCTCATCCATGGATGCTCCTCAGCACGGCTCCTGCAAAAGCGCTGGAATTAATTTCCCTAATTTCCTGCTGGCTCTGCATGTTCTGGGTTTTAAATGTTCCTCTTTCCTCCGGCTGCAGAGCAAGGTGGTGGCTTAGGGCTTTAGTGCTGTGTTCCAAGCACTGATCTTGGAATTATTTCCCTGCCTGGGCAGAATTTTTGTCCAAAAATCAGGATCATCCCAACCCTCAGGACTGGACCCTTTGTCCAAGGCCTCACCATCACTTCAGGGTGGGAGGAAACAGCCTCAGGGGTGGGTTAAATTGGATCTTAGGGAAAATTCCTTCTCAGAAAGGATGGAAAAGGCAGTCCAGAGGGGTCCCCTTCCCTGGAAATGTTAAAAAAACGTGTGGATGTGGCACTCGGGGCCATGGGTTGGTGGTGACCACGGTGCTGGTTGATGGT
This sequence comes from Vidua chalybeata, assembly GCF_026979565.1. Lineage (NCBI taxonomy): Eukaryota > Metazoa > Chordata > Aves > Passeriformes > Viduidae > Vidua > Vidua chalybeata. Next base: position 1,352,235 of record NC_071535.1, on the reverse strand, counting down.
TGGACTTGGTGATCTTGGAGGGCTTTTCCAGTTTAAAGGATTCTGTGATTCCATAAAATCCATGGTGGATATTGTGTTCTTATGTGCCCCAGAAAACATGGAATTTCCACTCTGGAATTGGGACCTTGCCTGGGGAGACACAGGAACTGGAACGATGGGAAAGCACCCATGAAATTCCAGCCAGGAATTCCTGACAGGCCGCTCCATTTCCCTTCCACTTCAGGGCCTTGATGGACCCTCTTCCGTGGGGAGGAAAGGGTAAAGGAAATTCTCCTAAGTTTTCTTGGCTTCAGCTGCTTTTCCAGGCATTTTCCTGGATCAGCAAATCTCCCCCCGGGCTCTTCTCTCACCTCTGGGTCCCCTCCAGCAGCAGCTCCTTGGTGTTTCCCAACATTTCTCCCAAAAAAACAGAGCAGCTGAGCAGTTCCAGCCTCTGTTTACAGACAGAAGCAGCATAATTATCCCTCAGGAATAATTATCCCTTGCTGCCCTTCCCGGGTGGAATGATCTTGCTCAAATCTATTTTGTGCCCCGGCTCAGCCCTGTCTAAACTCCAGCACCACGTCAGGGCGTGAATCATGAGCTGGGCCCAAACCTCAGCTCTCAGGCACAGGGTGATTAATCCCGGCCACTCAGCCCTTCAAATTCATAAATATTGCAGGAGGAGGACACACAAATAACTTCGTTCTCCCTTCCAGCCAGCACAGCGTGGACTCCTCAATATTCCTGAGCCAGGCTGGGTTTGAATTCCTTGGATGATGTGAATTCCAACAGCTCCTTGGGAGATTCTCTCTGGGTGATCTCCAGCTTGGATGATTTCTTGATGAGCTGCTCAAACACTCCTTTGCTGGGCTTGATCCTAATTATTAGGGTGAATCCGTGTGGAGTAGCCTGGCCGCATTATCCCGGGATTTTTTCCCTGTCACTGACAGGGGTCGCTCCAAGGAAATGGTTTCCTGAAGGCTCCCAAGGACACAGAAGTGCCAGCAGCCCCCAAAATCCCCAGGGAAGAGCCCAGCAGTTGTGAGGCCACCACTTGTGGGGGCTCCTTGCCCACCTGTGATTGTCCTGGAATCATGGAATGCTTTGGGAAGGGATGTTGGATCCCATCCAGCCTCCATGGGCAGGGACGTTTTAATGGGATCAGAGCGCCTCTGAAGGATTTCTCTGTCTGCAGCTCCTTGCCTCTGCAAACGGCTCTCTGGCATTTAATTAATCTCTCTGATCCGTTAATTAAGCTGGAATTTGATCCATCAGGACTTCAGAGAGCTCGAGTAGGACTAACAACACCCAGAATACACAAGGAATAAACAAATTAGGCTCAGGAATTTTGGTGTTTTGTTTTTTTTTTTTTTTCCTTGGAAATGGCTGTCTTGTCCTGTCCCTGTTCTCCTCTAGACAGTGCTGGATCACGGATCCTCTGGAATTACACTGGAACTGCCACAGGAGAGCAGCTGGAAGAGTTCCTGTCTGCTTTCACTCTCTCCAGCAGCAGGAATGTCTGTCTAGGGAGCAGAACAAAAAAATCGGAGGGCAGGAGAGCAGTGACCTCCTGCCACCTCACCTCGTGCTGGATCAGCAGCCCAGGGAGGCCGAGCTGTCTGAGATATTTTATTTAAAACCAGGGTTGGGCAGAGATCAGCAGAACCTGCTCACCACGGGCCACTGCCCACTCACAGGGTGACAACGTGGCTTTAAATCGGTGCTGCGGGAGTGTCACCAAGGCTGTTTGCTCTCCAGGTGTCACCAAAGCTTTTAGTTCTCCAGGCTTTGTTCTCCAGGTGTCACCAAAGCTTTTTGTTCTCCAGGTTCTGTTCTCCAGGTGTCACCAAAGCTTTTTGTTCTCCAGGTTTTGTTCTCCAGGTGTCACCAAAGCTTTTTGTTCTCCAGGTTTTGTTCTCCAGGTGTCACCAAAGCGTTTTGTCCTCTGAGTGTCACCAAAGCCTTTTGTTCTCCAGGTGTCACTTTTCCAAGTGTCACCAAAGCTTTTCGTTCTCCCTGTGTCACCTCCACTTCAGGAAACTGCTGAGAGTGTGAATTTATTTTAAAGCCCCTTGGTGCAGGAATAAGGGAACATTTCTTGTTTCCAGTTAGGATCAGGAAAAAGCATGGATTTGTCCTTTTCCAGCCTGGGCAGTGGACTGCAGGACTGAGGGAACATTTATTGTTTCCACCTAGGATTTGGGTAACTTTTCATTCTGCAAAGCAAGGACAGAGCCGCCCTTTCCTTGGAGCAGCCTCTGGAGCTGCAGGAGCCCTCGGGAAGAGGCTGAGCCCTCCAGGGCTCTCCTTGTGCCACAGCAGCACCTGCTGGGAGACAGCAGCTGGCACAGCTGGCGACACCCTGCCCACCTGCCTGGCACCCCTCGCTGCCCATCCCACTGGCAGCATCTTGGCTGGCACATCCTTGGCTCATCCCTGCTCCTTTCCTCATGGATTTGAGCTCCTGGACCCTCCTTTGCCCACTCATCTTTGCACAAGTGGTGGAAAGAGAGGAAAGGGCCTCAAGTTGTGCCAGGAGGGGTTACTTGGATATCAGGGAGAGTTCCTTCCTGGAGAGGGTTCTTCAGCTCAGGGCAGGGGTGGAGTCCCCATCCCTGGAGGGATTTAAAATCCCTCTGGATGTGGCAGTGGTGGCCGTGGAGCAGCTGGACTCAATGATCTCAGAGCGTTTTCCAACCTGAACAATTCCATGATTCCCTGTTTCTAACCTTGCTCACCCAGACTCACCATTCCCTGCTCTGGGGTCTCCCATAATCTTGGGGGAAAAAAAAAAAATTCCAAGTTTCATTTTCTCCTCAGTCCTTTTGAGGTGGATTGCTCCTGAAGACAAATCACACGTGCCCAGGCTGTCAGTGCCTGCTGTGTCACTGTTCCCCAAAAACAGATATTTATTTTTTTCAGCCGGTTGCTAATTCCAGCTACATTTGCCAGTGGAACAGACAGCTCAGAGCTAATTAAATACCTGTGAGGTTGTGACAACAAATAGCTGGACTGAAAATGGGAAACCCTGCCAAAAACCCTGCAAAGGTCTGGGTTTTTTTCTCCCCCTAATTAGAGAGTGGAGAATCCCCCTATTTAGAGAAATTAGAAGGTCTGAATTTGGGGGAGCTGGAGCCATAAATGGGGTGGGGACAGAGAAATTCTTGGCGGGACCTCATTGCTTTGGTCACTGTCCCTCAAATGTGCCCCAGAGGTGCAGCCAGGCTTTGGATTGATGGCAATGCCCCTGGAATTGTTCATCCTTGAGCAAAGGTTTGGAGCTTTTTTTCCTGCTAATTAGAGAGTGGAGAATCCCCCTAATTAGAGGGTCTAAATTTGGGGGAGCTGGAGACAAAAATGGGGTGGGGACAGAGAAATTCTTGGCAGGACCTCACTGTTCCTCAAATGTGCCCCAGAGGTGCAGCCAGGCTTTGGATTGAGGCAATGCCCCTGGAATTCTTCATCCTTGAGGAAAGATTTGGGGCTTCTTCTCCCCCTAATTAGAGAGTGGAGAATCAGGATCTAAATTTAGGGGGAGCTGGGGCCATAAATGGGGTGGGGACAGAGAAATTCTTGGTGGGACCTCACTGTTCCTCAAATGTGCCCCAGAGGTGCAGCCAGGCTTTGGATTGATGGCAATGCCCCTGAATTCTTCATCTTAATGGATGGCCTTGTCTCTCCTGTCCCCTCTGCTGTTTCCAGGAACAACAGGAATAAATCCCGGGAAGCATAACGAGCTATCAGCTGCCTCGCAGTGACAGGCACTGCAAAATGCCACGGGAGACGAGGAGTCGGGGATTTGAGGGGATCTTTCCATCTGGGACACTGACAGAGCCTTTCTTATCAGCTGTCACCACCCTCGTGGTGGTGCTCCTTATCTCAGCGAGGTGCAGCTTTTTGCTGTGCTGTTATCTCTGCTTTTTCAGGAAAAACTGATGGAAAAAGAGGGGGAATTATTGCACTTGCACGGGGGATTTTTGTCCCGGATCTGCTTTTTTCCCCCCGCCGAACTTGGACGTGCTTCTTGTGTTTTTCCCAAGTTCCCTGCCTTGTCCCAGCTGGAATGGCTGATTCCCAGGTTGGGATTGGATAGCTCAGACTGCGATTGGATAGCTCAGACTGGGATTGGATTCCCAGGCTGGGATTGGAAAGCTCAGACTGGGATTGGATTCCCAGGTTGGGATTGGATTCCCAGGCTGGGATTGGACAGCTCAGACTGGGATTGGATTCCCAGGCTGGGATTGGATTCCCAGGCTGGGATTGGATAGCTCAGACTGGGATTTGATTCCCAGATTGGGATTGGATAGCTCAGACTGGGATTGGATTCCCAGATTGGGATTGGATTCCCAGACTGGGATTCCCAGGTTGGGATTAGATTCCCAGGTTGGGATTGGATTCCCTGGTTGGAATTGGACAGCCCAGACTGGGATTGGATTCCCAGGCTGGGATTGAATTCCCAGGTTGGGATTGGATAGCTCAGACTGGGATTGGATTCCCAGGCTGGGATTGGATTCCCAGGTTGGGATTGGATTCCCTGGCTGGGATTGGACAGCTCAGACTGGGATTGGATTCCCGGGTTGGGATTGGATTCCCTGGCTGGGATTGGACAGCTCAGACTGGGATTGGATTCCCAGGTTGGGATTGGATTCCCAGGCTGGGATTGGATTCCCAGGCTGGGATTGGATTCCCAGGTTGAGATTGGATAGCTCAGACCCTTTGCTCTCACTCAGCCTGGAAATGTTGGGATGTGGAAGAGGCTGCCAGCACCACGAGTCCAGGGATAGATCCACAGGGACAATTTCCAGAGGGAGAACTCCCATCCTGGCCCCAGCTGGGGCTGCAGCAGAGCTGTGTGGGCTGGCACAGGGCTTTTCCCTCGGGATATCGGGATCACAGGGATATCAGGGATCTCATGCCAGGGCTGTGACCCCTCAGCTCTCGTGGGCAGTGAATCCCTGAGCCAGGGCAGGCTGTGATTCCCAGGGAAACCTGAGGAGCATCCATGCAGCTGGGAAAGGCTTGGATCCCAAGAGTCACAGCCAGGAGCAGATCCACTGCACAGGCTGGAGAAGGACAAATCCAGGATTTTTCCTGATCCACACAGGGCTCTGTCACGTTTGCCCTCAGCTGAGAAGCCACAAGTCAGGAGAGCTGGAAAATCCAGGGGGAGGCTCCTAGCTGCAGACCTTTCCCTATAAACTGTATTTTCCTTCTTGGAATAGCACCTTTCTCCCACTTTGGTCCATAATTTCACAGTGCTCCAGCTCCCCTGGGAATTTTCCTGTGCTCAGAACCCGCCATGGCACAAAACCACATAACTGAGAATTAATAATGTTTTATTCATATTGGAAATGTTTTATTAAGCAGTTGTTGTTTATTTCTTTTTAATTTTTCCTGGTTTTTTTTTTAAGTATAAAATAATTTTTCCTTCCCTGTGGAAAAAGTTCTTCCCATGTCTGCCTGTCCCACCTGACAGGAGCTGTTAAAGCCTTCAAAACAGCTGAAAGCAGCACTTTGGCTCCTGTGAAAGCCCCAGATTTCAACTCCAAATTCCTACCAGGCTTGTCAGGGCTGGTGACACGGAGCAGATCCCAGGGGAAAGCTGGAATTGCTTCTCACGGGGACGAGTTTGTTGTTTCTGTCCCTTGGGGGTTGAAAATTGCTTTGGAGTATTTTTCCTGCAGACAGGAGGGAGGTGCAGGCTGGGTTTTGTCAGCCCTGGCATTGCAGGAAAGGAGCTGAGAGAAGGACAGGGACGAGAGGAAAAGCTCCTGGAGGGGCTGTTTTCCCTCAGGGAATGTCTCTCCATGCTTCAGGACGGGAGATCCATGAGGAAAGATGAGTTTTCATGAGGCACCAAAGGAAAAGGAGGGTGGGCAGTGTTTAAATCAGGATTTTCCATCTCTCCACCCACCACACAGCATTCCAAGCGTTTTCCAAGCAAGGCTGGACACCTCCCACTGTCCCAGGCTGCTCCAGCCCCAGTGTCCAGCCTGGCCTTGGGCACTGCCAGGGATCCAGGGGCAGCCACAGCTGCTCTGGCAATTCCAGCCCAGCCAGGAATTCCCAATCTCCCATCCATCCCTGCCCTCTGGCACTGGGAGCCATTCCCTGGTCCTGTCCCTCCATCCCTTGTCCCCAGTCCCTCTCCAGCTCTCCTGGAGCCCCTTCAGGCCCTGCAAGGGGCTCTGAGCTCTCCCTGGAGCTTCTCCTCTCCAGGGGAACATTCCCAGCTCTCCCAGCCTGGCTCCGGAGGGGCTTCAGCCCTTGGAGGATCTGTGGATTCCTCTGGATTTGCTCCCACACATCCACATCCTTATCCCGTGTCCTTGGCCATCACCAGCTCACTGTGGGGTGCTTCTGCTCCATGGGGCTGCCCAACTCTTGCTGGAAATAATTCCAGTATCCCTTTTGGAATTGTTAATGCCTGTCCCCATGGAATAAACACCACTTTGATGAACCTCCCGTGACAGATCCCAGCAGCATTTTGGGGCCAGGCCTCCAATTCTGAGGTCATTTCTCAGTTGCCACACTCCTTCCTCATCCACAGCCATTTATCCATGGGCTGGATAAAAAATCAGCAGCCAGGTTGTTCTAAAAAAATGCCATTTAGCACCAAATGATCCTTTAAAGGAAAGCAGAGCTGGCAGTGGGGAAGTGAGTGATGGTGGGAGGGCACTGGGGAGCACTGGGGCGGTGGCAGGGACACACAGGGAGGGCACGAGTGTCACAGCAGGGCTGGGAAATCTTCTCTGTGTGGCAGCACATTCTTCTCTCTCTCAGGATTTTTCATAGAGCAGCACAGAAGAAAAAAAGAGAAAACAATTTCTATTTCTGCTCCTTGTTTTTCCCATGTGGAATGTGTTTGGAGAATTGTTTCCCTGGGGTGATTGCTTGGTTGGGTTCTGGTGAGGATTGTTTGGGGCTGGTGGCCAATCCAACCCAATCCAACCCAATCCAATCCAATCCAATCCAATCCCAATCCAACCCAACCCAATCCAACCCAATCCAACTCAATCCAACTCAATCCAACCCACCTTTGGCTGCACTCTCAGAGAGGGGCACGAGTTGGGAATGAGTTAGAGATGGGAGTTAGAAAAGCAGGTTTGTAGTTTTAGTATCTCCTTTAAATAGTATATTAATGTATTTTATCATAGTTATAATAAAGAAATCATTCAGCCTCCTGAGCTGGAGTCACACATCAGCATTTCTTCCCACCACGTTCACCTGCATTTACAATACTCTGAAGCTCTCCAGGCTGCTGAGAACTTCACCCCATAAAAGTGGGAGCTTCCCATGGGTACAACCCACGCGTGGCCGTGGATAAATTGCCTTGCCATGGATGATCCCGAGCAGGAAATCCCTGCACGGTGCCTGACTGTTGACCCCCTCTCCTTTCCCGCTCCCCAGTGCCCCCCAACCTGACGGTCCCTCAGGAGAAGTCCCCGCTGGTGACACGGGAAGGGGACACCATCGAGCTGCAGTGCCAGGTGACCGGGAAGCCCAAACCCATCATCCTGTGGTCACGGGCGGACAAGGAGGTGGCCATGCCCGACGGGGCCCTGCAGACCGAGAGCTACGACGGGATCCTGCGGATCGTCAACGTTTCCCGGGAAATGACCGGGACCTACCGCTGCCAGACCAGCCAATACAACGGATTTAACGTCAAACCCCGAGAGGCCTTGGTGCAGCTCATCGTGCAGTGTGAGTAAAACCTGATTTCCCTCAATTTTCTTTTTGTTGTGCCGAGAAAAAGCTGATTTATTCTTCCCCTAAACAAACAGCAGCAAGAGTCTTATGGCTGTTACATATTTGATGGGGGGTTGTTTGTCTCTGTAGTTCCCTGAATCCATGAATTCCGTGTAAATATGGGAGTAAAAATGACATAGGAGTCTCATTTCTGGTAAAAAAAAAAAAAAAAAAAAAAAAAAAAAAAAAAAAAAACAAAAGAAAGCCAACCAAGTGTGAGGCAATCATTATTTTCCCCACAGCTTTGGATTCCTTGACACACGAACAAGCAGATGAGATGGGAGGACATATTTCTCTAAATGCTGAGCTGATCCTGAGCTCTTTTGTTGCTGCTGTGTAAAACAAGGAGGGAAAAAGGAGGGCAAGAGCTGTTCCCTGGGAGCTGATCCGCATCCCGATCCAGCCTGCTCCGCTCTGCCAGCCAGCCCCGGGAATGGGGAGGGAAAAGGGGGGGAATCAGTTCTGGTTTATTTTGGAAACGTGCGGCATTTGTTGTCGGGACATGGACAGCCTGGTTTGAGGCGGCTTCTGGGGAATAACGGGGGCATAATGGGCCATTCTTTGTGCTGAGCGACTTCTCTGCGTCTGCTGCTGTGTCAGGACTTAATTTGGGTGTTTTATGAAGTGCAGCCCTCATTTATTGCACTTTCAGATGCCCCAATCTTCTGTCACTTGGCTTTTTAGCAGCACTCTGTGCTCAGCACAAATGACCTCTTCTGGGGCCTCCAGGGAAGAGCTGCTCCTCACACGTCCTCAGTGCTGATAAGTAACTGATTTGTTTTTCCTGGCTCTGCTTTGTAACAAATTCTGGATGCATTGATTACACGGTTGGGATCTGCAGGACTTCCAGCCCAGCTTTTTCCTGCTGCTCCAGCTTTAAATCCCAAAGTCAAGGCTGAAGGGAGGATGGAATCTTCTCCCTTGTGGGTTTCTCTTAGTTGTGGGGTCGACTGTTTTAGGAGGGGGTTCATCCCACTGGAACTTGAGAATGAGGGGTCTGTGCCTCCTGTCCTTGGCTCAGTCATTTTTTCCTGGAAAAAAAAGAGACTCAGGGGGGACCTTGTGGCTCTGCACAGCTCCTGCCAGGAGGGGACAGCCGGGGGGGTCGGGCTCTGCTCCAGGGAACAGGGACAGGAGGAGAGGGAACGGCCTCAGGCTGGGCCAGGGCAGGCTCAGGGTGGGCAGCAGCAGGAATTTCCCCATGGAAAGGGGGCTCAGGCCAGGGCAGGGGCTGCCCAGAGCAGGGCTGGAGTGCCCATCCCTGCAGGGATTCAAAGCCCTGTGGATGTGGCACTTGGGGACACGGTCAGCGTGGCCTTGGCAGGGATGGGGAAGGGTTGGACTTGGTCTCAGAGGGCTTTTCCAACCTAAATGATTCCCTGATTCCATGATGGGGTACCTGCCAGCTGTGCCCATGGACCCAAGGGAGAAATGCCCAAGCACAGCATTGCTTGGATTCACTGAACCCACACCAGCAGGAATTTCCCCACGGAAAGGGGGCTCAGGCCTGGGCACTGCCCAGGGAGGTTTGGAGTGCCCATCCCTGGAGGTGTCCCAGGAATTCCTGGAGGTGGCACTGAGAGCTCTGGGCTGGGGACAAGGTGGGGATGAGGCACAGCTGGGACTCTGATCTTGGAGCTCTTTTCCAACCTCAATGATCCCAGGATTCTCTGAATCTGGGAATGAGAATCACCACAGAAACAGTGGAGTGTTGATCCTTCTAAATAAGGACGGGGGAAGTGGCTTCCTTCCCCTTTTTCTGGCATGGATTTGCTGTGAAAAGTAGAAAATATTTTGTGGATCAGGAATTCCAACAGCTTCCCACTTCCTCAGGGCCTGAGGCAGTTCCTGGTGGATCCCATGGGATGACTCTGCTGACTCTCAGATTCTGGGGATGCATTGCTTGGGTCGCTGCTATTTTCCCACCTTTTCCTGCTGCCAACCCCCTTCTTTTGATGCATTTTTGTTCTGCTTGAGATGCAGAATTTTCCTAATTCTGAGAGAAGAGACACAACCTGAAAATGCTTCCAAGAAGTAGGAGTTCAACAGGTATTTCCAGGCGCTTTTCCTTTCATCTCTCCGTGTTTAGAATTCCACTCCCTTTGTTCACATCCTGGCAAGTGACAAATTGGAGATGAATGGAGAAAAATTATGGAAAGCTTTGATTATTTTTCCTGTGGGAGGAAAGTTTTTGTTCCCAACGACTTGAGCGGCGTTTCTGTACCGACGGTGGCATTTAACCAATTGTCATAAAAACCAGTTCTTTTCAGAATTTGGGAATATTTATCCTAGATGCTTCCAGCAGTGATGAACAGGGAAAGATTTTTAATGGAACACTTTTATTTAGAGAATAACTCATGGATTTCATTGTGGATGTGCTGAGTGAGAACATTCCCATTCTTGGGAAGGTTCTCCTTGTGACAGCAGGACTTTGTCTCACTAGAAGTGGTTAATTAATCTATTTTCAAGGAATTATGGAATATCCTGAGTGGGAAGGGACCAAAAAGGATCACAAATCCAATCCCTGCCCCTGCACAGACACCCCAATAATCTCGCCCTCTGCAGCCTTGGGAATGTGCTCATTCCCTGGGAATCTATTCCACAGGGCAAATCCTTCCATGGAGTTACTGCTCCAGGTCATATCTGTTGGGTCAAGCTAAAGAAACGTGAAAAGTAAATTCAAATATAAAGGATTTTTTAAAAATTTGAGCCCCTCATCCAATGAGTTTTTTGTTTTCCTTACCTCTCTTTTCCGCTGCTGTCCCTTTATCTCATCTCAGTGACGTCAGGATCAGTTCTCCAGGAAAATTTGGTCTTGGTCACAGTTTGTCCTTGAGCTGTGGTTTAGGATTATTTTTTGGTGTGTTTACCTTAGATCCTAAAACTTCTCTAGGAAAATGAAAATCCTGGAGTCACAGAATGGTTTGGGTTGGAAGGGAATTTCAAACCCATCCCATTCCGACCCCCTCCATGGGCAGGGACACCTCCCACTGTCCCAGGTTGCTCTGAGGTGTCCCATCATGGGTTAATGGGATACTGGGAAGGAATTCCTGGCTGGGAGGATGGGATGGAGCTGGGCTGGAATTGCCAGAGCAGCTGTGGCTGCCCCTGGATCCCTGGCAGTGACCAAGGCCAGGCTGGACATTGGAGCTTGGAGCAGCCTGGGACAATGGGAGGTGTCCCTGCCATGGCAGGGATGGGATGGGATGGGATGGGATGGGATGGGATGGGATTTAAGGTCCCTTCCAGCCCAAACAATCCTGGGATTCTATTTTATGATCTTCCAGCTGCAATTGTGGATAAATGAATTTTTGAGGAATAAATCAAACCTTGCTGGTGGCAGACAGGGCCCAATCCAGGGACAATTTACCAGCTCCACTTTTCCAGCTGCAGGAGACAGTGGGGACACAAAAGTGCCACCAGGTGCCACCTTAGGCAGCATTTCCATCATGTCCCTCCTCAAGTGATCAGAGCAGTGAGGACGTGATCGTTTTCCCCAGCTCCCTTTTCCTCCTGTGCTCCATAAAATCCTATTTACAGCACAAACCCCTTCCCAAACTCATCCATCTCCAAACCCTTGGAAGGCCTCTTAAAATATCCAAGATATTTAATGGAAGCCTGGCTGGCAGAGCTTTGGTGGCCACATTGGGATGCTCCAGAACTTCCTGTCCTGTTGGAGCTCGACTTTATTTGAGTCATTCTTCCTTGGTAATAAATTCCAAATAACTTGGGAAAAGGGGCTCATCCTGCAGGAATTAGATTGGGAATGGAACAGAGCTAATTAAGGAGAAGGATGAGGCTGAGTGATGATCTCAGGTGCTGAGAGGAGCAGCAGAAATGAGTTATTCCCATTTTCCATCAGCCCTGAATTCCCTTTCCTTGATTTTCGATTTCTTTGCAGCTGGGAATGGGAAAAGGAATTTTTCTGCCTTGGAAAGGCAATTTGGCAGCTCAGGAATGTGCTGGGTCTGCTCTCGAAATATCTGCTTGATGAAATATTTATATGCAAATATTGTATTAATAATGAAATAAAAATTGTTGTGCGAGAAGGAAGCGTTCCCCATCCCAAATGGGACTGGGATTAATGAGCTAAAAACTCTTGGAACTTTAGGAAAGTCATTGGGAGAAAATGTTTGAACAGGTAGGGTGGCCAATCCCTGTGGGAATTTACCAACTTCACGGACTTGTCTTGTGAATGCAGATCAGGAGTGTGGTAAAACTCCCAAAGAGTGAAATCTTGCAGATTATAAAATTTTAATTATGAAAACTCATTAAAAAGGGATAACTGAGGAATCTGAGAAATCAAGTGAGGCAAATATCTGGATTTTTAAACAAATCTCTTATAAATCTATGCTTAGACAGGCTGGAATGATGAAGGAAAGCAGAATTTGCATTTAATATTAATATTATTTACATCTTTTTTTTTTCCTCCTTATGATTGAAGATTTGAGTGAGAAAAGCTGATTAATATTCAGGACAAATATTACATAACCCAATCCATTCCCAGGCTGGTGCATTTATCACTTTCTGAATGAATTCTTTCTCTGGAGATAAAAGTTGGGTTTAATTTGGGCTGTTTGTGGTGGGAGAAAGAACAGCCTAAAAATAAGTTTAGAACAGGGTCAATTTTTTTTTTTTTTTTAATTCTGAGCCATTTTTTCCCTTCTCTTCCAAAGAAGTAATGACCTTAACAATTAGAAAATATCGAAATAATGGTGCTCCCATTGCTTTTATAATTTTGATTTGCTTTCCACAGTGTTTTTTTCCATCCCGGTTGTATCCGAGGAATTCCACATTTCTGCCCAAAAGGATTTTCCCAGGCTATGGAAGAGCTTTAAGCTGAGCTTAAAGCTTTGACCTTCCTGTGGGGATATTTATTGCTACATTTATTTTATATATAAATATGGAGAGATTGGGGCACTCCACATGGATAATTCCCATGTTGTGATTTTTAACCTATGGATCATTCCCTGCTCCTTAATTTCTAGTCCAGGAATTTCCCAGAAAACTGTAAAACAACAAAATCTATTCTCTAAGATCCTCATCTGATCGAGGCCAATTTCAGGGTAACCCAGAGGCAAGGATGGCTTTGGGTGTAATTTATCCACATGGAGCAAGGCAGGGAAAAAAAAATAGGGAAATTACGGATGGCTGGATGGGGAAAGGGAAATCCCAGGAGCTTTTTGACATTTAGCAAGGTCAAGGGCAGCGTGAGTTTGGTGACCTGGGGAGGTGATGAATATGCAAACCCTGGCACCATGGAAAATTTAGATGAGAACCAGATAATTTGAATTTTTTTCTTTTTTTTACTAAAATTATTATCACGGACACGCCTTCCTGTCAGAAATTCCAAAAAACCAGAGCACTCCAGAACCTGAATAAACAGAGATGTTATTGAGGGAGGCAAAATGGAATTATTTATATTGGGATTTTTTTGGGAATTGGTCTTGGAGAGGATAATCCTGCACTGTCTGAGGGTGAGAGCAAAGAGTCTTCCAAATAAAAATGGTTTTGGAAGAAGAAAAACGAGTGGGAGGAGATGTAAATATTCCATATCCACATTTAAGGTAGGAAGGATCAGATCTTTGGTTGCTCCAAACCCCATCCAACCTTGAACACTTCCAGGGATGGAACAGCCATAACTTCTTCTATTCCCAATTAATAACAGGTTAAAGGTTGGATTTGAAGGGAAAATGGGAATTCCAGCCCAAAAGGGCCAAGGAAAACCCATGAGATTATTCTCAAAACCTTGTGGAATTCAGGCATATCCATCCCCACAGTTATCATGGGAAGAAGGTGAGCAGCAGGATGAGAGGAATGTTGTGGTTGGAATATAAAAGAGTCACAAAAACCAAGGACAACTCAACAGCAACCAGGGAAAGGTAAATTGGAATAATTAACTTGTCCATGTAGTTAATTTTTAACAGCAGAAGATGCTGAGTAAATATAATTCCTTTGTTGTCCTGTAATACTTAGGTGATTAATTCCCATAATTACACAAAATATGGATTTCAACAGGACTCTGGTTGCAAAGTGCAGCATTAAAAATTAAGATTATTTGGATTGACACAGGACACAAATAACGCTGTCCATGGATGCTGCTGGAATTCATCCCAGCTGTTTTTTTAGCTCCATAAATCCCTCTCCTCCTGTCTCACTTTCCAATATTCAACTTTGTGCCTGTAATTGCCTCATAAAACAGAGTTTGGAAGGCAATCCACAGATTTAAAGACAAGCTGCTGCTTTCCCCGTGCTCCCTCCCAAATCCTTTGGATTTCATTCCCAGTTCCAGCGTTATTATTCAGGCCTGTCCGCTGCTGTTAATAGGGAGGTTTGCAAATCATTTTGCCTGTGGAGCTGGGAACAGTGTCAGCAGGAAGATTCCTTCCAGCAGGAATTAAACTAGAGCGCTTTGTGTCCCACAGAATCAGGTTTTCCAGTGGAGATGGGCCAGAGGATGCTGGATTCGATATTGGAGGTCCTGGATTCAGGGAATGCTGGGAGGGTCTGTGGGAAAGATGATTTTTTGGAGAGATTTCCTTTGGGTTCCACCAGGCTCTGAGGAACCACATCAGGAGTGAAATCACTGAAGGCAAGAGGAGTCTTGAGTGGAATCGCTGAGGTTGGAAAATCCCTTTGGGATCATCAAATCCAACCGCTCCCACCACTTCCAAGGCCACCACTGACCCCTGTCCCCAAGTGCCACAGGGCTTGGAAATCCCTCCAAACCTCCCTGGGCAGTGCCAAGGCCTGAGCCCCCTTTCCATGGGGAAATTCCTGCTGCTGCCCACCCTGAGCCTGCCCTGGCCCAGCCTGAGGCCGTTCCCTCTCCTCCTGTCCCTGTTCCCTGGAGCAGAGCCCGACCCCCCCGGCTGTCCCCTCCTGGCAGGAGCTGTGCAGAGCCACAAGGTCCCCCCTGAGCCTCCTTTGCTCCAGGCTCAGCCCCTTCCCAGCTCCCTCAGGAATTCTCCAGCCCCTTCCCAGCTCCCTCAGGAATTCTCCAGCCCCTTCCCACCTCCCTCAGGAATTCTCCAGCCCCTTCCCAGCTCCCTTCCCTTCCCTGGACACGCTCCAGCCCCTCCAGGTCTTCCCACAATATCCCCCAGGACTGGAGGTGCCCAGCACTGGGGGAACGAAGCAGATGAAGGTTTTGCATCCATGTCCTTGGCTTGGTAGGGCATGGATCTCACTCATGGAGTGTTGTCCAGGTCCTCCACCTGCCTGGGGCAGCTTCCATGGACAATCATTCCCTTGGGAATCACTCCAGTCATTATCCATCATCCGTGGAATTGCTGGTGTCGCCTCTCTGTGGAGACCACACTCATCTCCTGGGTGGGGGGGTGGTTCTCCATGGGCTGCTGCCTCCATGAGCAGCTTCCCTGCTGGAAATTCCTGGTAGGAAATTCCTTGTAACAGGATTTCTCACACTTTCCTTACATTCAGAAGCTCTCCACAGAGTAAAGGGAAATTTGGAAATTTCACACCTTCCATTTCCTGTTGGTTTGGCAGGGACATTCTAACTTTTTTTAGAGGAATTGTTATTTCCAGGTACTTCCGACCCTTGATAACAAATTCAAACCATTTAAAATTGATGCATGTTCCTCACAATTGATCCATATCCCTCAGAATTGATCCATATCCCTCACAACTGATACAAATCTCTCATTTTCCAGGCTCCATTGCAGTTCCAGTGCCCATTAATAAATATTTTTATCATAAAGCCACTTTCCTCCCTGCTCTCATTGACTGTTTCCCTCCTGATGGGGCAGTTTATTTGGATTTATTCGAACATTCCGATGGATTATTGGCACATTTTATTCTCTATCAAGGAACAGACTGATCCTATCCTCATTTTCCAATCTGTGGCAGGGCTGGCTTGCAGAGAGGGGTGGAGACACAAAGAAATCCCATTCCTGGATGGGAATTCCCATTCCTGGCTAGGATGACAGGACTTGGGGCTGATTTTTCCAACAAGGGATGGTGATTTTTCCTTTTAGGAAGGTCTTGGCTTGCAGTGGAGAGGCTGCAGATTCACACTCTGCTGTCATTTGTTTTATGAGGATAATTATGATGTGTCTGGGCAATGTAAAATCATTCCAAGAAGCTCCATGGAGCCTGGTAATTTCTGGAATGATCCATTGGATGTTGGGTTTGGTACCCTCAAGACATTGGGAGCTACGAAGGAGAAACAGCGACATCTCTACATCCCCTCTACTGAAATAATCTTGGAATCCTGGAATATCCTGAGCTGGAAGGGATCCCAAGGATCCTCCAGTCCTGCTCCTGGCCTTGCCCAGACCCCCCAACAATCCCACCTGTTCCTGGCAGCGCTGTCCAAACGCTCCTGGAGCCCTGGCAGCCCCGGGAATGTGCCCGTTCCCTGAGGATCCTCTCCCTGTTGGGTTTCATGATCCTTTGCAAGCTGAAATCCATGGCTTGGAACCTGGAAGACCAAATATAAACCCATGGAGTGGCTGAGGTTGGAAAGATCATCGAGCCCAGCAGGATACCCAACACTGCCAAGGCTTCCACATCTCTGTCGGAATTGGAAAATCAAAAAATCCCCGGATTGTTTGGGTCGGAAGGGACCTTAAAGCTCCTCCAGGTCCATCCCTGCCACGGGCACGGTTGTTGTCAACCTTCAGGGTTCTCCAAACTCCACGGATCCACTTCAAGGCCAGGCTGGATGAGGCCTGGAGCCACCCGGATCCCTGCTCCAGGAATCAGTCATGGATCAGTGTTGATTTCTTCTCATGGACTTGGGCTTTGGCTGATGTAGGAAAGAATCCCAGAGTCCCAGAATGGTTTGGTGGGAAGGGACCTTGAACCCACCCAGCTCCAGCCCTGTCAGGGCAGGGACACCTTCCACTATCCCAGGCTGCTCCAAGAGAATGGTGGGAAAGCAAGGAAAACAGGGAACTCCAGGGTATTACAGGATATTTTTCAAGGCAATCCCACTGACTGTGCAGCGCTCCCAAATATATCCAAGGTGAGCCCTGATGGAGTTTGGGGAGGAAATGAAAAGAGAGAAAAAGATATTCCTTCAATAACCTTGAAAATTCAATTTTGGAGATAAAACGGGGCTTGATAAAATTGGTTGAGTGGGAAGATGAACTCCAACAGGAGAGGAACCAGCTGGAAGAAGGAGAGGAGCAATATCTGGATTTACTGGAAACAAAAAGGCAATTCTGTGTAAAACACTGGGGGGGAAAAGCACACTTTGAAGCAATAATATAGAATTTTAGAGACTCCCATGGGAGGAGGAAAACAAGGAAATGTTGGAGTTTATTCCATTCAGCATGACATTGTTGGACACAGAAGACAAATTCATCTGCCCTAAGAGCAGCTCTATAAACAGAGGTGATATCCCTTATTTATGCATTTATTTATTTAGTTCTGAGGTTTTTATTTGGTTGGAGTAGGACCTAAATGCAAATCCAGACTCAAAGATGATGAGCGGGGCCTGATTCCTTGGAATCTTCCAAATGGGATTTAATTACTCCCAGCATTCAGGACCAGGAAAATCCAAATGAACTCAAACCCTGTTTCTCTGCGGTTTTTTTTATGGTTGATCTACTCAGGGCAGTTTCATTCCAGAGCAAGGCTCTGCTTTAATGCTGGACATTGGGACGCTGCTGAAACGGGAACATCATGGGGTGGTTTTGTGTTAGGAGTTGTAATTCCTTCTTTCCCTGTGGCCATGCACAGGGCTGAACTTTGGGGGACTTTGGGGTTGGAGGGACCTTAAATCCCACCCAGGGCCACCCCTGCCATGGCAGGGACACCTCCCACTGTCCCAGGCTGCTCCAGCCCCAATGTCCAACCTGGCCTTGGGCACTGCCAGGGATCCAGGGGCAGCCCCAGCTGCTCTGGCAATTCCAGCCCAGCCAGGAATTCCCAATTCCCAATCTCCCACCCATCCCTGCCCTCTGGCACTGGGAGCCATTCCCTGTGTCCTGTCCCTCCATCCCTTGTCCCCAATCCCCCTCCAGCTCTCCTGGAGCCCCTTCAGGCCCTGCAAGGGGCTCTGAGCTCTCCCTGGAGCTTCTCCTCTCCAGGGGAACATTCCCAGCTCTCCCAGCCTGGCTCCATAGGGAAGGTTTTATCCCATCACTGTTTCAGTGTCATTTGGTGCCTCCATCAATGCTCAGTCTCAATGTTCCTTCCTTTAAAATAATTTGATCCCTTTTGAATGCCGGAAGCGATGAAGGGAAGGAAGCAGAGTTTGTATTCCCAAACTGGTTATTCCAGCTCAGCTGAGGGCTCCTTGTCCTGCTTGTCCTCCTCAGGAGACACCAGGAATGATCAGGGAGAAATTCTGGGCTGAGAATTTGCTCCAATAAATTCCCATTTTGCCCCCGTCCTGCTGCTCTGAGCTCTTCTCTTCTGGCCCTATTTTTGTTTTTTTCTCTTTTCTTTAAACCTGCCCAAAACTTTTTTTTTTATTTTGGAACCTGAGAACAATTTGCCCTCCAGCTCTGACCTGAGTCCCTCTCATTTTCCATGGATCCCAGGCTGAGCCATCCCCAGGGTTTCAATCCCTGACCCCAAATTTTCAAGCCCTGACCTTGGCAGCTTAAAAATAGGGGCAGTTCAATGAATTCCCTTCTCTGAGGTTTGTTCTAAGTCCCGGGTTCTAAAGGAGATGAAAGCCTCACCTGGCCCTGAGGTAAATGCATAATTTAACTTAAAGCCACGGCTTCTGCACATAAAACAGGCCCCAAATCTCCCAAGGACAGAGAAAGAAAGAAATTTGGGGGGTTTATTGGTAATTCTCTGCTCTGATCAACAAAAGCAAAAACCCCATTTGGGTCTAAAGTGACCTTGTCCACAGGAGAAATGAAATATAGAGGTGAAAACTGATCTCTGTTTCAAGGCAAATAAAATTTGTTGCAAACACTGTCCAGAAGAGCAGTAAAAATGGGATTTTGGTGCTGTTTGAAGTCCATACATTTGTTTTATGTGCACATTTCTGTGTTTTCTGCTCTCCTCACAACATCTTTTTGCCTCCCCTGTCCGAGTAAAAAACAGTTTTTATTCCAAGCCATCATGCTGAGAACTCCCCCAGGTGTTTCCAGTTTCTCTGCTCCTCTCCCTGGCTGGTTTTTCCGTGTTTATCCCTGGTTTATTTGGCACTGGAGGCTGTAACGCCCCTTTCCATCACTTTTTGGGAGCGTGGGCGTGGTTGGGATGTGGTGACCCCAGCTCTGGGGGTGAAGGTGACCTGGGCTGGCTGAGCTGTGCTGGAGGTGGGTGGCACTGGTGGCATCTGCAGGAGGGTGCAGCCAGGTGGGATCGGGCTCTTCTCCCAGGAATCCAGGGACAGGATAAGCGGGAACAGACTCAAGTGGCACCAGGAGAACTTCAGGCTGGGCATTAGGGAGAATTTCTCCATGGAAAAGGCCTTGGGAAGTGGTGGAATCCCCATCCCTGGGGGGATTTAAATCCACGTGGACGTGGCACTTGGGGACGTGGGGCAGTGGTGGCCTTGGCAGTGCTGGGAATGGTTGGGCTCAAGGATCTCTGAGGGTTTTTCCAGCCTAAACTATTCTGGGATTCTCTCTGGAATGACGAGGCTGCTCCAAGGGCTGCGGCTCCCTTGATTTTCTGTGGAAAATTAAAAAAACTCGGAGCAGGGAGCTCTGGGAGAGGTTTCAGGAGTGGGGAGAGCGTTTAAAATGCCCCATTAATCATTAAAGGGGTTGTGTGCAGATCTGAGCTGGTGTCACCTGTCAGTGACAGCCTGAGGGGAGCCAGGAGCACAATCCAGCACTTCCCTTGTGCCTTATCTCGAATTTCCCGTGTGCATTTCTCACCTTCCTTCCCTGTTTTGTCCTCCTTTCTGGGGTATTTGAGTGTCCTTGAAGGATCCCAGGAGGGTGGGGAGGGACTGGAGTGGATTTCCCAGAGCAGCTGTGGCTGTCCCTGGATCCCTGGCAGTGCCCAAGGCCAGGCTGGAGCAGCCTGGGACAGTGGGAGGTGTCCCTGCCCATGGCAGGGGTGGGATGGGATGATCCCTAATATCCTTTCCCAACCCAATCTCCATCCTCTTCCCTGCTCTGTTCATGTCCAGTGGAGTTCAGCCCCACAAATAATGGAATGAGTAGAAAAAAAATTATTTGCCTGCTAAATATTCCAAAGGAATATTGGTGTGAGTCGCTCCAGGAATGAAGCAGGATGTTGCACCCCTGGCTGGATCCCTAAGGGAGGAGAGTTGGTTCAAATCCCAAATGGAATCCCAAAATGGTTTGTGTTGGAAAGGACCTTAAATCCCATCCCACCCATCCCTGCCATGGCAGGGACACCTCCCACTGTCCCAGGCTGCTCCAGCCCCAGTGTCCAACCTGGCCTTGGGCACTGCCAGGGATCCAGGGGCAGCCACAGCTGCTCTGGCAATTCCAGCCCAGCCAGGAATTCCCAATTCCCAATCTCCCATCCATCCCTGCCCTCTGGCACTGGGAGCCATTCCCTGTGTCCTGTCCCTCCATCCCTTGTCCCCAGTCCCTCTCCAGCTCTCCTGGAGCCCCTCCAGGCCCTGCAAGGATCTCCCTGGATTCTTCCCTTCTCCAGGTGAGCACCCCCAGCACTCCTAACCCGGCTCCATGAGTTTTGAGTTGGAAAATGCTTTAAAACGAGTGCGAAGGGTTTTTTTCTCCAGGTCACCAGTGGGTCCCTCCTCCTCCAGACACATTCCTTAATCCTGGGGATGGAAGAGACAAATTTGGGATCCAAGACCTGTCCATAGAGAAGGAGGAACAACCCAGGGCTCAGCCACAGCTCCCCTTGTGAGGTCTGCAGGATTAAAATGTTGTTCACTGCTGTTCATTGATTTATATTCCAGCCAGGACAATTTTAATTCCATAAAATCCAAGGAAGAGCAGCAGCAGAGCCCATAAAAGACACTCAGAAGAGCAGAAACCTTTAAAAACCCCTGGATTATTCCCATTTCATGGCTTTTTAAGGAAGCTCCTCATTATTCACCCATCCCCTTCTGGCCCCAGCTGGACAAATCAAGCAAATCAAGATTTGCAGATATGGAGGGAAATGAATGGTGCAGCTTTGCCCCAAAGTTTTTATTTTATCCTTTTTTTTTTACTCATCTGAATATTTATCACTTGCAAATGTTGCACGTGCTCCAGCACAAATATTGAAGCTCAGGAGCCTGGGAGTTGCTGAGTGAGGCTGGATCTGGATTTCCAGAGAATTTAATGCCCTGTCAAGGAGCCAAACCAGGACAGAGGCACCAGCCTGGAAAATCCCAGCAAATTCTGCAGACAGGGGAGACAACTCGAAGCACAAAACCCAAGTTAGCAAATTCCTGAGAGTGGGGACCGGAATTTTCCATTGTAAATCCTTCTGCAAAGCAGGCACGGACACAGAATGCAAGAGAAAATTAAATTAATAATAAATTCACACTGAAAGTTTCCATCAAAATCCCTCTAACTTAAAATTAGGACCTTGCTAGGGATAAGATGAAAAAATTAGGAGTCCATTACGAGAATCTTTGGAGTTCTGACAAGGGCTGGAGGGACAGGACCCAGGGAATGGCTCCCAGTGCGAGAGGACAAGGATGGATGGGAGATTGGGAATTGGGAATTCCTGGCTGGGCTGGAATTGCCAGAGCAGCTGTGGCTGCCCCTGGATCCCTGGCAGTGCCCAAGGCCAGGTTGGACACTGGGGCTGGAGCAGCCTGGGACAGTGGGAGGTGTCCCTGCCATGGCACTGGATGGGATTTAAGGTCCCTTCCATCCCAAAATGTCCCTGGATTCCATGAAACAGGGATTTTCCTTGCTGTACCATGGATATATCTGTGCAGGGCAGGAATGCACAATTCCAGGACAGATTTGCAC
This sequence comes from Vidua chalybeata, assembly GCF_026979565.1. NCBI lineage: Eukaryota > Metazoa > Chordata > Aves > Passeriformes > Viduidae > Vidua > Vidua chalybeata. Next base: position 1,330,654 of record NC_071535.1, on the reverse strand, counting down.
ACCTGTTTTAATTTACTCCCAGATGTCAAATGTTTTTGTTTTTTTTTTTTTTTTTTATTTCTGGCCACGATGGTTTCATGTCACTGGAATAAATCCATTCTCCAAGGTGTAATACCCCTGTTCCAAGCTTTGGCTGGAGAATCGCTGTTGCCATTTCACAGGGATCACAATCCCTGTGCACTGGGGCTTCCCAAAGCTCCTAAATCCCATCTTGTCTGGGCTTCTCTGTGTCCTGAGTTCCAGGCTCCGTTCAGGCACCTCCAGACCCACCTGAGGAGCTAAAAAACCTGGAAATGTGGCTGCAGTGGAGAGTCTGGGAATAGATGGATTCGGAAGTGTTGGATAACATTCCTGTGGGGTGAATCCAACAGTGGCCACAAACCCAATGGAAAGCGAGCAGAGGCACCACTTTTTATTGTTATTTATTTATTATTCCCCTTGCTGGAGCTGGGAGAGAAAAAAACTCATTATTTGTTTAGCTTAAAATGCAAATTGAGAGGCCAAAGCAGCAGGTGAAGCCTCTGCTCGGGGCATCACAGTGGAAATAAATTCCCAGAATTTTCTCCTTAACAAATCCCACTATAAAAACCAGGATTTAACCCTCACCGTGAGGAGCAGCTGTGTGGCTCAAACCAAACAAGCATCTCGCTGTCATTTCTCTGCATAGCTCCAGAACTTTCCTTTTTCTGTTTCCTAATCCTTAAAACATGAATGTACTTAGGCTAAAAAACTTCATTAAACATTAATAGAGAGCCTGATTTAACTCCAGCCCCGTTTGCTTCCCAAAGATAATTGTGGAAGAGAATGAACCGTGCTCCCTTGGCAGCTTTGCTGGAGATTTTTCCAAAACTAATAGTGGAATTATGAAAGGAATAAGGAGGCAAAAAGTAAATTAAATCAAATTGCCAAAGCCTTGGGGAAGAGCTGATGCAAATGAGTTCAACGCAGAGAAGTCACAAACAACTCCAGTTTTTTGTCTGCGCATCTGGGAAGTCACAATCCCATAAAAACAATGGGGAAAAAACGACGGAAAAATGAGCTGTTGACTCGGGTTGGGGCTTTTATCAGCCCTTCCCTTTCCCATTAAAGTTATTACCTGCAAAAGTGGGATTTGGGAATGAGCAGCCCGAGTTAATTTTCTCTTCCTGTCACTGGGGATCATCAGCCCCTGGATAAATGGGAATTGTGGGGCTTAAAGACTTTTTTGACCTTAAAGGTGGGGGAAAGTTTCATTTAAAAGCTGTTTATAAGGCTAAAGTAGCTTGATAAGTAAATAAAGCAGGGGGAGAAGAGAGAACGGCCTGAATACAAATTCCTGTTAAAATTGTTAAACTGAGGTGCCACGGGGAGGGGAAATCATTCCCTGGGTTCGGAGCATTCAATGGAAGCAGCAAGGAAAACAAAGGAGGGAACTTTATTCCAAACCAGAGATGAGTTTTGGATGTTCAAACATTCCAAGGATTTACAAGCAAGGGGAGAAAATGTCAGAAAAATCATCCATTAAAGGCTTTTTAACACCTCAAACAGGGAGCTTCCGTGATTTTCCTGTCCCAGAATTCCTGTGCTCTCCCTCAGGGATTGAGGATCAGGAGGGTCCTCAGCAGATGCTGCTTGAGCATCTTCTTCTTGTTATTTTGGAGATTCTTCTGTGCCTGGCTCCAAGTTTAGGGTGAATTTTCCCAGGATATTAAGGTGTATTTTGGTGTGGCTGGAAGGGCTGGAGAGGTGATGGATATGGAATTATCCTGGCTGGAATGGGGAAAAAAAATAGAGAATTTCCAATTAAAATCAAATATTTATTTCAGATAAATTTGGCTTTATTGTAAAGATCAAATTATACCAGGAACAGCAGTGGGTACCTTGTTGTAATCATGATCCATAAAAATATGGAGAGCTCATGAAATCTTGGAATGCTTTAGACTGGAAAAGCCCTCTGAGATCAAATCCAACCATTCCCAGAACTTCCAAGGCCACCACTGATCACGTCCCCAAGTGCCATCCCCACAGGGCTTTAAATCCCTCCAAGGACGGGGACTCCACTGCCCTTTTCCAATATTTTACAACTTTTCCATGAAGAACTTTCCCCTTGGACAACTTACATTTCCAGGTGGAAAAATGCCTGGAAAATAGTAAAATCAGATTAATAATTCCTTTGAAATCCGTTATATAGGAGGATCTAGGAGTTTTTTGGGAAGTTCAAATAATTTAAGACAGTGTGGTGAGAGGAAAACAGGAGATTTGGGAGAGGCAACTCCCAGCTCTTCCTGAGAAGGCAGCGGAGATCTGGAATATTTTCTTTCCCAAGGATAATTCCTGTCTTTAAGCCAACAGTTCCCTGCAAAGCTGCTGCCTTGGGAAACTTAGGGAAGCAGGAACATTTTAACGTTTTATGTAAAGATAAAAGGATACGAGGATACAAAACCTCCCTGTGCCACCCTGGAACGGGAGGTTTTCAGGAATTCTTCCCTCTCAGGGGTTAAAAAATGAGCTGAGTTCTTTAGAGAGCCAGAATTCCCTGGTTTACATCCCTTTGGGAACACGTTTTCCATGCGTGTTCCTGGCTCTGAAGAGCTGTGCTGACATGAGCTGAGCATGAGCCATTGCTCGGCCAGATTATCCTTATTTTCCAGCCACGATGAAGTTTTCCAAAGGCAAATGGCAGCGGGAAGTTGGGTCTGTGCGCACACTGGATGTTGGTTATATTTTATTTATTTGATGTTTTACTGGAATCAAAATTCTGGCGGAGTTTGAAGCTGTGAATGTGAATTATTTAAAATCAGTTTTAGTCGAGTTAGGGCAGAACGGGCTGTTCTGGGTGTGGGGAACCGGTTCGTTCCGGGCTTACTGGGACAGCAAAACCTCCACCGGAATGGAGAAAAAAGATCCAGAGGTGATGATTTTTGGTGAAGCCAGACAGCAGCTCCTGGGGTGGGGAGTTCATGGAATCATGGAATATCCCAAGCTGGAAGGATCCCACAGGGATCATCCAGCGCAGCTCCCAGCCCTGCACAGACACCCCAACAATTGCAGGTTGTGCATCCCTGGGAGCGCTGTCCAAACATTCCCAGATCTCTGGCAGCCTCGGGAATGTGCCCACACCTGAGCACAGAATCAGCTCTGTGCCCGGGGTGGTGCTGCCTCGTGCACTTTATCCAAACAAAGTCCCACAATTCCAGACTGGTTTGGGGTGGAAGAGACCTCCCAGCCCACCTCATTCCATCCCTGCTATGGGCTGGGACACTTCCATAGGTTGCTCCAAGCGCCGGCCGAGTTAAGACAAGCTTCTTGGCTTTATTCAGTGTCGTTCCAAGGGATCTCCTGCCAAGAACTTGGGATATTCCTGTCTCCTAGGACAGGCCCTAAACGCCGACCTGGGCTGACCCACTCTCCTGGGGTGGGTCCTAAACAAGAACCTGGGTTTAACGTGTTTCGTTTTTAGGATGTGCAAAGAAGAACCCGCCATTCCTCCTGCAACAGGAGTGGACCAGGTTAATCCTGTCTCCTAGGACTGGTCCTAAATTGGAGCCTGGGTTAGTCTTGATTCCTAGGATGGGTCCTAAAGAAAAACCTGGGTTAGTCCTATCTTTAGGACTGGTCCTAAAGAAGAACCTGGGTTAGTCCTCTCTCCCAGGATGGGTCCTAAACAAGAACCTGGGTTAGTCTTTATTCCTAGGACAGGTTTTAAACAGGAAACTGGGTTAGTCTTATCTCGTATGATGGGTCCTAAACTGGAATCTGGGTTAGTTTGGATGCCTAGGATGGTTCCTAACCTGGATCAATCCTGTCTCTAGGACAGGTCCCACACAAGAACCTGGATTAATCCTGTCTCTAGGACAGGTCCTAAACAAGAACCCGGATCAATCCTGTCTCTAGGACAGGTCCCACACAAGAACCTGGATTAATCCTGTCTCTAGGAGAGTTCCCACACAAGAACCTGGATTAATCCTGTCTCTAGGAGAGATCCTAAACAAGAACCTGGATTAATCCTGTCTCTAGGAGAGATCCTAAACAAGAACCTGGATCAATCCTGGTTCTAGGACAGGTCCCACACAACAACCTGGATCAATCCTGTCTCTAGGAGAGTTCCCACAGAAGAACCTGGGTCAATCCTGTCTCTAGGACAGGTCCGACACCAGAACCTGGGTCAATCCTGTCTCTAGGAGAGATCCTAAACAAGAACCTGGATCAATCCTGTCTCCAGGCCAGGTCCCACACCAGAACCTCGGTTAATCCTGTCCCTAGGCCTGGTTTCTCCCCTCTAACACCCTTCTGCCCTCGCTGTGTCTCCGCAGACCCGCCGGCGGTGGAGCCGGCGTTCCTGGAGCTGCGGCAGGGCCAGGGCCGCGGCGTCACCATGAGCTGCCGGGTGCTGCGGGCGTACCCCACGCGGGTGCTGAGCTACGAGTGGCGCCTGGGCGGGCGTGTGCTGCGCACGGGCCAGTTCGACCTGCAGGACTCCACGGAGTACACCGTGAGCAGCCTCTCCCGCGACTCCTACGGCATCTACAACTGCAACATCATCAACGAGGCGGGCGCCGGCCGCTGCAGCTTCCTCGTCACAGGTAGGAGGCGTGGAGCTGGGAATGAAGCGGCTTTTTTAGTTGGTTTTGAGTGGTTTTTTTTGAAGGAGTTTTAGTCGGTTTGTTCGGTTTTTCCCGGGGGGTTGGAGTTTCTCTCCCGACCTGTGTTCATGGAGGGTTTGGGTTTTGTTGGGTGAGGCTCGATAGACCTCAAGCAACAAAAGGAAGATTCCCAGATTTTGAGTTCGGGATCTTCGGGTTGGGAGTAGCCAGAAGGAGATGAATGGACGTGATGGGAATGGCATCCCCTTGGCAGGAATTTCTCACAGCACAAATGTGGTGGGAACACAGCAAATCCCACAGTTCTGGGTGGTTCTGCCCCTTCCAAATGGGATCCAGCCTTTGGCTGACACCATTCAGAACCTGCTGGAGGGGTTTTCACAGCCACCAACTTCTCCAAACCTTGGGATTTCAATCCCAAAGGCATCTCTGAAGGAAAACAGAAAAATAGTTCAGTCTCAAATGAGTAAATTTGGTTCAAACTATTCATCAGGATTTGGGTCCCAGACTATGGAAATTTATTCCAAGGCAATTATTTTGCCAGGATTGGGGCAGCTGGAGTGGTTTTAGCAAACCACAAAACTGAAAATGAGTCCTAAAATGATTTTATCATGTTTTCCATTTCCCATCCCTCCCTGGGCTCATTTAGGGTTCGTCCCATCCTGCTAATTTATGGTGGATTAAGGATGCTGGAAGTAACACTTTGGCTTTTCTTAGTCTTTTAAAGTTAAAACCGACTTTATTTAGGAAATAATTTCTTTTCCACTGCTCTCAGAGCTGTGTCTCTGTTGTGCTCCCGAATCTCAGCAGCACAGATGGAGTCAAAGCCCTGGGGAACTGAAAACGCTGAAAAAAATGATGAAATGGTTAAAAAGGAGGCTTGGATTTCACTGGGAATGTGAATAGGGACAAGAAATGGGGCACTTAGGCATAATTGGAAAAAAAAGCACAATAAATAACTGCAAGGCAGGAATGTGGCAGTTGTGTGGAGCTTTTGTTTTGGGGGGAATAATGGGTTGTTGTAACCCATTTTTAGCTGGTTTATTTCTGGTTTTTCATGCAGGAAAATAGAAATGTGCTGGACTGGGGCTGCAGAAAACCATTGGTATTCTCAGAGAAAGCTTTTCAGTACAGCATTTCATGCAGCCTGGCTTGAAAGATTTATTCTGACCCCCAAGCCTACAGAATCTCCTTTTTTTTTTTTTTTTTTCCCTGTATATTTTGAGCCAGATTGGAGGAGATGAAAGCCAAATAAATCACACGTGGAAAAGGGGTTAATTTATAGCATCTGGGCCAACACGAGGCAGATGTAACCTGCCAGTCTCTTCAAAATAAATAAGAAGTGACAAGGCAAATTGTGTTTGTGGGGAAGCAGAGCCGAGTTCATGCTCCTCACAGCTTCACCACCTCGAGATCTTATTCAGGGCCAGATCATATCCAGAGAGCAACAAAAAGTCCATTCCAGGCTGTGGCTTCAGAAAACCCTGTCAGGGCTGGGAGCAAATAAATCAAACTGGATCTGTGAATGGCAGAGGCGGGAGAGCCTCCCCGAGGGAGGGTTTGGTGCTGGAGCAGGAGGGGGGTGAGCACAGGGAGCTTCTCCCTCCGTGGAGCAGCTGCTGAGGTGGCAGAGGTTCCTCCAGGACACACCTGAGCCCTGCTGGGTCACAGCCTGGCCTGGCCTGGCCAGCTGGGGACAGCCCAGGAACGGCTTTTTCACTGTGGTCTGGGCTTATCAGGCAGGGTGGGCTGGTCTCTGTGTTTTGCAGGTTCCCAGTTTGCAAAGGAGAGATGAAGTGGGATCTTCTTCTCATTCTTCTTCTTCTTCTTCTTCTTCTTCTTCTTCTTCTTCTTCTTCTTCTTCTTCTTCTTCTTCTTCTTCTTCTTCTTTTTCTTTTTCTTTTTCTTTTCTCTTTCTCTTTCTTTTTCTTTTTCTTTTTCTTTTTCTTTTTTTTCTTTTTCTTTTTCTTTTTCTTTTTCTTTTTCTTTTTCTTTTTCTTTTTCTTTTTCTTTTTCTTTTTCTTTTTCTTTTTCTTTTTCTTTTTCTTTTTCTTTTTCTTTTTTTTTCTTTTTCTTTTTCTTTTTCTTTTTCTTTTCTTTCCCTTTCCCTTTCTCTTTCCCTTTCTCTTTCTCTTTTTCTTTTTTTTCTCCTTCTCCTTTTCCTTCTCCTTCTCCTTCTTCTTCCTCTTCTTCTTCCTCTTCTTTTTCTCCTCCTCCTCCTTGTCCTTGTCCTTGTCCTCCTCTCCTACTTCTTCTATCTTCTTCCTCATCTTCCTCTTTTTCCTCTTCCTCCTCCTGCTTCTCCTCCTCCTCTTCCTCCTCCTCCTTCTCTTCCTTTTTCTCTTTCCACTTCATCTTCTTGATTGTTCTTTTTCTGCATCATTAACAAGCATCAGGACAAGAGGGAACGGCCTTAGGCTGCCCCAGGGAAGGTTAAAGTTGGATATGGGGGAAATTCCTCATGGAAAGGGCTGTCAAACACTGCCAGGGGCAGCAGTGGAGTCACAATCCCTAGAATTGTCCAAAAACCATGGACGTGGCTCTTGAGGCCATGGGATAGTGCTGGCTGTGGGGGTGGATTGACAGCCAGACTTGATGGTCCTAAAGGTCCTTTCCAACCTGAACGATTCCATGATTCTCTGTGCCCCTGGGGAGCCAGTTAGGATTAGGATTACCTAGGACTGAATTTACCTGACAAGTCCTGGTTTGAAATTTCTCCTCAGTTTGGGAAGTTTGACCCCCTTGAGCTGGAATTTGCTCTGCTGGGGCTGCCCTGGGCTGAATTTGTCCCCAAAGTTGTGTCCAAAAAGGGATTTTTAGGTTTTTTTAGACAATATTTTGCACCCTATCCATTAAATTCTTTAATCAGGTCGGATACACATCTGTGTGGGATTCCTTCCTTAATTTCCACCAGGAATCTCTGTCCATAGCGGATGGGGCTGGCTTGGCAGGGCTGCAGATTTAATATTAAAATTCAATATTTCAATTATTCATCACAGCCCTGGGTAGGACTAAACAAAGCTCTAATGTCATTCCATGGACTTAATTCCTTTTATCAACCAACTCCTGATCCCACCAGCGAGGGAAGACAGTTTGGAATATTAATTCCATGTTGTTCTGGCCTGTGGAATTTTTCTGCTGGGGGATATTGCGTTAATTAATGAGCTCATCTTTAATTATTTACTTTGTCTTACATCACCCCGACAGTGCTTCCAGCCAAGTGCAACATCAAGCCAATCAAGGGCTAATTGGGGAGGGTTTAATTGTTAGCTCGTGATCAGAGCTTTCCCTTTCCTTGGAGCTCTTGGAAGCTCTTTGGAGCTGGCGATGCTGAATTGAGAGCCGAGCAAACCCCGACAATCCAAACATTCCTTCCTTGCCAATACCTCTGGAAGGGATTTTCCCCATCCACGGCAGCGTTCTGGTGGTGCCAGGAATGATTCAGGTTGGAAAAGACCTTGGAGATGATCCAGTCCAACCTCCCACCACTAATCCATGGGACACTCAGGTACCTCCCATCTCCAGCCTTCCCTTCTCCCAGAAAACTGGGATTTGAGGAGATGGACACTGGATCATCCCTTCTGATGATCCCAGAGTCCACCTCTGGAAAGAACTCTTTGGAAACCCATCTTTTCTCTAATGAAAAGCATCTTTTGGACTTTTGCAGGAGGAGAACACATGGAAATATTTTGGTTTTCCACGTTTTCCCTGATTTTTGGATATTTCAAGTGGCAAAATGGAGCACAGCAAACCTTGGATTGGGTTTACCCCCATCCTGTTTCTTATGGATGGGGCAAGGATGGACCTGTTCCATGAAAGGTCTTGGAATTATGGAATGGTTTGGGTTGGAAAAGGCCATGGGAAGGGACACTCTTAATGGAATCTGGTTGCTCCAAGCCCCATCCAACTTGACCTTGGACAATTCCAGGGATGGAATACCCACCCCATCCCTTGGCAAACCCTCTCCATGGATTTAAGTCAACATGAACTCAGATTTAGTGGATTTAGGAATGTTTTGTCCTCTCTTTGGGAAATCATCCTTAGTTTTTTCCCACATTTATGAAGGATGAAGTCTCGGATGTGCTGGTGATCCTCTCATTTTTCCCAATTCCCTGGGAGATTCCCTTTTCCTGCCTTGTCCAAACCACAACTAAACATTGCCCTATAAGATCAGGCACCTCTCCAGGTGCTTTGTTCAGGAATTTCTGCCTCAGTGTTTGTTCTGTGCCCCTGCCACCGTTCCTGGTAGCACCGTGCTCCTCAGCATGGAGCTGGAATCATTTCCAAATTCCCACTGGAACAGAAATCCCAGAGAAGCTGTGGCTACCACTTTTATGAGCTTTAAAATTCCAACTGGAGCAGCAGCACCAGTGCAAAAATCCTTTTCCATTCATCTGCCACAAAAAGGGGTTTTTATTTTAACTAAAAACTTTGGAGATTCCAACAGAGCATCTCCTAAAAATGTCCAGCAGGAAAGATCCTTTCCAAGGCATGCAGAGCAGGGGTGTTGTTTTGTTTCCTGCTGAATTCCTGCCTGGATTTGGAGGATTGGGATGAGGAGAAGCTTTGCCAAGCCCTTGGCAGGAAATTCTGTCCTGCCCTAAAAACTTAGCAGGGCAACTTAAACCACAGGTGGGAAAGTGGGAACGACAATTCCCACTGGGAAACAGGAATTTTTCATGGATCTCCTGGTCCAATGCCCAGCCAAGGCAGTGGACGCTGAGCCATCAAACACCTGCTTGGCAATTATTCCAGTGTGGAAATTTGGGATATTTACTTTGTCAGAGGAGCAGGCAGTGGCAAATTTTAGGGAAGGGGACAAGGTGGGATTGCAGGATCTCAATCCTGCTTTTCCTGTCAGCAGTGAGGAGAGGAAAATGAAGTTAATTCATTCCACCCCGAGGCTGGAGGATTGAATTCCAGGATGAAGGGAGAGGGTGGGTGAGGTTTTCCCTCTGCTCCAGATTTATGAATCCTTCCTCCTAGTCTGCCCTCAGGGGAGAAGGAAAATAAAGGGATTTCACCCCAAAAAGTCATTGTTGGATGTGATCCAGAATGCCAGACAGGTCTGGGTTGGAAGAGACCTGAAATCCCATTTTGTTCCACCCCTTTCCATGGGCAGGGACACCTCCCATTATCCCAGGGGTCCCCAAGCCCCATCCAGCCTGGCTTTGGACCCTTCTAGGGATCCAGGGACAGCCACAGGGACTGGGCATTCCTTGGAAATCTTCATTTCAGTCCATTCCTGGTTGCAATTTTGTTTGGTTTCTCCCTCTAAAGTGATTCTTTGTGGGATGTGAGGGAATTGTGGGCTGGCTCAGGAGTGGTTGAGCAGCCTGTTGGATTTGTCAGGAAGTTGGGAGCCCACAGCTGGGAAGGGACAGGGACAGGGAGGCTGAATGCCAAGAGGGGAGAGCTGCAGCTTCCTGGGAAAGCCTGAGAAATTTGGGAAGCCTTGGGGGGCCTGGCTGGAGCTGGGATCCATGGATGGAGCCTGGATGGGCATGGGCAGCCCCAGGTGTGGAGGCAGAGCTGTGGGAATGCTCGGGAATGCTGTGATTCCCATGGGCTGGGGGAGTGTGGTGGTTCTGGTTTGTTAATTTGAGATTTCACTGATTCTGAGATTTTTTTTGGCTAATGTGCTAAATGAGTGTGGTGGGTTTAGTGTTGGCTAATCACTAATGTACTCACTTTTGCTGTGAGGCAGGAAAAGTAGGTTCAAAACTTTAAAAGGGTATAAAGAAAAATTTACGAACAGCAACTAAAAGAAAGAGTAATAATTGTGTAATGAGAATCAGAACAAAACTTTTAGAACGCTTCTTTTCTCTCCGTAACTTTTTTCTTTCTTATTGACAGTGTAAAGAAATGAAACTTAAAATTCTAGTAGGTTTACTACTTTTAGACAGGGAGCAGCCTGGCCAGGCCTGGAGTCCATCCAGGGGCCGCTCCTGCTCCTTGTGTTGCTCCAAAGATCCCACAGAGCTGCACCCTGTCCTGGCTGCATTTCCCTGTGCTCTGATCCCATTTTTCCAGGAGCTTCCCCATCTCCCCCCTCCTCAGAGGCCACAGCTCCCTCCCTGTGCCTGTGGTGACACTTCATTATTGATTATTTACAATTCCAGGCCCACATCCCATCCCTTTCCCTGCCCATCCTTCAGGAATCAGGCGTTTGGCACTCCCTGACAAGTGACACCACCTCCCCCTTCCTCACGCGCCATTCCCGTGGGATTTCTGCAGGATTCCCGTGGGATTTCTCTAGGATTCCCACTGGTGACACGTAAATTGTCACCTCCACACTGAGCCAGGGATTTCTTTGGAATTGTGGGCCCCATTCCTTTAGGGATTGCTTCGTGCCAGGCACAGACGTGCACACCTGTAGGGTGTGTGCAGCCATGTAAAAATGAAGGCACGGAATGCTGGCAGGTTTGGACATCTGGGAATGCTTTCCAAATCTCACCCATCCCAGTGTGGGGAGCAGGAATCTCCAGATCCTGCTAAAACTGGATTATTTATCCCTCAAGGCAGCGCCACGCAGCTCACGGCCCCAAACGGATGGAAACGGAGCTGAGGAACATCTCGAGCTCAGCTCCTGGGGTCGGTGGGGATTGGCGGGATCGGGTGAAACATAAACTTTAAGAGATTTAGAGATTTTAGAGGAGCTAAGATTTTAGTTAGAGATAAACCTTACTAGAGTTAATTAAAATAAAGGGATTTTGTAAGTAGGCCTTGATGAAGTTAAGAGTTAGTAGTTAACTAAGAATTGATTGCTTGTCAACACAATGTTTAGTTAGCTGGGTTTATAACGAGGAATATAGAAACTGACAAACAGCTTTTAGGAACATGAGACAATTGTGGGCCTCCTCTGTTCTGAAACCAGTTGAAGACAGGCAATGGGAGTTCTACCAAGGTTCATTTGTCATATTAGCATTGAAAAGGTAGAAAGGTCAGAATGAGGAAGACTTCATTTACTTCCTCATTTTGGGACCCCTCCCCATGAAAGGGACCACCGACCCATTTCAAGGAACAAACTCTGCATGCTTAATGGCTTTGGGAATGATTAGCACACGGAGTGAGGAATGGGATGGACCAAAAGGATGAATATGTGTTTGTGTTTTGGGTATTCAATTCTGGTGTGGATAAAAGGACTCTGTAATCATTGGAAAGGTGCAGTGTGCATTTGGGAGCAATCCCGCACGCTGCCCAGCGCCGCAATGAACATACATTTCTAACTTTAAACTGTTAGAGAGTTTTTGTCCGTCACAGTTGGATATCGGTGCTAGATCAATATCCATATTTTTTTTTAATAAATCACAGGAGTCCCGTGCAGGAGCAGCAGGAATTGCAGGAAGGGGAACGGGAGCTCTTGCAGGGCTCAGCCAGCAGATGTCACATTTGGGTACCGCTGGGGAGGAGCTGGATCCTCGGGAAAACCCCAGGGAAAGGGAGGAAGACGGGAAGGGCACCTGGAGAAGGAATCTCGTGGATGCCACTGGAGCATTCCACGTGTTTCTTTCTTTGGGATGTTTGGTTTCTGTGCCTGGAATGGGAACCTCTAAACCCCTTGGAGATGGACAGACCTCAGATAAATTGAAACTTGTGCCCCAATTAGGCATTAAAAAGTTCATTTTATTCCCAAATCACCCCTTCCCTGCAAGTTACAAGATATTTATAATTCTGCAAATATTTTGGGAAGAGATTTTTCTGGGACGGGTGGGAAAGTCTCATCCCCAAGTTCCCAGTGGGATCAGCAGGTATGGGGTTGTCTGTCCCTGGAATTCCCTGGAGCAGCTGCTTCCTCCACCTATTGGGGGGAATATTTATTATTAATATTTTGATATTAATAGACTTTATTAACCTTAACCCTGCTCAAGTGCCTTCAGCTGCTCAGCCCAAACAATCCAAACCTTGGAAGTCACTCCTGGAGGACAGGGAAGGCCCTGGAATTCATTCCTGGAGGACAGGGAAGGCCCTGGAATTCATTCCTGGAGGACAGGGAAGGCCCTGGAATTCATTCCTGGAGGATTAAGGGAAGGCCACAAATGCAATGACACCTTTAAGGTTCCTTCCAAGCCAGATAATTCCCTGATTTTCAGCTTCCATGGTTTTGGGGAGGCAGGAGGTGACTGGGATGATCCATCTGCAGGATTGGGATGAGGGGCAGATCCAGGAGGAGACAGATGTTGCCTTCTCCAAATGCAAATAGAGAACAAAGCATCTTCTCTTTCTTCCTGCAACCCTTCCATAAAACAGAGATCCTGGAATAAAGCTGAGCACGGGAAGGGGCAGCATTTTCCATAAATTCAGCATCTCCCACTATTTCACACAGTTAAATGCAGTGTTTTATTTAGGATTTATGCTCTCCCAGCATTGTAAAGATGGAAAGGGCTGGAGCTGAGATTGCCAAAAGGAGAAGCATTTATAAATCTCTGATTTTATTTCCTTTCCCTGAATGTGATAGAGTGGGAGCTGCTCTGCTCAGCGCTCACAGCCAGCTCCTGCCACCAGCAGTGCCACAAACATGAGACAGAGCTGCTGCAACCCCCAAAACTCCGAGGAATTGGCAGAACTTGATGGGAAGAGGAGGAGGAAACAGATAAGGAAATGATTCCTTGAATGCTCCGTGTCCACACAGTTCCCACTGTTCGTTCCTGCAGGACAGGGAGCCAACACCAGTCCCACCCTCTGGGATCTGGGACATTTAGGGACAAAGGGTTTGGGGCACCTGTGGCATTGCTGGGATCCCTGCACTGCTCTGCTCTCATCCCAGTTGGAATTTGCACTTCCCAGTCCAGCAACAATTCCTTTAAGGGATTATTTTCCTCAGGGATTAATGGCTGAGTGATCCCAAGGGACCACAGGATGAGGAATCCTGGCTGATCATTTTCTCTGGAAGGGACCAGCTAAACATCTTTCCTTTTATTTTAAAAACCAAAAATCCCCAAGTCTTTAGGAATAAGGAATGTGGAATCCAAGGATGCAGAATGTTTTAGATGCAGATTTTAGGGGCCACAAATTGACAGCTGAGAAATTCAGGTGTCAGAAACAGCTGGTCCTGAGCCAGATTTATTGTCTGAGATCTGAGGATGACAGGGATGGGAACACTTCAGGGAAAGTTGAAAAGTCAAGGAAGCCACGAAGCCAACAATGAAATCCCCTTGAAATGTGGAAAACAGCTCCGGCTTTGAAGGCAGGGTGGGAAATGGTCACCGAGAGAGGGATCCTTTTTATCAGAGTGAAATCAAACTCCAGCACCAAGATCTGCTAAAATCTGGAGAACTGGGATAGAAACCACTCTGCCTGCTGGAATCCCATCCCAAGGGATGATAATAAATGATCTTCGAAGCTCTGCAATAGGATATTTCAGTCCATTTGGTAAATAAATGGGAATCTGGGGGATTGCAGAGCTGGGAGGGGGATGTTGTTCCCTTGTTTTTAGCAACTTCAAACCCAGGGACAGAGAGAGGGACTTTGGATAAAGGTCTGGAGTGCCAGGACAAGGGGAATGCCTCAATCCACTTCTGTTCAGGACATTTCTCCATCTTTTAGATCCCAGTGGAGCTTGGGATGGAGCAGCTGAAGTGACTTTCCCCCTTTTCTTGGTTTCTCTAATTCAGTGCCACCGAGATTTCATCCCAATTTTGACCTTACACTGGTACAGGGCTGGTGGAAAATGCTTGGGTGCACTGCCTGGAGGGTTTGAATGCTGCACAACAAATGCTCATCACTGAAAATGTTCCCCTGGAGAGGAGAAGGCACCAGGGAGAGCTCAGAGCCCCTTGCAGGGCCTGAAGGGGCTCCAGGAGAGCTGGAGAGGGACTGGGGACAAGGGATGGAGGGACAGGAGCCAGAGAATCGCTTTAGGCTGGAAAGGGGAAGATTTAGATGGGATATTGGGAATTGGGAATTCCTGGCTGGGCTGGAATTGCCAGAGCAGCTGTGGCTGCCCCTGGATCCCTGGCAGTGCCCAAGGTCCTGCACCCAGGGACACCCAGGGCTGAGGCCCCTCTCAGCTGGGGCTCCTCTCCAGGCTGAGCAGCCCCAGCTCCCTCAGCCTCTCCTGGGCACGGAGATGCTCCAGCCCTTCCTCATCCTCACACCACTCCTCTGGACCAGACCCAGGAGCTCCAGGTCTCTCCTGTCCTGCTGATCCCAGAGCTGGGCACAGGATCCCCAAGGATGAAACTCCACAAACTCTGGACCACCTGGGCTTTGAGGTGGGAAGCCCATTAAGAGCTGACATCCCAGAAACCTCTCACATTCCTGTCATCCCAGCTAAAAATGATCTTCCCACCCCAAAATCCATATCTTGCCAACCTCCCGACCAGGAGCTGAACTTCCTGTGTGACACAGCCCAAATTCTGCTTCCACTCAAAGCTCTGGGAAGCCTCGGAGACAAGCACCAAACCAACGTCCTCACATCCCTCCCCTGGATCATATCCAGGAGCTCCAGGTCCCTCCTCTCCCAAGATCCAGAGCCAAGGGCTTTGGGGACAGGGGACATTTCCAGGTTCCCCATAACTCCCACACTTCCAGAAGCCACCTCTGCTTTCCTGCACACCAAACCACATCCCCACTTCCCAAAGTTTACAAGGGAAGCTCTCAGTGTTGTGCTGTTGAATTTCCAGCCTCTCCATTCCCGGTGTTGTTTTCACAGGGATTTGGGATAATGCAGCTCTTCAGGCGCCTCATTATTCCCCCAAAGGTGCCGGTGTTGTTCAAGTGCCCCTCCTGTGACAAGTGGCTCATTACGGCTCCTCTCAGTCCCCCCCAGAGATCCCATTATATCCAACAGCAGTGGGAGTGGGAAGAGGATAATTTGCATCCAGCATGAGCTTTTCCCATTATTCCCACTTCTCAGGAACAAGGAAAACAAATCGTCTCGACCGCTGCTCCCTTTTTATCCCCACTGCAGTCCCTTTTTTCCAGCAGCAGTTTTGCTTTGCTCCCTCTCCTTGGAATATTGTTGTTTGCTCCTCCACTCCAGGCTAATTGAAGGTCCTCCTTCCCCGGCCAATTGGGAAAAATATCTTGGCTAAAAGGGCTTTTTATCCTTGGAGAAGAAAAGAGTGGTCGGAGAGAAAAGCTGGATCAATAGGTGCCATGTTGCTGTTTATTCCCAGGACTTTACCTTTGTTCCTTTGCATTTTGGGGGGCCTTTAAGGCCTTTTTTCCTCCTCTTCTCACTGCTTTTCTGCTGATGGAAATTGTCCCATTTTGAATTTGAAATCCCTCTCTATTTCCACCTGGGTCAGGGATAGTTTGGAGGAGAAAATCCCTAAATTCAGTCTTTGTTTTGTCACAAACTCCTAAAATCCCAGTTAAGGGCAGGGACTAATGAATCCATACCTCTCCCATATTCCATATGACAGGCAGGCCATGCTTTCCCAGGTTTTTCCATCCCTTTCCCAATTATCCCCACTGCCAAATCCCTGCAGAAGTATGGATAGAAGTAGAAAGACCTCAAGGCCTTGGATCCTGGGAATGAGGGGCTGGATCTCAACCCTTGGACCCTGGGTATGAGGGGCTGGATCTCATCCCTTGGATCCCAGGAATGAAGGGATGGCTGCAGTTGGATCTCAGCCCTTGGACGCTGGGAATGAGGGGTGGCTCCAGTTGGAACCCTTGGATCTGGGAATGCCCAACTGAAGTTATTTCCTGATGATTTCCCTGTGTTTTCCCTCCTTTTCCCGATGGATGGGTGAATTCTTGGCTGGCTGAGTTAATCACTGGCTGCCTGATTTCAGGTGATGCCTTGAGAAGGCTGCCCTGGAGCAGAGGCTGGATGGAGTCACAGAATAAAGCAGGGATTTATTCCAAGGATCTCCTCCATGGATCCACCTTGGGCAGCACCAGAGCCCAGCCAGGGCTGCAGCCAAGAGGAACCAAAATGGTCCCAAAATGCACGAGCGCTGCCGGGGGCTCTCACTGGGATCAGCTCTGCTCCATTTGCACCTTGCAGTTCATTGTCCCATTCCAGCTTTAGCCCAGGCACTCCCATCCTGCTTGTTTTTCTCTCTCCAGCCCACGCTGTTTGTGCTCCTGGGCCTGAGCTTTGGATCATTTGTCCTTGGTGCCCAGCTGGAGCAGGAATTGTTTTGTCTCCCTGCTCTGTGCAGAGAGCTCACCATATGGAGCTCAGACCCGCACATTAAAGCAGCACAGAATGTGAAAAATAGAAAAGCTCAAACCTGAGGCATCACTGCTTTCCCTAATTCCACCCTTTTCCCCCAGGAAAAGCCTACGCCCCGGAATTCTACTACGACACGTACAACCCGCTGTGGCAGAACCGGCCGCGGGTCTACTCCTACAGCCTGCAGTGGACGCAGATGAATCCCGGCGCCGTGGATCGCATCCTGGCCTACCGGCTGGGCATCCGCCAGGTGGGACGGGAATCGCCCGCGCGGGGCTCGCCTTCGGGGGATATGGGCCGGGCCCGCAGGGAGCGCTGCTTTCTTTCATGTTAGCTCGTGTTATACTATGTATGTTATGTTATGTTATGTTATGTTATGTTATGTTATGTTATGTTATGTTATGTTATGTTATATTATATATGTTATGTTATGTTATGTTATGTTATGTTATGTTATGTATGTTATGTTATGTTATGTTATGTTATGTTATGTTATATTATATATGTTATGTTATGTTATGTTATGTTATGTTATGTTATGTTATGTTATGTTATGTTATATTATGTATGTTATGTTATGTTATGTTATGTTACGTTATGTATATTACGTTACGGTATGGTACGTTACATTATCTCATGTTATCTTACATTATGTATGTTATGTTATGTTATGTTATGTTATGTTATGTTATGTTATATTATGTATGTTATGTTATGTTATGTATGTTATGTTATGCTATGTTATGTTATGTTATGCTATGTTATGTTATGTTACGTTATGTTACATTACATTATCTCATGTTATGTTACAATATGTATGTTATGTTACATTATGTATGTTATGTTATGCTGTTATGTATGTTATGTTATGTTATGTTATGTTATGTTATGTTATGTTATGTTATGTTATGTTATGTTACGTCACATTATTTGTTTTTTATTTCATTTCATTTTCTGTTATTTTACTTCCACTTATTTTATTTTTAAATGTCATTTTACTGTATTTTATTCTTATTTTCTTGTTTTATTTCACTTTTTTAACTTCATTTTATTTCATTTGACTTTTTTATATTTATATTATTTTATCCTACATTACTTTTATTTTATTTTTACCTTATTTTATTTTACTTTATTCTATTTTTATCTTATTTTATTTTTATTTTATTTTATTATTTCATTTTATGTTATCTTACATTATTTATTTTTACTTAATTTCATTTTGTTATTTTACTTCATTTTTATTTTATTTTATTTTATTTTATTTTATTTTATTTTATTTTATTTTATTTTATTTTATTTTATTTTATTTTTGGAGAGCCTTTGGGCTCTGTGAGCTTCCTGGTGGGACTTCACTTCACCTGCCCGTGGCACTCTGGGATTTGCTTTGGGATTTATTTGGTGGCCGAAGGAATCAGCCATAAACCTGGGACATGTGGCACTGTCAGGACATCTGGTCTGGATCCTGGAGCAGCTCCAAATCCTCCTGCATGGGGCATTTTTGGAAAAGGGAGTGTGGAGCACAGGGAATTTCCATTCCAAGGGCACTGCTGAGCACAGCCCTTCCATTTGGAGCTGAAGGATGGGGACAACCTTGGTGTCCCATCAGGGAACTGCCTGGATTTGGTCACCCTCAGCTTCCTTGGGAATGTGCCGAGGTCTGCCAAGACATTCCTGCACAGGAGGGACATTTTTCCATCTCCTTAAGAGCCCTCTGAAGAATATTCCAACAGTAATGCATTTCATGGATGCATTTTTGCATTGCATTTCTGCATTTCAGCGATGCATTTTTGGATTTGGCTTTGGAATCAGTGACCCAGATTCTTCCAGGGTGTTTTTTTTTTGTTTTTCTTTTCTTTTGTTATTTTTGTTTGTTTGTTTGTTTGTTTGTTTTTTTAATTTGTTTGTTTGGTTGGTTTTTGGGGGGTTTTTATTGTTTTGGTTTTATTTTTTTGGGGGGGGGGG
This sequence comes from Vidua chalybeata, assembly GCF_026979565.1. Lineage (NCBI taxonomy): Eukaryota > Metazoa > Chordata > Aves > Passeriformes > Viduidae > Vidua > Vidua chalybeata. The sequence continues at coordinate 1,311,982 of NC_071535.1, read as the reverse complement.
GTTTTTTTTGCTTTTCCAAGCATCCCTGTGCATATTCCCTGGCCAGCCTTTGGGGACACCAACACTCCAGGAGTTTATTTTATTCAGCATCCAGTCATGGAATATTTCAGTCGGAAAAGCCCTCTCAGACCAGCAAATCCAATCCACGTCCCCAAGTGCCACATCCACACTTCCAGGATGGCAACTCCAGCAATTCCCTGGGCAGCTTGTTCCAAGAAAATATTTCCCAAACGTTTAAAAAATGGTCCCAAATGCCCCTCAGAGGGTTTCTCTGCTCCTGGAAGTTTATCCACCCAGACAAAACCACTTTTGGACCTCCCCTGCCTCACGGAGCTCAGTTTGGAGCAGCTGTGAATATCCTCGTGCTTTTCCAGGAGCTTCACCTGGAGGCCCCGAGCAGTGAGGGAAGAGAGAGGGAGTTGCCAGAGTGTGAATATTCTCTGCTTAATTAATTACAGCATAATGCAAATAAATGCTCCAGGAACTTCTCCCATTTTTCCTCAGAGCTACATAAATATTCCCAAACCACTGGACAATTGTTATTGCAGCTTCACCAAAGTCAATTCCTCACTGTTGGAAAATTGTAATTCCAAACTTTATTCCCCACCTGAGTTTCATCCTTATCTTTGTGAGGAAAAGGGTTTTGATTATGAGCCTCTTTTCCTTTCAAAAATTCCTTTTCCAGCCAAATCCTGGTTCTAACGGTAGCAGCTCCATTCCTGCAGCTGCTCCAGCCACCTCTGGCTCCCTCTGGCACCACGTGGAGATGTTCCCTTCCCACACTTTGCCTGTCCCCGAAGCCAGAATTCCATTTCTTCCCAATAAGCGACAACGTTTAGCGACTCCCAGCATCCGAGCGGGCGCCTCCAGCTCTCTGATATTTCCTGTCAGCAGGATGAAGGCAAATTGAACCAGGGAGACTTTTCCAGAGCAGCCAGGAAGGGCGTGCAGCTCTGATCTCCGCGGTGGCTGCTCGCAGCAGGTGACAGCGGGTGACAGCCGCGGCCCCGCAGCCGCAGTGACCTAGAAAAGGAGCAGTTCCGCCGTGAAGGAGTCATAAAAATTCAGCTGCTCCCTGTAAACCAGAGAGCAGCTTGTTCCAGCTTGTTCCATAAAAGATTCAAGCTCCCACCTTTCCTTTATTCCCAGCCCCGGGAGCCCGCGGTGTCCGCGAGTTGGGAATGAGAATCTCTTCAAACAGCCCCAAGCAGGGCACGGCTCTGGCACTTCCTCCTGGTTGGATTTGTGTGGATTTTTGACTTCTGCTGTCACTCGGCACTGAGCAGGGACAGGTGGATTCAAATATCCTGGGAAAGGGTTCCTGGGAAGGCTGAGCAGTCTCTGGCTGAAAACAGAGATGGGAATTCTCTGTCGGTGCCGCGGCACAGATCCCACAGCCCTGGATGAATGGCTATGGATAAAGGGAGTGAGGGTACATTTATTGCCTTTCTGATTAAAGAATCACAGATTCCCAAAATGCTGTGGCTTGGAAGCCCGAATCCCACCCATCCCACCCTTGCCATGGCAGGGACACCTCCCACTGTCCCAGGCTGCTCCAGCCCCAGTGTCCAACCTGGCCTTGGGCACTGCCAGGGATCCAGGGGCAGCCACAGCTGCTCTGGCAATTCCATCTCAGCTCCTCTCCCAGGCAGGAATTCCTTCCCAATCTCCCATCTATCCCTACTTTCTCACAGTTTGAAGCCATTCCCCCTTGTCCTGGCACTCCAGACCTTTATCCAAAGTCCCTCTCTCTGTCCCTGGGTTTGCAGCTGCTAAAAACAAGGGAACAACATCCCCCTCCCAGCTCTGCAATCCCCCAAATTCCCATTTATTTACCAAATGGACTGAAATATCCTAATGCAGAGCTTCGAAGATCATTTATTATCATCCCTTGGGATGGGATTCCAGGATAGAGTGGTTTCTATCCCAGTTCTCCAGATTTTAGCAGATCTTGGTGCTGGAGTTTGATTTCACTCTGATAAAAAGGATCCCTCTCTCGGTGACCATTTCCCACCCTGCCTTCAAAGCCGGAGCCGTTTTCCACATTTCAAGGGGATTTCATTGTTGGCTTCGTGGCTTCCTTGACTTTTCAACTTTCCCTGAAGTGTTCCCATCTCTGTCATCCTCAGATCTCAGACAATAAATCTGGCTCAGGACCAGCTGTTTCTGACACCTGAATTTCTCAGCTGTCAATTTGTGGCCCCTAAAATCTGCATCTAAAACATTCTGCATCCTTGGATTCCACATTCCTTATTCCTAAAGACTTGGGAATTTTAGTTTCTTGAAAAAACGGGGGGGGGGAAAGAGATTTTTTTGTTGTTGTATGTATCACAGAAATAATGATGATAAACATTATAAAATAATTAAATAATAGAAATTAATGGGAGGAGCAAGTCCAGGAGGATTATTAATATAATCCTGCAAGAAGGAAGTCGATTACATGCCCAGGATTGTTCTCCTGGATTAGGAGTGGTTTAATTGGGAAAAACTGTGCCCACTGTTGAAAGGGCTTTAGAGCAGAAAAGGAAGGCAAAGAGGTTTAGCATGCAGCTGCCAAATCAGTGAATCCTGGAATATCCTGAGTTGGAGGGATCCCAAGGATCATCCAGCCCAGCTCCTGTCCCTGCCCAGATCCCCAGCAATCCCACCCTGTGCACCCCTGGCAGTGCTGTCCAAAGGCTCCTGGAGCTCTGGCAGCCTTGGGGCCGTGCCCATTCCCTGGGGAGCTGTTCCAGTGCTGATTCCACCTTTTTGGGGAAGAACCTTTCCCTGAAATCCATCCTAAACCTCTCATGGAGCACCTTAATTTCCTCCTGTCCCGTTGCTGTTCCCTGGGAGCAGAGCCCCACTCCCACCTGGGACACTTAGGATCAGTTTGTCCCAGGCTCGAGCCAAGCCTCGCCTGCCCAGTCTGGGCTGGGTTTGAGCTGCTGTTCCCAGCTGGATCCACAGGAGCCGGGAGCCACCTCTGCAGGAGAGCAGGGAGGCAGGACCAGCTCCACACGGAAAGACACGTCAGGGTGTGGGGCTCTGCTGGCTGTGAAAATATTAATTAAAGAGAGAAATGAGGGAAAATGAGGGGAATTGCGTGAGGAGCAGCTGAGGACACTGGGATGGTGCAGCTGGAGAGGAGGAGACTGAGGGGAGACCTCGCTGTGGTCCTCAACATCCTCCTGAGGGCAGCTCCGATTTCAGTTCTCTGGGAGAGGGACAGGACCCAGGGAACGGCCAGGGAATGTTTAGGGTGGATTTTAGGAAAGGTTCTTCCCCCAGAGGGTGGAATCAGCACTGGAAAAGCTCCCCAGGGAATGGGCACAGCCCCGAGGCTGCCAGAGCTCCAGGAGGGTTTGGACAATGCCCTCAGGGATGCCCAGGGCGGGATTTTGGGGGGTCTGTGCAGGGACAGGGGCTGCACTGGATGATCCTTGGCATCCCTTCCCATGCAGGATATTCCACAATTCCGTGATTCTCTGCCATCAAGAACTGGCCATCCCTTACAGCTTGCCTGAATCCCAGATATTTGTCACTGAGTCATTCCAAATCCATCCTTGGGAATGAAGATGACACAGGAGCCACTCCTCGATTTTATATTCTCACCTGGATTACTCTGATTATATTCCAGTCAGGATTATGAAAGAAAAGCAGGAATAACACAAATTTTCCCTAGGAATTCCCTAGGAATCTTCCCTCTGTGATGTGCAAATGGAATATTTGCAAATATTCCATTTGTCCATGAGCCGAACAGCCCGGTTTTAGATATAAAACTTCCAAAGAAATCTCTTATTTTTTAAGGAAAATCTATCTGTATGGTTATAAATGGCAAAGAAATGACTTTAAACACCGCCACAGTTTTTTTATGGAGTATCCAATGGATTAATCGATTTTGTCGTTAATTTTTTTTGTCATCAACTAACGTTGTCATTAATTAAAGAGATTCTTGTCCAGCTGGTGGAGTCAATGAAGGAATTTGTGCTGGGAATCAATAGGCCACGAACAACGGAGTGAGGAGATGTTTATTTTTTATGAACATATCTGAACACGCAAGGAATCAATCTTTAATCATGCCAGAGAATTAACTCTTCAGGAAATCCAGAATTCCAAGGCTTTAAGAGAATAGAGGTTTCCAACAAAAGACATGGAATAAACCTCCTTTTATTGGCAGCACTGGGGTGGTTCCAACCTTCTGGAATAAAAATCTGCCCCGTTTACACCCCATTTTTGCTTTTCTGTCTCCTTTGGGAACAAAGATTCCTAAATATTCCAAGGAAAAAAGGAGTCCTGACCTACAGAAAATTTCAGTGCTCCAAGTTGCCAGAGTGTGGATATTCTCTACTTAATTAATTACAGCATAATGCAAATAAATGCTCCAGGAACTTCTCCCATTTTTCCTCAGAGCTACATAAATATTCCCAAACCACTGGAAAATTGTTATTGCAGCTTCACCAAAGCCAATTCCTCACTGTTGGAAATTTGTAATTCCAAAGTCTCTTCCCCACCTGAGTTTCAGCCTTATCTTTGTGAGGGAAAGGACTTTGATTATGAGCCTCTTTTCCTTTCAAAAATTCCTTTTCCAACCAAATCTTGATTCTTATGGATATTCCGGCTCTGGACACAGGGATTGAGGTGCAGGGTTGTGTCTCATGATTGTTTCTTGTGGATTTTCTCTTGGAAGCCTCAATCTTGTTTTTTTTCCATGGAAAAAAGCACAGGTTCAACGTTAGGGATGGGCTGCATGGGGAATTTTGGGAAGTGGTGGTGAGGATTTGGCTCTTTCCCATCCAGGGGAGCCAAGGTGACTCCAAGGGAAACAGTTTTGGATTTTTCCAGCTTGGAATCAGAGCATCTCCAGCTCGGTGCTGGGAGTTTCCAGCACCCCAGGGCATTGTAGGAATTAAATCCTACTTTTATGGAGTCCTGGACTCCATTTACTTCCATTTATTTCCATATTTTTCAGCCCAGGTTGTTGGTGTTTCCCAAGTTTGGGAAGCAGCTCCTGGGATTATGGTGCCATTTCCAATGCTGGGTTGGTTTTCCAAGTGGGAAAACCAAAGCTGGGTGTGGCAGATCCTGAATTTCTTTATTTATATCAATATATTTTATATATATTATTTATATGTAGTTTTATATTTGTATATTGATATGTTTGTATATTGATATGTTGATCTATTTATGTATGTATATATTTATTTTATTTGCATAAAATATATATTTGCATAAAATATATATATATATTTTGCATAAAATATATATATATATTTAATAAATATATATTTATAATTTTTTAATATTTGTGTATTTATATATTAATTTTTATATATGTATTTATTCCACAGCATAGCTGGAAAATCAGGATTGCTTTCCATCCAACACAGCAACAATTTTCTGTTGTTTCAGATTTTTTTTTCCCTCTGGTTTCCATGGTGAAAAATAAGGATTAGACCAGAGCTGGTGTTGATTGCAAGGGGAAAAAAAAATCAAAATCTGTGTTGCTTCCTATGGAGAAATATCAGTATCCAACCCTGGTTTTGGAGGGATGATCCTGAAAGGAAAAATCCAATTGTTTTCCTTTCTGAAAGGAGAAAATAATGGAGATTTTATTGCTTCTGGAAAGAAGGGCAAGAATTCAAAGCAGAGGCTGAATTTGATAGAAATTCATGTCTGGTTTGGGTAACTGCAAATTTTCCTCGTTAATTATTGAAATTCTTTGGGAAATCTCTGTTTCTGTGGTTCCTTATCCAAAGATGAGGTGGAATAGGGAATACTTTTAATTTTTGTCCTACAGTGCTCACAGATATCATTGACATAATGAAATTAAAAAGATTATTCTATTTATTTTTTAAAACTTAATCACCACAAGCTCGCCCTTGCTCCTTGGCTGTAATCCCTGCCTGATGAGCATCCAAAATCCTCAGGAATTGGGGTGACGCCCGACTTTTCCTGTCCCAAAACACATCCAAGGGCCATCGGACCTCTGGAAGGAATATTCCTGACTTTTGGTGTGGTTTGTTAGAGAAATTCTCCACAGTGGGATAACTCAGGAAGTTCATTCCTTGTTCCATCTCTAATTCTTCTGGAATTTTGAAGGTTGCCCAGGTCTGCTCTGCTTTCCAAGGTGAAGACAAATCCCAAAACCTCTGACCTTTGAATCCTTTGGATTCCAGGCTGGACAACAATTTTGAAAGGAAAAAGTGTTTTTCCTTTCCAAAGGAAAGATCTTTCAGATTTTGACAAGCCAGTTTTAAGTGTAAAACACCAATTTTTTTAAAAATTGAGGATTTAAATTTTTTTAAATTCCACAAGACCCACTCAGTGTTTCTGGGTCACCCCAAACTGGCCCTTTCTCCTTGGCTGTAATCCCTGCCTGATGAGCATCCAAAATCCTCAGGAATTGGGGTGACACCCGACTTTTCCTGTCCCAAAACACATCCAAGAGAGCCATCGGACCTCTGGAAGGAATATTCCCGATTTTTGGTGTGGTTTGTTAGAGAAATTCTCCACAGTGGGATAACTCAGGAAGTTCATTCCTTGTTCCATCTCTCATTCTTCCGGAATTTTGCCCAGGCTCTGCTCCCACACACTTTTCCTGCCCCAAAACCCATCCAAGTGCCGTTTGGTTTCTGTGGGGAGACAATGGGCAGCTGGCAGGGAAGGAGTGCCCTCTGGCAGAAATATTCCCAATTTTCAGTGTGGTTTGTTACAGAAACATTCCATGGTGGGATACTTCAAGAAGTTCATCCCTTGTTGAATCCCTTGTTGTATCCCTCGTTGATTCTTCCGGAATTTTGAAGGTTGCCCAGGTCTGCTCTGCTTTCTACGGTGAAGCCAAATCCCAAAACGCCTGACCTTTGGATTTTTTGGATTTTTTGGATTGCAGGCCGGCCAGCAGCGCTGGTGGGAGCAGGAGATCACGGTGAACGGGAACATCCAGAAGGGGGAATTGATCACCTACAACCTGACGGAGCTCATCAAGCCCGAGGCCTACGAGGTCCGCCTGACGCCCATCACCCGATTTGGGGAGGGCGACTCCACCATCCGGGTCATCAAATACAGCGGTGAGGATCCGAAATCCAAGGAAAAGGGGGTTGGGAATGTTCTGGGGCACCCGGAACGGCGTGGCTGTTCCCACTCCTGGGATAATGTCATGAGCATGGTCATGAGCGTGGTCATCAAAAGGATGGGGAGAAACGGGGACAGAGGGAAATCTTCACCTCTTGGATGATTCAGAACAACAAAAACATCCAACTAATTAAATTCTGGGCAGCCAAACCCCAAAATCCCATCAATTTTTTGTGAGAAATAAGGAAAATTTGGAATAAATTAATGCCAACTACATGAAATTGGAGATTTCAAGTTGATTCTTGATGAGTTTTGAAGAAAAGTTTACAAAAGTTTTTTTCCAGAATGAGCAGGTTTTATTTTAATGTGAATTATTGTCTTAAAAAACCCCAGTGACTGTGCGACTATGGAAGATTATAAAATCTATAAATTTATGTAAGAAATAATGGAAAGACTTTATAAATTTCCCATGTCATGAATGTGGTCATCCCAAAAGGAAGGGGAGAAATGGGGACAGAGGAAAATCTTAATCTCTGGGATGATTCAGAGCAAAAAAACATCCAACTAATTAAATTCTGGACAGCCAAACCCCAAAATCCCATCAATTTTTTGTGGGAAACAGGGAAAAGTTGGAATAAATTAATGCCAACTTCATGAAATCTGAGATTTCAAGATGATTCTTGATGAGTTAACTAATTTATATAAGAAATAATGGAAAGACTTTATAAATTTCCCACGTCATGAGTGTGGTCATCCCAAAAGGAAGGGGAGAAATGGGGACAGAGGAAAATCTTCACCTCTTGGATGATTCAGAACAACAAAAACATCCAACTAATTAAATTCTGGACAGCCAAACCCCAAAATCCCATCAATTTTTTGTGAGAAATAAGGAAAATTTGGAATAAATTAATAAACTACGTGAAATTGGAGATTTCAAGTTGATTCTTGATGAGTTTTGAAGAAAAATTTACAAAGGTTTTTTTCCCCCAAAATGAGCAGTTTTTATTTTAATGTGAATTATTGTCTTAAAAAAAACCCGAGTGACTGTGCTACTATGGAAGATTATGAAATCTATAAATTTATATAAGAAATAATGGAAAGGCTTTATAAATTTCCCACGTCATGGATGTGGTCATCCCAAAAAGAAGAGGAGAAATGTGGAGAGAGAGGGAAATCTTCACCCCCCATAACAACAAAATCATCCAAACAAAATAATTCTGGACAGCCAAACCCCAAAGTCCCATCCATTTTTTTGTGGGAAATAAGGAAAAAATTTGAATAAATGAATGCCAGCTTCATCAAACAGCATGCTTAGAGCTGATTCTTGTTTTGAAGGATGAGTTTTAAAGAAAAACCTGCAAACAAAGTTGTTTTTTTCCCCCAGAATGAGCAGTTTTTATTTTAATGTGAATTACTGTCTTTAAAAAACCAGCAGCTGTTTGTAGTCCTTTGCAAGATTATATAATCTATAAATTTATATAAGGAATATTGGAAGGGCTTTATAAATTTTCCCTCTAAAAGGTCACCCTGACAAAGATTAATCCACTTCAATTTAACAAGAAAAACACAATATCCATACATCCTGTTTGCTGTATTGCCAGAAAATCAATACTCTGTTAAATCCTTCCAAATACTTATTTTTGGGTTTTTATTTAATGAATATCTGAATTTCTCTTTTTATTTTGATTTTCTGCTGTAAAAGTTGCAATGAATGAGCAAGAAGGACCTTAAAGAAGAGGTGGAAGGATCCCTAAATGTGACATTTCCATAATTCCTTGTTTATCCCCATCTTCCTGCCACAAAATCCCCACCAAAATGATAAAAACTTCCCCCAAACCCATCCCAATCCCATCCCAAACATCTCCAGGATCCTCCAACCTCTTTTACACGTTGTCCTGCAGCTGCGCTGCTCCAAAAGTGGGATTTTTTTGGGGTTTTTTTCTGGTTGTTTTGGAGGTTTTTTTCCCCCCTGGAAAAAATTCATTTATCCACCTTCATTTTCCTGTCTGCTCTGTGCCTGGGTGTGACACAGAGCGTGTGACTGGAGGTGACACCTGATGAGATTTTCCATCCAAAGCCCTGCATTTAGTAACAAATCAAGCCTCAGTCAATGCAGCTGCCAGCAAGCGCAGCTAATTCCAGGTTCAATCACTCAGGGATCCTGTAAAATTGAGGTTTTTTTTTGGGAGAATCAGAGGTAATTTGTAGGTAAAAGATGTAAAAATTTGGTTTCTCGGGGAGATGACACTGGAGCAAATCGCTGCTCGTGTTTCAGATGAAGTGGTGCTAATTTAGAGCTGGTGTGGAAACTCCAGGTTGAATTTAGGATTTTGCTGAATCTTAGGCTGGGATTAAAGCAAGAAAACCTGGAGTGACGCTCTGGCATTGTCAGATGTCCCCATTAGCTGGAGATAAAACTTAATTTTGGATTTTCTGTGAATAAAATTCAATTCCAGCCCTGAGCTCAGCCTCCTTCTGCTGCCCACATGTGTGGGGCTGTGGCAGGAGGGCCTTTTCCTAAATCACCCATCCTCAAATTTCTCCTGCTGCAAACAGAGCCACAGAATAATCCCTCCTTCAATCCCATTCCCGGGTGTCAGCATTGCACAGATTCCTCTGGATTGAGCAGGGAAGCCATTCCCATGCTTAGGATATTGTGGACATTGTGAACATTTGGATTTCATTCTCTGCCAACCTCTTAAGGTGTGAAGTAGATGAATTTCAATATTCAGCACGAGGAAATTGAGGATAATCTGAATATTGATGAATTAGAATTTTTTCTTTGCACTGATTTTATTTTCCCTCTGTTTTCCAGCTCCGGTGAATCCACATCTCCGTAAGTATTTAAATTATTTATTGTTTTATCTTTCATGCCATGAAGAACAGTCCTTGCATTGCTTGTTCCTCACAGTTCAAAAGTAAATTTGAAGTATTTTACTTCCAGTTGAAAAGTAAAGTTGAAGTATTTAACTTCCAGTTGAAAAGTAAATTTGAAGTATTTTACTTCCAGTTGAAAAGTTGAAGTATTTTACTTCCAGTTGAAAAGTAAAGTTGAAGTATTTTACTTCCAGTTGAAAAGTAAAGTTGAAGTATTTAACTTCCACTTTAAAAGTAAATTTGAAGTATTTTACTTCCAGTCGCAGCCCATGAGTGGCAGGAACCACCTGAAGGTGTCATTTGGGATTCCTCTTGTTCCAACAAGGATAAAGGAAGGAAAAACACAGCTCCAGCTCATCTTTCTCACTGCCCCAGAGACTTCACCCAAAGGAAAATATTCATGGGCTAAAATTCAGACCCAGCTGAGGTGGAGCAGCTCAGGAGGTGTTGGGGATGCCACGGGAAATCATGGAAGGGCAGGGACACCTCCCACCATCCCAGGCTGCTCCCAGCCCCAGTGTCCAGCCTGGCCTTGGGCACTCCCAGAGATCCAGGGATAGCCCCAGCTGCTCTGGGAATTCCATCCCAGCCCCTGCCCACCCTCCCAGCCAGGAATTCCTTCCCAATATCCCAACTAAATCTACCCTCCTTCATCTTCAAGCCATTCCCTGTGTCCTGTCCCTCCATCCCTTGTTCCCAGTCCCTCTCCAGCTCTCCCGGTGCCCCTTCAGGCTCTGGAAGGTTCTCTAAGGTCTCCCCAGAGCCTTCCTGGTGGTTCTTGAGTTATTTCCATGCTTTTTAGGGCAGATTGACACCAAAAAGAAGGAAGTTCTTCCCCACAGAGGTCCAGGAATCACAGATTCATTTCACAGAGAAATGGGGAGACCCCAAGTGGATCCTGGTTCTCCCCAGATTCTTAGGACACAGCTCCTCAGGCATGACTGGAAATGAGAAGTCTGACATGATCAGGCACAGGGATGGAAATGTCCCAGGCTGGAAATGTCCAAGTCACACTTTGTTCTTCCACTTTCCCTTGGGCACCAAATCCCTGCAAACATCCAGGCAGGAGACTGGGCTGGAGCTTTGGCACATCCCAGTAAAACCACCCTGTTCCCACAGTCCCACAGCTCCCTGCTCCATCATGTTCCCCCAAACCCCAACAAATCCATATTTTCTGTCACAGCATATTCTTGTTTTTAATTGCACGCCCCGAAATTATTCCCGCCTAAGGAATGAGGTCCAGTCTCTCATTTTTCCTGCTGCAGGGCAGAGCCATCAGGCAGGAGCAGGCCCTCCTCCATCCCTCAGACTCAACTTTAAGCCTTTGTGTAAATTTTAAACCTATTTGCAGAAGATCTTGTCCAACATGTTAATAATTAAGCAGGGCTTAGCTCAAAGCTGCCAGGAGCTGCAGGAACCTCTCCCATGGAGTCTAACGAGCAGGGAGTGAAGCTCTTGCTAATTAATATATTAAATCTAGGCTCTGATGGGAAGAAATAATACAATCCCAAGTGCTTCACGCTCCTCTAGGATTTTGAGATCTCAAACTAATTTTCCGGAAGTCTTGTAGGATCATGATGGAATGTGGGTGGAATGGGAATAAGGAATGTGTCGGCTCAAGGGAGGGATGGGAAAGATTTCCCACCAAAGCTGCAGGGTCCCCAGGGCCACTCCTTTCGGGTGGCCAAAGCCATGGTAGAATTCTGCTTTGCTTGCTTTCCCTGAAGATTTTTTGAGTGGAATCCCTTGGTAGGAAAGAAATCCCAGTCTGCATCCCATCTCCATTCCCCAAGGCCACCACTGCCACGTGGCCCCAAGTGCCACCTCCACACAGCTTGGAATCCCCCAGGGATGGGCACTCCAAACCTCCCTGGGCAGTGCCAAGGCCTGAGCCCCCTTTCCATGGGGAAATTCCTGCTGCTGCCCACCCTGAGCCTGCCCTGGCCCAGCCTGAGGCCGTTCCCTCTCCTCCTGTCCCTGTTCCCTGGAGCAGAGCCCGACCCCCCCGGCTGTCCCCTCCTGGCAGGAGCTGTGCAGAGCCACAAGGTCCCCCCTGAGCCTCCTTTGCTCCAGGCTCAGCCCCTTCCCAGCTCCCTCAGGAATTCTCCAGCCCCTTCCCAGCTCCCTCAGGAATTCTCCAGCCCCTCCCCAGCTCCCTCAGCCTCTCCTGGGGCTGCAGCCCCTTCCCAGCTCCCTTGTCTGTGCTTCCTACCAAATCCCTGTTGTTCCTAAACCTGTTGGGCCGATTTCTGGTTTTCTTTATGCTGTGTGAACAAAGAGGAGGAGCTGTATCCAACCAGGACAAGATTCCTGACTGGAAACTGAAGTCATGCTCTTCCTGCTTCACTTCTGGAATAATCCCATTCCCTAGGTCCTGCCTTTTGATGCAATCTCTGCGATACCCAAGCAAGAAGCCTCAAAGGTGCTGAGGTGGAGCCTCACATCTCCACTTTTTACCACCGAACAGAAACCATTTAATGTAAACCAGAAGGATTTTGGATCAATTTGTACATTTAGAGGTCACCCCTGGATAACAGAAGAGAGGAGATGTTCAGGAGTCACATCCAACTTGGATTTTATGGGAATAGACGACACAAATCCATGCTACAATGAAGGGTTTCACCTCCAGAACAGCTTCAGCTTTTGCCCTAATTGGCAAGGAAATGATTAATGACCTGAATCCACTTCCAGAGCTGCCATGTGCCCTGACAAAAGCCACCACTCTCATTAATGTTAATTAGCACCATCGTTAGGGCCATGGCTGGAGCACCTGTGGAAGAGCTGCTTGTTCCACCTGCCCTCCTGCTCAGCAATTAACAGCTCCAGACCATCCAGGTCTATTTAAATTCTCCTACTAAAGCATGGAGCAAAGCCTGAGGAGCTTTCTCCCATTTTTCTCCTTGTGTCATTTTTTAAGGAGTGTTCAGTGCCAAGAACATTTACCACTAACCTTTTCCAAGGTATTCCACTTAAAATCAATGTTTGACTATCAAATAAATGGCAAACTTTGACTCCCTTTTTTTTTTCCCATCTGGCCTGAATATTTATTTTATTTTTTTTTCTTCACCTCAGGAAAAAAATCTTTTGTTCTGCTGATGTGGAATTTCTTAATGAAGCTCTGAGGGCACAAGACATTTATGCAGCTTTTAAGGCCCTGGAAGGGCAGTGCAGAAAGTGCTGAATGGCTGAAAATTCTTTCTTTTGTTCACTTTGCTCCAGGACTGGATCTGGGAATCAAAACTTTTCTCCTTCACTTAAATTTTGCCTTTTAATTTCATCTCTTTGTGTAGAAGCAGCAACTTCTGCGTTGCAGGAAGATGCAAAACTGGAGGCGGAAGCAGGAAAAAATGTGGGGTAAATCAAGAGAATTTGGAGCTCAGGTGGTGTAAAAAGAATTCTTGGAGAGGCACAGCTGGCACTTTGTTCAGAGAGCTTCGTTTGAGTCCTGGAACATTCCAAGAGCCTTGGTGGGGTCTTGGAATTCCCTTCCCAGGCTTGGGATAAAGACGGAGATGTCGATCGGTCGATCTCTCCTGAAGGGTTTGGAACCATCAAAGGCTCAGGGACTGGTTTGGGTTGGTGGGACCTGAATCCCATCCCACCCCTGGATGGACAGGGACATCCCCACTGTCCCAGGCTGCTCCAGCCCCAGTGTCCAACCTGGCCTTGGGCACTGCCAGGGATCCAGGGGCAGCCACAGCTGCTCTGGCAATTCCAGCCCAGCCCCTCCCAGGCAGGAATTCCCTCGCTGGTCCCCAGAGCAGCTCCCACCACGCTGAGGGTACCAGGGATAAGCAGAATCCCACATCCTGCTCAGGGCAGCAGTGAAGGAGCGGCGCTTCGGGGAGTGAATTCTCCCGGGGGATCTGATGCTGTCGATGGATTTACTGGAAAACCAAATCAGTCTGCTCCAGGAGCTGAGAGCCAAGGAAGGTTCTGGGAGCTGCATTCCAGTGAGAACCTGGTTTTATAGGATTGTGTTTTATACTGATGGCTCTGGAGGGGCACAGAATTCCAGGATGGATCAGGCTGGAAGGGACCACAGAGGGTCACGGGTGCCACTCCCTGCCCAGGGCACAGCATTGTGTCCATGTGGCTCTGGAATATCCCAGGGAGGAGACTCCAGCCCCTCTCTGGGCTCTGCCCAGGGCTGGGCACTGCCCAGGGCAGCAGTTCTGCCTCCTGTGCCCGGGAATTGCTGGGATCAGTCCCTGCCCGGGGCTCTGGGGCCATCGCTGGGCCTGGAGCAGAGCCTGGGGCTGCTCTGACCTCCTGCACACAGGGACAGACAGGGGGACACAGGGACAGACAGGGACACACAGGGACACACAGGGACACACAGGGACAGACAGGGACACACAGGGACACACAGGGACAGACAGGGACAGACAGGGACAGACAGGGACACAGGGACAGACAGGGACACACAGGGACACACAGGGACAGACAGGGACAGACAGGGACAGACAGGGACAGACAGGGGACACACAGGGACAGACAGGGGGACACAGGGACAGACAGGGACAGACAGGGACACACAGGGATACACAGGGACAGACAGGGACAGACAGGGACAGACAGGGGGACACAGGGACAGACAGACAGGGACACCCAGGGACACACAGGGACAAACAGGGACAGACAGGGAGACATGGGGATAGACAGGGACACACAGGGACAGACAGGGACACAGGGGGACAGACAGACAGGGACAGACAGGGACACAGGGGGACACCCAGGGCTGAGGCCCCTCTCAGCTGGGGCTCCTCTCCAGGCTGAGCAGCCCCAGCTCCCTCAGCCTCTCCTGGGCACGGAGATGCTCCAGCCCTTCCTCATCCTCACATCCCTGCTCTGGACCAGACCCAGGAGCTCCCTGTCCTTGCTGTCCTGGTGATCCCAGAGCTGGGCACAGCACTCCAGATGTGCCCAGGGCTGAGCAGAGGGACAGGATCCACCCCGGCCTCCTCCCTGACCCCCCCTGGACCCCTTTGGCCTCGTGTTGCTCTTTGAAAAGGCGGGAGGAGAACCAGGAATATTTGGAAATCACTCCGAGTGCACCCTGTGGTTTGAAGTGCATTTTCCAAGCTTATTTCTGAGCCTGCAGCATCACCTGGGTGTTGCAGCACTAAGCTCCAGGTTCCTCTCTCCTCACTGATTAACAGGGAAGCTCCAGTGGCTTAAGTGGATTTAGAGCTCCCCAAAAGCCCAAACCTGCAAACATTTATCCACCTCCTCAGTTTAACAGGGATGAACAATCCCCCGACACCGGGGGTTTGAGTTTCTCCTACCAATGAATATAAATTGCACCCCTCCAAGCTGACACCGTGTGCAGGCAGCTGCCTTCTCCCTGGGGAAGGGAGATTTCCTTCTTTTCTCAGATAAATCAATGGACTTTGCAGGAAGAGTAAACTCAGCAGGAATTGTTCATGCAGCGAAATTCAGCTTTTGCACGTCCTACTCCACAGGGGCCTTGTAATGCTCTGAGTGAGAACTGAACCTCCAAGCTGGGCTTTGTTTTGGTTCTTAAATTACAGGAGGAATTTCTCATCCCATCATCACCCAGCAGGGCAGATCACTGGGATCACTGGGCTCTCACAATTCCATACAGGAGAGGATCCCAGGAATCCTCCTTGGGGTTCTTGGCAATTTTTATTCTTTGGACCGACGTGTTTACCACTTTCTTCAAATACACCACAGAAATCTCAGTGAAAATCCAGGAGGTGTGTCCAAGACACACCTCTCCTTCCGATATGGATTCAGATATTCCTCCCAGGAATTTGTTATGACAATCTGGTGATGGGGACTCAATTCTCCTCCTGGTATCCCTCCATGTGCTGCAATGTCCTGACTTTTAGAGATTTCCTTCATGTCCATCCCAAAGCTCCTTTGCCTCATTTTATTCACTTCTTCCCTTTCCATCCCTATTGAAGTGAGGGATAATTTAGGAGATGCCACTTGGAGATAATGTTTACAATTTGAAAAGCTGCTGTCTCTTATTCCTAAACCACATAATATGTCTTATTCCTAAACCACTTCCCACATTTTCCCCCCATATTTCATGTTTTATGGGAATGATTCTGTTCTCCCTGGCTTTTTAGAAATATAAAAAGAGACAACACCTCTTAAAACCACTGCATAAGTCTGAATATGTGAGGAGGAGCTCTACAAAAAGATACAAATATAATTTCAATTTCACCAGCACAAATCCATGACCCTGATTTGTTGTTGTTGTTGTTGTTGTTGTTGTTGTTGTTGTTGTTGAGCCTGCTGCTAAAGAAAACTGTGGATAATTGACAAGGAATTTGAAAAATAAGGATCGGATGGAAAACCTCGGCCTGTAAATTCCTGTTATTTGTTTTGGCAGGAGAGTTCCACTGTGGCTTTGAGGATGGGAACATTTGCCTTTTCACTCAAGATGACACCGACAACTTTGACTGGACAAAACAAAGCACTGCCACGAGGGACACGAAGTACACCCCCAACACGGGGCCCAACGCCGACCGCACCGGCTCCAAGGAGGGTAAGATCCAGCAGTGAGGAATCTGGGAAAAGGGAACTGCCCAGGACAGGCACTTCAGCCATTCCCTGGTCATGGAATCCCACATGGATTGGGATAGGAAAGGATTTAAATTAACCTTGTCCCATCCCTCTGTCCCAGGCTGCTCTCAGCCCCAGTGTCCAACCTGGCCTTGGGCACTGACAGGGATCCAGGGGCAGCCACAGCTGCTCTGGCAATTCCATCCCAACTCCTCCCCACCCTCCCAGCCAGGAATTCCTTCCCAATATCCCATCTAAATCTACCCTCCTTCACCTTAAAGCCATTTCCCCTTGTCCTGTCCCTCCATCCCTTATCCTAAATCCCTCTCCAGCTCTCCTGGAGGCCCTTTAGGCCCTGCAAGGGGCTCTGAGTTCAGACCAAAATCCTTCAAGGACTTCTAGAAGGAATTACGGGTGCTGAGGAGTGACAGGTCCCAAAGCACAGCCCCTGATGGTGCCATTCCCACCTTGCCTCATTTTTATTGTGCCGTTTTCAAAGCGATTCCCTTCACATTAAACTCTAGTGGGGCAATCTGGTTCATCTTAAAAATTCTCCTGCTTTACATCGTTTAAATTCTCCCTTGGGCTCTCTCAGCCCATCACAACGAGGTGGTTTTTGCCCCATTTGTGCTCTGGCTATTGTTCAAAAGTGCAATTTTCAATCTGCTGCCCCTGTTATCGTGTGCTCCTGACTGCAGTGGGGATTTGCACTTGAAAAGTCCAACACATCGAGCTGAATTTATCCAGACCCTCAGTAATTCCTGCTATTTTATTGTGTGCACTTCCAAAGGGGAAAAATTCATCCTGCACCACATTCATTTGGTTGGATCAATTCAATAACATCTCTGTGGTTGGCACGTCCAGGAGTGGAATAAATGGATATTGTCTTCGTTGGGATTGACAGGGCAAGTGGAAAATACTCCTTGCAAGGTTTCCATCATGATGTTTTCCCTTTATTTTACAAGTCATGTTTCCAGGGAGAAATTCCCCCCTCAGGACAGAAGGCTGAACCCTCTCAGATTTTGTGTAAAGGTTCATCAGTTTGGAGATGTTTTCCAACACTGGCCTGCTTCCTGGATTTTAGTTTTCATGGAAAACACAGCTTTGGAGCAGATTTTGGAAACACGGGGGCTTCATGTAGGAAAAAATGAGTCCCAGAAATGACATGGTGGGAGATGGAAGTAAAAAATTATCCGGATGCTTGATCATTTCAAGGTGTTCCTGCATTTATCTGTGTTGGGCATTGAGGGCCTCATCCCAGTTGTTCCCCTTTGGATTTTTCCAGGCTTTTACGTGTAGATTGAGACGTCCCAGGTGTTGAGAGCCTCATCCCAAGGATTTCCATCTGTGTTGGGCATTGAGGGCCCTAACCCAATGATTTCCCTTTGGATTTTTCCAGGTTTTTCAATGTGCATTGAGTGATCCCAGGTGTTGAGGGCCTCATGCTAAGGATTTCCCTTTGGATTTTTCCAGGGTTTTACATGTACATAAAATCCTGGGTGTTGAGGGCTTCATCCTAAGGAATTCCTTCTGTGTAGGGTGCTGAAGGCCTCATCCCAATGATTTCCCTTTGGATTTTTCCAGGTTTTCACTTGTACACCGGCGTTGAAGGCCTCATCCCAACAATTTCCTTCGGATTTTTCCAGGTTTTCACTTGTACACTGGCGTTGAGGGCCTCATCCCAATGATTTCCTTTGGATTTTTCCAGGTTTTCACATGTACACAGATGTTGAAGGCCTCATCCCAATGATTTCCCTTTGGATTTTTCCAGGTTTTCACTTGTACACCGGCGTTGAGGGCCTCATCCCAATGATTTCCCTTTGGATTTTTCCAGGTTTTTACATGTACATCGAGACGTCCCGGCCCAGGCTGGAGGGGGAGAAGGCCAGACTCGTCAGTCCCGTTTTCAGCGTCGCTCCCAAAAATCCCTACGGAGCCACCAACACGGCCTATTGCTTCAGCTTCTACTATCACATGTATGGACAGCACATAGGTGAGAGAAAGCCAATTCCTTTGGGAAAAATACCTGGAAAAACTTCCTCTTGTTTGAAGGAAAAACACGGGAAGAGCGTCAGCTCCTCTGAGAGCCTGCCATAACCCAGGGAGGTGCTTGAGGGCATCCAAACCGTGGCAAAATTCTGTTTTCCACTAATCAGGAATTTGTAGGAAGGAGGAATTGCCCTCTTACATCTGGGAAGTGTTTCCTGCATGAGGAAGATTTTGGGCAGGGAAGTGCATGGGAATCCCATTGATCTGAATGGGAATTTTGGAGGCTGGAAAGGGAAAAGTTGATTTTAACAAGGATTTTTTCCTGATTCTAATGGGATGATTTAGGCATTCCTGAGTAGAATCAGGATCAGGCAGGGAGCAGCTGCATTCCTCGGGTGTTTCTTATGGAAAAGTCATGGGAAAATTGCTCAAAAGCCGCAGGAATATGGATTTTCAAGGAGTATCTGTGAGTGTTTCAGGCATTCCTGATGGATTCAGGATCA
This sequence comes from Vidua chalybeata, assembly GCF_026979565.1. Taxonomy (NCBI): domain Eukaryota; kingdom Metazoa; phylum Chordata; class Aves; order Passeriformes; family Viduidae; genus Vidua; species Vidua chalybeata. Next base: position 1,293,020 of record NC_071535.1, on the reverse strand, counting down.
GGCAGGCAGCAGCAGCATTCCTCATGTATTTCTTGTGGAAAAGCCACGGAGAATTAACTCACAGATTGCAAGAATACAGATTTTCAAGGAGTAAGTTTGAGTGTTTTTGGCATTCCTGACTGGATTCAGGATCAGGCAGGGAGCAGGTGCATTCCTTTGGTGTTTCCTGTGGAAAAGTCAAGGAGAATTTGCTCAAAAACTGCAGGAATATGGAATTTCAAAGGATACCTGTGAGTGCTTTAAGCATTCCTGGCTAAACTCAGAATCAGACAGGGAGCAGCAGCATTCCTCATGCATTTCCCATGGAAAAGTCATGGAAAATTTGCTCTAAAGCCGCAGGAATTTGGATTTTCAAGGAGTATCTGTGAGTGTTCTGGGCATTCCTGATGGATTCGGGATCAGGCAGGGAGCAGCTGCATTCCTTTGGTGTTTCCTGTGGAAAAGTCATGAAAAATTTGCTCACACACCGTGGGAATTTGGATTTTCAAAGGGTACCTGCCAGTCTATTTCTAGTCCTGCCTCTTTCAACACCCACATTGAATTTCTTTTTGTGGTATGGGGAAAAAAAAAAAAAAAAAAAAAAAAAAAAGAAGTGAGAAAATTTAAAAGCCCAAAGAACAAAAATCCAATTTTTGGAAGTCCTTTGCGGGTTTCTTGGTGCTCCCAGTGTGCCAAGAGTTTTTCCAATGTCGAAGTGACCTGGTTTGATGTATTTTTATCTCTATTTCAAGGGCAAACTCATCCTCCCAGAGTTCTGGTGCTTGCTTTGTCCGAGCTCCCCCTGCCCCCAGGCAGAGCTCAGATTTTAAGCAGAGCAGACAAGAGCACTCAGGTTGGGTTGTTTTGTTTTTTTTTTTTTTTTTTTTTGTCTCTGTGCTGCAGGAAGGTGGATGCAGCTCCAGGTTGGAATTCTCCTGGCTCTTTGCTGGGTTTTTTATTGGAAGGGAGGGATTCAGCCACTCCGTGCTGAGAGGAAATACAGAAATTGCAATATCTGGTCATATTCTGGTCATTTATTTATGGTGTATTAGGAAGAACAAACTACAAACCTCAAGGGTTAAAGAGTGTTTCTGTATTCTAAAAGTTAGAAAGCATTCTGAAAGTTTTATTCCACTTCTTATTACTCTTCCTTTTAATTACTATTAATAAATTTTTCTTTATACCCTCTTAAAGTTTTAAACCTTCTTTACCTTTCTCCTAATCCCACCCCACAGCAGAAGTAAGTAAATTAGTAATTAACCAACATTAAACCCCCCACTCTCATTAATAAAAAATCTCAAATTAACAAGCCAAAACCACTACGCTAATAAGTATATAAATAAATAAAAATTAAATATAAATAAATAAAATAATATACATAATTATAAACTATAAATAAATATAAAGAGAAATAAACCTAAATAAATTTAAAATTATAAATAACTATAAATAAATATAAATATTTGGAGGAGGGATGAGGCTGAGCAGCATTCCCAGCCCTGCTCCAAACCCCTGGGCTAGGCTAAAGGAACTCCTTTGCAACCTCTTTTTGCTTTCCCTGCTTTGTGTGGAGGCAGATCCAGACTTTTCTCACAGATCCCGTTTCCTTTGTGCCCATTCCCTGCATTCCAGGGGGGATCACGGAGCTGCTCCTGATTCTCCCTTCCCAGCTCCTTCAGGGAAGATGGATGGTCCCATTCCAGACCCATTCCAGTCCCATTCCAGTCCCATTCCAGTCCCATTCCAGTCCCATTCCAGTCCCATTCCAGCCCCATTCCGGTCCCATTCCAGTCCCATTCCAGTCCCATTGCAGTCCCATTCCGGTCCCATTCCAGTCCCATTCCAGTCCCATTCCGGTCCCATTCCAGACCCATTCCAGTCCCATTCCAGTCCCATTCCAGTCCCATTCCAGTCCCATTCCAGTCCCATTCCAGTCCCATTCCAGTCCCATTCCAGACCCATTCCAGTCCCATTCCAGTCCCATTCCAGTCCCATTCCAGTCCCATTCTGGTCCCATTCCGGTCCCATTCCAGTCCCATTCCAGTCCCATTCCAGTCCCATTCTGGTCCCATTCCGGTCCCATTCCGGTCCCATTCCAGTCCCATTCCGGTCCCATTCTGGTCCCATTCCAGTCCCAATCCAGTCCAATTCCGGTCCCATTCCGGTCCCATTCCAGTCCCATTCCGGTCCCATTCCCTCCCATTCCAGTCCCATTCCAGTCCCATTCTGGTCCCATTCCGGTCCCATTCCGGTCCCATTCCGGTCCCATTCCAGTCCCATTCCAGTCCCATTCCAGTCCCATTCTGGTCCCATTCCGGTCCCATTCCGGTCCCATTCCAGACCCATTCCAGTCCCATTCTGGTCCCATTCCGGTCCCATTCCAGACCCATTCCAGTCCCATTCTGGTCCCATTCCAGTCCCATTCCAGTCCCATTCCAGTCCCATTCCAGTCCCATTCTCTCACCCTGGTGAAAAGGCCATCAGGGGAATATTTCCTGCTCCAATAAATCTCCAGCCTGATGTTTTCCAAGGCTCCAAGTTTGGCTTTTGCTGGGAATAAGAACTGCTCCTGAACAGGTGCAGATCTGGGAGCTTTCCTTGGAATTTTTGGGATCTGCTTTGCCAGGCATGCCAAAAAAACGCTGCTCCTGTGGGAATTTGGCTGCCTGAAAGTCTCAGATTAAGAGAAATACACTGAATTTATAGAGTACAAAGAGACCTCACTGCCCCACACACCTGCAGGCAACCAGGGTGGCAAATAGGACCAAAACCCCCAAATCCTGTGAATTAATGAACCCAGAGAGATGAAATTTGTTAATTTTTTGGTGCCAAAAATACAAGAGAACCAAGAGAATCTGGTTCTGTTCATGCCTGCAGGTGACCCTGGTCTCAAAAATGTCCGTGCTGGCACCAGTTACTTACTGGTGGGCAAAGGTGCAGCTCTGGGGGGTTTTCCTGCACAGGGAGGGATTTTGGAGGTTTTTTTGAACTCAGAGGATGTTGTTGTCCTCCAGAAATATTCCCAAGGGCATCCGGTCTCCCCCTGAGATGGATCTGCTGGGTTCTGGGGAACTCCAGGAGTTCAGCAATGGGCAGAGGAAAGCTGGGCAGTTTAAACAAGCAAGAATTCAGCACGAAACAACCAAATCGCTGATTTTGCCCTGGATAAGGAGGTCTAATGCAAATTTCTTGCTATAAACCACAGAAAATTCCTTTTTGCCTCTTTTCCCTGGAATTCCTATGCCTTGCCTGAGCTGCAGGATGGGTGCTCAGTTCCCCTCTGCTGGGAGTTCCCATCACCACTTCCCAGCATTCCTGAATTTAAAAGGTTTTGAATTTACTCCAGGAAACTTCCACACCTCGAATCCACGGGAAAAGGGGTGAGGAGGGCGCTGCAGCCATGCAGGCAGAGCCTTCCCAACTCCAGTTCTCCTGCTGTTTTCCAGGAAGTTTGAACGTTTACCTGCGGCTCAAAGGTCAGACTGCCATAGAAAACCCCTTGTGGTCTTCGAGTGGGAATAAGGGACAGCACTGGAACCAAGCCCGGGTGAACATCAACCCCCCCACCTCATTCCAGGTGAGGCTGGCACCTCCAGGAACTGGGAATTTGGGGCTGGGAGGGAGACTGGGAATAATGACCCTTTTCTCTGGGATTTCCCAGCTCTGGAAGCTGCTCATGGACAGATAATTGCTTTCCTCGAGCACCACGGAGCTTAACAATGCTTGAACTCAAAACACTTTCCAGCTTCCCAAAGATGCTGGGAGCGATTCCAGCAGGTTTTCATTTCAGATTAGCAAGTGGAATATAAAATTATTCGCTGGGAGAAATTACTTAGGGCCCCTGTGTGAAAGGTTTTTGGAAATATGTGGATTTCCTGCAGGAAAATGAATGATCTGGGAGCATGAGACACAGGGGACTGTGACAGGTTTTTCACACATTTCCTGCTGGGGTTGACAGGGAGGTGCTGATGGATCCTTAGGGGCACTTCCCAGGCACACTGGGAGCTGTTTGGAACTGGAACACTCCCAAAAAAGCAGCTGCTGCCAGCAGGTCCTGCTCTGGGTGAAGCTGGGAATGTCCTCAGGGAATGTGGGAGTCACGAGCCATGCCCTGAGTGCAGGGTTCTCCTCTGAGCCCTCTCTGTCACTTCCAGGTCTCCTAGGGGAGAAAATGTATTTTTGGGAGAAAGTCACAGGCTGAAGTGGATTTGAAGTGACCTTGAATCCCATCCCATTAAATGCCGTCTCACTCAATCCCATCTCACTCAATCCCATCCCATCCCATCCCATCCCATCCCATCCCATCCCATCCCATCCCATCCCATCCCATCCCATCCATCCCATCCCATCCCATTCAATCCCATTCCATTCAATCCCATCCCATTCAATCCCATCCCATCCAATCCCATCCCATTCAATCCCATCCCATCCAATCCCATCCCATTCCACCCCTATCTTATTCCACACCTCCCACTATCCCAGGGTGCTCCACGCCCCAATGTCCAACCTGGCCTTGGAAGATTCCTTCAGTGCCAATCCAAACTGCTCTTCTAAAAACCCACGTTGGGTTCCACTTCCTGTATTTTCAGGGAATTCCTGATCCTGACCCTTTGTTTTTATTTCCGTGCGTGAGAGGCATTGGCAAGAGAGAAAGGGTTTGGGATTGCAGAGCAATTCCAAGGATGGGAATTAGAGGAAAATTGAGGGAGAGGGAGATGTGAAGTACAGTGGGACATGAGAGAGCTGGGAATGTTCCCCTGGAGAGGAGAAGCTCCAGGGAGAGCTCAGAGCCCCTTGCAGGGCCTGGAGGGGCTCCAGGAGAGCTGGAGAGGGACTGGGGACAAGGGATGGAGGGACAGGAGCCAGGGAATGGCTCCCAGTGCCAGAGGGCAGGGATGGATGGGAGATTGGGAATTGGGAATTCCTGGCTGGGCTGGAATTGCCAGAGCAGCTGTGGCTGCCCCTGGATCCCTGGCAGTGCCCAAGGCCAGGCTGGACACTGGGGCTGGAGCACCTGGGACAGTGGGAGGTGTTCCAGGTTGGGAGCGTGGGAGCTTTGATGGGAACAAAGCAGTCAGGAATGGGGAGAAGAGGAATTGCAGAGCTCAGGAACACTCAGAGCCCAGGCCAGGCACAGAAAATCAGAGTGGTTGAGTTTTTCATTGGTGAAGTCGGATAAATCCAAGAATTCTGAAGAGTGAAGGAGAGAGAGGTGATTTAATATCTGAACATAATAAATGCCCTGGGAAAGGGAGGGAAGAGATGGATTTGAGGGGGTTTTGGAGAGCTGGAAAGGGCTTTAGAAAATCAGGGAAGAATCAGACTCTTGGGCAGGAAAATACAAAGGATTTGCAGCAGCAATCCAGAGGAATGGAGGAGAGAGTTTCCAAAGGGAAGCTTCTCTCCTTGGCTGTTTTTCACCTTTTACATTGTTATGTTTAAGGGTTTCAGCATAAAATAAATGTAAAGCTCTGACCAAATATAACAAATAAATGTCAGAGCTCTTGGAGCCTTAAATTATCTTTTTTTCAGCATCTCTTGCATCACAGCAAATTTTATTTTCCATTTAGGCGTGTAAGTAGGAAGGAATATAAAGCTCCAAGTTAAATTTAAGGAGAGGGAATTGAAGTGAATCTTTGCAGTAAAACACTGCAGTGACATGGAAATTAAAACTTTTTATAGGGTAATTTATAGGGGTAAAAGATTTTATACCTTGTCAGTCGCTGTGATATAGAACAAAGCTTTTGTCATGAGGATCTGGGAGGACTGCAGTGCTTTAAATCTCAAAAAAGTGCATAAATCTAGCTCAGATATTCAGATATTCAATATTTTTAAGGAAGGCACACTCCAGAAATATAGAACCCCAAAAAGAGAGGGAGATGTTGGTTGTGTCATGCAGAAAATGTCAATTTTAGTTCAGGTTTGAGCAGCAGGACATGGAGATGGTATGAATGATTTGGATTGGATTTATTGCTAATTTAGCATCTAAATATTGCAGTGTCCAAGTAAAAATTCCAGGAGTTATCATGAAGTATTGGGATGAGCAGGTACTGGTCACTCCTCTTTGGGTCAGTGCCACCCCCTCGTTGTGGGGCTCAGCCCACCCAGATTTGGTCACTTTGTGTCCAAAGAATTCCAACATCAGCAGGATGGGCTGGGAACATCCAGGTGTGCAGCCCTTGGCCCTGCAGGATTCCCAATCCCAAATCACAAAACTGTTGTGGAGCTACTTTAGGATTTATCTCCGTGTTTGAATGATCTCGGTGCTTTCACTCACCCATCCAAAAGGGAATATTCCCAGTTTTCAGGCTGGAGGTGTCCCTGACAGGGGGAACATGGAATACCAGTTCGTCCCAGTTTGCCCAGTCTCCAGAAGGATTTTAGCCCTCTTTTTCAGGTCCATCTGCACCAAACTGAAACCTCTCAGCTCCCCACTTTTGGGGGTGTTAATGACACCCTGAAACCCCTCCTGCACCCCCCCCACCCAGTGGGATTGTCCTGAGACACCCCAAGTGCCCAGCAGGGAAAGGGAGAAGGGTGAGGGGGGCACTCAGGGGAGGGTAAAAATCTGCCTGAGATCCTGTGGAAAAATCAGAAAATCCCAGACTGGTTTGGGATGGAAGGGATTAAAAATCAACTCATTCCACCCCTGCCATGGGCATGGGCACCTTCCATATCCCAGGCACATCCCAGCCCTGTCCAACCTGGCCTTGGACACTTCCAGGGATGAGGCAGAAGCTGAATCCCTCCCCCAGACAGTCTGGACTGGCCTTTTAGGATCATAATTCCATTCCATTAAGAGCAGAGTGACCTTTCCCATACCCCTTTTCTCCAGTTTGATGCAGTATTTTTAACAACAGCTGTCCAAAAGCATAAAGGGTTGGTTTGGTTGTTTTTGGTTTTTTGGTTTTTTTTTTTTTTTTTTTTGTTTGTTTGTTTGTTTGTTTTTTGGGATACTGATAGGGAATTCTGCTCAATTGGCACCTCCTGCCCATCCCTGCGAGCTGCAGGCTGGGTTCTGCTCCGTGCCCTGCCAACTCCTGGGCTGTGATTTGTTCTGAGTGTGGAGCAACCCCTCTCTGAGGGCCACCGAAATCACTGCCAAATGCAGCTTTTAATTAAATGCTGCCTGTTGTGTTTGGACAGAGCCCTTTAGGCTGGAAATTGTTTTCCATTGTCGGAAAAATTGGACTTTCAACTCCACTGATTGGTGTTGTTCCTGCTGCCAAGGAGCATGGGCTGGATTTTGGGGGAGGAGACGTTTTCCTCTCGAGATCCAGGCACGATTTCCTCTTCCAGCAGTTTGGTTTCAGACAAGGAATATTGGAGAGAAAAGTACCAAGAGGACTTTAAGACCCCGGTCATCCCCTCAGCAGAGGTTGAAGTTCATCTTAAATTGGAATAAAATCTCTGCTGTGTCACTCACTGTGACAAAACTTACCCAATTCCTCTGAAAAACCATTCCTAGATGGAATCAAAACCTCTAAACCTGATGAGAACCCACATGTTGGGAAAAATAGACCCTAGCATGGAATTTACTTCCACAATCTGAAATTAGATACTTGCATATGTCTTAAAATTAAGAAAAGTCCTTTCTTTTTGCGCTGGTTTTGATTTTAAGATCTGATCTTCTGGACGTTTTTTATTTATCCCCCTCTGCTCCGCTGGATGTTTTTAATTTACCACCCTCCGACCTTCTTTTTCCCAGCTCATCTTTGAAGGGATCCGTGGCCCTGGAATCGAAGGGGACATTGCTATTGACGATGTGTCCATTGTGGAAGGAGAGTGTATGAAATCAGACCAACCAGCCAACAGTGAGTGGCTCTTCCCCACAAGTTCCTTCCTCTCTTTCTCCTTCCCAAATGGATCTTTTCCAGCAGAACAATCCCTGCTTTGTTTCACTTGGAAGGTTTAAAGTGGGATGTTGTCCTTGGGAATGCTTTGCTCAGGTGGGAAGGTGTTGGGTGAGTGTGAGGCAGAGGTGAGAGCGGTGCGTGAGGTTGGGCTGGATTTGAGCTACTCAGGCAGATAAACCAACATCAAAACAATGCCCAGGGGGCCCAAACAATGTGGAATCCATGGGAATAACTGCTGGGATTCCCTGAGGGCTCTGTCTCATCCCTCCACCCTGTGTGTGCATTAAAACAGAGGTAACTACACAGCCAGGTGGATTTGCATCCCAGTTCCTGCTCTGTCCCATTGGTGAGGGTTGTCCCTGTCCCCTCGTGGTGGGAGGTGACTTTGGAACACTGCAGCAATGCTGAGGGGGTGTGGGCTCCTCTTTAATTCTATTTTTCTCCCCTTTTTGCAGATCTACGATCAGGTGCTGTTGGACCATTAGCACATATACGACTTCTCCCACTCCTCATCCTCATGTCTGTCTTAAGTCATCAGAGGTGACCTTATCCTGGCAGAGGCTACAAAAGATTCACCAGGCACTGGCATGAAGAAAGAGTCTTTGTAAAATGGACATTTCCAAACAAACTACCAAAGATTCCTCCACTGACTGACTCGAAAGTTAAATAAATACGTAAATAAATAATTTAAAAATTAAAAAAAAAAAAAAAAAGCAGATTAAGAAAGCACTGGGGACTTGAAAAGGCATCACGGGAGTGGAACTCACTAAGAACCAAGCTTGAGACCGAGATCTGGCCTAAGTAAGGAAGAGACCTTCAGGTGCTTTTGTGGTCACTGATGAATTCAGCATCACCTGGTTGAACTCTCGGCAAAGAGCTCTAGAAACCCTTGTCAAAGCACAAAGTCATGGCTGGTTTTGTTTCAAATGAATCGTTTGCTTGTTACCATGGAAACCGAATGGCCTGCCAAAAAAAAAAAAAAAAAAAAAAAAAAGAGGAAGGAGAGAGAGAGAGAGAGGAAATACAAACACAGAGAGAGAGAAACACCTCACTGCAAACAGGGTACGTGAAGAGCTGGCGTTCATTTTCCCTTCCCGAAGGTTTTCAGTGTAGAGTTAAACAAATGTCGGCCCTTTCTACTTCGGCTGTCACCTCCCCTCGAGGATAACCCGGAATCGGAGCTGTTTGCAGACGTTCCCATTTCGTTCCTCACGGCTCTGCTTGGTGACTGTGTGCTGTCTCCTTTTGCATGCATTCCCACCCAGGACGTGCCACCTGGGCTTACATTTGTCACAGGCTTCACTGGGAGTTTGCTCGCGGCCGCTGGAAGATCCCTCTCCCCTCCCCACCGGAGTCATCAGCTCTACGGAAGTGAAGAAACCAAACCACCGTCTTTTATAAATTGCCATGGAAACCAAGTGCCTTCAATGAAACAAGCCTGATTTCAAAAAACAAAAACAAAACAAATGAACAAAATATATATATATATATATATAAATATATATATATAAAAATAAAAAAAATATAGTAAATGTAATAACGATTTCAACACAGAAGCTTTGCACTGCTGAAAACGTGGGTTGTGCAAACTCTTTTCTAAACAAACTCTGGAGCCTGGGTGTGCAGGCAAGGAGACGGAGCCGCTTCTGGAGAAGGATGGATGGACCTAAGCTGCTGTGGAAAGCCTTTGGGATGAGATCCGTGCTGTGTGACCTTCCAGACAGCCATGGCCTTTCAGCTTCTTATCCATTCGAAACAGCTCCCGGTGGTGCTGCCGATGGGAGCAGCACTTCTTGTTGTCGTCGTCGTCGTCGTTTCAGGTTCTCCAGTGGGTCAACCAGAGGAACAAAGGTGGTTCACACACACACTTGGTGCGGAAGGTGGTGAAACACAGGAGGATTTTCTTACTCGCCCCCTCCGTTGGGATGGCTCCCGACATCTGGAGCTCCGGACGCTCCAAGGGGGCTCTGCCTCTGCCCCGGAGCCAGACTCGGTGCAGAGGGTGAAAGATTATTTTGTTATTGTAGCGAAATTCAAAAAACAAACAAACAAACAAAAAAATCTAAAAAAAAAAAATTAAAAATAATCCACTTTTACAAGGGAAAAAAAAAAAAAACAAAAAAGCTGTACAAAATGGGTTCGAGCTACCCGAACACGTGCCGGTTTTCCACTGCATTGTAAAGTTCCCTTCCAGTTGGTTATGAAATTTGAAGACCTTTTTCCTTAAATTAGCTCAGCTTTTAACTTCATTTAAAAAAAAAAAAAAAAAGACTTTTGTCTAAAGAAGAGTATTATTATTATAATTATAATAATTATTATTATTATTCTGTGTTCTCTAGACACCCTAGGATTAAAAGCAAAACCTGATATGCAAATAATTGGAGTACAAACGTGAAAACAAACAAAAGATGAGTATAATAATTGCAAATATGAGTATAAAAAGCACAACGAGATGCAGTAAAACAATGACAAGGCTTGATTTTTTTTTTTATTCTGTAGAGAAATGTTTGTGCAAATTCAGTAATTCCACTGAAGAGATAATTTTCCAGCTCTGTTCAATAAAGCCTCTTTCCAGGTAAGGCAGCCCCGTGGTGCGTGTGTTTGTTGAGACGCTGGCAGGGCTTTCCTTGGTCAACTGGTGCCAGCTGGAGTTGTACTGGTCCATACTGGTGGCACTCAGGAGCTGGAGCGTTCCCAGGATGCTCTTGGCTCCCTGGTTTTTAGGCATTTTTGGTGTCTTTAAGTTCCTGTGCTTGGAAAACTGTGGGAGCTCCAAGTCAGGACATTTTCAGAGAATATCCCAGGATGGTTTAGGTTGGAAGGGACCTTAAAGCTCATCCCTGGAATCACGGAATATTCTGGGCTGGAAGGGACCTGCAAGGATCGTCGAGCCCAAATCTGAACTGAATGATCCCTGCGGGGATCGAACCCACAGCCTTGGGGTTATCAGCACCTTGGTGTGTTCGGAAGAAAGTGGGAACTCCAAGTCTGGATGGACTGCGGGGTTTGGAAGATGCTGGGAGCTCCGAGTCGGGATGCACTGTGGGGTTTGGAAGATGGTGGGAGCTCCAAATCTGGATGGACTGTGAGGTTTGGAGAAAAATGGCAGTTCTGAGCGTGGATGGACCATGGGGTTTGAAAGAAAGTGGGAAGCTCCAAATCTGGATGGACCATGGGGTTTGGAAGATGGTAGGATGGACCATGGGGTTTGGAAAACTCTGCGTCTGATGGACCATGGGGTTTGGAAGATGGTAGGACCTCTGAGTCTGGTGGCCTGTTGGGTTTGGAAGATGGTGGAAGCTCCAAATTTGAATGGACTCTGTGGCTTGGAAGTCAGTGGGAATTCTGAGTCTGATGGACTGGGGGATTTGGAAGAAAGTGGGAACTCCAAGTCTGGATGGTCTGTGGGGTTTAGATGACAATGGGAATTCAGAGTCGGATGAACTGTGGGGTCTGGAAAGTGGTGGGAATTCTGAGTCTGGATGGACCATGGGGTTTGGAAGAAAGAGGAAGCTCCAAATCTGGATGGACCATGGGATTTGGAAGAAAGTGAGAGCTCTGAGTCTGGATGGACTGTGGAGTTTGGAAGATGGTGGGAATTCTGAGTCTGGTGGCCTGGGGGATTTGGAACTCTTTAGTCTGGATGGATCAAGGTGTTTGACACCCTTAAGAGAAATCACCAAATTTCCCATTGGAAGCTCTGGATTTTAACTGTGGATGGATGGATGGAGGAGCAGGTCAGGCATGGTGAGACCCCGAGGCAGATTTTTTTTTGGAGGTTGGTGTGTCTTGGAACTCAGGATCCAAACCTTGCCGTGCATCTTCCCATGGATGTCTCCTGAGAGCCACGGAACTGAGGGGTGATCCAGGAGGCTTCTCCATGGGCGATTTTGGCAGGACTCTCTTTGGAAGGGCTGGATCTGCTGGGAGCCAGAGTGACCGTCTGTCAGTCATTTCCACAGAATCCCAGAAGGTTTTGGTTGGAAGGGACCTTAAACCTCATCCCATTCCAGCCCCACAGGCAGGGACACCTTCCACAGACCAGGCTGAAGGAAAACGGGAAGCATTCCATTGCCTTTAAAATACTTCCCTGCTTTTCCTTTGAATTTCCCTCAAAAATCCCAACTGAACCTTACATGCCCATTGGAGATGAACTTTCTGGGCAGAGCTCTGGCCACAGGGCTGGTGGTGGTGGAGTGATGGGAACTCTGTGGGAAGTTAGGATTTGGGAAGTGCCCTGGGATTCCCCCTGTGATAAAGGAGCTGGATGATAAGGAACAGGAGATCCTGCTCCATTGTTTAAATCCCAAGCCAAAACTGCAGGCTGAAATCCTGTTTCTTCTTTCCATTTGGGCTCTCCTTTCCCTCGCTCCCATGGAATATTTGATAAAGAATTTCGATTGACAAAGACCACAGATGTCTTTTTTCAGGGCAGAATAATCTGTGTGTCCTGAAGATGCCGGGTTTTTGTGGGAAAGGAAATGTATTCCCATGCCCGTTCCTGTTTTACTCTGGGGTGCAGGAGGTGCTAAGAAAAGCAGGATTTCTCTTCCAAATGTTGACTGTAGGAGTAGTTTTATCTTCTTCTACATTCCCAAAATAAAGCGCTGAAAAGGAAATGGGATTTTACTCCAGGCCATGAATAAGAAGAACAAATTGAGATATGAATTTCCTGCTCTTGGTTTTTATTTTATGTTACATTTTGGACTGAAAGTGGATGTGAAAATGTTGGATCAGCAATCAAAGGCAGTCAGAACTGGCAGTTCCCCGGAATTTGAAACCCCTCTGATTCAGTTCTGGGGTATCCAGCCTTGAAATGCCCTTGATGGATTTTTAAACTGGACATCAAATACTGAATTGTGCAGCTGAAGTCCTGGGATGTTGGGAAAAGTGGCTGGGTTTGATGGGATGGCTGCAGGAATTATCTGGGTGTTCCCAAAGCAGAGGAGGGTGGAGCACAGGATAAGTTTTCCAGGTTTTTTCAGTTCTTTCCCAGGCTGATCTGGGAGCATAAGGGTGGCCCTGGAGAACTTCCCTTTTTCTTTCACAAAGCACATTGAATGTGAAATCATGGAATCGTAGAATTATGGAGTAGTTCGGGTTAAAGGGACCTTAAATCCCATCCAGTGCCACCCCTGCCATCTATTGGAAGAACAATCAAGTTGGATAGCCAGGCATCCTTTGGATAAATTCTCCTGTCAATGCTTTGCTGAGCTGCTTAAGAATGAAAATATCTCAATTATTCCGGGTGTGGAAGGAGACTACCTCAAAAACCTGGTTTGGTGGAAAAAAGTCTTGGCTGTACCGTCACCCACGGAGCAGGAGGGTTAAATGTTGTCTGAGCCGTGGATTTCCCATAAAAAACTCATCTTAGATCCCAATGTGTGTTTGGAAAGAGAATAGGAAGAAGGGAAGGGTTTGGGAGAAGCTCAAAGTGGAGCATGGAAAAGGCAGGAGATGCCTCACCAGGGATAATCATGGAATCATGGAATGGTTTGGGTTGGAAGGGACCTTAAATCCCACCCAGTGCCAGCCCTGCCATGGCAGGGACACCTCCCACTGTCCCAGGCTACTCCAACCTGGCCTTGGGTATTCCAGGGATCCAGGGCAGCTTCTCTGGACAACCTGAATCCCACATAAAATCACGAAACACTTGGATCTCACCGTGCTACCGACCCACCTCTTCTCCAGCCTGGCCTGGATCCTGGATGGGACACAAGGAGGGATAAAAACATGGATTAGAAGGGAGTAAACCCATTCCAGTGGCACCATGGATGCACAATTAGGATTTGAAGGCCAGAAATGCCTGGGAATGTGAAATTTCCTTTTAATTTGGGACAGGAACTGCTGGTTCCTCCTAAAGTGATGGAGCTGCATCTTCCAGCCTCTGCAAGCCCCAACCTCCACTGACCCCAGAGCTTTCCTTGACATCCAGCACTGGAATTCCTGCTGCATCCACCATGGAGATGGAATAATCAGTTTTGGGGCAATTGGGATCCCCAAACTTTAAAACAAAATCAATCTTCAGCTTCTTGTTCATTTTCTCTTTGCCTGCCTAGTCAGGGCAGTGAATTCCCTTTGTAGGGAGCAGCTCAGGCAGAAGGATCTAGGTTTTTTTCCATGGTGAGTGGAAGAGGCATTCCTGATTTTATTTTGGGAGAGTTTACCTGCTGGGAATGCTTTTTTGAATATTTTTTTAATATATTGAAGGATAATTGAAACTCTCTTCCTTCCCCAGAAGTGTGTGATCCATCAGGAAAATGGCTTTTTGGAGCATTTCCATAAAAAAAAAAAGGCTCCAGTTTGGAGTTGCAGGCAGTCCCTGCCTCTCCCATGCTAATAAAGAAATTGGGAGCCATCTGGAACAATTCTTGGATTTTCCCATAAAACTATCAAAAGCTATAAAAAAGGTTATTTTTACATTTCAAATTATTTTTTTATGTTTTTATGGAAAATAAGAAGCACTGCAGGAATGTTCTCCCCTTTTTACGTGCTCCGCCACGATTCCGGTGTCAGTCAGCACAGAAGGAATGAAACCATTGGATTATCCCTTGTGCAAAGGAATTTAGGGACCTGCAGCTCCTGCGATCCCACATTCTTGGGATTTACAGTGTGCAGAAGTTTGCTGTCATCTGTCCCTAAACCCTGACTGTGTCACCCCCAGATCCCACGGGAATGTTGGTGTAGGTAGGGAATTGTGCTCGGCATGATAAAAGATGGGAGCAATCATTAACCCAAACACAGGGAAATTGGGATCGTACATCCTGCTGTTCCCTGTTAAAATATTATTTTGTTTTCCTTTGGATCTGTCAGACTGGGGGGTTTGTATTCAACACATCCCAGAATCCCAGAATGGTTTGGGTTGGAAGGGACCTTAAATCCCATCCAGTCCCACCCTTCCATGGGCAGAGACCTTTCCATTATTCCAGTTTCTCCAGGCCCATGCAGCCTGGCCTTGGATATTTTGTGTGACATTAAAACTCACGTGAGAACAGACTGAGGGAGTCACTCGATGGACTCCGTAGGTGTGAGGAAAAATTCCCTCTTCCCTGAGCGCCTCTCCTCAAATTCCCTAAAACATCCCTGTTCAGCCCTCATCCACCAGTCACTTCCCACTGGGAGCACCACAATCATGGAATCATTTAGGTTGGGAATTAACTCCAGGAACATCGAGTCCCACCATGCCCCAGCACAGCCAAGGCCACCACTGATCGATGTCCCCAAGCGCCACATCCACAGGGCTCTGAAATCCCCGCAGGAATGGGAATTCCCCACTGCCCTGGGCAGTTGTTCCAACACCTGACAGTGAGAAAATCCACCTCAGATTCCTGATAAGAAACTGAAACCTAAATAGAACCATTTGAGTTCCCTCTGGATGGGCCTGGATGGATGGGATGGATGGATCTGTGCCTCTCCTGCCTGGTTCCTCTGTGACACATTCAGGTTGGATGTCACCTTACAGGACCAATGACAGGTGATTTACAACCGATTTCCTTCCTTTTCCAGCCTCCGTAAGATTTTTTGTTTCCCGTTGAGAAACAGACTGGAATGTTGGGTGCTTGGACGAGTGAATCTTGAGTTCTGCTCACCGCCAAGGTCATGGCTACAAGTGGGGAAACATTCCCGCCGATCCCTCGGGATCCAGGATTTGTGCAACTTTCACCTTCCACAGATGGGAGGGAGGAACGGGATCACTGCAACAGCCACCCCTGCGGAATTTTTGGATGGATACGGCCACGAAAGGGATTGGTGGAACACAAGTTCTCGAGATCAAGAATGAAGAGCCTCAGCACCTTCTCAGGAACGCTCAGACCTGCTGCACACTCCAACTGCAAAGGGGACAAACGTGGTATTTGTGTCTGTAAATACCCTATAAATACCTGTAATTGGATGTATTTAATGTAAATAGGATAACGAGGACATTTTAACGATCCCCACTGTTGTATAGAACCCAAACTTGCTCTCTTATTTTCCTACACCCCCACTGTAGATTGATTTCGGGTCATTGTTGGGTCTGTATCTGGTTGAGTTCCAAACTGCTCTCACTTTTACCTCAAGGGTTTCATGTTCTTTATGTACATTTTATAAAGAAAAAAAGAAGCCACTCCGGATTTTTGGGTACCTTTTCCATTGCCAGCAGTATTTTCTGTCTTTTCCAGTGTTTTCTGCTCCCGGGTCCACCGGGATGAAGGGGAGGGATGGGATTTGGTGGGGGATGGGGATATTCCTCGTTCCATATGTCCCTGCCTTCCTGGGAGGTGTAAAAATGTGGGAATGTGTTTCCCTATCCCTCCACTTCTTGTTAAGTATGGAAAGGTCTTAATTAGAGCAGGAAGAGGCTGGGCCACCCTCTTCCCTATGGGGGCCAGTCCTTCCCTTGACTGGCCCCAGCAGAATTTTTCCAGCTTCATGGACAGTTGAGGGTCAGAATCCTTTTCTTTGGCTTTCCATAATTCCCACGTAATCCCTGGGAAGCAACCAAAAATGGAGATGTGTGTGCCCTGCCAGAGCAGGATGTTCCCCAGAACTCCTCCTGTGCCATGTGGGAATAGAGGGATGGGCACACGGAGCTCTCACAGCACCCGCAGATCCAACCTGGATCGCTGCATGGCAATCCTAAATTTCTCCTGCTTGTTGGATACGTGGTCCAGGGTGGAGGGTGCCCATCAGGACTTTTGGGGTTGACATCCATTCTCTGCTGCAGGCGTGGCCTGGGTTTTCCTGGTCTTGTCCAGCTCTTCTGCTGGGACTAAACCTTAGAATCATGGAATTATTTATGTTGGAAAAGCCCTCTGGATCATGGAGTCCAACCGTTCCCCAGCACTGCCAAGGCCACCACTGCCCTCTGTCCCCAAGTGCCACATCCACAGGGATTTAAATCCCCTCAAGGACGGGGACTCCACCCCTGCCCTGGGGTTCCACTGCCTGTCCACCTTTTCCATGAAGAAATTTCCAGTAACAGCCAAATTAAACCTGCCCTGGCCCAGCCTGAGGCCGTTCCCTCTCCTCCTGTCCCTGTTCCCTGGAGCAGAGCCCGACCCCCCGGCTGTCCCCTCCTGGCAGGAGCTGTGCAGAGCCACAAGGTCCCCCCTGAGCCTCCTTTGCTCCAGGCTCAGCCCCTTCCCAGCTCCCTCAGGAATTCTCCAGCCCCTTCCCAGCTCCCTCAGGAATTCTCCAGCCCCTTCCCAGCTCCATTCCCTTCCCTGGACATGCTCCAGCTCCTCCATGTCCTGTACCTGGGGATCCCAAATCTGCCCCCAGCACTGGAGGTGCCCCAGCAGTGCCAGCCCAGGGGACAATCACCAGTCCTGCTGCCACCCCAGCGCTGGCACAGCCCAGGTGCCACTGTCCCTGTTGGTCTGTGTGGGGACAAACCCTCCCAGAACCCTTCAGGACTTTTCCTGTGGGTGAAACGAGGCCATGGAAATGGAAACACACTGTGCTCCTTGTGCTGTTTTCCTGTGTTTCCTTGTTTCTTGTTTTCCTTGCACTTTTCCATCACGGAAACGGCCTCCATGATTTCCCACCATGGAAAATGCCTCCATCATTTTGCTGATTGGATCGGTGACATCCTGTGGAAAATCATGGAGGCCGTTTCCGTGACGGGAAAAGGCAGGGAAAACAGGAAACAAGGAAACACGGGAAAGCACCTGTCCGTGTGACCACATACCCAAGCAAATTCCTGAGGGAAAACTCAGAGTTCCCAGATGAGTCTTGCTCTCCACAGGTGGTGACAAACAGCAACACACTGGAATTTACACCTTAAAAAAGAGGAATCTTCCCATCTCCTGTTTTTCAGCCTAAAATATCCCATTATCCCATTGGATCTCACAACCTGAAGTCATTCCACAGGCCATTACCCCATTATCCCTGGGATACTGAGGGGTGGAAAACTTTCTTCATCCTATTGACCCCTGGGAAAGGGGATCCCAGTTTGCTCCAAGCCCCATCCAACTATAACAAATTTTTTTCTATCCCTTGGAATTATAAGAAATAAATTGGATTTACACCCCAAGACTTGAACCTCTCTGTTCCCACCCCACCCAGTTCCATAAAGATTTGTGGAAGTTGGGTCACACAAACATCTCAGAATTTTTTTTTTTATTTTGGCCTTGCTTTCTTAAAAATTTCCGAGCCAAACCAGAATTATCCAATCTGTCTTTGGGATGGATTTTAACAGATTTTTGGAAACTTTATCTGCAGAACCAGGACCAATTTGTGATAAAATGAGCTGGGATTGAGTCTGGCCTGAAAAAGGCATGGATAAATCAATTCCTGCTCCTAATCCATTGCTTATTTTTGTGGAGTTAAAATACTCCTGCACTGGATGCAGCACTGCCAGGACTGTCAGATTTGTCTCCCTAGGGAATATTTTTTATTCCTGTTGGAGGTTTTTTTGGCACGTTGCTTTTTTATATTTTTTTAAAATTTTTTTTCCTGCCAGGAGGCCAGGGGTGTATTTGCAAGGATTAAAGTATTACTGGAGTGGCTCCAGGCCTTTCCTAATCCCCATTATTCCCTCTAATCCCACCACAACACAATGCTTCTCTCACATTGCTTAATTATGCGGTGAAAATTAATAAAAAATAGCTGTGAGATGACATTTTGAGGAGGGATCTAAATCCCAGTTTCTTTGGCATGCAGCAAAAATTTGTAGTTTTGCTGTGCTCAGTAATCCTTGACATTTCCAGCCTAATTCCTCAGGGAACAAGGATTACAAAACCTCCCGGGAGTCGATTTTTGCAGGATCTCAGGCCTTTCATTTTAAGAAATCTTGGGATGTGTGTCCCATTTCCAAGGGGCTTGAAGGGCAGCTGGGATCAAAAGAACAACTTGGAGGTGGGCTGGTTTTTTTGGGGAATGAGGCTTCCTAGGGAATGTGAGTTTGTAGGGAATATTTCCTGAGAGGGGAGGATTTTCAGTGGCCACCAAAAATCCAGCCAGGAAAAATGCTTGGAGAGGGAGTTCTTGGTTCAGGATTTGCCTCTGGATCTCTGGAAGTGTCCAAGGCCAAGCTGGACAGAGCTTGGGACAGTGGAAGGTAGGATGGGATGGGATGGGATGGGATGGGATGGATGGATGGGATGGGATGGGATGGGATGGGATGGGATGGGATGGGATTTAAGGTCTCTTTGTGCCCAAACTAGTCTGGAATTCCATGGAATGCCCTGAAACTGCCAAAAGCTCCAATCCTGAATTAAGGGATATTAAGGAATGGTGGCCATGGAAAGGTGAGAATCCCTTGGAGTTTTATTATCATTTTCCCCCCTTTTTTTTTTGCCACCAGCCTCCTGGAATCCAGCATTTCATCGGGAGCTGATGATCAGGCACCGCTAATTACACTGCTAATGAGGTGCTAATCAGGCACCCTAATGACCAGCAGCACCCCACGCTCCAGGGTCCTGGTAGGGCTCCTGCTCCAGAGATTTTCGGCCTTTGGCATCTGCACAGAGAGGGAGGAAGGGACGTGGGAATGGTTCAAAGAGATTTTGCATGGGCAGGGACAAAGTCAGGGCTGCAGAAGAGGAACTGAGAGGGGTCTGGGAAATCCAGGAGGGTCTGGAGAAGGTGTGGGAATGTTTGTGCATGTTTCCCACAATCCAGAAGGAATCCCCCAGCTGTGGAATAACTTTTGTTCCCAAGTTTGCCTCAATGGACAGCACAAACCACGACCCTCTGCGCTGCCTGGCTGCTTTTCCTGACTTATTTCCTAGAAAATCCCACAGGCAGACACCTCCTTATATAAAATATGGACTGGAGTGGAATAGAATAGAATCATGGAATGGTTTGGGTTGGAAGGACCTTAAATCCCATCCAGTTCCATGGGCAGGGACACCTCCCACTGTCCCAGGTGCTCCAGCCCCAGTGTCCAACCTGGCCTTGGGCACTGCCAGGGATCCAGGGGCAGCCACAGCTGCTCTGGCAATTCCAGCCCAGCCAGGAATTCCCAGTTCCCAATCTCCCATCCATCCCTGCCCTCTGGCACTGGGAGCCATTCCCTGGCTCCTGTCCCTCCATCCCTTGTCCCCAGTCCCTCTCCAGCTCTCCTGGAGCTCCTCCAGGCCACACTGAGCTCACCCCAAAGTTTCTCCTCTCCAGGCTGAACATTCCCAACTCTTCCAGCCTTTCCTCCCAGCAGAGTTGCTCCATCCCTCGGATCATCCCACTGCCTCTGCATTTGTTCCAAATAGGAATTTTAAGCTCTGGCATGCAGCCATGGCATCACTCAAACCCTTTCAAGGTGAACACCTGCAGGAACAAGAGCTCCTTGAGCATCCAAAGCCCTTTTTGCTGGGAATGCTGCTTCCTCAAGCAGTCCCTGGCAGCTTTCCCACATGGCTTTGGGACACCTGGAGTCCTGCAGCCACCTCCCAGCTCACAGAGACAACCCCACCTTGGAGAAGAAAGGTAAAAATCCCAGAATCCTCCTATTTCCCTGTATTTTCTGGAAGATTTTATCATTCAAAGTGGAAGATCCTGCCGGGATCTGCGGCCTCCCCGCTGGCAGCCCCATGTCCCACCGAGCTCTGCCATCGTTTTCACAGCGCTGTTGCTCCCAAATTTGCATCCCAAGCTCCTCTCAGGCAGCCTCATTATTCCCAGTATTGGGCAAACTCCCCGGGATCCATGTTTCCCACATGATGCTGTCCCAGATGTTCCCCAGACTGAATCCAATGGGAAACGCCAGGCTGCTCTTCCCATCAGGTGTCCTGATAAATAAATCTTTTTAATTAAAGCTGGCTCTTGATTTCTTTTTCAATCAAATCAGAGACTTTCTTATCTCTCAAGCTTTAGCTCCATATCAGTATTCCTGTGTGTTCCGAGCCAGCAGGGAACGGGATCAGCAGGGAGAAAACTCTTGCTGGGTGAGCAGCAGGACCCATAATTCCAATTAGGAAGAGCTTTAGAGGCCATTTAAGCCCCACTTGGGCTCTCTCTGTGCTTGCAATCATCACCCATTAGCAAGGAAGACGATTTAGGAGCAAGTTTTGGAATATTTTCTCCATTGTAGCAAAAAAAAAAAATTAAAAAAAAGCATTTGGGTTTGTCTCATTCCCCGTTTTCTGTGAGGAGAAGATATGAGGACATTACTGACCCCTGGAAGGGACATTTTTAGCCTCTTGGAGGGGACGTTATTGACCCCTGGAAGGGATGTTATCAACCCCTTGGAAGGGACACTTTTAACCCCTGGGAAGGGACACTACTGACCCTTGGAAGGGACATTTTA
Organism: Vidua chalybeata; assembly: GCF_026979565.1. Lineage (NCBI taxonomy): Eukaryota > Metazoa > Chordata > Aves > Passeriformes > Viduidae > Vidua > Vidua chalybeata. The sequence continues at coordinate 1,271,957 of NC_071535.1, read as the reverse complement.
ATCCCTGGAAGGGACATTTTTAACCCTTGGAGGCGACATCGTTGACCCTTGGAAGGAGCCATTTCAAACCTGGAAAGGGACATTATTAATCCTTGGAAGGGACATTATCAGCCCCTTGGAAGGGTCTCTCCCAAGGCTGACAAAATGAGGGGAAGGTGCAAAAGAACATCAGTGACAATCCCCAAGGGAATGGGAAGACCAGCCTGGAAGGGACGTGGACAATATCCAGAGGAACAAGGACATGCAGGGTACAACCCCCCCGTGTGTCACCAGAAGTTCCTCAGCCTGAGGGGAGCTCCTGAGGGGCTTCCTAAGAGTGAATGTCCCAGTCCATGTCCTGAACCTGGGCTGGGACAACTCCTGGCATCAACCCGGGCTGGGAAGAGCAGCTGGGAAAGGATTTGGGGGTGCTGTGGGTGAGAGCTGGACCTGCCCCAGCCCAGAGCCCCCCGAGCTGGGCTGAGCCCAGTGTGGGCAGCAGGAAAGGGATTGGGAATTCTGCTCCTCTGCCCCTCTCAAGTGAGATCCCACCTGGAATCCTGGCTCCAGCCCGGGGCCCAGCACAGGGAGGAGCTGGAGCTACTGGGGAGAGCCCAGAGGAGGCACCAGGATGATCCATGGGATGGAGCAGCTCTGCTGGGAGAGCTGGGAATGTTCACCTGGAGAGGAGAAGCTTTGGGGTCACCCAGGTGTGGCCTTCCAGTGCCTGAAGGAGCTTCAGGAAAGACGGAGAGAGGATTTCCAAGGGATGGAGGCACAGAACACAGGGAATGTGTGGGAGCAGGCATGGATGGGACATTGGGAAGGAATTCCTGGCTGGGAGGGAGGTGAGGCCCTGGCACAGGGTGCCCAGAGCAGCTGTGGCTGCCCCTGGATCCCTGGCAGTGCCCAAGGCCAGGCTGGATGGGGTTGGAGCAGCCTGGGACAGTGGGAGGTGTCCCTGCCATGGCCATTCCATGATCCTATGATGTTTAAGGTGCATGGTGTAGCTGTCACATCCCAAATCCAACCCAAATCCTGCTGTGATTCTGTTGAAATCCGTCCCATTCCATGATCCTCCTTGACTTGGGATTTGTCCTCTCCATGACCTCCCACCCATCCTTCATGGACAGGACAGGAGATCACAGCCTTCCTTGCCCTCAGCGTCTCTGAACATGTGGAATCTGTGAATAGGATCCAATCTCCTGGCTCCAGGGAATTGCTTGCAGGTGCCAGGAAGGAATTCCCCTCCAGACACAGCTGCCTCAACTCCTCCTGCCTGTATTTGCCTGGGAAAAGCTGAAGCAGCAGGAATTTCCCTGCGGATGGGGTGGCTGTGCGGGCTGTCCTTGCTGCTGCTCCTCTGGGATCCCTGCCAGGCGCTCTTGTTCCCATTTTCCGGGTGCTTTGGCAGATTTGCAGGTCAGGCAGGAGTTTCTGGCCAGGTGGAACTAATCGGGATTGTCTGGGCCAGCCTGGCACGGGGCAGCTCCTCAATTCCCGCCCAGGCAGCCACGGCCTCTTGGTCTCCCGTGGCACGGAACAGCTTCTCCTTCGGCGAAGAATGAAAGATTTCCGCGTCCTTCCTGCCAGGATATTGGGATTTCCAGCGGGGTTTAATGGGCTGTGACGTCCCCGTTCTGATCCGGGTGATCAGAGAGTTTAATCCACGCTTCAGCGTGGGAATTTCTCCTCGGAGCAGACACCTCCCAGCAGAAGTTTATTTTTCACGTGAGTAACCAGGCAGGAATTTTTATTTGTGGTGGATAAAGGCAGGGATGTTGTCAGGGAACGTGTGATGCATTCCCAGTGGGAATCAGGCTTTTGTAAACCTCTGAGATGAGGCCCTGCCTAGGGAGGACTTTTCTGGGTGGATTTTTTTAAACAGGAAAAGAGGGAATGGCCTCAATCTGTGCCAGGGGAGGTCCAGGTTGGACACCAGGAGGAATTTCTTTGTGGAAGGGTCATTAAACATTGGAACAGGCTTTGTTCCTGACCTGATTTTTTCCCCATGGATGGGATTTTTTCCCCATGGATGGGATTTTTCCCTATGGATGGGATTTTTCCCTATGGATGCCCCAGACTTGGGGACCCAACGGGGTCACCCTGTGCCCAGAGAGACCCAAATCCCCCATGAAGGAACTCTCCAGCTCCGTCTGTGCGTGTAGCTCTGTCTCCATCATTCCATGGGAATAATTTCCTGGGAAATCTGTCTGTTGGGAGCTTCATCCAAGTTTTCCTCACCACTTCTGGTCCGATTGAGAAGGATAAGGTGGAAAACCTCGTGTCCAACCTGCTGCTGTGGGTGAGATGGATCTTCTTGGGAGAAGAGGTGAAGTGAGGGATCCTCGTGCCAGGAGGTGAAATCAAGGCAGGAGAATTCATGGAATGGCTCTGCTTGGAAGGGATCCTGGTGGATGATCTGGTCCCAGCTCCCTGCTCCAGCAGGGCCATCCCAGAGCACACGGCACAGGACATTCCCTGCTTTTTTCCGATGCGTCTTTTCCGATGATGCCTTAGGATGACTCTGAATTGTGCTGGACAATATCTTCTCTTTATTAAAGCTATTCCAGCTTCTCCACAGCACAGGAAGGACCTGGAGCTGCTGGAGAAAGTCCAGGGGAGGCTCCAGGATGATCCAAGGGATGGAGCAGCTCTGCTGGGAGAGCTGGGAATGTTCATCTGGAGAAGAGAAGCTCCAGGGAGAGCTCAGAGCCCCTTGCAGGGCCTGGAGGGGCTCCAGGAGAGCTGGAGAGGGGCTGGGGACAAGGCATGGAGGGACAGGACCCAGGGAATGGCTCCCAGTGCCAGAGGGCAGGGATGGATGGGAGATTGGGAATTGGGAATTCCTGGCTGGGCTGGAATTGCCAGAGCAGCTGTGGCTGCCCCTGGATCCCTGGCAGTGCCCAAGGCCAGGTTGGACACTGGGGCTGGAGCAGCCTGGGACAGTGGGAGGTGTCCCTGCCATGGCAGGGGTGGAATGGGATAGTTTGGAAGTTTCCTTCCATCCCAAACAATTCTGGGATGTTTGCAGGGTCCTTTAAGAGCCACTGGGTTCCTCTGGCTCTCCCCCACTCCCGGTGGCTCATCCCATGCCAATGGAAGCAGGAAAACTCACCCATTCCAGACTTGCAGTTACAGTCAAATATTTGGCCTTTCATTCGTTCCGCTTCCCTCCCAGAGCTGTTTTCCAAACAAAACCCATCCATAATTTATAGGGAAGTGTTAGAATGCAAATGATATCCTTTTCTTTTCCTTGGATTCAATCAACATTTCCATTTCCCTCTGAGCTGATTTATAGGAATTCTCAGCAGCTTTATCTATAATTTATCAACAATCCCTATTTTTTTATATCCCCTAAGCTGCTTTGATTCCCTCTTTCATATCCTTGATTCTTTCCTCCTTTTCCCTGGAAAAAGTGGTGCTGTTGCTATGGGAACTTCTCCTTCCCACCAGTTTTTGGATTTTCTTTTTTCCCTTCCTTTTCCCTTCCAGAAGGAACTTTTGCCCCATGATCAGACCTCCTCCCTTCTCCCTCCCAGCTTGGCTGCACCCCTGTGCTGTAGAAGGAAAAGCTTTTCCCAGGATTTTTGCAATGCAGGAGGTGTAGATGCTTTAATTTCTATTTTGCTTCTGTTTGATTGGGGTTTTAAAATTATTATTTAAAACTTATTTATTATTATTTAATTTTTTTTTTTTTTACTTCTAACAATTTTTATCTGATTACTTTTTTGCTTGGGGGCAGCTCTTGGAGTTTTGGTATTTTTTTTTTTTTTTTTTGTGGGTATGAAGAATCTGCTCCAAGGTTTTGTTCATCACCTCCAGCATTCCAGGACTGGGCTTTACAAATATTTGTGCAGCACTAATTAGAGTTATTTAATTAATACTTGATTTAATTACTGCTGCAGTCTCCCAGGACCTGGCTGACATGTGCTGGATGAACACAAACTTGGCTTTTCCACCTTTCCACCTTGGATTTTGGGGTATTTTTGCACTTCCTAAAGCAGCATCCTTTGGAATGAATCCCATGGGTCAATATCACCTTTTTTTGAATTTCTGTTATTATTATTATTATTATTATTGTTATTGTTATTGTTATTGTTATTATTATTGTTATTATTATTTCAATAATAAATTCATTTAATTGAATCAATTTAATTAATTTTATTAAATTAATTTCCTATTAAATAGTATTAATATATAACTATAATAATCGATTATTATAATTATTATAGTATATTAATAATAGTGATATAATAATAATAGTAATATAGAACTATTCCATATAGTAAAAATGAATAAAAATATAGCAAAAATATTGATAAAACTATTGATTTACGGGCTGATAAAAATAGAGTAAAACTCTTCAATATAGTAAGAACAGCGCATAAAAATACAGTAAAAATATTGATGAAATACTGATAAAAATACAGAAAGAGCTTTTCAAAACAGCAGGAACGGTAAATAAAAATATTGCAAAAATATTGATAAAAATGCTGATAAAAGGACTGATAAAAATTCAGTAAGCACTTTCAATATAATAACTGTGAATAAAAATACAGTAAAATATTGACAAAATACTGATAAAAATACAGTGAAATCTGATTAAAATACTGATAAAAGGGCTGATAAAAATATAATAAGAACTATTCAATTTAGTAAGGACTATGATTAAAAATACAGTTAAAATATTGATAAAATACTGATAAAATATAGTAAAATATACTATATTAAAGTATATCATTTACTGATTAAAATATTGATAAAAGCACTGATTTAAATATTGATACAATTATTAAAATATAGTAATAACTATTAAAATATATTAAGAACTATCCTTAAAATAGTTAAAACATAGTAAGAACTATTCAGTTGAGTAAAGATTGTGAACAAAAATACAGTAAAAATATTGATGAAAATACTGATTAAAGGACTAAGAAAAATACAGTAAGAATGATTCAATAGATTGAGAACTGTGACTAAAAATACAGTAAAAATATTGATGAAAATACAGTAAAAATATTGATAAAAGTCCTGATAAAAATACAGTAAGAACTTTGCAAAATGTAAGAAGTGTAAATAAAAATGGAGTAAAAATTGATAAAAATACTGACAAAAATAGAGTGGGAATTACAAATTAAAATACAATAAAAATATTTATGAAAACACTGATAAATGGATGATAAACTATAATAGGAACTATTCAATAGAGAAAAACCGTGATGCCATAAATCCATAAAAAGCATGGGATTTATTCCATGCAAACTGGAGGTTTTTCATAACCAACGTCCCATTCCCACTTCATCCCAACTCAGAGCTGTAAATTCCGCTCTAAAGGAGCTCTAATTGTCCATTTTGTCCCTTGGATGGAAAGATGAATTATCCATAAATAGCAATGATTGATTGGGAGCTGGAATATTTCGTGTTCCCAATATCCTGCAGAATCCAAGGACGGGAGGAAACGCAAATTTCAAAGGATCTCTTTAGGAAAATCCACGTTTTTTCCAGCTGGGGTTTAACAGGTTGCTCTCTCCTCTTTCCCCGCTCGGGATAACTTCCCTCTTTGTGCTGGAATTTGTTCCTGAGGAATGGGATGAGCAGGGACAGGAATTCTTTCCCATAAATGGAAAATAATCGCTTCCAACAGAGTGGGGATGTGCTGAGCTCCTGTAAGCTGTGCTTTACCAGACTCTCATCATTCCAGCAACATTCCCTGTAATTTCTTTCCCTGCTTATCTGGACAGAGAGCGAGCTTGGATTTCCTTGGAATTCATCACGGAGTCATCATTTCTCATTTAGGGCTGGAGAGCTTCACTCAGCCAGGACATTTGTCAGGCCTGACACCAGGCTGGGAATGCTTCCAGCTCTCCTGAGGGCTGGAAAAAGCAGGGAAAATATCACTGGAGGCACTCATGGAGCTGCAAATCCACGGGAAGTCACTTTCATGGAAATAGGGACACAGAAGGGTTTTATTCCCTCTGGGATTGGCTCCTGGAATTGGAGAATATTTGGCAAAACGAGCACCGAGGGGTGTGGGGAATCAAAACTTCTCTTCAAAAGCTTGGAGCAAGCTTTGGCATCCCTGACAATGTCATGGAATTATGGAATGGTTTGGGTTGGAAGGGATTATCTAATTTTAAAATCATGGAATTGTTAAGGTTGGAAAAAGACAGGGCAGGGACACCTCCCAGTGTCCCAGGCTGCTCCAGCCCCAGTGTCCAACCTGGCCTTGGGCACTGCCAGGGATCCAGGGGCAGCCACAGCTGCTCTGGCAATTCCAGCCCAGCTCTTCCCCACCCTCCCAGCCAGGAATCCTTTCCTAAAGAAAGTCTTCCTAATTTCTTCGTGCAGGGAATATTTACTGAGTTTGGGAAGTGCTCGAGGACAGTAAAATCCCTCAGAAGCCCTAAAAGTGATGCAGGGATCCCCTTGGAATATGAAGGGAGCCTGGGAATGACTGAAAGGAAAGCAAATGGAGCAAGGATGAGGCAGCAGCATAAATGGCAAGGAGAAGAATTTTTTGGAAAATGAAATATGGAGCCTTTGTGGGAGGTAGATCACATGGAAAAATGCAGGAGCCAGGGAATGGCTCCCAGTGCCAGAGGGCAGGGATGGATGGGAGATTGGGAATTGGGAATTCCTGGCTGGGCTGGAATTGCCAGAGCAGCTGGGGCTGCCCCTGGATCCCTGGCAGTGCCCAAGGCCAGGTTGGAGCAGCCTGGGACAGTGGGAGGTGTCCCTGCCTGGTCTTTTCCAACTTTAATGATTCCATGATTTCAAAATTGAATTATTCCATTGGAAAAAGAAAGTATGGAAAAGGTGTATTGGGAAGAGCTTGCCACAGGGCAGTTATTAGAATTATTAGAATTCTAGATCTACTTATTATAATATTATTCTAACTATTACTTCAGTTATTAGAGTTCTGTATAATTATTAGGAACATTAATGCCAGTGCTATCGATATTTGTTACATTTTAATTATTTATAATTAGATAAATTATTATTAAGAGTATGCAATGACCCTGCAGTGTGGAAGAAGGACAATTTTGTTGGCTCCAAGGGACGGTCACAGCTTGGGAATCTGAACTCCTTGAGAGCTCTCCCTGCATTCCTGGAAAAACCCAACTTAAAATCCTGGGAAATTTCCACCACAACCCCACCCCAGGCAGTGATGCTGATCCAGTGTCCCAGCCAGGGTTTGACATTCCAGGATTTTCCTCAGGGGTTGGTGACAGATTCCCCGCTGTCTGCACAGCTCAGAGGGGTTTCAGAGGATGGAAAATTGGGAATTCTTTCATGGACACAGGTGCTGCTCCCGGGATGGTATCCATGAGTCCTGGATTTGGGAATATTCCCTGCTCGGTGCTCCCCACAAATTTCTCTTCATTAAAAGGTGAGACCCCAAGCAGGGACCCCCAAACTGCTCCAGTTTGGATCTTCCCAAGTGGAGGAGAGGCCAGGAACCCCTGGAATTGCAGGAAGGCCATGGATCCTGGCTCCCTTTCCATCAGCACTGGAATGGGCACATCTCCCAGAGCCCAGCAGAGCCAGGGAGGGAATTTTAGAGGATGGAAAGAGGAAATCCATCCCTCCCTCCCCTCCTGCCAGAGCAGCACGGGGAGAGTCCAGAGCTTCCCACCCTTCACCCAGCGAATCCACGGCGCGACCGCCAACAAATGGATCAGGCAGCCAAAGGCTCTGATTCCAAAGGTTTTCTTGGATTGTGTGCTTGAGGTATTTCAGCATTTCCCTTGCCTGCTGCGAATTCCCGAAGGAAAATCCCTGCAAGGGAAAGATTTTTCCGGCCAACTTTCAGCGGGACTCAGCAAAACATTTTAATGACGGATTCCTGCTTTTATTTCTGCTGAGGAGGCTGGGGCTGGAGACAGGCCCATGGATCAGCAGGAATTGCAGGGCTCATCAATAAACCAGGACTGAATGGGGTTTTTATTAAAAAATAGATTTTTTTTCTTTTTTTTTGTTTTTTACTTACTGGAGATTTAATTTTTAAATCGAAAAGAAAGGGATAAAAGCGTCTGTTAATTCAGCTCCGTGATGACTTCAGCAGAGGGAGTTAAAAGGAGAAACAAGAAGACAAAATGTGATTTTTCCTCCATATATTTGTGAAATTCCTCGAGTTTTTTAGGATTCCTAAGGCCAGGATGGTGTGATCAGAATTCCTGGCTTTTCCTTATCATTCCAGATTAGACTTGGAACAAATAAATAGAAAATGATGGATAATTCCTGCTATTTCTTGGTGCTGCCTGAAGCAGCACAAATTTCTCCACTCCACAGCATCCCACAAATTGTCCCATAAATAACGGACCAATTCTTCCCTCAGAATGACACAATTCCCAATATTTCTGCCTTCCTGTGGAATTCAAATCCCTCCCTCAGCATAAAAACATCCAAGGGATGCTTTTGTCACAGCCCAGGACAAGCTCTGAGTCCGAAGCGTCTCAGAAAAGGAAATTGAAAGATCCAAGGAAAAGAATTTAAGGGGTAATTGGGAGGTTAAAGGCTGGTGCTTGTTCCTGGAAGAACAGAATTCCCACCTGGCTCCAGCGTCCTGTCAGGAATTGTAGGGAGCAAGATTGAATTCCTTTCTCTGACATTGCAAATGATGGGGAAGAGGAAAAAACATCTCAGGTTTTGATTTTCCAAGAGTGTGGATCCTAAATCCCAAGGTATTTGGGTAAGAAAATTGGAGGAATATATTCCAGGGAAAACTATGGAAACAATATTAGCAAAATTTGGCTTTTCAGGGGTTTCTTTCAAAATTGGAAAAATGGTTTCTAGTGGGATTTTGCCCAATGGCACAAAGAAAACAGAACCATGAAATAGCGAGGTCAATCCTAACAACAATTCCTGGGAATGGCCCTTTCCAGGTCCAGGGATATCAGGCCAGGTCTCCTGCAGAATCCATTAGGGATTGTTTAACGTCAGTGGAGATAATGACATCACTGTGATGTCATCACTGCTCACTATGGGGGTCTAGTGAGGAAAAACAGATGGAAAAAATTCAGGAAGTGGAAATAAGATTAAAAATATCCTGGTGGATTCTGTCCTGGGAAAAGTAGAGCGACTTCTATTTTAAGTTAGGGATAAAAGGGGTGGAATTCCCAAAGTTCCAGTTTGCTTCCAGGGCCTGAAGGGGCTCCAGGAGAGCTGGAGAGGGACTGGGGACAAGGCATGGAGGGACAGGAGCCAGGGAATGGCTCCCAGTGCCAGAGGGCAGGGATGGATGGGAGATTGGGAATTGGGAATTCCTGCCTGGGAGGGTGGGGAGGAGCTTTCCAAAGGAGAAGTCTCAGCCTGCCATGGAATATTTGCCTTGAAACAACAAATATGAAATAAATCCAGAATTTCCAGACAAGCACCAGGAGCAGGAACATCATTCCCGCTCTCCATGACATCTCGGCGCCTTCCAGGACCTAAAAATGAGCTGGGATCACACATCTTCCTTTCCTTTTCCCTGTCACTGATGGGAATTTCTCCCCAGCAGCATTATCCAGCCTGGTTGCACAATTCCAGTTCTTTTCCGGGGTGGATGCTGCCTCGGGGCACTGTGGGATTTCTTTGGAGCAGCGTGAGGGAGCTGGAGAATAGGATGTGGGAATGGGGAGCCTGGAGCTGGGTGGGATTTCAGTGGAGGAATTGAAGAACTTCAGGGATTCTTCCCCTCTGCCTTACTCTGGTGAGATCCCACCTGGAATTCTGCATCCAGCCCCGGGGCCCAGCACAGGGAGGAGCTGGAGCTGCTGGGGAGAGCCCAGAGGAGGCACCAGGATGATCCAAGGGATGGAGCAGCTGTGCTGGGAGAGCTGGGAATGTTCACCTGGAGAGGAGAAGCTTTGGGGTGACGGTGTCTGAAGGATCCCACAGGAAAGATGGGGAGAGAGAATTTCCAAGGGCAAGAAGGCTAAAAACCAGGAACACTTAAGGATATCAGAGGCTGGATGGATGCAGAATTCCAGGTGGGATCTCCCCAGGGCAGGGCAGAGGGATGGAGCAGCTCTGCTGGGAGAGCTGGGATTGCTCACCTGGAGAGGAGAAGCTTTGGGGTGAGCTCAGTGTGGCTTTCCAGGAGCTGAAGGATCCTACAGGAAACATGGGAAGGGACAATTTCCAAGGGCAAGGCAGCCAAAACCAGGATATAAAAGATAAAACGGGATTGAAGGAGGGAAAGCCACGGTTAAGGAATCTGGATGTCTCAACCCTGTGTAAACATTTCCAACCTCCCGTTAAATGGAGCCATTCCAGTTTTCCATGGGCACAAACACCTGGCTGAGGGTTTATAAAGGTCTGGTTAAAATATTTGTGGATTATTTTTCCCCCCCTTTCTCACCTGAACAGCCATTTCCAGGGAACGAACAGCAATCCCACATTCCGTGAGCACTCTGACTCCCAGTATTTATTGTCTCCCATTGTGTATTTTCCCACCTCAAACATTTACATGGACATTTAGCACAATTATTTATTCCAGAGAAAACGCTGCTCTGTTTATCCAAACGTTATTATGTGCAGGGAAAAAAAAAAAGAAAAATCATTTTCCCAGCTGAAGCTGTGGTTTCATCCCAGAAAATTGGGCTTTTTATTTATTCCATTTTCCTTCTCAGCAGTTTCCCAGGAATGTAAAATGACAAAACATTTTCGAGTACAATAGAGCCACTCTTGGGCTGCTGGAATAAGTCCTGGCAGTGGGAAGTTTATGGAAATCTCTGGAGGTGGTTTCAGGAATGGCAGAACATCAAAAACGAGTCGGAATTTTGCCTCCAATGCTGCCTGAAATCCCCTGGAAGTATCCGTGGATTTTCTCCCTGAAGAGCCCAAAAATGCTAATTAAAATTCGTTTGTTTGTTACCTCCCCAAATGCAAATGATGCTCTCTAACACTTGGAAATAAATGTTATTGATCCTTGGGAGCTGCCAGGGCTCTCCCTCAGCTCATGGATTAATTTTATTCCCTCAGATCCCTGGGAGTGGCACAACCCCCAACCTTCCTGCCTGAGCATGGAATTTTTCCACAAAGCTAAAGCTGGGAATATTTCAGTTAAAAATATATGGTTTAATTTTTTTTTTTTTTTAAATTTGTATTTATGGTATTGATTTAGAAAGGAGGCAGGTCCTGGAAGAGCAGCTGGACTCAGCCTAAGCAGCACAGGGCAGGAGCTGTGCTTCCCAAGAAAATCCTGGAATTTACAAACTGCCTGGTCTGGAATAAAGCACAGCCAAAGCTGTTAAAGAGAATCCACCAAAAATCTGTTTCAATAGACAGAAAATCACATTTCAATAAACTGAAGTCCTTCACTTGTTTATTTTTCCTGTTTAACTGCATATCATGGAATCCCAGACTGGATTGGGTTGGAAAAACCTTGAAGTTCATCCCATTCCACCCCTGCCAAGGCAGGGACACCTTCCACAGTCCCAGGGGCTTGGGAGCAGCCCCAGTGTCCAACCTGGCCTTGGGCACTTCCAGAGGTGGGACAACACCTGGGAAGCTACAAAATGTTGGGAGAAGACCAAACTGAGACTTTTGTAGCTGCAGGAAAAATCTCGGGAAGTCTGGGGGGAAAAAATCCCAAAAATAAAGAAAACAGTCCTTTGAAAGTTGGGCACTTTTGATACAAAATATAAAAAAAAATCTAAAATGTGGAAATATTTATTTGAAAAACCTGATTTATGCTCTGCCTTGAATGAGTTCATTCTAATTAAGTGGAGAATTCCCAGTTCCTGGTGGATCTCTGGAATATTTTCACCACATTGTGCCACACTGGAGATGTCACTAAACCCAAACCCAAGATTTCCTTCTCTGAGTTTCAAAACTCAGCTGAGGCCCAGGCTTCCAAACCCAATATTTTTATTTTAATTAAAAAGTGTTCTGCTGCTGGAAATCGCTTCCCTGGGTGTTTCCATCTTGGAAACAGCAGGAGCATGGGAACAAGCTGAAGATTATTATTTTAGAGTAATTCCCACTGCTGGGGAAAAGCGAGGAATTATTCCAGTGCTCTTGTGCTGGGACACACAGACCTTGGGAAAATGGGAAGAGGTTTCATTGGAATTAAACCACAAATACACCCCAGTTCAACCCCAGTTTAATTCTGGGTACAGTGGACTAAACTTTCTCGTTCAACCTCAGACCGAGTCTAAAATTAAATCAGAGAAAACAGAATGAGGGAAATAATGCAGGAATTAAGGCAGTTCCCTCTGAACAACCCAAGAAAATGAGTGGATGTGGCACTTCCCAATGTGGATTAGAAGTGGGATTGGTCCAAGGTTGGATTTGATGATCCTGGAGGACTTTTCCAACCTTGGTGATTCTCTGATCACTGAGCACCAAGCTGGGAAAGCACCTTCGGAGGCTTCTCCCTTCCTGCACGTCTTTTTTTTGGCTGCTTTTCCTTGGAAGAGGAGCTCTGGGGATGTGCTGGTTATCCCACAGCCAAAGCACGTGCGGAGCAGATCCCTCTCCCCTCCCTCAGCAGATTTTTGGGATTGCTTTCCTTCTTCATTTGGAAGTTCATCGTTCCCAGGGATGCAGCACACAGGAGCCAATCCTGGGAATTATCCCTGCCAGCTCCAGGGGTCAGGAGCTGGGGAGCTCCACTGTGGAGGTGAGGAGATCCTGAGAAAAGCCTCAACAAGGCACGAATTCCCAAGGAATTCCCGAGGAATCCCAAGCCAGCTCCTGGCTCCGGCCCTGGTTGGTGTCCATCTGTCTCCCTCACCCAACCCCAGGCAGATCCCGGGAAAAGTCCCTTCAGCTGGGAGCTGGAGCATGGGGATGAGCGCTGGAGTGGAATTTAGGCGGAGCTTGGATAAAACCGACCGGGAATTTAGGGAGTCTCCAGGCCTGGAGTCAGTACAAGGAGCCACAGGGCTTTGACTGGTCCAGAGGCGACAACCCAGAGCTTTTCCGCTCTCAAACTTCCCAAATTTCCTTAATTCCAGTTATTTATGCCCGGAGCTTTCCCAAGGAACCTCAGCCAAGCCAGGAGTTGGCCCCATGTTCTGCTCGCTCATCTCAGGCTCAGAGCGAGGGTTTTTGGTGGAGCTGACGTCAGAAATTTGATTTTTTTTTTTTTTTTTTTGTGCATAAATCAAACCCTGTGGGAAATGGAAAGATAGAAACTTCGACAGAGCCAGGAGGGTTGGGTCTGCAGCCTTGGAAGGAGCTTGGATTGATGCAAAAGTAAAGTACAAAAACATTAAGTTTAAAATGAAAGTTAAATTACACAAAAAAATTAAGTTAAAGTACACAAAAAAATTAAGTTAAAGCACTCAAAAAAAGTACAAAATTAAGTTAAAGTACACAAACATTAAGTAGAAAAATCATAAACTTATGTTTCTACAGTTGTAAGTAAAAATACACCTTAAATAAGTAAGGAACTGTATTAATAAGATAATGAAAAGTTTATAACGTAGAGGTGTAGTTTTATAGAGTAAACAAACAGTTTAGAAAATATAATAAAAGCATATGTGTAGACATGTGACAAAAACCCATTAAATAAAAGTATCCACAGTACAGTAAAAGTAAGTAAAAGTAGTAAGTTAGAAAAATAAAATAAACGAATAAAATAATCTATATATTAATATATAATATAATATACAATATTGTATATAATATTATATATAATACAATTTGATTTTTTTTGTACATAAATGAAGCCCCACATTCTGCTCACTCATCTCAAGTTCCAAGCAAAAAGTTTGGTGGAGCTGACTTCCAAAATTGACATTTTTTGTACATAAATCAACCCCCATGTTCTGCTCACTCATCTCAGGTTCAGAGTGAGGGGTTTTGGTGGAACTGACATCAGAAATTTGAATTTTTTTTGCACATAAATCAACCCCCACATTCTGCTTGCTCATCTCAGGTGCACAGAGGTTTGGTGGAGCTGACTTTAGAAATTCGAATTTTTTTGTACATAAATGAAGCCCCACATTCTGCTCACTCATCTCAAGTGCCAAGCAAAAAGTTTGGTGGAGCTGACTTCCAAAATTGACATTTTTTGGTACATAAATCAACCTCCACATTCTGCTCACTCAGGTTGAGAGCGAAGGGCTTTGGTGGAGCTGACTCCAGAAATTTATATTTTTTGGTCCATAAATCAACCCCCATGAGGATGGGATCAGCATTCCAGGCAGGCAGGATTCCCTCCCCAGGTGGCCCCAGCAGGGCTGGGATCTGGCAGAGAAAATGGGCTCAGCTGCAGGGAAAACAGGGAAAAAACCTGCCTGGGAATTTGGTGGGAATTCGGGAATGGCGCAGAGCCCATGACTGGGCCGAAAAATAAAAATAAAAATCTTCCATTTCAGTTCTCAACGACCTGAAAATAACTATCTCAATAAGCTCATCTGTGATATTTGGAGAAGGGTGAAATTCCCAGAGGTAATTTCAGTGCTGGAGAAACAATTTTTCGTTCAGCTGGAATGAAACGCTCGGAAAAAAGAAACGTAACCTCAAAAAGCTGATCCTCTGTAGCGGCCACAAGCTGGGAATCAGGAGGGAGCCGAATTTTAGGAGTGGATCAAATGTCCAGCCCGGTCCCAGGGTCAGCCTAATTTTAATATTCCTATTTTTTTGTAGTTACCTATGCATTTTTTTTCCAAGTATTTTCAGAAGAAGAGGGTTGCAGGGATGAAAAGGGAAATGTTCTTTGTGCTTTGGTGGCTTTTAATCTGCTACAACTCATGTTTTACTTAACAAAGCTGATTTCAAAATTATTTTCAGTGGTTTTTCAGGTGTTAAAAGGGAGAACAAACTAATTAGGGCTGGTGACAAATGACCTCGAGGATCTTTCTTCGCAATCCCATTTTTGCTTTCACCTTTAAAGCTGGGAATGAAAATAACAGGGAAAAGTTCTGTCATAATTGAGGCGCAGGCTGAGGTGATTACGGCTTGGATTTTTTCTGGAAATGCAGGATTTAATTACAAGATGGGGAAGGGAAAGAGGTAAGAAAAGAAGATATTAAAATATTTAATTAAGAGATGGAGAAGGGAAAGAGATAACTTTTAAAATATAATATAATATAATATAATATAATATAATATAATATAATATAATATATAATGTAATGTAATGTAATGTAATGTAACGTAATATAATGTAATATAATGTAATGTAATGTAATATAATATAATATATATATAATATAATATAATATAATATAATATATAAAATAAAATAAAATAAAATAAAATAAAATAAAATAAAATGTACATGGGAATTGTTGAGGAATTAAGGGATGACAGACTGGGTGTGAATCATCACAAATCACCTTTGTTGTATAAAAGCAGCTCTCGTACCTCACTGAAATGCAGGCAATTTCAATTTAGGAAATTCCTGGTTATTCTTGGGAATAATGGGGCTCTTCCTAGAAAAAAAAAAAAAAAAGGGCAAGTAAAGACATTCCAGGAGCTGTCTCCCAGTGGAGACCAGGGACTGGAACACAAACCCTTCAACTGCTGGAACCCAAATGTCTCAGCTGAGCACTGGGGTTTGGGGCCAGCCCCGGGGTCCCAGCACAGGGAGGAGCTGGAGCTGCTGGAGTGAGCCCAGAGGCACCGGGATGATCCCAGGGATGGAGCAGCTCTGCTGGGAGAAAAGGCTGGGAATGTTCCCCTGGAGAGGAGGAGCTTTCGGGTGACCTCACTGTGTCCTGAAGGAGCTGCAGGAAAAAATGGAGAGAGAATTTCCAGTGGATGGAGGGACTGGGCACAGGGAATGGCTCCCAGTGCCAGAGGGCAGGGATGGGTGGGAGATTGGGAATTGGGAATTCCTGGCTGGGCTGGAATTGCCAGAGCAGCTGTGGCTGCCCCTGGATCCCTGGCAGTGCCCAAGGCCAGGTTGGAGCAGCCTGGGACAGTGGGAGGTTGGGGTGGGACTGGGTGGGCTTTAAGGTCCAACCAATTCCAGGATTCCATGATTTACCGGCTGGACACCACACCAGCACAGCCAGAACATTCCCTGGACGTGCTCTGGGAAGCAACGGGAGAAATCCATAACTACAGAAAGCGGTGAGGAATCCATGGAAATCAATCCCACGGGGCGGTGGGGACTCAATGAATATCTCAGCACCTGCATAAATCTCCTGCTCTTTATTAAGTCCCGCAGAGATTTATTAAATTCCGTGTGGCTTAAGAAATACAAAAGAACTGCAATAAAAAGAGAGAGGGGGTTGCTTGTAATTCACATTTTAATAATGGTCAAATGAGTTGATTTTATCTTTTCTGCTGTGATGGATGTTCTATAAACTCATATTTGGGGGAAATTTATGCAACTCAAACTCATGGCTCAGCTGTAAATAATGGAAAGAAATCATTTTGCAACCTAAAATATCTTTGGCATCAAGGCTTCTACTTAAAGTCTATTATTTCAATCTGAATAATTTCTTCCTTTTTTCACATAAATTTAATTTAGATGAGTTTGCTGTTGTGAAGAGTGGAAAGTTTTGATTTCTGATGTACTGGACCTGCAAAAATTAATGCCAAAAAGATAATTAAAAAATGTAAGGAAAGACGACTCCTTGGAAAAAATATGCCATGAAATTCAAATAGGGAATAAATCAAGGTGGTTTTCCTGTTTCTTAATTTCTTAATCTGAAAAAAAAAAAAATTGGCAAGAGCCAGATTTTGCCCTCAAAATTCATGGACAAAAGGTCTCAGCTGGTCCCTTCCAGGCAATTTAGGGAGTGGGACTTTTCCAAGATCCATGCCAGGATATTTGAGAGCTGGGAATGCTCCTCTCACCCCAAATCCCTGAAAGTGCCAAGCCTTCACTTGCATCACTGACAGATTTTTATGTCAAATTAAAGTTATTAAAAATTCCTAGCAATTAAAAATTCTTGGATTTCTGGGGGACTTCTTGATAAGGAGGAGGAAATGAATCAATTGAAGAGTGAGGAAGGAGTTAGGAAGTTAAATAATGAATTTTTTATTTGCCTTTCCAGTTAAAATCCCCAATTCCTTTATCCAAGGGCACATGTCAGAATGAGGCTTTGGCAGAGAGCAGAGTCTCTGTGGAAGCTGGGAAAAAAAATCCACAAGAAATCCAAGAACAATGAACCCTCAGGAGGAAAAAAATCAGAGGTTTTGAAAAGAAATCAAGTGTAAAGTAAGAGGAACTAAAGTCCCATTTCTTCTCTCAGTGATAGGATTCCCAGGAGGATCCAGGGCTGGATTCTTTAAAGGGAAGTATAAAATATGGATATTTGCATATTTGATTGATATAATTGCCTGTGGAATGCAGAATTCCCTCTGTCCAGCACTGATAATTCAGCATTTGCTTGGTGTTTAAATATTTGAGGGAAGTGCTTTTCCCTACAAGAGCTGAAGGTCATTGCTGTTCCTTTCTTCATCCAAAAAACGGAAAAGTAAAAATCCATGAGAGGTCACTGCTTCCCTGCAGTACTGATAGAGATATTCCAAAGGTTGGAGAGGAGAAGCTCCAGGGAGAGCTCAGAGCCCCTGGCAGGGCCTGGAGGGGCTCCAGGAGAGCTGGAGAGGGACTGGGGACAAGGGATGGAGGGACAGGAGCCAGGGAATGGCTCCCAGTGCCAGAGGGCAGGGATGGATGGGAGATTGGGAATTGGGAATTCCTGGCTGGGCTGGAATTGCCAGAGCAGCTGGGGCTGCCCCTGGATCCCTGGCAGTGCCCAAGGCCAGGTTGGACACTGGGGCTGGAGCAGCCTGGGACAGTGGGAGGTGTCCCTGCCATGGCAGGGGTGGATGGGATGGGATTTAGGATCCCTTTAATCCAAACTATTCTGGGATTCTCTGCTGATCTGTGCTGTCGCCATGGCAGAGCTGCTTCTTTGGGTTTATGGCACCTTCAGGTCTCCAGAAAAGACCAAGGAAGAGACTTAAAATCAAGGAACCCTCAGATCATGGAAAGACTTTCTGGAGCTGCTGGACGCCTGATTCTCGTTAACGCCAACTGTTAATGAAACACGGGGAAGTCGTGTTGCTATTGGACACGAAATGAGTACACAGAAACTTGGGAAGTTCAAAAGAGAAAAAAAGAGAAAGTTTTATTTGAACTTCTGGTATTTGTAGAATTCCAGAGGTGACCATGGATTGGGGGATGGAATTGCCACCTCTCCAACCACACTGGTCAAACCAACAGTGCATCCATTCTCTCCTCCCACAGAGAATGCAAAACAATCATTGTTTACATGAACAGTGTAAGAACTCCAGTAGAAATATGTAAACATCAGAAGGCTGAAAAAGTTTTATGAGAACTTTAAAACTTTCAACAGAACTATAAAAGAAAACTTAACACTTTTAAAAATCAGGGCAACAAAGACAGAATTCCATCATGCTCTCAGTGCTTATTCCAGAATTTTGGAAGCTGCTTTTCCTCACCTGTTCCCTGCTTTGGCATCTTTGAGTTTCAGGATTGCTGACACCAGTGTTTTCCCAAAATCCCTGGCCTTTCCAAAGGGACATCACTTGGAGCTTGCCCTGACAGCCAAATATTTTAGTTTATGGTTTATCCTGCCTAACTTCTGGATTCAAATTTTGATTTAAAATGATGATTTAAAATGATGTAAAAAGAGCTGGGAAAAGTGGCTGATTCCCTGCTGTGAACCCCACGCTGGATGCTGGACTCTGGAAGAACAGGCAGAAGGAACAGGTCTAGGCTGGAGGGAGAGCAGGGAATCCTAAAATCCCAGAATAGATTGGAAAGGGCCTTAAGCCCACCCATTCCAACCCCTGCCACAATCAGGGACACATTCCCAACCAGGAGAAATCTGATCCTAGTAAAACTTCTCTGAGATAAGAAACTATTTTAGCCTGAGGCTCCTCCTTGGCTTCTTTTCACTTCATCAAATGATAATAATAGCAAAATTAAGTATTGAAAAGTGCAGCGGGGAAAGGAAAATATTTCTGCTCATGGTCACGTCCAGGTTTATGTTTTCCTTTGGGAGATTTTGGAAGCTGATATTGGGTAAATGTTATGAGAATTCAGCCTTTAAATGAAGATCTGATCAGCAGCTATTTTTCTCCTCACGAAAATTCCTCTTGGATTCATGCACAGGAACCTGAGCCGAGCTTTCCAGACGAGAATTTTCTCATTTATTACCTGTCATGCATTTTTCTGTTGTTATCTCTGCTGATTGCAGAGCTGTTGAATGTTTTGGTTGTTTTTTTTTTTTTTTTTTTGTCATCAGTGCTCTTTCCACCTTATTTATTCATTAATGCCACAGCCCAGGTGTGGGATCTCAAAGCTGTTCCCATGGTGACAAATGGGGCACAAGAACTGGATTGGAATGGAACTGCATGGACAGGGAATTCTGGGAAGCAGGGAATGGAAAAGCTGCTGGATCCCCACAAAAATCCTAATAATCACTAATTCAGGCAGAAGAAATACTGGCAATTTAATGGGCGCCTGAGCTAAATGAATTTTATTATTTAATGTTCCAGGGTGGAAATATTATTCTTTGTGGAGAGAAATGAGGGGTGTCCTGGAAATTCTGGGGCAAAAAATGTTCCAGTGGGGCTGTGAGATGCAGAGATTCCCATCCATCCTGCATTTCTTGGTGGGAACCTGAGCCAGGAGCAATAAATCCTCATCTGCTGAAGCTTTGGGAGCTTTTTTGGGCCCAGCCTTAAAATTCAGGGCACCTCTGGGGGCAGCTGCAGGCTCGGGGTGAATTCAGAGCAATCAAAGCCTCACCTTTGGCTGCAGCTTCTCCCCAAGAAAATCTTTGGGATTCTGGTTTGGACTTGGAATCCAGAATTTCTCGCAGTTTTCGGCTATGAGATCGCACAAAGTCCCAGAATTCAGCCTGAGCAGCTCCTGGGGTGGGGCCACGCCATGAGAGGAAGCCCCAGATCCCACCCGTGTCCCTGCATGGCCTTTCTCACATTCCAAAAATCCCTAATTTCCATTCAAAATCCCAGAGTCAGCTGAGTTGGAAGGGACCCTCCGGGATCCTGGAGCCCAACTCCTGGCCCTGCACAGAACCATCCCCAAAAAAGGAGCAGCACAGAAAAGGTTGAATCCTTTCTGAATCATTTCATTTCTGAAATTTTCCCGTTAATTGAAAAATATTGAATTTCCAGTTTAAAAGAGATGATCAGGAGCTGCTGATCTGATCCTGGATTAGATCTCACAGAATTCTGGAATGGCTTGGGGTGGGAAGGACTTTAAATCCCATCCCAGCCCTGCCATGGGCAGGGACACGTCCCACTGTCCCAGGCTGCTCCAAGCCCTGTCCAACCTGGCCTTGGGCATTCCAGGGATCCAGGGGCAGCCAAATCTGCTCTGGGAATTCCATCCCAGCCCCTCTGAGTGAAGAACTTTCTTTCTCCCCCGATATTTAAACCCATGCTCCAAGTCCAGCCAACGCTTTGGACTTTCCTACAGAAGGATCTGGGACACATCCTGCACAAAGATGGATATTTGTCCCAAAAATTCCTGGTTTATGGACACCCCAGCACCAAACCACAACCAAGTTCCTCCTTTTTCACCTCTTACCACCCACGAGCCTCTCCAGAGGAATCAGGAACGGGCTCCACCTTGGAGAATTTGGGTTTTTACAGATCCTTCTGCCCACCTGAAACTGAAGCTCCAAGGTGAGTAATTAAACCCCACTGATCCCCAGTTAAACTTCTGTGGATGGAAACTGCAAAAATGGAAATGAAAACTGATTTAATGTTTGCTTATTTCTATTTTAAAGAGGATTTTTAGGTAGCTTCATGTTTTTAAGCCCTTTTGGGAAGATCTTCGTGTTCAGAGCAGCTGAAAAACACAAGCAGCACATCAGAATTTTTTTAATCCAGGACCTCCCTTGCTCAGGAGTTTTTTGCAAGCTCCTGACAAATTCCATGAAGGAAACTATGGAAGATAAGAAAATTCTGTTTTCATTTCCATTCCTAACAGGCTTTTTAGCTGCTGACTGATAAGAAAACACTGGGAAAAATATGGAAAAAAGTAGAGAAGCACCAACAGAGCAAACCTGATGTTGCAGAGGTGGCAAGAAGCTGGTCCTGATCCCACCACAGCCAACCCCATTTCCCAACCTGTCCTGCTTGGCCTTTTCAGAGGAATTTGTGTGGGATTTGGAAGGGAACGAGCTAAAAGCCAAACAAAATTGTCAAATCAGAGCCAGCTGAGGCCGTGACCAGCACAGGGTGAAGCTCCAGGTGGAAGCTCTGAGGCCACCAAACATTGGCATCACCCGGAGGAGGTTTTTTCCCACATTTATGCTGCACCTCAGGTCCTTTCTTCCATCTCCTCATTAAAATAACTTAAATTAACAGCTCAGTGCAGCTGGGGCTCGTTCTTAGCGTGCTCTACACAAACGAGCCAAGTCCTGCATTGTCCAGGTTTTGTTTTATGTCCAGTTCCTGAATCCCTTCACATCGCTCTGACAGCGGGAAATAATTGAGCAGCTGTTCTGCCATCGGATGCAACAGCCCGGGCTGCAAAATAAAACATTTAGGGAGATAAAAATGGCACTCAGCAGAGAGAGATGAGACATTTTCCATGATGAAAGGCAGCCTGGTGCTTGTACCAGGCGAAAAGGGCTCGCGGAACAACGCTATTGGTTCTAGAAGGTCTCGGAGAGCATAAACTGGGATCTGTTTGAGAAACAGGGAGGTTGGAAAAATGGGAATAAGGAATGCTCCAATTTCCTGACAGGAGGTGGGGGTCGGGCTCTGCTCCCAGGAAACAGGGACAGGAGGAGGGGGAACGGCCTCAGGCTGGGCCAGGGGAGGTTTAATTTGGATATTATGAAGAATTCCTTCCTGGAAAGGGCTCTCCAGCCCTGGCACAGCTGCTCAGGGCAGGGCTGGAGTCCCCATCCCCGGAGAGATTTAAATCCCTGTGGATGTGGCACTTGGGGACATGGGGCAGTGCTGGGGAAGGGCTGGACTCGATCATGGAGGGCTTTTCCAGCCTTGATAATTCCATGATTCACCCACATCTTTGTACTCCCATCATTCTGCCTTTGATGTGCAGCTCGGGGAGGAGGCAGTGCCAGAAAACCCCATCGAATGAGGAATTCCTGAAAATCCAGGGGTACTGGTCATCCGTGGAACTCTCCTTTCTTCACCCTTCATTTTTCTGTTGTTCC
The DNA here is from genome assembly GCF_026979565.1 of Vidua chalybeata. NCBI lineage: Eukaryota > Metazoa > Chordata > Aves > Passeriformes > Viduidae > Vidua > Vidua chalybeata. The sequence goes on along the minus strand of NC_071535.1, from coordinate 1,249,890 downwards.
TAAAATCCTGGTTTCTGTGGAAGAAATAAAATGAGCAAAGCTACGATTTTTAATTACTGATTCCTATTTTTGCATAAAGAAGTTTTAAAACTCAGCAGCGTTTTGGGTTTATGCTTGGGGAGGGGTTTAGGAACGCTGCTTGTCTCTAAATGGGGCTTGGAGCAAGCTGGGAGAGAGGAAGGTGTCCCTGCCCATGGAAATAGTTTGGCTTTTCCACCCTAAACCATTCCATGATTCCATGATTTGTCCAAGATCTGCCCCACCAGGGACCTCCTCACTGGGAATAGGTGAAGACAGAGAAGCCTTTGCAGCCTTCGAGGGTGAAAGAATTCCCTAAAAAGGGTTTTGTGCTCCAAATACCCATGGAAAGTGAGGAATCAAATGCACAACACAAACCTGTGGAATAATTCCAATTGATCCAGGTGGTGATCTGGACACCACCAATATCCTGGGAGATTCCAGCGTTCCCTTTGCCAGCTCCCTTCCAGGATGTTTCCACTTCCATTCCCTCATCCTGACTGACAGCCCTAATACCATTTTTTGGGAATCACCCTCAGCAATTCTCCCCTTCCCTTGTCCTCGGATTGTACAGCTTGGCTGGAATAAATTCTGGAATAAATGTCCTTCCCCACCAGCAATAACTGCATTGCCACCTCAATGAACAGGTTGATCCACGCTCTAATTCCAGGGCATTTATCCCAGAGAGATTCCCAAAAGAACTTCTGCATCCCAGGGAGCTCTGTGGTGCTGGCAGCAAGACAGGGCCAAGTCTGTCACTCTAAAATGACTCCACATCAGTGGTCAGGCAAGGGAAAAACAAACCTGACAATTGTTTGTTACCTGAGACAAGGAATTTCTCCATGTGCCCAGTACGAGGAAAGAAGGAAAACCATTTATTGCTGCACTGAAATCCTGCCAATCCCAATGGATAGCACAGAATCTGGGGGAAAAAAAAGAGAATTATTCCACCCATTTTCCCCTTTGAGAGCTGGGGGTTAAATGGAGTCAATAACGTGCCAGGGAGTCAGCAATAAAGTGCAAATTCTGTCGTTCAGAGGCTGCCAGGACCCTGCTCTGGACCCAGCCCGCTCCCACAGGCTGGGAATCGCTGTTTATTCCAAGGACAGGTTTTTCCCTGACATTTCTCTCCGTGAGATGCTGGACAGCAGCCCTGGGAATGCCCGGTCAGCACCGGGCTAGTGAAGGTCACTCCTGCTGCTGACTCCTGTTCCAGGCTCGCTGGGCACCGTTTTGGCTCCGGGCAGTCCAGGGAGCAGCCAGGATTCCCTTTGCCTTGTTTCCTGCTGCAGCGTTGCCCAGTCCAAGCCTCTGATTAGTTCCATCCTCCCCACACAGCTCCGTGATTAGCTCGGAATGTGTTTTCATCTGTGCTCAGTGCTGTGGTCCTCCATCTATTCCTGTATTTAATAAGGGTGTTCTCTGTTAATTCTGTGGTCTCGTAATGTTTTGGGGTTTTTTTTCAGGAAAAAAAAAGATGCAGCTTGCACCTTGGAATTTTAATAATCCTGTTATTTCTGCTTTTCCTGCCATTCCCTTTGTGTAGATCCCATTTCTCTGGGAAGGATGAGGCAGGAAATGGTTTATCCCACAAAACATCCCAGTCCTGCTCTGTCTGGCAAAGGGATTTTAGTGAGTCCAGAGAATTGGGGGATGAACTCGGGCTGGGCCAGGGCAGGCTCAGAGTGGGACAGCAGCAGGAATTTCCCCATGGAAAGGGGGCTCAGGCCTTGGAACTGCCCAGGGAGGGTTGGAGTGCCCATCCCTGGAGGTGTCCCAGGAATTCCTGGAGGTGGCACTGAGAGCTCTGGGCTGGGGATGAGGTGGGGATGGATTGGGCACAGCTGGGACTCCATGGGCTGGGAGGGCTTTTCCGAAAGAAATAATTCTGGGATTCTGTAAACAGGAGAAAACCAAGTGCTGACCCATCAGATGGTTCCAAAAGGAGAGGCTCCTCCAAGTCAGGGTGGACCCCTAAACCAGGCAGGAGAGGGAATGAGGAAGGAGAGAGCAGGATGATCCAGGGAAATCCAGAAGGACCCAAATCAATGAGAGGAGACAAGGGGGAGGCCTTAATCCACAAACCTGCCAGAGCTCCCGGAGCCAGGTGGGATTGTTGGGTGTCTGCAGGGCCAGGAGCTGGGCTGGATGTCCCTTGTGGTCCCTTCCTGGTGCCTCAGGTTTGAGCTTTTCTATTTTCCCATTCTGTGCTGCTTTAGTGTTCAGGTCTGGGCTTCATATTATGGGATGCTGAGCTCTCTGCACAGAGCAGGGAGACAAAACAATTCCTGCTCCAGCTGGGCACCAAGGACAAATGATCCCAAGCTCAGGCCCAGGAGCACAAACAGCGTGGGCTGGAGAGAGAAAAACAAGCAGGATGGGAGTGCCTGGGCTAAAGCTGGAATGGGACAATGAAGTGCAAGGTGCAAATGGAGCAGAGCTGATCCCAGTGAGAGCCCCCGGGAGCGCTCGTGCATTTTGGGACCATTTTGGTTCCTCTTGGCTGCAGCCCTGGCTGGGCTCTGGTGCTGCCCAAGGTGGATCCATGGAGGAGATCCTTGGAATCAATCCCTGCTTTATTCTGTGACTCCATCCAGCCTCTGCTCCAGGGCAGCCTTCTCAAGGCATCACTCCCACTCCAGGTATTCCATGATTCTTCAAACCCCTTCCCCTCTCTCTCCAAAGCACTCCTGGAGCTCCTGCCTCTTGGAGGGCTCTGGGAGCTGGACTTTTCCAGCTGCCTCTGAATGCCCTCATGGTGGGGCTTATTCCACTTATTCCAACCCAGATCCCAGCAAACTCCTGGCAGCACTCCCAGCTCAGCTCAGCACACGGATCCAGCCCCAGAGCTCAGGAATCACTCATTTTTCCAGGCTGGAAGCAAAGCACGTGGTGAGGAACGTGCAAAAACTCTGCAGACCCCCGAGCAATGAACCTGGAGCAATGAACCTGAAGTCCTGCAAATGCTGCAAGAAAAGCTGGAATTTGCTGCTGCCTCAGCTGAAAGCTGGGAGTGCGGCGTTTCCCGGGAGAGGGGTTGGATGAGAGACCTTTAGGGAAGACAAGGAAAGAGCAGAGCTCCCAACAAAGCTTGCAGAGAAGGTGGAATGTGTTTATCAGTGGTGGGGAGGGACCTTTGCTGTGCCTCAGAGCAGCAGAGGCCTCATGAATAAAACATCCCCCAAGCACGGCTCTGGATGCGTTTTCCACTTGGATCAAGCCATGACAAACCTGCTGGAATTCAGCCCAAATATGCAACGTTCACCTTGCATTGCTGTGGTGCTGCACTCACAGAAACCACCGGGTTAGAGGGAATTCGGGAAAGATTTAAAGTATTCCTGAAGTGCACGCAGAAAATCAAGGACAGATGTGACAGATTTGCTATCTCTGAGGGGAAATGTAATTTTTATAAAGGTGTTCTGGGTTTGCCCTAAACCAGGACAAAAGGTTATTCATAATTTGGGCCATTTTAGTGTGTCTAGGCCTCGGTCACATTTCCCTTTGTGCTGGGCTCGTCCACACCCAAATGAAGGCAGAGATGACCTGAAAAAATTGTGGTATAAAAAAGAAAATAATGGGAAGAAACTGAAGCAAAGGAAACCTGGGCGATCCTCCAGAAAGTCTTTCCATGATCTGAGGGTTCCTTGATTTTGAGTCTCTTCCTTGGTCTTTTCTGGAGACCTGAAGGTGCCATAAACCCAAAGGAGCAGTTCTGCCATGGCGACAGCACAGATCAGCAGAGAATCCCAGAATAATTTGGATTAAAGGGATCCTAAATCCCATCCCATCTACCCCTGCCATGGCAGGGACACCTCCCAGTGTCCCAGGCTGCTCCAAGCCCCAGTGTCCAACCTGGCCTTGGGCACTGCCAGGGATCCAGGGGCAGCCACAGCTGCTCTGGGAATTCCATCCCAGCCCCTCCCCACCTTCCCAGCCAGGAATTCCCAATCCAACCCTACTTTCAGTTCACAGCTCCTTCCTCCTCACACACCATGAATTAGCCAGGAGGGAATCACTTTGGAGACAGCCTTTGTCTCCATTTGTGGAAAAAATCCAATTTCTTCCAGGCTTTTTGGCCAAAAAAATCCTCTTGTGCCTACTTTGGCATGTAGAATATTTGTAGGAAAAAAAAAAAATTACATTTTCAACCAATACTTCAACAACGATCCCACCCTGACCAGTACTAACTGTTGGTGAAAGAAGGCATCACTGGTGAAATCCCAATTTTTCAAAGAAATATCCTCGTGGGAGTGAAATATTCCATTTTCCCAGCTGCTGCTTTGTTCCTGCATCAGTAAGACAAGCCTTAGAAAACAAGGTGACACATTTACAAGCCTCGGAGGCAGCTGATGATTCCACACTTCTCTTTGAGCCGTTTCCCAAAGGAATTTCACTGCAGACAGTTATAAACTCAGCATATTCCTCACTCGGAGACACCTCAGCAAGGCTGGGGAATATATAAATATATTCCTTTGTTTTACCAGGAATGACAGGTCTGGGGATATATATTCATACATAAAATTAACTGGTTTTTTTTAAATGTGTAATTATAGTGGAAATGCTGGGAATTAATTGCTACAAACTGATTAGGTGCTGTGGTCAAACCACAAATTAGTGATTTTTCCATCTTGAACATAATTAAGATTGTCTAAATCCATCGAATTGCAGTAGGAACTCAATGGAAGTTGCTTATTAAACTGGAATTAGGGAGGGAAATCCCCACCTCTGTTGCAGCCGTGGATTTTGGATGGATAACACGGATTTGGACAAGGACAGAGCTCAGGTGTTCCTTTAATGAACTGGAAGGAAACATGGACAAGGTGCAGGCTGCGGATGCCAGGAGAAAAGATGATCCTGGACGTGTGCAGTGGCCAAGTCCCATCGCGTTTTCTGCTCCACTTTCAGCTGCAGTCGCCTCCCGTGACATTGCCTCAGGCAGCTCCTAAAATCCTGCAGTTCCCACCCCGCCCACTCCCAAACTCCTGCAGAGCTGCTGCTCAGCTCAGGTGTGCACTGAAGGGAACAATTCACCCTCTATGCACGGTGACACCCAAAAAAATGGGGTTTCCAGGCCATCCCAGAGCTGGGAATTCCCAAAGTTAGCAACCAAGTCTTGGGGGACTGGGTTATTCGTGGATATCTTTGTCCCAATTCCAGTCTGAGGCAGTAGGAAGATGCCCGGTCCCATTTTAGGTGTTTTAGCTCCAGAGAAGCCCCTAAAATATTGCCACAGCAAATCCCAGCTTTCTGTTCCTGCCTGGAAGGCAGGAGGGGAATGCAGAGTGGGCTGGAAGCCAACAGAGAGAGGGGAGGGGGGAAAAAAATGGAGAGAAAATAAAATATTCCACATTGGAGGTGCATGAACCAGGGAACCACAAGGAAGGAAAGGAAAATATGGGAGCTAAAGGGAAAAGGAGCTAGAGGGAAAAGAGCCAGGAATGGGGCAGGTCTGTTCTGGCAGTGACAGCACCCTGAGGTATCCAGGGCATGGGAATTGTCCAGAGGAAAAAAAAATATGGACAACTCAAAGGAGAGAAGTGAGGAAAACCCAAAGGATCGAGGGGGAATGGCTTCCCACTGCCAGGGGGCAGGGATGGATGGGAGATTGGGAATTGGGAATTCCTGGCTGAGCTGGAATTGCCAGAGCAGCTGTGGCTGCCCCTGGATCCCTGGCAGTGCCCAAGGCCAGGCTGGACACTGGGGCTGGAGCAGCCTGGGACAGTGGGAGGTGTCCCTGCCATGGAAGGGGGTGGGATTGCATGATCCTTAAAAACCCTTCCAACCCAAACCATTCCAGCACTCCATGGTTCCATGATTCCATGGTTCCATAGTTCCATGATTCCATTATTCCATTATTCCATGGTTCCATGATTCCAGGGTTCCAGGATTCCAGGATTCCATGGTTCCATGGTTCCAGGATTCCAGGACTCTATGATTCCAGGATTCCATGGTTCCATGGTTCCAGGATTCCAGGACTCTATGATTCCAGGATTCCATGGTTCCAGGATTCCATGATTCCATGGTTCCATGATTCCATGATTCCATGATTCCATGGTTCCAGGATTCCATGATCCCATGGTTCCATGATTCCAGGATTCCAGGATTCCAGGATTCCATGGTTCCAGGATTTTATGGTTTCATGGTTCCAGGATTCCACTATTCCAGGTTCCATGATTCCAGGACTCCAGGATTCTATGATTCCATAATTCCATGATTCCATGATTCCATAATTCCAGGATTCCATGGTTCCATGATTCCATGGTTCCAGGATTCCAGGATTTCAGGATTCCATGGTTCCATGATTCCATAATTCCGTGATTCCATGATTCCATGGTTCCATGACTCCATCATTCCATGATTGCATGGTTCCACGATTAGCCCATTCACTCCTACAGAGAACGACTGGGATTACTGGGAAGGCTCCATCTCCACCCAGAGCATTCCTGGGGCAGCTGGAGATCCTGGCCAAGGAGTGAAATCCAGGGAATGTCTGAACGGTGACCATCCCGTGGGATTTGTCTTGCCGTCCAAGGGGGATGGCTGAAATCCAAGCAGAGCTTATAGAGCTGTAAAAGGGGATGATACTGGGCTGTTAAAATACAAATTACTGCTAAATCCCAAGGGAAAAGGGATAAAGGCAGGGACACCAGCGCTGGCTCTAATCAGCAGTATCTCATTAAATCCCCTATTTGAGGTTTCAATGGGCATTAGCAATGATTGGAATTGTTCAGGAGCTTTCATCAGCTGTCCTTGGGAGATACCTGGGGATAAAAAGTTATTGGATGTGCTGAGTCCAGAGAGAAAAATGGTGTTAAATAATTCTGATTATTTAGATTAGCTCAGGCAAATGGAGCTTTTGTGTCATTTCAGCTCCATGAGATCAGTGTGGGAAGGTGGGAGATTGGATTCCTGGTTAAAGGGATGCTCAGAGAGGAATTCCTGGGATGAAAAGTTTGGGGATCACTCAAATGGTGGCCCCACGGTGGGAGGGTGACAAAGGAACAGCTCCATCAGGCTGCTCGGGACTGGGAGTCTCTCAGAATCTCCTCTTCCTGCTTTGCTGGCGTTAATTTTATAATTAATTAATTTTCATCTTTACAGAGAGTCACACACGTGTTCTGAACAAAACTCCTGTCGGGTTTTAGCACTGAAATCTGGGAATTCTCAAAGCCGTTGTCACATTTTTGTCCTGGAGCTGGCACTGAGGGAGGGGAAGGGACCAGCAGGAGCAGAGCCCTGAGCACGGGAACTAAACCAGAGCCAGGGCATCCCAGAAAAAGCACCCAAAATCAGGGAACGCTTTTCCTCGGATCTCTTTGAGTCTCCATTTCTTCATGTGCAAAGGAGAGAAAAAAAAATTTTGCTTTTCTCCCCTCAGAGTTTACTCATTTACGAGGGACTTCCACCCTGCAGCCAGCACTCCTTTGAGCTCCAGGAAACTGTGTCCTGTTTTCCACCCAGAGCCAGGATGGAATTCTCATGAACACTGAGGCCATGGGCTGTGTAAACAGCATAAAATAATCAGAATATGGGGTTATAACCTCTGGAAGAAAGGACAGGTAAGGCAGGAGGACAAGGATGTCAGGAGGTGAAGCAGGGGGAAATCAGAAGGGCAAAGCCCAGCTGGAATTTAATGTGGATACTGCCATGAAGGACTTCAAAAATATTCCTGTAAATATTTCAGCAACAAAGGGAGGCATGAGGAGAATCTCCAGTCCCTGTTGGAGGTGGCAAAGGTGAGGAAAAGGCTCAGGTACATCAAGGTTCTTTGCCTCCCAAGACAAGGAGAACATGGAGGGGCTGGAGCGTGTCCAGGGCAGGGAATGGAGCTGGGAAGGGGCTGGAGAATTTCTGAGGGAGCTGGGAAGGGGCTGAGCCTGGAGCAAAGGAGGCTCAGGGGGGCCCTTGTGGCTCTGCACAGCTCCTGCCAGGAGGGGACAGCCGGGGGGGTCGGGCTCTGCTCCAGGGAACAGGGACAGGAGGAGAGGGAACGGCCTCAGGCTGGGCCAGGAGAAGTTAATTCGGATTTTAGGGAGAGTTCCTCAATGGAAAGGGTTGTCCAGCCCTGGCACAGCTGCCCAAGGCAGGGGTGGAGCCTCCGTCCCTGGGGGAATTTAAAATCCCCGTGGATGTGGCACGTGGGGACATGGGGCAGTGGTGTCTTGCAGCGCTGGGGAATGGTTGGATTTGATGCTTCAGAGGGCTTTTCCAAAGCAAACAATTCCCTGATTCTGCTCTGAGGGAGCTCTGCTCCTTCTGCTCCCTTCCAGGGCTCTCAGTGAGGAGGGAGGTGCAGTGACCTCCCCTGCTGCGCCAAAATTCCCATCCCTCAGGAGGAGCAGCTGAAATCCATGAATCTGCCCCTTGTTTCCCGAGGGATTGTCCCTGTCACCTCCACCAGCAGCTTTTCCAGCAGCTCTGGGTGTTACACGTGTAAACAGTGACTCCTTGAACCTCCTCTGGCTTTTGCAAGATTAACATTACCTTTGTTTTCCACGCCCGTCAAGGAGCTTTATCCAGCTTTCCCAAATCCCTGGACAGCCCCTGCTTTGTTTTCCTGAGGAACAAAACCCCAGCTGGGAGAGCTGCAGCCATCAGCTGCTTCTCCACAAAATCCTTGGAGCTCCCAGTCCTATCGATTGCAGGCAGAGCCTTGAAACAACAATTAACCTTTCTAACGACGCCTCTCCCTCCAAGACGCGGCTCGGTTGCTTTGCACAGTTTGCTTTTAAAAAATGAACGAATCGATGTGATTTTGCATCTATTGACCCATCTCAAATGTCAAGGTTGTGGTGGGGAAGAACTCGGAGGAGATGCAAATCTTGTTCTGGGCTTTGTGGGTGCTCAGCCCTCAGCGTTTGGTCGCTGCCTTTTTAACATTTATCCCCTTTGATTCTCTAACGAACGCAGCAGCGTCGTTAACGCCTTGGAAAACATCCTGGGCTTGTTTAGAGGACTCTGAGCCCATGGAATGTGTATTTCCAGAGACGAAACCTGGCTCGGATTTTAGCAGCATTTCTGATTTGAAGAAGCAGCCTTCGAGGGTGAAAGAATTCCAGAATTCCATTTCTGATTTGAATGGGGCTCAGCACTTGGCCTTCATTCACAGGGATGAGCTCAGCCCAGTGCAGAGCTCTACGAGCTCCTCAGCGAATTCCAAGTCCTGCTAGGGGGCATTTCTTCCTTGGATCTTCCCATAAAGCAGATTTTTTTATTCCCTGGCCACTCATTAACAGCGTGTCAGGGATTTCTTGCACCTTTAGTGGCTACAAGGCGTTCCAGAGAGAAAATAAAACACTTTTCACCCCAAAACCTCTCCATGTCAGAGCAAAACACAATGAAAGGGCCCAACCCAGCCTGTCCATGACTATTTTATCTATTTGGGGTTTTTTCCCCTCCATATCAACATGGAATTTCTGCCCCCAGGAATCACTTTTGCTGCCAAATTATCTGCTGATTAACACGGGGTAATAAATGAGTTTAATTTGCAGTCACCTGGGCAGAACAGCACAACTAAAATTCCTTTGTTAGTCAAGGGCAGAAGCACCAACCCAGGCAAATTTGATACCGGGCTTGAAGCCTTCAAATCAATGTTCAGTGCTAATTTGCTTGATTGAGAGTACATCTTGAAATTCTCAATAAAATCAAGAGTTCTCAGAGTCTCAGGATTGTTGAACTGTGCAGGCTCCTGGTTAAGGAGCAAGGGAAGGCAAGGGAAAAAGGAAAATCAAGACACCCTAAAATCCTCTTTTTATTGGAAGGAACAATATCCTCACGAGTGGTGATGAAACCATCCCTTCATGCATCCACAGGCTCTGAGTTGCTATTAAACAATGAATAATCAGCATCCAGTCGAATTCCCAGCAAACTGGGAACCCCAAATCATTGGGAAATTGCCTGGAGGCTGATTTTGGATGCTTTGCCATGACCTGCATTCCCTGAATGTGATGATAAACACATGTGATGATGTGAAGGGATGTCCTCAGCTCCAGTGGGATGCAGGTCAAGGCAAAGCAGCTTCCAAGGGGATTCTGTGCTGGGAAGAGCCTCCAGCCAACGCCCCCCTCTGATCTCCAGACTTTCCCTGGGGACATTTGCTCCCACCATCCCTCGTTCTCTGGATCTTCACAAGCTCCACCCTTTACCCCTGCACAGGAGCCACAGGGACGTCCCTGTCCCACGCCACCCCTGCCTGGTGGCCTGGGGAGCCTCAGGAGGGGGGGATCACAGAATTCCAGACTGGTTTGGGTTGGAAGGGATCCTAAATCCCACCCAGTGCCACCCCTGCCATGGCAGGGACACCTCCCACTGTCCCAGGCTGCTCCCAGCCCCAGTGTCCAACCTGGCCTTGGGCACTGCCAGGGATCCAGGGACAGCCACAGCTGCTCTGGGAATTCCAGCCCAGCTCCATCCCCACCCTCCCAGCCAGGAATTCCTTCCCAAGATCCAATCTAGCCCTGATCCTACAATCCTGAAGGTGTGAGGTGGTGATTTCGAATCCCATTTCCCCTCCAAACAAGCAGCACTTTGGTTTTAATAACAAAGAAACAAAATATTTCCTGTGAGGCTCATTCCCAATCCCAGGAAAACCAGTGGGATGTCCAGCCAGCAGCAGCAGCATCGGCCAGAGTCCCTCAGCTCCCATCCAGTTGTTTTCCCAAAGTGTGAGGATACAGCAGAGAGGATTCAGCCTCCACATCGTTCCATGCTTCCTAAAGAAACCACTCCCTGCCTTAAAATTGAAGGAAATAAAAAAAATATTTTTTTCAATTCTTTTTAAAGTTTATTTTGAGGAAATTTCCTTAAAATATTAAGAAATTCAGGATGAGGCTAAAAAGTCTTTGTGCGTTAATACCAGACTGAAGTGTTTTCTAATTAGCTCACAGTGATGAAGGGAAAACCTTAAAGAAAAGTGAATTTTAAACGAATTAAGGTGCTAGGAATGATCAGCATTTCCTTGTCCTACAGATTAATTTGCTGACTATTTTATTTTCCTTTTCCTTGAGGGCCTTTTAATTATGCAGAGAAATCTCATCAAACCCAGCTGAAGAAGGGCAGGACAATTAGGAGCAAACAAACACTTCAGCAGAAGGCCCCACCTGGATTATTTTTGCAACAATCACTCAAGGAGCTCCAGGAATTTTTGCTGCATTTCCAGCCAAATCCCAATCTGATTTTCCCAATAATCCCAACAATTCAGCAAATCCCCAGGCTGGGCTCCCTGGGGAAGGCCACAGGCTTTGAATTTGTTGTTGCTGGGGTGTAAAATTTATTCACACTGGGCTCAGTAAAGAAGTTGTAACTTGGAATAATCCACACTTGGAAAGGAAATAAACGAAATAAAAGAAATTGGCAGTAAATTATTGGTTTTGTTTACAGTTGCTGCCCCTCTCCAAACTTTATGAGCCACCTCAAGTCCCAGAAAATTCCTATTTTCATTTTTTGGTTTTGTCACATTATGGCTGCTCACACACCCCTGGCGTGGCAAAGCCCCGATCCCAGAACTCCAGGATGATTTGGGTTGGAAGGGATTTTAAGGATCATCCATTTCCAGCAGGGACACCTTCCCCTACCCCAGGCTGCTCCAAACCTGGCCTTGGACATTTCCAGGGATGCAGGGGCAGCCACAGCTTCTCTGGGAAACCTCATGTTTGTAGGGATGGAGGAAGGGAATTACAGGACCTGTTCCATGGAGAGCCATCCCAAAGCCATGGCTGGAGGTGGAATGTGCTCCCTGAAAGATGAATCTTTCAGAAAAACTCCCCAGGCTGATGTCTGGATCAGGCTCTTTTCTTTCATTCCTGGCACAGGTTTTACCTCCACTCTCTCCTGTTATTTCTGGAAGCCAAAAATGAGGAGATGAAGAGAAGGTGAGAGCGGAGCAGCACCAAGCACTAAACTGGGCACGGAGGAAGGAGAAATCCGGGTTTGGAGCACGACATTCCCAGCCAGCACAAGGAGAACGTTTGTTCTGCTGCTCCTTCCAGTGCCAAATCTGTGCCAGGACATGGATCTGTTCCCAAGGGATCCAGTGCCAAATCTGTGCCAGGACATGGATCTGTTCCCAAGGGATCCAGTGCCAAATCTGTGCCAGGACATGGATCTGTTCCCAAGGGATCCAGTGCCAAATCTGTGCCAGGACATGGATCTGTTCCCAAGGGATCCAGTGCCAAATCTGTGCCAGGACATGGATCTGTTCCCAAGGGATCAAGGATCCAGTGCCAAATCTGAGCCAGGACATGGATCTGTTCCCAAGGGATCAAGGATCCAGTGCCAAATCTGTGCCAGGACATGGATCTGTTCCCAAGGGATCAAGGATCCAGTGCCAAATCTGAGCCAGGACATGGATCTGTTCCCAAGGGATCAAGGATCCTGTGCCAGGACATGGATCTGTTCCCAAGGGATCAAGGATCCTGTACCATCCCTGTGCCAGGAGATGGATCTGTTCCCAAGGGATCCACTGCCATCCCTGTGCCAGGACATGGATCTGTTCCCAAGGGATCAAGGATCCTGTGCCAGGACATGGATCTGTTCCCAAGGGATCCAGCACTATCCCTGTGCCAGGAGATGGATCTGTTCCCAAGGGATCGAGGGTTCTGCAGAGACAACAAGGGTGAGATGGAATTTGATGTTCTGGGTGCGCAGGACCCCCAGAAATGTTGGCACCGAAAGGATTTGGAGCTGGTGGGGCAAGTCCAGAGGCACCGGGGTAATCCGAGGGATGGAGCAGCTCTGCTGGCAGGAAAGGCTGGGAGAGCTGGGATTGCTCACCTGGAGAGGAGAAGCTTTGGGGTGAGCTCAGTGGAGGTCCTTGGAGGGCCTGAAGGAGCCACAGGAAAGATGGAGAGAGAGGATTTCCAATGGATGGAGGGACAGGACACAGGGAATAGCTTAGAACTGACAGAGGAGGTTTAGATTGGGAATTGGGAATTAGGAATTCCTGGCTGGGAGGGTGGGCAGGCCCTGGCACAGGGTGCCCAGAGCAGCTGTGGCTGCCCCTGGATCCCTGGAATACCCAAGGCCAGGTTGGAGCAGCCTGGGGCAGTGGGAGGTGTCCCTGCCATGGCAGGGCTGGCACTGGGTGGGATTTAAGGTCCCTTCCAACCCAAACCATTCCATGATTATCCCTGGTGAGGCGTCTCCTGCCTTTTCCATGCCCCACTTTGAGCTTCTCCCAAACCCTTCCCTTCTTCCTATTCTCTTTCCAAACACACATTGGGATCTAAGATGAGTTTTTTATGGGAAATCCGTGGCTCAGACAACATTTAACCCTCCTGCTCCGTGGGTGACGGTACAGCCAAGACTTTTTTCCACCAAACCAGGTTTTTGAGGCAGTCTCCTTCCACACCCACAATAATTGAGATATTTTCATTCCTAAGCAGCTCAGCAAAGCATTGACAGGAGAATTTATCCAAAGGATGCCTGGCTATCCAACTTGATTGTTCTTCCAATAGATTTATCAAAGCAAACTCAAGGAATCTGAATTATTTCGGAGGGAGCTGGCAGAAATGTCTCAGGGAATGTCTACCTTGAAAACCAATTAAATGGGCTTAGACAGAATCACTTTCATATGGGCTGGAAATTAATTGCAAGGCAGAATGCAAAACGTAATGATGAATATTAATGAGCTGAGTTGGTGGCAATATCTGAGGGAGACATTTTCATCTGCTGTGGACAGGGCAATGTGACACAGAGACTTTAAACCCCAGGTGACTGCAATTCAAAAAATCAGGTTTATGCACACAGAGGCTTGGAAGGAAACGTGTTCAGCAAGGTGTGAACTCTTGGAGGGAGTGGGAGTTCATTCCTTCACCTTCCCTGCCAATGGATGTGCCTGATTTTCCATCCCATAAATTATCAGTAGACACATAAATACCTGTTCTTCATGATCGAAGCTGCTGTCAATTATCTTCCCTTTTATTTCAGAAGATCTGAAAGAAAAACCCAAGATTTAAACTGCTTCTGTTTCACACAAGTGGGTTCTTTTCCCTCTCAACTCCTCATTGCCACATTCAGTTCCCATTAAACAAATTCCAGGACACTTAAAAATGATGGTGGTAGAAGGAGAAGTTCCATTTTACTGTTTTGATTAAAAACTTAGGGGTTATTGCACACCTGAGTGGAGAAACCAGCATCCCTCCAAGGTAACAGTTGCAAGGAACTGGGAATTTTCTCCTGGGAGATCTGGAAACGCTTGGAGGGGCAGGGATTGAGATGGGCAATGACAGCCTCAGGTAAGAATTTGTTTTTATATAAAGCCAAGGCAATAAACTCAATAAACTCTCAGATCTGTCCCTGTCATTTTAGGCTTGGTTTAGGAGGGGGATTGGCACAGGAGTCCCAGCGTTGGGCTCAGCAGCTCATTCCCTGTATTTTTCCATCTCTTTTCTCTGGGATGAGTTCTCCAGATGTTCCCGAGGGTTTGCAGCTCAATCCACTCTGAACTGATCCTATAAAAATGAGCAAACAGGAATCTCCACTCACTTCAGATCGGGAGCTCAGGGAAATGAAGATGGAAAACCAAAATTAACATCCCTGCTGTAAGAAGGGCCAAGCATGAATATGGATGATCCATTAGGGAATTGACTGAGGGATGACCCCTTCCAAGGCCTGACCACCCTTTCCAGGGAGAAATTGCTCCTGATGGCCAACCTGAGCTCCCCTGGCACAGCTTGAGGGACGAAACAACAACCTGGCCTCGAGGCAGGAAATGAAAGGGGGAAATTTGGAAATGCTTCATTTCCTTTTCCTATTCCTACAGCCCGTCCGTGTTACACCCGCAGCGGGACAGAAGATTCTGCTGGAATCAGATGCATTTTGAGTGGAAATGCACCTCAAACTGGAAGTTCCCATCTCTTATCTCTGGGATGGGCTCTACCAGTGCCCTTGGCAACTGCCCGACCCCAATCCCAGCTTTGCTGGGAGGAAAAGCCTTCCCAGAGCCTTCCGGATGTTCCCGAGGGTTTGCAGCTCCATCCACTCTGAACTGATCCTATAAAAATGAGCAAACAGAAATCTCCACTCACTTCAGATCGGGAGCTGAGGGAAATGAAGATGGAAAACAAGTCAAGGAAAGCAAAATTAACGTCCCTGCTGTAAGGAGGGCCAGGCGTGAATATGGATGATCCATTATGGAATTGACTGATGGATGACCCGTAACTCATCCCAAGTAATGCCTCACACTGACTAATGGAGTTTCTCTTTCCAGATGAAACATTTGTCACTTAAATGCCTTCCACGTCACCCTGCACGAAAACCTCTGGGCAATTGAACTTAAGCACTGTTTGCTTTAGGATTTTCCCCCCAAAAAATCCTCTTCCAGGTTTAAACATGGTGCCCCGTTAATCAAAATCAACCTTGTACCCTCAATTTCCTCGGATCACCTTTGGCTTTGCTGTCATGGCTCTGTCAGTGCTCAGCAGGAATTCTCCCAGAGTGGGAGCAGGAATCCCATTCCCTTAACCAGGAGAAAGGTTGGAAATAAAGCAGGATCCCCTCACAGGGGTGGAGATGGAGAATGGGCTCAGCCACGGGAGCTGGGAGGTTGGAAGAGGATTTTTTAACAATTTAACATTGCTCTGGTGAGTTGGATGCTCTGGGACATTGCAGATCCAGAAAGAAGGGAGGAATAACACGACTGAGCCTCCTGCTCTGGGATCCCAAGTTAGAAGGATGTGGAGCTGATGGAGCAAGTCCAGTGGAGAACAGGAAGATTTACTCTGGAGCCAGGCTGGGAGAGCTGGGAATGCTCCCCTGGAGAGGAGAAGCTCCAGGGAGAGCTCAGAGCCCCTTGCAGGGCCTGGAGGGGATCCAGGAGAGCTGGAGAGGGACTGGGGAGAAGGGATGGAGGGACAGGAGCCAGGGAATGGCTCCCAGTGCCAGAGGGCAGGGATGGATGGGAGATTGGGAATTGGGAATTCCTGGCTGGGCTGGAATTCCCAGAGCAGCTGTGGCTGCCCCTGGATCCCTGGCAGTGCCCAAGGCCAGGCTGGACACTGGGGCTGGAGCAGCCTGGGACAGTGGGAGGTGTCCCTGCCCACCCAGGGGTGGCACTGGGTGGGATTTAAGGTCCCTTCCAACCCAAACCATTCCATGATTCCATGACTATCCCTCATGAGGCGTCTCCTGCCTTTTCCATGCTCCACTTTGAGCTTCTCCCAAATCCTTCCCCTCTAAACTCTTGCAACGACCCTGGAAGACATAAAACAGCCTCAATATTGTTGCTCCCTTTCATTAAGTAAAACAAACTTGGAGAAGGAAATTTTCCTTCTTAATTCACCGAAAATTTCAGGAAATGTCATCTGAGGTCAGTTTTCCTGCTCAGGATTCCAAAGAAAACCAAGCACAGAAGGCTTTGGGCTGCATTGGATTGCATTTGCTGTTTGATGGTCTGGTAACACTTTAATAGTCTTCAATGAGCATTTAATTTAGATTTAATAGGGCAGCTTCTCTGTTGTAATTAAATATCAATTGATTGTTCCAAGAGCACTTGCTTGATTTAATATCGAAGAGATAAACCTGCTTTGCTGTATAATTAACTCCAAACACAACAATAAAAGTGCAATTAAATTTCTGGAACACAGAACTTGTAAAAAAAGTTGCTCGAGCTGCTGGACACGAGGGAATGAAAGAAAAATTATGTTAAAACTGTGCTCTAGCAGTGATCCTAAGAGCTAATTAATTACTTTGCTTAACTATTGATGATTTTGACCTTTGATGTAGAGATTCCTTTGAGGTAGAAATCAAACTATGGAAGTGCTGTTCCCACTGGGAATGACATCAGGAGAGAGTTTTCTTCAAACAGGTATAGGAAAAATGTCAGGAAAAAATGTCATTTTAATGGATATTTTCCCCCTCCATTAATAGTTGGTGTTTATTGTATCTGCATTTAAATATTCAGCCTTTGAAATAGCTCGCCTTATTTTTCAAAGAGATCCTTAATTCACGTTGTAGGTTTTTCCTGTTTGCTTTTCCCCTTGTTCCTGCAGATTTCTTTAATGGAGTCATCGACTTAAAAATGGAGAAAGCAAAGAAAAAAAAAAACAGGCCTGGGAATCTCCTGGGACCAGGAGAAGCCATCCGTGAGCAGGGCATAAATCCCACATTTTCACTAGGGCAGCACAAGAGAGAATGGCCTGAAGCTGACGGAGGGATGGATGGAATATTGGGAATTGGGAATTCCTGGCTGAGATGGAATTCCCAGAGCAGCAGTGGCTGCCCTGGATCCCTGGCAATGCCCAAGGCCAGGTTGGACACTGGGGCTGGAGCAGCCTGGCACAGTGGAAGCCCATCCAGGGGTGGAATGGGATTTGAGGTCCTTTCCAACCCAAACCATTCCGGGATTCTGGGATTCTATAAAATCCTCAGGAGCAAAGAGTTTTTGGACCTCCTGGTACAAAAGCTGGCAAAAGCAACCCTGTGTCTTTATTCCCTGTGAAATTTGTGCTGATCCAACTGATCCCTAAAAGCCGGGTCCTTCCTCCTGCACATCCTTAGGGTGGGGAGTGATTCCCTGGGGCTTCAAATGTTTCCCACCACCCTGAAGGCCCAAATTGGATAAAACCCCCCTAAACACAATAAAAAAACACAATAAAACACAATAAAAAAACCACAATAAAAACCCCCTAACACAATCACTGAATAAATAAAACAAATGTCTTCATTAAAGGTAAAAATTCCAGAATCCCGGGATCCCTGAGGCTGGAAAAGCCCTCCCAGCACATCCAGTCCCAGCTGTGCCCGATGCCCACCTTGTCCCCAGCCCAGAGCTCTGAGAGCACCTCCAGGAATTCCTTGGGCACCTCCAGGGATGGGCACTCCAAACCTCCCTGGGCAGCCAATTCCATTTTTTCCTGGAAACAATTCCTCCTGAAAATATCCTGTAATCCCTCAGTGCAGCCAAAGGCAGAACTCAGCTCTATCCCTCTCTTCTGGATGGAAAAATCCAACAATTCATTCCCAAAATCTGGGAATGGCAGCCACTCAATAACACGGGACAACTGCTGGGGATGCAACTCCTGCTCCCAGAGAGGAACTTCTTGTCCTAAATCACATCCCAGGATCAACAGTGCAATGGAAAAACTGGACTGAAACCCAACCTGGAGTTACTGAAATATGTTTAGGTTAGATTGGATATTTCATCAAAATCAGCCCAAAAATCTTATCAAGATCTTATCAAAGTGAGCCCTAAGCTGTGACTCCCAGGTACAATTTTCTAATATTTAAATCTTATTTTGGCACATCTCAAAAATAACAAAGCTCAAGGGCTTTGCAGCTGAGTCCCAAACACTGATCCAGCTCTCTGGAGAGTTCTGGAAAATCTCCCGTTGACTTTTCCAGGCCTTGGAGCAGCCCCTGGGATGATTTTTTAAGCTACAAAGGAAAAATAATTGAGATTTCCACAAAATTGGCTGAGGGTTATTTTAACACTCTCAGGGTTTCAGCTTGGAAGAGCTCAGCGTGTTTTTATCTTGATCCTTAAAATAGTTCCCATAAAAATTCTTTGTTAAGATGTTCCTTGGAGAAGTTCCCATCCTGGAGGGATTTGCTCAGGACATCTCAGGAGTGACTTTTATTTGCCACCACCTCCTTTCCAGGTGCTGATTTCTCCTATCAGCCCTTCCAAAATAGGCAGGAATTTTATTCTTCCTTCCCTTCCTCCCGCCAAAATTCTTCCCACTTTTTCGGAGCTGCTTTTCTTCCTCCTCCACCTTTTATTACAGCAATTAAATCCCAAACATTTCTGGCATTACACCAGGAAGGACATAAAGGGAAATTTCAGCATCCAGAGCTTGAAAATTCGGGATTTTCATGGAATTTATTCAATGCTCCTTTTCCTTGAAAGCTTCATCCCTCTCCTTGTGCGATTCCAGCTCAGCTGTGAGGAATTTTCAAGGCTTTTAGGTTGGATTTCAGGGAAAAGTTCTTTGCCCAGAGGGTGGTGGGCACTGACCAGGCTCCCTGGGGAATTCCCAAGGTTTCCACATCTCCAGGAGCATTTGGGCAGGGTGGGATTGGTCTCCTCCAAGCCAAGCCAGCCTGGAATTCTCTGATTTATTTAAGAAGGAAACACCAGGAGAACTCTGGCTGAGTAAATTCCTGGAAAATCCTCTCCCCCCACCACCATTTCAGAGTTCATCAGGAGCTGGAGATTCCTCTTTGTTGTGTTTTTTTTTTGTTTTGTTTTGTTTTGTTTTGTTTTGTTTTGTTTTGTTTTGTTTTGTTTTGTTTTTTTTTAAGAAAAGCCAACATTCAATTAAAAAAATCCAAATGGATTTCCTACTCAAATAAAGATTTTGGAGCTCCCATCAGGAGCATTCTTCAGGAATTCTTCCTGAATTTCCAGGAGTTTTTTTGCCTAAACACCCAACCACTCATTTTTTTTTTAAATCTTTTGTTTTGCACGGAAGAGTGGGAATTCCTGATGTCCAAATTAATTTGTTAATTATGAAACAACCACCCTCAACATCTTTTCCAGTCCTGGGAGACCAAGCAGCGTTGTCCAGCTATTTCCATCTCCAGGTCAGCTGCTGGAAAATCCTAGGAAATGTTCTATAAAAGGGATTAAATTGTGAGAAGCCGATGAAAACCCATAGGAAACATTAACCCAATATTAATATTTTAATATTAAAATTCCTAAGAAAACATAAAAATGACAATATTGGCTCAGACCAAAGGTTCCTCCAGGATAAATTCCTGTCTCTGAGCATTCCCAGGCTCCCAGCTTGGAGATGTGAGCAGGCAGTGAGACAAAATCTGCTGGATACACCACAAATCCTGTGTAAAGGCCAGGAGCTTCCCTTTGGAGATGAGAGTTATAATTTCCCACAAAACCATCCTCAAACCTTTCAAGGAGGGCCAATAAACACAGAATTCCCACTGGGAAGCCTGGAGATGGATTTTGTTTCCAGGAGGATTCCGTTCATTAGGCTGGCTGCTAATTAAAGGCTTTTTTTTTTTTTTTTTTTTTTTTTCCCTGCTGGATTCACAAACATCTCCTCCTGCTGCTGCTCTCCCAAATGTGTTTTTCGGGGTCCTTAACAATTCCTTAGAGCTCTGGGATTCCAGGGAAATAAAGGTGGGGTTGTAGGGATGGGAGTGCTGGAGTGGGGCTGCTCCCGGTGCCCCTGTCCGGAGGCTCCCGGGACCTGAGCATGGATCTGCTGCTCTCCCTCGTCAGAGCCCTGCAACTGCACTCATCTCCGGGATTCCTGGAATTTCCCTCCCATTCCCTCCAGAAATGGGCTGGAAAACGACATTAAATGGATGTTGGGAGATCGGCGGGCATTAACCCTTGAAGCGCTGCCCCCCCTGCAGGGGGCCGTGCCAGGGTTTGGCAGGAAGAAAAATCTGCTTTTCCTGCCTTGGTGAGTGGTGGGTTTTTTACCAAGGATACACTGAGGAGTCACAGCTTTGGGAAAGAGAGGGGAAAATGAAATGGCCAACTGCCAGCCTTTTGGGATGACACAACTGCTCTTCTTCCCCACGGAATCCCAGAATGGGTTGGGTTGGAAGGGGCTTAAATCCCATCCCATTGGCAGGGACACCTCCCACTGTCCCAGGCTGCTCCAGCCCCAGTGTCCAACCTGGCCTTGGGCACTGCCAGGGATCCAGGGGCAGCCACAGCTGCTCTGGCAATTCCAGCCCAGCCAGGAATTCCCAATTCCCAATCTCCCATCCATCCCTGCCCTCTGGCACTGGGAGCCATTCCCTGGCTCCTGTCCCTCCATCCCTTGTCCCCAGTCCCTCTCCAGCTCTCCTGGAGCGCCTTTGGGCCCTGCAAGGAGCTTCACGAGGAGACAAAACCATTTTCTATCTAAACCACAGATACTTAAAACCTATAAATAAACACGTCTGGATGGGGAGGGAGAGAGAAGGAGAAGGAAGGGGAGAAAGCAAAACCCTGGGCCAGGATCCATCCCAACAACCCCATCAAACACATCCCTGTCCTTCCAACCCCTCTGCCAGCCTGGCACTAATTTAGGAAAAACCTGTCCCTTGGCAGCAGTTCCCAAGTGCCTGAATGACCCTAAAATCCCGGGAATTTCTTGCAGCTTCTAAGGGAGGTTTCAATTCTTGCCGATTTTTTCAGGCCGTGGTGCAAAGCAGGGCCTGTCAGCAACGTGATGTAATTATCATCCAGCCTCAGTAAAGGATTTTAAATTAAAGCCAGCTCGCTCTGTAAATACTTTGTGTCTCCATTATTGTTCTCTCCTCCTAATGGCTTTTGGCACGGGTCTTGTCAGGGGTTTATTGTACAACCCCCTCGGCTGTGCCAGAGCCTGCTATGAATAAATCACACCCTTCACTGAGCACCAGACGATGGCAAAATGCAACAGCAGATGAAAAAAGCAATAAAGAACCATAACAGCTGCCTGTTCTCCTCGGCAGGTTTACATCGCCCCCTGATTTAATTTCCTATTTGTAACGGCGCAGCTCCCTGCGACAGCAGCGGGAAATAAAATCAGGAACGTTCACACGGGGCTGCTTTTCCCAAAGAAAAGTGAGGAACTGCGTGGTTCACTGGGGTGAGCCACAGAGCTGCTCAGCATCTTCCTGGAGCAACTCTTGGGGCAGCAAGAGGAGGATTTTCTGAGGAGAAAATCACCCAGGGGTGTTGGGCCACAGCTGGAAGGTGCTGGACCTGTGTGGGAAGGGAAGGGAAGGGAAGGGAAGGGAAGGGAAGGGAAGGGAAGGGAAGGGAAGGGAAGGGAAGGGAAGGGAAGGGAAGGGAAGGGAAGGGAAGGGAAGGGAAGGGAAGGGAAGGGAAGGGAAGGGAAGGGAAGGGAAGGGAAGGGAAGGGAAGGGAAGGGAAGGGAAGGGAAGGGAAGGGAAGGGAAGGGAAGGGAAGGGAAGGGAAGGGAAGGGAAGAAACTGGAAAATAAAACTGGAATGGGAGGGAATAAATATCAAGGAAAGGCTCTTCCCAAAAAGGTGCTGGGCACTGCCCAGGCTCCCCAGGGAATGGGCACGGCCCCGAGGCTGCCAGAGCTCCAGGAGCCTTTGGCCAGCACTGCCAGGGATGCCCAGGGTGGGATTGTTGAGGGTCTGGGCAGGGCCAGGAGTTGGGATGATCCTGTGGATTCCTCCCATCTCAGGACATTCCATAATTCCATGGAAATGGGCTGCACGTGAATTCCTGCTCTGAGCTACTCCTGGAGCTGGAAACCAGGAGATCCAACCAGCTGAAGTCTCTTCTTCAAAGCATCCACCCGTGGCTGTGACCTGCTCTGAGACACCAAGGACAAGAAGAGCAGTGTTCAGGGTAGGGCTCAGCCCCTGTTTGCTCCCCTCTGCCTCTCCCAGCTCCACGCCTCCCCGGAATGCCAGGAACAGGCAGGGGTGGAGTCCCCACCCCTGGGGATTTCAAAGCCTGGTGGATGTGGCACTCGGGGACGTGGGGCAGCATGGCCTGGGCAATGACCTCAGGGCTTTTCCAGCCTCAAGGATTCCGTGATTCCGTCCAACCACCCAAAGGTTTTAACCCATTAAACCCTTCCCCCTCTTTCTGTTGCTGTTCCCAGCAGGGAGGGAAGCACTGGAGCCATCCCTGAAGGACCAGCTGGGAGTCTGTCACACTGCGACACGGAATAACTCACAGAAGCAGGCGAGATGTAAAAGGAAAGAGAAAGAACCCAAAAAAAAGCCAACTTTATTTTCTGGCTCCACTGTATATACAACAGCAAAAGTGGCAGTGGATTGGAGGATGGAATTGCCACCTCTCCAGCCACACTGGTCAAACCAACAGTCCAACAATTCTCTCCTCACACAAAGAGGAATGCAAAACCATCATTGTTTATATGAACAGTGTGAGAAAACTCAGTTGAAATACATAAACATCAGAATGCACAGGAACTTTTAGAAGAACTTTAAAACTCTCAAAAGAACAGGGCGACAGGAGTCCCCTCTGCACTCACCCTGTGGTGACTCAGAACTTTCCTGGGTCCCTCTTGCACCTGAGGGTCTTCTCCTTGACCCTTCCTACTGTTCCCTCCCTACTTTTCCCTTCCTTCTTTTCCCTCTGTCCCTCAGCATCTCAGCCTCTGTTTCACATCCAGCTGAGCCACTTCTTGCTCCCTGTGCAATTCCTTCTGCTCCCAGCCAATGAAGAGCCCTGGATTCAGCGATCCCTCCCCACCCTTCCTGCAGCTCCTCGGCACGGGGATGGATTTTCCCTGTACTTTTTAAAAGAGCTGCCAGCTTCCCCAAACTCCTTTTTTTCATTTGGGCTCATTTCCCAGAGGATCTTCCCTCCCAGTTCTGGCTTTATTGGATTTGGCCTTATTGAAGGTCATGGCTGTGCTATTCCCTTGGTTTTTAAGGGTTGTTCTTGGTTTTTTTTTTCCATTTTCTGCACTTTTTATTCCTCCATAACCTTCCTCCAGCTTGTGACCTCTGTATTCCATGGTCAGGCTTGGAATTTACCTTCTGCCTTCCTCTTCCCAGCCAGTTTCTCCTGGGGCTCAGGATCCGAGCTGGGAACCTCCTCTTTCCTCTCCAAAACCCAATATTTGAATATTGCCTCCTACACCTCTTCCTGGAGGGCTCGAGAGCCTTTTCACTCCACTTCCCAGACTGGAAATTTCCACAGGGATTCCAGTTCCATGCAAACCTCCAGATGGTATCTGGGATTTATGGAGCAGCTCTTTGTTTCCAGTAAGAAAACAAATGCCAAGGTATTGACAGCCACCGAGCCTGGAAGAAGGCAGCTCCAGGAATCCTCTCCCTCCTCCCCATCCCTGGGAGATCTTGGTTGGGAGCCTGGAGAGAAATGGAAAATTCCCAGAGTTTTCCTACCCCAGCAAGGGATAATGATTGTGCAGATCTCTGCGAGCCTGAGAATTCCAAAGCGTAGATTTGTTACCACACTGCAGATTTGGGATATTGGGATAGTGGGATATAAACCCACTGCAGGGATGGAGGGGATACTGGGGATTAGGAATTCCTGGCTGGGAGGGTGGGGAGGGGCTGGGATGGAATTCCCAGAGAAGCTGGGGCTGCCCCTGGATCCCTGGAAGTGCCCAAGGCCAGGCTGGAGCAGCCTGGGACAGAGAAGATTGGGATGGGATGGGATGGGATGGGATGGGATGGGATGGGATGGGATGGGATGGGATGGGATGGGATGGGATGGGATGGGATTTAAGGTCCCTTCCAACCCAATCCATCCCACGATTCTATGAACTGAAGCTCAGGGAAGCACTGGGGACACTTTCCTTAGGGATTGTGCCCCATTAATGGCACCAAGGTGCTCAAAGAGTCAAGGAATTCCTGGAGACACCAGGATTTTCCATCAAACCTGAGGGACAATTCCCCCAGGAGCAATATTTCCAAAGGGAAGGGACCACACAGTGTCCGGAGGGAGGGGAAAAAAACTGAGGAATATTTTTAGGGGTAATCTATAGTTTAAAAATTCTGTTCTCCAAACCCTGCAGCTGCAAATTGAATAATTGTACATTTCTTGGAGACAACTTTAAAATTCCAGATTTCTGACCCAATTCCACAGCTCCATTTGGTTTTGAAACAACATCAAATAAAATAATGGAAACTTTCCCCAGCCCTTGGTGCATTTTCTACTCTAGTGGCAGAACAGGAAGGCAAATCAGGGAGCTCCTGCTCCTGAAAGGTTTGTGTATCCCTTGTAAAGTGAATTTATAAATTATTTACAGCAGCAACCAAACACCAAATACAGAAAGGGCATTTTGGTGAGCAGGATGTGAAGGCGAAAAAAAAAATATCCCACTTCCAGTGGCTGCTGTGGGCTCCCAAAGCTGGGAGTGCTGCAGGAGGTCAGAAATATTGGAGAAACATCTGGGAGCCTTCTAAATCTCAATTATAATGTTAAATATCCCGTAAGATTCTGGGATCTGAATGGAATAATTATTTGTGGGATGAGATATTGTGGATAAAGTGGAATAAAGCAGGAATCTCCATTTGATTGAAAGACTTTGCACATGACTTTGGGTCCTGTAATTAGTGGTGAAAAAAAAAAAAAAATCCTGTTTGGACAGTTCTTGGAGTCACTTTACAGCAGCAGCGTGGAGAATATTCCATAAAATGGGATATGGGTGTTTCCATTAATGGGAATCCATTTAAACCTGCAGCCTCTCTGCTCTGGAGCCAGGCTGGGAGAGCTGGGAATGTTCCCCTGGAGAGGAGAAGCTCCAGGGAGAGCTCAGAGCCCCTTGCAGGGCCTGAAGGGGCTCCAGGAGAGCTGGAGAGGGACTGGGGACAAGGCCTGGAGGGACAGGAGCCAGGGAATGGCTCCCAGTGCCAGAGGGCAGGGATGGGTGGGAGATTGGGAATTGGGAATTCCTGGCTGGGCTGGAATTGCCAGAGCAGCTGTGGCTGCCCCTGGATCCCTGGCAGTGCCCAAGGCCAGGTTGGACACTGGGGCTGGAGCAGCCTGGGACAGTGGGAGGTGTCCCTGCCATGGCAGGGGATGAGCTTTAAGATCCTTTCCAATCCAAAACATTCTGGGATTCTGTGACTCCCTGAACATTTCCCACCCCTGTTTCTGGCAGCTGTAACAAATTTTTAATTTCTTTTTTGTTTTTTATGTTGAACATATTCAAAGTAGGATTCATGAGCACCTCAGGAGAGCAGAATTCTGTTGGATTATTGGAAAACACAAACAGGAACAAAAATCCCCTCCAGGGATGGGGACTCCATCAGGCTGGACAATTCTTCCATGAAGGAATTTTCCCAAAATCCACCCTGAGCCTGCCCTGGCCCAGCCTGAGGCCGTTCCCTCTCCTCCTGTCCCTGTTCCCTGGAGCAGAGCCCGACCCCCCCGGCTGTCCCCTCCTGGCAGGAGCTGTGCAGAGCCACAAGGTCCCCCCTGAGCCTCCTTTGCTCCAGGCTCAGCCCCTTCCCAGCTCCCTCAGGAATTCTCCAGACCCTTCCCAGCTCTGTTCCCTTCCCTGGACACGCTCCAGCCCCTCCATGTCCTTGTCTGGACGTGTCCCAGCTCCTGGGGACAGCAGTGGGAAGTGACAGATCCAGGAGCAGCAGCCAAGCCTGGGGATTGTGGATTCCCAACCCAAAGCTGGGGCTGTGTCCTTTCACCCCAAATCACCCCAAAACCTCCCAAACTGATGGAGCTCTCCCAGGAGCTGGCGCTGACTTTGGGATCACTTCCCACTCTGCCTCATTCCTGAGCTGCAGGGAGCAAGTCCGACCTACGGAGAAATTCCACCGTGGTGCTCCCAGGGAAGTTTGGATGCTCCCACTTGCTTGTTGGAAGATCTCAAGCCCAGTTAATTAGGAACGGTCCAAATTAACAAAAACATCACGCACTTCCCTTAATTCCAACTTCCACGAGCAATAAAGGCATCCCATAATTTGCATTATTGGGAACACACAGGATTTGGAGGCATGTTTGGATATGAATCTGACATGATAGCTTTAGGAAGTTAATTAGGTAATTGCCAAACGTCCTAATTGATTTTTAATTACTGAGTGCGGCTCGCAGCAGAGCCCAGCCTGGCAGAGTCCTCTGTCATTACAGAACAAAAGGAACTTCAGCAGCACTTCAGCATTCCCAGGCTCCCACACTTCCATGGTTTCTGCACCTTTTCCAATAATCCACCAGGATTTGCCCATCCCTTCATTTCCTTCCTATTTTTGGGATCCTCAGCCAAAAGTGGAGAAGCTGAAGAACATCCCAGGAGAAGGAGATTTCCTTAAACTCAGTCTCCTGGAAGTGGAGGTTGGAATTGGGTGATCTTTAAGGGCCATTCCAACCCCAACCATCCCATAAATTTAAATCCAGGACCTAACCCAGCCAATTCCATAGGATTAATTTCCAATTTCCATTTCCATTTAGGCTGTCCCAGCTGTTCTGTGATATGTTCTGTCCCACACATCCATCCTCTGGAAACCACCTCCACTCCCTGAGCACGAGAACATCCACAGGAGCTCTGGAGAAGGAGTCCTGGAGTCTCCTGGGTTGGTGGAAAGCCTCAGTGCCTGATTTTCACAGGTGGAATTCCAGACTGGTTTGGGTTGGAAGGGACTTTGAAATCCATCCCATTCTAACCCCTGCCATGGCAGGGACACCTCCCACTGTCCCAGGCTGCTCCAGCCCCAGTGTCCAACCTGGCCTTGGGCACTGCCAGGGATCCAGGGGCAGCCACAGCTGCTCTGGCAATTCCAGCCCAGCCAGGAATTCCCAATTCCCAATCTCCCATCCATCCCTGCCCTCTGGCACTGGGAGCCATTCCCTGGCTCCTGTCCCTCCATCCCTTGTCCCCAGTCCCTCTCCAGCTCTCCTGGAGCTCCTTTAGGTTCTGTCCCCTCCCTTCCTCACCTCTCCAGCCCCACATCTTTGCCAAGCCTCTCCCAGCTCCACACCCAGCCCTTCCCACAGCTGTGCTCCCATGAGGTAGAATCCTGGGATCTGGGAAAGGAGAGGAACACCCACTGGGAAAGTGGAAAAGCCAAAGTGTGGCCTCTGCCCCCCGCCCAGGGACACCAAATCCCCTCCTATCCTTGGAAATTCCCCTTTTTTTATTCTTAAAACACCAGCTGGAGTGACAGCCAGATGGATGCCTGGGGACTGGAAGGTCCTTGGGAAAGCCATGGTCACTCCAGGGATGTTCAGCATCCCTGCTTGTGCAGGGGGGAGCATTTCCTGCAGCCCCTCCATCCTGCTCAGCTCTGGCTCTGCAGGGGAAGGAGGACAGGGGACACAAGGGGACAGTGCTACAGGGCCCCACGTGGCACTGAATTCCCGAGTCAAGGCTCTGGGAAATCAGGAGCTGTTCCAGGAGGCTCCAACAGCAAAGTTAGTGCTGCCTCCAGGAAAATCCTATCTTGCAGCAAGGTAGAAAAATCATAGAGAAAGGTTTCATAAAACCCAGCCTGCTCTCCTGGAATCAGTGGCTGGCCTTGGCAAAGCCAGCTCTTTGCAAGTTCCCGTGTGGAAGCAATCCTGGTGGGAGCAGTTTGTTAGCATAACAATCTATTCCTGGGTGAAAAACAGCTTACACCTGTATGAACTGGTTTTATATTGTTACATAGAAACGTGAAAACTCTCTCTCACAAACAACTGTCCCTGCACGTGTGCACTGAGGGTTTGAGTGACCAATCAATACAGAACAACAATTTGTTAATAACCAATAAAGTGATTGGCAAGAAAGCTCCTGGCCAGCTGGAGTCACCCACGAGGTCTGTAAAACTGGATAAAAAGGAGTTCTGTGACTGAAGAATGGCCTTTTTAACCATGAAGGAAATGGATTCCCCTGTGATTTATTCCCATAATCCAGTTATTTTCCTTTCTGGAACACACTCACCCAACACCTGCCTTTATAAGTAGGAACAGGGTCTTTGCAGGGATTTTTGTGTTCCGGTTTAGTTTGCTTTTCTCCAGCTTTTTGTTTGCTTTATTCCCAGCTTTTTGTTCTTCCTTTTCCTTCAGGACAGGTTTAGGAGTGCCAGGAGTGCGTGGGGTGAGCCCCATCACACGCCACGGGAGCAGCGCCTCAGGAAATCCTGGCAGCTCTGAGCAGCCACCAGCACCGCGGGGAAAACAACACCTTTCCATTTCTCCTTTGAAATTCCATCCCCTGTTTGTCCGTGGGAGCTTTGAGCACTGGTTTCAATGAGAATGGGATTCCAGCTGCAGGGTTTAAAAGGCAGAATTTGGAATATTTGCACTCCTGTGCCGCACAAAAGAATTTTTACACATTTCAAGCCAGGCTGCTTTTCCTGCTTTTCCTGCCTTTCCTGATGAATGAACTGCACCGGGATTTATGGAGACGAGGTGTGGAACTCTGGCTGCTTGGCTGAACTGCCTGGAATGAGTTCCCGAGTGGCAGCATCCCTGTCAGGCTGCTGCCAAATGCCAAAAGGTCAGGGATTAATCTGGGATTGCACTGACAGGGCTGCTGGTAAAGGCCTCCTTGGGATACTCCGAGGTGTTTCCATGGAATTCTGAGGGCAGGAAAGTCCTATAGCATGGAGATGCACCATGCCCTCTGGGAGATGTGGGATATCCCAGGGAATTTCCTGGCTGGGAGGGATTTCCTCTTGCTTTTTGTGGGGTTTTTTTTTTTTGGTTGTTTGTTTTTTTTTTTTTTTTTTTTTTTTTTTTTTTTTTTTTTTTTTGTTTTTTTTTGTTTTTTTTTTTTTTTTTTTTTTTTTTTTTTTTTTTTTTTTTTTGTTTTGTTTTGTTTTTGGGGGGGGGTTTGATTGTTTTTTTGTTTGTTTGCTTGTTTTAGGGTTGGTTTTTTTTTTTTTTTTGAAAAATGAATTAGAAGAAACTTCAGCTTTGTAATTTTGTTCCAGGAATAGCCCATGGATTTCATTCTGCAGCTTCCAGTGGAATTCCTGAGATTGCCAGGAAAGGGAATGGCACCCAGTGGCCACCAGTTTGTCATGGATGTCCAGTAGGATCAACGGGAGAGCCCAGTGCCCGGCGAGGTCACAAGGAACCCCTTCCTTGTCCTTTCCCCATGGGAAATCCAGGATGTGAGCATGGACCACCCAAAGCTTAAAGCCTGGGGAATAAAACCACAAAGAAACCTTGGAAAATCTGGGATTTGGGCCATGGAGATCCCTGGATGTGCCCAAAGAGGTGAGGAACAATCGTTCTCCCTGTAGACCTGGCAGTAGTGAAGCTGAGAACCCAACACTGAGCACAGACCTTGTGCTGTCATTCCCAAAAGGAAGTTGGGAAATTGCTGTGGAAAAGGATGAAAGGAATTACTCAAGGACTGGGAAAAACACCCCGGGCTGAGTTTGGCTGGAAAGGAAATGGGATTCCATTGGAAAGGAACATCCATGGGGAGAAAAAGGCAAGAGAGGGGGACACGCTGCCATCCCAAGGAAGGCAGGACAGGAAAATTAAAATGGGAAACCAGACTGGATGTCTTGGAAGAGGTGGGAAGTGAGCACAGGCTTCTCCAGGAGCCTCCATCCAGGGATAATTCCCAGATGCAGAGAGCCAGGAAGCCCCACAGACCCCTGGGTGAAGCTCCAAATTCCAGGACACCAGGAGCGTGATCAGACACTCTGGTTCCTTCCTGAATCCTTCCATGGGAAGAGTTTTTCTGCAGGGAATTCCTGCACTGGAGCAGCTGTGACAGGAGGCAAGGCTGGGACAGTGCTGGAGGCTGAGCTCAGTTATTCCTGTATGGAATTGGATTTCATCTTCATCTCCCAGCCCATGTCCCTGGTAAATTCAGGAATCCAACCCCCCCATGAGGGAGGAAAAGCACTGGGAATTAATGGAACAGCTCAAGGAACAAGCTGAGAAACCAACCCTGAGATAAACATCAGCTCCTCCTGTTCCAGAGGGGACAAAACACTCCTTGATGGAACCATTCTATCCTGGGATGGGTTGGGCTGGGAGCGGCCTTAAATCCCATCTCATTCTGAATTTCTGCCACGGCTGAAGCTCCAAAATCCAGGACACCGGGAGGGTGACCAGACACTCTGATTTCTTCCTGAATCCTTCCATGGGAAGAGGTTTTCCACACTGAAGCAGGTGTGACACAAGGCGAGGCTGGGACAGCTGGGATCATGGGTCCTGGAGAGGAGAATCTGCAGCTGCCAGAGGCTGAGCTGA
Source organism: Vidua chalybeata (assembly GCF_026979565.1). Lineage (NCBI taxonomy): Eukaryota > Metazoa > Chordata > Aves > Passeriformes > Viduidae > Vidua > Vidua chalybeata. The sequence continues at coordinate 1,219,304 of NC_071535.1, read as the reverse complement.
GTTATTCCTGTATGGAATTGGATTTGGATCTTCATCTCCCAGCCCATGTCCCTGGTAAATTCAGGAATCAAACTCTTCCATGAGGGAAGAAAAGCACTGGGAATTAATGGAACAGCTCAAGGAACAAGCTGAGAAACCAACAGGGGACAAAACACTGGGGGGCTCAGGCTGGACACTGGGAAAACTTCATGGAAAGGGTGGTCCAGTAGTGGAGTCCCCATCCCTGGAGGGATTTAAAGCCCTGTGGATGTGGCACTTGGGGACACGGGGCAGCGGTGGCCTCGGCAGTGCTGGGGAAGGGCTGGACTTGATCTCAGAGGGTTTTTCCAACCTAAAGGATTCCATAATTCCGCCTTCTTCCAGAGGACACCAGCACGGAACAGAAAATCCCTTCACACATCCCATCCACAGACCTCAAATTCCATCTGGGACTGGGGTCAGTAAAACGCTGCCACACCAAGGCTCCTCCAGCTCACCCTAAATGGGGTGGAAAAAACATAAAATTCCTGATGGGACCCAGCTATTCCAGCTGGAGGAGGAACACAAAGCAGGAGCCAAGAAGAACATCATTCCCAGAAAAAACAAAGCTGGAATTCTGCAGTGTCAGGCTCAGATTTTGGAGCTGATGACGACGTGGGAAAACAGAAACTTCCTTCTCTTTATTCCATTCAAAGTTTGGTTTCATCAACCTTGGAACACTCTTCCCAGTCTCCTCTCACAGCCACCCAAATGTCACACCCGAAATTAGACAAATTTTTCATCCTTCTGCTCCTGCAATGCCAATTTTTTGCAATTGTCTGGAATATCCTTCTCCTCCTCCTCTTTCTAAAGCACTCCATGGGAAATATTTCCATTTTGACAATGGAGTTTTGATGGTTGAGCCTCAGGGTTCATTTTTAATTGGAGCAATTTTTTTCCATTTGCTAACGATGCCTGCTCAAAATCCATTGTAACATCCATTAATTTGTCAAGGGAAAAATAATGCCCTAATCCATCTCTCTCATTAATTTCCTATTATGTGAGTTGTGCTTCTCTGGAATGGACAAAACTTTAATACAGAAATTGCACTTCACTTCCAGTATTTTCTGCTAAAAAATCAATGTAAAGGAAGTCGTTGGATTCCCACACCGGAATTCTCCATAATTTTGTGGGTTTGGCAAGAAACTTCTGGGTAAAGCTTTGAAACACAGAATCCTGCACAAAATCCTGCAAGTACTTGGATTCCCACACTGGAATTCTCCATAATTTTGTGGTTTTGATGAGAGGCCTTTGGGCAAAGCTTTGAGACACGGAATCCCACACCAAATGTGCCCATCCAAGTAACTGGAAGCAAAAATCAGGGTGGTTGAGAAAGAAATTCTTCAGTCAACCCCGATAAATAACTTCCATTGAGGACCAATTTCCTTCTTATCCCAAAATTGAACTGCTGGCTGTTGAGTGGGGTTAATAAACCTCCAGGAAATGCAGTTAAACATCAACATGGCTTTTGATCTTGCTGAATTCCCAACCTCCTGCAGCAGCTCCGCTTCTAATCCGGGCTGGTTCTCTGTGCAGCACTGAGCAAACACCTCCAATTCCTCATTTTTTAACCGTTTTTCACACAAGGTTTGAGGTTGAGACTCCAAGACTCTTGGCACTGGATCATAAAATCAGGGAATCGTGGAATGGTTTGCGCTGAGGGGGCCATAAAACTCATCTTGTTTCAATGCCCAAGGGAAGGGACACCTTCCCCTATCCCAGGTTGCCCCAAGCCCCACCCAGCTTGGCCTTGGACACTTCCAGGGATGGGAATTCCACAACCTCTCCACAACTAAAACTATCAATTTCTACATCCTGAAAATGAGAAGTAAAAGATTCACATTAAACCTTGATCAGTCTTTAAAAATTTATTTACAGACAGTATTTATTTGCTTATTCTGTTGGTTAATCATGGAATCATGGAATGGTTTGGATGGGAAGGGATTTAAAATTCATCTCATCCCACCCCTGCCAAGGCAGGGACACCTTCCACTATCCCAGTTTGTCCTGAGTCAGTCCCCAGCTGGATTTGGAAGCCTCAGGATGGATTAATGTGGTTGTTTTCCCTTAATTTCTTTTTTAAAAGCTTTGAAATTCTTCATTTATTTAGTTTTACTGATTAAATTATTCATTGGGTTGAAGTACAGAGAAGTTGAGGAGGGCTCTAATTTAAATTCAATTTCATGTAATGCAGTTTGTACAAAATAAATTGAATTCCAAGGGAAACCAATTAGAGAATTATCAAAGAATCGTGGAATGCTTTGGGTTGGGAGTGATTTTAGGGATCACCCAGTGCCACCCCTGCCACGGCAGGGACACCTCCCAATGTCCCAGGGTGCCCAATGTCCAGCCTGGTTTTGGACACTTCCAGGGATCCAGGGGCAGCCACAGCTGCTCTGGCAATTCCAGCCCAGCCAGGAATTCCCAATTCCCAATCTCCCATTAAATCTCTCCTCCTTCAGGTTATCCAACCTGGCCTCGCCCTACATCCTCACTCAGTATCCTGAAATATCTGGACATAAAAATATCCATGAAGGGATTTTCCAGCAGAGGCTCTGATTGTCACAAGCCTCCCTCAACCAATTCTGGGATTATTCCCCACACTGAGCATTAAACCCAGGGATGATCAGTGAACAAACACCTCCCCTTGTGGAACATCCCAATCCTTCCTCCTGGGGCGGGGAACAGAGATGTTAAAAGCCTGAGAAGGTTTCTAAACCTCCTTCCAGCCCCTTGGTGCTCCTTCCCATCTATTTGTTCCAAGAGCCTCGGGGCCACAGAATTCTCGCTGTAACTCAAGGAAGCAAATGTTGATTTATTTGAAATATCTCCCGTGGCTCCCTCCCCTCCAGCAAAGGCTCCGTGTTATTTATTCTGGGAAGTAAAACAGTTATCCAAAGGTAAAAACAGGGAATTGACACTCTTTTCTTATCCACTGCGCTGTTTTCCCTGGTGCTCCGCAGCTCCTGAACTTTCTGCCTGTTCAGAGCACGTTTATTCTCCCAGACTCCACGCTGGGACTCTTCTGTCCCACTCCTTGTGGGAATTGTTGCTCAGCCAGTGCTTTTCCCTACTGCAAACATTCCCTGGACAAGCGTCACCCAAAACTGCAGGAATACACAATTCTTTTGGAATTTTCACACTGGAAATTAAATGTATGGAATCGTTAAGTTTGAAAAGCCCTCGAGTGTTGTTTTGGTTTTTAAAAGTGTTAAGTTTTCTTTTATAGTTCTTTTGAAATTTTTAAAGTTTTTATAAAACTTCTTTAGCCTTCTGATGATGTTTACATATTTGAGAGTCAGAGTTCCCACACAATTTCATGTAGAAATAGAATATTTACATATTTCTCTGTGGGTGGAGAGAAATGGTGGATTGATCTTTGGACCAGTGTGGTTGGAGAGGTGGTAATTCCATCCTCCAATCCACGGTCACCTCTGGAATTGTATAAATACCAGATGTTTGAATAAAACTCGGTCCTTTTCTCTTTTGAACTTCCCAAGCTTCTGTGAGCTCATTTCGTGCCCAATAGCAACATCTGGAAACATTCAAAAGAATTATAAAAGAAAACTTAACACTTAAAAATCAGAGCAACACTCGAGTCCAACCACCAGCTCGTGTCCCCAGGTGCCACATCCCTGTGGTTTTTGAACACTTCCAGGGATTTAACTCCACCACTTCCATGGGAAGTCTGTTCCACAGCTTGAGAAACCTTTCCATGGAGAAGTTTTCCCTAATATCCAACCTAAACTTCCCCTGGTGCAGCTTGAGGCCGTTTCCTCTAATCCAAGTGCTTCAGAAGGATTGATTGCCTGAACTTTCAAAAATAATCCAGCGCTGTTTGCGAGATCCAAAGGGTTTCAGGGAATATGGTGGAGAGCCTGTATTTCTCCATAATTTTGTGGTTTTGATGAGAGACCTTTGGGCAAAGCTTTGAGACACAGAATCCCACATCAAATGTAACTGGAAGTAAAAATCAGGGTGGTTGAGAAAGAAATTCTTCAGTCAACCCCGATAAATAACTTCCATTGAGGATCAATTTCCTTCTTATCCCAAAATTGAACTGCTGGCTGTTGAGTGGGGTTAATAAACCTCCAGGAAATGCAGTTAAACATCAACATGGCTTTTGATCTTGCTGAATTCCCAACCTTCTCCTTCCCAATGGAAGAAGTAGAGAGGGAAGAGGAGAGCAAAACCAAGCTCAGTAATCACCACGAGGGAAGCACAGAGGGAAATGTCACCATCCAACGGAACTGGAAGGTGGGATCATGAGGAGTTTTATCCCATGGAGGTGAAAAAAAATAGGATAATGCTCCCTCTGAGGGGAAACAACCTGGAGAAGGATGTGGGAGCAATGGGGTGGTCCTGGCTCATCTGGTGCCCAGGCAGGGTCATCCCAGAGCACATGGCACAGGAATGCATCCAGATGCCTCTGGAATATCTCCCTCTCTCTCAGTACATCCATATCTTGTTCCAGGATACATGAAATAACTCAACATGTTAAAATAACAACAACTGTGTTGATACGAGCTCTGACTAGGACATAAATTCATTTATGACCCTCAAACAGCTTTTTCCTTCCAAGAGGATATTTAACCTGCCGTGCTTGGAGCTCCCACTTGGGAAAGTGGAGATCTCCAAATGATGGAATCATTTCACTTGGAAGAGTAAAACTGGGGGTAAAACTGCTCAAAGAGACAGCCAGAAGCATCTTCATCTCATTATTTTATATTTTGTATTTTACATTTTGTATTTTGTATTCTTGATCCCTGGTGGAAAACTGATCCTGATTCCGCTAAAAATCTGCAAAGCTGTCCAAAGCAAAGCTGGAAGAACCAAGGAAAACAAAATGTTTGATCCCCATCCTTGACTCCAAGGCACCCGTCCCTCTGCTGGGCTTTCAGCAGGGAATTCAGAAATGGATCTCCTTTTCCTAATTCCCACTCTTTTCTGGATGTTTTTTTTTTTTTTAACAAGGCTCAGAAGCAGAACAGGACAAGCTGTTGGAACCACTAGGATTTTTTTCCAATGCTTTTTTCCAGGATTTTCCTATTAATCTTTGTAACCCCATGGCATTGCAGGTATTGGACAGCCTGACCTTTCCAGCTATTCATTATTAAGAGACAGCCAGAAGCATCTTCATCTTAATATTTTACATTTTATATTTTATATTCTTGATCCCTGGCCCAAACTCATCTTGGTTTCACTAAAAATCTGCAATCTTATTATTTTATATTTTGTATTTTGTACTTTACATTTTATATTTTGTATTCTTGATCCCTAGTGGAAAACTGATCCTGATTCCACTAAAAATCTGCAAAGCTTCCAAAGCAAAGCTGGAGGAACCAAGGGAAACAAAATGTTTGATCCCCATCCTTGACTCCAAGGCCCACTTGAAAGCAGAACAAGCTTGGAACCACAAGGATTTTTTTCCTACTGCATTTTTTCAGGATTTTCCTATTAATCTTTGTAACCCCCCTCAAATTCCGTGGCATTGCAGGTATTGGACAGCCTGACCTTTCCAGCTACTCATTATTGACCAAAAAATAACACTGACACAACACTCTGCTCTTTGAGAGGGGAACCTTCCCAGTTAATTGTGAGGATTCTGCTGGAAAACCTGGCTGCGGGTTCTTGTTCCAAGGCAGGTATTGGAAAAGATGAATTCCTTTTCCAAGAGGTACAGGATGAGAATTGATGAGGGCAGCATCTCTTAATGAGCTGCGATGATGGAGTGTTGTGCTCAGGGCTGGGGGGATGAGATGCCTGAAGGAGCTTTTCCAATTAGGAACAGATTCCGTGGGAGGCAGGAGGAAACACTTCAGGACCTGGAGTGATGGGATACCAAATCCAAACTCTCAGGGCCTTACAAATGCAAAGCACCGACGTTGGGAGTGCTGGGGGTTGAGGATTAACAACAGCTCTGAGGTGAGATTTGCAATTATGAGTCTCTAAATGAACATGAGAAATTATAAATGTTTAAAGGGAACCTGTGGGATTGTCCCAGGTGGGACAGCAGCAGGAATTTCCCCATGGAAAGGGTGCTCAGCAACTGCCCAGGGAGGTTTGGAGTACCCATCCCTGGAGGTGTCCAAGGAATTCCTGGAGGTGGCACTCAGAGCTCTGGGCTGGGGATGAGGTGGGCACTGGGCACAGCTGGGACTCCATGGGCTGGGAGGGCTTTTCCAATCCCAGGGATTCAGGAAAATTAGTCATCAGCTCTGCCCAGCCCTTCCCTGACTCCAGGTGCCCTCAGGGAAGGGACTGGTGTTTCGGGGATGATCCTGGCTGGGTGTGATCAATATCCCAGAGCTCAACTGTCCCCCTGGGCTTAATGAGGGTCAGAGAATCCAGGGAGCGCTGTGAAATCTCCTCATTTGCATCTCCAGGCTGGATAATCCTGCTCCTGGAGTGCCTTGACCAGCTCATCAGGAGCACTGGAGAACAGAGTCACTTTATTGTCCTAAAACTTGTACAATGACAATAAACCCAGATCCCTCAAGGCTCCTCTGGCGGATAATTCATCTTCCTCGAAGACCGTGCTGATAAAAAAATAAATAAGCCCCTCAGAGCTGCTCTTCAAGGTCTTTGCCAGCCATGCAATCCCCAGATCCTGCTGCTTCCTCAAGGTGAACGCTCAGGAATATGCATAATTCACCAGCTCTCGGTGTTTATCTGTCTCGCTATCACCCTGCACATCCCCTGCCTCCCTCTGAACATCTCTGCCCAGCCCAGTCTCCAAGAGCAAACAAAAGGGGAAAAAAACAAGATACCAACATCATAAAAACCTCAATATCTTCAGGGCAGAGTGTAAAGCATCCCAAAGATGCCAAGAGAAACAGGATAGATGGAAAATAGCAGGAGACTGGATTTGCACTTGTTTTGTTACCAAAAAAAAATCATGTCTGGAAAGGAAAAGCCAGAAAAGACCTTGCAGCTCATCCAGAGCAACCATTAAAGCAGCACAGTTTGGGTGCAAAACTTTGCCCTTGGCAACTTTTTCAAAGCTGCTCGGCATGAAAAGAGGGAATTGGTGGAATCCCCATCCCTGGGAGCGCTGTGGATCCGGCACTGGAGGCACTCTGGAAGTCCTGGGCAGGAGTTCAGGTCTCACCCAGAGCTGAGAACAAGCCAGGCTCACTCCACACCTCTCCCTGCTGCCAGGACTGGGCACTGAGGGGACACAAGGACCTTCCAGGGCCTTCCAGCCCCCCCTGAACATCCAGGAGTCACTCCTAAGGGAGTTTGTCTGAAATTACTTCGACCGGGGCAGAAACTCAGGGAAAGAGGATCAAATCCAGGCTCAAATTCTGTCGGTGCCACAGCATCATCCAGATCAGGATCGAAGAGATCCAAGCACAAGGGCCAGGAGATCCCAAATGGGCTGAGCTGAGGGAGAGGAGATCCCAAATGGGCTGAGCTGAGGGCCTGGAAATCCCGAATGGGCTGAGCTGAGGGCCTGGAAATCCCAAATGGGCTGAGCTGAGGGCCTGGAAATCCCAAATGGGCCGAACTGAGGGAGAGGAGATCCCAAAGGGGCTGAACTGAGGGAGAGGAGATCCCAAATGGGCTGAGCTGAGGGAGAGGAGATCCCAAATGGGCTGAGCTGAGGGCCTGGAAATCCCAAATGGGCTGAACTGAGGGAGAGGAAATCCCAAATGGGCTGAGCTGAGGGAGAGGAGATCCCAAATGGGCTGAGCTGAGGGAGAGGAGATCCCAAATGGGATGAACTGAGGGAGAGGAAATCCCAAATGGGCTGAACTGAGGGAGAGGAGATCCCAAATGGGCTGAACTGAGGGAGAGGAAATCCCAAATGGGCTGAACTGAGGGCCTGGAAATCCCAAATGGGCTGAGCTGAGGGAGAGGAGATCCCAAATGGGATGAACTGAGGGAGAGGAAATCCCAAATGGGCCGAACTGAGGGAGAGGAGATCCCAAATGGGCTGAACTGAGGGTCAGGAAGATCCCAAGGGCCAGGAAGATCCCAAATGGGCTGAACTCAAATAAACTGTGACCACAGCCAGGAATCTCCCTGCTTGCTGTGGCCAGGGTTTAATCTTCCTCAGCCAGACCTGAGATTTGCCATGAAAACCAGGAGAAAATCCTGGAGAATTCCATGCCATACATTTCAGGCTTGTTGAAAGCTTTGCAGAGAACTTCTCAGGGTGAAGTCACAAATAAACCAGGGAGATTTTAAAACCCTCCTCTACCACATCAGTATTTACCAGGAACCTGTGACCACAGCCTTATCTCATTTAAATTTACACAGAATCATGGAATAGTTTGGGTCAGAAGGGACCTTAAATCCCTGGGTTTGGGGCCAGATGAGCTTTAAGGACCATTCCATGATTTTATGAGGCTGGAATGCTCCCAGGACAGTTTTCCCATTCCTGCTGTGACTGATGTTAAAAGGAACGACACCGGGGAACAACTCTGAGAAGAGAATCTGAGCTACAGGACACGAAATAAATCTGATTTTTACTGAATTCTCCTTGTTTCCACACAACCCTGTGACCTTGTGAGAAACATCAGCTCCCAGAGTAATAGGATGGCTGAGAAATCCATGGATACACTGGGAAAGGCAGGCAGAGTGTGATTAAATTGGAATGTTTAACCTCTGAATTCCATGCTAGAAGATGCCTAGAGAGACGTGTGCTGCTTTTTTTTTTTTTCCCTTAATTTTATTTTCATGGGAGAAAAGCTGGAGAAGAGACAGAAGAAAACTGCCAGGATAACTCAAAGGTTAAGGAAAATTTCTTATTTGAAAATATTCAAAGGAACGGCTGGGTTTGTTCATCAAAAGGAAAAAATGAGAGGGAATGTTATAAACAAGGGAGCGCTTCCACAAGGAGAAGGGAAAAACACTTTAATCTCAGGAAGAAAGGCAGGATAAGAAGCAGCAGTTGGAAGCTAAAATCAGGGAAATTAAAAGTAGAAAAGGGATTATTTTTTTCCAAACCAAGAATAATAGTTACTGGAATGGATTGTTAATTGTTGGAATGGTTTTTTTTTCCACACTTGGAGGACAGCTCAACACAGGGGTCTGGAGGAGAAAATTCCAGAGGGAAAATCCCAACATTTCTTAGGATTCTAAATTAATCCTTTAGGGAAGCAGCCCAAGGAGTGGATTCGTTAATATGGGATATTCCCCTAAACATTTGTGGTGTGCTCCAAGTGGGAAGGTGTGGGCATTGTTGAAGGAGGACACCCTGGATTCGAGAGAGGAAAACCAGGAAAACAGAAAGGAACAGAAAATCTTTTCCAAGTTCAGGCCGCTTTTCAGTGAGCTGGGTGAATCCCACTGCCAGCAGGACAGGAAGTTTTATGTGGGAAACCTGGGATAAAACACGACATTGACTCCAGAGGAGGAGTTTGGGACCAGCCCTAAGGAATCAGCAGATGGCTCCTGGTGGGACAAAGGACAGGAAGGTGGCACCTCGGTCCTGAGGCTGCTCTTCCATGGGGACCTGGGTTTAGTGGGATTCTTCAGCCCTTGGAATGTTGAGGCAGAGCTGCAAATGGGAGCAAGCAGAAATATCCTCAAACTCCATCAGGAAAAATGTTCCTGCTGGATATTGAGAGGAATTTCTTCCAGAAAAGTTGTAAAATCCTGGAAAACATTTCCCAAGGCACGGGTGGAGCCCTCAGCCCTGGAAGTGCTCAAAAACCACGTGGATGTGGCAGCGGGGGACGTGGTTTGGTGGTGGCCATGGTGATGGTTGGGCTTGATGATGCTGGAGGGCTTTTCCAACCTGGACAGCTCTGTGATTCCATGAAATGTTGTGCAGGCTCTTTGGAACTTCCCAGAAATTTATCCAAGGCCTTCACTGGTGAGTTGAAAGAGCAAAGGGAAAAATGGGAACGTTCATGTCCACATCAGCCCTGTCTTTGCTCTCCAGTCTCATCCCTGCTCAGGATAAAGGAGGAAATGGAACCCGAGTGCTCCAAGGTGGAAGAACAGGCAGATAATCCAATATTCCAAAAGGAAAAATATCTGGAAGCACAAAGCAGCATCAGCAATTTCCACAAATGCTCCGATGTGGGAGCAGACCCAGGGTAGGGACAAAAAGAAGAAAGAGCAAATTTCAGGGACAAACCAAAATTCCAAGTTATTTTCATAGGGTTCTGTGTCCCAGAGAACCCACAGGGGTGGGGATTGATTCCCAAAGCTCTGCTGCAGGGTTTATCCATGTTATTCCATGTCTATCCCATTAACAAGTCATTCCACGTTTATCCGTGTGATTCCCAATCATGCCTCCACTAAATCCCTGCACACCATTCCAGAGAAAACAGGGAGTGACCAAAGAATTGCAGGACACCATCGAGAGGCCATGAAAGATGCAAATGATCTGTACATAAGGACTGGAAACACCTTGCCATGGAAGTGAATCCCAAAACATCCATGTCCACTGGAGAGGTCAAGATGGGATATCAGAGAAAATTCCTTCACCGACAGTGGTCAAACATTGGAACAGATTCCCATGGCAGCGGTGGAGTCCCCATCCCTAAAAGTTCAAAAACCACAAGGATGGGGCACTTCAGGACGTGGTGGGGTTCAGCCCAAGGTTGGAATTAATCTTGGAGATTTTTTCCCACATTAACGATTCTATTTTGCTATTTTCTGGCACTTCCAAGACGTGCTCTTGGAAGTTTTCCACCTCCTCCATCTCTTCTCTCTCCAGCCTGGAATATCAAGGCTGCACTGACCTCCTTCTGTGTTAAAAAACCCCAAATATTTCTGAACCTTAACTCAAGTTTTTGTCTCCAACTCCTGACTGCTGTGTGCAATCTCATCCCTGCCTTTTATTCCCGAGCACGGGAGAATTCCATAAAGCACTGCAGTCATCCATAAAGCCATGAAAAAAGGGAACGGATTCCCGCTGCAGCTCCAATGTCTTGATGTGGCACAGATTCTAAACACAGAAAAACCCTAAATATGAGGGGGTTTTTATCTGCTAAACATCCCAGCATCTTCCAGGGATTTATTTATTAATGCCTATTATGAGCACACGGGTAATACACAAGCACGGCCTTCTTCCATATTTTATAAAACAAGGGGGAAAAAAAAGGAGTCAGTGCAGAGGAAACTGCCAAAAATTCTGCTTGAAAGGGAACCCAAAATTGTCTGGCAGCTTAAGGAAGGAAGAAGATGACAGTGACAATCTGTACAGGACCCAAGGCACACAGGGCCAACTCCTCATGCAGAGGTTTTCTACCAGACATCCTCTTTTTTCCTGCTGATAAGGAAAAAAAATCGGTTTCTTGATTTTGTTGAATCATTTTGGTATTTTTCCACAAGTTTCTGGCACTTCTCAGTGGTTTTTTTGTGTTTTTTTTTTTTCACAGAAGCATCCCTACTATGTCCCAGCACTTCAGGGTCACTTCCCTGAATTATTTTTACATTTCCCTTCTTTCCCAGAGCTTTATCCCAAGGTGTGAAATTTGTGATCACCAAAAAATCCCAGAGCAAAGAGCATCACTCTCCTTTCCCAGCATTTCTCTCTGTCTGGGTCATCCCCTTACTCATTTTCCCTCCTCAATGCTGCTGGTTTGTGCTTTGAGGACAAAATCCTGGGAAATTCCAACATTACAGCCGTGGAGCTTTCTCTTCCAAGGGTTTGGCTCCTGGGATGAGGAGCAGGAGGTCTGATCACCCCAAAAAAAGGTAATTATTAATTTATCTCCCCCCAAAACACCGCGGTCCTTGAGCGTAAGTGGCCTGGTGCTGATCCCTAAATTACAGCCGGTTCCCAGCTCCACCTGGGAGAGGATTTAGGTGGGGAAAAAAAAGGGAGAAAATGGGGAAGGGGGGAAAGGAAAGGAAAGGAAAGGAAAGGAAAGGAAAGGAAGGAAAGGAAAGGAAAGGAAAGGAAAGGAAAGGAAAGGAAAGAAAGGAAAGGAAAGGAAAGGAAAGGAAAAAAGGAAAGGAAAGGAAAGGAAAGGAAAGGAAAGGAAAGGAAAGGAAAGGAAAGGAAAAGGAAAGGAAAGGAAAGGAAAGGAAAGGAAAGGAAAGGAAAGGAAAGGAAAGGAAAGGAAAGGAAAGGAAAGGAAAGGAAAGGAAAGGAAAAAGGAAAGGAAAGGAAAGGAAAGGAAAGGAAAGGAAAGGAAAGGAAAGGAAAGGAAAGGAAAGGAAAGGAAAGGAAAGGAAAAAGGAAAGGAAAGGAAAGGAAAGGAAAGGGAAAGGAAAGGAAAGGAAAGGAAAAGGAAAGGAAAGGAAAGGAAAGGAAAAGGAAAGGAAAGGAAAGGAAAGGAAAGGAAAGGAAAGGAAAGGAAAGGAAAGGAAAGGTCGGTGTGGAGCATGGAGAGAGGAAGGAAAGGGAGGGAATGATGGGATGGGATGGGCCTGGAGTATGGACAGAGGGGCCCTGGGCTATGTGGGAGGTGAAGCCTGGATGGAAGAGTGGCAAACTGGGCTGATGTGGGGGAAAGGGATGTGCAGAGCTGGTGGGAGCGTGGAAAGGGAAGGACAGCCATGGGGAGAGGATGGATCGAATGTGAGGGATGGAAGCAAAGAGCTCTGGGTGAAGGAAAGGATGGCAGTGACCTGGGGACACCACCTGCATGGAAAACACATCCCTAATCCCCCAGATTTAGTCTGGGATCAGGCACTGAGCTCTGGCTCTGCTGGTTTGAGCCTAGGCTGAGGACTAACTGGATGTGGCCGCCTACAGAGAGAGGTGGAATTCCATGGCTCAGTCGCTCCTTTCCCATCCTGTTCCCGATCCCATCCCCTGTTCCTTTGGAACATTTCCCCAGCTGACTGTCACATCTTCACTGTCCCACTTGGAATCACCAGGACCAGGAGGTTTCTGTGCTTCTGGGGTTATTTTCTCTCCTCTCAGCACCTCCAAACGGAACAGGAAAAATTACCTGAAAGGAGAAAATGATGCTGAGGCTGACTTGAGGAGACCTCAATTTCCTACAAAAACCAGAATTCAAGTCCTCTTGGCATTTGTTTTCTGGAGATAGGCATTAGTGCTGGGCAGGATGCCAGAATGACTGAGATGTTTTGAAGCTGTAAAACCTTTTCCATTTCATGTGAATCCCATTTGAAACATCTAAATTTTATGTCTCAGACACCGCTGGCAGACGTTAAATCATTTTAGACACCACAATTAAAAACAGATTAATACTCACTTGAGATGAGGCTCCTCTCAACAAGCAACAAAATAAGAGAACACCATAAGGACCAGAATAAAAATACACTTGCAGGGTGAACAGCAAACATTTAAATACATTTTCTTCCTGAGGTTTGGCATTTCTGTGTTCAGGGATAGAGCCCCTGGGAGAGACTGGAGGAGTCAGATGAGCACGCAGGGAAAACAAAATAAAACCTGGATACTCAGTGCTCACTCGGAGAGATTAATTAACAATTCCAGTGTTCTGTAGGAATTATGGAATGGTCTGAGTTGGGAAAGACTTCAAAGTTCATCCCATCCCACCCCTGCCATGGCAGGGACACCTCCCACTGTCCCAGGGTTCCCAATGTCCAACCTGGCCTTGGGCACTGCCAGGGATCCAGGGGCAGCCACAGCTGCTCTGGCAATTCCAGCCCAGCCAGGAATTCCCAATTCCCAATCTCCCATCCATCCCTGCCCTCTGGCACTGGGAGCCATTCCCTGGGTCCTGTCTTTTTCCAAGCTCAGCGATTCCATGGTTCTCCAGGTCTGCTGGGAGCTCTGAGCTCGGAGTGTTGGACGGGCCGGGGCCGAAGTCTGGGTGAGAACTCCCAGCTTTGCACTGAAGGAGAAGTTGCCTCAGGGCTTTGTGACCTCCCAGAGTCCTGCAGCCACAAACCTGGCCAGGGAGACACCTCACAACTTTCAAACCGATCCGAAAAATGGGCAGTTTTGTGTTCCACACCACATCTGCAGGGATGGAAGGAAATGCAGAGGGTGGGTGCTCTGCTCCACGCAGGGTTTAGGAACCTGGAGGCTCCGTTTTGTTCCCTCTGGTGTCCTGAGTGGCCACCGTCCATTTATTCCTTTGTACAAGAAAAAATATGAATAAGTTGGAGAGCCTGGGTTGTTTGTGGTGCGCACAGATCGATAATGAACAGTGACACTGCTGGACATTCCTCACCCCGGATACATAATCTTTATTATTTATAAACCCCTGAAAAACAACCCAGCCACATTCCCTAGGAACAAATATCCCTGGAACAAGTGAGCTGAAAGTGTTCCTGCACCCAGTGATGGATCAGGGACATCAGACGGGGCCTCCCTGCAACCAGCACGGGGTTACTGCAGTAAATAAATCAGCCTTAAACTTTTCTCTGAGGCCAACAGCAGCAAGAGGAGTGTGTAAGGAAGTCTGGGTTATTAATCTCAGAGCTCCTGCCTGCTGGTCAGTTCATCAGCCTCAGGAATATGAGCAATTTATTCCAGTGATCACCCTGAGAAGTATTTCTGCCTCTGTCCTGCTCCACCTCCAGGCTAAGCTCATTAATTCCACATAGCAAGGCAAGTGCACAATGACTGATCAGACCTTCCCTGCACCAATTCCGGGTTTTCCAGGCTCAGACAGGGAGCCCAGCACTACTCTCAGGCCAGGCTGGGAGGGAGGAAAGGATGGAGCTGTCAGAGGTGAGGGATGAGTTGTGTTTCATGCAACACAAGCTGGAATGAGAGGAGCTGAGGCAGGAGCAGGGAAGTGGTGCCCGATTCCCACAGGGAACACCCCAGAGAGCTGAAACCCCCCAGCAGCTCCTTCCCCTTCTCCTGAGCTGAGCCCACCTTGCACAGGTGCTGCTCTTCTCTTCTCTTCTCTTCTCTTCTCTTCTCTTCTCTTCTCTTCTCTTCTCTTCTCTTCTCTTCTCTTCTCTTCTCTTCTCTTCTCTTCTCTCTCTTCTCTTCTCTTCTCTTCTCTTCTCTTCTCTTCTCTTCTCTTCTCTTCTCTTCTCTTCTCTCTTCTCTTCTCTTCTCTTCTCTTCTCTTCTCTTCTCTTCTCTTCTCTTCTCTTCTCTTCTCTTCCTCTTCTCTTCTCTTCTCTTCTCTTCTCTTCTCTTCTCTTCTCTTCTCTTCTCTTCTCTTCTCTCTCTCTCTCTCTCTCTCCTCTCCTCTCCTCTCCTCTCCTCTCCTCTCCTCTCCTCTCCTCTCCTCTCCTCTCCTCTCCTCTCCTCTCCTCTCCTCTCCTCTCCTCTCCTCTCCTCTCCTCTCCTCTCCTCTCCTCTCCTCTCTCCTCTCCTCTCCTCTCCTCTCCTCTCCTCTCCTCTCTCCTCTCCAACTTTCCTTTCCTGAACTTTCCTTTATCCAGGTTCTAAATCCCCCAAACATTAAATTTGTCAATCACTTCCAACAAAACTGCTTTGGATTTCACTCCTCTGAAATTTCCAAGGGTTTTCCAGGAGAAGTAGTACCTTTCCTGTGGATAATTCCATGCAAATGAGCTACAACAGCACCTACATTTTAATTCCTGTTCCAAACAAAATTCCCTGCCAAATCCACGCAGATCTCTCCCTCAGCTGAGCCAAATGCAATGTTTCATCTTCCCAAAGATAGCAGATTACATAATTAATTTAATATTAATGAACTTTAATGCATGCAGGGCTGTTTGGGAACCACGTTAGGCACGAGGAACCTCCTTGAAAAATTCAACTCCCAAATCAAACCGAGCTTTAATGGAATTTCCAGCTGGAACTCAATTACAGCGAGTTCTATTTTATGCCTTGCAGACTAAGCTGAGACCTCACTGTCATTGGTTTATAAAAATAAATCATCAACTCGCCAGAAATCATTAAAACAGACGCAATTACAATCCTCAAGACGGCACTAAAGGAAAAATCAGAGCAGGAAGCGGAGTTGTAATTACGGTGTTTTCTCCGCTGTCCCCCAGGCCCAGATATTGCATTGCTGCCACTTCTGTCCCCACCCCAAGGGCAGGAGCTGCTCCTCGGGGAGGAAGCACAGCCTGGAGCCCACCACGAGGAGCAGCAGGGCTGGGAGCACTGGGAAGTGTAACTGGGAATTCCTCAGCTCGGAGCTCCTCAGCTGAGCTCAGGCATCCCCGTCAGGGGCGCACGAGGAAGGGAACAGCACAATTCCATGAGCCTGGAGTGGAGCCCAGGCCCTGGGATCCATGGACAGGGATCAGCGACCAGGAGAAAAGGAGGCTCAGGGGGGTTATAAATGAATGCTCTGATTTAATGATTAAAGAAATTTATTAAATGATCAAAGTATAAATTTGGAAAAAAAAAAAAAAAAAAGAAAGCCACAAAGGATTTGACTCTGAGCCAGACAATCAGTGTCGGGCAGACCGAGGACTTGGCCTCTGTGGCACCAAAGTCCCCGTGGGTCTCGAGGCTCAGTTCTAAGGGGCCCATTTTTATACAGTTTCTGGAAGGGGGTCTCCTTTAGCATATCACTGAGTTTTCCCTGAACCAGTGGAAAACTGGTGGAAAATTGCTGGAATCCTGTCAGGTGAAAATCTCCTGGATAAGCTTCTGCTGCTGCCTATCAGAATGCCTCCAGCTGGGGTCTTGTCAGACGAGAAATCCCTTGGAATAGACATTTCTGGAGCCAGTGTCTTCTTGGTGTTTGAATCTCTATCACTTGGTCTGTTGCTGCTGCTGCTGCCTATCAGAAATGCCTCCAGTTGGGTCTTGTCAGACGAGAAATCCCTTGGAATGTGCATCTCTGGGGACAGCGTCTTCCTGGCGTTCTGGATTTCTACCGCTTAGCTCGCTTGTTGCCCAATACTGGCTTTAGTAAACAAAATGCTGTGGTTTTTAATTTCATTTAGCACAAATTATTTTGTAACATATATTACATATAACAAGGCCTGCACAATCCCTGACTGGAGGGGGGATGATTCCCAGGGAACAGGGACAGGTCGGACTTGCTCCCTGCAGCTCAGGAATGAGGCAGAGTGGGAAGTGATCCCGAAATCAGCGTCAGCTCCTGGGAGAGCTCCATCAGTTTGGGAGGTTTTGGGGTGATTTGGGGCGAGTTGGTGGCACAAAGGACACAGCCCCAGCTTTGGGTTGGGAATCCACAATCCCCAGGCTTGGCTGCTGCTCCTGGATCTGTCACTTCCCACTGCTGTCCCCAGGAGCTGGGACACGTCCAGACAAGGACATGGAGGGGCTGGAGCGTGTCCAGGGCAGGGAACGGAGCTGGGAAGGGGCTGGAGAATTCCTGAGGGAGCTGGGAAGGGGCTGAGCCTGGAGCAAAGGAGGCTCAGGGGGGACCTTGTGGCTCTGCACAGCTCCTGCCAGGAGGGGACAGCCGGAGGGGTCGGGCTCTGCTCCAGGGAACAGGGACAGGAGGAGAGGGAACGGCCTCAGGCTGGGCCAGGGCAGGCTCAGGGTGGATTTTGGGAAAATTCCTTCATTGATTTCTCCTCCAGGGCAGGGCTGGAGTCCCCATCCCCTGTGGATGTGACACTTGAGGACACGAGTCAGGGGAGGTCTCCACAGTGCTGGGGAATGACTCCAACATCTCAGAGGGCTTTTCCAACTAAACAATTCCATGGTTCTGGGATCTTGGCCAAGCCCTTTGGCTTCCAAACTCGAGTACCCCCCAGGCTGGCTGGGGATGTCCCTGTCCCCTCCTCCAACCCCTGTGTCACTCCCCACCTGGGCAAGGGTCCTCCTGTGTTTCAGTGTTTGGGATATTCCAGGCAAGCACAGGCCCAGCAGGGAAAAAAAAAAAAAAAAACAAAAATAAGAATTTTGCTGGGAACAGGCTGCTGCCTTGGAGGTTTTTGGCTTTGGGCTTTGCCCCTGCCCCTGTAAAAGGCTCCACACAAACCAAACTGTGCAGGGTCCCTCTAAACGCACTCCAGTACAAAATCCAAGGAATGAAGAAGTGAATTCCACTAAAAGCAAACATGAAATTGGATTTTGGAAGAACTCTGTGGAGACCAGCTCCATCCATCCAAGCCTTGTCCTTGTTAAGTTATTTATCCCTTCCTCCTTAAAATTCACTTCCAAAACATACCCTGATAACTCTGGGATTGTACTTGGTTCACTTCCAGAATGATCCCATAAATCATGGCACCTAGTAAACATTTTATTTTATATTTTATTTTATTTTATTTTATTTTATTTTATTTTATTTTTTTTTTTATTTTTTTTTTTTTTTTTTTTTTTTTTTTTTTTTTTTTTTATTTTACTTTATTTTACTTTATTTTATATTTTATTTTTTCTCTCTGGGATCCTGGGGCTGTTCCTTGTTTTCCTACAGCTCTCCACTCATCACAGTGACGGAAAATATGCATATCCATACACAAATTCCATAGGCAAAGAAAAAGAATGCTGTCTTGTGTGCCCCACTCATCCCAGCGTGGCACCCACGGCTGAATTCCCAATTTGCTTGAGCCAATCTTACAGAACACAGAAGGCACAAAAAGAAATTAAATCAAAGACAACTCCAGACATGTTTTATTTTCAGGCAAACAACAGCAAGCCAGGCCCCCCTTTGGTTGTGCGATGGATTTAAAAGCAGCCTTTGAATCCATGAAATCCCCAAATTCCCTGCTTAATTAGACAAGTGACCTGATGAGAGGGGGCTGCTCCCTGCTGCTTCCAGAGCCACCGCGTTTTCAGGGACTCTGTTTGTGCTGCTGCTTCAAAACAATGCCCAGCCAGGCTCTCCAAAATATAATTACACCAATAATCAGCTTCCTAATTAAACAGCCACGCTGAAGGGCTGCAGGGCTTGCAGAGCGAGGGCCTGAACGCCCTGACAGGGACAGGAGGGCAGTGGGAGCTTCAGCAGGACTGAGACCCCCACAGGGGATCCAGAGCAACCTGAGTGACATCCCTGTGGCTGCCCTGGCTGGCTGAGACCCTGGCAGGGGCTCACAGAACTTGGCACAAACTCAAAAACACCTGTGGCTTCCATTTTAGCCCGTGGAAAAAACTGACAACTCTGTGTGAGAATTACAGCCACAAGGGTTTGAGCAGTGTGGTAGCTGAATTAACACAGGGTGGAAAAGTGGAATTTTGGGGTTTTTAGAATGGGGTTCAGGGGTACAAGATGGAGGAATTTGGGCGTGTCCTGACCTTCTTCTCCTTCTCCTTGCCCTCCATGTCTCGCTGTGCTGGTGACACTTTTCTGTTGGTTTCAGGCACAGACACACTGCCCAACATCAATGACAGACATTGGCACGTTATTGTAACCACGGCACACGGAGTTTTGGGTATAAAATGTGAACACTGCCCTGAGGGCAGACAGAATGCCATGGCCGAGCTGCTGGACAGAGCTCAGCAGGGCAGAGAGAGAATGTTCTAGAGAAGGGAAAATAAACACCCTTGAGAAGCTGATCCTGCACATTCTGACTCCTTCTTTGTCTGGGAAACGAGGACTTTTACACTCTTGGGGTCAGCCCAGCACCCAGACCCCAAGACCTGTGGAGCTCAGAATCCATCCCCGTGGGAAAGGAGAACATCCAGGCTCAGGAATTCTGGAATCATTCACGTGGGATAGGCTCTCCCAGCCCATGGAGTCCCAGCTGTGCCCGATCCCCCTTGTCCCCAGCCCAGAGCTCTGAGTGCCACCTCCAGGAATTCCTGGGACACCTCCAGGGATGGGCACTCCAAACCTCCCTGGGCAGTGCCAAGGCCTGAGCCCCCTTTCCATGGGGAAATTCCTGCTGCTGCCCACCCTGAGCCTGCCCTGGCCCAGCCTGAGGCCGTTCCCTCTCCTCCTGTCCCTGTTCCCTGGAGCAGAGCCCGACCCCCCCGGCTGTCCCCTCCTGGCAGGAGCTGTGCAGAGCCACAAGGTCCCCCCTGAGCCTCCTTTGCTCCAGGCTCAGCCCCTTCCCAGCTCCCTCAGGAATTCTCCAGCCCCTTCCCAGCTCCCTCAGGAATTCTCCAGCCCCTTCCCAGCTCCCTCAGGAATTCTCCAGCCCCTTCCCAGCTCCCTCAGCCTCCTCACAGCACTGCCTCCAGCCCTGCTTGATCTGAATCCAGGGGCATCATCTCCCTCCCCAGAGACCTCAGGTGACACCTGCCCAGTGTCACAGGGCCCATCCTGCCCTCCCCACCTCGCTCACAGAAGCGTCCTGGGCTCTGGAAGCCCCTTGTGCTGCTGGCACTGTGATCCCTGATATCCAGGGACAGGGAGGAAATTCCCAGCTCTTTCTCAGTTAGCTTTGACCAGCACACGGCCTCTGAGCTCTCCGCAGGGCAGGTTTGCCCGCACTTCCCCCAGAATCAGGAAATAGAGGCCAGAGGGGACCTCCAGAGGTCTCAGGTTCAGGCCTCACTCAAAGCAAGGCCAGCTTTGAAGTCGGGTTTAATTTGGAGATCAGGTCAGGCTGCTCAGACCCTCGTGCAGCTGAGGTTTGATCTCGAGGCTGGGATCAAACCCCAGCTCTGCCCCTGTCTGAGCCTGTGCACTGCCAGGGCTGATTTGATTCTCCCAAGCCCTGATTAGCACTTCCCTCATCCAAACTTGTTTCTCCTACATCTCATCCCAAAACTCTTCAGCTCCAACGACTTTTCCTGCAGGTCCCTCTTTGTGGAGCTCCCCCACTGGTGCCTGGGGTTGTGCCTCCCCAGGGCAGGAATTCCCATTTAATTTGTGCTGATTCTCCTGGGGTTCCTTGCAGCCCATTTTCCCCCTCATGTCCTGGCTCCTTGGAGAGGCAGCTCTGAGCCCCTGCTTCAGAAAGTCTGGAATTTCAATATTTCCTACAGGAGAATCATGGAATGGTTTGGGTTGGAAGGGATTTTAGGGATCATCCAGTGCCACCCATTCCATGGCAGGGACACCTCCCACTGTCCCAGGCTGCTCCAAGCCCCAATGTCTAACCTGGCCTTGGGCACTGCCAGGGATCCAGGGGCAGCCACAGCTGCTCTGGCAATTCCAGCCCAGCCAGGAATTCCCAATTCCCAATCTCCCATCTATCCCCAGCAGTGGAAGCCATTCCCTGGGTCCTGTCCCTCCACCTCCTATAAATAATTCCTCTCCATTTTTTATTGTTGGATCCTTCAGGTCCTGGAAGGTACAACCACAGTCATGTATGTCTTTGCCCAGAGCAGCTGTGGCTGCCCCTGGATCCCTGGCAGTGCCCAAGGCCAGGTTGGACACTGGGGCTGGAGCAGCCTGGGACAGTGGGAGGTGTCCCTGCCATGGCAGGGGTGGCCCTGGCTGGGATTTAAGGTCCCTTCCAGCCCAAACCACTCTGAGATTCCATGAAAGTACAATCTGCTCCCAACAAATTTTGTTCCAGTTGGAAGCTCCTCAGCCATTTTCTGGAACTTCTGATAATTGATATCCCTGTGGGATTCCTGCCCAGGGCCATGGGATATTCCTGTGGGATTCCTGCCATGGAATATCCCTGGGGGATTCCCTCCCAGAGCCATGGAATATTCCTGTGGGATTCCCTCCCAGGGCCATGGGATATCCCTGTAGGATTCCTGCCCTCCTGACTCGGAGCTGGGCCCCACAGCAGCTCAGACTGCTCCTCTGGAATTCTTTGCACTTCCCAGAGTCCGTTCTTCCCTCACCTCTCTCCCTCTCCCACCGTGATCCTTCAGCCCTCAGACAACAGAACGGATCCTGCTCCATCCCATCCATGTTTTTTTGTCCCAGTCATTAGCCCTGCTCTGGGTTTGGGCTCCAGGGTGGAGGAGCAGCCCTGTCCCTGCAGCTCCCAGCCCTGGAGGTCACTCCAGCAGGGATGAATCCACAAAATCCCCACATGAATCCCTGTCCTTCCCCTCACCGCTTCATTTTATGACCCCAACATTTTGCTTATCCTGCACCACAAACTACAGTTTCAAATGAAATGCAAATTAAATGCAGATTATATGCCCAGAAGTGCTTTTTTTTTTTTTTTTTCTGTATTAAAAGAAAACCTTGACCTCTTTATAATCTTCACACCATCACTCAGGGACAGGTTTTGATGACTGGACGTGGCATTAATGACTGGCTGTGACACTCAGGGCTGGGTGACACAGTGGGGACAGTCCCAGGTCAGACTCAATCCTGGAGCTCTTTTCCAACCCAAATGTTTGGATTTTAAGGGATTTAAGTCCCTTTGCTGCTGGCCATGAGTCTTGTGGTCAGAAAAGTAGAAAAAATTTCATTATTTCACAATTTTGATGGTACTTCTTGTGTCTTCAGCTACATTCTCAATCACCAAAATGTTTTGAGGGAAAACTCCCTGAAAAATTAACTGCATTGTTAAACTGACAGAGTAAGGGGAAGGAGAGTTAAAATTCCTGATTTTTGTGCTTTTGTTGCCTGTTTTCCTAAATGAACTAAATAAAAATAAAAAAAAAAAAGGACAACTACAAAAACTGTGAGACAAAAAACCTGGACACTTTTGGAGACCAGGAATAAAACCTCAGTTGCATCAGCAGTGGGAAAAGAGCATCCGAAAAGGAAACAGTGAAATTTAATAAGCATAAAACATCACTCAATATTTGAATAAAAATAAATATTCAGGAGAATATTTAAAAAAGGGGACTGAGAACCTTCAGGTGGTCACAGTGGCAGGAACTGTGGGGAGAGGGTTCATAAAGAAACAGGAAACACCGGGTCAAGCTTTATTAACTGGAGCTCTCAGTCCTACAAAATCCAAATTGATTAATTAAGAGGAGAGGGGACAGATTTAGAGGATGCGACTTCTGAGGGAAAACTGGAAAAGTCACACAGGAGGGGAAGGGAAATAACCCCCTGTATGTAAAAATTCCTGGATAAATCAGGATCATCTCCCTGAGCTGGCGCTCGCAGGGTGAGAGGGACTGGGAGAAGATTCAGGATTTAGAGGCAGCAATGAAAACAGAAGAAATTTCCAACTAAAAGGTGATAAAATGCTGGAACAGCCACCTTGGAGCAACGTCCTTGCTCTGCATTACAGCTTTTACTGACATTTATCATCTCCCAGAGGTCTGAGCTCCCCCAGCAGTTCCTCCCCACACCTCCACTGCTGGAGCTCTCCCAGTCAGGGAGGCAGGAAAACTGGGAATTCCCTTTTTTTTTTTTTTTTAATCCTAGCTGCCCCAGCTTTGATCCAGCCCACATCTGAAATCTCCCTGAAAATCCCAGAGGGGATCTTTCAGTCATATTTTTCCATCAGTCCAAGGGGATTGGCATCGTGAGGGTCAGCAGTGATAAATGTTCCTAAATATGGGTTCATTTATTTATAACCACCCCAATGGGATCCAAACTCTTCCAGGGAAAATCAGCAGGAAAGCGGGAAGAGTTTTCCCCTTGAAAACCTCAATGTTCAAAACATCAACAATTCTGGGGAAAAAAAAAAAAAATCCAATAAAATTTCTGATAAATGAAGTTCTGGACTAAGACCAAGACTAGGATGAGGGCATTGGTTTTGTTTGGGTTTAGCCACTCGAATTTATAGGTGAGAAACATCTCAAACCAATGGCCTTTCCAGAGTGCATCCATTATTTAAAAAACTAACAGTGAAATATTAAACTTTGATGAAGTTTTGTTTGCTTTGCTCTTGTGGAAGCAATAGATTAAAATTCCACTGCGTTTGTCTTATTGATTCCACCGCTGCCTCTGCAGTAGATACAAAATAAATGAGCTGCACATTAAGTCAGCCCGGGCTGAGGAGTTAATTGTTTGTGTGGTTGGTGAAATACAATCTGTGATTTTTCATAGCTGAAAAAAAACCACTCCGTGGAAACACGGGAAGGAGCAAAAGGCAAAGCTCCAGCGGCTCTGACAGCCGTTATTTAAAATACATCAAAATCCAGCAAAATCCAGCAAAATCCAGCAGGGAGCCTCTGTCACTGCACTGTGTTTGTCACAGCAGGGACAGGGATCACTCCTGCATCCGCAGCACTGGGAGCTCATCCTTATCCCAGTCCGAGAGGCTGAGAGTGCTGCCAAAGGACAACCCAAAGGGAACTGAGTCACTTGATTCCACTCCCCAAATAATCCCCCTGTCCTCTTGCTCCTCTCCTCTTCAGACCTCGTTACCAGTTTGTTGGTTTTCCCAGCTTTTACAGAGACAAGGTAACTGGGAGATGTTTTAAAAGATTTTATTCCATTATCAGTCTCGACGAAAAGTGAGACACAAGAGATGTAAAACTCATCGCCACTCCATCAGAAACCAACCCATTTCTTGGTTACAATTATAAATTGTAAATTTATGACCACAATTACAATCACAATCCAATTATAATTACAATTTATAGTTGTAAATTTATAATTTATAATTACAAATTTATACATTTCTTGCTTACATTTATAAATGTTTTTCAGCCTGTTATGCCACACGATGCTGCTGATACATCTAACACTAATCGCTTATATTTTCTTCCCTGTGTGGTCTTGCTACAATGCATCTTTCACAGTTCTAATTCTCTAAAATAGCTGGTCTTTTTGCAAGGCCATCATTTGAAACTTGTTTCTAGTTCAGTCTCTCTCAACCATGTCACCTCTGTTCCATGGCCTTCCTAAGCCAGCACCTTATCTCAGAGTTTGCATACTCATGTGCAGGGCTGTGTGAGCTTTCAGTCGGGCGTTGCCCTGATTTTTAAAAGTGTTAAGTTTTCTTTTAGAGTTCTGTTGAAAGTTTTAAAGTTCTCATAAAACTTCTTCAGCCTTCTGATAATGTTTACATATTTCTACTGGAGTTCTCACACATGTTCATATAAACAATGATTGTTTTGCATTCTTCTTTGTGGGAGGAGAGAATGGATGGACTGTTGGTTTGACCAGTGTGGTTGGAGAAGTAGCAATTCCATCCTCCAATCCACTGCCACTTTTAGAATTCTATATATTGTAAAATCAGAAATAAAATTAGCTCTTTTTTCTCTCTTAAACTCACCAAACTTCTGTGTACTCATTTCGTGTCCAATAGCAACAATCAGGTTTTGAGAATCCTTTACAAATCCCTTACTCACATCTCCCCCTCCTTCTTGAACTGTAAAAAACTTCTTTGTTGGTCTTATTTATCATCTGCTGTACATAGTGAAGTGCACAATATTACTAATATCACTACTATAACAATTAATGCATAAAAACTTTTTTTGTAAAGCTCTTTTAGTTAAGGTGTAAAGTTCCATTCTTCAAACAAATCGTCTAACTAGGATCTATTGTCTGTTTTAATTTGATTTAATTTGATTGTCTGTTTTAATTTGGTTTATTGTCTGTTTTAATTTGATTTAATCAGGAAAATCATATTTTAAATTGATTTTTTTCCCAACAATCCAACCTCCAATGGTCAGATCAATGCTCAGCTGGGTGGCTCTTATCACTCTGATGGGCAAATTCAGCTGCCCCCAATAAATATCAGTAAATCCCCTCCAGAATCTGGGATACATCTCCTGGAGCAATTCCAGGGGAAGCAATGAGTCCTCCTGCACACCTTCCTTCTTTTCCGTGCTGAATCCTTGTCCTTTGGGTAATAGCCCCAAACTGTGGGGTCTGGTTTGGATTTTAGAGGATCAGCTCTGCCCACCCACAAAACTCCTTCCCATCAATGTCAGCTGTGCCTGGGCACAGGAATAATAAATTCAGGGAAAATTCTCTGAAATTTAGGAAAACTGCCTCCCATTCCTGCTCTAATGCTCCCAAATTAAAATGTACTCTCAGCTTTGGGAAAAGGGACACCGTGACCTTTCCAGGAGCAGGGAAAGAAGACTCCTAATCTAAATAACAAAGAAAGGTTGTACCTACAGTCTTTTAAATATGAGGGAGACAAGGATATAAATTCCACTGACCAGGGAAAGGCAATCAGAGTGATGGATTACCGCCAGTCCAGGAGAGATGGGAAAGGGAGAGAACACTCTGATCCACATTATTCCACAAAACTACCCTCAGCCCACTCCAGCTTGGCAGCAAAATGCCTCATTCCCATCCCCAGGAAGGCTTTTTCCACCCTGAGCATCCCAGGGTGCTCATGCAGTTGGAATCTCCACTTTCTGCAGGAGAAAACTTTTCTCTTTTTTTCCAGCTAAAATTCCCAACATGGAACTCCACGTGCTGCTTTTACAACCAGCAGGATCAGAGAGGAGAAGGGAAGGAAAAATCCCCTTTTTTCTGTGGGATTTTAGGGATTTTTGCACCATTCCGCATGAAGTTGGAATCTCCACCTTCTGCAGGAGACAACTTTTTCCCTTTCTTCCAGCTAAAATTCCCAGGATGGAACTCCACAGGATGCTTTTACAACCAGCAGGATCAGACAGGAGAGGGGAAGGAAAAATCCCCTTTTTCTGTGGGATTTTAGGGATTTTTGCACCACAGTAAAAGACAGAATTCTCTGGATACACCTGGAGAACACTTCCAGCCTTTGCACAGCCTTTCAGCCCAGCAAAATCTCCTCAGGAAATCCCATTTTCCCAGTGGGAATGTTGGGTGTGCCCTTCAGGATACTGCAACGTTGGATATTTATCCAAATCCTCCCAGTGTCTCAACAGCAGAGCAAACACCAGCTGATTTCTGCACAATTCCCTTGGTTTTCCCAAGAATATCCAGGATTAAAGATGGAAGGTCCTGCTGGAAGGCACTGGACTTGTTCCCAAGGAATTTCCTATAATCCAGAGCCAGGCAGGAAAAACAAACCACATCTGATGCCAACCAAAATCTGCCGTACCTGCAGAGCATGGGATGGAAAAACAACTGCTCCAGACCTGGAATGAGGCACCAGCCAGCCCTGCCCAAAAAATGTGGGAATTCTTGGCTTGTCCTTTGGATCCCAGCCCTCCTTTGCCAGCTGATGTTCCTTTTCATGGAGAACAGAGCAGCTGGTATTTCAGAGAGGTTTGTTTGACAACAGGCAAAAGGAATCTGGCATGGAAAACTCCAAACTCCATCCAAAATGCTTCCAGCTGCCTGAGGAGAGCACGGATACTATTATTATTATTATTATTATTATTATTATTATTATTATTATTATTATTATTATTGGTGGTGGTGGTGGTGGTGTTTTGTTGGTGTTGTTTTATTATTTTTATTTTTATTTTTATTTATCCATGGACTTGGATTTATTTCCTGGCTAAGAGCCAGGATTCCAGATTCCATCGAAGCTGGGAATTCCAAGCCAAAGGGCAGCAGCCACTGCTGGATGAAGGCTCCTCTCTCCCAGGGGCTCATCCCTGTTTGCAGATCCAGCACAAACACGGGGAGCAGGGGAGGCTTTGACAATGGGAGCACTGGGATTGTGTGGGAACACCCTGGAAGTGCCCAAGGGCAC
Organism: Vidua chalybeata; assembly: GCF_026979565.1. Taxonomy (NCBI): domain Eukaryota; kingdom Metazoa; phylum Chordata; class Aves; order Passeriformes; family Viduidae; genus Vidua; species Vidua chalybeata. Next base: position 1,192,170 of record NC_071535.1, on the reverse strand, counting down.
AAAACCCATCATAAACATGGAAAAGGTGTAAAGGTGGTGGAAAACTGGGGATGAATATCCAGGGAAAGGGTTGGATTAGGGAAAACAAAAGCTGTTTTAAGCTGGCGAGGTGCGACTGCCTCAATGGACACAGGAAGAGTTTGGAAAAACTCTGGAATTTGGGAGAGTGATGAAGGAGAGGGGTGGAATTTTTTCATTTTTTCTTGAAGTCTTTGAGGGTGAAGCTCCCATCTCTTTTTTTGGCCCTGTCCCAGTGCTTAAGGAAAATTAGTGAATTCATGAGTTTCTTTAACATCTTGTAGGAATTTCCCCTACACGTTGCAAAGTGAGTTGATGGGTGGCATATTTTTTGTTTAGGATTTTCCTGTTGATATTCCAAGTTCAAACCTCGCCTGTCCAGCTCTGACCTTGGTGGAGGAAGAGGAAAAGGATTTTCACTTTCTCTCGGTGCCCAAGGCCATGGGCTCCAGAGATTCCCCAGATCTCCTCTTCCCAAACGTTGCCATCTCCAATCTGCACTTGGTCAGAAGGGGGAACGGCTGGGGCTGTGCCAAGGGTTCGGGATGGATTTTAGGAAAAGGTTCTTCCCTTCCCAGAGCAGGGGATGAGGACAGGAACAGCTCCCCAGGGAATGGGCATGACCCAGAGGCTGCCAGAGCTCCAGGAGCGTTTGGAAAACGCTGCCAGGGGTGCCCAGGGTGGGATTGTTGGGGTGTTGGGATGATCCTTGAGATCCCTTCCCACTGAGGATATTCTATCCCACCGTTCCACCACTCCCACATTGCCCTCAGTGGATTTTCCCCCTCAATTTTCAGTGTTTTCAGCAGCAAATTTCACTTTGTCCCCTAAACACCACCCAGCAAAAAGGACCAAAACCTCCCTCCTGTTTCTCATTTTAAAATACAAATAATTTCACGTAATTTAAATAATTCCACTCCATCTAAACAGGGCGACTGCACACGGAAACATTTTCCCAAATTCTTGCCTGCTTCATTCCTTTGGACTAAAAAAAGAAAATAGTCCCACTTAGCTCACCATAATTCCAAGAGAATTTCTTGTGCAAGAATAAAATAAAAATCTTCAAGGGGCACTTCTAAAGATTCATTTCTGTAGGTGCTGCAAATAGGCTGTACCCAAACATAATGAATATAATTCTCTTGTCAGGTTTAGTGTAATTTTTATTTGCTGATAGGTCCTGGATGGGATAATAAAACTTCCAATACAAGCCCGTTATTGTCAGGCACAGAGAGGAAATTAGATATTTATTCCAGCCAATATCTCTGCAATGGGTGCTATTAAATAAGGGATTTGCAGTGTGGTGTTGGGGAAAAAAAATGAATATATTTGGTTAAGTGGGTAAATATCATCAGAGGAACTAAAAATATTGAGTTCCAAAGGGTCTTACAATCCAGGAACAGACGATTCTTAGGAGATGAGGATCTCAGAAAATATCATTATTGATAAAAGTGCTGCTGAAACCAGCCCAGCTTACCACCAAAATAAAAGAATACAAGGAAATTGTTGGGAAAGGGAGTCAAGGAGCCCTTTTTTATGTGAAAAACCACCCAAAACCCCGAGCTGCTGGTGTGTCACAGGGCTCAGCACGGGAAATGTCACACCAGGATATTTTTCCGAGTCACATTAAAGGATCCACTCAGCCCTTCTGCCTTCACAGCTCATTTCTGCCACCCCCTGCAGCCAAAATTCCTGGAGCTCAGGGCAGCAAATGAGGGATACCGAGGAAAACAAACCCCAGACAAAAGATGGGAAAGGATTTTCGAGCATCCAAGTGAATCCCACAGTCTGTCAGTGGCTAAAGCTGAGAAGTTTCAAATTTAAATTGTTACAAAAGGTTTTAAAGTGAATAAAAATTGCCAGGCTTAACCAGGGCTCACAAAGCAGTGACAATAAAGAAATCAATGATGAAGACAGTTTTTAAAATTATTATTATTATTATTATCATTATTTCTAATAGCTTTAGATGTTGTATTTGAGCTCAGATTATCTTTAAACAAAATGAAAATGCACTTTGGGATGATTCATTATGCACAGATCAAAAAAAACCACAAAAGCTTCGCTTTAAAAGCCCTGAAATAGAGAATTTCGGTGCTCTCAAGGCAAGAAGTGTCTTTCAAACAGATTTCTTTGTTTTTACACCACAGAAATTGAATTAAATCTATCTAAAATAAAAAAAAAATTAAAATGGTGCTGGACAGGAAAAAAATAATTTAGATGCAGAACTCGAGATGTCTCCAAATGTTCAAGCCCATAAAGAGCCAGGATTTCCTTCAGGAGCTCATAATGAGGCAGAATTATCCAACCAGGCTGCTCCAAAAGCCATTCCCAGACTGGATAACGGCAGGGAGGAGATTTGGGAATGCCCCTCCAGAACTTCCCTCTCTCCCTCAGGGACAATTACTGGAAATAATTCCATGGAAAATGGGAATTATTTCCCCACAGTCTCTGGAACACGGAGCCCTGGGGGGCTCAGGGAAGGCACCTGACATTTCCCTCCTGTGTTTTCCTGTAAACGCCGCAATAAACGGAATAAAAACTGGAGGAGCCGTTTGGGAAACTCCTGTGGCAGTGCTAACACCGAGGAGAGGAACCAGAACTCTCCCAGCAAAACCCAGGAGAGATGGGATGGAGCAGGAATAAAGTGGGAACGAAGTGAGAATAAAGTGAGAATAAAGGGGGAATAAAGCGGGAACGGAGCAGGAATAAAGCGGGAATGGAGCTTGAATAAAGCGGGAATAAAGTGGGAATGGAGCAGGAATAAAGGGGGAATAAAGCTGGAATAAAGCAGGAATCAAGCTGGAATAAAGTGGGAATGGAGTGAGAATGGAGCAGGAATAAAGGGGGAATAGAGTAGGAATCAAGCTGGAATAAAGTGGGAATGGAGCAGGAATAAAGTGGGAATGGAGCAGGAATAAAGGAGGAATAAAGCAGCAATAAAGGGGGAATAAAGCTGGAATAAAGCAGGAATCAAGCTGGAATAAAGTGGGAATGGAGCAGGAATAAAGGGGGAACGGAACAGGAATAAAGTGGGACTAGAGTAGGAATCAAGCTGGAATAAAGTGGGAATGGAGCAGGAATAAAGCAGGAATAAAGCGGGAATGGAAGAGGAATGAAACAGGAATAAAGTGGGAATAGAGCAGAAATAAAGTGGGAATAAAGCAATTTGTGCTCACTGCAGCCCTGGATGGGCCTTTCCCCTGCCCAGATTGTTTTCCATGGCCTCTGTCAGCAGCTGCTTTAATCCAGCAAAATAAACCCTGGAATTATCTTTGAAGTGAAAATAAACCATGGAGCTCCACCCTCACAGACTTCAACAAAAATTTTTAAAATTCCACCCCTCTCCTTCACCACTCTCCCAAATTCCCAAGTTATTCCAAACTCTTCCAGTGTCCATTGAGGCAGTTGCACCCCTCCAGCTTAAAACAGTTTTTGTTTTCCCTAATCCAACCCTTTCCCTGGATATTCATCCCTTGTTTCCCACAGACTTTCCATTTTTTTCCATCTTCATGATGGTTTTTGTTGCTGTTTCGGGTTTTTCCTTTTGTTTATGAGACCTTGATTTGCTCCACCCCACAGCGAGTGGATCTGTGACTGCAAAGAGACAAAAACCCCCAAATTATTTGTGCCAAGCAGAAGCGCCCCCATTTCCCTTGGAATTTCCAGCCTGGAATAGTGGCATGTTCCAACCCTTAACTGAGGGACTGGAAATGAGATCAGAGATCAGACCTGCGAGAGGGGGCAGGCAGGGAGCTGCCAGGGTTGCAGGGAATTTATTCCAAATAATGCAATTACTCCTGCTTTGAGGGAAGCTTTGAAAGGCAATAAAAGGGTGGATGAAATTCAGAATCTGTCATTACCAGAGAATGCTCAGAGAAATAAAAGCCTGCACCTTCTGTACACAAGAACAGGAATTAAATCAGTTTTGTTTTGTTTTGCTTTGTTTTTTCTCCAGGACAGAGAGCAGAGGCTTTGGAGAGATTTGCTGAAACCAGCAGCAGACAAAGAGACAACTTGAATATCAAAGGAAAGAGCAGGGAACAACCAATAAAACCTAAATTAAAATGGAATACAGATGTTTTCACATCCTAAGCCAACTTGTTGGAAGAAGCAATGCACTAAGCCAGGAGAAGGATGATAGAGGAGCCTCGGGATGAGAAATTGTGACGATTCCTTGGCTTGAGGAAAAATTCAGCAGAAATGATTACAGGGCAAAGAGCATTTTAATCCTAAAAGATGTGCAGAGATTGAATAGGGCACAATTATTAAATTGGCTTTTCTAAACACGGAACCTGAGTTTGGGCACTGACCTTAGCAGGCAGGTTTAAAACTGGGATTAAACAGATCAGGAGGGATTTTTGAGGGATCACAGAGGTTCATGAATAAGATGGAACATTCATACCATGAAAAAGAATTTAAAAAAAGATGGAATTCTTTCAGTGTGGATGAAAAAAAGGAACACAGAGCAGGTTAAATGCAAGGCTAAAACTGGAAAATCCACCATTCGTGATGGTTTAGGGCTCCCTGCCTGCTCTCCCTCCTCTGTAGGAATCAGGGGATCCAAAATCCCAGAATTCCAGACTGCTTTGGGTGGGAAGGGACCTGAAATCTCACCCAGTGCCACCTGTCCCAGGTGCTCCAATCCCAATGTCCAACCTGGCCTTGGGCACTGCCAGGGATCCAGGGACAGCCACAGCTGCTCTGGCAATTCCAGCCCAGCCAGGAATTCCCAATTCCCAATCTCCCATCCATCCCTGCCCTCTGGCACTGGGAGCCATTCCCTGTGTCCTGTCCCTCCATCCCTTGTCCCCAGTCCCTCTCCAGCTCTCCTGGAGCCCCTTCAGGCCCTGCAAGGGGCTCTGAGCTCTCCCTGGAGCCTTCTCCTCTCCAGGGGAGCATTCCCAGCTCTCCCAGCCTGGCACCACCAGCCCCTGGCAGGTGCCACTCTCAGGTGTCCCCAGCTGCCACATGGGGCCACCAAACCCATCCTGACAAGGTGGGACCTGGCAGATCCCACCCCAGTCCCTCATTCCTTAGGATTTTTCCAGAGCACCAGGGGAAAATCCCAGCACCGCCTCCTGGGACTGGACGGGGAAGAGTTTTGATGAAGATCAACTGGAATTTTGGGATTTTATTCTCTGCCAAAGATCATTCCCAGAGGAATCCCAGCTCTGCCTCATGTCCCCAAGTGCCACATCCACAGCTTTTAAATCCCCCGGGAACGGCAACTCCACACTGCCCTGGGAAGTGGAAAAGTCTGGAAATTTGGAATTTCCCCATGTTCAGAGCTGGTTTTGCCCCAGATCTGAGCACCTGCAGTAATTCAGATGACCTCTGTCCTCCCCACGACCACAAACAAGGCTGGAGCGTTCAGAGCCATAATTATAATTTTTAATTCTCATTTCCATCCACACAATAATTGATCTGTGTTTCCAAGATACCAACAAACCTGGGTCGCTCTTATTTCCCTCTTCCCTCCTGCTCTCATCCTCTAGAGCCACTTTTATCTTTATTAAACCCTGCACCAAATGAAGAATAAATCCATTTCCAACATAAATAATAAACATTAAAATAAATAAACGCTGCTGCATGCTGCCCAGACACGAATTTAAAGTGCCATGGCAGAACAGAGATGTTCACTAATTAGCAGAGTTTATTTTAACTCACCATAAACACCTCGAAAAGAAAATATTTGAGTTCAACAAATCATTTTTGATCTTAATCACTTTGTGCCCAAGCAACATTTGCAGCAGAAAGTCGCCCAGCAAAGGAGCAATAAAAATCATTTTATTCCAAACAGGATTTTTCCAGTGTTTCAATACTCGGGGATTTTTAATTTATTGTAAGCAAATGATGCATGAAATACTTTTTAATGCCTGGAACACTCGATGCAAAATTGCATGGGCTCAAAAATAATCTGATTTTATTTTTACTGAATGGATTCCAAGGGTTTTAAGCATCATATGCATCATTAAACAGCATCAATGTTACCTCTTATAATACACATATAAAATATACTTCTAATTAATGGCTCTGAGATGAGAATTCCCTCCCACCCAGTGCCAGAGAACCTCAGGATCCAAAATCCTGAGGGATTTGAGGGCCTTTTGTCAGTTGAGTTCCAGCATTTAATGAAAGGAAAGAGGAACAAGCCCAGGGTCCAACAAGCACCTGAAGTCTGGCAGAAGAAAAGGGGCTCCAGGTCAGTGAGAAGATTCCCAAGGGGAAGCTCAGGTGGGCAGCAGCAGGAATTTCCCCATGGAAAGGGGGCTCAGGCCTTGGCACTGCCCAGGGAGGTTTGGAGTGCCCATCCCTGGAGTGTCCAGGGAATTCCTGGAGGAGGCACTCAGAGCTCTGGGCTGGCTGAGAAGGTGTAGGACACCATTCCCTGGCTCCTGTCCCTCCATCCCTTGTCCCCAGTCCCTCTCCAGCTCTCCTGGAGCCCTTTCCAGCCCCAGGCAGGCTGGGAATGTTCCGGCAGCCCCAGGAATGGGACACCCCAGGCAGGAGCCCCAAAACTGCCTGGAAATGGCTCCTGAGGGGCTCCATCCACCTGGGCACTCCCGGTTTCGTTTTGGACCAGGTGTGTTGTGGGTAAATCCTCCCAAAGCACTTCCTCCCTCCCAAAAAGTAACCATTTCATCCTTTTAGAAGTTATTTTAGGAATATCCAGGCTTAGCTGGAAGTGGCAGTGAAATCTTTTCATCTTGGAGAACTTGAGGAATATTAAACTTTGTATCACCACGGCTTCTCTGGGAATTCTGAGGGCCTCCCCACCCTCACAGGGAAGAGAAGGTTGGGAAGGTGATCCTGGGTTATCCCTCCCATGTTTTGGAGGAGGAAGTTCAGCACTGCTTTGGAAGAGTCCATGGAAAAGGAAGAGTTCGGAAGGAGGAAGGATGGATATGAACTCCACATGAACACTAATGACAAAACCATAAATCATGGCCAGGTTTAATAAAAAGGATCCTGTGTGGAGCTGCCCAGGAGAGGTTTCTGATTGATTTTTGGATCACTCAGGTAATTCCAAGATCAATAGGACACAAAATCCACCTATTTGTGCTTGTTAGCAGCACAATTAGAGCTTGGAACAGACTCAGTTTATAAAACCTGCTCCATAAGGGAGACAAGGGATGGAGGGACAGGGCACAGGGAATGGCTCCCAGTGCCAGAGGGCAGGGATGGGTGGGAGATTGGGAATTGGGAATTCCTGCCTGGGCTGGAATCTCCCACAGCCAATCCTCCCTCCAGGAGATCTCTGCTGTTCATGGCCACTGAGTGTCCCTGCATGGCTGAGAAAATTCCATCATCCCATGGGGAGAGGCTGTGCCCAGGGGAGGAGCCAAGCATTCCTACCTGGATACAATCTGAGCCTTTGGGACACCACAGCAGCCTTTGCCCACTGCATTCCCAGAGGAGCAGCTTTCTGCCCCACTGCATTCCCAGAGGAGCAGCTTTCTGCCCCACTGCATTCCCAGAGGAGCAGCTTTCTGCCCCACTGCATTCCCAGAGGGAGCCCAGGCCCATCTCCAGCAGCCCTGGAGCTCCAGAGGAAAACTCCAGCCTTGTCCAGGATCCTGCTCCAGCAGAAGCACAGCTGGCACTGCAGGAGGGCTGAGCCCCCATGGAATGGCACTGCTGCCACCAGCCTGACCCACAGCCTGCCAGGGCCTGCTCTCACTCTGGCAGGGTTTGGTTTCTTTTTTGTACCATTGCATTTGTATTTTTAATTTCCCTAGTAAAGAACTGTTATTCCTGCTCCCATATCTTTGCCTGAGAGCTCCTTAATTTCAAAATTATAACAATTTGGAGGGAGGGGGGTTTGCATTTTCCATTTCAGGGGAGGCTCCTGCCCTCCTTAGCCCAGACCTGGCTGTTCAAACCCAGACAATCATCAGTGCAGTGGTTTTATCACAATAAATCCATGTCTGCAGCTGCCCAGAGCCCAGGATCCCTGTGCTGGATTCAGATGGAGCCCCTGGAGCACTGGCAGGAGCTGCACCACGGCCAGGAATCCACGCTGGAATCTGAATGGATTTAAAAAACTCTTCTTTGGGCAATGCCAAACAACTGTTGGGACAGTGCCAGGCTGGGATTGGGATCATCCCCCTTGGCAGCTGAAGCCAGAGTGCTCCTGCCAGCTCAGGCATCCCAAAATCCCAGCCCAGCCTGCAGAAAGGACACTCAGCTTCCTGGGACTGCCTCTGCCAGGGTAAAACTGCTCCTTTGTCCTCCTCCCAAGCAATACAATCCTACAGGAACACCTGGACACAACACTGGGCTGCCCACCCACAGAACATGGAATCTTCTCCACACCTGGGCCATCCCAACCAATAAATATGCAATTCCTACCTTGTGCCCATCACACTTCATTAAAAACGCCTTAATTGGTTGTTTCTGGGAGTACAGGGGCCATTAAGGTAATTAAATCCCAGCCTGGCTGATGAGGGACACTGCCATTAAATCCCATTTACAAACTCCTTGCGCTTCATCTCCTCACCCTGGGGGTCCCACTGAAGCTGTTTTGGGGCTTCACTCTCATGGCTGATAAAACCATTAAATTGTCCATGCTGAGATATCCAGCAGAGAAGATTCCCAATTTTCCACTCTGCTGCTCCCACAGCTGTTAGAATATGAAATTATCCCAACAAGATCTCAAATCAAAATGAATATGGATAAAAGTACACAGATATCCCTCTCTGAGTCCCTGAGGTCCAAACCACACCTGGGATCTGAATCCCAAGGTTGGAAGGGACCTTAAATCCCACCCAGTGCCACCCCCTGCCATGGGCAGGGACACCTCCCACTGTCCCAGGCTGCTCCAACCTGGCCTTGGGCACTGCCAGGGATCCAGGGGCAGCCACAGCTGCTCTGGGCACCTGTGCCAGTGAATGATGCCCAGATTATTCCCACAGGGCACCAGCGAGGGCATTTTCCAGAATTCCCTCTGGAACCGGCCATATATATTGTATTGATCTTTAATCTATTTTATGTTGATATATTTTTCTTTAATATATTTTATAAATATAAAATATATTTATATTTTTATAATATACATATATTTATGTATTTAAAATTAATACACAATTACGTAAATAATATTTATATTTTATATGAATATGTTACGTTCATATACACACAACATATATTAATGCAAATATCTATTCCTACAAATTCATATTAAAGCAGATTTATGTTATACAGATATATGTGACCGTATCTTAATGATTATGTATATTTACATATTGCATTGATCTTTACTATATTTTATATGGTGTCTATTACATTTACACAACAGGCCATCAAACATTCCCAGGTGCCCCCAAGGGCAGGCTGGGCAGAGCCCCGGCCTCAGCCCATTCCCAGGGGCTCCATCCCATCAGGATAGTCACATATACCTGCGAAACATAAATTTGCTTTAATATGAATTTGTATGAATAGATATTTGCATGAATATATGTTGTGTGTATAAAACATATATTAAAGATCAATAAAATATATAAATATATATAATAATTAATTTATAGTCACGTATATCTGTATAACATAAATTTGTATTAATATGAATTTGTATGAGTATATATTTGTGTTGATATATTTATATATTTTTATATTTTATAGAATAATAATGTTATATATAATTATATATAATCAATTATATATAATAATTATATATAGTAACAATAAGATGTTATATAAATTAATATATGTACATATAATGTATACCATATAAAATATATTAAAGATCACTATATAAAGATATGAAATTATCAGTGTTGGAAGACCTCCAAGATGATCAAGCCCAACCTTTGACCCATCCCACTGTGCCCACTAAAGCACACCCCAAAGTGCCACACCTCATTTCTCATTTTTTGATCCCTTAAGCCTCCAAAAGAGTTCTCAGGAATATTTATTTCCCTTTCCTTTGTATATTTCTTTGTATATTTCTTCCCCTCCAAGCTCGGTTCCCGTCCAGGCTGGTTCTGCACTGGTTCCACGGAATCCCTGAGCTCCCTTTTCCTCACCCCCGTCCTGTTCCAGCCCCTTCCTCATCCCTGTAGCTCCACTCCTCCAACTCCTCCTCCTCCCTCTCCTTATCCCACATCCAGCAGCTGCTTCCCAAAGCCACGGAGAGGCCAACAGGGCTCCACTCCTCATTTCTGCAGCACAAACCCTTCAAAAGCAAGGCAGGGACGTAGGGCTGGGCTCAGCCACACCAGGGAGCGCCTTCATGAGGCAGAAACAGCCGAAATTGATTTTTAATTTCAGATTTTAATTTGTCAGGAGCATCTCAGTGGCTTTTAAATGAGATTTAAAGCGCGTTTTTTTCCGCCAGGAATGGGTTCAGTCACCGGCTAAAATCGGATTAGTGGCTCCAGTGCCTGATTAAGAAGAGGGCTGGAAGCTGAATTTTGGAACATTCTGGGCCACATCTCATTAATCCACCCTTAAGGACCTTTTTGGGTTGGTGTGGGGTTTATACGTAAAGGGGGAATTCACGAATTAGACACAAATATGGAAACATTTACCATGGGGAATTTAGGAACAAAACAAATACAGACATTTACCTGAATTCAGGAGTAAGACACAAATATGGAAACATTCACCCAGAGGATTTAGGAACAAAACAAATATGGAAACATTCACCTACAAGAATTTAGGAACAAAACACAAATTAGAGATATTTACCTAAAGAAATTCAGGAATAAGACACAAATATGGAAACATTCACCTTCAGGAGTTTAGGAACAAAACACAAATATGGAATCATTTACCTACAAGAATTCAGGAACAAAACAAATACAGAGACATTTACCTGAATTCAGGAACAAAACACAAATATGGAAACATTCGCTTTCAAGAATTCAGGAACAAAAAAAAATATGGAAACATTTACCTACAGGAATTCAGGAACAAAACACAAATATGGAAACATTTACCTGCAAGAATTCAGGAACAAAACAAAAATTGGAGATATTGACCTACAGAAATTCAGGAATAAGACACAAATACGGAAACATTCACCTATGGGAATTCAGGAATAAGACACAAATATGGAAACATTCACCTTCAGGAATTTAGGAACAAAACACAAATATGGAATCATTTACCTACAAGAATTCAGGAACAAAACAAATACAGAGACACTTACCTGAATTCAGGAACAGAACAAAAATTGGAGATATTTACCTACAGAAATTCAGGAATAAGACACAAATATGGAAACATTAATCTTCAGGAATTCAGGAATAAGACAAAATATGGAAATATTCCCCTTCAGAAATTCAGGAATAGGACACAAATATGGAAATATTCACCTACGGGAATTCAGGAATAAGACACAAATATGGAAACATTAATCTTCAGGAATTCAGGAATAAGACACAAACATGGAAACATTTTCCCAGTTCCTGAGGGGAAACTGAGGCAGGGAGCCCAGTTAAAGCTGGACTGGAAGCAGCCAACACGTGCAAGGATGGGGCATCCCCACCTTCACAGCCAAGAATTCCTTCCTAATATCCAACCTAAAGGTCAGATTTTAGTTTCCAATTATTGCATCCACGAAAAATGCAGAAAATGGAGGAAAAATATTGCAGGGTTTTGGGAGGACTGGTTTTATTCTCGATTTTTTAGGCAGGTTTAGTTTTTATTTAAATTTCCAGACTTTCACTAGGACTTGCTGGCTTGGATGCTCCTGAATATGTTGTTCTGACTTCTGGGATGAGGGAAGAGGGTGGTTTGAGTGTATTTTTATTTACGTAGGGCTAATTAAACTGGTTTTTACAAGATTGTTTTTGAGTTCTTTTTTTCAGTACCTGTTCTTATAACTTCCAGCCTGTTTCTCCCTGTGGCTGCCAGTCTATTCCCTTAAATCCCAATCCAAATTGTCCTGTATTTATGGGACTTGGTTTGACCTTAAAATTGAGTTCCTACAATGTTGGCTTTTGATTTTCAGCCCCATTTTGGGTTGGTTTTGCACCAGTTTTGTGTCTTTACACAGAAAAAAAAAATGCTGATATTTGTGATACTCGTGTTTCTAGCTCAGCTTTACCGAGGATATTGGTCAGATTTTGCAATCCTACTTTGCATCATTTCATTTCTCTATTTTATGGAAGCACCAAAGCTCTTTCTGTGCTGAACTCTGTTTTTACCTTCGTGAAATAACCAGTGAAGAAAGAATAATTTGGGCTGGGGGAAATTTGGAGCTCAGCTGTTCAGTCTGATACATGAAGAGGATAAGGAAGCACAAGACAGATGGTCTGAGGAATCTTCTGATCTTGCCAAGATCACCCAGCCCTCAGGAGACACAGGATTAAGGATCTGCCAAAAAAAAAAAAAAAAAAAAGGTTTATTTTTTAATGCAGGTTTATAAAAACCAAAGAGTTTGGGCCACTCTCGTGTGGTGATTATGGATCTGTTAATGAGGAGGGAAAGGGAAAAACAAGGAATGAACAAGAAGAGAGTCCCTGGGCTCCTGTAAAACACTTCCTGGTGAAATATCAGGCCAGTCATGGCAATAATCCCTGGAAAAGATGTGGGAATGAGGGCAGTAAAAACTTGAAATGAATTCAATTTTGCAAATCACTGTGCTGTTAAAAAAAAGATGGAAATGAGAAATGACTGGGTTTAGAGTGAGGGAACATGAGGGGAAATGAGAGAGGAACTTGAGGCTGGGTGATGAAATCTACTCCAGTTAATGATGGAGACAAATTCCAGCGTGGCTTTGGCATCCAGGATGTGCCATCAGCCCTGTGATATTTTACTTGTGGGGAGTTCTGAATAAGTTAGAGATGAGACCTCTGAGCTGTTTTGATGATGGGGTTTATTTTCTTATCTTCTACACAGGCAGGAGGGGTGAGCTCAGCTCACATCTTCACTGCACGGATCAGAAGGTCACAAGACCCTCAGTTACAAGACTTTTTAAGGAGTTATTGACCAATAAAACACTGCCAACAGGATATTTATGTTTTTAACCCAATCCTTAAATATTTCATCTTATGGAGCCATGCTACAGTGGGAGCTTTCTTAGCCAATCCTGTTATGGCACACAAACCCACAGTGCTGCATTCTAAACTCCTTGTTTGCCTCTGGAACTGCTTTTATTTCTATATCTTAAACTCTAAAACTCTGAACTTTCCTTTCCTTAGCTGAACGTGTCTCTGCTTTAAACTGCAAATCCACATTCTCCCTTCCAGCACCTCAGTTTGGGAGCCTTTCCCAAGGTCTCAGATCAAACCCTGGGTTTAATTCTCAGCTTTGGCTGACAGGCCCAGAGCTCTGAGAGTTCCCTGCATTTCAGAGTCCAACAAGCCCCAGCAGGCAGGAACAGGGCTCAGCACCTGTTGGATTACACCTTTTACTGACCCAGACCTGGGGCAACTGAGAGGCTTTTTAAAAGCTTTTATTCCATTTTCAGTCTCATGAGAAGGGTGAGACAGTACAGATGCAATAATTCCCACTGTTACAACCAGAAGTGAACTATTTCCTAATTACAATACACTGGGAGTGGTTCTTGGCCTATCAGCTTTTGCCACGCTGCTGCAAATGCCTTAAAGCCAAGCATCCAAAATTGCCCCTCGTGGGTCCCACTGCAATGCACCTCTCACAGCTCCAGCTCTCCAAAGGACCCGGTGTTTTCTGCAAGGCCATCCTTTGAAGCTTGTTCCTGGCTCCATTTCCCTCTCAGCAGTGCCTGTCCCGTTCCATGGCATCTCTAAGTCAGCATTTCTTATCTCGAGGTTTGCACACAGATGCACTCACTGGGTGAGCCTTCTGTCAGGCCTGGAGAATTCCCCACAAATCCATTTCCCACATTTCCCCCTCTCTCTCGGACAGCCTTCTGTCAAACCCTAAAAACTCTCCACAAATCCATTTCCCACAAGCACCCACCAGCTGGTGCCAGTTTTTGCTGGATATTCCCAGCAGTGATTCTGCCAGAGACAGGAAAATGTTCACTGGCAAAGCTGATTTGGGAATGTGCCATGGACACCGGATGATCCTGTTGGGATTTGGGAGGCAGCACGTGACGATTGTGAGGGGCTGGGTTACCAAGGACACGGCCCTGGGGACATTTGGGGTGTGGAGCCTCAGCCAGGCTTTTGAAGGATGGAATATCCCTCTGGGAATGGCGCTGCTGCTGTGGCTGGGGCAGGGAACCTTCTCCAGGCATGGGAGGTGGCTCCTGCTCTGAAATCCTGGGATTAGGTGGCCTTAGGAGAAGGTCTTGGCTAAAGCAGCAGGTGCCAGCCCCTCACAAGGCTTCAGAGGAGGTGTGGGTTCTTGGCCATAAAGATCAGTTTGGAATCCAAGCGAGATTTTGATTTTATATTTTACCAGGAACAACTTTCAGAAAGAAGCCATAAACTGAATATTGTATTTATCCTCTAATTTGAGAACACAACTACAAGACAAGAGACTTCCAGTATTTAAAGGGGGCTTAGAAAGGCAGGGAAATCAACTTTGCGCGTGGGCAGAGAGGGACAGGACAGCAGAGAGGAGTTTTACACCAAAAAAATATTTAAATTATGGTTTAGGAGGAAATTCTGAGGCTGGAACTGGATGGGTTTAAGGTCCCTTCCATCCCAAACCGTTCCGTGATTGTGCAATATCAGACTTTGCAGAAGCTTCCAAAAGGTGGAATTTGAGGGAAAAATAACAATAAAACCCCAAACTTTTGGTTTTCCCCCTTTTCTGGTCCATATGGCAGCAGAACTGAGCTGTTCCCAGGCTGAGCTCCCATCGTGGATTCTGAAGGACGTTTCTCCAACGCCACCAAACCCCTGGATCCCAAACGGGAACTCTGCAGGCCCAGCCACTGAACTAACGACTCCTCCCCTCTCTGAAAGCTTTGGAACCACCCAGCAGCCTTGAAATCTCCCTGGAAATTCCCATGGAAAGCCATCCCAGGAGCCATTTTCTGGTTTCTATCCCAACAGCAATTTTCTCCTACAGCATTTTCCATAAACCAACCAAAGCAGCGCCGTGGGCAACGAGCTGAGAGGAAAAGGACACAAAAAGCAGCAAAGCTTTGGAAAATGCAGCTTTTCCCTCTTTTCCCAACATCCCTGTGTGGAAAGGTCCCACTGGAGAGAGATAAGGGGGTGATAAAGGAGATAAACTGGGCAGTATTGGTTTCTCTTCAGCTCAGTCTGCACCAGTGGGGCTGGCAATAAAAAACCCCAAAAATACAAAGTGAAGGCCATTATTTGCTCCTGCTTCCTAATAAATAATTACAGGGAGAAAAAATATTTCACAGCACTTGGACTTCTGGAGAAACCAAAGGGTTTAGAAGGAGGAAAAATCATTTTTGAAGGGCAGAAATGGACTTGTGTGTCCTCAGAAGGAGAAGCTCAGGGACAGCTTGAGCTGGGCCTGGCAGCTGTGTCCTTCCATCTGCCCTTCCCATCCCAGCACATCCCGCATGGATTTGGGCCATTAGCTGGAAAATTCGGGTGATTTGTGCAGCCAGGATAAAACAAAACGTGCAACCAAGGAGAAAAAAGGACAAGATGACAGAACCTTCCTGTGGCAACATCACCCTGAATTCCAGGAAAATCCTGTCCTTCATCCCAGGACGGCCAAAGACAACCAAGGACACCAAAAGCTGCTGGATTTCAGGAATCCGAGTCCACAGGTTGAATTTGGATCGATAGATTGGAGGAACTCTACACCCAAGTTTGGAAATCTCGTCTTAAAGAATAAATCAGGAGGCTGGAGAAGAAGGGTTGGGTTTGATCCCAAATAAATCTCTCCTGTGATGGATTTATCCCAGAAAACTCCACTGAGGAGCAGTTCCTTCCCGTGAGTCAGTGTGTTAAAAATCTGGGATATTCCTTGGATGCTTTGGGATCACTGGTGGGGTGGGAGAGGAGCAGAGCAGCCCCTGGGGCCGTGCAAGCCCAGAAATTACAAATATTCCTGAATTATCAACAGCTTCCAGCACAGATCCAAAGCACAGACCCACACCATCAAAAAAATCAAATTAATTAACTCCATCCCAGCCCAACCCTGCACAGATCCAAAGCACAGCCCCACAACAGCTAAAATTAAATTATTTTCCAGCTCTTTTCTATTTCCAGCCTTAAATTCAGATATTTAAGCTGTAAATTGCATTTCCCCACCTGTTCGACAACTTTCCACATCAAGGACCTTCAATATCCAAAGCCTTTTAAATGTAAAATACTCCTAAAAGTTTAGTTCTCCCTTAAATTATGGACTACAAGAAGCAGCAACCGAAAATATTTAATACATCAAGTGCTAAGCAAAGCAAATCCATCTCCAAATGTGAATTAAATCCATGCTTAGTGTTTGCACTGAACTTTCAGGTTCATTAGGAACAGAGCTTTGGGAGATTAAAAGAGAAATATTTTTAAAGCCCAGTCTGTTACTTCTCACACTGAAAGAAATAATTCCCCCCCTTAAAAAGAAAAACCTTTCCAGATGAAAGATGGAACCAGAGATTTGGATTCACAGAACTGAAGGGCCTTAAACTCACATCATTTCACAGAAAAAACTCGAGCTTTTTTGATCAGGGAAAGGCAGAACTGGACTAAAATCTCCAAATTATTTTTTTTTATAGAACCCATAATTTTACTTTGAATTCATCCTGATATGTGAGGCTGATTTATTACAGCAGGCCATGAAAAGAGTGATAAATACAGAATAAATTCTATAAAAATACACATGAGCTGAAGATTTGCTGTCTTGCAGACCACCACTATTTAACAACTGCTGAATTCTGTATCTGCTCATGCCCAATCTCCCTGACTGATCTCTCTTATTCTTCACTGCAAATGTATAAAAAAATGTCATTTAAAAAGCATTAAAGCGATAAAAAGTTTGATATTCCTCGAAGTTCTTCAACATGAAAAGGTTTCACTCCCAGCTAAGCCTGGATATTCTTAAAGTAACTTTTTAAAAGGACAAAATGGTTACTTTTTGGGAGGGAGGAAGTGCTTTGGGAGGATTTACCCACAACACACCTGGTCCAAAACGAAACCGGCAGTGCCCAGGTGGATGGAGCCCCTCAGGAGCCATTTCCAGGCGGTTTTGGGGCTCCTGCCTGGGGTGTCCCATTCCTGGGGCTGCCGGAACATTCCCAGCCTGCCTGGGGCTGGAAAGGGCTCCAGGAGAGCTGGAGAGGGACTGGGGACAAGGGATGGAGGGACAGGAGCCAGGGAATGGCTCCCAGTGCCAGGGGGCAGGGATGGATGGGAGATTGGGAATTGGGAATTCCTGGCTGGGCTGGAATTGCCAGAGCAGCTGTGGCTGCCCCTGGATCCCTGGCAGTGCCCAAGGCCAGGTTGGACACTGGGGCACCCTGGGACAGTGGGAGGTGTCCCTGCCATGGCAGGGGTGGCCCTGGGTGGGATTTGAGGTCCCTTCCAACCCAAACTGGGTTTGGTGGAGGCACTGCCGGCTCCACAGGCATCTCCTGAGGGAATTCCACACCCCAGCTGGGCACCAAACCTGCCCCTCATGGGTTTAATTAACAGAGGTAAACCAAGAATAATTGGAAAGGACACCAAAGTGAAAGGGGAGAGAGCCACACCCTGCCTCAGTTTCCCCATGTGAGGTCTTGCAGTTGTTGGTGGGTGCTTGGAGATGACTCTGAACCCTCAAATCCTGGAATGGTTTGGGTCGGACCAAAGGGCCTTTAGGATCAGCCATGGCAGGGACACCTCCCACTGTCCCAGGCTGCTCCAGCCCCAGTGTCCAACCTGGCCTTGGGCACTGCCAGGGATCCAGGGGCAGCCACAGCTGCTCTGGCAATTCCAGCCCAGCCAGGAATTCCTTCCCAAGATCCCCCTTAAACCCCCTCTGGCAGTCTGATGCCATTCCCTGTGTCCTGTCCCTCGTTATCCCTCTGCCCGTGGGCATCCTGCAGGGTCCCTGTCCCAGGCCAGCTCTCCTGGGCACCACTGGTCACCTCTGCACCCTCCATCCCTGCCCCAAACCCGCCCGGGGAAATCAGGAATTCACTCCAGGTGCTCTTTCACAGATAAAGAATTGGAAGATGTGGAAAGTAAAGCTCAGCTTTTCAAAGGTCAGGCCTTGAGAGGTTGTTGATTTTTGCCCACGACACCAGGAGCTCCTGCTCAGGCAGGGAGGGCTGGAGGATCCTCGGCACCTTCAGAACAAAGGTGAATAAAGTTCACCCCCTTTTCTAAAGAGCAAGAGGAGGCAGGAGTTTGCTGAAGCCTCCTGCTCTTTGTCCTTCATTATCGGCTTCCTGCCAGCCCAGGGAAGGCTTTAGGAATGTCAGGAGGGATTTCCAGGCATTCAGTCACCCTCTCTCTGCCTTTTGGGTGCCACCAAAGCACAGCAAACCTTCACCTTCTCCTCCCCCTCCCTGCAAAAGGCTCCCCTGGTAAAGCGGGGCTGTGGCCCGACCTGGAGAAGGGGGTTTTAGGGAAAAAATTGGGATTATTTTGCACACAGAGAAGTGGTTTCTGGAACCACCCAGGGCAGGTGGAGTCACCCTCTGGTTGGAAAAGCCCTCTAAGCTCACCAAGGTCTCCATGTCCCCAGGTGTCACATCTGTGGCAAGAACATTTCTCTCTCTCAAGATTTTTCATAGAGCAGCACAGAGAGAAGAAAGAGAAAACAATTTCTATTCCTGCTCCTTGTTTTCCCCATGTGGAATGTGCTTGGAGAATTGTTTACCTGGGGTGATTGCTGGGTTGGATTCTGGTGAGGATTGTTTGGGGCTGGTGGCCAATCCAATCCAATCCAATCCAATCCCATCCAATCCAACCCAATCCATCCAATCCAACCCAATCCAACCCAATCCAATCCAATCCAATCCAATCCAATCCAATCCAATCCAATCCAATCCAATCCAATCCAATCCAATCCAATCCAATCCAATCCAATCCAATCCAATGCAATCCAATGCAATCCAATCCAATCCAATCCAATCCAATCCAATCCAATCCAATCCAATGCAATCCAATCCAATCCAATCCAATCCAATCCAATCCAACCCAATCCAACCCAATCCAATCCAATCCAATGCAACCCAATCCAATCCAATCCAATGCAATCCAATCCAATCCAATCCAATCCAATCCAATCCCATCCAATCCAATCCAGCCCACCTGTGGCTGCACTCACAGAGAGGGGCACGAGTTGTGAGTTAGAGATGGGAGTGAGAAAAGCAGGTTTGTAGTTTTAGTATCTCCTTTAAATAGTATATTAATGTGTTATAGCACAGTTATAATAAAGAAATCATTCAACCTCCTGAGCTGGAGTCAGACATCAGCATTTCTTCCCACTGGCTTCACCTGCATTTACAACACACATCCACAGGGCTTTAAATCCCTCCGGGAATGGGGACTCCAGCCCTGCCCAGGGCAGCTGTGGGCAGTGGACAATCCCTTCCACGAAGGAATATTCCCAGTATCCAGCCTGAACCTCCCTGGCTGCACCTGGAGGCCACTTCTTTCACCACTTGGTCTGTTTTCAAAGAGCAGAGAAATAGATTTTAGTAACATATTTAAATTAGTAACTAATTTAAACATATTTAAATTAGTAACTCCTCGTGGCAGTTACAGCATCGGCATTAATTATAACAAACCACTAAAAATATCCCTAAAACTGCTGGTTCTAAACTCTTACAAGCAGCACATGAATTAATGGGGTAAAAAGCACTGCAGTGTTCAAACTGAGGGGAAAAAAACCCTAAGAATTAGCAAAGCTGGGTCCAATTCCTGCTGAAATGAGGGAGATAAATTTAGGATTCATGTGAAGTGCCAACAGCTACTTTGGGGCCACCAGAGCTGGTTTGGGAGCAGGTTATTAAATCCCATGGGAATTCCAGCTGGCTTTGACACTCTGGGTCAAAAAACATTTCCAGGAAGGTGTGAACAACACCTGGATGTTACTGGGGGGGTTGAGATGGTTCAAGGCAAGAAAAATGGGGAAAATAAAGATAATTTTGGCACATCCAACCTCAGGGTATTGCTGGGATAAGGTACAGGAAATCCAGGATTCTCCTGTGGATGCTCAGTCCCAAAACATTCCCGGAATAAGAACAGGTATCCCCACACCTGCATCCTCCTGCCTGGAGGTTTAGGAGATGTGGGATCATTTCCCAAGCAATAAATGTAGAATTCCATGGAATCTCTTCACCACAAAACCATCACATTTAGGATTTCCACACAATTTTCCAATCCAAGTTCCCCGAGAGAACTTTCCAACGCCTCCTACGGATGGACAGAAATCCCCAAGGTGGGGAAAAGGCGATGGAACTGTTGGGAAAGCGATTAAAAACTGGGAAAGGAAGGGAAAAACTCAGTGCAGCCCATGAGAAACCCAGGCAAAGTGGGCTGGGGGATCTCAGCTCTGGGTAAAATTACAATTACAATGAAAGTGTGGAAGTACAAAATATTCAGATCACACCAAGCTGGTACAAGTCGCTCCTCGCCGATGTTTTCTCTTGTCGCTATTTGACACCACCCTGCGCTCCAATATTACAGGATTGTTAGCATTTAAAAAGGATCATTTTGGAGGCTCCTTCCCATCAGGCAGGGATGTAATTTTTCCTTATCTTCCAAGACAGCCGAGCCCAGGAAATACAATTACCCAAATTTATGTTCAGTGGAGTGTGAAGAAAGAAGTCATAAACTGAATGTTGTATTTATCCCTTTGCTTTTAGCAGTTATTAAAATGCACCAGTGACTTTATGACTCTTCCTTTTGAAGAATTCTTGGCTGGAATTCGTTTTGACTTTGATTTCCTGCTTGTTTACAAAGCTCTTCCCACCTCTTCGAATTCCAGAGGCTCCCAGCCATAACAAAGAGCTTTTTCCTCTCCTTGATAACCACCCTGCACCACTTGTTCAGGAATTGTTTGCTGCTAAGGTGGGAAAAGCTGCAATTTCCCTGGAGCTGCTCATTCCATGCCCAAAATAAACAGTTTTATTAAATAAAATCTAATTTTTTATTAAACATAAAATTGTATGAAATAAAATATTTGTTTTTATGATTTTATATTGATAAATTTTATTTCCATTTATTTATTTATTTTAGCATTTAAAAACATATATTTATGATTTTAATTTCTGTTTATTTATCTTTATTATTTTATTAGATATATATAAATGATTTTTATTTCTGCTTACTTATTTATTTTATGATTTTTTATATTTATTTTATTTATGTTTATTTATATTATTTTTATTAAATATATATTTGATTTTTATTTCTGCTTATTTTTATGATTTTATATTTATGATTTTATTTATGTTTATTTCTTTATTTTTATTATTTATATTATATATACATTTAGGATTTTTATTTCTGCTTATTTATTTATTTTAATGGATTTTTAAATAGTTATTATTTTTATTTCTATTTCTATTTTTTAAAATATATATATATTTATTATTTTTATTTCTGTTTCTTTCATTCTTCTTATTTCCCTTCTCCAGAAGGGAAAGTGACAACATGAATGGGCCTCGCTTTGGAGCAGATTTTAATTGCCAGCAAACAGGAGAAGTTATCCAGGAGTGGTTGATGGAATTCCGGAATTAAATCAGCCGGCAGGGAAACCCAGCGCTGATGGGAAATGCACATTATGGAAAAGCACAGGGAGATTTTCCTCCCTCCGGATTGGAGGGGAGTGGGAAAAGAGAGGATTTCCAAGGATTCCTGACCCTCAGGGAGGCAGGAGCTGCTCCGAGGGGAGCACAAATCCAAATGGAGCCGTCAGGGAGCGCCCAGGGCCTGGGATGGAAACGGGAGATCTGCTTTGGACAGGCAAATCCTGAATTTCCAGCTATCCTTCTCATTCCTAAAAGTGAAAGGCGTGGTTAATAGTAAATAGCCTGGAGTTTTCGTGGTGCCTTTTCTCTGTCTTTCTTAAATCACAGGATTTGGTTTGGGAAGGGACCTTCAATCCCATTCCCAGCCCTTTATCCATGGCAGGGACACCTCCCACTGTCCCAGGCTGCTCCAGCCCCAGTGTCCAACCTGGCCTTGGGCACTGCCAGGGATCCAGGGGCAGCCACAGCTGCTCTGGCAATTCCAGCCCAGCCAGGAATTCCCAATTCCCAATCTCCCATCCATCCCTGCCCTCTGGCAGTTTGAACATCTGTCAGGGCCTCGCCACCTGTGGGAGCCCAGCACACCCCTCTGGCTGCCCTGGCTGTCTGAGACCCTGGCAGGGGCTCACAGACCTTGGCACCAAGTCAAAAACACCTGCGGCTTCCATTTTAGCCCATGGAAAAAACTGACAACTCTGTGTGAGGAATTACAAACCACAGGGGTTTGAGTAGTGTGGTAGTTGAATTAACACAGGGAGGAAAAGTGGAATTTTGGGGTTTTTAGAATGGGGTTCAGGGGTACAAGATGGAGGGATTTGGGCGTGTCCTGACCTCCTTCTCCTTCTCCTTGCCCTCCATGTCTCGCTGTGCTGGTGACACTTTTCTGTTGGTTTCAGGCACAGACACACTGTCCAACATCAATGACAGACATTGGCACGTTATTGTAACCACAGCACACGGAGTTTTTGGTATAAAATGTGAACACTGCCCTGAGGGCAGACAGAATGCCATGGCCGAGCTGCTGGACAGAGCTCAGCAGGGCAGAGAGAGAATGTTCTAGAGAAGGGAAAATAAACACCCTTGAGAAGCCGACCCTGAGCATTCAGACTCCTCCTTTGGCTGGGAAACGAGGACTTTTACACTCTCGGGGCCACCTCGATCACCAGACCCCAAGAACCACCCTAAAAATCAGCAATTTCTTTCCAATATCCCAACTATATTTCCCTTCCTGTCATGTTTACAGCCCCCAATCTCACTCCCATCGCTACATCCACGTGGAAATACCCAAACAATCCCCAAAACCACCACAGAGCTTACCACAGATGTGCAAACCTGAAATCTGGAGGTGACCAAACCCTCCAGGAAGCGACCCAGAATTCCTGGATATTCCTTTTGGTGCCATCATCCCCCTGAGAGCTGCAATCCCTCTCCCAGCTCCCTCCTGACCCTGCCAGGTTTTGCTGTGCTCACCCTGCAGGGCAGACATGGGGAGGTTGAAGTCGCCTCCAGCAGTAAGGACCTCGGGTAAATATTGCTTTGAAAAAGTCATTTCCAGCAGAGACAGCACCCAGCAAAATGAATAAAATAAATAAAACAAAGCTCCTCATTGCAGGAATGGGCTGGAAGGGGGGGAATGAGGGAATAAATGCTGCAATTCAGAGTTTAGCCCCAGCACACAAATTCTCCTCAAGCTTTCCTCGAGTTCCAGGAGGCTTTCACAGCAGAATTTCTCTTCAAACACTCCCATTTCCTGCATTAAAGGCTTTTTGTGCTGCAATAGTTGTTTTTTCTGCTTAAATAAGTCTTAAATAGAGCCTTTAAACTTAAGCAACCCTTGAAGACCACACAGTCTCTGCATTTCAGGAGTCCTCAGAGAGCTCGTTCTCATCCCAGAGATTCAGGAAACGGTGATTTCAGCATTGTGAGATAAGCAATTAATTCCCCAATTAATCAAAATATTTGGTATGCAACTGGGTTCTTATTTGAATAAGCAATTATCCTAAAGTCCTTTGATTCCAAATTAGCACAAAAAACCATCCTGGCATGGAGAAATTGTTCCTGAAGTGTTTGTTTGGATACAAACTCTGGATGTGCAGAACGGGAGCACAGCCATGGGATGGGATTTATAAAGTAGGTAGAGAACTTTCCAAATTCCCTCTGCATGTTCCCAAAGGAAATGCTCCATCCCTTTCCTCAAAGGCTCTGGGAAAAAACATCCACCTGGATGGAATCCCCTCATTCTTCACCTCGGGAAGGAATTCCCACTGGGTGCTGCTTTTAAATAAAAACCACAATAAAAGAAATCCACCTGTGAGAGAATTTGGGTGAGACTGGAAAATGGGAGATCCCAGGCTGGTTTGGGACATTTTTAGGGGATGAAAGGGGAAGATGGGAGTGGATGAGACCCCTCCAGGTGCCCGGGAGCTGTCGCTGCTATTCCCAGAGCTCTGTCCCAGCGCCCCCAGCAAATCCATGCCCAGCTCCAAGGATTTCCCTAAGCCCCCCTGAGGGAAATGAGCCCTCTCTAAACAACAGGGCAGCTAAAAATCTTTTTTAATTGGCTCCTCTTGGTTTGTTCCTCACTGCTGGGAGACGCTGCAACAGCCCAGGCAGCACCTCAGGGGTTCCCCAAAAACCCCAGGCTCTCCAGCCCCATCCAGGTGATGGAGCAGCAGTGAGGGATGGTTGGGTACCACAGAATCATGGAATGGCTGGGAAGGGACCTTAAATCCCACCCAGTGCCAGCCCTGCCATGGCAGGGACACCTCCCACTGTCCCAGGCTGCTCCAGCCCCAGAGTCCAACCTGGCCTTGGGCACTGCCAGGGATTTCACAGAATCACTGGGCTGGAAGAGACCTTCGAGACCATCGAGTCCAACCCAGCCCCGAGAGCTGAACTCAACCCTGGCACCCAGTGCCACATCCAGGCTTTGTTAAACACACCCAGGGATGGTGACTGCACCACCTCCCCGGGCAGAACATTCCAGAGCTTTATCACTCATTCTGTAAAAGCTTTTTCCTGATATCCAACCTGAATTTCCCTTGGTGCAGCTCGAGGCTGTGTGCTCTGGTTCTGTCAGTTCCTGGAGAAAGAGCCCAGCCCCAGCTGAGCACAGGCACCTCTCAGGAGCTGTACAGAGTGCTGAGCTCACCCCTGAGCCTCCTTTTCTCCAGGCTCAGCACCCCCAGCTCCAGGGATCCAGGGGCAGCCACAGCTGCTCTGGAAATTCCAGCCCAGCCCAGGAATTCCCAATTCCCAATCTCCCACCCATCCCTGCCCTCTGGCACTGGGAGCCATTCCCTGGCTCCTGTCCCTCCATCCCTTGTCCCAAATCCCTCTCCAGCTCTCCTGCAGCTCCTCCAGGCCACACTGAGCTCACCCCAAAGCTTCTCCTCTCCAGCTGGACAATCCCAGCTCTCCCAGCCTTTCCCACAGCAGAGCTGCTCCATCCCTGGGATCTGCACCATCCCTGGGATCATCTCCCTGCTCTGTAGCACCAAACTCTGACCACACACAACATCCCTCTGCTTTTACCCCTTCCATCTCTTCCTCTCACTGATCCCAATCAACACTCAAATAATTTTTAATCACAGCCAAGGGCTCAAGATAAAACCTCAGGCAATGCAAGAATTCTGAGTGAGAAAAAGAAATAAAAGAACTGGCTTCCAGCTGTGCCTTTTGTAACAGCTCTGACTGAGGAAAAGGAGAGAAAATAATTTTACAGCTTCCTCCAGAAATCAGAAGCTGCTTCTTGACCTGATGCAAACCAATTTTCAATCCTACAATGTCCCAGTGATAAACAAAGCCCTGGAGCACGCCCTGGTCCCACGGCCCATCTCCCTCTGCAATTAATGCTTTTGATTTCACCCAAACAGAGCTGGACGAGAATCGACTTCTCTCAATTCCAGTCTTCACTAATATTGCATTTTTTTACAACTCACATCCCATCTGACTTAAATTGGGCTTGTCAGTGCCCCCTCCCAGCCAGGGGAGCTGCTCAACATCCCAATGAGCTCATTTGGAGAGGCAGAGCTGGGGCTGGGCAGGCTCTGACGAGCTCGGGGTCAGAAAAGGGGAGAGCAGAGTCTCACCCATCCCTGGCTTAGTGAATAAAGCACAGCTCTGCCTCCTGAATCCTAAGCAGAGATTACAAACTGCAAAGGCAGGGGAACTGTGGTTGTTTTCAATCTTTAAACCCCAGGAAAAGGCCAGCGAGGTAATTGCTGCAAGAAAAGATCACAGGTCAGGAGAATTTTTTTGTGTGTGTGTTTGATATAATCAGGGTGCCAGAAAAAGAGTTTGCAATGGGAGGAATTAAAGAGGGTGTTTAATTCTGTCTCTAATTCTCAGAAAATATTACAGAGATGGAAATTCTGGTTGTGAAGAGCACCTGCCAACCTTCCTGGGTCTCATTCAGTCATGGAGGAGCAGAAAGTGTCCCAGTCCTGTGGTGGGAAAATCAGCGCTGGAGGAGATGCCCAGGCACAGCTTTTCCTTTTCCTTTTCCTTTTCCTTTTCCTTTTCCTTTTCCTTTTCCTTTTCCTTTTCCTTTTCCTTTTCCTTTTCCTTTTCCTTTTCCTTTTCCTTTTCCTTTTCCTGGAACTTCTCTTCTTCCCTTCCCTTCCCTTCCCTTCCCTTCCCTTCCCTTCCCTTCCCTTCCCTTCCCTTCCCTTCCCTTCCCTTCCCTTCCCTTCCCTTCCCTTCCCTTCCCTTCCCTTCCCTTCCCTTCCCTTCCCTTCCCTTCCCTTCCCTTCCCTTCCCTTCCCTTCCCTTCCCTTCCCTTCCCTTCCCTTCCCTTCCCTTCCCACCTCCCACTGTCCCAGGCTGCTCTGGCAATCCCAGCCCAGCCAGGAATTCCCAATTCCCAATCTCCCATCCATCCCTGCCCTCTGGCACTGGGAGCCATTCCCTGGCTCCTGTCCCTCCATCCCTTGTCCCCAGTCCCTCTCCAGCTCTCCTGGAGCCCTTTCCAGCCCAGGGGTGGCACTGGGTGGGATTTAAGGTCCCTTCCAACCCAAACCTTTCCAGGATTCTTTGGGGAAAGGCTGGGAAAGCATTCCATTTTTTTTCATTCCCGCACTGACAGGAGCAAAGCTCAGCCTTCCTTTGCCACTTCCCAAATTCCTGCTGCTGCAGCTCCTGGAATGGCTCTATTTGCATAAATTTGTCGGCAAACAATTAAAGTTAATTAAGATAATTTATCACTTGAAAAGAAAGCATCTTATCAGCAGGTATCAGCCTGTAAAGCAAACAAAGAATCGGTTGGAGGGGAATCCTGGGCCCTCTTAGACACCAAGTGACAAAATCATTTCTTTTCCAGGCTCTGTCGGGCCTGGCTGCTTTGTTGTCAGGGTAATTAACTGCTATTAGCTAATCACCCTCTGCTAACTGCGTTTGTGACTCCACTGTTGACTCATTTACACTCTGGCTGCATTCCCACACTGGAAAAGTGGTAAAAAGTTGTGGTAAGAGCCTGGAGTTCTCGTGCACGGGGCCTTGGGATGCTCCTCCCCACTGCTCCCAAGGATTTCTGTTCCATCCTCAATGCTCTGTCAGCAGGGACTGTGAAAATAATGGATTTTGGGGGAAAATAGCCATTTTCACTGCTCCATGCCCCATCCAGCCTGGCCTGGAAGTCTTTCCTGAATGCTCTCAAAATTCCAGGCAGGCTGCCAAGGTCCACCAGCACTGCCATCGTTGGGAATTAGTGCAGGGATTTGGAGATTTTGATTCATTTTTCCCAAGGAAGATAAAACAACAGGAAAAGCTGAGGTTGCAGAGCTGCATGTCCAGGCCAGTCTCTTGCAGCTGATCACAAATTATTGATATTGGAATAATAATAATAATAATAATAATAATAATAATAATAATAATAATAATAATAATAATAATAATAATCAGCTGCAGGGGAGGCAGGAATGACCCGGGCACCTAACGAGGGAATGGTCTAATTAAGTATTGTCCTGATAATGGATGCCATGGGGATGTTGTCATGGCAGCTCCACTCCAGGCTCCACCAGGAGCAGCATTCCAGGATCTTTTAGACTGGAAAAGACCCTCAAGACCACGGAGGCCAACTCCTAACTAAGCCAAGCCCAGCCCTGTTTTAGCTCCCAGTGTTTCCCAGTTAAAGCCATCGATCACCAGTTCCTGATGTCCTTCAAGTCTTTGTACAGCTTTTGGTTTCCCATTGAGCTGCTTGGAGTTGTAATTGGGGAATGCCCAATTTCCAGCCCCTTTTCCCACTGGATTTCCAAGCAGACCACATTAAATCCCAGGTTTTATTTGGACAGTCTGCACTCCAGTCCATGAGCAACACTTTGTTTTTTTGCTTTGCACCAGGGTCGCCACCTCCTCTGCTCTCCTTCCAAGGTTGGCAGTGATTTAAACTCGGTGTATTTTTAAAGCTGGGCCTAATCTCGGGTATAAATCATGCTGAAGGACGTTTCCTCCTGCCTGTCATTGCTCAG
Source organism: Vidua chalybeata (assembly GCF_026979565.1). Classification (NCBI taxonomy): domain Eukaryota; kingdom Metazoa; phylum Chordata; class Aves; order Passeriformes; family Viduidae; genus Vidua; species Vidua chalybeata. The sequence continues at coordinate 1,164,138 of NC_071535.1, read as the reverse complement.
GACGATGCCATCAGAGCTGCTCTGGGAACCAGCTGCAATTCCAAGATTCGCTGATTCCAGAGGCAGCACATTTTAATGAGCTGTGGGCAGCGAGGGCTGCAGGCCTAATCCTAATTAGGCTCCCCCTCATTTAGGGCCGTCACTGGGGTTTGCTCATTAATAAAGGACAGCTGGGTTCCAGTGTCCCCCAGTTTGTGCAGGGACTGAGGGAACTGGGCTGACTGGACACGCTCTGCTTCCCACAGGGACCATCACCCTCTTCCCAGGATTGCAGCTCAAGAGCAGGGACTGCTCTGGGCTCCCCAGAGCTCAGCAAAGAATTCCACAGTCATTCCGGCTGGAAAAACACTCCAAGATCACCAAGTCCATCCTGTGCCCCATCCCCACCTCGTCCCCAGCCCAGAGCTCTGAGTGCCACCTCCAGGAATTCCTTGGGCACCTCCAGGGATGGGCACTCCAGACCTCCCTGGGCAGCCACAGAGAAAATATTGTAGAAAAGAAATAATAAACAACCTTGAAAAAGCAACTGGAAGCATTCCAAGACCTCTTCTTTGGGAATGCTCGGGCTAAGGAAGCAAAGACTCTTTTTGGATCTCTCTTGGGGTCACCCAGACCTATAGGAACCCCGAGAAAGAAGAAATCCACACCTGCCAAGGCCTGAGCACCCTTTCCATGGGGAAATTCCTGCTGCTGTCCACCCTGGGACAATCCCACCGGTTTCCTTTAAACGTTTATCATTTTCCATGTTATTTTAGAGATCATAACTGCAAATCTCTCCTCTAGGAAAGGTTTCCTGTCCCATCCTGATGAGTCTCTGCCCCGTTCCCTGAGGTCTCCGTGCCCCTGGGGAGCTGCAGGCATTCCCTGGCTCACGGATGAGGGTCCACGTCCCACCAAGCTGCCAATTCCCCCCTCATCTTTCATCCCTTTCATCTCAGCGTGGCTTTCCACGGCCACGTCCTGCAGGGGATAATAACAACAGGAGCAGCATTAAAGGGAGGCAAAGGCACAGCTTGCAGTTAATTGTGGGGCTGCTGGATTTGCAGCCCCTCACGGACAGGCCAGGCCTTCCTGTGACACCCAGCAGCTGCTGCCTGACAGGCCTGGATGGCTGGAATTAAAAGCCAGTGCAAGGATTTCTTAGATCATTTTAGCAGCACAAAGCAAGAGTTCCTTGTCCAAATGCCATTAATAACCCCTTGGAAACGGCAGCCTGCAAAGCCCATTAAATGCAGACAGAGATATTTTAGGCACAAGCTAAAACTGTTTGAACTTTGCAGTGTCTGCGAGGCCGCTTGAATTGAGCAGCAAACAGAGCATTTCTAATCCAGCCCAGATGAGAAAAGAGAGCAGGGAGGAGAGAGTTTCAAAAAGAGAAGGAAAATAAATCTCGGAGAGGAGCAGGGAGCCATGGATCCAGCGGGATGGATGGGAGCAGGGTGACAGTGACAGGGGGAGTCACTTCACCTGCCCTGGCAGGGTGGGCAGGGGCTGGATGGAATTGCCAGAGCAGCTGGGGCTGCCCCTGGATCCCTGGCAGTGCCCAAGGCCAGGCTGGACACTGGGCTTGGAGCACCTGGGACAGTGGGAGGTGTCCCTGCCATGGCAGGGGTAGGATGGGATGGGATTTTATGTCCCTTTAACCCAAACCATTCCATGATTCCACTCTGGTATAAAATCAAGCAATCAGCAGTGAGATCCAACCCAAAGCGTGAATATCAGTTTTAGTCCACAGCTCATTTTGCTCTCCTGTCACAGGCCAAAGGAATTAAAGTGTGCCAGAGGATGGGATTCAGGGAATTTTTGAGGAGGTGTTTCCTACACCCCCGCCAGAGTCCTGGCTGTCCCATAGCTCACCACACTAAAATAAACCCTTTCACTTCAGCCAGGCTCAGAGGAAAAAAGGATCCAAATGGCTGGGAGGGAGCAGGATTTCCAGTGGAAATTCCAGCTGCAAGGAAATGGAGCTGGAGAGGGAAGAGAGATGAAAGCTCCTGTCCCGCTCTGTGCTCTCCCCCAGGAATTCCCTGCAGTTTATCGAGGCTCACACAGGTATTTTCCATTTCAAACCAAACCACCTCAAAGCCTCGATGGGAACCTGCAGGTTGTGCCTCAAAAGTGGGCAGGATAACAAAAGAACAACAAAACAAAGGAAGTGTTTATGGAAAATTGTTGATACCCTTTCCAATCCCTGGGTCTTGGAAGGATTCAAAAGGGCCACTTGGAGACCAGGCTTTAGTACAACTCCAAAGTGATGCATTATTTGTTTTCCATCCCCTTTTCCTCTCCATCCCCTCTCCCATGGCTGGAACTGATGCAGGGAGTGTGTCCAACACCCAGAGCACCACATGGATTCATTCATTTCAGGACTGGTTCCTCTCCTAGAAGGACTTTGTTGCTGTCCCTCACAACTTCCCTCAAACTCATGAGATCAACTCTGGGTATCCAAATGTTGTCCCTCGGGAATTCTCAGATTGGGAGATTTGGTTTTAATGATTAAACAGAGCCACGATGGATGGATCTGCCACAGGATCTGGTCACTGCCAGGCTTGTCTCAGCTTCTGCAGGAAACTGATTTTCCTTGGAGAGGCAGAAGGAGCTTCTCCATTGCCCAAAATGGGGGAATAGGAGGAATTGTCCGTTGTGACATCTTAGGATTGGATCCATGCTGAGCCTGGGAATGCACCCTCACGTCCAGCCCTGCCCTGGGCAGTGGAATCCATTCCCTGTGTCCTGTCCCTCCATCCCCTGTCCCACCCCAGCTCTCTCCGTCTCCACAGAAGAGGAACAGGCTCCTATTTTTCTGTCCCTAAATATGGAATTCCAAACCCCACCCCAACCACTGCGGTGCCCTCACCCTCCTCTGGAACACAGGATTATATCCAAGATGCTCAATCCAGGAAAATCAAATTTTAAAAATGCAGACAAGAATTTTTGCTCATGGAGCTCCCCAGCTGCAGGTGCTTGGCAGCAAGAGATCCATGGAACTATCCCTCTGAATTTTCCTGTGCCTCTTCTTCCCCAAATCCCATGGGAATGAGGCTGCTGGGAGAGAGGGAGCTGGGATGTGAGGCAATTCCAGGTGGCCACCACAGGGGATTTACCAGGATGGAATCACCCCATGGGGATCCATTTTTGAGCAGGCCTCAGAAATGCAGCAGAATCGTGGCTTTAGAGGAGAATCCCCAGGGCTGGAGAGTGCCCAGAGCAATTCCCACATTCCTGGAAGAGCAGGGAAGGCCTGGAGCAATTCCCACATTCCTGGAAGAGCAGGGAAGGCCTGGAGCAATTCCCACATTCCTGGAAGAGCAGGGAAGGCCTGGAGCAATTCCCACATTCCTGGAAGAGCAGGGAAGGCCTGTGCTGGCTGGATGTTGGAACTCTGTGTGGTTGAACATTTCAGACTTTCTGTGTTTTTAGGCACTGACCCCCAGGAGAACTCTGCATTGACCTGAGACCCTGGAGAAGCTTCCAAAATGGAATGGCAGAACTGGGATTGTGGGGGTGGAGTTTGGATAGAAGTGTGTGATAGCACAGGGTGGGAAACTCAGAGTTTGGGGTTTTAGAATACAGGAATAGATATAAAGGAAGATGGAGGTTTTAGGGCAGAGGCTGGATCTTCTTCTTCTTCTTCTTCTTCTTCTTCTTCTTCTTCTTCTTCTTCTTCTTCTTCTTCTTCTTCTTCTTCTTCTTCTTCTTCTTCTTCTCCTTCTCCTTCTCCTTCTCCTTCTTCTTCTCCTTCTCCTTCTCCTTCTCCTTCTCCTTCTCCTTCTCCTTCTCCTTCTCCTTCTTCTTCTCCTTCTTCTTCACCTTCTTCTCCATGGTTTTGGGTGGTATTTCGTAATTTGATAAAAAAGTCCCTATTGCAGGTCGCAGGTAGTTAGTTATTAAGTTAAAAATAAAAATAATTTAGGTGTCATTTCTTAATTGGACAGTTTAATCCTTAAAAGGCCTTATAAAGAGAAAGATACAGATCCATTTTTAGCTTGTTAAAATGAAGCGCTGTAAAACTCACAGTTTGTGAGACTGTAATATAGGTAAGAACTAACAAACATCTGAATCCAAACGAAAATTACCACCTCACACATTTAATCCCAGCCTTAACAGAAAAGAAACAAAAAATCAGCAGCTGGGAGAGCACAAACCCTGAGCTGGAGTTTTCCACACCCAAATCACTCCTGGAGAGTGGCAGATTCCCTCTGGCCCATCAAAATTCACCAGAACCCTCCCCGTGTTAATTTGTTGGCAAAACATTGCCAACTTGACAGGAAGCACAGGGCAGGAGTCAAACATCGCAGCCCACGTGGTTTTGGTGAAGATATTAAATTTGCAAGAGAACAGCTTTCCCCAGAACCTTGGAGATTTAAAAGATGGGGAATATTTTGCTCCAACTGGTCTTATTCCTATTTGTCCTGCATTTATGAATAATATTAACTCACACACAATTGGAGCCATATGGCAGAAGGAAAATTAAAAAGTTACAACAAGAAAATTAGCTGTGGATATGGTTTGTGTGGCTGGGAGATTTTCTTGGGAGGTTTCAAGCCATAAATCTTTTTTTAGCGTCACATAAAAGCAGATCGAGATTTTTTTTTTTTTTTCTTCTTTTTTAAGGTGGAAAATGAATTCTTTATTATTTTGGCACGAGAATGGTCACTCTCAAGGTCAGCTGGAGAGGGGGATGTGCTGGCAGGACGGAACAGTTTGGGCCCTCAGGGAATTCCTGGGATTGGAGGGACCTCCAGGGGGATTTGCTCCATCCTCCCTGATCCAGGAGAGCCACCCAGAGCAGGTTGCCCAGGGCCAGGTGTGGTTGGGTTTGGGCTACCTCCAAGGATGGAGCCTCCACAGCTTCCCTGGGCAGCCCACGCTGGTGTTTGAGTGGGAAAACAGGTTTTTCTTGGAATATCAGTTCTGTTTGTTTGCGCTCTTGTGGGCACTGCTGAGAGAAGGTCGGCTCCATCCTCAGCCTTCCCTCCCGCAGGGAATTCCTTCCCTCTTTATCCACAGGGATAACACCGCCCTTACCCTCCAGGCTGTAGGAAAGATGCTGCAGCCCCTTTATAAAACCTGTCACAGAATCCCAGCATGGTTTGGGTTGGAAGGGACCTTCTCAAGGTCCAACCTCCATGAGGAGGCGGCTCTTCCTCCAGGAAATATCCAAAAAAGAAGGTATTTAGGAGCAAAGCTGGGGTTTTGAAACAATATATTCCAAACCATTCTCCCATCTCTCAGTCAAAAACAACACCTGGATATTGTTCTGAGCATCCTGGACTTCCCTGGCCTGAATTCCTCTGGACTGAATCTCTCCCTTGCAGTCCTGGAAACTCTCCCAGGAGTTCCTATGGAAACGTTCCTGAGGTTTCATTGTCCTTCCTGCAGCACAACCACCACAGCCCAGAGGAGCTGCGTGGGAACAGAGCAGCAGGAATTCACCTGAGAGAGTTCAGCCTCCCAGGAAATCCCAGGAAGCTTCAAGCTGAAGGTCGGCAGTGTTTGGTTGAAGTCCTGGGGAGAGGAGTCACCCTGGCAGTGCAGACGAGCGTCAGCAGAATTCCTGCCTGCCTTTGCTGCTTCCTCCCGCTGTTGTCACCTGCTGCGGGACACCAGTTGTGTCCAAAGGGCACTTTGGGAACCAGCCCCAGCCCTGCTCAGAGAGCTCGGTTCTCTCTGTGCTCCTTTAGGCTGAGCTTCATGAGCCTGATGTGCTCTCCAGTCCAATTAACGCCATCCCAACTCAGAGCCCGGCAATAACGGCCTCGCGCTGAGCTGCAAATGCTTTTCCCAGAATAACGGGAATTCCTGAAAAGGCTCTTCCCAGGCTAACGGGAATTCCTACAAATGCTCTTCCCAGACTAACGGGAATTCCTGAAAATGCTTTTCCCAGAATAACGGGAATTCCTACAAATTATTTTCCCAGACTAACGGGAATTCCTGAAAAGGCTCTTCCCAGATTAACGGGAATTCCTACAAATGCTCTTCCCAGACTAATGGGAATTCCTACAAATGCTCTTCCCAGACTAACGGGAATTCCTGAAAAGGCTCTTCCCAGATTAACGGGAATTCCTACAAATGCTCTTCCCGGACTAATGGGAATTCCTACAAATGCTCTTCCCAGACTAATGGGAATTCCTACAAATGATTTTCCCAAACTAACGGGAATTCCTACAAATGATTTTCCCAGACTAATGGGAATTCCTGCAAATGCTTTTCCCAGACTAATGAGAATTCCTGCAAATGCTCTTCCCAGACTAACGGGAATTCCTGAAAATGCTTTTCCCAGACTAATGGGAATTCCTGCACATGCTTTTCCAAGACTAACGGGAATTCCTACAAATGATTTTCCCAGACTAATGGGAATTCCTACAAATTATTTTCCCAGACTAATGGGAATCCCTGCATTCCTGATGGGAGGCATTCAGCACAGACACGTGCCTGGGGAGGCTCTGTCCCCTTTGGAAATGCTGGAAGGGATTTATTCCATGGGGCATTTCCCGTTGTTTGTCCAGCATTGCCTCTCCCAGACCCATTTGACTTTGCTGAGCTTTCCTCCCCCTGCTGCCCAAAAGCTTGAGGAGGTTTAATTACAGATAATAATTCATGTGGCAGTAGATGATTAAACGCTCCAGGAGAAGCCCACCCGAGTTAAAGTGACCAAATATCCAAATTCCAAAGGGACAGCTCCAGTTTTTTAGGCTCATCAGACTGACTCTTCCAAGGATCCACTCTGTCTCCCTTGCACCCTGGGTCTTGCCTCTGCCTCAGCAGCTGGTCTGTTTGCCATTCCATGAAACATTCCATGTTCCTCAGTTCCAGTCATATTCCAGCTCACTCACTTCATATGCCACAGCTTCTCCGGGAATTCCAGCCCAGCCAGGAATTCCCAATTCCCAATCTCCCATCCATCCCTGCCCTCTGGCACTGGGAGCCATTCCCTGTGCCCTGTCCCTCCATCCCTTGTCCCCAGTCCCTCTCCAGCTCTCCTGGAGCCCCTTCAGGCCCTGCAAGGGGCTCTGAGCTCTCCCTGGAGCTTCTCCTCTCCAGGGGAAGATTCCCAGCTCTCCCAGCCTGGCTCCAGCCCTGGAGCAGCCCCGTGGATTCCTCTGGATCACTCCAGCAGCTCCATGTCCCTGTGCCCCTGTCCCTCAGGCCGTGGTCCCTCCACCCCTCACCGCCCAGGGGTGGCTCCAGCTCTCCCGGTGTCCCCAGCGTGTGACAGCCACACCCCCCCGGTGACCTGGGCCCTGTGAGAGGGACAGCATTCAGCGACCCAGATGAGACTTGCACAGCAGCAGGAGGAATTCTGCATCCCTAAAACCCCCCTTCATCCCCAGGGGTCAGGGAGGGTCCCAGCTCGGTAATTCCCAGTGACTCCAGTGTGAACCGAGGCAGAACCACCATTGCAGAGTTCCTCACTCGCTTCGGGACCTTCGAGGGCTCCCACAAGAATGGGATTCCCCCTCCCAAAGGAATGGGATTCCCAGGAAGAGGGAGCAGGGACAGCCACGCTCTAATGGGGTGAAGCTTCCCAAATCCCTGCTCTGGAGGTCCTTGGTGATCATGGTGGAGCAAGGATGAGGAGAAACCATGGACAGGAGGGAGCTGCCTCTTCCTGGAGGGTCAGGCTCAGGATAATTAGTGAATTATTATAATTATGCCCCATTCCCGAGCACAGAGCTGTGTCCTTTCCATCCCATGCCCTGACCTCGAAGATTCCTCCTCTGGACCTCAAATGCCATAAATCCCTTATTGTAGTCTTAAAAATAGGAGACAAATATTGTGATTGCATTCATACTCCACATGTCACCTGAAAAGGGGATGGAAAATTGACTTCTGGATCCTGGTTTTTCCAAGGAAATGCCTTGGAGGATATTTTCTGAGGGAGTTTCTAATTTGGGAACTTTCCCTACTTCTTGCAAATCGAGTGGAGCAACATTTCCTTTTAAACACCATCACTTCCCTGCTGGGGTTTGCTGTCACTTAGTCATAAAATCCATTCAAAAATGTAAAAAAATAGCAAGGAAAAGCTCAATTCCTTGGAAAATCAGGCACCCCATGGTGCCAGGTGCTGCAAGGCAGCCGCAGATGCACATCCCTCCTGCCTCCATGGATAAAATTCCAATGGTTTGCGTTGCAAGGACGTTAAATCCCATCCCCTCCCACCCCTGCCATGGCAGAAACAACTTCCACTATCCCAGGGTGCTCCAAGCCTTGAAATCCTTGGATCCAAGGGCTGGAGGTTCATGCCCAGCTAATGGAGAGTTTGGGGGGAAATGTGTGCAAGTGAAGGAATAAAGAATGGGATTAGAAATCAACTGCTGGAAAACTGCTGGGACTGCCAAGATAGAGGTCATGGATAAGAAACAATAAACCAGGGAATCCCAAAGAAAGGAAAAACCAAGGAATGATCCTGCAAAGAGCAGCAGGCACCTGGAAGGAGCTGGGTAAGGCCTTGAATAAATAAAGAATAAAGAGGGGCCATGGGAGGTGGCCTAGGAGTGAGGAAGGCAGGGAAGGGATGGCAGAGGTGGGAATCAGAGCAATCCTGGGATTCCATGGAGGGGGGATGACAGTCCCCTGGCATTCCAGCAGTTCAGGAGCTGGCAGGACATGGGCTGGGAGCACAAAGCTCCCCGAGGAGCACTGCAGGTGTCCCCAGGCAGCCAGGATGTGCTGGGATAACAGAAATGTCCCACTTTTGCCATTACCTGGGGAGGCAGCTCCCAGACTCTCCAGGTTTGAGCTGCTTCTTTATTTACATCCCAAATTATTGCTCAGAGTGTTTTGAGAGTTCTGGGAAGTCGTGGTAGCTGAGCAAAAACCACTCTGACAGGGAAAACCACGGAAGTGACCTAAGGCAAAGCAGGCAGTGCTGATCCAAACAGCACTTGTGGAATTTGGAACTGTGGATTGTGGAATCTGAGCGACCGTGGATTATGGAATTGCCCTGCTACAACCCCCCGAACCAGGCTCCAGATTGGGATGGATCCCACAACACCCAGAATTCCCACTCCGAGTCCCTGCACTCACCACTGGCTTCATCTCATGGCCTGGACATAATTATTCCAAGCCAGGCCAAAGCCAGTAATTAGCTGAGTGGGTAATTATCTCTCTCAGTCTGCCTGCAGTTCAGGCTCTGTGAGGGATTTATTTCCTGAAGGGCTTCTGGGGGTTTTGCAACTCCAGAATGAAATTTGTTAACTGTTAATAACTCCCAAATTAGCTCATCTAGGCAGAGTTGGAAATAGCTCGGCCATGTCAGCTGTAATCAACAAATTATCTGGAAATTTAGAAAGGCAAAGGGAAAAAAGGGATCTTGGATCATTCTGCAGTCCAGGGCAGTCAGTGGGAGGACATTTGTCACTGGTGGGGAGGGGCTGGGCTGGAATTCCCAGAGCAGCTGTGGCTGCCCCTGGATCCCTGGCAGTGCCCAAGGCCAGGCTGGACACTGGGGCTGGGAGAATCCTGGGACAGTGCCCATGTCCCTGCCATGGCAGGGGTAGATGGGATGGGATTTAAAGTCCCTTCCAACCCAAAGCACTCTGGAATTCTGGCATTGGCACTCCCGTGCTCTCAGAGTTTGCTCACAGCGGGGTTTGGGTTCCTCTTTCTTTGAGGAATTGTTTTAGGGCTCAGCTCCTTTTCCAAGCCAAGCCCAGACCGAGGGATGTGAATCCTCTGGGAGCAATGACCCCGGGTGAGGTCAGGAGCTCGACAGGAACAAACCCCAGCCCCTGTTTGGAGCAAATCATCCTCTTGTGAGCCCTTGGAATAAATCTGCAGATCCAGGGGATGCCAGGAAGGAAATCCTCGCCATGCTCTGCTTTTGCCTTTCTCAGTGACAGAGCCACCCCCTGCCAACCAAATTCTGTTTGTTATTAAATTACTCAGAAAGGACTCAGACATTTCAGGATTCCTTTGGAGGCAACTGAATTCCATCCCCTGCCACTGGGATGAGGAATTCGACAGGAATGAGTGATATTTTGAGGCTAAAGGAGGAGAATCCTGCTGTCTGTCATTAACTGGGCATTCAGATTTAAGGAATCACCATCAGATCCCTGTAATTTTGGGGAAAACGAGTTCATTTACATTTTAAACCCCACACCTGAGCCCCTCGAGGTGGTCTACAAACATCCCTTCTCCTGCTCTCTGGTGACCACTGCATCCTGCCTGTGCAGAAACGTTTTTCCTTGGAAGTCTTTCCATTGTTCCTGTGTCACACCTGAACAACAGGGACGCCAAGGGAAGCAATTCAACAGAGGGAAGCCTCTGCCAGCAGATTTGAAAGGAATAAAGGGAATGTCACATGAAACAGGGGAGCAAATGGACTGCAGGGCTGTGGGAAAAGCTCTGAGTACTGGAAGTCTGCTGGGTTTATCCCCAAATCCATCTGGAGCAGCTCCAAGGGGCTGCAGCAGCCGTGCCTGGAGCCCAGAGCATTCCCAATCCCTGTGGGACCCCTCTGAGCTCGCTGGGACAGGGACACAGCCACAGCTCAAAGGCCCAGAAATCTGAAAGGTGGGAAGGGGCTGGAGCACTGGGAGAGGCTGAGGGAGCTGGGAGGGGTCTGGAGAATTCCTGAGGGAGCTGGGAAGGGGCTGGAGAATTCCTGAGGGAGCTGGGAAGGGGCTGGAGAATTCCTGAGGGAGCTGGGAAGGGACTCAGCCTGGAGCAAAGGAGGCTCAGGGGGGACCTTGTGGCTCTGCACAGCTCCTGCCAGGAGGGGACAGCCGGGGGGGGTCAGGCTCTGCTCCCAGGGACAACTTCAAGATTCAGATTCACAGAATATTCCAGGTTGGAAGGGCCCCACAAAAATTGCATCCAACTCTTAAATGAACGGGGACTGAACCCACAACATCGTTACTGGCACCAAGTTGTGCCAGCTGAGGTTCACGCTGGATATTGGGGAAAGAATCGTGGAACGGTTATAAAGCAAAATGCGAAATGCAGTGGTGGAGTCCCCATGCCTGGAAATGTCCAAAAAACGTGTGGGTGTGGCACTTGAGGCCATGGGTTAGTGGTGAACGTGGTTCTGGGCTGATGGGCTCGATCCTAATTCCAACCTCAACGATTCCATGATTTGATTTTACACAGGTGTGAAGGAAAAGTATAAAAGAAGCCACAGAGCACAGGTGTTCCAGATGAATTCCCAGCCCCTGCGGGCACCTGGAGTTGCCTGAGGCTGCACCCTCTCCCCGTGGTGATAAATCAGTGTGGCTTTATCTCCAAACACAGCCAACACCAAGCACTCTGATAAGAGAAGGGATTTGTTTACCCCAAATGGATTTCTGCCACTGGGAAGGGAAATAAACGACCTGACAACTTTTAATATATATAATACACCTGCTTTATCTCTGGGATTCATCTGGAGAAGCAAAAACTGCCTCAAAAAGAAGCGATAATATTTATTTTCACCTCCCAACATCCTCAATGACAAAGAGGTACCTGTGTGTATTCACAGCCCACAGCCCAACTCCGGGGCTTCCTCATCCATCCCAGTATTTGGAAATTCAATTTGAGGCCATTTGTTCTCTCTCTGGATCAAAATGGAAATAGACTGGAACTGCAGCAGTGGGACAAAGCCAAAAGGTTCCAGGCTTTGTGAAGCTTTAACTGTGGGAAAGGAGATGCTAGGAGTCCTCTCCTTGCAGGATCCAGTGGGATGCTCACTCCTTATTCAAGAGCTCGATTTAAAACCCTTTCAAATCAATGCAAGACAACTTTAAAGCAAGTTTTGCTGATGACTTGAGATGAGAGTCACCCGCAGGGAGAGTCCACAGGTGCTGCTCTGCTACCTGGGGACCTCGGGGAATAAAGAATGTGAAAATCCATCAGCTCTGAGATTGCCTCGCTGAACTCAGGGAGGAAAGGGCTGCGTGGAGAGAGGAGAGGGAATTGCAGTTAAAAGTAAGGAAAGAAGGACAGGAAAATGTTTGTATCAATGTGGCAGCAGGAGCAGGGCAGTGACTGTGCCCTGGGCTGGCACTGCTGAGCCCCTCCAGGGCTGTGCCCAGTCCTGGCCTCAGTTCAGGGAGGACTTAGAGGGGATGGAGCAGGGAAGGGAACAGAGCTGGGAAGGGGCTGGAGAATTCCTGAGGGAGCTGGGAAGGGGCTGGAGAATTCCTGAGGGAGCTGGGAAGGGGCTGAGCCTGGAGCAAAGGAGGCTCAGGGGGGACCTTGTGGCTCTGCACAGCTCCTGCCAGGAGGGGACAGCCGGGGGGGTCGGGCTCTGCTCCAGGGAACAGGGACAGGAGGAGAGGGAACGGCCTCAGGCTGGGCCAGGGCAGGCTCAGGGTGGGCAGCAGCAGGAATTTCCCCATGGAAAGGGGGCTCAGGCCTTGGCACTGCCCAGGGAGGTTTGGAGTGCCCATCCCTGCAGGTGTCCAAGGATTTCCTGGAGGTGGCACTCAGAGCTCTGGGCTGGGGACAAGGTGGGGATCGGGCTCAGCCTGAACTCAACAATCCTGGAGTTTTTTTTCTGTGATTCCGTGATGTTTAGATTGGATATTTGGGAAAATTTCTTCTGTAAAAGGGTTCCCCAGCCCTGGCACAGGTTCAGAGTGGAGTTCCCAGCCCTGGAGGGATTTCAAATTCACGTGGATGTGGCACCTGGGGACACAGGGCAGTGCTGGCCTTGGCAGTGCTGGGGAATGGTTGGATGAACTTCGAGGTCTTTTCCAACCTTCATGATTCCATGATTCCACGAACATCTGTGTTCTGGAGTGCCCATCCCTGGAGGTGTCCCAGGAATTCCTGGAGGTGGCACTCAGAGCTCTGGGCTGGGGACAAGGTGGGCATCGGGCACAGAGATTTTGGGACAGAAAATTATCAACATCTGCTTATTTATTTAGGTAGCAAAGTCTGGAGAAGTTCAGGTAAGGATGTCATCCCATTTTTTCCTGCTGTGCTTTACTCCCTTGGCCCAGGTGAGACAAAAGGGTAATTTCGGTGAACTTGAAATCTTTTCTAAAAGACCAAATGTGGGGAGGAGGAGGAGGAGATGGGTCCCACAGGGGCAGGGCTTGGGGGGCAGCTCCTGGCTCCAGAGGGTCTCCAACGGGGACTGGCTCAGGAAGCATCTCTGATCCCACCTTCCCTGTCCTTTCCATGGGACAAGTTGACATTTTGGATCTTCCAGCTGTTGCATCAATGGATTCCTGCTTAAAATTCCAGCTCAGTAGCCGAGTGCTGGTGAGGGAACCTCGGGGTGGCTGTGGGATTGAAATGTGGGACGCCATCAGTGGAGCCCATCAAAGTGTTTACAACCAAAGCACTCGACCTCCGGCGGCAGAGGAATTGTTTTATCTCCTTTGCCAGGGCTTTGCTGCCCCTCGTTAAACGTGACAGAGCCCAGAAGAACAAAACCAGACGGAGCACTTGTCATTTCCGTGACCTGTCTGTTCCCTGCCTGGAATGGGGCGATAAATCAGCGGCACTGGGCAATCCCTGGTGCTTCCCAGCCAGGCTGTGCTCCCGTGGGATCCCTGGGACCACACGGATGTGACTCGGAGAGGAACCACGGACAGCAGGCAGGGACCTGGAGCACAAAGCTGATAAAGGAAACTCGGCTGTTCCAGTGGCAAAGGAATCCTTGGATTGCGAGCAGGGGGATCCAGGCAGTTCCTGCTCTCCCTGTCTGAGCTCCCTGTGAGGGACAGAGCTGGTGGGGTGGATGTGATTAACAGCGAGTGCTAGAAAGGATGAAAATTCTGCTTTTTGGGCTGATTTGCCATTTCAGGGAATGTGGGTATTCTCAGCTCAGTCAGAGAGAAAGAGAAAGGTTTTCTAATCAGGCGAGAGCCTGGGAAACAGTTGGGAAAGAATGTAAATCATTCTCTAATCTATCTTGTTATTCACATTGTTTATAGATATGCTCTGCCACTGTGTGTCATTCACTGCACACCAATGGTGTGACATGTTTTTACTCTAAGACCAATGAAATCAGTCTTCTTGATGTTCTCTATATATAGAGCGGTATATTTGAAATAAATCAGAGCTCATTTTCTTTGCCTTCTGATCTGGAGTTCTCTGTTCCCGTCCTGCTCGACAGCGTCAAGGGAACCACAGAATCCTCAAGGTTGGGAAAGACCTCTTGGATCAAGTCCAGCATTGTCCCAGCCCCACGTGCTCTCCAGGCTCTGCAGTGCCATATCCCTACGTGTTTTGAACATTTCCAGGGATGGACACTCCACCACCTCATTTGCTCCAACCTCCCAGAAACACAGAGAGCTCCAGCGCTCCCAGAGCCCAAGGAATTCCCTCAAATTTGGGATGGAGGCCAACAGTGATGTCACCCTTCCCGTGCCAGCTCCAAACCCAAACTGTTCTGACACTTTGAGAGTGAAGAGGAATCCTTTGCCAGTCTTGGGAGAGCTCTCAGAGGAGTTTCCATTTCCAGGCAATGCCCTTCCTGACAGGAGACCCTTCCAAACTTTTCCCAAAGTGCAGAACTCTCCGTGCATCACAAAGGCTCCACAAGGCTCGAACTCTTCCACCCAACTGTGCCGCTCTCCTTTGAACTTTTTTAATGGATGCACTTAAAAATTCAGCCCTTTGTGTCTCCTTCCTCATTAACTGTGCAAGGCTGAGCTTTTGTCTTGGCTCCGTGTGAATTCTTTGTGTGTGATCCCTGTGAGCTGGAGTCGGGCTGGCCCCAGATTCCTGATCCAATTATCCCACTGAGCTCCCTTCTCCTCCTCACAGGCCTCTTGTTTTCTTTACATGAGATTAAAGACACCCTTAAAGCCTGGCACAAATCAGTTCATGGACTGATATTGCCTCAGTCTGCCTAAATCCCTGAGGGGCTGGGAGAGCTGGGAATGTTCCCCTGGAGAGGAGAAGGCTCCAGGGAGAGCTCAGAGCCCCTTGCAGGGCCTGAAGGGGATCCAGGAGAGCTGCACAGGGACTGGGGACAAGGGATGGAGGGACAGGAGCCAGGGAATGGCTCCCAGTGCCAGAGGGCAGGGATGGGTGGGAGATTGGGAATTGGGAATTCCTGGCTGGGCTGGAATTGCCAGAGCAGCTGTGGCTGCCCCTGGATCCCTGGCAGTGCCCAAGGCCAGGTTGGACACTGGGGCTGGAGCAGCCTGGGACAGTGGGAGGTGTCCCTGCCATGGCAGGGGTGGCCCTGGGTGGGATTTAAGGGGTTGAGGTTTCCAACCCAAACCATTCCAGGATTCCTCAGTCTTTGCCCTGCTCCCTTCACACTCTGGGCTTTGAAGAGGAGGAAAGTAAAGCACAATTACAGCAAAGAGTGGGAACGAAAACTGAGCAACACTTTGATAAGGATGCTGCCAGACACAGAATTCATTTGTTGATTACAATAGAGTTGATTACAGCTTCCATGCAATGCCACAATAAATCCCACGGAACAGCAGGAGCCGTAAATGAACACCTGTTAATTGGGAATTAATCCCCTCCACACCACTGGGGCTGATCCCAAGCTTGCAGGGAGCAAGGGAGACAACCTTTTTATTTTCTGAGTTTGGACATGGTTTCCATGACCTCAGAAAAATCAGGATTTAAATCCAGCATTTCACTGCTCTTTGGAAGGGTTTTGTTCCTTTGGAACTCAGATACCAACAGCGTAAACAATGCTCATTAATCAGAGAAAAAATGATTTGCCAGGACTGCAGGGATTGCAGTGAATTTTAAATTTTCCACGCCATATCTCTTAGTCCCTAAGAATTACAGCAGCAAATTGATTTGCTGTGATCTGGGGGATCCGTGGATTTGGTTCCTCCTGATCAAAGGAACTCCAGGTATTTATTTACAGTTTATTTCCACAGCTTTTCTTAAAGGTACAAACAGACTGCAAGCAACTTCAGGGAAGGCTGTGGTGAGTCCCAACAGGAATTTGGTGAGGCTGGGGCTGTTCCAGGAGGACAGGGAACCATTCCCTGATTTTTGCAGTGCCAAAGGATTGGAATGGATCATTTTTAGGTTCCTTTGCAACCCTGCACTGATTGAGGGATGCTGCTGGTAACGTCCACGACTCAGGGAAAACTTCCAAAAACTTTTCAAGGACAGGGCTTGGAGCAGCCTGGGACAGTGGAAGGTGTCCCTGCCCATGGCTGGGGTGGCACTGGATGGGCTTTAAGGTCCCTTCTAATACAATCCAAATATAAATCAATTCAGAGCCCAAAAACAATCTTATTTTGTCACTCCTGAGCCCCTCTCCCAGGGCTGCTGAGCCTCAGCCATGCCCATTAATCAAAGGTATTTCTTTATCTCCAATCTGAGGTGCTGCAGATCTGCTGATTTGTGTGTCAATTACACCCAGTCCCAGGACCTCAGAGGGCAGAAGAACACCGGGAATTTGGGATAAAACAACTCAGGATGTGAATCTCAGGGCTGGGTTCCAGCTCCTTATCTGCACTTCCCTTTGCCTGGCAGGGGTGCCACTGACAGCAGCACTTCTGGTGTTTATTGGATTGAACACAAATCTCCTCGAGGAACCCAGAACCCTCTTCTTGCATGGAATTGCAGAATTCTGGAATGGTTTGGTGGGAAGGGACCTTAAATCCCACCCAGGCCCCCCGCTGCCACGGCAGGGACACCTCCCACTGTCCCAGGCTGCTCCAAGCTGGCCTTGGGCACTGCCAGGGATCCAGGGGCAGCCACAGCTGCTCTGGGCACCCCGTGCCAGGGTTTTTCCATTTACAAGGAAAAGATGGAGCAAGAGATGGCAAAAGAGACACCAGGACCTCGTGGGGTGGCTGGGCTGGAATGTCCCTGCTCCCCAGGCAGAGCTGCCAGCAGGACTGGGAGCTTTTTGCTTTGAAAATAAACAAACTCCTTTCCCTCTGCCCCTCAGGTCACAGATTCCATTAGAATTCTTCTCCTCCTCAATCCAGAGCAGGGAATAATTGCCTTGGAGTGAGTGGATGGGCTGCAAAGCACTGAGGGCTGGTAATTTGGAGGTCATTATCCAGCTGCTGAACTCAGGAGCCAGCCAGAGCCGGCACTGGAGAGCAAATTCGGGAGGCAAACACTTTTTAAAGTGAGCTCTTCGGTGGTGAACCTCCAAACATAAATGTAAGGCCCTGATTACAAGCATGCAAAACTTCCAAGTGCTGCACAGAGAGGTCAAAATCGGCTTTCATAGAATTCCAGACTGGTTTGGGTTGGAAGGGACCTCAAATCCCACCCAGTACCACCCCAGGGTGGCACCCCACTGTCCCAGGCTGCTCCAGCCTGGCCTTGGGCACTGCCAGGGATCCAGGGGCAGCCACAGCTGCTCTGGGAATTCCATCCCAGCCCCTCCCCACCCTCCCAGCCAGGAATTCCTAAATCCCAGCATCCCTCTTAACCCAGTTCAAAGCCATTCTCTCATCCATGGCCTCTCAAAGCCCCCCCCAAACTCCCCTCAGTCTCTTCCCAATCCCCTCTCCCTGGGCAGCTCTGCCTGGTGCCTGGATCCCAAACCCTGGAACACGGCACAGTTATTTCAGCCAGACTACACAAAGCAATCCACCCCATTCTTCCATGAGGAAAACAATTATTAATACTTGAAAATAATCTGTAATCTATTCACTTATAATTTCTAGTTTGGCTGTCAGGGAGCTAATTTGAATTTAAACAAAGTTTGCGGCTCCCTAATTGAATTTGCTCAAAGGATTTCTCTTATCAGAAACACAAGGACCGGTGTGTTTCTGCTTTGGCTTTTGTGGGGCTTTAACAACCTCCTGAAAGATAAAGCCAGGCCTGGGAGCTGCACAGCAGCACCCTCAGTGCTTCCCCAGTGTCCAGCTCACACCTTCTGCCCTCCTTTCACCACCTCACACCTCCTTTCCACACAGGTTTATAATCCAACAACCATCCAATGTTCCCTCTCATCCTGTCCCGCCCCCCCCGGCTGTCCCCTCCTGGCAGGAGCTGTGCAGAGCCACAAGGTCCCCCCTGAGCCTCCTTTGCTCCAGGCTCAGCCCCTTCCCAGCTCCCTGTGTAGGAAAGTACACCGAGTTCAATTTTTTTTTAGATTTTATTTTCTCTAGTTGGGCTTGGTTTGCCTTTGCCTCGGGGAAAGGAATTGTAAAGGGTTTTCTTTTTAAGGGATGTTACACCACTCAACCAAAACATCTCAACAGACTGGGAATAGCCCAGGAGATACCCAAAAAATACCAACCATCAACAAGACATCAACGGCCATCAGCAAACATCAACCAACATCTACCCCAGACACTGCCCCTGGCATAGCTGGAGACACCGGGTGGCTGGGTTTGAACAGCTGGGTGTGGGCTGAGGAGGGCAGGAGCCTGCCCTGAAATGGAAAATGCAAACCCTGTTCCTATGAATTGTTATAATTTTGAAATTAAGGGGCTCCCAGGCAAAGATACGGGAATAGGAATAACAGGTCTTAATTAGGAAAGAAAATAAAATAAAAATGCAGTAATACAAACCAAACCCTGCCAGAGTGAGAGCAGGCCCTGGCAGGCTGTGGGTCAGGCTGGTGGCAGCAGTGCCATTCCATGGGGGCTCAGCCCTCCTGCAGTGCCAGCTGTGCTTCTGCTGGAGCAGGATCCTGGACAAGGCTGGAGTTTTCCTCTGGAGCTCCAGGGCTGCTGGAGATGGGCCTGGGCTCCCTCTGGGAATGCAGTGGGGCAGAAAGCTGCTCCTCTGGGAATGCAGTGGGGCAGAAAGCTGCTCCTCTGGGAATGCAGTGGGGCAGAAAGCTGCTCCTCTGGGAATGCAGGGGGCAAAGGCTGCTGTGGTGTCCCAAAGGCTCAGATTGGATCCAGGTAGGAATGCTTGGCTCCTCCCCTGGGCACAGCCTCTCCCCATGGGATGATGGAATTTTCTCAGCCATGCAGGGACACTCAGTGGCCATGAACAGCAGAGATCTCCTGGAGGGAGGATTGGCTGTGGGAGAGACAAAGAAAACTGCCCAGAGAGCAGCAGAGAACTGCCCCAGCTCTGACAGATGTGACAGAACACACACACCCCAGGCACATCCTGCAGCCTAAGACATGGGAGAAGGCTGATAAGGAAATCCAGGAGTGAGGACCTAATTAACACCAGAATCAAAGAGATCTGTACCCAACAGGAAACCAAATACTAAGAACTCCCCAGCCTGGGACAAATGAACATTAAACCAATGGATTTCTATGGGTTTGGAATGTACAAAGTTTAGGAAAAATCTGGTAAAACTTCAGTGTCATGGAATGGTTTTCTCTGCACAGCCGGGCTATGGGTGGATTGTGAAAAACACCAATCACTTGTTTTTTAAAATCTTAAAAGTCTATTAGTAATAAAATAGTTATAAAAAATAGTAATAAAATTACATCAATAAAAATTTGGACAGGGAGGATTAGGACACTACGAGACAATAAAAAGCAAAGAATTCCGGATGTCCGGATGTTTTTGGGCACTGAGCTGCCAAAACCACACCTTGTGAACAAAGGAACAACCCTTAAAAGCAGCAGCCTGTTGCACATTCATACATCTCATACATGGTGCATAAATTCCTTGCAAATTAAGAATTTTTCTGGTTTTTGTCAACTTCCTCCCCTTAATCCTGGTGGTTCCATAAAGACAGAGAGAAGGTGGAAGAATGTTTGTCTTTTCTGATAAGGAGGCTGGAACTCTTCAGGTTTCGTGCTGCTGTTATCTCTGTGCAAAGAGTTTCTTGATTGTCTTATCCCTTTCTTGAGCTAGTAAAAAATGTCTTACATCGCAGAGTTTTTATTTTAACATTGTGTTATAACCTAAAACTACATTTAACACACTACTTAAAAATTATTAATACAGTATTACAAAATAACCCTCCATAATACACACAGTATTCAATTTAATATTTGTGAAAAGCCAATCATAAAATACGCATTTTTCACAAGATGAAATTATTTCTGTTGCAAGTCCTGGCCAGAATAAAGTAATGCCTTGATTCTCTAACATTAAAAATGTTGGAGAGTGTGATTTTTCCCCACAGTTTCAGTGACACTTGGACTGCTCCTCACCCAGACTTTGATGCCAAGGAGGACCCTGAGGGTGAGCCCTCCGTTCTTTCAGGATGTATTTTCCACAGGAACATTCACACAGGAATGGTGTGGGGTTTGTTCTCATCTCCAGGTTAAAATCAAATGACAGCCTGGATTCTTTCTCCCAACTGTTCTGTAGATCTTGATCTTCAGCCGCTTAGCAGAGCTCATCACTGATTATTAATTAATGAATTCCAGCTCCCTGTGCCCCTTTATTCGACTGCTCAGCAGAGCCAGAGCTTCAAAGTCCACTCAAGAATGGAAAGTGGCAGGTTATTGATACAGCTGTAAAAATCCTGCCATTAATAATGTCTGAAAGGCAGGAATGTCCACCTGGATGACTCCTCAGGCATAGCCAGGAGCAGTCCAGACCATGGCAACAGCATCTCTCATTAAGGGAGGAGACTGATGATTAATTAAGCTTCTTTTATAGAGACAGAATTCCCACCTTATCGTGAGCTTGCAGCTCCACCAGTCAGAGGAAGGGTGACATTCCCAGATTTTGGGATGCTCCAGCCCCAAACCCCCCCCAGGAGCAGCTGGAAAGGCAGGGAGTGGTGCCATCAGCCCCTCCCCCACCCCAGCAGGGGTGGAAAGGCTGAGGTGGTGGGAAACTCCTCCCTTGCACTTCCCTTTCCATCCCATCTTACAAAGCTTGAACTCCCAGGAGAACACCAGGACCTCGTGGGGTGGCTGGGCTGGAATGTCCCTGCTCCCCAGGCAGAGCTGCCAGCAGGACTGGGAGCTTTTTGCTTTGAACATTGAACAAACTCCTTTCCCTCTGCCCCTCAGGTCACAGATCCCATTAGAATTCTTCTCTTCCTAAAAAGATTCCATCATGGAGCCATGGAATCCCAGAGGGAGCTGAGGCAGGAGGAGCTGTGTCTCCTCCTGATGTCCATATGTCCATCTCAGCCACCATCACCCAATTCCTGGGTCATTCCAAGGACACCTCCCCCTGGAGCAGGATGCTCCAAGCCCTGCCCTGCTCCACATCTGCTCCACCTTTCCCAGGATCTGGGCCTGGCCCTTCCCACATCCCCAGGATGCCCCAGCAGGGCTCATCCTGGCCCAGTTCCACCGCTGGAAAGTTCACTCTGCCTTGCCCCAGGCAGAAATCTGCTGATGGCCCCAAACATCCCAAATGCCACGTTTTTTCCCCTTTATTTCAGCACAACATTCCTGACATTTCAAATCCCTGCTCAGCCAGGACTTGGTTTAAATGAGGTTTAAATGAGAGGTCGCTCAGGGCTGCTCCTGAATAACTGCAACCTTCCCTCCTGTTATCCCTGCAAACCCCACGAATGCTGCACAGCAAAGGAGCTGCATTCCTGAGAAACCTGGAGCCACTGGTCAAATTCCCATCCAAAACATTTCATTCCATGAAAACCCTGAGATATAAACACAGACTGCAGGTTGATTGTGTTTTGGGAGCAGGTCTGTGTGCTGGCTGCTCACAAAATGTGTGACTGATTATGATCAAAACCTCGAGTTTTGCTGCTTTTCTCTAGTTCAGGTTCTAAATACAGCTGGTTTATTAAGTGCTTGTTAAATTCATTCCTGCAGCAAGCACCTGACACCTGTTTAGTGTGCTCCAAAGGTTGTATTTTATGATAAGATTGTGGATTTTATGATGATTCTGGAGAAGGGTAAATCTGCCAGCAAAGAAGCAGCAGGTTCACAGTTAGAGGAAGGGTGGAACTGGGTGTATATCACTGGAACAGAGCAGAGCAGCTTCCCATGGAGCATCCACAGGGATGATTCCAACATCCCATTTTCCAGCTGCTCCATCAGCTCGATGCCCCTGGGCCACTGCTCAGGGGCACCTGCTGGCTGCACGAGCTGGTTCTGAGGAGCTGAATCAGAGAGACACCAATTTCCTGAATCCAAGCAAGGTCAAATTTGGGGAATCTTATTTTCCCTTGCAGCCCCAGCTCAGTGTTAACATGGTTTGTGTTGGTGTCAGTGACAGGAAGCAAACCGAGCAGGGGGGAAAAGAATCCCAGAATTCCAGCCTGGTTTGGATGGGAAAGGACCTTAAATCCCTTCCATTCCAGCTGAGCAGAGGGGGAAAGAATCCCAGAATTCCAGCCTGGTTTGGATGGGAAAGGACCTTAAATCCCTTCCATTCCAGCCCTGCCATGGCAGGGACACCTTCCACTGTCCCAGGCTGCTCCAAGCCCCAATGGCCTTGGGCACTTCCAGGAGTCCAGGGGCAGCCACAGCTGCTCTGGGAAACCCAAGGACTGATGAGAGAGAGACAAAACCCTTTGAATCCGTGTCCTTGCAGAGACCCACAGGGCTTTTGATTCATTCCTAGATTAATTTCCTTATTCACTCCAACCCCGATGTACGCAGATTAATTTGTTACAGGTTTTGTGTTAATCTTCAAAACCACTGACGAAGCAAAGACTTTGAGGCCAATCCTTAATGTGTCCTCTCCAAACCTTCCATTGAACTTCCAGGTTCCCTTTGAAAGTGAAAAGTATTTTTAAAAGTTTCCTAAGGCGACAGGAAACTTTCGGTTTTAGATCCTTTAAAATGAACCCTCTTTTTCTGCTGAACCCACGGCGAGATCTGAAACTATCAAGCAGCAAGTCCAGCTGTTAAATCCTGGGGCTTTTGTTGGATATTTCACTGGCACAAAGCAGGAAATTATGGAGCCTCATTGTCCAGGAGATCAATGTGTTCTCCCTGGAAAACCTTTGGAGATTTGAATAGCAGATTCCGCCTCGTAGTTTCTTGCTCCTTTCCAGATACCCAGTGCTGGCAGCTGCTTTGAGGTTCTTTATCTTGCTTCATCCTTTCTTCTTTAAGGAGCAACTTTTAGTTATTCCTTGTGCTGGGATGAGCCTTTCTGGCAGAAATCTGCAGGCACAGAGAATTGAAGTGTGCAGAGCTGAGAGCAGCAGGCTGACAGAGACCTCCGTGGGCTTCCGACAGCGCTGAGCCCACGGCTCTGCCTTCCAGGGCTCCCTGGATTGTCAGGAAATGCAGCTTGGAATGACACCAGGGCTCTCCCAGGCCTGTGGAGGGTTGAGGCCTCTCTATGGGAAGCACCTGGAGCTACAAATCCCATCTGTGGAGCTGCTGGAGATGCTCCTGAGGGCAGTAAAAACCAGCTCTGTCCCCAAGGGAAGTGGAGAACTCCTCGTTTTCTCCAGTAGGAAGTGTCCACAGAATCCACCCTGCTCCCGTTTTGTGGTGGGACGATGCCAATCCTGGTCCCTGCACCCTGCAGGAGCAGCAGCACCCAGAGGACACGGATGGCTCCTTCCCAGGGTGGGTTTTCCTCTGGGAGCAGCCCAGGGGCATCACTGATCCACGAGGAACAAGCCAGGCCACCAGGCCAGGCTCCACGGGGAAAAGGAGGATCCAGCCCTTCCCACTGGCAGGATCTTCTCCAGGCACAGAAACCAGGGCACAGCCACAGTCTGGGCAGGACAAGATGGGAATTCCCAGGCCTGGAATCTTCTCAGGCAGCTTTGGGAGGCTCTCCAAGGACACCAAGGCAGCAGCACTGACCCCAAAGCCACCACAGCACCTCCGAGATGCCCACTGCTCCCCACCAGCGCAGAGGGATCAACCCAGCTCCCAGGGGCATCTTCCACTTCCAAAGTCCCGTCCAAGCCCAGGATTTCACTGTTCTTCACTCAGGGATAACACAGAGACCTCCCTTGGGACGCCTGGCTCTCTCCTGGCAGCCAGTGCCAACCCCCTGAGGTGACCCAAGGTCCTGCCCAGCGGAGTGAACACAGCAAATGGAGGTTTCATCCCTGCTTTTCACCGGGAACACTGCAAATCCCTCATTATTTGGGACAAAGGAGAGACTTTGCTGGGTTATGACAGGAAGGAAGAATTCAGGGACCTAGTTGGATCCTAAAAGATCCATCCTCACAATCCCTCTCCAGTTTTCCCAGTCCCATGGGAGCAGGGGTCCAGCAAAGGCTGTCAGGAATTCCAGGAGTACAAACCCCACCTGGGCTGGGGACCTGCTGTGCCACTAATGGGAGCATTAAGGGAACAGAACTTCCTTTCCCATAAAATATTTAGGCTGGAACACATCCATATTTATCACTCTAATCAAACAGAATGAGAGAGTTCTTCTTCCTTCAGCTTTGGGAAAGCAAAACAAGCCTGGTTTGACAACTGCTTTTTTTTTTTCTTTTTCTTTTTCTTTTTTTTTTTTGCCTTTTTTTTTTTTTTCCAGCAAGAAAATAAAAAGTTTGGGGAAGAAGAAATGTTCAGAGCACATAGTTTGGGAATAACAACCCGATCCAGGCTTGGAATGGCAGCAGGAATTAGAGGCAGCAAATGGCCCTGGGCAGCCCCTCCAGCCGGGAAGGGGGGACCAGATCATGGCAAGAGCTCCTGACAAACCCCCAGGGATCTTCCATGAAGGATAATGAGGCTTCCCATCCCTGGCAATGCCCAAGGCCAGGTTGGAAAGGGCCTGGAGCAGCCTGGGACAGTGGGAGGTGTCCCTGCCATGGCAGGGGGGGAATGGGTGGGATTCAGGGTCCCTCCAACCCAAACCATCCCAGGGTTCTGTGATCCAATGGATGCATTTTACCTGGAGCTGTGGCATCAAAGGTGCTGCCCCAGCAGGGCTGCTGTGGCCACTGACATTCCTGAGGGACAAACAGGATTTATTCCCACCGGAATCAGATCCTGCAATTTTATTCCCCGTGAATAAACCAAATCACTTATTCTTAAAAAACCCAAGGGTAATCCCAGACTTTTCAAATTGTGTGGAAGGCTGGAGAGTGGATCCCTGTTCCCAGCATATCAATCAAACCCAGGCTCAGTTTAATTTTTTTGCCAGTCATGCTCAGCTTCCCAAATCATTCCAAGAGCCCCTCCTGGAGGTGTTTGATCTCAAGCTTCTTGTTCAACTTCTCAGCGCTCTTTTAGAGAGTCTGCAAAGCCTGAGAGGCTCCAGGTCCTGAAGAGGGAAGAAATTGCAGCACTAATACTCCTATTTATTGCTTTTTTTCCCCCTGCTCAAGCCAAGTGAAATGACATGCACAGAGATCTGGGCTGATGAGAGGCACATAAATGGCAGTGTTTAGTATCTGGATTAGTCACAGAAGAAAGCAAATCATGAGCTTGTCTCTCCGAGCTGCCAAGCTGCTGACAAAGTCTTTCGGAAATAATGAAGCTGAGTTTATGAATGAAGTTTGTGTCAAGGTAAGCCAAGATTCCCTTCAGCATCACAAACAGGGCTTTGATGAAACTTTCATAAACAGTTTAATTTTTCTCTTTTATCTTCTCCTGCACTCCCCTCTCTGTTCTTCAGAGCAGCCTCCACCAGGAGCAGCAGCTTCAGGAGATGGGAGACCCTCCTGAAGGTTTCAGGCTGAGGTTTCTCGGTGGTTTGGTGGAGGGGAGAGCTCAGTTCCAGGTGTTTGATAAGGGCAGAGAGACAAACTTGGCCTGGCACAGGGACAAACAGTGTGAGAGTCCAGCACATCCCTCTGGCTGCCCTGGCTGGCTGAGACCCTGGCAGGGGCTCACAGACCTTGGCACCAAGTCAAAAACACCTGTGGCTTCCATTTTAGCCCGTGGAAAAAACTGCCAGCTTTGTGTGAGGAATTACAGCCACAAGGGTTTGGGTAGTGTGGTAGGTGAATTAACACAGGGTGGAAAAGTGGAATTTTGGGATTTCTAGAATGTGATTCAGGGGTACAAGATGGAGGGATTTGGGCATGTCCTGACCTTCTTCTCCTTCTCCTTGCCCTCCATGTCTCGCTGTGCTGGTGACACTTTTCTGTTGGTTTCAGGCACAGACACACTGTCCAACACCAATGACAGACATTGGCACGTTATTGTAACCACGGCACACGGAGTTTTTGGTATAAAATGTGAACACTGCCCTGAGGGCAGACAGAATGCCATGGCCGAGCTGCTGGACAGAGCTCAGCAGGGCAGAGAGAGAATGTTCTAGAGAAGGGAAAATAAACACCCTTGAGAACGCGATCCTACACATTCAGACTCCTTTGGCTGCAGGGCTGGGAAGCAAAGACTCTTTATGATCTTGGGGTCACCTCGACCTTCTGAGCCCCGAGACATTGGCAAAACAGCACCTTCCTTTGGGCTGGGACCAACCTGGCAGCAGCTCTGGGTCTGTGCAGGCTCCTGCCATCCCTGGGAAGGGCTGAGCATTCACTGGGGTCAAACATCAAAGGAGGAGGAGCAAACCCCGCTCTGAAATGGGAATTATGGCCCTGAACTTCGAGAGAGGACACTGAGTTCCAGCCCTTCCCCGTTAATGTTTGTTCCTCAGAGCCCGCCTGGCCCCAGAAGTCCGCGGCTCACGGAGCTCCCGGGAGCTCCCGGCACTGGCTGGCACTGCTGTCACCTGCTGGGAACTCCCTAAACCCCAGCTGGAGGTAAAAATTCCTCTTTCTTCTACAGAGCCAACTCGGGGTGGATCCCTCTGACCTTCAGCACCACCCATTTCTGCAGCCACAGCTTCTCTGGGCACCCTGTGCCAGGGCCTGCCCACCCTTCCCAGCCAGGAATTCCCAATTCCCAATCTCCCATCCAGCCCTGCCCTCTGGCAGTGGGAGCCATTCCCTGGCTCCTGTCCCTCCAGCCCTTGGAAATCCTCTCTTTCCATCTCTGTCCATCTTTCCTGTAGGCTCAGAGCTGGGAATGCTCCCCTGGAGAGGAGAAGCTGCAGGGAGAGCTCAGAGCCCCTGGCAGGGCCTGGAGGGGCTCCAGGAGAGCTGGAGAGGGACTGGGGACAAGGGATGGAGGGACAGGAGCCAGGGAATGGCTCCCAGTGCCAGAGGGCAGGGATGGATGGGAGATTGGGAATTGGGAATTCCTGGCTGGGCTGGAATTGCCAGAGCAGCTGTGGCTGCCCCTGGATCCCTGGCAGTGCCCAAGGCCAGGTTGGACATTGGGGCACCCTGGGACAGTGGGAGGTGTCCCTGCCATGGCAGGGGTGGCACTGGGAGGTTTTTAATCTCCCTTCCCACCCAAACCAGTCTGGGATTCCATGAAATCAAGAATCCAACAGCTCCTGGAGGAGCAGCAGGCGGGGGGCACAGAAAGGGCCCTGCTTAGCAGCTTACCTCTGTTCAATGCTCATTCCTGGTAAATCCTGGCTGCGGACTGCAGAAAAAAAACCACAAACCTGCTTCCTCTGCCATCCCCTCCTCCTTTCCAGGAGTGTTTCAAAGGCTCCCCCAGCCCCGGGAGGAGCAGCAGGGTGGGCTCTGCAGGGACCGAGCCTTGCAAGGAGCAGCGGCAGAGCCCGGTGTGGAAAATACGAAAGGGAAAATCTGCAAAGGCTGCAAAGCCTCCCCTCTCCCCATCCCAGCTGCCACTTCCCTGCCCAGCTGAAGAGCAGGAGGAAAATGCACTTCAAGAGGAAGATTCCTTTGAAAGGAGGCAGAACACGGGCACAGAGAGATGAAGATGATGAGAGGGGTACAGCCCAACAGGAGCGGGAACTCTGGGAACAATGGGAATTTCACTGAAATTAGATCAGAACAGCAGCGAGGCTGCTGGAAGCTTCAGCACAGGCAGAAGGGTGAAAAGTGCCAGAGTTTGCTGGATTTTTTTTTTTTCCCTGTCGTTTTACTGAGAAGGGGGAGGGGTGAGAGCCAGTGGAAATAATCACGAATATTCCAGTCAAACAGGGAAACTACAGAAGTACAAAACGACTCCCTGATTTCATCCCTGATTTCCCCCAGTCAGGCAGAACCTTCTGCTGAGCTGATTCTCAACAGGAATTTCATAACTCAGAGGAATTTTCACAACTCAGTGTTTGGAGGTACAGGGGGTGACAGGTCATGGAGGATGAAATGTGGATTTTAAGAGGATGGGACCCTCCCTGGGGGACACATTGGAATACAAAGATGACTTTTTTTAGGTGAGATGTCTCTGCTCTGGAGCCAGGCTGGGAGAGCTGGGAATGTTCCCCTGGAGAGGAGAAGCTCCAGGGAAAGCTCAGAGCCCCTTGCAGGGCCTGGAGGGGCTCCAGGAGAGCTGGAGAGGGACTGGGGACAAGGGATGGAGGGACAGGACACAGGGAATGGCTTCAGATTAGAAAAGAGGAGATTTGGGTGGGATATTGGGAAGGAATTCCTGGCTGGGAGGGTGGGGAGGGGCTGGGATGGAATTCCCAGAGCAGCTGTGGCTGCCCCTGGATCCCTGGCAGTGCCCAAGGCCAGGCTGGAGCAGCCTGGGATGGTGGAAGGTGTCCCTGGCATGCACAGAGAGAAAAGAGCTTTGCACTGAGCAGTGCCACAGCCCCCCAGTCCTTCTCCGGGTGGGAAACAGGGCGAGCAGCTTCCAGAGCAGTTAATTGCAGCAGTTAATTAACCCTTTCACAGGGCTGTGTCTCCTGGAGCAGCAGCGCCCCGGGCAGCGTGGGCAGCCGGGAGAGCTCCAGCGCTGACCTCAGTTTCCCTCCCCAGCCCAGTTCAGAGCTGTTCCCGCCTCTCCCGGAGCTGCAGCATCCCCCGGGGATCAGGACTGAGAGGTCAAGGACAAAGCACTCTCCCATTTCATTGTTTCCGTGCTCCAACAACCCCAAACAGGCACCACCGGGAGGGGGAAGAGAGGAAAACCTCAAAATAGAAACAGTTTCTGCTTGGAATCACTCCTGCTTCGTGCTGCAGGAACAGCATCTCTTTTTCTTTGTTTTTTTGTTTTTTTTTTTTTTTTTTTTTTTTTTTTGTGGTTTTTTTTTTGTTTTTTTTTTGTTTTTTTGTTTTTTGTTTTTTATTGTTCTCCAGACACATTCTGGTCTTATTTAAAGACTCAGCAAAATGGGATAGCATCCATGTGGAAAGGAGGGAGAAAAAGGAGTGAGCACGTTTGGCGCTCTGGAAACTTCTGGATGTCTCTTCAACAATCATTTGGGAAGATTTGCTGCTGCAGAATCTCCCACCCCGCCCCCCCAGTCAAGGTGTAATTGGAATTAATTTCAGATAGAGTTTAAATTAGATTTAATTAATTAATTTCAGATAGAGTTTCATTAGATTTAATTTCAGACAGCTGTTCCCTTTCAGAAGAAAATGGCTGGGAATGTTTGGCTGGACCACCTCTTCCTGCAGGAGCTCCACTGGAAGTCAAGGTAATGATGAAGTTGGTTTTGTACATCAAAAACTGGAATTCATTTACCTGCACACTCATTTTCCATGTTTCTTCAACTCTACCACGAGTTATTAATACTGGGGCTGGCAGTTCTGTAGGATTACTGTAGGATTTCTTAATTATGTATCAAAATTCCCACAGAGTAAATTCCATCCTCACTCTGGATGCTCCAAAGGCAGCAATTAAATCTATTTATGTGAAATTAAAACAAACTCATCCCCACATCCATGACTTGTTCTTTGTCCAGAGCAGCCGTGGCTGCCCCTGGATCCCTGGCAGTGCCCAAGGCCAGGCTGGAGCTGGAGCAGGATTATCCTGCCTGTGGATAATCCCTAAAATCCCTCCCAACCCAAACCATTCTGGGCTTGCGTGAATGCTGGAAGGGAACCGAGGGGGCAAAAAGCAATTATTTTATTGTTTTCTGGGAGTACAACTATTTCAGTCCATGGTGCCAGAGTTCCAGCCTGGAATCCCCTTGCAGCTTGGGAGGGTTACTCAAAGTCATGGAAGCATAAGAGGGGTTTCAGTAATAAAATAAGATCATCTCTGTTACTATAATACCCCAAAAAAGTGCAATTATGTCCTGATCACAGCTCTGGGATTACATGTTTTTAATGAAGTGAACATTGTCAGTGTGGGAAGCAATAAAAATTGAAAAAAAAAAAAAAAAAGGAAGTTACAGGACTGAGAATTTAATATATATGATAATACACATAAATCTATTAGGAAAAAAAAAAGTAAAGGAGAATTAATTATGTTTCAGTACCCAGAGGGGGAACAAAAACGGTAAAGAATTAAGAAATAAAAAATTCATACTGTAATTAGAATTTTGCATACTAAAATTAGAGAAGGTGTTTTCCGATAAAATCCAGAACCTTCTCCAACAAAAGCCCGAGATGGGAGCAGGGTATGGTAATCATGCACCAGAGCCTTAAGGTATGAAACCTGTACACAGGCTTGGGAAGAGGATTAAATATCCAGTGAGGGTGCAAAACTTTTTAATTTCCCAACTTTTCATAGCCAAATTAACAAGAGAAAAAGGCTCTGGAGCAGCACAGCAGTGCATTATTTATTTAGACATTTAATGAATAACAAAAGAGTTGCTCTGTGGAAGCTGCAGGGGAGGCAGGAACGCTTTCCCCACAGCCTGAGGGATCCCAGCTTCAGGGACAGACAGGGATTTGAGCAGGGAATGCCTGAGGAGCTCTGGGATAGAGGGAGGTGGCCCTGGCCATGGGAAAGGCTTGGAAATGGATGGGCTTAAAGGCCCCTTCCACCCCAAGCCACACTGGGATTGTGGGATGATTCCAGGACTCCCCCAAGAGTCACCTCTTAGGGAATCCTGCAGTGGTTTGGGTCGTATGGGGATTTTTGGAGGAATTTTGAATGGGTTGGAGACAGGACCTCTGAGCTGTTTTTGATGATGGGGTTTATTTTTTTATCTTCTACACAGGCAGGAGGGGTGAGCTCAGCTCACATCTTCACTGCACGGATCAGAAGGTCACAAGACCCTCAGTTACAAGACTTTTTAAGGAGTTATTGACCAATAAAACACTGCCAATGAGGATATTTATGTTTTTAACCCAATCCTTAAATATTTCATCTTATGGAGCCATGCTACAGTGGGAGCTTTCTTAGCCAATCCTGTTATGGCACACAAACCCACAGTGCTGCATTCTAAACTCCTTGTTTGCCTCTGGAACTGCTTTTATTTCTATATCTTAAACTCTAAAACTCTAAACTTTCCTTAGCTGAATGTGTCTCTGCTTTAAACTGCAAATCCACATTCTCCCTTCCAGCACCTCAGTTTGGGAACCTTTCCCAAGGTCTCAGATCAAGCCCTGGGTTTAATTCTCAGCTTTGGCTCACAGGCCCAGAGCTCTGAGAGTTCCCTGCATTTTGGATTCCAGCAGGGTTGGAAGGGACCTCAAATCCCATCCAGTGCCAGCCCTGCCATGGGCAGGGACACCTTCCACAGACCAGGCTGCTCCGAGCTCCACCCAAGCTGGCCTTGGGCACTTCAATGTTTAATTCTGGGAACTGAGGTCCCACGGGATTTCCCAACAAACCTGGAGGATTTTCCCTCCCACAGCCACAGGGCAGCACACCAGGGAAGCCAGGAGCCACTTCTTTGGAAGGAGCCCTTTCCTGGTGCTCCAGAGTCAGGCACACGTCCTGAAAGGCTTCCAAAAATCACAAATCTGCAGATTTTAGTGGGAAAAATGAGCCTTTAGCCACCCTTGGGAATCTCAGCATCCTCCCAGGAGACAGGGCTGTGCATTATTCCCAGGAATAACCCCTGGCAGCACCAGGATTTGCAGAGCATTCCTGTCACCCCGAGATAATTAAGGATTTGTTCAGTGGACAAAACTGGGAGCCTAAAAAATCACAGCAGCTGAAGCAGCGATTCCCAAATCTGCCTCGCTTATTTCACGGCAGTGGAGATGTGCAGAAAATTAACACAAGATGCAGCTTCAGGAGCTCACAGACAATAGAAAAGTGGGAAATAGAAACCAAGGGGGAGCCATCCATGGATCTGATGGAGCTGCTGTGCACAGGAGCCCTCAGCACATCCTGACTCCTGTGCAAGCCAGCTTTGGATGATGCTTTTCCTGGTTCCTGACCCTATTCCTGAAAAACGAGGTCTGCTGGATTCACTGCACAGCTTTGGCAGGAACTGTGCTCAGTGCAGGTCCTGTCTGTATATCCAGGGTTCATTTCCCACCTCTCCATGGTGGGTGGCTCCTGATCTCACCAAAATCCTCCTGGATAAAGCTTTGGATAACAGCTGACTCCCTCTGAAAGCAGATCCAGCCAAGCCATGCTTTGCCAGAGGGGATCCTATCCCACTTCCATGTTTCCAGGTAGCCAACAGCAGACTACAGATGAATGCTGGATTCCCAAAAGCTCTTCCAGGAGCTCTCCAGTGCCCTTCACTTAACCATGACAGCAGCAACACCTGGATTTTAACTTCCTAATGAGCCCCAAAATATGTATTTCCTGACAGAAAATACTGTCAATCTTTATAAATATTTTCTGAGTGTGCGCAGCTTTTCCAGAGGTGCCTGCTCTCTTCAAAAAGGGAATTTGCTGTTTCAGCTCCATGGAAGGGAGCCCTGCCTGCTGCACCTGCACACTGACAGCAGATCAAACACAATCCCTCAGTGTTTCCAGCCACCCCCGTGGCTGGGAAATGGAAATGTGGGAATGAAATTCCTAATTTAAATAAAACCCAGCCGAACGTGGGGTATTCCCAGCAGGAATCCCAGAGAGGAGTGCTGGGTCTGTGCCCTGCACGCTCATGAGTTTTCACTTGTTTTTTTCCCAAATCAGCATTTTCGAACAGCCTGTAAAAAAGGATGTCCCATCAAACTGCTGCTCTGGCATGAAATCACAGAATCCCAAATTTTCTGAGGTTGGAAAAGCTCTCCAAGATCAGAGTCCCAGCTGTGCCCGATGCCCACCTTGTCCCCAGCCCAGAGCTCTGAGTGCCACCCCCAGGAATTCCTTGGGCACCTCCAGGGATGGGCACTCCAGACCTCCCTGGGCAGCCCCTTCAGCAGCAGGACCATTCCAGAGAATCCCAGAATCCTGGAATAGTTTGGGTGGGAAGGGACCTTACAGCCCACCCAGTGCCACCCCTGCCAAGGGCAGGGACACCTCCCACTGTCCCAGGCTGCTCCAGCCCAAACTGTTCTGTGATTCCATGATTCCATGATTCATGATTCCATCATTCCATGATTCCACAGCACGTGTACCCTGCACCATGAAACCCTGGGCACCCCCAGCCCCAGCAGCACAGGGTGACACCAGTACAGGGCACCGGTGACACCAGAACCCTCCCTGCCCACGGTGGAATGGAACCAAACCCCTCCAGGAACGTTCCTCAAGGCCCCACAGCTCCTCACAGCCACCACCAGCCCATCCCTCGGCTCCAGGGGTTTCCTTTTCCTGCTGCTGAGTTCCCCGTGTGCGCTCCCAGGGCACGGGGGGGGGGGGGGGGGGGTCCCCTCAAACACTTTGTTACAGACACACGTTACAACATTGGCTTTTCACAAGTGTTAAATGCATTCTGTGTGTGTGCTGTTACAGCAGCTTTGCTAGAAAGATACAGTTTTTATTTCTGCTGCTCACGGAGCTCAGGGCAATAGCTGCTATCAGTGTGCCTGTGTTAAAATGCCTGCTGGGGTGGGATAACCCCAATGAACACAGGATGAGCACACCTGGACAGATGTGCCACCCACCAGCACTCACCCTCTGAAGGCCGTGTGGGCCAGGGCCCAACAACTGAAAATGATGAAAAAAAGGACTAAAAGCACAAGCCAAGGATGCAGATGCTCTAAAAAAAGCAGATCCAAAGAGGAAATACACTGAACAGCTCTTGGGACATGGGAACTGGGTTAAAGAAAAAGTTTACTGTGCACAAGGCTCTGGGAAGGTGCAGCAGGCTGCTGGAATTCCAAGGTGTTTAAGGGGTGTCCCCGAAGGTCACAGGGTGCTCCTGGCTGAGTGCCAAGGTGCACCCGGCCGTGATAACCTTTGCTCTGTGGGCCTTGTCTGCTCTTGGCCTTGACTGAGCTTTTACATTTGCTCAGGAGACTGGATGGGTTTGTCACACCCTCATTACTGATCCGGGATGTGCCCGTGGTGTCACCAAGGGGTCGGGCCCGGCCCTCTTGTCCCACGGGGCTGATTTTGGGTGCAGCCCCTGAGCTCCTGCTGTGCCCTCAGAGTGCCCTGAGCCCTTCCCTGACAGCTCCTGACAGCTCCTGACAGCTCCTGACAGCTCCTGCAGCTCCCGGTGCTGCCCCCCAGCCCTGCCGGCCACGAGGAGCCGTCCCTCACGGCGCCATCCATGGTGCCACGGGCTGCAGCACAGCCAGGAGGGCGCTGGGTCACCCCACACGGGCCCTTCCCACTCCAAGGACAAGGCGTTCCCACGAAACAGGCCATGGGATGGGGCTGGGGTCCCTCACTGGTGCCATCACCCCACTAATGAAGATCTTGTGGCTCTGCACAGCTCCTGCCAGGAGGGGACAGCCGGGGGGATTTGGGATCTTATCCCAGGGAACAGGGACAGGAGGAGAGGGAACGGCCTCAGGCTGGGCCGGGGCAGGCTCAGGGTGGGCAGCAGCAGGAATTTCCCCATGAAATCATGGAATGTCTGGGAAGGGACCTTAAAGCACATCTTGTTCCACTCCAGAAGTGTTCCAGGGGCACCCGGATGTGGCACCTGGGGACGTGGCTTAGGGGTGGCTCTGGTGGTGCTGGTTCAATGGTTGGACACAATGATCTTGGAGGTCTCTTCCAGCCTTGATGATTCTGAGGGATGAAGGGCTCCTGGACTCACCCTCTGGAAGAAACATGGAATCAGCCCCTTGCTGGACATCTGAGGATGTCGCTGTTGAGGCAGGACGGGAACAGGAGAACTCCAGGATCAGAAGGCGAGAAGAAAACTCCACTTTATTTCAAACGCATTGCTCTTTTCTAGAGAACATCGTGCAGACCAATTTCATTGGTCTTAAAGTAAAAACATCTCACGCCACTGGTGTGCTCTGAGTGACGCACGGTGGCAGAACGTATCTATAAACAACGTGAGCAACAAGAGAGATAGAGAGTTATTTACGTCCCTTTCCAACTCTCTCCCAGGCCCAGCCTGGTAGAAATGTCTCTTTTTCTCTCTGACTGAACTGAGAATACCCATATGAGGAGAAGCTGCAACTCTGCCCTGAGCTACTCCAACATCTTCACCTCCTCAGTGCTGCTGCTGAACAGCAGAGAAACCCTGAAATCCCAGTTCCAGGAGCTTGGCCTTGACCCAGATGAATCCAAGCCCCCAGAAATAAGAAGTCACCACCCAGATGGGCTGAGGGGCTCCTGGGCAAGCCAAGAAGGCTGGAAATTGTATCCCCACCCTGGGGAGGGAAGGAACACGGAGCTCACACGAGGGGAACACGTCACCCCTCCTCTCCAGCCCTCCAAGGAGCAGGATTTATGGCCAGCCATTTCCCACGATTTCATTGCTCCCTCCACTCCCCATGGCACAGCAGAAACCAGTTAATGCTGGTTACAATGTTAATGCTGGAACAATGTGGAGAAAGTTCTCTCAGGTTCTGCTTTGATGGCAAACCACTGAATGCAAGGGCTAAACCAAGGTGGCTCCAGCTCCCTCGCCTCCCCTCGGAAGGGCAGGATGGGAGGGAATTATTAATTCCACCTCCTACTGTTCCCAGCACTTCAGGAGGTTATTGCCAGCAAGAGAGCACAAGGGTTTGGATTTGCTTCCAAAAAATCTTCAGCTGTCAGATTGCTCAGAGAGATGTGTGAAGAAGAAAAACTTCCCAGGAAAGCGAGGGAAACGTTCTGAGTGCAGAGACAGAATATATTTATTTTTCAATTAAAAAGCCCTAAAACAGTGACAAAGCCACAAGGGTCAGAATAAAGTGTTCCTCCACTAAAGAGAGCAGTGTTTCCTATTTGATGTCTCTGAAGTCAGGACTGCATCTTCCCAGGCAATCCTTTGCAAGGAATTTTTTTAATCAGTCATTGAAACCACAGGCAGAAGCCACAACTCACTGTTTGCATGTACTGTGACTGGAAAAGCAAAATTCCAAAGCCACATGTGTCAGCCTTAATTCATGTCACAGATCAAAAAAAAAAAAAAAAAAAAAAAAAAAAGAGCAGTAAGTGCAGCAGTGACAGTTCCACTGGTTTTGTGGAGCTCAAAGGAAAACAAGAGAGGCATTTTCAGGATCAGAGGAGGTTGATTTCCCACACACAGGTTATTCCCCTCCCTTTAAAGTCTTTCCTTCCAGCAGCAGAGAGATTTACTCATGGATTTACTCTTTGGAGTCCAGCTGCTCCTCATCTCATCAGCCAAAGGAACCTGACGGCCACACATCCTTAAAAGCCTGGCAGAGCTAAAGCTGTATCCAGAAATCCCAGAATCCTGGAATGGTTTGGGTTGGAAGGACCTTAAATCCCACCCAGTGCCACCCCTGCCATGGCAGGGACACCTCCCACTGTCCCAGGCTGCTCCAGCCCCAGTGTCCAACCTGGCCTTGGGCACTGCCAGGGATCCAGGGGCAGCCCCAGCTGCTCTGGCAATTCCAGCCCAGCCCCTGCCCACCCTCCCAGCCAGGAATTCCCAATTCACAATGATTTGTGCCCAGCTGGAGCCATGGGGCCAGTCCCATCATGGAGTTCCAAGCAGGTTCCCAAGCCACGACCCCAAGGGGCTCCAAGAAAGCAGCAGCAGCCACCCCACACGGGGCAGGGAGGAGGGAACCCTTCCCCTCTCCCGAAGCACAGAGCAGAGATTTATTTCTTTTGAAGGCCCATGGAAGGCAGAGGAGCCCAGACCTGTGGATGCAGCTCTGCCCAGAGACTCCCCCCACCCTCAGCACCAGCTCTGGAGGCTGCTCTGGCCTACACTGGTGTCGATTTCTCGGGATTCAGATGGTTCTGAGGGTTGAGGTGACCCCGACAGATCATAAAGAGTCCTTGATTCCCTACCCCGAAGCCAAAGAAGAGGTCTGGAATGTGTCCAATTGCACTTTCAAGGTTGTTTATTTCTTCTTCTCTATAAACATTCTTTCTCTGACTTGCCAAGATGCTTTCAGCAAGGCAGCCATGGCATTCTGTCTGCCCTCAGGGCAGTGTTTACCTTTTATACTCAAAACTCCGTGTGTATGTTTACAATTTATTACCAATTCCTATCACCCATGCTAGACTGCGAATCTCTGCCTGAAACCAACAGAAAAGTGTCACCAGCACAGCGAGACATGGAGGGCAAGGAGAAGGAGAAGAAGGTCAGGACACGCCCAAATCCCTCCATCTTGTACCCCTGAACCCCATTCTAAAAACCCCAAAATTCCACTTTTCCACCCTGTGTTAATTCAACTACCACACTGCTCAAACCCCTGTGGCTTGTAATTCTCACACAGAGTTGTCAGTTTTTTCCATGGGCTAAAATGGAAGCCACAGGTGTTTTTGACTTGGTGCCAAGGTCTGTGAGCCCCTGCCAGGGTCTCAGCCAGCCAGGGCAGCCACAGGGATCTCCTGGACTCCGGGATTTCATGAGCATTCCCAGAGCTCTCAGGAGTGTAAAGCAGCCACTCCTGGTGGAACAAACCAAGCCATGACAGGGAATTTCCAGTGCAGCCAAAAATGCCAGGAGGAACCAGGCAGGGCAGAGGCACTGCCCCAAGGAGGGATGGCACAGAAATGAACTTCCCACGCAGATATCCCCTAATAAAATAGACAGATTGGTGCTGGAGAGGGACATTTCGCTGCCATTTGGATTATGGAAATAAATCTTGTGGCTCTGTTGGAGTTTGGAATGGTGTGAACATCAGGGCCTGCTGCAGGAGCAGCTGTGGTGCTCAAACACTTGAATCCCACACTTTCATCCATCAGCACCAACAGTCTGGGCTATCAAATGCTTTTGGGGGATTGATTTAAATGATTTGAAGCTGCTGAAGAGCAGTTGAAAAGTTACTCGGGGTTTGGAAACATTTTTGGACAACAAAAAGCAGGTAAGGATGCTGAGCACAACAGCTGAGCTCCTGTGCCCTGCCCAGAAATTCCTGGGCAAAGGAGAAACCACCAGAGGAAGGAGAGCCTTGTGTAGGTTTTAGGATATTCCACAACCCTTTGAGATTCCTCCACCCCAAACCCAGCAGGCCAAGGAAGCTGCTGGGTGCCAGGAGGGCCTTGCAATTCCAAGGATGCCACAGAAGGTCTTTTGAGATTTGAATTGAAGACTTGAGTTCTGGTTAGAGAGGAGCACCCCTCACCTGTTTGATGTGAGAAATCAGGAAGTCCAGGGCACTGCTCTGACACAGAATTCTTGCAGCAGCACCTGCAAGGATGGACACATCCAGGTCAGAGAAACCCCAATAAACTCCACATTTCCCAGGCCATGCCAGCACAGATCGGTTTTATTGCTCCCTGTTAGAACAAACCAGAAAGCAAATCACACACAGTAAATGTTCCACCACCTGCACATCTTCACTTCCCCAAAA
Organism: Vidua chalybeata; assembly: GCF_026979565.1. NCBI lineage: Eukaryota > Metazoa > Chordata > Aves > Passeriformes > Viduidae > Vidua > Vidua chalybeata. Next base: position 1,126,019 of record NC_071535.1, on the reverse strand, counting down.
GCCACGTGAGGCCAGCCCCTCCCTGCGCTCCCCAGCACTAATAAAAGCTAAGGCAATATCCTTCAGAGAGACAAAGAGCAATAATGAGGGGTGTTGGCTAAATTAGCTCAGTTATGAATGCTGTCATTATGTGTGGGCTGCAATAACAGGGATTGCCCTGGGGTGACAGGGCACAGATTTCTCCCATTTCCCCCATTTCATCCCCCACAGATTTCAGGCAGAGACCCAGAGCCTGCCTGGAGCGAGCCAGGGCAGCTCCTCCAGCAGGGCTTGGACCTGATGGGCTCCAAGCTCCTTCCTGCTGGACTCTGAAATGCAGGGAACTCTCAGAGCTCTGGGCCTGTCAGCCAAAGCTGAGGATTAAACCCAGGGTTTGATCCGAGACCTTGGGAAAGGCTCCCAAACTGAGGTGCTGGAAGGGAGAATGTGGGTTTGCAGTTTAAAGCAGAGACACATTCAGCTAAGGAAAGTTTAGAGTTTTAGAGTTTAAGATATAGAAATAAAAGCAGTTCCAGAGGCAAACAAGGAGTTTAGAATGCAGCACTGTGGGTTTGTGTGCCATAACAGGATTGGCTAAGAAAGCTCCCACTGTAGCATGGCTCCATAAGATGAAATATTTAAGGATTGGGTCAGAAACATAAATATCCTCGTTGGCAGTGTTTTATTGGTCAATAACTCCTTAAAAAGTCTTGTAACTGAGGGTCTTGTGACCTTCTGATCCGTGCAGTGAAGATGTGAGCTGAGCTCACCCCTCCTGCCTGTGTAGAAGATAAGAAAATAAACCACATCATCAAAAACAGCTCAGAGGTCCCATCTTGAATTCCTTCAAAATTCCCCACAAGTGAATTATCACACCTTCCCATCCCAACTATTCTGTGGTTTGGTGAAATTCCACGTGGGACACACAAAGGGTGCCCAGATCCACGATTCCCAGAAGCCACGGGATGAGGGAGCAGCAGGAAGCTCCTGGGTGCTTTCCCTGGGGAGCACTGCAGGGGCTCAGCACAGCACACGCCCTGGCTGATGGATGAGGCTGGGATTTCCCACTTTCAGCCGGAGAAATCCCATTTGGAGTCACCAGAGACACAAACCAGGAGCTGCTACAGGTAAATATCCAGAAGGAACGAGGGATACCTGGAGTGCTCGTGTGAAGGCACTGACTGAATCCTGCTTTCCAACAACCCCAAAACTCTGGATTAGCTTTTCCCAAACCCAGCCACTGCTCACAGCTGCTCTCGGAGTTCAGACTGGACTGTAAATCCATCTGTTATCCATGTTATCTATTCCAGATGCAGCTGAGCTCCATGGAAAGCAAACTCTGCTCCTCAGGGATCACTTCCCACCCTGCCTGTCACTGTTGGACACGAAATGAGCACACAGGAGCTTGGTGAGTTCAAAAGAGAAAAAGAGCAAAATTTATTTCTGACCTCACAGTATATAGAATCCCAAAAGTGGCAGTGGATTGGAGGATGGAATTGCCACCTCTCCAACCACACTGGTCAAACCAACAGTGCATCAATTCTCTCCTCCCACAGAGAATGCAAAACAATCATTGTTTACATGAACAGTGTGAGAACTCCAGTAGAAATATGTAAGCATCAGAGGGCATGGAAAACTTTTAAAAGAACTTTAAAACTTTCAAAAAAACTATAAAAGAAAACTGAACACTTTTAAAAATCAGGGCAACACAACACCTGCCCTCTTCAGCCAGGAAGCCCCAGTGGTTCATCTTCCATAGGAGGAGAGGGCAGGACGTGCTCCGGGCTCTGCCACCAGCCAGGGATGGAAAATGCAGCGTTTTGGGGAGACTCCCGTGGTTCTGGGAGGGTTTCATATTTCCTGATCCTTCAAAGTGCACCAGTTGTGCTCATATTTGTACAACTTCCCCTCGGTTTGGGGAAATTATTCAGAACTAAATGAAATGTGCAGCCTGGGGCAGTGGGAGGTGTCTCTGCCATGGGAGGGGTGGGATGGGATTTAGGGTCCCTTCCAACCCAAACCAGCCTGGAATTCCATGAAACCACTGAAGCAGGAGGTGTCCAAGCACCCTGGGAGTCATTCCTTGGGATTTGCACCTTTCTGACAGACCCTGCTTTGCTAAAAGCTTTTGGATGCACTAAATGAGCTGCCAGAGCCACTGCTGCAAGGAATAATTAAATTAAAATAAAATAAATTAAAATAAATTAAAATAACAGTAAAAATAAAATAAAAATAAAAATAAAAATAAAAATAAAAATAAAAAATAAATAAAAATAAAAATAAAAATAAAAATAAAAATAAAAATAAAAATAAAAATAAAAATAAAAATAATTTAAAAAGCTGCTAAAGCCTGAGCTGAAACCTTACACTTAACATTTCCTTGGGACCTGATCCAGGACTCCTTTCTTCTTTTTATCCCAATGTATTTGCCTGGCAGAGGAATTCCAAGAGAAGGAAGGCAGAGTTTACCAAGAGTGATCCTCTATTAAAGGTTTTGGATTTGATTTAAGTAAAGTCATCTCAGAGAGCACCAGAAAGTATCTCCTCCATCAGTGCAGGTAATTTTCTTAAGAAGCTCCTAATATCCAAAAGAACAGTTCAGATTATTCTGTTTTTATGGAGTCACAGAAGGGTTTGGGGTGAAAGGGACCTTAGAGCCCATCCAGCTCCAAACCCTGCCCTGGGGTTTATCCGGGGAAGCTCAAGGAAAGATCTTCCAGAGTTTTCTCTCATCCAGCTCTAATTATAATGTGAATTTTACCTCACCCAGTTAAATGAAATGTTTGTAACACACAGAGAGGAGCTGTGAGATGGAAATGCTCTTATTTCTCCTTCCCACTCTCATTAATTTCTGGCTATTCAGAACTTTAGGATATCACAGGATGCCTTTCAAGTGCGGGATCAAACCCAGCCAACACGATCCTCAGGTTACAAAAGCTGCTGAGGACAGACAGATTCCACGGAGAGAACACCCGGAACCTCTTCCCAGCCTAAGGAAGAGCAGGTGATTGACAGCAAACCACAGTCAGCAGAGGCAGAAGCCTGCGTGCGTCCTGATCCCGAGCTCCTTTGTTGATCCATCTGCTGCCAATCATTCCCAGCTCCGCTGGCTCCTTCTTCCCCGGGATTGCTGCCGGGCTCTTCCTCACAGGCATTCCAGCGTTCTCATCTTGTCCTTCCCAGGAATCCATCAGGAACCTCTCCATCACCCCCCACCCTGGGAAGTGTCAGCCCAATCAGCGGCTGGGAGGGGGAATCAAAGCCAAATTTGAGCGGAGCAGTCACTGCTCCGCTCCTGACTTTCAGAAGAAGAGTCTGGAACGCAGCTGGTCCAGTCCTGGGTTCCAGCCCTCAGGACGGAGTCAGGAATGTGGGATCCGTGGGAAAAATGAATATTCCTCCAGATTTAATCCAGGTATGAAGCTAAAACTGCCCCACCTGACGGGTCCTGGATTCAGCAGCAGCTCTGTGGCCTTGCTGAGCTCTGAGGTCATTTTGTCTGGAAGGAGGAAAGGGAGAATTCCCCACACGGTGGCACTGGGAATTCACCTGCTCCCTCCTGCCCTGACAAACAGGAGCCATCTGAGAGTGGATGAATTCCCCAGAAGGGACCTTAAATGCCACCCAGTGCCACCCCTGCCATGGCAGGGACACCTCCCACTGTCCCAGGCTGCCCCAGCCTGGCCTTGGGCACTGCCAGGGATCCAGGGGCAGCCACAGCTGCTCTGGGCACCTGTGCCAGGGCCTGCCCTCCCTGCCAGGGAAGGATGAACTCCACAGGAACAGAACGAGGACAGTTCAGAGCGGATGGAACCACTTGTACAACCCCAGAAACCAACAGCAGCAGATGCTTTGGAAATCCACTCGGATTTCCTCCCCTGAGTGAGGCAATCAGAGAGTCCCAGAATGTCCTGAGCTGGAGGGACCCCCAGGGATCATCCCAGTCTCATCCCTGCCCAGACCCCCAGCAATCCCACCCTGGGCACCCCTGGCAGCGCTGGCCAAAGGCTCCTGGAGCTCTGGCAGCCTCGGGGCTGTGCCTATTCCCTGGGGAGCTGTTCCAGTGCTGATTCCACCTTTTTCGGGAAGAACCTTTCCCTGATCTCCCATCTCCTGCCCTCCTCATGCATCCACATTTATTCCTCGGAGCAGCTGCTCCCGGTGCCAGAGCGGAGCTTTTTGTGCCACTTGGGAGCTGGGAACGCCCTGAGCTCCACCTGCAGACAGCTCCAGCTCCAGCGGTGCCCGGGAAGGGCCGGGTGGTTCCAGGGGATGTTCCTGCCTGAGGGAGGGCACCCCCAGCTCCGGGGGTGTCCATCAGGCTCATCCCTCTGTCCCAGCTAAGCTGGAGGGGTGAATCCAATCCTGGCAGGACGTTTTACACAAGTGACAGCGTTTTTAATCCTCACTGATTTGTCATGGCACGGGGAGCATCAGAACAGCTTCCGTGGAGAAGGGGATTATTTCCCAAATCTCTCCTGCCCTTCATTTCAATCTTCTCCTGGAGGAAAAAAAAGAAAAAAACCATCAAAATCATTCAGGCTTTTTCCTTGAAGAAACCCTTCAGCTCTGGCAGTTTCTTCCCCGGATCCCTCTCTAGGCTGGCGTGGTTGACTCGCCCTCCCTGCCTGGCGGGGCAGGAAGCTTCCAGGGATCTGGCAAAACCAGGGAAGAGCAGCTGGGAAAAGGGAGCAGGCACTGGATCCCAGCCTGGCCAGAGCCCTGTTCCAAGGCCTTGGCATTCCTCGTGCCTCAGTTTCCCCAGCTGGAAACACGCAGATGAGCTCTCAGAGCACCTGGGGGTGATTCCTGGCTCCCAGGAAGGAGTTTCCTCCTCTTATCCCAGGTACATTTTTCCTCATCCATTGCCCTGAGCAGCTGCTGATCCCTGGAAGTGTCCAAGGCCAGGCTGGAGCACCCTGGGATAGTGGAAGCTGCTCATGGAACACAAGGTTGGTGTTTCTGAAGGAATCACCCTTTAATATTTAAGTCAAAATAAATATTAAGTCAATATATTTTAGTATATTATTGAATATATTTTAATATATTCAATATATAATATTTATATATAATAAAGATATATTACATAATATATAATATCTTATGTAATATATATTGATATATATTTTATTATATAAAATATTTAATATATTTAATATCATATGCTGATAAAATATATTAATGTTTTAATATATAATAATATATTTAATATATTAAGCCAAAATATTTAGGCCAATTTTAATTAATCTTATCAATTACCACTCAAAATAATAATCTGAGGAAGCAAAGCCGATTTTAATGGCAAACCCTGAAGTCTCCTCAGAACTCTCCAGCAGTATTTACCTGATTAGAAGAATATTGGTAATGATTATGGTAACAAAATCAATTTGTGGTAATTACTTACCTTCCACTGCTCTTGGAATTAAGAGTTGTATATTATATATTTTCTTCTAAATCAAGCCATTGATCCTGCCATGAATTAGAATTATACCAGCTCGCAAAACACCCCGACTAATTGAACAGTTAACCAAGCGCTCAATAAACTTCACACCTCAGTGTCCCGCCCCTTAAAGTGCTTAATTAGACGCTGCTCCGTGCAAACGAGCTGGAAATGAGGCCGCCTGCTCTCCCTTTTTATTTAACTTTACCTTCCCAGCACCTGACCAAGCCAAGGAAGGGTTTGGCAGATTTCTTTACCTTTTTTCCCAATATGGAGCTGATGGCAACAGCTGAAAGATTCTAAAATATTGTTAAGTGTTTATCAACCAGCTTTAGTGCAGTGCAATTCTGCACAAGCCCGGATCTGTGAGACCCAGCTCAGCAAAGCTTCAGCTGCTCAGCCTGGCTTAAACTGCTCCTGTGTGGATTTCCCGGGGTTCCGAAGGTCAGGGTGACCCCGAGGGATCGAAAAGAGTTTTTGCTTCCCAGACCGTGCAGCCAAAGAAGGAGCCTGGAATGTGTCCAATTGCGTTTTCAAGCTTGTTTATTTCTTCTTATCTAAACATTCTTTCTCTGACCTGCCCAGCTCTGCCTAGCAAGGAGGCCATGGCATTTTGACCTTGAGCCTGGGGCAGCTCCCACCTTATACACTCAAAATTATGTGTGGTGTGTTTACGATTTATTACCAATTCCCATCACCCGTGTTAGGCTGTAAATCTCTGCCTTAAACCAACAGAAAAGTGTCACCAGCACAGCGAGACATGGAGGGCAAGGAGAAGGAGAAGAAGGCCAGGACACGCCCAAATCCCTCCATCTTGTACCCCCTGAATTATGTTCTAAAAATCCCCAAATTCCACTTTTCCACCCTGTGTTAACTCAACTACCACACTGCTCAAGCCCTTGTGGCTGTAATTCCTCACACAGAGTTGTCAGTTTTTCCCACGGGCTAAAATGGAAGCCACAGGTGTTTTTGACTTCGTGCCAAGGTCTGTGAGCCCCTGCCAGGGTCTCAGCCAGCCAGGGCAGCCAGAGGGATGTGCTGGGCTCTGACACTCCAGGAGCTTTGCTGAATCCCAGCTTCCCACATTTGCAGTGGGTTTAATCCACAGAATCCCAGAATGGTTTGGGTGCCGTGGCAGGGACACCTCCCACTGCCCCGGACTGCCACAGAAGAGGCCAGAGCCACCAACCAGGCGCTTCCCACCCTGGGCAGGATCCCAATTTCCTTATCCCAGGGCCGGAATCCCTGTCAGGGGCTGTTCCCGGAGCTCTGGAGCCCTGCATGGACTCAGCTCCTGCCTCTCCCACGGGCAGGAGCGCTGGAAAAGCGCCAGACCCTCTCCAAGGTTGGGTGTGTTCCATGATCCATCACTCCCTGGCTCTCTGAAGGGGTGATTAACCCCAGCCTCCGGCTCTGGATGGAGTTCCTGACCTGGAGAACGCCCCTGAGGCTGGCAAAGTCCTTGTGCCACTCCCAGCTGGGTCACCTGGGACAGGGCACGGCTGGGCATGGCAGGGATGGGGGCACAGCCGGGTGGCACCGGGGAAACGCAGCCTGATGCTGGATCTGGGCAGTTTGGGCTCAGGGGTTTATTTAGACCACACTGAGAATTGGAAAAATGCTGGATTTGGGCAGTTTGGGCTCGAGGGGTTTCTTCTGATCACACTGAGAATTGGAGAAATGCTGGATTTGGGCAGTTTGGGCTCAGGGGTTTCTTCTGATCACACTGAGAATTGGAGAAATGCTGGATTTGGGCAGTTTGGGCTCGAGGGGTTTCTTCTGATCACACTGAGAACTGGAGAAATGCTGGATTTGGGCAGTTTGGGCTCAAGGGGTTTCTTCTGATCACACTGAGAACTGGAGAAATGCTGGATTTGGGCAATTTGGGCTCGAGGGGTTTCTTCTGATCACACTGAGAACTGGAGAAATGCTGGATTTGGGCAGTTTGGGCTCAGGGGTTTATTTAGATCACACTGAGAACTGGAGAAATGCTGGATTTGGGCAGTTTGGGCTCGAGGGGTTTCTTCTGATCGCACTGAGAATTGGAGAAATCCCCACCCATGGCAGGAGGCTGGAAGGAGATGGGATTTAAGGTCCTTTCCAACCCAAGCCAGTCTGGGATCCCACAGCGGAGGAAACCAGTGCTGGGGATGGGCTGCACCTGGCCCAGGCTCCCCAGGGCAGCTGCAGGCAGATGTGAGGCTCTCCCAGGCCAGGCTGTCCCCTCCCAGCAGCCCGGGACACCCCAGGCTCCAGCACTCTGCTCCTTTTTCCCCTTCCCAAGGCAGCCCCGGCAGAACAGAGCAGCCCTGAGGCCACACGTGCCCATCTAAAACAGAAAAGCAGCTCGGAAAGGACCCTGAACCCCCACCCAGCTGCTCCCAGACTGGCACACCAGCACAGCAGGGGGATGATTTCCAGGGAAAGCTTCCAACAGTCGGGACCTGCAGCCACTGAAAACTTCTCCTTGGCAAAAGCAAGGGAGCTGCCAGTTAGGCACGAGGTGTTTAACAGCATTAACCAGCCATGATCCCCTTCCTCACTTCTCAGCTCGCTCCTGTCTCCAATTTCATTGTGCTTTTGCTTCCAGCTCCATTAAATGCTGCAGGAATCGCTGTCTGTGAGACGATGGAAAATACCAGGCTGCCGAGGGCAGAGGCAAAAGGAACCCAGATGATATTTAACTCGCTTACAAAAGTGTCATTTCAGCTGCTAAGGCCATTAACTGGAAGCCATGATATGCTCATCATTTTAATTTTGGGTTCACTTAAGCTACGTGCACGTAAAAGCAGCAATTCCCAGCTTTTCTTTCCTGCTCTCACACAAATCCGTGGCAGTGCTGAGAGGAGATGGGAGCAGACACTCCTCAGCTTTGCTGCAATTTAGCAGGGTGATAATTAAACCCAATCTCGTGGCATTAGGTGGCTCCATGTGACACGGGATAAATCCTGAGAGCAGAATTTCTTTTAAAGAAAATAATTGCAAAAGCCTGAAATGGTTTTGTCAGTGCAACAGCCACTTTGTGCTGATCCCTCAGATGGCACTGCCAGGGATCCAGGGGCAGCCACAGCTTCTCTGGGAACCTGTGCCAGGGCCTCACCTCCCTCCCAGCCAGGAATTCCTTCCCAATATCCAATTTAAACCTCCTTTCTGTTAATTTGAAGCCATTCCCTGGGTCCTGTCCCTCCAGGCCTTGTCCCCAGTCCCTCTCCAGCTCTCCTGGAGCCCCTTCAGGCCCTGCAAGGGGCTCTGAGCTCTCCCTGGAACTTTCTCTCCTCCAGGGGAACATTCCCAGCTCTCCCAGCCTTTCCTCCTGAATTCCAGGTCATGTGAATTCCCAACAATTCAGCTCTGACTCCTGTGGAGGCATCAATCCCTCCTCAGAGCACAGTGCCAGGAGCTTTTCCTGGAATGAATGCTTTGATCACATTCAAGCTTTTCTCCCTGTGTGGATCCTTTTCTGATTAAGTTTGCCATGCAGTCATTGCCCACTTCAGTTGTTTGGACTCTCCAGGGCCACTGGCAGTGGTAACAGTGATTGTCAGCACAGGGCCTTGCAAAGGCAGCATTCCAGGTGATCCACACCGGGATCAGGGCACCATAAACACCAAAATCCGGGGAGAGATCAGCGCTCCTTGGCCACTTTCACATCCTGGAATGTCTCCTTGGGGGCTTTAAAGGCAGAACGAGACACGAGTGTCGTGGCTGGGAAGCGAAAACTCGGGGAAGTTGTCAGAGGGAAGGAGAGGGAGAAACACCTGGATCATGTTCCTGGCCAAGGGGTGAGGAAACCCTCCAAGGTCACCGAGCCCAACCTGTGCCCCATCCCCACCTTGTCCCCAGCCCAGAGCTCTGAGTGCCACCTCCAGGAATTCCTGGGATACCTCTGAGTGCCACCTCCAGGAATTCCTGGGACACCTCCAGGGATGAGAGAGCTCCCAGCTCCATCCTGTCAGGATCCAGGAACGGAGCACAAATGGGAGTGGCTGAAATCATCTCCTCCAAATGCTCAAGGAGAAATGAATCACCAAAGTGAATCTTTAAATAAATCCCAATAAACAAACTTGTACTGACCCCAAGCTGTTTACACACAATTAATGAGCAATCAGGAAAAAAAAGAAAAATAAAAGCAAGCAGAACATCTCTCATAAACTTCAACAGGCCCTAGACTGGAGAATGAGTTGGGTATTCCAAAGTTAACTCAATCCCAGAATCCCAGGAACATTTAGGCTGGAAAAGAGCTCCAGGATCAGTCTGTGCCCGATGCCCACCTTGTCCCCAGCCCAGAGCTCTGAGAGCACCTCCAGGAATTCCTTGGACACTCCAGGGATGGGCACTCCAAACCTCCCCGGGCAGTGCCAAGGCCTGAGCCCCCTTTCCATGGGAAATTCCTGCTGCTGCCCACCCTGAGCCTGCCCTGGCCCAGCCTGAGGCCGTTCCCTCTCCTCCTGTCCCTGTTCCCTGGAGCAGAGCCCGACCCCCCCGGCTGTCCCCTCCTGGCAGGAGCTGTGCAGAGCCACAAGGTCCCCCCTGAGCCTCCTTTGCTCCAGGCTCAGCCCCTTCCCAGCTCCCTCAGGAATTCTCCAGCCCCTTCCCAGCTCCCTTCCCTTCCCTGTGCCAGCCCCTCCATGTCTTGGTCCTAAGAAATCCTTATTTTTTACAAATACTATCACAGAAACGGAGCCCTCACAGGCAGAAGAGAATCCAAAGGCCACGTGCTGGGTTCCAAAGTGGGAAGGAGTCCCTGGATCATGGATGGTGGATCCTGGGCACCTCCCCAGGGTTCATCCAGCCAGCATCGAGCTGTGGGTAAAGAACCTCGGAGATATTTAGGGAAGCAATTCCTCCTGCTCCTAATCCTGCCAGCAGCAATTCCAGATAAAAACCACAAGCCCAGCAGTTTTTATTGGAATGGATTTAGTGATTGGCAGCACGGAGGGAAAAGAAAAACCCAAACCCCAGCACGCTGTGGGAGCAGAGGGATCCGTGCTGGGACTGTGGCTCACGGGGTTTTCAGGGAATGAAGGGAATTATCCCCTCCACAGCTCTCCAGTTGTGTCCTTCTGACAGAGCCCAAGGCTGGGACTGTGTGCAGGGAGAACAGGAAAAGCTGGGCCTGTTCCAGGGAACAATTCAACAGGGAGCTCACCCTGGTTTACAGCAATGCAGCCAACAAGGCTCAGGACAGCTCCACTGCAGAATTCCTGCTCCCAGGAATGGCTGGCAGGCAGGAGGCTGTTCCTGCATCCCTAAAATCCTGGAGGCAGCAGAGGATGGGATGGAATCAGACCTAAATGTGCTCACAGCTGAGAATAAAGAAGCCAAAGGAGTGCAAGGCACTGGAAAGCACGAGAAAGAAAGGAATTTTACAGGTATTTTAAAGGAATTTTACTCAACCTGCTGCGTGGCTTTTGTGTCCAAAATAATTGAAGTTTTTTGCTGTGCTTTTAGATTTTCACATTTCTTAGGTTTTCCTTTTGTGGTGCCTTGTTTGAAACTTAATCCCCCTGCAGCACTCGTGGCACTGCAGAGCCCAGAGCCAGGATTTGTCACCTCGCTCCCCAAAGCCTTCCCTGTCCTCCAGCACAACTCCAAAGCTGCCACAGAACCCCAGAATCCCAGATGGATGAGGCTGGAAGGGACCACAGAGGGTCACGGGTGCCACTCCCTGCCCAGGGCACAGCATTGTGTCCATGTGGCTCTGGAATATCCCCGGGAGGAGACTCCAGCCCCTCTCTGGGCTCTGCCCAGGGCTGGGCACTGCCCAGGGCAGCAGTTCTGCCTCCTGTGCCCGGGAATTGCTGGGATCAGTCCCTGCTGGGCCCCCGGAGCAGAACCTGCTCCATCCACTCAGATCCCTGTGCTTGGCTTTATTCCATGGAAATCAGAGGCGTTGCTAAGCATGGATATGAAATTAAGTCTGTGTTTGTCTGGTGAAGCCCGAGCACACAAACCCCGTGTGGCACCTGGAAGCTGAGTTCATCTGGAGATCTCCAGGGAAAGCACTTCCACTGCAGCCAGCATATGGGAAACATTTCATTACACCAGACACAACATCGTCATTAACATCCAAACCACCAAATGCAAATTCCCTCATGTGTCTGGAAACTGTGTAATTAAAATAGAAGAACATGAAGAATAAAAAGATGGCAAAAAAAAAAAAAAGTTGGTTTTCTCCCTTTATTTCTGCTGCAATCCGGGCTGCAGCTCCTCAAGCAGAGGAGTCCTTGCAGTCAGTGGGGTGAAAACACCACCAAGGGAGCAGCAAATGTTACCTGTAAGGAGGAAATTCATCTTCCCAGCTCCAGATATGCAAGAGGACAAACGCCCCATCCAAACTTAACTATGGAAATGGAAGTTTACCCTGGCAAGGCCTTGATTAATTTGGAATAAATTCGTGGTCCCCCAGCACAGGGAGGAGCTGGAGCTGCTGGAGGGAGTCCAGAGGAGGAACCAGGATGAGCAGAGGATGGAGCAGCTCTGCTGTGGGAAAGGCTGGGAGAGCTGGGATTGTCCAGCTGGAGAGGAGAAGCTTTGGGGTGAGCTCAGTGTGGCCTGGAGGAACTGCAGGAACGAGGGAGAGAGAGGATTTCCAATGGATGGAGGGACAGGAGCCAGGGAATGGCTCCCACTGCCAGAGGGCAGGGCTGGATGGGAGATTGGGAATTGGGAATTCCTGGCTGGGCTGGAATTGCCAGAGCAGCTGTGGCTGCCCCTGGATCCCTGGCAGTGCCCAAGGCCAGGCTGGAGCAGCCTGGGGCAGTGGGAGGTGTCCCTGCCATGGCAGGGGTGGGATGGGATGGGCTTTGAAGTCCCTTCCCACCCAAACCAGTCTGGGATTTTATGACAATTTTTGCCTTTTGCCTTCTGGAATCCCCAGAGGCAGGGAAGGAGCAGCTCCCACCTGTGCTGGAGCTCCTGGCCAGGTGTGTCCCTGTTTAAAGCCCAGGTAGACCCAGCTGGGGTTGGCACAGACCCTGCACTCACTGCAGGCCCCTCTTTAAAAATCAATTGAGATATAAATTCCATCTCAGTGCTGCTCCTCTTGATTGCTGCTTGCAGAAAACCATAAATAATTAATTGCATTAGAGAAATGTCACTCAAGCCCAGTTTTGCCTCACCTGATGTGAAAAATGACCACTTGAAAGACAAAAAATCATCAGGCTCTTCATCTTTATCCTGCCCTGCTGTCTGTTCCCCTGCTTTATAACAACCCCGTGTCTCCATGTAACCAAGTAATTATGTCTGAAGCCATCCTCAGGCACAGTGATTTATCCATGGGAGGAGGATTTATCCCAGCCTGACCCTGCAGAGGAGGAGGAGGAGGTCACAGAGTCTCTTAGGAGCGATGTCAGGTCCCTGAAGATCCACAGAACTTTTGCCAAGACTCGCCCACTCCCAGAACAACTTCAGGACCGGTTTTGAAGGGCACAGAAAAGCTTCGAGCATCAAGAAAGCACCAAGATGTGGAGTGACCACAGGAGGTTTGGTTAAATACAATCCCATCCCCATCTCCAGTGGTTCCTTGGGGTCATTCCTGGAGCAGCAGTGATGGCATCAAGTGGAGCTGCTTCCAGCCCTTCTCAGCAGGAGGACACAAGGGTGAAGAGCTCCCAGGAACTGGGAGGAAATTCCTATTTCTATGTACCAACAGCTTTGGTGTGTCACCCACCCCTGTGGCGGAACACACTGGTGGTGTCTCCTACCCGAGAAAATGGAGTTCTACACCCAAAATTTGCAGATTTAAACTCAAATAAGCCCAGAGCTAATGATAAGCTGGAGATTGCTGTGCTGAGTTCTGCTTTTGTGACTGTGATGCTCAAAGAGCCTCTTGGAGCAGTAGAGGAGGAGTTTTCTCAGCTCAGGGATGGACTTGCAGCTGCATTTTTGGGTGGAGGAAGAGCTTGAAAGGGAATAATTCTGGTGAGGATGCTGTGCCAAGAGACACCGAAGTGCCAGTGATTTGCACTGCCTGTAAACACAGCGTGGGCTGAGGCACAGCTCGTTAATTCCCATCACCCCTCCGTGCACGTCCTGCAGGGAATTATTATTGATCAGCCAGGATGAAGCCCAGCATTAAACTGCAGGAGGAGCTTTATCAGCCTCACAGATGGAAAACCAATACACTGCAGAAGGGCACTTGGAGCTGGAGACACTTTCAAATGAGGATCTTTATTCAGCTGTCTGCTTTCGAAGCCAGCTGTAAGTTCAGTCCATGGGAAAACCATTCCCTTCCGAGTGCCTGAGGACAGCGGGAGCCAGCAGCAGCTCCCTGGGAGCCACAAGCCTTGAACCAGTGTCAGCTGAGGATGGTGCTCCAAGCATCTTCAGTCCAGCCTGGCCTCACTTCTGCTGTCTGACCTGATAAATGGGGCTCCTTGCATCTTCCATCTCCACAGAAATTAAACTCTTCAGACCCTCTGCGCTGCCACGAATAAATTACATGTTTGTTTGACTCGGAAATTTCCCTCTGACAAATTCTAAAGGTATAAATAACCCCTGAAGCCTTGCAGGAAGATGAATAGCCCTGTTTTATCCGTCATAACTCACCAAGCAAACAGTGCCCGGGTTTAAATCCCAGCCCAGAGGAGTGGGAGAAGCATTGGGTGAGCTGTCCTAAGCAAGCCAGGCTCAGCTGGGTGCACGGGGTGCAGCAGGACTCTGAGAGGTCTGGATCCATTAAGAATTCCCAAAGGAGGATCCTCAGGCAGTTCCCCTCATGCCAAAGCTCTGCATCCCAGCTCGAGGGACAGAGCCCCACCGTGGGTGGCTCAGGGGTCAGAGCCAGCCTGGCAAAACCCAACTTCCCACCAGGAAGGAGCGAACCATCCCTGTGAGTCCGGGATTCTGGGATTGTGAAACTGCTCCTGTCTCCTGGGAACACGCCCAAAGCAGTGTCCCAAGTCCTTGCTCCCCTGCCTCCCCTCCAAACAGCAGCTCCAGCCTCCCCTGGCTGTGGAAAAGGACAGATTGCTCTAAAGGATCAGCGTTTTCCCACAGGGCACCTACTGCAACACCCCTGGGTTTTATCCCCATCCTGCTTTGTCCTGGTCCACGCATGTCCTGCCTTAGGGACCAGGAATGAGGGTTGGGACCGGGAGCTGCAGAACTGAAACCTCAATAACGTGCAGGAGTCAGGGGCTGGGGGATCTGAGAGCTGTTTCTGGCAAAAACCAGCAATTCCATCATCGCTTTCCTTGTCCCGAGTCTCCCACCAGTCTTTTCTCTCTCTTCCATCCCTGAACAACTTGTGAGCAGCCAAAATCAACCTTTGGCTTCAGTGAGAATAGGTCAGTCTTGCTAACAAAGGCAGGCTCACATCCCAGAGCAAATAAAAGCATTCATATTTCAACTGGCAATAAATTCAATTTCCCTGAAGGACTGATTTTCACCAAGTTATGAGATCTGACACTTCTGGTATTAGATAACTCTGTTGCCTTTTATTTCTGGGTTTGAGACATCAAGTGGCAAAAGGGGAAATAAAAATGGCAGGAAAGACAAACTGTTCTGAGGACAGAATGGTCCATTAAGCAAAAATTTAAACCAACTCATCTTTGGCTCTCTGTGGCTCAAAAGCAATCCTGCTCCTTCCCTTCAGGCTGCTATTAACACTGTTATAATGAGTAACTAAAATCAAACTCCAGTGAATAAATATGCTCAAAGGCATTTTGTTATTCCTGCAATTAGAGACAGACTCCCAGGGTAGAGCTAAAAGCTTTTGGGAAATCACATCCAAGGAAACTCTGCCAGGACTGCAATCCTTGGGCTGCTCTTAGCACGTGCAGCGAATGCTGGGAAGGAGCTGGAGCCCCAAACCCAAACCTATTTATTCCTTGTGTGTGCTCAGGCGGGAGGTGGTGCTGGAAGGGGAGAGCCCAGTGGTCAGGTCACCTGTGTGTCCTGGGGAAATTCCCATGGGGTGTGTCCAGGGCAGGGAACGGAGCTGGGAAGGGGCTGGAGAATTCCTGAGGGAGCTGGGAAGGGGCTGAGCCTGGAGCAAAGGAGGCTCAGGGGGGACCTTGTGGCTCTGCACAGCTCCTGCCAGGAGGGGACAGCCGGGGGGGTCAGGGTCTGGGACAGGACGAAGGGAAATAGCCTCAGGCTGTGCCAGGGGAGTTCAGGTTGGATATTGGGAAAAATCCTTCCTGGAAAGGGCTCCCCAGCCCTGGCACAGCTGCCCAGGGCAGGGCTGGAGTGCCCATCCCTGGAGGGATTTAAAGCCCTGTGGATGTGGCACTTGGGGACAGGGGACAGGGCTGGGGAGCAGCTGGACTCACTCTTGCAGGGCTTTTCCAACCCAAACAATTCAGTGATCCTAAGGAGCACAAAGGCTTTTGGACCTGGCACTGGTGATGGGGACAGGGCTCTGCCTGGCCCTGAGCTCTCAGGGATCCCCTCCAGGACTCGGGGTGAGGCTCCCAGGCCCCACCAGTGCTGTCCTGGTCCCCCTTGGTGACGAGGGTTCGTGTCAGAGAGCAGAGCTCACTCTGAGTCCAGCAGCCCCTGCCTGCAGGGCCCCGTGCCCAGCGCTGCAGACAATTACATTGACTTAGCAGTTATTTATCCCAGCAAAACTCAAAGGGGATTTATCCTTGGAAGAGACATGGTAATAAAAGGGAAAGGATCAGGCAGGCAGGGTTAAAAACCCCTCATTTCCTCCTAACAGGCTTTTGGAAAGCAGGAGACAGTAAATGTCATTTATTTTGACTTTAATAATGCTTCTGAGGCTCTTTGGCGTGACATTTCCGAGCGAGCCAGGGCAACAGGGATAAAACAAAGCAGAGGTAGGAAGCCTGAACATCCTGCTGGGAGAGCAGCTGCCCGTGACCAGGGGACAGCTGAGCGTGCCCCTGCATCTCCCTGGCCCTGGCACTGCCTGGCTTTTCCCTGAGCAGCCTGGGCGAGGAAAAGCACCACAGGCACGGCAGGCACAGCCCAGACTGACCCGGGCTGCTCTCGGAGCAGCTGGGGCAACCAGGCTGAGAATTCAAAGGGTTTCTGACAACTGGAAAACAGATGGGATAAAATGATTTCAGTTTATAGTGGGAAGAGCCAAGTAATGCACAGAGCAGGACCTGCTGCACAAGCACGGGCTGGGGAGGTAGGGGAGGCAAAAAGGGGTTGTGGCTGTCCCTGGATCCCTGGATAGCCAAGGCCAGGTTGGACACTGGGGCTTGGAGCAGCCTGGGACAGTGGGAGGTGTCCCTGCCATGGCAGGGGTGGGATGGGATGGCATCTGAGGTCCTTCCAATCCAAATCCTTCTGGGATTCTATGATTAAAACTGATGCAAACAGGTCTGAAGGCATCACACCAGACCAGCAGGAAAAGACACATGGAGAGGAATTGAGCTGCTTCTTCACACTGGACTTCCACAAGTGACCGGAGTGATCCACCCCCAGCTGGCAGCAGGACAAGGTTAGAGCAGCTGCCATAAAACCATGGAATGTCCTGAGCTGGAGGGACCCCCAGGGATCATCCCAGCCCCTGTCCCTGTCCAGACCCCCCAGCAACCCCACCCTGGGCATCCCTGGCAGCCAAAGGCTCCTGGAGCTCTGGCAGCCTCGGGGCCGTGCCCATTCCCTGTGGGCAGTGCCAGCACCCTCTGGGGAAGAACCTTTCCCTAATATCCAACCCTAAAGATCCCCTGGCACAGCTCCAGCGTTAATTTCATTCTGTGCCATTAATTCCATTAATAAATCCATGGTTGCTGGATTTAGTGGTTCCTCTGGACCATGGGGAGGCTGTAACTGGTCCCTGGCTGCAGCCAGGCTGGGTTTGTGGCTCTTTCCGACGGTGAGGCCTGGCAGGCACTGCTGTGCCGGGTGCGGTGTCAGAGGGTGCAGACCCATCCTGCTGCACTCCCAGAGCGGCACAGGCCGCTCCGGGCTCCTTTTCCAGGGCTCTCCCTCCTCCCAGCCGGGAGTCACTGCAAGGTGTCTGTGAGTGCGGCAGAGGCAGCTCTGCTCTGATGTGATGTGACACAGCAGCTGACACCTTTTGTTTGGTGTGGCGCAGCCTGGCCTGCGGAGCCACAAATGAAATCCCAGCTGTCAGCCAGCCAAATTAAAAATAAATCACTGCTCTGACCCCCGAAGCCCGGCTGACAGCTCATCTCCCCCACGGCATCGCGTCCCTCTCCCCTTCCATCCGCTGCCATCGCTCCTGCCTTCAGTTATCTCCCAGGCCTGGCCTGGCAAAGCCCAGCCCAGCTTAAACTGGTGTGGGCTGGGACTGGGCTGGGGGGAGATGGGATGGATGGAGGGATGGATGGATGGATGGATGGATGGATGGATGGATGGATGGATGGATGCATGCATGATGGATGGATGGATGATGGATGGATGATGGATGGATGGATGATGGATGGATGGATGGATGATGGATGGATGGATGGATGATGGATAGATGGATGATGGATGGATGGATGGATAGATGGATGGATGGATGGATGGATGATGGATGGATGGATGATGGATGGATGGATGGATGATGGATGGATGGATGATGGATGGATGGATAGATGGATGGATGATGGATGGATGATGGATGGATGGATAGATGGATGGATGGATGGATGGATGGATGGATGGATGGATGATGAATGGATGGATGATGGATGGATGGATGGATGGATGGATGATGGATGGATGGATGGATGGATGATGGATGGATGGATGATGGATGGATGATGGATGGATGGATGATGGATGGATGGATGGATGGATGGATGATGGATGGATGGATAGATGGATGGATGGATGATGGATGGATGGATGGATGGATGGATGGATGATGGATGGATGGATGATGGATGGATGGATGGATGGATGGATGGATGGATGATGGATGGATGGATGATGGATGGATGGATGGATGGATGGATGGATGGATGGATGGATGATGGATGATGGATGGATGGATGGATGGATGGATGGATGGATGATGGATGGATGATGGATGGATGATGGATGATGGATGGATGATGGATGGATGGATGGATGGATGATGGATGGATGGATGGATGGATGGATGGATGGATGATGGATGGATGGATGATTGATGGATGGATGATGGATGATGGATGATGGATGATGGATGGATGGATGGATGGATGGATGGATGATGGATGATGGATGGATGGATGGATGGATGGATGGATGATGGATGGATAGATGGATGGATGGATGGATGGATGGATGGATGATGGATGGATGATGGATGGATGGATGATGGATGATGGATGATGGATGGATGGATGGATGGATGATGGATGATGGATGGATGGATGGATGGATGGATGATGGATGGATGGATGATGGATGGATGATGGATGGATAGATGGATGGATGGATGGATGGATGATGGATGGATGGATGGATGATGGATGGATGGATGGATGGATGGTTGATGGATGGATGATGGATGATGGATGGATGGATGGATGGATGGATGATGGATGGATGGATGGATGATGGATGGATGGATGGATGGATGGATGGATGGATGGATGGTTGATGGATGGATGATGGATGGATGGATGATGGATGGATGGATGATGGATGGATGATGGATGATGGATGGATGATGGATGATGGATGGATGGATGGATGGATGGATGGATGGATGGATGGTTGATGGATGGATGATGGATGGATGGATGATGGATGGATGGATGATGGATGGATGATGGATGATGGATGGATGATGGATGATGGATGATGGATGGATGGATGGATGGATGGATGGATGATGGATGGATGATGGATGGATGGATGATGGATGGATGATGGATGGATGGATGGATGATGGATGGATGATGGATGATGGATGGATGATGGATGATGGATGGATGGATGGATGGATGGATGGATGGATGATGGATGGATGGATGGAGGGATGATGGATGGATGGATGATGGATGATGGATGGATGGATGGATGGATGGATGGATGGATGGATGATGGATGGATGGATGATGGATGGATGGATGGATGGATGATGGATGGATGGATGATGGATGATGGATGGATGGATGGATGGATGGATGATGGATGGATGGATGATGGATGGATGGATGGATGGATGGATGGATGGATGGATGGGATCAGGCTGGGAGAGCTTTCCCTCTATCAGCTGGAACTGGGCACAACTCCTGCTCTCTGTGGATGTGGATATGGATGTGTTCAGGCAACACTCTGGGGAGGGTGAACAAGGGGGGTCATCAGTGCCAGCTGAGCCCCAGCCAGGTGCCCATGGACCCAGGAGTTAATTCCTGCCTGGAATGCCTCCCCACGGATGGGCCCTGGTGCCCCTGGATGGCTTTAACCATCTCAGTGCCTGCCTGGGCTCTAGCATAGAACAGAATCCCAGGATTGTTTGGGTTGGGAGAACCTCAGATCCCACCCAGGGCCACCCCAGCCACAGCAGGGACACCTCCCACTGTCCCAGGCTGCTCCAGCCCCAGTGTCCAACCTGGCCTTGGGCACTGCCAGGGATCCAGGGGCAGCCACTCTGGGCAACCTTTGCCAGGCTGGATGCAGGTGATCCACGGGATTTCCAGAGTGTATAAAGATGATTTCTTGATGCAGGTGATTGCTGAAATAAGCAGGGGAGATGCTGTGTTGGACCTGTACTCACAGCAGGAAGAAAACTCATGGATGATGCAGCCTTGGATACAGTGACCATGGGAAAACATGGAGTTCAAGAGCCTCAGAGGAGAGAGCAAGATAAGCAGTGGAAATAGAACTGTGGGCTCCAGAAGGAAATAATTTTAGCCTTTTTGTGGGCTTAGCTGATGACAGTATGTCCCTGGGGGTTGAAGGGGCCCGGGAGAGCTGGGTGATGCCAAGCACAGCTCCTGGAGTGCCGTGTCCAGCTCCGGGCTCCTTCCACACAGGGGATGAGGATGTCCCTGCTGCCTGACAGCACTGCCCCACGTTTATTTTCAGTTACCTCCCTTTTTCTATGCCTGTCCTGCAGAATGACGTCAGAGCCCAGCACACCCCTCACGCTGCCCTGGCTGGCTCCAGACCCTGGCAGGGGCTCACAGACCTTGGCACGAAGTCAAAACCACCTGTGGCTTCCATTTTAGCCCGTGGGAAAAACTGACAACTCTGTGTGAGGAATTACAGACCACAAGGGTTTGAGCAGTGTGGTAGCTGGATTAACACAGGGTGGAAAAGTGGAATTTTGGGGTTTTTAGAATGGGGTTCAAGAGGGTACAAGATGGAGGGATTTGGGTGTGTCCTGACCTTCTTCTCCTTCTCCTTGCCCTCCATGTCTCGCTGTGCTGGTGACACTTTTCTGTTGGTTTCAGGCACAGACACACTGTCCAACACCAATGACAGACATTGGCACGTTATTGTAACCACGGCACACGGAGTTTTTGGTATAAAATGTGAACACTGCCCTGAGGGCAGACAGAATGCCATGGCCGAGCTGCTGGACAGAGCTCAGCAGGGCAGAGAGAGAATGTTCTAGAGAAGGGAAAATAAACACCCTTGAGAAGCCGACCCTGCACATTCAGACTCCTCCTTTGGCTGCAGGGCTGGGAAACGAGGACTTTTACACTCTTGGGGTCATCCCAACACCCAGACCCTGAGAGAATGACACCGAACCCAGGCACAGATCTCTCCATAAATCCCATGGTCAGACCCCCCCTAAATCAAGGCAGGAAGAAGCAGGGCTGTAACAGAACCCTGTCAGCCTGTACCCACTGAAGGTGGGGTCGTGGCTGCAGCTGGCAGCTCTGAACTGTGTTTTCCATTTCAGACATATCCTGTGAGCAAAAAAAAGCAACTCCTTTATATAGATTAATAATGAAACTCATCAAGAACTCCTGTTTCCAGGTAAATTCTGTTAGGATGTTTGGCAGCATCCAAAAGACCTTCCAACAGACTATTTAGCAAATAGCCTTGTCTATGAGAGCTGAAAGATTTGGCAACGCTTCATAATTTATGTCCTGCTTTTCTTAAGGGGAGGTAATAAATCACAGAGGGTGTTTTACCTGGGCAGAGGGACAGAGAGGGTGCTCTCTGCTCTGCACCTTCATTATTTGTCTGCAGCTTCAAAGCCTGGAGCTGGCTGAGAGCTCCGAGAGGGACGGATAATGATGCCCCGTAATCAGCAGAGTAATCACGAGATGGCTCTGTTACATTCCTCTCCCTGGAATATTAATGGAGTGGGGACACTGCAGACTGATGTGCAACAGGGCTTTCAAATCCTTCCAAATGGCTCCTCAGTCCATTACTTCTGCTGCTGTGTCCTCGGGGCTGGCAGAGGGAGGTGTAACAGTGAGGAGCAGTGCAGCCTCGCCTCCCTGCCCCACGGAGAAGCAGCACTGTGTGCTGAAAACAACGGGGGTTCAACCTCCAGAACTAATCCTGGGCTCACTCAGGCTGCCCTAGGAGATACCAAGCAGGCAGAAAATGCATTTCACCCGGGTGGAGCCACACCAGCCGTGTGCTCTCACGTGCCCTGCTGCCCTGTGGGCACCCCCTGCACCCCGCAGCTCCCCCAGAGGGTCCCAGAGCAGCAGGGCCGTGGTGTTGTCCCCTTGTCCCAGGGCTGTGTCTGTCCCCCCAGCAGGGACATCCCACCAGGACTGTCCTGTGCCCTGAGGGACGTGGCTCGGAGGGGCAGAGGGGCTCTCGCCGCACTGCCTGCAGCCGGGGGGCACTGCCAGGGGATCAGCTCTGCTCCTGCCAGCACAGAATCCTGGAGTCCAACCATTCCCCAGCCCTTCCCAAGGCCACCACTGCCCCGTGTCCCCAAAGTGCCACACCCACAGGGCTTTAAATCCCTCCAGGGATGGGCACTCCAGCCCTGCCCTGGGCAGCCCCTGCTTAACCACCCTTCAGTGGAGAAATCTGCCCAATATCCAAACTAAACCACCTTTGTCCTGTCCCTGTTCCCTGGAGCAGAGCTCGACCCCCCCGGCTGTCCCCTCCTTTCAGGAGCTGTGCAGAGCCACAAGGTCCCCCCTGAGCCTCCTTTGCTCCAGGCTCAGCCCCTTCCCAGCTCCCTCAGGAATTCTCCAGCCCCTTCCCAGCTCCCTCAGGAAATTCTCCAGCCCCTTCCCAGCTGCTCCTCACAGGATCTGTGCTCAGAGCAGGGTGATTCTCTGGACAAAAGCCAGGGCATCTCTGTTTCTCTCGGGAAGCACCAGTGCTCTCCCAGAGGATTCAGGTGTTTGGTGCATTGAGCAGGAATGCCCAGAACTCTGCTGGGAGCAGGGGAAGCATTCCCAGTGCTGGGCTGGGCTGGCCAGGGACAGCACTCCGTGGAAAGGCTCATTCCAGGCCCAGATCCAGCACTCCAGAACACATTCCACCATGGATCTCACTCTCGTGTCTTGGCACAGCCACCCAAATTCCTGCCAACACCGCCCCTCCAGTGCTCCCACCCCCAGCCCACATCAATGCCCCCACAGGAAGGGAATCCAAACGAGGGGGATGCACAGAACATCAGGGGAGAGCATTCCAACCAAATCCTGCTCTTAATCATGGAACAGCCTGAGTGGGATGGGAAGGGACCCCCAGGGATCATCCAGCCCAGCTCCTGCTCCTGCACAGACACCCCACAATCCCCCCTGTGCATCCCTGGGAGCGTTGTCCAAGCATGACCTAATTCCCTGGCAGCACGTCCAGCCTTGTCCAAATGTCTCCATTGTTCAGGGTTTCCCAGGAAGTGTTGAGATCATCCCTTCCTACATTCTGCAAAAAATGTTTTCATTTCCCCCCCTGAGGTGACCACAGAAAAATATGTTATTCCTACACCTTAATTCAAATTATTTTGTCCAAGAGAGGTTTGTTGTGCTGTGTGTGGTTATTTATCTCAGTTAAACTGAGTAACTCCAATATTAACCAACTTCTTTCTTCCCTGAGGTCAAGGAGGGCTGTGAGCAGGTACCACACATCTGAAGGGACAGTCCCTGACCTCTTTATCTTCCCCGTAGCCACATCTCCTACCTGAGCTAATTTATTCTCCACAGACTGATTTAAAAATATGAAAAACAGCAAGTCACATCACTGGAGAGGTTTAATGTAGCTGAAAACTCCAAGGGCTCCCTGGCAATTCATCCTTCCAGTGTCTGAGGGGGCCTGCAAAGAACCTGGAGAGGGATTTTGGACAAGAGATGGAGGGACAGGACAAGGGGGGATGGGTTCAAACTGTCAAAGGGGAAATTTAGGTGAGTTATAGGGAAGGAATTGTTTCTGGCAGGGTGGGCAGGCCCTGGCACAGAATTCCCAGAGCAGCTGTGGCTGCCCCTGGATCCCTGGCAGTGCCCAAGGCCAGGTTGGACACTGGGGCTGGAGCAGCCTGGGACAGTGGGAGGTGTCCCTGCCATGGCAGGGATGGCACTGGGTGGGATTTAAGGTCCTTCCAACCCAAACTCTTGGATTCTGTGAATTCCAAACCCTGCTCCAGAATTCAGGGCACGAGGTGAAACAGTTGGAGCAGAGCATCCCCCAGAACCTCCCGCACTCAGCTGAAGCATTCACTGCCTGTGCTGATTTGAATCCCACACCAGGAATGTTCCCTCCCAAGGTGGACAAGGCTGGGAAGTCTGTTCAGAGGGACAAGGCCGAGGCAAATCCCAGGAAAGCGTTTGGATCGGGAGCACAGGAGGAGCTGTCCCCTCCTGTCCCAGCGCTCGGCCAGGGGCGGACACACCCATTCCAACAGCAGTGCCAGGGCTGCCGTGCTGCTGTTCCCGGTGCTCCTGCGCCTGGGAGCAGGAATAAATCCAGGCTGGGCTCGCCACCTGCTGCTCCTGCTGGCAATTACAGGAGACCGGGATGGGATGTCCCGCTCTGCCTCACCTGCCCTCCCTGGCACCCGCGCCGGGAACGGGGCTGCTGTCAGTGCCACCAGCGGAACGGGATGGGGAAAATGGTCCTGAGCCCTGATCCGCACGGGAATGATGAGGGAATAACCCTGTGCTGCCCTGGGACAGGACACGGAACAGCTGCTCTTTGCTCCCTTTGGGAAGGAGGGAATGGCAGGGACACCTCCCAGTGTCCCAGGCTGCTCCAGCCCCAGTGTCCAACCTGGCCTTGGGCACTGCCAGGGATCCAGGGGCAGCCACAGCTGCTCTGGCAATTCCAGCCCAGCCAGGAATTCCCAATTCCCAATCTCCCATCCATCCCTGCCCTCTGGCACTGGGAGCCATTCCTGTGTCCATGGCCTCTCAAAGTCTCCAATGCCCACCTGAAGTGCCACGTCCCTTCCCCGTGTCCCTCTCCCCAAGCTGCACTGCCCACAGTGCCCACAAACCCCAGGTCCTCTCCACACCAGCCCTGTGTGCTTTGGGGTGACAGCGACATCCTGAGGATTTCACCAAGTTCCTTCATTCCAGCATCCATGATCTCTGTGCTGTGACTGCACAGCTGGGACACGGCCCCAGGGCTCCTGTCACACACATTCCAGAGGGCTGTGAGCTGGGAGGGCTGGGCCAGGGGTGGCCTCAGGCCCCTCTGTGTCCCCTGGAGCATTCACCACGCAGGGAGCAGCCCTGGGCTGGGGCATCGACCCCTGGTCGGGTTTGACAAGAAGAAAGCAAGTGCCAGCCAGGAGGGCAGAATCAGCATCTGGAGCAATTCAATTTGAAATTAATTGCATAAATTATGTAATGAGAAAAGATGAGCTGAATTAGTGTTCCAGCATGAACTCGGAGAGCGTGAGCAGAGCCTGAGCCTCGAGCTCCACCTCCCTGCCCACAGCTCCTCTGGTTCACCAGCCGGGAAATACTTCAGCTTCCAGCCGGGGAATTGATGTGTGCAGCACCTGCTGGAATCCCTGCTGGCACCGGGGTGACCCCAGCATGGCAGTGCCAGTCCCAGCAGGGCTCAGGGCTCAGCGAGTGCCAGCGCTGGATCACGGCTGACCTTGGGCTCTGCCGAAGGGACGGCCCCGCCCGCGGGGGCAGCCAAGTGGAAAGCTGAAACCATCATTTTCCAAAGAGACCGGAGGTGAAAAAGCCTCAGGGACAATCTTTTGTCAGTTCCTGAGACTTGATTAACTGCCTTAATTCCACATGATTAATGGCTTTCAGATCTCGGGAGGCTGAGTCTCCATGCACGTCCTGTGATTGGAGTCTTCCTTCCCAAAACTCCTACAGCTGCTCCAGAGCCACATTCCCTGTCTGCCATTGCCCTTCCCTCTGCTCCAAGCCACATTCCCTGTCTGCCATTGCCCTTCCTTCTGTTCCAGAGCCACATTCCCTGTCTGCCATCATTCCCCTTCCTTCTGTTCCAGAGCCACATTCCCTGTCTGCCATCATTCCCCTTCCTTCTGTTCCAGAGCCACATTCCCTGTCTGCCATCATTCCCCTTCCTTCTGCTCCAGAGCCACATTCCCTGTCTGCCATTCCCCTTCTTTCTGCTCCAAGCCACATTCCCTGTCTGCCATTGCCCTTCCTTCTGTTCCAGAGCCACATTCCCTGTCTGCCATTGCCCTTCCCTCTGCTCTCCAGTGGGAATGAGTGCAGGGTGTGAGCAGGGTGCTCAGAGCGTGGCTGTTTCCATGTCCCTGGGTCCCTCAGCACTGCTGGCAGGGGACTGTCACTGCTGTGCTGCCACCCTGGCCCTGCCCATGGTGCTCCTCAGAACCACAAATGAGCCTTGGGTGTCCCCTGAGCTGGCACTCGAGTCCCCTGTCAGTTTTGGCTCCTCACAGCAAGAGAGAGCTGGAGGGGCTGGAGCAGGGAAGGGAATGGGGCTGGGAAGGGGCTGGAGAATTCCTGAGGGAGCTGGGAAGGGGCTGGAGAATTCCTGAGGGAGCTGGGAAGGGGCTGAGCCTGGAGCAAAGGAGGCTCAGGGGGGACCTTGTGGCTCTGCACAGCTCCTGCCAGGAGGGGACAGCCGGGGGTGTCGGGCTCTGCTCCAGGGAACAGGGACAGGAGGAGAGGGAACGGCCTCAGGCTGGGCCAGGGCAGGCTCAGGGTGGGCAGCAGCAGGAATTTCCCCATGGAAAGGGGGCTCAGGCCTTGGCACTGCCCAGGGAGGTTTGGAGTGCCCATCCCTGGAGGTGTCCAAGGATTTCCTGGAGGTGCTCTCAGAGCTCTGGGCTGGGGACAAGGTGGGCATTGGGCACAGCTGGGACTCCCATGGGCTGGGAGGGCTTTTCCAGCCTCAGGGATCCTGGGATTCTGTGACCTTAAGAGATCTGTGACACAGCAGAGCAAACTGTGGGAAGAACCTGTGGAAAGAAAAGTTCACAAATCTCTGCTGAACAGTTAGCAGAACCCTGCTGCCCATGGGGGCAACAACCAAACCCATTCCACTCTCCAGTGATCACCACTCCGGGATGCTCCTGAGGGCAGCAGCGAGGGAAGCCCAGGCAGATCCTTCCAGCCCTGCAACCTAAATCTGTGGCCAAAATATAGATGGGAAGAGAAGAGGAGAAGAAGGAAGCATTGGCCTCATGCCCTCCAGGACCTGCTGCTGCAGACACGTTCTCCAGATGAACAAGGCTGGTTTCACAGTTCTTGGCAAATGTGGGGATGCTGAACATGTGGGCTAATTATCATAAACAAGACTAAATTAATGTACTGAAGGAGCAGGAGGTGGTTGAACACACATGTTCCACACAGGCCCTACTGACAGAGATTGAGAGGTAGGACTCCTTCTGGTGCAAGCAAGAAGCCAATTTATTATTTCCACAGCTCAGTTTATACACTCTTACAGCTCATGTTTCTTAGCAACATTGCTTAACCATAGTCTTGCATGATGAAACAAAGCACAACATTCTCTCTACTTCTTCCTTCAGATTTCTGTTTGCTGTTCCCAGGGCTTTAGGCCCACCAAGGTCAAGATGTCCACATCATTTAGTAACTCCACAGTACTTTCTGCTGTCCCCCCACACCCTGCAGCAGCCATCAGTGACCCTCTGGTAGCAGAATCATTAATTAATCACCTGGAACAGGTTAAACCTGTGGAGACTCCAGCAAAAATCCACAGCATTTTTCTCAGCACTGGACCAAGAATTCACCCCATTCCTGCCCTGGTTAATGGAATGCAAGGACTGTGCATCTCCAGGATCTATAAATAAACTTCCAGGGCTGACCTGCTGCTCCTGTGCTTAATGGTGGGAAATTGCATCCTGGAGTTTCTGGGGCAGGCAGCGACCTGGAGGACGTGGAGGGAATACCCTGGGGTGGTTGTGCAGCCCTGGGCTGGAATAAGAGAGGTCAGTGCAGCAAACCCCAGCCCAGCTGAACCCTGGGGTGAGCTCTGGGAAGGCTGAAGGGAGCCGAGTTTCACACAAATCAGATCATTGTTTATATTCCTTTCTATAGAAAATGAAAGTGCTGCTGGATCGATGGGGTTTGGATTCTCAGAGTGGAACACAAAACCAGGCTCTGTGCAAACAACTGAACTGCACTGGGCACCCAGCCCCACATTCGCTTCCACCGTTTTCCATTCCACGTCTCCAAGGTTTTCCTGTGGAATTGATTCCCGCTAAAGCCAGGAGCAGTCGGGTCTGGCTAACACCCAGGCTCCTCTCTGGAGTGCTCCAGTGTTGTCCCCACACCCCTGGGCTCAGGGCTCACAGGATCCTGGGAAAGAGAGTTTGGATTGGAATTTGGGATCCCTGCCTGGGCATTCCCACAGCCCCACAGTGCCTGACCCTGCTCCCTGGACGGGAGAATGACTGAAAAAAGGAGGATACCCCTAGATTGAAGGAAGTTACCTGGTGTTTCTCACTGTAGGACCTTTTCAGTGCTCATAAACTGGACATGGTTTACACTTTCTGTGCCAGGTCAGTCCCAGGCTGATCCTTCTGGAACATTTTCCCCACAATAAGCAGGATATTGCAGGATTCCCATTCCTGGAAGTGTCCAAGGTCAGGCTGGACAGGGCTGGGAGCAGCCTGGGACAGTGGGAGGTGTCCCTGCCACGGCAGGGGTGGCACTGGACGGGATTTAAGATCCTTCCAACCCAAACCAGTCTGGGATTCTGGGATTCTATTTCTAAAAACAATTG
Organism: Vidua chalybeata; assembly: GCF_026979565.1. NCBI lineage: Eukaryota > Metazoa > Chordata > Aves > Passeriformes > Viduidae > Vidua > Vidua chalybeata. Next base: position 1,097,611 of record NC_071535.1, on the reverse strand, counting down.
CAGAGAAAAAATCAAGGGAAGGTGAAGGCATGGTGGGTGTGGGAACTGCAGGTGCTGGGTGCTGCACACACTCAGCACCTGCATTCCAAGGCTCTCCCAGCAATAAACCTTGTGCCATTCCCAAAAGCCCTCATCTTTTCCAGGCAATATGGAGCTCACACAGACAGAGATGCCTGGGAATGTCTATTCACAGCCTGGAGTTCTCACAGGCTTTTTTTTTTTGATCCTTGTTTCATCATGAATTTTAGTGCCAGCCCAAATTAAATTCATTTTACAATATGTATTTATTTCTCAGCTTCTTAACAGAACAATTTGGGAACATCCCAGAGCCTTTAAACAACAAAACTGTTTTTCCTTTATGGCAAAAAAAATGGCTTTTTGCTTTCATTTTCCCAGGGAGAGCAGCCAGCAAAGGCCCCCTTCCAGCTTGCACAAGGATGGATTTTTTTCCATACAAAACTTCAGCAGTTTAGCACTTCCAAGCTGTTATTGTCACACCACAGTCAGTTAATTACATTTATAATTCCAGAAACATGGGTGGTAGAAATTGAATCTCAAGTAAAAGACTTTGTCTCCCAGACAGTGGGCAAATAAAACTTTGCTTATCTCACTGTAATTTCATGATGCACAGCATGGGGTGGTGAAAAATCCCTCAATAATGTAACTTATCACTAACAGGGAGTGCTGCACTCTTTCTTCCTTTAATTTTCATCATATTTTCACAAGGCTGTGAAAGGCTCCAGCTGAGTGAAGCTCCCCATTCCCTCTCTCCCCACACCACGAGCTAACCTGTGCCTCCACTTTCCTGAGCACTCTTTTCCAGCTGCTTCCCAGTCCTACGTGCTAAACTCACCTGTGACACTCCAGTGGTCTCCCTCCAGGCATCCCAAACGATTTTGGAAGGGAAAATACCCTGAGACGAGGGGAACATGAGCATGAAACAACCTCCTTATCCTGCCAGATGTCACCAAGAGTAAAGAGCCTGAAGTGTCATTAATGCAGCTCAGGGGTGAGCAGGTGTGCCAGGAGTGGGGGATACACCGTGGGAGAGGTTGGTTTTCCCTGCTGTTGGAAGGATTGACAGGAGATCCTGTGGAAATTCACATCCTGTTTCGTTTGGAAAAGGCTCAGTTCCCTCAGGAGCAGTGCAGGGCCTGGCCTGGCTCAGACAGGTCAACAAGGCACGACTCCAGAGCTCAAGTGGAGACACAAAAAGGCAGGGATTTGTCCCAGCATCATTATCCCACCCCAAGGCACATTTCCTGTCACACAGTGATGGCTCAGCTGCAGCTCTGGAGCACTGGGAACACACAAACAAAGCCAGGCTCAAAAAATAAAAGAAAAAAATGGGATTCTCAGCTTCACTTTCCAGAGAGGACTAACACAGAAAGGCAGGAATGATCCCAAAGCCACTTGGGTTCATGCATTAGGTTCCTGTCCCTGCCTTACAGGATGCACTGAGCACATCCCAAGCTGTCTGTCCACTCCCACAGAAAGAGGGAATGGGCTCCAACATCCCACAGCTGCCCTGGGAGCAGTCACAGAACCACAGGGATGGTTTGGATTGGAAGGGAAGCGCCCAAGGCCAGGCTGGACAGGGCTTGGAGCAGCCTGGGACAGTGGAAGGTGTCCCTGCCATGCCACATTTTGGGGTTGGCAATGGAAAAAAATGGCACACTTCTGCTTCCTCAGCTCTGCTCATGCCACTCCTTGTGTTCCAGAGGAACACTGCCAGTGGGAGCTGAGGTAAATACATTCCAGGGGGTTACAGAGCAATAATTCCAGTGAAAGGCACAGACCATGAAGCTGTAATGCTCTGAAATCCTTCACAGCTCCAGAGGAAAGGAGCCGTGTGCCCAATTTAACCCATCAAGCCTGAGGAAAGAGACCTTGCAAGGGCTGCTTTCCCCTCAGCAGGCAAACAGAGATTTGATCTGGCAGCACCTGTATCAATCAAGAGCTCGTGCCCTGCTGTGGCCAGGAGGGATCACCGGGAGGAACTCAGAGGGCAGCACCAGGTGAGGTGCAAGTGGCTGTGAGAGGGAAGGGCTTGGCTTTACTGCACCTGACACCTCGGGAGAATAAAAGCACTTAGCAAGGAGCATCATCCATCACCTCCCAGCACAGAAACCTCCCCTTCTGCAGCCTCTGAAAGGCTAAAGTGCCACAGTGTCTTTTTAGACATGTTGCTAATGTTGCAAAAAGAAGACAGAATGTTCCAGTAATTCTCTACAGTTAGACTATAATCCAATTTCTGCTCCTTCCCTTTTTTTGATTATCTGCTCATTGGCAAAGCTGATTTGCATCACATCCCAGACTGCTTTGGGTTGGAAAGGATGTTAAAATCCACCTAGGGCCACCCCTGCCATGGCAGGGACACCTCCCACTGTCCCAGGCTGCTCCAGCCCCAGCGTCCAGCCTGGCCTTGGGCACTGCCAGGGATCCAGGGGCAGCCACAGCTGCTCTGGCAATTCCAGCCCGGAATTTATTCCTAATATCCTATCTAAACTCCTGTTTTGTCTAATCATTCCAGCTCCTGGGAGCATCTCTTCCCAAACTTCTTTGGCACCAGACCCTCGTGGAGGCCTCAGGGTTCTCTTCTGGAGCACAGGGATCCCAGCACTAACAGGGAAGGGGGATCATTGCCAGCACCACTGCACTAACAGATTGCACAAATCCTGCACGAAGAATGCTTCAAGGGAACTTAATTCCCTGAAACTTGAGAGTTCCAGGTGTCACTCCTCCTTCCCTAGGGAAATGTGCCAGTGCTGGGCAGCAGCCCCGACTCAGGGACCCGTCCCAAATCCCACTGAGCTTCTCCTCATCCTCACGAGCAGCTCCAAACCCCACCGTGCCCTCCTGGACACCCCCAGTGCCCTGCCTGCTCCTCCCAGCCCCCACTGGTGGCACTGGGGGCACCGAGTGCGCCTGGACCTGGTGGGCTCCGTGCCAGCAGTGCCCCAGCTCTGGGATGAAGCCATCCAAAGGGACACGGGAGCCACACGATGGAGTAGCCATGGCAACCCCGAGTGGCTCCCTGCGTCCCTTCTCATTGCATCACTGCTTCCCTCTCAGCTGCTGCTTCTCCAGCCTCCTGGAGAATTCCGAGGCCCAGCTGGGACACCAATACTCTTGGAAAACAATTTTATTAACAGGCTTCTTTTTTTTTTTTTTTTTTTTTTTTTTTTTGACTAGAAAGTACTGCAGCAAAATCAGATTTTATCAAAATATGAGAGAGGAAGGAAAAAGATGTCACCAGTGATGAGTCTCACTGGATGGAAAGCTGGGATAGCCATAAAAGTGTGGAGTAAAAACTCCACACCTAACACTAAATTTCACCAGAAATGGACTGATGAACTTCAGCCCCACAAAAGAAGGGGCAGATTTGGCTGCCTCCCACAGTCTTAATGGCTTATTTATTTGTTAATTACTGTTATTGCAGTATGTGAGAAAAAAAAGCAAGAAATGTATTTGAAATCTATAATAACATGTACTCCCTGCAACCCTGCATGGAATTTCTGCCAGGAGAAAACTGAATTGGGAATGTTGGAATCGCTGAGTTTGGAAAAGCCCTCCCAGCCCATGGAGCCCCAGCTGTGCCCCATCCCCACCTTGTCCCAGCCCAGAGCTCTGAGTGCCACCTCCAGGGGACACCTGCAGGGATGGGCACTCCAAAGCTCCCTGGGCAGTGCCAAGGCCTGAGCCCCCTTTCCATGGGGAAATTCCTGCTGCTGCCCACCCTGAGCCTGCCCTGGCCCAGCCTGAGGCCGTTCCCTCTCCTCCTGTCCCTGTTCCCTGGAGCACAGCCCGACCCCCCCGGCTGTCCCCTCCTGGCAGGAGCTGTGCAGAGCCACAAGGTCCCCCCGGAGCCTCCTTTGCTCCAGGCTCAGCCCCTTCCCAGCTCCCTCAGCTGCTCCTCCTCATCTCCTGAACAGAGCCATGAATTCCCTTTTGTCAAATCTTCCCATTCTTTGTGACTTCAGGGGAGGAGAAGCCTGGAATTCTTTCAATTCTAACAAGAGGGGAAAGGTTCATCTCTGCAGCCCAGAATGACCACGCTGGTGTCCTTGATGGGTTGGTGACTGAGACCTACAGAATTGTAATGCCCTGGGATAATCCATTTCTGAGCTTCTCCTTACAGTACCAGCAGCAAACCACCCATGTGACTCTGGAACCCCATAAACCCAAAATGCAAACACATCCACATTGCCTCCATGTCCCTGCTTCATGCACAGCGACTTGCCCAAGAACCCATTAATGCAGTCAGTTTAAAAGCCTTGTTTGCAGGGACTCCTTGCAGGAATCTGAACATGTTCCCTCTCCCTTCCCTTGGAATTAGTATGCCATTGTGAGGATCAAGGCCTTTTGCAGGAATATAAAATATTCAATTAATAAGGCTCTGGAATATTTAATCATGACATTGAAATGCTAAGGAGTGCATTAACATTTATTATTCCCTATAAAGGATGGATCTCCAGCTCTGTGCCTGTTCCAGAACAGGCCTGTGGAGCTCCAGGTGGGGTTTTGGGCTCCTTCCTAAACCGATGCTAAAAGGCAACATTAATGCAGATTAGGTTAAGTCTCATCACCACTGGAGTAACACTCCAGGAGAGAATGAAATTACCAACAGCTCTTGCTTTAAAGAACTGAGGGGAACATTTTCTTCCCCATTTCCAGTTAGCAGGGAATTACACAGGAGTCTTTCCAGCAGTTGCTTAGGCCCTGGTGAAGAAAAACAAAACAAGAAAAGCAGAGGGCTCTGCCTTAAGCACAGTCCTATTTTACACCGTTTTAGCTCAGGGCTTGCTCAGATGCACAAGTTTGAGCTATTTGTTATTTCTGAGGTGATTTCTCTTCCATGAATGGAAACACTGCAATTTCATTGCTGGGAAATGACCAACAGAGAAAAATCCTCTTTAAAACAGCCCTAATTATGAGCCAACAAGAATTTTTTATTTTATTTGTTACTTCTGCATAACTTCTTGCCAAATCTTGAGGCAGGTTATGGCACTGGGAGAACATCTCACCGTGCAGGGAAATAATGTCAGCCTCTGGTGGTTTAACCCCAACTCACTATCCATCCTGAATCCAAATCACTCCCAGCTCCTGGGAAGGAATTGAACTCTATCCCAGCCCAAACCAGGACACTGCATCATCACAATGTGCTGTGTATTAATAACAGGCACAACAAATCTGTCTTTAAATAAAAACCAGCCTTGCAACCAATGGAGATTACTCTAAGGGATCACTTAGCAAAAACACTCAAAAGATAAGGGAAGTTACAGAGACGAATAAAAATAAAACTTACCAATAAGGGAAAAGACAACAAGGATCTTGTAGAAGAATTAACAGGTGAAATGATTGTAATAGCTTAGATCTGTTATTGGGAATCAATACAGTAATTCTTAGAGAATGCATAAAACAAATATTTATCTTTTGTGCTTGTAAAGATGCTGAGGGGAATATTAATTTTTGATGCTAACAACTAAATATTTTCTATTCAATTGCTGTTTGAATAAGATTATTAACTGACCACAACCTGAGCTTACCACAGATAGTTTTCACAGAACTTGTGGGCAGCCCCCAAAAGCTCCAGAATGTTTAATGAGACTGACCAGCCAGGCAACACGAGGCAGGCTGACGGTGAGGGGGCTTGGGCTGGCAGATTAATTACCAGGATGGTGAGAGGATTTTAGAAAAAACTCTACCTGAATGCTGACAGCGAGTGATAGAAGAGACGGGGTCTCCATGGCACACACGAAGCTGTTCAGAGATTCCAAAAGCTCAGTATTTATACCTTTTCAGCTACAGCTAAAAATAGCACTACCCACAACGCTTAGGTTCCTTGGTAACATTGCTTCATCACAGCTTTGCACAAACCCGCTCACGTCTTGCGTTTTCTGCATACCAAGCACACCGTTATCTTCCTCAGGGTTCTGCTGGCAGAGCCTTGTGGCCTGCCACGTTTAGCACACCCACTTCAGTCACCAGCTGAGCAGTGCTCCCAGTCCTGCTCTCCATTCCCATAAATGCCCCACAGAAGCATCTCGAGCCACGTGGGAAATAGTAAAGGTAAGAAGACTTTCAGAAAGCTGTGAAAGCAGGCTTCGGAAATAGAGCACAGAACTTAGAACTAGCTGCAGCTCCCTCCAACACATAGCCAGAATTTTAATTAATAACCAAACTAGGAATTCTCATTCTGAGGAGATGCAGGGGAAGATGCTCACCAGGAGGACAGGAAATTCCTCCTGCTCCTGTGCAGGCAAAGCTCCAAACCCCAAACTCAGAGAGAAACTGGTCCAGAAGCTGCAGCAGTGCCTGGCTCAGTGCTTCCAGCTGGGACAGGCTGGAATTGTTCTCCAGGGACAACCAGGGAAAGGATCTCTGGGAAAGGCGAGAATCAGTGAGGCCAGCATGAGAACCAGGGCTTAGGAATTAGCCAGGAACACTCGTACACAGAAACAAGAAAGCAGCAGCCAAGCACTACGGGGAATATTATGGAATGCACTCCAGCAGCAGTGGGAAAATGAGAGGTGAGTTAAAAACCAGCTCAGGTTGTGACAGCTGTGGGACAGGACTGAGGGCAGTACTCAGGAGCCCGTGGGGGTACATGTTCCTAAGGAAGGCTGCTCCTCACTCCAGCTAGGGAGGGGAGCAGCTGGAAACTCGGAAAGCAAAATCATTCCAGGTAGGAGGGAAGGAAGGCACAGGTTTCTCACGGAGGTGACAGTCACGGAACAGCTGCCTAAGAGTTGGAGCTGCTTCCTTTTCAAATCAGAAATCATTCACTGAAAACCAGAATATCCTGAGCTGGAAGGGACCCACAGGGATCATCCCAGCCCCATCCCTGCCCAGACCCCCAACAACCCCACCCTGGGCATCCCTGGAGTGCTGTCCAAACTCTCCTGGAGCTCTGGCAGCCTCGGGGCTGTGCCCATTCCCTGGGGAGCCTGGGCAGTGCCAGCACCCTCTGGGGAAGAACCTTTTACCCTGAAATCCAGCCTGAGGCTGCCCTAGCCCAGCCCCAGCTGCTCCCCGGGTCCTGTCCCTGGCAAAGCCATTTCTGTGCCCCACGTGGCAGCAAAACTGAGCCAGAACGCTGCTGTGGTGTGTGGGGATGCCGAGCAGGAGAGCAGCAGCAGCTGCTCCGCGTGAGCGATGAGCGGCCGCGGCTTTCCCGAGGCAGAGGCCGGGAATGCTCGGCTCGGCTGTGCCGCCCAGCGGTGCGGTGCCTTTCCCGCAGCCCCGCTCCAGCTCCTGTTCCCCAGCACCCCAGCCGGAGCGGGATGGCCATGCTGCCAGCGGCAGGGATGGAGGGCTGCGGGAAGGCAGCTCCTGCCACCTCGTGGGGACAGCGCTCCTCTCCCATCGCACCTCGGCGCTTTCATTCCCTCCGGAACGCTGGGCAGCCCCAGCTTCCCCCGGGACGCAGAAATGTTCCCTCACAAGAGGAACCCCAGCCCGGGCACAGCTGCTCGTAATTCATTTTTTTTGTTCATTATTTTTGTGCTATCCCTAAAGCACAACCTCCTTTCCCACTCCCTCCTTCCAGCCCCCGAGCTGTTGGCTGAGAACATAAATAATCCTGAACCAGAGGAGGAAAAGAAGAAATAAGAATAAAACACCCTAAGCACAGCGTGGGGTGTTCTGTCAGTCTGCTTCTCCACAGAGATACAATGGAATCCAGCAGGAATAGGTTTCCTTAGGTTTAATGAAGATTATTCACTAATAAACCAAATCTATATATGTATAAATATATGAAATATAAGTATCTTCTTTCAGCTGCTCCAAACCAAATAAGCATTTGGGTTTTGCTTCCAGACATGCAATTAATTGATTTAAAAATCCCAAAAGCTGAATAAACATTTATTCTTATACCTCTATACTTAATATATATAATTTACAGGATTGATTGATTAATTGACAAGACTTGTTAAAGGAACCTCCCAAATAAAGGGAAAACCCTTAAATATTTCTATGAAAAAAACACAGAAAAGCACACACCCCTCAGCCAAACAGCATGCAAGGGGTGTTGTGGGGTTTTTCCCCAGTTTAACCCCACACTACAGATCTCACTGAGGTGGCTGGGCTGTACAACCCACACCACAGACTCTTGGGGTTGAATTTCTGCAGCTGCTGCCAAAACAGCTGATCCACCCAGGGCAGGAAACTTCAGCTGCATGGGTTGCACCTCCACTGGGAGCTAAAGAGGCAGAGTCTGGAAGGGGGGCTTGGAAAATTCTTTACAATGCAATCATCGTCCTTGCCCCATGATTAATTCTTCTTTTTCCATGAAGATTTTGATTGGTATCTGCCACCTTCCCAGAGAGAAGCAGCAGGACTCCCAGTTTTAGGTCCTTTCTGGTAACTGCTGAGATCCCCATGGATAAATCCCAGTAAAAGCCACTTTTGTCCTTTTAAACCCACAGCACAAGCAGCTGATGAGGCTCAGAGTCACTTAGAGGCCTTGAGCTAAATCTGCATTTATTGTCTCCAGGTGCACCTGCTCTGCCCCAGAACCACCCACACTCAACAAAAATCAAATGAACTCTTTTACCCTCAACAGCTTTTCCTGCTTAGTCTGGATTAGTCTTTCTTCTCTGAATAACAGACCTGATATCTTCCTTTCTAGAACAAACAGCAAACAAGCTTAAAATTATTCAAGAAATGCCATTTATGGAAAAAAAAGAGTATTTCTGCCAGAAGGGAAATTTCGATGGAATATTGGGATTTAGGAATTCCTGGCTGGGAGGTTGGAGAGGGGCTGGGCTGGAATTGCCAGAGCAGCTGTGGCTGCCCCTGGATCCCTGGCAGTGCCCAAGGCCAGGCTGGACACTGGGGCTGGAGCAGCCTGGGACAGTGGGAGGTGTCCCTGCCATGGCAGGGTGGGATGGGATGGGATTTAGGATCCCTTCCAACCCCAACCAATCTTTTGGAGCTTTTGGGAAGCTCCACTGGCATCTGGTAACACAAACAAGAGGGGACCTGCTCAGCCATGCTAACAAAGCTTAGGAATTCTAACAAAACTTGTAGGAATTCCACAGCTACCCAAATTACACCCACAAGTCTCACACACACATTTGTTCCTGGAAAGAAGGAATTCCTCCTCGCTTGACTTCCTGTGGATTCTTTTTTGTTCCTGGAAGGAAGCACAATGGTGGCTTCTGCAAGTAACTGGAGCAAAACTAATTTTCTTTGCTTTTGATCATTTGGGCAAAAGCTGAGCAGATAAGGAGTTAAGAAACGATGGGACCACTAAGATATCGTTAACTATAAGGAGTAAATTATGGATTGAATGGGGGGTTTTGTGCTTTTTAAGGACACATGAACCAAATGAAGCCATGCCATCTGTGTGAAGTCAGTGCATCAGAAACCACAATCAAGACATTTAACCGATGTAACACCTGAACACAGCTTGTGATCCCTGTTGTAACTTTTCCATGGTCTCCTCCTTCCCTATCCCCACCCACAGATCTGCCAGCCCCATTCCTTCCCTGGGAAGCTCCAGCAGGACCAGCACGGGAGCCAAGGCCAGTGGCAGATGCCAGGAGAAGGAAATGCAGAGATCCCTTGTGTTTCCATGGCCCCCTCCCTCCCCTGACACTCACCTGCCTCTGATCCTGACACTGCAGCCCTGGGGGCTCCTTCTCCCGAGTTCTCCGGGGAGCAGCAAGCACAGCTCCCTGTCTGCTCTATTAACTGCCCTGCTAATTAGCACATACATCTCCTGTAATGAACACAAAGTCTTTCATTATTGCAACAAGCTGCAAAGTAGCAAACCGGATCCCAAAATAACACCTTGTTTTTGAACACAGCTGTTTATTATCAACAGGCACACGCTGAAGTAATTTCGTACTCAGAGCTGAGTTTCTGACCCACCTGCTGGGACTAATTTAGGAATCAGACACACCTGATCGCACTGCAGCTGCTTGTTAGCAGGGAGAACCAGGCTACAGGGTACAGCTGGGTACACCTGTGACTCCGATTTATCGTCTGTTTTTTATGCATCATTCAAGTAACTTCCCGCACTCGAACTATGAACCCCTACTACAGGATCTTCCGGCCAGGACAGGCCAGAACCTGCCAGGCCTCCAGAACACTAATTAAATCTACTATTTATCAATTAACAGCGTGCACTGATGGGCTTTTCGACAACTCTGCACACTCACTCGGGCCAGGACACCGCTCGGCTCTGCCTGGCCCCTCGCCCCTCTCGTTATCCACCTCTGAGCCCGGCCGGCTGTGGGGCTGTGGCTGCGGGGCTGTGCCTCCGCCCGGCCCCGCTCCGTCCCTCCTGCGGCTCGGCTGGCTCCCGCACACCGGAAAGGCTCCAGCGAGCCCCGGCTACGCCCTACGAGGCTCCCGGGGCTGTTTGCGAGTTCCGGCCATTCCTGTGGAGTCCCGCCTCAGCGCGCCCCGCCTCAGCGCCAACGGCCGCGGAGCCTGCCCACGGGCGGACTGAACCACTGTGCCGAGGAGAGGGGAGCTCGGGCGTAGCCCGGGCCTGCTGCCGCCTGCCTCGACACCGTCCGGCAATGTCTCTGTTTCTTAACACCCCCCGCACCCGCGCAAGGTGGTCTCGGCCCGCAGTTCCGCTCTCCTCCGCCAATCGGCGGGCGCGGCGGCGGCGCTCGAATCTGTGCGCGGGGTTCCGTGAGGGGAGCGCGGCCGGCCCGGAGCGCCGCCCGAGCGGCGGGGCCCACCCGCGGCCATGAGGGGACTGGGACCCGCCCGGGACCGCCGCCAGGGACTCTGCGACATCGTCGCGACCCCCAGCCGCCGCTCCGCCTGGGGACAGCCGCCGCTGCGCTCGGTGTCCCTCAGCAGCATTCCCGCGGGGACGCTCACCCCGCTGAAGCAGCTTCTGCAGGACCAGGGCAGCGTCGCGGCTGCGGACAGCCGCGTATCGGGCCCGCAGCTCGAGGGGCCGGAGCGCCGGGCTGGGCCCGACAGCCGGGCTGGGCCCGACAGCCGGCCTGGGCCTGGGCCCGGTCCCGACAGCCGGGCTGGGTCCGGTCCCGGTCTCGACAGCCGGCCGGGTCCCGGTCCCGACAGCCGGCCGGGTCCCGGTCCCGACAGCCGGCCGGGTCCCGGTCCCGACAGCCGGCCCGGTCCCGACAGCCGGCCCGGTCCCGACAGCCGGCCCGGTCCCGACAGCCGGCCCGGTCCCGTCGCCGAGCGGCCGCCGAAGCGCCGCGCTCCGGAGCCGCCCGGGCAGGAGTCGCCGATCAAGATCTTCCAGCGGATGAAGGCGCGGGCGGAGCAGCAGCGCAGGGTCGCCACCGACGTGATCCTGAGCCCCGCGGCCCGGCAGAACGGGCCCGACACGGCCCGGCTGGCCCGCAGCGCCCGGCCGGGACCAGGTGAGTCGCACGAGCCCTCGGTGACTGCATGAGAATGGTGTGTTTGCCTGTGTGAATAGCTGGAATAAAAAGCACAAGGATGTAAACCTGAGTTTGGTTCTTAGAACTTTCAGGCATCTTGTGCTGCAGTAAGTGGCATCCCTGATTTTCGCATTCTCCTAAACCTTTTCATTCTTTACATTAGTCCACAATCCCAAATTACAGGAATTATTAACAGTTCTTTTTCCCGAACGGTTTTTATTATTTTGGAGCACACTGGAGTCACCTGTTGAAAGGAAAGAGCTCTCAATGCTGCTACCAATTGCCTTAATCCTTTCTCCTTGGAAGGCCTATGGAGAGGACAAAGCCCCCTGACACCAACACCCATCAGTGCAGAGCTGGGCACACTTGGGAAGCAATGATTGTTCCACAGCTTCTCCAGGAGAGCTGGCTCAGGTGTGAACATTTTCCCTCTGTGTCCCACTCGTGGCTCTTTCAGGATCTGAGAAAAGCAGCCAGAGCCCCTTGGTGGGTGTAGAAAACACCAGCACTGGTTGCACCCCAGCTGCTGGGATAAAAACAAGTTGGTTGGTGAAGTTTTGTGGTGCTGAAACGTGTCTGTAGCAGTGCTGATGTGTCTTCCGTGCTCTGTATGGTAGAGGATTCCCTCCCTTTCGGTTTCCTTCCCCTCTGCCTCACTCTGGCTCTAATTGTTCTTCCTCTTGTGTTTATGAGTGGGTTTGACACGTGCAACACCTTCAAAACCACATTGTAACTAAAAAAAAGTCAAAACAAATTGCTGTAACTATTCCTTACACTCTGTGCGGGGAAGGGAAAGGAACTCTGCTTGGGGTTTGAAATCCCACTGGGGCATTTGCCTGGGCTTTCCCTGCTGGCTTTTACCTTTATCCATGACACGGTGAGATCCAGTGCACCCTCAGCAGGTTTGCAGCTGAACCCAGGCTGGATGTGACCCTTTTTTAGATCCCTGGCAGTGCCCAAGGCCAGGCTGGACAGGGCTTGGAGCAGCCTGGGACAGTGCAAGGTGTCCCTGCCATGGCAGGGGTGGATTGGGATGGGATTTAAGGTCCCTTCCTACTCAAACCTTTCTGGGATTCTGTGGGGATTTTTTAAATAAAAAGCATATAAAATATCATATTGTCCCCACCTCCCCCCCCCATGAAATGTTTTTCTTCCCCAAATCTAAAGAGGGTTTTGGGGTTTGTTTGGTTGTTTTCCAGAGCCATTTTTGCCTCAGGTTCCCAGGATGGAGCCCCTGGAAGTGCCCCCAGCAGAGCCTCCCGTGCTGGAAACCCCCCAGAAGTTCTTCCTGCGGGTGAAGTGGCAACTGCAGCAGCAGCACCAAGGTACTGGGGTTGCTCTGGAGAGCACAAACTCCCTCCAGGCAGAGAGCCACGGCATTGCTGAGCTTGGGAAAGCCCTCTGAGGCCATCAAGTCCAACTGTTCCCCCAGCACTCTGCCCTGTCCCCAAGTGCCACATCCACAGGGCTTTAAATCCCTCCTGGCATGGGTCTCCTCCACCCCCCAGGCAGCCTGTTCCCATGCTTAAATATCCCTAATTTTTTGTTATTTCTTCTTTTTTTCTTTAAATGGGCAGCTAGACCACCTTCAACCCAAACCCAGCAGAATGTTCCTCCTTCCACAACTGCAGAGAATCCTTCAGTCCAGCCTGCCTGTGCTGAGCAGCCAGGGAATGAGCCTGCAGAGGATGTGGACTCTGATAAGGATGATGTGGATGTTTTCCTGGTGGAATCTATAGAAGTAGATGCTGATGGAGAAGTGTCTCAAAGTACAGTGGCTACTCCTTTGCAAGTGAACCCCACCCCTTGGGAAAAGGGGGATCAGGTAAAAGGAAGGTCGGGAAATGGAGAAGCAAAACGTACAGAGCTTCATGAAGACAGAGAGTTGCAGCCCAGCAAAAAACCAGCTGCTCCAGCAGTGGAAAAGGCACCAGAGACTAATCCTGAAAACCCCTCCCAGCGCTTCTGTAGCATCATGCTCTACTCTCCAGTCCACATTCCAAGGAAGCAGAGGCTGGCAGAAGAACCCAAGGCCCCTTTGGATAAACCTCCTACTGATCAACCTGCTGGCAAAGCTCACAAAGAGGTGGGAGAAAATAATCCCTGAGGGAAAATGAGAAATTCCTCTGGGCTGATAGCTCAAAGTTATTCTTTTTCTTGTCAAAAGCAAGGAACACTGAGAAGAGAATAAACTGTTATTCCATTAGATTTTACCAGTAAATTTTCCCATGCAAAGGGTTCCTTTTTTTTCCTTGCTCCAAGATGACAAATGTTCAGGGTTTGGTGGTTTGTTTGTTTTATTTTTTTTTTTTGTTTGTTTTTTTTTTGTTTTTTTTTTTTTTTTTTTTTTTTTTTTTGTTTTTTTTTTTTTTGTTTTTTTTGGTTTTTTTTGTGGTTTTTTTTTTTGGTTTTTTTTTTTTTTTTTTGTTTTTTTCCTGTGTAAAAGAAGCACTTTTGGTTTAGTGTGCACAAGCCATGGTGTGATCATGGGCCCTGCCAGCTCCTGGCTGCCTGCTCAGATCCAGGGAGGAGAGACCTTTCCCAGCTGGGCATGAATCCATCCAGGAATGTGCTGTTGGGGAGGGGGAGGGCTTGGCTTTCCTGTGGAACATCCAGACTCCTGTTCAATTGAACTGGAGCAGAGCCTCTTCCTAGGAGAGCAGTGCTGCATCCCTGGGGTTCCCTGGGAACCTGGCACAAGCACACCTGCCCAAGGCTTGGGCTTCTCTTCTACTCTGGGGAAACCTGCAAGGGACTTGTTCTCTTCCCCCTCACCGTGGCCTAGAGTGTTTGATGCGTTTCTGAATTGAACCAAGTTACCTTCAGGACTGAGCTTAGAATATACTGAAAGAGATATTTTTGTTATTGGATATGATTACTGAGGGGGACTGGCTAATAAATACTTCTAAACCATTTATTGTCTTTTTTTTTTTTTTTTTTTTTAAACAGAAAAACATCTGCCTGCACAGCTGGAGGATTAAAGTGCTGCCTGGAAACACGACAATCTGTGTGGAAGGGAAAAGGAAGTAAGAACCAGTTTATTATTTAAATGTAAAGTCAACCATGGACACCAAACACGAGGTAATGGTGCAGAGCTTAGACTTTCAAGGAAGAGACAATTCCTTTGTGTGGGCAAGAGGGGGAGAACCAGCATCCAGAGAACTACTGGTGAACTCATTTCAGAGTCCTGTGCTGAGATAATCAGAAAGCTTCAGAGAAATAAATCAAATATCAAATGGCTCTGGACAGTTTGGGTTGGGAGAGGAGCTTAGAGCCCATCCAGCCCCAGCCCTGCCAAGGGCAGGGACACCTCCTGCTGTCCCAGGCTGCTCCAAGCCCCATCCAAGCTGGGCTGCTGTAATGAGCTGGCTTCAGTCCATCTGCTGTCCCATGAGTGACTCCTGCAGCAGGGACATGTTCAGTTTGTCCCCTGCCCCAGTGTCAGGCGAGGCAGAGCTGTGTCAGTGCCAGGCTAAGAGAGGAAAACTGAGCCCAGAGCACATCCTGCCAACACCTGAATCCCTCAGAAAACATGGAGTGCCAGCATTCCAGACTGGAATCCCTTCTGGAATTGATTTCTGTGGTTGCTGTTGTGTCTTTTGCCAGGGACATGAAGCAGCTGCTGTGGCACAGCAGCGCCATCACGCAGCGCGTCACTCACAACCAGGTGCAGACCTCCTCGGGAGCTGTCTACCAGCTGCAGGGCAAGATAGACACAGCTGCCATGAGGAAGGAGGGTGAGCTGCTGATTCTGAATGCCTTACAAATTACAGACTCTTTCAGCTTGGTTTGGAGCATGTGGGATTTGTAAGGAAATGGGATTTCCACGCAGATGGAAATACAGGAGTTGTTCTCCTTGCTCTGTGTGCTGCTCTGGCACGTTCGCTGGGAATGAGCTGCTTGTCAGTGCTCACAGGCAGCTCTGAGGACACAAACATTAGCTGGAATCGTGGAATGTCCTGAGCTGGAGGGACCCCCAGGATCATCCCAACCCCTGTCCCTGCCCAGACCCCCAACAGTCCCACCCTGGGCATCCCTGGCAGCGCTGTCCAAAGGCTCCTGGAGCTCTGGCAGCCTCGGGGCCGTGCCCATTCCCTGGGGAGCCTGGGCAGTGCCAGCACCCTCTGGGGAAGAGCCTTTCCCTGAAATCCAGCCTGACCCCCCACCCCACTTCCAGCTCCAGCCATTCCCTCAGCATTACTTCCCTAACCCAGCTGTGCCCCAGGTGTGTTACACCATTTTTTACCCAACACACGCTCACTGTGGGCTCTTTCAGGCCCACAGACGTTGGAACCCAGGGCACAGGGAATATTTCTCTGCCTGTCCTGAGATATCCTGATCCCCAGGAGAACACTGCTTTTAACCTTCGTCCATAGAGGAAGCTTCCAAGACTTTGGGATGAATTGGAATCTATGAGTGTGTGAAATAGACAGTAGTATAGTTTATCACAGAGTGAAAAACTTAGAGTTTTGGGTTTTTAGTATGGAGGTGGAGAGAAGACAAGATGGAGGATTTTGGGTGTTGTCTGATCTCCTTGTTCTTCATCTAGTCCACTGAAGATTTTATTACTTTCTTTGCTAAGAACTTATATTTGTTTCTATATTAATATTCTGAGAAAGAAAAGTAGCAGCATGAGGCTTGTGAGCAGAGTGGCTCTAGTGCTGCAGAGGTTTCCTAGACCCAAGAGTGACTGGAGTGTGCTGGATGGAATTGTCTGGGTCGGTTCCTCTGATGTTTGGGTTTAACAGGCTCTGGGGGTTCTTCTGTCCCCTGAGGGAGTGCCAGCCCTGCTGAGCTGCTGCTCATGTCCCCTGTGCTCCCCTCAGGGTTCCCCTACCGCTTCATCAAGAAATTCACGTTTGGCTTCTCCAGAAGGTGGAAGGAGTACGTGGAGGAGTTTCTTGAGGAAAGGAGGAGGTAACTTCTTTGGAGATTCTCTATCATTGCCGTGTTCTAAGTGTTCATTGAGACTTTGCTTTTTGAGGGTGTTACACCAGAGGAGTGTGAAATGTTTTAGATGTGGGCATGAAACCACTCTGCTGTGCTGGGCCACCAGGCTCCTGCCCACCAGGGCTTCACATCTTCCCTGTTTGTTAACGAGCAGCTTCCTCAGTGGCTGTCATTTCTTGTCTCAAACCCCAAACCATCAGGAAAGAACTAGTTCAAGATAGTGGTGGGGAGGAAAACGAGGAGAATGACTCCGTGGGGGGAACTGATGTGTTGGAAACCACAAGAGGCTCAGCAAGCAGTGCAAAGAAACCTGCACTGAGAAACTGCACCTATGACATATCACCAGAGAATCATGAGAACATCTGTGAGTATTTAACAATCCTTTCCTTTGGAAAAGACACCTGGGGGTGGCTGGGGTGGGTTGTGGAAAGGTTCATGATGCTGGTTGTGTTTCCAGGAAATGGCTGTAAAGCTGTAAAAGGCCCCTGGTTTGGCTCAGCCTTTGAGTGCAGTCCCTGCCTCACCACGGGCACTGACAGCTCTGGGGTTTAATTCAGACCTTTTCTGGGTCCAATGGGCCTTTCCCAAACCCCACTGTGCTGTTTGTTAGTGCTGGAATCAGGTTTTCTTGCTAGCACTGTAAAAGCTTTTATGCTTTTCACTCATGACTCCCATTTATTTTTCGCTCTCATTTGTCTCAGTGAGCAGCTGTTACATGTGACAACTTTTTTTTATCATTCTCCCTCCTCAAATGATTTTCACAGTATTTATAACTTTCTAAACAAAGAAAAAGTAAAAAGTTCACCACAGTAAATTTTATCATTTGTGAAGCTTCTTACTTCAGTCCTGTTATTTCTATCACAATGCTTTGAAAAGAACAACTTTGGGTACATTTTACATTTCCCTTGTAGTCCAGTTTAAACACAACATTGTTCCTCTTGCTTGTGAAATCTGCTAAACTGAATTTTCCATGCAGTGTTTGGGACAAAACTCCTCTTTCTTTGGGCTTTTTTTCCCTTGCAGTCATAACACCAAAGCACAGCTCCAGGAACGACTCGAGCAGTGTCTACACTCGCAGCGGGCGCCGCATCAAACCCCCCCTGAACTTCTGGTGTGGGCAGAGGGAGTTTGTGGATCGGAACCTGAACGTCACCATAGAAAATGGAGGGGTGGATTATCTCAGCCTGGTAAGATCCTCTTAAGTGTCACTTAAATAGAATTGTTAAACTTGGCCAGGTAGGGAACAGAACAGGTGCAGCTCTTAGAGGCACCCGAAGAGAAAGGAAATCTTGCAAACATGTTCAAAGTATTAGAAAACACACCAAAAAATAGCCTTATGTCCATATTATCAGATAATTGTGGTCTCTAAATCTGACATAATGCGGATTTCTTTCTGGGGAAAAAATTGGGGGTGTTTTGGAAGATAATTGTATCAGACAGGAACTTGGTGAGGTCCCACCACAAATCCTGGGGTCAGTTCTGGGCCTTTCACTCCAAGAGAGACTCTGAGGGGTTGGAGCATTTCCAGGGAAGGGAACGGAGCTGGGAAAGGGGCTGGAGCCCCAGGAACAGCTGAGGGAGCTGGGAAGGGAGCTCAGCCTGGAGAAAAGGAGATTTAATAAGTTTTAGAGTCAATTGTTTTATTTTGAAGATGCTTAGTAGTGAAAGACCCAAAAGAAAGACCAGTTCCACCTCCAAGAAGAATAAACCAAAGGAAGACATGAAGACAACAGAGGAAATGCCAAAACACCAAAGTAAAGGTAAAAACTAATTTTTTTTTCTATTTTCAAGTTATTGGTGGAATTGAGTGGGTGCTGGAGCAGTAGGGTTGGGTCTGTTAATGCAAAGAAATGATTCAAATATTTTAATGATCAACTGCTTTTTCTCTGAAGAATCATCAGAGTTGCATTCATGTGGAGTTTCACAGCTCCAAACAAGAACTATGTTTGTAAATCACTTTGTTAATTACATAACGGGAACACAGAGATTTCATTCTGGAAATTGAAATGAAGGGATTTGGACATTTTGGAGTTCACCAATCCACTGACCTTGAAGCCTGGCTTTGCTTTTTAAAGTGGATGGAAGAAATGAAATGTTGGCAAAAAAATCTCTTAACAGAATTTTTAACAAAAATTTGGTTTTAGTAGAATTTGGTGGTGCTAGAAGCCTGAGAAGAATGTGCAATATAAAGCAGAAGTTTCTCTCTTAAAGCAGCTGCAATGTTTCCTGCAGAAAAGCTCTCTGGAGCAGAGCAGAGCTCTGGGGATGTGCCTGCTCAGTCAGTAGAGTTTCGGAGAGCCCTTGAGAGCAGCTCTGAGTTTGTAGTTTGGCAGGTAAAGCTCTGGAGGGGGTGCAGATCCCTGTGCTGCAAGCACAGCAGGACCCACCCTGCACCCCCTGACGGGCTCTGGCTCCCTCTCTTCCAGGGAAAAGCAGTGAGAGAGGAGCCACTTCCAGAGGAGACCCCAGCAGCAGGAAGAGCAGGCGCTTCCTTTCGGATGAGGAGGAGAGTGCCCCTGGAATCAGGGGCACAGAAACGAAATCCCAGCTCCCTGCCAGGGGGGCTTCCTTAAACACCAAGGGGCTGAACAAACACAGCAGCAGAGCCCCGGAGGCAGCAAAGAGAGCAGCAGGCTCTGAAGAGCTGAGCATGTACGAGCAGGGCTACAGGAACTCCCTCAGGTCAGCCAAGCAGCGCCTCCCAGGAAAGGAGAGGATTCTCCTCGCCCAGGAACCTTCAGAGGATGAGGAGGAGCAGTCCAGTGAGGACGCTCCACTGCTGATCAGGAGGAAAAATAAACCCATATTAAAACCAGAGTCTCGAAGCCAGAAACCTTGCTCTGGCTCCAGAGGTTCCAGGGATGATGCAAACAAGTCCTGTGGCCAAAGGACAGGAAAGCCCTCCCGGAATGTGCTGGTGCGGCTGAGTGGGACCGAGTCCAGTGACGAGTCTGAGTCCCCTTCTGAAGGGAAAACATCCTCTGAGTCCAGTTCTTCCTGCCTGCCTGCTCAGGCCAGGAGGGCACGGGGCAGGACCAACCCTCCCAGGCTGGTCGATTCCAACACCGAGCCCGAAACCGAGGAGGAAATTCAGGGCAAGGACAGGAATGCCAGAGTACCCCAGATGAAAACAAGCCATGGAGTCTCCAACAGTGCCAGGGCTTCAGCAGCAAAACTGAGAGAGGCAAAAGGGCAGAAATCTCTGGAACTTTTTCCAAGGGCAGCTGATGGCTGGTCTGAGAAGGAATTACAGAAACTTCACAAGTAAGGGCTCAGTCTGTGTTCAGAGGAAAAGTTTCCCTCGGCATCAAAAGGATTTGAATGGTCTGGACTGGGGGTTTTCAGATTAATGATTTCCCAGGTTTCCTTTATGTTTTAATTCCGTATTAGAAATATTCCCTATTCAATTTCTTGTTTCCTTATTTTGGTTCCCGAATAATAATTAGAATAATTATTCCCTATTAATTTTCTTCACAAACCATCAGTATAATATGGTGAAGAGCAGGTGCCCTCCCCAGATTGCAGTAACAGGTTAAACATGATGTGGTTTTGTGAGCAAGTTTGGTAAGGGCAGGTTAACTGCAAGGGTGTTTAATTAATCCATCATCCAATTACTTAAACCACTGGGCAATATTGAACAGACACTGAGTGTAAAATGGCCAAGTTTGGGTTTAGCTCTTTTAGATGAGCAGGAGCTCAGGTCTGAGGGGACCTGCACAAGTGAGCAGGAAATTTATCTTGTGACACATCTGTCAGTTGAAAGTGTTTAAATAAATGTGCCTGTTCTGAAGAAAAGACACCACAGGATCACAGAATGGTTTGGGTTGGAGGACCTTAAATCCCACCCAGGGCCACCCCTGCCATGGCAGGGACACCTCCCACTGTCCCAGGCTGCTGCAGCCCCAGTGTCCAACCTGGCCTTGGGCACTGCCAGGGATCCAGGGGCAGCCACAGCTGCTCTGGGCAAGAAGAGGCCAGAGGCAACAGAGGCAGAGCCCAGATTGCCCAATCCATGGCCCAGGTCATTCCCAGGCACGTTCCAGGGCTGTGCCCCACAGGTGCCCTGCCTGGTGACGCTGTGCCCGTGCTGTCCCTGCAGGGCCATCGCGGCGTTCCCGAAGCACAGGAGCAGCTTCTGGCAGGAGGTGGCCATGGCTGTGGGGTCCCGCTCAGCCGAGGAGTGCCAGGGGAAGTACCTGGAGGAGCAGGAGGGGAAAGGCTCCACGTGGCAGCCCAGGAGAACCACGTCAGAAAAATCTGAGAAGAAAGGTACCAGCATCTTCTTTCTGGGCGTTGTGTGGGTGGTAAATAATTCGGATTCAGACACTGAGGGCTGGAGTGTGTCCAGGGAAAGAAACGGAGCTGGGAAGGGGCTGCAGCCCCAGGAGAGGCTGAGGGAGCTGGGAAGGGGCTGGAGAATTCCTGAGGGAGCTGGGAAGGGGCTGAGCCTGGAGCAAAGGAGGCTCAGGGGGGACCTTGTGGCTCTGCACAGCTCCTGCCAGGAGGGGACAGCCGGGGGGGTCGGGCTCTGCTCCAGGGAACAGGGACAGGAGGAGAGGGAACGGCCTCAGGCTGGGCCAGGGCAGGCTCAGGGTGGGCAGCAGCAGGAATTTCCCCATGGAAAGGGGGCTCAGGCCTTGGCAGGAGCTGCCCAGGAAGATTTGGAGTGCCCAATCCTGGGGGCTTTAAAAGCCCAGTGCATGTGGCACCTGGGGACATGGGGCAGTGCTGAGGAAGGGTTGGACTGGATAGGCTGGGAGGGCTTTTCCAGCCTCACCAATTGTGCTCCCATGGGATAAATCCACAAGAGTACATCAGGGTGTGGCTGTGAGCCAGGTCAGCTCACAGGGTGTGTGGAGGTTGGAGGATGTCATGAATGACTGAGGTGACAAAAAGAGCAAGAACCTTTCTCTTCTTGTGGAGTTTTCCAGTTGTTGGCATGAGGGGAAGACTTTCTCTGGCCCTCACCCTTCAGGGGAAAGAGTTCTTGACATCCTGAGAAGCTCCTTGAGGCCCAGCAGGTCACAAGCTCCTTGCAGAGCTCTGTCCAGATGGGATTTGGGTTCTTGGATGCCTAAGGGCAGCGTGGAGTCAGCACAGCCCAGTCCCATTCTCTGGTGTTTGCCATCCCCACACTGCAGCTTCCTTTGGGGGCTGGATTGGATTTAGGTTTGCCATGGATACAAGTTGAGCTGAGCATTCCTGAGCCTGGCTTCAGTGGAAGTGTCCCTGAGCAGCAGAGCCTTTGAGCCTGGCTGCCTCCTGACACGGGGACACACCTGTGGGTTTGCTCTCTGCAAGGCACATGTGAGCACAGTTCTGTCACAGTCACAGTGAACCTGATGTGTGACCCTGCAGTGGCTCTGGAGGCTCTGCAGTGACCCTCCCCTGAAGATGGAGTGAGGAAACTGCTTTGGAAAGCAAAAATTGTGTGAGAACTCAAAAGGATCCTAAAGAAGCTCTAAGAGATTTCACCAGAGGACGGACTGGGCTGTGGCACTGACTGCAGGCAGTGAATTTTAACCCCATAGCTGCTGTCTCAGACAATTCCTGTTTGGATCCTGCAGATAAGAAGGAGCCAGCGATCACTGCCAAGGTGGGCACCCTCAAGCGGAAGCAGCAGATGAGGGAGTTCCTGGAGCAGCTGCCCAAGGACAACCACGACGACGTCTTCACCGCGACGCCCTTCCAGAACAGGAGGGTGCAGGTAAACCCCAAGTCCTGAGCACCTGTGGGACTGCTCTCCTGCTGGGTGTGCCACGGGGCTGCTCCAGTTCCACCAATAAAACCCTGGGCAGCTGTGGGAAGAGGCTTCTTTCCTTCACGTGCTGGAGCAGCCCTTGGCTGGTGGCAGTGAGGAGGTTGGACAGGCTGGGAGGGCCCTCTGCATGGTGACAGCACCACCTGAGTAATTGTCCTGCTGAGCGGTCCTGGGCAGCTTGGAGCTTGGGATTGTTACCAGAAATTACTTTTTGAGGGTGTGGCAGCACCAAAACCCCTCAGCCAAATGCTGGGCAGGATCTGGAGGGGCGCTCGGACCAAGGTGGAGGTGCAGGGTCGTGTCTGGTTCTGGGCATGAGGGGACAGGGGGAATCAGATCCAGGGCAGGGAGGAATGGAGGAACTGCTGAAAGGGGGGAGAGGGGCACTCCAGGCTCAGGTGACTGACAGCTCTGAGGTGGCTCTGCAGCTGCCAGCACTGCGAGGGAGCCAGGACGGGGACACCAAGGATTTCACCCTCTCAGAGCTCCCGCTCACCCCCTCCTCAGGCCTCTTTCCCCCTGTGAAAACCCCGCAGTGTGAGCACATCAGCCCGGGAATGCTGGTCCCCATCAACAGGTAGGAGCTCCCCCACCAGCCCTCTGTGAGCCTTGGCACTGCCCCAAGCTCCCTTTTTGTCTCTGAGAAAGATGGCTTTGGAGCTGGGACAGCAGCTCGCTTCCAGCCACTCCTGTAGCCTCGGGGTGCCTGGGGAAAGCTCTTCCCCGCGGCCCCGGGTGCTGCTGGAGCTGCTCAGCTCCCTGTGGGCAGCTCCTGCTCCCAGCCCTGGGAATGGCCCTGGCTTGGGCTTCAGCCTCAGCAGAGCCTTCAGTCCTGCCCTGGAGCCAAGGCTCCAGGCTCTGCACAAATAACCGGGACCGTCTGGGAACGCGGAGCCAGCGGGGCCTTGTCCCAGTGACGTGGGCTGGGCCCGGGGAGGGGATGAGGCTCGGTGTCATCCTGCACTGGGATTTGCAGCCCGTGATCCAGCCCTGCTCATCCCCTGTGGGAGCTGGAGCCGGGTGGGGTCCGTGGCTGCACGCAGAGGGTTCCATGGCAGCATCCCAGCCCCGCTGAGCCCTGCTCCCTCGTGTCCCAGGAACGACTACGACCGGCACGTGTTCCACATGCAGAAGAACACGCAGGGCAGCAGAGGCACCTGGGACAAGGTCAAGAAGAAGACGGTAATGCTGCTTTCACTGCCCACTGCCACCTGAGCCAGGCACAGCTTGGCCAGAGGAGACAGAATCCCAGGATCACAGCCCCCTGTGTGCTCTGGATGGAAAATGGGAACCCTCCCTGGGTTTGGTATCTGCTGCTGTGGAGAGAAGTTCTTTTGTGAGACGGGAGCTCTTCACTGTCAGGATTAACTCCGTTGCTTTTAGTCAGGATTTGGAATTGCTTTGGAATTCCATGATCTTTAGGTTCTTATTAAATTCTTCTGAACAGTGGGAAAAGGAATAATAACCATAGGATATCCTGAGGTACCCATAAGGGCCCCACAAGGATCATCCAGTCCAACTCCTAATAGTGACCATAAGTTACCTTGTATCCCTGAGTTTAGGTATCAATTCTTCCACTCTCCCAGGCTCTGCAGCTCCTTTGGCTTTTCCATAAAACCCTGTGATCCTGGGAGCAGCTTGTGCCTGCGGTTCAGGGAAAGCAATTGTGGAAATTCTGGGAAATGGGGACCCTGAGCTGGTGCCAGCCCTGGCTGAGCCTCTCTCCTTCCTTCCCTCCCTCAGGCCAAAGCTGCACTGGAGACACCACCTTCCTGCAGAACCAAGAGTGAGTATTCCTGGCTCCTCCTCATTTCCAGCTCCTTCCCTTCCTTCTCTACCACCGTGGGCCGTGTCCCATCAGCCTTTTGCTCTCTGAACCTTCCCTGCCCCCGTCTCCCACTGGGACATCCCCTGATGATCCCTGTTTTTATTGCAGGAGTGACCCCAGCCCCAGTGGTGGGGAAGCTCTTCGAGGCTGAGAATCCAGACTCATCTGGTGAGGAGCAGGATGATTCCTACTTTTCTGTCTGATGGACTTTGTGGATGTGTTCAGCACCTCCTACTTTCCCATCTGATGGACTCTGTGGATGTGTTGTTCACTTGCTGTTCAGAGCACGGGGGTTCTGCTGCCCTCTGGGAGGGAATGCTGGAATTATTTCAGTTTGGAAAAGCTGCCCTGCTCTGGTTTTATGTGTTTTAACTCTGTTCCCACCCTGCCAGCAATGCTTGGATTTTCCATTTGTACAAAGTGGCATTTCCTTGTCCAGGCTCCTCCTCTCCATGTCCTGTTTCTCCTGGGAAGGAGAAATGTACATAGATACCAATGAATGCCAACTTATGATACATTTTAAGCTAAAATATCTTCTCGGATATGGCTGTATAATAAATTCAAGAGCAGTCCAGAAGGAAATGAAATTGCTTTTAAATTTACTCTAGGGACAGCTTGAATTTTTATATTTCCTTAATGTAATAAACAAGAAGAAGCTTTTTACTCACAGATTACTCAGAGTTGTGGGGCAGCAGAATCCAGGAGCTGTCCAACTTAGAATGGTGCCTGCAATGCTTCATCCTCTTGGTTTGAAATCATGGAATGCTTTGGGTGGGAAGGGACCTTAAATCCCACCCAGGGCCACCCATTCCATGGCAGGGATGCCTCCCACTGTCCCAGGCTGCTCCAGCCCCAGTGTCCAACCTGGCCTTGGGCACTGCCAGGGATCCAGGGGCAGCCACAGCTGCTCTGGCAATTCCAGCCCAGCCAGGAATTCCCAATTCCCAATCTCCCACCCATCCCTGCCCTCTGGCACTGGGAGCCATTCCCTGGCTCCTGTCCCTCCATCCCTTGTCCCCAGTCCCTCTCCAGCTCTCCTGGAGCCCCTCCAGGCCCTGCAAGGGGCTCTGAGCTCTCCCTGGAGCCTTCTCCTCTCCAGGGGAGCATTCCCAGCTCTCCCAGCCTGGCTCTGTGGATTCCTCTGGGCTCACTCCAGGGCTGGGGCAGCTCTGCAGGTGGGGTCTCACCTGAGCGGGGCACACGCTGCTGCGAGTGGCTGACCCCGGCTGCCCAGGACAGCTCCTGCTCCAGGGATGGATTTCTCCCTGTCCCGGCCTCTTCCCGGGGAAGTGCTGCTGCCCGAAGGGACGGGAATGCCGATCCCGATCCTCTTCCAGCTGGTGGCAGCAGAGGCTGCGGCAGTGGGGCTGGGGCGGGATCGGGCACCGGAGCCCGGGCAGAGGCACGGAGGGACGGGGGCCGCGCCGCCCCGGGGCCCCCCAGAACCCCACCCTGTCCCGGGAACACGGAACACCTGGCAATTTCCGCTTTCACCTGGAAACGCGGGGCTCAGTGCTGCAGTGATGGCTCCTCGCCCTCGCTCCCCAAAGCTCTGCCGCAGTATTCAACCATTCCTGTGGTTTTTACAGGAATTGGGGATGATCACCCCCAGCCCTGCCCCAGAGCTGTGCTCCCCCCTGCCCCGGGGACCCTGGGGACACACGGGGCACCGCCAGCCGGGGCGGCGCAGCTCCCACACCCTGAGGTTTGACAAGTGTTTATTTACATCATTTACATCCAATCCCGACTGGGTAAAGTGCAGTGCAGGGCCCGGAGCGCCGAGCTCAGCTCTTCCCCTTGGCGGGCAGGGGCTGAGGCAGCAGCTGCAGGTCGAACTCGTGGCGCAGGAACCGATGGAGCTCCTCGGCCTGGGGCCGGCTCAGCTGCGCCCCCGCCGCCAGCGCCGGCACCGAGCTGCAAGAGAGGGAAGGAAGGAGCCCTGGAGCCCGGGATGGGGCAGCACCGGGAGCCCGGGATGCACGGCCCGGGATGGGGCAGCACCTGGAGCTGCTGAAGTCACCTCTGGTGCCCGAGGGCTGGCAGCAGACCTGAGCAGTGAAAACAGGGAATGCCAGAGGGAAAGAGAGCGTGGGGCAGCAGCGGGGAGGGTGGAAGCAGAGCCAGTGTCAGTGCCCTGGGCTGCTCAGCGGGACAGACAGGAATGTGTGAAAAGCAGAGATGGGACAGGAAAGCTCTTGGGAGAGGGTGGGAAAGGCTCTTCCTGAGCAGCTATCCCGGCAGGAAAGGTGCAGGAAGGATTCCCTGAGCAGCTATCCCGGCAGGAAAGGTGCAGGAAGGGATTCCCTGAGCTGTGATCCCGGCAGGAAAGGTGCAGGAAGGCTCTCCCTGGCTCCAGGGAAGGAGCAGGAGTGGAAGGCGGGGCCCTGGAGCCCCTGCCAGGCCCTGTGCTGGCGTTACCTGTTGGCCACGGCTGTGATGGAGCCGAAGGAGTGGCAGAGGTTGAGGGCAGCTCCGTAGCTGAGGTTGGGAATGCTCAGGTAGAAGTTGAGGACGTCCCGCTGGTGCCCCTCCGGCTCCGTTGGCACCTGGATGGCAGCGTCCTTCCTGTGCTCCAGCAGAGCCAGCTCCTTCAGCAAAGCTGCAGTTTCCTCCTGGCAGGAGCTGAAGAGGATCCTTATTCCAGCCTGGACCAAGGCTGAGAGCACTCCATCGTAGTACTGAGTCCTCTGGAAACACCGGGATGTTTCTCCTGAGGAGTGGAAGTACAGGAAAGCAAGACCCTGTTATTGTCTAGTGGAATTATTTCATTGCAGAGTTTGGATTTTTGGATTAAAACAAATGTCTGTGCATGGATAAAATTGTGCTTGCTCCTGACAAGGAATCCCACAATGGTTTGGGTTGGAAGGGACCCCAAATCCACCCAGTGCCACTCCTGCCATGGCAGGGACACCTCCCACTGTCCCAGGCTGCTCCCAGCCCCAGTGTCCAACCTGGCCTTGGGCACTGCCAGGGATCCAGGGACAGCCACAGCTGCTCTGGCAATTCCAGCCCAGCCAGGAATTCCCAATTCCCACATCCCATCCATCCCTGCCCTCTGGCAGTGGGAGCCATTCCCGGTGCCCCTCAGAGCAGGGCATTCTGGCAGCACCCACCTGGCCTGACCCTGTCTGTCTCCACAACCACACAGATCCTCTCGAAGATGCCCTGCAGGCGCTGCAGCCTCTGGCTGAGTTTATTCCTGTTCCCAGGGCTCTGCAGCTCCGACTGGAGCACCCTGTCCACGGCCAGGCGGTTGCTGACGATGTAGTCGCTGGTGCCCAGGGAGCAGATCTGCACCCGGAGCCCGTGCATGGCCCGCAGGCACGAGAGCACCTCCGGCCCCGAGCAGATCTCCCTGCTGTCCGCCAGGATGCACAGGGAGGGGCTGTGCTCCTCAGGAACACGGGAGATCCCAGCCAGGGAAGGGCTGTGCTCCTCAGGAACACGGGAGATCCCAGCCAGGGAAGGGCTGTGCTCCCTGGGATCACGGGAGATCCCAGCCAGGGAAGGGCTGTGCTCCCTGGGATCACGGGAGATCCCAGCCGTGGCTGAGGAAGGGTTTGGGACAGCAGGACGCGCCGAGCCTGAGCTGCTCCCGTGGGTCTTCTTCAAAGAGCTGAACACCTGTGAGTGGGGAAAATCACAGATTATGGGGGTTTTATCTCAAATCAATAAAAGGATGTTTTGCAGTATCAACACTTTCAGATTGACACTTTAATCCCTGTATCAGTCTCCCCACTGAGCTGAGCTGATTATCCCGGAGTTTGGATGACAAAAGCAGCAGCTTTCACTAAGAAGTTCAACAAGACCTGGATCTTGTAAAGGACAGAGATCAGGCTGGGAAGTGTGAGAGATCAGGAACCCATCCTCAGGGAGGTGCTGAAAGCCCTGAATTCAGACAGGGAACCAGGATTTTCTAACACAAACCCAAGGAATCAGTGGACACTGCTGTTCCATGATCCTCCATGACTGTCAGACCAAGGGAGAATCTAACCCCAGTTTTAATTTGTTCAGGCCTAAAATACTGCAGGTTACCCTGGGAGCACAAAGCTTCTAGCAGCAAGGAAAGGGAGATGGTCCTGGAAGTGTCCAAGGCCAGGTTGGAGCAACTTGGTCTGTGGAAGGTGCAGTGGGAAGGGCTTTAAGGTCCCTTCCAACCCAAACCATTCCATGATTCCCTGACTCCTGCTGCTGACAGCCCTCAGAACAGCCCTGGCACAGGAATTCTCTCCCACAGGGAAGCTCCCTGCTTTCCCTGAGCACTGACCTGACCAGCAGCCTGCAGATCCGTGCTCCTGCAGCCAGAGCCAGCTGGGGGGACGGGCGTGCTCCTGCCTGGCTGCTCTGGGGGGGGATCCAGCATCCCAGACCCTGAAGCTCCCAGGCCCAGCAGCCTCTCCGTGTGCTGCCCCCCAGCCTGGGGAGCTGCAGCTTCCCCAGCCCCGCTCCTGAGCTGTGCAGAGGGGGCTGAGGGCAGGGCCCTGGGGAGCTGCCCCTTGCCCTGTCCTGCTTCCAGGGCCTTCTCCCTGCTGGCTCCCGTCTCCTCCTCGCTGGAGTCGCTCAGGACAATAATTCGGGAAGGTTTCTTCTTCTGGCCCGGGGCAGGAGTGTTCCCTGCCAGCCTGGCCTGGTTCAGCCTCTTCCTGCGGCGCGTCAGGTACGGCTTCCTGCTGCTGCTGCTGCCCTCAGGGATGAGCAGGTCAAAATTCACACACACTTCTTCCTCACTGCAGCCACTCTGAGCCTCCTCCTCCTCCTCATCCCCCACGCAGAAACTGTCCTCAGCATAAGCCACGTCTTGCTCAGGAATCTGGGGGAAAACAGGGAGTTTTGGAAAGCTGCAGGGGTTCTGCTGCTCCTCACCAGAAAGGGCCTTGGCTTATCCAGCCCTCCCCACACACAAACACTGGGGCTGAGGGGCTCCAATCCCACCCAGTGCCACCCCCTGCCATGGCAGGGACACCTCCCACTGTCCCAGGCTGCTCCAGCCCCAGTGTCCAACCTGGCCTTGGGCACTGCCAGGGATCCAGGGGCAGCCACAGCTGCTCTGGCAATTCCAGCCCAGCCAGGAATTCCCAATTCCCAATCTCCCATCCATCCCTGCCCTCTGGCACTGGGAGCCATTCCCCGGGTCCTGTCCCTCCAT
This sequence comes from Vidua chalybeata, assembly GCF_026979565.1. Classification (NCBI taxonomy): domain Eukaryota; kingdom Metazoa; phylum Chordata; class Aves; order Passeriformes; family Viduidae; genus Vidua; species Vidua chalybeata. The sequence continues at coordinate 1,068,542 of NC_071535.1, read as the reverse complement.
CCCTTGTTCCCAGTCCCTCTCCAGCTCTCCTGGAGCCCCTTCAGGCCTTGCCAGGGGCTCTGAGGTTTTCTTGGATCCTTCCCTTCTCCAGGCTGAAGTTTTGTGTTGGAACTTGTAATTTACCAAAAAAAGGCTGTGACTGCTCTTCAAAGCAGGCCAAGACCCTCACTGTGGTCCCACAAGGGGAACTCCCCAAGGAGAGGAGCCCTTGCCCTTCCCACCTGGGAGAAGATGGCCGAGGGGTTGAATTCCCGATGGACCATTTTGTACCGGCTGCCGAGGGCGGGGCTGCGCACGGAGCTCAGGTAAATACCCCTCATCTCACTGTCTGAAACAAACAAGGGATAAAAGAACTCAGGATTAGAATTTTTAACTCACACCTGTTATGCCGTGTTTTCCATATTCCTTTATGGTTTCCCAAAAACCTGTATTTCCCAAAGCAAAAATCTGCAATTCTCCAGCCATCTCTGGAAATCCCAAAGCACAAGCCTAAGGCTTTAAGATGAAGGAGGGCAGGGATGGGTGGGAGATTGGGAATTCCTGGCTGGGCTGGAATTGCCAGAGCAGCTGTGGCTGCCCCTGGATCCCTGGCAGTGCCCAAGGCCAGGCTGGACACTGGGGCTGGAGCAGCCTGGGACAGTGGGAGGTGTCCCTGCCATGGAATGGGTGGCACTGGGTGGGATTTAAAGTCCCTTCCAACCCAAACCATCCTGGGATTCCAAGTGTACCCAGCCTGTGTCATGACAGCTGCCATTCAATCCCAGAATGTTCTGAGCTGGAGGGACCCCCAGGATCATCCCAGCCCCATCCCTGCCCAGACCCCCAGCAATCCCACCCTGGGCATCCCTGGCAGCGCTGGCCAAAGGCTCCTGGAGCTCTGGCAGCCTCGGGGCCGTGCCCATTCCCTGGGGAGCCTGGGCAGTGCCAGCACCCTCTGGAATAGTAGAACCTTTCCCTGATCTCCAGCCTGAGCCTGCCCCAGCCGTTCCCTCAGGATGCAGGAGGTTTTCCAGGCTGGCCGAGCCCTGGATGCTGTGGCAGGAGCAGCTCCTGAGCCTGGCTGAGGAGGTCACTGCTCCCGGGTCCCAGCCCGGGGATGCCCTGGCTCTGGGATGCTCTGGGAATTCCCCACTCACCGTTGAGGGCCTGCGTGGGCTCCCCTTCATCATTGAGGAACCGGGCCAGGGACGGGCTCAGCTCCTCCCCGCTGCCGTCGCTCTCGTCCGACGAGATCCCCTCAGCGTCCAGCTGGGACAGCTCGGCCTCCTCCTCCAGGAACTGCCTGCCTGCAGCCTGCACACACCTGGGCAATTAGCACCTGCCTCTAATTAGCCAGCACTGCCCTGAGAGCTCTGCCCGAGCCACCCCAGGGCCCCAGGGCTTGGAGCTCCGCAGGGATTCGCCTTGGGAAGGAAGGGGATCCATTGCTGGGGCAGGGAATGGCTCAGGCAGAGCACCCAGCACACACAGCGGGTCACTTTGCAACTTACACACCCACTTTTACTCATTTAGTGTGCTTCCAAAAATCCGGTTTGACTCTGGATTCCTCCAAACCCAAGTGCAGCAGGAATTTCAGACACACACCCCCACCCTGGTGTGCCCTTTTCTGCTCGGGTTTTAGGACTCATCGAACAATGAATCCCTCAGATGGTGCAGCTCAGTCCAAGGAAGATGAGGCACTTCCCTTGTGACTGCAGTGCAGGAGACTTGATCCTAAATTCCATCAAAACCAGGCAACAAAACATTCCCAAGGTCATACACAGAAACAAAACAACTCAGGAAGGTGTTTTGTCCGAGATACTTAATATTAATTTCATTTTTCTCCTGTAATTTCAGCTATAAAGTACTAAAGTAAAACATCAAATTAGCCCCAAAATAATTATGTGTCTCCATGACTCCAAGAGAATGGTTTGTTTGCCTTTAAAACACCTGGAATAAGAAGCACAGAGCTGTAAATCTGAGTTTAATTCCTGGAACTCTCCGGCATCTTGTGCTGCATCCCTGATTTTCCCACTCTCCTAAACCTTTTAATTCTTTGCTTACACCACAATCCCAAATGACAGGAGTCATTAACAGTTCCTTTTCCCAGCGAGTTTGGATTATTTGGAAGGCACTGGAGTCGCAGTGTGAGGACAAAGCTCCCTGACAGCAGAGCACCCTTGGGAGCAGGCAGCTCCCAGCTCCTGGTGTGGGTTCCTGCAGTCAGAGCCTGGGCCCCTCGCCTTTGTCACCTCTGTGTTCCCAACGTGCAGCTCTGGGCACCGGGAGCTGCTCCAGCCCCTGCCTGGGGCATTTCCACGGCCGGGATCTCCTGGGGGTCTGGAACTCTGCCCTGTCCATCCCTGGCGTGCTCAGGGAAGGGGAGTGTGAAGGCAGAGTGGAATTTCCTAAGCACACTGTTCTTCCTTTTGGGCTCACATTAAAAAAAAAGAATGTTTAAATCCAACTGAAGATGGGTTTTACTCCACCTCAGTCTTTGTACTCCAGAACATAAAACACTGATCCCATAAGGGAAGCCTTAATAATGAAGATTATTGTTAAAAAATGACAAAATGTCCAACTGTGGTGCCCTGGAGCCCTGATTATGGCAATTTCTGCCCAGTGCAAGCACAGCCATGAATTTTTAAGAGCTTTTTAGCTTCAGTAAGTCTGGTGCTGCCTCCTCTCCTGCCTCCATCCCTGCTGAAGTGTTAAATACTGAGCTGAGATTTAACACTTTGGGATTGAGGGACCATTGCTGCCTTCAACGTCCAGGGCTGAGGCCATTAGTGGGGATCACTCATATGAGCAAGCAGCCCAAACCTGATGATAATAATAATAATAATTTTTTAAAAATTTATAATAGCTATTGCTGTTGTCATATTAATATTTTGTTACTATATTTTGTTTAAATATATAAGATATATTATTATAATAAAACATACAATCCCAAAATACCCTGATCTGGAAGGGATTCACAGGGAATAATATAATATAATATAATATAATATAATATAATATAATATATATATAATATAATATAATATAATATAATATAATATAATATAATATAATATAATATAATATAATATAATATAATATAATATAATATAATATAATATAATATAATATAATATAATATATTTTACTATAGTTTGTATTATTATTATTATTATTATTATTATTATTATTATTATTATTATTATTATTATTATTATTTTCTTCTTCTGGACAGGACCCTGAGCTGCTCTCTGGGTATCCCTGGAGTTGCCCTCCAAGCTGTTCCCTGGTTCCACCCAGCCCTGCAGCCCCCTCTGCCCCCCAGGCCCTGCAGGTGAGGCTGCAGCTTTCCCCAGCATTCCCAAATTCCAGCTGCAGCTCCAAAGCTGACCTCGGTGTCCCCGGAGGCGCACGGTGCCACCCACCTTGGCTGCCAGGCAGCTCCTGGCACGTTTGGCTGCTCCGGGCTGGGGCCGGGCTCTGGGGCTGCTCCTGCCTCGCTGGAAATCCCCGCTGTCCTCGCTGGATGTGTCTGACTGCAGCAGGGAACACAGCACTGAGCAGGGCTGCAGCACGGGACACTCCCAGCACCACTGAACCCCAGCCTGGGAGGGAAGGGACCCCAAAGCTGCCCCAGTGCCACGGGCAGGGACACCCCCCGTGGCAGCACACGCTTCTCCCTCTCAGGATTTTTCATAGAGCAGCACAGAGAGAAGAAAGAGAAAACAATTTCTGTTTCTGCTCCTTGTTTTTCCCATGTGGAATGTGCTTGGAGAATTGTTTACCTGGGGTGATTGCTGGGTTGGGTTCTGGTGAGGATTGTTTGGGGCTGGTGGCCAATCCAACCCACCTGTGGCTGCACTCTCACAGAGTGAGTTAGATTTGGCAGTTAGAAAAAGCAGGTTTGTAGTTTTAGTATCTCCTTTAAACAGTATATTAATGTGTTATAGCATAGTTCTAATAAAGAAATCATTCAGCCTCCTGAGCTGGAGGCAGACATCAGCATTTCTGCCCACTGGCTTCACCTGCATTTACAATACCACCCCACTGACAGGGCAGGAAAATGGGATTTGGAAGAGAAATCAGCTCAAATGTGCCGTGAATTTGCTTTTTTTGGTTCAAAGCTCTGTGGCAGGCAGGTTATTTCACCTTTCCTGGCTGTTGCAATGTTTCACTGCCAAACAGCAACTCCAAAGTCAACAAAGCCCCAGTTCTGGCAGTGCCCAAGGCCAGGCTGGACACTGGGGCTTGGGGACATTGGGACAGTGGGAGGTGTCCCTGCCATGGCAGGGCTGGCACTGGGTGGGATTTGAGGCCCCTCCAACCCAAACCATTGTGGGATCCCGTGATCTGTGGAGACCCTGGGGAAGAACTGAAGGGAAGCAGGAATTTCTCCCCCATTATTTCTCTCCATTTCATTGCTGACCACGTTCAGAGGGCGCCGGCGTTTCCTGGTGACCCGAGCTGGAGACTCCAGGTCGCTCTCATCCATCCCCTGTGGGAACAGAACAAACATCAGTGCACAGAGCTTTTGTGTTTTGCTGTTTAAACTGCCATTTTGTTTCTCTTGTCTATTTTCTTCTCTAAGACTCACATCAGGAGACTTCAAAACATTCTTTTTTATCCTGTTTTTTCTCTGGAAAATGATCTCTTCCTCGCTGTCACTGCTGGGTCCTGCAGAAAACAGAATAAACAACATTCACCAGAACTGCACACAGTTCCCAACACAATTTTGTTATAGCTGAGCAATCAAACCCTGCCTCTCTCAGAAAAGCACCTCCAAAGGAGATTATTTATTGATCTACAGGGCAAATATTGTTCTCTTCAGCCTTGTTAATCAAAAGAGATAATCTCCAGCTGGGATGGACAATAAATCCTGCTTCCCTGGAGAGCCCCAGGGGGAAGTGATTACCCCAGGCAGCGGAGGCAGAAAAAGGGAAGAGAAGCAGGACACCAGGAGAAGAAGCCATTAAAAGCTGAGCAAGAGCCAGAGTTGTGGCAGCACTTGGTGACACAAATCCCTGTGACAGCAGGGGCAGAGTGGGGCTGCAAACGTCACTGCCAGAGAGGCCAGGGAGCTGCTGCAGGGCTGGAGCCAGGCTGGGAGAGCTGGGAATGTTCCCCTGGAGAGGAGAAGGCTCCAGGGAGAGCTCAGAGCCCCTTGCAGGGCCTGAAGGGGCTCCAGGAGAGCTGGAGAGGGGATGGAGGGACAGGACCCAGGGAATGTCCCCTCATTGACCCAACTTCCAGCATCACAGCCATTATTCCTCTTCCTTTCAACCTTCCCACCTCAGGCATAACACCAAAGTGAGGCTCTAAAAGACCCTGGATCCCATTTCCTAACCATGAAGCTCTAACTCCCGTCCCAGTAAATTCCCTACCTGCAGCAGGAGACCCACGGGATCCACGGAGTTTGGAGTCCTCCAGGCTTTCTGTCCTTCCTGAAGGGGAATCCCTGGCTGACCTCCCAAAGTTCTGCCTCCATGGGCTTTCTTTGACTTGATCTACAGGAGGCACCTGTGGAACTTGCTCCCTGGCATTCGAGAAGACTTTCATAGCAATTCTTTTGACAGCTTTCATATTCACACCCTTCCTGCTTGTAGGGGTCAGAAGTGCTGAAGGCAAAGGGTCAGGGGGTTCCCTTCCCCTTCTGCTGCCTCCTGACTCGAGGACAGGCCGTGCAGCAGGAGCACCCTCGGCCCCTTCCCTGCCACTCCTGCCCCTGCTCTGGCATGACAGCGGTGTGGACACGTCCCTTCTCTCGAGCCTTCTGCAGGGCCACCCCGGCGAGGTTTCCAGCCTGGAGCCATCACTCGGGGATATTTCTGCATCCTCAGTGGATGCAGCCCCTGGGGCACTGCCCGGGGCCCCGTTCAGTTTGGGGTTAGCAGCGTTCCTGCTCTCCTCAGAGGTTTCATCCCCGCTGTCCTCGATGGAGAAGCCCAGGTCGAAGGTCACGGAGAACAGGTCCTGGGAGCAGTCGTAGGGATCATCCTTCTCCAGGGCCACTCCTGATGCTGCCATGGATTCCCTGCAGGGCTGGGTGAGGCTCACGCACGGGAATTCCCTGCAGGGCTCTCCCTCTGTCCCAGGGATGGTCCCAGCTGGACCTGCCCCGGCTGGAGGCTCAGTGCTCATGGGGCTGCCCTCGCCTGTGTCCTCACCAGCCTCATCCTCAAACAAATGGAGACTCTGCTCCTCACCAGGAACGCCAAGGGCAGCCTCTGCTGTGTCCTTGGGAAGGAAAGGCTCCTTTGAAGGGCCATTTGTGACGGGGTTGTCCCTGCTGGGAGCGCTGTCTGGGATTTCAGGGAATTCCTCACTGTCAAACAAGCCATCGAAGCTGTCATTCCAGAGCTGCTCCTCTTCAACAGCAGCAGCCTTGGTAGGTGACACAGTTTTGGACAAACGGGGACTTCTTGAGGCACAGAATTCCCTGGGAGCTGTTGCTTTGGGATTCTCCAGGAGCAGCAGTGAAGGATCAGTTTTTGGGGACGCAGGGGAGACGCTGTCCTGCAGTGCCTCTGAGTGACCATCGGGGAGAACTTTTGGGGAAGGAGATCCTGTTCCTTCATCTCTCAGCCTGCTCTCCAAACCCTCCAGTTCATCCTCAGAGGGAGGGGACTGTGACAGAAGCCTTTGCACCTGGGAAAATGCTTGCTCCAGCTCTGGGGGCTCCAGGGGCGGCCCCAGGAGCGTGAAGGGATCCCTGCAGGATTCGGGGAGGTAAAACAGGTCCGAGGCCACGGGGGAGGTCTCGTAGCCCGAGTCCCTGTGGATCCTTCCCAGGGCCTCACAGGTTTTACCTGCAGGGCTGCTTCCCTGTGCTGCTGGACTGGCAGGGGTTTCAGGGCTGTCACTGCTGTCACACAGGTCAATAAATGCATTTAAGTCAAATGTCACCTCCAGCCCCTCGTCCTTGTCACTGCCCGGGTGAGAGTGTGCAGCCACAGCAAGCCTTGCTCCCGAGGGAGGGGCAGCAGGATCCTGAGGCAACACAGGCTCTTCCTCACTGAGCCCAGGAGCTCTTCTGGGAGCCTTGGGTTTGGTTATTTTGAAGGTGGTAAAGAGCTCACTCCCGTTATCACCCGCATCAGGTGGGAATGGCTTTGCTTTGGATTTTGCCAGGTCTTTCCTGGAGCAGCGACCTCTCTGATCCCGGGGTGGGTTGGCCATGGAGGGATTCCTTTTGTTCCCTGCAATATTCACATCTTCCATCCGTAGGTGAGGCTGGAGCTCCTGTCCATAGCTGCAGTCTCCCTGGGGACACAGGGCAGAGGTTACCAGAGACACAGCCAGGGCTGCTCACAGCCAGGCTCCAAACAGGGACAAAGGGTTTGTTCTCCTGCAGAACTTCCCACAGACTCTGAACCAATCTTGCACGGATGTCTATAAATCTGCTGTTCAAAAGGCAACCAGCTCTGCTAAACGTGCACTTGGGAAAAGCACCTGGACATGGAGGATCTGAACAGAACAATCATTTTTTGGCAGTTCAGGCAGATGAATCCCTGGATTCCTTAATCCCTGAAATTACACGAGGTACCTTTAGAGAGGGTGAGAAAAATGACTTTATAACTAGAGATTGGCTTGTCTGAAGATATTTCTGGAAGCAGGATCCAAAGCCACCTTCCAGGAATTTGAAGACTGATCCCTGACAGGGCTGGGGATCCTCTCTGGTTGCAGGAGGCAAAGCAAACTGTGCACTATTAACAGATTTTGTCATTAATCATCATCATTTCAACACCAATTTCACACAGATGCTGATGCTTAAACCATTCATTTGTAAAGATATCCAAAGAAAGTCCAAGTCTGGATTTTTTAAGTAAAGCTGCCTTAGGAGAAGGCTTAATAAAAACAGCGAGGAAAAGAACTGTCACAAGAGGGTTTTAGGATGATTTTGATCTGGCAGGTTGTAAATAATTCCTGTTCCTCACACCTGGGCAAACCACAGACTCAAGACATGGAACTCTGTCTGAAATCCAAGAGGAACAACAAGCCTGGCTGAGTGCCCAGGTGTCACCTGAGCAGAGGAGCACCAGGTGACACTGAGGGGGCTGATAAGGGTTTATCTGTTTTGCCTGTTTGGGTTGATCTCAGGAACAACTGCCCCCTGCACAACGGCTCAATTCAAGCATTCCAGCGTTACACAAACAAGACAGAAATTAAATGGATTAAGGATTAATTAGCAGCCAAACCACTGAACACGAGTGAAATGGGAGGAGGTGCTGCCCCTGCCCGCCCCACACAGTGAGGGTGAGAGTGCAGCACTGATCAGGCTTGGCCTAATATTGTCCTGCAACCCAAAATCAACCAAAGTACAGCCCCAAAACCTACAAACCCAAAATGAATCAAAGTACAACCCCAAAATCGACAAAACTCAAACTCATCAAACAACCCCAAAACCTACAAACCAATCAAACTACAACCCCCAAACCCAAAACTAACCAAGCTTCAAACCCCAAACTCCACAAACTCAAATCCAAATTACAATCCTCAAAGCTCACAAACCCTAAACCCATCAAACTACAAACCTCAAACCTACAAACCACAAACCCATTAAACTACAAACTCCAAAACCTACAAACCCAAACCCAGTCAAAATACAACCCCCAAAACCTACACACCAGAGCTAAACTCCAACACCCAAAACCTACAAACCCAAAATAAAACTACAACCTCTAAACCCTCCATACCCAAGCCCAATCAAACTAAAACTCTCAAAATCTACAGACCCAAACCCAATGAAAATACGACCTCCAAAACCTCCAAACCCGAAACTCAAACTACAACCCCAAAACCCATCTAAAACACAACCCCCAAAACCTACAAACCCAAACCCACTCAAATACAACCCCTAAAACCTACAAACCAAACCCACTCAAATACAACCCCTAAAACCTACAAACCAAACCCACTCAAATACAACCCCCAAAACCTAGAAACCAAACCCACTCAAATACAACCCCCAAAACCTACAAACCCCAAACTAATGAAGTTTCCCAGAGCAGCTGTGGCTGCCCCTGGATCCCTGGCAGTGCCCAAGGCCAGGCTGGACACTGGGGCTTGGACACCCTGGAACAGTGGGAATGTCCCTGCCCACGGCAGGGGTGGATGGGATGGGATTGAAGGTCCCTTCCCACCCAAACCTTTTTGGGATTGTGGGATCCCAGCAGAGGCAGCAGGATCAGTGAGGAGTTTTCCCAGGAATGTCCCCACAGCCCCTGGGTGCTGTGAGTGGAGCTCAGCCTGGCAGTGCTGCTGGGGCCAGGGACAGCCCAGAGCCACGTTTAGCATCCAGGGCACAGAGGGGTGACCTGCTTTGGGCTCGGTGCTTGTGTAACTGCTCCACTTCCCAGAGACTTTCTCCTGAACAAAACCCCGTGCTGAGAGAGTGAAAGGGCACGTTTGGGATTAGCCCTGAACGTGCACGAGGGTGGAACCTTAAATTACCTGCTCAGCTGCCCTCTAGCCCAGGGCTCCAGGGTGTACCAGCTCCTCTGAAAATAGGTCAGGAGCAGGAAAACAGCTCTGAGCTCATTGTACTCAATCAATGACCCTGCCTGGAGTCACTGGTTCACTTCAAAAACCAAAATGTGTTTTAGCATAGACAATAGGAGCAGAAAGGTAAAGTTTTAATATTAAATATAAAATTTTATTAATTTATCACTATTATATTATATTATATTATATTATATTATATTATATTATATTATATTATATTATATTATATCTAACTATAACATTATTATAATAACTATAACTATATAGGTATAATATAGCTATACATAGCTATATAACTATAACTATATAGTTATTATAATAACTATGATAGTATTTTATATTATAGTTATATTATATATGATATAATGTATCTAATTATTTTATTGAATTTTAATATTATAAATTATAATATTATGTAATTATATTGATATTCAATATTAACATGTTCATTTTTGATATGTAAATGGATGTGTAAGTATACCTACTCTGGTTCCCAGTATTTAAATTTAAGGCACCAAGTGCCAAAGTTGCAGTTACCCCCTCTCTCCTCCTGAGCTGCTTTGGATGCACATTTTCTAACAAGATTCACCACCCTGATGAAACCCTGGGGATGCTGCTCTTTGAAAATTCAGGGTAAATCCGTAGACAGCCACAATGTGGATTTTTAACAATTAACACTCCTTTAAGCGGAAGCCTGAGCGACACCATGCAGAATTCCCTGCTTTGCTGTGCTCTGGCCAAGCAGATGCTGCTCCTCCCTCAACCCCCCCAGCCCTCCCCATCCCTCTCCTCCAGGGCTTATTTAAGCTCCTTTCCAACCCAAACCTTGCTGTGATTCCAGGAGTTTTTTCTGATCATCTTTTCCATCTTTTACCAAACTGCTGCTTTGCTGCAGCACCGGTGATCACTGCCCAAAGTTCTGGTGCCCTGCTCCCCTCCCTGAGCTCACAACAGCCTTTTTTTAACTCATCACCCCTTCCAGGAACTGGAATCAATCCCTGTTCCATGATTGCTCCCTTTCCAGGGGCAATTCCCCTTTCTTCAGGGGAAGAAGCACCGTCAAAAACTTGGTTTTGGAGGTTTAAGTGTATTACACGAGATGATCTTTAAAAATGTGTTTAGTTGAGTCATGGAAGAAGCCTGAGGGACACAGAAACCCCAAACTGAGATCATTCTCTCCCTAATGGCATCACATTATTGATGGATCTGCTCATCCTCTTGGGTTTTGCTTCCTGCTACCCAATAAAAACAGCCTAAGATCCCTACAAAGAAAGATGATCACAAAATCCAGGGTATGTGCCCTGGCAAAGATGGGAGCAGGATCAATAAAGAGGCTGAAGATGTTCAAGAACATCAGGAAATAAATCAGGGTGCCTAGAGCAGCTGTGGAAGTGTCCAAGGCCAGGCTGGACAGGATTGGAGCAGCCTGGGACAGTGGAAGGTGTCCCTGCCATGGCACTGGATGGGATTTAGGGTCCCTCCAACCCAAACCATCCCAGGATTCCATACTCTTTTTGTTTAGCACTGCCATGGCAGAGCTGGAAGCTGAGGGCAGGGGTTCATGGAATGGTTGGGGTTGGACCATCCAGTCCCACTCCCAAATCACTGTCTCCTCTGTTCTCACTGGGAGCACAACCCCAGCCCCAGGAAAAGCACCAAGCACCTGCACTTCCAGGTCTAAACAACCCAGCCCAGGTCTCAGGGAATGCTCGGACTCAGAAATTTGGCAATGAGATCCGAAGATGCCATTCAAAGGAACTACTTGAATTGGAGAGCTGAGATTTTGGGGCTCCCTGGCATCTCACCCTTCAAAACCAGCCCAAACCTTTCCACCTTCTCTGGAATCAGAAGTTTTGACACATCTCAGAAGAGGATTTTAATCAGAGAGAATTTACAGGCAATGAGGGCCTAAAAAACCCAGATAAAACCATTTCATTGTCCTTACTTGAACCATTTTTAACCTTTCATTCAGGGTTTCCTGAGCAAAAAGGTCCAGCTGGCTGAAAACACCAAATTTTCCCCCGAAACACATCTGATTTAAAACTCCAAAAGCTTGGGAAGCCCTTCCAGGTTCACTGGGATTGCAGAGTGTGCTGGGAACATTTTCCCTGCTGGCAGAGAGTTCATCTGGAGGATCCCCTGAGGCAGCCCCAGCCAGATGATAAATGACAGCTGATTCCAGAGCCAGCAGCTCCAGGGTCATCCCGGGGTTAGGAGATGTTCCCCTCCCAAGGTGTGTGGAGAGGGTGAAAAACTGAGACAATCCCAAGGATTTTGGGATTTATTTTGTTTTTCTTGTGAAAAGCTGTGAGTTCCCACTGCCAGCTTGGAAATGGGAAAGCTCCAGAGTGACCCTCCCACTCTGGACACTAAAACGAAGCATTCCTCCTCTCCCAAGGAAAAACAAAGCACTGGCACTTCCCTGTTCCCTGAGAAACCTGGACAAATATCATCCCCCTGCAAGGACCACTCTGCCCGGCCCTATTTCCAAACAGCACACTTTAATTTGCAAAAAATGCTTCAAAGAGGTGGAATCATTTTGCAGGAGGAAAACTTGCTTCGTTCCCATCTTGCACCAAAAATCCCCCTGGGAGTAAATCCCCCATCTGCCCCACAGGCGTTGCTGTAGCAATAAAGCCCCTGGGGCATTAAAGGCTTTGCTGGATGTGCCTTTTCCAGGGGTCACATCTGGGGCTTCTTTGACTTTTTAATTTGCTTTTGACTGGGCCAACTTCTTCTCTAAGATTTTAAGAGCATATAAATACACTATATATATTTTTTGCCAAGCATTTGCACTTAATCTATTTAAAAAAAAGCCTTTAAAATGACTTTTTTGAAGCTATTATACAAAATATAAATAATAATATAAAATACAAATTTCTTCAATCACTGAATGAGTACAAGGAAAGGAAAGCCACACATCATTGAATTTCTTTTCTAACAGAAAATACCAAAAAAACCCATAAAATACCTCTTGTGCTGGCTTGTATTGTCATGACAAATCTCTGAATGAAATTCTGCCCAAGAAATAATTGGGCAGAAATTTCCAGATCATTTGGTAATTCACTGTAAAATAAAGATCTGCCTGATTTTATGTTTTATCCTCCAATATGAAAATCATCAATGAAACTGTGGTTTGGGGTTCCCTCTCTCGGGTATTTAAGGAAAGAGCTTTGACTTGTATTGGTGTTAAACCCCTCTGTTAATTAAGCACCGTAAATGAACGTCACCGGTTCAGCTGGGTGTAATTAGCCATGGGATATTTATAGCAGAACCTGGATGCACAGCACATCCACGCAAACCCTTCCAGCAGGGAATCATGGAAGGGTTGGAAAGGACCTTAAATCCCACCCATCCCACCCCTGCCATGGCAGGGACACCTCCCACTGTCCCAGGCTGCTCCAGCAATTCCAGCCCAGCCAGGAATTCCCAATTCCCAATCTCCCATCCAGCCCTGCCCTCTGGCAGTGGGAGCCATTCCCTGGCTCCTGTCCCTCCATGCCTTGTCCCCAGTCCCTCTCCAGCTCTCCTGGAGCCCCTCCAGGCCCTGCAAGGGGCTCTGAGGATTCCCAGGACCTTTCTCTCCTCCAGGTGAACATTCTGAATTCCAGTGGGAACATCCCCAGCCTTGGGAACGCTGTCAGTGCCTCCCAGGGAAGGCAAGAATGACTTCAGGGAATGTCACTGAAACTCTCAGACAAGAGCTCAGTGTCAGAGCTGCCTGATCAGATCAGGACAATGCTGCATCTTCCCTTTTTGTGGAACAGTTTTGGTGTCCCTGGGCTGGCACCAGTTGGTTCAGTGTCAGAAAGAGCCCAGGAACCTGTGAAGTTTGAAGCCCTGGTGTCAGTGCTGACTCCAGCCCTGGCAGTGCTTTGCTTCTCCCTGGGAGGCTCCAAAGGATGAGTGTCACCTTGTGTCACCTCCTGTGCTCCTGGGGACACCAGGGACACCCTGTGAGGATTCCTGCTCTAAGTGAGGAAGCTCCAGACCTGCACCTCTGCCTGCCTACACAAATGGAGAAGGCTGGGGGCCAGCCCAGCTGGAGCTCACCCCGTGGGGCACAAGGGGAGCTGAGGGGGCTCAGCCTGGACAAAAGGAGGCTCAGGGGGCACCTGCTAATTCTTAAACCATTTCCCTCCTCCTGACATCTCAAGCTGCACCAAGGGAAATTTACCTTGGATATCAGGAAAAAGTTTATACAGAAAGGGTGATAAAGTTCTGGAATGTTCTGCCCAGGAGGTGGTGCAGTCACCATCCCTGGGTGTGTTTAACAAAGCCTGGATGTGGCACTGGGTGCCAGGGTTGAGTTGAGGTGCTGGGGCTGGGTTGGACTCGTTGTTCTTGAAGGTTTCTTCCAGCTTGGTCATTCTGGGAATTCTGTGACATCCTTCCTGTGGCCATCCCTGTCCTCTCCCTCTGCAGTGTGTCGCTGGCCCCACTGGGGACAGGGATTGTCAGAGTGTGGGAAATAGATTTGTAAAAAATTCTCCAAGGCTGACAGAAGGCTCACATAGTGTACATCTGTACACAAACCTTGAAATAAGAAATACTGACTTAAAAATGCCAGGGAATAAGACATTGTTGAAAAAAGAGTTAAATTAGAAACAAGTTTCAAAGGATGGCCTTACAAATAAGACTTAATACTTTAGAGAAATAGAACTATGAAAGATGCTTTGTAGTAAGACCCACAAAGAGTAATTTTAGATAATTAGCTTTAAGGCATTTACAACATAGTGTAGCTAAAGTTGATAGGCCAAGAAACACTTACAGTGTATTGTAATTAAGAAATAGCTTCTAACTGTGATAGCATGAATTATAACATCTCATGAGACTGAAAATGGAAAGAAAGTTTTTAAAACACCTCTCAGTTGCCCCATCTCTGGGTCAGAAAAAGGTCTAATCTGACACCAGAGGAGTCAGGAATGTCTCTGGTGGGATGGAGAAGCTTTTCTGAGCTGGGCAGGTCTGATCACAGCCTCCCTTTCACACCCAAGGAGCACAACTACAATGTCTCCTTTCTCCTCCTTGATTAGCCCTGGTATTATTCAGGAAACTCTGGCAGCTTAGCAACAGCTTCTGATGACCTAGAAAACCTCCACGTGCTGAAAGGCAACATTTGGGGAGCTCAGCTGGAGGGAAAAATAAGGTGGTGAACCACTGAAGCCTCCATCCACCTCTGCACCCACTTCCTTGTGCTTTCCAGAAGGATTTCTGCATCCATCCCTGTCAGAAAACAAAATCCCCATCTCCCAAACAGCTCCCACCCATGTTTGTTTGGCTTAGCTCCTCTTATCCCTTAATTCTTAGGAACAATTGGCTTTTTAGTTAAAAAAAAAAAAAAAAACAAACTCAAAAAGCCTAAAACAAATCCCCTAAAACATGCCATGTGTTCCTGCATGACTCTTCTGGGATGCTTTTGATGTACACACGATACCAAACTCTTCCCAGTTCCTGGAATAGCTCTGATATCCCTCGTGGTGGCTTTGCTCCTTGGCAGCTGGAGCTCCTGTATTTAATGTCATTCTGTCACAAACTGATACTGGAATCCATTAAGATAAGACTGATTTAAGGGTGGGGTTTTTCCCCCCTTTTTTAAACAGTTTCTGTGGAAAAGATTAGGAATCACAGCATAGCAGTGAAAGAGACTTTGAAATAAGATTAAATACACATAATTCATTTCACAATTACTGGGGTTTTTTAAAATTTCATTATTTTTAAACGATTCTAACTGTGCACTCAGTCCCTGGGCACGTTTATTACCTGCTGGTGCCTCATCAGCTCCATCATTTCCATGGCACTGATGAAGAGGTGACAACGATCCGAGTGATCCACCAGGGACGTGGGAAGAGGCTGATTCTGCCAAATGCTCCACTCAGACAGGGAGAGCTCCCGAGCTGCCCCCTCCTCGGGCTTCTGCAGGGGAAACTGGGATGGGAAAGGACATTTTCAGCAGGGAATTGTTGAGCAAAACTTCTCTGGCAGGGACACTGAATACAGAAATGCGGAGAAGGATTTAAACATTATCACACAGGTTAAAGTTTGGTCTAAAATAAAAACATCAGGAGCAACCTGGGCTAGGGGAAGGTGCCCAGGTGTCCCTGCCCAGGGCAGGGGGTGGAATGAGATGGGTTTAAGGTCCCTTTAAACCCAAACCATCCTGGGACTCTGTGAATAAAGCATCCTGTATGGAATTCTTAAAAACAGGAGCAGAACTTAATGTCTCAGAACTGAGACTTCCTAATATATTTTTAACTTATCAACCAAACTTTTAATTTACAGACCCAACCTCAAAGACCCATTTCAAACATCCTATTTCTAAATTCTTAACCTCAAAAACATGCAAATCTCAAAAAGGCATTTTTGTAACAGATTCCCTTCAAATCCAGAGTTAACTCTGGTATTTCCAGCAGCCTTCAGGCCTCGTGTCCTGGGAAGCATTGCATGGAACTCACTGGTGTTTCCTCCAGGTTTTCTAGGGTTTCAAACTGAACTCGAGGCAACACTGGTTCCTTTATCCCATCACTTTCCTTAATCCTGTAGAGTCTGTCCCATATTTCAAATTCCTCAGGTGACAAGGACCAGCTCTCGTGGGAGTTCATTTGCTTTTGGCCTGTGGGGGGAAAAACAACAACAGGAAAACGTTACCCGCTATAGGAAAAGGGATGCACAGAATAAAAGAACTTGGTGTGGTACCAGGCACAAAAAAACATCTTCTCTGAGCCACAACCAAGAGAATCTGAATCCAGGGACAAGCATCCAAAGAGTGTTAATGTTTTATATGGATAAATACCATTAAACAGCTGTTCTGGGGGAGGGCATCATATAAAAATAGAGAGAGACAGATATAAATCACTATCCCAAATAATGCCAAATCCAAACAGCCTTGGGTGGGAAGTGATTCCAAAGAATCAGAGTTGAGAATGTGATTTTTTTTCAGGCCAGATGTGTGAAGCTGGGAGAAAAATAATGAAGCTAATTTGCCAGGATCTGGGGTGAATCTGCAGCCCAGGCTCTTCTGGGAATTAATGCCACAGAAGAGGAACCAGCCTGGATCTCTCAATCCTCTCAAGTTCCAGCAGGAGCTGTGTCTGCACAGAGCAAACCCAGAGTCCTGCTCACGTCCTGTTCAGGCAAACCTGGAAAATGAACCAGCACTGACGTTCTTAAGGCCATCACTAAAACATCCCAGAATATGGGCACTGCTGTGGAGTATTTCTCACTCAAGAGTGGAGGTCACATTCCTGAAGAGATAACACCCAGTCCAAGCACCTGGCAGAGGAGGAAAAGAGAGACCTGAAGGAAAAGGAAATGAAGAACAATTCTCAGAGAAGAATTTGGAATCATGGAATATGGAGTGAGAAGGGACCCACTGGGATCACAGAATCATGGAATGTTGAGTGGGAAGGTGATGCCTCAGGTTTAGCTTTTCTATTTTCCCATTCTGTGCTGCTTTAGTGTGCAGGTCTGGGCTCCATATTATGGGATGGTGAGCTCTCTGCACAGAGCAGGGAGACAAAACAATTCCTGCTCCAGCTGGGCACCAAGGACAAATGATCCAAAGCTCAGCCCCAGGAGCACAAACAGCGTGGGCTGGAGAGAGAAAAACAAGCAGGATGGGAGTGCATGGGCTAAAGCTGGAATGGGACAATGAAGTGCAAGGTGCAAATGGAGCAGAGCTGATCCCAGTGAGAGCCCCCGGGAGCGCTCGTGCATTTTGGGACCATTTTGGTTCCTCTTGGCTGCAGCCCTGGCTGGGCTCTGGTGCTGCCCAAGGTGGATCCATGGAGGAGATCCTTTGAATAAATTGCTGTGTTGCCCTGATTTTTTAAGATTTTCTAAAGCCTTCTGAGTTTACATTCTTGTAGCAAACCTTCTCACACAACTTTCTGTAAATAACTTATTGTTTTACATTCCTTCATAGAGGCAGAGAAATTTAATAGAGTAGTAGTTTGTCCAGTGTTGTTGGAGAGGTAACACTTTCACCCTCCAATCCACTGTCACCTTTAGAAAACTATAAATACTGAAGTCATAAAAAATAAAGTAGTCTCTTTATCATAACAATAACAACAACTCACGTTGTGCTTTCTCGTGTCCTATGGTAACATCCCTGCTTTATTCTTTAGCTCCATCCAGCCTCTGCTCCAGCTCAGCCTTCACAAGGCATCAAAGGGACCCACAGGGGTCACAGGATCAGGAATATCCCAAGTGGGAAGGGACCCACCCAGCCCAACCCCTGTGCATACCCCCAGCAGCCCCACCCTGGGCATCCCTGGCAGTGCTGTCCAAAGCCCCTGGAGCTGTGGCAGCCTTGGGGCTGTGCCCATTCCCTGTTCCTGAGGATCTGTTCCACCCAGCCCCAGCAGGGCAGGCTGGGAACAGCAATGACTTCAGAGCTGTGTCCCAGACAAGATGATCCCGTGATACCAGCCCAGCTGAGCCATGGTGCAACCCTGCCAGGCAAGGAGCCCTGCAGCAGCTGGGAACAGGTGATTCCCAGAGCTCTGGGCTCCCTGCTGGGGAGCACAGGGAGGATTGTGGCTGCCCAGAACACAAAGAAAGGGGGACCTGGACAAACATGAGTGCTGCCATCAGAATGGGGTACGGGGAGAGCATTCCCATCCTCAGGGAGGCTGATAAGGCTGTTTGGATCCAGGCTTGGGAATCAGCGCGTCCTGCAGTCCCTGGCACAGCCTCTCCCCTCCATGGGAATCAGCTGGTGCTGTCCCATGGGAAATTATCCTCCAGAACATTCTGAGTTAGGGATGTCAGACCCTACCAGACACAAACGCAGCACTCAAATCATCAGTGTGATTTTCCTTGTTTTTCTCCAGAACCAACAGATTTTCATTGCTCTTGAAGTGGGAAGAGAGCAAGAATTAGCCACAGGCAAGGCATGAAAACCCCACAGAGCAGGTGTTTAAACCCTAAAGCAGGTGTTGGTAATCTTTAAAAAGTGAGTCCAAACCAATTATCATTAGGATAAAACCAGCAATTATAGAAATAACGTGAAACTGTAAAATCAAACAAAAGCCAAGGTTATTGATGACTCAAAATTGATCCCTCTGAAATAAGGGAGTAGAAGAATTGTGGAGAACCAGCAGAAGAATTAAGAAAATGAGGTTTCATCTGGACAAAAGCAAAAAGAAAAAAGAATTACTGGTAGCTTGAAATGAGATTCAGCTCCCAGGAGCAACAATATTAACATGCTCCTCACTTCAAGAAACTCTTAAAAAAAACCCCAAACAAAACCCAAAAATAAGAGAGAAAAAAGAATATTGAAATACAAGAAGTTATATAAGAGGCTTATGAAGTAAAGGGATTTTTTGCTGCGCTTTTTGAAGGAGAGCTCTGAAAACTGAAGGACACACTTGGTTAATGATGGGGCAGCACAAGATACTGGATTCTTCTGTGGCTGACAGACAAAAGTTATGGAAGAGGTTTTGAAGTGAAAGAGGGGTGGATAATTAATAGGAATTGGATCGAACTAAGAAGAACAGGAAATGTGTATTTTTTCAGGTAATGAGTGGCAGGACCAGAGGAAACGGCCTCAAGCTGTTCCAAGGAAGGTTCAGGTTGGACATGGGGAGGAATTTCTTCATGGAAAGGGTGGTCAGGAACTGACCAGGGCAGGGGTGGAGTCCCCATCCTGGAGGGATTTACAGCCCTGTGCATGTGGCACTTGGGACATGGGGCAGTGGTGGCCTGGGCACTGGGGAATGGTTGGACTCAATGGACTCCGAGTTTTCCAACCTAAATGATTCCACAATTGAATTTATTTTGACAAGAAAACAAGGAGAATGCTTGACATTCCTGTGATAACTCAGCCCATGACAGCTCTGTTTCTGCCATGGAGAAACCTGAGAATGAACTGGACCTCAACAACAAAGTGAGAGCAGAGACAAGAACACACCCAGCTCACCCACTGCTGCCAGCTTCACCCTTTTTTATCATGGAAACGGGCACTGAAATGAAGAGAAAATGTGAAAAAGTCAACTCCTTTCTTTGTCCTCTTTTGGAGCTTTGTCCTGAGGGTCACTAAAATCAGGAGCAGCCCCTGGCTCACCCAGCAACAGGGGGGATTCCACACAAGGGTGGTGCTCAGTGACCTGCACAGGGCAGCCCTGGCTGGCAGGAGGGGCACGGAGCCCTGGCCTGGCCACCTCTGGCTACTCAACCCTGGCCACCTCTGGCTACTCAACCCTGGCCACCTTTGGCTACTCAATCCTGGGCTATTGCAAATGCAAGTGAAGGCAGTGGGAAGAAATGCTGATGTCTGACTCAGTTCAGGAGGCTGAATGATTTCTTTATTATAACTATGCTATAACACATTAATTTACTATTTAAAGGAGATACTAAAACTACAAACCTGCTTTTCTCACTCCCATCTCTAACTCACAACTCGTGCCCCTCTCTGAGAGTGCAGCCACAGGTGGGTTGGATTGGCCACCAGCCCCAAACAATCCTCACCAGAATCCAACCAAGCAATCACCCCAGGGAAACAATTCTCCAAGCACATTCCACATGGGAAAAACAAGGAGCAGAAACAGAAATTGTTTTCTCTTTCTTCTCCCTGTGCTGCTCTATGAAAAATCCTGAGAGAAGAATGTGCCTGCCACACTGGCCACCCTCTGGCAAGGGTTCATTCAGCCCTGCTCACGTTGGGGACTCAACCCTGATCACCTTTGGGGACTCAACCCTGGCCACCTCTGGCTACTCAGCCCTGGTCCCTTTGGGGGCCCAGAGCTGCCAGCCCTGCCCACGTGGCTCACACAGAAGGCACTGGGTAATTGCAGCCCACAGCAGGAACATTGCCAGCATTATCCTTTCCTTTATGCCCTCCCTGCTCGTTTCTCTTTTCTAGGACAGACCAACAAATGCTCCAAACTGATTCTTTTCATCCCATGTTGGGCTCTGATTGTTTTCCAGCAGCTGTGTCTGTTTAATCAGAAATAGGAACTTTCCCAAGGCTTCGAGTTTCTTCTTTCAAGAAGTTGCTGTTGGTCTTTACAGAAAGCACTAACAAAGAGATAGAGCAGGAAAAATTCCCAGGGATTTATAAAAGTCACTCTTTTTTCCTATCTTAGGATTGTGTTCAGTTTCCTGAGCATTCCCATGCCATTGAACTGTATCAGCTGAAAAGTCTCCAAGAGAATTTTCCCAATTTTCCTCCAAGAGGGTCTACACAATTCATAAATATCCTACCCTTGATTTCTCCTTTTCCTCACATCAAAATCCTTCGGTTTTCAGGCATTTCTGGTTTATTGTCATTTACAAAGCCACAATGCCCAGAGAAGCTGTGGCTGCCCCATCCCTGGGAGTGTCCAAGGTTGGACAGCCTGGGCTTGGAGCAGCCTGGGATAGGGGAAGGTGTCCCTGCCCATGGGAATTTAAAGTTCCCCCCAATCCAATACGGTCTGAGATTTTGGGATTTTGGGACAAACGTTTGCCTCCTCTGTGTGCAGCTGGAGTTTCTGACTTTCAGAGAGTGGCTCCATGGAGGAAGATGAACCAAGGCCTGACTCAGGATCTGGATATGCAGGGGCAGAGCTGTGAGGATGCCCAGGAAAAGCCCTGGGCAGTGTCTGAGCTGACAGAGTGACCCTGAGAGCCCCAAGCCCCCAGGAGGGAGGGCTGGAAGTGCTGGAAACACCATAATCCTCTTACCAGTGACACAGGCAAAGAGAGCAGATTTGTGCTGCAGGGAACTGGATCTCCTCTCTTTGGAAAGCATCCTCGAGGTGCTCTGCTCCTGTTTTTCAGCAGTGATAAACATTTTGTGCACTTTGGGGTTGATGCCTTCCGGAACCATCCGTGGGCTGTGCTGGTAGAAACGAAGGGTTTTGTTGCCTGAGATGGCTTTGTGGATGCTCCTTTTGTTACACTGGCTTTGGTTGTAGTTCTGAAAGAGAAGGTAAATAGAAAAATCATCTGCTGATTGATTGGTTTTTTCACAGCATTCGATCAAAACTAAAAGAACACCTCAGTGTCTGTGGGGTTTCTCATTATTTTCTGTTTCCTCGGCAAGCTGTTGTTTGGTTTGGGGATTTTTAATGGGCCAGAAGCAGGCACAGCACTGGAGAGTGAGAAAGGAGCACAGCCCTTGCCTGGGGGAAGTTACAAGCTGTCACTGATACAGGGATGATGTAAATTAGATTACATCAGAAACAGGGAAAGAAGCTCAAGCCAAAAAAAAAAAGGCCTAAGATGATTTGTTGATGTCATGAGTGCTCTGAGTCCTTTTAATTACACTCCATTTATTGTGCAATGGAGAAACCATGGCAAAGCTGGGGAATGTGAGGACAGAAACTGGGGCCTCCCTCTGGAAGTGCCTCCCCCGAGGAGGTTTTGTGCTCTGCTCCTCCCCGAGCTCCTGTGAGCTCCTGAGTGGCACAGGGGGGCAGCTGCCACCTGACGGAGATGATTTCAGGGAGCACAAATAAATAAAATTAAAAAAAAAAAATCCCTGAATAAAACCAGAAGAGGCCCACAGCCAGCTCAGGCATTCCAAAAAATAACATTTTAATCCTAGAACAGTCAAATCCCAGTGTTCTTATGGCAGAAAAACGTGGTGGTACCAAATTAGCAGCATCACAGAATTGTGACTTCACTGGCTTTTCCCTCCCCTGTGCTTCCCTGGGCTGAGCAGCTCCAGGGGACATCCCCAGCCCCATCCCAGCAGCTCCAGGGGCCTGGGACACACGGGAGCTGCCACGTGGAGAGGCTGACCTGGGAACAGGTGGGAGACACAGAATAAACACTGAGCTCACGGAAATTCCTGCCAACGTCACGGTCCCAGACCTGCACTGACCCCTTTCTCCCAGTAAAACTTCTTCAAAAGCTTTGTGATTGACCTGAAGTGGTTTGATTAAAAACAACCCCAAAGCTAAACCAAGCACAACAAACAAAAAAAATCCCCAAACTAAAACAAAGGAGAAAAAAAACACACAACCCCCCCAAACAAATTCCCATCAATTAATACATGGATATTAATTATTTAGCTGCAAATTAAGTGATGGGGAAGAACCTCCACGTTGATTCTCTTTCCAGTTCTGCTAAACTTAAAAACCCCAACAACAACCCCAAAGGACACCCTCAAGAAAAACCAAACAAACCACCAAGACAATATTGGTTTGCAATTAAACTTATTTCCTGACCTCAAAAAAAAAAAAAAAAAAATGTATACAATGACTGTTCTACCTGGGGGGAGGTTCTGCTTCAAAGATATCTGAGAAAATCTGGACAACACAGTAATCCAACTACTTAAGTGAAGCTCCAAGGAATTTAAGGGACTATTTTATATCCCATTACAGAGCAGAGCTTTCAATAGTAACCAGCCTCCGTAAGCAGCACAAGAAAATAGCTATTTACAAGCTCTACTCAGGTTTATCATTTTTAACTCTCATCTCTTCAAAGGGGAAACTTATTTCCCCTCAGGGAGGATTCTTTGCAGTCTCATTCAGAATTAAATCCCTGCCACCCACAAATCCCAACCAGAGCTGACTGGAATAAATGAAACCATACCAAGAATCTGAAATCTTGGGGTTACAACTGATTTACACAGATCTTGGATGTATTGGTTTGCAGCCCCTTTCACTGGTGATGGCAGCAGGGAGTGCCCAGCCTGTCCTGCCCAAATCCTGCCCTGTCCCATTCCAAGGGTGAGCCCGGGCCCTGCGGGGCTGTGGGATGCAGCTGTGGTGGGATCCCCCAGCCCCCAGCGCATTTCCAGTGGGACATGGATGTCCTGAGGGACAGTCTGTACTCAGGGATGATTAATTACGCTCTGCCTGAGTGCTGGGCTGCAGGAACCCAGCCAAAGTGGATTTGCACCTAAGCCGATCTCTTCATCCTCACACGCAAGAGCGCGGCCACTAAAGCCAGCTCTGAGTGCCGGTGGCGTCACCAGCCCGGTAAGCACCGGGCTGAACACCCGGTGTCATCACCAGCACGCCCAGTGTCCCCTCCCAGCTCCAGCCCCCGCCCCACACCTTCCTCTGCACCCTTGGAAAGCCCTGGAATCTGTGAGATTCAGTTTAATACTTGGGGACATGACAGCCTGGGAGAGGTGGGAATGTTCCCCTGGAGAGGAGAAGCTCCAGGGAGAGCTCAGAGCCCCTTGCAGGGCCTGAAGGGGCTCCAGGAGAGCTGCAGAGGGACTGGGGACAAGGCATGGAGGGACAGGACCCAGGGAATGGCTCCCAGTGCCAGAGGGCAGGGATGGATGGGAGATTGGGAATTGGGAATTCCTGGCTGGGCTGGAATTGCCAGAGCAGCTGGGGCTGCCCCTGGATCCCTGGCAGTGCCCAAGGCCAGGTTGGACACTGGGGCTTGGAGCAGCCTGGGACAGGGGGAGGTGTCCCTGCCATGGCAGGAGGCAGAACTGGAGGATCTTTCAGGTCCCATCCAACCCAAACCACTCTGGGGTTTTGTGTGGGAGTTTCCTGTAACAGAATGAGGAGGCTGAGCAGAGCCTCCCTGAGAGCTGCAGCTTTGTCCCAAGGGGCAGCTCCCATCTCTGGTCCTGGGCACAGGGACAGGACCCAGGAAAGGGCTGGAGCTGTGCCAGGGGATCTTTAGAGTTGGATATTAGGGAAAGGTTCTTCCCCAGAGGGCGCTGGCACTGCCCAGGCTCCCCAGGGAATGGGCACGGCCCCGAGGCTGCCAGAGCTCCAGGAGCCTTTGGCCAGCGCTGCCAGGGATGCCCAGGGTGGGATTGCTGGGGGGTCTGGGCAGGGACACTCCCTGAGGGTGAGGCAGACCCTGATTCCCTGGCCGTGCCCCCCTCACTCACCCTCTCCTCGCGGCCCTGGGCCAGGATGACGACGATGCGGCCGTGGCGCCGGCGGCCGGTGCGGCCCATGCGCTGCACCAGGCGCACGGGGCTGCGCTGCGCGTCGAAGCACACGATCAGATCCACCTCGCCGATGTCCAGCCCCTCCTCGCCCACGCAGGTGGACACCAGGGTGTTGTACCCCCCCTCCCGGAAACGCCGCACCACCTGCAGGGACAGTGGGAACGGGATTGAGCAGCTCAGCGGGAAAACCCTTTTGTATTCTTGTCCTGGGTGGTAAGATCTGCCAGAGCTGGGGCA
The DNA here is from genome assembly GCF_026979565.1 of Vidua chalybeata. Taxonomy (NCBI): domain Eukaryota; kingdom Metazoa; phylum Chordata; class Aves; order Passeriformes; family Viduidae; genus Vidua; species Vidua chalybeata. The sequence goes on along the minus strand of NC_071535.1, from coordinate 1,043,968 downwards.
GTTATCCTCTGTTCTCTGGGCAGTTTTCTTTGTCTCTCCCACAGCCAATCCTCCCTCCAGGAGATCTCTGCTGTTCATGGCCACTGAGTGTCCCTGCATGGCTGAGAAAATTCCATCATCCCATGGGGAGAGGCTGTGCCCAGGGGAGGAGCCAAGCATTCCTACCTGGATCCAATCTGAGCCTTTGGGACACCACAGCAGCCTTTGCCCACTGCATTCCCAGAGGAGCAGCTTTCTGCCCCACTGTATTCCCAGAGGAGCAGCTTTCTGCCCCACTGCATTCCCAGAGGAGCAGCTTTCTGCCCCACTGCATTCCCACAGGAGCAGCTTTCTGCCCCACTGCATTCCCAGAGGAGCAGCTTTCTGCCCCACTGCATTCCCAGAGGGAGCCCAGGCCCATCTCCAGCAGCCCTGGAGCTCCAGAGGAAAACTCCAGCCTTGTCCAGGATCCTGCTCCAGCAGAAGCACAGCTGGCACTGCAGGAGGGCTGAGCCCCCATGGAATGGCACTGCTGCCACCAGCCTGACCCACAGCCTGCCAGGGCCTGCTCTGACTCTGGCAGGGTTTGGTTTCTTTTTTGTACTATTGCATTTGTATTTTTAATTTCCCCGGTAAAAAACTGTTATTCCTGCTCCCATATCTTTGCCTGAGAGCCCCTTAATTTCAAAATTATAATAATTCACAGGGAGGGAGTTTCCATTTTCCATTTCAGGGAAGGCTCCTGCCCTCCTCAGCAGACACCTGGCTGTTCAAACCAAGACAATTCTAAAATGACAAATTTTGTCTTTTTAAGTTTTCCAGCTGCTACCTTGTGAACAAACACCACACCCCAGTGTGACCAACATCAGCATTTCAGCTCTTTAATTCTAAAATAAAGGGGAAAAAGCGCACCTTATTCTGTCTCCAAACATGGTGTTCTTGTAAAACTGATCCTCCCATCTTAGCAATTACATATTTTAGGAGTTCTTTTTTTTAGCTTTGCTAGATCATAATTTAATGCTAGATCAAATCTTTCCTACCTAGAAGAAAAATAAAATTCCTAGAGCATGTATTCACATATTTCTCCAGATTTTTGACATCTAAATTTAGCAGTTGGTAATATAATATAAATAATATAAATTATAATAATTATATTTATATATAATAAAGATATATGAATTATTGGTCTATTTTGTTCAGCGGGAATCATTTTAGATAGTCTGGAAACCACTGGACTGCACAGGGATTTACCAACGACACTTACAGCTCAGCCAGAGCCACACAGTCCATACTCCTGGAGTCATTTACACAATTAATGCTTCTTATCACTAATTCCTAGTCCAAGCCTCCTCTTCCCTCACTGTCGGAGTCCAGGAGATCCCTCTGGCTGCCCTGGCTGTCTGAGACCCTGGCAGGGGCTCACAGACCTTGGCACCAAGTCAAAAACACCTGTGGCTTCCATTTTAGCCCATGGAAAAAACTGACAACTCTGTGTGAGGAATTACAGCCACAAGGGTTTGAGCAGTGTGGTAGATGAATTAACACAGGGTGGAAAAGTGGAATTTTGGGGCTTTTAGAATGGGGTTCAGGGGTACAAGATGGAGGGATTTGGGCGTGTCCTGACCTCCTTCTCCTGCTCCTTGCCCTCCATGTCTTGCTGTGCTGGTGACACTTTTCTGTTGGTTTCAGGCACAGACACACTGTCCAACACCAATGACAGACATTGGCACGTTATTGTAACCACAGCACACGGAGTTTTTGGTATAAAATGTGAACACTGCCCTGAGGGCAGACAGAATGCCATGGCCGAGCTGCTGGACAGAGCTCAGCAGGGCAGAGAGAGAATGTTCTAGAGAAGGGAAAATGAACACCCTTGAGAAGCCGACCCTGAGCATTCAGACTCCTTCTTTGGCTGCAGGGCTGGGAAACGACGACTTCTACACTCTTGGGGTCATCCCAGCACCCAGACCCCGAGACCTCACCTCCAGCTGCTCCTTCTGGGTGAAGCCTTTGGTGCTCTTGCCCGAGGAGTGTCCCACGAAGGTCATGGCCCGCACGGCCGGGCTGAGCCGGGCCAGCATCTCGGCGATCTCCTGCACGCTGTCCCGGAACGAGGAGAAGATCATCACCCTCGTGTCCCCAGCTGAGCCTTCACTCTGGTCTTCATCTGCTGGATTTGAGAATGTCAGGTTTTAATAGAATGATCTGTAAAAAAGGACGGGGCACCCCCAGAAGTTATACATTCACAGCTCTTGTCTCACTTAATGGGAAGAGAAAATGGGCAGACAATGCTCCAAGATCCACCTCCTTGAAAAATTCCTCTTTGGATCAAAGCATGCTCTAATTTTGGAGAATGTGAGAATGAGAATGTCTTTATCTGAGGCACCCTTACTAAAGTCACTTTGAAAAGCTGGGGTTGGATGGGAAGTGTTTTGGAATGAAGTTCACAATGCTGTCATCTCCATTTCAGGACCCTCAGGGCAGCAGAACCATAATCCCAGAATTCCAGACTGGTTTGGGTTGGAAGGGACCTTAAATCCCACCCAGTGCCACCCCTGCCATTGCAGGGACACCTCCCACTGTCCCAGGCTGCTCCAAGCCCCAGTGTCCAACCTGGCCTTGGGCACTGCCAGGGATCCAGGGGCAATGAATGGAACAGAAAGGGCTGGTGCTGTTCCAGGTATGGCTGACGAATCTGGGCATGAATTCCCTTCCTTTCCATCTCAAATGCAGGGTTTTTAAAGTGGAGGCAAAAGGAGGAAGGTTGTGAAGACAGAAAGAACTCTGAATGGGAAGGGGAAAAAGGAGTGAATTACATTGAATGCATTGGGAGGTATCCTAAAGTTACAAACACACAACTGGGAAACAAAGTTGCCTACCAGAAAACATCAGTCATTTCAAAGGTTTGCTGAGAACAGGGCATCCAAGAGAGGAAAAAAAAAACACAAAAACAAAGAGGGAAGGGCAGGTCAGAAATTATCAGAACATCACTGAGCACAAAGATCCAAACAGGCAAGATAAAAAGTGAACAAGATGTAAAACAAATGTTATTATTACTCATGTAATCATTCCAAAGCCTGGAATCAAGAAACTGAAACATCCAAAAACCAAAGAGATCTGAATGATGTCTTCATCAAGATGAAAAAGAATGAGGGACAGGGGAATGTAACTGAAGGGTTTGAACTTCAAACTGATGCCTCAGAGTTGTTAATTCTTATCCTCAGGCTGGATATCAGAACTTTTATCCTTAAGGTCCTTAAATGTGTTCATGGAACTGCAGCAGGGACTGAGGGGGGACTGCCAGGACAAACTGGCAATGAGTTTCCTATCCCTGTTTTACTCAGCTGTTAGAGCAGTTTATATCAAATCAGTAACGAGAACTTATAGGAAGTTTTATCTTATCGAAATCTTATGGTGAAGTTCTTCTAGAGGGGACAAAATATCAAAGCAGTAAAGCAGCACAAAGGAGGAAATCAATCAGAAGGATATTCCTTGTTTCCATTCCCAGATTCTCCTGAGCTGTTGGTACTCACCAGAACATCCCTGTTTCCAGGATCTGAAGTGTTCTATTACAATTTCCTCCAATTTCTTTAATTTTGGATGGCTGTAGATAAATTCCTTTTTCTTTTTCAATGCTGGAAAGGAAATAAAGTAATGAAAGATGTAAATAAACCTGTAGCAAGCAGGAAGGTTCAGTGAACTTCATTCCCTCCCACTGTAATTACCTAAGTCAAATCCTGACACTGGTTCTAAACAAAATAATAAACTGCTGGCAGAAGAACATTAAACCCAGTTTTTGAGAAAGTGGTGTTACTTTGTTACACTGGAAAAGACTCACAGTGAAACAGTTGTATTTTAACTTTCATTTTAGAGCAAATAAAAAACTTCAAACATAGAAAACTTCATTGAAAATAGCTAAAACCACTGAGGGAAGAATGAGAAGGAGGGAGAGACAGAACATTGGGAATTCAATCTGGAATAAAGAGCAGCAGCCAGCACAGCACAACTTCTAAACAGGAATATTCTGTCCTTGAGGGGGGAATCCTGACCTGTTGTGCCCTTGCAAACACCTCCACTCTCAGGAGTCACAGCAGTGTCTGAGAACATGTCCTGAAGCTGCTGGTAGAGCTCCATGAAGTCCTCGTTGCGCCCCAGCTCGGTCTTGGTGCGGGACAACCCTTTGGAGAGAGTTGGGACACCTCAGATTCCCTTTGCTTTCCCAAACAGACTCTGCCCTTAACAAACCTCACTGTGCCCAGCTCTGGCCCCTCACTTTGGGAAGGATCTTGGGATGCTCGAGCACGTCCAGAGGGGGCAATGAGGCTGGAGAGGGGCTGGGAACACAAACCCGAGGCTGGAGAGGGGCTGGGAACACAAACCCGAGGCTGGAGAGGGGCTGGGAACACAAACCCGAGGCTGGAGAGGGGCTGGGAACACAAACCCGAGGCTGGAGAGGGGCTGGGAACACAAACCCGAGGCTGGAGAGGGGCTGGGAACACAAACCCTGCGAGGAATGGCTGAGGGAGCTGGGGGTGCTCAGCCTGGAGAAAAGGAGGCTCAGGGGTGAGCTCAGCACTCTGCACAGCTCCTGAAAGGTGCCTGTGCTCAGCTGGGGCTGGGCTCTTTCTCCAGGAACTGACAGAACCAGAGCACACAGCCTTAAGCTTCACCAAGGGAAATTCAGGTTGGATATCAGGAAAAAGTTATTACAGAAAGAGTGATAAAGCTCTGGAATGTTCTGCCCAGGAGGTGGTGCAGTCACCATCCCTGGGGTGTTTAACAAAGCCTGGATGTGGCACTGGGTGCCAGGGTTGAGTTGAGGTGCTGGGGCTGGGTTGGACTCCATGATCCTGAAGGTCTCTTCCAGCCCAGTGATTCTGTGAATTCTGTGAATAAGTGGAACAAAACACCAAATCCATCTGCAACCCCTCATTCCTTAAGGTGTTTTGTGCCAAACCAGCCATACAGTGAGGTGAATGAAAGGAGAAGAGTGGAGCTGAAAGGAAGGATGCTCCTGAGGAGATTTCACCTTTGGATCCATCCATGATTCCCCACAGGTAGATGAACAAGGAGCGGATTCCCATCTGCAGCAGCAGCTCGTACCCGTGGTACAGACTGATACAAAGGGCAAAGTCTCCTTCAATGATGCCTTGATGGATTCCCTGGGGGAGAAAAGCAGACTCTGATGGAGTTAGGAAGTGGCTGAGGAGCAGGAATCCCACTGCAATTCCTGCCCAAAACCAGAGTGACACCTGAGGAGCAGAGCAAACCCCAAAGTGATGCCCAGGGAGCAGTTTGTCCATCCGAGCCCCCAGGGGACAGACTGCACAATGCTCAGTGAAGGCAATCCTCTTCCACCTCCAAAACACTCTCCAAAATATCTGTATTATCTCCCAAAATTAGCTCATCAACCCTCAGACAGCTGAACCATCAGCATTTGGGAAAACCAGGGATTTCTGGCACATCCACTCAGGCTATGGAATTAAGTCAGGAAAGTTGCCTTGCTTACACTGAAGGAGATTTCCCATTGCTCTTTTTGAGGCACACGGTCTTTTTTCAGGCAATTTGCTTTAAGTTTACAAAATTTGACCTTTCCAGGAGGATTTACCAAAAAAAAAGGAGCAGGAACATACCTTTGAGGGGAAAATGAAAACTTGGCTCTCAGTGATTACAATGTAAGTTCTCAAAGCAATTTCACTTACATGGAGTGCTTGATTTTTTCCTTAACTCTTCTATATTGGCATCCAGAAATGTGGAACAATTAGGAATATTTTACAGATTTCATAAGTGATCTTAAAGATCCCTTCCATCCCAAACCGTGCTGTGATTCTATTTTATTCCCTGGCTAAAAACAGAAATCTACTTAAAATGTCTCCGGAAATATTGTAACAATGGATTATTCCTATTTATTCACTACTTTAATAACATGAAATAAATAAAGAACTTACTGCATGCTGTGCAGAGGGGTTCTTCCTGTACTGATCCCTTGCCAGGATGATCTGGTACTTGGTCAGGCTGGGAATATCCCTCCTGGATAAAACTCCCACCTTAATCAGGCGCCCAGCAAATGCTTCCAGCACCTGCAACCAAAACCCAGCAGAGGTGAAGGGGGGCGAGCCCTTTGAAATTATTTTATTTTTATAGATCCTGCACAACAGAACATGAGCAGCTCATTGGTTTCATTTGAGACACAGGACTTTTCAAAGTGAGCTGTGCTGAATTTGGAGTGCTGTGTTACCTTACCAGGTGCTCTGCCTCAGTGGAAGTTCTCCATAATCAGGTTGTTTTTAGGTTAATTCCCCAAATTCCTGCCAGAGCACTTAGACAAGACTCTCAGGCACAGAGGGGGTTGTTGGGTGTCCTGTGCAGAGTCAGAAGTTGGACTCCATGATCCTTGGGGGTCCCTTCCCACACCCTCCTGCCCCAGGATAACCCTGGATCCACCCAGGAACTGAGGAGGGCAAAATCCCCCTGGTATCTGGACTGGGACAAGGGCTGAGCCAGCAGAGAGGGAGAGGAATGGGATGGACACCAGGTATGGAACAGGGGCTGCAGCTCCCCTCTCACTCACTGCTCACACTCCAATGGCACCTTGATCCCAGGAACACTTGGATTCACCTCTGAGAAGACTAAAGTGGGTGAAGGACTGGCCAACATGATCTGTGTGCAAGGGATGGGAGCTGGGAGACACGAGCAGGGAGGAACGGGCACAGGCACAGCAGCGTGTCCCCTTTCCTGCAGAACCCACCCCAAAACACAGCTTCTTTTCAAACATCACATGTACCTGCTTTCCACCTCGCTGCAGCAAGGACAATAACCTGCACTAATGCATCTTAATCCTGTTTTTCCTCTTTGCTTCCCAGCCTTAGGTGGTCAGGATTTTTCCACAGACTTAGTTTGGCCTGAGCACTAACTCTGCCATAATTGCAGTAATCAGATTTGTCCCACAAACACTATTGACAAACTGTTGGCCCCCCCAAGGGCCCCAAAAAACCCAGTGCACAAGAACAGGCTTCTCCAAAGCTGACACAGTTTCCCAGTGCTACCTCGGTGCACGCTGTGTTCCCCAAGTGTCCCAGGCACTCCAGCAGCAGCCCAGCTGCCCTGCCCTAAGAGGGCTATAGTGTAACAAATGCTTAATCCCTTTAGTGTCCCTTCAGATCACTGAAAAACATCCAACTAAACCAATAAAGCCAGGCCTAAGTCAGGCTTCCAACACTGATCCCAGCAGTGGAGTCAGTGGGGAGAAAATGTCCTGAGAGGTAAAGAAAGCCACGTGTAGAACTCAGCCTGTGTTTATCCCTGAGTAACAACATTCCATTTGTTACTCCAGGCACTGCTCCTGTGCTGGGTTCCCAGATGCTGTTAGGGTGCACAAATATCCTTAACATGTACATGCTGCTGATGCCCTGGCAGTGTAGGGGCAGCTCAGTTTAACTTCTGGCTGCTCACTTTGATTATTCCTATAGTTTAGTCTAGAAATTAGTTTATAATATTGTTTATTTATAGGCCTTCTTTTATCTTCTTACTCTGCGTGCAGAACCTGTGTGGCTTTAAAATGAAAAGAGAATCACAGAATGCTTTGGGCTGGAAGGGACCTTGAATCCCATCCCATCCCACCCCTGCCATGGCAGGGACACCTCCCACTGTCCCAGGCTGCTCCAGCCCCAGTGTCCAACCTGGCCTTGGGCACTGCCAGGGATCCAGGGGCAGCCACAGCTGCTCTGGCAATTCCAGCCCAGCCCTTCCCTACTCTCCCAGCCAAGAATTCCTTCCCAATATCTAATCTGACTCTAATCTAAAATCCTAAGGAACGGAGTGGGAGTAACTGCCATCATCAATGCCAGCAGCATTAATCCCCCAAAGAATCAAAAACACAAGGAGAAGTTTGGAAGGGCGAAGGGAGAGTTGTGGCAGCCCCAGCTGAAGTGGGGCAGCCGTGCTGGGGAATTTCCAGCCTGCCCATCCATGGCCACAGGTCACTCCAGACTGCACACTGCAGCCAGCAGGAAAAGCAGCTTACAGCAGCTAAAGGGAGTCACAGACATGGAGCCAGGATTCGGAGTGCTTTGGGGCATCTTGGGCTGCTCCTCTTCCCTGGGAGGGTGGGAAGGGCTGGGCTGGAATTGCCAGAGCAGCTGTGGCTGCCCCTGGATCCCTGGCAGTGCCCAAGGCCAGGCTGGACACTTGGACAGTGGGAGGTGTCCCTGCCATGGCACAGGATGGGATTTAAGTCCCTTCCAAGCCAAACCATTCCCTGACTTTACCCTGGGCCATGGGATGGGAGCCAGGCCTGGGACAGCCCCTCCCTGCCCGCTCCGTGTCCCCTGGGGCACCTGGGACACCCAAAGGTGTCACCTGGGACACTCCAAGGCCTTCCCAAGCCCTTCCAGCTCTCCTTTATCCACAGGGGAGCTGGGTCACGGCCTCACAGCTCCCAGGGAAAGCAAGGCAGGACACTCCATCCCCAGGCATTCCTTCTAATTAAGGCTCATGGATTAATTAAGCCAAATAAATCACTAACACCTCTAACACCACCAGCAAGCAAACACCAACTGGAGGCTACACTAGTGCCAGGAATTTCTGGAAGAAAGGGGGGAAATAAATGAAGAAATCAAATGTTATTTTCTTAAAATACAGCCAAAACCATTCACCAAGCCACTGGGAGGGCTGAATGCACAAAGGGTTCATTTCTCAAATTAGTGAGAACAAAATTAAACATGCAGTTTAGTTTTAAGGGTTTAAAATTCAAAACTTGGTGTTTTATCAGAGAGTTTGTTACTGTTCTGCTGTTTTTCAATCCAGGCTGTACCTGGTGAGTCCCTTTAAAAGGACAGAGACAGAGATGTCTGTGCCAGCTTACAGGAAGAGGCATTTACCAAATAAACCAAAATGCTGACCATGAAGGAAGAACTCAGTGCTTTTTATTTGAATAGATACTGAAATAGCTCATTACCCTCCCATCAAACCCCAAACAGCCGGACATGAGCACACTTGAAATGCTAAAGATGAAGTTTAAACTGTCTCAAGTAGTGGAAACAGATTCAGCCTTTTCACAAATGTTCCTTTTGAAAAGAAATTAATATTTTCATTAAAAAGTAATGGCCACTAAATCTGATATTTCAGCACTGGTTTATCATATCCTATACTTGCTGCAGAGCTTTCTCTTCTAAAAAGCAATTTCCATTACCTGTACTTTTCTGTTTCATCCCTTGACCTAGTTTCTAACATGTAAGAAAATGATATTGTCCCTGTTTTCTCAATGTACACCCCTGTCTGATTTAATCACCCTCTGCAAAACAACCCTGGTGCTGTTATGAAAGGCAGCAGGATCCAGTCACCTGGAGCTTCAGAACACCCAGGGAACAGTAAACACAACCTACTTAGGAGAGCCTCAGCAGCAGGCACTGCTCACTGATTACACTTATCTTGCCTCCATACCTTCATTTTTAATTAAAAAGATAATACTTCTGGAAAAGTCCCCTCAGCCTTTCCAAAACACTTCGGTGTCGTGTTACCCAAACACAGCCGTAGAATTAATTCCAATTAATTGCTCAGGAGCACTGGTGGCTTTCTCCAGCTCAGTGGCTGGAGCTCAGAGCTGACAGATTTACAGCCAGCAGATAAAAGACAACGGGCAGAGTTCTCCCATCCTGCACTGAAGCTGCCAAGAGCACAAAGACTCCCTCTGTTCTGAGGTATCTCCCACAGCAAACCACAACGAGTTCTTGGAGCCCATGATGAGCTTAGAACCTGTTTTTGGAGCTCTGACAGGAGCTTGTGTACAGGGCAAAGAGCTGTTCCTGTGCCAGCTACACCTCACTAAAAACTGCTCCTAATCTGTTTTCTGTTGGCACAATAAAAACAAAGGCTCTAAACTAACGCCTGACCTAATTATTTTAGTGCAGATTTGCAGGGGTTCTTTACCAAAGAAAAACACCCATAAATAACTGCTAGAGTGGCTTTTCTTTCCCAGTGGAGAAGGAGGGGTGGCAGAAACCTGCTGCCAAGCAGACAGGACCTCCACAAACAGGGACTCCAAAGGTGCATCCCCTCCTCAGGAGCTCCCAAAATGCTCCCAGCCTCCCCTGGGAGGGATTTTAGACTGGGTTTTACAGAGGAAAACCACACTTTTACAGAGGAGCAGCCACACTGGGCTGAAGGAGAGCTGCACCTTCCTCCAAACCCCCTGGCTCCAGCACTGTCAGTGCTCAACAGAGAATCCCAGGCAGGTTTGGGTTGGAGGGACCTTAAATCCCATCCATCCCAGCCCTGCCATGGCAGGGACACCTTCCCCTGTCCCAGGCTGCTCCAAGCCCCTGTGTCCAACCTGGCCTTGGCTATCCAGGGCCCCTTTCCCAGCGTGCTGGGGCTGAGCTGGTGTGAAGGAAAGGAGCCCAGGCAGTGCCAGTGAGGCAGCACCACACCCCAACCCCCTGCTCTGTCCTAAGGGGATCCCCCAAAGCAGGAGCAGGGAACAACCAAGAGCTCCAGGAGAAATCCCGATCCGTGCTGGCCGTGCACCTCACGGGCACTGAGCTGCTCCAGATCCCCACGTTCTCGAGGAAGAGAGCAAAGGCAGGCAGTGCAGGGCAAGGGGAGGCTCAGGAGGGGTTCCCACAGCCGGGCTGCGGCCAGGCTGCCCCAGGGCAGAGATCCTGCAGGGAGTGTGAGCGCAGCCAGAGCCCCCCCACTGCTCCAGGGAAGGGCAGAGGATGATCCAGAGCATTCCCTGCTCTGTTTCAGCACTGAAACCAGGAAGGTTTGGGTTCCCCCACTGTGATACCTTGGGGAGTGTCCATGCAGCAGCCAGTATCCCCAAAAGTAACTTCCAGGAGAAAATCACGTTTAGTGTCTGCCAGCTGGGGAGGCTCTGGAGCTCTGACTGGCACTGAGTTTTAGTTATTCTCTTGTAAAACTTCAGAGTCGTGACAAACAAACTCTGAACCGGGCAGAAAAGTGCATTTTGTGCAATTCCTTCCTGGCGTTTTCTCACCTGGCCAATAAAGGAAGGAAAGCAGCAGGGCACAGCAGGGTAGGGTGGATTTTAGCTGATCCTGTCACTCTCCAAACCCAATACTGCTCAGCCCAGTAATGATCTCGGCACCACGGTTTTGTTTAAGTTTATATTAACTCATTCACACCCTTCCCAGTCTTCCAGGGACATGAGACACACTGAAAATTCACTGTTCTTCCCTGGAAGCAAAAAAATCCAATCCTTTGTCTTTTTCTAACAGCTGAGTTTTCTCCTGTTACAGCATTTTTCCTTTCCTAAAGGTTATAAAACAAGACCTCCAGTTTTTACTTTTCAACTAATTTCACCATGGACAATTTTACTTTTTATTGAGAAATGTTAAAAGAGAAGTGGCTTTTCTACATCAACCCACCACTCAGTAAGTGACTGTCAGACAGAAAGGAGCATCCACTGAGGATGGTTTTGATCTGAAATTTTTAAAGGCTGAATATCAGTTTTTCTGTTTCATTCAGAGATAGAACCTGCCAGGAATGCACAGAGAACACAGCACTACCAAAAATATGTTTTTTCCAAGAGTGGCTGTTTCTTAGCCAGCAGTCATAAACAAAATCAGCAAGTTTGGGGAAAAAAACCACAACAAATAAAGCAAAAAAATCAGCTTTTTTCACCTGCAGTAACAACAAGTTCCTCTGTTATCCATCCAGACACAGCCCATGACATCTTCAGCACTCTGTCAAATGCAGTAATTACCAAGCTCATCAGGAATCAAAGACAAATGAAATACACACAGAGTAATTTGTACAGATGGATTTTTAAAACAGGATTTTAAACTCCTCCCAGCCTCTTTCTCATAGTCAATATTCTGTGGCATTTCACATATATAGACAAATTTAGCCGTGATTTTAAACTCTTTTTCTGCTGGTTGGTTTTTCTTTGTCTTTTCTCTCATCTCCAGCAAAGATGCTTCATACTTAGAAATAATTTCATTTAAACAACTATTAATTCTTATAATTAATGTGTAAGCAAAAGAGTTGGGACTGTTTTCCATGAATTATTTATGCAGAATGGGCAGAAGAAGAACATCCAGACATTGCCTCAAATGGGAATGCCAGTTCCTGGAAGAAATCTCCAAGAGCCAGGATGCCCTGCCTTGGTACTGACAACCCAGCTGCCCAAATTCAGTGGAAAATTCCTCATCCCCAGCACTGGAGTGTGTGATGTGGGATTTACCTGGGGCAGGGATGGGTTCCCACTGTGCCTCCCCTTAGGGACTGAGGGTTCAGCCAGCTCTGAGAGGGAACTGTGGCCACTGCCAGAGAATTCCCTGCAGGGGGGGAGCCCGTGGTGCTGCTCTGGGGCAGCTGCCCGTGAAATCGGATCAGCACCCACCCAGACACTTAAACAAGCACAGCTCCAGCCTTGCTCCAAGATTTGCCTTCCCAGTGAATTCCAGAGCCTCTGGTGCTGATTCACAGCCCATAGGCCAGAGCCCAAACCCCCTCAGTGACCCGTGCTTCACTCCCTGCAACCCCTGCACCCCAAAAACCCTGTCAGGACATTCCCAGGGGCAGCTGTGCCTCTGGCTGTGAATTCCCCAAGGAGCACTTCCAAGGCACAGCAGGATTTGGGTCTGCCCTGCCAGGAGCACATCAGGACTGGCACATCTCAGCCTCTGAGGCAATTCAGGGTTCATTTTCTCAGCCAGCTCAGCCCCTGGGGCTGGGGAGCCAAAGCTGAGCTGGGAGAAAGGGAGTGCCCAGAAAAAGGGAAAAAGGAGGGGGCAGACGAAGCATCACAACAGTCACATCCCCAACTCCAGCTTTCCCTGGAAGCATCAACAGTGCACAGGAAAATACTACTTTCCTATTATTCTAAACCCCTAAATGCCCCAGGATTCCCTTTCCTGCCCGCACAAAAAGGGCCACAACAACCATTCCATGTTAAATTTGGAATAAAAGACAACAGAGTCCAGACAGACTCCTGATTCAAATCCAGATCCTGCTTTAATTGCCATATCCACCCCATAATGGGGCTGCTCATCTCCCTCGTTCAAAGGCTTGTCTCAGCAACTGCAAAATTACACAGCTGAAAACTTCCGAAGCTGGGCTTCAGTAACAAAATATCCCTGAGTTTTTGCACCCCTAATATTTTGGCAAGACCTCAGAGATCTCCTAATAAAATGAAAGATCTGTTTTTAAAGTGTGGTTTGAAGGCAGCAAAATAAAATCACAATAAAGAATGACCAACAGGACACGAAGAGCAGTGGGGAAAACACGACAAAGAGAACAGCTGGGAGAGAGGGAATGAATGGGAAAACAGCCAGAACACAAACTTGTGTAAGCTCTGCTCTGCTCGGTCCCTGCAGCACGGGGTGAAGGTACCAGGAGCAGGCATCCATTCTGGATCCATCCATCCCTGCCCGGGTGCCCCATCCCTGGCTCCATCCATCCCTGCCCGGTGCTGGGCGGGCAGAGGCGGTGCCCGCGCTCCCCCATCCATCCCTCCATGCATTCCCAGGTGCCCAGCCCGGCTCTGGGCGGGCAGAGGCGGTGCCCGCGCTCCCCCATCCCTCCATCCCTCCATGCATGCCCAGGTGCCCAGCCCTGGGCGGGCAGAGGCGGTGCCCGCGCTCCCCCATCCATCCCTCCATGCATTCCCAGGTGCCCAGCCCGGTGCTGGGCGGGCAGAGGCGGTGCCCGCGCTCCCCCATCCATCCCTCCATGCATTCCCAGGTGCCCAGCCTGGGCGGGCAGAGGCGGTGCCCGCGCTCCCCTATCCCTCCATCCCTCCATGCATTCCCAGGTGCCCAGCCCTGGGCGGGCAGAGGCGGTGCCCGCGCTCCCCCATCCATCCCTCCATGCATTCCCAGGTGCCCAGCCTGGGCGGGCAGAGGCGGTGCCCGCGCTCCCCCATCCATCCCTCCATGCATTCCCAGGTGCCCAGCCCGGCTCTGGGCGGGCAGAGGCGGTGCCCGCGCTCCCCCATCCATCCCTCCATGCATTCCCAGGTGCCCAGCCCGGTGCTGGGCGGGCAGAGGCGGTGCCCGCGCTCCCCCATCCATCCCTCCATGCATTCCCAGGTGCCCAGCCCTGGGCGGGCAGAGGCGGTGCCCGCGCTCCGCCCGCCCCCGGTCCCTAGATAAGCCCCGCGGCGGCGGCGCGGCGCGGAGCGGGGATGGAGACGGGCGGGTGCCGCATGGGCGGCGCGGGGCCCGGCGGCCCGGCCGCGATCACGCTGGAGGAGCTGGACGGGCTGGCCGAGGAGAGCCCCGACTCGGCGTACCACAGCCACGGCAGCAGCCTGGAGGAGGAGGCGGCCGAGCGCATGGACGACGAGGAGCAGGAGCGGCTGCTGAGCTACTGGCAGAGCGTGGGCCGGGGGCACCAGGTGGACGTGCCCCGAGGTAAGGCCGGGATGCGGGACCAGGGACGGGCAGGCGGGATGGCCCCGGGGACGGGACGCGGCAATGAACACCCAGCCAAGTCCTGCGTGAGTCTGAGCCACCGGAGTCTGGCTCGGAAGCAGCTAAAGCTTCACCCAGGGCGATGCAAAGCTTCCCATAAGGCAGGGAAGCGGCTGCAGCAGCGCTGGGGTGGATCTATTCGCACTGAAAACAATCAGCGCGAGTTTTCAGAGCTAATTAAGTGACCCATTCGCACTAAAAACAATCAGTTCGAGTTTTCAGAGCTAATTAAGTGACCTATTAGCACTAAAAACAATCACTGCGAGTTTTCAGAGCTAATTAAATATTAAACTCACTACCTGCAAAAGCGTTCTTCCTAAAAAATATCCCCTATATAGTTCTTTAAGGAAGGAGGGCCGTGTTTAAAAATGGCACAGAGTAAACAAGTGAAGGATTGATTTGCTTTTGACAGCGAGGCTCCCAGGCTCATCTTAGTCAGAAATCGGTTGTTTTCAATTTTAAGAAAGACTGGAGAATCTGAAAGACTGATGAGTCAGAGAACTCCTAACAAGCAGCAGAGTCGCCAGAGGCTCAGCTCGGTCACTTTAACTCTGCCCTGTCCTGGCCAGAGGAGCAGAGATCTGCAGCATCTCTGCCGTGCAGGTAACATCCTCCCCGAGGTGGGCAGAGCCAAACCTTGCCCAGGCTGTGCTGGACATTACCAGTATTAAATCTTTAAAGACTCTTTAAAAAACTCTTTCTATATTCCAACACAGCAAATAGAGTCCACCCTTTTCCAGCCACACCTTGAAGTCTTATCTTAACTGTGTAAAGCTTTAATGATAATTAATGTGCTAAAAGAAGGGTAAGATGGGTCTGAAGAGAGCTCCCTGCCTTGCCTTGTTCTCGCTGCCCCTGGAGGGGTCTCTGGATGCCCAGTGCCATCCCAGAGTGTCTGTACTCACTCCAGCAGCCTCGGGTTTGTGGCTGGAATGCTGGAATTTGACAGCTCCGGGATCCCCAGGGCACGGAGGGTCTCTATTTAACACTCCTGAGAGCAGCAGAACACCAGAGCCCTTCCCACAGAATTACCTGCTGGCCTGGTGCCCGGCAGTGGAATCCCTAAATTCCATGAGGAGGGATACAAAGTCCAAGGAATATGTCAAAGGCAGCGTGTGACCAGGTTTTTGTCACACAGTTATACAGTATTACAGCTTTGCTCATGCTACTAAATCAAGATAGAATAATGCAAGTTTTTTAGAGTGATACAAGGTCCTGTCCAGGGCTGAAGGAGGAGGGGGTTTTCCAGAAGGAGGAACCCCCTGTGACAAGGACAGGGACAGGACCCAGGGAATGGCCAGGGAATGTTTAGGGTGGATTTTAGGAAAGGTTCTTCCCCCAGAGGGTGGAATCAGCACTGGAAAAGCTCCCCAGGGAATGGGCACAGCCCCGAGGCTGCCAGAGCTCCAGGAGGGTTTGGACAACACCCTCAGGGATGCCCAGGGTGGGATTTTTGGGGGGTCTGTGCAGGGACAGGGGCTGCACTGGATGATCCCTGTGCATCACTGAAACCATGCCTTGAGAAAACACATCTGTCCCTGTCCCTCTGCTGCCTGCCTGGCCCTGTGCAGGTGGGGATCTCCAGACTGGGACAACAGATTCATAAACTGAAGGATAAAACTCCCCAAAGGACTTTAATCAGTTGTAATCCTCATCCTCTGCATTAATATGGAATGCAAAAAACATAACCCCCCCCACACTAATTGACAAAGTAATCTAAAAATAGAGTTAACTTTTCTGGAGTCCTGAAAGCTTTCCTAATTCTTGGAAAATTCAGTGCTGAGCTCTGATCCACTTTTATTTTTCCCCTCAGCCTCCAAAGAGATTCATTTACATGTAAGTTATTAGTTACATTTTAAATATTTCCCAGTGATATATTGCAAAGAAAAAAATGTTTACACTTAACTACAATGTAGCTTTTTTCCCTCCCATTTGTTTAAGGATCTCTACTATTCCAAATACTCTTAAGGCTAAACCCCTGGACTGGATGCCAGGAGATGGAGGTTTGATTCCCAGCTCAGCTACAGGTTTACTGAGTGACCTCGGCCAAGTTAATTCTCCTGCATCTTAATTCTCCTCTCCTCTCAAACATGGATAATACTCTCTTCCCCCATTATCCTGCCTCTTCCACTCAGACCCTGAGGCACCTCAAACTCCCCAAAAAGGGCTCTGGGAGCTGAAACTCCTCTTTTTTCCTGCATGTCCAGTACACAGCATGGGGCAGCAGAGCAGGAATTCACATCCAGACTGTCAAACACTGCACATAAAATCAAATTTCTAATCCTCTAAGTACACAAATGCCTTCACCACTTCAGCTCTGGAAGGCAGGGGACCAACTCTTGTGGAAGAGAGAAGTTCCATGCCTAAGACTGACCTTGGATCCACAGTTTCCAAGCCTGTCTGTCAGGGATCAATTCCTAAGCAGAATTTATTCATGATCTTCAGCTAGAATTGATGTCAGGGCAAGCACAATTATAACTGCACCTTTAGACATTAAACATCCTTTGGAAATTCATTCCCACAGCACTGTTTCCAACAAGAGCAGCCAACCTAATTTCCTTTGTGTGGATACACCTGAATCCAACAGCACAAGAGTTGCTGAATTGGGAATGTCCCCTGCACAGGGCCAGGAAATGGGGCCCAGTCAAAAGCTTTCCATGGACACTTGGGTAGCTGGAAATTTAGGGAATGGGAGAGGCAAACCTGTTCCTAACAGCACAGGGGCAGAACCCAGGTAACCTCTCCTAGGAAAAGCTTTTTCCTGGCCTAGGGAAGAGCAAACAAAAGCAGTGACAAAGACCCCAAGGGAATGAAGCACTTTTCAGTCTTGTTTCTGCAGCCTCACGTGGGAACTGTGTGGTTCTGTTGCAGACATGGCAGAGCCCATCCAGCAGCTGACCAGGAATAACAACCCCCAGGAGAGGCAGAGCATCCCCTTCACCCTGATCCAGCGCAAGGAGAAGGTACTGCTGCCCCTCCCAGCTGTGCAGGGCTGGCATTCCTGGCTCCCAGAGATGGGGCTCCTTAGAAAGGGCTTTTAACTGATGGGGATTCTGAACATCAAGTGCAAAGCATTGTAACTGTGCCACTCCCTCCCACTTGGAACATCTCATCCCTTGTACATGTGTAATTTTCTTTCTTGCGAGGTAGAAACTATCAGGCAAGCCAGAAGATGGCCAGGAATTACAGCCTTTGAGACATAATTTTAGAAAAACCCCTCTTACTTTGCCATTTGAAATAAAATGCCCATTTTCTTCACTTAAATTGGTGCATTTGCTCCTTTACTGTCATGTTGATAAAACCTTGGCAAAGAGTACTTGAAAGAGATGAAGATCTGAATTTAAAACCAGAAATGTACTCCTGTATCATGGATCATTATGAAACAAAGCAGCAATTTATAAACCCATCTTATCCTCTAATAAAAAACTGAAATTAATGTACAGCAAATTGTTTCCAGCTCAGGAAATGTGCAAACAAATGTTTAACCTTAAATTAAAAACCATGAAAACCTTTAGCGACCATTTATGAGGACTTTTTGGCCATATTTCTTTTAAATAGATTTAAATAATTCATACTTATAAATACCATCATTTGAGTGTGTTTCATTTAAACGCACCAAGTGCATTTAAATGAAGTTTGGGACTCCTGACTGTTTATGTTGAAAGCATTTTTTAATGTTACAGTATTACCATAACAACTGCAGTTAAAAAAATAAGGCTATTCAGTGTTAATTGCAACTAAATGTTTAATAGTGCCAGTCCAAAAGATGACAGAACCTTATTTTAAAGGAGAACTACCTTGAAATCTGCTGAAGTCAGTTTTGATCCAAAATCAGCAGTGTATTCCTTGGTTTATAGGAGGAAGGATTAAAATTCATGTTTCTTTCAAGGTCATGTCACTGAGAGCTGAAAATATGCAGTTCTTGTGCTCAACTTGTATTTATTTGCTTGGCTGATGTTTTTAGATGATTAAGCTACAATCCCAAATTCTTCCCTGTGTGTTTGCAGCTGGGAGATCTGCTCTATGAGAAGAGGCAGTATGGGAAAGCCAAGTGGGCTTGTATCAAAATGAAAGAGAAGCAGTACGAGCAGAGCATCTGCCTTGGCTTCATGAAGCTCATGAGGTACATCTGTGAGCAGAACTCCTCAGGTAATGGACACCTCGATCCCACAGCAGCCAGAAAATTGTATTTCTGCCCTCTCTCCTAATCAGGGAGATGCTTTGAACAGCTTTTCCCAAATACACACCCTATAGGGATGTTTTTCCATGATACAGCCTTTCCAGAAAAATCATAGAAATCACGGAATGGTTTGGGTTGGAAGGAGCTTAAATCCCACCCAGGGCCACCCCTGCCATGGCAGGGACACCTCCCACTGTCCCAGGCTGCTCCAAGCTCTCTGCTGTAAATCTGCCATTTGCTACAGGATTTTCAGGGTTTCATTTTCACAGCAGCACTGAAATCACCTGGCAGAGCGTGATACCAAAAGAGAGCAGAGAGTTTTCTGCCTCCTTCCCTTTAGTTCAAGATATTAAATTGTCCCTGTCCCAATGGACATGGCAAATTTGTGGTTGAAGCATGTTTTCCAGAAAGATAATCCAGTTTTAGCTCAAAATAATGGCAAATCCACCATGTCCTTGAGAGCTTGTGCCTGCCTGTAAAATGTGCACCTGGTGTCCAATCCAATTTAATCTGGTTTTCACTTCCAGACATCAGTTCTCATATTTTTCATCCTCCAGTTCCTATCAAGTTTAGCCATGCTCAATGCTCTGTGCTGCAATTGACTCAGCCCTTAAGTATCTTTCCAAGAAAATACAAACATTGATCTCAAAAGCTTTTCCTTCCCCAGGTAACTTCCCCATTCTTTTAACATTTTAATGTGTTTTAAAAGTAATTTTAGCTCCAGCAGGGTTGTTATCAAACTGTACAGAAGGGAAGTTCCCTCTGCCTCCTGCAATCCAAACACACAACAGTGCAAAAAAACTACTGCAACATTTTTAACAACAGCAAACCCTCAACCAAGTCACTCAAAGAGCAGCCCCTTCTCTGGCCTGCAATTCTGTTCCCAAATATTTAAGCCATGACACAAGGTCAGTTTGAAGATAACACAACTCTTTTAGGAGGGGGAAAAGACTTCAGGCAAACTCGCTGCCCTCCACAAAGAGGGGAGAGCTCACCAAATGCTGTGTTTTGGACACAAATGCACAAACATTTGCACACACACACACACAAACTACAAAGCACAGGGAAATCACGGAGAAGGTTTAGGGGGAAAGGATCTTAAAGAGCTTCATGTTCTACCCCTACCACGGCAGGGACACCTCCCACTGTCCCAGGCTGCCCCAAGCCCCAGTGTCCAGCTGGTCTGGGACACTTCCAGGGATCATGGGGCAGCCACAGCTGCTCTGGGCACTCACTGCTACTTCCAGCTCGGAGCACACCCCGCACTGCCCAAAGCACCCCCGTGAAATCCCTTCATTAAGCCCTGGAGCTCACTGCAACAATTCAGCCCAAACTCGGCAAGGCAGGCACAGCGTGCAAAGCCTCTCCTGTGTCTCCTGAACGCTCTCCCCCGTGCGTGGGCAGGGCTGTACCTGGGGATCACCGTGCCCATCGTGACCATCGTGCACACCAACGAGGCGCAGTCGGCGATGACACAGGCGGTGACAGTGGCCTATTACCTGCCCGAGGTGCTGCAGGACGAGCCCCCGCACCCCTTCGACTCCGACATCATCATCGAGGAGTGGCCTGCCACCATTGTCTACAGCAGGTGAGAAATGCTTTCATTCCCCTCTGCTCAACACAGGAAAAACGTCCAGCTCTCAATCTGGGCACGTTATGATTTTTTTAGACCTTGTAAAAGGTAGCAAATGGTAAAACTTCATTTTCAGGAGGTGCAAGAGCTGCCTATTTTATAAACGGCATGGTTAGGAAATAAAGGTTACAGATTTATAAGAGGGAAAGGGTTTGGGCACTGCCCAGGCTCCCCAGGGAATGGGCACGGCCCCGAGGCTGCCAGAGCTCCAGGAGCCTTTGGACAGCACTGCCAGGAGTGCCCAGGGTGGGATTGCTGGGGGGGTCTGGGCAGGGCCATGATTGGACTCCACCATCCCTGAGGGCCCCTTCCAGCTCAGGTTATTCTATATTTATATGAATTACTTGGTAAAATGATGCATCTGTAAATGTGCGATAAAACACCCTCAGACTAATCTGTGTAGTCAGGAACAAAGTGTCTGACATGGCACAGAAAACTTTAAGAAAAAATGGATTGGGATCAGTCACAGTCAGTACCATTGGTGAAACACAACCAAGTATTTCAGAAGGCATTTCTGGAAAAGCAGTGGGTTTAAAATGAACACAGTGGCTCTGGAAAAATGAAACAGTGGCTCTGGAAAAGCAGTGGGTTTAAAATGAATCACAGAATGAACTAGGTTGGAAAAGACCTTTGAGATCATTGAGTCCAACCTATGACCTAACACCACCTTGTCACCCAGTGCCACATCCAGGCTTTTCTTAAACACCTCCAGGGATGGTGACTCCACCACCTCCCTGGGCAGCCCTTTGCAACGCCCGAACACTCTTTCTGCGAGGAGCTTTGTCCTCATGTCCAGCCTAAACCTCCCCTGGTGCAGCTCAGGGCTGTCCCCTTTAGTCCTGTCGCTGTTGCCTGGGTGCAGAGCCACCCCCGCCTGTGTCAGGGAGCTGTGGGTCCTGCAGCTGATCTGAACTGACCGCTGCAGGAGCTTCCGAGGGATCACCAACGAAGACTCCATCATGAGAGAGATCAGCCTGCTGGCAGCCATCCTGGAGAGCCCCGAGCTGTGCCTGCGGGACACGTTCATCATCGCCGGCTACACCAACCCGGCGGCCGCCAACCGCCACAACGAGATCTGGTTCCTGCAGCGGCCCTGAGCTCCCGCAGCCCCACGGAGCCTCCTCCCTCTCACAGGTGAAGCCGGGCAGCCCGGGTGTCCCCCCTCACAGGTCAGCAACGGGGCTCTCAGCTGGGCTAGGAACAAGCAGCCCAGCTCAGCTCCCCAGCCACAGATCCCTACGGCCACCCTGACTGCTCTCACACAGATTTAACCGAGGGTTTTAGCACCTGAAAAGTGAGTTCACCTTATCCATCTTATTGACCAGGTAAGGGAGGCAGAAACCTCTTCCCTCATGCACTTATTGGCATCCCTAGCCTGCCTGTGGCTCGGGGTGGTCCCTGGGGATATCCTGGAGCCCTGGCACTGCATAAAGACCCCGCGGGGGCTTTCAGTGTGACACACCAAACCCACCTCACACAGGCAGAGAAAGAATGTCCAGGTCTCAGCTCCTGAGGAGAACTACCAGATTTAGCCCCCTGAGATTAGAGCATGGAGTAAGAACAGGCCAGTGCTGACAGCTGTGGCACAGAGACCCCCAAAGCTCACCTCAGAAAGCTCCCAACCAAAGCACCCCGAGTCTGAGAGAGACCAAAAAGGCACCACGGTCCTACTGCTCACTCACATGTTGACAGCAAAGTTACAGGTTATCCTCATCACACCCTCCCAGGAATCCCATGACTGGCTCTGGCATTCCTAAGGAGACACTGGCTATTTTTAACTGCAGTTTTCTGAACAGTTCATTCTCACAGCTTTGCTGGGTGCTAAAGCACTGCAGCTGGAGTGAATTGTTCAGTACTTCTGGCTGTTAATGGCATAAATGACACAAATATCCACAGAGAACACCTCAGCTGGGAGTGCCCTGGGGCAGACACCTGTGCTGAGGGCAGGGCTGCTGCTCCAGGCAGCACAGCTGGGTTTGAGCATCCCCAGGGACAGGGAGCCCACAGCCCCTCTGGGCTCCGTCCCAGCATCTGACCACCCTCACTGTGAGAGTTCTTTCTTCCTAATCTCAATTTGTCCTTTGTTTTGCCCTTCACCCCTGTGATAAGCCCACAGCTGCCAGCCTGGCTGGCTGCAGAGGCCGAGCTCCCACATTCCAGAGCCCCCAGAAGGTGTGGGAGCAGCATTCCCACTGTTCCACACAGCCCAAGAGCACCTGCTGCACTTTAGAGTCAGGGTAGCAAACAATTTTGCTCTCCAAAATCCCTCCCTTAATGTCTCCCCTTACTGACAGGATGGTAGAGTTTATTCCTAATAGAAGTAAATGTCTTTTGATGTGAAATTCACTGAGTACATCACCAGCATTATTTATTGGTTACAGGATTTAGGGTTCCAGCAGAACCTCTGTGCTCTTTAATTCCAACACACAGACCAGCAACCAGAGCCAGTGGCTGCTAACTCACAGCAGGGTGAAAAAACAACTCCAAAAATGGATTTGTGGAGGACTTCTGAAAGAACCCGAAGCCTCCTGGTCCCACAGGGAGGGAGGGCTCTGTGCCCAACCCAAAACCTCTCCCTGAGCAGCAGGATCAGAGTGGCTCTGGCTTAAGCAGGACCAAGGTGCCCTCTGGTGCCTGCTGGGCACAGAGATTCCTTGGGAAAGCAGCAAGGAGAGGGAGAAAAGGAAACAGAACATAAAAGAGAGACACAAAAGCCTTAGTTTTAACACAAAAAAAAAGCCAAGAGTCTTTATGGAGAGGAAAAAAAAAAAACCCAAATAAGCTAAAATTAAATACAGTGTCACAGCCTGGGAGAAGGAAAATTTCAAATTCCAGCCAGTATTAAACTAAAAGATTTTAATTAAAGAAAAACAGTGAAAATATTTTTAAAACTGAATTGATAGAGGGGCCAGGGAGGCATTAAATAAAAGATTTGTCCTCATATCCTCCCCAGATTCTTATAAGAGCACATAAAAATCATTTTCATCTCTGACAAGATTTTATGGCAAATTAAAGAAATTTCTGCCATCTGATTGCTTTTGCCAGTGGGGAAAAGTCTCATTATGCTTTGGTGCAACAGATGTTGGATAGCTCCTGGAAGCAGTGAAATCCTCTCACCACAGAGCGCCAGTTTGTACATAATTCACATTTTAAACCTCTCCTGCAAAAGCATCTGCTGTGTCTGATGTCCCTGCCAACCCCTCCTGTGGCTCAGCTCCCTGTGGGTGACATTCTAGAAACATCCCTGAAGCACGAGCAGATCTGGGTTTGCTGACCTCCCACCTGCATCCCTGCTCTTTATGGCAAACTGTGAATCCCAAGATAGTATTTATTTATTTTGACTTGTGTTAGATGGCTTCTGCTGCTGAGAAAAAAAAAAAAAACAAAAAACAAAAAAACACAAAAAACCAACAAAAACAACCTCCTTCAGCTCCAGTTTGGAGATACACTTTATGGCTTGGTACCAACAGCTGTCACTGGCCCTCAGGAGCACAGGGACCAACAGCTCCAGTGTTCAGCTGACACAAAACACAGTTTATTTAGTTGTTACACCAGTGAATGCCAAGCAAACATCGCTGTTACTCTGATCTGACAACACCACGTCAGGCAAGATTGCCTCAAACAGGTATTTTGTTATCCAGCCGTGGCTCTACTTTGGGAGCCACTCATGGATTTTCAGTTTTAATGTGAAATTATTAGCTTTCCACTCAGGAAAGGAGATAATAAATCAGCATTCACCCCTATTTCTGGAAGATTAAATGATGTAGCCTTAACAGATAAGTGTTGTCCTGCATACTGTGTATTTTCCAAACCAGAGTTAGTGCCTAAAAAGTTGATTCCAGCTATTGTGATACTCAGGGCCTCGCTTATGGTATGTAAAGACATCTCCACAGAGTTCCTCTGGCATTGCTGTGCTGTGCTGTCTGACACTGTCCTTTGCTCACACTGAAATGTTGTCTTGTTTACTGTTTGGCACAATTAAAGAATGATTTTACTGTGCACAGGACACCTGGCTCTCGTTCTTGCAGCACACACAGGTGCTCTTGCTCTCCTGCCTTGGGATGCTGCTCCGATTTTCCAAAAGCCATTTAAGCCCCAGATTTGAAATGGTCACCTCAAGCCCCAGAAGCTGAGGTCCAGGAGCCACTTCCCCAAGTGCTGAGGCCTCCAGAAGCGAGGCTTGGCCTTGGCAAACCTGCCCTGCAGCCCTGGCTGTTCCTAGAAGTCGAGCCCTCCAGGAAAGCAGCAGCGCTTGAGATGCAAATCCAGAGCAGAGGAAGGAAGCAGAAAGCTCTGCAGCCACAGGGCAGCTCAGGCAAGGCTGGTGGAGCCAAAGTGCTCACCACAGCTTAAACCCCAAGTGAAACACCCCAAAACAAAGCCCTGCCCTCAACAGAGGCACCTGCAGTCATGCAGAACTACTTTAAATTTCTCTTTATCAGTGGAAGTTCCTCATTTAAACACTCTCAGGTAACTGGGTTGAAAACAGCTGATGCACTCACAGGTTTGCCTTCCAGTGCTCTTCACAAAGCTACATCAAAATCAATTGATTTTAACCAAATTCACAGAACCCCAGAATCATCACTGGGGTGGAAGAGACCTTCAAGATCATCAAGTCCAACCCAGCCCCAACAGCTCAACTCAACCCTGGCACCCAGTGCCACACCCAGGCTTTGTTAAAAACATATGCTCTGAGGCCAACAGTCTGATATATAACTTAATCCTAACTTTTTATGCCTCTAAACAAAAAAAAAAGAGCAGATATTTTAAACTTTCCAGAGTGGTATTTTATGTAACATCATTTGCCAACAAGTATCTTACTGGGAAGGCACAGATCACTAAATTAGAACTGACTGACAAACAGCTTTGGTCCCCCAAAAGTTCTTATTTGGGCATTAAAGGTTGGTGAAAAAGAAAAAGATATCATCACAGTAATAGAAATAGGCCAATAAATAAATTAATAGGCCAAATAAACTAATAAAGAAAAAAAAAACCTCCAGGAGAACTAATTACACTCACAGATAACTTAAAGCTGTAAAGAATATTCTTAATCAAAGAAAATGTTCCAGTCCAAACAGATTCCTCAAGGCATTCCCAACATCTTAATACTGAGTTCAGCCAAATGCAGAAACCTCAGTTTAGGACTGCTGTCAATTTTGCAGACACTCCAGAAAAAGGGTGAGGAAAATTCAATTCCAAGTTTTCTACCTGAGCTTTTCAAGTTACTGCAAGGTAAAAGGTGTCACTGGTGCAAAATGAAACTGCAGCTGCTGGAGTTGAAACCATGGTGCTTAATTTACCCTACAATCAAAGTTAATTACATAAGAAAGTGTTGCCTTTATAAACACTGCAAGTCTAGACAGAGGTGATAAAACATTTCCTGTCACTGGCCACTGACCAAAAAGGAAATGCAGTCACTCACCTTGATGTAAGTGTTCTGAATTTCTACCAGTTCTTCCCCAAGTGGAACTACAATTTTTTCCACTTGTCTCTCATGAGAGTAAGGCTGAATTTCTGGAGAATCTTCAGCACACACCTCTATCTGAGCAATCAGCAAGTTGGAGATAACTTGTTGCACAGCCTGGTAAAGCCACAAAAACAAAGTAACTATTTCCATGTTTTAGCAGGGGTTACATAAAACTGTAAGGAAAAGGCACCCACTGTCTACAACGAAAATTGAAAAGAAAGGTCAGGAAATAGAATTCCAGACTTGGGGATTGGAAAGGAACCTTAAATCCAGGGACACTTCCCACTGTCCCAGGCTGCTCCAGCCTGGCCTTGGGCACTGCCAGGGATCCAGGGGCAGCCACAGCTGCTCTGGGCACCCTGTGCCAGGGCCTGCCCACCCTCACAAATGAATAATATATGGTTTATGGCATGAGAAACACCAAACCTCATCAAGTAATGGATTGTAAAGGGATTCAGTCTTGATGTGGAATTCCTCAGGACCCGGCAGAGGCTTCAGGCAAAAGAAAAGAGCTTCCACTCAAGCTTGATTATTCACATCATACAAGCAGCTTTGGCTCACCTTGGTGTCACTGCCTGGGGTGGCACTCAGGGCCAGGACCCGGAATTGATTTGTGTATTTGCTCAGTTCCCTCACAACCTAAGGACAGGAAAGCTTCATTAATACCCTGAAAGGAGATTACTTCCTCCTACAAACTACATCAATGAAAATACCCCCTGAGTAGGAAAGGCTTAACAAAACACTCCAAAAATACTGAATCACAGAATGGTTGGGGTTGGAAGGGACCTTGAAGATCATCCAGGGCCACCCCTGCCATGGCAGGGACACCTCCCACTGTCCCAGGTGCTCCAAGCCCCAGAGTCCAACCTGGCCTTGGGCACTGCCAGGGATCCAGGGGCATCCTGGAAATGTACCAAGAACGACCTGGAAAAATTATGACACGATTTCTCACTTGATTTAACAAAAGTATTGACAGCCCAATAACTAGGGTAGGCTGTCAGAAAGTGAGTCTGAAGAAAAACTCTAAAAAATGTAATTTACGGATGATTAATCCTATGTAATTTGAACTCCAGAAATATCCAGTAAATTTCTCCAGTGTAGCAAAGTAACTTTTAGGTCACCTATTGCTCTCAGGAGATTAACCCATGATAATGCAACAAATTCTTGGCTATGCAACACAAACCCCAAATTTAAAAAGAGATCTTGAACTGACTAAAGAACCTTATAAAAACATTGGTTTTCCTAAACATTGCCCAGCCAAAACTATTTTTAAACCAAAATTACAACTTCATGGAGGCCCTGCAAAAATACCTTACAGGTATTACTAACAAGAAAGGCAATAACAACACACAGGCATGTTGGATGTCTTTCAAACCAAGTTAGGGACCTCAAGGACAATCTCCCCACAGTGATGCTGGATGGACATCCTGGGAGCAATTTTGGGGAAGGTTTTTCTAACTGGGGGAGAAGAGTGGGGTGGCTGCAGCCCTACCTGGCAGTAGGCATGATTGCCAAGGGCTTTGTGGGCTTCATCAATAACCAGACATTTGATCTCCACAGCGGGACAGGTCCCACGGGAGAGGTCATTGACCATTATCTGAGGCGTGAGGAAAAAGACTCTCTTGGTGTTCCACAGCTCCCGCCGGCCCAGAGCCTGGGTGCCTCCTGGAGATTAAAGAAACAACGTTAGGGAGCTGTTCTGCTGAGAACAAGGTATGGCCCATGATCTGACAGTGACAGGGCTGGCAGACACATAAAATCATGGAATGGTTTGGGTTGGAAGGGACCTTAAAGCCCATCTCACCCCACCCCTGCCACCTCCCACTGTCCCAGGTTGCTCCAGCCCCAGTGTCCAAGCTGGCCTTGGGCAATGCCAGGGATCCAGGGGCAGCCACAGCTGCTCTGGGCACCTGTGCCAGGGCCTGCCCACCCTCACTGAACACGGAATATTCACAGAATCACTGGGTTGGAAGAGACCTTCGAGATCATCGAGTCCAACCCAGCCCCAGCACCTCAACTCAACCCTGGCACCCAGTGCCACATCCAGGCTTTGTTAAACACCCCCAGGGATGGTGACTGCACCACCTCCCCGGGCAGAACATCCCAGAACTTTATCCCTCCTTCCATGAAAAACCTTTTCCTGATATCCAACCTATATTTCCCTTGCTGCAATACAATGACTAGGAAGAGTCATTTTAATTTTTGCAATTAAAAAATTGAATCCAGAACCACGGAAATCAAGGCTGGGAACCTCACGACGCCCACTGCCCTAAACATCATCTAAAAAACACCTCTGGGAAAGATCTGGGGCTAAAAACAGGTTATGGGTTCAGTCATCAAGGCTGTCACCACAGTGAGGAATAAACTGCAGCTCAGGGGGGCTGCAAAACTGCATAAAAAGGTGAATGGAAAGCGACGAGGAAAGTGACAAGGAAAGTGACGACGGGAGGAGAAGGAGGGGCGCAAACGGCTCTAAAGTGGGTTAAAATAGCCATTATTCTTTGGCTTAAGCATCCCACAGAGCACTCTGGGCATGCAGTGACCCGCAGGGCTGCACCGCAGCGCTCCACCCTTTATACAGGCGACCTGGGCTTTTGCCCAGGGCCAAGCCGGCAGCCAGCCCTTCCAACACCTCTCACTGGGCCTTTGCCCAGGGCCAAGCCGGCAGCCAGCCCTTCCAACACCTCTCACTGGGCCTTTGCCCAGGGCCAAGCCGGCAGCCAGCCCTTCCAACACCTCTCACTGGGCCTTTGCCCAGGGCCAAGCCGGCAGCCAGCCCTTCCAACACCTCTCACGTTTTTATTTCCCCCGGCCGTGGCTTTTCACGCCCGCAGCGTGCGGGCAGCAGCCGTACCTGTCATCTCCGCCATGTCCCGGCACGGGATGCCCATGACGCGGCCGCACGCCTCCATCTGCTGAGCCACCAGCGGCTTGGTGGGGGCCAGGAACAGCACCTTGCCCGAGGGGAACCAGCGGTAGAAGTTGTACATGACCACGGCGGCCACGAAGGTCTTGCCCAGCCCCGTGGGCAGGCACACGAGCGTGTTGGCCAGCAGCGCGGCGCCGGCCATGCGCTCCTGGTACGGCCGCACGGGCAGGTTGGTGGGGTAGATCCAGATGGACCCCGCCGCCTCGCTGAAGCCCTGCAGCGGGCCGGGGTCGGCCGCGGCCGCGGCCGCCAGCAGCAGCTCGTCATCGCTGTCACCGGCCGCGTCCCTCCGCTCGGCTCTGCCCGCGGGCGCCCGCCAGACCTGCGGCAAGGTGCGCTGCCGGCCGCCGCTCATCCCGCCCCGCGCGCCGCCATCTTAGCCCGGCCTCGCCGCCGCCGCTCGAAAGCGCCGCCGAGAGGGACGCGGAGCCGCCTCCCGGCCCTCCCTCCGGCCGCGCCCCGGCCCTCCCTTCTCCCCCGGCCCTCCCCTCGCCCCGAGGCGCCCGCCAAGCCCGAGGCAGATCCCGCTGCTGCGGCCGCTGCCCTCCCTCAGGGCGAGCCCCGAGGCGGCGCCATTTTGTCCCTCCCTCGGCGCCCCTCCCCGCGGCCCCGCTGGCGCTCGGCCGAGGCTGAAGGGGACGGTCGGGACGCCGCCTTCGGAGCCTCCCCCTCTGCCCCGGCCCGCTCCCGGCCCGGCCCTCTCCCTGCCGGGCGGCTCCCAGCCCTCCTCTCCGGAGGAGGAGCGGGAGGTGGGTGGGAAGATGGCGGCGGCCGCGGGCCCGGCGCAGCCCTGGAGCGCCGAGGAGCTGCGGAGCGAGGCGCTGGCCAAGAAGGAGATCATCAAATTCCTGCAGGAGCACGCGGCGCAGGCGGTAATGCCGCGGGTTAATCAATAACTTGGAGCTGTGCGGGGGGAGGTTTGGGTTTGGTTTTTCCCCTCAACGCCTCGCGCGCGTGTCCCGCAGTTCCTGGCGGAGCACAAGCTGCTGGGGCAGGTGAAGAACGTGGCGAAGACGGCGAACAAGGAGCAGCTGATCGCGGCTTACACGCAGCTCTTCCACACGCAGGTGAGGGCGCGGGCATGGAGCTGGGCTCGGGCAGGGCTGGGCCCGGGGATGCGGCTCCTCATCCTTCCCCTCGCAGCGCTTCAAGGGCACGGACGGCGCCGAGAAGGCGGCGGAGAAGGCGAAGCCGGCCAAGGCGGAGGAGGCCAAGGGGAAGGCGGCGAAGGCTGAGGAGGCTGTGGAGGAGGTTGGTGTGATGCCCTCGACTCGCGTTTTTCGCCTGGAAAACCAGATTATGCGGGTGGCTTGTCTCCGGGTGAGGGTTAGGGGGATTTCAGGGAAAGGCTCTTCCCCAGAGGCTGCTGGCACTGCCCAGGCTCCCCAGGGAATGGGCACTGCCAGAGCTCCAGGAGAGTTTGGACAGCCCTGCCAGGGATGCCCAGGGTGGGATTGCTCGGGGGTCTGGGCAGTTACAGGGGCTGGGCTCCACGATCCTTGTGGGTCCCTTTCAGCTCAGGAGATTGTGTGATCCTAAGTCTTCAAAAACCTGGTTGCAGCAAGAAATCTGGTGTTCATACCCCACCTTAACCTTAAGCTGCATTTCCCCCAAATGTTGCAGCCCTGCAGTAACATGAACAATCATTCGCTAGCAACGTCTTCTTTGGTGCCTTAAACTCAGTGATTGTTCCAGTCTTGGAACAATCTCCAAGATATCTGAGACTCCAATCCAGTCTTGGAGTCTCAGATATCCAGTCTTGGATATCTGAGACTATGTAACCCACCAGTGATAACTCTCTTTTTGTAACCTTAGGGGCCACCAAAGTACACCAAATCCATTTTAAAGAAGGGCGATAAAACCAACTTCCCAAAGAAGGGAGACACTGTCCACTGCTGGTACACAGGAAAGCTGCAGGATGGGACAGTCTTCGATACCAATATTCAATCAAGTAAGGTTATGGATATAGAAATGTGCAGATAAACTCTTGGGGTTGGAGCAAATGCTCCTAGAGGGAATTTCCTGGGCTCCTCCAGCAGATGTGGCAGGGGTTTTCCCCTGGAAGGTGTGTCTGGGAGCATTCCTGTGTCTGGGAGCATTCCTGGCAAACAGCTTTATCATGGTGGTGCCGAGCTGCCCTGCAGCTCCCTGATCCTGATTTTCCATGAGCTAGCAAGGGCAGTATTTTAGGACTGGCTGGTGTCAAGTGACAGGGCTGCATCCTGCCAGCCCTGGCTTCTGGCATTCCAGGCCCCAGGGAATGTGGAATGCAGGGAGTCAATCCAAAGGGGACATGGTGCCTAGGGAACTCTGGCACCAGCAGTGTCCTGAATTTCTGTAAATAAGCACATCTTGGGGCCATTCTGTGGTAAATCTTTAAATATGGAGGCACTGGAATGAGAGGGATTCGATTACTCTGCTGTGCAATATTCCCTGCTGGTGTTTTTGTGACAGATCAGAGGGTTTAGGGGTATGAAATTATGCAATCCTGACTGGAAAGGCTTTCCCAGCAGTGATGTCCCACACTCAGGAACAGTATTCCAGAGTCACTGGAATACTGTCTGTAATTCCTCATACTTGTGTGTTCCCTGTTGACTTTTCTTGGTTCCTTAATATGTCCATGACTTGTACAGTCAACTTGAGTTATTCAGGAATGAGTCTTTGGGGTTTGAAAGATGCTTTGGTGCAGCTTGAGCAGTTAATGATGTTTTTAGTGCACAGCATTAATTGAAATCTGATTAACTGAAAATCTGATATTGGGCTAAAAATAATATTAGAAGAGCAGCTATTTATATGAAGCATGATTGTAATGGCAGCTTTCTGCAGAAGTGTGGAGTGTGCATGTGTGAAATGAACATAAAACTCTTTTCCAGGTTCAAAGAAGAAAAAAGCAGCCAAGCCCTTGAGTTTCAAAGTTGGCGTAGGAAAAGTGATCCGAGGTGTAAGTGAAGTGTTCAGGGCTCCCTCCGAGTCCCTGGGCAGTTTTGTTCTGTGGTTTATGACTGGGGTGCACTTTTGGGGGCAGATTGCAAGGGGTTGCACTGGGAGGTTGGAACATTCATCCTCAGTCCTTCCCTCCTCAGGCAGCGCGTGGAGCACAGGCTCTGTTCCCTGGGATCAGCCCTGTCGGTGCCTCACAGCAGCTGAGGCTGATGGCATCCCCGGGCTCCATCCATCCCCTGGGCTTTACTCTGTGCCAGACCTCTCCATGGGGAAATTCCTGCTGCTGCCCACCCTGAGCCTGCCCTGGCCCAGCCTGAGGCCGTTCCCTCTCCTCCTGTCCCTGTTCCCTGGAGCAGAGCCCGACCCCCCCGGCTGTCCCCTCCTGGCAGGAGCTGTGCAGAGCCACAAGGTCCCCCCTGAGCCTCCTTTGCTCCAGGCTGGGCAGCAGAATTCCTGATGTGGGAAGGGGCTGTGTCCCTGGGCAGGGGCAGCGCTGCAGGAGCAGCAGTGGCCCAGGTTTATCCCTGTGTTTATCCCAGGATTGTGGGTGCCAGAGCCTCCCCTCAGTGGGGACAGCACCAATCCCCGGGCACTCCCTGGGAAGGGAATGCTGAAGCTGGGAATGCTGATGGGATGTGCGTTCCCATTGCACGGGAGCACGGATCTGCTCTGTGGGGCACACCCCTCAGAGTGTTCCACAGGGCTGGGGGGACGCCCGGGGCTGTGTGGCACTCCTGGAGCCACAGGAACAGCTGGGAAGCGCAGCGGCCGCGTTCCCTGCGGGGCTGCTGCGCTGTCCCACCTCTGGCTGGAGCTGCTCTGTCCTTGCAGTGGGATGAGGCCCTGCTGACCATGAGCAAAGGAGAGAAGGCCCAGCTGGAGATCGAGCCCGAGTGGGCCTATGGCAAGAAGGGGCAGCCTGATGCCAAGTATCCTTCCATGACCGCTGACTCCTCAGGGAGCCTGGGAATGCTGGGGGCAAGGAGGTGCTCTGTGGACAGGGATACAGGAGAGGCGTTCCCTTGTTACTCACAGCAGGCTCGGGACATTCCCGCTCAGGGAGTTCAGGACACTTCCTAGCAGTGCAATTGCCCTTTTCTTTTGGAGAAAAACTCATGCAGGGGGAACCTGCTGCTGTTTTCCACCTGCATTTTTATTCCAGCTGCTTCCAATTGCTTCTGCCTGATGGGGATCCTAACCGGTGCAGGGAAACGGGAGCAGGGACAGAGCTACACTTGGTTCTGGGATACAGCTGAAGTAGGGGGTGGAGGAGCGATCCCACAGTGTTCCTTGCAGCCCTGTTTCTTCTTCCCAACCCTTCCGGAGGAGGGGAGGGGATTGTTCTGTGCTGGAATCCTGTGATCTGAAGGGCTGCCTGGACAGTGTAACCTCCCCACCACTGCCCCACCCCTGCAGACAAGGCTGGGGCAGCTCAGGGCGGTGAGGAGCTAATGAAGGTGTGTCCGTGGAGCTGTCCCTGTCTCCTGACAGCTCCTGCTGGGCAGCAGCTGTGGCTCCTTGCTGGATGCGGGGTGTCCAACCAGAGCCATGCCAGGGGCAGGGGAGCAGCTGGGGACTCCCTGCCCAGGGAGGGGTCACTGCAGGGGCTGTTTCCTCTGTTTCCTTAACGCTTGCCTACAGGATCCCACCAAACGCAAAACTCTTCTTTGAAGTGGAGCTGGTGGACATTGAATGAAGAATTCCCTGCGCTGCTGGGAATCCATTTCTGCCAGAGAGCGCTTCCTGCTGGCGTTGCTGTAACTCCCGGCTCCGGTTACAGCGGTGCCTTTGTGGAGATGAGTGCTGAGTGTTGTCCCCGCCCCGCTGCTGTAGTGACAGCCCCACCACTAAAGCAGAGTTTGTACCTGCCGGCGCCTCCCTTCTTTGTGTCTGTGCTCCCCCCGCTCCTCGGCCGGGCACTGCCGGGCACCCAGCCAGGGCTCCTTCCCTCCTGTGGAGCCCAAGCCCAAAGCATTCCTGTCCCACAGCATTCCTGCCCCGTTTATTTGACAGCAGCTCTGCTGGCAGAGCACTGGGTGTTCCACAGGTGTTCCCAGGTGTCCCTGTGCCACAGCCCCTCCTGTGAACACCACCAGAGCTCAATTCAGGCATTCTCTTCTCCCTCCTGGCTTGAATGAGGCAGTCCAAGAAAGCTCAGAGCACTACGGAATTCCTCGCTTTTATTACAAAAATGGGAATGATCACTTTGATCAAAATGAAAAAAAGTTTTGCTCACACCGTGTACATGAAAAACTCTAAATACAAAACTCATCCCAAACACAGTTTGTGCTTTTAAAAAAGAATGAAGGTGGTTCAATCCCTGCCCCTCCCGCACTACAGAGCCCGTGTGGCAGCTCTGCCAAGGCCCCCAGTCCCAACACAGCTCCCTGGCAGTTGGGCTGGGAGTGGGACAAGCCTTGGCTCCAGCCCTGGGCCAGGGCCAGGCAGCAGAGCAGCTCTGGAGCAAAACCAACCCAAACCCCCACAGCTTCACCCTCTCAATTATGGAATCATGAGACCAACAAGAATTCTTCTGATACTCCATAAATTAGTGCAGGGAATTAAAAAAATCATTTATGGTAAATGAGAATTGTACAGAGACCATTTATCAGTTACCAGCACACGAATCTTGCTTCACACATACCCCGTGAGCAGCAGCTCGGTTCACATGCAGAGGACCAAAAGCAGGTGGCACAACAGTTCCTTCACAGCCCAAAATTAGAAAAATATAATTTTTTTTTTTTTAATTCCATCTTTGTTGAAACTGCATCACAGTGAACTCCACTCCCTCCGGGGATCAGGTTGTGTGGTAATACTGTCCGTAATTCCAGGCGTTCTGGTAGTTGTACTGGAACCAAACACAGCAGCAGCGTCAGCCACCGTGTGTCCCTGCTGGGGGGGACAGCCCACGCAGCTCCCCCAGCCCCAGTGTGCCCAGCTGGGCCAGCACAGCACCCCTGGGAATGCAGGACAGCGCTGCCATTCCCGCTGCAACAGCCTGGGAAAGGCAGGGGTGGGGGTTCCACGGGGTGCTGCCACAGGACAGATCCTCACCACAACAGAATCAAAAGATCCCGAGCTGGGAGGGACCCACAGGGATCATCCAGTGCAGCCCCTGGCCCTGCCCAAACCCCCAACAACCCCACCCTGGGCATCCCTGTGCTCCTGGAGCTCTGGCAGCCTCGGGGCCGTGCCCATTCCCTGGGGAGCCTGGGCAGTGCTTATTCCACCTTCCCCTGATCTCCAGCCTGAGCCTCCCTGGCCCAGCTTCAAGGCTGCCATTCCTGCAGTGCTGTGTGTGAAACTCAGGGCATTTTTCCTGGCCTAGCACTGGACAGCCTGTGCTGGATGAGACTCCTCCCACTGCCTGACTTTGGAAAGAATTCCCGACCTGGCTGCAGACAATCCCAAAGCAGGGCTGCCCAGGGGTTGTGCCCCAGCTGTACCACTGCTCTCCCAGCTCTGGGGGCTCTGCACGGCCTGAACAACACTTTCCATAAAACCACTTCAAAACATCCATGGATTTAAAAAACACACGGATGTGGCAGTAGGGACATGAGTCAGTGGGGGCCTTGTCAGTGCTGGACTGGATGGTCTTAGAGGGCTTTTCCAACCTCAACAATTCTATTCCAAGCTAAAATGCCCTGGAGGAAGAACCCCAGAGGACAAGCTGATTTTGCTGGTGCTGTGCACCCATTCCAAGGCACTACAGGAATTACTGCCTGGAGACACTCACTATCCAGGCACACAGTATAGGGGCACCCCAAGGCCAGTGTGAGCAGAACAGCTCCACACACCACAGCCCTGCTGCCCTCCCTGTCCCCTCCCTGTGTGACAGGACAGCCACCAAAGTGCTCCTCGCCCCACACGGGAACACCTGGCACTTGTGGAGCACGCCCAGAGGTGCCAGCAGGCCAGGGAGCTGCGCTCTGCTTCCCAGGAGGAGGAGGAGGAGGTGTGCAGGCTGCCCCCGGGGAGCCGTACCTGGTACCAGGCGTTGTAGTTGTAGGCGGCCTGGTTGACCTGCATGTCCCCGTCCATGAGCTGCGCCGACGCCAGCCCCGCCTCCTCCGTCAGCAGCTTCTTCTCGTCCGGCTCCTCCGAGCTGCAAGGGAACACAGCCTTGTTCTGGCACCTTGCAGGAATGCCGGGCAGGTTAGACCCAGCTCAGCGGGGTGAGGGAATGGGGGTCAGGGAAGGACAGTTTGGGCTGTGCTTCAGAACAGGCTGGGTTTAAAGCTGGTGCCCAAACTGAGACACAGCAAAGGCACGTTTCTGCTGAGAGACTGAGTCATTTCACCAGCACTGCTTGGCTCAGCTCAACTCAACAACTCAAAAGCTTATTGTCCAAAATTGTTTCCATCCCTGGAAGTGTCCAAGGTCAGCATGGATGGAGCTCTGAGCAGCCTATGGAAGGTGCCCCTGTCCATGGCAGGTTTCAGGGCTTTAAGGTCCCTTCCAACGCAAGCAATTCTATGATTATTTAAGGCAGCACAGCTCTATTTAGTACACACTTCAAAGGACTAAAATAAAGTGATTCTATTCTCACATCAGTGGGCTCAAAGCTGACAAACACCTCCACTGACAGACTAAAACCCCCCCAGAGTGAGGCTGCTCCCTGCCCTGTCCCCAGGGCAGCTGGGCTCAGTCCGTACCCGTTCTCCGCCCGCCGCTTCAGCGTCTCCTGCTCCTTCAGCAGCGCCTGGTGCTCGTCGTAGGCATCCAGGAGCCTGGGGAGAGCACAGCCAGTCAAGCCTTGCCAGTATTTGAAACACCTGAGCAATGCCTACTGGAAACTGCAACAATGCAGCAAATTGCAAGGGAATGCATTCTAATGAGTGACCCACCACCAACAGGGGGAAGCCACCTCAGTTCCATTCACAACAGCTCCAGTTCCCAACCTGCTCAACTCCCCTCATGCTTTATGCAGTTTTTATCAAGCTCCTTTATAAAGAAGTTCTCTAGAAGTAATTTGTGATTCAGCTGCTCCTTCACAGCCTGCTGGTGATGCCACCCACAGCAGCACAGAGATGTGGGAAGCGGTGTTTAAACACTGGAAATTATTCCAATCCCAATTATTCCAATCCCTACAGCCTTTGCCCATCCAGCAGGGAAGAACAAGTGTGGTTTATGCAGCACAGGAGAGTGCTGGCTAAAATTCTCACAGATGTTGAAATACCCCCTCATCTGCAGCATCTCACAAAACATGCAGTTTCTGACAGTGTGCTCTGGGTGAAAAGAGTTCCTCATACTCATTCTGTGCTCTGGGATTATTTGGGAACAGCAAAATTCCTTCTGTTTGATCTGACTCAGATCCCAAACTTGTACTGACTGGCTGCCATGCAGAGGCAGCAGAATTTAAGGACAGCTATTGTTAAAAACATACAAAGCAGAAAAACTGACTTGTCAGTAATCCTTCCAGGTTATTTAGCTGCAAAATGTAAATAAAAACAATAGACAATTACGAGGAAAAATATATTGTAGCATTGAACTTAAAACTTGCATTTCTGGTGTATCCTCCCACATAAGTGCACAGCTGCTGATAGTGCTGAACACTGAAAAATCTGAGCAGTGCAGTTTTGGAAACAAGCAGCAGCTCCCAAGGAACAGAGTCTCAAAGGAGACACAGACCTGTCCCATTCCCCTGGGGAGCACCTCCCTTCACAGGGCTTAGCAAGGGGAAACCAACCACAGGAAAACCTGGCAGGCAGCAGAGCTCTGCTCAGTGAGGTGCTGGGCACTTCAGATAAAAGGGGCAATTATCTGAAAAGAGATTCCTGTATAAAAATCTATTCCTGTTTAACACCAGGAGGTTGGTTTAGAAAAGCAGCTGTTCCTTACAAAGAGCTGATGGCACAAAGGAAATAATTTTACAGAAGCCACTGACCCCACCCTTTTCCCAGCACTCTCCCAGTGACCCCAGTTTGGCCACTGCCCACAGGACATCTTACTTGTTCACATCAGACCCAAAATCTTCCAGGAATTCCACTTTTCTCTGTGAGAAGGTGATCCTCATTTTGATGGACAGGGCCCCATGGACGGCCTTGTCAAAGCAGCTCAGGATGTTCTCCTCGTTCTGCTTGAGGTCACCACTGTACTCCATCTCCAGCAGGTTCAGGTACAGTTTGGTGTTTTCCTGTGCAGAACAGGCATTAGGAGGTGCACACCTGACCCTCACAGCAGGTATTTAACTCTGACTGTTACACACCACAATTTGCCCCATGCACACACACAATGACAGGCAATGAAAGGATTTTCCTCTCCCTGGGCTGGTTTGTTGCACAAACACACCAGAAGTGACCAACACCACAAACCCAGGTGCTGCACTTTGCTGGCAGCATCTGAGTGCCAGATATTCCTGTGCTGACACCA
This sequence comes from Vidua chalybeata, assembly GCF_026979565.1. NCBI lineage: Eukaryota > Metazoa > Chordata > Aves > Passeriformes > Viduidae > Vidua > Vidua chalybeata. Next base: position 1,006,027 of record NC_071535.1, on the reverse strand, counting down.
AACCACCAAACACTGCCCCCACGCCAATAACACTGAACACACTGAGAATGTTTAAGATTCTAAAAATTAAAATGAAGGTGCAAAGCACATTGTGCCTCTGATGGGAAAAGGGTGCAAACTTCCAGATCCCCAAGCTGGGACCTTGGCAACGTCAGTTTAGAGGGACTGTTGTCTCCATGCAGTAATGGGACATTACATCCAGTTACAACTCCTGTCATCACTGTTGCCATGTTTTACAAAATGCTTCAGAAAGAGAGAAAGACACCAGGGTGGTTTGAGTTTTGGGTAAGACAGCTAAGAGGGAACACATACTTTGTCCAGTTCTATGGCTTCTGACAGCACTTTTCTTGCCTTTGGCAGGTTTTTCTGCACTTTGAAGAGGTGCCGGGCGAGTTTGATGGCATAGAAGGAGGCTTCACTGATGGACTTGGCATTCCTGACAGCATCTTCCAGCAGCTGCTCTGCCTCCTCCATGTTGCCGTGCCGGCGCTCCAGGCTCACCCTGCGCAGGCGGATCATGGCCAGCCCCAGGATGCACTCCTCAAACGTCTTCAGGATCCTTCTGGCTTCATCAATGTTGCCTGCAACAGCAGGGAGGTGCTTTAGGACAGGGCAGATCCCAGAGCTCCCCAGCAGAACCCCCCTGAGAGGCAGGGCTGCCCTTACCCTGCTGCTCCTCGAAGGCTGCCCACAGCATGTGCACCATGGGCTTCTTGGGCAGGTGGATGGTGCAGGCCCTGCTGTACACGTGCCTCACGCCCTCGATGCTGTGGTTCTCCATGTATTTGGCATACTAGGGTTGGAAACAGAGCAGAGACCAGCCAGGTTAAAGCTTGTATTTGTCTCCAAGAACATGCCAGAACGATAAAATTCTTTTGTTTAAACCCATTCAGCACCTTTATGGAACCACTAGACTAGTTTCTGTAAGGAAGGACGTAGAGAGGCAACGCAGTTGGCAAATGCAGCAGTCAAATCTGGTTGCAAGCAGACCATCTCCTAATGCAACAGATATAGTTATAGATGAACAACATTCCACAGGGTACAAGGGTTAGTCACCAGGTCAAGGTGTGCACCAGCAGAGCCGTGAGCTGCCTCCCTTACCTTGATCCAGAAGTCCTCATAGAGGGCACATGAAATGACACATCTCTCAAAGAGGACCACGACTCGCTCGTGAGTGCCATTCTCTATCTCAAACTCTAAGTACTCTTTCCAGTTTTTCAGCTGAATTTTCTCCAGAGGTTTTACATGAAAGTAAGGCCTCTTGATCTGCAAGAGTCACAGGATGCAACTGGTGATTACAAACACACCACCAAGGGGGGGCAAACAATCAACAGCCACACAGGCAACACTCAATTCCTGCCATTTCAGTGATCAGGGCTCAGTGACACCTCCTCACCTACTCAGTCCAGGGTTATCCAGGCATGGATCAAGGGATTTACTGCAGTGACATTCCAGGCTAGAAACTTTTCCTAGAGAGCTTTTGGAGTGCAAGTGTTTAGAGATGCTGGGGGAGGACCCAAGGCAGGCCAGTGTCAGTGACATTATGGACACACTGGACATTGCCCACACCCATCCACACAAGTGAAGTGCCCACTGTGGGACACCCAGCCCACAAATTCAACTCAGAATTTGGTTGAGAATCATGACAAGGAAAGACAGAGCACTGAACTGGACTTCCTATCAAATATTTACATCAATCTGGTTATAGTAAGACCACAAATTTAGCACCATTGTGTTATTGGTGGCTGCAAGAGGGGCTGGGTGGGACAGAGCTCAGCATAAAAATTAAACATTGCTCTGTTTAAATTGAAATTGCTTTGTCTGGCATCCTGGCAGAGATCCTTTGCTTTTCCTCACCATCTTTATTGCATTTGATTATCTCTCTCCTGTGCTGCAATGTCCTCTCAGATCCAAACCCATACAAATGGATGAAGAACTTACAGTAATTAAGGAGAATCCAATTCTTCAAAGCCACCTGAAATTTAAAGCCAATCCCTCCCTTCAGGCTCCTCACTGATCTCTGGTGTGGAACCCAACACTCTGTGGTCATTTTGCCCAGCTCACAGTCCCATTCCTGCTGGAAACAGCTCTGAGGAATCCCCAGCCCTGGGTGGGATCTGTGCCCAGCTCCTCACTGCTGTCCTTTACGGCCAGGCTGAACTCTGCAGGCCCAGCTCCTCCCAGCCCCTCGGTGCTCCAGAGAAGACACTGGTGGTAACAAGAGCATGCTGTGGCCAGCAGCATGGGGACACTCCATTTCCCACCCCTTTCCTGCCCAATGCCCACAGTTGCAGTGCTCTCCCAAGTCCCACAGACTGGCAGCTTAAGGCTTCCCAAGGCAGGAATCTGGGACACTGCCTGCTCTGCTCCCTCCTGCCACGGGTCACTGGCACAGAGCTCCCTGACAATGGCTCCCCACTCTGCTTGGGAGCTCCTGGGCTGTCCAGGCACCTGGCCCAGTCCCACCCAGTGCAGTCAGTCACCCACCAGTTCTGGCATCACCAACCCAGTAAAGACTCTGAAAATCTGTCCCAGCTGGGTAACACAGTGGACTCTTTAGAGTAAGAAATAAATTTAAAACAAAGACCAGGTTTGCCAGGAAGAAAAATATCAAGACTGAGAATGAAAACCTCCTGTTTTTTAAACAGAATCCAACCTAATTCTACAGCAAAAGCTGTATATTTGCAGTGATCAAATCATTAAGTTTAATTAATTACTTTTAATACATTATACATACGAGGTCCAAAACAAAAGCTACCTGATTAAGTGTGTAATGTTGCAATACAAAACCACAGGAATTTCACTCTCCTCAGAGCACAGGCTTACCTTTCAAAGGGAATCCCCTCCATCCCCTCATGCCTTTGCACCACCCCAGGGCATGAGCAGCACTAACTCCCAGGACTCACTGGCTTAGCAAACATTACAGCACCTTGCCTCTCTCCAAACACTGCTCTGAGATCTTTACATCACCAGCTGCCTCCTCACAAGAAAAACGGCAGAGAAGTGAAACTGTTCCAACTTTGACTCCCTGTTCAATCCCCTCCCAGCAGTTTAAGTCAAGGCTGTTTCTCAGAATTCCCAGCTCCCAGTCCTGCTCCCAAACCACTTGCTGGTGCTGCCTCATACAAGCCCCACTTACCGCTTCCTCAAACGTCCACCTCTTACTGACTTCATGCTCGTTGTGGTTAAATATCTCCTGATGGATCTCAATGATTCTGTGCCTCATGTTCTCTATCTCAGTGATTAGCTGGAACAGAATGTTAGAAAATGTAACACAAGCAGACATGGTATCACCTTTATAAGTGCTTCCTGTGCCAGTGACATGCATGGCTTCTCCCTGAGCAGCCAGGGAAGGGCTGGGACACTGCCTGATGGAGCCCTGGGCCTTAGCACACACAGCTGAACTGGTTTTTATCCTATGCTAAAGCTGATTGGAGATTAAGGATGGATTTGGATCCAAGTCAGCCCTGGTTTCAAGTGTGTCTGTTTTCACCATCAGCAATTCCTTTGGACAGCTCCAGGCTTTCCTAGGCCTGTAACAGTCTGAACCTGCCTAGGCCACTGCTGATGAGGAGCTTTCTTAGACCACAGATCCCAATCTGCTGCTGGAATAATTATTATTTGTTCCTAAGGTTTTGTACACCACTTCTTTCATTTTCTAACTCATTTCTTTAACAGCTCTGCCAACACTGGAAGGGGCTGTCCTGTTAGCACACGAGCCGCTGGGCACTGATGTGCAGGAGCTCTCTGGGCACAGCCCAAGTGGCTGCAGTGGAACCCCTGCCCCAGGGAAGGGCAGAGGTGCCCGTGCCCAGCCCATGCAGGTGCATTGGTGGGGTCAGTGATGTCCTTGGTGCCACAGGGCACTGCTGTGCAGGAGCTCTGTGGGCACAGCCCAAGTGGCTGCAGTGGAAGCCCTGCCCAGCCCCAGGAAGGACAGGGTGGTACGTTGTGCCCAGCCCGTGCAGGTACCTTGGCGGGGTCGGTGATGTCCTCGGTGCCGCAGGGCAGCTCGTCCCCGTCCTCGCCGCTGTGGCCGCTGGCAGCCGCCAGCTCCCGGCGCAGCTGCACAAACTGCTCCGTGGTCAGGAAGTCTCGGGGCAGGTTGTTCTGGATGTGCTCTTTAAACCTAACGACAGCCACAAAGAGGCACTGCAAAGGGGCTGTCTCACACTGCACTGCTGCCCAGCAGGGCACAGCTGTAAATCCCAGGGGGTTCTGCTCTGCTTCATGGCTCCCGAGTGACACCGAGTGCTGCCAGCTCACACCCAGAGCTGCCAGCACCATCACCCTCACGAGTGCCATGTGCCAAAGGGACAGAACCCTTGCCATGCAAAAGAGATGGCAAAGGACAAAATCAGTTATAAAGGAAATACTTTTATTTCCCACACCAAGAGATCTGGGGAACACTGTGTGCAATTCAACTGAGGTTGCTGCTCAAGTCTCCCTACCAATGAAGAATTCCACTATCTGAAACTCAACCAGGATTTCTCTTTAGTCAGTTAAATTGGTGCTTCACCACACATGGGCATTGCATGAGTATTAAAAGTCCAAAACTGATCATTCTGATTTCTCAAGGAAATCCTCTCTTCTTCCCCACACTTCCAAGGCCTGTCCTTATTCCACAACAAAACCTCTGAATTTATCTAAAACCAAATTCTTCAAATGTGCATCAGTTCTTTTAAACAATCAGTCCAACTGCCTGAGTATGTAAGTAAATAACTACATAAAACTGTTCCAAGTTCTTGTGCTGAGTATTTGCACCTCTCCCATGGCATTAACTCCCTGTTTTCCCTTTACCTCTGGAAGTGGTGGCTGTAGAGCTGCGTGGGGATTCCCAGGATACGGTCATAGATGGATGTAACTTCCCTTAGGTTTCCCTGGTCATTTTCCCAGTTTATATACATTTCCCAGAGTCTGTCAGAACGGAAATCTGTCCCAGCTGCCAGCACTGCATGTTCATAGGCTCTGGAAAAGGAAAGGTTTTACACTGGTTTCTGGATGCCAGGACAGAACAAGGAAGGAAAGGTCTGGCTCTTATTAAATGTTATGAGCACCCTCATTTATTTGAAACTAGACTTATATTAATTATTTACATACTTCAGAGTGTTTTCCAGATATCTACAGAAAGGTGTCTAGAGATTCCAAAAGCTCACACTCATTTTTTTCCTCCAGCACTTCCACAACAGAACAAATACAGGCAACAGCAAAAGCCACTGGCAGGGACGCAAGACATTAGGAAAATACACAACCTTTACTACTTTTGTCTTTTAGACTCCAAACCCACCAGTGCAGCAGTGTAACACCCAAAAGCTGTGCAGCAATTCTGCAGCTTGATTCAGATTCAATTCCAGTTCAATAAAGCCTTCTGATCAAACTCTAGCCCAACCCTTTAACCAGGTCCACTGCCAGCCACAGCGAGCAGACACATCCTAGCCATACCCTGGAAACCTCAAGGAATTAAATTCCAGGATTCCAAATGCTGCACTAAATATTTCTTAGCATCCAGTCTGAAGCTCTCAAGCTTTTGCCCCTTGTACCACACTGTACAGTCTCCTCCTTCTTACGGAATTTGGCTCCATCATCTCTTAATTTAAAAATCCTTACAGTGGATTGTTATGAATTACCTTATCAGGTTGTTCTGAATTTGCCCCCTGTCTTAAAAACACAATAACAGTGGTGTGTATGGGCATCGGGCTGCTCCCAACTCACCCCCTGATGGTACTGTTAGTTTCAGGATCAGCAGGGTCCAAGGTCTCCTTTAGGAAGTTTATATAATGTATCCAAAGATCAACACTAAGAGGAATTGCCTGAAGCCCTCGGCGATAGACCTATGAAGAGAACATGAACTGTACTTCAAATCCTTAATGGGGTCCTAAGAGAGAGGCAACACTGTGTTATCCGGTGAACCTTAGAAATACTAATTACTGGAATTTTGTTTAAATAATCTACCATTACCATTCGGGTGGAGGTTGGATAGAACATGGCAATGTTCTGATCTCCACGTGCAGAGTCTTGATCTTCAAAGCGCAGCGGTCCCTGCATTCTGACCAGGTTGTGTGGGCAGGCTTTGGGGTACAGACCATAGGGCACAGACCCATTAGAGCATCATTGACAGCGTCTGACCAAAAATGCAATAAGATGGAGCAATTGTGACCAGCAAACCAACTATTATTGTTTTGAAAATGAGTAATAAATGGAAGTGACAGAAAAGCCCTGCCCTACTTGTTAAGCTGCAGTGTAATACAGAGGCTTGCACTGCAAAGCTTGACAAACTGTAGAGGTTTAACGCACCTGCCAACAAAGAGAGAGAACATTAGCTCCAAATGCCACAGCTGTGACACGTGCAAACACGTCCCTCGAGCCCTGGCCGTGCAGGGCAGGCACTGGCAGCCCAATGACTCGCAGTGGGACAGTCATTGTTGGCTTTGGGACTGGTGGCAGCGCTGGCCCCGGGCCCTACGTACCTCGTCTGACTGCTTGACGTTGTCGTGGCGCTTCTCCAGGTCCGCGTATTTCTTCCAGTACCCATAGCAGTAGGGGTAGTGTGAGAAAAACCTGTCAAAGGCTTTCCTGGCTGCTGGCAAGTGGTTCTGTGGGAAACAGAGCGAGCACAATCAGTGCTTCCCTTAGCAACAGCTTCAGGTCATTTTAAATACAATTATTAGCACTGTGTTAGAGATGCCTACTGTTATTTTGACACTGACAACCCGGGCTACTGGAAGGTGTCCCTGAACATGGCAGGGGGGTGGAACTGGATGAGCTTTTTAAGGTCACTTCCAACCCAAACCATCCTGGCATTCTATGATTAAATGACAGCAGTGGCAAGGACAGCTGCCTTAAATGGACAGCCTGATGTCCATTCCCCACTTGCCACTGGAATTCCACGACTTTAGTTTTCTTTCTTTATTTATTTCGGGGAGACTGAGGAGAAAGGGGCAGGTACTAACCTCCTGCTCTACGTACTGCAGGAGATAAACCCATCCTGTGAAATCCTGCGGGTTGTCCTCTACTACTTTCCAAAACTTGTCAAAATCCGGAGGGAAGTCAGCCTCGATATCTGTGGTCTGTAAGCTCTCAATGTTTGGAATTTCGCTCTCCTGCGTGTTGTCCTCGTTGAGGTCCGGGGAGCTGTCCGGGGACTGCTCCATCTCGGTGACGCTCATGATCTCGGTGCTGAAGTCCATGTGCTGCTCCTCGGCCGCGCTCTCGGCGCCGGGCTCCGCGCTCTCATTGCCCACAGTCGGCTGCTCCTCCTCCGTGCTCTCCGCGTTCTCCATGGCAGCGCTGTGCGACTGGATCCTGTGGAACAGCACCACTCAGGACTCCCGGGCTGCCAGTCGGCAGCTCAGAGCGGCCCAGCTGCTCCAGGCACCCCTGTATTTCACCACAACCCCGATGACACCTGCCTCACGCATCAGCCTTGTTCAACAATATAAAAATATTAATAGCAGTCATAGATATCCACATCTGCACATACAAATCATTGTGGGATTCTAAAAATCTATTGCGGGGAGCTACCGAGGTATAAAAGTGTATCATTACAGTTTTCCTGTAGGAGTCTGGTGGACGTTTATTTAAATAAAGAATTATGTTCAAATTCCATAGAAACATTTAGGCTGGAAAAGTTGTCTGAGACTATCAGGTCCAAGTTATTCCAGCAGTGCCAGGGCCACCTTGGACCCATGCCCCTAAATTCATTAAATTTTCCTTACGTAGTACAGGTCAGTAAATTCTTTGTAAAATAAACAGGTGTTAAAGGGTACCCTCAACAGCAGGCTAAAGCAAAGACAAGAATTCCTGTCAGCACCAACTCAGTCCCCATTAGTGATGTCCAAACACACCCAGCAGCACCAGAGGGCCACAGAAATGCTCTGGTAGCCCCTGACCTGCAGCCCCTCACTCCCAGCCACAGCCAGTGCAGGCGCTTCCTCCTGGCCCTTGGGACAGACTCCTGCTTCCTCCCACTCTTCTTCTGATGTCCCTGCCAAGAGCCACTGCGTGGCCCTGCCCTGCTGTGCCAGCGCCAGGCCAGCCTGACCTGGCTGGGTGCCACCCAGCCTCGGCTGATCCCGGCTTTCCCTCCTGGAGGCGGAGCAGGGGCACTGAGCCGAGCCTGCTCCGTGCCCCTGCCGGCTCAGGGATCGCAGGGAACACCACCCTGCAGGACACAACAGCTCCCAGCTGTGATCCAGCTGGCGTGAAGGACATGTTGGGCTGTCCTCCTCACACGCTGCACTGCACTCCCGGTTCCTCCTGTGCTCTCCTGGGACCAGGTGGCAAATACAATTGGGATTTCAAAAAGAAAGCACAAGTCCCCACCCCAGAACTCTCCAGAGTTCTTTCACACCGAAAACCTGAAGAGACAACACCCAGACCACTGCTTTCACTTCAACAAGGACATGGAGAAGACACCACTACATACTGGGGTGAAGTTGCCAGAAAGGAAAAATCTCGTCTCCCTTATCTTCAGCAGCTTCAACTCTTGGGATAACAGCTCATGTTTTCCCAGGAGTTCACCAAGCCAAGGAACTTTGGCACAATGTTCAAGAGTCCATGTGGTTTTACCCTGCAAGTTTTCTAATAACTGCTTTTTAAAGTATTTTTGCTCTGCATCATCAGGCAGCCACGGGCTTGGAGCAGCCTGGGGTACTGATGGGTGTCCCTGCTCATGGCAGCGGGTGGAACTGGATGGGCTTTGATGTGCCTTCCAGCCCAAACCATTCTGTGACTACGATTTTGAGAAAAAAAACCCTCATTTGTAACGTTAAGTTATACACTAAGTATCACAGAGTATCACTGTGCCTTTCCCAGTGCACCAGGCAGAGCTCTGATTCACCCCAAGGCTGCTGCACTGCAGAGGGTGCCTCGTGCAGGTTCTAAAATCCAGTGGTAAGAGGAGGGAGTGGCACAAACTCCAGCCACAGCACGAGGAAAAACAGTTTAAAGGCTATTTACAGCTCTAAAATTTGACATAACAGTAACAGAAGTAACTAGTGATGGGAAGAGAGGAAATGGCTTCAAATTGCACCAGGAGAGGTTCATGTTGGATATTGGGCAAATTTCTTCATGGAAAGGCTGTCCAGCCCTGGCCCAGCTGCCCAGGGCAGTGCTGGAGTCCCCATCCCTGGGGAGGATTTTTTTAAATCCCTGGAGGGATTTAAAGCCCTGTGGATGTGGCACTTGGGGACACAAGGTGGCCCTGGCTGTATGGGAGAATGGTTGGACTTAATGATCAGTCCTAATGATTCCATGGGTTCTGTCATCATAGAAATGCAGTAATTCACGGCCTAAACTTATCCTGATGTTTAACAGATGTTTTCTCCCTCTAGCTGATTCAGAAGACATATTCCATCTTAAAAAAAAAACAGCTCACCAAATCCAGCCATCTTCAGACTAGGAGGGAAAAAAGAATGAGGGAGAAGCTGTAAGGACTGGCACACAAGGTCTGAACTTGTGAAAACGCACAAGGATCGGCACATGTGGTTTCAAACTGAAACCAAGACAGTCTGACAGCTCTTCCAGCCAAACGCCTTCCAGTCTGATCCCTGGTACATCCCAAAATCTGACAGCAGTCCATGGCTTTAACCAGCCAATGCAACAGGCCACAAAAGTCCAGGGGTGGGGCACACCAGGGAAACTTAATTCCGGAGCTCTCACCTTAATTCCGGGGTTTCCACCTTAATTCTGGGGGTTTTCACCTTAATTCCAAAGGGTTTGACATCACACAGGCTAAACAACTGAATCAGAGTATCAGACAGCTACACACACACTGGTATTAAATAACTGAGGCCAGCACGTATTACTCAGCCTGTTACCAGCAGAAGACTGCTGTACACAAAACTGCCGCTCATAAAGGTGAACGAACTCATGGAAAACAAACAGGGAAACTGCAGAGAGGCAGGAATGCGGAGCCTTATCGGAGCCCTGCTCCATTCACAGCTCTGATAAGGCGCTGCTGGAACCACCCGGGCAGGGGCAGGGCCGGCGCTGCCCGGGCCCAGCGCGGCTGTGCCGGGATTAGGTTTGAATCACGGAACCATTTACTGGAAAAGCCTTTCAAGGCCATCGAGTCGCAGCTGTGCCCGATCCCCAGCTCGCCGCCAGCCCGCAGCTCTGAGTGCCACGTCCAGGAATTCCTGGGACACCTCCAGGGATGGGCTCTCCAAACCTCCCTGGGCAGCCCCTGCCAAGGCCTGGCCACCCTTTCCATGGGGAAATTCCTGCTGCTGCCCACCCTGAGCCTGCCCTGGCCCAGCCTGAGGCCGTTCCCCCTCGACCGGGGCCTCTCCGGGGCCCAGTCTGAGCAATAACGTCACAAACCGCGCGGCGCGGAGCGCAGCGGCTCCGCGCGGGCCCGTTACTCGCCCAGCGGCCGTTCAACGCCGAAAACAGGGATACAGGGATACCACAGGGATACCGGGATACACCCCCACGGCAGAGTTCACCCCTCGGCCAGACCCGAGGCCCGGCAGCGGCCGCGGGAGACGACGGGGCCGACGCGGCGCTCCGAGGGCCCCGCGCTCGGCGCGGCGCGGCCCGGCCCGGCCCGGCCCCCGCCCGCCTCGGCCTCCCGCCCCGGCTGTCCCTCGGCCCGGCCGCTCCCGACCGCTGCCGGAGCGCCCCGCTCTGCTCCCCTTGGCCCCGTGCCGCCGCAGCCCGTGGCCCCTCGCCGCTACCTGCCGGGGCCGCCACAGCCGGGGCCGCCACAGCCGCCGCCGCCTCGCCCGGGCCTCACGCACCGCGCACGCGCACTGCGGCCCGCGCGCCCGCCTGCCCCCGCGCGTGCGCACCGGCCGCCCCCAGCGCCCGCCCCTTCCCGCCAAATGGCGCCGGTCCCTGAGGGACGGGGCGGCGAGACAGAGCCCGGTACGGGGATAAAATAAATACAGCCCCCTATGGAAACGCATCCTAGAATCATTTGGAGAGATTCACCCACATCCTGCTGCCCGCCCAGCACTGCCACTGTAGCCCTTAAACCACTAAACCAAGTCACCCACACCACGTCCAGCCCTTCCTTGGGCACCTGCAGGGATGGGCGCTCCAACCCTCCCCGGGCAGTGCCAAGGCCTGAGCCCCCTTTCCATGGGGAAATTCCTGCTGCTGCCCACCCTGAGCCTGCCCTGGCCCAGCCTGAGGCCGTTCCCTCTCCTCCTGTCCCTGTTCCCTGGAGCAGAGCCCGACCCCCCCGGCTGTCCCCTCCTGGCAGGAGCTGTGCAGAGCCACAAGGTCCCCCCTGAGCCTCCTTTGCTCCAGGCTCAGCCCCTTCCCAGCTCCCTCAGGAATTCTCCAGCCCCTTCCCAGCTCCCTCAGGAATTCTCCAGCTCCCTTCCCAGCTCCCTCAGGAATTCTCCAGCCCCTTCCCAGCTCCGTTCCCTGCCCTGGACACGCTTTGTGTCCCTTTTAAAGTGAGGGGCCCAGAGGCAATCCCAGGATTGGAGGTGCCTCAGCAGTGCCAGCACAGGGGGACAGCCACTGCCCTGGCCCTGCTGCCGCACTATTCCTGCTCCAGGCCAGGTGCCTTTGGCCTGTTGCCCACCTTGGCACACCTGGGCTCACGTTCAGCTGCTGTCACCAGGTTCCTTGGAGCAGAGCACCTCTCAAGCCCCTTCCCCCCCACCCCTTTGTATAAATACATCCCTGTACAGAAATAAATCCCTTTATTTATATATCTCATTGTGTCCCATGTCCAATGTGTCCAGAGCCCACAGCTGGGGAAAGAAAAGGGTTGGGGTTCATTCCCCCCACTGCCCAGCCCTGAGACAACAAATACTGCACCACTGCCTGTGGGGCTACAAAAATACATGTTTTTCACAAACAGCACTGCATCACTGTGCCCAGGATTCTCTTCCACTTCTCCACGTAAAGCGCAGTGCTGATGTGACCGTGGTTCTTCGTGGGCAATCCAGGGACAGGTCCTGGGCTGGAGCCTCTGGAGGGAAGCACAGATGGGCTGGAGCGGCTCCTCCGTGGCCATGCTGGTGACAGTGAGGGGAGCCAGCCCCACAGTGCCCAGCACAGCTCTCCCAGCACGGCCCAGTTCAGCCCCGCACAGTGGCCCAGTTCAGCCCAGTTCAGCTCCCCAGGCCGGCCCAGTTCAGCCCAGTTCAGTCCTGCAGGCTGGCCCAGCACAGCCCAGTTCAGCTCCCCAGTCCAGCCCAGCACAGCCCAGTTCAGCTCCCCAGGCTGGCCCAGTATAGCCCAGTTCAGGCTCTCAGTCTGGCCCAGTACAGCCCAGTCCAGCTCCCCAGTCTGGCCCAGCACAGCCCAGTTCAGCTCTCCAGGCTCTCCCAGCACAGCCCAGTTCAGCTCCCCAGTCCGGCCCAGTACAGCCCAGTTCAGCTCCCCAGTCTGGCCCAGTACAGCCCAGTTCAGGCTCTCAGTCCAGCCCAGTACAGCCCAGTTCAGCTCCCCAGTCCGGCCCAGCACAGCCCAGTTCAGCTCCCCAGGCTGGCCCAGTATAGCCCAGTTCAGGCCCTCAGGCCAGCCCAGTACAGCCCAGTTCAGCTCCCCAGTCCAGCCCAGCACAGCCCAGTTCAGGCTCTCAGTCTGGCCCAGCACAGCCCAGTTCAGGCTCTCAGTCTGGCCCAGCACAGCCCAGTTCAGGCTCTCAGTCTGGCCCAGCACAGCCCAGTTCAGCTCCCCAGTCTGGCCCAGCACAGCCCAGTTCAGCTCCCCAGGCTCTCCCAGCACGGCCCAGTTCAGCTCCCCAGGCTCTCCCAGGCTGGCTCCCGGGTCTCTCCCGGTGCAGCCCGGCCCAGCCCGGCTCCCTCAGGCACCGCAGCCAGCCCAGGGGCTGTTCCCGGCAGCACCGTCCGTGTGCCCGGCTCAGCGGGCGCTGAGCTTCACCTGCGGGGACGGCGATTTCACAGTTTTACGTTCCCGTCTCCAAAAGCTCCTCCAGGCTCTTCCTGATGTGCGGGGGCTGGGCCGCGGCGTGGGCGAGCAGGCCGGGGCCCATCTGTGCCCACAGGGCCTGGGCCAAGGCGGCCGCGGCGGCGCGGGGGCCGGGCACGGAGCCGCCGCTGGCCGAGCTGCCCAGCAGGTGCCACAGCACGGGCAGCACCTTCTGCTCCACGGCACAGGGCTTCCGAGGGTACAGCTCCGGCACCAGCTCTGCAAGAAAACATTCATTTAAATTACAGTTTCGATGGGAGCCCGCCTTTGAGAGGGGCACAGCTCCGGCACCCGCTCTCCTGTACAATGTTCATTTAAATGACAGTTTCGATGGGAGCCCGCATTTGAGAGGGGCACAGCTCCAGCACCCACTCTGCAATAAAATATTCATTTAAATTACAGTTTTGATGGGAGCCCGCATTTGAGAGGGGCACAGCTCCAGCACCCACTCTCCAGTAAAATGTTCATTTAAATTACAGTTTCGATGGGAGCCCGCCTTTGAGAGGGGCACAGCTCCTGCACCCGCTCTGCAATAAAATATTCATTTAAATGACAATTTTGATGGGATCCCCAGCTTTGAGAGGGGTACAGCTCCAGCACCCACTCTGCAATAAAATATTCATTTAAATTACAATTTTGATAGGAGCCCAGCTTTGAGAGAGGTACAGCTCCAGCACCAGCTCTGCAATAAAATATTCATTTAAATTGCAATTTCGATGGGATGCCCGCCTTTGAGAGGGGTACAGCTCCTGCACCAGCTTTGTCAGGAGAAAATATTCATTTAAATTACAGTTTCAATGGGATGCCCATCTTTGAGAGGGGCACAGCTCCGGCACCCGCTCTCCAGTAAAATGAGTAAAATGTGCATTTAAATTACAATTTCAATGGGAGCCCACCTTTGAGAGGGGTACAGCTCCAGCACCCACTCTCCAGTAAAATGTTCATTTAAATTACAGTTTCGATGGGAGCCTGCCTTTGAGAGGGGTACAGCTCCTGCACCCACTCTGCAATAAAATATTCATTTAAATTGCAATTGCCCGCCTTTGAGAGGGGTACAGCTCCAGCACCAGCTCTGCAATAAAATATTCATTTAAATGACAATTTCGATGGGATGCCCGCCTTTGAGAGGGGTACAGCTCCAGCACCCACTCTGCAATAAAATATTCATTTAAATTGCAATTTCGATGGGACCCCCAGCTTTGATAGGGGTACAGCTCCAGCACCTGCTCTGCAAGGCAGCAAGCAGGGGTCAGGATAAAATATTCATTTAAATTAAAATTTTCATGTGATCCCCGCCTTCGAGAGGGGTTTAAAAGCACTTAAATCATCTCCTCAAACTGCTGCTGTACACAAGAGTTTGCTGTTGCAACATCATCAGCTCCTATTAAAAATTCCAGATTTTCCCACAACCACTCCTTTTATCCTGTCCTAGGAGTTTACACAGTAGCACCAGTGCTGCTGATAATTACACTTTTCCATTAAGCTAAAAAAAAAAAAAAAAGAAATAAAGGGGATTTTAGGTTGGCTTTTTTTCAATTAGGATTCTCATAAAGACCTTTATTTCTCACCGTGTAATGTCTGGTATTTCCAGTTTCCCCTCTACCTCACAAAGAAGCAGTAGATATTTAAGAAAAAAGCAGCCTTATACTGTAAATATAGAATCATAGAATGATGGAATATCCTGAGCTGGAAGGGACTCACAAGGATTATGAGTCCAACTCCTGGCCCTGCACAAATATATATAAAATATGTATGAAAATAAATATATATGTTCATAGGATTAAATATTTTCCTCAATAATGAATTCAGTGTTTCATTAGCAAATGTTTCCCTCTCTGCCAGAACAGCCTCTTCTGATATATAACACAAACCACTCCAAAAATCCCAGCAAGAGAGGACTGTTTAAAGGCTGTTTAACACCCTCAGAAAGCACAAATTTAGGGATATTTCAGGAACAGCCTGTCCATTGTGTTACTGAGTTCCATTTCACACAGGACCACTCTGAAAGTGAGCCAAGGAAATGTTTGGTTCAAGCACATTTCCCATAAAGACATTCCTTGTTCATTTAAAGCATGGAAATTCAGCTTTTCTCAAGGAATTCCTGCCTGGGAGGGTGGGGATGGAATTGCCAGAGCAGCTGGGGCTGCCCCTGGATCCCTGGCAGTGCCCAAGGCCAGGTTGGACACTGGGGCTGGAGCAGCCTGGGACAGTGGGAGTGTCCCTGTCCATCCAGGGGTGGGATGGGTGGGATTTGAGGTCCTTCCAACTCAAACCAGTCTGGGATTCCTGGAAAGAGCATGAGGGAATACAATGCCATGCTGAAATTATTATATGCTTAAGGTATTTACAAATGTTAATCCTATTTAAATAGATGAGGTATTTAAATTTAAATGAAATCCTTAATATATTTATAAATATTTATAAATTCCAGGTTGTTATAGATCTTCCACCTGACTATATAACCCTAATGCTAATCCTTTGTTTTGTCAGCAATACTCCAATTTCCATTAAAGAGATGAAATGTGACAACTGCTGCACAACCTCCTGAGGCAGAAGGGAAGGTACAGACCCACCTCCACCTTGCAATTAATTTCCCTAATTAAGGGAACCCAACCAACCAAACAAGCAAAGGAAAAGAGCACTTTACCAGCCAGCTTTTCTGTCAGGTCCTGCTTTGCTTTCCCACTCAGGAACTGGGCTTTTGTGCAGAATGGCTGCAGGAGCAAGGAGGTGTCTAAAGGCAAAGAGCAAAACACATTAAATTCTTAAGTGGAAATGAAGTTTTCTGGAAATAAACACAATATGGGAACAGGTAAATAAGAAAATGCTATGGAAAAATAACCAAAGCACTACTGAGCAGTATCAAGGTGACTTGTGTGATGAGAATAAACCAAAATATTTTTACACAGTGTAGCAATGTTGTGAAACTCTTGGAAAGAGTAACACTTTCAATTTACAACTTAATCACCACAATTAAAACAGTTTCAAATTAACAGAAAATAAATTGCTTGCCTAAGTGTTGACATAGAGCCTGGATAACGTTTGTGGCAGCTGCATAAATCCCTGGATTTTTGGAGTTGAGGTTGTTGTCCACTATGGCAGGAATTAACATGTTGATCACAGGTGATAAATTGTCTTTGAGCAGTGGAATCATCTTGTGCATGGCCTCCAAAGCCACCTGGTTCACTTTGCTGTTGGAGTCGTGTAGGCGAGGCTTGAAAGCATCAAAGATCTGGAAAAGCATGCAGGCAGCACTCAGGGAACTGGAATCAATAAAGCTCATCACCTGCTTTATTGCTACCCTCTAATTGTCCACCTTGGCAAATGATGGCTCTGCTATCTCCAGGGGCTGGAAATAGATGTTCCGTGTGAAAAATACGTATTTTATTATTGGCTTTTTGCAAAGATTACAATGAATATTATATGTGTAATGTTAGGAAGTTATGCTGTATTAATTCTCTTGAGTAGTGTGTTAAATATATTTTTAGGTTATAACACAATGTTAAAATAGAAACTCTGCAATGTAAGATACTTCTTAACTAACTCAAGAAAGAGATGGGATAATCAAGAAACTCCTCACACAGAGATAACAGCCACAGGGCACATAAAGAGTTACAGCCTCCTTATCAGAAAAGACAAACATTCTTCCACCTTCTCTCTGTCTTTATGGAACCACCAGGATTAAGGGGAAGAAGTTGACAAAAACCAGAAAAATTCTTAATTTCCAAGGAATTTATGCATCATGTATGAGATGTGTGAATATGCAACAGGCTGCTGCTTTTAGGGGTTATTCCGTTGTTAACAAAACATGTTTTTTGGCAGCTCAGTGCCCAAAAACATCCTGACGTCCAGAATTCTTTCCCTTTTATTGTCTTGTAATTGTCCTAACTCTAAATTTTTATTACTCTAACTGTATTACTATTTTAATAACCGTTTTATTATTATTAAACTTTTAAAAATTCTAAAAACCAGTGACTGGCGTTTTTCACATTCTGTGAGGTCCCTTCTGAGCCAAACCACTCTGAGATTCTGGGATTTTGGGATATGCAAATACCTGGGATGATTTTTTGATCAAGTCAAGGCAGATTTGCTATTTTAACCCCGTGCATTAGTCTGATCTGAAGCCCTGCAGTGCAATGGACTCCAGGCACAGTAACTCTCACTGTGACCCAGATCTCCTATGAGCCAGTATTTTGAGGGAAACATGGATCTGTTCAGCAAGGGGAATGTCTGAGAGGTTTCAAACCCATTCACAGATTGGATACCAAGAGGTTCCACAGCAGAATTCCATCATTCCACACAAAGATGTGGCACTGCTGGAGGACAAGCTTGGGTTTCCTTTCATTGTATCTGTCTTTAATTTACAGCTGCTGGATGTTTCTTTCTCCTACAGAACCTCCTTTCCTACCGGACAGGATCCTCATCCTGAGCTTTAGCACAATAAATTTAGCATAATACTTTCCTCACCTTCTCCCACACAAAAACTTGCAACTCTACTTCAGAGACAGTTTTACAGTTCTTCATTAATCCTTTCTGCTTTTTTCACAACTATTCCCTATTTTGATATTTACCCAAGAGCGGTGTGAAAAACAGCACAAGGACTCCAGAAATCATGGAATCACAGACTGGTTTCCACAGGAAGAGGTGTTAAAGCCCATCCCATTCCACCCCCTGCCATCATCAGGGACACTTTCCACTATCCCAGGGTGCTCCAAGCCTCATCCAACCTGGCCTGGGACACTTCCAGGGATGGGACAGACACAGCTTCTCAGGGCAGTGGTTCAAAAGTGGCCTGAGTGAAAAATTCCACATTTTTCCTCCTGTTCCCTTGCTTTCCTCCCTTAGTGACTCACGTAGACCCCCCTGCTCCTCAATGCTCTCTGTCAATCATCCTTATTCCAAGGAGGATCCAAGACTTTTCTCAGAAAACTTGGTGATCCTGATGCCTTGAGAAGGCTGCCCTGGAGCAGAGGCTGGATGGAGTCACAGAATAAAGCAGGGATTTATTCCAAGGATCTCCTCCATGGATCCACCTTGGGCAGCACCAGAGCCCAGCCAGGGCTGCAGCCAAGAGGAACCAAAATGGTCCCAAAATGCACGAGCGCTCCCGGGGGCTCTCACTGGGATCAGCTCTGCTCCATTTGCACCTTGCAGTTCATTGTCCCATCCCAGCTTTAGCCCAGGCACTCCCATCCTGCTTGTTTTTCTCTCTCCAGCCCACGCTGTTTGTGCTCCTGGGCCTGAGCTTTGGATCATTTGTCCTTGGTGCCCAGCTGGAGCAGGAATTGTTTTGTCTCCCTGCTCTGTGCAGAGAGCTCAGCATCCCATAATATGGAGCCCAGACCCACACACGAAAGCAGCACAGAATGGGAAAATAGAAAAGCCAAAGCTGAGGCATCGACCCAGCCCTGAGCCCTTTGGATCCCAGCCCTCCCCAGCGTTACCCTGACGATGTTGGCCAGCACCAGGCCTGGGCTGCTCTCCGTGTCCAGCAGCAGCTGCCGCACGCCCCCGATGCGCTCCCGGAAATCTTTGGCGTTCAGGAGCCCCACGATGTCCCTGACATATTCCTCACTCTCCAGGGCACTGCGAGGAGCTGCTCTCCTTGGGGCTTCGTGGGCCTCCGTGCTGTCCCTGTGGGAAAGGGAAATGTTATTCCGTGAGTTGGACCAGGAGGCTCATCCCACACGTTCTCTTCTCTTCTAAGTGCAAGAAGTGAACACCAAGTGTAACCTTAAACGTGATGAATTAAAAATAAATCAACTAATAGTAATTGTTGTTCCAAAAGTCTTATATCCACTCTGCTCCAAATGCAGCTGGTTTTGTTACCAGGATCAAATGGGAACTTCCCTTACATCAGTGGGTCACAACCTCCCCAAACTTACAGTAGTTTAATTCTTTATTCCCAAAGTATTTTAAAGACTGACCCCAGACCAGGTGTGACCTCAGCAACACTCCATGCTGAGGTGAAAACCCAACAGTTCTTCCTAGAATATTTCAAAATAAATTTCCTGTGGCACCTGATCTCATTAGAGAGTCATGGGAAGAATTCTAAAACCTGTGGAATCACCTCTCTGCCCAGGTATTTACAGACCATCCAAGCAGTCATTACCTCACTCCTAAATTCTGAACACAAGGCCTGGATGGAGAATGGAATAAGCAATCAAAATTTATCAGTAAATGTAGAACCAGTTATTATTTTGAACTGTGGAGGGCGTGTTAAAGAAATCTGGTCCTGAAGAGACACTGCAGTCACAGCCCTCTCAGCTCTGTGTTCTTGGATGCAGTTTTTGGCTTGCTTTAAATCTGGGGATGCTTCTTTTCCAGTTCATTCCATCACAAACCATGGAATGGTTTGGGTTGGAAGGGACTTAAATCCCACCCAGTGCCAGCCCTGCCATGGCAGGGACACCTCCCACTGTCCCAGGCTGCTCCAGCCCCAGTGTCCAGCCTGGCCTTGGGCACTGCCAGGGATCCAGGGGCAGCCACAGCTGCTCTGGGCACCTGTGCCAGGGCCTGCCCACCCTGCCAGAAAGGATACAGTGAAGTGTCCTGGGGTGATCCTTAGTGTTTCTGTATTCCAGATCTAGCTCAGCCAGGGACACTCTGTGTGTGTGGTGCTGTCCTGGGGGTTTGTAAAATCCCCCCAACCCAGGCACTTTGTGGGATTTGTCTGTGTGGTGTTGGCTTCGCAGTTGCTTGGTCTTTGCTCAGGCAGAGGTTCTTTTTCCTTCCCTTTTGGGGTTCCCTTTTCATTTTTGTTTTTTCCCTCAGCTTGGAGGGATGGCAGTGATTGGGTTTGAGCTGCCTAACTTAAGGATGAATTCTGTGAGTGCTTGTTCACAGCTGAGAAATCCCAGCAGGAGCAGAGCAGCCCCACTCCAGATCACTGTGGGCAGCACCAGCCAGGGAGAGACAACCCTGAGTGTCCCCAGCCCTGGTGCCTGGCCCTGCCCTGCTGTGGGGAGGAGGCTGACCCTGGGTGAGCTGCCTTTGTCTGCTGCTGGAACTGCTCCATGAGGCTTCCCAAGAGGGATCTGACACCAGCTTGTCCCTTTGTCTGAAAGCCCGAGGCCATCCCTGATAACAATGGGTATTTCCAGCATTTTGGGTCTCTTCTTTTTCCTGGAGAGTTCATGAGATTTAGCACTTTGCTATCCACATGTTTTTCCCCTGCCTGTTTGCATTCTGTTAACAAACTGTTCTTTTTTTTCACTCGTAGCTCATTCCTTATTGGCAGAAAGGGATTGATTGGAATCAAGGAGGGGTTGCTCATTTCAGAGTGCCCACCTCCTTAAGCTGTCTCAAAGCAGGACAAGCTGACAGTGCTGAGGAGGCCCCAGCACAGAACCAGCCAGCAGAGGGTGGGAGGTGACACACTCTCCTCACTGATGCCCCCAGCAGGAAATGGGGAGCAGCTGTATGGGACCCTCCATGGGGACTCATGGAAGCTGCTGAAGGACAAGGTGGATCCAGTCAGGCTGCAGAGCTGAAAGCCTCCAGCTGGCTCTGGACATCCCTGAGCAAGGGAGGTGGCCAACTGTGGCAAGCACATTTCTCTCTCTCTCAGGATTTTTTATTGAGGTGCACAGAGAGAAATGAAAGAGAAAACAATTTCTATTTCTGCTCCTTGTTTTTCTCTTTCATTTCTCTCTGTGCACCTCAATAAAAAATCCTGAGAGAGAGAGAAATGTGCTTGCCACAGCCAACACTCTCCCTGTGCACTGGCTGGTGGATGGTGCTCTGTGGGAGTGGCTGGAAAGGTGGGAAAAGGGCAGTTGGCAGCACAGAACATCCCTGGCCAGGCAGAGGGGCTGACAGTGAACGTCCATCCTGTGCCTGAGAGTTGGGCTAGTGAGGAGCATCACAGCAACAAACAGCTGGATCAGGCTGCAAGAGTGAAGTGTCATGGGGAGATCTGCACTGCAAACAAGGGAGAGTTACTTCCAGCTTGGTGGGGCCTCAGGTCATTGGGGAAGAGGTGCCACCTCTACGGGGGCACGAGACCAAGGGGTCACTGTATCCCGGGTAATCCATGACTGCATCCATGAAACATCAGCTGCCATCAAGGCCGAGTGGGACAAACCCTGCAGTCCGGGGTCTCGGGAGAACTATGGGGAGGCCCTGTGGTGCACACAGGTGCAGGATGGTAGGAAAGACTGTGTGGATTAATCCTGCCTCGAGCAAAGCCAATCCCATCCGTGGGGCTGTCTCTGCTCAGGGGCCTGGCTGCACCCGGTGGGTGATGCAGAAATGTCTTGTGTACATCAGGGGGATTGATTTGGGTGAGAAGAGCCTGTAGTGTTGGAATGCCTGGGCAGCCCTGGCTGCTGAATGTCACTGCCCACTGCATGATTTAACTGCCATGGGCTGCTCCAGTCCTACCAGAACTTCCTGGGATATCCTGGAGGGGCAGTGACCGCTGAAATAATTGTACTTGTGTGTAAATATATATGTGTGTGTGTATATATATGTATAATGTCTAGATATGTGTGTTTAAAGTTCAAATGTACTCATTTGGACATCAATCAGATGATATGGAAGAAGGGGTGGAATGTCCTGGGGTTATCCATAATGTCATTGTGTTCATATCTATCTGAGCCCAAAAATTGCTGCTGTATATCCAAAACCTAAAAAAGGTCAACATAAAACCTGTAAGAAGATAAAACAAAACTAAAAGTGGTCAGAGTATGATCCAAACCCTCCAGCATTCCCAGCCAGGGACAAACTAAGTCCTTGGTGTCCTCAGTTGGGTACAAATGAGTAATTTGTGCTGTGGCTCCAACCAGGAATGGTTTTTCCATGAGTCTGAACAGCAACATCTGGGATGATGCTGACATGGATCCACTGGATCTACATCCCAGAGCAGCTGTGGCTGCCCCTGGATCCCTGAAGTGTCCCAGGCCTGGCTGGACAGGGCTTGGAGCAGCCTGGGACAGTGGGAGGTGTCCCTGCCATGGCAGGGGTGGCACTGGGTGGGCTTTGAGGCCCTTCCAACCCAAACCATTCCATGATTCTGTGATCCGTACTGTGAATCCCACGTGGTTTGTGTACTGAGTGTATTTCATAGATGGTCAGTAGACAAATTAACTTCAAAATGCCAAAACCATTTTAATATAACTGGTTACTCTATTTAAGAGTTTCTCTGGAACAGGCCAAGACTTTCCTTTTCCTTGAGGGATGTTTAACTTCCCCAGCTTTTTAATTCCCCTGTTTCTGTGCTCCCTCCTTGGCCAGGTTCCTCACAGGATAAGCACTGGAGCTCATTACCTGTCCGGGATGATGGGAGCATCTCTGCAAGTAGAGGACGACCTCAAATGTCCAACATTTCCAGTCTGGGAACGCCTCCCTTTGGCTGAGGGTGTATCCAAGGGCATCTCCCCCAGGCCCTGCACAAAGGTACAGCAGGAATTCATGGAACGAGGGAACCACAGGGAATTATTGTGGCTGCGCTGCTGGAATTGTCTACACCCAACAGCCCCCAGGACACCTCCACCTGCCCCAGGTGCTACAAGAGCTTTCCCACACACCTTCTCTCGTAGGCTGCCAACAGTTTCCTTGATGTAAGGCAAATCCTTGGCTGGCACAAACTTCTCCAGGGTTTTATCCAAGTCAGGATGATCCATCATGCTGAAGAGCATCCTCCGCCCGTAGTACCTGCAGGGAGAGCACCAGGACATCCAGGAACAGGGACTGCCTTCGTCACTCTGTCACCTGGCTTTGTCATTCCGGGTGTGTGATTCCAAAATGGAAAGGGAGATTGTGCCCAGGGAAGGGAAAGGAGCTGGGAAGGGTCTGGAGAATTCCTGAGGGAGCTGGGAAGGGGCTGAGCCTGGAGCAAAGGAGGCTCAGGGGGGACCTTGTGGCTCTGCACAGCTCCTGCCAGGAGGGGACAGCCGGGGGGGTCGGGCTCTGCTCCAGGGAACAGGGACAGGAGGAGAGGGAACGGCCTCAGGCTGGGCCAGGGCAGGCTCAGGGTGGGCAGCAGCAGGAATTTCCCCATGGAAAGGGGGCTCAGGCCTTGGCACTGCCCAGGGAGTTTGGAGTGCCCAGTCACTGTTATTGGAGGTCTTTTCCAACCTCAGTGGTTCCATGACTCTAAGATTGCTGACCCCCCTTTCTGTCCTCCCCCAGAGGATGTGCTCAAGGATCACTTTAATTAACTGACCAAATTAATGAGAACAGCCTTCCAGTTCTGCTGGCTGTAACCAGGGTGGTCCAGCCCTGTCAGCCTGAGACACGGATCAGCCCCAGGTGTGGATTCCAGAGCCAGCATTCCCTGTGTGGCTCCATCACCTCTTTGCCCAGCACAGCACATCCTGTGAGCCCCTCTCCTCCAGCCAGGCTGTGTGGGAGGTATCCAGCTGATTCCTGCCACAGGCACTATCCCAACAGTGCTGGGATAACAGCTGCACTCAAGGGTTTGTTTGGAAGGGACCTTCAATCCCATCCCCTCCCACCTGTGCCACGGGCAGGGACACCTTCCACTAGCCCAGGGTGCTCCAGGCCTCTTCCAACCCTTACTGCTCCCCAGGGTCTCTTCCCCCGGAGCCGAGCCTGTCCCGAGGGCAGAGCCCAGAGGCAGGGGGCTGTCCCCAGGGAACACTCACCGTGTTTGCTGCGAGCTGTCCTGGGCAAACCTGGCAATGGCAGGGAGCAGCCGCTCAGCCACGGGCCGGCCGCCGGCCAGGACGCGCTCGGGGCCCATGCGCTCCACGATGTCCCCCAGGTGCTGGGCTGTGCACCTCCTCACGGCCGAGTGCAGGTGGCTGGGGAGGGAAACAGGCCTGAGGGACAGCCCCTGCAGGGGCTGCTCACAGCACCCACCCCCCTGCCAGCCAGACTAAGCCCTGCAACCTCGGCATCCCCGGGGGCTGCGCTGGAAGGCGCCGCCAGGCACATCCCCAGGGACACCTTCCACTACAATTGTTCTTGTTGGATACAGGCAGGGGGGGGTTTAGAATTTCAGTTCTAGCTTTCCTTCAGGTAATTTTATTTTGCAAAGTGTATGAGTGTTCTTTCAATGAGCCCTATGAAAAACCAGTTCCTGTGCTCAGAGACACATCCTGGGCACTTGGTATCACTGTAAAATTGACTAAAGCAGCGTTCAATCGACTTCTAAAGATCCTGCAGGAGTCTCCTGATCCCTTCTTTGTACAAAATAAACACCTGTGCTGATGCAAAGGAGAGAACAGCCAGAATCAGCCTTCAAACTCGTGCAGCAAATGACCCTTTTATCTAAATCCTGCTGATCCCACTTGTGCTCAAGAACAAAATCCTGCAAACTCTAATGTCTCCAATTTTATATTTGGATTAAAAATGCTACTTGGAGGACAATTTGTAACTCCTGCTGCACTTTCAAGGGGAAAACAAGAACTGAAAGGCTGAGAGACCTCACTCCATGAAGCAAACAAGGCCCTGCTCATGGAAACAGCTGGAAAACATTTGTGTGCACACAACACCTTGGAGATAAACACAGTCCCATAAGAATCGGGATTTTAAAATTCCTGAAGTAAAATCACTCTCAGCTCCATCCCTGGAATCACGCTCTTGGATCATGAATCCACTCACAGAATCCCAGGGAAGGGACCTTACAGCTCATCTTGTTCCAACCCCTGCCATGGGCAGGGACACCTCCCACTTTTTTTATATAATAACAAGAATTATTCTTGTTGGTAAAGTCAAACCCGACTTTGGAGCTGATGAAGAATCAGTATTTCTGTCTAGTCAGGGTTGCCAGCATGAGAGTCATGATCACAGAGGGCTTGACAGGAGCTGAGCAGAAGCCAGGTACATTTTAAGAGGTCTCATGAATTGTCAGTGACACCATAATTGAAGGATTAATGTGTGGTGAATTTAAGCAACTCAGCTCAACTTAGAGAGAACATCCCTTGTGGAATTACAGTTGTGTCAAACAATCCTTTTCAGTTCCTGCTGAGACACAAATTTCCCCTTTGAAGGACAATTCCATATTGCTGGTCACAGCCTCTGGAGCTGGAGCTGCTCTGTGCCCCAGGAGCTTTCCTGCTGACATGGCCAGAGCTGCCTGAAGCCAGGCCTAGAAAAGCTGCACCTTTGGGCCATGCCCTGATGTGTTATCCACTAAAAACACCCTGTACTCCACAAATTAGGAAAGTCTGAGCTGTGAACAGATTAATCTGTGCCCAAAGGCTGTATTCAGCTTCATTCTCATGCCTTAGATAGCAGAAAACCTACAAACTCACAAACTGGAGGGGGCAAATCCCTACAGAAAACCCCTCAGCAGGTGAGTTTGAATCTGCCAGGGAAAGTGGGGACATCTGACAGGGACAGCTCTGACCAGGAGGGCCAGGGGGCTCTGAGGCCAAGAAGGGAGAACCCAAACAGGGCACTTGCCCTTGCTGCTGAATGAAAGCCGTGGGCAGTTACTGAAGTCACAAAGTCATGGAATCAGCCTGGTTTGGGTTGGGAGGGACCATAAATCCACGGGCAGGGACACCTTCCCCTATCCCCAGCCTGGCCTTGGACACTTCCAGGGGTGGGACATCCATCCCAAGTCAGTCTGAATCCCAGTAATTCATAAAGAATGGAAATCCCAAGGCTGATTTTTGCCTTTCAGTTTAAAGAGCAGGAAACTGCAGTAGAGCTGTCAGGAGACAGAATCCATGTATCCCCCAACAACCAGCTGCCCAGGAAACAGAGTCAGTCAAGACTAACTCTGAGGATTGGAGCTGTGCAGGAAATCTGTGGAGAGATTTTGAATGGAGCACCTGAAATGTGTCATGAAGGGAAATGGAGCCTGAGAAATGTCACCAAAGGGTGGCAGAGAGGAGGGGAAGCACCCAGCTCAGATGTGGTGAGCAGTGAACGAGGATGGAAAAGGAAAACAGACTGAACAGGGCCAGGGAAAGAATGGAATTGACTCCAGAAAAGAATGGCCACAGCACTGAGAAGGAAATCAAAATGCAGACACAAAGGCTCAGCCTAGAGAGGAGGAATCAAGCAAGATAGATGCAGCTAGAGAACTGTAAGTTATAAATCAGTTTTCTAAATAAAGAGGGGTGCTGAAAACTGGCCAAGGCAGGAACTGACTGCAGAGCAAAGGAGGAAAAGAAAGAACATTATGTCAGCTTTACCAGGCAAAGCAAAACAAGCTCCCCAAGAATATACAGTAACAGCAAATAAAATCACTGAAGTGGTGCAAAACAGCCAGAAAATACACCAAGCTCCAAAATCAACAGCCAACCTCTTACACAATGCACAGAAAGGAACAGAGGGGCTTTAATTCAATTTATGCCAACAAACATTGCCCTGGGTAGAGGTTTAGCACAGCTGATTTACTGGTTTTCAAATTTCTGCCTACTGTACTCTGATTCCATGTTAAAAAGCCTACATTTGATAAATTTATTCTATTCACAATATTCTTTATAAAGTCTTTATAGGAATTACCTTTGCCCTCCATTTATAAGAGAACAAAGTGCACGTGCTGGAGTCACATTATTAACCATGGCCTTCAGTGCCTTGTCTACCTCTTCCCTTATAAAAGTGTTGGATTCCCCAGCTTTGTGCAAAAGGACTTTTACTGCATTATCTAGTTCTTGATCCATGCTCTTTTTCAGGTGGGTGAACAAATCCCCTAAACAGACCACAGCAGCTCGAGAAACACCTGAGCGTAAATTCTTGACCTGCACACAGGAAAAACCCAAAAAACAATGAATAATGTTTATCAGAGAGACTTTAAAATAAATATTCATGTTTGCCCTTTGTAATTTTTAAGTAACGTTACAAGCAACTGAGAAACACATTTCTAACTTGATTCACAATGGGTGAGAATTAAAATACACACTCACAAAAATGTTATAAAGTTAAAATCTACATTTTCTCAGCCTCTGAGTCTCAAATCATCCTTGAGACAGTCCAGTTGAGGAAAACTCACCAGAGGTGAGCATAAATCACTTCAGAGAGCTGTAAAATACATATATACACACAGAGAGCCAGTGGAATATTCTGATAGGAAAATTTAACCTCTTGAGCCACAGCCAGAGTTGTTTCGTGGAGCTTTGCAGTCAGAATAGGGGCATGGTAGGCAGACAAGCACCTGACAAAGTTCAGACCTTCAATTTTCTTCTCCCTGTGTGAAAAAATAATATTTAAATTCCATCCATTTGTCAAGTTTCATTAAAATATTCAACGAAATCTGAAATTCTAAGGAACCAAATAGCAAACAAATTAGTAAAATAAAGCAATGAGAAATACTCCCAGAATTGTTTGGGTTCAAAAGGACCTCAAAGCCCACCCAGTGCCACCCCTGCCATGGCAGGGACACCTCCCACTGTGCCAGTGTCCAGCCTGGCCTTGGGCACTGCCAGGGATCCAGGGGCAGCCACAGCTGCTCTGGGCACCCTGTGCAAGGGCCTGCCCACCCTGCCAGCCAAGAAATAATGCAGGAAACTCCTTCCAGGCAAATCTGTCTTTTCCTGTGGGACTGTTCCAGCACTGCAGCCTCTCTGCAGAGTCCCACGGTTCTGTTCACAGCTGGCACCAGTGGCCCTTAGAGGATCTATTTCCTCCCCAGACTGAAGGCAGCAGCTCCCTAAGCACATCCCAAGTCGTGGAACACCGAAGAGATGCTTTTATTCCACACAAAGCACCAAGGATGAGCTGCTAATGCCACAGAGAGCACCTAAAGGAGCTGCTAATTCCACACAGAGCACCAAGGCTGGGCTGCTGATTCCACACAGAGCACCAAGGCTGGGCTGCTGATTCCACACAGAGCACCAGGAAGGTGTTGGTGGTGCCTCTCCAGCCCTTCAACTCAGACTCTCCAAGCCTCTGACAGCCCAGTTCCCAGTCCTAATTTACAATGCTTATTTAATCTCAGACTTGACTGAACCCCCCTGTTGGATTTAGTCATTTTCTGACCCAGAGATGGGTGAACTGAGAAGTGCTTTAAAAATTTTATTTTTAAAACCATTTATTTTTAAACCATTTACATAGTACGTATTTGTTTACATAAAAAACACATACCATGTAAACCATCTGTCAAGCTTTAAAAATTCTCTACAAATCCATTTCCCACCCTCTGCCATTTTTCTCTTCTCTCACTCAGTCTCCCTGGCTATTTTTGCTGTTTTGCTGTGTTTTACAGCAAGGTCTCAGAATCACAGAATCACAGAACAATGAGGTTGGCAGAGACCTCCAAGATCATCAAGTCCAACCCATGCCCTGACAGCTCAGCTAGACTATAGACAAGTGCCACGTCCAGTCTTTTTTTAAACACATCCAGAGATGGGGATTCCACCACCTCCCTGGGAAGACAATTCCAGAACTTTATTATTCTTTGGGTGAAAAGTTTTTTTCCTGATATCCAACCTGTACCTTCCCTAGCTTGAGGCCGCGTCCCCTCGTTGTGTCACCCCTGCCCTGCCCGCCCTGCCCAGCCCCGTCACGCACCAGTCGTGGTCAGCCAGCAGCGCCAGCGCCGCTGCCAGCGCGGGCTCAGGCCGGGGGAAGGGCAGCAGCTCGGCGGGGTCCAGCACCTCGGGGCTCTGCGTCACCGGCGGCTCCCGGCAGCGGCCCCGCGGCGGGCACGGCTCCTCTGGGGACAGGGACACCCGTCAGGGACAGGGACAGGGATAGGGACACCCGTCAGGGACAGGGACAGGAACACGCCGGCAGGGACAGGGACACGTCGTCAGGGACAGGGACAGGGATAGGGACAGGGACACCCGTCAGGGACAGGGACAGGGATAGGGACAGGGACACCCGTCAGGGACAGGGACAGGGACACCCGTCAGGGACAGGGACAGGAACACGCCGGCAGGGACAGGGACAGGGATAGGGACAGGGACACCCGTCAGGGACAGGGACAGGGATAGGGACAGGGACACCCGTCAGGGACAGGGACAGGGACACCCATCAGGGACAGGGACAGGAACACGCCGGCAGGGACAGGGACAGGAACACCCGTCAGGGACAGGGACAGGGATAGGGACAGGGACACCCGTCAGGGACAGGGACAGGGACACCCATCAGGGACAGGGACAGGAACACGCCGGCAGGGACAGGGACAGGAACACCCGTCAGGGACAGGGACAGGGATAGGGACAGGGACACCCGTCAGGGACAGGGACGGGGACAGGGACAGGGACACGCCATCAGGGATAGGGACAGGGACACGCCATCAGGGACAGGGACACGTCGGCAGGGACAGGGACACGTCAGCAGGGACAGGGACAGGGACGGGGACAGGGACAGGGATATGCCGTCAGGGACAGGGACAGGGACACGCAGGGACAGGAAACACGTTGTCAGTGACAAGGACAGGGGACACGCTGTCAGGGACAGGGACAGGGGACACACCACCAGTGACATGGGACACAGGACACACCATCAGTGACATGGGACACAGGACACACCATCGGTGACACAGGACACACCACCAGTGACATTGACACAGGACACACCACCAGTGACACAGGACACACCATCAGTGACACAGGACACACCACCAGTGACATGGGACACAGGACACACCATCAGTGACATGGGACACAGGACACACCATCAGTGACACTGACACAGGACACACCACCAGTGACACAGGACACACCACAAGTGACATTGACACAGGACACACCACCGGTGACACAGGACACAGGACACACCACCAGTGACACAGGACACACCACAAGTGACATGGGACACAGGACACACCACATGTGGCTGTGCCAGCTGCAGCCAGCCACGGAACGAGACGGAGGCACCAAGTGCTGCTCCAGGGAACGGGGCTCGCACGGGACACACAGTGCAGAGTCTGGGCTGCAGGGAGCTGAAATCCATCCCTGGGCAGGGAACCCTTCCACTGCTGCCTTCACTTTGAGCTCTCATGTTTGCCAGGCTCTGCACTGCTCTGCTGTGTGACTCTGAACTGCACACACAGGGCCAGCAGCTCTCCTCACAGCCCAGGCACACACAGCAATCCTTCTCCAGCCCAGAACCAAGGACAGCGCTGCAGCTCCAGCCCCAAAAGTGCAACCAGCAGGGAATGGAGGAGAGCAGCCTGGCAGGGTGGGACTGCAGCACCTGGAGCTGGGATTGGGCACTGAACCCCAGGGTGGAAAGGGACCAAAGCTTATAAAAGTGTGGAAACTCCTGAGCCAGGGTCCATCTTGGGTGCAGCCCTGGCCGGGCTCCTGCACTGCCCAAGGTGTGTCCTGGGAGGGCTTTTAATAAATCCCTGCTTTATTCTTTAACTCTGTCCAGCCTCTGCTCCAGGGAGCCTCAGGCATCACCACCATGCCAGGCCAAGCCCTGGCCTTGGACACGTCCAGGGATCCAGGGGCAGCCTCAATCAGAGTTTCATTCAAGTAAATTCAATTTGGCACACAACCTTCACTTTTAAGAGTCACAAACACAAAGGTAGTGGTTGTTTAATGTAAAAACAGATGCACAGTGTGCTAATAACATCATAAACCTTGAAGAGACACTAGACAAATTCTGGCCACCTTCGAGCACCATCAGCAGGAGCTTCTACTCTTAGCATTTTCCTACTGGTTATTTTAAAGGCAATTCAGTGCCAAAAGGGGTTCTGGGGACAGGAGGGAGTCAGTTTGCTGTTAATGCATTGCATCATTTCAGATCCTGATCAAACTAAAACCCTCTGATGTCTCATGAATCTCCCTAACAGATTCTAGATGAAAAATGATCAAATGAATCCCCAACGAGGAATTAAATCCCCTCCAGCCCCAGCCCCACAGAACTGATCTTCCAGAGCACCTCAGGACTGTCCACTGCACAAATAAATTGTATTTTGGAACTGTCCCACTCCACTGCACAAATATTTCAAGAGTTTACTGCCCCAGCTTACCAGAATCTAGCAAGGATGAACACTTTGACCTCTTCAAACTGGATGTTCTTTTCAGGGAAGGGTTCAAGGCCACATTTTCTAAGGACAAAGATCCATTTCTTGGTGATGTCAATAAATCCCCACAGAGATTAAACCCTAGGAAAGAAGGAAATGTCCAAAGGACAATAAAACCAATCAGAACCAAGTTAAAACCCAGTATTACCAGCCCCAATTTCCATTTCAGCAGCATTGAACAGGGAATATTCATTTAAGACAAAGCCTCATCCTCACTTTCTGCTGTGAGTTTCTCTGGTTCACTCATACTCAGTCTAATCCTTTCCCAAGGGAATTCTTCCTTCCCTTCCACGTCTTTGCCTTCCTGCTGCTCTTTATGGCTGTGTTCTTTGTCTTCTTTCCTCTTCCTCCTCAGCTTCTCCTGAGCAGATTTTGACAAGGTCACTTTTATCTGCAAAAAAAAAAAAAAAAATCATGCATAAGTTACCCCAGAATTGATTCCCCACTTCCTGATGCTGGCCAAGGTCAGCATGGAAAAGCAGGATTTTCCCTGATCTGACCCTTCTCTCTCCTGTGTTTATGACACCTTTTGTGCCGTGGAAAACTCAGCAAATAAATTTAATCCAGATAAATTTAAGTTCAGTTTAATAAATTTAATCAATTTACTCATTTGATTCTGATCCTGCCAAGGGTTCACATGTTCCGGGGAAATCAGAAAATTAAGACACTGTTGATCATTAACTTCAAGTATCAGTATTCTTCAAATGTTATTTTGAAGGCTTGCAGAAGGAGTTCCATTTCAATGTTTTCTGACTTTGTATCACATTTCACTCAGACAAATCTTGCTCCATTTACATTTGCAAATAATTTTTAACAAATAGCACCACTCCTCAGACCAGATTATGGCCAAATATTCAGGAAGGTTTTAAAGAAAAACTTCTGATTGGAACTGGATTAATTCATCCCTGGGGAAAACCAGACCTGCTCAACCCAGCCGATCCCTCCCTCCACATCTGCTTGTGCTGTGGGAGTCAGGGAGGGCATTTCCCAGCTCCACTCCTTCCTGCAGCCCTTCTCCAGGGATCTGAGCACGGCGGGAAGCTCCTGGCACATCCATTTGCCATCCAGGTGGCACCAAAAGAAAAGCAGGAGCAGCAGCTCCAAGGCTTTGGCTGTTCCAGTCAAACTCCTGCTGCCCCAAAACAGACTGTGACTGAGCAGGGCTGGCTTCACCCCCACACCCCCAGGGTGAGAAGGCACCAGGCTGTGCAGTTCTTACCTCTCCTTCATCCCCTGCATGGGAATGGCAATGGGAAGGGCTGTCCTGCTGGAAGCTTCTCCCTGGGGCTGCCTCTGCCCCCTCCCTGGCACCCTGGGCATCCCCATTGGCCACACAGGGCATGGACTGGCTGGGAGCTGGGGCAGGAGGGCTCCCAAAAACACCTGGAGGGCAGAACACGAGGTCACAGACTGCTTTGGGATGGAAGGGACATCAAACCATCTCATTCCAGAGGTGCCACCACTGGAACTTCCATCCAGGAACTGCAACACTTTCAGACATAATTCTTTGTACTCCCATTGAACTGGGGATTGTGAATGATCTAAAATATTGTACAGATCTTTTTGTTCTTTTCCCACTCTACAAAGGCACATTTTCCCTCATTTCATAACTCAAAGAGACACAGGGGATGATTTGGGGTCTGTAGTACCTTTGCCAACAACAGCAACGTCTTCAGAAGTGAAACCCAGATCGTTCTTTGGTGCAAAACCAGGCACTGACTCTGCAGGGCCTGAAAGCACAAAGAGCACTCGCTGTCAGTCATGCTGGTCATGCTTTGGGATGTCTTTCATCCTCCTAAAATGTCACCCCACATCTGAACTGATCCCTTTCCTGAACCAGGGTGTTGCCAGGTTACTGAAGCCAGCAGGATCTGAAGGATGTTCACATCCCACTGACAGGAGCCTGGAGCCAGGCTGGGAATGCTCCCCTGGAGAGGAGAAGGCTCCAGGGAGAGCTCAGAGCTCCAGGCTCTGGAGGGGCTCCAGGAGAGCTGCAGAGGGACTGGGGACAAGGCATGGAGGGACACAGCTCCTGCAGCTCCTTTCCTCCATCCAGTAGAACCAAAACTGATTAAACACCAATAATCCCCCAGAGTTCAGGGGCCTGTACTGCCCTGGGAGGGTGAAACACACCAGCAGCACTTCACCTCAATTCCCACAGGAAATGAGCTGCTTGCAACTCCTCACCTGAGCACCCTGAAATGCCAGTTTGGCCCCAGAGCAGCTGGAAGTTCCCTTTGTTAAGAGCTGGGGGATGTGGGCTCACTGCCCACACCAAGGGGCACTCTGGTCCCTCAGGTGAGTACTGACAGGAACATACCTGTGCTGGGGGGATGCTCTGCCCCCTCTGTGGCTCTGGGCCTTGCTGGAGATACTTTTGCAGGATGGGATTTGCTGCCAAGTGCTGGAAAAGTGTCTGACCTGTTCAGATAAACGCATTTTACAGGTGCAATTCTGCACAACAGTCAAAGTCCAGCCAAAAACAACAACAGATTTCAGTTTCCCCATGGCAAAACTATTTCCACTATTTCCAGTATTCCCACAAATGTTCACACTGAGCAGGAACAGAATTCAGTGGGAATTATTTGATGAGCAGGTCCATTGTGAAGAACACCCTCAAGAAAACCCTTATGAGGAAACCTTACAATAGGACTAAATTTAGGATACACCCATAAAGTAAAGAATTGTTTGGCCTGGGGATTGATGGTGCTGGTTCCAACCTGGCCAAGGAGAGTGACCAAATCCTCCTGCCACAACGGGGATGAGCTATTCCCAGCTCAGTGGCCAGCAGAGACGTTCACCAGGAAAATGCTCTTATCTACAAGAACAACTTCTAAATGATTCAAAATTTCAAATGATTCTCTGGATATGAAAGACAGAACCCAGAGCCAGTGCAATACCCACAACTAAAGACTCTTTTAAGCTCCAAGGTGAGCCCCATGCTCCAGGAATGTCCCTAATTCCTGTACCCCACCACCCATGGCAGTTTATCAGCAGACAAACAAAACCCTTCCCAAAGCAAACACCCCAAAACCCCCACTCCTGCTGCCCAGCCACAGATTTTGGCAACAGGCAATGCCAGTTTGTGCCAGTGCTCACAAACCCCCTGAGCTGATCCCTGGCATCTTTCTGAGCATTCCAAGGCTTTCAGTGTCACCTGGGATGGACTCAGGGTGCCTGCCAGGTGTCCCCTCTCCTCCTGGCTGGTTCAGAACTCCTCTGGCTGAGGAGGCACTGAAATACCAAGCACTGGATAATGGACATGGCAATGTTGTACAGAGCATGGCTCAGCCCAAACCAGCACACCCAGGCTTCCACTTCACTTCTGAAGGATTTCAGCATTTGAATGTGGGATTTTAAAGATTATTTTTAAAAATGTGATTCAGCAGTAATGCACACAGGGAAGGGATGTGAATATAAATTAGTTCTGGGCTGCACAACTGAAAAACTTCTGTTTGTGAATCACTGCAGGCTCCTGCCTCAAATCCCTTTGGTTTTTACGTTCCCTGTTTTGCTTTCTATTGTTAATGCAGTTCTGTGTCAGTTCTATGGAAGATTCCCTGCTCATGACAGGGCTGGAATTAGGTGATTTTTCAGGTCCCTTCCAACCCAAACCACTCTGGGATTCTCTGAGTCTATAAAAGATGCTTTTAGTACACACAAAAATATCTTCAGAGCAGAGCTACTAAGAGCTTCATCATGGGCTCTTAGAGCAGAGAGGAGATTTTGGACTGGAAAATTTGCAAAATTCCTCAAAACTCTTTTTATTTCATTAAACAATAGCTTATACTGCTCAAAACCAACTGGGTTGCTGCCCTTTCCAATCAGAGCAGCATTTGTCACCACCCAATTTCTATTCAGAAGAGCTCTGGGAAGGCATTTTAAATTCACAATTATCTCTCAGGAATAAATGGAACCAGCTCTTGATCCACATTAAGAAACATCTGCATTGTCTTCCTCTTCTCAACAAAGCCAATTCAATTTCCAGGCCGTAGTAACCCAAACTTATCCTTCCTCCTCACTCCCCTGTTTAGCTCTGGCAATGTTCCTGCAGTGCCAGGGAATGTATCAAATATTTACTGCCTCCCTGCCCTGGCCTACTGCAGCTTCACGTTAGAAGCCAGAAAAAAATAGAATAATGTCATTTAGCAGCTCTTGTCTTTTTAGAGAGAAACATAATCCACATAGAAAGTGAATCATTAAGCAAGCAATCCTACATAAAACACGCAGCAGTTAACGTCATGATTTAACGACGGCTGTGCGGGGATTTCCAGGCTGAGGTGACACCAGGTGACACTCACATCACTCTCCTCCTGGGGGGCAGCGTGGCCACGGGGGACTCCAGGCTGGAAATTCCACTCTCGCCGGTGGAGGCGGCGCCGGGGGACGAGCCCTGGGAGGGGCAGTCCCCGGAGAATTCCAGTTTCACGGCCGAGTCGGGGCTCTCCAGCTCGGCGATGCTGCTGCTCAGCTTTGCCCTCTTCTTGGCCGCGCTGTTCCGCAGGGACCTCAGGGAATTCTGCATCTGGACAGCGGGGAAAAGTGACAGGGGGCACTCAGTGCAGAGGGAAAAAGCTTTCTTCAGCTAAATAAAGTCGTTTCTGAGGGTTCAGCTCAGTCCGTGGCCCTGCCGGGCAGTGTGATCAGCACACACACGGTTTTGGGGAATTACAATGATCCCTCTCCTGCTTTCACACAGAATCACTGGGCTGGAAGAGACCTTCAAGATCATGGAGTCCAACCCAGCCCCAACAGCTGAACTCAACCCTGGCACCCAGTGCCACATCCAGGCTTTGTTAAACACCCCCAGGGATGGTGACTGCACCACCTCCCTGGGCAGAACATCCCAGTACTTTATCACTCTTTCTGTAAAAGCTTTTTCCTGATATCCAACCTGAATTTCCCTTGGCACAGCTTAGGGCTGTGTCCTCTGGCTCTGTCAGTGCTGCCTGGTTTATTTCACAAGAATAATTATCCTGCAAGCAAACACAGCGTCACAGCAGCGCTGTAGCCCAGCTTCCCTCTCCAGAGCACGGGGACAGATTCCTGCTGGAACTGCTCCGTGCTTTTCAGTGGATTAAAGGAGGGGTTTGATGGCTGCCAGCACATGCACTGGGACTTCAGGTTTCTCCCAGCAAATCTGCACTTACTAAAAACAGAACCATGGAATGGCTTGGAAAGGACCTTAAGGATCATCCCATCCCACCCCTGCCATGGCAGGGACACCTCCCACTGTCCCAGGCTGCTCCAGCCCCAGTGTCCAACCTGGCCTTGGGCACTGCCAGGGATCCAGGGGCAGCCACAGCTGCTCTGGAATTCATCCCAGACCCTCCCTGCCAGGAATTCCTTCCCAGTATCCCATCTAAACCTCCTCTAAATCACGCAATCAGTGCCCAGCAAGCAGAGATCCTACTCTAACGAGCAGGAAAATCTGTAATTATTAGAGTTTCATGCTGCAGCATTCTCCCCTCTTTTTGCTGAATATTTGTCACGTTAGAAATTCCTCCTCTGTTTAACACCTCAGGTTCCTTTCAGTGGGAACCAGAGGGTGGAAGGTACAGACAGAAAGGCAAAGCCAGGAAGTCACAGAATCCCAGACGGGTTTGGGATGGAAGGAACCTGGAAGTTCACCTTGTCCCACGGGCGGGGACACCTTCCACCACCCAAACCCTTGAACGCTTCCAGGGATGGGGAGCCCTGTTAAAAGTGCATTTATCCCACTTCACCCACCTCTTCTTGGTCCACCTCCTCAGGCTCCAGGTGCAGCTCTGCCAGCCCTGCTGCCAGCTCCGTGCCCTCCCTGCTGCTGGGGGGCTCCCGGGGGCTGGGCAGGCGCGGGATGGGGGGCACGGGCCGGGCCCCCCGCAGCCCCTGCGGCCCCGGGGCTCTGCCCAGAGCTGCCCTCAGCTGCAGGGGGGGCTTCTCCAGCTGCAGGGAATGCTTCTCCAGCTGCAGGGGGGGCTTCTCCAGCTGCAGGGAATGCTTCTCCAGCTGCACGGGGGGCTTCTCCAGCTGCAGGGAATGCTTCTCCAGCTGCAGGGAATGCTTCTCCAGCTGCAGGGGGGGCTTCTCCAGCTGCAGGGGGGACTTCTCTAGTGGGCTGTCCCCTGGAACACACAGGGACACTGTCAGGGACAGCGCCAGGACAAACTTCACCTCTCACTTCTGTATCTACAAAACTCCTCCTGCCACGGAATGAGTGTTAAAAACACATTTGTGCAGGCTCAGGTATCGGTTTATTCCAATTTTAGTGTCTCCTTCCTTTAGGAGAATATAAATGAGTGTTTCATGCATGTGCACACTAACATAGAATCAAAATATCCTCAGCTGGAAGGGACACCAAAGTCCATGCACATACCCTTAGTGCCTTTAAAAAGTAATTAACTTTCTTAATTAAGAGAAAAGCACTCATCCCCAAACTTCCATGGAAGGTGCTGTAACAACAAAGGTACTCCAAAGAACCACAAAAAATCAAAATGTGTATGGAAAACATATGGTAAGTGATAAATACAATAACAAATAATAAATACAATAATAAAGCAAGCAATAAATACATCTACAAGGCAGAGCCACATTCCAGGGGCAGGAAATTCCCAAAGCAATCAGTTGGAAATTTTCTATATATGCACAAAAATATGGGTCTCAGTGAAGATGAAATTTCAAACAGATTTCTTTAATCAGTGCAAAATTTTGTGTGGAAACTGTTACTTTGTTTCAGAAACCTGCTGAGTGCTTAGGAAGCAGTTTGACCTCAACAGAGAATAAAGGTATTTTTACCCACGGGGTTGGAACTGGATGAGTTTTTAGGTCTCTTCCAA
Organism: Vidua chalybeata; assembly: GCF_026979565.1. NCBI lineage: Eukaryota > Metazoa > Chordata > Aves > Passeriformes > Viduidae > Vidua > Vidua chalybeata. The sequence continues at coordinate 968,410 of NC_071535.1, read as the reverse complement.
CCCAAACCATTCTGGGATTCCATGATTCAAATGAAGAGGCAAAAAGGCAAAATGCACTGAGTAACCCTTTTCTTGCACATGGCTTAATTAGGGTTTGAACAGTAACAGGTATTTCTGTACTGACTTTCCCTAAAAGTGCTCCATTTTGGGGTTTATTTGAGTTGGAAGACAGACATTGCCCTGAGACATAAAGAAAAGCAGAGCTGTAGCATCTTTTGCTTTATGACAAATGCAAAGGCTCCACTTCTGAAGAGAAGCCTGCAGGGATGTGAGCAGTGAAGCCATAAGTAAATAAATCAATAAATCCCTCCATTCCTAACTGCACCTGAGGCACTGCCCAATTCCCTCTCCCCTATCACTTTGGATCTTCTGACCACTGAAAAATCCCTCAAAATACAACCCCCAAATCCCTTTTTATCACATTGAGAACATTCCCACCTGTGCTGTCTCCTGGCTTTTGGCTGAGCAGCTGCTTCTGGCAACCAGGCTTAGGCAGCCCCTGGAAGCTTTTGAGAGGCCAGGAACTGGAGAGGCTCCTGGGATCCTCCTGGGACTTCCCTGCAGGGGCAGCAGGAGCAGAGAGGTGCTTGGGGCTGTTCCTGGGGGATGACAGGGGGAAGGAGGGCAGGATGAAGGTGCCCTGGCTGGCACTGGGACCTTGGAAGGACATGGTGGGCTCTGCCTGAGTGCAAAAACTTCTCTGGGTCTTGCTGGAAAAACTGAGGCTGGAACAAACTGAGCAAAGGAAAAGAGAACAGTGCTTGTGGTAACTGGATCTTGTAATATGAATTTATCATGATTTCCAGTGAAATAATGCAGCATAAAAATAATTTCCAATGAAATCATCTATCATAAGAATAATTTCCCATGAAATAATGCACCACTAGGCAGTCAGAGCCTGAAGGTTTTGCCCAAGCAAGCAGACAAATCAACCAGCTTCATTTGGCAAATTGCATTCCCTTCCAAATGTGAGTTTAAGCCTTGAATCGATTTCTCAGGCATGTTTTGGAGAACTATATTTAAAAAACAGAGTGATGCAAGTAGATCAAACACTGCTGTGATCCTCCTACAGCAGCAGCTTTTCTCTAACACCCTGACACAGCCAGAGATCAAAGGTGGGGCTGTGAATTAACAACCACTAATTAACTCACACAGGAAGGAGCAGCCATCTGGACGGGGCCAGAACAACCTTTCAGTTACAGTTTCCATTTCTTAGGGAAGCAAAGGAACAAAGAGACAACTCCAAAGTGACACACCCTGCCTTAGGCCACCGGCAGAAGTCACGTACCTTTGTCCTGCTGACAGTTATTCAGTCCCAAAAACTGCAAATCAGAGCCCACGCTGCCACTCTTCCCACGTGCCTGTGGGTATCCAAGTGTTCCACATTTCCCTGAAATCTGGGGCTGATGAGAGCCCAGAGCACCTTCCAAAAGAGAACACAAAGAACCAAATCAGTGCTTCACACATGGTGTCCAACAGAGAATACCCAGTAATATTTTCTAGGGAATGCAGACTCTGTGTAGCTCTGAGTGTGAAACTCAAATACACTCCAAGTACTTCATTCCAGAGTCTCTAAGCAACCTCAGAAAGCAGCTCAGAGGGAAAAAGGGAAAAGGACTGGCTGCTCTTCCAGGGCACTGCTCCAGCTGGGAATTGCAGGGGGGCAAAAGAACCCCCTGGAACAATCCCCTCTTTGAGTATGTGACAATGAAGGGCAGCAAACACCTTAAAACCCAACCACGGCGAGGGAGCAAACTTGGCAAGGCCAGGACTCCCCAAAGGGGACAAGGACAGAGCCCAGGGCCATGGGCACACAATCCCTCAGGTCTGGTCTTGCCCAGGCTTTCCAGAACCTTCTGGCTACTGAAATGTACAAGACAACAAGAGGCCAGTCTCTTGGAGTATTTAAAGAGAAAAAGTCCGGGTTGCAAATGCCCCATGTCCTCTATGATTTCATTGATCTTCTTTAGCTCATGGAGTCATCTCTAGGAATCAGAAGTCTTCTTGTGAATGACAAGAACTGGGGAATTCTAGGGACTATTTGTAGGTTTGATGTGGCCTTTTTGTAGTTGTTCACTTACTAATTTTTGGAGAGCATTCAATTTTTTCTGTTCAGGAGGCCACTGATCTATCCAAATTGGCTGATTGGTTTTCTGTGATTACTTCAGAGTGGCAGGCATTGTTGTGGATTCCATCAAAAACCCACTGCTATCTTCACTCCCCACTGGGACCACACGTCTCTCCCCCATACTGTGATGGGCTCCTTCTCTACAGGTTCATTTCCCACACTGCAACACTAAAACCTGCAGCTGCAGCACGTCCCTGTGCCCCCACTCACCAGCAGCAAGGGCAGAGTGCTCCGAGTTCAGCTCCACACTGGGCTGGCATGAAGCCCTGGAAGCTCTGCTCCTGCTGAAAAGCAGCTCATCACTGCCTGGGCTTCCCTGCGAGGGCTGGAGCTGCGGGGAGTGGAGGAAATCATTGGCTGCAGCCAACTGTGGGGAAAAGCAAAATAAACTGTGTGTGAAATGAAAGCACAGCCCTGCTCCGTGCAAACAGCACAGCCACAAACACTTCCACACAAGCTCTTCTTTCCCACCTACCCAATATTCAAATGTTTTAAGCATTAGAAAGCATTTTAGCTGTTTTGCAGGTCTTACTAAAATACAGGTTAAAGGTTTCCCCTTTCAGTGTGAAAGGGGAAAAAACCCAACAAAATCAACTGGTAGAGAATTTAACTATTTTAAAAATTAAATTTCAAAAATTAAACAATGACCACTTGAATTTTGTACTTTAGATAGAGAAATGCTTAAATAGACAGGAGAACCCCAAAATCCCAGAATGGAACAGTTTCTTGCAAACCACTCCAGTCTAAAACTGTGCCTGGCAACACCAGCACCTTTTACTGAGAACTGGCTACAGGTAGGGAGAAAATCTCAATGATACCAATATTTAACAAAGAAAAGGTCATGCTATAAATAGATTCTGATTTAATTAGTAAAATCAGTGATTTAAATCATTCCCGAGCTGTATTTACTCTCCTCTCCTTTCTGGGGGACACAGGAAGAAAAGAAGAGCAGGAAAATGCTGAAGTGGTTTATTCCAGGTTATTACAAGTTGGGATAAAAGATGTGAGACCTTGGCATTCCCACTCCTGCAATCACCAAACATCATCCCATTCACAGATCCTTCAGTCCATAAAGAAATATTCCCTGTACAAATCACCACAGCCTGGTTTCAGCTGGGATAGAGAGAATTTTCTGCTTAGGAGCTGGTACAGGATAAGCTTTCATCCCATTTTTCCATACAGATAAAGCAACATATGCAGAAGGAATAAATTCCAACACTGCCATGACTCTACAGCTTTCTCAGCTGCTCCCATCCCAGCTCCAGGAGTGAAAACTCTCCTTCCTTGTACCCAAACTATAATTACAGCATTGCAAATTCACTGAACGCAGGCTTGGTGGTGGGAAGCACAGCAGACCCAAAGCTGCCAGATGTTTCCCTGGAGCAGATAACAGATCCTAGCAAAGGGATTTCTCAAAAGGGCTCAGATTCCTTTAAATTCCACAAATGCTGGAAAACACCTGAATCCATCCAGCACAGGAACTGGTAACTTGGTTATCAAAGCACAGCCCTTGAGAGTGACCTGTGATGGAATCCTGGGATGGTCTGGGTGGAAAGGGACCTTAAATCCCACCCCATCCCATCCCATCCCATCCCATCCCATCCCATCCCATCCCATCCCATCCCATCCCATCCCCAGACTGCTCCAAGCTGGAATCACAGCAAGCATTCCCTCCCTGCATCCCTCCCCTGTGGAGCTGTGCCACTGGGAGACACCAAAGGTGCTCCTAATCCATCCCCAGCAGCATCAGCAGTGTTCTCCCAGAAGGAGACCAACACCACACAAAGACAGAACAATCTCTCCCCAAAATCCTCGCCCAGCTCCAGAAAAAACAGGGCTCAGGTCCCCGAGGGACACCCAAGGAAGGGACACCTTTATCCCACACACTGGTCACCCTCTGTGTCGCTCTGATCCTTGGAAAACAAAGAGGTTTTGTTCCATAAATCAGATTTCCCAGGCCATTTGAACACTCCACAAAGCCCAGCTATCACATTCTCCAGTCATCAGATCAATATGGAAATGAGACTTCCACACAAAATGAGGGGAGATCCCACAGTTCACATGTGGAACTTTGTGGAAGGGCTTGCATGCCCAGTGAAACGTTCAAATGCTCTCGTTTCCCCCAAAAGGAACCTCTGGGCACCAAAAGGTACCTTCAGCAGCAGGGAAGGGCCTGCAGGGTCTGTGTGTCCCAGGGGTAACTTCACCCTGCAGTATCCAATATTGCAACCTGCCCTCGAACACCTGCAGGGATGGAGAACCCACAGCTCTGCAGAGAGGCTGCCACACAAACCCCTGAGGTCAGTGTGCCTTATCTACCTTTTATTTTTAGTACACATTAATTTACACATGTTTTACTCACACCTTATCTGATCAGGAAAGTCTAGACGCAGCCCTGGACAATCACCCTGTAACATGACCCTAAAAATCTGGCAGGGAAACAGCTTTAAACATTAAGCTACTTCCATGCATCCTTTCAGCCACAGAATGACTCCAAAAGTTAATTTTTAAGCACTTTCATTTCAAAGGAATGTCTGAATTAATAATTAATATTTGACATGTCCAGAAACCAGTCGACTACCTGAGATTTATGCATGATAAATGCATTTTCCTTACTGAGGGAGCGAGGGGCAGATCCAGGGCTAACTCCCCACACACAGCTGATTGCTGGATGGCCCAGGGACAGGAGCTTGACACACAGCTCCTGGAATGTCTTCAGTCCAGGGAGCACCAGCCAGGCTTACATTCCCAGACTGAAACCACAATTCACCTTCTTGCATCCAAGAGAGATCCATGGAATGTCCTGAGCTGGAGGGACCCCCAGGGATCATCCCAACCTCATCCCTGCCCAGACCCCCCAGCAATCCCACCCTGGGCACCCCTGGCAGCGCTGGCCAAAGGCTCCTGGAGCTCTGGCAGCCTCGGGGCTGTGCCCATTCCCTGGGGAGCTGTTCCAGTGCTGATTCCACCTTCTGGGGAAGAGCCTTTCCCTGAAATCCAACTTAAACTTCCCTGACCCAGCTCCAGCTGCTCCCTCTGGTCACCAGCATCACAGGACAGTGTCCCCTGCCCCAGAGAGCTTCAGTCAGATGTGATGAGACAAAGGATCAGGATGTGAAGAAGGAACAGCAAAGGTGTCAACTACAGCAACCAGGTAAATATTCCACTATTAAACCAGCCCAGTGTTTTAAGTTTCCTTTACAGTAATGGTCTGGCCAACAGGACTCCAATTCATCCTGTGCCCAATCAGGTTCCCACTGCCAGAGGGCAGGGATCGGTGGGATATTGGGATTTAGGAATTCCTGGCTGGGAGGGTGGGCAGGCCCTGGCACAGGGTGCCCAGAGCAGCTGTGGCTGCCCCTGGATCCCTGGCAGTGCCCAAGGCCAGGCTGGAGCAGCCTGGGGCAGTGGGAGGTGTCCCTGCCATGGCAGGGGTGGCACTGGGAGGGCTTTGGGGTCCCTTCCCACCCAAAGCATTCCAGGAACTGGTGATTTACCCCACCTCCAAAGGCACTTTACACACCAACCAAACAGAACCCGTAAGCTCCTTGCTTTCTCTGCAGGGCTGGTACCTCCTCCCACGTTACAGAGATAAACACAACCACATGTACAAGGGCTTAATTCCTTTCAGAAAAGGACCATTTCCAGAGCCCCTCCCTGACCTCCTGGGAGAGGGGCTAGGAATTCCCTAGGCAGGGAATTTTCCTCCTTTCCAAGCCCCAGCCAGGTGCTGGTGCCTGTATTAACTTGTTTTTTGTTCACAGCTGCAGAAAAACAGCAGCAGCACAGGGCTTGGCCCAACCTGCCAAGAGAACACTGGCACTGTTTTTTGGGCTTTTTTTACAAGCTGTATTAGTTAATACTGAAAAACTGTCCCAAAAAGGAAACCCTTCTTGCTTCAGAGGTGTTTCCTACACATCTTGTTGTCCTGACCCTGCTTGCCGATACCCCAAGGGAACTGATTCACCAGCTCAGGAAGACACAGATGTCTTCAGGAGCCTCAGGAGAGGTAACACAGGCACCAAGGAAAGAGATGAGCATTCAAGTCTAGGCATGAACGTCAAGGTTTGACAGTACAGAAACACGAGCTGGGTTTATTTGGTTAAGGGCCTGCCCCACAGCCAGGCTGCAGAGGAGCACTCACTGTCCATGACCTCATCCAGCCCAGCAACAAGTTACCAAGCAACTGAGAATGAAAATCCGAGTAGGCAAATGTGGCACTGAGGAATCTGCTCTGCACAGCCTCTGATTTCCTGAGGAGCTCTGTTTGCTTCAGCTCCCCCACAGGAGATCAAGTTCTGATAAATCAAACATGTCCACTTTAAAAAAAAAAAAAAAAAAAAACCCAAAACACAACAGAAAAACCACCACACAGAGATACACCCCCATGTGTGGCATCCAAAACACGTCACAGAACCACTGGCAAAGGAAAAAGAACCTGGACAGTTTTCCAGAGCTTCCTCCCCTTTCCAGCTGCAGACGTGGTCAGTAGGTGATTACACCCAAACTCAGCCAGAATGGTTATTCCAGCCTGGCCTATGTTTTTCCTGGCAGGATCAGCCCAAGGAGCAAGAGCCACACAGGCACTTGGCAGCCACCAGGTTTATCCCAAAGAGCCCTGGCTCAGCCCCATCCCGCAGCTCTGCCTTCAGAGCCTGAGCTGAAGGAGCTGCTCAGTTTTCCCCCAAACAGGAAACTCTCTGCAGTCAGTCCCACTTTCAAACATAAACATACAAACAAAGGCTGTTTTCCCCAGTTTTGTGCTCATCACCTGTCACTGCTGACGTATCAGAGTCATGTCATTACTGTCAGACCTAAGGAGTGTCCCAGGTAGTCCAGCTAACCTCGAGAAAAGATTCATATACTTTTTTGTAAGTGATAAGTAGTCTGCTAAATTGCTTGGCTGAATCTGACATAACGAATCCCCTAATCTACCTTCCCAGAGCAACATGAGTGTACAGATCCACGTACAGATCCCAAACATCTCTCACTTAACAAGCCCCCGACAACTCTTCATCCTCCCTTTGGAAATGCCTCAAGGATGAAGGCGCCCAGGGAGTCACATACCTGCTCCACACCCTTCGTGACAGGCATCCTCACCCCCGAGCCACCTTCCCTGTCCGCAGCCGGCTCGTTCTCCCAGGGCAGCTTGTTTCTGAGCGCTCTGCCGGCGCTCAGGACTCTCCTGGGGCTCAGTCCGCGCTGGGCACCGGCGGGGCCGCGCAGGGCATCGCGGCAGGCGGCGTGCCCGCAGCGGCCGTGCGCGCTCCGGCTCCTGCTGCCCATCAGCAGCCACTCGGTGTCGGCGCCGGGCGGCGGGCAGGGCCCGCGGCAGCGGCCGGACGAGGGCAAGGGCACGCCGTACTCCACGAGCCCCTGCTCGCCCAGCCTGGGCAGCACCTTCCTGGCCAGCCGGGCCTGCACGGCGTGCGCCACCCCCGCGCCGCCGGCCCGCAGCTCCACCGCGTCCAGGGCGCGGAGCAGCGCTCCGGCGTTGCCGGGGCCCAGGGCCGAGGCCAGCGCGGCGAACGCCTCCATGGCGGCGTGCCGGACCCTGCGCTTGGCGTCCAGCAGCGCCGGCGCCAGGGCGGCCGCCAGCTGCGGCAGGTCCAGCTCGGCGGCGGGGTAGGCGAGCAGCGCGGCGGTGCAGGCGTTGAGCAGCTCCTCGCGGAGCCGGGCGCTGCGGTGCCGCAGCAGCCGCTCCTGCAGCAGCAGGCGCAGCACGGGCCGCGGCCCGGCCGCCGCCATCAGCCGCAGCAGCAGCCGGCCGCCGTCCCGCCGCATCGCCGGCTGCGCGTCGCCGAGCGCCCGGGCGGCCGCGCACACCAGCGGGGCCAGCACGGCGGGGACGCGGCGGCCGAGGCGCAGCGCCAGCAGCCGGGTCGCCTCCAGCGCCCCCCGCGCCACCGCGAAGTTGGGGTCGTGCAGCAGCGCGTCCAGCAGCGCGATCAGCCCCAGCAGGGCGGCGGCGGGCGCGGCGCCCAGCGCGGCGGGGCTGCAGCTCTCCAGCGCCCGCCGCAGCTGCTCCACGGCCTGGGCACGGCCCCGGTAGTCCCGCCGGTCCAGCAGCCGCGCGCGGAGCTCCGGCGGCACCAGCGACAGCTCCGGCCCCAGCGGGGGAGCCGCGTCCTCCTGCGGGCCGGGGGGCTCCGTGCCCGGCCCGTCCTCAGCGGGGCCGGGGGGCTCCGTGCCCGAACCCTTGTGAGCATGGCCGGGGGGCTCCGTGTCCGAACCGTCCTCAGCGGGGCCGGGGGGCTCCGTGTCCTCCTGCGGGCTGGGGGGCTCCGTGCCCGAACCCTTGTGAGCATGGCCGGGGGGCTCCGTGTCCGAACCGTCCTCAGCGGGGCCGGGGGGCTCCGTATCTTCCTGCGGGCCGAGGGGCTCCGTGCCCGAACCGTTCAAAGCGGGGCCAGGGGGATCCGTGCCCGAACCGTTCAAAGCGGGGCCGGAGGGCTCCGTGCCGTCCTCACCGATCAGCGCGGAGCCGCCGCGCTGCCAGGCCCGGCCGCGGCCCCGCGGAGCGGCGGCTCCGGGCGGCTCCGCCATGGCCCGAGGCCGCGGCCATGGGCGGCCCTCAGGCCCCGCCCGGCAACGCCGCCGTCGCCAGGGGGCGCCGCGCGCCGCGCCGGCGCGGGGCCGACCACGCCGCGGCGAGCGGGGGGGGGGGGGAACCACGCGTACCTCCCCTACTTCTCCTCAGGCCGCCGCGGGCGGGACGGGGCGCGGACGCGGTGGCGGAGAAGCGGAGAGCAGCGTCGCGCGAGCGGCGGGGACGGGGCTGTAGCAGAACCGCCGGGGAAGCGAACCCGCGGCGTGCCCCCCCCCCGCGAGGTGCGCCGGGTGGTTCCGCCCGGGTACCAGCGGGTGTGGGTGTGTGCGGCGGCGCGGCCGCTGATTGGCGGGGCGCGGCGGCCGGAAGTGACGGAGCGGGCGGTGGCGGAGCGGCGGAACGAGGCGGCGGCGCGGCCGGGCCGGGCCTGGGCACCCCGGCACAGGTGAGGGCGGGGCGGCGGGACAGCCGGGGCTGGGCCGGGACACTGCCAGGATACTGCCGGGACAGTGCCGGGACACTGCCCGGACACAGCCGGGGCACAGCCGGGGTAGTGCCGGGGCACTGCCGGGACCCTGCCGGGACAATGCCGGGGCACTGCCGGGGCACAGCCGGGACCCTGCCGGGACAGTGCCGGGGCACAGCCGGGACCGTGCCTGGACCGTGCCGGGGCACAGCCGGGACCGTGCCGGGACACAGCCGGGACCGTGCCTGGACCGTGCCGGGGCACAGCCGGGACCGTGCCGGGACACAGCCGGGACCGTGCCTGGACCGTGCCGGGGCACAGCCGTGGCACAGCCGGCGCACTGCCGGGCCACAACCGGGGCACAGCCGGACACAGCCAGGACCGTGCCGGGGCCCGGCCGGCCCGGCGGAGTGCAGGAGCCGGGGTGGTTCGGGCTGGCCGGGACGCCGGGCAGGGCCAGCGCTGGCAGCGCAGCGTGCTCCGTTCCCCGGCCGGGAGCGGGGCTGGGGCCGCGGGGCGGGCAGGAATTGAGGAAGCGGGGCGGCTTCGTCTGCCCTGCCCGTCCTGCGCCCGGTGCCTGCTCGGGGCAGAGCAGAGCAGAGCCCGCAGCTCTTGTGCCGCTTCTCAGCACGGCCGCTTATCCGCTCTGTTTCCAGTCCCTGCTGCTGTTGGAGCTAAGCTTGAGCCACAGGCTGGAAGGATCTGCCGGCCCGGGCGTGCCCGCTTGGTGTCCCGAGCACGCATCGCTGGGCTGGGAATGCAATTCCAGGGCTGGGAATGCAATTCCAGGGCTGGGAATGCAATTCCAGGGCTGGGAATGCAATTCCAGGGCTGCTTCGTGTTCCAGCTGCTGACTTCTTGCTAAACAGTAAATTAAATAACAGCAAATCCATGGTATGGGCGAGCCTGGCCATGCAGGGGGGTGAGATGTTTTCACCCCTGTCAGGGTGAAGATTTATTGCTGCAGAATACCTTAAATATGGTTATTTGTGGGTGTTTTGGCAGGTTTTGCAGCTGGACTGGGACCATTCCCTTTTCCGTGTGGTGGTGCCTTGTATTTCCCGGTTTTTGTGTGTTTGCATGATCAAATTAGGAGCTGAGCACAAGCACAAAAGGGGAATACATTCTTTTAGCTGCTGGACAGCTTTTTTTTTTATTATTATTTTAAATATTTCAATTCTTCCATGTATAATTTGTACTCCAAAATTGTGACAGGGAAAATGTTGTTGTCTCTGATCTTGCCTTTTGCACATGCACTTTAATTAGTTTCTTTCAGTTATTTTTTCCAGTGTGGAGTGATAATAGGAGAGCTTATTTATCTCTTCGTGGGTAAGAGGTTTCTCAGCCCCTTCTCCTCCCTGTCACTGCTATTGTATTCTGTATTTAAACACTGGCAACCCATTTGATTATTTCAAATTAAGCACTTTTAAGTGGGCTCACCTGCAAGTGAGGTGTCATTTAAGGAGCTGTGCAAACGGTGAACTTATTATTAAGCTAAAAGGAGCTGAGATCTTGCAGATCATGCAGCAAATCAAAAGCTGCTGTGCTCGGGGGTGGGAGGGCTGCAGCGTTCCCTGGAGAACAATGGGATTCTTTCCCCGTGGCCCAGGATCCTGACACGTTCCTACCCTCCACCTCTCAGCAGCGCAGCGCTGGGGGCTGAACAAAGAGCTGCTGCACCCTGGCAGTGCTCAAGGAGCTGAAATTAGAGCAGGTGCCTCTAATTAGGGCAGCCACCCGAGGGCTCCGCTGTCACGATGTGCACGGGACTCTGGGGAGAGGAGGAGCGAGCATTCTGCACTCCTGGGGAGCGTGGGCAGCAGCTGCCAGAGCTGGGGAAGTGCTGAGGGCTCCGGGGGGCTCAGCCTGTCCCCCTGCTCACCTGGGGAGCTCTGAGCTCTCCAGAGGCTGAGCCTGTCCCAGAGAGGATCTCCCGTTTCTCCTGTGCTCCTCTGTGCATCCACAGCACAGGAATCTGCTCCAGCCCCGCTGGCAGAGGGAATGGGAATGGGAAGCTGCTCCCTGCCAGAGCCTGGCACAGCAGGACTGGGCTGCTCCCCAGGAATTGCACTGCACAAAAGGAGTTTAAGAACTTTTAAAACTTCGTCTCAAATAAGCCAGTTGTGTTCCCTAGTTAGCTGTGTTTGTTTCTATTTCAGCCGCTGTTCAGTTCTCTCAAACCCTTGATGTGGAATCACAGAGTATCCTGGGTGGGAAGGGATCCACAGGAGCCATCAGTCCAGCTCCAGGCCCTGCACAGGCACCCCAACAATCAGATCGTATTTTACTCCAGAACAAACAAAAAGTGACGGTTGTGTTTTTTTTTAATTCAGAGTTGAATCTAGCATAGACTATTAATGAACATTTGAAGGTCTTGGAATTCACTTGCATGAAAAAGCGCAGCAGGTAAGGGTTGAAAAGGGGATTGGGAAGTAAGAAACCTTATTGAGTTAAAAGCCAAGATGGAAAAAATACCTTTCGACTGTTACGTGTGGCGCGTGTCAGTTACATAAACGTGAAGTGACACCTCCCGAACTGTGTTTGTCCCAGATGGACCCGTCGTCGCCGCCGTTCCTGCTGGCCAAGCTGACCCCCCTGCACTCGGAGCAGCTCCTGCAGGGCCTCAACCTCCTGCGGCAGCACCAGGAGCTCTGCGACGTCGTGCTGCGCGTGGGCGAGGCCAAGATCCACGCGCACAAGGTGGTGCTGGCCAGCATCAGCCCCTACTTCAAGGCCATGTTCACCGGGAACCTGTCGGAGAAGGAGAACGCCGAGGTGGAGTTCCAGTGCGTGGACGAGGCGGCGCTGCAGGCCATCGTGGAGTACGCCTACACCGGCACCGTCTTCATCTCGCAGGACACCGTGGAGTCGCTGCTGCCCGCCGCCAACCTGCTGCAGGTCAAGCTGGTGGTCAAGGAGTGCTGCGCCTTCCTGGAGAGCCAGCTGGACCCCGGCAACTGCATCGGCATCTCGCGCTTCGCCGAGACCTACGGCTGCCACGAGCTCTACCTGGCCGCCAACAAGTTCATCTGCCAGAACTTCGAGGACGTGTGCCAGACCGAGGAGTTCTTCGAGCTGACGCACGCGGAGCTGGACGAGATCGTGTCCAGCGACTGCCTGAACGTGGTGACGGAGGAGACGGTGTTCTACGCCCTGGAGTCCTGGATCAAGTACGACGTGCAGGAGCGCCAGAAGTACCTGGCGCAGCTGCTGCACTGCGTGCGCCTGCCCCTGCTCAGCGTCAAGTTCCTCACGCGCCTCTACGAGGCCAACCACCTGATCCGGGACGACCACACCTGCAAGCACCTGCTCAACGAGGCCCTCAAGTACCACTTCATGCCCGAGCACAGACTGTCCCACCAGACCATGCTGCTGACGCGGCCCCGCTGCGCGCCCAAGGTGCTCTGCGCCGTGGGGGGCAAGGCCGGGCTCTTCGCCTGCCTGGAGAGGTGAGGAGCGGCCCCGGGGCACTGCCTGGCACCCCTGGGCAGGGCACACGGGCACTGGGAGCTGGGATCCCCCCGGTCTCTGGGGCTGGAAGAGATCCGGGAGTCCCACCAGAGCTTGCGGAGTGTGGTTGTTCCTTTTCTCCATAGAAACTGTTCAGCAGGCTTTCTTTTTTAACAAGGGTGAGCCCCAGGTTCCTCTGTAAAAACTGTTCAGCAGGTTTTCGTTTTTTAACAAGGATGAGCCCCAAGTTCCTCCATAAAAACTCTTCAGCAGGTTTTTTAAACAAGGATGAGCCCCAAGTTCTTCCATAGAAACTGTTCAGCAGGTTTTCCTTTTTTAACAAGGATGGGCCCCAAGTTCCTCCATAGAAACTGTTGAGCAGGTTTTCCTTTTTTAACAAGGATGAGCCCCAGGTTCCTCTGTAAAAACTCTTCAGCAGGTTTTTGTAACAAGGATGAGCCCCAAGTTCTTCCATAAAAACTCTTCAGCAGGTTTTTTAAACAAGGATGAGCCCCAAGTTCTTCCATAGAAACTGTTCAGCAGGTTTTCTTTTTTTTAACAAGGATGAGCCCCAAGTTCTTCCATAGAAACTCTTCAGCAGGTTTTCTTTTTTTTAACAAGCATGAGCCCCAAGTTCTTCCATAGAATCTGTTGAGCAGGTTTTCCTTTTTTAACAAGGATGAGCCCCAGGTTCCTCTGTAAAGACTCTTCAGCAGGTTTTTTTAACAAGGATGAGCCCCAAGTTCTTCCATAGAAAATGTTCAGCAGGTTTTTTGTGGTTTTTTTTAACAGGGATGAGCCCCAAGTTCCTCCATAAAAACTCTTCAGCAAGTTTTTTTTTTAACAAGGATGAGCTCCAAGTTCAAAACGCTTTTTTATTTCATGAGCAATTTGCAGTGTTAGAGAGTTTTGTTTGTGCTGGACATTTGTTTGTGCAAACAAAAAAGCTCTGGAATAATTCCCATTCTGTTGATCGGGTTAATAACGTGGTTAATTGAGTTTGTACAGTTCTTATTTTTCCTTCCAGGTATTTTCATTTTACTTAATTTTCCCCCTGATTTTTTATTAGTTCAAACAAATCATAAAAATTAACTTGCTATCTGATAATTAAAAAATCCTTGGTAGTAAAATAGACTTAATCAGGGCAGAGTGAAGGAGAATAAAGGAGGCTCAGGGAGACTTTTCCCTACAGCTCCTGCCAGGAGGGGACAGCCGGGGGGGTCGGGCTCTGCTCCAGGGAACAGGGACAGGAGGAGAGGGAACAGCCTCAGGCTGGGCCAGGGCAGGCTCAGGGTGGGCAGCAGCAGGAATTTCCCCATGGAAAATTGTACCTGGGAGTTACAGCTCAGGGCTCACTTTGATAAGATCATGATAAGATTTTTGGGCTGATTTTGATGAAATATCCAATCTATCCTAAACATATTTCAGTAACTCCAGGTTGGGTTTCAGTCCAGTTTTTCCATTGAACTGTTGATCCTGGGATGTGATTTAGGACAAGAAGTTCCTCTCTGGGAGCAGGAGTTGCATCCCCAGCAGTTGTCCCGTGTTATTGAGTGTCTGCCATTCCCAGATTTTGGGAATGAATTGTTGGATTTTTCCATCCAGAAGAGAGGGATAGAGCTGAGTTCTGCCTTTGGCTGCACTGAGGGATTATAGGATATTTTCAGGAGGAATTGTTTCCAGGAAAAAATGGAAGTGGCCACCCAGGGAGGGTTGGAGGTGTCCAAGGAATTCCTGGAGGTGCCCAAGGAGGTGGCACTCAGAGCTCTGGGCTGGGACAAGGTGGGGATTGGGACTCTGATCTTGGAGCTCTTTTCCAACCTCAGTGATCCTGGGATTTCACGAAGGAGTTCTGGGCCATGATGTGATCATGGCTTCAATCCCAGCTGCTGGGATTCCTGTGCTGGCAGGAGCAGGTGGGTGCCCCTCCTTCTTCCCCTGCATTCCAGAGTGAACCTCCTCCATTCCTGGAGAGCATCCCTGAGGCTCCTCCTGGGAGCAGAAGGAACAAAAAAGACAGAAAAACACCTTTATGCCCCAAGCTGGTGTGGCTGGGCGTGCTCAGAACACGGGATTAACGTTCCCAGAGCTGCTGGTTAAACGGTGTGGGCTGTTTATATACAAATATACATTTATACATTTATACATACTGACAGAGCTTTGATGCTCAGTGTGCCCTGAGCAGCCCCAGGAGTGTTCCCTGTGCCCAGGCAGACTGCCTGAACTGGTTCCACAGCTGGATTCTGGATAATATTCTGGGATCTCCTTTTCTGGGACAGTTCTGTGCCTGCAGAGAGAAACACATGTAAAAAACCTGGGGAGAGCTGTGTGTTCTTTTCCCTCTGTTCAGAGGTATCAAAGTCATTTAAAGTTAATTTTCCCAGTGGTAGTCACTGATATTGAACCAGATGTTGGGTTTATAGACTTAAAAAGTAAAGGGAGATTTGTGCTTCATAAAAAATGTTTGAGTGAATAAAGTCATTTTCTGGTATTCTTCAGCTCTGCTTCTTTCCCACCTTCTTCATTGATTATAAAAATGTAGCCTATCAGTATAATTTGGATTATTTCCAATTTTTTGGTGCTTCATAATAACAAAATTACTTAGAATATATTTAATCTCTGTTCTCTGGTGTTTCAGCAGCTCCTGTTTGTGGGCTCTTAGTGCCTGTCAGCTCTCCAGGGGCCTCATGCTCCTGTATGGTTTTTGAACAGATCACGTTTCCTCTGTACCAGATAGCCTCTTAATTATTTAGTTAATTTATTAATTAAACTATTCAGGTAGATTGGCTACACTTTATATGGGGCAAGCTAGACCCACCGTGTTCTCACGGTGAGTATAATTAAAAGAAAAGGGTATTTTAAGATTTAGATTTTAGACTTAAGGTTTAGGTTTAAGGTTTAGGTTTAAGGT
Source organism: Vidua chalybeata (assembly GCF_026979565.1). Taxonomy (NCBI): domain Eukaryota; kingdom Metazoa; phylum Chordata; class Aves; order Passeriformes; family Viduidae; genus Vidua; species Vidua chalybeata. Next base: position 952,905 of record NC_071535.1, on the reverse strand, counting down.
TTAGGTTTAAGGTTTACATTTAAGATTTACATTTAAGATTTACATTTAAGGTTTAAAATGCTGTTTAAAAGAAAAAGGCTGTTTTAAAGACATATTTTTCAGGTTAGTTTGTGCTACGTTGACATTTTGTTTAAATTACAGAGTGCAGATAAAAGATGTATTTATAAACTGCAAGCTGTAGTTTCTAAATGTGGATTTGTAAATGCAGACGTGTGCTTCCCTCTCTCTAATTTGCTTTTCTCTCTCCCGTTTCTGTGGCTGGTTTGGTTTTTTTTGGTTTTGTTTTTTTTTTTTTTTTTTGCTGTGTTTTCTCCTCCCTTTGGGTCACGTTTTCAGCGATTCCAGTTGCTCTTTGGCTCACTTTGCCTGTTTCCCCCCTGCAGCATGGAGATGTATTTCCCCCAGAACGACTCGTGGATCGGGCTGGCCCCTCTGAGCATCCCCCGCTACGAGTTCGGGGTGTGCGTGCTGGAGCAGAAGATGTACGTGGTGGGAGGCATCGCCACCCACGTGTGCCAGGGCATCAGCTACAGGAAGCACGAGAGCTCGGTGGAGTGCTGGGACCCCGACACCAACACGTGGAGCTCCCTGGAGAGGATGTTCGAGAGCCGCAGCACGCTGGGCGTGGCCGTGCTGGCCGGGGAGCTCTACGCCCTGGGCGGCTACGACGGCCAGTCCTACCTGAGGAGCGTGGAGAAGTACATCCCCAAGGTCAAGGAGTGGCAGCTGGTGGCCCCCATGAGCAGGACAAGGAGCTGCTTCGCCGCCGCCGTGCTGGACGGCATGATCTATGCCATCGGGGGGTACGGGCCTGCCCACATGAACAGGTACGTGCTGGGGGTGACCTGTGCCCACCTGGGCACCACCAAAACCCCCTGGGCAGCTTTTTCAGTCCTTCCCCTGCCCACATGAACAGGTACGTGCTGGGGGTGACCTGTGCCCACCTGAGCACCACCAAAACCCCCTGGGCAGCTTTTTCAGTCCTTCCCCTGCCCACATGAACAGGGATGTGCTGGGGGTGACCTGTGCCCACCTGGGCACCACCAAAACCCCCTGGGCAGCTTTTTCAGTCCTTCCCCTGCCCACATGAACAGGGATGTGCTGGGGGTGACCTGTGCCCACCTGGGCACCACCAAAACCCCCTGGGCAGCTTTTTCAGTCCTTCCCCTGCCCACATGAGCAGGGATGTGCTGGGGGTGACCCAGCTGGGCATCACCAAAACCCCCTGGGCAGCTTTTTCAATCCTTCCCCTGCCCACATGAACGTGCTGGGGGTGACCTGTGCCCAGCTGGGCACCACCAAACCCTCTGGGCAACCTCATTAATCCTTCTCCTGCCCATATGAGCAGGGATGTGCTGGGGGTGACCCACCTGGGCATCAGCAAACCCCACAGGCAGCCTCATTAATCCTTCCCCTGCCCACATGAACAGAGATGTACTGGGGGTGACCTGTGCCCACCTGGCACCAGCTTACCCTCTGGGCAACCTCATTAATCCTTCCCCTGCCCATATGAGCAGGGATGTGCTGGGGGTGACCCACCTGGGCACCACCAAAACCCCCTGGGCAGCTTTTTTCAATCCTTCCCCTGCCCACATGAACAGGTACATGCTGGGGGTGACCCACCTGGGCATCACCAAAACCCCCTGGGCAGCTTTTACATCCTTCCCCTGCCCACATGAACGTGCTGGGGGTGACCTGTGCCCACCTGGGCACCACCAAAACCCCCTGGGCAGCCAGTTAAATAATCTCCAATAGATTCTGGGCCTCATTAATCCCTGGGACTGTCACGTCAGTCCCATCATTCCAAAGGAAATCTTTATTTTTGCTTCACTTTGTGTGCTCCACCCTGTTTGGGCCCTTTTTTAGATCACCTAAAAGGAGATTTTACCAAAAAGGTAAAAACAAAGACATGCCTGCATATTACTGAGCCTTGGAGCTCAAGCCTGCAAAGTCTGAGGGTGGGTGGTGAGTTTTACCACGAAAGCCCTGATTTGAGGTGAATAGGAGTATTCTCAGGCTCAGCACACACAATAAATACATAATTCTGGTGGGATCTTGAACTAGTGTTACTGCTCATAGCAGAATTGAGGAGGAGGTTACTGGTCTGACTCCAGGGGTTGTTTCAGACCTTGCATTCCCAAGGAGTTTTCCTGGTACCACCATGTTCTTTAACTCCTCTGTTCCCTTTGGATGTCCAGGGACATCCAGTTAGCCAAAGGAATCAGTTTCCATCATTAAAATGGGAACAAAACAGCTGAATGTCCCTCCAGGAAGGAAAATAACAAACTGCAAGTGTAAGAGCTGAATAAAGAATGAAGCTCTTGTTCCTAGGAAGGGACACAGTGGTTGTTGAACAGGGTGGTACCAGACATTGTAATGCTGAATTGCATTGACTTTTTCACTTGAGGCTAACTCAGGGCAGGTGTAGGTTGGATATTAGGAAAAGGTTCTTCATTTAGCAAAAGGTTCTTCTTTCTATTAGAAAAAGGATCCTTGGGCTCTTTGATCCTTCCAGCTCAGGGTGTTCCATGTTCTGTGAATAATCCTGGGTTTATTTATGATTGGAGGGGTGAGTACCAAGCCTTGCCATGCAGCACCAGGCTCCTCCAAGCTCTGGCATTAAACCAAGCTCACACTGGGGAATGAACCCCCTTTTCCAAACTCTGTGCTGCTGCTGCTGATCTCCTCTTCCCCTTTTTCCTGCCCCTCCATGCTGGGGCAGGAACAGCTCTGAGTGTGTTAATGCCTGAGCATCTGTACAGCGATCAAAAATATTAATAACGATGAGAATTCATTTCCCTTTGATCCTGAAACCTCTCCTGCCCTCAGTGTTTTGATCAGCAGCCTCTTTGCTGCTTTTCCTGAGGAATATAAATACACTCTCCACATGCTTTTTCTCTCTGAATGTTATTTTCAGGCCAACCTTAAGGCAGATCTGGATTTGCTGTGTAGCCAAAGAAATGCACTTCATCTCTGCATTGTGTTCAGATTCCCACAACATTTTTATTTTAATAGATTATTATCTTAATAGATTGTTATTTATGTGGTATACATTTTAAATTGCTGTTTTAAAAAATTGCACCCGACATCCTGAAGGAGCTTTCAGCTCTGAGGAACCTCTTGGTTTTAGGGTGTGACCTGAAGATCCAGGACAGGGAGGACATGGGAGAGGCTGAACCAGTTGCTGTGTCAGGGAGAAATTTCACAGAGCCATTTGGGATGGAAAAGTCTTTTAAGTTCATTGAGCCCAAGCTTTAACTGAATATATTATAAAAATAGGTTAAAACTGAGTTTTGCCAACACTGTTTGCCAACACTTTGGTTGTGGAAGTGCCCTGGGATGTGATTGATGCTTCCCAGGTGATAACAATTTCTGGGTGCTGCTGTTGGGTTGTACCAAACAACTGCACCGTGGAATTTGCCCTCAGCTCCAGCCCTTTCCTCTGTGTTCCATTATTCCTGCGTGGTAATTCTGCCTGGCAGAGCCAGCTGTGCCTGTGACACTCCAGGAGTGAATCCCATCCCTGAGATCCAGGGCAGGGCCAGCTGTGTCTGTGCCACTCCTGGAGTGAATTCCTGAGATCCTGGGCTCACTGCTGTGTCTGTGCCACTCCAGGAGTGAATCCCATCCCTGAGATCCCTGGCAGAGCCAGCTGTGTCTGTGCCACTCCAGGAGTGACTCCCATCCCAGCTCCCAGGCTCATGGCTGTGTCTGTGCCACTCCAGGAGTGAATCCCATCCCAGATCCCAGGCTCACTGCTGTGCTTGTGACACTCCAGGAGTGAATCCCATCCCTGAGATGCTGGGCAGAGCCAGCTGGAGCTGTGCCACTCCAGGAGTGAATCCCATCCCTGAGATCCCAGGAAGATCCAGCTGGAGCTGTGTCACTCCAGGAGTGAATCCCATCCCTGAGATCCCAGGCTCACTGCTGTGTCTGTGCCACTCCAGGAGTGAATCCCATCCCAGGTCCCGGGCTCATGGCTGTGTCTGTGCCACTCCAGGAGTGAATCCCATCCCTGAGATCCCAGGCTCACTGCCGTGCCTGTGCCACTCCAGGAGTGAATCCCATCCCTGAGATCCCAGGCTCACTGCTGTGTCTGTGCCACTCCAGGAGTGAATCCCATCCCTGAGATCCCAGGCTCACTGCTGTGTCTGTGCCACTCCAGGAGTGAATCCCATCCCAGCTCCCGGGCTCACTGCTGTGTTTGCTTTGCAGCATGGAGCGCTACGATCCGAGCAAGAACTCCTGGGAGACCGTGGCCTCCATGGCTGACAAACGGATAAACTTTGGGGTGGGGGTCATGCTGGGCTTCATCTTCGTGGTGGGGGGACACAATGGGGTGTCCCACCTGTCCAGCATCGAGAGGTACGACCCCCACCAGAACCAGTGGACGGTGTGCCGGCCCATGAAGGAGCCCAGGACAGGTGGGACATGGCAGAGATGAACCTCTGAGCTGGTAAAGCCTGCAGGGAGAGCGGCAGGGACTCCATCTGTGGGTGAGGGTCACTTCACCTCCCTGTAAAAGGAACTTGATCTCTCCATGTTTGGTTTATTAATGCTGAGCTCTAACAAAAATTGCAGGAAGTAGTAATTCTACTCTACCTCCTGTTTTTTCAGTGGTTTCAGCAGTGATGAGTTGCAGCAGTTCTGTGCTCACTGTGGAGACTCAGGGGTGCGGGGTTGTGGTGCAGCTCCCATCTCTGCTCCCTGGGGCAGGGACAGGGCTCAGGGAGCAGCTGGGCAGGCTCAGGCTGGATTTCAGGGAAAGGCTCTTCCCCAGAGGGTGCTGGCACTGCCCAGGCTCCCCAGGGAATGGGCACGGCCCCGAGGCTGCCAGAGCTCCAGGAGCCTTTGGCCAGCACTGCCAGGGATGCCCAGGGTGGGATTGCTGGGGGGTCTGGGCAGGGATAGGGGCTGGGATGATCCCTGTGGGTCCCTCCAGCTCAGGACATTCCATGGATCTGTCCCACAGCCTCCCTGATGGGGCACTGGGACAGGAGGAGGTTGTTTTATTGTAGGGAAGGGGATGAGAACAGCACAAAAGGGGTGTCAGACCCGAACAGAGAGGGCTCCTCATTCGCACCCCTTTTCTTTAGCCAGTGAGGACTCTGGGGGCGGCGGGGGGTGACTCCAGTTGGGAACAAAGCCCCGGTGCTCCCCGCAGGGTTTGATGTGGGTCCTTTCCTCCGCAGGCGTGGGGGCGGCGGTGATCGATAACCACCTGTACGTGGTGGGGGGGCACTCGGGCTCCTCCTACCTGAACACGGTGCAGAGGTACGAGCCCATCTCGGACTCGTGGCTGGACTCGGCGGGGATGATGTACTGCCGCTGCAACTTTGGCCTCACGGCCCTCTGAGCCCGCTGCCCGGCCTTCAGCTCGGCCTGGCCTGGGGCGAGGAGGGACCCGCTGCTCCCCAGGGACCCTTTGCTGCTGCAGAGGGAGCTCCGTGCCCGGCTGCGTTCGGCGCCCTGCTCGCGGCTGTGGGACCGGGAGAGAGCTGGGATCCAGCTGGAATCGTGTCCATCCGACCCTCCCGAGGGCTTTTGTCTCTTCCTCCTCTGGGACGCGGCGTTGCCCGTGCTGGGGGAAGCTGGGTGAGCGCAGGGGGCTGACCCCGGGCTGTGGCTGCGCACGGGGACAGCGCCAGTGCTTCACGGGGTTTTTTATGACCGGTAACTCAAGGGCTGCCTTGTTTCTGTATCTCAAGGTTTGTACATAATAAATGCCATAGGATGTTGCCTGTACTCTCCTTTGTCACCTGCTTCCTGGTAGGAGGGATGGGATGATCCTTGGACACATTTTACGAGGCAAATTTATTGCCTCCTCGGGACATTTTTGGATCTGACGAAGCGAATTTGCATTTTTAACTGTTTCCCTTCTGTTTTCTGCTGGTGGAGAAACGAGTGCTAGATGAACTGACTTCATCCTACCGTGTGCTTTCAGTTGGAATGCGAGGAGGAATCACAGCAGCAGCATTCCTAGCATGATTCCCCAACAAAACCTCCAAGCCAGCCCGTCCCGTCCTCCCGAGCGCGCTCGTGTCCGTGTTCCCTTTTTTTCAAGGACTGTATGGTTGCTTCCTCTGAGTGTTCCCATCTCACAATGGTGCTAAATGTAGGGGTACCCCCGAGGCTGTTCCTGGTTTCGGTGCATAAAGCATGTTTGGATTGTTCCACTGGTTTGGTTTCTTCTTTGCTCCATGCCCCCGTGCCCCTGCAGCTCTGCAGTCTCACCCCCTGTGGAATGAGCTCCCTGTTGGCTGTTTAGTGGGGATTTTCAGGTTTATGGTTATTGCTCCCATTCTCACAAACGGGGAGATCTCAGCTCGGGCTCTTCAGGCAGTTCTGCCTTTCACACCAGTGCAGGGAGTTCAGACAGGGCTCATCCCAAACGTGTGTCCTGCCGAGGGGCAGGTCCTGGGGTTAACCACAGTCCCACTGGGTTAATCACACAGCCCTGAGCTCAGTGGAAACTGGGCCAGAGAGAGAGAAAGCGATGCTGTGGGTTATAACCATCTTTTAAAATGGAATTTAACTAATTTAGCACATTTTGGGTTGTCTTCTGATCTCAATTACCTTAAATTTCTGTGCTGGCTGCCCATTGCCAGGCCTAGTACTAAGGTTTTTTGCCTCCAGAGTTTCTTTTCTCTTTCTTTTAACATGTTTGGTGTTTGTTTTCCCAGCCCACGCAGTGTTATTTTGAAAGGTGCAATAATATTTGAAATAGCTGCTTTAAAAGCTGTTTCTTTATGATTTTGCTAAATGGGGAGGGTTGAACGCTCTGGATTTATCCTGAATTCCTGCAGAGCTGGTTGCAGTCAGGGCTGCTCTAGTTCTTCCATTCCAGCCACTGAGATTTCACCATTCCAGGAGGGTGTTGTCACCATAAAACATCATTCAGCTATCCCAGGTGATTGCACAGACCATAAAATCCTGCAGGTCTCCTTCAGGTTTGGTGGAACTGAGCAGGACTTCAAATGTAAATAAGAGAAACTGCATTGAAAATGCTGGAATTGTTAATTTGACCCACAGGGATTCTTTCCAGTGACAGCAATAAAAGCCTGATTTCATTATTCCAGGACAGGAGGGGTTCCTTGGCTGTATTTCCATGTTTGTGTGTGGGGAGGAGAAGGAATCATGGAATCCCAGGATGGTTTGGGTTGGAAGGGACCTACAACCCACCCAGTGCCAGCCCTGCCATGGCAGGGACACCTCCCACTGTCCCAGGCTGCTCCAGCCCCAGTGTCCAACCTGGCCTTGGGCACTGCCAGGGATGGATCACAACAAAAAAATCCATAAACAACAAAAACATCATTAAAAAACCCTATAAATCACAACAACAACAACAAAAAAATCCATATTATGGTGATTATTTATATCAACATCTTCCATTTATGGAAGTCAAAGCACTGAAAATTGCAAAATGTTTCATTCCCTTTCTGCAGGCAGTGGGAATGAAAAACCCCACAATGGTTTGGGGTTAAAGGGGCTTTAAAGACCACCCTGTTCCACCCCTTTCCCTGGGGAATCCTTCCACTGGAATGGGGTCAGAGGAGGTGAATGATGCCCCGGATTGACCCTGTGCTGTGGATGTGACATTGCCCCACTGGAGAGAGCAGCAGAAACTGTTTTTTACTCTGCAGGAGAAATGCCTAAAGAATATTCCTGCTGTGTTTGCTGAACTCCTTAACCTGGAGAGGGATCAGCTTAGGGGCCGTGTCCCTTAAATTCACTCCATCCCCGTTTCTGTCCTGTCCCTTCAGTGCCTGGGCAGAGGGAGACCAGGCACAACAATCAGGGTAAAGCTGAGTGGGAACTCAGCAATCCCATGGGAATGCCTGGCTGGGAGCTGCAAAACCAAGGACCTGCAGCTAAGATGTGACAATTCCCAATTTTCATCCAGTCCCAGTTCCTTGTCTCTCGAATTGCACTTTGCAACGGGTTAAATGAGTTTATTTGTCTCCATACAGCTCAGAATTTCTGCTTTGTCAAAGATAATAATCTACAAGCTCCTCCTAGGCATGTTTCCCTTCCAGAAAGTGATGGAATTTTTGTCCATGTTACAAATATTGTTTCTGGGAGATAATATTGCTTCAGTGAACTTCCCATCCACAAATCCCCATTCACTGTAGGAAACAGTGCAAAACATCCCCCAAATTGCCTTCAGTTCTTTCCATTGACCTGAAACACAAAGAACTGCATGATAACACCTATTTTTTTTTTTTTTTTTTTTTTTTTTTTGCCTTATGTAGTGTGCTGTGTTTTAAACCCAAGGAAAACTCTGATTTTTAGCAGGATTTAATAACTGTACAGGGAATTTTCTACTCGGGCTTGGCCAGAGTGCTTTGGTCGGGGGTAGGAACTGATCCCTGTAGATTTGTGGTTTTACCTGTAAATATTTATATTTTTTTTAAACATCAACATCCTGGTTTTGTTTTGTCTACAAAAGTGGCCTTTGAGTTCCACAGGATGAGAGCTGAGCCGTGTGGGGATTCTCTGGCAGTTCCCAGGGTGTTGTTCTTGTGCTCTCCAAGCATTGTTGTGATGATTCCATTGGATGTGAAGCTGTTTAATGAAATAAACCTGGGAAATCCTGGTTTGTCTGGTGCTCAGTGCTGGAGCCTCTGGAGCTGCTCCCACCTCTAATGGAATCTCCTCATTCCATAGCTGCTGCCCCTTCTCTCCCTCTTTTCCAGGTTGTTTAGGATCAAATCCTGGTTTTTACCCCCACACTGCTTTAATTTATTATCAGTGCACTTGGACAAGCTCCAGAACGCACTGGATCAGAGCACTGGGATTTTAACTCATTATTGCTCTGGAAAATGGGACATGTCCGTGGAAAGGCTGGAAAAATTGGGATTGTTCAGCCTGGAGGAGGCTCCAGGAGGTCCTCAGAGGGACACCTCCCACTGTCCCAGGGTGCTCCAAGCCCCAGTGTCCAACCTGGCCTTGGGCACTGCCAGGGATCCAGGGGCAGCCACAGCTGCTCTGGCAATTCCAGCCCAGCCAGGAATTCCCAATTCCCAATCTCCCATCCATCCCTGCCCTCTGGCACTGGGAGCCATTCCCTGGCTCCTGTCCCTCCATCCCTTGTCCCCAGTCCCTCTCCAGCTCTCCTGGAGCCCCTTCAGGCCCTGCAAGGGGCTCTGAGCTCTCCCTGGAGCCTTCTCCTCTCCAGGGGAACATTCCCAGCTCTCCCAGCCTGCCCGGACAGGAGAAGGGATTTCAGCTCCTCCATCCCCAGGGGAAGGAAACCGGGCAGGGCCGGGAGCTGCCCCCGTGTCCCGCCCAGCCCGTGCTGGGACAGGGCCGGGAGCCTGGCCCGGGCGGTGCGGGAGGGATGCGGCCGGTGCCGGGAGGATGAGGATGGAGCCGGTACCGGGGGGACGATTCGGGTGGTGCCGGTACCGGGGATGATCCAGGCAGTGTCGGTGCCGGTACCGGGATGATCCTGGCAGTGTCGGTGCCGGTACCGGGATGATCCGGGCGGTGCCGGTGCCGGTACCGGGATGATCCGGGCGGTGCCGGTGCCCCGGCCCCGCAGCACCGGGCTGGGCTGAGGGTCCTCCGAGCCGCCCGTCCGTGCCTTGTCCGCCTCAGTGCCGGGAACCCGGGAGGAGCGGAGCCGGCGCCAGCACTGCCGAGGAGCCGCTGTCCCAGGCTGCTCCCGGGAAAAGGAAAAGGAAAAAAAGGAAAAGGAAAAAAAGGAAAAGGAAAAGGAAAAGGAAAAGGAAAAGGAAAAGGAAAAGGAAAAGGAAAAGCCGCTTTTCCTTGGAACTGCCGGCTGGGGGCGGAGCGGCGGCGGCGGGACTGCAGCGGGGCCGGGCGGGCGCTGGATGTCACTGCGGGACCGCGCTGGGTGGCACTGCTGGGTGTCACTGCTGGGTGTCACTGCTGGGTGTCACTGCTGGATCCCGCTGGGTGTCACTGCTGGGTGTCACTGCTGGGTGTCACTGCTGGATCCCGCTGGGTGTCACTGCTGGATGTCACTGCGGGACCGCACTGGGTGTCACTGCTGGGTGTCACTGCTGGGTGTCACTGCGGGACCGCACTGGGTGTCACTGCTGGGTGTCACTGCTGGGTGTCACTGCTGGGTGTCACAGGGACAGGCTCTGGATGTCACTGTGGGACAGCACAGGGACAGGCACTGGCTGCTCCAGCCCCCCTGGCTGCTCTGACCCCCCCGAGCCCCTGAACCCCTGCCTGAGAGTCACTCTCAGAATTCCAGAGTCACTGAGGCAGGAAAATCCCTCCCAGCCCATGGAGTCCCAGCTGTGCCCGATGCCCACCTTGTCCCCAGCCCAGAGCTCTCAGTGCCACCTCCAGGAATTCCTGGGACACCTCCAGGGATGGGCACTCCAAACCTCCCTGGGCAGTGCCCAGGCCTGAGCCCCCTTTCCATGGCAAAATTCCTGCTGGTGTGGGTTCAGTGAATCCAAGCAATGCTGTGCTTGGGCATTTCTCCCTTGGGTCCATGGGCAGAGCTGGCAGGTACCCCATCATGGAATCAGGGAATCATTTAGGCTGAGGTTGAGTCCAACCCTTCCCCAGCACTGCCAAGGCCACGCTGACCGTGTCCCCAAGTGCCACATCCACAGGGCTTTAAATCCCTGCAGGGATGGGCACTCCAGCCCTGCCCTGGGCAGCTGTGCCAGGGCTGGAGAGCCCTTTCCAGGAAGGAATTTCCCCTCGTATCCAATCTAATCTCCCCCTGGTGAATCTGAGGCTGTTTTCTCCTCTCCTGTCCCATCCCTCAGCTCCCTGCAGATCACATTTTGGGAATTGGGGCTCTCCCAGCTGGAATGGGGTTCCCTGCCCTCGGCCCAGCCCCAGGGAGCTCCTGAGAGCACCGGGAGTTCCTTCCACAGATCCCTGTTCCCATAACAAGCTCCACTGGCTCTCCCAGCCCCCAGCTGAGTTTCTGGCTCATCTCCTCCTCCTCCTCCTCCCTGCCAGGTCATGGAAATCTTTATGGATCAGTGTATCTGTGAAGGGGGTCCTGGTGTCCGAGAGCCTTTCCTTGGGCAGGCAGAGCTTGGGGATAGGTTGGAATTTGCTTCTCCTGGTTGCATGGAGAAAGGGGAAGTGAGTCTCAAGAAGTCACAGAATCCTGGGATGGTTTGGGTGGGAATGGACCTTAAATCCCATTTCATTCCAGAGACACCTCCCACTGCCCCAGGCTGCTCCAGCCCCAGTGTCCAGCCTGGCCTTGAGCGCTGCCAGGGATCCAGGGGCAGCCACAGCTGCTCTGGGAATTCTGTGCCAGGGCTTCTACTTCCACTGGAGCTTCTGCTCCTTCCCCACATGGCACTGGAATTCCAAGGGAACACTTGGAGCTGTGCCAGTGCATACACCAAGAGTGTGCTGAGCTTTCTCTGCCTTCCTGTTTATTTTAAATCCTAAATGAAAGAGTACTTTACTTATTTGTGCAGATCAATTTGGAGAGCTGGAGATGATAATTTATAAATTTCCCCTCTATTTCCCGAGGGGTTTGTGGTGACTCAGATTCAGCTCATTCAGCTCAGGCTGGTGCCCAGCTGGGAACAAACCCAGCCAGGCTTTTTTTCCTTCCAAGTCCTCGCCCAGCACAGGGAGAAAGCCGTGAAAATAATGGATGGAGTGAAGGGCAGTGAAATCCTGGGAGGGAGGCGGCCACACCCAGGGACTGCAGCTGGTCCTGCTCCCTGGCAGGGCGGGAATGGGATGGGAATGGGATGGCAGTGGGAATGGGAATGGGAATGGGAATGGGAGTGGGAGTGGGAGTGGGAATGGGAATGGGAATGGGAGTGGGAGTGGGAGTGGGAATGGGAATGGGAATGGGAATGGGAACGGGAATGGGAATGGGAGTGGGAGTGGGAATGGGAGTGGGAATGGGAACGGGAACGGGAATGGGAATGGAAGTGGGAGTGTGAGTGGAAATGGGAATGGGAGTGGGAATGGGAACGGGAATGGGAATGGGAGTGGGAATGGGAGTGGGAGTGGGAATGGGAATGGGAATGGGAGTGGGAGTGGGATGGGAATGGGAATGGGAATGGGAATGGGAATGGGAGTGGGAATGGGAGTGGGAACGGGAATGGGAATGGGAATGGGAGTGGGAGTGGGAATGGGAATGGGAATGGGAGTGGGAGTGGGATGGGAATGGGAATGGGAATGGGAGTGGGAATGGGAGTGGGAACGGGAATGGGAATGGGAATGGGAATGGGAGTGGGAATGGGAATGGGAATGGGAGTGGGAGTGGGAGTGGGATGGGAATGGGAATGGGAATGGGAATGGGAGTGGGAATGGGAATGGAATGGGAATGGGAATGGGAGTGGGAGTGGGAATGGGAGTGGGAATGGGAGTGGGAATGGGAACGGGAACGGGAATGGGAATGGAAGTGGGAGTGTGAGTGGGAATGGGAATGGGAATGGGAATGGGAGTGGGAACGGGAATGGGAATGGGAATGGGAATGGGAACGGGAATGGGAGTGGGAACAGGAGTGGGAATGGGAATGGGAGTGGGAATGGGAATGGGAATGGGAATGGGAATGGGAATGGGAATGGGAAGGGGAATGGGAGAGGGAATGGGAATGGAAGTGGGAGTGTGAGTGGGAATGGGAATGGGAATGGGAATGGGAATGGGAGTGGGAACAGGAGTGGGAATGGGAATGGGAATGGGAGTGGGAATGGGAATGGGAGTGGGAGAGGGAATGGGAATGGGAATGGGAATGGGAACAGGAACGGGAATGGGAATGGGAATGGGAGTGGGAATGGGAGTGGGAATGGGAATGGGAGTGGGAATGGGAACTGGAACGGGAACAGGAGTGGGAGTGGGAGTGGGAACAGGAATGGGAATGGGAGTGGGAATGGGAATGGGAACGGGAATGGGAACGGGAATGGGAATGGGAATGGGAATGGGAGTGGGAGTGGACTGAGAGTGGAAGTGGGAATGGGAATGGGAGAGGAGGGGTGGCAGGGGAGCAGGATGGTCCCTGCACAGCCTCACCTTGGCTCCTGGGAGAGAGCACAAAGCATCATCCCTTCCCAAAATCCTTCCCAAAATCCTTCCCAAGGCCATCCCTTGCCCGAGGGTGCAGGACAGGGCAGGCCCAGGGGACGGGGGGGGCACTGGGAGGGCACTGGGAGGGCACTGGGAGGGCACTGGTTTGCTGTGCCAGGACAGACCCTGCATGCCAGGAGGGTGGGATGACTCTGGGATGCTCCTGCTGGAGACCTCAGGGCCTTGGCAGGACCTCCTGCCCCGTGCCCACCTCGGCTGTGGCATTCCCATCATCCTGAACAGGGAATGCTTCAAATTCCTGCATCAGCACAGGGAGCATGCAGACACTGGGGAAGGGGATGGATATTTGCCAGAGTTTCTCTGATCACCAGGAACCACTGCAGTGTTTAAATACCCATCCTTTGACAGGATGAATCCATCCTGGAAGTGCCCATCCCTGGAAGTGCTCAAGGCCAGGCTGGACAGACCTCGGAGCAAACGGGTCTAGAGGAAGATTTCATTCATGGTTCAAAGCTTTTGAGTTTTCCAAATCCATTTAAGAATTTGGCTGAGCAGCTCCCTAGGTGCATGGGAAAAGTTTAGACGCCCCAGTCCCATTCCCACGATCATCCCAAATCCTCAGCAGGGCTGAGGCTCCCTAACGACCCAAACGTGTTGCCCACTGTGGCCCTGGCAGGTGGGATTGGGGCTGGCAGGATCCCAAAGCCCCCTGGACCCTGCACTCCTGCCCAGGGACCCTGAACAGCGACCCCACAGTGGTCTGGGAGCATTTGAAGCCAACAAAATGTGATTTTTGTTGTTCCCAAACAGCTGTTGGGAAGCTGCAGGTGAGAAGCCACGGTTAATCCCGGGAAGTGCCCGGTTCTGTGGCTCTGTGTTCCTCCCTCCTCCTGTGACAAACCCGTCCAGTCTCCTGAGCAAATGTAAAAGCTCAGTGAAGGCCAAGAGCAGACGAGGCCCACAGAGCAAAGGTTATCACGGCCGGGTGCACCTTGGCACTCAGCCAGGAGCACCCTGTGACCTTCGGGGACACCCCTTAAACACCTTGGAATTCCAGCAGCCTGCTGCACCTTCCCAGAGCCTTGTGCACAGTAAACTTTTTCTTTAAACCAGTTCCCATGTCCCAAGAGCTGTTCAGTGTATTTCCTCTTTGGATCTGCTTTTTTAGAGCATCTGCATCCTTGGCTTGTGCTTTTAGTCCTTTTTTATCATCATTTTCACTTGTTGGGCCCTGGCCCACACGGCCTTCAGAGGGTGAGTGCTGGTGGGTGGCACATCTGTCCAGGTGTGCTCATCCTGTGTTCATTGGGGTTATCCCACCCCAGCAGGCATTTTAACACAGGCACACTGATAGCAGCTATTGCCCTGAGCTCCGTGAGCAGCAGAAATAAAAACTGTATCTTTCTAGCAAAGCTGCTGTAACAGCACACACACAGAATGCATTTAACAGTTGTGAAAAGCCAATATTGTAACGTGTGTCTGTAACACTTCCCAGGAATATCACTTTTTATCTGCATTCACATTGCTGCAGATAAACCCAGCCCAGCTGCTTTAATTCAAAGTGACAGAGCTTATCGCACTGTGTCATCCCGAATTTCCAGCACGAGGAAGAGAAAGAGAGGGAGAAAATGGGGGAGAGAAAAGCATTTTAATACTGCCTGGAGATGCTGGAGATGAGCGGTGACACGGGGGGAATTTGGGACATGTGGAACCAGCGCCGGGTCTGCTCCGTGTCACCCTCACTGTGACAGCAGCTCTGGGGAACTCAGCCTGGGGAGGCTCTGGGAGTGTCTCAGGTTGGAAGAGATAAAACAAATTTACCTGGGGGTGTGTCAGAGCTGGGGCAGTTCTCTGCTGCTCTCTGGGCAGTTTTCTTTGTCTCTCCCACAGCCAATCCTCCCTCCAGGGGATCTCTGCTGTTCATGGCCACTGAGTGTCCCTGCATGGCTGAGAAAATTCCATCATCCCATGGGGAGAGGCTGTGCCCAGGGGAGGAGCCAAGCATTCCTACCTGGATCCAATCTGAGCCTTTGGGACACCACAGCAGCCTTTGCCCACTGCATTCCCAGAGGAGCAGCTTTCTGCCCCACTGCATTCCCAGAGGAGCAGCTTTCTGCCCCACTGCATTCCCAGAGGAGCAGCTTTCTGCCCCACTGCATTCCCAGAGGAGCAGCTTTCTGCCCCACTGCATTCCCAGAGGAGCAGCTTTCTGCCCCACTGCATTCCCAGAGGGAGCCCAGGCCCATCTCCAGCAGCCCTGGAGCTCCAGAGGAAAACTCCAGCCTTGTCCAGGATCCTGCTCCAGCAGAAGCACAGCTGGCACTGCAGGAGGGCTGAGCCCCCATGGAATGGCACTGCTGCCACCAGCCTGACCCACAGCCTGCCAGGGCCTGCTCTGACTCTGGCAGGGTTTGTTTTCTTTTTGTACAATTGCATTTGTATTTTTAATTTCCCTAGTAAAGAACTGTTATTCCTATTCCCGTATCTTTGCCTGAGAGCCCCTTAATTTCAAAATTATAACAATTCAGAGGGAGGGGGTTTGCATTTTCCATTTCAGAGGAGGCTCCTGCCTCCCTCAGCAGACACCTGGCTGTTCAAACCCAGACAGGGAGGCTGGGGATGGGGGCAGGGAGAATTCCGGGGGCTGTGGGGGTGCCAGGGCAGTGCCCAGAGCTGTGGGGTCCCTGGGGAATGACAGTGAGGGGAGCGGGTGGGACAGGGCTTGGTGTCCTCTGCAACTTGGGGACATCCCTGGGAGGGAGCTGGGGCGGTCTGCAGGGCACCAGAGCAGCTCTGGGACAGCCCTGGGGCATGGACAGGTGTGGGATTGTATGGGATTTGCCCTGGGACATGGACAGGGTGTGGGATTGTATGGGATTTACCCTGGGACATGGACAGGGTGTGGGATTCCATGGAATTTACCCTGGGACATGGACAGGTGTGGGATTATATAGGATTTGCCCTGGGACATGGACACACTGTGGGATTGTATGGGATTTGCCCTGGGACAGCCCTGGGACATGGACACACTGTGGGATTGTATGGGATTTACCCTGGGGCATGG
The DNA here is from genome assembly GCF_026979565.1 of Vidua chalybeata. NCBI lineage: Eukaryota > Metazoa > Chordata > Aves > Passeriformes > Viduidae > Vidua > Vidua chalybeata. Next base: position 936,842 of record NC_071535.1, on the reverse strand, counting down.
ACACACTGTGGGATTCCATAGGATTTGCCCTGGGACAGCCCTGGGGCATGGACACACTGTGGGATTCCATGGGATTTATGCTGGGATGTTCCAGGAGGAGCCAAAGGGATGGGAAGGGGGGATTTGGGATGGGGACATGGCAGGGGACAGAAGGGGGGCAGAGGTGGCCCGTGGGTGACCTGACCTGTCCATGGGATGGCCTGGGGCTGGATAAGGTGACAGAAACCAGGTCTGGATAATCCCCCTCTTGGAATGAGAGGGGAGAATTTCCCCCCCTGAATCAGCCTCAGTGAGCATTTGATGATGGAAAAATTCTTTTATTCTGCAGAATGAAAAGACATAAATAGACTTATTTGAGGAACCTGCTTTCGAAATTACTTTTTAATTATTAAATTTAATTAGTAAAGGCCATAGTTTTTAATTACTGAAAAGGAAAGAGCTTCACTCAACAAAGAACTCAATTAAAGGGAGGAGTTTTTGAGAGGAAGATTGTGCTTAGAAAATAAGAGTTTTTTTTTGTCTTGCCACAAAAGTATAAAAGTCCAAATGAAAACTTCCATCACCTCCTCCAGAGAGGCCACGGAGCTGTTCCAGGCCTGGAGCCCCTCTGGAGCCAGGCTGGGAGAGCTGGGAATGTTCCCCTGGAGAGGAGAAGGATCCAGGGAGAGCTCAGAGCCCCTTGCAGGGCCTGAAGGGGCTCCAGGAGAGCTGGAGAGGGACTGGGGACAAGGCATGGAGGGACAGGAGCCAGGGAATGGCTCCCAGTGCCAGGGGGCAGGGATGGGTGGGAGATTGGGAATTGGGAATTCCTGGCTGGGCTGGAATTACCAGAGCAGAAATGTAAAAGTTGGGATGAGCAGAGAATTCCTGGCAGAGCCCTGGTGGGATCTGGGGCATTTCCCACCAACCCCTGGGAGAATACACGGAATTAAACCTAAAAATGTCTGGTGCTGGAATGAGAATGGGATTTTCCTGACAGGTAAGGACTCGGTACAAGATGTTTTCATGCCAGAGGAGGATAAAACAAACCCCTCGGATCCCCCTGGCATGAGTTTGCTGCTGGTTTATAAAGGGTGCAGCCGTGGTGAGGTGGGAGAGGTCGGAGGTGGCATCGACTCATCCTGGAGCAGAGGGGATGGGATGGGATGGGATGGGATGGGATGGGATGGGATGGGATGGGATGGGATGGGATGGGATGGATGGGATGGGATGGGATGGATGGGATGGGACGGGACGGGACGGGACGGGACGGGACGGGATGGGATGGGATGGGATGGGATGGGATGGGGGAAATGGGAGTAGAGGAGGGGTGAGGAGCCATCAGGCACCCTCACCTCGGCCATGCAGGGCCTGTCCCCTCTCCCGGGGCAGCCTCAGCAGCGCTTTGGCCTCGCCCCCGCGGGGGATGGAGCAGCACCGGGATCTGGGCAGCCCCGGCCCGAGCCGAGGGTTCCGCGGCAGGGGAGGGGTCCGTGGGGAAGCCCCCGCCCCCGCCGCGCTGTGTGCTGGCCGCTGACACCGCCAGGGGTTCAAAGCCATTCGGACAAAGGGATCTGAGGCTCCGAAGGGATCTTACACGCATCCCGGTGACATTTGACATGCTAATCTTATGGAAATAGATTAATTACAAATGCTATTTCTGTAGGTTTAACGCACTGTGGTAAGGTCACTGCTGAGGGATAAAAGCTGATGAGATCGTGCTGAATAACAACGACTGAGCCCGGATTTCGGCAGCGAAGTGCCCGGCTCGGGGCAGGGCTGCGGCCTGAGGGAATCCCGCAGAGCGCTTGGAGCAGCCCCGGGGGCCCGCGGCCGGTGGGGCTGGGGGCTCCGGGGGCTCCGAACGCACCCCCGGGACCGAGAGGGGTCCGGGGCTCGCCCTGAGCAGCACCACGGGCCGGGCCCTGCTCGCCAGCAGAGTCCTGCCCTCCGCTGCGAGATGGGGCGCTGCGGGACGGCTGCGGAATGGGTGCGGGATGGGTGAGGGATGGGTGAGGGATGGATGTGGGATGGGTGTGGGATGGGTGCGGGATGGATGCGGGATGGGTGCGGGATGGGTGCGGGATGGGTGCGGGATGGGTGCGGGATGGGTGAGGGATGGGTGAGGGATGGGTGAGGGATGGATGTGGGATGGGTGTGGGATGGGTGCGGGATGGATGCGGGATGGGTGCGGGATGGGTGCGGGATGGGTGCGGGATGGGTGAGGGATGGATGTGGGATGGGTGAGGGATGGGTGAGGGATGGATGTGGGATGGATGTGGGATGGATGTGGGATGGGTGAGGGATGGGTGAGGGATGGGTGAGGGATGGATGTGGGATGGATGAGGGATGGGTGCGGGATGGATTTTATATGCAGGATGGATGCAGGATGTGGGATGGATGAGGGATGGGTGAGGAATGGGTGAGGGATGGGTGAGGGATAGATTTTGGATGCGGGATGGATGCAGGATGTGGGATGGATGAGGGATAGGTGCGGGATGGGTGAGGGATGGCTGAGGGATGGCTGTGGGATCTGGCGTGGGTGCGGGATGTGGGATGCAGGATCCGGGATGGGTGCGGGATGCAGGATCCAGGATGGGTGCGGGATGCAGCGGGGCAGGAGCAGGGCACAGGGATGACGGGAGCGCTGATTCCCACTCCAGTCCCAGGGCAGTCCCTTTCCGTAGCTGCTCTCGCTCTGTGCCTCCCCCTCTCTCTGCGTTCCCTCTCCGGTTCCCGGGGGATAACGCCCGCAGATGCGCGCTGGTGTCGGCTCTGCCGCCGGAATTCTATTTTAGCCGTTCCCATTCCGGTTTGTCCCGGTTTGTGCCATGGAGTTGCCTCGTGCGGGCACGGTGGGCACGGGGGACCCTCCAGCGCCTCGTGGCGCTGCTCCCGCCCTGCACCAGGGAAAATTCCTCGCCACCCACCCAGGCTGGCATCACCCCCGAGCCCGGATTCCCGATGGATCCGGGCCGGCTGGCGCTGCCAGCGGGACCCCTCCCGCCGCCCATCGCTGCTGCTGTGGGGCTGGGGGCTCCACGGGAGAGGAGGGTGAGGTCTGTCCTCAGCCAGGAGCAGCTTCAGGAAGCAAGGCGTTGATTTCCAGCAGGGAATTTCTCGGGAAAGGCTGCCAGTGTCCCCTGGCGCTGCCGGGTGCGGGTCACTCGGAGACGGGAGGGAAAGGCCCGCGGGTGGGACGCGCCGCTGCCTCGGGAAATCAGGGAACAGACAGCCCGGGAGGCTGCGGGCACTGCGGGCACGGCAGAGGTGTGCGCCTCAGCTCATCCCCTGCCGCCTCCCGTCCTTCCCCTCTTTCCCACGGGAAACGCGGAATCCCAGCCCCGGCGTGCTCCATCTCCTTGGAGGTGCTCCTTGCCCTGGGTGCCGGCTCTGGCACTGCGGGGGCTGGGGCTGGGGGTCCTGGGGGGGCCAGGGCAGGGTTTGTTCCGTGCCACGCCGTGCGCGGGCATCCCCGTTTGCTTTGCTGGGCACCAGTGATGCATTTCCTGCATCCCTGCTGCCGGCGCCTTGTCCAGACCAGGTCAGGGGTGCGGGAGCTGCCCGGGGGGCGGGCGGTGCGACCCTCGGGAAAACCTTCGGGAATGAAGCAGGGAGAGGCAAAGCTTCGGCTGCGGAGCGGCCGGCAGGAGCCCTGCAGGTGGTAGCAGAGCTCCACTGCTGCCAGGGCTGCAGCCCCAGCTCCCCAAAGTGCTTCCCGCACGTCTTTCCAGAGGGGAGAAGGAGCCTTTGCTCGCTCTCGGGCCGCAGCGTGAGCTCAGCCACGCTGCCCGTGCGAGGGGGGCCGGGATGAGATCCGTGGGATGGACCCGGGAATGACAGAGGGAAAATGAGGAATGAGATCCGTGGGATGGACCTGGGAATGACAGAGGGGAAATGAGGAAGGAGATCCGTGGGATGGACCTGGGAATGACAGAGGGGAAATGAGGAAGGAGATCCGTGGGATGGACCTGGGAATGACAGAGGGGAAATGAGGAAGGAGATCCATGGGATGCACCTGGGAATGGTGGAGTGGGAGCAGGGAAGGAGTTCCATGACCATGGGCCCTGGCTTGATGGAGCAGGACTGAGGAAAAAAGGTCCATGGTACGGAACCCAGATGGATGGAGCAGAACCAAGGAAGGAGATCCATGGCCTGCATCCTGGATTGATGGAGCAGATCCACAGCCTGGATCCCGGATTGATGGAGCAGATCCACAGCCTGGATCCCAGACTGATGGAGCAGATCCACAGCCTGGATCCTGGATTGATGGAGCAGATCCACAGCCTGGATCCCAGACTGATGGAGCAGATCCACAGCCTGGATCCCAGACTGATGGAGCAGATCCACAGCCTGGATCCTGGATTGATGGAGCAGATCCACAGCTTGGATCCTGGATTGATGACACTGGCTGCTAATGAGGAGCCAGGATTTACCTGGAGGGGTCTCTCAGGGGGTTCAGTAACAATCCTGATCCCCTTAAACCCAGCCCAAGCAGATTTGCAATTTCACAGCTGAGCACTGGGAAGGGATTTCCACAGCCACAAGTGCTGGGAGATGAAAAGGCATTTCCAGCAGCACCTGTCTGTCCCTGTCTGTTTTAAACAGCTTTAGGGAAGAGGTTATTTGGGATTTGCTATCCCAGTGCTGGCAGGGAGCTGCACAGGCCTGGCTGCAGCAGGGATTAGGATTTGCAGTGGTCACCAGCAGGTCCAGCCAGGTGGGGCTTTCCTGGCAATGCTCCCAGGGGAGCTGCTGGCTCAGGGTCCAGCAGGAATTCCTGTTATCCTGGAGGAAAACTGTGGGGGAACGATGGGAAAAACCATGAAAGCTATGGGCAAAACCCTGAAATCCCCAGCTGGGGAGGTGCTGGGTGATTGGGGTCCCACCAGCTGAGCCCCTCCACTCTCCTCGCTGGGGCAGCCAGGGCTGGAGGGTGCCTGTGCCCCTCAGGAATTTGGGAGCTGGCTCCCCTTTCAGCTGCAAGGATTTGATTCTCCTCACAGCAAACCCTGAAGGCAATGCAGAGGATCTCGTTTGGCAGGAAGGAGGCTGTTAGTTGTGAAGAAGGTTCTAACAAGAGCAGGAAAAATAACCCCTGCCACTGGAAATAATTACGGATCCCTGAGCTTCCTCCATTGGAACATTTTAATGGCTTTTAAAGCAGAATCACTTAGTTGGGTTTGTTTTTTTTTTTTTCCGTTTCCAGAACATCTAAAACCTGAAAAGGTCATTTCCCCCCACTGTTTTATTAGAAAAAAAAAAATAAACAACTGGAAAACGCAAACTGAAATGTGGCAATAATATTTCTGGCATAGTGCTGGTGAGAAGTGGGGCAGTTATTCAGGGATTTGAGGTGTTCACCTCACCCATCATGGACTGGACAAGGTTTCCATGAAGGAATTTCCCCAATATCCCATCTAAACATCCCCTGGGGCAGCTTGAGGCTTTTCCCTCTTGTCCTGTCCTTGTTCCAAGGGCCCAGAGCCCGATCCCCACCTGGACCCACCCTTTTGTAAACAGCTGTGGCAATGCTCAGGATGGACTTTTTAAAAACAGGGATAACAATGGGAAGGGCTCCAAAGGGTGGTGAGGGCTGGCTGGGCTGCTCCTTCTCCCAAAACTCTGGGAACATCAGCACCCAGGCACACCCCAGGCAGGAATCCCCTGGGCAGGTGCTCCCAGGGAGAGAGATTGGCTGGCTCTGGAATTGGGCTTTGGTGGCAGTGAACTGGCTCCTTCCCGGCCATTCCCTGGCTTTCCAGGACCGTGGTGATGGATAAATTCAGCTCTCTCCTGGTGGGATCTCAGCCCCGGGGCTGGGATTCAGCTCGTGCAGGATAATCTGACATTCTCCCAGCACAGGCCCTGGTAAGAGCCAAGGATTTCAGGGGTGAGGTTTGATGGAAAACTTCTTGGGAAGGTCCCTTAGCAGCTTGGATTGATGGAACAGGACTCAGGGGAAAGGTCCTGACCTTTTCCTGTGACCTCTGTGTGTCCATCAGGCCACAGGCAAGTGCAGGGTGCTAAAATTGCCTTTTTGCCCCCAAAAGCTTCATGGTTTAATCTGAGTGTGGCTGCAGCCACCACCTGCCTGCTGCCTTTGTATCTGAGTGTCCACTGGTGGGAGCAGCACAGAAAAACTTCCAAGAATGGTAGAAAATGGATATTTTCCAGGTCCCTGAGCACGTTCCCAGCTCTCCAGCCCCATTCCTTGTGCTGGGGAGCAAAAAAATCCCAGATTGGGTTGGGCTGGAAGCACCTTAAAGCCCATCTCCTTCCACCACCTGCCAAACTGTTATTATTCCTTGGTAAAACTTATTTTTTTCTTGAAGACAACATTTAGGTTGCTCAGAGCAGGTAAAAATGTCAGCTGAGGTTCCCAGGAGGGCAGGAATTCCCATCAGGAAGTGTGGGACATGCTCAGGTCCAAAAAACCTCTCTGGCTCCTGCAGAGCCTCCCTGCCCATTTTAAAGCATTTATTTGAAGTTAGGTTTTGTGTGAGACCTTATTAAAAAAGTGTGGTTTATGGATTTAATTAAAGTTCTGCATATGAGACCTTGCTAATCCTGTTTGTGCTGCAACTGTATTAACGTGCTAAAAATCAATATATTTGAGTTTAAATATTTTATTATGGCAAGCTGTTAAATATTAATGATGTAACAAGTAATGAGTGTCACTGCTTCTGTCTGTTCTGGGGGAAATCTGCAGGAAAGGAGAACAAAAGCAATCTGCCTGCTCGCTCTGATGTTTCTTTGTGGCTCAGCTCGGGAATCAAAGCTTCTTGGTGGGTTTGGAAGTCATGAAAGCGTCTTGCCGTGGCTGGAGAGGGAATTTCTGTGAGGGAAAGCAGTGACTGGGCAGGGGGAATGGGTTTAAGTTGAAAGAAGAGGGATTTAGATGGGAGATTGGGAATTCCTGGCTGGGCTGGAATTGCCAGAACAGCTGGGGCTGCCCCTGGATCCCTGGAATGCCCAAGGCCAGGTTGGAGCAGCCTGGGACAGTGGGAGGTGTCCCTGCCAGGGCAGGGGTGGGATGGGATGGGATTTCAGGTCCCTTTAACCCAAACCATTCTGGGGTTCTCTTTGCCTGCAGGGGAGAGCAGCCATGGGAATAATTAAACTGTGCCGCTGCCAGAGCCTGATTAAGGGGAAAACCCGTTGTGCTGGCTGACAAATGGACCCAGCCCGGACTCTTTTGGTTCAGCCTCGCTGGAAGCGCAGTGGAGGGGCTCAAATGAAGCCCAGCAGCTCCTCCCTGCCTGGCCTGTACCCCCCAACAGCCCCACTCTGTTTGGGGGTGTCCCAAAGTGGGGGACAAACAAAGGGCACTCTGCCCCCTGAGCCCCCAGCCCTGCCTGAGAGGCTGCCCGAGCCCCCTGTGCCACATCCAGGCATTCCCTGGACTCAAACCCATCCAAAGAGTTGCTTTGATTCCCAAGTGCAGCTCAGGCCACCCCTGGAGGTGTCCAGAGGGCAGGAGGGCCTGGAGCTGTGGCTGCAGATGTCCACGGCAGGTTCTGGATTTGGGATCTTGTTGGAGCCCAGCACATCCCTCTGGCTGCCCTGGCTGGCTCCAGACCCTGGCAGGGGCTCACAGACCTTGGCACCAAGTCAAAAACACCTGTGGCTTCCATTTTAGCCCGTGGGAAAAACTGACAACTCTGTGTGAGGAATTACAGCCACAAGGGTTTGAGTGGTGTGGTAGTTGAATTAACACAGGGTGGAAAAGTGGAATTTTGGGGGTTCTAGAATGGGGTTCAGGGGTACAAGATGGAGGGATTTGGGCGTGTCCTGACCTTCTTCTCCTTCCCCTTGCCCTCCATGTCTCGCTGTGCTGGTGACACTTTTCTGTTGGTTTAAGGCAGAGATTCACAGTCTAACACGGGTGATGGGAATTGGTAATAAACTGTAAGCACACCACACGTAATTTTGGGTGTATATTGTGGGAGCTGCCCGAGGCAGAGGCAGACTGCCATGGCTTCTGTACCAGACAGACCTCGGCAGGTCAGAGAGAATGTTCTAGATAAGGGAAAATAAACAACCTTGGGAACTCGACCTCACGCATTCCAGACTTCTTTGGCCGCTGGGCTGGGGAACGAGGACTTTTACAATTCGGGGTCATTCCAAGCAAAGCAGACCCCGTCAGGATCTGGCTCTGTGCTGGCTCTGGCCTGCCTGGCAGCTGTGAATCCAGAATTCCTGCTCCTCCTCCAGCTCCCTCCTCCCTCTCTGCCTCCAGCAAACAGAGCTCTCTGGGAATATTTGTTGCTGCTGCTGTTGGTTTTTTTTTTATTTATTTCGCCTTTGCACTTCTGCAACTTAAAAATGCTGGAACTAATTTAGCCTCCTGCATTTATTTTCCCCAGGATCCCAAGTGCCCAGGCTGCTCCTCCAATTACCTGCAGCTCAGGGAAGTGTTTTCCTGCGTAATTACAGGAAACAACAACAAGAGAGCAGCCTCAGGCAGCCTGGACTGGAGGGGAACTGGGGCATCCAGGGGCTGGACTGGTGTCCCTGGGCCTGGGTGTGGCACTGGGTGATCCCACCTGGATCACAGGAAAGGATCCAGGCGTTCCTGGGCCTGCCCAGAGGAGTTTCCCCCAGGTGTGAGCTCAGGCCTGCCCTGTCCCCACTGCTGCAGCTCCCAAAGCCCTTCCCAGGCGCTGGGAACATCCCTGGGCTGAGCAGCTTCAGCCCTGAGCAGGGCAGGGGAGGCAGCCCCGTGCCAAACACCAGGAGAAAATCCCAGAATTTGGGTTAAAAGGATCTCAAATTCCACCCAGGGCCACCCCTGCCACGGCAGGGACACCTCCCACTGTCCCAGGCTGCTCCAGCCCCAGTGTCCAACCTGGCCTTGGGCACTGCCAGGGATCCAGGGGCAGCCACAGCTGCTCTGGCAATTCCAGCCCAGCCAGGAATTCCCAATTCCCAATCTCCCACCCATCCCTGCCCTCTGGCACTGGGAGCCATTCCCTGGCTCCTGTCCCTCCATCCCTTGTCCCCAGTCCCTCTCCAGCTCTCCTGGAGCCCCTTCAGGCCCTGCAAGGGGCTCTGAGCTCTCCCTGGATCCTTCTCCTCTCCAGGGGAGCATTCCCAGCTCTCCCAGCCTGGCTCCAGCCCTGAAGCAGCTCCGTGGATTCCTCTGAACTCTCTCCAGCAGCTCCATGTCCTTTTGATGCTGGTTGCTCCAGAGCTGGATGCCACATTCCAAGCTGGATCTCACCAAAATACCCTGTGGATGAATGATTTGGGAATGACAAAATTGTCTGTTCCCAGAAAAAAAAAAAAAAAAAAAAAAAAAGATTTTAACGAAAAAGAACAACTGTACAAAATCTCATTTTTAGTCTCGCTGTGGCCAAGAGCATTTTGTGGTTTAATGTGATCACTTATAATCTGAAGGCAGAAATCTCAAGCAATTTGATTTACATGAAACCAGTCAGAAATAAATTCTGTGGAGCTGGAGAGCTCGGAAATGTCAAACGCAAATGAATTGTCTCGAAGGGAACGTGCTCTGGGAGCCAGGGCAGTACCTGCAGGTCCTCGTGGCTGCTCCACAGGGCTCTTCAAGATGGAATTTGTCGGAGTCCAGCACATCCCTGTGGCTGCCCTGGCTGTCTGAGACCCTGGCAGGGGCTCACAGACCTTGGCACAAAGTCAAAAACACCCGTGGCTTCCATTTTAGCCCATGGAAAAAACTGACAACTCTGTGTGAGGAATTACAAGCCACAAGGGTTTGAGCAGTGTGGTAGTTGGATTAACACAGGGTGGAAAAGTGGAATTTTGGGGTTTTTAGAATGGGGTTCAGGGGTACAAGATGGAGGGATTTGGGCGTGTCCTGACCTCCTTCTCCTTCTCCTTGCCCTCCATGTCTCGCTGTGCTGGTGACACTTTTCTGTTGGTTTCAGGCACAGACACACTGTCCAACACCAATGACAGACATTGGCACGTTATTGTAACCACGGCACACGGAGTTTTTGGTATAAAATGTGAACACTGCCCTGAGGGCAGACAGAATGCCATGGCCGAGCTGCTGGACAGAGCTCAGCAGGGCAGAGAGAGAATGTTCTAGAGAAGGGAAAATAAACACCCTTGAGAAGCCGACCCTGCGCATTCAGACTCCTTCTTTGGCTGGGAGACGAGGACTTTTACACTCTCAGGGTCACCCCAGCACCCAGACCCCGAGAGGAATTGATTGGTGGTGCTGAGCAGGGACAGGGCACAGGTGGAGCTGCAGGCACAGAATATTCCCTTCATTCCTATCTGCTGACTGCAGGCGAGTGGAGCTGATTGAGAACCCGAGGCAGCTCCACAGAGCCATCAGCTCCAGGAGAGGTTTCACCTCAGAGGAGCAGAGAGAGGCTGCTCACGAGGGCCTGGGGAAACAGGGCACAGGGAATGGCTCCCAGTGCCAGAGGGCAGGGATGGATGGGAGATTGGGAATTGGGAATTCCTGGCTGGGCTGGAACTGCCAGAGCAGCCTGGGACAGTGGGAGGTGTCCCTGCCATGGCAGGGGTGGCACTGGGTGGGATTTGAGGTCCTTCTAAACCAAACCGTTCCATAATTCCATGATCTTTTTGAGATTCACTCCCCCTCTCCCCACACCAGCAGGAAAAGCAGATTCCGACCTCTTTACCACCAGAATCTTTAAATGAAGTGCAGGGCAGAGCATGAGTGTCACTATTGGACACGAAATGAGCTCACAGAAGCTTGGGAAGTTCAAAAGAGAAAAAGACCCAGTTTTATTCAAACATCTGGTATTTATACAATTCCAGAGGTGACCGTGGATTGGAGGATGGAATTGCCACCTCTCCAACCACACTGGTCCAAAGATCAACCCATCATTTCTCTCCACCCACAGAGAAATATGGAAACTATTCTCTTTCTACATGAAATTGTGTGGGAACTCTGACTCTCAAATATGTAAACATCATCAGAAGGCTGAAGAAGTTTTATGAGAACTTTCAAAAGAGCTATAAAAGAAAACTTAGCACTTTTAAAAACCAGGGCAACACATGAGGAGGGCGCAGGGAATGTTTCCCACTCACATCCCAGTTTCCATCCCTGCAGGCCCTCCCAGGCCCACCCAGGGATGAAGGGCTGGGCTATCTCCTGCACTTGCCTTCAGGCGAGCCGCGTTTGCCGCGGCCACGCTCCGCGGAGCGATGGAGGAAATATGCAAAATAAACGTTATGAAAGCAACATGATTAAATTTTCTGACAGTGGTTGCCATGATGTTCAGAAATGCATGAAATGAATGAGGCTTGTTCATGGCTTTGTTATCTCTGCCAGGTTGCCAAGGAGGGAGGGAGGGGGAGAAAAAAAATCCCGAAAATTAAAATAATTTTTCAATATGTTAGATAAATATCAGGGCTCTGGAAGAGGTGTGTGAGCAGGCATGAGAAATACTTCAATTTTACAAAAGGGAAAGCTTCATCAAAGGGCTGCCACGGGGCTGGCTGTGTGCAGGGAAGGGAGGCTGCTCCATCCCAGCTCGGGGCTGGTGGGGGCAGCCTGGGAGATCCTCCCAGCTCTGGTGATGCCATGGATGTTCCAACATTCCAGCATTATTCCAGCCCTGGCAGTGCCCAAGGCCAGGTTGGACACTGGGGTTTGGAGCAGCCTGGGACAGTGGGAGGTGTCCCTGCCAGTGATGGGGTGGAGATCAAAGGGATTTTAAGTTCCTTCCAATCCAAATCATTTTGGCAGGAACGAGTTCATCTTCTCCATGAAGGAACATCCCAAACTGGCCTGAGCTCCAAGAACCTGGATATTTTAAACCAAAAATTCTCCTTCTTACTGCAGCTCCATTGGGGTGGGGTTCTTGTACCCCCCTGTCCACGCAGGGTTCCCATCACAGAATCATCACCCCAGACTGGTTTGGGTTACAGGGACCTCAAACCCCACCCAGGGCCACCCCTGCCATGGCAGGGACACCTCCCACTGTCCCAGGCTGCTCCAGCCCCAGTGTCCAACCTGGCCTTGGGCACTGCCAGGGATCCAGGGGCAGCCACAGCTGCTCTGGCAATTCCAGCCCAGCCAGGAATTCCCAATTCCCAATCTCCCACCCATCCCTGCCCTCTGGCACTGGGAGCCATTCCCTGTGTCCTGTCCCTCCATCCCTTGTCCCCAGTCCCTCTTCAGTTCTCCTGGAGCCCCTCCAGGCCCTGCAAGGGGCTCTGAGCTCTCCCTGGATCCTTCTCCTCTCCAGGGGAACATTCCCAGCTCTCCCAGCCTGGCTCCAGAGCAGCTCCAGCCCTGGAGCTCTCCTGTGCTCCATGGGAAGCAGAGGGAGCAGGAGCCCTTCAGGCTCTGCACTGAGCACATCCAACCGTGGTGCTCAGCTCTATTATTTCTTTCCCCATGAATTGCCAGCTCAAGCTGAAATGCATTAAAATTGAAAGTGAATTTTGAATGCAGCCCAATATTTTATCTGCAATCCTCCATCGTGTGTAGCTTGCTTGGCCTGGAGCAGTGAAATCGCTCTTGTCGACTGCATTGAAAATGAGGCAAAGATAATGCCATGATTTTTTCTTTATTCTGGATGATGGATGCTAAGCTGGCTACAAACTTGTGGCTTCCATGTCCTCAGGAGCTGAGCCAGGGCTGCAGACTGCCCTGAGCACTGCCTGGGCACAGCCCTGGCACGGGGAGGATGCAGCCACGGATTTATGGGAACAGCACCAAGCTCCTGGGGCTGGTGAGCAGCTTTGGGCAGAGTTCTGGGAGCATCTTTTATTAGCAGAGGGCTCTTCCCCAGAGGGTGCTGGCACTGCCCAGGCTCCCCAGGGAATGGGCACTGCCAGAGCTCCAGGAGCCTTTGGCCAGCGCTGCCAGGGATGCCCAGGGTGGGATTGCTGGGGGGTCTGGGCAGGGACAGGGGCTGGATCCATGATCCTGGGGGTCCCTCCCAGCTCAGGAGATTCCATGATTCCATGGGCTGCAGCTTGCAGGAGTGTGAAAACGCTGCTCAGTGAGGTGGGAGGAGGGAACCACTGCCCAGGGAAGGAAGTCACTCAGCCCCAGCTCTGGCTGCCTCATTTCTCTTCATTAAGCAGCACCCAGCACTAGACAGAGCAGGATTTTCCATCTGCATGTTTCACTAGTTAATGAAGATTTGTTTGCAAGGATCTGAATAAATCCTGGTGCTTCTTCCCCCACTCAGCTGGGGCAGAGCTCATCAAAGCCAGCACAAAGCCCCAGCTTGGCTTTGGGAGCATCCAACGGAGCAAACAGGGATTACAGCAACCTGTGGTGGCCCTGAACTCCTCCTGCAGGGATCCCCTGCTCCAAGTGCAGGCCACGGTCAGGAGAGCCAGGCTGGATGGGCTGGGAGCAGCCTGGGACACTGGGAGGTGTCCCTGCCATGGCAGGGGTGGCACTGGCTGGGATTCAAACCCCGTCCATCCTAAACCATTCTGGGATTCTGTGCTTCCTCCCACCTGCACTGGTTCACTGAGCTCTAATTAGTTTTTTTTTTTTATGCAGTAATTGAGCGGGAGCTGATGGGGCTGAGCCGTGGGTCAGGTCACAAGCACAGCAGGGAGAAGTTGAATTTTCGGAGGGAAAGGCTGAGCGCCTCCCTCAGCCCGGGCTGTGCCCACAGCCCTGCCCTCCCTGGAGCAGATCTGCCGTGCAGCAGCTCTGATGGATCTCTCTGACTCCCTGCAGCGCCCCAGGCACTGGGTAATGGGCAGAAGTTTATTTGTGATGACACTGGGAGTGCACAAGGTTTCTTTCATGATCCCCATAAAAGATTTAGGGGGAATGGAGATGAGGAAGGGGAAGATGCAAATCTCGGGCCCTGCAGATCTCTAATATTGTTTTCCCTTCAGAAGGGAAATCACCACTGAATGTCCTCCACAGCTTATTGGTGTTTGCCAGGAGCTGGGTCCTGCTCCTTTTTCTGCTTCCTCGTGCACAGTTCCACGTTCCAAATGCAGTTTAACATCATTCACCCTTTCCTTCCCTGCCTTTTGCTCTGAGGTGGGAGTCACTGGGGCTGCACAGGGATGGACTGGGCTGGAATCCCACTGAGCCCCGCGGGATCCACCCCAAAAACCTGCATTTAACCCCTGCTTCCCCTGGCCCGGGCTCTGTGCTCCTCTGCCCTCCCTTGGGTGCTCGTTGGGTGGAGCACACTGGTAAGGAGATCCTGCTCACCAGCAGCCAGGGAATTCATGGAAACAGGTGGAATATCCCAGGCAGACCTGGAAGAGCCTTTGCTCTGTGCTGGGAAGCAAAAACCTCTGCAGGGTGTGGCAGTTTTTGCTGATGCCTCACCATGTCACGCTCTGGACAATCTTGGTGTGTCTTTGGGGTTGCTGCTGTTGGGATCCACCCCCTCCCTCGGGAGATGCTTCCTGCCTGTTCTAAGAGCAATTATTCACTTTGTTTGAGGAATTTTTAATTGAAATGGAATATCCAGGTAATAAAATATGCAAATCTCGAGCCAGTGCCTTCCTTCCAGTGAGACACTTCAGCATTTGGGGAGAAAAGCTCCCCTCGCAGCTCCCCCCACATTGCCTTTTTTGCAGAGCTGACAAACCCTGGTCCCTTCCACTCCAGAGGGGGCATTTCCATGGAGTGCTGCCTCTGCATCGCTGGATACAGCTCCTGTTTAATGTGGCACGGGACACCTCAGCCTTGGCTTTTGGGGAGAGCCTGCAGAGGAGGAAAATGGGATCTAAACACCTTTTTTTTTTGTCATTTGCTGCCCTAGCGGGGACAGGGCTGGAAGGAACACGGGAACAGGAGCTGCATTTTCCATGGTTTGGCATGGAATTGTTACAGGAGATGGAGCCCCTGCCTGGGACAGGGTGTTTCCCAAAGTGGCCTTTTTTCCTCATTTCCACCAGGGGATGTGTTGGATGTGTCTGGTGCTGAGGGCTGAACCCAGCCCAGAGTGGATTTGGGGGAAGAGGCAACAATTAAACAGCCAAGGGCTGATCTGAGCACCCAAATCTGGGCTCCCACCTAAACCCCAGTGCTGGGGAAGGTCTGGCTCCTGCCGACTTTGGAACAAAACCACAACTTTATGGAATTGTCCAGGCTGGAAAATCCCTCTGAGCCCATCGAGTGCCACCATCC
The DNA here is from genome assembly GCF_026979565.1 of Vidua chalybeata. Classification (NCBI taxonomy): domain Eukaryota; kingdom Metazoa; phylum Chordata; class Aves; order Passeriformes; family Viduidae; genus Vidua; species Vidua chalybeata. The sequence goes on along the minus strand of NC_071535.1, from coordinate 921,772 downwards.
CCAGCCCTGCCAAGGCCACACTGACCGTGTCCCCAAGTGCCACATCCACAGGGCTTTGAATCCCTCCTGGGATGGGGCTCCACCCCTGCCCTGGGCAGCTGTGCCAGGGCTGGAGAGCCACTTTTGGGAAGAAATTGTCCCAGTATCCAACCTGAGGCTCCCCTGGTGCAGCCTGAGGCTGTTCCCTCCTGTCCCTGGGATCCCTGCTCCTGTCAGGGATTGTGCAGAGCCACAGGGGCCCCCTGAGCCTCCTTTTCTCCAGCCTGACCAAGCTGTCCACGAGCACATCCCCACTTCCCTCTCCCAAGGGCATCCCTGCCATCCCCAGTGGAAGCTGTCACATTTCCCACCCAGCAAGACAGAACAATTCGAGTTCTATCCGCAGCTCATTTGCATGTATTTTACTGAACACATTTTGAAACATTCTCTTGTCCTGGAGTGCCTCCAACAGCCTCTGTGGCAAATGTAATTTTCTCATTATTGCCGGGTTATTGTTAACAAGTGATGATAAAAAAGGAAGACAAAGCTTTCAGGTTGGATCAGCCCCTGCTCCAGGCTGCTCTGGGTGTTTTGGCACCTCCTCTCCCATGGGGGACGTGGGGACTGTGGGGTGCCCTGGCAGCCACCACGGACACCCAGGGATGGGAAAAAAAGGAGAAAAAGGAGAAATAAAGATGGGTATGAAACAACAAGGAACTGCTCAATGCCAGGGACACCAAACCTGGCACCACAGGAGCTACGGGGGCCGGGCACAGCCACGGTTCTGTGCCACCTCCCAAAATCTGGAGTGAGGGGGAGGAGGGAGCCGGGCAGGAGCAGCTCCTGGTGGGAATCAGCTCCTTTCTCACGCGCTGGTTTTCCTCCCTTTGCTTTAATGAACTGAGGCTGTTCCGTGCCTGTTCCATCAATAAATTTGACTTTCCCTGACAGTGCTGGCATCACCTCTTCCCGGGGAAGGACCACACTGTGAGCTGGAGGAATATCCAATAAAAACAGGGAAAAGGATCCCAGAATCCCTGAGGCTGGAAAAGCCCTCCCAGTCCCAGCTGTGCCCAATGCCCACCTTGTCCCCAGCCCAGAGCTCCAGGAATTCCTTGGACACCTCCAGGGATGGGCAGTCCAAACCTCCCTGGGCAGTGCCCAGGCCTGAGCCCCCTTTCCATGGGGAAATTCCTGCTGCTGCCCACCCTGAGCCTGCCCTGGCCCAGCCTGAGGCCATTCCCTCTCCTCCTGGGGAAGGGCAGCAGAGGAACGGGGCAGTGCCCGTGGACCCAAATTCAGCCTCTTTGCTCCCAAAGCCTTTTCCAGGAGCACCTGTGGCATTCCCAGGACGGATCCCGGCTGCCTCAGGGGTTTGTGATGAGGTGTGTCCCAGGTTAGGGTGGATTAGGGGTGATTACAGCTCCTGCTGTAGCAGGGCTAATCATCTAAAGTGTTTATTTCATGCTCCATTTCTGCCACTAAACGGCTGCAATAGATAATGGGATTATTCCAGCCTTTTGCAGCTCCAGGCTGATGGCCATAAGGAGCACGGGAAGTGGCATTATTAGGGGAAAAGTGCTGCTCAGGAATTTTGTGGTCATTAAGTGTTCAATCAGAACATTTATGTGTCACGGAAACAAATAAACCAAGGAAAATAATAACTGAGGAGTTACTAACACTTTACACCGTCACTTTAGTGACTCCCAGGAACCTTTTGGGATTAATTAATGGATGCTCTGCCCACTCTTGGAATACATAAAGCCTTGAGACACTTTGCTCCTGATTTGGCCATGACACACTCCTCGAGTTTTGTTCTTTTCCTGGGTGGTTTCTGGCCCATTCCAAGGGAAATGGCTCTGTGATTCCACGGCCTCCTGGCTCCCTGCAGACTCCCAGTATTGCCACAGGGCTTGGCTACTCTGAACCTCTGCTGCTGGAACCCTGGGAGCTGAGAGTTTCAGACTTTCTGTGTTTTTAGGCTCTGACCCCCAGGAGAACTCTGCATTGACCTGGGGCCATGGAGAAGCTTCCAGAATGGAATGGCAGAACTGGGATTGTGGGGGTGGAGTTTGAACAGAAGTGTGTGATAGCACAGGGTGGGAAACTCAGAGTTTGGGGTTTTAGAATAGAGGAATAGATATAAAGCAAGATGGAGGTTTTAGGGCAGAGGCTGGACCTTCTTCTTCTTCTCCTTCTTCTCCTTCTTCTTCTTCTTCTTCTTCTTCTTCTTCTTCTTCTCTTCTTCTTCTTCTTCTTCTTCTTCTTCTTCTTCTTCTCCTTCTCCTTCTCCTTCTCCTTCTCCTTCTCCTTCTTCTTCTTCTTCTCCTTCTTCTCCTTCTTCTCCTTCTTCTTCTTCTTCTTCTTCTTCTTCTTCTTCTTCTTCTTCTTCTTCTTCTTCTTCTTCTTCTTCTTCTTCTTCTTCTTCTTCTTCTTCTTCTTCTTCTTCTTCTTCTTCTTCTTCTTCTTCTTCTTCTTCTTCTTCTTCTTCTTCTTCTTCTTCTTCTTCTTCTTCTTCTTCTTCTTCTTCTTCTTCTTCTTCTTCTCCTTCTCCTTTTTCTTCTTCTTCTTCTCCTTCTCCTTTTTCTTCACCTTCTTCACCTTCTCCATGGGTTTGGGTGGTTTTGTGTAATTGGATAAAAAAGTCCCCATTGCAGGCATGGGTGGTTGGGTATTGGGTTAAAAGTGAAAATAATTGAGGTGTCATTTCTGAATTGGACAGTTGATCCTTAAAAGGCCTTGCAGAGAGAGAGATGGGGCTCCATTTTTAGTTTGTTGGAGTGAAGGGCTGCAGAACTCAGGGTTTGTGAGACTGTGACAGAGATGAGAACTGATAAACATCTGAGTTTGAACAAGAAACAAGCAAAGACTCCACAGTTTATGGTGAAGAGACCCAGGAACTGCAGCTCCCTCCCTGGTGAGTGGAGATTTTCTCCCTCCAGCTCAGATTTTAGGCTGGGAGAGGGTGGAACAGCTCCTGGGGAGGGGATTGGTGTCCCAAGCCCGGCGGTGTTGAAGGGACATTGGGACAGTCACGGCATCAGGAATGTCCTGAGCTGGACGGGACCCACAGGGATGGTCCAGCCCAACTCCCAGACTCCCCAAAATTCCCCTGTGGGGCCTTAACAGCTGTGGGCAGCCCTGGAGCAGATGAGCAGTGTGGAATCCCAGAAGGGTTTAGGGTGGAAGGGACTTTAAATGCCACCCAGTGCCACCCCTGCCATGGCAGGGACACCTCCACTGTCCCAGGCTGCTCCCAGCCCTGTCCAGCTGTGCCCAGGGACTTGTAGGTCCCTTCCAACTGAAATATTCTACTAAATATGAAATATATAAAATATAAAATACACGCATCAAAATAAATAAAATATATTAATATACACAAAATATATTATGTATTTTTTGGGCGGTTTTCTGGTTTTCCATCCCAGTCTCTGTAAAATGTGCATTCAACACATCCTGATTTTACCTGCAAAAACTGGGCCTCTGTTCAGCTCATCCAGTGGGGATCCATATCCAGCATTTCCCATTTTAGAGCAAAGGGAAGCTGTGGGATTGAGGAGAGCACTGCCCTCAGCACTGAGTGAACACAGGAAACCTTCCCAGAAACCCGGGAGGGAAAGGGCCATTATTCCTGGAAATGTTCCTTCTACCTTCAGTTTCTTGCCTGAACCCTCCTGCACCAATGCTCTCGGCAGGTCTGTGTGTAACCAGCTGGAAAAACAACCAGAAAATACCTTTTTTTCTGCTTTGCTGCTTTCCCCAGTCCCTGCACGCTCTGCTTTCATTCACAGGAAATCTCCCAGCAAGGTCCTTGGGAGCGGGGAGGCAAATCCCAGCTGGAAGAGGAGGCAAATCCCAGCTGGGAGGGGATCCCAGCTGGAGGGGTGGGTGTTGAAGGGGTATCGAGGGGCAGGAATGATCTGAGCTTTAATATCCTTTTTTTTATATCCTTTCAACCCAACCTGCTCTGTGAGAAGCGTTTGCTTATTTAAATGACTTAATTCTGTTCAAGGAATTCTGTTGCAGATTAATGGATGAGCACCTGAGATGTTTGTGAGGATATTTTCCAGAACGTGTTAATATGGAGTAAAATGATCCAGGGAAAGAGGGCAGTGCCTCAAATCTAATATTTATGTTCTGACTGATGGCAAGGGGAAAGGGGAGGGAGGACTGGCAAGCACAGGGGCAGAGTTTTATGCCACTGCCAGCTCCAGGTGCTGGGGACAAAAGGAAACCTTGGAAAGGAATAATCAGTTGTGGGAAGGTTGGTAATTATCAGGGAAAGGCAGGGCAGCATTTCCATAGAGACACAGTGGTGCTTCCAGGGAAAAGTGAGTTAGGCTGGCGCTCCCAGTACACGTGAGGGAGGAGATTTGAGGATGAGGCAATGGATGGATATTCCTTTATATAAAAAAATGTAAAATACATCAAATACAAAATACAAATGCATCGAATCTGTGTGCTCAGAGTGGTCGGTGTGTCCCCCTGTGGAGGTGAGGGACAGGAGAGGGGTCCAGGGTCTCTGCAGGGTGAGTGTTAGAACCCTGGCTACTGAGAATTTTAAACTTTCTGTGCTAACAAGCATGGACCCCCAGGAAAACACTACATTTAACCTGAAACCACAGGAAAAACTTCCAGAATTAAATAATGGAACTAAGATTATACGTGTGTAGTTTAAATAAAAGTATGTAATATCACATAATAAAAGACTTGGAGTTGAAGGTTTTAAAATATAATAATTATATAAAACAAAATAAAAATTTTAAGACAATAAGTAGTCCTTCTTCTTTACCTTTTTCTTCACCTTCTTCTTCATAGGTTTAAGTAATATTGTGTAATTAAATTTAAAAATCCACATTACAAACTGCGAGTAGTTAATTATTAAGTTAAAAATAAATATAGCTTAAATGTAATTTGTAATTAAACAGTTTAGCCTTAAAAAAACCTTATAAAAAAAGAAACACATCTCCATTTTTAGTTTATGAAAGTGTTATAGAACTCACAACTTGTGACACTGTAATATAAATAAAAACTAATAAACATCTGAATCCAAGCAAAAAATACATCTCACACATTTTATCACTACTTTAACAAAAAAAAAAAAAACCACAAAAAAAAAAAACCACCAAAAAAATCCATTAGGTGAGGGACATGGAAAAAGACTGGGAAAGAGGGCAGGGATGAGGGGAAGGGGAACCTCAGATCCATTGTCTGTAGGAATACTTGGCTCCTCCCCTGGGCACAGCCTCTCCCCATGGGATGATGGAATTTTCTCAGCCATGCAGGGACACTCAGTGGCCATGAACAGCAGAGATCTCCTGGAGGGAGGATTGGCTGTGGGAGAGACAAAGAAAACTGCCCAGAGAGCAGCAGAGAACTGCCCCAGCTCTGGCAGATGTGACAGAACACACATCCACATTTCCAACCCAGGACAGGCACAAAAAGCTTCTGTGGCACACTGGGGACGTGCAGGCTCTGGTGATGCCTGTGAGGCTCCCTGGAGCAGAGGCTGGATGGAGTCACAGAATAAAGCAGGGATTTATTCCAAGGATCTCCTCCATGGATCCACCTTGGGCAGCAGCAGAGCCCAGCCAGGGCTGCAGCCAAGAGGAACCAAAATGGTCCCAAAATGCACGAGCGCTCCCGGGGGCTCTCACTGGGATCAGCTCTGCTCCATTTGCACCTTGCAGTTCATTGTCCCATTCCAGCTTTAGCCCAGGCACTCCCATCCTGCTTGTTTTTCTCTCTCCAGCCCACGCTGTTTGTGCTCCTGGGGCTGAGCTTTGGATCATTTGTCCTTGGTGCCCAGCTGGAGCAGGAATTGTTTTGTCCCCCTGCTCTGTGCAGAGAGCTCAGCATCCCATAATATGGAGCCCAGACCCGCACATTAAAACAGCTCAGAATGTGAAAATAGAAAAGCTCAAACCTGAGGCATCATTATAAGCTTTGGTCCCTTTCCACCCTGGGGTTCAGTGCCCAATCCCAGCCCCAGGTGCTGCAGTCCCACCCTGCCAGGCTGCTCTCCTCCATTCCCTGCTGGTTGCACTTTTGGGGCTGGAGCTGCAGCGCTGTCCTTGGTTCTGGGCTGGAGAAGGATTGCTGTGTGTGCCTGGGCTGTGAGGAGAGCTGCTGGCCCTGCGTGTGCAGTTCAGAGTCACACACCAGAGCAGTGCAGAGCCTGGCAAACATGAAAATTCAAAGTGAAGGCATCTCTGGAGCCAGCCCCACTTCCATGGAGAGGGTGCCAGGAATGGATCTGCTCTGGATTCCCACAGCTCTGGCCCGGAGTGGGGACCCACACTCCATCCTCAGGGGAGCAGCAGGGCTGGCACCTGCTCCCAGCACTGCCAGTTCCTCCTGCCCGTGCTGAAAGCCCTGATTTGGGTACAGAGGAGCACTTTTATCTCGAGCTGTGCTCAGGGCTCACGGCCCTTCCCGCTCTGTTCCTGATCCACCCCAGGATGATGGAGGAGAAGGGGTTTGAGGCCCTGCTCAGGTGGTTTTGTAGTTGAAAAATGAAGAGAATGTTCCCCAGCAGGTGTGGTGGAGGTTTTCACTCCACTTTTCATGATCTGCCAACATGCTGGGTCGTGTCTTTGTGGAGATTTGGGGTGTTTTATCTCCCGTTTTCTCACTCTGCTCTGAAAGCTCTGGCATTTCTTGCTGGTGAAGAGTTGTCTGCGACTTATTCCAGTGAAAACTGAAGTGATTATTTACCTAATGCTTTCAAAAACCATCCTCTGCTTTCCAGGCAGGTGCTGGTGATCCTGGGCTCCTGTGTTTGTGAAATTAAATCACTGATTCTTTACGGTTTGAATGGGATTTTGTTGGAACATTTCTTGCAGTTATAATTCAATCTTTCTTCCCTTTCACAGAATGATTCGACTTTATCTGAATCAGGCATCAGATAAATCTGAAATAATGTTCAAACAGCTTGACTTGTAAAAAAAAAAAAAAAAACCCCTGACAGCTCTTCCAGTGTCCCTCCTGGAGGAGCCTTTTCCAGCACAACTTCCAGAGAGAAGGAAAGATGATTTGGGCAGTCCTTTGAGTTTCCTGCAGGGAGAGTTTTCCCAGCCACTGTGGGCTTTGCACAAAATCATGGAATGGTTTGGGTTGGAAGGGACTCAAATCCCACCCAGGGCCACCTCTGCCATGGCAGGGACACCTCCCACTGTCCCAGGCTGCTCCAACCTGGCCTTGGGCACTGCCAGGGATCCAGGGGCAGCCACAGCTGCTCTGGGCACCCTGATGGGTGAAATTATGTCAAAATAAAACCTCAAAATTATGTCAAAATCAACCTCGGAAATTTTGACATATAAAGCCCCCAGTGCAAGGGGGTTTTGTTTTAGGAATGCATCCCATATACACCAGGAGAGTGAAGGGCACTTTCTTTGTGGTGTGTCCAAGCCCAGGTGAGGTCTCAGGGGAGGATCAAGAAAATGTGTTTTTTTTCTCCTAGCTGATGTTCACTGCAGTAATATTTTAGTAAAATAATCTGGGGAAAAAATTGCCAATTTATTTTTCCACATAAATTGTTCAGAACAGATAAAGCTTCTCAGATTTTGGGGCTGGGAGCGTGCTGGGGGGCTCTGGTGTGTCCTCCTGGGTGTGTTTGCAAGAGAAGGTTAAAATCATCTGTCAGGGTGTTCCTGCCTCAGTGCCATGGCCTGGATTAAACAACCTCTTGATCCTTTTGGAGGATTAATATTTGCAGATCCCAGCTTTCCCGAGATGTCTGCGAGCAAGGAAAATTTCACAGAAAATGTTTGCTCCCTTTCACCCCTCACTAATCACCACACTCAGAGGAACATGTTGTCAAATAGCAGATGGTGCATTATTCTAGAAATAACTGATCAACATATGTTTACTTCAGACATAAAGGCTGTGCTTGAAACAGCCAGGAATTATTTCATGTATGGATAAAGAAATGCTGCCTTCAAAGGGCTCAGATCCCAGAGGGCACAATTAGCACATTCCAGCATGGAGGTGGAAATCAAAGTTCTGCATCTCCACCTGATTTCCACTTGTTTGAGCCGGGCCTGGCTTGTCAAAGGATTTTGCACTGAACAATCATTCTGGGTTGGGAAAATTCCCTGTTCTTAATGTTATCTGGGCTCCATCTGCTCCTAAAAATTCAGGCACTGCGTTCCCTCAGGGGGAGGAAGTGAATTGTCCATCACCAACTGATGTGGATCCCTAAGAACTCCCTGCAATTTGCCTTTGCTCCCACATAATTCCATTTATTAAATGAAAATACGAGCATGCCTGGAAAAAAAAAAAAAAAGAAGCTTCCTTAATTTTGGGAGACTCATCAGCATTGGAGGGGCTGCCCAGGGAGGTTTGGAGTGCCCATCCCTGGAGGTGCCCCAGGAATTCCTGGAGGTGGCACTGAGAGCTCTGGGCTGGGGACAGGGTGGGGATGGGGCACAGGCTGGACTCTGTGGCCTTTAATGATCCTGTGTTTACATGCTGGAATAATTAACTGAACCTGATTTTTTGTTTTTGGTTTTTTTTTTTTTTGCTTTTGTAATTTTTCCCTCAAAAATCTGCCATTTCTAATGGTGGAAAAAAAATAAATTCATTCCGTATAGGTACAGAACCAAATCATCAATTAAAGAATTAATTTTCATTTTTTTAAATGGACAGGTTTTGTTTGCAGAGGAGACACAGTCTGTGTGAGCAGCACCAGTGTTTTCCACAGGGAACACCATGGCTCTGGTTTGTTGGGATCCTGCAGCTCCTGGGCTGCTCAAACCCGATCCCATCCCCGTGTTCCTGGCTGGAATCTTCCACCCTGGGACAGTGGGGAGTGATCCCAGCAACAGCTCCTGGAAGAAAACAGCCCATGAGGGATATTTCCAGCAGGGATCCTCCACAGGCCCTGTTCTCACACAGACAGCAGGGAAAAAATCCAGGAAAATTTGAAGAGGACAAAAAAAAAACCCGGAGGTTTTTCCTGCAGCATTCTGTCCCAGCTGCTTGGAATTTAAAGGCAATGGCATCATTTAATATCCACCAATGGATCTGTTTTTCCTGCATTTGTCCAGACCTTTGGGAACTCCTCATGATTTGGTTTCTCCAATACTCTGTGGAGGAGTGAATTCCACAAGTTAATTATGTACCTTGTGATTAACTCCCCCTTCAGCTTTATTTTCAGCTCAGTGCCTGGTAATTCCACAGGATCACCTCTAACCTGAGCAAGGAGGGATTTTTTCCTTCCCTGTGTGTTCCTGCCCTGTCCCATCCCATTTCCAGAGGGTTTAATTCCACAGGATCACCTCTAACCTGAGCAAGGAGGGATTTTTTTCCTTCCCTGTGTGTTCCTGCCCTGTCCCATCCCATTTCCAGAGGGTTTTTTTCCCAGGCTGGGCTTTCCAGGCCACTTCCAGGCTTTTGCTCCGTTTTCCTCCTTTCTGGAGCTCCAGACCAACCCAGCGCTGCCCAGACCATCTCTGAAATGTCTCTGGGATGTAAAAATGGGTGAAAATTCCAGGATTTTGTCTTTGAGCAGTGGCTGGGTTGGAAAAGATCAAGTCTTGGTGCCTCAGTCCCATGGGAAAGGGCCTGGAGAAGCAAACAGATGTGGGGCTGTTCTCTTTGATCAGTATAAATATTGCAATCTTCTTCTGCTCCCACGGAACAGAGTGGAGGCTGATCTTAATTAATCATCCTGCAGATCCTCCTTGTGCAAACCTGACAGCCCTTCCAGATGATTTTACAAAATGTGCTCTGCAAAAATCCCAAACCCAACCATCCAAACAGCCTCAAAAATCCCTGTCCAATCCAGGCAGGTGTGGATTTCTCCCGTGTGAGAGCCCAAGGGGCTGCTTCAAACGTTCAATTTAACTTCCTTGGCAGGGAATTATTGCAATTTGGAGAACTTTTACCTTGGAGTTTTTTTCATAAGGAGAGCAGAAAAAAATTGATGTTATGGTTGGCCTGGTTTCCAAGAACAACATTTCAGTGTGATTGATAGATATTTACATATATTTATGTTTTAAAAACAGAATTTTTACAATTCTCTCTATATAAATTTTATATTTATTATATTAAAATTATATTTATAGGTTATATTTATAATGTGTATAATATATTTATATATTATACAAAAATATAAATCTATTAAATAGTTATATATTTTTATTTTTATATAAATATACACATATATTTTTATATAAAAATATGTTTATATGTGTATATATATATAAATATGTATAATTTTTATATATAGATTATACACATACCTTTATATACACAGAAATCTAACTCTAACCTAATGCTGCTGGGGGTTAGAGAATCATGGAATTGCTTAGGTTGGAAAAGCTCTCTAAGGCCACCACTGCCCCATGTCCCCAAGTGCCACATCTGAGCAAGCCTGGGTGTTTCTCCCCTGACCTCCCGCATGACCAAATCGCATCTGGAATCTAATAACTCGGTAAAGATGTCATTTGTTACAAGGAAATAAAAATCCAAAGGTTCTTGGGAGGTCTGGAAGGAAAATGCTGATGGCAAACCCCACCTTCCCACTGACAGGGATTTGTTCCTGAGCCTGGTGCTCGGCAGCCTTGGTGGCACCTGGAAAAGTGTCACTGGGGAAATGAGTGTGGGAAGAGGGGCTGTGATCTGCTGGGGTTCTGAAAACTGGGAATTTGGTTGCTCTCAGTCTGAATTTCAGAGACATTTATGGCTCTGAAGCAAAGCGGTCACGTGGATGGAAATAGGGACAGGGGAAGAAACAGGGAATTATGGAATGGTTTGGGTGGGAAGGGACCTCAAACCCCACATCCAGTGCCAGGGCAGGGACACCTCCCACTGTCCCAGGCTGCTCCAGCCCCAGTGTCCAAGCTGGCCTTGGGCACTGCCAGGGATCCAGGGGCAGCTCTGCTGGGAGTTCCCAGCTGGAACTGGGAATTCCAGCCCAGCCCCTCCCCACCCTCCCAGCCAGGAATTCCCAATTCCCAATCTCCCACCTAACCTGACCCTCTTGTGCTCTAAAACCATTCCCTGATTTTGCAGCTCCCTGGGAAGGGTGAGGGCAGAGCAGCCCCTCCTGTGCACGGCCCTGCCATGGCTGCTGCTGGCAATTCCAGGGAATTTCACCCCAGACATGCCCTTGGCTCCGGGCAGGGCTCCTGGAGAGCTCCAGCTTCTGTTGGAACAAACCACAACAGCTCACAGCTTTCACCTCCACAAGATTTCATTTCCTTCCTTGGGCACTGTTCCTTTCAGCAGCTCCGTGTTCTTGTGCTGTTAATTCCCCCAAAATCTATTTTTACCCAGCGGTTGCATTATCCCTCTATTCATACGAGCTGATTTAGAACTAATAAAACCTTGATTATGTACCATGAACCCGGAGTGGGATTTCGTTTGTGCAGAGATCTGGCTGGAAATTTGTTTCCCCACTTCTTTCATCCAAATGATTTCTTTGTCTCCCCGCCGTAAAAGATGCTCTGTGCTGTCTGAGCAATCATATTTAACTGTGACAGAGCAAATTAAAAAGGGATTTTCGGGCATCCACACAGCACAAATGAGGCTCACAGTTCATCTACGTCTTTGTAGGCAGCCACGGGGGTGCTCAATATTTTTATTTGAAATTATGCACGTACGGGTGCGAGATGGTTATTGGCTCAGGAATTACAGCTCCCCCTCAGCTGCAGGCTGGGAGAAGCCGACCCTGCTGGAATCCTGGAGAAGAGGTTTTGCTGGAATGAGCTGAGCAAAAGAAAGCGAAGAGCGAGGCTTTAAAGGGCTGAATTAATTTTGTAATTATGAAATGACGAGAAGAAGGCAATAGTTTATTAACGGGGATTGTGGGAATGCTGTGTGCTGGGAGCAGGGAACAGGGAGGGGAAGGCTGGGGGCAATGGTTAGGGAATGTGTGGGATGGGGGCCCTGGGCATGGAGGGCACTGGGGGCATCCAGAAAAACAACGTGGAGTGAGACTCGAACTGGGCATGAAGAAATATTCCATTCCATCCCCTCCCATTCCATTCCATCCCATTCCATCCCATTCCATCCCATTCCATTCCATTCCATTCCATTCCATTCCATTCCATTCCATTCCATGCCATCCCATCCCATTCCATTCCATGCCATCCCATCCCATGCCATGCCATGCCATGCCATCCCATCCCATGCCATCCATCCCATCCCATCCCATCCCATCCCATCCCTTCCCATCCCATTCCATTCCATTCCATTCCATTCCATTCCATTCCATTCCATGCCATGCCATGCCATCCCATCCCATCCCATCCCATCCCATCCCATCCCATCCCATCCCATTCCCTTCCATCCCATCCCATCCCATCCCATCCCATCCTATCCCATCCCATCCCATCCCATCCCATCCCATCCCATCCCATCCCATCCCATCCCATTCCCTTCCATCCCATCCCATCCCATCCCATCCCGTCCCGTCCCGTCCCGTCCCGTCCCGTCCCATCCCATCCCATCCCATTCCAATCCATCCCACCCCTGCCATGGCAGGGACACCTCTCACTGTCCCAGGTGCTCCAAGCCCCAGTGTCCAACCTGGCTTTGGCTATCCAGGGATCCAGGGGCAGCCACAAGTTCCCTGGGAAATCTGTTCCAGGGCCTGCCCACCCTCACTGTAAAAACCTCCTCCTCGTGTATGAAATAAATCATCCCTTTAATCCATACAATGTCCTCTCCCTTGCTCTGGTTCCCCCCACCTCTCTCTGTGATCCTGCAGGATTTTCTCCTTTCCTGAGGCATCACTTCCCCAATTCCCAAGGTGCTGGAGCTTTCTCACCACCACCTTTACAGGTGGCTCTGGATCCAAAGCAAACCCATCACGCTTGGAAACACGAATCCTAAAGATTCACATTCCGGAAAGAAAACAAGGAGTCCCAAGAGTTCCAGTAGGATTTTAGATCCCACGACTTCAAGCCAATTTCAGGAACATTGGCAGCCTTTTGACTTCATTTCAGACACTTAGTTGTGGTTTTATGTCTGATTTATTTCTGAAGGGCTACACAGTGCTTTTGGTTTCTTCCCTTGAACCTGGAGTTTTATGTTTTTATGGATTTTAAAGGAAATTTACAGCAGCACTAAGGCATTGCTTTTTGAAGCAGGGGATTCAGGGAGAAGTGAGCATAAAAGTGTGGTTTGTGTTGAAAATCTGCATCCTCCTCTCCAATGCAAGCCCATTTGATGTTCTGAAGCGCTACAAAAATACAAAATGTTTGAAACTTGCAGCAGGAGATGAAAGCAACTGGGAAGATTTACAAATCTGAAATAGAAATTGTATGATGAAAGACAAAAAGATTCCTTAACGAGGACTCTCAGCCCCCTGGGTCACTGCCAACCCCCCAGCTCCACCAGGAGCTCCCCTGATCCTGCGGCTCCCAGCTGAGCTCTCCCTGTCTAAGGCAATTTGCTCCAGTTATTGACCAGTTACTGACCAGTTATTGACCAGTTATTGACCAGTTATTGACCAGTTACTGACCAGTTATTGACCAGTTATCGAGGCTTTGTGGGCCCCAGGTGTTGTTGGGAGCCAGTGCTTCCAACCTTCTCCCCAAAATTCATCTCCTTTTCAAACAATGGCAGTGCCTCAGCAGCCTCTGGGACATTCCTTCCCCAAATATTGGTGGGAAAAGAGCCCTGTGGGATTTCAGCCTGACAGCACAGAGGGCTGGTGTTTATCCAAGCAGTTTGCTGCTGGAACTTTTGACATTTCCCAGCCTTTCCTGTGCTCCTGGCCCTTCAGCTGGGGTGAGAAGTTCCAACCCACCTGCACAGGAAAGCAGCAGCTCCTCAGCCAAGGCTCTTCCAGCTGCAAAGGTGGAAAAGGGTGAAGGCCCCAGATTGCAGAGGTCCAAGTTGGATGGGATTTGGAGCAACCTCATCCATGGAAGGTGTCCCTGCCCATGGCAGGGGTGGCACTGGCTGGGATTTAACATCCCTTCCAACCCCAACCAGTCTGGGATTCTGTGATAAGCGGAGGTCTGTATTCACTGGATTTATCCCTTGATTCTGTTTTCCCATTTTTGTTTTCCTGTGTGGCTCAAAAACTGTGCAGGGATTCCAGAGGGATGGGACTGCATCTGCCCATGTGTCCTGGTTTGAACAGCCAGGTGTCTGCTGAGGAGGGCAGGAGCCTCCCTGAAATGGAAAATGGAAACTCCCTCCCTGTGAATTATTGTAATTTTGAAATTAAGGGGCTCTCAGGCAAAGATATGGGAGCAGGAATAACAGTTCTTTACTAGGAAAATTAAAAATACAAATGCAATGGTACAAAAAAGAAACCAAACCCTGCCAGAGTCAGAGCAGGCCCTGGCAGGCTGTGGGTCAGGCTGGTGGCAGCAGTGCCATTCCATGGGGCTCAGCCCTCCTGCAGTGCCAGCTGTGCTTCTGCTGGAGCAGGATCCTGGACAGGCTGGAGTTTTCCTCTGGAGCTCCAGGGCTGCTGGAGATGGGCCTGGGCTCCCTCTGGGAATGCAGTGGGGCAGAAAGCTGCTCCTCTGGAATGCAGTGGGGCAGAAAGCTGCTCCTCTGGGAATGCAGTGGGGCAGAAAGCTGCTCCTCTGGGAATGCAGTGGGGCAGAAAGCTGCTCCTCTGGGAATGCAGTGGGCAAAGGCTGCTGTGGTGTCCCAAAGGCTCAGATTGGATCCAGGTAGGAATGCTTGGCTCCTCCCCTGGGCACAGCCTCTCCCCATGGGATGATGGAATTTTCTCAGCCATGCAGGGACACTCAGTGGCCATGAACAGCAGAGATCTCCTGGAGGGAGGATTGGCTGTGGGAGAGACAAAGAAAACTGCCCAGAGAGCAGCAGAGAACTGCCCCAGCTCTGACTGATGTGACAGAACACAGAACTCACCCACATTTCCAGCCTAAGACACCACGGCAGCATTATCCCAGTGCTCCCATCTTCCCCTTGTGCCCTGCTCCTTCTGGCTGTCCCCTTTGGATGGGGATGTGTCCCTGGTGGCAGCACCTCAGCCCAGCAAATCCAGGAGGAAGCTGCAGCCTTGGATAAAACCAGCACTAACTGCATCTCCTGCTTTAACAGGAACACTTGTTTTGGAAATAACTGTGAAACTTTAAAGCTGGAGTTCCTCTTTGAAAACAATCTTCTCACTTATCCCCTGGAGTCTCACAGATATCAGCACTCTGCTGTCAGATAAGGACACTGCATGTCTTCACCTGGCAGGGGGAGGTGACAGATGAGCACACAGCCCGCTCAGCACTTCCCTGACACTTTTCCTTCGCTTTTTTCCTCCCCAAGTCATTGCTGGAGCAGAGAAGCCTCAAGGAAAAATCAGTGTCCATTGGCCACACGCTCAAAACACACAAAGCAGCTCCAAACCAGCAAAGGGAGCTGAGCACTTTGGGAAAACCCCCTGCATTTTCTGTGGGATGATATGTACTGGGATATTTCCTGGTGATTTGATTTCAAAGAAAGGAATTCCGGCTCAGCCAAGGGAGGGATGGATTCCAGTGCCCGTGGGACCTTTCCTTGGCAGGTGGCACCTGAAGCACAATCCCTGTGGTCTGGAGGAGCCTCCCCCAGCTGAAATGTCCCACAGGTTCTCCAGCTGGAGTGGAAATGGGATTGAAAAGGGAGATGTTTGCAGGGGGAAGGAGCGTGGGTTGTGTCAGGGTAAAACTCCCAGGATGGTGAATCCCTTCTGTTCCTACAAGAGCCCTCTGGAAACTCCCTGGCTTTTCTGAGCACTCCAGCCCCTGTGTGCTGATGGAGCAGGAGAAGAGATCCTTCATGCAGCACGTTCCAGTCTCATGTCCATCAGGAGTTCTGTGCAGGAGGAATGGCTCGTCCTGTGAGCCTGAGCTGTGGGTTTGGTGCTGGCCAGGAGCTGAGTGTTCATGGTGGTGTGGGTGAAAATAAATACCTGATCAGGCTTCAGAGTTGTACCTCAGCAAGCTCTCAGCTGAGGGATGAGGATGGAGTTCAGGTGATTTTAAATGTTTGGAACGATTCGACGTTTTCCCTGTGGAATAACTTTTTAAAAATTATGTCTTTTCCAGAAATGCCCCCAGTACCTGAACCTGGAGGGCCCCTCCTTTTCTTAAATCCATCTGCCACAAGGGCAATTTGTACTAAACAAGGCAAATCAAAAGCAAATCACCTGTTAACAACTAGAGTGGGAATTTTCTGTTCCTTCTCCTGCCCGTATGAGCTCAGGGAGATGTTTCTGGGGGAGCCCTGGCGAACCCAGAGTGACAAGAGGCAGGATGAGGAGAACGTGGTTACCTGGACACATCTGGGTCCATGGAAAGGGACCTCAGGCTGGGGATAGATCCAGGTGCAGGACGGCTCTGGGGTGGGAGACTTTCATCTGCAGGTGATGGAGAGGAAGCATCCAGAAAAACCAGAGTGAAGAATTGTGGAGGAGTGAAATCCTCTTCCCCTCAGGGCTCCAGTTTTGGAGCTGCTTTGTGTTTTGGAGTGGGAGCAGGGCAGGATTGTGGTGTGGGAATGCCCTGTGGATCAGGGATGGGGAGAAATTGAGGTCCCTGTGGAAAGGGACAGCCCAGGAAGGGTTGTTTCAGTCTGTGGCTCTGCTGTTTGTTTGTGTAAATCATTTTCTGGCCTGAATTCCTGAGGTGCCACAAAGTTAAAGTTGGTGACTTACTGATCTGCTGCATTTATTTAAATTAACACCAGGAATTCAGCTCTATTTTAGTGAGGAAAAGAAGAAAAAAAATGAACATTTTCCTTGTTACCTTCGCAGGAAATTAAAGGGATGGCAATGATCCGTTCCCGCTTCCTTAGAAAACAGTGCTCATCCAAAAACCACATCAAACCTCTCCAGATCTGCAGCAGAATAACAAACTATTTGTTTGCAGAGCGGGGCTTGGAGCTGATTGTTGTAATTGAGGATGCAGCAGAGAGGCTCTGAGCTTTTGCCAATTTCTCGAGCTCCTGCAATTTTCTCCCGGGAGCTGATTGCCAGCAGGAGCCGTGGCACCTTCATTAGCTGCCCCTGAACCTTCCAGGGAGCTGGGAAAGCAATCACTGCCTTTGGGAGCGGGGGGA
The DNA here is from genome assembly GCF_026979565.1 of Vidua chalybeata. Classification (NCBI taxonomy): domain Eukaryota; kingdom Metazoa; phylum Chordata; class Aves; order Passeriformes; family Viduidae; genus Vidua; species Vidua chalybeata. The sequence continues at coordinate 904,762 of NC_071535.1, read as the reverse complement.
AGGAGCGTGGTTTGCTTGTCAGAATTCCAGACAGTGGCCCAGCACTGAGGATGGGAATGTTGCTTTTGTTTCTGCTCCTATTTCTGAGCTCAACTCGAATGCAAAATCCCAAATGCACCTGCAGATCCTAAATCACCGCTGGCACTGGAACAGAGGGACTGGAACAGCTCCTCTGCCAGGCTGTGCAGGGCCTGGCAGCAGGAGCGACATGGAAATGTGCCTCTGGGAAGGGCTTCAGGAATTCCTGGATGTGGCACTCAGAGCTCTGTGCTGGAACCCTGGGAGCTGAGAGTTTCTGTGTTTTTAGGCACTGACCCCCCAGGAGAACACTGCATTGACCTGAGGCCATGGAGAAGCTTCCAAAATGGAATGGCAGAACTGGGATTGTGGGGGTGGAGTTTGAACAGAAGTTGTGTGATATCACAGGGTGGGAAACTCAGAGTTTGGGGTTTTAGAATAGAGGAATAGATATAAAGGAAGATGGAGGTTTCAGGAGGGAGGCTGGTCCTTCTTCACCTTCTTCACCTTCTTCACCTTCTTCACCTTCTTCTCCTTCTTCTTCTCCTTTTTCACTTTCTTTTTCACCTTCTTCACCTTCTCCATGAGTTTGGGTGGTTTTGTGTAATTGGATAAAAAAGTCCCCATTGTGGGCACGGGTGGTTGGGTATTGGGTTAAAAGTGAAAATAACTGACATGTCATTTCTGAATTGGACAGTTTATCCTTAAAAGGCCTTGCAGAGAGAGAGATGGGGCTCCATTTTTAGTTTGTTGGAGTGAAGTGCTGCAGAACTCAGGGTTTGTGAGACTGTGACAGAGATGAGAACTGATAAACATCTGAGTTTGAACAAGAAATACCTTCTCACACATTTAATCCTGACCCTGGCAAAAAAGAAGCAAAGACTCCCCAGCTCTGGGCTGGGGACAAGGTGGGCATCAGGCACAGCTGGGGCTCCATGGGCTGGGAGTTTTCCCATGGTTTTCCAACCTTAGTGATCCTGGGATTCTTAGAGGATGGGACCAGAATCCACTGCAGTTTACCACAAGCATCAACCAAGGCTCTGCTTCTCCATCAGAGCCAGGTTTTCCAAGGCTGCATTCCCTTTCCTGACCTTCTCCTTTGGCCTGCTCAGCTCTCCCACCCTGGATCTGGGAGCCAATTTCCTTCCCAACCTAAAGGATGCCGTGATTCCTCGTTAGGCACTAAGGGAAGGTGGCCCAGCCTCTGCAGTGCTCTCAAGTGCTGCACTCATCAAGGCTGCTGAATAATTTAGGCAGATTTATTTCACTTTTGTGGTTTGTTGTCTTTCCTTGATTTCTCATCTCCCTGCCTTTGTTTCTGACCATGGACCAGACAATTATTCCTGGAGCCCGGGAGGTTCAGGGAAAGCCCCCAGGCTGCTCCAAGGCTGGGGCTCTCCCCAGCTCTGCTACTGATCCCTGCCTCTGGAAGGTGTCAGGATTAACAAAAGCACAGGGTGGGTGCCCAGCCCTCACTGGCTCCTCCAAAGTCTGTTTTTAATACATTAATTTTCTGTGTGGCCAAAGAAACAGTTCCTGCCTCACTCAGGGGTGCCCTCAGTGCCCACCCACCCCACTTCTGCCCAGTCCTCGTGTTCCCCTGGCTGCAGGATTGCTGTGGGTGCAGGGTCAGTGCTCATACAAAAGGCTCTTCCAGCTGCAAAGGTGGAAAAGGGTGAAGGCCCCAGATTGCAGAGGTTCAGGTCGGATGGGATTTGGAGCAATCCATGGAAGGTGTCCCTGCCCATGGCAGGGGTGCAAGGGGCACAAGGCATTGCTGCCGTGCCCTGGGGGCTGGGGATGCTCAGCTGGGCCAGTGGTGGCCCTGGCAGTGCTGGGTAATGGCTGCACTGCATGGCCTGGGAGTGCTTTTCCAGCCTAAGTGTTCCCAGATTGCTGGGGTGGAGCAGGAGCTCTGTGCCCGTGACCCTGGAGCCCCAGAGCAGAGGGGTGAAGGATCCACCCCACAAGCACGGCCCTGGTGTGCCCCACTCCTGCCCAGCCACCTCTGCCTTCTGGGGGTGTATTGGTGCTACGATCCCCGGCAGGGAATAATGTGCTCTGACTCCATGACGCCAGAAGGCTAATTAATCACTTTATTGAACTGTATTATACTGTAACTATATTACACTAACAAGAACTATATCACTACTAAGAAAAACCCGTGACTCTCTCTCAGAGTCCCGACACAGCTGTGACCTAAGTGGTCAATGAACCCAAACACCATCACCAGAATCCAATCAAGGATTGTTCACCTTGGGTAAACAATCTCCATACCGCATTCCACATGGGCACAACAACGAGCAGCAGCAAGGGAGATAAGAATTGGTTTGATTCTCTTTTCTCTCAGGAGAAATCCTGAGAAAGCCAAGTCTCTCTCTGTTCAGAGGATGTGTGAATACCACAGGGGTGCACAGCTCCATGGGGCTCCTCCTGCTTCCCTCGGGAATGGGCAGGTTCCAGGGATAACCATGGGGGAGTGCAAGGGATTGGTGTGGGGAATGAGAGGGATTGGCTCCCCTGAGCAGGGACAGGGCACAGGGGCTGCTGCAGAGACTGGGAAAAAATGGTGCTCCTGGGCCCTGGGAATCCAAACCAGAAACTTGTGCTGCTTCAACAAAGCCACAGAGCAAAGAGATGTTCCACTGAGGAGTCAGGAAAACCTCTTGTTTAAAATCATAAACTCACAGAATGGGTTGGGTTGGAAGGACCTCAAATCCCACCCAGTGCCACCCCTGCCATGGCAGGGACACCTCCCACTGTCCCAGGTGCTCCAGCCCCAGTGTCCAACCTGGCCTTGGGCACTGCCAGGGATCCAGGGGCAGCCCCGGCTGCTCTGGCAATTCCAGCCCAGCCCCTCCTCACCCTCCCAGCCAGGAATTCCTTCCCAGTATCTTAAAAGTCTAAATGACCTCATGAAAGTCTTACGGCTTTAATAAAGTCCTTGTAGAAAAGGGATGGCTTTAGGCGGTGCATGGTGGCTCAGCCACTCTGCCACTGCTGGTTTTTTAATAAAATTTATTATTGACACATCTGGGGACTGGACGCAGCCCCAAAACGTGGGGCTTGTGCAGGTGGTGGGAATTGGAGGCTTCTCAGTCTCCCTCCTCTGTGGTTGCTGAAGTTGGAAAGGCAGACTTTTGCATTTTGTTGGCTTGCCTGGGTTATCACTGCCTGTCACTGTGACCACGCTGGATTATTAGCTAATAAAGACCCTTTTACCTGCTGCAGCCCTGGCAGAGCAGAGATTCCCCTGAAGCCTCTCGGAGGAGCTGCTGCAGCCAGACCCTGCCCTGCTCCCAGCCCGCCCATGAGGAGCCGCCCTTCCCCCAGGCTGTATTTTCTAACAGCAAAAAGAACAAAAATGCCGAAAGCTTACTGGAGAAAGCTATTTTTAGCTATCCCTCTAACATTTCTGGCCCCAAATTCCCGGGGGCTCGGGCGTGTGGAGGTGTCCCTGCCCCTTCCAGCTGGGAATGCCCATTTTTCTCATCCAGCTGTAGCCACAACAGCTGGAATGCTGCAGGGAAGAGGAAGCAGAGTGTGCCTGGCATTTGGAATAATGAGCCTTGCCTCATCTTGCCTCGTTTTCTGCGGTGTTCAGACACTGCTGTTAGAGCTGTGATGGATTCTGTCTGTGCCCTGCCAGGGCTGGGTGCTCTGTGCTGCTCTGGCAGGACCGCGGAGCTTTCCCCGCTCCAAATAAAACAGCAGCACGTTTGAATCCCCCCTGGTGCTTTGAGGAGCAGTTATTAGTGAGGCCCAGGCAGTTTTTGGCAGCATTCACTGTCACTTTGTGACTGTTTCTGCTTAACTATTAGCTTTTCTTTTCCCCAAAAAAATTCTTGTGGGTTATTTTTCCCCAAAAATTCTTGCGGTTTTTGGCGGCTTGCTCCATGCCCCGGGCAGCAGTTTGCTGGGGTGGCCTGGCCTCGTTAGGCTGATGCAGGGAACACCCACACTAACGAGGGGTCCCAGGGAGAATTTGGTTTGTTCTTCCCCGGGGTTGCCACTTGAAACGAGCCTGATTGCCAAGAGCAGGGGTGCTTTGTGGGGAAGGAGAGGAGGGAAGGCACCTGGGCTTTGTGGGGCTCCAGGGAAGCTGATTTTTACCGGGCTCCAGGGAAGCTGATTTTTTCTCACTCGCCCTCCCAGTGGGATGGGCAGAGATTCCGGAAGGTAGAAGTGAGAAAATCCGTGGGTGGAGATAGACAGCTCGGTAGGAAAAGCAAATCGAGGCATTCATTTCCCACTTCCCCTGGTGTTCAACCATCCCTTGGACAGCAGGGCTTAGGAATGCAAACCCCATCACCCCAAATGTGCCCCCATCCCTCTCCCCCAGCTCTCCACGTGCTGAGCAGAGTGTCCCATGGGCTGGGACATCCCCTGGGGCAGTGGGGATCAGCTGTCCCAGCTGTGTCCCCCAGCTCTGAGCAGTGTTCCATGGGCTGGGACATCCCTCGGGATGTTGGGATCAGCTGTGTCCCCGAGTTCTGAGCAGTGTCCCAGTTGGGATCAGCCGTCCCAGCTGTGTCCCCCCAGCTCTGAGCAGTGTTCCATGGGCTGGGACATCCTTTGGGATGTTGGGATCGGGTGTCCCAGCTGTGTCCCCCAGCTCTGAGCACAGTGTCCCAGTGGGGATCAGGTGTCCCAGCTGTGTCCCCCAGCTCTGAGCACAGTGTCCCAGTGGGGATCAGGTGTCCCAGCTGTGTCCCCCAGCTCTGAGCACAGTGTCCCAGTGGGGATCAGGTGTCCCAGCTGTGTCCCCCAGCTCTGAGCACAGTGTCCCAGTGGGGATCAGGTGTCCCAGCTGTGTCCCCCAGCTCTGAGCACAGTGTCCCAGTGGGGATCAGGTGTCCCAGCTGTGTCCCCCAGCTCTGAGCACAGTGTCCCAGTGGGGATCAGGTGTCCCAGCTGTGTCCCCAGCCCCTGGGCTGGCTGAGGAGCAGAGCAGCCCTGGCACTGCTCAGCACATCCCCGGGGATATTTGGGATCTGCACATCCCTGGGGTGCAGATCCCAAACACAGCCCTGCTGAGCAGGGAGGAATAACCCCAGGCCAGCCCCATTTCCCTGGTAGTGCTTCCCACCCCAGAATTAACTCCAGGTCCCTGGTTCTTGTGTGTGGGTGCAGGAGCTGCTCAGCTCTGTGAGCACTAAAAATAGAGCTCAGTTAAACCCCCAGCCGGCTCACGAGCTCGGTTACATTAAATGTTTAATTAACAAATTTTCCCTGCCTTACTTATGGCTGTTTGTTCATCTATTGCTGTGTTCCGTGAATGATCCCGAGCAGCCCATGCTTGTTTTGTCATGTTTGTCATAAACCTCAAATTAGATTTTTTTGTCGAGCAGGCGACATCAATGACTTATTTTTTTTATTATTTATTTTGTAATGGGCTCTGGGAAAGGTTTTCCTTTCTTTCTCATTATAATGGAGCCATCCATTTCTTTTGAGGCGTTGCCTGTATAAATCTAAAAGCTCTCAAAATGCCTCGTTTCAGCTTTAATAGGCAGCTGGATTTTTTTGTTTGTTTTGTTTGTTTTGGTTTTTTTTTGTTTTGTTTGGGAAATACAAGAGATGTGGGATTGTGTCATTGCAGTGAGTGAGGGTGAGCAGAGCCACAAGTCCCCTGCAGGGATCTGTCCCCACACCAGGACACGGCCATGGCATCAGGCTCATCATCTGGAGGTCGTGAGTTCGATCCTCACACGGGGCACCAGATATGGCTTTGCTGGGGCTCCCCTGACAGGGGAAACCCTCTTGGAGCAGTTCTGTGTCAGGAAAAGCAGATGCACAGGACGTTTTTGGTCTTCAGCTTCTTGTTTTATTGTTATCTTATCGAAACTTCTGCACCAGACCTTGCATGCAGGAAAAAACAGCACAAAAATGGCAACAGCCTCGTGTTGCAAGGCCTTTTAAGTGTAATCAAAAACTAAGCTACCCAATTAAGAAGTGACACCTGAATTATTTTCCTTTCTAACCCAATAACTGACCCCTACAGACCCACAATGCGGATTTTTCCACCCAATTACAAGACACCACCCAAACCCAGGAAGAAAGAGGAAGAAGAAGGAACTCAAGACAGCACCCTGTACCCTCCATCTTGAACCCATCTATAACATACTAAAAATCCTAAAACCTAAATTTCTCACCCCTGTGACACACTACACTGCTCTCTACAATCCCCACAATCCATTTCACACTTTTGTGGTTTCTGGTTTACCTTGAGGCTTTGGAAGTTTTCTCCATGACTGAGGGTCAAAGTCAGCGCTCCCCTGGGGATGAGGACACCCCAGAGCAGACAGAGAAATATTCCTGGTGCCCTGGGTTTCCACAGAATTCCTTTGCTGCTTTGGAGGGCAGGGCTCGGGCTGTGGGTTTGGGTGTCAGCAGAGGAAAATGAGCAGAGGGGAAGCTGCAGTTTGGTCTTTCCAGAGTGAAATTTGCCCCTTTGTCTGCACCTGAGCCGAGGCCAGGCTGGAGCAGGGATTTCAGCTGGAACCTCTCATCATGGGGCTTTGGGAATACTCAAGCATCAGAATTTGGAGCTGCTGCCCATTCCTTGTTTGGCAGCTTCAGTTTAGCACATTTATTTTTAATTCACTCTTTTTATTTGGTTTTATTATATTATATTTTATTTTCATTTTTATTTCATTTAATTTATTTAAATTATTATTTAAATTAATTTTTTTAAATTTCATTTATTTATTTAATTTTTATTTTATTTCCATCTTCTATGTTCTTTTAAAGTTCTTAAAAGTTTTATTTTTTATTTATTTTTGAGTTTTATTTTATTGTTTATACTTTATTGTTTACACTTTATTCTTTATTTTATTGTTTATTTTAAAATTTGTTGCTTATTTTTTTCATTTTATTGGTTTTTATTTATAATTTTATATCTTATTTTTTATTTTATTTTTAAATTTAATTTTCCTTTCTTTGCCTTATTTAATTTCATTTTCTTAATTAATTTAATTTCATATTACATTTCATCTTTAATTTTACTGTCTTTTACCTAATTTTACTTTCCCTTATTTGCTACTATATTATTTTATGTGATTTTTTAAATCTTTGATTTAATAATACCGTGCCTTATTTCATTTCTTTTACATGATTTGACCTCAGTAGACCGATAGCTGGCAGAGCAGGGAGAACGGAGCCCAGCTGCCGGGGGCTGCCCTTCGCGCACAGCAATCAGGAATTCTGATCTTTTTTCCCAATTCCTCATTCCCGGCTCCCCTCTGGGAGAGGAAGGGTCTGGGGGAGGGAGGGAATCTGGGATCAGGATCTGCGATCAGGAGGGAACACCTCTGCTCTGAAGGTGAACCTGGCCCCAGTTTCCATTTTGGGGCTGACTCAGTGACAGAAATGACCAGACCAGGGTGAACCTGGCTCTAATTTCCATTTCCATTTCAAGTCCAAACGCCTGTGCAGATCCCACACAGGAGGAGCCATGGAGGCAAAAATGGAATTCTGTACTGCAGGGAAAAAAAAGGGAGTTCTTGATTGCAGGAGATCAGACTGGTTTGGGTTGGAAGGACCTCGAATCCCATCATAAAGGGATTAAATCCCACCCCATCCTGCTTAAATCCCATCAAAAAGGCAAAAGGGGAATTCTGTACTGCAGGGGGAAAAAGGGAGTTCTTGATTGCAGGAGAACAGACAGGTTTGGGTTGGAAGGACCTCCAATCCCATCAAGAACGGATTAAATCCTACCCCATCCTGCTTAAATCCCATCAAGAAGGGATTAAATCCCACCCCATCCTGCTCAAACCCCATCAAAAAGGCAAAAAGGGAATTCTGTATTGCAGGAGGACAAACTGGTTTGGGTTGGAAGGACCTCCAATCCCATCTTGCTTCATTCCCTGCCACGGGACACATCCCAGCATCCCAGGATGCTCCAAGCCCCTCCAGCCTGGCCTTGGACCATCCAGGGATGAACTTTGAGGGATAAAGCTCTTCCCTGGCATCCCCTGGGGGACAAGCACTGGACAGGATCATGAATAACCTCATCCCACCCTCTGGAATGCCCCAGCCCATCCCAGGGGATCAGGGGAAGGAAGTTGGATTCACCCTGGGCAGTGAGAGGGACAAAGCCCCAAATTCTCAGAGGGTTCAGTGACAACTTGTGTTGCCCTGATTTTTAAAAGTGTTAAGTTTTCTTTTATAGCTCTTTTGAAAGTTTGAAAGTTCTCATAAAACTTCTTCAGCCTTCTGATGATGTTTACATATTTGAGAGCCAGAGTTCCCACAAAATTTCATGTGTAAATAGAATAGTTTCCATATTTCTCTGTGGGTGGAGAGAAATGATGGATTGATCTTTGGACCAGTGTGGTTGGAGAGGTGGTAATTCCATCCTCCAATCCACGGTCACCTCTGGAATTGTATAAATACCGGATGTTTGAATAAAACTGGCTCTTTTTCTCTTTTGAACTTCCCAAGCTTCTGTGTGCTCATTTCGTGCCCAATAGCGACACCAAACCCCCTGGTTTTAAACTCACCCACTGTTCCAGGAGTGCCAGGCACTGGAGTTGTCACTGATGATTTTAGGGATGGGGCTGATTCCTACAAACTGAGAAATCCATAACCCATCGTGGCATAAGGGGTGAGTTCTGCCCCCCTTCTGTGGATTCATTTTCCTCTGGACTCGTTCAGCTGCTCTGGATCCCTGGGGTGGGAAGGACGTTCATCCCCTCTCCTTTATCCCCGTGCTCCTCGTGCAGCGTTTCCTGAGGGGAGTGGAGTGAGAGGAGACCATTGTATGGATAACTCACTGCACCTCCGTGCTGGAATTTGGGATCCTTTCTGCTGCTCCAGCTGCTCTGAGGGCCAGCAAACCCCGGGATCAGGAGCCCACGGGCTCAGGGCAGTGCCTGGGGACAGGTTCTCCAGCCCACAGAAACCACGAGCTGCTGCCCCAGCAGGGCTGGATTTTCACTCACTTTGGAGCAGTAATTGCCCATTTTAATGAGCTGTCTGGTGATTAAAGGATCATCACTGGCTCTGGGGCTGCTGCTGTGGCTCGGGGCTGTCCCTGAACTGCAGCCACTGATGCCTTAAGGCTTAGCTTTTCTATTTTCCCATTCTGGGCTGCTTTAGTGTGCGGGTCTGGGCTCCATATTATGGGATGCTGAGCTCTCTGCACAGAGCAGGGAGACAAAACAATTCCTGCTCCAGCTGGGCACCAAGGACAAATGATCCAAAGCTCAGGCCCAGGAGCACAAACAGCGTGGGCTGGAGAGAGAAAAACAAGCAGGATGGGAGTGCCTGGGCTAAAGCTGGAATGGGACAATGAACTGCAAGGTGCAAATGGAGCAGAGCTGATCCAGTGAGAGCCCCCGGGAGCGCTCGTGCATTTTGGGACCATTTTGGTTCCTCTTGGCTGCAGCCCTGGCTGGGCTCTGGTGCTGCCCAAGGTGGATCCATGGAGGAGATCCTTTGAACAAATCCCTGCTTTATTCTGTGACTCCATCCAGCCTCTGCTCCAGGGCAGCCTTCTCAGGGCATCACCATGGATGGGCCGTGGGAGCTGATCCCGATCCTGATCCTGATCCCAGTCAGCTCCCAGGGCTGGGCAGGATAATGAACATCTCCAAGCTTTTCTAATTCTGGAGCTCTTCAGGTGAAAGCCAGTGGGGGAGAGGGATAACTCCTTGTCCTTATTCCCTGAGCACCCCGGGTGTTCTTGCCATGACACTGACAGGGAGGTTCTGTCCTTAGCAGAGGCCACCCTGTCCCTGTCCCTGTCCCCTGTCCCTGTCCCTGTCCCTGTCCCTGTCCCTCCCTGTCCCTGTCCCTGTCCCTGTCCCTGTCCCTGTCCCTGTCCCTGCTCCAGAGCCACGGCCAGCTGGCAGGACAGGGATGTCCCATCCTGAATTTTTTGTACCCATCAGCAGGACTTTTTATATTATACATGACCAGAGTAAACCATTTCTGGCTCTTCCTGAAACCTGGATATTGAACATATCTGCAGGCAGATATTTAATGCATGAAATTGAGTTCTGGTGCTATTCTCTTCCTCTTATTTCCATTACCTTTTTTCCTTCTATTTTAACCCGTTCTTTCCTGGGATTACATGTGACATTGTGTTCCAGTGCAGCATTTAAATGGGATAAATGCAAATAATTTATATTTTAAAGTGGTTTTCCTCGTGTCCAAGAGGAATTGCAGCTCCTCTGGTGTGCCCAGGGGCCAGCAGCATCCTGGCTGTGGCACAGCGCAGGTGACAACGCCTGTGACAAACTGCTCCAAGGCTTTCTCAACAGCTGAGAGAATCAAAACCAACTGGAAATTCAATACTGCAGAGCCTTGTGAGGGCTGGCAGGTGACACAGCTCCTGTAATTCCAAGTACATCCTTCTGTGTGCGTGCCGAGGGCCCCTCGGAGCTGCCAGCCAGGGAAGTTCATTTCCAGGGATAACACTTCTTCCCAGGGACGTGCAGTGGCTTTTATTCACGGGCTTGCTGCAGTAAAAACCTCTCAGATTTCTATTTCCAACGCTCCCAGCCTGGCTCCTGGTGCTTATTTTGGGTTTTATCCATGTGTGTTCCGCAGATAACGCTGGAGTTCAGCTGCTCTCATTAGGAGGGAGAGGAAGGAGCCCTGAGAGGCACAACCTGAGCTCAGAAATGCAGAGCTGGGGCTGGGCACAGACAGCTGGGGCCCTCCGCGGGGATTTATGGATTTATTCCCTGTTTGCAGCACGGGAGGTGGGTGTGGGAATGTGCTGGGTGCAGAACACATCAAACACGGCTCAAACAGAGCAGGGGAGGAGAGGGGCAGGGCTGGAATTGCCAGAGCAGCTGTGGCTGCCCCTGGATCCCTGGCAGTGCCCAAGGCCAGGTTGGACACTGGGGCTGGAGCAGCCTGGGACAGTGGGAGGTGTCCCTGCCGTGGCAGGGGTGGAATAAACAGGATTTGAGGTCCCTCCCGACCCAAACCATTCCAGAATTCCATGAAAACTCCATCCCAGCCCTGATGTGGGAGGAGCTCGGGTGCCCAGCAGCTTTGGTGTCCTCCTTAAGTTCATTCTGCCCAAACCAAACCCAGCCTGAGCTCCTCCCCTGGGGGAAGCTGAAAGTGGGGATTAATGGGATGAGCCAAGCAGGAGCTGGGAGGGGTGGGATTGCCTTGGAGGAACACAGGGAAGGATTTATCCTGAAGGACAGGCTGCCCTAAGGACAAGAGGCTTTTCAGTGCCCATGGGAAAGCTCAGGCTGAAAAGCAGAAGAAAGTTTCTGACATTCATTAAAATAAAGAATAAATCCCGACGGGAAAAGAAGGGGGAAAGGATGTATTTGTTTGAAGTTCAGCAGTTGGTGAAAACAATCCCAGGATGTGATCCCATGGGAATAGATGAAATATTCTGGATGGATCCTTCTCAAAGGGGATTGACAGGGCAGGAACAAACGGGGGCCTGGGGAAATTCCAGCCCATCTTAATGACCCTCTATGCCCCACTTCATTAAACTTTTCCAAAGCCCGTCATTTTAGTGAGTAATTGTTCTTAAAAGTAGCTGGCAGTGCAGTTAAAATAAACTCATCACTCCTCAATATTCCACTTCTTCTTCCTGGGCTTGTTTCTCCATATTTGAACTTTATTCTGGGAATAATAAATAGACTTTCCTGCACACGAGCAGCGAAAATGTCGCATTAAAAGCAGGCTGAATATTTAACTGAAGTTTAAACTTGTCATTCAATGAGCTGATAATAAATGCCATAAGCTATTCAGCTTTCAAATTAAATCCCTGAGCAAATGTTTTGAGAGAAGGGGCTGATTTATCCCTGTGTACGACTTTATTTGCTGGGAAATTTCAATATCTAAGTCACAGCACTTCTGAAAAAAAGCCTTAAATCAAGATTTTCCATTGACAACTTAATCTGGTAACACAGGCTGATGAAGATGGTCTGGTATCTTGAATATTGAGTTATTTCCCAGGCTTCTATTTTTCTTGCTTGGAAATTTGCTTTGCCAACCGCCTAAAAAGTCATTTTTATTATGATGGGGTTTTATTTTCACATAATTTTGCAGGTTATTTACTGGCAATGAGAGGAGAATGGGGTTTAAAGAGATGTGATGGACACATGATGGATGCCTCTCCTGTTTGCTGTTTTTTATGTTAGTTATGGGTAATAAATTCCAACTTCTAAGGCAAAGAAAATTATCCAGGGAGGGGCAAAGCCCAGGAGCCCTCCCTGAGAGTCCCTCAGTGCTGCAGCTCCCACGGGTGAGAGGAACATCTGGAGAAATCAGTTCTGGGTTCACATCTGCACTAAAAAAAATCTAAATCTGGTCAAATATTTGTTGTTCTTCTCAAACTCCCACTCCAGCTGGGCCAGGGCAGGCTCAGGGTGGGCAGCAGCAGGAATTTCCCCGTGGAAAGGGGGGTCAGGCCTGGGCAGGGGCTCAGGGGGTTTGGGGTGCCCATCCCTGGAGGTGTCCAAGGAGGAACTGGACCCTGGCGTGGGTGGCAAGGTGGGCATCGGGCACAGCTGGGGCTCGGTGGTCCTGGAGGGCTTTTCCCACCTCGGGGATCCCGGGATTCTGAGAGGATGGGACCAGAATCCCCCACAGCTCTCCACAAACACCACCCAGGGCTCTGCTTTTCTGCCAGGGCTGAGCTTTCCAAGGCTGCGTTCCCAGCCCTGACCCCTCCCCTGCTCAGCTCTCCCGCCCTGGATCAGGAGATTCCCTTCCCACAGCCCAGGAGTGCACTGATCCCTCCACCAGCTGCACTCCCAGGAGCAGCAAGGGACAAAGGGAGAGGAAAGGGAACAATTCCACAACATTTCTTTTCCAAAGGTGCCTAAGCCTGGGCACGCTCCTGTTCCGGGCTTATCCCATGGGATGTGGGGAAGCTTCTGAGCAGAAGGGTGAGTCTGTGTCTGAAAGCACTGAAAGGAAGCTTAAAAAGAGAGAAGTCCTGCCTTATACCCCTCCAAAATTCCTGGGAAATGTGCTCAGAGCAGCTCATTGTGCAGCTGGCTGTGCAACACCCCAAGGTCTCCCTTGTTCCCAGCCTGTATGCCGCAGGATTAAAAAGAGACTCCGTGGGAAAAAAATATAAATAGAGTTTTAAAAAGACCCCTTCAGGCTTAAAGCCTTGTTTTCTGTTCAGCAGGCTGCAGCAATGAACAGTGCTGGCTCTTTTTGGCTCTGGCAGCAGGAAAACCCCTCAGCAGAGCTTTTCCCCGGAGCTGCTGCAGCAGGGAGGCTGCCCCGTGCTCCCCACGGAATCCTTCCCACCTGCAGGAGCCTCCCAGCAGCTCTCCCTCCGAGCCAGGACTATTTCTGTGTGTTCCCAGCCTGGATTTTGGTGGGACAGGGTCTGGGGGCTGCAGCTGCACCCCGGGGAACCTCTGGGCTCAGAGTGACCTTCAGCAAGTGAAGCTCCAGGCACATCCCGGTATTCTTACGGGGCTTGGGATTTATGGAATCACAGAATTGTTCAGGTTGGAAAAATCCTTTAAGATCATCCAGCCCAACCCTTCCCCAGCCCTGCCAAGGCCACGCTGACTGTGTCCCCAGGTGCCACATCCACAGGGCTTTAAATCCCTGCAGGGATGGGCGCTCCAGCCCTGCCCTGGGCAGCTGTGCCAGGGCTGGGGAACCATTTCCAGGAAGGAATTGTCCCAATATCCAACATGAACCTCCTCTGGTTTTATTTATTTTATCTCTTTTGGTGCTGCTTCCACGTCTGAAGCACTGAGCTGGCCTTTGGGAGAGCCTGAGCTGGGCCTTGTTCTCCATCCACAGGGGGAATTCAGAGCCATCAGTTCCTCACCCTCCCCAAAGTTCAGGCTCTTGACAGGTATCTAATTCCTTCTGCCTTCGGGTGCCTTGAGGGTCTCTGAAATGTTCAGGTTTGAAGCTGGACCTGGCTGAAGGCTCTGTGTCCAGGGCTGTGGCACTGCCACGTGCTGCCCGCTCCTGTCCTGCCCCACCAATTTATCTAAACACGGAGAGCAGCCTGATTCCTGATTGCCTCTCAGGCACGAATAAAACCCAGCAAACAGGAAACTGATTGCAGATTTGCCTGCTGGGTTTCAGTTCACACAGCAGAGACGGAGCCTCGGGTGGGTTGGTGCCCACCCAGCAGCACGGGGGAGGCTGAGTTGTCCTGGAGGTAAAGTGACGCTGCTGAGCCAGGGACGGGCGAAACGACTCGCACGATTTCAGAAGGCAAACTGAGCGTTTATTCAAAAGCACTTCTTTCCTTTATAGAGAACATCGTGAGCATTAATTCCATTGGTCTTGGAGTACAAACATTTCACCTGATTGGTGCACTGGGCTCAGGTCAGTGTGGCAGAACAGATCTATAAACAATGTGAAGGGAAAACAAGACAACGGATTGTTCACATTCCTCTGGGCTTTTTCCCAGGCTTAGCCTGGCAGAAATCTTTCTCTTTTTCTCTCTGACTGAACTGAGAATATCCACAGTGAAGGAGGTGTGAAGGGAAATTCTGGGGCTTTGGTGCTTCAAGCAGGAATATTTGGAAAATGGAAACCAGGACTGTTCCAACAGCTCGGAACTTGCGCCAGGACCTCTGATCCCAGGAAGGGTCTGCCCAGCCCGGAGGGGCTGCAGGGTCATCTCACCTTGTTGTGGCCCTTGGGGACACGGCAGTGCTGGGGAATGGCTGGGGCTGGTGCTCTCAGGGCTTTTCCATCCCCATGGTCCATGATCTGTCACCGAGCAGCAGCCTCTGTCTGCGTGCTGGGCACTCTGAGAGTCCCACGGCACGCTCGGAGTCAGCCAAGGAACAACCAGAAACACTTCCAACAGCTGATTTTCCCTCATATAATCTGAGGCACACGCAATGGCCTGTCCTAGGCAGGTAAGAGCCACATTTCCATTTCAACGTGCACTCCTCTCCAGGTGAATTAACACAGCCTTTCTGTTGTAGATGTTGGTGAACTTAATGGGAAGAATGATGATGTCTAATTTTATTTTAGAAGGCTGAATGATTGCTTTATTATAATTATGTTATAATACATTAATATGTTATATAAAAGAGGATACTAAATACTACATGCTACTTTCTCTAACTATTATATCTAACTAACTCTCAACTCGTGACCCTGCTCTCCAGAGCCCAGACACAGGTGGATCCGACTGGCTGTCAGGCCCAAACAATCCACCATGATCCAGTCAAGTGCTCACTCTGGGTAAACAATTCTCCAAACACATTCCACAAGAGAAAAACATGGAGCAGAAATAGAAATTGTTTTCTCTTTCATTTCTCTCTGTGCACCTCAATAAAAAATCTTGAGAGAGAGAGAAATGTGCTTGCCACACCTTTCTGCAGTGACCTGTCGCCCTGGTTATCAAGAGTTTTCTAAAGCCTTCTGAGTTTACATTCTTGTAGAGAACTTTCCCACACAACTTTCTGTAAACAACCTGTTGTTTTGCATTCTTTCACAGAGGCGGAGAAATTTGATGTACAGGTGGTTTGTCCAGTGTCGTTGGAGAGGTGGCACGTTCACCCTCCAAGCCACTGGCACCTTTTGAGAACTATAAAAGATTGGAGTCAGAGGAAATAAATTGGTCTCTTCATCGTGACCAAGGCTGTGGTGCGTCGTTTTTCCTTGTGTCATCTGGTGACAGTGACCGAAATAAAACCTCCATTTCCCCTGCCTGCGAGCACGTGGGGTTTTCAGAATTCACCCAGGTTTGGAACAGGGAAGCCAGCCAAGGCACAGCCCCCACGGCCCCCAGGTCCCTGTGTCGCTGCTGCACGAGCAGGAGGTGTTCTCACACGGGGCACGGAGCACGCTGGAGGAGCAGGAAGGATTTGACAAGAATTTCCTAAGCAGTCTCCAGTTGCTCGCTGCCATTAGCTAATTTGAGCGGGATGGTTGCCATGGAGATGTGGAAGCAGCAGGGATGGAGGGAGGAGAGGGCAGGGTGGGATTTACCCCATTCCTGCTGCCAGCCCATGTGGGTGCACGCGTGTTGGAAAATTCTCTTTTCTGACCCAGACCTGGGGCAACTGAGAGGCTTTTTAAAAGCTTTTATTCCATTTTCAGTCTCATGAGAAGGGTGAGACAGTACAGATGCAATAATTCCCACTGTTACAACCAGAAGTGAACTATTTCCTAATTACAATACACTGGGAGTGGTTCTTGGCCTATCAGCTTTTGCCACGCTGCTGCAAATGCCTTAAAGCCAAGCATCCAAAATTGCCCCTCGTGGGTCCCACTGCAATGCACCTCTCACAGCTCCAGCTCTCCAAAGGACCCGGTGTTTTCTGCAAGGCCATCCTTTGAAGCTTGTTCCTGGCTCCATTTCCCTCTCAGCAGTGCCTGTCCCGTTCCATGGCATCTCTAAGTCAGCATTTCTTATCTCGAGGTTTGCACACAGATGCACTCACTGGGTGAGCCTTCTGTCAGGCCTGGAGAATTCCCCACAAATCCATTTCCCACATTTCCCCCTCTCTCTCGGACAGCCTTCTGTCAAACCCTAAAAACTCTCCACAAATCCACTGAGCCAGCCCTGAGAGTTCAAGAGAGCTGCAGAGAAGAGTCTGAGAGAAACCACAGCTAAATGCAGAACAACAATATGATAAGGAGGAATCATGGTAGGAGGCAGTGAAAACGGAGAGATTTTGTATCACCCAGTGGATGAACAACATGGCACTTTTGGAATTCTTCAGAAGAGATGAAAAGGAAAGATTTTTCTAGATTGTTTCATAGGTATACTAATATTTTTATTATTCATATTATTGTTGTGTTAATAATATTATATTTTAATCAAGAGCATTATGTTTTATTAACAATGTTATTATATTTGTATATCATTATATTTATTATTATTTATTATATTTATTAATATTGCCTTTATTTTATTATTATTTTTATCATTAGTTATATTATAGTTATTATTATATTTTTATTTTATTTTATTATAGTTATTATTTATGTTTTATATTTATTATTATATTAATATATTATTATATTTTATTAATGATGTTATTGTAACATTACATTTTATTAATAATGTTATTTTTAATGTATGTATATTATTATTTAATATTTTTATAGTACTCCTTTCATGGATCCCATGAAATCATTAGTATGATTCCAAACCCCATCCATGCCCCACACTATGTCCTTCATGAATTTATTAACCTAATAAATAAGAATGAAACAAAAATTAATAAAATAAAAACTAATAAGTAATGCATTAATTATTTATTTATGTTAAAATGTCAGCTTTAAATGCCCTTAGTACTGGTTTCCTCCTTGGGGTGCCCTCGTCCCGGGGCTCTGCCAGCGCTGGGCTCTGCCTCTCTCCACCCCTGGCAGAGCAGATAAATGTTGGGCGGGGGGCCCTGCAGTCAGGGCAGAGGAATGAGAGCCTTTGGAGGATTCGTGTCAGCCCGTGCCCAGCTGGGCTGGTTTTGAGGAGATTTCCTGCTCCTGATCTGAACTCGTCTCTTCCCAGCCCCAGCCACCAGACCTCAGACATTTGTCTGCAGATGGAAAAACCCCGGAGTGTCAGCGACCCCACACTGTAGGGACGTGGAGCCAGGATTGGATTATTCCTTAACCGTCCCCTGCACCCACCATCCTTGCAGAGAATCCCAGAATCCTGGAATGCTTTGGGCTAAATTGACCTTAAATCAGATTATTCCTTAACTCTCTCCTAAACCCACCATCCTTGCAGAAAATCCCAGAATACTGGAATGGTTTGGGTTAAATGGACCTTAAATCCCACCCAGTGCCACCCCCTGCCATGGCAGGGACACCTCCCCCTGTCCCAGGCTGCTCCAGCCCCAGTGTCCAACCTGGCCTTGGGCACTGCCAGGGATCCAGGGGCAGCCACAGCTGCTCTGGGAATTCTGTGCCAGGCCCTGCCCACCCTCCCAGGGAGGAATTTCTCCCCAATCTCCCATCTATATTTACCCTCCTTCCTTTCCTAAGGGATATATTCCCACCCCTTTTCCCTGTGCTGTGAGCCAGGGTTATTTGATATTTCATATTGTATCAGGATTATTTGATATTTGGTAATATATCAAGGTTAATTGATATTTGGTATTATATCAGAGTTATTTGATATTTGGTATAATATCAAGGTTATTTGATATTTGGTATTATATCAAGGTTATTTGATATTTGATATTGTATCAGGATTATTTAATATTTGATATTATAGCAAGGTTAACTGATATTTGGTATTATATCAGGGTTATTTGGTATTTGATATTATATCAGGGTTCCTGATATTTGTCTCGGTTTTGGACAAAGTAGGAGGAAACTTCCTGAGAGGAAGGTGCCCTCTGATGGAAGGCAGGTTTCAGCAGTACCTGGCAGGTGCTCAAGTCCCACATCCTTACAGGGCTTCTGAGGGATTGGCCACCACTGGAAATTGATAAAACCAAGCTTTTTGCAAAACCCTGTGGGAATCAAGGGCGGGAAGCTGTAAGGGTTGTGTTGTCCCTGTTCCTTCAGGGCTGGAATTGCGGTGTTTTCCCCACATAAAGAACTCCCTGCGTGTTCCTGGGAGGCTCAGGGTGACGCTGGGGTGAGGGTGGCACCTGTCCCTGGGGCCCCAGCCCTGGCCCGGGCGTGAATTCCCTGCAACCATCCAGGACAGACTCCACGTGTCTCCCTGCCACGCACATTCCTGGTGCCAGTCCGCTGGCGCTGAGGCAGATTCCAGCTGAGCTCCTTTTGAAGCAGCCCAGGAAAGCTCTGATATCCATCTTGGAGCAGGGCTGGGATGACACGGGGCCTGCAGACTCAGCACATCTCTCCTCCCTGCTTTCATCCAGCTCCCAGATAAATTACAGGGGCTCTTTGCAATCTCTCTCTTCCCTGCTAATTGCTCAGGCTCTCAGACAGCTCCGTGCCCTGCTGCACTTCATCAGCACCAAAAGCAGGCTGCCTTGCACAGAGCTGAGGAATTTATCCAGAGGATTCCATCCATCTCCTGAGCCCTCCCAAAACTGGCTGCTCTCCCTGGGTCTGGGCCAGAGCACACAGAGAATCAGAGAATCAGAGAATCACAGAGTCAGAGAATCAGAGAATTAGAGAATAACAGAATCACAGAATCAGAGAATCACAGAGGCACAGAATCAGAGAATAACAGAATCACAGTCAGAGAATCAGAGAATCAGAATCACAGAATCAGAGAATCACAGAGTCAGAGAAACACAAAATCACACAGAGTCACAGAGACACAGACGCACAGAACCATTGAATTACAAGGTTGGAAGCCTTGTGCAGGCTGCCCTGGAGCAGAGGCTGGATGGAGTCACAGAATAAAGCAGGGATTTATTCAAGGGATCTCCTCCATGGATCCACCTTGGGCAGCACCAGAGCCCAGCCAGGGCTGCAGCCAAGAGGAACCAAAATGGTCCCAAAATGCACGAGCGCTCCCGGGGGCTCTCACTGGGATCAGCTCTGCTCCATTTGCACCTTGCAGTTCATTGTCCCATTCCAGCTTTAGCCCAGGCACTCCCATCCTGCTTGTTTTTCTCTCTCCAGCCCACGCTGTTTGTGCTCCTGGGCCTGAGCTTTGGATCATTTGTCCTTGGTGCCCAGCTGGAGCAGGAATTGTTTTGTCTCCCTGCTCTGTACAGAGAGCTCACCATCCCATAATATGGAGCTCAGACCCACACACTAAAGCAGCACAGAATGTGAAAATAGAAAAGCCAAAACCTGAGGCATCAAGATCTAGAAGATCATCCAACCCAGCCCCGACAGCTGAACTCAGCCCTGGCACCCAGTGCCACATCCAGGCTTTGTTAAACACACCCAGGGATGGTGACTGCACCACCTCCCCGGGCAGAACATTCCAGAGCTTTATCATTCTTTCTGTAAAAGCTTTTTCCTGATATCCAACCTGAATTTCCCTTGGTGCAGCTCGAGGCTGTGTGCTCTGGTTCTGTCAGTTCCTGGAGAAAGAGCCCAGCCCCAGCTGAGCACAGGCACCTCTCAGGAGCTGTACAGAGAGCTGAGCTCACCCCTGAGCCTCCTTCTCACACCTGGGACAGCAGAGCTGGGAAATGGGAGCTGAGGGGCTTTGGTGCCTTCAGAGGGGCTCTGGAATGCTCCTGCTGTGCCTCCCTGCTTTGTGTCTTTGTGCTTTGTGTCTCACTCCCTGCTTTGTGTTGGGCTGAAGCCCCCTCCAGGGTGGATGGAAAGCTGGATGTGCCCTGGTCATGTGCTCGGACAGCCCAGAAACCCCAAATTCTGAGCTGATCCCTCAGTGTGGGCAGCAGGAAAGGGGGAATCCTGCCCCCGTGGCCAGCCCTGGGGACACAGCAGGATATGGAGAGAGCCCAGAGAGGCCACGGAGCCACTCCCAGGGCTGGAGCTGCTCTGGAGCCCAGCTGGGAGAGCTGGGAATGTTCCCCTGGAGAGGAGAAGCTCCAGGGAGAGCTCAGAGCCCCTTGCAGGGCCTGGAGGGGCTCCAGGAGAGCTGGAGAGGGACTGGGGACAAGGGATGGAGGGACAGGAGCCAGGGAATGGCTCCCACTGCCAGAGGGCAGGGCTGGATGGGAGATTGGGAATTGGGAATTCCTGGCTGGGCTGGAATTGCCAGAGCAGCTGTGGCTGCCCTGGATCCCTGGAGGTGCCCAAGGCCAGGCTGGAGCAGCCTGGGACAGTGGGAGGTGTCCCTGCCATGGCAGGGGTGGGATGGGATGGGATTTAAGTTCTTTTCCAACCCAAAGCTCTCTGGGATTCCATGGTTCTATTCCTGGCACTCAGACCCTCCTTTTCTGGGGATTCCCAGGAATCAGGGGTGCAGCACAGCAGGGGTGGCTGTGGAGGGACAGGGACCTGCGGGAGGCGCTCTGGGCAGAGCCTGGGGCAGAACCAGGCTGGGAGCTGCGGTGAGGGCTCTGTGGGGAGGATGGGGGAGCTGTCCTGGCCATCCATGGACTTCTGGGGCTGATGGGAGGTGAAAGGGGAGCCCAAATCTGTCAGAAGCTGCTGGGCTCGCAGGAGCCGAGCTGGCACTTCCATCTCTGCCGGGAGAGTGAAAAGGTCGCTGCACATGAGCTGCTCTGTCCTGGCCTGTCCCTGCACGGGGCCAGCGTCACTTCTGGTGACGTGGCTGCACCCCAGGGCGCTGGCTGGCAGAGCTGACGGGACCCTGCTCATCCCCAGGGATTCAGACAAGCTCTGAGGGACAGCTGAGCTCAGCCGGACCAGCAGCAGTGAAGCGATGCGCGGAATAAATCAATAGACTCCACACCCTGGGGTAGTTATGCAGTGGGTCTGTGTGTCAGCGCCCGGCACAGGTGAGATATCTCTCCAAAACTTGTGCCCCGAGCCTCAGTCTGACCCACACCTTTATTCCCAAAGCTGTTCCATATGCAATACATTGCACAACTTTCTCATGCATATTCAACCCCTGGCCCTGCCTGTCCTCGCCTCTCACGCTAAATGAGTCCACGCCCTTCTGGGCACGCCTGGTTTGCTGTGGTGGTCGCACGGGGGTCTCTCGGTGGTCCTGAGGCTGAAGATTGTGGTCTTCCTCATGACTGAGCTTTTGAACTTTTCCTCTCTGCGCATGCGCTTTTGGTCCTTTGGTGCTTATCTGAGTACGTCTGTCAGTCTTGATGGGCTTGGAGACAGAGGAGCTTCTTTATCTGGGTTCTTTGCCTCCTCTGGTATTCTTCTTTATGCAAGAAGCTTCAGAAAATTGCATTTTCCTATGCCCTTTGAACCATGACAGAGGTTTCTTAAGTAAAAGGTTAAAATTCAACACATAACCCTACAAGCTAAAATATAAATGCTTAATTCATTTTGTTACCTGAAGTGAACTCCAAAAAACTCCATTTCACCAGCACGTGCAGCTCCTGTGGCCGGTGCCAGGAACACGCCCAGGTGCCAGCAGGAATGAAGCAGAGTGGCTGTCCCTTGTCCCCAGGGTGCTGTGGCTCCCCTGTGCCGTGTGAGCGCGGCGCTGCTCATTTATTACTCCTCGTGATGGGCTGCAGGATGTCAGAGCAAAGCGTCTGCAGCAGGGAAAAGCAGATGGAAGCCAGAGCCGTGCTAATTAAGCTGGATAATAGAAATGTTAATTAAAAACCCCAAAGAGGAAAGGACATTCTGTAATCTCCTGGTGCTCTCAAGTCATGCGAAAATGGCCAGCTGGAAGGAGCAAATCCTTGTCAGGATCACTGGGGCTCTGCTCTGAGCTCGGGGCCCAGAGCCTCCCAGGGATGGAGCGGGCTGGGAACAGGAGCCAGCCCCGGGAGCTGGAGGAATTCTGCACTGGGGACACTTTGGGAAGGAGCACTCCATGCTCCAGGGAAACCTGTGAGCAAAGGAAAGGGCAGCACCTCCATCCCAGCTGCTCCTGCTCCACAGCAGGCAGGATGTCCCCAGGCTGTCCCTCTGTGCCGCAGGGCTCCAGCACAGCCCCCTGTGGCACATTCTCCTCTCTCTCAGGATTTTTCATAGAGCAACACAGAAGAAAAAAAGAGAAAACAATTTCTGTTTCTGCCCCTTGTTTTTCCCATGTGGAATGTGTTTGGAGAATTGTTTACCTGGGGCGATTGCTTGGTTGGATTCTGGTGAGGATTGTTTGGGGCTGGAGCCAATCCAACCCAACCCAATCCAATCCAATCCAATCCAACCCACCTGTGGCTGCACTCCCAGAGAGGGGCACGAGTTGGGAGTGAGTTAGATTTGGTAGTTAGAAAAGCAGGTTTGTAGTTTTAGTATCTCCTTTAAATAGTATATTAATGAATTATAGCATAGTTCTAATAAAGAAATCATTCATCCTCCTGAGCTGGAGTCAGACATCAGCATTTCTGCCCACCAGGTTCACCTGCATTTACAATAGTCCCCTTCTCCCAGTGCGAGGGGTTTGTGAGTCCCCATGGGACCACACACCCAATTCTGTGCCAAATTAGCTGCTCAATTCGACATTTTCCATCCCTGTTCCCTCCTTGTCTGCTGTCGGGAAAAGGTGGCACAGAGAGTCCTCGTCCTTCCCACCTCCTTTCCTGGGGACATCCTGCACATCCCTCAGAGCCACTGGGGGTGTTGCAGTTGGGGGTTTCAGCTTGAGGGTCACAGAATCCCAGACTGGGTTGGGTGGGAAGGGACATTAAACCCCACCCAGTGCCACCCCTGCCAGGTGACACTTCCACTGTCCCAGGCTGCTCCAAGCCCCAGTGTCCAACCTGGCCTTGGGCATTTTAAGAGAGCTGGAGAGGGAATGGGGACAAGGGATGGAGGGACAGGACCCAGGGAATGGCTCCCAGTGCCAGAGGGCAGGGCTGGATGGGATATTGGGAATTGGGAATTCCTGGCTGGGCTGGAATTGCCAGAGCAGCTGTGGCTGCCCCTGGATCCCTGGCAGTGCCCAAGGCCAGGTTGGACACTGGGGCTGGAGCAGCCTGGGACAGAGGGAGGTGTCTCTACCATGGCAGGGGTGGGATGGATGGGAATTCAGGTCCTTTCCCACCCAACCCATTCTGTGATTCCATGATTTTTTCCAGCAGAAATGATTATATTTATCAGTGAATGAAATATTCAGCACACACAGAGCACGGGAAGAGCCTCTCCCCCGGATGAAGCTGTTGAGTTAAACAGCAGACACAGCTCCGGAGAGATTCCTTCTGAAACAGCCGGCCCCACAAGATTTGTTCCCTGCATTAGGGATGATCCATGGCTCCCATTCCCATTAATAGGGATCCATAAAGTATCTTTGCCAGCTGAGTTTTACTGGGAGTTAAATAAAATACTATAGTTTATGACAGGCATCAACTTTACAGCATCCTGGTGCTCCTCCAGAGCTGCCTGAACATCTGTTTTTTTTAAAATGCTGATAAGGTATTGCATAAACAACGCCACTGTTGGGATAACGGGGCCTTTCAGCCCCACCACGGCACGAGAGGAGCTCCTCAGCTGTATGGGAACGCTGTAAAAGCAGCGAGAGCAGACACCCAAACCCCAGTTTTGGCCGAACTTTGAGAAAGGATAAATGTGTGTGGTCAGGGCAGGTCAGGGATGGATCCGGAGCTGGGCTGGCCGTGGGTGAGCTCCGGTTGGGATGGGGTTGTCTGCTGGGGGTTTGGCCTTCTGGACAAGATTCCAGCATGGAGAGGGGATGGGAGTGCAAGGATGAGGGACAGGAAGCAGGCAGATTCTGTTTCACCTCAGATCCTTGTCCTTGTCTGGGCTCCTCGTGGTGGGAGAGACCTGGAGGGGCTGGAGTGTGTCCAGGGCAGGGAACGGAGCTGGGAAGGGGCTGGAGAATTCCTGAGGGAGCTGGGAAGGGGCTGAGCCTGGAGCAAAGGAGGCTCAGGGGGGACCTTGTGGCTCTGCACAGCTCCTGACAGGAGGGGACAGCCGGGGGGGTCGGGCTCTGCTCCAGGGAACAGGGACAGGAGGAGAGGGAACGGCCTCAGGCTGGGCCAGGGCAGGCTCAGGGTGGGCAGCAGCAGGAATTTCCCCATGGAAAGGGGGCTCAGGCCTTGGCACTGCCCAGGGAGGTTTGCAGTGCCCATCCCTGCAGGTGTCCAGACAAAGAGTGGATGTTGCACTTTGGGATCGGTTATGTGGGCAAATGGTGATCAAGGTTTGGGTGTAATCATCCTGGAGGTCTTTAATGATTCTTTGGTTGCAGGTCTCTATCCCAGGGGAATGCTCCTGCCTGGCACAGCAGGAGAACACCAGGAGATGTTCCCTGTTGGTTTTCCTGCACAAATTGCTCTGGAAAAGCACCTCAGCTACTCATGGGCGCTGCTGCTGTGCCACAGAAAAACTCTGAGGAGGAGGAGCCCAGCAAATCCCAGAGCACCTTCCCCATCCCAGGAGCAATCCCAGGGATCAGGAATGCCCAGGTGGGCACGGGGATCAGGAATGCCCAGGTGGGCACAGGGATCGGGAATGCTCAGGTGGGCACTGGGATAACAGGAATGCCCAGGTGGGCACAGGGATAACAGGAATGCCCAGGTGAGTACAGGGATCAGGAATGCCCAGGTGAGCACAGGGATCAGGAATGCCCAGGTGGGCACAGGGATAACAGGAATGCCCAGGTGGGCACAGGGGTAGAAGGAATGCCCAGGTGGGCACAGGGATCAGGAATGCCCAGGTGGGCACAGGGATCAGGAATGCCCAGGTGGGCAGGGTGTTTCTTGCTGAGCTGCTGGAGGAGCTGTGGGACATTCCCGTGGGTTGGGATGTGATCCCTGCCCTGCCCTGCTCACAGCACTGTGGGGACACTTCCAGCCCCTCCTGTCGGAGCTCGGCTCATCCGAGGGCTCCAGGGAAAATCCAGATTTGTGCTGGGATGGGAGTGGGAACAAACAAATAAATAATCAATTCCCCAGTGTCCCCTCCTGGCTCGGAGGCTGCGAGGCAAAGGAATACTTTGGGTTTTGTGTTCTCCCTTCCTCCAAAGGGCTCCACTGGTTCTTTTCCAAGGAGAAAGTCCAAGGAAAGCAACGGCTCTGGGGGCGGAGGCTGAGCTGGGCCAGAGCTTCCCCCCGGGAAAAGCTGGGCAGGGAAAGGCCTTTTCCATCTGGGATTTTTAACGGGAGCATTTCCATAATGCACAAAGCATGAAAGGCCCAGGGTTAAAGCACACAGAAATAGCACACCAGGAGAGCTGCACGGCCAGGCCCTGGTTTTATATTTTATATTTTAATTTTTTAATTTAATTTTTGTATTTTATTTTTTTTATATTATATATTTTTATATTTGTATTTTTATATGGTTTTATATTTATATTTTAAATTTTGGAAGTAAGTCCTACAGACTGGAGGAAGCTCCAGACCCCAAGTCACCTCCCCCCTGCCTTCTCACATTTCCCAACCCATTAAATAAGTCAAAATCCCATTAAAGCCTCACTGCCAAGTGTTTAAGCTCAGCATAAATCACGGTCAATACACTTCTTATTAATTGGCTTCCTACCCTTGCGTTTCAAGTGGAATATTAAACTTGGTGGAGTTCAGAAACAAACTGTTTAATTGCTGGACACAAGATACATTTTGATCTTTTTCAGGAAAAAAAATAACACACTCAGATTGAAAGCTGCGCTTGGTTTGTGATTGGAATTAATGAGATCAAAGGGAAATTTGGCATTTTTAAGCAGCATTAATTCAAAGGAGCATTGCCAGCAGCCTCTGCTCCCTCCAGAATATATATTTTTTTTTTTTTAATATTGAGGGAGCATTAAGCATTTTATACTTTAACATTCCCTCTTGTGATATTTCTGGTTGGTATTGTGTTACCCTGATTTCATGGTCCAGGGACAAGATAATCAAACCAGAATAACAAACAGCACTGATTGAAGAAAAGGGGCTGGGGGTGAAATGACAAGCTTAAAAAAAAAAGCAGGAAAAGTGGATAAAATAATGAAATACAGAGGAAGCTGCTCCTGGCCCTCAGGGAGGGAATGGAGGGTGGAAATATGTCCATTTATCCCCCTCACGGGGATAAATGAGAATCAAATCAGCAGCAGAGACTTGATCTTGCCACGGATAAATGAGCCCGAAAAAAGTTGCAGCAATAATGGTGAGTCAATAGCACTTGAGAGCAGAGCAGCCAAAGGATTCCTTCAGCTGATCAATAGCAGATAATGATATCTGCAGGGTTGGGGTGAGCAGGGTGGGGGAAATTGCAAAGAATTCTCTCATTTCTGTGAGCAAAAGCCCTGGACTGAGCACTCACAGGTCAGCTCGGGTTGAATCACTGAGTCTGACGGGATGAAAAAGGCAGGGGGGAGATGCTGCCAAAGAGCCCAAACCCTCAGCCAGGTTTGGAATTTCAGAGGCACAAAGTGAGGAATTCCGAGGGATTGCTGGGAAATTTGGCAGAGCTCAGGTAGCTGGATATGGATAAATCCCCAATTTGTTTGGACTCACGGTGCCAAAACCTTTCAGAACTGGGTCATGGGGTAACAAATCCATCCCAGAAAGGGATTAGGAACAAATCTCCCATGAGTGGAGGAAATAACTGACCTCAGATCCAGGCAATGCAGAGGGAAATGCTGGGAGCCCCAGGACAGGCTCAGCTGTGCTCCTTAAAGGAAATTAAAGTCTGAATCTCCAAGATCATGAGGGCACAAAGGGATAAAGGGAGAAGTGGAGGGGATGGGCAGGATTTAAAGGCCATTTAAATGGGCAGCCCAAGCACATCCATTATCTGGATTTCCAGTGGATGGTCCACGCTAAATGCAGGGAATAAAGGAATGAAACAGTTGCCACTGCACAGATGGGATATTACTGCTTAAATAGGAGAGGATGGATAATAATGAGAGCCATAATCAGACCAAGGAGATGAATAATTGCCTGCAGGAGAGATGGAAAACGCTGCCAGGGGGAGCCACGGGCTCTGGGAGTTACCTGTGGACTTTCTCAAAGACAAGAGTGGGCAGCAGTTTTAGGTAATTTTATTAAATATTCTCATTAGCAATACTGGGACAATAATCAGAAACGCGCCAGGGAACGTGTGGGGAACGAGGACTGGGGAATCCTCCTCCTCCTCATGGAGGAAAAGCTGGCTGCTCCTCAGCACTGGAGTAAAATGGGAGTATTTAAGGAGTAATGATAAGAGGCACTAAGGAGCATGGCTTTAAGCTAAAGACACTTTTTAGCAGACAGCTCCTTCTGCCTTTCCTTGAGCTGCTCCTCCTGCTTTGTCCTGGGAAAATGCCAGCTTTCCTCCAGGCCTGAAGTTTTTCTTGTGCAGCATATTTGTCTTTATTCCCTTCATTTCCTCAGGCAGGTGACTGCCAGGGGAGTGGGCACAGGGGATGCAGGATTTAAGGGCCACAAGGACATCTGGCAGAACTCCCAGCATGAGAATGAAACTGCGAAAGACAACTCAGGCACTGAAATCAGCTCGGAGTGGGCAGAAGGAACTCCAGCAGGGGGATCTGTGACCCTGACCCAGGAAATCACAACCCAAACAGGAGAAACACTGAGCGTGTGTCCTGGTTTGAAAAGCCAGGTGTCTGCTGAGGAAGGCAGGAACCTCCATTGAAATGGAAAATGGAAACTCCCTCCCTGTGAATTATTGTAATTTTGAAATTAAGGGGCTCTCAGGCAAAGATATGGGAATAGGAATAACAGTTCTTTATTAGGGAAATTAAAAATACAAATGCAATAGTACAAAAAAGAAACCAAACCCTGCCAGAGTCAGAGCAGGCCCTGGCAGGCTGTGGGTCAGGCTGGTGGCAGCAGTGCCATTCCATGGGGGCTCAGCCCTCCTGCAGTGCCAGCTGTGCTTCTGCTGGAACAGGATCCTGGACAAGGCTGGAGTTTTCCTCTGGAGCTGCAGGGCTGCTGGAGATGGGCCTGGGCTCCCTCTGGGAATGCAGTGGGGCAGAAAGCTGCTCCTCTGGGAATGCAGTGGGGCAGAAAGCTGCTCCTCTGGGGATGCAGTGGGGCAGAAAGCTGCTTCTCTGGGAATGCAGTGGGGCAGAAAGCTGCTCCTCTGGGAATGCAGTGGGCAAAGGCTGCTGTGGTGTCCCAAAGGCTCAGATTGGATCCAGGTAGGAATGCTTGGCTCCTCCCCTGGGCACAGCCTCTCCCCATGGGATGATGGAATTTTCTCAGCCATGCAGGGACACTCAGTGGCCATGAACAGCAGAGATCTCCTGGAGGGAGGATTGGCTGTGGGAGAGACAAAGAAAACTGCCCAGAGAACAGCAGAGAACTGCCCCAGCTCTGGCAGATGGGAAATGCACACCCTCAGGCACATCTTCATACCTGCATGGGATAACCAGGATCATTAACCAGTACAGACAGAATGCTAATTAATAAGAGAACTGGGTAAATTGCACCCAGTGAACACCAATTCCTCTGTGTGCTAAAATGTACAAATAGTAAAAAAAATGGTGCTTGATTTGTTGGACCAGCTCTGAAATAACCCAGCAAGGTTTCTCTCCAGTGTGCAATTATTGCCGCGCTGCACAAGGGGTGATGGATCCAGTTTTTGTGGACAGCAGGGCCACACTGGATCTTAGCAGGGAGATCATCCACCTTGTCTCTGCCTTTTCTCTCTCTCCTTCTTCTCCCAACTTCTTCTCAAAGTATGCCACAAAGCAGACCAAAAAGATCCCAAAGTGCCTTGTTGTGTCTGGATAAATTAAAGGCTGCAAAGAGCCTTCCTTTGGATGCTTTGAAATTTGCCAAGGACCTTGTTCAACTTGAGTGTTCTGCAGTTTGCAAGTCCAAGTTTGTCGCTATTGGGCACGAAATGAGCACACAGGAGCTTGGGAAGTTCAAAAGAGAAAAGGACCCAGTTTTATTCAAACATCTGGTATTTATACAATTCCAGAGGTGACTGTGGATTGGAGGATGGAATTACCACCTCTCCAGCCACACTGGTCCAAAGATCAATCCATCATTTCTCTCCACCCACAGAGAAATGTGTAAATATTCTATTTCTACATGAAATTTTGTGGGAACTCTGGCTCTCAAATATGTAAACATTATCAGAAGGCTGAAGAAGTTTTATGAGAACTTTCAAACTTTCAAAAGAACTATAAAAGAAAACTTAACACTTTTAAAAATCAGGGCAACACAAGTTGTCACTGAACCCTCTGAGAATTTGGGGCTTTGTCCCTCTCACTGCCCAGGGTGAATCCAACTTCCTTCCCCTGATCCCCTGGGATGGGCTGGGGCATTCCAGAGGGTGGGATGAGGTTATTCATGATCCTGTCCAGTGCTTGTCCCCCAGGGGATGCCAGGGAAGAGCTTTATCCCTCAAAGTTCATCCCTGGATGATCCAAGGCCAGGCTGGAGGGGCTTGGAGCATCCTGGGATGGTGGGATGTGTCCCGTGGCAGGGAATGAAGCAAGATGGGATTGGAGGTCCTTCCAACCCAAACCTGTCTGTCCTCCTGCAATACAGAATTCCCTTTTTGCCTTCTTGATGGGATTTAAGCAGGATGGGGTGGGATTTAATCCCTTCTTGATGGGATTGGAGGTCCTTCCAACCCAAACCGGTCTGATCTCCTGCAATCAAGAACTCCCTTTTTCCCCCTGCAGTACAGAATTCCATTTTTGCCTCCATGGCTCCTCCTGTGTGGGATCTGCACAGGCGTTTGGACTTGCAGCTCCTCCCAAACAGGACAGCAGCATTTTGAAGGAAAGGGCTGCATGGATGTGACCGGGGCACAGCCAGCCCCTATTTCCCCGGGACCCACGAGTGACCTCAGCGTGGAACCCCCACAATTCCCATTTCCAGGGAAATCCGGCGCTGTGGCAGAGCAGCTTCTGCTCCCTGAGCTGGCACAGCAGCCCAACACCCTCCTCCTCCTCACCCCGGCAGCATCAAAGGCAGCTGGGAAAGGTGGGGATTCTCGGCAGCACGGAAAGCTGCGATGACAGAAATCCGAACCAGGGAGGAGGTGCGGGAGCGGCCCCGCTCGGGAAAGGATAACTCCATCCCCGGGGACAGCCTGGGACGCTGCTGCTGCTGCTGCTGCTGCCTGGCACTCGGATCTCCTGCGGACTGCAAAGCAGGGCTGGCCTTTGTTGATATGACAGTATCAATCAATCTAATGAGATCTTTTTGCATAATCGCAGGAAATTTGCATAAAGAGTGGAGCCAGCCCAGGAGACGGCTGAGGAAAACAAGGGTTGAGTGGAAACCAGAAACTTCGGAATTATATATATATATTGGGGTTTTTTTAAGACTGCATCAATGGGAGAAGAAAAAACCTTGTAAGAGTGCCTGGAGCCTAAATCTGAAAGAATAAAGGACATAAAGTACCTTTTAAAAATGAAAATGGAAGACAAGTCCTAAACACTTAAAAGGCTTCTCAGTGCTCCCATGGAAGGACACAGCTGAAAATGTTCTGGCAGCACACTTGAATATTGAAAAATGAGGATTTAATTAAGATTTGCAGCACAGCATTTCAAATTCATGAAGGGATATCAGGGAGAAGGGTTTTTGGGTGGCAGCAGGGAGCCTGAGTGGGGCTTTCCTTCCCTTTTTGTGGTTTAAGGGTGTGCAAGTGTCGTGAGCAGGGCCCTGGCAGGGGATGAGGGGCTGGCAGGGCTGGGGTCGGGTTCTGAGAGCCCAAGAGGCACCTCAGGAGCAAATTCCCCAGAAACAACCCCATGCTCAGCTCTGGTATGTGGCCCTGCACCCCACAGGTGTCCCCAGCCCTGAGGCAGGATTTGCTCCTGGCTGTCACCTCTGGCCCAGCCCTTGGGTCCCCAGGGTGAGGATCACGGGCTGGGAATGTTCCCCTGGAGAGGAGAAGGATCCAGGGAGAGCTCAGAGCCCCTTGCAGGGCCTGGAGGGGCTCCAGGAGAGCTGGAGAGGGACTGGGGACAAGGGATGGAGGGACAGGAGCCAGGGAATGGCTCCCAGTGCCAGAGGGCAGGGATGGGTGGGAGATTGGGAATTTTGGAGACATGGGATATGTTCTGGAGCACACACAGCCTGGCCATTCTCTGCCATCCCTCTGTCAGGGATTCTCTGCCTCATGCAGACAAAAAGTGCATGAATGCAAATGCTGGAATTCCCAAAGCTGTGACCCCATTGCATCACAAGCTTGGTAGGTTTGAATCTCTGCATCCAACCAAAGCCTAACCCATTTCCAGGATTAAAGAGGAA
The DNA here is from genome assembly GCF_026979565.1 of Vidua chalybeata. NCBI lineage: Eukaryota > Metazoa > Chordata > Aves > Passeriformes > Viduidae > Vidua > Vidua chalybeata. The sequence goes on along the minus strand of NC_071535.1, from coordinate 873,194 downwards.
AATAAAAATAACTTGCTACCTTCCAGCTAAGAGAAAAAATATATTATTCCCTTCAGTAATCAAAATGTAGGTCACTCACTTAGTACACACATCATTAATGAAGACAAATTAAAATTTTCTCTTAATGAAAGCTCCTGTTTCAGAAACTTGTGTTTATTCTAGAAGGCTGAGCTGCAAAAATTCCAGTGCCAGCAGTCAGCTGTGACAGCCTGCTGGGAATCCAGGCTCTTGCTGCCCTTTGGACGTGGATGAGATCACAGGAGAAGCCTTTTTGGTGAAGATGCCCAGGATGGGGATGTCCTCCCAGAGGTGGAACAGGGGGAGAGCCCCACAGACTCCCCAGGAATGGAGGGGGGCTGTGGAGAGGAGCTGGGGAGAAGGCAGTGAGCCCCCCCTTCACAGAATCCTGGGATGGTTTGGGTGGGAAGGGACCTCAAAGCCCACCCAGTGCCACCCCTGCCATGGCAGGGACACCTCCCACTGTCCCAGGCTGCTCCAGCCCCAGTGTCCAACCTGGCCTTGGGCACTGCCAGGGATCCAGGGGCAGCCACAGCTGCTCTGGGAATCTGTGCCCAGCCCCTCCCTATTGTAAACACAGGTGGGCAGAAATGCTGATGTCTGACTCCAGCTCAGGAGGCTGAATGATTTCTTTATTATAACTATAATATAATACATTAATATACTGTTTAAAGGAGATACTAAAACTACAAACCTGCTTTTTCTAACTACCCAATCTAACTAACCCACAACTCTCTGAGAGTGCAGCCACAGGTGGGTTGGATTGGCCACCAGCCCCAAACAATCCTCACCAGAACCCAACCCAGCAATCACCCCAGGTAAACAATTCTCCAAGCACATTCCACATGGGAAAACAAGGAGCAGAAATAGAAATTGTTTTCTCTTTCTTCTCTCTGTGCACCTCTACTGAGATGCACCATCCTGAGAGAGAGAGAGAAAAGAAATGTGCTTGCCACACCGCCCCGCCCTCCCAGCCAGGAATTGTTGGTGGGAGCACTGGGACAGCTCCTCCTGCCACACCCCCCTGACCCCGCAGAACGCGCCGAGCCCAGGGGAGATGTGGGCTGAGGGCAGGTTTGGGGTGGGGGCACACCCAGCACCCCCTGTGCTCCCCTGCCCCCGTGGCTGTCACACCCTGCAGGTGCTGGTGGTGCCCCCCCAGCCCCTGGGCCCTGCCCATCAGCTGAGCTCTGCTTGAGCTTCCCCCTAAGGCCCAGCTTGGTGCTGCCTCCAGGCTGAGCCTAAGCCGGATTTTAGCCTCTCTTGTCTTCCTCTGCCCCGGGGTCTGGGCCTGGTTGTTGTCCCGCCTTGGCAGAGGATGCCCAGGCTCCTGAGAATGTCCCCTGTGTCCCCAGGTTCCTGTGAATGTCCCCTGTGTCCCCAGGCTCTTAGGAATGTCCCCTGTGTCCCCACATTCCTGGCAATGTCCCCTGTGTCCCCACATTCTGGGAATGTCCCCTCTGTCCCAAAGCTCCTGGCAATGTCCCCTGTGTCCCCAGGTTCCTGTGAATGTCCCCTGTGTCCCCAGGCTCTTAGGAATGTCCCCTGTGTCCCCAAGCTCTGGCAATGTCCCCTGTGTCCCCAGGCTCCTGGCAATGTCCCCTGTGTCCCCAGGCTCCTGGGTGTCCCTGGGGAGCAGGGCTGAGAGCCGCTGGCCCAGCAGGGTCAGGGATTGAGGGATGCCCCGGCAGGAGCAGCCCTGGAAGGGGATTTTGCCATCAGGAGCAGGGCTGGGAGCTGGTTCATCCGAGCTGTCCTCTTGTCCCTGGGGTGGGAAAAACCCTGGGAAAACCCAGGGAATGGCAGGAGCCCTGCGGGCTGCAGGGTGCCCTCTGTGAGCTCCAGCTTCAGAAAATTCCAGGAAAATCAGAAATCCTGTGAGCCTGGGGGTGCAGAGTCCCTCTCCCCTGAGCCCACGGCATTGCTGGAGCTTCAGCTGGGAATTTCTTCCTGCGGTTCCCTTGGCACAGGCTCATGGCCTCTCCTTGGAGCCCCTGCTCGCAGCTGAACGAGGCCAAGGTGGTTTTTCCAAGGAAAAATCTAAATATGGCCCAGGGTTAAAAATCTCCCTGGCATGTCAGGGATCCTGAGGGGACAAATGCCTCTCCCCAGAAGTGAGGATGAGCAAGCAGGAGAGCCCTGCAGTCCCAAAAAGTGAACCTTTGGCAGGGCATCACCTCGTGCTCAGGGAAATGAACTCACTTTTGGGACTACAGGGAGAGCTCCTCATAATTAATTACACTATATGATTTTTTTTTTATGTTTCAGCATTTCTCTGAAATACATTATATTATATTATATTATATTATATTATATTATATTATATTATATATTATATTATATTATATTATATTATATTATATTATATTATATTATATTATATTATATTATATTATATTATATTATATTTTACATTATATTATATTTACATTATATTATTATATTATAATTATATTATAAGTTATATTATATATAATATTATATACCTCTCATGATCTGGCTGGAAGACAAAGTACTTTTAGGCCTGTTCACTTTAGCCCAGCATTTCTCTTGGATTTTGGAGCATTTTGGCCCCCAGGGACAAAATCAGGTGGTCCTGATCCAGGATTTTTTAACTGGGACTTGGCTGGAATTCCAAAGGGGGTCAAGCAAAGCAGAGACACGTTTTAAAAGCTGTTTTTTAAAAGTTTTATTTTCAGCATAAGTAGGGCTTGGAAGGCAGAGAGGCCTCCCCGTGCCTGAGGAGCCCCAGGCTCCAGCAGCAGATCCCATCCCTTTCCCTCACATTCCCTCATCTTTGCCACTTTCCTGAGGAAAATGCTCTGGGTTTTTAGTGAAAAATAGGGTGAGGTGACGTGCACTTCAGAGGGGCAGTGTACAATTCCTCATGGAATTGTACCCAGGCAACTTCGAGCTGGCCCGGGGAGCATTGCTGGGGCGTGTGAGGCCAGAAACCTCTGGCTTTCCCAAGAAATCTCTGGCTTTTCCCATAAATATATGGCTTTCCCCAGAAATCTGTGGCTTTCCCCATAAATATATGTTTTTTCCCAGAAATCTCTGGCTTTCCCCAGAAATCTGTGGCTTTCCCCATAAATATATGGCTTTCCCCAGAAATCTATGGCTTTTCCCATAAATATATGGCTTTTCCCAGAAATCTGTGGCTTTTCCCCCTCCCAGACCCCCAGGCTCCCAGCTGCTGTTTGGATGTTTCAGGTGCATGAATTTTTCAGCTGCTCTGAGTTTCCTTTTCCCTCAGAGGAAAGGGGAGCAGGCCTGGCAGGAGGGGGAACATTCCCAGTCAGTGGCACAGAGAATTCCCTGCTCCTTCCACGGTAACACCATCTCCACACGGAGCCACTGCAGTCTGTAACCTATTGCAGCTCAGATATTTGCTTTCTTCTCTTTTTTTAATTAAATAGCTAAGCTGAGGGGATTACATGACTTGGAAAAAAAAAAAAAACAACAAAAAACCCAACCTATTGATCTCGAGTATTAAGTCGTATTATTGAAAAAATCAAACACCACTTGGAGCTGTGGAGTGTGGAAGGGGAAAGGGCAATGGTGTGTGTAAAATATTTGCAAGTCTTTGGAAAGAAGGAATTTTTTCTGAGGGAGGTGAGGCCCTGGCAGAGCTTGCCCAGAGGAGCTGTGGCTGCCCCATGCCTGGAAATGAAGAAAACTTTCAGTCTACAATGCTGTGTTCCCTTTCTCTGTAGAGGGAGGGAGTTTCAGGAAGGAATTGTTCTGCCTTTTGAGGAAGGGAGCAGCTTCCCTGAGGGGGGCTGGCAGCGCTGTGCTGGGGGTGAATCCCACTGCTCCTTCCCAGAGCTGAGCCAAAGTGCCACTGCTCAGTCCAGGGGCTGCATTTCCCCCAAAAGCTGTGTCTTGGTTTCTCGGATCCCATCCAGCTGCTCTTTGGCTTCCTGCTGGAGCTGGGCTCCTGCCCCTGAGTGATCACAGCCACAAAAACCACAGCCACAGCCCAGTTTTGCTCCACAAGGAGCTGTTGGTGCCACAGGTCTGGGGGCTGAGTTTGTGCCTCACTGCCCTGCGGTGGATGGGAGAAAAATGAGGAAAAAGAAGTGGGGTTGGGGAAATAAAACCTCGAGGTGATGCGATGAGAGCGAGGCAGGTCTTGCCTCGGGGTGGGGGTGTCTGGAGCGTCTCCCCTCAGCTTGATCAACACCCGGCTGCTGTCAGCCAGGGTTTGAGATTTCTGGAGCAGCACAAACAACCCCAGTGCTGGAACAAATCCTCTCCAGCCACCTTGGTGCTGCTGTTTCTCCCAGCTTTATTCCTAATAACCAGCAGAGCTGTGACAGAGCACTGCAGCCTTTGCTTTTTCCCTCTCCCAATTAAATTAAGGGTTTTGACATCTTGCCTCTCTGCAGAGCCTTCTGGTCCCACAGTCTCTCTGCTTCCCACGTGTCACTGCAGCACAGCTCAGGCACTGCTTTTTATTGATCAAATTTTCCATTTGACATTAAATTTAACCGATTCCTACAAGAGGAGGTGATGCCTGAAGGTGACACCTCAGCTCCTGATTCCTCGGGGAGAGGAGAAAGCACCCAATGTTTTCTTTCATTGGGTTGGGATGAGGGATAATCTGATTTATCCCAATTTGTCCTCACTGAGCCGCCCCCTCCTGCTCTTGGAAACACCTCCTAACTCCTGTCTGATGTTGGTTGGAGGCTGGGGAGCTTTGGCACAAACAACAGAAACCTGGAGTTTAAATGTTTGAGAAGGATCAGATGCACCTCCTTCATCAGGGAAGATGGCTCAAGGGTGGGTGATTTAAATAAAAATGGAGAGGAAGGAGCTGCTACACCTCCAGGAAAGCTTTGGGTAAAATTATCCATAGAACAGTGTTATTTCCTGTCTGGAAATCTGGGTGAGTGGTCAGGACTGGCTGCTGCAGAGAGATTTGGGGCACCAGACTGCTTAATTAACCCTGTTCCAATAATTACTGAACATGGTTTTTTTAATTCTACAATGTTCCCTTGAAGACAGCAACGATTTAGAACTTTTATCTGCATTATGTATGTTGGCCTTCCCGCTCATTAAGCCCAAGATCAGAGAACATCATTTAAATCTTAATGCAGAAGCGATCCCCTCTCCCTGCTCAAGCCTGTGCTCGTGTCCACTCTGTGGCTGTGAAATTCAGTTCCCTCTCCCTGGCAGCTGGGAACCGAGGGCTGCACAGAGCCAGAGGCAGCATCTTCCTTACATTGGGTGTGCCACTGAGTCAGTCTCCATCTGAAAGGGCTCAGATCAGCGCTGGTCTGGGCTGCCTCCAGCCGGGACAGCAGTAAATTCCAGGTCAGTAAACGGGGTGGTTTCGGGAGGCCCGACTTTCCCGGAGCTCTCCCTTCCTGATTTTCAGCCCCATCCTGGTGTAGGTTCAGATTTTCCTTCTTGGCCTGAAAGAATCTCCAGAGTCCAGTGGAGACTGCTCCGTTGTGCTGCTCCTGCTCTGGTTTGCACTGGGAGAGAAGGTGCAGGGTGAGAGATGGAGAGAATCCCACTCAGGCTGGAACTGCTGGGAGTGCTGGCTGCTCATGATGCCTCAGGTTTGAGCTTTTCTATTTTCACATTCTGTGCTGCTTTAGTGTGCAGGTCTGGGCTCCGTATTATGGGATGCTGAGCTCTCTGCACAGAGCAGGGAGACAAAACAATTCCTGCTCCAGCTGGGCACCAAGGACAAATGATCCAAAGCTCAGGCCCAGGGGCACAAACAGCGTGGGCTGGAGAGAGAAAAACAAGCAGGATGGGAGTGCCTGGGCTAAAGCTGGAATGGGACAATGAACTGCAAGGTGCAAATGGAGCAGAGCTGATCCCAGTGAGAGCCCCCGGCAGCGCTCGTGCATTTTGGGACCATTTTGGTTCCTCTTGGCTGCAGCCCTGGCTGGGCTCTGGTGCTGCCCAAGGTGGATCCATGGAGGAGATCCTTTGAACAAATCCCTGCTTTATTCTGTGACTCCATCCAGCCTCTGCTCCAGGGCAGCCTTCTCAAGGCATCAGCTCTGACAGCCCAGATGGGATGTTGGGTGGGATATTGGGAAGGAATTCCTGGCTGGGAGGGTGGGGAGGGGCTGGGCTGGAATTGCCAGAGCAGCTGTGGCTGCCCCTGGATCCCTGGCAGTGCCCAAGGCCAGGCTGGACACTGGGGCTGGAGCAGCCTGGGACAGTGGGAGGTGTCCCTGCCATGGCAGGGGTGGCCCTGGGTGGGATTTAAGGTCCATTCCAACCCAAACCATTCCAGGATCCTGATTCCCACTGTGGAATTAACCACATCACCTCTCCATGGTTTCACAGAGCTGTGCTGCAGGTGCTGAACTCTCAAGTCCTTAATTTCAGGCCCAAGGAAAGGAAGGGATGGCAGAGGGTCGGGATTTGCAGCAGGATCACTTTTGTTTAATATTCAGGTTCTAATGAAAGCTGGGATGTGCCACGGCGCGAGGAGAGAGCAGCCACGGGGTGTGCATCCAGGGACTGGGATAACTGCAGTCAATTCCTGACCCCCCTGCATGAATTAAACAGGTTACAGAATTATATCATTTATAGAGGAGAATAAATAGCCCTGCGTGCACACTCAGCCTGTGCTACAGAAGCTGCAGCACTGAGGGGGTTCTTCAGGACTTTATTCTAACTCCAGGGCTTTGTTCGAGCAATGTGAGTGAGAGAAAAGCTGCTGAAGTCATTCCTGCTGTTCTGATGGATCTGGAGAGGGATCCCACCAGGGCTGTGGGCTGGGGGTTGTGTTGTGTATCCATAGCCACCCACTGCCCTGCAGGGTTCCCCTTGTGCTTTTGGGATTAATTTTTATAGAATTTTTTTTTTTTTACCAAAGATTATTCCTTTGTACTCAGGAATGAAGAAAATGCTTTAAAATTGTGCCTGAGGAAAGATGTGAAGGAAGTAGTGGCACAAGGCAGTGGGATTTGTTATTCCAGGTGGGCCTGGACAAACCTGGGCCATCAGGTGCTCGGTCTCTGATTTAACCACCACACCCTGAGGAGGTGGAGCAAAGCCAGGGGTTGGGTTGGGGGGCACTTAGAGAATAGCAGGATAATTTGGGCTGGAAGGGACCTTCAATGCCATCCCATCCACCCCTGCCATGGCAGGGACACCTCCCACTGTCCCAGGCTGCTCCAGCCCCAGTGTCCAACCTGGCCTTGGGCACTGCCAGGGATCCAGGGGCAGCCACAGCTGCTCTGGGCACCCCGTGCCACCTTCCCAGCCAGGAATTCCCAATTCCCAATCTCCCACCTATCCCTGCCCTCCTTCAGCTTCAGGCCATTCCCCTTTTCCTGCCATTCCATGCCTACTTGGGACTAGTTTGGAGAGGGAATTTCTCAAGTCTTGCTCATGAATATGCTTCACTTTTTTTTTTTTTTTAAATTTTCACTCGGACTTCTTCCATTTTCTTTGTGAATTGTAAATTGTGGAGACTCCTGTCTCCTCATGGCAGGCAGAGCTCATAGCATCATGGAATATCCTGAGCTGGAAGGGATCCCAAGGATCATCCCAGCTCCTGACCCTGCACAGACTCCCCAACCATCCCACCCTGAGCACCCCTCGAGCGGTGTCCGAATGCTCCTGGAGCTCTGGGTGTGGTTCCTTCCCTCATCTCCCCTTCCTGGGCACTCTCCAGCACTTCCCTGCCTGGTCCATCCAGGAAAAGCCTCCCGTGCCAGCTGCTGCCTGGTGTGGGAATTGCTCCTGGAATTCAGGGAGCCGTGCCAGGTGCCCAGATGTCCAACACTGTGCCCAGGTCATCCACACAGAGCAGGCAAATTAAAAATGTAGAAGTGACCTGCGCACATGGCTGGGACAAAAAGCCAAGCAGGAGTGGATGAAATGGGTTTTATTTGATTTTAATTCAGGGCCCCGAAACTCTGTTCTGGATAGCAAAGGGAATGAATCATTCCTGATGGAATCATCACAGCCATTTGTGTTCCAAACACTCGCCTTTGCCACACAGCTGCCTCAGGTTGTGCGGGGAATGGAAAGGTTTTAAATACCAAGGGTTTGGAAAGCAGCTGGTTTTGTTATTTCACACAGAGCCTGAACTGTGGTGAATATTTTTGTGCAGCTACCTGGGAAATTGCAAATTCAGTGGCTGATTACAGAGGGGGCAGGGGGTTGTTAATGAACACTGACGATGTGTCGGAGCAGCAGCAGGGAGGGCTCCGGGAATGGGGTTTGGGAATGGTGCTGGGATGGGTTTGGGAATGGTGCTGGAAGGAGTTTGGGAATGGTGCTCCAGGAATGGGGTTTGGGAATGGTGCTGGGATGGGGTTTGGGAATGGTGCTGGAAGGAATGGGGTTTGGGAATGGTGCTGGGATGGCATTTGGGAATGGTGCTCCAGGAATGGGGTTTGGGAATGGTGCTGGTATGGGTTTGGGAATGGTGCTCCAGGAATGGGGTTTGGGAATGGTGCTCCAGGAATGGGGTTTGGGAATGGTGCTGGGATGGGTTTGGGAATGGTGCTCCAGGAATGGCGTTTGGGAATGGTGCTCCAGGAATGGGGTTTGGGAATGGTGCTGGGATGGGGTTTGGGAATGGTACTCCAGGAATGGGGTTTGGGAATGGTGCTGGGATGGGGTTTGGGAATGGTGCTGCTGGGATGGGTTTGGGAATGGTGCTCCAGGAATGGGGTTTGGGAATGGTGCTCCAGGAATGGCGTTTGGGAATGGTGCTCCAGGAATGGGGTTTGGGAATGGTGCTGGGATGGCGTTTGGGAATGGTGCTGCTGGGATGGCGTTTGGGAATGGTGCTCCAGGAATGGGGTTTGGGAATGGTGCTGGGATGGCGTTTGGGAATGGTGCTGCTGGGATGGCGTTTGGGAATGGTGCTGCTGGGATGGCGTTTGGGAATGGTGCTCCAGGAATGGGGTTTGGGGAGCGCTGCAGAGCAGGGGCGGGGCTGGGGCTGTGTTACTGAACACACGCGCCCAGAGCAGATCTGGCAGCTGCATCCCTGCTTTCCGCCTGTCCTCCCGAATCAATGATTTTACCGACTGAGCTGGGCAAATTTATGTCCCTTGTTTTGCCTGTTTGCAGAGCAATAAAGCTCCAGACAGTGATTTATGTGCACAACTCCTGGGTGTCCCAAACACCCCCTCCCTCCCCTCCCTGGCATGTGGGTGCTTGGAGTCAAACAGCTCCCGGGAAAGTGCTCCTTAAATCAGGGAATCATGGAATGGTTTGGGTTAAAGGGACCTTAAATCCCATCCCATCCCACCCCAGCCATGGCAGGGACACCTCCCACTGTCCCAGGCTGCTCCAGCCCCAGTGTCCAACCTGGCCTTGGGCACTGCCAGGGATCCAGGGGCAGCCACAGCTGCTCTGGCAATTCCAGCCCAGCCAGGAATTCCCAATTCCCAATCTCCCATCTAAACAGCAGGAACTGGGAGGAAGGCAAGACCCAGGCAGATGTGGAGCTGAACATCTGGTCTTTGGAGTGGTTGGTGTAAAAAGGAAAAAACCTGAAGGTGCAGGTGAGTTAATGAGATGGAAAAAGTGATTAACAGCTACTCTTTAAGCTACTCTTGAACATGAAATAGATTAAATAGGTCTGTGAGAAAATAGTTTCAAATTCATTTAAAGTAAAATAATTATAGAGAGGGTTGGGAAGGGTGAGGCAGGTGGGGCTCCCACGTTTGGATCAGTTATCTGGAAAAGTTCAGTAAACCTGACAAAACTTGAAAAAAACCTGTGGTCACTGAAATTTGTGTGGTTTCCTCCCACCAGCCCCTGCAACCTGGCCCTAAATAATATTTCTGTTGGTTTTGGCTGTGCTGCAGTGGGGCAGCAGCTGGATGCCAAAAGAGTGGATGTTGTAATGTGAACACAAGCCGTGGTGAGAGGCTCGGAGCTGACAAAGCTCTTCACTTTTAAATCCACGGCCAAGTGGGCTCTCTCCGACTGCCCTCGCTTTGCCAGGTGGTATTTTGCCATTTATTACTGCCTTTTTAAAATATATGTTCTGCAATTCAGATGTGTCTATAACGGGGATGATATACAGTCGTACTCTGGACTGAGTGCGAGCCATCTGTCAAAAACAAAAGCTAAATTCTCTGTAATAAAAGCCACCAAAAGATTGATATTTCACATTAAAGGCAGAGCTGAAAAAAAAGCAATTTTGTTTATGGGCAAACCTGTGTCTGGCACATTTTTCATGTCATATAAAGATGGAAATCTCACCTTATGGCTGTAGATTGCTGCTATATTTCAGCCTTTACAATTGGGGACAGCTCTGCATGTGCTGCTACCTTAAGAGAGATAATTCCCCACATGTTGTTGATAGCAATGAGTCCATTTGAGCACATTCCTGCTGCTTCCCAAAGGTGCAGCATTTCCCACTGGCTGCCCGCAGTCGAGCTGGTGGAGCACATTCTTCAGGAAATCTGATTTGTGTGTGAAACTTGTTTGTTGCTCTCCGCTCCTTTCTGGGTCTCTCACAGAAGCTGTGGCTGCCCCCGGATCCCTGGAATGTTCCAGGCCAGGCTGGACGGGGCTTGGAGCACTCTGGGATGGTGGAAGGTGTCCCTGCCCATGGCAGGGGGTGGGAATGAGATGGGATTTAACTCCTCCCTGCCCAAGCCATCCCAGGATTCTGTCTCTGACCTGCAGCACTGGTTTTGTAACCAGTTTTGTACCCTGGTTTTGACAACCAGGCTGTTGTCTGGGGCCTCCTCTGAGACGTGGGGCTGTGGGTGGCAGTGAACAGGACATGGCAGGCTCAGGGTGGGCAGCAGCAGGAATTTCCCCATGGAAAGGGTGCTCAGGAACTGCCCAGGGAGGTTTGGAGTGCCCATCCCTGCAGGTGTCCCCTGGAAGTGGCTCTCAGAGCTCTGGGCTGGGGACAGGGTGGGGATGGGGCACAGCTGGGACTCCATGGGCTGGGAGGGCTTTTCCCACCCCAGTGACTCTGGAATGCTCTGAACACCCCAGCCAAGCTCTCTCTCCACTCCCAGAGCATTTTCTCCCGGATGGCTGCACCTGTGACAGTGCCACAATTCCCAGGACATCTGCAGGAAGCTGCTTCTACTCAGGTGGCTGCTGCTGGCCGGGACATGGCTGTTCCCATCCCCATCCCCATCCCCATTCCCATCCCCATCCCCATCCCCATTCCCATCCCCATCCCCATCCCCATTCCCAGCCCCTGCTGGGCACAGGGGAGCAGGAGGAGCTGCACTCCCAGGCCATTTCCATACCAAGGAGCCCCTTCCAACCCCCCCGTGCTGCAGAGGTTGGATTTAACAGGAGCTGCGTTGTGCCATGGTCAGGATTTCTGCTGCCTGCAGCAGCCTCTGCCTGCTCTGGGGCTGCCCATCCCTCCTGAAGTGCTGGGTGTGAAAAATGCATATTTTATGATTGGCTTTTTGCAAATATTAAATTGAATACTATATGTATTGTGCTATATTGATTAGAAGTGTTGTATTGACATTTTAATAGTACGGTAAATGTAGTTTTGTAGTTAAAATGAAGCTTTCGTAGTTAAAATAGAAGCTATGTATGTGGGTTTTTGTTTTTAAGGAATGAGATACTTGCTTCGAGGTAACAGTCACAGACCACCTAAATCTTCCAGAGAAGAGGAACTGATGGTTCTCTTATCAGAAGAAGCGAATTTCTTCAGGCCTTGCTCAGACTCGAAGATGCCGTGGGGATTCAAAGAAGCAGCTGACATAAAGCAGAGACAGTTTCTTGTTTTAAATAGAATGTATGCATAACCATGAAGTAATTATGAATATGCAACAGTGCATGGTTGTTAAGGGTAATTCCTTTGTTCACAAAACATGCTTTTCATGACTCAGTGTCCAAGAGCCTCCAGACGTCCGTAATTCTTTGCTTTTTATTGTCTTGTAATTGCCCTAACTCTAAATTTTTACTGCTCTAATTGTATTACTATTATTAAACTTTTAAAATTTTAAAAACCAAGTGATTGGTGTTTTTCACATGGGAAAATGGGGGCAGCACCTCCAGCAGCAGCACCAGGTGGATCCTGCTCCTCCAGGACCCTTCCCAGGAGCACCCCGGGCTGGTGGAAGCATCCCTGGCCTGGTTTGGGCTGTCAGTCTCTGGGAGAGGCAAAAGGAAATGCAAATGGCTTGGCAGTGCCTCTGCAGGTTTTTGCTCCCTGTGCAATACACAGGGATTTGGTTTGGCTGTGGATCACAGAGGATTCCCACGGGACACCCAAACCTGCCACAGCAGTCAGGAAATATTCACAGTATTGTTACAGACACACGTTACAACATTGGCTTTTCACAAGTGTTAAATGCATTCTGTGTGTGTGCTGCTACAGCAGCTTTGCTAGAAAGATACAGTTTTTATTTCTGCTGCTCACGGAGCTCAGGGCAATAGCTGCTATCAGTGTGCCTGTGTTAAAATGCCTGCTGGGGTGGGATAACCCCAATGAACACAGGATGAGCACACCTGGACAGATGTGCCACCCACCAGCACTCACCCTCTGAAGGCCGTGTGGGCCAGGGCCCAACAACTGAAAATGATGATAAAAAAGGACTAAAAGCACAAGCCAAGGATGCAGATGCTCTAAAAAAGCAGATCCAAAGAGGAAATACACTGAACAGCTCTTGGGACATGGGAACTGGTTTAAAGAAAAAGTTTACTGTGCACAAGGCTCTGGGAAGGTGCAGCAGGCTGCTGGAATTCCAAGGTGTTTAAGGGGTGTCCCCGAAGGTCACAGGGTGCTCCTGGCTGAGTGCCAAGGTGCACCCGGCCGTGATAACCTTTGCTCTGGGGCCTCGTCTGCTCTTGGCCTTGACTGAGCTTTTACATTTGCTCAGGAGAGTGAACGTGGTTTTCACAGTGTTAAATTGGAAAGAACAAACTGGGTTTGCAAGGAGGGTGTTTGGAAATCCTGCTTTGGGCTCTCTCTGGGTGTGGGGAGAGCAGGCTGCTCCTGTGTTTCCCGTGCCAATCCCAGCTCTCCCCGGCTGCAGCTGCGTGTCTGAGTGTCCTGTGCTGCCCAGAGCTGCTGGCACCCATGCCTCAGGTTTGAGCTTTTCTATGTTTCACATTCTGTGCTGCTTTAGTGTGCGGGTCTGGGCTCCATATTATGGGATGCTGAGCTCTCTGCACAGAGCAGGGAGACAAAACAATTCCTGCTCCAGCTGGGCACCAAGGACAAATGATCCAAAGCTCAGGCCCAGGAGCACAAACAGCGTGGGCTGGAGAGAGAAAAACAAGCAGGATGGGAGTGCATGGGCTAAAGCTGGAATGGGACAATGAACTGCAAGGTGCAAATGGAGCAGAGCTGATCCCAGTGAGAGCCCCCGGGAGCGCTCGTGCATTTTGGGACCATTTTGGTTCCTCTTGGCTGCAGCCCTGGCTGGGCTCTGGTGCTGCCCAAGGTGGATCCATGGAGGAGATCCTTTAATAAATCCCTGCTTTATCCTTTAACTCCATCTAACTCCTTCTCAAGGCATCAGACCCAGGCACAACATCTGCTGTGGGCACACCAAGTCCCCTCTGCCAGGAAAAGCAAGTGTTCTGCTCCCTGGAGGGGGAAACATCACCACAAGGAGCAGAGTCTGCCCGTGGGTTGTCAGCTTTTGTGCCTCTCCTGTTTCCCTGTCTCAGCCCAGGGAAATCCAAGCTCCAGGCGGAGCCAGGGGTGCTCACACAGAACTTTCTGCTGCAGGAGAGTCCCCCCAGCTGCTGGTGTCCCCCAGCTCAATGCTGGCACTTTCCTGCACCTAAAGTTGTGCCTCTGTCCCCTCCAGGTGCCTCCCCCTCACCTGAGTTATCAGCTCAAGGTCACAGAATCCCAGAATGGTTTGGGTTGGAAGGTCCTTAAATCCCACCCAGGGCCACCCCTGCCATGGCAGGGACACCTCCCACTGTCCCAGGCTGCTCCCAGCCCCTCCAGCCTGGCCTTCCAGGGATCCAGGGGCAGCCACACCTTCTCTGTTAAATTAATCCTGATTTGGGTTTTTTTGTGAGGTTTGCTTGTTTGTGTTCATGTTTTTTGGTTTTTTTTGTTTGGGTTTGTTTTGATGCTGTTGTTTGGTACAGGAGGGAAATGCTGAATTAAAGGTTCTGCTCAAGCCATTTTCCAGCCACATTTCATCAGCTGTTTCCAAATGTTGGGTCATTGTGCTCCTGGCTTATTGTTGTTATTTACAGGAGAAAATAAAAGAGGAGTGATACAGCCTGGTGGAGTTTTTTAATGAAATGATTGTCTGACAAATTCCTGGGGTTCTCAGGAGGGCTGGAGGAGGCAGTGCTGTGCCAATTGGAGCTTCCTGTGTGACTGCAGGTTTTTCAGAAGTGTTTTTATGAATGATGTGAGGGGCAGAGGTTGGGGCTGGAGGTGGGGACGTGGCTGAGCAGATGGAGTGAGCGGAGCGGGACCCCTTCCAGGGGAAGGAGAGGTTCTGTTGTTACTTGTGTAAGGGCAGGCAAAGGACGGGGTGTGAACCTGAGCCAGGTGTGCCCAGGAGGCCAAAGGCACCTGGGCTGGATCAGGAATGGGTGGCAGCAGGGATTGTCCCTCTGTGCTGGGAACTGCTGAGGCCACACCTTAAATCTGAGTCCAGTTCTGGGCTCCTCGTGACAGGGGACGTGGAGGGGTTGGAGCAGGGCAGGGAAGGGAACTGGGAAGGGGCTGGAGAATTCCTGAGGGAGCTGGGAAGGGGCTGAGCCTGGAGCAAAGGAGGCTCAGGGGGGACCTTGTGGCTCTGCACAGCTCCTGCCAGGAGGGGACAGCCGGGGGGGTCGGGCTCTGCTCCAGGGAACAGGGACAGGAGGAGAGGGAACGGCCTCAGGCTGGGCCAGGGCAGGCTCAGGGTGGGCAGCAGCAGGAATTTCCCCATGGAAAGGGGGCTCAGGCCTTGGCACTGCCCAGGGAGGTTTGCAGTGCCCATCCCTGCAGGTGTCTCCTGGAAGTGGCTCTCAGAGCTCTGGGCTGGGGACAAGGTGGGCATGGGGCACAGCTGGGACTCCATGGGCTGGGAGGGATTTTCCTGCCTCAATAATTCCAGGATTCTGAGGGACACAGTGAGGCAGTGACAGGGTTTGTTCACTGTGAGGAATTCTGAAGGAATTCAAGATGGGACCTCTGAGCTGTTTTTGATGATGGGGTTTATTTTTTTATCTTCTACACAGGCAGGAGGGGTGAGCTCAGCTCACATCTTCACTGCACGGATCAGAAGGTCACAAGACCCTCAGTTACAAGACTTTTTAAGGAGTTATTGACCAATAAAACACTGCCAACAAGGATATTTATGTTTTTAACCCAATCCTTAAATATTTCATCTTATGGAGCCATGCTACAGTGGGAGCTTTCTTAGCCAATCCTGTTATGGCACACAAACCCACAGTGCTGCATTCTAAACTCCTTGTTTGCCTCTGGAACTGCTTTTATTTCTATATCTTAAACTCTAAAACTCTAAACTTTCCTTAACTCCATGTGTCTCTGCTTTAAACTGCAAACTCACATTCTCCCTTCCAGCACCTCAGTTTGGGAGCCTTTCCCAAGGTCTCAGATCAAACCCTGGGTTTAATTCTCAGCTTTGGCTCACAGGCCCAGAGCTCTGAGAGTTCCCTGCATTTTGGATTCCAACATTCACTGCTGCTTCTGGGTCACACATCACAGATCTTCGTCCATCAGGCAGGGCAGTGAGAGCTGGAGTAAAACCCTCTTGGGGTCTGGGTGCTGGGATGATCCCAAGAGTGTAAAAGTCCTCGTTTCCCAGCCAAAGAAGGAGTCTGAATGCGCAGGGTCGGCTTCTCAAGGGTGTTTATTTTCCCTTCTCTAGAACATTCTCTCTCTGCCCTGCTGAGCTCTGTCCAGCAGCTCGGCCATGGCATTCTGTCTGCCCTCAGGGCAGTGTTCACATTTTATACCAAAAACTCCGTGTGCCGTGGTTACAATAACGTGCCAATGTCTGTCATTGGTGTTGGACAGTGTGTCTGTGCCTGAAACCAACAGAAAAGTGTCACCAGCACAGCGAGACATGGAGGGCAAGGAGAAGGAGAAGAAGGCCAGGACAGGCCCAAACCCCTCCATTTTGTCCCCTTGAACCGCATTCTAAAAAACCCCAAAATTCCACTTTTCCACCCTGTGTTAATTCAACTCCCACACTGCTCAAACCCTTGTGGATTGTAATTCCTCACACAGAGTTGTCAGTTTTTTCCACGGGCTAAAATGGAAGCCACAGGTGTTTTTGACTTCGTGCCAAGGTCTCTGAGCCCCTGCCAGGGTCTCAGACAGCCAGGGCAGCCAGAGGGGTGTGCTGGGTTCCCACAACACCCATCCTCTTCCTGTGGTCCCTGAGAATTCCCTGCCAGCTGTGGATGATCATTTCTGCTTCTCAGGGGTGGGTAAGAAGTAGAAGAATGGAATGAAGTGCCCCACATGGATTTGTGACCACACATGGTTTGAAATGGACGCAGAGAGAAAACCATTTGAGACAGAAAAGCAATTCAGAGCCTCCTCCCAGGCAACTCTTGTTCCAAGGGCTCATCCCGCTGTGCTCCATGATCAAAGGATCAGCACTGCAACAAACTGCTGTGAGGCTTTTAAATTTACAACAAAATCCCTCCTTGATCTCGAGAACAGCAAAAGTCAACTTTGCTCCTTGAGTTGGCCACAACAATCTTGTGATTTTTGAGGAACTATTTCATTCTGAGCAGTGTGAGCCAAAAAATAAAAGGAATTCTTTGGTCTCCAGATGATTGTGGGGTAATCTGGTGGTCAGCAATTCTTCTGGGAGAAACAGCAGAATGATATTAAATTTGAATATCCATTTCTTTCAAAAAGCCTAAAAACGCCCCAGAATGAGTGCAACCGAGTAGATTTCATTTTGAAAGAACATTAGTAGAAAAACAGAGTCAGGAGCAGTTTTCTCTTTTGGCATCTTCAGAAGAAGTTTTTTATAACAAAATGTTGTGTGGTTGTGGTTTTGTGTTTTTTCTTTTTAATACACACATTTTACTGAAACAGCAAGTTCCAATTTGTCTTCTCCTAGGCCCAAACTGACATTTTTTCTGAGTATTTCTCTTTGAGGAATTTGCATTTTTCAGGTTTTGTTCTAATTAATGATGAAAACAAAGCTGAAGGTCTTGAGAAAACCAGTTCTCATCACACATCTCTGTGTGATCTCTGCTGGGTGCCCAGTGCAGCACCTGGAATGAGCCCTGGCCACCAGGGTCCTTCCTGTGGAATTTTATTATGGAATTCACAGTGTCTGACAGAAAAGTTCAGCATTTCAGCCACCAGGCTGGGGAGGGAGTTCTGGATATAACCAGAAAATGCAAAGGAAAACATCACATTGTGACTGGAACTTGTGCCAGCAGAGTCAGCTTTTGTGGTTCGAGAGGAATTCAGGGGAAATCAGGAAATTCAGGGGAAATCAAGAAAGTCAGGGGAAATCAGGAAATTCAGGGAAATTCAGGCCCAGGTTCAGTAACCTCTGCAGGGTCAGGGATTCTTGTGGGAGGGTCTGTGGTTTGGATCTCCTGGGATAAGCTGGGCATCCCTCAAGGGTCTTTGGACATTCCCAGCACAGAGTTGTTGATGCAGCACCTCCCAGCCCAGCCCTGAATCTCGGTTTTAGGGTGTCCAGAGCGCAGTGACCCCCACAAAGGCTCAGCCACGAGGATGAGACCCCTTGAGCTCCACTCCCACCTTTCCTCCCCTAAATCCCCTTTTCCCACTTTCCCTGCATCCAGCTGGATGTGACCCTGTGGCCTGGATCCCTTCTCTGGCTTTGCCTCAGCCCCCAGGAGCTTTGAAACCCCACCAGATGCTTCCGTTCCTCTCTCTGCGCTCGGTTTTTCCTGCTCCTTTCCTCCTTTAATGAATCCCTCAAAGGAGAAAGGTTTTCAAGCCCTGTCTCCCTTTCAAGAGACGCTCTCTGATCTGCCAGAGATGTTTCTCTCATCTGAGGAGTGCACAAGGAGACTTCAGTGCCTTGCAGGGGAACAGAGATGCCCAGGAAATGCTGTCCCTGCAGGGCTTTAATCCTTGCTCGTGGCAGGGAGCAGAGGTTGTCTTTGGTCTTGCTTGGGGCTGTTCCGTTTCTCTGCCTTAGCTCTGGGAAATCTGGGATTTTGGGGGTCCATCCATGCTCCATCCAAACTCTCCCTGGCAAAGGGAAGGGTGTCCCAGCCATGGCTGCAGTACCAGAGGAGCATTTAACAGCAGGGCAGCAGGAGAAGGGGGCTCCATTTCCCCCTCTGTGTGATCCCCCAGCACAAAACGATCCGGAGCATCCCAGGATGAGAGGATCCAGCCAGGGGAGCCAAACCCCCGTGCCTCCTTCTCCTGTGTCCCCCTGGCTGCAGGGAGCTGGGTTTGGGCCTGGGGTCAGCCTTCTCCTGCCCCACGAGCTGGAGCTTGGAGCCAGTCCCAGCTGCTC
Organism: Vidua chalybeata; assembly: GCF_026979565.1. NCBI lineage: Eukaryota > Metazoa > Chordata > Aves > Passeriformes > Viduidae > Vidua > Vidua chalybeata. The sequence goes on along the minus strand of NC_071535.1, from coordinate 854,781 downwards.
TCTGGCCGAAGATGTTCCCTTTTCCCACTTTGCTCTTTCCCTTGTGCAGGGATGTGCCTTCCCTCCGTGTCCTTAGGCCAGCCCAGGCAGGGATCCAAGCCCAGCAGGTGCTCCTGGATCCCAACTCAAATCCTTTTTCCACCTTCACATCTTCCCACCTCCAGCAGCTGCCAGAGACTCTTTCCTTCTTTGGCCAAGGGTGAAGATCTCCAGGAATTTCCCGTGGAATTTCCAAGTGGCTTCTGCTGCCCACTGCAAGGAAGTGGGAAGTGAATTCCAAGTGCCACTGCAGCCGGTCCCCAGCTGTCCCCTCGTGACAGACTCACCTGTCCCCAACCCCTGTGACCAGGTGGGTGTCCCTGGCACATCCCTGCAATGACTCTGCTGGATCCTGGTGGCAGGGAGAGGTTTCCTCCTCTCACCTGGGATAAATGAATCCTTAAAGCATCTCCAGATGCTTTCTTTGTGCAGTAACAGGATTAGCAAGGAGCACCCGAGGGAGGATGCTCTGGGAAGGAAACAACGGTGTGATTTCAGAGGATATTTACATCTCCTTCGTTTGGTGTGTGCAGGGAAGGATCCAAAGCTCCCTGAGATAATCTGGCTGGAGGAAGCCCTGATAACGTGGCTTGTCAAAGCTCATGTGTGGCTTGTGGCCTGCAGGGATCCTAATGGACTCTTCACTTCTTTTTTTGCCAGGGCCAGGATTAAATCACGAGATGATGTTTCGTGTTTGGGCTCAGATGTTTGTCAGTTCTTATCTGTGTCACAGTCTCACCAGCCCTGAGTTCTGCAGCACTTCACTAGCAAGCTACAAAACAGCCCCATATCTATCCCCACAAGATCTTTTAAGGATAAACTGCCCAATTAAGAAATGACACCTACATTATTTTCACTTTTAACCCAATAACCAACCACCTGTGCCCGCAATGGGGACTTTTTTATCCAATTACACAAAATCACCCAAACCCATGGAGAAGAAGGAGAAGAAGAAGGTGAAGAAGGTGAAGAAGGTCCAACCTCTGCCCTAAAACCTCCATCTTGCTTTATATCTATTCCTCTATTCTAAAACCCCAAACTCTGAGTTTCCCATCCTGTGACATCACACACTTCTATCCAAACTCCACCCCCACAATCCCAGTTCTGCCATTCCATTCTGGAAGCTTCTCCAGGGCCTCAGGTCAATGCAGAGTTCTCCTGGGGGGTCAGTGCCTAAAAACACAGAAAGTCTGAAACTCTCAGCTCCCAGGGTTCCAGCGTGATGTCGCTGCTCCTTTCAATGCCTGTCCCTTTGATGAGCTCCAAACAGCCCTGGGAGGGGCCAGCCCCTCTCCCATACTTTAATTCCTCCCTCAGGACCCATTTTGGCAGGATTTTTGTGGTGTGGGCAGTCCAAGCTCTGCCAAGGGCTTCTCAATCCTGCGCTGCAGCTGCCCCAGCGTCTCTGCTGCCTTTCCCAGAAACCATCCAAGAGCCTGTGACAGCACACAGGGAATTTGTCCTTTAGTGATGGGAAATGCTCGAGATTTCATTGTGGATGGGTCAGAAAATGCTTCACCTGAAGCCCTCACTGCTTTCTGAGCAATGCAGGCAACTTCTGCTGCCTTTGGGCCACACCACGAGCTGATTTTCCCCATGGGGAGTTTCAGCTGCAGCAAAAATTGCAGCACAATTCCCACGCAAGCCGTGGCTCCTCTCCGGACAGCCGTGGCAGGAGCTGGGCACACACCCAGACCTTGGGTGCCTCCAGGCCTTTCGCTGCTCAGAAGGCTCCTTAACACACCAAAATCCTGGAAATGTGAGGGTTGGGAAGCAAGCTCTGGATCACTGACCTCATATTCAGCTGGGGACTGACACTGCTGGAGAGGTCTTGTACAAAACCAAACCCCACAGTGTGGGAAGCCACAGAGTCATCTGTTATCTTTTTTTTTTTGCAGTTCAAAAGTGTTAATTGATCTATTTTGGGTAGATAAATTGGGAGGGCAAGGATAAGGATGACTCCTGCAATTTGTGTTAATTTAATATTGGTTTCTTTCAGCCCAGAGGAGTGGGGAGGTCGCGCTGCAGGATGGAGGAGCTGGTGACACATTCCAAAGTGTCTGGGATGATCCACAGGTCCTTTTGCCTCACCCCTTTCACTGCAGGAGCTGCAGGAGGTGCGTCAGGATTTACCCAAGGACATCTCTCAAAGGTTGAATTCCTGCAAGGACCAAGGGCAGCGTGGTTCCAGCAGCAGCTCCTGCTCCCAGACCTGGCATCTGCAGGGGCTGGAGGGACAGGACCCAGGGAATGCCTTCCACTGCCAGAGGGCAGGGATGGATGGGACATTGGTGCCAGGAAAACTCATCCACAAACATCAGAGGTTTGCGTCCAAAGAGGAGACAGAGGAGCATTTTACTGTATTCAAATAAAGGGAGATTCCCCTGGGGTCTATCAGATTTTTGGAGGATGCAGCCTCCTCTTTTATCCCAATTTCCCAGCCACATTTCCCTTCTCTCTTTCCCCACTGGCTGAGGTACTTGAGAGGTTCAGACTTCTCAGAACACCTGATACCGAAGATTTCCCTCTAATCTAGAACCCTCCCTTTTCATTTTTAATTCTTATGGAATTTAGGGTTTTTCCCCATTTTTTCTTTCATCTTTCAATGTCCAATTTAATTTATCAGCAAACCTAGAGCTTATTTGTAAAAGCAAATATCTTTTTTCATTCATCAGTCAGTGGAATCCTTCCCATTGTTTCTTTTATCTCCCAGTGCTGGTTTTATCCACCAGCAGACCCGCAGCTGGTTTGTAAAGACAAATCTGCCATTCCTCTCGTTGGGAATTGGGAATTCCTGGCTGGGATGGTGGTTTCAGTTTGAAACCAGGTAGAAACACTAATTCCGTGTAGTGGTTTTGGTTTGCTAATTTGAGATTTTGTTAATTTTGAGATTTCTTGGCTAACGCACTCACTGGTGTGGCAGGATTAGTGTTGGCTAACCACTAGTGTACTCACTTCTTGTTGTGAGATCGGATTAGGAGAAAGGTAAAGCAGGCTTGAAATGTTAAAAGGGTATAAAGAAAATTTTATTAACAGTAACTAAAAGAAAAAAAAGTAGTAAGAATTAAAATAAATTCTTTAGAATACTTCTCTTCCTCCTACAACTTTTTCTTTTTTTTTTTCCTTTTTACTGATAATGTAAAGAAACAAAACTTGAAATTCCCAGATGGAATTGCCAGAGCAGCTGTGGCTGCCCCTGGATCCCTGGCAGTGCCCAAGGCCAGGTTGGACACTGGGCTTGGGGCAGCCTGGGTCGGTGGGAGGTTGGGGTGGGACTGGGTGGGATTTAAGGTCCTTCCCACCCAAACCATTGATTTTACAGCCTGGGGGTTTGGTTTCAGTGCCAGATTTTTGCTCAGCATTCCCCACATGGTGCTTGTGTTGTCCTCAGTGCTGCTCCTCCCCACCGAGAGATTTTCACTTGTGAATCTCGTACTCCTCTGCACCAGTTTCCTGTGGAGGGGATCCCAGCATCCCGAGGGTGGGTGTTTGGAGCAGGAATGACATCCTGCTGCAGTGTCTGAGTACAGAGGACACCTCAGTTCTTCATTTTATAGCCTGGAGCTCAGACATTCCCACTGAACTGGGGATTTTTTCTTGCCCCTGGTTATTTACAGCTGGAGTTGAACGGAGCCTTCAGCTGGGATCAGGTACCCAGAGACATCTCAGGCAGCTCCAGGCTGAGGAATGCTCTGAATTCCTCTTTTCTTTTCCACAGACACACACTGGTCTCTGACACAGCAGCTGTGGAAACTCCTGCATCCAGGTTATTTTGGGTGAACCTCCCAGTCCAGGAAGTCAGTTTGGTGGAGAAGGCCTGGCCTCACCCCTGTCCATGAGCAGAAGCTGTTACTCACCTCTATCAAATAAATACCTGTAACTGCATTGGAATATCAGCTCCGTCCTCCTGGATAAATAATCCATGCTCTCTCCCTCTCATGCCCACTTCTGTGAATGCCAGAGTTTCTTACCCACTCCCTGCCTCACTGTGATATTTAAATTCACCCTGAGCCATCTCAGCAATAGGCTTTGCATGCAGCAGCGAATCCCACTCAGAAAACAAATGATCCAGCTGGGGAAAAAACTCTGGGAATGGTTTGTAAATGCGTGGGCACAAGTGATCTCTCAAAAGAGTTTAGCAGTCTGTCCAATCACCGCAGCAAGCACCACATAACTTATCTGGGAGACAGCAGAGCACACTTTTCAAGTGTTTATCTGCAGCATAACAATTGGGAAACTCCTGCAAAAAAACCCTTTTCCTGTAGTCATGGATATTCAGGGGGAGGCAGATCAGAGTCAGGGGCTGCTGTGATAGGTGTGATTGGGGGTTTATACACCCCCACTCTGATGGTGGGACCAAACGTTTGTGCCAGGACTGAATGGCTCTTCTCCACTCCAGTATTCCCAGAGGGTTCCTTGGGGCCAGTGAGAACCGTAACCCTCGAATGCTGAAATGTTTTATTGCTCTTGAAGAGGAGGAAATACAACTTTCAAATGGAAAGCTGTGTGTGGTGGAAGGTCTGCCCAAGGAAGAGGAGCGGAACTTGCACTTCTTAGGGATATTAAAGAAAAATTAAAGTGGGATTATCAGCTTCTCTGCTTTTCCTCTCAATAAAACCTGGATGTTTTCTGGGCTTCCACAAGCCTGAAGCTCTCTGCTAAATTTCTTACAGTTAAGCAGATGATAACAGAGGAGATTATAAATGCAGAGATCCTGGAAATGTGAAGGAGAGCCCTGTTTGCTTACTGAGGCATAAAAACTTCTTACTGGGGACTTAGATCTTAGTCATGTACCTTTAATTTGATTTTATGTTGCGTTCTCTGACCAAATTGCTGCCAGTTTTATTGTGTGGCATTGGGTGTGTTCAGAGAGCAAAACTGAGATAATCTTCAGAGAAAGGCTTTTATTTGTAAATTAGCCTGATGTAAGAGGGTAAGGCTGAGCTGTGCATCCACAGAATCCTCTGGGTCAGTTCTTTCCAGAGCAGTATCATAAATTAGGAAAGATGGGGCTCTCTGGTTTTTATCATGGAATCATTTAGGTTGGAAAAGATTCTGAGATCATCGAGTCCAGCTGATGCTCCGTGTCCCTCTTGAAAGTTTAGGTGACAGTTCTGGTAGCCTCAAGCTGAAGATTTGTGGTTAATCCCAGTTTCCAACAGCACTCTCTTGCTGAAGCAGAGCTTTCCACTCTGCCCTGGTGTGTTCCCTGCTCTAGGCCTCTCTGGGAAAGGTGCTCTGCTCCTGGCTATTACACCTCCGGAATACTGGATGAATTGGGAGGATTGAAAACCTGGAGGGACAGAAAACGGTGTGTTTTTACAAAATCAGTCAGAAAATGGTGCATTTTTACAAAATCAGTCCCCGTGTCTGGGTGGGGACAATGTCCTGTCACAATGCCGAGCTTAGGTGGGCCTCAGCTCCTCAGAGAGACACGAGCAGTTGTTGGCTGCTGTAAAGTTGTCATTGCATGAATGCAGCAGCCTCCAAGGCTAAGAGTTCAAGGTGTCAAAAGTCCATTAACAGCTTTCTGGCAGAGTCCCGGGCAGGAGCTGTGGCTGCCAGGCTGCAGGGCTGCAGGGCTGCAGGGCTGCAGGGCTGCCAGGCTGCCAGGCTGCAGGGCTGCAGGGCTGCCAGGCTGCAGGGCTGCAGGGCTGCAGGGCTGCAGGGCTGCAGGGCTGCCAGGCTGCAGGGCTGCAGGGCTGCAGGGCTGCCGGGCTGCAGGGCTGCCAGGCTGAAGGGCTGCAGGGCTGCAAGGCTGCAGGGCTGCCAGGCTGCAGGGCTGCAGGGCTGCCAGGCTGCAGGGCTGCCAGGCTGCAAGGCTGCAGGGCTGCCAGGCTGCAGGGCTGCAGGGCTGCAGGGCTGCAGGGCTGCCAGGCTGCAGGGCTGCAGGGCTGCAGGGCTGCAGGGCTGCAAGGCTGCAGGGCTGCCAGGCTGCCAGGCTGCAGGGCTGCAGGGCTGCAGGGCTGCAGGGCTGCAGGGCTGCCAGGCTGCAGGGCTGCCAGGCTGAAGGGCTGCAGGGCTGCAAGGCTGCAGGGCTGCCAGGCTGCAGGGCTGCAGGGCTGCAGGGCTGCAGGGCTGCCAGGCTGAAGGGCTGCAGGGCTGCAGGGCTGCCAGGCTGCAAGGCTGCAGGGCTGCAGGGCTGCCAGGCTGAAGGGCTGCAGGGCTGCAAGGCTGCAGGGCTGCTCTCTGGTACAGAGTCCCAGGTTCTGTGCAGGAACAGCAGCAGCAGCAGGAACCACAGCCTTTTCTTCTTCTTTCCTCTTTTCTTCTTCTTGTTCTTCCTTCCTGCCTTGCACCCCAGTGCAGGGTGTTTTTGTGCATAAATCACCCAATCAGCTGAAACCACCATTCTAAAACACTCCTTCTACACCAGTCTAAACTTGATTCTAATGTGTAAAAGTAGTACGAAAGTAGTTTCAGTTCCTGCCTAAAACTACATATAAATATAATCTCTACAGAAATGTACTGTGTATGCTATACTATCTGTTTTCTTACTCAAAATGTACCTTTGTAAGTTTATCTATTCACGTGAATGGCTGTGTCTATGTACATATTCTACCTGTTCTAGAGACACGAGCAAAGTTATGCTCTGTTTTTGTTATGCCTGGGACTAAGTTACTGAACTTTAAACCAGGCCTTAGGGCCTTTACTAGCTAACACAGCTTCTCAAGGCACTTAAAATCTATTTCTACTTACTTAAAACTATAGCTTACACGTAGTTAAAACTTAAACCTACACCTCTACTTCATATCTATGTGGCTTAATTTATCTTAATTTCTCTAAAGACTTGAATTCAACCCCACATTCACCTCTCTCTCTGAGGAACACGGAGAAGCTTGCACTCCAACACTGTCACCACGTCCTGTTTCAGGGTGTCAGCAGCACTGGCTCATCACTGTGTGAATTCCCCCCAAACCCCCTGATGCCTTGTGCAGGCTGCCCTGGAGCAGAGGCTGGATGGAGTCACAGAATAAAGCAGGGATTTATTCCAAGGATCTCCTCCATGGATCCACCTTGGGCAGCACCGGAGCCCAGCCAGGGCTGCAGCCAAGAGGAACCAAAATGGTCCCAAAATGCACGAGCGCTCCCGGGGGCTCTCACTGGGATCAGCTCTGCTCCATTTGCACCTTGCAGTTCATTGTCCCATTCCAGCTTTAGCCCAGGCACTCCCATCCTGCTTGTTTTTCTCTCTCCAGCCCACGCTGTTTGTGCTCCTGGGCCTGAGCTTTGGATCATTTGTCCTTGGTGCCCAGCTGGAGCAGGAATTGTTTTGTCTCCCTGCTCTGTGCAGAGAGCTCAGCATCCCATAATATGGAGCCCAGACCCGCACACTAAAGCAGCTCTGAATGTGAAAAATAGAAAAGCTGAAACCTGAGGCATCACCCAGATTCCTGAATCCCAGAGCTCTTCCCAAGGCAGTTTTAAGGGATGTTCTGGAATGGATTTGGCGTGGATTCTGTAAGTGCTCTTCTGGCTGGAAGCAGCTCCAGCACCCCCGAGTTTGTTCTGTTTGCTGGTGGGTAAGGCACTGCCTGCAGCAGGTGAAGCTTTCCTCAGGTGTTGCAGGAATGCTGTGGGAAGGGGGGGATTGGGCTGCTCTGCCTGGTTGGGAGGAGATAAAGGTGGGATGAAAGGAGAACTGTCCTGCAGATCCCGGGGCTGTGTTTTCCTCACTGTCTCAGGCTGCAAGGTGTGCCTGGGGTGTGTTCTGTCCCCATCTGTCAGAGCTGGGGCAGTTCTCTGCTGCTCTCTGGGCAGTTTTCTTTGTCTCTCCCACAGCCAATCCTCCCTCCAGGAGATCTCTGCTGTTCATGGCCCCTGAGTGTCCCTGCATGGCTGAGAAAATTCCATCATCCCATGGGGAGAGGCTGTGCCCAGGGGAGCAGCCAAGCATTCCTACCTGGATCCAATCTGAGCCTTTGGGACACCACAGCAGCCTTTGCCCACTGCATTCCCAGAGGAGCAGCTTTCTGCCCCACTGCATTCCCAGAGGAGCAGCTTTCTGCCCCACTGCATTCCCAGAGGGAGCCCAGGCCCATCTCCAGCAGCCCAGGAGCTCCAGAGGAAAACTCCAGCCTTGTCCAGGATCCTGCTCCAGCAGAAGCACAGCTGGCACTGCAGGAGGGCTGAGCCCCCATGGAATGGCACTGCTGCCACCAGCCTGACCCACAGCCTGCCAGGGCCTGCTCTGACTCTGGCAGGGTTTGGTTTCTTTTTTGTACCATTGCATTTGTATTTTTAATTTCCCTGGTAAAAAACTGTTATTCCTGTTCCCATATCTTTGCCTGAAAGCCCTTTAATTTCAAAATTATAATAATTAAAAAAAAACAAAAAAAAAAAAAACCCAAACAACTTTACATTTTCCATTTCAAGAAAAGCTCCTGCCTCCCTTAGCAGACACCTGGCTTTTCAAAGTGAGTTACCCACCCACTGCTGGATGAGAGATCCCGGGAAGGGATTTGATTCCACGGGTGGATTTGTTGCTCAGATCCAGGGGACTTTGCTGTGGTTGTCCCTCAGGATCAGGAGGGACACAGAACCCCACTTCCAGCAACGTGGTGTCCAGCACAGGGAGCTGGGTGGAAATTCCATATCTCTCCAAGCCTGGGAAGCCCTCAGCAATGATGGGAGAATTTGGGGTGGATCTCTCATGATCGGTGTCCAGGTGTGTGCAGCTAAAAGGGGATGGGACACTCTGAAGGAAGCTCTACACCCCCAATGTCTGCAGGTTTCCCCCCAGCTCCAGAGTCCTCTGGCAAACCTGGAAATGATCCACAGGGATTTCTACTCTGGGACCTCTGGCAACAGCCTGGAAAGCTGCAGCTGGTGTGACAGGAGCTGTGTGACAGGGGGTGTGACAGGGGGTGTGACAGGAGCTGTGTGACAGGGGCTGTGACAGCCGAGTCCTGGGCAGGACAGGAGTGTTGGGTCTGGAGAACTGGAACTGCAGTTTGGCTGGCACCTGGTGCTGATGGTGCTGTGGAAGGTTCCAGACAGGAGCCCAGGTTATCCAGAGAGGCTGTGGCTGCCCCTGGATCCCTGGCAGTGTCCAAGGCCAGGCTGGACAGTGGGACAGTGGAAGGTGTCCCTGCCATGGCAGGGGTGGCACTGGATGAGCTTTAAGGTCTCTTCCAACCCAAACTATTCCATGGTTCAGTGAATCCAACTGCTCTTCCAAGGGCTGGAGGGGCTGCACCATGGTCCTGGCTCTTCTGCACCACTGTCCCCTGTCCCCAGGGGCTGGGACACAACTTCCACATCATTCCCATGGCCCCTCCAGCCATGAATGTTCTGCTGCTCAAGCTGAAGAGCAAAGCAGGGTTTGCTCCAGCCCCAAACTGGGAGAGCTGGAATGTCCCTGTGGGTGTCACCGCTCCGAGGAGCAGCTGCCACCAGGTCCTGCCACTTCGGCCTGGCCATCCTGTCACTGTGATCTGCCTTCTGTGCTGTTTTCCTCCAAAATCCATGACAGATTCCTGAGTCACCCGTTCTGGGAAGGTCCCTGAGCTCGAAGCTCCCGGAGCTCGATGCCCAAGGACTCTGAGGCTGGGCAGGTGAGGAGCCCCTGCTGCGGCTCTGGAGCCACCTGAGACTCACCTGAGGACGAGGAGTCTCCACTGCTAATTGTTCCCTAAATATTCACATTCATTTGTAAATCGTGTTGCCATGGCAACCATAATTTCTATGCATTACGAATATCAGACACCTCTCGAATCAATTTGTTTTCCCTGGTTGCCATGGTGACAGACGTTTTGTCAGAATTATTTAGGGAGAGAGAAATCCGGAGACTTTTGTGGAGAAGGAGAGGCAGAAGGAGCCCTGCCCAGCCCTGAGTGAGCATTCTTGGGTTTGGGTACAAACAGCCCCTCATCCCAGCTCCATCTCCACCCCGTGACCTCCAAACTCCAGCATTCTGCCCATGACCATCGTCTGCCTTGGCTTTGGGGCTGTTCCAGCCTGGCCACCGTCCCATCTTTGCTCTCTGCAGCCTCTGATGGCTTCTCCTCTTCAGTCTGGGTTCAAAGGGCTGCACCTCGGCCTTCCCGACCTCTGTTTCCAGAGGAACTTCTGATAAAGCAGCTTGGAAAACTGCCCAGAAGTGCTTCTCTGGATAATCACCAGCCATGCAGCACTGGAGTGTTCTGGAATGCCCCACGTGGAATTCCATTGCCTCAGTGGGAGCTGAGGCCTTGGAAAGCAGCTCAGGTTTGCAAGATCTGCCCTGCAGGTATCCAAAACCTGGGTTTTGTTTGGATTGCTGCCCTTTCACAGGGACAGCTCAGTTCTGCCACTTTGTTGAAGCGTTTTGGGCTTCCCTGCCTCCCCCACTCCTCCTGCTCAGCCCTTGGGCTGCCAGGGCCGTGCACCCAGGGTGGGGTGGGCTCTCCAACACTGCAGCCAGGAGAACTCCTGACTCCTGAATTCCAGGAGATGTTTGGGATGAAAGAAAAGGCACAAGTTAAAATCAATAATCTGAGCTCAGTGGCTTTGATCCCCCCACGCAGCCCAGGTTCCTGCAGTCTCCTACCTGAGGAATAACAAAGCCATTTTTAGATCCCACCATGGGGATATTCCAGAGCCACATGGACACACTCCTGTGCCCTGAGCTCTGGGATGGCCCTGCTGGAGCAGGGAGTGGCACCAGTGACCCTCCGGGGTCCCTTCCAGCCTGACCCAGGCTGGGATTCTGTGACTCCATCTTTGACAGTCTAGGAATAAAAAAAAAATATTTGGAAGAATCTGTTATTAAACAGAGTGCTTAAATTTTAGTGATTGCCTTGAGAAGGCTGCCCTGGAGCAGAGGCTGGATGGAGTCACAGAATAAAGCAGGGATTTATTCCAAGGATCTCCTCCATGGATCCACCTTGGGCAGCACCAGAGCCCAGCCAGGGCTGCACCAGGATGAACCAAAATGTTCCCAAAATGCACGAGCGCTCCCGGGGGCTCTCACTGGGATCAGCTCTGCTCCATTTGCACCTTGCAGTTCATTGTCCCATTCCAGCTTTAGCCCAGGCACTCCCATCCTGCTTGTTTTTCTCTCTCCAGCCCACGCTGTTTGTGCTCCTGGGCCTGAGCTTTGGATCATTTGTCCTTGGTGCCCAGCTGGAGCAGGAATTGTTTTGTCTCCCTGCTCTGTGCAGAGAGCTCAGCATCCCATAATATGGAGCCCAGACCCGCACACTAAAGCAGCACAGAATGGGAAAATACAAAAGCTCAAACCTGAGGCATCATTTGGTGAGCAGTGGAAAACAAATCAATCTTGTGAGCGTGGCTTAGGAATTTCCACCATGGGCTTGGATCCAGCAGGATCCGGGGCGGTGCTGCATTGCTGCTGCCATGGGAAAGCTTCTTCCCTGCCTCCCAGAGAACATGGGAAGCTCCTCGCCCTGGAAATGTCCAGACACGGGAGCCAGAACACCGAAACAGAGAGTTGGCATCTGGCAGAGTGACTGAGGGAAACCGCTCAGGGTGACAAATGCTTCTGCCTCTGCTGGGTCCCTCCATCCATCCATCCATGGATCCATGGATCCATCCATCCATCCATCATCCATCCATCCATCCATCATCCATCCATCATCCATCCATCCATCCATCATCCATCCATCCATCCATCCATCCATCATCCATCCATCATCCATCCATGGATCCATCCATCCATCCATGGATCCATCCATGGATCCATCCATGGATCCATCCATCCATCCATCCATGGATCCATCCATCCATCATCCATCCATCATCCATCCATCCATCATCCATCCATCCATCCATCATCCATCCATCCATCCATCATCCATCCATCTATCCATCCATCCATCATCCATCCATCCATCCATCCATCCATCCATCCATCATCCATCCATCCATCCATCCATCCATCCATCCATCCATCCATCATCCATCATCCATCCATCAATCATCCATCCATCCATCCATCCATCCATCCATCCATCCATCATCCATCCATCCATCCATCCATCATCCCTCCATCCATCCATCCATCCATCCATCCATCATCCATCCATCATCCATCCATCCATCATCCATCCATCCATCCATCATCCATCCATCCATCCATCCATCCATCATCCATCCATCCATCCATCATCCATCCATCCATCCATCCATCCATCCATCCATCCATCATCCATCCATCCATCCATCCATCCATCCATCCATCCATCCATCCATCCATCCATCCATCATCCATCATCCATCCATCAATCATCCATCCATCATCCATCCATCCATCCATCCATCCATCCATCCATCCATCCATCATCCATCCATCCATCCCTGCGGGTGTGCACACAGAGCCCCGGGGCTCAGCACGGAGCTGGGAATGTCTGCAATCCCGGGGAGGAGAACCCACGTCTCCCTGGTGAGGGTAACCAGACAATGCAGCGGTGCCCTCCTTCCTGAACAAACCCCTGGAGCACCGGTGGGATTTACCGATGTCGGTGTTGCTCCACCTCTCCCTGCTGCTACCTGTGCCTTTACCTCCACTTGGTGGTAGCATTTTCTCTGTTTCCCTCCTCTTTCCAGCTTTTGGAGGAGCTGTGGATGCGAGCAAGGAGCCCCTTCCCTGTGCAAGTGGGAGCGAAGGAGCGCTGAGTCCCTGATTTCCTCTGGGACACAGTCAGGTCTGAGCCTCTGCCCTGCCCAGGCTGGCCTTTGGTACCCACACGGCTTCCTTTGAATGGGAAAGGGAGAAGGAAAACCCCAAACCTTGGGAATGCTGCCCGTGAGCAGCTCTGCCTGTCCTGGCGCCCTGCACAGACCTGACTGCAGCTGGTGACGTCCAGGGGTCACAACTGTCCCCATTCCGGGTAAAACTGGCTCGGGCTCAGGAGGAGCCTAAGCCAGGGACAGGAGGAACCTAAACCAGGGCAGGGACAGCAGGAGCCTAAACCAGAGAAGGGAGCTTAAACCAGAGCAGGGACAGCAGGAGCCTAAACCAGGACAGGGACAGCAGGAGCCTAAACCAGAGCAGGGACAGCAGGAGCCTAAACCAGGACAGGGGCAGCAGGAGCCTAAACCAGGACAAGGACAGCAGGAGCCTAAACCAGGACAGGGGCAGCAGGAGCCTAAAACAGAGCAGGGACAGGGAGAGCCTAAACCAGAGCAGGGACAGCAGGAGCCTAAACCAGAGCAGGGACAGCAGGAGCCTAAACCAGAGCAGGGACAGCAGGAGCCTAAACCAGGACAGGGGCAGCAGGAGCCTAAACCAGGGAAGGGAGCTTAAACCAGGACAGGGTCAGCAGGAGCCTAAACCCGAGCAGGAGCCTAAACCAGGGCAGGGACAGGGAGAGCCTAAACCAGAGCAGGGACAGCAGGAACCAAAATCAGAGCAGGGCCAGGAGGTGCTGGGGCCCTCCCCAGGCAGGTGAGCTCTCAGCTGCCGAGGTGCTCCCCTGTCCTGCCTCGGACTGGTCCCAGTTCCCTCTGAGGGCTGATTCCCACCCTGCCAGAGGGCCGGCAGGGATTTTTCCCACAGAGAGCAGCAATGGAGATGCTGCAGGAGAGCTGGGAACAGGCTCAGGGTGGCACTGAGAGGTGATGTCACTGCCGGTTTATTTCTTATTTTGGCTGTTAAAAATCTCCAGAAATTCTCCACCTTGATACTCATTCTCCTCTCTGTCATTAACCCTTGGAGGTCTGAGCAAAACTGGGATTAAAGGTTGTGGATGTGCTGCTCTTTCCACGCTGCACAGGTGCATCTCATTTCCCAGGGAGAAAAATTGCAGCACCACCTGCTGCAAACGAAATTATTGTCATATTGATTTGATTTCTTTTAATTGAAGTGTGCCATTTATAAATGGCTCGTCTGAGGGCTGGGACTGCTGTTCCCTTTCCTGGCAGCAGCAGGCTTCCAATCACTGGCAGCTCGTGGATATTAAAACACAGTAAATTGGTTTGCAAGTTCAAAACTCATTCTTTTCCAAAGAATCGATTGCCACAGGGGCCGGTAGAATTGGGAAAAGAAACTTTTTCATCTCCTGATGCCTCAGGGACAGTGGCAACCTGGGCTGTGGTGACAGTGTTTGTCATGGCTTGTGCCAGGCTTTGAAATGCCCTTCTGTGGCTGTTACATCTGTGCTTTATGCAGAGATATGGAAAGGAAAAGAGTGGAGGACTCAGCCCTGCTGCCTTTCCTCAGAGCCCCAGGGCTGCTGGGCACTGCAGGCTCTGGGCTCAGAAACGGAGCTTTGAAATATTGAATATTTCAATAAATATGAAATGAATTGAAATACTGAATATTTCATTTGCTTTGAAATATTCAGGCAAATGTGGCACTGCCTTGCCACTGCCCCAGCCCTGTCCTGGGGTGTCCACAGCCCCCAGGGAGGGACTGTGGGGTGGCACTGGTGTCCTGCCTCCCCCCTCCTGGGAAGGGGACTCTGGCTTGATATTATTGCTGTGCTTTAAAATGAGTGAGGACAACAAGGATTGGGTGCTAAAAGCTCTGCACTGCCTGCAGGGCCGGGCTGCTCTCAGATTTTGGGGCCTGGAGGGGACACAGATGGCGTGTGGGGCTGAAGTTGTCCCTGCCTGCCCCCCACAGCTCGAAGGGCTGCCCTCCTGCCACTGAATGTCACCCTGAGGTCACAGTGATGGCACCTGTCCCAGGGGTGTTCTCCAGCACAGAACCCCAGTGTGATTTGGGTTGGAAGGGACTTTAAATCCCACCCCTGCCATGGCAGGGACACCTCCCCCTGTCCCAGGCTGCTCCAGCCCCAGTGTCCAACCTGGCCTTGGGCACTGCCAGGGATCCAGGGGCAACCACAGCTGCTCTGGCAATTCCAGCCCAGCCAGGAATTCCCAATTCCCAATCTCCCATCCATCCCTGCCCTCTGGCACTGGGAGCCATTCCCTGTGTCCTGTCCCTCTGTCCTTGTCCCCCGTCCCTCTCCGGGGCTCCTTCCGAGCAGGTCCTGCTGAAACAGAGCTGCAGATCAGCCGGAGCTCAGCAGGATGAGCCACAAAGTGAAATGATTGCAAGGCAAGGCAGGAAGCTCTGTCTGTGCACGAGGCAGTGCCAGGAGCACTTGCAGCACCTCTGCGAAGCAGCTCTGTTAACACAGAGGCAGCTCAGCCTCGCAGACGTGCAGTCTTTTCACCTGGCGCCCTGAACAGGAGAATAATCTGTCAGAGAAATTCGATTTTGCCATGCAGCAGTGCAGACAGCCATTGGAATATGCTTAAATGCAGAACACTCACTTGGAGGATTTAAATAAAGCTGACATTGCTGAGCAAAATACATTTTCCACAGGCCTTTATTGCACTCGCAGTAGCCTGCAATTGCTTTGTTTCCCAGCCTGTTACACAAACAACAGGCGGAGTTTTTTCCCTTGGAAAATGTTCCTGGGATGTAATTTCTGGAGCTGCCCGAATCAAAGTGCCAGATTAAAGCAGAAAGTACAGAAATTCAAGTTCCCAGAGTACCATAAACAGGCCAAGATGTGAAGGGAGCCGTTCTCTCAGCACTGCTTGTTCCTGCTCCGAGGCTGTTGTGCTCAGGGGTTCTGCAGCCACGTCAAGCTGCTGCTTTCCCATAAAATCAGCCTCCTCCTGAGGTCTGAGCACAGGGAGCTCCTTCCCAGGCCCCACAGGAGGCACTCCCAGCACCAGGCTGCAGCAGCTCCTTGTTTAGGGCAGAGCTGGGGTCCCCAAGGGCGCAGGGACCCCCGTCCCGTGGGAGGGCAGGGGACACTCCTGGGCTCCCCGTGGCAGGGACAAGCCATGGATGCTCCAAAACTTCCAGTTTTGTGTCCTCAAGCTGTGCAATTAAGAAGAGGGGATTTAATTGCTGAAGGGATGATTTTCTGGAACAGCTTCCCAGCAGGAAGGGGCAGCAAGGCCCTGGTGAGGCTGCGTGGGGTGGGCACAGGCAGCTCCCAGCATGTGGAACCGGGTCCATTTTCATGGAATCATTGAATGGTTTGGGTTGGAAAGGGCCTTAAACCCCACCCAGGGCCACCCCTGCCATGGCAGGGACACCTCCCACTGTCCCAGGCTGCTCCAGCCCCAGTGTCCAACCTGGCCTTGGGCACTGCCAGGGATCCAGGGACAGCCACAGCTGCTCTGGCAATTCCAGCCCAGCCAGGAATTCCCAATCTCCCATCCATCCCTGCCCCCTGGCACTGGGAGCCATTCCTGTGTCCTGTCCCTCTGTCCTTGTCCCCAGTCCCTCTCTGCTTTCCAAGTCCAGTCCTGGGGTTCCAGGAGATGCAATTTTACCATGTGAGCAACCAGCCCCAGTTAATGCTGATTAATTCCCAGTGCCAGACCCCACTGGGCCTGAGCTGCTCCAGGACAGGAGTCCCTGGGACATTCCTGAACTGTCCTGAGCTCTCCTCCAGCAGCAAAAGCTGCTCTGAATTTGCCTCAGCACCAGTTTTGTGCTGCAGAAGCTTTGGATTTCACTGCCACGAAAACTGAGAAATAAAACAAGAAAACCCAAAACAAGAAATAAAACAAGAAAACTCAACCACATCAGCTGCTGGAAAGGCTTTGGCAGTCCTTATTCTCTGTCAATCTCCTTTATCCTGAATAATCCTTAGAGGGCTCCAGAGCCAGCCACAGAAAAGCAATATTTTCATATATCATCAATTCATCAGCTTAGAGGGGAGGAAAAAAATAAATCCATCCATTTGTGAGTGTTCTTTAGACCAGGCTGAGCAGGGGCTGGGGATGTCACCACTGCCAGCCTGGCTGTCACCACCCTCTGGGACACAGCCACAGCCTGGGCTGGCTGAGGGTTAGCTGGACCCAGCCTGTCCCAAAAATCCTGGTGCTGATTAGAGGGTGGGAGCACAGCTCCTGTGAGCTGAGGAAAGGCTGGGAGAGCTGGGAATGCTCCCCTGGAGAGGAGAAGCTCCAGGGAGAGCTCAGAGCCCCTTGCAGGGCCTGAAGGGGCTCCAGGAGAGCTGGAGAGGGACTGGGGACAAGGGATGGAGGGACAGGAGCCAGGGAATGGCTCCCAGTGCCAGAGGGCAGGGATGGGTGGGAGATTGGGAATTGGGAATTCCTGGCTGGGCTGGAATTGCCAGAGCAGCTGTGGCTGCCCCTGGATCCCTGGCAGTGCCCAAGGCCAGGTTGGACACTGGGGCTGGAGCAGCCTGGGACAGTGGGAGGTGTCCCTGTCCCATCCCACCCTGCCACTGGGTGGGATTTAAGTTCCTTTCCAAAAGAAACCATTCTGGAATTCCATGGTTTTCTTAATTCCCAGTTTCCCCCCTGCCTTCCCCTGCTGCTGTGGGGATGGGGATCAGGAGGAGGCCCCCAAAGCCCCTCAGTGCTCCAGCCCAGGATCCTGCAGGACATTCCTTTTTTATCTCTCAAAGAAGGTCAAATGCAGAGGCACAGACCCAGGCTGGGAAAAGGGCAAATCACCGGCTGGAATGGGATTTTAAATGAATGAGAACCACGGTGATTGCATTTCCAGGAGTGCTGCAGGCTGGAAGACAGGAGCAGCAGTTATGGGTGTCTGGGACCATTTCCAGCTCTCAGTCCCTATTTATCACAGAAATAAATGTTGGGTTGGGTTAGAGCCCACGAGACCCTAAAACTCATCCAGTTCCAACCCCCCATCTCCTTTCCCTTGAGCAGGGGTCTCAGAGCTGAATTCGTGTGATCCTACAGTTCCCTGGGGGATCCCACAGCTCCCTTTGGGATCCCACAGCTCCCTTTGGGATCCCACAGCTCCCTGTAGGATCCCACAGCTCCCTGAGCTTCTTTCCAGTGCCCCCACTCTGGCCTTTCCTCTTCAGAAGACACGAGCCCCCTGCCTCTTGCTTTATTGCCATGTAAAATTCCAGGAGTTTAGCTTGGGAAAACCCCCCTCCCCCTGCTCTCCCAGATCCAGAGGAGCTGGAGCAGATGTCTCCTCAAGGATCCTCCAAAAGCAGCTGCCACACTCCGAGACATCTCCTGGGGAAAATTTGTCTTTTAGCAAGAGACACTCAAAGGCCTCTCCTCGTTCTGGGCTTTGAGGAGGGCGGGAGGAGAGGGATTTGGAGGAATCCTTCCTTTTCCAGAGCCACATATTCCTTTTGCTTTCTGCAGAGAAGAATAAGGGCTGTGCTCCCAAACGAGCTGCCAAAAGCTCGTTACAGTAATTACACTGCTCCTGACAGAGACTGGAGCCGGCTGCTCCCAAGAAAGCCGAGAGCTCCGTGCATTTCGCAGCAGTAATCTGTTCAGAGGTTTATTCCTCATCCCAGATAATGATTCCTAGAGCTGAGCATTAGCTGGGGTAGCCATGGTAATCCCAGAGCCCTCCCAAAACCTCCCATCCAACCTGGCCCGGCTCCAGGCTCGGCCACACCTGGAAGAGGCTCCGAGGGTTTGGCTCCCGCTCGGCGCCTCCCTGGGGAGGTCAGCACAGGAATCCTGGGTCCAACATCCCTCCTTTCCTGGGTTCAGCATCCCCTTTCTGGTTCAATATCCCCCTTTCTGCTTCAACATCCCCCTGTCCTGGTCCAACATCCCCCTGTCCTGGGTTCAGCATCCCCTTTCTGGTCCAACATCCCTCCTTTCCTGGGTTCAGCATCCCCTTTCTGGTTCAATATCCCCCTTTCTGCTTCAACATCCCCCTTTCTGGTTCAATATCCCCCTTTCTGGTCCAACATCCCCCATCCCTGGTCCAACATCCCTATTTCCTGGTCCAACATCCCCCATCCTGGCAGCAGCAGCAGGCACGGCCCTTCCTTCCCCTGCCGCAGCCTTAGGGAGGGCGGGAGGCACCCCCTGCCCCCCCAGGGCACGTCTGGAAGGGAACTGGGGCATTTGTCCAGCTGGGGTGAGACCCCACGGGCAGGGCTGGGCCAGCTCCAGGGCCACCAGCCCTGCAAGGGTGGGAATGTGCCCGACTCCAGGGCTGGAGCCAGGCTGGGAGAGCTGGGGGTGCTCAACTGGAGAGGAGAAGCTCCAGGGAGAGCTCAGAGCCCCTGGCAGGGCCTGAAGGGGCTCCAGGAGAGCTGGAGAGGGACTGGGGACAAGGGATGGAGGGACAGGAGCCAGGGAATGGCTGGTGATGCTGCCAGGGACACAGAATCCCAGAATCACTGGGCTGGAAGAGACCTTCAGGATCATGGAGTCCAACCCAGCCCCAACCCCTCAACTCAACCCTGGCACCCAGTGCCACACCCAGGCTTTGTTAAACACACCCAGGGATGGTGACTGCACCACCTCCCCGGGCAGAACATTCCAGAGCTTTATCACTCTTCTTGTGAAATACTTTGTCCTGATGTCCAACCTGAATTTCCCTTGGCACAGCTTGAGACACGCCACCCTCAGTGCCAGCCTCTGAGCTGTGCTGCTGTGACTGACCAGGTGTGGAAGGCCAGGTGACAGTGACAGGAGATGCTGCGATGCCACCCCAGCCTGTGGCAGGAGCAGGTGCTGAGGGCGAGGGCAGCACGGGGGCTGTGCCAGCCCTGGGTGCAGCGTGTGCCAGGCAGAGGTGGCAGAGGGACAGCTCCGTGCCTGCCTGGCTCCAGGGACTGTCCTGCACAGGATGCAGCTCGCTGCAGGGATGGACGTGGAAATTGAAGCCACCATCGAGGCCTTCAATGACCTCTGCTCTTCCTTCTGTGCCCTCAGGAGCTCGAGGTGCATCTGCTGCAGCCCTGAGCTCCCCTCCCTGCTCGTGCCTGTCACCCCCTCCCCTGCAGATTGGCAGCATGAACATTTCTGTGGGGTTCCCCCCCTCCTGCTGCTGTTTGAGCTCCTCTCCCCCTGATGCCTGAGGCTCCCTGGAGCAGAGGCTGGGCAGAGCTAAAGGACAAAGCAGGGATTTATTAAAAGCCCTCCCAGGACACACCTTGGGCAGTGCAGGAGCCCGGCCAGGGCTGCACCCAAGATGGACCCTGGCTCAGGAGTTTCCACACTTTTATAAGCTTTGGTCCCTTTCCACCCTGGGGTTCAGTGCCCAATCCCAGCTCCAGGTGCTGCAGTCCCACCCTGCCAGGCTGCTCTCCTCCATTCCCTGCTGGTTGCACTTTTGGGGCTGGAGCTGCAGCGCTGTCCTTGGTTCTGGGCTGGAGAAGGATTGCTGTGTGTGCCTGGGCTGTGAGGAGAGCTGCTGGCCCTGTGTGTGCAGTTCAGAGTCACACACCAGAGCAGTGCAGAGCCTGGAAATACAAAAGCTCAAACTGAAGGCATCACCCCGTGTCCAAGAACAATCCAGGGGCAGAGGCACGTCCTGGCTCGCAGCTGGTGCCACCACACTGGGGCCTGAGCAAGAACTTTCTGATGGTGAGGGATGATCAGAGCAAGTGACTGACACCCATCTCCCAAAACATCTGCTGGGTCTGTGTCCTGGAAGTTGGAAAAGTCCAGAAGAGCCACTCTGCCCCCAATATCCTCATTTTCCTTGTGGCACTGGCTGCCTTTGGTGCTCCCAGTGGGACCTGCTGCAGCAGGGTCATGTTGCAGTAAGGCAGAAAAATTCTAAAGAAAAGCCTTATAAAATCAGGCCTGCTCTGGCTGGCCTGTCATTTCTTCTAAGTCAAGCCAGCTCTTTGCACATTCCCGAGTGGAAGCAATCCTGGTGGGAGCAGTTTGTTAGCATAACAATCTATTCCTGGTGAAAAACAGCTTACACCTGTATAAACTGGTTTTATATTGTTACACAGAAACATGAAAACTCTCTCTCACAAACAACTGTCCCTGCACGTGTGCACTGAGGGTTTGAGTGGCCAATCAATACAGAACAACAATTTATTAGTAACCAATAAAATGATTGGCAAGAAAGCTCCTGGCCAGCTGGAGTCACCCATGAGGTCTGTAAAACTGGATAAAAAGGAGTTATGTGAATACAAAAGGGGCTTTTCCACCATGAAGAAAATGGAGTCCCGTGTGATTTATTCCCACAGGGTCACACCCTGAGCTCTTCCCTCCGGCACTAGGTCTGGCTTCAGACCTCCAGGTGTGCCCAAATCTCTGCTTGCTGCCGTCTCTAATGGAACAATGATGATTTTCATTGCTTTGCCTCTTCCCATCCAAACTCCTGTCTGATTCTCCAGGCCTCAGTGACTCTGAAGTGCTTTCTTCATGAGACAGCTCCCTTAATCACCGGGCTGAAATCATCTCCAGGAGCTTACAGGAGGAAAATGGGCTCTCCAGCACACGGAGAGGTTAAGAAATAATGCTTGGTCAACTTTGCAAAGCAATTTGAACTCTCTCTGTGAAATAATAAGTACCAGACGAGAGCTGTGCATTATTGGCCACTCTTATCTCCACGTGGCCTTTCCTGGCCCGTTGGGCACCAGGCAGGGAAAGGAGGGCTGGCATTTCCTGCTGCCCTGGCACCGTGTGCCCGCAGCCTCCCTTGGGGGCCCCAGCAGGGCTGGTGGCCCCGGCACACAGAACCTTGTGGGGTGCCCTGCAGAGCAGGGCTGGGAGCAGCTCGGGGCTGGCTGTGCCTGTGGGGTCACAGAGAGACACCACGAGAGGCCCAGGGCATGGCAATGGACCTTGGCAAGGGGCTGGGCAGCTCAGAGGGAGGGTTCAACTCCCCTGGCTCCGTCACAGGGAGGTGCTTTCATTCCCTGGCTGCACTGGAGGTGATGCCTCAGGTTTAGCTTTTCTATTTTCCCATTCTGTGCTGCTTTAGTGTGCGGCTCCATATTATGGGATGGTGAGCTCTCTGCACAGAGCAGGGAGACAAAACAATTCCTGCTCCAGCTGGGCACCAAGGACAAATGATCCAAAGCTCAGGCCCAGGAGCACAAACAGCGTGGGCTGGAGAGAGAAAAACAAGCAGGATGGGAGTGCCTGGGCTAAAGCTGGAATGGGACAATGAACTGCAAGGTGCAAATGGAGCAGAGCTGATCCCAGTGAGAGCCCCCGGGAGCGCTCGTGCATTTTGGGACCATTTTGGTTCCTCTTGGCTGCAGCCCTGGCTGGGCTCTGGTGCTGCCCAAAGTGGATCCATGGAGGAGATCCTTTGAATAAATCCCTGCTTTATTCTGTGACTCCATCCAGCCTCTGCTCCAGGGCAGCCTGCACAAGGCATCAAAGGGAGGGGTTTTATTTCCCTCCTCGCTGTTTTGGAGGGAGGGGTGTATTCCCCTGGCTGTATGGGTGGAATGGTCCCTGTCCTGTCAGCCCCAGCCCGTGGTGACATCAATTTGTGGTGGCAGCCCCTGCGTGGCCTCGCCACCTCCTCCTGGGCACCACTTGAGGAGTGCTGAGCTTTGTGCCTGTCCTGGGACTGCAGGAATCAGAGAATCCTGGAATGGTTTGGGTTAAAGGGATCTCAAATCCCACCCAGCTCCACCCCTGCCATGGCAGGGACACCTCCCACTGTCCCAGGCTGCTCCAACCTGGCCTTGGGCACTGCCAGGGATCCAGGGGCAGCCACAGCTGCTCTGGCAATTCCAGCCCAGCCAGCAATTCCCAATTCCCAATCTCCCATCCATGCCCACCCTCATTCAGTTGAAATGTTATTTTATTTTCCACATCGTTATTTTCCATCAGGGCCAATTCTCTGATGGGTGGTGCTGAGGCAATCACGGGGTGACAAATCCCTCTGGTCCCAGCCTTCCAGAGCTGCCGGGCTGCTGGCACCGTCCCTGGGCATCTCCTGGGCTCTGCTGACCTTTCCCAAAGGGCAGCTCACTCTGATCTTTCCACATGGAAGCCGAAGTCACTCAAATTCCCTTTTGCTCCAGCCTTCTCGTCTCACCCAACTTTTAGGGTGGAATTAAGCACTGGAGGGGCTGCCCAGGGAGGTTTGGAGTGCCCATCCCTGCAGGTGTCCCAGGATTTCCTGGAGGTGCTCTCAGAGCTCTGGGCTGGGAGGCACAGCTGGGACTCCATGGGCTGGGAGGGCTTTTCCAGCCACAGGGATTCTGGGATTCTGTGTGATGTTGAGAATTGTTATCGAATCATGAACAAATCAAATTTAAATCTATTTATTCCATTTTATGTTCATGTAGTTTCCCATTTTGACTAGCATTCAGTGCACGGTGGGAGCAAGGAATCTGCAACAGACTTAATTCCAATAAACTCTGTGTTAGGGAAAAAATGGACCCATATTATTGTTCCAAGTAAATGTTCTCATATTATTGCTCCAAGTAAAAATGGGGAGATTGCTGGTGTGGGGGCCTCCATCTGCCACATCAGCAGTTTGCCACGTTTTACACTTCCTTAATCCTTCCAAAATCCAGTGTGGAACTCTGCCTCTTTGCCTTTCCCTCAGTATCCTCCCAGGATTTAAGGACTCCAGAGCTCTGCTCCCGAATTCCGTGTTTTCTTTCCATATGGTTTTTTTGGGTTTTTTTTTTTTTTTTTTTTTTTTTTTTTGGTGTGTTTTTTTTGTGTTTTGTTTGTTTGTTTGTTTGTTTGGGTTTTTTTTTGTGATAAATGGTATTTATTCAGAAAAGGAATGGATCAGAAAATAATTAATTTTCTCCTGCTTCCATGAATTCCAGCTCTCCTGGTCGGCATCCCACAAATAAATGGGATCAGTCCCATCACAGCCTGGCTCTGTAGGGATCTGCCCTTTTGGCTGTGTTTTAAAGGTGGAGCTGCTCTAAGAACCTGCTAATTTCCCATTACTGCCCTAATGAAATATTTAATGAGATTAATCAATGGAACCTCATTAGCCAGGGAGCTTCCCGGGCTCAGCTCCGGCGCCTTCCTGGTGCTTTTGTGCTGTGCTTTGGAGAGCTGCATTCGTTCACCTCCAGCATCTCCTCTCAGAGCTGCTGCAGCTGCATCCAAAGCTCTGCTCAGCCAGCCCTGGGCTGGGCTGGGCTGATCTGCTGATCCTGTGCAAGGTTCGGTAGGAATAAAACACAGAAAGAAGCTTTACCCCCTTATTTCTATTTAAAAGCATTCCTCAATCCCACAGAAAAGTGTTTTTTTTTATTTTTCCCCACATTCCCCCCCAGGCTGTGTCAGTGAAGTTGATGATGGCACAATCAGGAGGATAGAAGTCCTTTAGAAGGTTGACTTTACTGTAAATTTGAGGACTGTTTGCAAGAAAGGAAATAATACATTTATTTAAAAATGCATTAACCACATGAAAGGGTGATTTGTAGGGAAACCAACACTGGGGCTGCCCCTGGATCCCTGGCAGTGCCCAAGGCCAGGTTGGACACTGGGGCTGCAGCAGCCTGGGACAGTGGGAGGTGTCCCTGCCATGGCAGGGGTGGCACTGGGTGGGATTTGAGGTCCCTTGGAGCCAAACCATTCCCTGAGTGTGTCGAGGACTTTTTGGTGAGTTTGTTTTCCATCCCTCAGAGCACTGGAGCCCTGCTTAGGTCTCTGTGCCACAGCCCATCCCTCTGCCTGTCCCCATGTCCCTGTCCCTGTCCCTGTGTCCCTGTCCCTGTCCCTGTGTCCCTGTGTCCCTGTCCCTGTCCCCGTGCCCTGGGCCGGTGGCCGCTGGCAGTGCCTGTCCCTGCTCTCAGGGCTGATTTCCCTGGCTGTTTTCCCGCTGCTGTCAGGACAAGCTCCCGGCTGTGCAGCCCCAGCCCCGGCTCTGCTGGCCGCTGGTGATTTGAAGTTTTACTCCCCGTTTTATGACAGGCTCCAGCCTCGCTGGGCTGCTCTGGCTGATCTCAGGCACTCTCAAATCACGGCTCAATGAACATATTTTCCAAAGATAAGCCCAGAGCAAATGAATTGGATTTATTTTTAATGCTGCCTTGTTTCTAATGCCCAGTGACACATGAACAAACGATTGCCATCGCTTGGCCTCTTTCTCTGTAGATATTGCTTTGGGCAGGATAATATCAGTGTATTTAGGATTGTAAATCATCCCTCGGGGCTGATGTTTCTTCTGTAGGGGAAAGGCTCTGATTCAGCCTCCAGGCCACAAATCCAACCTTCCTTTTGTCATGGTGAAGTCCGGAGCTGAGCTCATGTGATGTGGCTGAGCCAGGGGCATCAGGGCACGGCTGGAT
The DNA here is from genome assembly GCF_026979565.1 of Vidua chalybeata. Lineage (NCBI taxonomy): Eukaryota > Metazoa > Chordata > Aves > Passeriformes > Viduidae > Vidua > Vidua chalybeata. The sequence continues at coordinate 829,816 of NC_071535.1, read as the reverse complement.
CTCTGTCTGTGACCTCGCTGCTGCTCAGTGGGGACACGGAGGGGACACTGACTGTCTGTGACCTTGCTGCTGGTCCGTGGGGACAGGGAGGGGACACTGACTGTCTGTGACCTCGCTGCTGGTCCGTGGGGACAGGGAGGGGACACTGACTGTCTGTGACCTCGCTGCTGGTCCGTGGGGACAGGGAGGGGACACTGACTGTCTGTGACCTCGCTGCTGGTCAGTGGGGACACGGAGGGGACACTGATGGCCTGGATGGTCCCCAGAGCCCCCTGCTCTCCTGGGGTGGGCACAGGGCACTCAGCCTGGGACCAGAGCTGGGTTTTGCTGCTCAATCTGCCCTGGGGAAGCCCTGGGGGTCTCAGCAGGGGCAGTGCCAAGGCCCTGGTGCCCCCCTCGGTCTCCAGGGGTACCAGATTTGTGCAGTGACCTGAAGTTCCCTGCCTTTGCCTGCCACTCCTTCCCTGCTTCTGAAGCGCTGCCCTGGCTTTGGTGGCTGCTGCTAAGGCGGGGCTGGTCCTTCCCAGAGCCCCCTCACGCAGTCTGTGCCAGGGAAGCCGGCAGCTCCGTGTCCAGGGAAGCATTTTCCAGACTCTCCTCCCAGGCCAGGCCAAGGCCATTCCCTGGTGGCCCTGCTGTGAGTTTGGGGGCCCCAAGTTGAGCAACTCCCTGGGGGCTCCCCTGGCAGGGGAGACCCTCCTGGAGCAGTTCTGTGTCAGGAAAAGCAGATGCACAGGACTTTTTCGGTCTCCAGCTTCTGTTTATTGTTATCTTATCAAAACTTCAGCACTCTCTGCACCAGACTGTGCGTGCAGGAAAAACAGCACAAAAATGGCAACAACCTCGTGTTGCAAGGCCTTTTAAGGCTATCAAAAACTAAGCTACCCAATTAAGAAGTGACACCTAAATTATTTTCCTTTCTAACCCAATAACTGACCCCTCAAGGCCCGCAATGCGGATTTTTCCACCCAATTACAAGACACCACCTAAACCCAGGAAGAAAAAGAAAGAAGAAGGGAACTCAAGACAACACCCTGTACCCTCCATCTTGAACCCATCTATAACATACTACAAATCCTAAAACCTAAATTTCTCACCCCTGTGACACACTACACTGCTCTCCACAATCTCCACAATCCATTTCACACTTTTGTGGTCTCTGGTTTACCTTGAGGCTTTGGAAGTTTTCTCCATGAATGAGGGTCAGAGTCAGTGCTCCCCTGGGGGTCTCAGGGCACCCCAGAGCAGACAGACAAATGTTCCCCCTGCCCTGGGTTTCCGCACCTGCAAACCGGATTCAAACACTCCAGCAGCACAAAAGGATGCTCGAGTGCATCCCCAGGTGCAGCTAAAAGCCCCGTGTGCTCAAGGACTGTGATCTATGGCTCACCTGGGCACATTTTCCAAGGAAAATGAGAATCCAGCTGTCCTGCCATGCAGGCTGTGCCTCTGCTGTGAGCTCGCTGCTCTCGCAGGTAAAGCTGCCTGTGGCAAGGGCTGAGGAGACACCAGGGTGGTTTCGGAATACGGATGAGCTGGGATATAAAAGCATTAAAGTGCTCTTGCAGCTGCCAGGGTCTGGCATGGGGAAGGAGGGATGTGCTTCCCTGGGCCGTGCTGCAGGGAGAAGGGCTTGGTGCTCTCTGCCAGGACATGGCAGGGGAGGTTTGGGCTGGATTTTGGGAATGGTTTCTTCCCCAAAACGGCCCTGGCAAACTGCTCAGGAGTGCCCATCCCTGGGGGGATTTAAAGCCCTGTGGATGTGGCACCTGGGGACACAGGTCTGTGGTGGCCTGGGCAGTGCTGGGGGAAGGGTTGGACTCAGTGATCTTAAGGGTCATTTCCAAGCTAAATTATTCCATGTTTCTGTGGCCAGATCCTCTCCTGCTCCCTGGGAAACCCTTGGACACCTCCCACTGGTGGCATCCGGGTGCTCCATGTCCTCAATCTGTGCTTTTTGGCCCCAAAATGAGACAGCTCAGCACAGGCAGCAGCTCCTGGAGGCTCCTGCAACCCCTGCCGAGGTGTTTAGAGGAGCTGTGTTCCCTTTTTTTGCTCTTTCCATGGATCATCTGGTGGCTGACATTTCCCACCCGGTGCCATATGTTGTTTTTCCCGGAGCAGGGATGTGTGGCGTTGTGAGCAGGGAGCGCTGGCACCCTGCCCGAAGGCAGAGCAGGAGACACTCCTTCTCCTCCTTCTCCTTCTCCTTCCCTCCTTCTCCTTCCCTTCTCCTTCTCCTCCTCCTCCTCCTCCTCCTTCTCCTTCTCCTTCTCCTTCTCCTTCTCCTTCTCCTTCTCCTTCTCCTTCTCCTTCTCCTTCTCCTTCTCCTTCTCCTTCTCCTTCTCCTTCTCCTTCTCCTTCTCCTTCTCCTTCTCCTTCTCCTTCTCCTTCTCCTCCTCCTCCTCGCCATGGGCTGCCAGGATTGGGATGTGCTGCTTGGGTGTGGCATGTCCTGCAGCCACGCCAGGGAATTCTGCCCTGTGCATACAGAAGAGCTGGAGGGGCAGGAGGCTCGCTGTGGAGTGAGCACATCCCACTGGGGTGTTTCCTTCCCTGCACTGAATCCCAGAATCTGGGTTGGAAAAGACCTCCAAGGTCAGCAAGCCCAGCCTGTGCCCAGTGAAGTGTCCCCAAGTGCCAGCTCCACTCGTTCCTTGGACACTTCCAGGATGGTGATTCCCCCACTGCCCTGTGCCAGGGCTGGGCACCCTTAATGGCACAAAGCTGGGCCAGGGCAGCTCAGGCTGGATTTCAGGGAAAGGCTCTTCCCCAGAGGGTGCTGGCACTGCCCAGGCTCCCCAGGGAATGGGCACAGCCCCGAGGCTGCCAGAGCTCCAGGAGAGTTTGGACAGCGCTGCCAGGGATGCCCAGGGTGGGATTGCTGGGGGGTCTGGGCAGGGATGGGGCTGGGATGATCCCTGGGGGTCCCTCCAGCTCAGGACATTCTGTGAAACCTCCAGTGAAGAGATTGTCCCTGACATCCAGCCTGAGGGGCTGGGCTGTGTCACCCAGGGCAGTGACCCCCGCTCCTCCCCAGGTGCTGTCTGCTGTTTATTTTCCATGGCAGCAGTGTTTTGTATTTCACTGTTGTGATGACTTGGACAGAGCCTTCAGAACGTGCAGGAGATCTGAGGAGCCACTGACAGGGGGGGTGAGAAGCCTCTCCAGGATTGTTTATGGCAGCCTCCTGTGAATTTGCACTGGAATGATAACTCTGCTGGGGAAATCAATTACGCCGAGCACTTTGCTACATCATTTTTCAGTGTATTAATTTTCACTTGAACAGAGAAAAGACACGGTGCAGGCATCCATCACTTCTGAACGAGGGGCTGAGCGAGGGCCCCTTGGGCCTCCTCCAGCCCTGCAGTCGCTGCGAGGCACACGGGGAGGAGGAATCCTGGGGAATGTCCAAAAACGGGGAGTGATTATAAATGGGAGCGAGCCATGGGTGCAATTAAGAGGCAGCTTTATCCTCCCTGCTGGCGACGCAGCACCCCTTTGGCTCCAGCTGCACAAATTAATGCAGGCAAAGATTCGGGGGGACACACAGATGTTTCAGCACTGCAATAGAGCTCCCTGCTTTGGTGCTGCCCTGCTTTGGAAACCCTGCCCTGGTTTAGCTCTGGTTTATCGTTTAAACCTGAGCTTTAGGGCAGACTGTGAGAGCTTCTTCCTACAGTCACCTAAAATGTAGATGCGGCTTCTTAACCAGGGCTTGTGTCTGCATTTAGCACATTTTAAAAATTACTAAAATTAACTAGAGTGTTTTGTTTATGTAATAAAAAGTATTAAATGTATTGTAATTTTATGCTCTATTGATATATTACAATGTACATGTTATTTTTATATGTATTATTTTATATAGTTTAATTTGATGTCATCTTACTTTGAGACTCTCTGTACCTCACCTCCAGTCACCCAGGACTCATGTCCAGGACAAGGAGGATAAAAGCTTTTTACTGGGCAAATTTAAAGACTGGGATAAACCTTAAACTAGTCCTACAGCACTCTCAGGCTCTTCCTCACACAGAGAAAGGTTTTCCCTCCCATTGGAATTGTTAATATGAAAAGAGAATTTTTTTTTTTTGTGCTCTTTTATTTTATCACTGTGGCCATCACTTCCCTGCATTTTATTCCCCTTCTCTGTCCCATGTCTCTGTTAGGGCTAAACTGGAAAGGTAGAAAATGGGAGCTGAAATTTTATCTTGTTGTTCAAGGCTGCTCTGCTGTTGTGTGGGAAAGGAGGAATGAATGGTGACGTTAACCTGAAAACCAGGAGAATGAAAGTGAATTTGGAATATATTTATTAATCTGGTCTATCTCCTTCCAGCTCTGCTCCTGGGTTTTGTGCAATTCCCCCATCCTGTGCCCGTGCATGGAATCCCCGAGGGCAGGAGCAGCTGCAGGGAGGAAAATGGGAATTCCATCCGTGGCTGGGAGGGCTGAGCTCGGGGTATCCCACATTTCCCAGCCAGCAGGAGCCATGATGAGAACAGGAAATACCAGGGGAATCTCCTGACCTTTGAAGTGCCGGGAATGCTGTGTCCCAAGAAGCTGGAATGTCTTCTGCAGCCTCCACCCAATCCCAGGATCCCTGAGGCAGGAAAATCCCTCCCAGCCCATGGAGTCCCAGCTGTGCCCCATCCCCACCTTGTCCCCAGCCCAGAGCTCTGAGAGCACCTCCAGGGGACACCTGCAGGGATGGGCACTGCAAACCTCCCTGGGCAGTGCCAAGGCCTGAGCCCCCTTTCCATGGGGAAATTCCTGCTGCTGCCCACCCTGAGCCTGCCCTGGCCCAGCCTGAGGCCGTTCCCTCTCCTCCTGTCCCTGTTCCCTGGGAGCAGAGCCCGACCCCCCCGGCTGTCCCCTCCTGGCAGGAGCTGTGCAGAGCCACAAGGTCCCCCTGAGCCTCCTTTGCTCCAGGCTGAGCTCCCTCAGGAATTTTCCAGCCCCTTCCCAGCTCCGTTCCCTTCCCTGGACACGCTCCAGCCCCTCCAAGTCCTCAGGAAAAGTCCCAATAAGGGGCCAGTGTTTGCTAAGAGGAAGGAAACGCAGGCTGGGCTGTTCTGTGAGCAGGGCCTTTATCCTTTATCCTTTATCCTTTATCCTTTATCCTTTATCCTTTATCCTTTATCCTTTTTATCCTTTATCCTTTACCCTTTGTCCTTCAGCCCGTGTTTCTGTGCTTCCCCGGGCTGGGCAGGGGCTGGAGGGGCTCCCCCTGCCCCGCTCCGCCCGAGGGGCAGCAGGAAGGGCAGGAGGGCAGGGGGAGGATGCTCCTGCCTGGAGCAATCCTGGACCTCTGGCTCGCAGCCCCTCCGTGCTGAGGATCCATCCCCTGCCCCGAAGAGCTCTCCTGGGAGCTCCGGGTGGTTTGGGAGTGAGTTTGGCACATTCCTCCTCCGCACCCGGCCCTGCTGCTCACATCTGCCACCAGAGGTTTTACGGTGGCATAAACCACCTGAATTCCCACCTGGAGTGTTCCCCCTGGGACTCACCTCTGCAACTGCTGCAATATAAATCTCAGGTGATAAAAACCCGCAGCGACTTCTCAGCAGTTGAGAAATAAATGGCCATAAAAGCACATTATGTGTGAGTAAACGGATGGGTGACACATCTCTCTGTGGGAAGAGCAGTCCCAAAGGCAGGGAGGGGCTGTGCTGTGCTGAGCAGAGCAGCAGGGACACCTCCAGGTGAGCTGGGCTGGCTTTGCCACCCTGCTCTGGGGTGGAATGGGATGGCTGGAATGGGATGGCTGGAATTCAGAACCTCCTGGAAGTTCCTGAAGGGATTGGTGTCTGTGGGAAGCCCCGGGCTCCATCAGTGCCCAGGCCTGGAGCAGCAGGAGGAGGGAACATGGAACATGGGCTGCTGTGAAAACCATGTTCAGTCTCCCGAGCAAATGTAAAAGCTCAGTGAAGGCCAAGAGCAGACGAGGCCCACAGAGCAAAGGTTATCACGGCCGGGTGCACCTTGGCACTCAGCCAGGAGCACCCTGTGACCTTCGAGGACACCCCTTAAACACCTTGGAATTCCAGCAGCCTGCTGCACCTTCCCAGAGCCTTGTGCACAGTAAACTTTTTCTTTAAACCAGTTCCCATGTCCCAAGAGCTGTTCAGTGTATTTCCTCTTTGGATCTGCTTTTTTAGAGCGTCTGCATCCTTGGCTTGTGCTTTTAGTCCTTTTTTATCATCATTTTCAGTTGTTGGGCCCTGGCCCACACGGCCTTCAGAGGGTGAGTGCTGGTGGGTGGCACATCTGTCCAGGTGTGCTCATCCTGTGCTCATTGGGGTTATCCCACCCCAGCAGGCATTTTAACACAGGCACACTGATAGCAGCTACTGCCCTGAGCTCCGTGAGCAGCAGAAATAAAAACTGTATCTTTCTAGCAAAGCTGCTGTAACAGCACACACACAGAATGCATTTAACAGTTGTGAAAAGCCAGTGTTGTAACGTGTGTCTGTAACCCAATCCCCTGGCTGTGACAAGGCTCTGTGCCCCTGTCCCTTGTGCTGGGGCTGCTCTTTCTGGCCCTGCTCACTCCCCTGGGCTCCCTCTCGAAGGCACAGAGCTCTAAACACTGTCCTGACTACAAATGTCCCGTGAGCAGCTGCAGAGCTGCTGGTTCCTCTGGGAGGGCACAGGGACAGAGGAGCTGGGGTCAGTCCCCATGGGGCCCCCATGGCCCAGCTCAGCCCAGCCAGCCCTTTTCAGGGTTCCCCCACACTTTGGGGTTAAGGAATGTCCTTTTCTGCCCCTTCAGCACCCAAGCACCATCCCGAGTCTGAGCAGGATCAGCTCATGAGCCTCCTGTGGCTGTTGCCTCCTGCTGGGGCTCTCCAGACAGGGCTGGGGGCTCCCCAGGCACCCCCCAGAGCATTTGTGGGGTCATCCCTCCACCCAGGGCACAGCAGCCTCCTGGCTTCTCCTCCATCCTCCTCCCACCTCTGCTGGCAGATTCCCACGGGAGGAACAACTTCAATCCAGGTTTTTATGTGACTGTGCCATGGGGCTGGAGCAGCCTGGGACAGTGGGAGGTGTCCCTGCCCACGGCAGGGGTGGAATGGGATGAGCTTTAGGGTCTCTTCCAACCAAACCATGCTGGGATTCAGTGAAACGGCTCCAGAAATGTCCCCACGACCCCAAAGCTTTCACAAAGCAGGGACAGGGATCAGTAGCAGATGGTCAGTGCCCAGGGTAAGCAGGGAGGTTTGGAGAAAGCTGGAAAGTGGGATGAGCCCCAGCAGCTCCAGGAGCCAGGGGCTGGGCCTGATTTCCAGCTGGGATGGTCAGCAGTGTACTCATGGCCAGGAATTTGTCCATTCCCTCGCTGCCTCAGAGCACTGTGATTCCCACAGAGCCCAGCCCTGGGTGAGAAACACCCCAGGGAAAGGGAGAATTCCCTTCATGGGCACTGGGCACTGTCCTGGCACTGCCCCTGGGCTCTCCCCATGCAGCTGCTCCACCGGGATTTCACACCAGCTCCACCTTTCCTCTTCCTCCTCTCCAGCAGGAGCAGCTCTGGATCCCTCTGCCCTGTCCCTGCAGCCAGGGTGGGCTCAGCCATCCCTCACTGCCTGGGTTTGGTCTCTCCTGGAGCTCTGGGATCATTCCTGGAGCTGTGGGTTCATTCCCGGAGCTCTGGAATCATCCCTGGAGCTGTGGGTCCATCCCTGGAGCTGTGGGTCCATCCCTGGAGCTCTGGGATCATCCCTGGAGCTGTGGGTCCATTCCTGGAGCTCTGGGATCATCCCTGGAGCTGTGGGTCCATTCCTGGAGCTCTGGGTCCATTCCAGGAGCTCTGGGATCATTCCTGGTGTTGTGGGATCATTCCTGGAGTTCTGGGTCCATTCCTGGAGCTCTGGGATCATCCCTGGAGCTGTGGGACCATTCCTGGAGCTCTGGGTTCATTCCTGGAGCTGTGGGACATTTCTGGAGCTGTGGGACCATTCCTGGAGCTGTGGGTTCACTCCTGGAGCTGTGGGAACATCCCTGGAGCTCTGGGTTCATTCCTGGAGCTCTGGGATCATCCCTGGAGCTGTGGGTTCACTCCTGGAGCTCTGGGTTCATTCCTGGAGCTGTGGGTCCATTTCTGGAGCTCTGGGATCATTCCTGGAGCTGTGGGTTCACTCCTGGAGTTCTGGGTCCATTCCTGGAGCTGTGGGTTCATTCCTGGAGTTCTGGGTCCATCCCTGGAGCTGTGGGTTCATTCCTGGAGTTCTGGGATCATTCCTGGAGCTGTGGGATCATCCCTGGAGCTGTGGGACCATTCCTGGAGCTGTGGGTTCACTCCTGGAGCTGTGGGAACATCCCTGGAGCTGTGGGACCATTCCTGGAGCTGTGGGTTCACTCCTGGAGCTGTGGGAACATCCCTGGAGCTCTGGGTTCATTCCTGGAGCTGTGGGACATTTCTGGAGCTGTGGGACCATTCCTGGAGCTGTGGGTTCACTCCTGGAGCTGTGGGAACATCCCTGGAGCTCTGGGTTCATTCCTGGAGCTCTGGGATCATCCCTGGAGCTGTGGGTTCACTCCTGGAGCTCTGGGTTCATTCCTGGAGCTGTGGGTCCATTTCTGGAGCTCTGGGATCATCCCTGGAGCTCTGGGTTCACTCCTGGAGTTGTGGGTCCATTCCTGGAGCTGTGGGTCCATTCCTGGAGCTCTGGGATCACTCCTGGAGCTGTGGGTCCATTCCTGGAGCTGTGGGTCCATTCCTGGAGCCATGGATGTGCCAGCACCACTCACTCCCAGGGCAAGGCTTTGTTTTTCCTGCAGGGAAGATCCTGTTCTGTGTAATATCCTCTGGAGCCCATCACTGCTGCTGTACATTGAGGGGATTTTTGCTCTCCTGGGCACCAGTGTTTATTGTTAAATGAAATTTCATCAGCCATTTTATTCCACTGAGATTCAGTGTCACGAGAGCCTCCTGCAGCACTTAACGTTCAGCTGTAATTTTGATTAATCTGAATAACTTTGCATCTGATCTGTGCAAGCACCACAAAAGGCAGTTCGTTTTTCTTGGCAGTAAAAAATAATCAGTAAATTAGTGACCATCAGGCGGAAGATTTTATAAATATTCATGGCCTGGAGATGCACGTGGGCACGGGAAGGTGGATCGTACAATAAACATGCAGGGCTTAGATCGAGTACAGACACAGGGTTTGTCTGTGTCACACCCTTATCCTGCAGGGTGCCACCACTGGGGTGCACAGACCGTGACACCCTCCGTGTGTGCCCCACAGCCCCAGGTTTTGGGGGTGCAGCTGCTCCTCCCTTCCCTCCCAGCGATGCTGGCGTGTCCTGCTGAGCCAGGCTCTCCCTTCCTTCCTTTCCAGGAGATACTTTGGGCAGGAGGGGCAGGGAGAAGAGGCCCTGCAGCCCCTCGGGCTGCTCCACAGCAAGGTGCTGCTCCCCCAGTGACGCTCTGCTCTCCTGTGGGGTACAGGGGGGCGGGAGGCAGCACAGAGGGTCAGGAAAGCTCCTGTCTGCAGCCATCCCAAATAATTCATCGTGGAAACAGCCGGGCTCAGCTGCCTGGAGCTGCTGCTGGTCAGGGCAGCTGCAGGATCGGGCTCTGGTGGGGATGGGTGCATGGGGATGGGGGTCTGGAGTGGGGATTGGGGTCTGGAGTGGGGATCAGTGCATGGGGATTGGGGTCTGGAGTGGGGATTGGGGTCTGGAGTGGGCATTGGGGTCTGGAGTGGGGATCAGTGCATGGGGATTGGGGTCTGGAGTGGGGATTGGGGTCTGGAGTGGGGATCAGTGCATGGGGATTGGGGTCTGGAGTGGGGATTGGGGTCTGGAGTGGGCATTGGGGTCTGGAGTGGGGATCAGTGCATGGGGATTGGGGTCTGGAGTGGGGATTGGGGTCTGGGGATTGGGGTCTGGAGTGGGCATTGGGGTCTGGAATGGGAGTCAGTGCATGGGGATTGGGGTCTGGAGTGGAGATTGGGGTCTGGGGATTGGGGTCTGGAGTGGGGATCAGTGCATGGGGATTGGGGTCTGGAGTGGGGATTGGGGTCTGGGGATTGGGGTCTGGGGATTGGGGTCTGGAGTGGAGATAAATGCATGGGGACTGGCGCCTGATTTGGGGATTGGTGCCTGATTTGGGGATTAGTGCCTGGAGTGGGGATTGGGGTCTGGAGTGGGATTCAGTGCCCAGTGTGGGGCTTAGACTCCCCTGCACAAATCCCACAGTCCCAGGCAGGTTCTGGATGCCAGACACCTCAGGGTGAGCTGGACACCCCAGGATGAGCTGGATATCCCAGTAAGAGCTGGATATCCCAGTAAAAGCTGATATCCCAGTGTGAGCTGGACACCCCAAGTGTCAGCTGGACACCCCAGTGCACTCTGCTCCTTTCAGCCATGCCAGAAAGGCTGAGGAGGAGGAGGAGGAGGAGGAGGAGGAGGAGGAGGAGGAGGAGGAGGAGGAGGAGGAGGAGGAGGGAAGAAGAAGAGGAGCAGCTTCTGCAGCTGCAGAGAGGAGAACTGAGGAATTCCCAGTGCAGCAGGAAAAGCTGGAAGAGAGGCCAGGGTGACTCTCATAAATGAGATGGTCCCAGGCACGGGGGACTGAAGAGAAATGTGCAGGAGAAACCACTGGCAGGAGGGGTTTAAGAAGGGAACGTTTCTGATCAACCCAAGTCTGGGAGAAGGAATGAGAAGGATCAGACTTGGTGAGGCAGGTTGGAACTGGAGGATCTTTAAGGTCCCTTCCACCCCAAACCCATCCTGTCCAATCCCACCCTAACCTTCAGCTTTATCAACTGGAAACTGCAGAAATCGGAGCTAATTACCAGGATCTTTCATACGACATTGCTTTAATCTGAATTACTGGGGGTTGATGGATATTTTCATCCTCCCCAGAAACACCTTCTTTGAACTCCCCCAGAAATCATTTCCTTGGGAAGGCGTCACCTTGTTTTCTGATCGTGCCTCTCTGCCGGGGAACAAGTTGCTAAAGGAACAGTAATTATGTGAAAAAGCTGTGTGAGAATGGCAGGAGGCTCCAGAGATGCTTGGAGATGCAGCCCTCGAGTTCTTTGGGTGAAGGGGACAGAGATCCTGGGTTCTTTGGCTGAAGGGGACAGAGATCCTGGGTTCTTTGGCTGAAGGGGACAGAAATCCCACTCTCTGGCACGTTTAAAATGAAAACTGCAGTGAGAGCCCAGCTGAAGAATCCCCGAGGGGCCAGGGCTGGGAAGGGTGACACCAAAATGGCTTTGGCAGAGCAGTGACACTGCAACCCCGACCTCCCTGAGCATGTCCTGGGCAGCTGGGGGATGAATGGCTCTAAAACCACCCCAAATCATCTCAAATCACCCCAAATCACACTAGAATGCCCAAGTCCAGTTAGACATTGGGGCTTGGAGCAGCCTGGGACAGTGGGAGATGTCCCTGCCCATGGCAGGGGTGGCACTGGGTGGCATTTAAGGTCCCTTTAACCCAAAGCATCCCAGGATTCTGTGATTTTTCCATCCAGACCCACGCCCTGACTGCCTGGATAAACAAGCTGCACCCTCAGGATTTCCCTCTGATAATTTCTGTTGTTATTGGTTCTTGGCTGTTCATTTTCCAGGCTCTGCCCTTCCAGAAGGCCCAGGAATTGCAGTGGCTGCTGCTGAGCTGCTCGGGAGTTTCCTTTGAGTCTCCCTGCAAAACTCACGGATATTGGAGTAAAGATGCCTGGGTTTCCCTCTGGAGAAGGAAAGGAGGGGAAAATAAGCAGAGCAAAACCCTGCTTGTTTGGAGAAAGCAGGGAAGGAGCACAGGGGGGGCAGGAGGAGCATTTGCCAGGCTTAAAGGCTTGGGAAAGATTGTACCTGCACCGTTGTTCCACTGCAGGTCTTAAAACAGGATTTCCTTTATCCCATTAGTTTGTTTCTCGCCGTGTTCCTTAATGTTTTAGTAATCCTGGTCGTGTCCAAAAGATCCCTGGGTTTTCCCAGCTCGGGAAGCAGGGATGGAGGCAGTGCCTGCAGTGAAATCAGACACAGGGCCACGAGGGAACACGGAAAGAGATGAAAAGAAGGCTGGAGCACAGTGCACCTTCAGCAGCTGGGGTTATTGCAATGAGGCACAGCCAAGTCCCAGAGCTGGTGGGGATTTGGGATGCTCTCAAGTCCCTCCTGGTGAGGAATCCCCAGGATTATCAGGATGCAGGATATACAGGAAATGATTCTGTAGCTATGGGTTAGATATGGCCCCTCTGTAAAGAATCTTACCTTGGTCTGATCGATCTACAGGTGAGGTGTGGATATTGGTCTGGGCATGGGCAGATTAGCCATGGAGAGAGAATTCACCTCCAGGTTAGAAAGAGATCATTGTTCCCTCCTGTTGTACTGACAGTAAAGTCGTCATTTCTAAAATTCCCATGGAATGCCAAAACTGTAAAAAAAAAAATTAAATTAATAATCGGCAATCTCAGCTTGTTTCCCTTTGCCCACAATTTTTTATTGCTATTTTTTTTTGATCGGTGACATTGCCAAAGTGTTTCAAGCCCAAATCAATCCCATAAAAAGCCAGTCCCATGATCATCCCATTGCCCCAGGAATGGGGCTTTGGAAAAACGGCAGAGAAATCCGGTTGGAGGTTTCAAAGGGAGAATATGTTATGTGTCTCAACTCTTAAAATGGACTTTTCTGAGAGAAATGAATACAAGGAATGTTTTGGGGGAGAACAGAAATGTGTGTATTTAATACAGATAACCCCAAACTGAACGTGCATTATTCTTTATATAAATATAATTATATTCATAGTGTCTATCAGTTTTATATCCCATATAAACCACACATTGTATATAAATATAGGGCAATATGTGAATAACAGCTTTGCATTATTGTCTGGATTATTCATCACATGTTTTTATATTTATGTATAATGTGGATTTATACAGAAATATGAGGCAATAAAAATATATTTCTATGAGTAATAACAGAAATAGGTTTCTACTTCTTGGTAAAAAGAAGTATGTGTGTCTAAAAAAGCACCGTGTTAGAATATGCATTGCAAAAAAAATGAATGTATAGATTTGTATTTCAGATGTAATATTAATGCAATAAATGTAATATAAAGTATGGAATATATAATTTATAGACACCATTTATGCTTTTTTTTGTACATGGAATATTTTGTACATTTTAGATGCATTCACATGCTGTCATTGTCTGTGATATCCATTATTTTAGATCATGTATTATTTATGGACAGATTTTTGTCGTTATTTAGCATTTGGAACCAGAAGGTGCCAGGGGCTGCTTTCCCTGGGGAACGCTCGGATCCTGCACTGGGAATTCCCCACTTGTCCCAGCCCCCAGCTCCACAGAACCTTCCCGATCCCTCCCCATCCTGAGCCATTCCCGGGGCTCCTCCTTCCCTGCCCCATCCACAACAGGAGTACTTCAGGGAGCTTTAGTGGTGGAGTTAATTCCTGCAGGAAATCTGAGCGGAATTTGGGAGTGCCAGGCACTCTGCAATTGGGAATTACTAAAAAAAAACCATTTAGATTCCTTCTTATCCCTTTTTATCCTTTCCCAGAACCGCTGCTCGCTTGTTTGGGGTGGGGTTAAATTCAGTGGGGAGAAATGACCAGCACTGGAATGAGGAGTGGGAAGGCAAAGAGCAGAGGGAGGAAACAGAAGGGGTTTGGATCCCCTGCAAGCCCCAGATCTCGAGAACATCACGCTCAGCATAGCAAAGCATCAACTTTTTAATGTGAAAGCTGCAAACTGTTGGAAAACCATGGAAACGGCTCCGGAGAGGAGAAGCAGCTCCAAACACTCGCAGGGAAGAGAAGGGGAGGGCAGCAAAGTGCAGCTGCTGAGAGTTCAAACACGGCTGATTTTGGTAAACACAGAATCCCGGGATGGTTTGTGGGGGAGGGACCCTAAAGCTCATCCCAATCCACCCCTGGATGGGCAGGGACACCCCCCACTGTCCCAGGCTGCTCCCAGCCCCAGTGCCCAGCCTGGCCTTGGGCACTGCCAGGGATCCAGGGGCAGCCACAGCTGCTCTGGGAGACAAAACATCGCTGTGGATTGGATGAATTTGGGGTTCAAATGAGCTCCCGGCAGGCAGGGATTGACCCAAAGGTGGAGAACTCACGGACCAGGATCATCCCTCCATCCTGGAATGCTGAGCCCCGCATCCCGCCGGGCACAGGAATCACCTCCAGCTGCTCATGGATCCTCCTGGGGCTGAATCAACAGCAGGGATAAACCCCTGGAATTGCCAGATAAACCCCAAAACTGCCAGCCCCCTGCTCCTCCTGGGTACCGGGCATTTCCCTGGGCACGCAGCAGTGGGACAGGAATTTCAGTGGGAATCCATCAGAGGGAGAAGAGCTGCTGGACTGGAGCCCCCCCGAAGCACGCAGCCCTTGCCCTGCTCAGCAGCACGGAAATACCAAACCCCAGAGCTCCAAAATACCCATGGCATTGTTAAAACGGGACCTTTCATTTTGCTCTGAGCTCAGTTTAAGGCCAAAATCCAGGGATTTCATCATGCAGGAGCTGGCCGTGGTGCTCGGCTGGAAGCACGCTGCAGTTTTCCTTTCTGCTCGGGCACTCCACACTGGTGGAGGCTCTTGCAGAGAGGGGCTAAACGCTGCTCAGTGCCTGTGTGGGGAGCTGCAGCCATCCCTGGAAAAAAAACCTGCTCAGGAATACCTGTGGAAGGTTAGGATGGAAATCAGGAAGTAAATTTGGGAAGCTGATCCCAAAGGGAGCTGCACCATTCCAGGGCTCTCTGATACCAGCCCGGGGTTTTCCTGTTCCCTGCAGTGGCCAAGTATCTCCCAGCTGTGCTGGAGTTCACGCAGCACAAAGGTGGTGCTGAGCCTCTTCCAGAGAAACCTGGAAGGGTTTGGGTTGGAAGGGACCTGAAACCCCACCCAGTGCCACCCCTGCCATGGCAGGGACACCTCCCACTGTCCCAGGCTGCTCCCAGCCCCAGTGTCCAACCTGGCCTTGGGCACTGCCAGGGATCCAGGGGCAACCACAGCTGCTCTGGCAATTCCAGCCCAGCCAGGAATTCCCAGTTCCCAGTCTCCCACCCATCCCTGCCCTCTGGCACTTTCCCAGGTCACTCCTCTCTCTGCTTCAGGATCCTCCTGTTCCTAAAGCACAGTTAAGCTCTGGGCAGATGATCAGGGTGCCTTTTATCCCTTCCTCCTCCTTGCTCAGGTAGGAATCCTCAAATGCCACATTGAAAAGTGCCTTTCCTAGGGAATGTAAAGTTTTCTCCCCAGGAGGACGAGATCTCTGTTCCAGAGGGGGTGTGTGCTGAAAGAGGAACGGGATCTGATCCCCACCCAGCTGTTCAGGTCAGGAGGAGAGAGCCCAGCTTAGCTCAGAGGGAGAGCAGAGCAAAGCAGCTGAAACTCAAGAATCACGGCGGAGCTCAGCCTGCGCTCCAGACGATGTTTGCTCTGATGCCAGGAGTGTGTCTGGAACAACAGCAGCTGCATCCCAGAGACTCCAGATCCCTGCAGGAGCTGCCAGAGCTCGGGAATGCAGGGAGGAGCAGGCTACAAGCTGCTGCTCCTGCTCTGGGCTGCCATGGCAGAGTGCAGGGCCCTGGGATGCTGCAGGAAGGGTTTCCTGCCTTTAACTCCCCTCCACAGTTGGGTTTTCAGCTGCTGTCACAGGTGTGAGCGTGGAAACGTGGAGCAGCAGCTTTGGGAAGGGCCAGAGCTTGGGAAAGGTGTTTGGGGCAGGGGGAGGAGAGGAGGAGAGCCCCAGAGGTCCCTGTATGGCCCCAAAGGTTCCCATGCAGCCCCAAAGTCCCTGTGGAACCCCAAAGGTCCCTGTGCGGCCCCAAAGCTCTCTGTGCAGCCCCAAAGGTCCCTGTGGAACCCCAAAGGTCCCTGTGCAGCCCCAAAACTCTCTGTGCAGCCCCAAAGGTCCCTGTGGAACCCCAAAGGTCCCTGTGCAGCCCCAAAGCTCTCTGTGCAGCCCCAAAGGTCCCCGTGCAGCCCCAAAGGTCCCTGTGGAACCCCAAAGGTCCCTGTGGAGCCCCAGAGGTCTGCGTGCAGCCCCAGTCCCCCTCACTGGTGCACCTCACTGGTGCAGGAGCTCTGCTCCAGCACTGGGATGTTCATTTCTGCACTGGGAGCATCAGAGCCATCAGGGGAGGTTTCAATAACCTGCCAGCCCTGTGGCCATGGGAAATTCACATCACCCCAGGGATAATCGATCCCCCCTTGAATGAACTTTGCATTTCCTGGTGTTGAACATCTCAGAGAGGATTCAGTTCAAACCCCGGGGATGTGAGGGGCTCTCTCTGCCCCTTGATGAGGTTCCTCTGGGGTCACCACCAGAGGTTTGGGGATTTTTCCCCTAAATATTGGTGCCTCCACACACAACTATTGCCACTACATTTTGGGGAGTTCACTGGAAGCTGTTCTTGTCCAAACCTGCCTTGAAGATCTCCCCTGCCCTCTGCAACCCCACACACCTGGGGCTGAGTCCCTCCGTGCCACCTGTGACACCTCCCCTTCACCTTGGCTGTCCCCTTCCCTTGTGCCTTTTTCCAGCTGAACAAGGCAAACTTTGATTTTAAACCATTCAAACACTGCCTTGATTAATTTTTATTTCCTTTATGTTAAGCGTCTCCTACACCTGTGGCATTTTTGGAATAATTACATTTCTGGTACTTTAACAAATAGTTGCAAATGAAAGGAGCATGAGCTGAAGTCAGAGCAGATGGGCTGAATAAAATTATTGATTCGGGAAGAATACAAAGAGAAATAACCTCCCATTTTAGGGCAGGGGAGAAGAGAAAGGACAAGGGAAATTAATAGTTCATTTTCCTCAGGAAAAATTCCATGAACTCAGAAGCAGGTGGGGGGCTGGGGGCAGGGAGGGGAGGGAAAGGCAGAGAGGGGAAAGTTTAACGTGGCAGATGGGCTCTGGAACCAGCCCACCTGGGAGGAAAATGGCAAAAATCCTGGGAGGCACAGCTGCCACGGGAGGTGTTTTCCACTGTCTGAGGTTGCAGTGCAAGATGTGACCAAAAGTGTGTGTTCTGTCACCAGGAGGGGAGGCTGTTCTTTATCTCTCCCATGACCCATCCCTCATAACTCTGGGGGGATATTCTCTGTTAATGGGACAGCTGTTAGAACCAGCTGGGGCAGTTTTCTTTGTCTCTCCCACAGCCCATCCTCCCTCCAGGAGATCTCTGCTGTTCATGGCCCCTGAGTGTCCCTGCATGGCTGAGAAAATTCCATCATCCCATGGGGAGAGGCTGTGCCCAGGGGAGGAGCCAAGCATTCCTACCTGGATCCAATCTGAGCCTTTGGGACACCACAGCAGCCTTTGCCCACTGCATTCCCACAGGAGCAGCTTTCTGCCCCACTGCATTCCCAGAGGAGCAGCTTTCTGCCCCACTGCATTCCCAGAGGGAGCCCAGGCCCATCTCCAGCAGCCCTGGAGCTCCAGAGGAAAACTCCAGCCTTGTCCAGGATCCTGCTCCAGCAGAAGCACAGCTGGCACTGCAGGAGGGCTGAGCCCCCATGGAATGGCACTGCTGCCACCAGCCTGCCCCACAGCCTGCCAGGGCCTGCTCTGACTCTGGCACGGTTTGGTTTCTTTTTTGTACCATTGCATTTGTAGTTTTAATTTCCCTAGTAAAGAACTGTTATTCCTATTCCCGTATCTTTGCCTGAGAGCCCCTTAATTTCAAAATTACAACAATTCATAGGGAGGGGGTTTGCATTTTCCATTTCAGGGGAGCTCCTGCCCTCCTCAGCAGACACCCAGCTGTTCAAACCAGCACATCCTC
Organism: Vidua chalybeata; assembly: GCF_026979565.1. Classification (NCBI taxonomy): domain Eukaryota; kingdom Metazoa; phylum Chordata; class Aves; order Passeriformes; family Viduidae; genus Vidua; species Vidua chalybeata. The sequence goes on along the minus strand of NC_071535.1, from coordinate 812,035 downwards.
GTTGCTCAGCAAAGCCCCAGAGGACGCATTAAATGCAGTTCCTGAAGTGAAATCTCCCCGTTCCAGGCTCTCACTCAGACAATGCCCAGGAGCTTTGGGCTGGGGATGTTACCCCAGGTGGCTGCAGAACATCTCACCAGGGTCTCTCAGAGCTGGGAGGATCTCTGGGGCCGTTTCCTGATCTCAAAGATCACAAACTTTTTGTGTTTCTCTACACCAGAAGCTCAGAGGGGAAATGCTGGGCTTGGCTCCTCTTCCCTCCATCCCTTTGGCCTCGTGCTGCCAGTTTGAGACAGCCTGGACAGGCAGAAGGAGCCACTCCTGCACCTCAGAGTCTGCAGGAGCTGCCTGAAAATAGTTGCCTTTGCAGCTTTCCCTGGCATTTATCACTTGGAATTGTGGCCATTAAATCAGTGGAATCTCGGCAGTGCTCCAGCCAGAGCAGGGACTGGAGCTCTGCATTAATTTTCAAGTTCATTAGGGAACTGCTGAAATCTGGAGCAGGTGAGGTTGGGAGAGGAATGGAAACCTGGGACATGTCATGGAAGATCTTTGTTAAATGCTGTTATTGCAGCATTATTGCCAGGGTTTGTTAGCACAATGCCAAGGGCAGAGAAGGATTTTCTTTGCAAAGAAAGCTCCAAAACAGGTTCAGAATTGGACTGGAGGGTGTTTAATCTTTCCTTGATGTACTCAGAGTCAGAACTCCGCTGTGGCTGGAAGTGAGCGTGGTGTGCAGGTTGGTCATGGCTCTGTCTGACGTGCCCAGCTCCAGTTCAGCTCTTCCTGCAGCCTGGCTGGAGAATGTTCCAGGTGTCCTGCAGAATATTCCAGGTGTCTGTTGTAGAATATTCCGTGTGTCTGTCATAGAATATTCCATGTGTCTGTCATAGAATATTCCAGGTGTCTGTTGTAGAATATTCCGTGTGTCTGTTGCAGAATATTCCAGGTATCTGTTGTAGAAAATTCCATGTGTCTGTCATAGAATATTCCATGTGTCTGTCATAGAATATTCCAGGTGTCTGTTGCAGAATATTCCAGGTGTCTGTTGCAGGATATTCTTTGTGGAGATGCAGCAGGACAAGGACAAAGACAAGGACAAGGACAAGGACAAGGACAAGGACAAGGACAAGGACAGGTGTTTGGTCACAGGCTGGGCTCGATGATCTCGGAGCTTTTTTCCAACCCCAATGATTTACATGGACAACATCCAGAAAAGCTTTTGGAGGGAGAAAACTGCTTTTGGTGAAAGTTCTGCAACATAACACTTCAGAGGAGCTTCTGAGTATTTAATATTGAATATTTTTGGTGAACCAGGGGGTTCAGATGCTCCCTGCTCTGAGGACAGCTCAGCTGTCCCTCCTGGCCCCAGGTACAAGATCAACCCTCTAAGATGGGCAGGTCCCAGAGGGAAAACCAAACAAAAAAAAAAACCCAAAACAAAACAAAAACAAACAAAAACCCCAACCCCCCAAAAACAAACAAACAAGCAAAAGAAACAAAACAATAACAAAAGAAACAAACCAAAAAAAACAACCCAAACCCAAAATAAAGACCCCAACCCCAACAAACCCAAAGCTACTCCTTGGAGAGGGAGAGGTTTGTGAGGCTGTGTGCTGACCTGCAGGCCGAGGGCTGTACTGACGGGTGAGGGGGAGGGAAACCTTCCTGTGCCCAGCTCCCATCCTGCACAGGAAGGCATCGGGGGAAATAGCCTTCACTTCCAAGTGGTTTTCCCCTGCTTTTTTCTGCTGAAGGTGTTGATGGAAAATGAACCAGTGGGAGCAGAGGAATTTTCTGTGCCCAGCTGGAATTGTTGGTTCTGCTGCTGGGGGTGCCCTGAGCTCTGCTGGGGCTCCTGCCCAGCCCTGCCCTGGCTCTCGATGCCCTTTCCCTGTTTTTAATCCCTTCCTGATGTCCTTTCCCTGTTTTTAATCCCTTCCTGATGCTCTTTCCCTGTTTTTAATCCCTTCCTGATGCCCTTTCCCTGTTTTTAATCCCTTCCTGATGCTCTTTCCCTGTTTTTAATCCCTTCCTGATGCCCTTTCCCTGTTTTTAATCCCTTCCTGGTGCTCTTTCCCTGTTTTTAATCCCTTCCTGGTGCTCTTTCCCTGTTTTTAATCCCTTCCTGGTGCTCTTCCCTTGTTTTTAATCCCTTCCTGATACCCTTTCCTTGTTTTTAATCCCTTTCTAATGCTTTCCCTGTTTTTAATCCCTTCCTGGTGCTCTTTCCCTGTTTTTAATCCCTTCGTGGTGCTCTTTCCCTGTTTTTAATCCCTTCCTGGTGCTCTTCCCTTGTTTTTAATCCCTTCCTGCTGCCAATTCCCTGTTTTTAATCCATTCCTGATGCTTTCCCTGTTTTTAATCTCTTCCTGATGCCAATTCCCTGTTTTTAATCCCTTTCTGATGCCCTTTCCCTGTTTTTAATCCCTTCCTGATGACTTCCTCTGGATGCTTCCCTGCATCCCAGAGGAACAGATGGCTCAGCATTCCAGGGAACATCTGGCAGATCCTGGGGCTGCCGTCAGCCCTGCAGGGGAGGCACTGCCGGGGTCGTGTCCCAAAAAGTGGCAAATTTGCATCCTGGGGAGGGGGCTCTGCTTGGGGCAGGTTCTTCACTCTGTGGGGGAAATGTGGGATTTAATTTCCCCTCTTGCACCCAACTCTGGCCATGAACTCAGATTTTGGAAGGAGGGTTGGAAAGGGCTGGTTTTTCCCTCCCTGGAGGTTCCTCAGGAGCAGCTCATGGACAGCTGCAGACACTCAGTGTGGTTTCACGAGGAAAAAAAAGTCATATTTCCCCCATTTTACTGGGAAGAGTCATACAATATTTGCTCCAACACATTTTCATGTTTTAACAAATCCTTGTAACAAGTTTATCCTAAAATATCAGAAATACAGGATATAGATATTACATGAATAGATTATGTAAGCAACTTGGTAGAATAATTCAGGAATTAATCAGGCCTTTTTTTTATGGAAGATTGGAGCAGAGAAAAAGCACCATTTTCCCCCGAAAATAAGGACAAATACAGAGGTGGTGACTTCCTTGCAGCCTTTGTGCAGCTGGGCATTGGAAGGATGGATCCCCATCCCTGGAGGTGCCCAAATTCCTGGACGTGGCACTCAGGACAAGGTGGGCACTGGGCACAGCTTGGATCGGTCCGGGAGGGCTTTTCCAGCCTCAGGGATTCCAGCTGTACTCAATTATTCAGGAGAACACTTCCCACCCCAGCTCTGTACCTCATGCAGGAGCTGAAGTTTCCCACCTTGCTCCAGGTGGCCCAGTCTGGCTGGAACTCGCCCCAGCAGGGAGTTGGGAAGAACTGGGAATTCCAGGTCCCAGCAAATCCCAGCCCCCACAGGAAATATTCTGGGAGATATTAACAGAAGAGTGCTGGCAGGATTTGCATCTCATTAGGTGGCTCTGGTGTAGTTAATCTTAGCGTGCTGCATCTAATTTGGGCAAGCAGACTGCAAAAAAGAATAAAACCCACAAGGTTGGAGCTGCACTAAAAACCCAGCAGGAAGAAGGGGAGGCTGAGAAGGCACTGCAGACCAGGAAAGGTCAGGATCATTTTTCCTGGTGAGTTCCTGGAGGGGTGGCACACGTGGCACAGCCCTGAGGAGCCCTGGGGAGTTTCCTGCAGAGGTTTTTGGAGCATGGGATCGTTTGCAGAAGGTGAAGTTGGCAGGACAAAGCCCTGAGGTGTTCCTGGAGGCTGCTGAATTTTGGGAGTTGGGGTTTACACCAGGCAGCAACTGCAGAAATTCCAGATTTTTGCTTGATGAAAAGGTGGAATTCAGTAATAAGAGTGAAAAGATAAAAGAAGGGCGACATCTTTAAATTTCACAGGGGTGTCACCTCTCCAAAAGCAAAGTGAAAGCTGCAAAGTAACTCTGGAATAAATTTTTCCTTCCTGGATTTGTGGCAAGATTTTTTATCACCTTATGTCTTTCTGGAACTCCATGTTTTAGCCAGAACTCTTCAGAGACAGATTTGTTAAAAGGTTGGCCAATAAAAGAGGAAATGCTCAGAACTGACCCCAAATGGCCTCAAGTGGCACCAGGGGGGAAATTCCTCCCTGGGAGGGTGGGCAGGCCCTGGCACAGATTCCCAGAGCAGCTGGGGCTGCCCCTGGATCCCTGGCAGTGCCCAAGGCCAGGTTGGACACTGGGGCTGGAGCACCTGGGACAGTGGGAGGTGTCCCTGCCATGGCAGGGGTGGCCCTGGGTGGGGTTTGAGGTCCCTTCCCACCCAAACCATCCCATAGCTCAATGATATTGGAGAAGAGGAGGAATTTCTTCATGGCAAGTGTTGTCCAGCAGTGGCACAGGGAGTCCCCAGCATTTGAAATGCTCAGAAAACTGTGGATGTGGCACTTGAGGACACGGGGCAGTGGTGGCCACCATGGGGGTGGGCTGGCAGTTGGACCTGCTGACCTCAGAGGTCTTTTCCAACCTTAAAAATTCTAGGAATGGCCAATTAGGGAAACATCCATTTTGCAGGGCCACGTTTCTGTGGAATTCACCTAAAACCACTGCAGCTCCTGAAGGCTGATTTGCATTTCAGGCTGCAGCAGTGGCAATGCTCCCCTGGGAGCTGATCTCACTCTCTGACAGTGGCACTCTGATATCCACCAGCTTCCTCCTTTATCCCTTCCAAGGAGTTTCCCCCCTCCCCCGAGTATTTTGATGCAGCCAAGTGATCCCACAGCCTGATCCTGGAGTTCATTAACGTTATCAGAGATTTATGTGGGGATGGCAGAGATAATTCCAAGGGTATGCAGAAAAATCTGCCTTTAAAAGAATAATTAACTCCAGCTCTTGCTTGGCTCAGAGTTTATCAGCGGGGTGAGGCTGAATTGGTTTGATTTTTATTTTTAAAGGGATTTGTAGCATCATTCTCAAAGCCTTGATGACCTCTAACAAACTAAAGCTGGCTCTGTTCCTCCCGGGAGCTCTGCTGGAGGTGCAGAGGGATGAGCTGCCCAAAGCTGAGCTTTAGGGAGTGGTTTGAGCACTGAGGGTCCCATTCTGCCCTGGGTGGCACTTGGGGACATTTCCAGGAGTGGGGTTTGAGGTTCTGCTCAGACTGCAAAGCCCTGGGGACCATGCTGGGGCAGATCCACGTGTGTCTCACTGGTGGAATTGTTCAGGTGAGGCTCAACTTTTCCGAGATCAGTGAGGCCAGCCTTGGGTCAAATATGTAAAAATATGTTAAAATCTGCTTTAGAGAATGCTCCGAGGCACCTTCACCACCCCTGGAGGTGCCCAAGGAATGACTGGGGGTGGCACTCGGTGCTCTGGGCTGGTGCCAAGGTGGGGATCAGTCACAGCCTGGGCTTCTTGACCTTGGAGATCTCTTCCAAACTCAGTGATTCTGTGTAATCCTGTCGCTGTTGGACACGAAATGAGCACACAGGAGCTTGGTGAGTTCGAGAGAGAAAAAGAGCAAATTTTATTTCTGACCTCACAGTATATAGAATTCCAAAAGTGGCAGTGGATTGGAGGATGGAATTGCCACCTCTCCAACCACACTGGTCAAACCAACAGTGCATCAATTCTCTCCTCCCACAGAGAATGCAAAACAATCATTGTTTACATGAACAGTGTGAGAACTCCAGTAGAAATATGTAAACATCAGAAGGCTGAAGAAGTTTTATGAGAACTTTAAAACTTTCAAAAGAACTATAAAAGAAAGCTTAACACTTTTAAAAATCAGGGCAACATAATCCCATTTAAAATTTAGCCCTCTACCAGCAAATTCATGTTTTTCAAGGGCCTCCATTGAAAACTTACATATGTGTGGGCAGGAAACCCCAGCTTTTCCTAAAACCCCAGACACAGGCCAGTTCAACATGGAAAATTTCAGCCCAGGCTGAGATTTGACCTCAGGAATGTGGCAGAGCAGATCACTGCTCTGATAAAAGCAAAGACAAGTTGCAAGCCCCTCATCTTTAAATGCCTATGTCCCAGCCTTCTTCCAGCATCTTTTACCTGCACTGGGATCCGGGAGAAGGTGTCACTTATTTCTGGAATTGCCATCAACACAGGGAGTTTTCCTTTTGCTTCCTGCCAGAGCTTTGGATGCTCTCTGTTGCCTGACTCACAGCAGGGCATTAAATAATGCAGGAATAACACACTGTTACCCTCAATTCCTTTAATATATCCTGAATTTCCTTCTTTTCTGACACCTGAGCTTAAATAGGCGTGACTATCTATTAGCCTTTGGCTTGCATGGGATTCTCCAGGAGAAAATGCAGAGCCAGTGGTCAGGGAACATCGGATGGGGAAGTGCTCCAGCAGCCAGAGGATTTACATATCCTGATCTTCCAGGATTCGCATATCCTGATTTTCAGGAAAGATGGATTGACTCTGGTGCTGTTCTTTGAGCCTTTTCATGACAGCTTTCAAGGAGCAGCCTTTGCCCACTGCATTCCCAGAGGAGCAGCTTTCTGCCCCACTGCATTCCCAGAGGAGCAGCTTTCTGCCCCACTGCATTCCCAGAGGGAGCCCAGGCCCATTTCCAGCAGCCCTGGAGCTCCAGAGGAAAACTCCAGCCTTGTCCAGGATCCTGCTCCAGCAGAAGCACAGCTGGCACTGCAGGAGGGCTGAGCTCCCATGGAATGGCACTGCTGCCACCAGCCTGACCCACAGCCTGCCAGGGCCTGCTCTCACTCTGGCAGGGTTTGGTTTCTTTTTTGTACCACTGCATTTGTATTTTTAATTTCCCTGGTAAAGAACTGTTATTCCTGCTCCTGTATCTTTGCCTGAGACCCCTTAATTTCAGAATTATAACAATTTGGAGGGAGGGAGTTTCCATTTTCCATTTCAGAGGCGGCTCCTGCCTCCCTTAGCAGACACCTGGCTGTTCAAACCAAGACACTCTTTTTCCTCCCCAAAAAAGAAGAGGAGATGGACCTGGGCTCCAGCTGGCTCCAGGAATGGTCCCATGGGGACAGGGCAGGGCAGAGTGAGCAGTGCTGTGGGACTGGGGCTGCCCCTTCCCACAGGGTTTGCAGCAGGAAAAGGCCCCTCAGCACTCCCAAAATACTTCTCAGATGTGTTGGCTAATGGAAGAGCAGTAATTAATGTTTTAGAGGCTCCTAAAAGATGATTTTGTCTCCGTGCATCACTTCAATCCCTGCTTTTGAGCTCCCAGGCCGAGGTTCCTCCCATTATCCCAAGGACAGCAGGACGGAGTCTCTGCTCTCACCTCTCCTGGGAGCAGCGGCATCAGGATAAATCCAGGAAATTCAGCTCTATTTAGGTCACTGCCTCTTGGAGAAGGCTTTCAAATGAGTATTACCAGCCTGAAGGTTTTTCCTTCCCCTCCCTGAAGGAGTGGGAGGCCCTGAACAGATTCCTTGATGCTCTGGGGGATGCAAATGGGAACAGAAAGGGCCCCTGGGAGCTGCTCTCCTGGCAGAGCCTACCTGGCTTCACAGCAGGAATTTGGATGCCTTGGAAATAATTCTCTTCTAAAGAATGAAAAATTAAGCCCAGGAAACAAAGGAGAAGAGGTAATGATCAAAGCTGTTTGGATTTGATAGCTGAAGAATAAAATAAAAATAATCTCCTTGGCTGAGAGAGAATTTTGTTACACATTTAATTTCTCCTGATTTGTGCTGGGCTTTACCTGTGCCAGGGCAGGAATGCCTGGAAACCTCTGGGCAATTCTATGGATCTGAAGGTTCTGGAAAGAAAATATTTCTGTTTGTGCTCTGCTTTTGTTCAGGCAACGCTTTGAGCTCGCCGCTGCCGCAGCTCTGCAGGAGTAGGGGGGGTTATCCATAAAAACCAGCACCTAAACTTTGGGGAGCTGCAAGGGGAATTTCTGATGTTATCTTCTAAAACCTCTTCCGTGTTGTGTCGTAATTCAGACCATTCCTCTGTTCCAAACAGGCTGTTTGAGTTCATTACACTCTAACATTTTATTATTAAATATACATTGGGCGTGTAAGTGGAAGCAACATGGAAATTGGAACAGTTCCTGGTGTTTTGATATCCTCCAATTTCACCCCCCAAATTCTTTGCAGGAATATTCTAAAGCAAAACTTTCCTTTCTGATTTCTAATCCTCTGTTCATGCCTTGCCTTTTTCAGGATTTCCCTTGGAAGTGAAATTTCAAACCCCAGCTGGCTTTGCTAAAAATAAACTCGTTCAAACCTTTGGATTTCATTTAAATATATTTTATCCTCGCTTGTCTCCGGGCACGGGGATTTTTCCCTGAAACAGCAAATATTTGGGGGAAGTGGAAACTGTAGGGGCTGCTCCTGCACCTCCCATCTTTCCCATGGACAGGGACAAAGGAGTGGGATTTATGAAAAACAGAAAAGCTAAAATCCTAAGGCATCACTGGATGAACCAAAGGTGTTCCAGACTGGCAGGAGGAGTTTGGCCAGAGGAAAGCTGTTAAACCAGCATGGGAAAGTTAAGGAAAAAAGGTTAAAAAATCTGGGATAGAGGAAGGTGTTCCTGTCCATGGCAGGGGGTGGAGCTGGATGAGCTTTAAATCCCAAACTGCTCTGGAATTCCATGAAAACCTGAATGACTCCTGCACAGCTTTGCTGTCTGGAAGTGAATTTATGGATGGGGCAGGTCCAATCCAAGTGGGAAATTCCCTGGATTCTGTAAGCTCAGGGAAAGTTCTCCCTGCTCATGGTTAGATGGGAGTTCCTCAAATTTCTGCTCTCTGGAAGGACATTTGCAGGTGGATCCCACGGGTTTGGGTGATGCCTTGGTTCTGGCTGCTCCTGGGCTGTCAGGGCTGGAGGAAAAGAGCTGGGCTTTCCTTGGATAAAAATGGAAATAAAACTGGGGTTGGGTCAGATGGATCGGACCAGGAGAGGAAGCTGTGTGGCAAATATGGATAATTTAACACAGCCTGATGGAGAAGTGCCTCTGGAGCAGCCAGAAGTCTGATATTTTGGGGGATGAAGGTGTGGGAAGCTGCAGGATCTCAGCAGAGCTGAGTGTGAGGAGGAAAGGACAGGTGTGATTGGACTTACAGGTGAGGTGTGTGGGGTGACCATGGAAATATCCCCAAAATGCTGATCCTTGGGATGGACATGGGTGAAAATCTTGGTGTTGGCAGCCCAGGAATCTCTGCTCTGCCTGGAGATTCCATCAGGGAATCGCTGTCAAAGCTGCTCCTCTCTGGGCTCAGCCCCTCTGAGAGCTCTCCCCACCTTTTGTGGTCCCCAGAAGAGGCAAAAAGCTCCTCAGTTAAATGAGGAATGGGGAAACTGCAAATGCTCTGGTTCACCACTGCACCAAGCCATGAAGGTGAAATGCACTGAAAATTCAGATAAGATTAAAAAAAAAAAAAAAAAAGAGAGATAATTGAAGTGTTTTGTGAGCACAGCATCAATAAAGAGCTACAAATTCTTTGATATTTACCCACATGGCTCTATTAAATGATTATCATTGCAGGCACACTTCCTCCTCATCAGATGAAGGAATCTACACCATTCAAAAGTTAACTCTCATTTCCAAAGTGATATTGTCATTAAATGTCTGTAAATTAAAGTGGGACTCCCTCTGGATTTTAAAGAGATTGTGTGAGGGAGCAGAGCCACCGCAGCGAGTGCGGCCTGCGTCTGTGGCAGGCTCTGAGAGCTCAAACCTGCTGCCACCATCCTGCGTGGATTCCAGGAAACTTTGGAATGTTTTCTACTTCGTGTGCGTGGCGAGAAGTCACTGGGCAGGGCTGAGAATGGGTAGAATTTCTGTGGAAGTTTTAGAGAAGGAAACTTTATTAATAATTAAGGGGTTCAAGGCCAAGTTTGACCTAACTGGGGCCCTGCAGGACCCGGAGAGACCCCACAGGAAATATGGAGATCATTTCCAAGGGATGGAGGCACAGAACACAGGGAATGGCTCCCAGTGCCAGAGGACAGGGCTGGATGGGAGATTGGGAAATTGGGAATTCCTGGCTGGGCTGGAATTGCCAGAGCAGCTGTGGCTGCCCCTGGATCCCTGGCAGTGCCCAAGGCCAGGTTGGACACTGGGGCTGGAGCAGCCTGGGACAGTGGGAGGTGTCCCTGCCATGGCAGGGGTGGGATGGGATGGGATGGGATGGGATGGGATGGGATGGGATGGGATGGGATGGGATGGGATGGGATGGGATGGGATGGGATGGGATGGGATTTAAGGTCCTTTCCAGCCCCAGCCAGTCTGGGATTCTGTTCTGGGGAGAGAATTCCAAGCGGGTGATGCCTTGTGTGGCACCAGGGTCCAAGGCAGGAGCCAGCACTTCCCAGGGGCAGGTGTGGGGTCCCATCCCCTCTGCTGGAGCTGCCAGGGGCTGTTCTGGAGCAGATTCCTCATGTCCGTCTGCCTGTGGGGAACAGGGAGGACCTGGACAGGCCCTGGATGGGGAAATGGAGGTTTCCTGATGAATTCTCAGGGGAGGAAGGTGCTGATGTGACTTGTTCATGCCCTCTGCACGTTTACAGTGGCACAAAACTCACCTGAGGTCTTCCACAACCTCTGGGGAACGCCTGAGCCTGGTGCAAACCTTTCCCAGAAGTGCTCAGATTCTCCCTTGCTGTGGGAGTGCAGCCATGGCTGGGACACCAGAAGAGGGAGAACTGAGGTATTTTCATCTCTGCTGAGCACATTTCCTGTGCTGAACTGGAAATGCATTGTCTGACTTCAGCTGGAACCAGCACCCAGGGCGGGAGGAAAAGGCAAACCCACTCGTGGGTAGCTCGTGTCCGTGCACCACTGATGTGAGACACCCAGGTCCTGCAGGCCAAGGCGGCTGGGCTGTGCAAAATATTCCACTTTACCATCCACCCCCAAGTCTGGCAAGCCATGAAGCAAACATTGGCTTTCATCAGCCTAAATATTTCAGAGGGTTACAGCCCCCAGGATCACGATGCGGGGTGCAGCTGGCCAGGGCTGCTGCTGGCTGCTGGGGAGAGCAGAGCCACCAAAGGCTGCCGATGAAATGGTTTAATTAGCAGCTCCAGCACCTGCCGCTGCCCTCAGACCCTGATCCGTGAGAGCAGCTGTGCTCGGCCCAAACATCCACCTCTGCAGGGAGAAATGTTAGAGCTGCAGCTCCAGCAGGAGCTGGGCACGGGGCTGGGGAACTTTTCCGTGCTCTGTCCTTGGCGGGGCGAGTGGTCCCTCCCTTCCCCTCGCCTGTGTCACCTCCTTGTGGCCCAGAGGGTCCCCGGGACAGTGGGGTCAGGCTGTGCCCTCATCTCCTGGCCTGGGAGTGCGAGAAATGATCCTCACTGCCAAAAATTGTAAAATGTTTATTAAAACCTCATCAAAAGCACAACAGCACACTGAATAGAGAAAATATCACAGTGCAGGAGCAGAGGGATTTCCCACCCTGTGCTCACCCACACCATGGAGGTTTCACCTTTTAACCCTTTAGCTCCCCCAAAGTTCTGTCCATGGACTCCTCCTTCGCTGCCAGGGCTGGAGGTCACTGCCTTAAATCCTGACTGGGGCTCAGCTGCTGCCATGGGAACAATCCCACCCTCCCAAATGTCCTGAACCCAGGGCACCCCTGACAACAACACAGGGGGGTGAAACACAACTCTACACCTATAAAACTTCTCCTAACGTGTGCCCATGAGATTTGCCTTTTACCTGGGAGAGCCAGCCATGGCATCACTCACCTGCCACAGGAGCGCTCCCCAAACGGGGCCCAGCTCTGGAATCACCCCTGGATCAGCCTGGGGGCTCCTGGAAACACCTGGAGGCATCTGGGGAGGGGTTTAGGGGGCTGAGTTTGGGGAGATCCTGTGCAAGGGCCAGGAGCTGGAGTTGGGTGATCCTGGTGGGTTCCTTCCAGCCCGGGATATTCCATGGTGCTGTGAGTGAGGGCAGCGAGCCAGGGAGGACAGGAGCTTGCTGTGGGATGGGATGGCAGCTGGAACACTTTGGGGGCAGGGGTACCCAAAATGGGGGCAGGAGCCATGAGGGGCTTAGGAGGAGCAGAGCAGCTGCAGCATCCAGGCCCCTCCTGTGGCCCTGCCTCAGCGTCACCCACGGTGTCCCCAGGGCTGAGGGGACCCCAGGGCACAGGGCCAGAGCTCCCCAGGCAGCACAGAGCGTGCCAGTGCCCAGAGCAGGAGGACACAAACTCCCTGAGTGTCCCCAGGGCAGGGTGGCAGCCCCAGCAGCCAAGTGATCCCAGAGCAGAGACCTCAAACGCAGAGAACAGAATGGTTCTTCTCGGGGTTCTGGGTGTCGGGATGATCCCAAGAGTGTAAAAGTCCTCATTTCCCAGCCCTGCAGCCAAAGAAGGAGTCTGAATGTATAGGATCAGCTTCTCAAGGGTGTTTATTTTCCCTTCTCTAGAACATTCTCTCTCTGCCCTGCTGAGCTCTGTCCAGCAGCTCGGCCATGGCATTCTGTCTGCCCTCAGGGCAGTGTTCACATTTTATACCAAAACTCCGTGTGCCGTGGTTACAATAACGTGCCAATGTCTGTCATTGGTGTTGGACAGTGTGTCTGTGCCTGAAACCAACAGAAAAGTGTCACCAGCACAGCGAGACATGGAGGGCAAGGAGCAGGAGAAGGAGGTCAGGACACGCCCAAATCCCTCCATCTTGTACCCCTGAACCCCATTCTAAAAACCCCAAAATTCCACTTTTCCACCCTGTGTTAATTCAACTACCACACTGCTCAAACCCTTGTGGCTTGTAATTCCTCACACAGAGTTGTCAGTTTTTTCCATGGGCTAAAATGGAAGCCACAGGTGTTTTTGACTTGGTGCCAAGGTCTGTGAGCCCCTGCCAGGGTCTCAGCCAGCCAGGGCAGCCAGAGGGATGTCCTGGCTTCCCACATTTCTGTGGGGAGGGACCTCAAATCTCACCCAGTGCCACCCCTGCCATGGCAGGGACACCTCCCACTGTCCCAGGCTGCTCCAGCCCCAGTGTCCAACCTGGCCTTGGGCACTGCCAGGGATCCAGGGGCAGCCCCAGCTGCTCTGGCAATTCCAGCCCAGCCCTTCCCCACCCTCTGAGGGAAGAACTTTAATCTAAACTCATCAGAGCTGCAGGGACAGCCCCAGGTGGGCACAGGAGCACCTGTGGGGGTCTGGGGCTGCAGCAGGACTGGGGGTGTCACCCCCTGTCCCCTCACCCCTCTGTGTGGTAGCAGCAGCCCCACAGCTGGGCCAGGCACTGGAACTGGGCTGGAGGAGCCCGGGGCTGCCAGGCAGGGGCAGGAGGGATGAATGATGAATGATGAATGATGAATGATGGATAATGAATAATGGATAATGGATAATGGATAATGGATAATGGATAATGGATAATGGATAATGATGGATGGACCTGCTCCTCAGCAGCTGCTGAGGGGTCACAGAGCCCCCAGACCACAGCACACACCGGGGCCTCCCCTGCCCTGCCCTACTAATTGCAGAGGGGGTCGCCAGGGCGGGGTGAGGAGGGGAATTTGGGAATGCACAACTCTGTAATTGCTCTCCTCTGGTGCTTTGGGCCATCAGGATCAGGATTCAACAATGGAATTCTGTCCCTGTTAATTTAAACACCCTGGGGGGAGGAGGTGGGGTGCTGCATCCCATCTGAGCAGATGGCACCCCACCTTTGGGGTGGGCGTGGGAGAGCTCCTGGTGGAGTTTGCTCTCCATGTCCTCTGGGTGGGGCAGGCTCTGGGTCCCTTCCAGCTCCAGGGATATTTCTACTTGGATTTAAATTGCCGTGATGGTATTGAATGGTATTTTTATACTTCTGGAGGGTTTCTGACACACGGCATCAGCAGCAATGCATCAGCCACTCACTCCAGGTGAAACCAACTCAGTTGCAGAGTCTCTGATCCCCTTCTCTGGCTCTGGCTGAGGCACAGGGATTTCCTCCTACAATTTCTCATAAAGAGAGGTCAAATTTTTATTTGAAAATTAATTTCTTTTTCTACTTGAAATCCAAAGAAGTTGGGATTGGAAAGCTGATGTAGGGAAGCAAAATAGAATTTCTCCTCCCTCTCGTTACCCAGCTGTCTTTGGGCTGGCTCCTCAAGCCTCCCCACATTTTCAAGCTGGGTCTGAGGCTTCAGGCCAAGTCCCAGAGCTCCATGCCAGGGAAGGATGTGCCTGACCATCCCTCCTCCCTGGGTGTGCAAACACCTCCTGAGGGGTTTCTCAATCGCTGCTGCTAATTGGATTGATCGGACCTTGATTGATCAGCCTCCTGCTAATGAAGTGTTGCTGAGGCTGCAGCAGCTCCTGATCCTGGGGGTTTTTCTCAGCCAGCTCAGAGCTGCTGCCCACAACATCTTTACTGGGACAAACTGGGAGAGCCTCGAGGGCTGCACCTCAGTGAGAACATGGACAATATTTGCTGCAGGGCATCATTCCTGTAGAGATTTCTTGAGGTCTGGGTGCTGGGATGACCCCAAGAGTGTAAAAGTCGTCGTTTCCCAGCCCTGCAGCCAAAGGAGGAGTCTGAATGTGCAGGGTCGGCTTCTCAAGGGTGTTTATTTTCCCTTCTCTAGAACATTCTCTCTCTGCCCTGCTGAGCTCTGCCCAGCAGCTCGGCCATGGCATTCTGTCTGCCTTCAGGGCAGTGTTCACATTTTATACCAAAAACTCCGTGTGCCGTGGTTACAATAACGTGCCAATGTCTGTCATTGGTGTTGGACAGTGTGTCTGTGCCTTAAACCAACAGAAAAGTGTCACCAGCACAGCGAGACATGGAGGGCAAGGAGAAGGAGAAGAAGGTCAGGACACGCCCAAACCCCTCCATCTTGTCCCCTGAACCCCATTCTAAAAACCCCAAAATTCTACTTTTCCACCCTGTGTTAATTCAACTACCACACTGCTCAAACCCTTGTGGCTTGTAATTTCTCACACAGAGTTAGCAGCTTTTCCCATGGGCTAAAATGGAAGCCACAGGTGTTTTTGACTTGGTGCCAAGGTCTCTGAGCCCCTGCCAGGGTCTCAGACAGCCAGGGCAGCCAGAGGGATGAACTGGGTTCCCACAGAGATTCTCTGCTGCACCTCCCAGGATGCTGCAGAGCCACCCTGGAGCACTGCTCTGTCAGAGCTGGGGATTTCCAGAGTGTCTGCATTTATCCCATGCAAGAAATGGGCAGGACAGGGTGACAGGGAGCCTTTTTGCACATTTCTTGCTGAATGGATTGATCTGCACATCAAAGGAGCTCCCACCCACGCTGGCGTGAGCAATGAGCTCCCCCTGCACAGCGACACTGGAATTAGGGAGCAGCTCCTGCGAGCAGCACTGAGGAATGGTTTCATTTTGGTCTAAAAATGAAATGGAACCTACTGGACGGGGTTTTTTTTCCCCAATTAGGAATGTTCGAGCTGTTTGAGGCAAGATGACAACAAACTTGCTTCCCATTTAATGAGCTGAAGCTAATTGGAATTGGGGTGTGAGTCAGCCTGTGGAGCCACAAGGACCAAGGTGCTGCACCTGCATTTCAATGAACAGTGGGGCTAAAATGTCCTTCCTCGGGTTTTTAGAGATCCGTGGGCGCTGATTTGATAATGCACGTACTGCAGTTTGAGTTTAAAAGGGGTACCTGGATTTACCCCTGCCCAGCAGAACTTGGAATTGCTTTTTTAAACCCCAGAGGATCTGAGACAGTGCTGAAAGCATTTGGGAATGCTGGGAAGGGAGGGATGTGAAGGAAAGGTGTATTTTAGCAGTCAGCTGGACTTAGTCTTTAGCATGGGCTGCAAAATGGGGTTTTCTCTGTGTGTGTTTAGATAATGGGAGGTGTTGAAAGCCAGATTCCAACTCTGTAACATCTGTAAGATATGGTGGTAACAGAAGGGGAAGCTTTTCCCTTGAAGCTTTTTACCTTCAAGGAGCAGTAGCTCTGGGTTCATGGACTTCCCTTCCCAGCCAACCTGGATCCAGAGCCACAAAACTTCATTAAAACCACAATTACTTTGAGCAGTGTGTGGAGCATTCCAGCAGTGCCCCCAGGCCTCTCTGGAACACTGAGCAAGGTCACAATTAATGTGCTGGAACTTCCAATCATGGAGCAAGGAATGGAGCAGGAATGGGCAAAAGGAGCAGCTGGATATTTCCCTGCCTCAGTGCCTGTTCCTTGTAGCAACAAACACCAAGGATGCTTAAAATTCCCAGGCTCCCACGTGTTGCACCATTTCTCAGGAATAGCAGAGAATTTAAAGTAGGTTTTGCACAGAATGATCAAGTTTGCAGAGAACAGCCTTGGGTAGTGCTTTAAAAAATGAAAGAAAAATCATTTGAAGAGCAAGGGAGGCAAAGAAGAGAGTTACTTGTTCCCCACTTAATTCTTCTGGAATCACCACAAATGTCTCAACTACAGGTTGCTCAAGTTCAGGCTGAAGCAGAGCAGACAAAAGTTCTCTTTTGTCGTGTGCATGGGCAGCTCTTGGAAAGGTTCCCAGGGTGATCCCAGGTTTATGTGCAAATCCTGAGGTGTCAGGGACTGCTGCAGGATGGGATTTGGGGTCTGGGATCTGGGATCTGGGGGGATTTCACCCCAACTTCACCACTTTCATTGCATTTGGGAGTGGGGGAGGATCCCTCAGCTGGAATATGCTGATTCCATCCCAGGTCCTTGGGATTTTGCTGGATCAGGTGCCAAGGATGGAACTCCATAGCAGAATTCCACGGTCTGAAATCTGGCAGGGGTTGGTTCAGTCACTCTTTTCTCCAGGATTAAATATTCACAGGACCCACCAGGTCTGGAGGGCTCACAGTGGTCCCAGGGCTGCAGGGAAAGCTGGAATGGGTCAACAACAAAAACAATTAAAAAGAAGGGTATTTCTGGGGGGAGAGGAATATTCCAGGCATATTTCACTAATGAGAACATGGATGGATGTGGAAATGAAGGAAATGTTTTGGGTCTCATTTGACAGCCTGCTCACTGTGGGACTCCTGACCCAGGGAGGGTCTCCAGCCCCATCCTGGTGGGGCCAGGGCTGGCTTTAGGCAGAGAGGGATGTTTAGAATTTGTCCTTTTTGAATATTCATGTCCTTTACAAAGTGCACGTTTATAACCTGAGTCACCCCGTTCCTTGAACATGGGCAAAGAAAAACAATCCAAAAATTCCAAACCTTACAGAGACCATAAATCCCAGAATAGTTTTGGATGTGAGGGACCTTAAATCCCACCCAGTGCCACCCCTGCCATGGCAGGGACACCTCCCACTGTCCCAGGCTGCTCCCAGCCCCAGTGTCCAGCCTGGACACTTCCAGGGCTGGGATATCCCCAGGTTTTTTGGGCAATCTGCTCCCAGTGTTCTCCCACCAGAGGCCTGGCCATCCAAGGAAAAGAGGGATTTTTCTTTTCTTCTTTTTGACTTTAAGCATAACATTGTCTTTTTCTTTCTTTCTTTCCTTCTGTTTTTTCCCTTTCCCCCTCAGTGCCAAGGCCCTGGAAATGCTGTCTCCTGCAGTTTTCCATGTGAGCACTGGTGCACAATTTCAGCCCAATTTGGCTGAAGGCACGAGTTTGACAGGAAGGTACAGCTGTAATTTCTCAGGCCTAGCCAGGATGCCAAATAAATCTATATCATCTTGACAATTATATCTTTACAAAAGCTTGGGAAAGAACAGCCAGGAAAGCTTGTCAATAAGTTCACTTTTTATTAGAGGGAAGTCCTTTGGAGAGCCCACAAAGGCAGCGTTTCCTGATGGATGTCCCGGAGGCAGGCGCTGTGGGAGGTCAGTTACAAAGAGCTTTTTATTGACAAACTTTTATTTTAGAGGAGATTTTTCCCTACAAAGCCTTAGCTTGAGCCATTGCATGGCGCAGCCATAAAACCAGATATGGAGTAAGGATAGTTTTGGCTTGAGTCAGGCCCCAAAGTGAACTGGACTCGAGATTTGTGCTGGTGGCCCAGTGCCACTGGTCACCACTGGATCACGGAGCTGGGACTGGGACTGGGACAGGGTAGGAACAGCTCCCAAGAGGAGCCCTGCAAGCCAAGTGGGAAGTTATTTCCACAGTCAAATTGGAGATTAATTAGTGCTACGTGTGCTCCTGGCACCCAGGAGAGCCAAATTTCCCCACTCCTGCCCTTGTCCGTGCCGCCCCCACAGCCGGGCCCCTGGGAAGAACAAATTTATACAAATAGCCCAATTTGCTATTTAGGACATCTATATATAAACACAGGAATATGGGCTGTAACCCTTGGGGCACCTCCAGCCACTCCTCCTCTCTTTGCCCTACTTCTGCTAATTCTGTTTGCTGGGGAGGTGCTTACTCACAGAACTCTTTTTGGAGTCATTAGCTGCACATTCTGGAAAATGTGTTTTTTAAGGGCATTCTTGAGCCCTAGCAGGCAGTTCTCACCTGCCAGCAGCATAAAAGGGGAGTTCCTGGGTGTCAAATGCTTTCAAATTTTCCTGCTTTGATCAGGGCCCTGTTTGGGCTGAAGTTTTCTCAGTGTCCTCCTGGGAGTTTCCTCCGTGGCATTTTTTTTATTATTCCCAGCCCTGTGCAGCTCCTTCATGATCCGAGCTGCAGTAATAAGGAGGGAGTTCAGCTGTGCAGAGGAGATGCAGAAACACCAGCCCGTGCAGGCTGTGGAAAACATCCCAAAAGAACTGAGCACAATCACCTGGGAGCCGGGAGGGAGCTGGGGAAGCTGGAGGGATGGAGAAGGAACAATCAGAGCAACACTGGGAGAGGCTGTGAGCAGGAGCTGAGTCGTCCTGGTGATGCAGCACAGCCAGGACTGAGGGGAAAACAGCCTTGGAATAATGGATCTTAAACCCCACCCAGGGCCACCCCTGCCATGGCAGGGACACCTCCCACTGTGCCAGGCTGCTCCAGCCCCAGTGTCCAACCTGGCCTTGGGCACTTGTGCCAGAATTGTTTCTCATGTTGTAGAGGGGCCTTAACCCCTCATGACGACTGAGGTGATGCCTCAGGTTTGGCTTTTCTATTTTCCCATTCTGTGCTGCTTTAGTGTGTGGGTCTGGGCTCCATATTATGGGATGCTGAGCTCTGTGCACAGAGCAGGGAGACAAAACAATTCCTGCTCCAGCTGGGCACCAAGGACAAATGATCCAAAGCTCAGGCCCAGGAGCACAAACAGCGTGGGCTGGAGAGAGAAAAACAAGCAGGATGGGAGTGCCTGGGCTAAAGCTGGAATGGGACAATGAACTGCAAGGTGCAAATGGAGCAGAGCTGATCCCAGTGAGAGCCCCCGGGAGCGCTCGTGCATTTTGGGACCATTTTGGTTCCTCTTGGCTGCAGCCCTGGCTGGGCTCTGGTGCTGCCCAAGGTGGATCCATGGAGGAGATCCTTTGAATAAATCCCTGCTTTATTCTGTGACTCCATCCAGCCTCTGCTCCAGGGCAGCCTTCTCAAGGCATCAGGGGAACGCTCAGGATGCCTGAGGGGCTGGGAGAGGGGAGCACCTGGCTCTGCTGCCCAGGGGAGCTATCCCTGCCTCGTTTATTTCTCCTTGCTTTCCCTCTTCTCCCTCAACGTGTCTGGAATGGCTCCCTTGTAAAAGAAAGTCCGTCAGGTGATTCTGTTTTCAGGTGCATTTCTGAAATGTTTCTGCTTTTGGGAGCTCCCACTGTTCCACATTTGGGCTACTTTGGGAAGCCTGGATGGCCTCTGGCCGTGGGAGAGCTCTGTGTACTGGGAGTTTGTAGATCTTGGCTGTCAGGGTCTGCTTTGCTTGGAATGACCCCGAGAGTGTAAAAGTCCTCGTTCCCCAGCCGTGCATCTGAAGACGAAGTCTGGAATGCGTGAGGTCGAGTTCCCAAGGTTGTTTATTTTCCCTTATCTAGAACATTCTCTCTGACCTGCTGAGGTCTGTCTGGTACAGAAGCCATGGCAGTCTGCCTCTGCCTCGGGCAGCTCCCACAATATACACCCAAAATTACGTGTGGTGTGTTTACAATTTATTACCAATTCCCATCACCCGTGTTAGGCTGTGAATCTCTGCCTGAAACCAACAGAAAAGTGTCACCAGCACAGCGAGACATGGAGGGCAAGGAGAAGGAGGTCAGGACACGCCCAAATCCCTCCATCTTGTCCCCTGAACCCCATTCTAAAAACCCCAAAATTCCACTTTTCCACCCTGTGTTAATTCAACTACCACACTACTCAAACCCTTGTGGCTGTAATTCCTCACACAGAGTTGTCAGTTTTTTCCATGGGCTAAAATGGAAGCCACAGCTGTTTTTGACTTGGTGCCAAGGTCTGTGAGCCCCTGCCAGGGTCTCAGACAGCCAGGGCAGCCAGAGGGATGTGCTGGACTCTGACACTTGGCAAAGTGTGTGTGGGATGCAGTTCTGCCTGTGCTGAGGGTGGAGGAGGTGCCTGCAGAGAACATCCTGCTGCCTACCCGTCATCACCCTGCTCCTCGAGCCCGGGCACAGCTGGAGCCTGGGCAAGGTGGATGCCCTGACCTTCAGCAGGGCACAGAGCAACCCGGGGCACGTCATTGGGGTGCTGCTCCATGCAGGATGCCAGGAAAAGGGTTTGGATGGACAACACCCGGTTTGAAAAGGGTCTTTGGGACAAAGACCTGGAATCCCAGGATTCCTGAGGCTGGAAAAGCCCTCCCAGCCCATGGAGCCCCAGCTGTGCCCAGTGCCCACCTTGTCCCCGGCCCAGAGCTCTGAGAGCACCTCCAGGAAATCCTTGGACACCTCCAGGGATGGGCACTCCAAACCTCCCTGGGCAGTGCCAAGGCCTGAGCCCCCTTTCCATGGGGAAATTCCTGCTGCTGCCCACCCTGAGCCTGCCCTGGCCCAGCCTGAGGCCGTTCCCTCTCCTCCTGTCCCTGTTCCCTGGAGCAGAGCCCGACCCCCCCGGCTGTCCCCTCCTGGCAGGAGCTGTGCAGAGCCACAAGGTCCCCCCTGAGCCTCCTTTGCTCCAGGCTGGAGTTGGAGGTCAGCCTCTGAACACCTGGAAATCCTTAGGCAGGATTTCCCCTCGCTGCCCAGGAGAGGAGCACAGGGAGCTTTGTTGTGGGGAGAGCAGAGCCCCATTCCCAGTGCAGGACCCTGCCAAACGTGGGAAGCACTCAGGGAGGGCTGTCCTTGCTCCCTGCTCCCTCCCAAGAAACCTGAGAACTGCAGGTGGGGCCTCTCTTCAAGGATAATCATTTTATTAAGTCTTCTAATGATAGAGAACTCGCTCCATATTAGGTTACTGCCTTCCCTGCTTAATTAACTTTATTCCTACTCTAGGTTTGTTTAGTTTCACCTTCCAGCCTTTGCTTCTCATTATGGCTTTTTTGCTAAATTAAAGTATCGGAATCGCCTGCCTGTGATGGCTCTAAAGAACACAGAGAAATTGGCTCTTACTTTTCCCTTGGATAAATTAAAGAGGTCAAGTGCCTTTAACCCTTAATTTCTGTATAAAACTGGCTTCAAAGGAGAGACCTCTGGAGGAGACCATTGAGATATTCCAAGGGCTGGAGCCAGCGGGAGGGCTGGGAATGTTCCCCTGGAGAGGAGAAGGCTCCAGGGAGAGCTCAGAGCCCCTTGCAGGGCCTGAAGGGGCTCCAGGAGAGCTGAAGAGGGACTGGGGACAAGGGATGGAGGGACAGGACACAGGGAATGGCTCCCAGTGCCAGAGGGCAGGGATGGATGGGAGATTGGGAATTGGGAATTCCTGGCTGGGCTGGAATTGCCAGAGCAGCTGTGGCTGCCCCTGGATCCCTGGCAGTGCCCAAGGCCAGGTTGGACACTGGGGCTGGAGCAGCCTGGGACAGTGGGAGGTGTCCCTGCCCATGGAATGGGGTGGGGTGGGATGGGATTTAAGGTCCCTTCCCACCCAACCCATCCCATGACTCAATGCCATCACTCCTCTGAGCCCAAGAACTCCCCCAAGCTGTGTCCTGGTGTCCCAAGACAGGATGGATGGTCCTGGCAAAGCAATTCCACTCCTGCTTCCATCCCCTCCCCTCCCTGCAGCTCTTTGCAGGCCCTGCCACCTCTCCCGTCTGGCACATGTCTGTGCTTGGAATTCACCCCAATACCTCCGCGGATCCCAACTCCCTGAGAAAAGCAGGATCATGAATAAACATCATGAATAATTTCCTGAGAACAGCAGAACCTTATCCCTGACTGTAGGGAGAGGGGCAGGAGGAGAGCACTAATTAGATTATTTATGCAATCCAGCCTTGATGAGATCCACCTTGACAAGGCAGTCAGAGGTTGATCCATTTGAATTCCTTGGAAATGCCCCATTCCTGGAGCAGCTCTGTGCTGTAACTGCAGGTGCTGCCCCACATCCTCTTGCTCCCAAAGCTCTCCTGGACTGGAGGGTGCTGGGGGCTCCCTTTGGGGTGCAGCTCACGAGAGGAGGGTGCTGCCTGTGCCTGGGCAGGGCTCTGGGCCGGGCATGCTGGGCTCAGCTGAGCTTTGGGATATTTTAGCGTTTTTAATCTCTGTCCCGTGGGTTTTGGAGCACGTGGAAGGTGCTGCTGTTTCCTCTCAAGGGTTGGTTTCCTTTTGGGTTCCCTCTGACCTTTGCTCACAGAGCGTTGGAGGCTGATGGAACACGGTTGGGCCGTGCTGGTCGTTGGGAAAGCAGGGGGGAGGTTCTGTGGTGGGATGAGGAGATTCCAGGAGGGATCCTGCAGGAAGGAGCAGTGTCCTGGTGCCCAGGCTGCCCTGGGGTGTGGGGATGGGGCTGGGCATCCCCTGCTGTGGAGACCCATGAGCCTAGTGGGGAAAGAGCAACAGCAATCTCCTGGAGAGACCAGCTCAGGCTCCGGGCATTCCTCACAGCTCAGGGTGAGCAAAGAGCCTTCTCCCATGGTGCTCTGCAGCACTATGCTAATTTGTCCTGGTCCTATCCTCCCCATTGGCCCGCTGGCCTTCCCCACCCCTTTTACCCTTCTATGGTCGTGTTCTAGAGAGTTCTCCCTTCCCTGTGTTCCCATTGGTTTGTGTAACCCCGCCCACCCACCCTGGCATTCCCTATTGGTTCCTTCCCAGAGTACCGCCCCAGAGCCTTCGGGCCATTGGATCCCTGACGCTCTGCTCCGCCCCCTTTTCCCTGTGCTTAACCCTGGTCCCTCCTCTGTTCCCTGTCTCTGGCCCCTGGAGCCCTTCAGCATTGGACCCCAAAAAAACCCTTCCTGGACCCGAAAAAACCATCCCTGGACCCGATAAACCCTCGTTGGACGCAAAAAAACCTTCCTGGGCCCTGATAAACCCTCGTTGGACCCCAAAAAACCCTCGTTGGACCCAAATTGACCTTTGTTGGACCCCGATAAATCCTTGTTGGACCTAGATAAACTCTCATTGGACCCTAATAAACCCTCATTGGACCCTGATAAACCCTCTCTGGACCCCAATAAACCCTTATTGGAACTCCATGCATGGACCCTCTCGTGCCTTCCCAGCTGAGCTGCTCTGTGCGTGTGTCTGTCTGTCTGTGTGTGCTGTGGCTCTCATGGCTCCTGCCCCTTGGCACAAGACGCTCTCAGGGAAGGTTGCCTCCACCACCACTGTGGACGGCAGCCTTTGCGGAGGAGTGTCCTGGTTTGAACAGCCAGGTGTCTGCTAAGGGAGGCAGGAGCCTCCTCTGAAATGGAAAATGCAAACCCCCTCCCTCTGAATTGTTATAATTTTGAAATTAAGGGGCTCTCAGGCAAAGATACGGGAACAGGAATAACAGTTCTTTATTAGGGAAACTAAAAATACAAATGCAATGGTACAAAAAAGAAACCAAACCCTGGCAGAGTCAGAGCAGGCCCTGGCAGGCTGTGGGTCAGGCTGGTGGCAGCAGTGCCATTCCATGGGGGCTCAGCCCTCCTGCAGTGCCAGCTGTGCTTCTGCTGGAGCAGGATCCTGGACAAGGCTGGAGTTTTCCTCTGGAGCTCCAGGGCTGCTGGAGATGGGCCTGGGCTCCCTCTGGGAATGCAGTGGGGCAGAAAGCTGCTCCTGTGGGAATGCAGTGGGGCAGAAAGCTGCTCCTCTGGGAATGCAGTGGGGCAGAAAGCTGCTCCTCTGGGAATGCAGTGGGGCAGAAAGCTGCTCCTCTGGGAATGCAGTGGGCAAAGGCTGCTGTGGTGTCCCAAAGGCTCAGATTGGATCCAGGTAGGAATGCTTGGCTCCTCCCCTGGGCACAGCCTCTCCCCATGGGATGATGGAATTTTCTCAGCCATGCAGGGACACTCAGTGGCCATGAACAGCAGAGATCTCCTGGAGGGAGGATTGGCTGTGGGAGAGACAAAGAAAACTGCCCAGAGAACAGAGGATAACTGCCCCAGCTCTGGCAGATGGTGACAGAACACACACCCATGTTTCCAACCTAAGAGAAAGATTCAATGTGATCACACACATGGGATCAACCCTCCCGCACATGGGAAAAGCAGCTCCGTGCATCCCACTGGAGATAAACACCCTGCATTGGTTCTGCCACAATAACAAACACAGATCTTACTGCAGGGATGGATTTTCCTGCTGTGAACCCGAGGGCAGTCACTGGGTGAGGGGTGGTGTCACTGGAGGTGCCCCTGCAGTGCTCTCTGCCATCTAAAACCAGTAACTGAGTTATCTGGATCAAACACGGAGATGCTGGTTTATCAGAGGAGGTTTCCCTTCCCTAACCCAAGGTTATCCCTGTGGGAGGGGCTGCCAGGACCACCCTGCCCTGGAAAGGTGGCTGAGGGCAAGGAGCCCTCTCTGGAATGTGGATTCCAGCCCAGCTCCTTCTCCTCTCCCCAGCAGTCATGAGAATTTTTTCCTGACTTTAAAACAGAGACGTCTCTAATTGTCCAAACCTGTCACGTCCTCAGTTTCAATAAAATCGGGCAGCAGAGTATTAGAGCTAATGATATGTTTTAGGGAAATAATAGTTTTATTGCCCTGGGTTTATAATCTTTTTGATTAACTGATTTTCGCAGATATTTGCACTCCCTCATTTGTTTTCTGCCTGTTCTTTAAAGGCATTTTTAAGTTGTTATTTCTGACCAGTGCATGTGACATTTTCTAAGCTGGGTGTCCCACGCAAGGTCTGGAGGTGAGAGGACAGCCAGATGTTTAACAATGTGGAATTTAAAGATAGTAATGATTTTATTTTCTTTAGAAATATGCAAGGATGGGGAGAATGGGAGATTATTTCCTCTGGGTTTTCAGGTCAGTAGAGATAAACACACAAAAAATAAAAATGGACATAGGAATACATTGGCACAGGGTGCCCAGAGCAGCTGGGGCTGCCCCTGGATCCCTGGCAGTGCCCAAGGCCAGGCTGGAGCAGCCTGGGACAGTGGGAGGTGTCCCTGCCATGGCAGGGCTGGCACCGGCTGGGATTTGAGGTCCCTTCCAACCCAAACCAGTCTGGGATTCTGGGATTTATGAAAAGGAAACACTCATCACTGTCTCTCTCTGCTCACTTTGGTTCCTTTCCAGGGCACCTGCTCTTCCTCCACAGCATTTTCCACATCCAGCTCTGCTCTCCAGGCCAGCCCAGGAGGAGCTCAGCGAAGCCCAGGCTGCCTTTAGAGCCTCTGCAATTCCTGCCTGGGGGCATGATGGATTTTTATCCAGAAAAATGTGTGTTCCTGGTTATTGTAACTTCGTGCTGTAAGGGGACAAAGCCAGAGAGAAACGCTCAATAAAGCAGACGTGATAAAAAAGGGTAAATCTACTTGGGGAAAAAAAAGCTGTGCCTTATTTTCTCTCCCAAATAAATCATCTGGGAAAAGCTGAGTCAATAAAGCTCACTTTGAGCACGGCTCCTTTTTGCTGGTCAGGAGATACATTGCTTGTATGTTAATTGGCCCTTTAATCACTCTCTGTGTGCTGGGCTGCTGCCTTTTGAATCCTGCTGGAAGCTCTGCCTGCCGTCCCTTTATGTCTGGCTTTTATGGGAAGAGCTCCTGAAAAGAGCCCGAAAATGTTCGATACCTGCAGAGGGGCTGAGCTCTGCGTCAGCCATGGCATCTCCACTGCAGCCTCCAGCCCACTCTGGGGCTTGCTTCTGCCAGGTGTCTGCAATCCCCATTTTCTGCCCCTGCAATCCTCCTTTTCTGCCTCTGAAGTCCTCATTTTCTGGGACTTTCCATCATTTTTGTAGCAATAGGAAAAAAAAAAAAAAAAAAAAACAAACCAGTGGCTCCGGTGTGGCACAAAATTCCCCACCCATTTTCAGCTCTGCGATGGAGCAGCACAAGGCTTGGCAGGAGTTTGGGTTCTCTGCTAATGAGGATGAAAAGTGGAAGGGGTCCTTCCCAGGGACAGCAACTCCATATGAAGATTGAGAAGGAACTGGGGGAGAACGCAAACAAACACATTTTGTTAAAGAATGCAAAGTGCATTCCCAAGAGCCGATCATGTTTCATGGTGGGATATCTCACTTCTCGGGGAAACGGGACCAGGATGTGCCAGCCAGGCTCTGCGGGTGCAGCCTGGGAGGAGTCCTGTGTGCTCTCCTTGCATTCTCCAGGGATTTCACAGCAAAGCGAGGCGTTGGTTTTGGGCTTGGTGGGAAGTGCAGCAGCTGAGGTAGCACAAGGTTGTGTGATTCATCTCCCAGAGAACACTCAGGGGTGTTGGATCCCAGGGAGAGGGTGAGCGTGGGCAGGAGAGGTTCAGCTCTCGGGGGTGGCTCCTGGTGTGGGGCCAGCTCCTCACTGAGCATCCCCTGAGGCTGAACTGACATCAGACCCAGACAGATCCCTCAGTTGGACCTGATCCCAGCTGTCATTCCAGCCTGGGTGTGGCTGGGGAGAGAGGAGGGAGCAGCCCTGGAACAGCTCCGTGGGTCAGGACCGCCCGTGGGGAGCCCGGGGACAGGAGGAGAGCAGGGTCAGCAGCAGCGTCCTGCGGGGCTGGGGGGATTTCTCAAGGGATTAAAGGGAATCTGCTTGGAATGAGATCCAGAGAGGAGAGTAAGAAAGAGATCATGGAACCATGGAATGGGTTGGGTGGGAAGGGACCACAACCCCACCCAGGGCCACCCCCGCCATGGGCAGGGACACCTCCCACATCCCAGGGACTCCCAGCCCCAGTGTCCAACCTGGCCCTGGGCACTGCCAGGGATCCAGGGGCAGCCACAGCTGCTCTGGCAATTCCAGCCCAGCCAGGAATTCCCAATTCCCAATCTCCCATCCATCCCTGCCCTCTGGCACTGGGAGCCATTCCCTGGGTCCTGTCCCTCCATCCTTTGTCCCCAGTCCCTCTCCAGCTCTCCTGGAGCCCCTTGAGGTGAAGTACTCGAGCTTCTTGGGGAAATCAGGGGTGCCAGAAGGATTGGTGAGATGGATCCCCCCCTGCAGAGTCTGTCACACTTTATCCATCCAGACCCACCTGAATTTCCCAGGGATGGGCTATGGAGGGAAGGCTGCAGTGGACTCGGAGCTGCCATTTGAGTGAGGCTGTGCTCTGAGCAGATCCAGCAGGATCTGCGCTTGTTGCTTTTTTGTGGCTCCCACAACTCTCTCCCAGTCCCCTGGATGTCAAATCCATGCTCCTAAAGGGCTGTGGAAGGCCCACCCCACCAGCACAATGCAGCTAAAAGCAAAAGGGTCTCCACATTCTGTGGACACAGAATCCAGGCTGTTCCTGGATTCAGTTACATCTTTACAGACCTCTGCTTCTCCCAGCAGGCAGAGCTGGGAGGCTCCACAGGATCTCCCCTGGCACCTCCCAGGAGTTGCAGAGCTGCTGTGGCTCCTGTGCTGCTGCCTGAGCCTAGCTAATATTATTATGATAATCAGTTCCGGGTTCTGCTGGCCTCAGTCGCTGCCCTTGCTGCTGTCCCAGGTGGTTGGCAAAGCTCCTGAGGAGGGCAGGTCCCTAAAAATGCCACCTCAGCCTTCCCTGTTAGCTCAGCTGCCTGCAGCTCCATCCCCCGTGTCACAGGTCACCCACCCCACCCGTGCCAGCCCTCTGGTGCTGCAGAAAACTCCTCCACACCCCCCAAAATGCGGTTTTCTCCTCCCATGGAAGGGAGCAGGGAGGGAGCTGTTCTCAGCTGCTCTCCTGGACCTTTTCTGCTGGGAATATTTTGTTCCAAGCCGCAGCAGAGCGCTCTGCTGAAGAACAAATCAGGCTGTTAGAGCTGCACTTTAATCTTCCCTTTGGGAACACGGAGCTTCCCAATCTAATCCTGGTGGCAGAGAAAAGCGTTGCCGGGGTTTTAATGCTCCTCACAAACTGCCATCGTCCCCTATTTGCAAAGGTGAGGGAAGAGATCTTTTATGGATGTGCTGGGATGAATGCAGGAAATCCAGCTCGTGTTTATCCTGCCTCAGGCCCAGCCCTGCTGCAGTTAAACCCGAGTTTAAGCAGATGTGCTCTGGGTGATCACTGTGAATGATAAACTCCCCCACAGGTCCCTTGGGGAAGGTGGGATTTGTGTTATCCTGAACTTTGGGATAAAAGATTGGATTTCCAGGCTGTGATGAAAAGACTGATCATGGGATCACAGACTGCCCTGGGTGGGAGGGACCCTAAACCCTGCCATGGCAGGGACACCTCCCACTGTCCCAGGCTGCTCCAGCCCCAGTGTCCAACCTGGCCTTGGGCACTGCCAGGGATCCAGGGGCAGCCACAGCTGCTCTGGGCGCCCTGCCCTGGTATCTCCCGTGATTAGACACAGGGATGTGTGGGAATTCCAGTGGATCAGCTGATCCCTGGTTCTTAGATCCCCTCACTGTGCACCCTCCCAGTTCACATGTCTTCTGTCCTGCTCAGGAGCCTTCCCTGGGCGCACTGATTTGTGCTGCAGTTCAGAACTGGTCCCACCTGTGGCCCTCTCTGGGGCTTTGGGGTGCCACGAGCAGCTCAGGGCCCTAAACCCCATTGTCCTCAAAGCCATAACCTGTGGAGATGGGAGCTGGCACTGGGTGGCCTCTGAGGTCCTTCCAACCCAAACCATTCAGTGGTTCTGTGATCAAAACTAAAACTGAAATGAATAAAAGGAACCCACTAAGGTAAGAAAACCGCAAATGTGTCCACAGAATGTGGAGACCCTTTTGCTTTTAGCTGCATTGTGCTGGTGGGGTGAGCCTTCCACAGCCCTCTAGGAGCATGGATTTGACACACAGGGGACTGGGAGAGAGTTGTGGGAGCCATAAAAAAAAAAAAAAGTTTTCTAGGGGAAACCAATTGTTGAGGTGTTGCCCTGATTTTTAAAAGTGTTTTCTTTTATAGCTCTTTTGAAAATTTTAAAGTTCTTTTAGAAGTTTTCTGTGCCTTCTGATGTTTACATATTTCTACTGGAGTTCTCACGCATGTTCATGTAAATAATGATTGTTTTGCATTCTTCTTTGTGTGAGGAGAGAATTGATGCACTGTTGGTTTGACCAGTGTGGTTGGAGAGGTGGCAATTTCACCCTCCAATCCACTGCCACTTTTGGAATTCTGTATATTGCAAGGTCAGAAATAAAACTGGCTCTTTTTCTCTTTTGAACTCACCAAACTTCTGTGTACTCATTTCGTGTCCAATAGCAACGGTGAGGGATAATTTTAGGATGGTTGCTGATTTTAGGGCTGTTCTGAGTGTCCTTTGCTGGCCTGGACGCACGAGTGCCCCGGGGGATGGAGCGAGCCCCGGGTGCCGCGGGAGCGCTGCTGTCCCTGGTGCTGGCCGGGGCAGGAGTGGTGTTACTCTGATTTTTAAAAGTGTTTTCTCTTATAGTTCTTTTGAAAATCTCAAAGTTCTCATAAAACTTCTTCAGCCTTCTAATCTAGTTACATATTTCTACTAGAATTCTCACACATTGTTCATATAAGTAATATTTGTTCTACATTCTTCTTTGTGAAAAGAAAGAATTGATCAACTGTTAGTTTAACCAGTGTGGCTGGAGAAGTAGCAATTCCATCCTCCAATCCACGGTCACCTCTGGAATTCTGTAAGTATCAGATGCTCGAATAAAACGCTCTCTCTTTTTAGCCTTTGAACTTACCGGATGTTTGTGTACTCACTTCGTGTCCAATAACAACAGATTGGCTCTAATAGGACCCCGGTCCCAGGCACCAAACCGTCCCAAAATTCCCAAAGGACAGCGTCTCCCTCACTCCCTGCTCAGGTTCTGCCAGAGCTCCCTGCGGAGTTCCAGCTTTTCCCCTCTGAGCTCTGCCCCCGGGGCTGCCCAAGGCTCTGTGCCCCTGACGGCAGTGCTGCCCCCGCGGGGAACAGGATTCCCCCCCCAGCCCCATTCCTGGGGGCAGGAGCTCTCCTCTGCAGCCCTGACAGGTGCCAGCGGCTGCGGGTGACAGGATGACACTGTTAACTCTGTTCGGGTTGCCTGCAGCTGTCACACGGCTGCTTTCCCCAGCCCCGCTCCCGCATGGCAGTATTTGTTTTCCTCTCATTTGTATGTGCACTTGTCTCTATCGAATTTTGTCTCTTTGATTTCCGACCATTTTCCAATTTATCAGGATCACTTTGAATTCTAATCCTGGCTGCCAGAGCACTTGTAATCATCCCCACTCTGGTGTCACTCGCTGTTCCCTTGCTCGTGCTGCTGAATTGTTAATATTTCATGGAAGCACAGCCACTCCGCTCCTCCAGAGTGTCTCGTGTGTCCTGTGCCAGAGAAACCTTTGGAGCAGCTTTTTTTGCCACATTTCTGGGTTCTCACACCACACTCGGATCATTATTTGCTTCAATTAGTGCTGCAGGATAAATTTGGATCATTGACAGCGACCTCGTGGTCCTGGTTGGAAAAACACATCCCAGCTTTTGATGTGCAGCTCCTCTGTGAAGGGAACGTTTCCACTTTGCTGTTCCTCCTCGCTGTTTGGGTTTGGGGTCCTCCTGCTCCTGCCCAGCCCAGCATTCCCTGGGGTCACAGTGCCCAGGGGGACGCTGTGATCCGTGTGGCAGGACCCTTGGGCAGGAAGGAAAACCCTTCAGTGCTGGCACAGCTCACGCAGAGCCGGGCTGGCAGGAGAGGGGCACTGCAGCACACAAACCTGGTCCCACAGCACCTTCCTGGCCCCAGAAAAGGCACAGCCATCCCAGATGGTGCCACCAGGGAAGCACCAGCCAGGGGGGAGTTACACCCGGGTGGGGTGAGGCACTGAAAGGCCACGCTCCAAGGAGAGTTCGGGCTTCTCAAAGTGGTGCTGGGGCTGGCAGAGCCTTCGGACCCCAAGGCTTGCCCCTGCAGCCCCAGCTGCTGCAGGGAATATCCCGATCCAGGGCAGTGGGATGGTGCCCTGGGGTCTGACCCGGGTGCAGATGCACGGCACAGCCCGAGGGGTGTGACATCCTCACCTGGGATGGGATAAAGGACGGATTTCCAGCTCAGGACACTCTGAATCCACACGCACAGGAAGGAGTTGTTCCCTTTCCCCATTTATCATGGAATTCCCCTTTACACATGACCAGCTGCTCTCAGCCACCTGAGAAGAGGGTGGAGCCAGGTGGGAGTCAGTCTCTTCTCCCAGTGACAAGTGAGGGGCTTCAAGCAGTGCCAGGAGGGTTTGTTTGGGATATCAGGGAGAATTCCTGGGATGGGATGAGTCTGAAGAGCTGCTCTCACCTTTGATTGGCCACGATAAGCTGATGGAGAGAAGTGGCCATTTCCTTAATTGTGGTGATGAACTTGAGGGGAAAAAAGTGAATATTTGGCCTGAAAAGCAGTGGGTGTTTCAGTGAGAGGGGTCTGTCCATGTGCTGGCATTGGGGAACCAAATCTGCCCAGCTGGCACCACTTTCACCACACCCAGCTCCTTGGGCAGAGGTTTGGAATTCCAAATACGTGGACTAAATAATTATTTGGAATAAATAAATATTCCAAATATTTGGAATAAATATAATTTGGAATAAATAAATATTCCAAACAATATTTGGAATATTTTTGAGGACACACTCGAGCTGCATCCTCTGCTCCTCTCCGTGGTGCCTGCGCTGTGTTTCCTGCTCTGTGCTCTCCTGAACCCCACACCCTCTGCCTTTCTGACATGAGGGGCTCCAGCTGCCTTTGCCCAGAGCCTGCTTGGTGTAATATCAGAACTGCAGGCTGGTTTGGGTGGGAAATACCTTTAAGATCATCTCATCCCACCCCCTGCCATGGCAGGGACACCTTCCACAGTCCCAGGTTCCTCCAAGCCCCAGTGTCCAACCTGGCCTTTGTGGAGTGACTTGAATGGCAAAATTCACAGATTATGTTTCCTGATAGCGAAAATTTAATCTTTATCAAAAGGATAAAAAAAGCTTTTTCTGCTCTTTTCATGTCCTAGATCAAAGCTCGCTCATTTAACTACTCCCTTGATACTGCATTTTGTCCTTTGCCTTCAGAGGCACGGTGCACACACACAGCTCCTGCTCTGCCTTTGAACTCAGCCCGTGGTGCTGTGATCCCAGCACTGGGACACACTGCAGGGACAGCAGCTCCTGCAGGACACCTGGAATGTGCCAGGGTGCTCCTGTCACTGCAGGGAGCTGAGCCAGGAGCAGAGTTCCTCTCGTGGAACAGCCTGGAGGGGAAACCAAAGGAAGGGGGAATAGCACACATCGTGTCTCCTCCACACTCTGGAGAGCCCGTGTTGGTGGCCTTTTCCTTCTCCACACTCTGGGCAGTCCCTGCTGCTGGCCTTTTCCTTCTCCACACTCTGGAGAGCTCCTGCTGCTGGCCTTTTCCTTCTCCACACTCTGGAGAGCTCCTGCTGCTGGCCTTTTCCTTCTCCACACTCTGGGCAGTCCCTGCTGGTGGCCAGGGCCAGGCTGTGCTGGCCAGCAGTGCCCTGGGCTGAGCGCTGGGTGTCGATGCCCTGGCACAGCATCTCCCGCTCAGCAATGGGATGCTGGAGAGGGGCACTGCCAGGGCAGACACAGCTCTGGTGGTGCTGGAGCTCGCTGTGCCCAGGAGCTGCCCCAGAGCAGCTGCAGAGCTCAGCTCCTGCTGCATTACATATCAACAACCTGAACAGTCTGGGGAGGAAAAAGCCTTGAATCCCAGCCCTGCCATGGCAGGGACACCTCCCACTGTCCCAGGCTGCTCCAAGCCCCAGTGTCCAACCTGGCCTTGGGCACTGCCAGGGATCCAGGGGCAGCCTGTCCCTGTCTCTGTCCCTGTCCCTGGGCCAGGGGGCTCAGGGTCCTCTGTGCCACCCTGGCACAGCCACAGGTCACACACAGCCCGGCCAGGAGGGCAGGGACTCTCACTCATCCATGTGCCAGATGCATCTCGTGGCTTTTCCCCAGGTTTCTGCAGCAGGCTCGAGCTGGGATATTTATCCATGTCCAGAGTCTGAATCCTTGTTTTTTCTCAGAGGTAGAAAGGCAAAACCTCTCCCCATGTCCATGCCCGCTGTCACCGTGTCCCCTGCTCACCCAGGGCTCCGTGGCCTGTGCCAGGCACTGTGGAATAACCACCCAAGGATAAATCTCCTTTTCCTCCACAGCCTCTCCCAGTGCCCAGCTGGGAGCGATTCCCTCCTTGACATCGGATCTCTTATTTAACCGTGCAATAGATCTGCCAGCGCATCATTAAGCACAGATTTGTATCCTTAAATTAAATTTAGCTACCACGGGCTGAGTGATTTCCTTCCTGATTATCCATTTGTAGGAAACAGCAGCCACTCATCCCTCTCCCTGCGCTGCTTCCCGACTTTACCACCGAGCTGCTTTCAGCTCCACATTTTCCATCGGCTCACATGAAAGTCGGGATGCAGCCAGCAGCGAGGGAGGAATTAGCTGCAGAAAAAGAGGTTTTAATCTGCAGAGGTTGAACACAAAGCAGGGGAAGGACACTCTGGAATCCCCTCACAAAGGGATGTCAGCCTTTGCTCTGTTCTCCCGGGCCCTCATGTCCTGGCTTTGCCTTAATTGAATTTTTGGTAAGGAATAAACAAAAAAAATAATGAATAAATAATCCTAGTGGGTGCACCGAGCTGTGATAGAAGCTGCTCTCGTGGCAAAAGGCACACCTGGAGAGGGCACAGCCTGAGGGCTCCCCTGGAGAGCCTGGCAGGTGAGGAACAGCTCCCAGCCTGGCTCCAGGATGAGGCCACTGGGGCTCTGCCCTTCTCCTGCCTTCCAAACATCATCAAAATGAAATCCAGGGGGTTACAGGGTCAAAATGGTAATTGCAGACTCTGGAGCATCTTCTTCCATTAAAAAACCAACTCTGCTGAAATAATTCATGCTCTCTGCCACTTCTGAGTCAATGAATTCTCGTTTTCAGATGGAGAAGATGTTTTTGAAAAGATCCTGACCTCTTCTATCAGGTCCAGCCTGTGAGTGGCAGCGAGTCTGGGCATCAGCTCCCTTCCACACACAAAACTCCTCAGAAGTCACCAGGTGAAAGAATTCAACACAATTTCTTCAAGCCTTGTCACAAGGTTGACAGGAGTCTCTCACCTCTGCTGTGCAGAGGCTGGAATTGTCCCTGCCTGTGGCAGTGGGGTTGCACCAGGTGACCTTTAAGGGCCCTTCCAGCCCAAACCATTCCATGATCCTTTGAGCAGAGAAAGAATAAAAGAAAATTAAATTGCAAGAAGGAAAAAGTGAGGAGGAGAGAAGAAAAACCTCTTTAGAGGAGGAGGAGATTCATGGGTTTTATACTGCACTCACCTGCATCAGCAGCTCTGGAATAATTCCATAATGTCTGCAGGGTGAAGAAAGGTGGAAGGAGGGAAGTGAATAGAAAAGAAAATAAAAAAAAGGTGCTATTGAGAAAATACGGAGGGCGTAGAAGAGGGCAAAAATAAAGGTTTGGTAAAGCTGCTGTTGCAGCTGGACCTGGCTCTCAGTGCTCTGCTCTGGGTGAAAGGTGGGGATGGTCACAGGCTGGATTTGATGGATGGTCACAGTCTTGGTGCTCTTTTCCAACCGTCTTAGGCTGGAAATGCAGGATGTGGCTGGAAATGTGTTCTGTCACCATCTGTCAGAGCTGGGGCAGTTCTCTGCTGCTCTCTGGGCAGTTTTCTTTGTCTCTCCCACAGCCAATCCTCCCTCCAGGAGATCTCTGCTGTTCATGGCCACTGAGTGTCCCTGCATGGCTGAGAAAATTCCATCATCCCATGGGGAGAGGCTGTGCCCAGGGGAGCAGCCAAGCATTCCTACCTGGATCCAATCTGAGCCTTTGGGACACCACAGCAGCCTTTGCCCACTGCATTCCCAGAGGAGCAGCTTTCTGCCCACTGCATTCCCAGAGGAGCAGCTTTCTGCCCCACTGCATTCCCAGAGGAGCAGCTTTCTGCCCCAATGCATTCCCAGAGGGAGCCCAGGCCCATCTCCAGCAGCCCTGGAGCTCCAGAGGAAAACTCCAGCCTTGTCCAGGATCCTGCTCCAGCAGAAGCACAGCTGGCACTGCAGGAGGGCTGAGCCCCCATGGAATGGCACTGCTGCCACCAGCCTGACCCACAGCCTGCCAGGGCCTGCTCTGACTCTGGCAGGGTTTGGTTTCTTTTTTGTACTATTGCATTTGTATTTTTAATTTCCCTGGTAAAGAACTGTTATTCCTATTCCCATATCTTTGCCTGAGAGATGCTTAATTTCAAAATTATAATAATTTGGAGGGAGGGGGTTTGCATTTTCCATTTCAGGGAGGCTCCTGCCTTCCTTAGCAGACACCTGCCTTTTCAAACCAAGACACCAACCTATATTATCCTGTGAGCACTGAGGGCCACACCCAATGCCCAGGGCTGTTTCCCTCAGCTCCACCCTCATTTCCTTTGCCTCTGTAACTGCCATCCCATAATCCCATCAATTGATATTCCAAGACTGTGCAGCAGGCAGGAATAATGGAATGCTTTATGGAGAGGGCCATCCTTCATCCCATTTATTACCTTACCTTTGACTGAACTGTGGCTGTGAAATGACTCTCTGGCCACGTATAATCCATGGTTACTGTGCAGGGTACATCTCTTGGGTGGGCTGGGAATGCGGGGAGAGTTTATTTCTGCCACCCTGGGCCCTGGACCATCCCTGAGGCCGTGGCCCATGGGCACAGCCTGGGGAAGGAGCTCAGGGGGTTCCGTTCCCCTGCTCGGCAGCGCTGGCTCCCTGGAAATGAGAAACAAGTGCCTGGAAAAGGGGAGGAGGTTGGAATCAGTGCCAGAGCCCTGCAAGGAGTGGTTGGAGGGCTCAGCCTTGGCCTGAGGTCACCTGGCCCCTGTGCTGGGCTCTGCTGGGGAATGGCATCAGGGCCACCTCGGTCCCCAGATGTGCCCCTGGGCACCCAGTGCCAAAATAGAGATTTTTGGAGTTCACTTGAGTTAACAAAATGAATTAAGCATTTATACTTTAGCTTGTAGGGTTATGTGTTGAATTTTAACCTTTTACTTAAGAAACCTCTGCCTGGTACAAAGGGCATAGGAAAATGCAATTTTCTGAAGCTTCTTGCATAAAGAACAATACCAGAAGAGGCAAAGAACCCAGATAAAGAAGCTCCTCTGTCTCCAAGCCCATCAAGACTGACAGACGTACTCAGATAACACCAAAGGACCAAAAGCGCACGCGCAGAGAGGAAAAGTTCAAAAGCTCAGTCATGAGGAAGACCAAAATCTTCAGCCTCAGGACCACCGAGAGACCCCCGTGCGACCACCACAGCAAACCAGGCGTGCCCAGAAGGGCCTGGACTCATTTAGCGTGAGAGGCGAGGACAGGCGGGGTCAGGGGTTGAATATGCATGAGAAAGTTGTGCAATGTATTGCATATGGAACAGCTTTGGGAATAAAGGTGTGGGTCAGACTGAGGCTCGGGGCACAAGTTTTGGAGAGATATCTCACCTGTGCCGGGCGCTGACACACAGACCCACTGCATAGCTACCCCAGGGTGTGGAGTCTATTTAATTATTCCACGTATCGCTTCAGTCCCATGGGCACGGACAGACACCCCAGAGCACCCGTGCAGGTGGTGGCTCCGATCCCAAATGGGGTGGGAGGGAGCTGGGGGTGGCTGAGAGCCTCCCCCCGGGGTGCTGCCTGCAGGAAAGTGAGGCTGAAGGATGCCTGGCTGGTTCTGCTGTGCTGATGCCCAGCGGGACAGGGTCAGAGGTGTCACACAGCACATCCTCGGAGACCCCCCTTTGTTCCTGGGCTTGAGCTGCTCCCTGCCCCTGCAGCGCTGGGGGTGGGATGTGCTGCTCCATCCCTGGGGCTCTGCTGCAGCCCCTGAGTCCTGCTGCTCCTGCAGCACTCCCAGCCTCCTGCCAGCCCCAGGGGGTTTGGGCACCTCTGACCTGCTGTCTCTGTTATTTAGGTGTTTATATCATTGTAGATCTGTGTGTGCTGCAGCTCCTGCCAAGGGCAGCTCCCATCTCTGCTCTGGAATAGGGACAGCACCCAGGGAGCAGCTGGGGCTGGGCCAGGGAGGGTCAGGATGGATTTCAGGGAAAGGTTCTTCCCCAGAGGCTGCTGGCACTGCCCAGGCTCCCCTGGGAATGGGCACGGCCCCGAGGCTGCCAGAGCTCCAGGAGCCTTTGGCCAGCGCTGCCAGGGATGCCCAGGGTGGGGTTGTTGGGTGTCTGGGCAGGGACAGGGGTTGGGATGATCCCTGGGGGTCCCTCCAGCTCAGGACATTCCATGGTTCTCTGATTGATGAGCTCAGGAGGGCTGGAGAAGGAAAAGCACAAATCCATTCATCAGCTGAAGGTGGCAGCGCCAGGGATCCCTCACTTCCAAACCAAGCACAGGGACTGGGCTCAGCCTGGGGGACTCACTGCAGGGCCAGCCTTTGTGACAGGCAGGGCAGGTGAGAAGGATTTAATGGTCCTCCTGTCTGGGCTGAAACCCTCTCAATCTAAGGTAAGCAGTAACGAGCAGAGCAGTTGCCCTGGGTAGGAGCTGGTAATTAAAAGCTCAGTTCTGACCTGTCAGCTGTAATTCCCTGTGGGAAAGGCTGATCCTCGCTGCCTGCCCTGGCTGTGCATGAGGCGATATCAGAGCTTTCACCCGGAGCTGATTGCATCCAGCCAGGGCTGCGCCACAGGAGATTTGGGCTGGGAGACAAACCCCCAGCTCAGGCCAAGAGCAGCCTTTCGAAGTGATGGGGATTTCTATGGGCTGGAAAGTCCTGGAAGAGCTCCCAAATTTCCCAGTGTTTGGGCTTAACCCCTGGGCTGTGTCTTGGGGACATTCCCATCACTGGGGGCTTTCTGCAGTGCTGGCACAGCAGGGAGGGCTGTGGCTCCTGTGCCATGCCATGCCATGCCTTTAATAACATTATAATTAAAGAATCTCAGAGTGGTTTGGGCTGGAAGGGAGGAATCCCATCCCATCCCATCCCATTCCATCCCACCTCTGCCATGGCAGGGACACCTCCCACTGTCCCAGGCTGCTCCCAGCCCCAGTGTCCAGCCTGGCCTTGGGCACTGCCAGGGATCCAGGGGCAGCCACAGCTGCTCTGGACACCTGTGCCAGGGCATCCTCACCCTCCCAGGGAAGAGCTCTTCACCCATACCCTCATCCCTGGTGTTTGATCCATGGCTGCATTGTTGGGATTTTGCACCAAAGGAAAGAAACCTGGGTGTGAAACAGCTGTGGAGGCAGCAAGAGCTGAGGGTGAATCCTCCCTCCTGGCCCCCCTCAGCTCTGGGGGTCCCCACATGCACCGATTCCACTTCCAAGGCGTTAATTGTCCATGGGGAGTCCAGGAGCCAGCGGGGCTGAGGCCAAACCCGGAATGCCCAGGGCTCTGTCGGTGCTGCAGGGACAGCACGGCTCGGCAGCTGCCCCGAGGGCTCTGATGGGGCAGGCACTGCTGGGAAGGAATGCTGTGTTTGGCTCTTGGGCTAATCACTGGAAATGTGAAGTACCCTATGGGAATAAATCACACGGGACTCCATTTTCTTCATGGTGGAAAAGCCCCTTTTGTATTCACAGAACTCCTTTTTATCCAGTTTTACAGACCTCATGTGGGACTCCAACTGGTCAGGAGCTTTCTTGCCAATCACTTTATTGGTTACTAATAAATTGTTGTTCTGTATTGATTGGTCACTCAAACTCTCCGTGTGCACGTGCAGGGACAGTTGTTTGTGAGAGAGAGTTTTCATGTTTCTGTGTAACAATATAAAACCAGTTCATACAGGTGTAAGCTGTTTTTCACCCAGGAATAGATTGTTATGCTAACAAACTGCTCCCACCAGGATTGCTTCCACATGGGAACGTGCAAAGGGCCAGCCTGACAAGGCCAGCCATTGATTTTAACAGAGCAGGCTTGGTTTTATGAAGGCTTTCTTTATGATTTTCCTACCTTACTGCAACAGTACCCCACGTTGCCAAATCAGGGATCTCTGGAAGACTTTCCTGGGAGCGTTTTTCCCCACGTGCTGTTTGATTGTTTGGAAAGCTCACTGGATATTTAGGGAACATACGTGCCTTCCTGTTCGTCCTCCCTGCCAACAATTTCATTTCCAGCCTGTAAATAGATTTTTTTCCTTCCTTTGTGGGTATATTACAGCACTTTTCTCTCCTGGAGAGAATTAGCCAGGAATGCAATGGCAAATGGCAGATTTGGGATTGGTTATTTGTTCATTTGGTTTTGTGCTTGTCTTCCCTGCCTGGCTCCCACCCTTTGCTTCTGGAGTTGCACTGCTGCTCCTGAGCCTGAGGAGCTCCAAAATCCCAGGAGATGAACAGGCTGAGGAGGTTGTTCAGAGAGCAGAGGGTCATGTGGAGACCTCACAGCACCTTCCAGAGTCTGGAGGGGCCTCCCCACCCTCCCCATCACTACAGCAGCATTGGTGCTGCTTTTGAAGAAGCCAAAACTCGTAGTTTGGTCTGGAAGTTTTGGTCTGGAAGCCAAACCTTGTGGTTTTCCTGGGAAATGTGCTCAACCAGGAGAATTGTCCTTGTTGAGGTGTTCATTGCAGTCAGTAGTTGCCAAATCTGCTGACAGGACCCAGGATTTGCTCATCTCAGCCATTCCAGGCTGGTCCCTGCTTTCCCATCTCTGGGGGCAGCACTGCCCTGCCTGGAGCCCCCAGGGACAAACCAGTGTCACCTCAGGGGGGATGGAACACCCAGGGACAAACCCAGTGCCACATTTAGGGTGATGGAACCCCAGGGACAAATCCAGTGTCACATTTAGGGTGATGGAACCCCAGGGACAAACCCAGTGCCACATTTAGGGTGATGGAACCCCAGGGACAAAACCAGTGTCACATTTAGGGTGATGGAACCCCCAGGGACAAACCCAGTGTTACATTTAGGGTGATGGAATCCCAGGGATAAATCCAGTGTCACATTTAGGGTGATGGAACCCCCAGGGACAAACCCTGTGTCACCTGAGGGGGGATGGAACCCCCAGGGACAAACCCAGTGCCACCTCCGGGTGACTTCATTTCCCTTGTCAGATAATGCCCCTCCACATTTCCAGCTTGGAGCACTCTGTAGGACACACGTCGTGAATCCCGGTGTAATTTGGCAGTAGACTGGGGGAGGATGTGCCTGCCCCACCCAGCTGTCCCCAAATGCTGCCAATCCCGGCTGGCAGAGCTGGCACCCACACCTGGAGCTGCCATCCCCATCCATGGGGCTGCCAATCCAGGCACTGCCTGAATCCGAGCGGTCCTGAGGTTCACTTTAATTATTCCTGCTCACAATCTTATCTGGATTAAGAGAGAACTTTAATTACTTGGCTAATAGCTTTGCCTTTTCCGTGGGGCTCCCTTCCCATTAACCCTTCCAGAGCCGCCTCGCTGCAGGGCGCGGTGAGGGAGGGGCTGGGTGCTGTGGGCTGTGTTAAAGGCAGAAAGCCAGCATCAAAAAAAAAAAGGCGTTAAATGCCATTTCCTGCGCCAGGTTTCAGAAAACAATCATTAGGAGAGGAATATTTGCAAATGTCACCGTTTGGAAATGGCCCGTGTTGTGCCCGGCTGCGTTCGGTGCGTCCTGATGAACTGGAAAACAAACACAGGCACCTCTCTGCTCTGCAGCTCGGGCTGCTGAGAGGAGAAGTGTTAACATTTATTACTTGATGGTAAACATCATTAGCGTGACCTTTTTGAAGCATTTGAAAGGAAAAATCAGATAGTGCAGGATGCAGAGGTCCTTTCTCTCCGCACTACCCGGGCTCCCAGCTCTCCCAACACCTTCGTGTCTGCCAGGCAGTGAAAACGCTGCCTGCAGCTGGCACAGACAGAGGGAATAACTGCCCCGTGCTCCAGGGAGTGCAGTGGCTCAGGAATGGGCACCTGGAAAACAGCCTGGGGGTTTATGGCCTTCAGTAGGGTTTTTTTTCTTCATTTTCTGTGAATATTATCACAAAGCCCCATAAAGGTTTGGGTTGGAAGAACCTTAAGGCTCACACAGCTCTAACCTTGCCATGATCATCTTGAAGATCTTTTCCTGTCGGAGTCCAGTTCACCCCTCTGGCTGCCCTGGCTGTCTGAGACCCTGGCAGGGGGCTCGGAGACCCTGGCATGAAGTCAAAAACATCTGTGGGTTTGATTTTAGCCCGTGGGAAAAAACTGTCAACTCTGTGTGAGGAATTACAAGCCACAAGGGTTTGAGCAGTGTGGTAGTTGAATTAACACAGGGTGGAAAAGTGGAATTTTGGGGTTTTTATAACGTGGTTCAAGGGACAAGATGGAGGGATTTGGGCATGTCCTGACCTTCTTCTCCTTCTCCTTGCCCTCCATGTCTTGCTGTGCTGGTGACACTTTTCTGTTGGTTTCAGGCACAGACACACTGTCCAACACCAATGACAGACATTGGCACGTTATTGTAACCATGGCACACGGAGTTTTTGGTATAAAATGTGAACACTGCCCTGAGGGCAGACAGAATGCCATGGCCGAGCTGCTGGACAGAGCTCAGCAGGGCAGAGAGAGAATGTTCTAGAGAAGGGAAAATAAACACCCTTGAGAACACGATCCGAAGCATTCCAGACTCCTTCTTTGGCTGCAGGGCTGGGGAACGAGGACTTTTACACTCTTGAGGTCATCCCAACACCCAGACCCCGAGATTTTCCCAGCCTGAGCAGTTCCAGGTTGCAGGATTTCCCACCCTGAGCAGTTCCAGGTTGCAGGATTTTCCATGTGCCT
Organism: Vidua chalybeata; assembly: GCF_026979565.1. Classification (NCBI taxonomy): domain Eukaryota; kingdom Metazoa; phylum Chordata; class Aves; order Passeriformes; family Viduidae; genus Vidua; species Vidua chalybeata. The sequence goes on along the minus strand of NC_071535.1, from coordinate 770,148 downwards.
GTACTTGGCTGGGTGGAGCTGGGGCTGTGGCAGAAAGCAGAGGCAAAGCCCCGGTGTGATAAGAACCAGCCCTGCCCAGCCCTTTTCAGCGGTTCTGGGCCCCAAATTAGGTGGTTTTTAACAACGCAGGAGTATTCCCACTGCCAACAGAAACTGCAGATCCTGAATTGCCGTGATCCCAATTAATTCAGGGATGGAAGGCGCTTTATTCCCTGCCCTGAGCATGGGGGCTGCTGGGCCAGCATTTGCTGGGAGAAAATCCGTGGGGTTGTAAAATATTTGTATGGAATGTACGTGTACCTCCCCAAGGAGCATCAGCAGCACAGCTGGAATGTCCTTGTCAGCAGGGAAGGGATGGGAATGTGGCTTTTTTTCCTGTAGGATGATGGGCTGAGGCCCCAGGGGTTTTCCTTTCCTACCCAAGTGTCCCTCGATGTCACAGCTGTGCCAGGGTGAGCCCACCTGGGTGCTGCTGGCCCTCGGATTTCTGGGGAAAGGGATGATAGAAAGTACCTGAAACATGTTTATTGCCTCCAAAGCTTAGAAAGGCAGGAGATTAGATGGATGAAAAGTGAGTGGTACCGTGTTAGACAGGGAAGCTGTGGCTGCCCCTGGATCCCTGGCAGTGCCCAAGGCCAGGCTGGACACTGGGGCTGGGAGCAGCCTGGGACAGTGGGAGGTGTCCCTGCCATGGCAGGGCTGGCACTGGGTGGGATTTAAAGTCCCTTCCAACCCAAATCACTCTGGCATTCTGTGTGCAGAGAAAGCTTTCCCTGTTCATCCCTGACACAGCTCCCTGTGTGTCTTAGGTTGGAAATGTGGGTGAGTTCTGTGTTCTGTCACATCTGCCAGAGCTGGGGCAGTTCTCTGCTGTTCTCTGGGCAGTTTTCTTTGTCTCTCCCACAGCCAATCCTCCCTCCAGGAGATCTCTGCTGTCCATGGCCACTGAGTGTCCCTGCATGGCTGAGAAAATTCCATCATCCCATGGGGAGAGGCTGTGCCCAGGGGAGGAGCCAAGCATTCCTACCTGGATCCAATCTGAGCCTTTGGGACACCACAGCAGCCTTTGCCCACTGCATTCCCAGAGGAGCAGCTTTCTGCCCCACTGCATTCCCAGAGGAGCAGCTTTCTGCCCCACTGCATTCCCAGAGGAGCAGCTTTCTGCCCCACTGCATTCCCAGAGGGAGCCCAGGCCCATCTCCAGCAGCCCTGGAGCTCCAGAGGAAAACTCCAGCCTTGTCCAGCATCCTGCTCCAGCAGAAGCACAGCTGGCACTGCAGGAGGGCTGAGCCCCCATGGAATGGCACTGCTGCCACCAGCCTGACCCACAGCCTGCCAGGGCCTGCTCTCACTCTGGCAGGGTTTGGTTTCTTTTTTGTACCATTGCATTTGTATTTTTAATTTCCCTAGTAAAGAACTGTTATTCCTATTCCTGTATCTTTGCCCGAGAGCCCCTTAATTTCAAAATTATAACAATTCAGAGGGAGGGGGTTTGCATTTTCCATTTCAGAGGAGGCTCCTGCCCTCCTCAGCAGACACCTGGCTGTTCAAACCAAAACCCCGTGCCTTCCCAGGCTGCCTGCATTGCCCCCTGCTGCTCCCACCTGCATTTCTGACACCTGAGCCGTTTGCTCGGGGTTCTGCTGCAGCTGCAGGGCACTGGCAGATTGCAGCAGGGAAGGAAACGTGCTGTGCTGCTGGTGCTGGCCTCCTGTGGAACAGCCCTGTTATCTCACAGGGGCACACGGTAGCCTGTGGCAAATTGGGCATTTCTCACATGCCTGCATGGGCTAGGCTTGGCAGACAAACTCTGTCAAGTAGCGCAGACTTGCAGGAAAATCTCTTTAATGTGGGTTTTTTGATAGGTAATGGACTGTCAGTGCTGGCTCCTGCATCACAACAGGGGCAGGGGAAGATGTGACGCCTCCTGATTTTCCTTTATTAGAGGGTAAATACCAAAATGAGCTGATGAGAGCCTATTTATTTTTATGAGGAAATAAACAAGCAAAAGGGCAGCAGTTTATGAGATGAAAGCTAATACAGCTGGGCCCTGATCTGGTGAAAGGCTGTCAGAAAACACAGCAGAGATTTAGTGGTGGAGATGTTTTGATGGAAACAACAGGAGCTGTGTTCAGCCAGGCTTGTATTAACAAATGAGTGGCTCGGGCACTCAGATGACAGGACCAGGGACACCGAAGAGGCCAGGCAGGGTGTGAGGGTGGAATGGCTCAGCTCCCACCCTGGCTGTCACTTTTGCTGCTCTGGCCCAGTTCAGACCCCCTCAATCAGTTGCAGATCCAGATCTGACTCAATGCCAAATGCACAGCGTGACACCCAGGCTGGTTCCAGCTCACACAGCCCTTCCCCATGCCAAGGACTGCCCTGGAGCTCTTATATCCCACCTTGCTCACCGAGTCTGGACACAGAGGTCAGACTGGCAGGAGGGCATCCCAGTCCCTCCCCTGTGGTTCCTGATCCCATGGGAGCCAGCCCCAATGGGAGGGATCCAGCTCCCTCCTGCCCCACAGTCCCTGGCACTGCCTGTGACAGCACAGACCCAATTCCTCCAACTTTCTGTCTGTTCCAGGGCAATAATTTACCCTGCCCTCCCTCCAGGACACCTTCTTCGTGTGTGTTCTGTCCGCTGCAGCTCTTCTCCTGAGGCCTGAACCCAGCATTGCAAAATTGCTTTTTTCCCAGCCAGGCAATCCCGAGCTGGGGCACACAGGGGTCACACGGGATGGCTCAGCTTGGAGCTGAAGCTTCTGAGGGGAGAATCTCCCCAAGCCTTTGCTACATCAGGAGAGGCAGGGCTGGCCCCCAGCAGATCTGGAGTGGCCTGACAAAATTGAACATCTCCAAGTGTGATGCTGCAAATGTCGCAGTGAAATCAGCTCCTGAGGAAGAGGAAGGACTGGGGAGGGAGGTGAGAATAGCACAGGTGAAGTCTCAGAGCCCCTGGAAGTGCTCTGTGGAGGAATGGCTGTTGTGGCAGTTACTACATCCCGTTTTTTCATTGCAGACTGTGTTTTATGATCAGAGTGAGCAGCTGCACTTGGCTGTTTTGGCAGACAGAATAAACGTGGAATCATGGAATGGTTTGGGCTGGAAGGAGCCTTGAATCCCACCCAGGGCCACCCCTGCCATGGCAGGGACACCTCCCACTGTCCCAGGCTGCTCCAGCCCCAGTGTCCAACCTGGCCTTGGGCACTGCCAGGGATCCAGGGGCAGCCACAGCTGCTCTGGGAATTCCATCTCCACCCTCCCAGCCAGGAATTCCTTCCCAATACCCAATTTAGATTTACCCTTGTACAGCTTAAAGCCATCCCTTTGCCCAAACCCCTCTCCCACAGTGCCCCCATAACTTCAGGATGTCCCCACAATGGAATCTCAGCAGCGTTTTCCTCTTTGCTCCCAAGTGCACAGCCAGGGAACCAGGAAGGGAAATGTGGAGGTTGCAGGGGGAGGGGACATTGGGAATGCACATTTCTGGCTGTGTTTAAGGAGCCTTCATTACCTGCTAAATCACAGCTGAGACTGATGAGAAACACGTGAAAATAAAGGGATTAAACCACCTTCCAGACGGGCAGATAAACCTGGAGGAAGAGGGATGTTAACGCTGGAATTTGGGGGATTCATTCTGGTGCTGATAGAAGATTTCTGTCAGCAGGCGGGTGTCATCCTGCCTGCACCTTGCATTGGAATGGGCTGGAAATGGGAGTCCCAATCCCTGGGGGGATTTCAAAGCCCTGTGGAGGTGGCACTTGGGGACATGGGGCAGTGGTGGCCTTGGCAGTGCTGGGGGTGGCTGGGCTCAGAAGGGTTTTCCAGCCCTAACAACCTCATGATTCTGTATCTGGGCACAGATTTGCTGTGCCCATCCCACCCTGCCAGGACTGTCCCTGGGCTGGGACAGGCATGGAAGGAGCTGTGTCAGGGGAGGGCCCTGCAGTGAGCAGATTCTCTTTATTTCTTTGAAGTGTTTTGACTTTTGTAGCTCAACCAAATGTGCTTGTTAAAAATGTAGGGTCTGGCTCTCAATACCATTAAAGATAAAGGCAAATAACTGCATTTCTTTCTTTCATCTTTGTCTCTGAAAGCATCCTGTGCACCTCCCAGTGCTGTTAATATTCATATTTCTGTGCTCCCCTCTGATGTTTCACTAAGCACCAGCCCTTGGCAAAACAGAGCTGGAATAACTCAAAAAGAAAAAAACCTGGCTCCTAATTCTTCTCCTGTGTTCCTCGTTCAGGTTTGGTAATTAGACCCTGAAATTTCATGCAGTTCAGATTTTTTAGTTGACCCTTTTAAGTTCTAATCCCCCCACAAGTCATGTCCCTGTATCCCAAACGGCTGAGAATCCCTTTGGGCTGGGAAATCCACGGCCAGGCTGCTGCAGACCTGCCCAGGCAGCCGATGGAAAGCATTCCCAGCCCCCTGCAGCATCATTCCCCAGGGGATTGCAGTGCTTCTGCTTCAGCTGGGACTGCAGGATCCTGGAACTCACCTCACCCTGCTCCACTTCCACCTCCTTGTTACTGAATTCCACCTCTTCCTGGAGCCCAGCCACCTCTGCCTTCCCTATGTTGCATTTTTCTCCTCACCAGTGGAAAAACACCGGATGGTTTGGGTTGGAAGGGACCTTAAAGCTCATTTTGTTTCACCCCCTTTGTTCCACACTCATCCTGTGCTTGATGAGTTCCCCTTTTATTTCTTCCTGCGTATCAGACTAGAAATTTCCAAGAATTCAGAAGAAATCCTTGTTATTTGATCCAACACTTCTGACTGTGGCCTTTCAAGTAAAATCTCATCTCTCCTCATTGTTTATTCGGGTAGTTCATCATTGCCATGCCAGAACATCCTTTTACTCCTTCAAAACTCACACTAATGACTCTGCAGATTATTTTCCTTAATGATCTTTTCCTTTTGATTACTTCAAGGTACCTAATGATGCACTAAAGTGAGATATGGGTATAAATAATGTCCTCTGAATAGCTGTGATGCCCTCAAATTCCGTTTAGGTTTTTTAACTCCTTTTGTTGGAGCTCAGACGCTTTATTCCAGTGTTTTCCTCTGATTAGTTTCCACAGACGATTATGTCTGGAGCAGCCAGCAGGGACATGGATCTTCCAGCCACCCAAGCAAACAGTGCTTGTTGTGAGCCAGGGCCAATTTAAAGATCACTTAATTGTGGTGTCTCAATCCCCTCTGTCAGGCTCAGGACAGCAGGATCCCGGGGAATGGTGAGGCTGGGATGGCACAGGAGCAGCAGAGCTCATTGTGCTCCCGTTAATTGCGGCAGGGAGAGCAGCCTGAGCCGTGCTGACCTTTCCCAGAGCTGCTCCAGAGGGAATCCCAGAGCTCTGTTTCCCTGGCTCTGTCAGGCAGGAGCTGCTGAGACAGGTTAATGAAGGGGAGCTTTGGATCAGTCACTGCCACAGAGCAGGAAACCAAAAATCAATGAGCCAGGCACTCGGAAAATTCCCAGCCTGGATTCCAGGCCCTGCGGGATGGGCAGAGCCTGCGCTCCCCTCACTGCCCTGAACGCCCTCCTGTGTGGGCACTGGGGTGGGAGCTCAGCTGCGTGCCCAGCATCCACTGATTTCTCTGCTCCTGCCTCTCCTGCTCAAGTGGAGGGTCCAGTGTGGCCAACCCCAGAATTCCAGACTGGTTTGGGCTGGGAGGGACCTTAAATCCCATCCCATCCCATCCCATCCCATCCCATCCCATCCCATCCCATCCCATCCCACCCTGCCATGGCAGGGACACCTCCCACTGTCCCAGGCTGCTCCAGCCCCAGTGTCCAACCTGGCCTTGGGCACTGCCAGGGATCCAGGGGCAGCCACAGCTGCTCTGGGAATTCCAGCCCAGCCAGGAATTCCCAATTCCCAATCTCCCATCCATCCTTGTCCTCTGGCAGTGGGAGCCATTCCCTGTGTCCTGTCCCCTGATGAAGAAAAAAAGCCAAAATCAGAGCTGTTTTAAAATATAAACTAATAGAGCAGATGTAAATCCCATGGGAAAAGCAGCTTGGATGTTGGTGTGCTCATTCCTTGCTGTGTCCAGCCAGTCCTTGAGCTGGCCTTTCTTTAATTCCCTACAATTCCTGCAGTTTGGCTCATCCTGTCCTTGCCTATCCCATCAGTATTCACACTGCTCTTGTCCATAAAGACTTGGCAGTGTTTGGCAGAGGCTGGGAAGGTTTTCCCCATTTTTGGTGGAACCATGTGCGATAGACTCTTTCACTGGGTAAAGCAAAATCAAAGGTCACAGACTCAGATATCTGCAAACTCCATTTATGACATTTTGGAGGTGCACATTCCTGTCTGCTCGGCAGGTTTTGGTGGGAATGGTTTGGAAGGATCTCCTGATCTTCCCTCAGGCTCCCTTGATCTCAACCTTTCATTGAAAACCAAAAGCAAGTGGTGCCTCTGTCAGGCTTTCCCAGTGAGGAATTAATTAAGAAAGCAAAGCACACCTACAGGGACCGAGGGCTGCATTCCCTGTCAGGACTCTGGAATTAAAAAGAAGTGGAGCTATTAGTAATAGATTTATTTAGTATTACATCTTCCCCTCCGAATACTCTTTGGAAATCCCATAAAGCCAGGCAGTCACTAATAGGCAATTTTAAGACAACTGGGTAAGTGGAGTGTGAAAGGCTGAAATGCCCAAAGGTCAGGTGCCTCTGAGATTTGATTCTTCCAGCCAGGAAAAGTCTTAATGAGTAGTTTAATTATATGACAGATTAGAACACTTTGGTTCAATGAATCCAAGGAAGTTAGAAATTGCTATTTTCCGGGGTAAATCATTTGAAAATAAGTTGAATTGTTAAAATAATCATTGACTACTTCAAAAGGTTTCCCTGGCACTCTGAGAGTGCGGCAGAACTGAAATGGGAGCTGAAGCCTCATTGAGCTCCAAGCACTTAATTGGGGATATGTTTTTGTGAGCTTGCTTTTCCCTCTGATAAGGAGACCATGATGGATGCAAACAAGCTTTGGGATGGAAGCTGCTCCCAGGATTAATTGCCAGTGATTTATTTGGCACTCTGCTCCTGGCTGCTGAGTGGTGGCCGTGGCCTTGTCCCTGTTCCAGCTCACCCTGGGGCTGTGGTCACTGCCCAGCCCCTGCCAGTGCTCCTGGTCCCTGCTCCCGTTCGTGTCCTGCCCCAGCTCTGGTCACCCTTATCCTGTGCTGGTGGCAGGCAGGGGCTGGCACTGCTCCCTGCCCTGTCCCAGGAAAAGGCAGGGGTAGCTTGAGGTGCTCGGCAGCTTTCAGGAGGGGCGGTCGGACCTGGCTGTGTGAAGATGCTGCTCTCCATGGTGCTGATCCTCCAAAACCGGCGGGACCTTCCTAAATGTCCCAAAGCTTCATTGCCCGGAGCAGCTGTGGCTGCCCCTGGATCCCTGGCAGTGCCCAAGGCCAGGCTGGACACTGGGGCTGGAGCAGCCTGGGACAGTGGGAGGTGTCCCTGCCATGGCAGGGGTGGGATGGGATGGGGTCTAAGGTCTCTCCCAACCCAAACCAATCAGGAATTCTAAAACTCTGAATAACCCAAAGTGCCCCACTGGACACTGCTACAGTGGCAGTGCGTGTGGCTGTGCTTGTGGGGTCTTCTCAACCTCCCTGTGGCAAGGTGGACATCTTCCTCATGTGAGGTTAAAGACCTTGGAGGTTTACATTAGATAGGAGGAAAATCTTCACTGAAAGAGTTGCCAAGCCCTGGCACAGACTGCCCAGGGCAGAGGTATGGACATGCAAGAAGGACGGGGTTGTCATCCCTGGAAGTGTTCAAAAACCACATGGATGTGGCACTTGAGGACATGGCTTAGTGCTGAACGTGGTGCTGGGCTGGTGATCGGACTCGATGATCTTGGAGGTCTTTTCCAACCCAATCAATTCTATGATTATGGCTCTGCACAGCTCCTGCCAGAAGGGAACAGCCGGGGGGGTCGGGCTCTGCTCCAGGGAACAGGGACAGGAGGAGAGGGAACGGCCTCAGGCTGGGCCAGGGCAGGCTCAGGGTGGGCAGCAGCAGGAATTTCCCCATGGAAAGGGGGCTCAGGCCTGGGCAGGGGCTGCCCAGGGAGGTTTGGAGTGCCCATCCCTGCAGGTGTCCCAGGAATTCCTGGAAGTGGCACTCAGAGCTCTGGGCTGGGACAAGGTGGGCATCGGGCACAGCTGGGGCTCCATGGGCTGGGAGGGATTTTCCAACCCCAGTGATCCTGGGATTCTGAGGAGCTTGGCCTCCACAATTGCCCTGGGTCTGGCAAGGAGTCCATGTGGCATCCTGGATTGTGTTTCCTCAGTTTCTTCCCCTGAGAGCAGAAAAGGGGATCCCCAATGGCACCAGGGCTGTGGCCATGTGTAAATAACATTTAGGAGCTGCTGAGTTCCTCCCTCCCTGGGTGACCGGCTGCAGTTGTAGCTGGTGAAGCATTTCCAGGAACAGTCTCCACAGGCGTATAAATAGCACTTAAATGAGTGTTTTCCTCCTGCTTAATAACACAGCTTTATTTTTAACTCCTTTCCCAGTCAGTGGCACACAGCACAAGGAGAGCCATAGGAGGAGTAAGAAAACATCCCAAAAGCTCCTGAAGTGCGGGGGATGAGCCCAGCGGAGCCGTCAGCAGTGGGGATTTTCACAGCCTCCCCCAGGAGCCGAGGCAGAGCCACTGCTGCTGTGTGGAGCCGTTTTCCCACATGCAATCCCAACCCATTCCCTGGAGGGGCAGGCTCAGAGAGCTCCCTGTGACACCTCCCAGCCTGTCGATGTCTCGGGGTTCTGAAGGTCAGGGTGACCCTGAGATTGTAAAGAGTCTTTGCTCCCTAGCCCATGGAGCCAAAGAAGGAGCCTGGAATGCGTCCAATTGTGTTTTCAAGCTTGTTTATTTCTTCTTATCTACAATTCTTTCTCTGATCTGCCCAGCTGTGCCTAGCAAGTCCACCATGGCATTCTGCCTTGAGCCTTGGGCGGCTCCCACATGATATATTCAAAACTAGATGTGTATGTTTACAATTTATTACCATTTCCTACCATATATGTTAGGCTGTGAATCTCTGCCTTAAACCAATAGAAAAATGTCACCATCACAGCAAGACATGGAGGGCAAGAAGAAGGAGAAGGCCAGTATACACCCAAATTCCTCCATCTTGACCCCCTGAATTATATTCTAAAAATCCCAAAATTCTACTTTTCCACCCTGAGTTAGTTCAAATATCACACTACTCAAATCCTTGTGGCTTGTAATATAAAATTAACAGCTTTTCCCACGGGCTAAAATGGAAACCACAGGTGTTCTTGACTTCGTGCCAAGGTCTCTGAGCCCCCTGCCAGGTTCTCGAGACAGCCAGGGCAGCCAGAGGGATGTGCTGGACTCTGACACCAGCCTGTCCCCGGCGCTCCTGGGACACAGAGAGGGAATAAATGCCCACTGGACCGTGGCAGAGGTTATTGGGGCTGGCCGGAGATTTCCGCCCCGGGACTGCGGCTGCCTGTGTCGCTAATTAGCGGGGAAGGAGGTGGTTAATGAGGTGGGGCATTTGCAGATACTGGGAGTTATTTACAGCAGGCAAAGCCACAACTCGCACCCTGAAGGCAAATAAAACTCAACATGCTGCAATAAAACTTCTGTAGGACAGGATCGCTTGGAAACCTCCACGTCTGGAAGGAGCAGCAGGGACAGGAATGGCAGAAGTACGGACAGGAAGGGACTGCTGGGGGTCACCCCACGAAAATGCCACCTTCACCAGAGCAGGTCAGCTGTGGCCTTGGCTGGCTGAGTGTGGAAGTCCCCAGGGATGGAGGTGGCCCCACCTCTGCGTGCCTCTTCCTCAGGTGCTTACTCCAAAATCTTGGCCAAAGCCTCCCAAAATGTGGCTCCTGCTCCCAGCCCAGCCAAGGAGACTTTGGCTTTGCAGCCACCCCTCAAGTGGTGCCGGGGTGTCCTTGGACACACAGGTGACCTGTCCTTGTCCCGTGGCCACCTGGGCAGCTGATGAACCACAGAATCATGGAATCATTTAGGCTGGAAATTACCTTTAAGACCATCAAATCCAACCACTAACTCTGCACTGGCCACCCTCTATCCTCTTCCCTGCTGGCAGCAGAGCAGCTTTCCAACCCTGGTCAAATATGGAAAGAAGTGTGAAACCAAACTGTAGTGTAAAATCTTGTAGGAACTTCTCATTTGTAATTTTTTGACACAAATGGGTTTTTTTAATTAATGGGTGTTTCTGAAATGCCTGCCTGGATTTCTGTCAGCCCTGTGCTGTCTGCAGGGTCAGGGTGGGAGCAGGTACCCAAGCACTGGATCCTTCTTGTCCCAAGTCAATTCCTCAATTTATCTTCAGGAATGAGCAAGTCCTGCAGCAAACCAGCAGCCCCAGCCCCTTCTCCTGTTCCCCAGAGCTTTCCAGAACCTTCCTGGTCCTGCCAGGAGCTCGGAGTGCTCCAGGGAATGTCCAGAGGCACGGGATGGCTTGGCTATGAAGGGACCTCAGAGGTCAGCTGGTGCCAGCCAACATCTGGCTGGGAGGTGGCACTGCCAGCCCCACGGGTGGAGGTGCCAGGCAGCCCTGTCCCACGCATGTGCCCAGTTGTGGGATCTGGCTGTGGGATCCAGCTGTGGAATCCAGCTGTAAGATCCAGCTGTGGGATCCAGCTGTGGGCTCTGGTGGCCTTGGTTGTAGGATCTGGCTCTGGCTCTGGGATCCGGCTGTGGGATTCATCTGGGGGATTTGGCTGTGGGATCCAGCTGTGGGATCTGGCTGTGGGATTTGGCTGTGGGATCCAGCTGCCCTGGCTGTAGGATCCAGCTGTGGGATCCATCTGTGGGATCTGGCAGCCTTGGTTGTGGGATCTGGCTGCTCTAGCTATGGGATCTGGCTGTGAGATCTGGCTGCCTCAGCTGTGAGATCCAGCTGTGAGATCTGGCTGTTGGATTTGGCTGTCCCAGCTGTGGAATCCAGCTGTAGCATCTGTGGCATCTGGCTGCCCTGGCTGTGGAATCCAGCAGTGGGATCCAGCAGTGGGATCCAGCAGTGGGATCCAGCAGTGGGATCCAGCTGTGGGATCCACATCTCCACAGCTCCCCCCCTGCCTCTAACAGGATCTGTGCCGTGGGAGCACGCCCGGAGTGCCAGAGCTGGAGTTAGGGAGTGAGAGGAGCCGGGCTGGGGGCAGGATTCAGGAGCTGGCTCTGGCAGTGGTCACAGGGCAGAGGCAGCAGGCTGAGCAGGGATGGTTCCGTAGGACAAGCGCTGTTTCTGCGCTCCTGCCTGCCAGATAAACCAAGCCTACCCTACAAATCAAGGGGGCATGTCCAATACGTCCCGTGTTTGCAGAATAGCTGCTTTCCGCAGGGCAGATTAATTATGGATGGCAATTAATTGGAGCTGCTAACACGTAAATCATGAATATTTTAGTGGAAGTCCACCTACAGCCCAGCCCTGGAAATCACATCCGCATTCCAGAGCCCGCATTTATCCAAATGTTGCTCCCATTCGTGATGGGAAGCCACAACTCCTGAACACTGCAATAATCACCCAGAGCTCCCGGCTCCTCCGCGTGCCACATGAGTCAGCCCCGAGTTTGCATCACGTCCTTATCGGGAAGGATCTCCTGATATGATTATAATTCATGTAAAGCTCAGCCAGGAAATACTGTATAAATTTTTAATAGAGTTTTCTATTCAATGCTCATGTTTTGTAGTGCATGGAGGCAAATTATTTTAACTAATTTATGCCAGAGTGCAGAGCTGCTGCTTGAATTGTTTTATCTCCATCACCTGGAGCTCAGCACGACAACAAAACACTTGCTACATGATTTTATGAACTTTGTGCCACATAAATACTGTGTGAAAATTGCCTGTAGTATGTAATTGTCTATTTTTCTATTTGAATTTCTATTTTATCCTGCTGATTGCCAAAGAAGACAAGATTTTCATAGAGCTTAATGATTTTATGTGCTTCTTTCAAGGCAGAAGTGAAATACCAGTTTTATATCTCACTCTGTGTGGCTGAAGGTCAAAGAAGTTTCAGAAAAGTGATTTGATCTTTTTTTTTTTTACCAAAATACAGTGGCCCAGTGATCAGGGTTTATGGGAATCATATTTGACACTTATTGAAACCTCATTTCTGTATTCATAACTTTCTGATTTGGAATTCACTGGGCATCTGGAGAGGTTTAATGCCCAGAGAGGGAAGGGTTTACTACCAATATCTGGAATTTATAAGGTGGGAAGAGCTTCCCCCCCGCAGCCCATCCAGGCAGCTCAGCTCTGATGTCCATCCCAGCAGCTTCAGCAGCCTCCTGGGAAGGTGGAGAAGACAGGAAATGAGACAATGTCATAAAGTGCAAAATCGGAATGGGGGAAAGCACCAGGAGAATTCCAGAGCAGAGCTGAGGGAATTAGGGGCACAGCGCTCGGATGAGGGTGGGTTCCTGGGAGCCTGGAGCAGGAGATGCTGCTGGACAGGGAACAGCAGTGTCTGGGACATTTTATTCACTTCCCCTGAGAGTTTTGCCTCTCTGCTGGCTCGGGAAGAAAAAAGCAGGAGCAGGAATTGCCTGGATGTGGAGTGGTCCAGCCTGAGCAGAGAGTTAATTAAGAGGAGGATTCTCTCCACAGAAGCCAAGAGTGTTGGAATGGCAAATGCAGCAGGGCTTGAGGAAAGGCACAGGGAAGCTCAGCTGGGAAATAATCCCTGTCTGTTCCCAAACACTCCAGCAATGTTTGTTCATCCCCACTGGAGCCCAAGCTCTCCCACTGGGGGTGGGGAAATTGAAGGGATAAAGGGTTCCAGGGGTAACTGGTGGAGTGTGGGATTTTCCAGAGGGACCGGGGGCTTTCCCAAGGGGCTGCAGCTCGGGAAAAGCAGATTTAGCAGAGTTCACAGTAGCAGGCTGGGGCCTAGGTGAGGAATAACAGAGTCCTTTGGGCTCACAGCAGCCTGCCTGTCTGCCGAGAGCCAGCCCGGAGAGCCTGGGGGCTCCTTCGGAGCTCTGCCAGGGATGGGCACTGCCCTGCCCTGGGAATGCTCCTCCAGAGGGGGACAGCCGTGTCTGGGATTTTGGGATGGGTGTGTCTGGGATTTTGGGACAGGGATATCTGGGATTTTGGAACAGGGATGTCTGGGATTTTGGGATGGGGATGTCTGGGATTTTGGGACAGGGATGTCTGGGATTTTGGGATGGGGATGTCTGTGATTTTGGGATGGGGATGTCTGGGATTTTGGGATGGGCATGTCTGGGATTTTGGGATGGGCGTGTCTGTGATTTTGGGATGGGCATGTCTGGGATTTTGGGACAGGCGTGTCTGGGATTTTGGGATGAGCGTGGGGGGGCAGTGTCCAGGATTTTCACACAGACCTTTTAGGCTGGGTGAGCATGCCATGAATTCCTGAATTCCTGCTTGCTTAAAGAGACCAGGCTTTTACATCCCCTGCTTTTCTGGGCATGTCGAGAGGAACATCTGAAGGTACAATCCAGAGCTGGGCTCGTTGGGAAGGGTGAGGGAGGAATAGCCTAAAACAGACGGAATGTGTTTGATTCCTGCAGAGAAAGGAAACAACAGTGAGATCCATCTCCAGTGGGATGCAGTCAGGACAGAGTGAGTGGGGTTTTCATGGAATCGCAGACTGGAAGTGACCTGAAATCCCATCTCATTCCAAGCCCTGCCATGAGCAGGACACGTCCCACCAGAGCAGCTCCTCAGGGCTCTCAGGGTTTCTGGCGTGGATGGGGAGAGGAGCACAGAACCGGGAGGAGGCTGGAGCAGCAAATCCCAGGGCTGATGAAGGCTGGGAAGGGGTTTGGCAGCAGAACACAAAGGGAGAGTGAGTTTAGGGGCGCTTCAGGTGCTGAGGAGGAGGAAACAGCTGCAGTGGCCGATTTTGGGGCTGGTTTTACAGCCGCAGGTCCCTGCCCAGGAGGGACAGAGGGAATGGCAGAGCTGCAGCCGCTCTGTGCTCCGCAGGCTGGGCTGGCGCAATTAGCCCGGCGTTAATCACCTCGGTTCCCTGCGCTCGGAGCTCAGTGGGAGGGGAAAGCGCCCTCGGGAATATTGATATCGGAATTTGCACGGGCAGCCCCTGGTAGGGGACACAAGAGCTCGGAGCGATGGATGGGGCTGCTTTAGTCCCAGCCTAAATGCTGCGCTGGTCCAGCCCTCCTGAAAGACATCCTGGGAAGGGGGGAACCAGTGGGGAAAGGTCGGGCTGCCGCTCCCACTGCCTCAGAGGATCCCCGGGTCCCAGTGTTAAAAAGGGGACCACACTCCCGGTACCAGAAGTGATTTCAGCATTTGTTAAAATAAAAAGAAAGGCCTAAAGCAAGGGGGCTCGTCCGGGCTGAGCAGGAGCGCTCCTGTCGCGGATGCTGCGGCGCCGGCGCTGGCTCTGCTGAGCAGCAATGGCCCTGACATTCCAGGTGGAGCAGCACGGGTTCAGTGGGTCAGAAGCCCCCTTTTTATCCTGTTTTTTGTCCCTTTGGATTGGTTTCTGTTAGGATCCTTCATTTGCATGAAGGTTTAAGGCGCTCGATTGGCCCGTTTCAGTTCTGTCCAGGCTGGCTTGTTTCTCTGGGGATGGTGTGCTTTACTCAGGTATAATATGGTACGTAATATGTACCATAGGTGTAATATGGCTGTATTTCTGACAACCCCCCCTTTAAACCCCTTTTACAATAAAATAACCAAACTACAGTACATGCCTGTGGGAACCCAGGGCAGGGGGAATATCTCCCTGCCTGCCCTGGGCTGCTCTGACTCCCAGGAAAACACTGACTTTGACCCTCATTCATGGAGAAGGCCTCCAAAGCCTCAAGGTAAGATAGAAACCACAAAATTCTGAAATAGATTGTGGAGAGCAGTGTAGTGTGTCACATGGGTGAGAAATTTAGGTTTTAGGATTTTTAGTATGTTATAGATGGGTTCAAGATGGAGGGTACAGGGTGCTGTCTTGAGTTCCTTTCTTCCTTCTTCTTCTTCCTCTTTCTTCCTGGGTTTAGGTGGTATCTTGTAATTGGGTGGAAACATCTGCGTTGCGAGTCTGTAGGGGTCAGTTATTGGGTTAGAAAGGAAAATAATTCAGGTGTCACTTCTTAACTGGGTAGCTTAGTTTTTGATTACACTTAAAAGGCCTTGCAACACGAGGTTGTTGCCATTTTTGTGCTGATTTCCTGCATGCAGAGTTGGTGTGCTGAAGTTTTGATAAGATAACAATAAAACAAGAAGCTGAAGACTGAAAAAGTCCTGTGCATCTGCTTTTCCTGACACAGAACTGCTCCAGGAGGGTTTCCCCCTGCCAGAAGAGCCCTCAGGGAGTTGCCCAGCGTGGGGCTCGCAAACTCACACGTGCTTAACAACTATCAACTATTTTACAACAGTCTCTAACCTATTTTTAACACCAGCAGACAGGTGAAGCCCATGCTCGGCCTCCAGCCCAGCCTGCAGAGGCTGAGGAGGGGAAGAAAGGGCTGGAATTCTTCCCCGTGCTGGTACAAAGTGCCCAGACCCCTGGCCGCAGCCACGCTCACATTTTGGTTACTTTCCAGGGAGGACTTCTGCAGAAAATGGGGAAATTAGGGTTTGGTATAACACTGAGGGACATTTAGGATATTATCGTTCATAATCCAGGTTTTAAAAAGAAAGCTGGCTTTGTTAGAACTAATTTAATTCCAGTTCTGACAGTTATCCGAGGAGAAAAGCTTTCCATGGGAAACATTCGTGGTCCCAACTCTTTCAGCTGCAGAATAAGAAGCATCTTTGTAGATTTTGTGGTTAAAGCCGATTAGATGAGATTTAATATTCTTGATTTATTTGTTTACATATTTATTTGCCTTTTAAACCTAAGGGTAAAAAACACGAGCAGATTTTAACTTCTTTCATCTCCAGGAGCAGTAATTTCATTTGAGACCCTGCTTATATAACACAAAGCAGTGAAACTGTGATTCCCTTTTCCATTTAAATAGCCTTCAATATTTATTGCGCGGAGCTCAGCCCCTTAGTCCTGTGGCTCCACATGCAGCACATCAGTCAATAATGGAGCCAGAAGGAGCTTCAGCTTGAGCCCAGCCATAAACTTCCCTGAATTAATTCCTATTTTAATGAGAGAATGGCTTTTAAGACAAAAAGTCCAGTTTTGATTTTGGAATGCTGTCGACAATGGCTCTCGTGGGGTTTGAGGTGACAAATGTATTAAAAATAAAAGGGAAAAAAGGAATTTTCTTCTTTTCCTCTCACAGCAAGTCCTGTTCCTGCCCTCAGGCTGAGTTTCCTCCTAACGATGCCACAATATTCATCTCCCACTGAATGCTCTCCTCCTTAAGACTTCCTGTTTGTTTCAGATGTGAGAAAAATCCCATCAGGCTGCAGTTTGCTGAGTTCCCTGGGTGAGCCCATGGCCTTGGGGACCCTCCCCACCACACGGACACCACAGAGCCCCAAAGTGCTGCAGCACTGACAGGGCAGGGACTCCTGGGCTGCTTGCCCAGAGCAGCTGTGGCTGCCCCTGGATCCCTGGAATGCCCAAGGCCAGGCTGGACACTGGGGCTGGGAGCAGCCTGGGGCAGCGGGAGGGGTCCCTGCCATGGCAGGGCTGGGATGAGCTGCTTGTTAAATTCCCTTCCATCCCAAACCATTCTGGGGTTTCCTCCCAGATCTCCTCTTGTCTGTCTCCACGCTGCCAGGGCTTGGCAGCACTGGGTTGGGTCAGAGCTGGTGCTGCCCTGCCATGGACACGGGGTCACAGGTGGTGCCAGGCGCTCCCTGAACGCCCCCCTGCTCCAGGAGCGCCCTCAGCCCCCGCTCTTGCGCTGGGGCTGTTTAATTGGCTTTGGTAATGACCCTCACCTCTAAATCCGTGATTTGCATGTGCCCAGCTGACTGAGCTGTCCCTTCTTCCCCACAGCTCCCTGCCCTTCGCCACCTGCAGGCCCAAAATCGCCTCAGTGCCACAAAGTCCCCTCAGTGCCCCAAAATCCCCTCAGTGCCCCAAAATCGCCTCAGACCCCAAAATCCCCTCAGTGCCCCAAAATCCCCTCAGTGCCCCCAATCCCAAAATCCACTCAGTGCCCCAAAGTCCCCTCAGTGCCCCAAAATCCCCTCAGTGCCCCAAAGTTCCCTCAGTGCCCCGAAGTCCCCTCAGTGCCCCAAAGTCCCCTCAGTGCCCAGACCCCAAAGTAACATCAGTGGTCCAGGGATTTTGGGGCACTGAGGGAACTTTGGGGTCTGGGACCAAGTCCTTGGGAAGTGCCAACCACGCAATTGTCTTGGCAATTATATTATAAATAAAGTAATGAAGTAGGGCCTATTCCTTTTTTAATGAGATTAGATCAGTGCTGCTTCCATTGCAGAGGAGCTGATTCGGTTCAATTAGCTTTATTCTCAGATGTGGAGCATCCCAACTTCCTTCTTTGCCTTTGTTAAATTAATTTAATTAGAAAACACTATTTTAATGAAACGGGATACTGTAGCTTCCAGAAATGAATTTTCATCCGCAGAGTGCTTGGGAAAAATAGCAATGAAAATAATTTTGATAAGTAACTCTCAGCCTGAATATCTCTATTGTTGCTCGTGCCCCGAGGTTATATTTTTAATTGCATGTAATAAATATAACTTTATTAATTAGGAATTATCTGGAAAGGAAAGAGACTTTTTTTTTTCTGCTTGATGGTGTAGAGAGGCTTAAAATAAAATCCCTGTTCCTTGGGGTAGGTACATTTCATCCACCTTTGTTTTTTTTTTTTTTTTAGGCTGGCAGCAAAATCAAGAATATAAAATCCTGTCTTGTTTGTGGCGGGGTTTTCTGCTAACTGGAGAAGGAGATTTTCAGTCTTTTACTGAAGGAAATCTGGGATGTTTCTTATGGGATTATTTCATGATGCGACTCTCACTGCCAACCAGCCCAGGGTGTCCTTTATCTTTGTTTTTCCCTTGCATCAGGTTTTTACATCTCATTTCTTGCAAAGCCAATGTTAATTTGCTATTCTGAGGGATGTTTGCATGTGCAAAGCACCAGCCTGGGGGGAGTGATGGGATTTGCGATTGAGGACTTGGCTGTAGGATACAAGAAAAAGGGGAAAGTGAGGCAGGGTGGGTTTTTGTCCCTTTATCACTCTAAAATTTAAACGACAAAGGAAAAAACCTACACAGGTTCTAGAGATTTTCACTGGAGAGAATTTTTCTCAGTGCAGGGCCAGAGGATATATTATTTTATATATATTTTTATATATATATATATATATATATATATATATATATATATATATATATGCATGTATTATATATGCATATATTAAGCCTAAGGTGTTTCGAATTTCCCTTCATTTTATACTTAGACTGAGAGAATCTTCCCCCATTCTGGGGCTTCCCATCAGCACCTCCAACACTGGGAACAGACCTGGGGGCTTTTTAAGGAATATCTGAGGATATTTTAAGGAATATCTGAGTGTTTTGGGTGCTGCAGGTCTGGAAGGAGCAGAGCTGGGTGAGTTCTGTCTGCATGGGCCCCTCAGAATTTTCTTATTTCCTATTTTCCTATTATTTTCCTATTATTTTCCTTCCTTCCTTCCTTCCTTCCTTCCTTCCTTCCTTCCTTCCTTCCTTCCTTCCTTCCTTCCTTCCTTCCTTCCTTCCTTCCTTCCTTCCTTCCTTCCTTCCTTCCTTCCTTCCTTCCTTCCTTCCTTCCTTCCTTCCTTCCTTCCTTCCTTCCTTCCTTCCTTCCTTCCTTCCTTCCTTCCTTCCTTCCTTCCTTCCTTCCTTCCTTCCTTCCTTCCTTCCTTCCTTCCTTCCTTCCTTCCTTCCTTCCTTCCTTCCTTCCTTCCTTCCTTCCTTCCTTCCTTCCTTCCTTCCTTCCTTCCTTCCTTCCTTCCTTCCTTCCTTCCTTCCTTCCTTCCTTCCTTCCTTCCTTCCTTCCTTCCTTCCTTCCTTCCTTCCTTCCTTCCTTCCTTCCTTCCTTCCTTCCTCCCTCCCTCCCTCCCTCCCTCCCTCCTCCCTCCCTCCCTCCCTCCCTCCCTCCTTCATATTAATCTCCCATTGAATGCTCTCTTCATAAAAATTGCTGGTTTTTTAGGTTTGACCAAAACCTCATCAGGCTCTGATTTCAGATGTTTTTCTGCCCCATTTGCTCTTTGCAGTGCTGATCAAATACAGAAAGTTCTTTATTTGGGCAGATGAATGCACTGAGGCACGTAACCCCCTTAAAGTGAAAGGAGGAAATGCACAAAGTCCTGGAGAAAATGAGTAATAACCCTTCATTAATGAATTAACATCAGAATAACAGGGCAGCTCCAGCAGGGCAGGCGAGGGTTCCTGGGTGGAGCTGGCCAGGTGGCACCGCTCACCTGGAACCTGTCCCCCTGCCCAGCCAGCACTTGGACTCCATCATCCACGGGGATTTCTTGCTGCTCAGTGTCCAGGGGTGGGGTAATGTATTTGTGGGGAATTTTGGAAGGAATTTGAGGCAGAATTTTGGGATTGGTTGTGATGATGTGGGTGTTTTAAATTTATTTTTTATATAGGTAGGAAGGGTGAGTTTGGTTTGTATTGTTATATTATAGTTCAGAAGGTCACAAGACCTTTAGTTGTAAATTTTTAAGAGGTTAACAAAATACTGCAAATAAGTATATTTATGGTTTTGACTTAATCTTGAAATAATTTGTTTTATGGATTTATATTACAGTGTAAGCTTTTTTAGTTAATTACGTTGTGACACACAAACTTGTAGTATTGTAGTCCAAACTTTCTGTTTACTTTTGTAACTACTTTTATTTTTTCTATATTTTAAACTCTAAAACTTTAAACTTTCTTTTACTTAGTTTAACGTGTCTTTGCTTCAAACTATAAATTTATATTTTTGCTTTTAGCACTTAAGTTTGGAAGCTTTTTCTGAGGCCTCAAATCGAAAAGGCACCGGGGGCGGGTGACTGATGGCACAGCAGCGTTTAGGACGGCCAGAGTCTGGAGTGAGGGCTGGAAATGGAGCAGGGAGAGCTGGAAATGGAGCAGCCGAGTGCCCTGGGCTGAGCCCAGCGTGGGCAGCAGGGAGGGGACCCTGCCCTCACCTGTGCCCAGGTGAGACCCCACCTGCAGAGCTGCCCCAGCCCTGGGGCCCAGCACAGCGAGGAGCTGGAGCTGCTGGAGAGATCCAGAGGAATCCACGGAGCTGCTGCAGGGCTGGGAGAGCTGGGAATGCTCACCTGGAGAGGAGAAGCTCCAGGGAGAGCTCAGAGCCCCTTGCAGGGCCTGGAGGGGCTCCAGGAGAGCTGGAGAGGGACTGGGGACAAGGCATGGAGGGACAGGACACAGGGAATGGCTCCCAGTGCCAGAGGGCAGGGATGGATGGGAGATTGGGAACTGGGAATTGTTCCCCGTGAAGGTGGGGATGCCCTGGCACAGGTGACCTGTGCTTCAGTACTTTGCCTTTTTAGAAATCACTTCAAGCTCTGCACAGGCAGCATGTGAAGGCAGCAAAAAGAGGAAAAGCTCTGACCCTCAATCCCAGGCCAGCAGGATTTTAAGAATCACAGCTCTTCCCCCTCAGGCTGGGCAGGGGCTCACATTTCCGAGCACACTTCAGGAAATTCACGTTTCTTTGTAAACTTCTTAAAAAGGCTTCCTGGGGTTGCTTGAGTTGAACTTTGTGTTGACCAGAAATAGCCAGGTGCTTCAAAGGGCAGCTCCTGCCTTGTTGCAGAACTCCATGAGATCCTTTGTATCCTGTGCCAAGAAAAGGGTTTTGGAAAGGTTTTCTGAGTCAAAGGTAATGATCTCTCAAGGTCTTGGCAAAGGAGCGAGGAATTTATAAGCTGGTGAAAAGACTGAATAGAAATAAACTGATCAAATAATGTATTAAGAAAAGCTCAAGTGAAATGGGGCTGCTTAAATGTTTAAATGCAAAGGGTGTGGAACCAAATAACTCCTAATGTCCCTTCAAGGCCTTGAGGGTCCCTTCCAACCCCAACACTCCAGGATCCTTTGCAGCTGCTCCTGTGTCCCCTTTCCAAGTTCCCTCTCTGTTCCCAGGGCCTGGGGCTCTCCTGGCTCTGCTCTGCCACCTTCCAGGCCTGGCTGGCAGCAGGAGCAAAGAATTCCCTGGAAGCAGAGGCAGGCAGGGGCACTGGAGCCCACCTGTGGCAGTGCTGAGTGCAATCAGAATAATTTATGTTGGACAGGACCTGCAGCACCATCAGGGGCAACCACGCAGTGCTGGGAAGGAGATGCTGCCTCTGCCGTCCCCAGGAATGAAAAGTGCTGGTGCTGGGAGATGCTGCATCGGGATCCATTAATTTTTAATAAAATGGGAAATGAAAAAAAAAAAAAAAAAAAAAAAAGAGAAATCACTTTCCATCTCAGCAGTGAGAGCGCACACAGAGAGGAGACAAATTCCAGGAGCTGGAGCCTGGAAATGCTGATTCCAGCCCTGTGTCATCGTTTGTCCTGGGAGCCTGGGGCTGGGAGCAGCCTGGGACAGGGGGAGGTGTCCCTGGCCAGGGCAGGGGTGGCTCTGGCTGGGATTTGAGGTCATTTCCTATCAGCCGTGATGAGAGAGATGGGGACACCCTGATATTGTCAGAAGAATCCAATTATTGTGGACTACAGTGGTTAAATACTATTTTAGGAAGGGTGGTCATGTTTTACTGCAATGACTGGGTTAATCACCACATAAACAAACTTGTGCATTTTACAGTATCTCTCTCAGAAGTCTTGATGTAATTTTCTTTTCCTTTAAGTCAGCCTGGTTCCATCTTCTTGCAATCTTCAAAGCTGTTTGTCCTTGCCAAGGCGTCCTGATTATCAAATCTCTTCTGCTAACCAGCTCCAACGTCCATCACTTGTCTTGTGGGTGCCAATAATTTCCAACCCCAACCACTCCATGATTCAGTGGTTGGGGCATCACCAAACCACTCTGCCTTGCTCCAGCCACTGGTGTCCCACGGCCACATGAACAGGGGGGAAAGCAGAGCTGAGCAAACCAGCAAGAAAAAACAACCAGGTGGTGGCTGTGGCAAGTGGCACCCACCTGGCACCTGCCAACTGAGCCAGGAGAAACTACAGATTTATTTGGTTATTTGTTGATTTTTATATATTTACATATATGCTTATTTACACATGTGTATTATATAACAAATATAAAATATGAATATATTGATAAGCATCTACAAATATAATAGTAAATATAATTGTCTATTTTATAGAAAATATGCATAATTTTAAATTAAATATGAACAATTATGGAGTCCTAAGCCTCCCTCTGCAGCCGCCCGTGCAGTGAACTCTGGCAGAAGGTGGAGGGGAGGAACCTCCCATAGGTGAAACCCTTGAACACCACAGGTTTTTAATAATCCAATGCCTGATCTTCTTAATTAGCTCAGTGTTTTCTATAAATCTTCATTTAATGAGATCAAAGCAGCAGGAAGGAGGCTCTTCCCTGACCCTGTTGTCCCCAGGTGCCCCCGCTGCAGCAGGAAGCTTTCCTGGGAAACTCATCCACTTCTGGCAGGGAAACTTTGGGAACGGAGATGGAGGTGAAGGGAATGAGCCCTGGGAATCAGAAGGGAAGGGATCAAGCTCTGGGAATCCCTGGAGGTGCAGCTGGGATTTGCACACCGGGGACTGGGGCTGTGGGAGGTGACTCTGGGGACCCTGTGCCCCCATTCCATGCCTGTGATGTGGGCATGGGGCAGGCACCACCCAGCTGTGCTACCACAGAAACAAAAAATCCCACGATGGTTTGGGTTGGAAGGACCTGAAATCCCACCCAGTGCCACCCCTGCCATGGCAGGGACACCTCCCACTGTCCCAGGCTGCTCCAGCCCCAGTGTCCAACCTGGCCTTGGGCACTGCCAGGGATCCAGGGGCAGCCACAGCTGCTCTGGCAATTCCAGCTCAGCCAGGAATTCCCAATTCCCAATCTCCCACCCATCCCTGCCCTCTGGCACTGGGAGCCATTCCCTGGCTCCTGTCCCTCCATGGCCTGGGAAAAGCTCAGCCCTAATAAAAGACAGAGGAAGACTTTGCCATCTGCACCCAGATGTGCACGGGGCCACTGGAGCCATCTGCCATTTTTTCAGGCGTGTTTGCACATGAAAAAGAAGGGTGTTTTTTCCCCAATTTATTTCCAGATCTAATAATTCAGAGCTTAAAAACCTGGTCTAGTCCAAATTTTGCATCCCTCAAGTGCTGCACTGCTGGCAGTGACCTGAAATGGCAGAAAAGCAACATCTCAGCCGTGGCTGAACTCAGTGAAATTATACCCAAGCTGCGAGCTGGGACTCCCCTGGGCTGTCTCGGGGTACCCCCTCCCATCAATGTGACCCCCCTGCAGCCCCAGCCCCCAGGCAGGCTGTGTTTGAGCCACCGTGGTCCCATCCTGTCCCTGCTGGGGAGTTCCACCCGGACACTGCAGCCCTGAGTGCCTCCCACCAGCCTGGGAAGGCTCAGGAAGGCTCAGGGACACCATCGGGGCACCGAGCTGGCATTTAGTGCCAACCCGTGCCCTTTAACGAGGGCACACGGCGGGGGAGGCACGGGGCAGCCCTGCAGGGGGGTCCAAATGGCAGGAAATAAACCCCAGGCAGTCCCTGAAGTGTTTTGTTGTCTTGGCAGCTTGAGAGCCCAAGTTGGACAAACAACTGAC
Source organism: Vidua chalybeata (assembly GCF_026979565.1). Lineage (NCBI taxonomy): Eukaryota > Metazoa > Chordata > Aves > Passeriformes > Viduidae > Vidua > Vidua chalybeata. The sequence goes on along the minus strand of NC_071535.1, from coordinate 746,508 downwards.
ATCAGCCCGTTTAAAGCATTTAAAGGGCTGCAGGTAATAGCCACTAAACCCCTGCTGAATTGTACTTAAATGCAAAGGACCTTGACATTTGGTGAATTTAATTTAATACCTTTGTGGAGAGAAGCAATTACAGTTACATCATTATGTGCAAGAGCCATGGCTCCATGACTGGAGCCTCACTCTAGCCAAGCGTGAAAGGATTTTATTTGGGAATCCTTGCCTATCCTCAGAGGCTTTTAACCTTCCCTCCCTCCCTGCCTCCCCCAGCCCTGCACCCCTGCTGCAAAACAGGAGAGCTTTTCTCTGGCCCGGGCTGTGCAGAGCAGCAGACAGCAAAGCCCACAGGAGAAGACTTCAAAGCATCTGCTGGTGGTGTGGAGAAAAAAGGAACACTCGGGAAGGGCAGGAATGTTTCTTAATCTCCCTCAGGCAGAGATTTTATCCTGGATTAGAGTCTCAGGGAATGAGTTAGTAACGGAGAGTAGGTTAGATGGGAGACTGGGGAATTCCTGGCTGGGAGCGTGGGGAGGGGCTGGGCTGGAATTCCCGGAGCAGCTGTGGCTGCCCCTGGATCCCTGGCAGTGCCCAGGGCCAGGCTGGACATTGGGTTAATTTGAAGCAGAGGTGAATAAGATAAATTCCCTGTGAGTCCCCCCTCAGCTGCCCAGCCCTGGCACAGCTGCCCAGGGAAGGGGTGGGGTCCCCATCCCTGGGGGGATTTAAATCCCTGTGGATGTGGCACTCGGCAGTGCTGGGGGAAAGGTTGGACTCGAGGGACTTTGAGGGCTTTTCCAACCTAAATAATTCCCTGGTTTGCAGATGTCCCCCCGACATACGTGTTTGCACACGGGGACAGGCAGCCGGGCTCACCCTTTGTCTCCTGAGCTCCTCCAGTCCTGGCAAACAGAATTAATTCCTCCCTCTCCTGCTCGCCGCCCCTCCAGCTCTCACCTGATTTGTTTTCCTCTGTGGCTGCGGTGGTAAAACCATGGAAGAGGAGAAGAACTCCCTCACCTCCAGCAGGGGCTCTTCACACCCCCAAGGAGTGCGAGCAGGGCAGGAGAACAAAGCTGTGCAGGAGCCGGGAGAGGAGAGGGGCTCGGGCCGGTGGGACGGGAGATGGGAAGGGCAGGGGAAGGCAGGGGGCAGTCGGAAGCACCCGGGCAGTGCCAGCAGCAGGAACAAAGGATGCCCAGGATAATGAGGAGCAGGGCTTGTTCTCCTGCTGGAGCTGCACTGCAGCTTGTGGGGTTTTTTTTTTGGCTTGTTAGGGAAAAAGATTAAATACAGCAGTAATCAGAGAATACAGTGGAAGCAATTGTGAGCTGGAAAAATAAGAGAAAAGAAAAAGAGGGGAAGAGATATGATGAGAATAATAACTGAAATAACACAACCAGCTAAGTAGGCAGCAAATTGGGAGATAATTGTATCATTTAAATAAGGATGGCAAGAAAAGTTCAGTAATTGGTGTAAGGGTTCATGTGAGGTTGTTGTGCTCTCTGCAGCCCCGAAAAGAAATCAAATGCTCCCCTGAGGTGGGAAGAGTTTCCAAAGGTCTCCTAAATTTGTGTGTAGGACCATGACCTGCTGCAGCCTTGCGGTTACTAAAACTCCCTCTCCTAATATTTTACTTGCAGTCACTGAATCCCAGAATAGTCTGGGTTGGAAGGGACTTTAAATCCCACCCAGGGCCACCCCTGGATGGACAGGGACACCTCCCACTGTCCCAGGCTGTTCCCAGCCCCAGTGTCCAGCCTGGCCTTGGGCACTGCCAGGGATCCAGGGGCAGCCACAGCTGCTCTGGGCACCCTGTGCCAGGGCCTGCCCACCCTCTCGAGCCATTTCCTTCACTCAGTTCAGTGTTGAAAAGCTCTTTATCACATTTTTCCACAACTCGTAACAATTCTAAGAAAAATCTGCTCTGTCACAAAGTGTGATGGCAGCTCATGCACGTGTGCTGCTCTGCAGGTGTGAATTCATCAGGTCAGGCTTTGTGTGCTCTCCCTACAGAGCCAGGGGTGAAGCTTTGGGGCCGGGGCTCAGGGGGTTTTTTTGGGGCTGAGTACAGAATTGCCTTTTAGGGGATGGCCACTGCAGGGTGGAGGAGCTCACGCTCTGTCCTGCGTGGCTGCCTCATGTTCCAAACTGCACCTTCAGGGTCAGCAGTGCCAGCCTGTCCCCTGGGCTGTGACACAACCCTGCCTGGCTGTCCCCTGGGCTGTGACACAGCCCTGCCTGGCTGTCCCCTCTCCCTCTGCCCAACCCTGCCTCTCCTGCTGCGCTCGTGTCACCCCGCGGTGGCTGTCCCAGCGCCGTGTCCCCGTGTGCACACTCGTGTCACCCCGCGGTGGCTGTCCCAGCGCCGTGTCCCCGTTTGCACACTCGTGTCACCCCGCGGTGGCTGTCCCAGCGCCGTGTCCCCGTGTGCACACTCGTGTCACCCCGCGGTGGCTGTCCCAGCCCCGTGTCCCCGTGTGCACACTCGTGTCACCCCGCGGTGGCTGTCCCAGCGCCGTGTCCCCGTGTGCACACTCGTGTCACCCCGCGGTGGCTGTCCCAGCGCCGTGTCCCCGTGTGCACACTCGTGTCACCCCGCGGTGGCTGTCCCAGCCCCGTGTCCCCGTGTGCACACTCGTGTCACCCCGCGGTGGCTGTCCCAGCCCCGTGTCCCCGTGTGCACACTCGTGTCACCCCGCGGTGGCTGTCCCAGCCCCGTGTCCCCGTGTGCACACTGCTCTCCCGCAGTCTGGATGTCTCCGTGCCCGGGGTGTTCTCACTCCGTTGATCGCGCTCTTTCTCCGCTGTTTCTCCCTGGTTTTGGCAGGCTGCTGACAGCTCCTCAGCGCTGAAGGAGAGCACGACTCGCTAACGACTTGGCTGGTGCAGGACCCACAAATACATTTTTGCCCGGTGTTTTCTCCTCGTGACACCTCAATTCCCGGCTAATGGCTTTGAGATGTGAGGCTTGCCCGAAGGACGTTTTCCTGTGTGTTGTTCAACCTGACAAATCCTCGCGGTCATTAAAGCGTCGAGGATAATGAGAAATGAAATCTCTCTGTCTGGGCTTTCAGACCTGACCTTTTGTTTGTTCTAAATATGTCAAAAACATCAAAAACAGACATGTGATAACATTTCTCTTCAAAAAACACTTAGAGATCTGATGATGTTTTACAAGGACTATTAATAGCCCTGATTGGAGCAGCCCGGGGGAGTGGGAGGTGTCCCTGCCCAGGGGAGGGGTGGAACAAAACGGGCTTTAAGGTCCCTTCCAGCCCAAACCACACGGGGATTCTGTGGCGTTCTCTGGTCAGAGCTGAAGGAAGAACAAGGTGCTCCTCTCTCAGTGCCAGTGAGGAGGGCTGGGCCCTGCAGCAGGGCTGGGCACTTCCCTGGCTGCATCTCCAGCTCGGGAACCCGGACTCAGCAGTGGACACTCATCCATCACCTCCCAGATTTCAGCAGGACAAGAGGAGACAGCCTCAGGCTGGGCCAGGGCAGGCTCAGGGTGGGCAGCAGCAGGAATTTCCCCATGGAAAGGGGGCTCAGGCCTGGGCACTGCCCAGGGAGGTTTGGAGTGCCCATCCCTGCAGGTGTCCCCTGGAGGTGGCACTCAGAGCTCTGGGCTGGGGACAGGGTGGGGATGGGGCACAGCTGGGGCTCCATGGGCTGGGAGGGCTTTTCCAGCCTCAGGGATCCTGGGATTCTGCTCTATTCCATGAGTTCTGTCCTGCAGTGTCACAGGGCAAACAGAGATGTCAGGGAGTCCCTGCACAGCCTGGACTCAGCTCAGCCTTTTGGACCTTACTACTTTTGAGCACAATCTCTCAAAAATCCCAGCGAGGAAGATTTCCTCACGCCAGAGCCTGGATCTGGGCATGGTTACTCTGAGGAAACTCGGGGCCTTGTGTGGGGGGTGCCTTTACACGGCTGCCCTTGGTTTCTGTGCCACCTGATGATCTCAAGCAGCTGGCACAGCAGGTGAGCAGGTGTTGCCACCTTGCAGGCAGTCTCCTGAGGAAAGGCAATGATGCTCAGTGTATCTCTGGTAGCTGAGCCTGGGACAAACAGATTTGCTGGAAAAAAAACCAAGGAAACAGACAGAGAACTGGAATTTTGGAGGGGATTTGCCCAGTGTGAGCCCAGCAGTTATCTGCTGTTTGCCCAGGCAGCTGGCAGGGAGGGTCACACCAGGTGCCACCCTCCCTGCCCAAGGGGGGATTTTGGGGCTGAGCAAGAAGGCCTGCATTAATGCCTGTCCTTACACAGGTACACCCTGCTCCTTGATGGGAAACCTCGCAGTGGAAGCTTAAGGCAGCCTGAAAGGACTCTGGGAGATGAGAGGGAGCAGCACTGAGCTGGGGTTGCTGGCACAGCAGCTCAGCTGGCACCGGAGCTCAGGTTGAGGTACAGCTTACCATGAGCTGGACCTGTTTGTGCCCTGATGGAGATGTGGCTTGACCCAGCACAACCCTTCACAACCCATCTTTCTCTTCCCTTGGTGAGGATTCCACAGATATTTTGTTTAGCAAACTTTTTTTTTTTTTTTTTTTTTTTTTTTTTTTCACAAAATGAGATGATAGAGCCAAGAAAAGGGAGGATGCTCACATTTCCCTATTAGTTCTTTCTATTGTATTAAAGAAAACATTTGGGATCAACAGGTTTGTGTGTCCATATTGGAATGGGGCATTTCTGAAGGGAAAGCCTTGCCAGGCTTCGCACAGGAACCGCCAGTGCTCAAGAACTTTTAGATTATTTAAATTTAAAGTAGGTACATGAAAGTGCAGCCACATTGTCACTGTACAGGTGGGGCAGTCCAGATCCAAACCCTGTTCCTTGTCCCTCCACTCTCCATCCCTGTCCTGGAGCTTCCCTGTGCATCTCCCTGCATTTCCCAAGGTGAGAGCAGCCCCAGTGTTGCAATAAAGCAGCTGAGATTCCATTTTCTTCATGCAGAAAAGCCCAATCTTCATTGTGTGGGTCATATTTTACAGGATTATCAGAAGGCACTGTGTCGGGTCTCAATGACAGACAATACATTCACACTTGGTTCACTGTATTTTGCACATCTATCATACTGAATTTTCAGTTAGCTCACATTTTTTTCCTAGTGATTCTCATGAGACAGATCTTATTGTTTTTACAGGTGCTAGTTGTTTTTCACCCAAGAATAGGTCATTGTGTCAATGAACCTTTCATACCTAAGGGAACTTGCAAATTACTCAGCTGCACTCAGAAGCAGTGACAGGCCATGACAGCTATTAGTTTAACAGAGCAGGCCTAATTTTATGAGGCCTTTCTTTTATAATTCTTCTACCTGTCTACGGCACTCCAGGATTGTCACACCCTTGCCACGTCCATCTGATTTGGGATGGAAATCCTGGCTGCTGGCCCTGAGAGCATGTTGGACTCTGAAATGCAGGGAACTCTCAGAGCTCTGGGCCTGTGAGCCAAAGCTGAGAATTAAACCCAGGGTTTGATCTGAGACCTTGGGAAAGGCTCCCAAACTGAGGTGCTGGAAGGGAGAATGTGGGTTTGCAGTTTAAAGCAGAGACACATTCAGCTAAGGAAAGTTTAGAGTTTTAGAGTTTAAGATATAGAAATAAAAGCAGTTCCAGAGGTAAACAAGGAGTTTAGAATGCAGCACTGTGGGTTTGTGTGCCATAACAGGATTGGCTAAGAAAGCTCCCACTGTAGCATGGGTCCATAAGATGAAATATTTAAGGATTGGGTTAAAAACATAAATATCCTCGTTGGCAGTGTTTTATTGGTCAATAACTCCTTAAAAAGTCTTGTAACTGAGGGTCTTGTGACCTTCTGATCCGTGCAGTGAAGATGTGAGCTGAGCTCACCCCTCCTGCCTGTGTAGAAGATAAAAAAATAAACCCCATCATCAAAAACAGCTCAGAGGTCCTGTCTCGAATTCCTTCCAAAATTCCCCACAAGTGGGGGCATTGAGCAGCATCCCATGTGCCTGCTTTTCCCATGGGGATGAAGGATTGCTGCTGGAGCTGGGTGATGAGGGGCTGCCACCTGCAGCACTCGCAGGAAAGCTCTGAGCTGGATAATCCACACTGGAAAACGTGTTGGTAAAAAAAGAGTTTTTTGGAAGCTTAGCTGAAATCATCCCTGCATCATCAAATGCTCCATCAAACTCAGGGGCAGGAGAACAGGATTCGATATTTCCAAGGGAGGATTGTTTAAAGATCTTTGTTTAAAAATTTGGAGGTGAAGATAAATTATTAGAATATTTCCATTTAAGTGTAGACCAGTCACAATCAGCTTTTTGTCTGGGTTGGGACAGAAAAAATGGGGATGACTGAGGGTTGTAGGAAGAGGAGGTGCAGGCAGGACAGTGTCATGGAATCCCAGAAGCATTTGGGATACAAAGGACCTTAAATCCCACCCAGTGCCACCCCTGCCATGGCAGGGACACCTCCCACTGTCCCAGGTGCTCCAGCCCCAGTGTCCAACCTGGCCTTGGGCACTGCCAGGGATCCAGGGGCAGCCACAGCTGCTCTGGGCACCCTGTGCCAGGGCCTGCCCACCCTCCCAGCCAGGAATTCCTTCCTAAAACCTAATTTAAATCTACCTCCTTCAGCTTGAGGCCATTCCCTTTGTCCTGGCATTCCAGGCCCTTGTCCCAAGCTGCTGTGTCCGTGGGCAATGCCCAGCCCCTCCCTGCTGCGCTCAGTGCACGTGGGGCAGAGCAAAGGGCACCCCCAGGAACACCCCCATCCCCCAGGACCTGCCCTGCAGCATCCCAGCATCCTCCCACTCCCAGGACAGCTTCTGCTGGTGCCCACAGCTCGCAGTGAAGACGGACTGGAGGGTTTTTTTGGACCGCAGCCTCCCCCAGACTGTTCATTGTTGACTGTGCTGCTTCCAAACGGTGACGGGCTTGGATTTAGGGAAACAAGATGGCCCTGACAGATGCAAACGGTGGCTCCTGGCAGCTGGGAGCTGAGCAGCTGAAAGGGAAGGCATTTGCTGGGAGCTGGGAGCCTTGGCAGCAGCTCAGGCTCTAAAAGTCCACTACTGCTGCTGGATGCATGCTTTACAGCATGCACGGGTCATCGAGCTCGTCATGGGAAGAGGAGTGACATTTGGACAGGAGTGGCACCACCACGATGATATGGAATTTGGACAGGAGTGGCACCACCATGATGATGTGGAATTTAGAAAGGAGTGGCACCACCACAGTAATGTGAAATTTGGAAAGCAGTGGCACCACCACGGTGATGTGAAACTTGGAAAGCAGTGGCACCACCACGGTGATGTGGAATTTAGAAAGGAGTGGCACTACCACGGTGATGTGAGATTTGGAAAGCAGTGGCACCACCACAGTGATGTGAGATTTGGAAAGCAGTGACACTACCACGGTGATGTGCCATCCTGATTGCCTCCTCCGGTGTGGGCAGGGGTCTGTGGGCATTGTCACCACCAGGAGCCCACGGGGAGGGGCTGGCCCAGGGTGGGCAGAGTGTGAGGGGCTTGTGCGGGAGCTCAGGGAAGTCTCATGGCTTGAGAAGCAGCTGATGGAAGAACAGATGTGCACGTCCCTTCCTTCTGGAGAGACAATGACAGCTGGGCTGGGAGAGAGGGCTCAAACAAACCCGACGGAGCAGGGATGATCTGTGTGCCTGGAAGGCACTCGGGGCAGCATCTCAAGCAGCAGCCTGTTGTCACTGCTGGTGACAGGCGGCTGGGGCCAGGCAGTGCCCAGTGCCACGCCGGAGCTTTGCAGAGTGTGGGGAGCCCCTGGCAGGTGCCTGGGCCAGCAGCAGGGGCCGTGGCACGCAGGGGACAGCCAGGCTGCTCCAAGGCACATCCAGCCCATGGAACACTTCCAGGGACAGAGCTCTGCCTTTGCTGTTGGGGTAGCAATCCCCTCTTCCTGAGCCAGCCCACTGCTGAAGGGTTTCTCCCTGGTTCTCCTGGGTGTCCCAGACTCTCGGGGTCTGGTGATTGAGGTGACCCTGAGAGTGTAAAAGTCCTCGTTCCCCAACCCTGCAGCCAAAGAAGGAGTCTGAATGTGCAGGGTCGGCTTCTCAAGGGTGTTTATTTTCCCTTCTCTAGAACATTCTCTCTCTGCCCTGCTGAGCTCTGTCCAGCAGCTCGGCCATGGCATTCTGTCTGCCCTCAGGGCAGTGTTCACATTTTATACCAAAAACTCCGTGTGCCGTGGTTACAATAACGTGCCAATGTCTGTCATTGGTGTTGGACAGTGTGTCTGTGCCTGAAACCAACAGAAAAGTGTCACCAGCACAGCGAGACATGGAGGGCAAGGAGCAGGAGAAGAAGGTCAGGACACGCCCAAATCCCTCCATCTTGTCCCCCTGAACCCCATTCTAAAAACCCCAAAATTCCACTTTTCCACCCTGTGTTAATTCAACTACCACACTGCTCAAACCCTTGTGGCTGTAATTCCTCACACAGAGTTGACAGTTTTTCCCACGGGCTAAAATGGAAGCCACAGGTGATTTTGACTTGGTGCCAAGGTCTCTGAGCCCCTGCCAGGGTCTGGAGCCAGCCAGGGCAGCCAGAGGGATGTGCTGGGCTCTGACACCAGGCTCTGGGGTGGTGCTGGGCAGTGCCAGGCTGGGGCCCTGGGGGCTGTGCCAGACCCAGCCCCATCCCTTGACAGGAGCACCATGGAGGGAATTTGCTCCCCCTTCAATTGCCCGAGCAGTGCCAGAATTGTCACCAGTGTGTCCCCTCACCCCCAGGGCTGAGGGTAGCACAGCACAAGGGGGGCTGAGGCAGCAATTTTAGCTGTGGGAGGATCCCCCTGGGAATGAAATCCAGGTTTCTCGTGGTATCACAGAGCCATGTGGGTTGGGGAAAGCCTCCAACCACCCCCCAGCACTGCCACCACGCCCCCATGTCCCCCCGTGCCACATCTGCCAGGCAAGGCTCTGCCTTGGGGGAATCCTTGGGAGATCCCAGTCCCTCGGGATAAAGGAAAACCAGTTACACCAAGGGAAGAGCTGCTGCAGTAAGTACTCCCTACCAGGCTGCCACAGCATGGGGTTTTTATCACAATTAAATTTCAAAAGAAGGACAAAACCTGCACTTGCTCTCGCACATAAAAGGGACAGAGGCTCCATTTCAGTCCTGACCTGTGTGAGCCATTTTTAAACGGGATTTTGTGGTTTGCTGTGAATTTCCAGAACATTTCATAAGCCAAATATCTTCCTGTGAGATGTAGTGAGGAGCTGGGACAGACACAAAGGCACACGCCCCTGTGGGTGGGAGTATCCTACACAACCACCGTGCCCTGGCACTGCTGGCCAGAGAGGACACTCCACCCTTGTGAAAAGGTTCAATCCAGCAGCTGTCTTGAACCTGGGATTTTCAATGGGATTTCTAAAAGCCCCCGAAATCCTGTGCGCTTACTGTGTGCCCACGTGCTGCCAAGCTCCCAAATGCACAAATACCAACCCGCAGCTCTCTGCCTCCTTCGAAGGCACCAACAGCTTTTTATTGAACATCCGAAATGAAATTTTGGCATTAATAAATAATAAAGCCCAGTGATTTTGTGCTTGCCCTGCTTTTCACTGCGAAGCAGCTGCAGTCAGGCCTGGCAGGGGTTTGTGCCGCTGAGGAGGTGCCAGCCCTGAGGAAAGCTCTGAAATGCAGCACCCCCGGGGGCTGCGCTGTGCTAAATGAGGGCAGAGCAGCCCGGGGGAAGGGAATCGCTCTCTGCTGTCCCGCGGGGAAATGGGGGCGTCACATCTCGCCAGCGCTTCAGGAATTACCGCCTTCAGGTCAGGAACAGCAAAACGAGCTGAGACCCCTGTGGAACTGGCCTGTTCACTTCAGTGATGGGGAATTTCCTCTCCTGTGTGTGACCTTCGGGGACTGAGGCCCTGGGAAAGCATCCACAGAGTTTTCCTTGGGGGCACTTAACGGGGGGTTGGGTTAATGACAGGATTTATCACCAATTCCCAGATTGGCTTGGGGTGGAGAGCCATTAAATCCCACCCAGGGCCACCCCTGCCACGGCAGGGACACCTCCCACTGTCCAGGCTGCTCCAGCCCCAGTGTCCAGCCTGACCTTGGGCACTGCCAGGGATCCAGGGGCAGCCACAGCTGCTCTGGCAATTCCAGCCCAGGCTTCCCCACCCTCCAGCCAGGATTATTTCACTTGCTGGGTTCTTTTTCCAGCATGCTGGGGGATCACAGGGGACACTGGGGCACTGCACCAGGGCTCAGCCCAGGCCTGGGGACACATTTCCACTGCCTGAAGGGGCTCCAGGAGAGCTGGAGAGGGACTGGGGACAAGGGATGGAGGGACAGGACACAGGGAATGGCTCCCACTGCCAGAGGGCAGGGATGGGTGGGAGATTGGGAATTGGGAATTCCTGGCTGGGCTGGAATTGCCAGAGCAGCTGTGGCTGTCCCTGGATCCCTGGCAGTGCCCAAGGCCAGGTTGGACACTGGGGCTGGAGCAGCCTGGGACAGTGGGAGGTGTCCCTGCCATGGCAGGGGTGGATGGATGGGATTTAAGTTTTTTGAACCCAAACCATTCTGGAATTCTGTGACTCTGGCACAGGGCAGTGGCCATGGGCAGTGCTGGGGTTGTGGAGGGCTGGCAGCACATTCCCACGGCACAGGGAGAGGCCAGAGCATCAATTAAAACTGCCTGGGAATAAATCAAATGGAAATCAAACCTCTGTGATGGCTGAGTGGTGCCTGCAGTGCCTCTGGCTCAGCCCTCGGGGTTCTCCAGGCTGTGGGGCACTGTCACATCTCCATGACACCAGCAGTGTGCCTGGCATCCTTCAGGGGTTTTTTGTTCCTATTTTTGCCTCTTTCACCTGAGCCCTTGCACTGACCCCAGCTCAGCCAGCTCACACACTGCCCGTTTTCCTCCCTGCTCTGTTTTTATTTATTTGATTTTCCCTTTTCCCCAGGGGGCTGTGCACAATGAGCTGTGGGTGAAAAGCCCCTTCCATAAGGAGCTGATCCAAGACAAAACCTCATTTCCTTCTTTAGGGCCCGTTCTCCCTTTCATAAAATGCCTTTCCAAGCTGCCTCTTGCTGTGTTTGTTTTCTCCCAGTGCCATATGGCTCATGGCTGCTGGAAGGGCTATAAATAATTCAGCAGCAGGAGGTGACACACCAGGGCCTGGCAGTGGCAGAGTCCTGTGAGCAAAATTCACGCTGGAGCACCGTGACAAAGCAGAACAGGGATGGGGAAATGGGAATTTATTGTAAATGCAGGTGAAGCCAGTGGGCAGAAATGCTGATGTCTGACTCAGTTCAGGAGGCTGAATGATTTCTTTATTATATCTATGCTATAACACATTAATATACTATTTAAAGGAGATACTAAAGCTACAAACCTGATTTTCTCACTCCCATCTCTAACTCACTCCCAACTCGTGCCCCTCTCTGAGAGTGCAGCCACAGGTGGGTTGGATTGGCCACCAGCCCAAACAATCCTCACCAGAATCCAACCCAGCAATCACCCCAGGTAAACAATTCTCCAAACACATTCCACATGGGAAAAACAAGGAGCAGGAATAGAAATTGTTTTCTCTTTTTTTCTTCCGTGCTGCTTTATTAAAAAAAAAAAAAAATCCTGAGAGAGAGAAGAATGTGCTGCCACAGGAATTCTTGGGGACGTCACAGCTGGACTCCCGGCGCTGGGGTGGGGATGCTGCTGCGACAGAACGGTTTCATTAATGACTTCATTTAGGACATGGAATGGTTTTGATGGAAGGGACTTAAAGCCCATCCAGTGCCACCCCTGCCATGGGCAGGGGCACCTCCCACCCTCTGCCAGGGAAGAATCTCTTCTGTGCCTCTGAGCTGCATTTCCCCCTTGGTCCCAGCAGCAGCTCTGCCCCGGGCTCTCAGCAGGGATCTCCAGTCATGCCTCAGGGCCAGAGCAGAGTTTGGGACATGCCAGAGGCCCAGCAGCTGGGAGTCTGGACAGGCATGGGCAGCTAGAGCTATTCCAGGGAAAGCTGCTTTTCGGGATTTTAGCTCCCTTCCACTCCCAAACCATTCTGGGATTTCTTGAGAACCTGAACTGCCCCGAACCTGACAATCCCCTGTCCCCAAACCTGACTGCCCTTAAACCTGACAGTCCCCAAACCTGACAGTCCCCAAACCTGACTGTCCCCAAACGTGACTGTCCCCAGAGTGGCAGTGATGAGGAGCTGCTGAGGGCAGGAGGAGAATTGCAGAATGAGGACAGGCTGATTTCCTGTGGGCACCGAGCATTTACTGGGCACCTTGAGAGGTTTGGGCTTCAAAATCCAATTCCAGGCTTGGTTTTCAGAATCCAATGCAGGTTTGGGTTTCAGAATCCAATGCAGGTTTGGGTTTCAGAATCCAGTGCAGGTTTGGGTTTCAGAATCCAGTGCAGGTTTGGGTTTCAATCCAATGCAGGTTTGGGTTTCAATCCAATGCAGGCTTGGGTTTCAATCCAATGCAGGTTTAGGTTTCAGAATCCAGTGCAGGGTTTCCAAACCCCAAGCCAGCCTTGCTGTGGGGTGATTGTGGGGGCCAAAGGCTCCTGTTCCCAGGAGGGAAATGCTGAGCTCTCTTGTGTTCCCTGCTCCTGTTGTGTGAAGCACTGCTGATCCCACACCAATCCCTGGATTTATCGATCTCCGTGGCGGGCCCTGCTGACACTGTCAGTAATTCCACATCCCTGCCCCGCCCTTTCCCCCATTCCCAACACGAAGGGCAAAACCCTTTTAGGATTTCGAGGGGAATTGCCATTCCTGAGCCTTACACATCTGTGATTGCCACCATAATTTTTAAAGCAGGGCCACGTGCAGAGCTGGGACTGCACATCAGTTGTTCTGGTTTTGCTGCCCTTTGTCCCTTGCTTTTGTCACAGAAGGAAATCCTAAAGGTGCCCAGAGGGGCTGCACGTGGTTCTGTGGGGTGTTCTGTGGGGTGTTCTGTGGGGTGTTCTATAGGGTGTTCTGTGGGGTGTTCTGTGGGGTGTTCTGTGGGGTGTTCTGTGGGATGTTCTGTGGGATGGTTCTGTGGGGTGGTTCTGTGGGATGGTTCTGTGGGATGGTTCTGTGGGGTGGTTCTGTGGGATGGTTCTGTGGGGTGGTTCTGTGGGATGGTTCTGTGGGGTGTTCTGTGGGGTGTTCTGTGGGATGTTCTGTGGGATGGTTCTGTGGGGTGGTTCTGTGGGATGGTTCTGTGGGATGGTTCTGTGGGGTGGTTCTGTGGGATGGTTCTGTGGGGTGTTCTGTGGGGTGTTCTGTGGGGTGTTCTGTGGGATGTTCTGTGGGATGGTTCTGTGGGATGGTTCTGTGGGATGTTCTGTGGGATGGTTCTGTGGGGTGGTTCTGTGGGATGGTTCTGTGGGATGGTTCTGTGGGGTGTTCTGTGGGGTGTTCTGTGGGGTGTTCTGTGGGATGTTCTGTGGGATGGTTCTGTGGGGTGGTTCTGTGGGATGGTTCTGTGGGATGGTTCTGTGGGGTGTTCTGTGGGATGGTTCTGTGGGGTGTTCTGTGGGGTTTTCTGTGGGATGTTCTGTGGGGAGTTCTGTGGGGTGTTCTGTGGGATGTTCTGTGGGATGGTTCTGTGCGATGGTTCTGTGGGATGGTTCTGTGGGATGGTTCTGTGGGATGTTCTGTGGGATGTTCTGTGGGATGGTTCTGTGGGATGTTCTGTGGGATGTTCTGTGGGATGGTTCTGTGGGATGGTTCTGTGGGGAGTTCTGTGGGATGTTCTGTGGGATGTTCTGTGGGATGGTTCTGTGGGGAGTTCTGTGGGGTGTTCTGTGGGATGTTCTGTGGGATGGTTCTGTGGGATGGTTCTGTGGGGTGGTTCTGTGGGGTGTTCTGTGGGATGTTCTGTGGGATGGTTCTGTGTTTTTTTTTAGGGAGTTTGGTGTGGGTTGGGTGTTTTTAGAGATCCCAGGGCTGTGCAAACCCCTCCCCTGTGTCTCTGCAGGAACCACCCCTGGGGCAGCCCGGGGGGTGTGGAAGGTGTCCCTGCCTGTGGCAGGGGTGGGGTGGGATGGAAGGGCCCTGCCAGGAGCCCTTCCTGGGGCGGGGAGCAGTTGCCAGGTGGGTTTTGCAGCTCAGCATTTCCCGTTCCTGCAGCAGCAGCACTTTCCTGGCCGGGAGAGGCTCCCTGGGAGCCGTTCCCACAGACAGACCTTGGCTCCCAGCTTGCTCTTCCCAGCTCCAAGGAACCTCATTCTGCTGGAGCAGATTCTGCAAGCCCTATGATTTTCCTTGTCAAAACAATGCCTACGAGTGCGGGATTTTGACATTAGGACTTTCAGGCTAAATTTTGATTGGGTAAATTTAAAAATACTGTCATTTATCAAGCACTTCTCCTCAGCTGTGAAGGCAGTGAGAAATAATGATTGATACAGGGTTGGGAACTTCTCCTTCAATCTTCTCTGGCCTGTCATTAAAAAAAATATTGCAGCTCAGTCCATGGCCTGTGCATTTGTCTTCCATGAAATTTTGCAAGGTCAAAGGATTGTCAACAGAACATCAATATCCACAATGTATTATCCTGTATCTTGAGAACAAGTTCAGAAATAACAAGTTGCTGCCAGCCTGGTAATACCAACTTACATCCGTCATTTATCAGGAGCTGGAATTGATAAAGAAGAAAATCTCTGCTGGGACTGTTGTTTTCTTGTTTTTTTCAGGTTGGTTTGTTGTGTTCTGGGGCTTTCAGCAATTCCTGCCTCAGTACAGCTGCTGCCAGTAGGAGGCTTGGAAATGCAAAGTTTTAATTTATAAATATGGCCAGTTTTGCTTTAGGATGCACTAGGGGGTGTTTTATGGGGCCATTAATTTTTGTCTCCAGTGTGATGTGTTGGTGTATTCAATCCCTGGAGACCCTTTATTCCCTTTATTCATTCCCAGCCCCATGGAACAGCCCTGGAGAGTCTGATGCCAATTAAAACGTGGCCCTTTGTACCTCAGTTAATCTGGGTAATTCTCTTTCAGAAGCAATTGCCTGGAGAGCCCTACACGTGCAGAAGGGTTTGTGCACAGGCTGCAAACCCCCCCTGAAGGGGCTCTGGGGACTGAGCCCTGGTTTGGGTGATTTTGGAAAATCCTGGGATGGTTTGGGTTGGAGGGACCTTAATCCCACCCCTGCCAGGGCAGGGACACCTCCCACTGTCCCAGGTGCTCCAAGCCCCAACGTCCAGCCTGGCCTGGGACAGTCCAAGGATGGGGAAGTGGCAGCAGGGAAAGAATTTCTTCCCAATATCGGATTTAACCTCTGCACTTTTTAAACTTTTAGTTTAATACCATCCCCTGTGGATTTCTCTCGTGGTTCCTAAGGTCAGGGTGACCCCGAGGGATCGAAAAGAGTTTTTGCTTCCCAGCCCATGCAGCCAAAGAAGGAGCCTGGAATGTGTCCAATTGCGTTTTCAAGCTTGTTTATTTCTTCTTATCTAAACATTCTTTCTCTGATCTGCCCAGCTCTGCCTAGCAAGTCCACCATGGCATTCTGACCTTGAGCCTGGGGCAGCTCCCACCTTATACACTCAAAATTACGTGTGGTGTGTTTACGATTTATTACCAATTCCCATCACCCGTGTTAGACTGTGAATCTCTGCCTTAAACCAACAGAAAAGTGTCACCAGCACAGCGAGACATGGAGGGCAAGGAGAAGGAGAAGAAGGTCAGGACACGCCCAAATCCCTCCATCTTGTACCCCTGAATCACATTCTAAAAACCCCAAAATTCCACTTTTCCACCCTGTGTTAACTCAACTACCACACTGCTCAAACCCCTGTGGTTTGTAATTCCTCACACAGAGTTGTCAGTTTTTTCCACGGGCTAAAATGGAAGCCACAGGTGTTTTTGACTTGGTGCCAAGGTCTGTGAGCCCCTGCCAGGGTCTCAGACAGCCAGGGCAGCCAGAGGGGTGTGCTGGACTCCGACAGTCCTTGGGCTTGACTGGACTGGAGGGAGGGGAAAAAGCTCCTTGGGCTCCTTCCTGCTGGGGCTCAGCACCTGCAGCAATCCCCCCTGAGGAGGTTTAATCCCCTTTTTGTGCTCAGGGCACTGCATTCCTGCTGTGGGAAGGGGAGTGCAGAGGATGGGCAGGGCTGCTCCGGAGCCTGCTCAAAGCTTTGTTGTGCAATTGGTCTCAGATTTAGGTTAATTTGTACTTAAATTGCTAAAGGAGACGTGGACTGATCAGTGTTTGGTTGTGGTGTGTGCTCAGCTGAGCTCCTGGAGTGGGAGTGAGGATGGGAAACCTGTCCTTCCCATCTGTGAGTGATCTCAAGGGAAGCACAGGGATCTGGGATCTCTGGGCCTCACAGATTAATTTAAACCAGCATTTCAGCCTGCTTTAAACCTGCACTTTGAGGATAATCTTGTACTTGTACTTTTTTCTTGATCTGATGCCTCCAGTTCCCTGTGTTATTCCTGCTTTTGGCTTGTTTGTCTTCTCCCAGGCAATCCATGGGAAGTGAGCAGGCAGTGCAAAAAAAAACCTTTAAAAATTTTACACCCCCTCTTTCAGGTGACCCAAGGCTGTTTTTTCTTTCAGCACAACTGTAACAGTTTTTTTTTTTTTCCTGTTTTCAAGAGGGACAAAACAAAAGCAGCAGTTTAACCTGTCTCTAAGGTGTGTGCAGGGGAGAGGTACTGAGGTGCAGAACACAAAAACCCTCTGGGAAGGGATCAGAATGATGGCACTGCTGCAGGTGCAGTGCCAGCGTGATAAAAAATGCCAAGTTTGGGTGTCCAGGGAGGCTGGGAATGTGCAGCAGCCCCAGGGGCTTCAGTGGGAGGCTGGGAATGGATCTGGGAGGGAAGGGGCTGGTGCCAGAGGTGTCTGTGGTTCGGGGCAGCAGCAGCCTCAGCCCCTCCTCACGGGCCTGGCTCTCCCACCTGTCTGTGGCTCATCTGGGGCCTTTTGGGGGTCTGTGAAGAAGCCTTTTGGGGGTCTGTGGCTGCCCTGGCTGTCTGAGACCTTGGCAGGGGCTCACAGACCTTGGCACCAAGTCAAAAACACCTGTGGCTTCCATTTTAGCCCGTGGAAAAAGCTGCCAACTCTGTGTGAGAATTACAAGCCACAAAGGTTTGAGCAGTGTGGTAGTTGAGTTAACACAGGGTGGAAAAGTGGAATTTTGGGGTTTTTAGAATGGGGTTCAGGGGTACAAGATGGAGGGATTTGGGCGTGTCCTGACCTTCTTCTCCTTCTCCTTGCCCTCCATGTCTCGCTGTGCTGGTGACACTTTTCTGTTGGTTTAAGGCAGAGATTCTGGGGGCCTTTGGGGGTCTGTGGCTGAGCTGGTTATCCCTGGTTATCCCTGCCCTGCTGGGGGTCAGTTTTTGGGGAGGGTTTCGTTGTTACAGACACACATTATATATAACTTTGGCTTTTCACAGATATGAAAATGCATTCTGTGTGTGTGCTGTTACAGCAGCTTTGCTAGAAAGATACAGTTTTTATTTCTGCTGCTCACGGAGCTCAGGGCAATAGCTGCTATCAGTGTGCCTGTGTTAAAATGCCTGCTGGGGTGGGATAACCCCAATGAACACAGGATGAGCACACCTGGACAGATGTGCCACCCACCAGCACTCACCCTCTGAAGGCCGTGTGGGCCAGGGCCCAACAACTGAAAATGATGATAAAAAAGGACTAAAAGCACAAGCCAAGGATGCAGATGCTCTAAAAAAGCAGATCCAAAGAGGAAATACACTGAACAGCTCTTGGGACATGGGAACTGGTTTAAAGAAAAAGTTTACTGTGCACAAGGCTCTGGGAAGGTGCAGCAGGCTGCTGGAATTCCAAGGTGTTTAAGGGGTGTCCTCGAAGGTCACAGGGTGCTCCTGGCTGAGTGCCAAGGTGCACCCAGCCATTTTTAAGCCTTTTCTTTATTTCTGTCTCCTACTGTCTTTTTATTAAACTTCTATAATTTTACCAGGAAAGTGAACCTCGTTTTTCACAAGGAGGGTTTGTCACACCTCCAGGCTGGGGGGACACACTGCCTGTGCTGCTGGTGGCCCCCAGCTGGGGCCTGTGCCCCTCCTGGGCTGCAGTGTTGGGGTTCCAGCTGCAGACAGCCCTGGGCAGGGAGGGATGGGAGGCTCAGGCTGAGCAGCAGCTTGAGCATTTCCATCCCTGCTGGAACCCTGGGAGCTGAGAGTTTCAGACTTTCTGTGTTTTTAGGCACTGACCCCCAGGAGAACCCTGCATTGACCTGAGGCCCTGGAGAAGCTTCCAGAATGGAATGGCAGAACTGAAATGATAGATGTGTAGTTTGAGTGGAAGTCTGTAATATCACATAGAAGAAAACTTAGATTTTAAACTTTTATTTTGTTTTATACATATTACTATATTCTAAAAGTTTTAAAGTGGAGACTAGTCCTTCTTCACCTTCTTCTTCATGGGTTTAAGTAGTATTATATCATTAGATAAAATTCACATTATGGGCCACAAGTAGTTAGTTATTAAGTTAAAAGTAAAAATAATTTAGGCATCGTTTCTTAATTAGGCAGTTTATCCTTAAAAAAAAAAACTTGTAGAAAAAAGAGAAAAAGCTCAATTTTTAGCTTATTAAAGTGCTGCAGAGCTCACATTGTGAGACTCTAATATAGATAAGAGCTAATAAAGCTCTGAATCCAAACAAAAAATACTGACTCGCACATTTAATTCCAACCTTGACCAAAAACGCCAAAGAATCCATTGCATCCCTGAGCTCTGGGGAATACTGGCGATGAGGAGAGACAGGGAAGACTTTGAGATGGTCAAAGAATCCGAATTTATTGTCAAATACAACTGCTTAGGAAGACTAGTAATGTTTTACCAAAATGATTGGGTTAAAGATCACATAAACAAACGTCCATTTGAAACATCTCTTGCTTGCAGAAGTCTGCTGTAATTTTCTTTTTTCCAGCAAACCTGTGTGATTGTATCTTGGTTTAATCCTCAAGGTTCTGTTTGCTCTTGCCAAGGCGTTTTGTTTATCAAATCCCTTGTGCTCGCCAGGTGCAAAGCTCTCCCTGTTTTGTGTCCCCCAGCAGGGACCCGGGGAGCAGCAGCCCCCAGCCAGAGCCAGAAGCACAGTGGGCAGCTCTGGCTCAGCTGCTCCCAGAGCCTGCCATCCATTCCCTTCCCCCTCCCTTCCCAAACCAGAGAGGCTGGAGCTGCAGGTAACTTTTCATTTCTAGCCCCAGTCCTCCCTTCTGACAGCACTGCTGTCCCTGCTCCGTGCAGCCTGACACTTTTGCAGTCCATTTCCTCCCTGTCTGCTCTGCTCTCTGGTTATTTGACCCTAATGAGCAGAGACTGCTCCGTGTGCGTGGAAGGGGGGGGTTCTGGGCCTGTGGTGCTCTGACCAGGAATGAATTTCCCTGTTCCTGTCAACAGCTTTTTATCTGTTCTTATCTAAAGCTGTCGTGATCAGCGTGTTCCTGCAAGGACCCCACAGAACCATCAGATCCATGACCTGGCAGATCTGCTGGTGCTGGGCAAGGAAATATTGAAGCCACGGAATCCTGGAGTGGTGTGGGTTGGAAGGGAAGTTAAAGCCCATCCCTCCCACCCCTGCCATGGGCAGGGACCCCTTCCACAGTCCCAGGTGGACATGTCCAAGTGTGGAAATGTGTGTGGAAACAGCCCTGGGGTGCCCTGGGAAGCTCCCATGGAAGCACAGCTGATCCAATCTCCACATTAAAGTAAGAGCTGTGATGTGCAGGAGAGGGGGCTCAGAGGGAGCTGGGCTTTAAGGACAAATTAATCGATGGCAGGAATAAAACAAGCTGTAAGAGGCTGTTTTCTTTGGTGATTAGGATACACTGGGTGAAAAGTACAACTGGAAACTGCTTCTCTTAGCGAGTGGCTGCACCTCTCTGCTCTGAGTGGGAAACAGCAAAATTATCCGGCGCAAACTGTTTATTGCAGGTGATTGAGGAGGTGTTGGCTTTACTGCTGGGCTCCTGTGGAAACAGTGCTCAGGATGTGAGAAACTGGACACTGAGCTCCTGCTGGGTCAGCACGGCTCAGACTGGGGAGGCTCTGGCCCTGCCAGAGGGACACAGCTTTGCTGGAGCTGGGCTAAGAGCAGCAGGAACTTCCTTCCCTCTCAACAGGCTGCCTGTCTCAGAGCCACATCCATTTTCTGAGGGAAATACTTGCAGGCTCCTTGCATTTGCCCAGGCTCTGCAGGAGGAGATCTGCATCCCCTGCCTCGGCCCAGCCTCCCCGAGGTGCCAACCCCTCTGCTCCTGGCAGCAGAGTGTGGAACAACCCCATGTGGGCACCAGGGTCTGCCAGGGGGGCTGGGGGTCCGTCCTGCACTGGGGTGTCCATCCTGCACGGCTGCAGCTCTGGGGTGGGTGTCCATCCTGCACGGCTGCAGCTCTGGGGTGGGTGTCCATGCTGCACGGCTGCAGCTCTGTGTGGTATTCACACATCCTCTGAACAGAGAGAGACTTGGCTTTCTCAGGATTTCTCCTGAGAGAAAAGAGAATCAAACCAATTCTTATCTCCCTTGCTGCTGCTCGTTGTTGTGCCCATGTGGAATGCGGTATGGAGATTGTTTACCCAAGGTGAACAATCCTTGATTGGATTCTGGCGATGGTGTTTGGGTTCATTGACCACTTAGGTCACAGCTGTGTCGGGACTCTGAGAGAGGCAGGGGTTTCTAGTTAGCTAGTTAGTGATAGTTCTTGTTAGTGTAATATAGTGTAATAAAATTATAGTACAATGTAGTATAATAAAGTAATTAATTCGCCTTCTGAAATCATCGGAGTCCTGCACATCATTCTTCCCAGGCGTCAGGGGTTGCTTTTACTGTAGCTCTGGGGTGTCCATCCTGCACGGGAGCAGCTCTGGGGTGTCCATCCTGCACGGGAACAGCTCTGGAATGTCCATCCTGCACGAGAGCAGCTCTGGGGTGTCCATCCTGCACGGGAACAGCTCTGGAATGTCCATCCTGCACGAGAGCAGCTCTGGGTGTCCATCCTGCACGGGAACAGCTCTGGAATGTCCATCCTGCACGGGAGCAGCTCTGGGGTGTCCATCCTGCACGGGAGCAGCTCTGGGGTGTCCATCCTGCACGGGAGCAACTCTGGGGTGTCCATCCTGCACGGGAACAGCTCTGGAATGTCCATCCTGCACGAGAGCAGCTCTGGGGTGTCCATCCTGCACGGGAACAGCTCTGGAATGTCCATCCTGCACGGGAGCAGCTCTGGAATGTCCATCCTGCATGGGAGCAGCTCTGGAATGTCCATCCTGCATGGGAGCAGCTCTGGGGTGTTCCCCCTGCACGGGAGCAGCTCTGGGGGAGGCAGGGTGAGGTACAGCCAGAGTGTGCTGCTGCATCCTCACACTGCTGGGAGGGACTGGCTGGGCTTAACCCGGGGCAGGGTCTGGGGTGCCATGGGAGGGGTGTGGGGTGCCATGGGTGGGATGTGGGGAGCCATGGGAGGTGTGTGGGGTGCCATGGGCGGTGTTTGTGGTGCCATGGGCAGTGTGTGGGGTGCCATGGGTGCGATGTGGGGTGCCATGGGCGGTGTGTGGGGTGCCATGGGTGGGATGTGGGGTGCCATAGGAGGTGTGTGGGGTGCCATGGGCAGTGTGTGGGGTGCCATGGGCAGTGTGTGGGGTGCCACAGGCACTGCTGTGCCCCCTGAGGCTTGCAGAGAGCACAGGAAATGCTGGGTTTGGGCTTTGGCTGTGGGGTGCTGGGCTCCCTGAGCTGGGAAATGGGACATCTCTGCTGGTCCGTGGGAAGGTGCTGAGGGGAGGGCTGTTGCTGGAGGCTGTGGGGGTTTGGGATCCAGGAGCAATCTGTGGGTCGGATGTTGTTCCATTGTTCCAGCCAATGGTGCTGGAACAGATCAGCAGCTCTGGGGAGCACCAGGCAGGAGTGGGAAAGGCCCTGGTGCTGCTCAGAGGAGCTCAGCTGACTTTTGGAGAGCCTGGAGCAGGGAAATCGATGCTGCCCAGGCTGTAATTAAAGGTGCTTAAGGCCCATTAGCTTGCAAAAATTAGAGCTTGTAAAAATGCTTTTTAATCCAGTTTAATAAATGGGAATCCTGGTTTAATTGCTTTATAAAAATTATGTGTGGGCTGCTTTCCACAGGTGGGATTGATATGTGATCTGAGCCAGGGCCACCCAGACTCCAGCCTCATCTGTGTGGGATGTCAGGAGGTCTGTGGGCTATGACACGGAGCCAGCCTCACGCTGGCACCAGGTGCAAACGCTGCCTCAGGACCTGCTGCAATAGTCAAGCACTGGCTGTTAGCAGGGATCTCCTCTCCTGGAAACAGATTTCAGGCTGCAGGATTGTACTGAACTGGGGAAGCTCTAAATCCCCAGAATTCACAGAATCACTGGGTTGGAAGAGACCTTTGAGATCATCGAGTCCAACCCAGCCCCAAGAGCTGAACTCAACCCTGGCACCCAGTGCCACATCCAGGCTTTGTTAAACACACCCAGGGATGGTGACTGCACCACCTCCCCAGGCAGAACATTCCAGAGCTTTATCACTCTTTCTGTAAAAATTTGCTCCTAAGATCCAACCTGAATTTCCCTTGGTGCAGCTCGAGGCTGTGACCTCTGATTCTGTCAGTTCCTGGAGAAAGAGCCCAGCCCCAGCTGAGCACAGGCACCTTTCAGGAGCTGTGCAGAGTGCTGAGCTCACCCCTGAGCCTCCTTTTCTCCAGGCTGAGCACCCCCAGCTCCCTCAGCCATTCCTCACAGGGTTTGTGTTCCAAATGCTGCTGAATGTGGGGCTGAGGGCTTCTCCCAGCTCTGCCAGGACAGCCTGGCTGAGGAGCAGCTCCTGGTGTCCCTGCCCATGGAGGGCGTGGGAATGAGAGGAGCTTTAAGGTCCCTTCCAACCCAAACCTCTCTGTGCTTTGAATTTCCCTTCCCTGTGTGCGGCTCTGCCAGGTGAGCTCCCAGCTCTGCCAGGTGAGCTCCCAGCTCTGCCCAGGGGCTGGGGAAGGGAAAACAAGTGGTGTTTATGCAGGCCCAGGGCTCTCCCAGCTGCCCTGCAATGCCACAGACCAACCAGACCCTCTCATTTTCCTCCCTGGATTCCCCAGAGCTGCTGATTGCTGGCTCCTGTTCTGGCACTGCCTCTGCAGAGGGAGCAGCACGGGTCAGGGGTCAGGGTGCTGCTGACCCCTCCCAGAAATAAACACCCTCAGCACCCAGCCCTGCCCAGCAGGGACAGCTCTGGGCTTCCAAAGGGATCCCAGAGCAAACACTAAGGAATGCTGGTGGAAATTCCTTTTCTGTGCACCAATTTTTGCAAGGGTGTGGAGTGACAGGACAAGGGGACACGGCCTTCAGCGGAGGGCAGGGATGGGTGGGAGATTGGGAATTGGGAATTCCTGGCTGGGCTGGAATTGCCAGAGCAGCTGTGGCTGCCCCTGGATCCCTGGCAGTGCCCAAGGCCAGGTTGGACACTGGGGCTGCAGCAGCCTGGGACAGTGGGAGGTGTCCCTGCCATGGCAGGGCTGGCACTGGGTGGGATTTGAGGTCTCTTTGAACCCAAACCATTCTGGGATTCTCTGATTCTTACCCCAAATGTCGGGGTGGGTTTTGTGTAGCCCAGGTGGCTCAGCACATTCCCATGGGATTGCTCAGCCAGGGTGGGAGCTCGGTGTCAAACCCACCTTGGGGTGTCCTTGCCCCATTTTTAGGGGAGCTCCTCCTGGAACAAGTCAGCAAAGAGGGACATCCCACATCTGTCTGTGGGCTCCAGCTGCTCTTGAGGGCTGGGACTGTCTGGGGAGGGGGGGTTGCAAGGAGGAAATGTCTCTCTTAGGAGCAGTGGGAGATTGGAGCTGAGCCTGCAGGGACTCACTGGAATGAATTAAGTTAAGCTCAGGAGCTTGGCATGGTTGTGGAATCAGACCAGGAGCTGTTGGGGTGCTGTTTGCACCTGCACCTCTGCGGGCAGGCCTGGAGTTGCTGTGATGTTTCCTCTGTTTTGGGGTTTTTTATTAATATTTCCAGATCCCCAGAGCTTGGGAAGGGAGGGGAGACCTCTCCCAGCCCCTTAGAGCTCTGGGGCTTGGTGTTCTCAGTGAGAACTTTGTAATCCTCGTTCTAATTCACCCTGGGTTGGATCAAACTACAGCTCACTTGTCATGGGAGTCTTGGAACCATCTCTCCTTTTAAGCAGAGGAAAAAGTGAAGTTTATAAAACCACAGGAGGAACATGAAGATCATGAGGGTAAAACGATCAAGTGGCTGTTAATAATAATTATTGCTTCTGCTCTCTTCCTTGCCATGGTGTGGCTGTGGCATTATTGTTCTGTCTCTGGGTAATTCTCCCTTTTCAGCAGGAAGTGCAGAGCCTCCAGCCCGCGCTCCTCATCCTTCAGCCTGGGCCTCGTGGCAGCTCCCACTGGCTTTGCTCTGAGCATCTGTCAGTGTACAGCTGGAAAATCCCCTTTTCCCTGGCTCTGCCTTAGCTCTGTGCTTCTTCTGCATGGAAACTTGCCCGTGTTTAGCTCCTCTGGAGCAGTTGTTTTCCCTTTCCCGTGGACATTAAGGCAGAGTCATTCTATCATTCTTAAACTTGATCTCTTTTAATCCTGCTTCTCAGGCTTATCTGCCTCGTTGTGTTCAACCTGCTCTGTGGTTAGAGGGGCACAGCAGTGAATGTTAGAGACAGCTGTAGTGCTGTAATTTAAGCTTTAACAAAAAAACCAAACACAGAAAAAAATCCCCAGCCAACAGCTCTGGGGGCTGTGGTTTGTGCTTGCAGTAAAGCTCGGTCTGCACCTTCCAGCATTTCCAGATTCATGGCTGGAACCAAATGCACCTGGATTTTACAGATTTCTGCCATTTATTGCTCCCACTGACTCCAGAAGCCTCACCCAGGCATGATAATGTGTGAAACATCTCTTCCCCCACACAGAACTGGCTCTGATTGTTAAAAGTGTGAGAAGAAAAGCTGGGCTAGTGGGAATGGCATGAGCTTTAAGGTCCCTTCCAACCCAAACCATTCCATGAATCTAAAAACCTCCTACTAAGGCCAGTGCAACACCTCTGGTGGTGCGTGTGGCGAGATGAAAAATCCCAAACAAAAACCCCCAGAAGAGATGAGAAGGAAGGAAGCAGGGTTTTTTTTTTTTTGCACAGGTGTTGCAGCCAGTTTTCTTCTCTGTGAGTCCCAAGCTCTTTTGGGGCACTCTGAGCTGTGGTGCGCTGGTGAGGAGCACGAGGCTCTGCAGGCTGCAGCCTGTGCTGCTGCCCGGGGACGGGCA
Organism: Vidua chalybeata; assembly: GCF_026979565.1. Taxonomy (NCBI): domain Eukaryota; kingdom Metazoa; phylum Chordata; class Aves; order Passeriformes; family Viduidae; genus Vidua; species Vidua chalybeata. The sequence goes on along the minus strand of NC_071535.1, from coordinate 721,296 downwards.
ATAACACTGCTACCGTGCCCTCGTGGTGCATCCAGCTCCCTCCTGGTGCCAGGGCCGGGATCCAGCCATGGAACAGCAGCCTCGGGAGAGCTCCCGTTAAAATAACAACAAAAGGGACTGCTGAAGGAGTCCCCTGTGAAAAACGCCAATCACTTGTTTTTAGCATTTTTAAAAGTTTAATAATGATAAATTGGTTATAAAAATAGTAATGCAATTAGAGTGATAAAAATGTGGACAGTGAGGATTAGGACACTACGAGACAATAAAAAGCAAAGAATTCCGGACGTCGGGATGTTTTTGGGCACTGAGCTGCCAAAACCATGCCTTGTGAACAAAGGAACAACCCTTAAAAGCAACAGCCTGATGCACATTCATACATCTCATACATGGTGCATAAATTCCTTGCAAATTAAGACTTTTTCTGGTTTTTGTCAACTTCTTCCCCTTAATCCTGGTGGTTCCATGGAAGAATATTTGTCTTTTCTGATAAGGAGACCGTGATTCTTTATGTGCCCTGTGGCTGTTATCTCTGTGCAGAGTGTTTCTTGATTATCTTATCCCTTTTCTTGAGCTAGTTAAAAAGTATCTTACATTGCAGAGTTTCTATTTTAACATTGTGTTGTAAGCTAAAACTATCTTTAACACACTGCTTAAGAGAATTAATACAGCATAACTTTCTAACATTACACATATAACATTAATTTTAATATTTGCGAAAAGCCAATCATAAAATACGCATTTTTCACACCCCCATGCCGGGAAGCGTTCCAGGACAGGCTGGAGCAGCCTGGGACAGTGGAGCACCCACCCAGAGATGGGTGTTAAGGTCCCTTTCATCCTAAACCTTTCTGGGAATAATTTAATGGCAGTGGGAAAAATGCACACTAAATACCTGGTGTAAGGAAATGAGGAATTTCTGGGGAGCTCAGCCTCTGCCAGGCTGCACTTCTAGGGACGTTCTCCATGGCCGGGGATGGGAAGAGGTGGAATTCAGTTGGACACGTGGAATTCAGCCCTGGAGCCTTGTCGGAAATTTTAAAATTTTAAAATTTTAAAATTTTAAAATTTTAAAAGCCAAGTGATTGGTGTTGTCATGGTTTGACACTGGCGCAATGCCAGCGCCCCCATGAAAATGCACCTTCCCCAAATAAATGCTGTGAGATGTTATCAGGAACAGAGCAGAGCAGGCCCAAGCTTAATAACAAAGAGAAAAAAAAACTTTATTAAACTACTACTACTACAGAAAACACATAAACTAAATCCAGGATGAAGACCTTTTAAAACACCCCTCCTCCTCCCAATTCCTAAAACACCCACCATGAAACATCACCCGGGATTCCTGATCAAATTACCACCCTTCAGATAATCAATACTCGAACTATCAAGGGAGAGAGAAGTCTCTCTTGCACCACAGGCCCCCCAGGAAACACAGCTGCCCCCCTGTGTTTCCCTGTCACACATGGCCACCGCCCGGAGAAAATCTGCCAGTGTGACACTCTCCATTCCATGTCACAGTGCTCTCACCACTGTGCATGGACAGACTGCTCATAGGGCTCCTTTAAGGATGCTTTGCCACGGACCCAAAGATACAGCAGTTCAGCTTCTCATCTTGGGACTACAGCCCCCCCATTTTCCCCTGGGGCCGAGGGGTCCAAAAACAGAAAATCATCTTCTTTCCCGAAGACAGAGGGCATCACCATTCCCTCCTCAGCTTTCCTCTGTTCTTGCCATTCCTGTGCTGTTCGAAGCTGAAACAGGTCTCCCTGGGTCACCACTGCATCCCCCTAAAATGCAGTCTCTATTGCAGGAGATTTTGGTTCAGTCCATGGCTAACAAGAAAAGTCCAGCCAAAAGCTACTTCATCATCTCCTCCCACCTAAATATTTCTTCTTCTAACATCTCAGGTCCCGGACTATCTCTCTTCCACTACAATCAAGGAGGAGTAATATTTTACAAAGCCCTCATTTCCTGGAAAGGGTTAAAAGTTCAGACTCCTTGGACGGCTGATATCTCAGTCCGGCGTTCCGTCTCCCACGCTGGGCATCATCCCCCCCCTTTCTCCTTCTCCTCTGCCGGCAAATCTCCAGGTGCCGCCAGGCTCTCTGTCACTTTCCCTCTGTGGTGGGGGGACAAAGGCATCTCCGCTTCTCTCCACCCTTCCATCCAGGAGCTGGCTCGGTTCCAGACCCTCAGCCCCTCGGCCTACCTGGACAAGGCCGCGTGGCTTCCCCTCCCACACCCAGCCTAAGGCTGGCAGGGGGGGAGTCTGCACTCTCTGACGACCGGAACCAAAAGAGACAGTTCTCCTGGGAGTTCTTGCTTTTAACCCCCTGTGTTCTCAGAGGCGTGTCCATACTTTCAGTGGTCACTCCAGGTGCCACTATCCAAACCTGACCACTGATTGGTTTGACCCAACTTCCTGGAAAAAATTCACTTCCATGTCAAACCACGTCAGTGTTTTTCACAATCCCCCTTGCTCTTGATGCCCCTAAAGGTCTTCCCCAGCCTAACGGGTCCTGTCTGTCTGGGCTGTGTCCCAAGGCTGGACGAGGTGACAAGTCCTGGGCTCCTTCCACCTCTCCTGAGCATGTTGGAGCCCTGGACGCTGAGAATTTTAGACTTTCTGTGCTGGCAGACTCTGACTCCCAAGAAAACACTACGTTTGACCTGAAGCTGTAGAAAAAACTCCCAAAATTAATTAAAAACCCTAAGATTATGAGCGTGTAATTTGATTAGAAGTATATAATATCACAAAGTAGAAAGCTTAAAGTTTTAAAATATAACAATACATAAAAAACAAAATAAAAGTTTTAAAACAGTAACTAGTTGTTCTTCTTCACCTTCTTCATAAATTTGAGTAGTGTTTTATAATTAGAGAGAAAAGTTCTCATTGCGGACTTTGAACAATTATTAAGTTTAAAATAAAAATAATTAAAGTGTCATTTCTTAATTAAATAGTTTAACCTTAAAAAAACCTTGTATTAAAAAAATTAACCATTTTGCAACATATTAGTAAAATACTATAAAACTCACAACTTTTAATATAAATAAAAAAATAACAAACATCTAAACCTAAATACAAAATACCGTCTCAAGCACCTTCAATCCCAACCTTACCAAAATAAAAATAAATAAAAATTAAAAAAAAAATAAATAAAAAAACCCCAAAAGCCAACAGAGCCTTGGGGGCTCTGGCTCAGTCCCTGGGCTGGGACCCCTGGAATGGTCCGGGCAGGAGGACCCACGGCTGCTCCTGGCTTTGCAGGGAGGGCTCAAACTGTTGTTTCATGGAGAAATAAATGTCATTTTGTGCTGGCTGGCACACCTGAAAGAGCGCCTCAGTGTCTCTGGGAGTTTAGGGTGTAAAGCAGCCCACGTGTGCCCCAGGGGGGTGACCATGGATGTCTGTGCAAACCGGGAACAGGAGGATGGCGAGGTGCCGGAGTGGCTCGGGTGGAGCTGGCTGTGTCCCTCCGGATCAGGATCGCAGCAGCGCCCCCGGAACTCCTGCTGCTGTGCCCAGCGCCTCAGAGCAGGAGGAAAATGAAAATCTGAGCTTTGGCAGCAAATTCCTGAGCTTCAGAATGTTTTGTCCTTTGAAAGCCACCACAAAAGCCCCCAAAGCCTTCAATACCCGTTTGATGTGGTATCTCTCCCACTTAGAAAGAGCCACTTAGAGATATTTATCCAGTGGCTTGTTAAAGCAGCTATAAATAATCCATCAGTGCTGCAGGGATGGCTGGTAATGTGCCTTTATTTACGGGAGGTGTGCTTTGTGTGGGAGCAGGGAGTTTTCCTTAACTCCATAATTCCCAAAGTACTCTTGTGTGGACTGCAATATCTGACAGATAATGTAGGCTAGAACACAGATCAAGATATAAATTAGCAAAAGTGTGTCCTGAGGCTTCTCTGATAGTACACGCAATACTTTCCCCCTTAATTATCTTGTCATGATAATTTCCTTTAATTATCTTGCCATAATAAATTCAGTAGGTGAATTAATCTGGAATAGTCACGGAGCAGCACGTGATTCTGACAGCTTTGGATTTGCTGTCAAGGTTTTTGCTGACAAACCAGAATCCCTCTGCTCCCTCAAAGGGCTGTTTGATGTTAATAGTGCCCTATTTTCCTCACATCCCATATTTCTCCGTGACAAAGCTGCAGGCAGAGCAGAGGGAATTGTGCAGTGAGTGGCAGAGCTGTGATTTGGGCTGTGGGAAATCAAACCTGGTGGTTTAAATGGGCCAGAGAAGTTCTGCAAGCCCTTGCTGAGAGAGTTTGCTGTTTGATTTCGAGGATGTGGGAGTTCTGGAGGCTTTTTGTGTGGACTAAAAAAAAAAAAAAAAAAAAAAAAAAAAAAAAACAACACAGAGAAAAACCACTTTTCTTTTGTGTAGAGATTTCAGATCTGCAGGGAGCAACTCGAGCTGAAGAGCCCGAGGGGTCCCAAGCTCTGGTGGTGTCACAGCAGGACCAAGGGGAGGACTTTCCTTGGTCTGTTTGGAGGGAGAGGCTGGGATGGGACAGGAAATGTCCCTTTTCCAGGAGGGACAGGGTGACAACAGCCAGCGGGGTGACAACAGCCAGCGTGGGTGCAGCCACAGACAGAGCTGGGCTCAACCCTCCTGTCCCTCACCTGAGGCAGGGCCGAGGCACTGGGGAGTGCCCCTAATTCCAAGGGGAATGTCCCTGTCCCTGGGATAATGGGAAAGTCCTGTGCCCCTGGGATAAAGGGGAATATCACATGTCCCTGGATCAAGGGAATGTCTCCTGTCCCTGGGATAAAGGAAAAGGGCTGTGGCCCTGGGATAATGGGAATGTCCCTGTCCCTGGATGAAGGGGAATGTCCTGTGTGTCCATGGGATAAAGGAAAAGGGCTGTGTCCCTGGATGAAGGGGAATATCCCTGTCCCTGGATCAAGGGGAATGTCCCTGTCCCAGATCAAGGGAATGTCCCTGTCCCTGGATCAAGGGAATGTCCCTGTCCCAGGATCAAGGGGGATGTCCCTGTCCCAGATCAAGGGAATGTCCCTGTCCCTGGATCAAGGGAATGTCCCTGTCCCAGGATCAAGGGGGATGTCCCTGTCCCAGATCAAGGGAATGTCCCTGTCCCTGGGATAAATGGGAATGTCCCTGTCCCAGATCAAGGGAATGTCCCTGTTCCTGGGATAAATGGGAATGTCCCTGTCCCTGGATCAAGGGAATGTCCCTGTCCCCGGATCTTGTTAGCCGGGCTCGGGGCAGCCTCGTTAGCGGTGCTGCAGAGCTGGGCCATCCATCAGGGCTGTCCCTGGCAGCCACCAGGAGCTCGGGAAGATTTTAAACACAGGCAGCTGCAGCGGGCTGGGATCAATAACTGCAGTCGTTCTCCCAGAGCGGCTGAGCTCCAGCCCGGGCTGGGGACAGCCATCAGTCACTCCTGCTGCCCCGGGGCGTTCCTGGCTGTGCCAGCACACCGGAGGAGTTCCCAGCTCCTTCTCCAGGCAGCTTTTGCCTTTTCCTGCTCTGGAAGTCCTCCAAGCTGCAAGGCTGCCTCGCTGATCCCTTCTCCGAAATGGGGTTACTTTGGAATTCTGGAGAAGGAGAGCAGCCTCTCTACACAGGTGCCACTGATGGCAACACAGGCCTGGAGCCTCAGCGAGAGAGAGGAAACCAATGGAAGGGAGAGCAGCAAGGAAAATTTGGATTTCTTGGTTTTGAGGTGCGGGGGAATACAGAGGAAGGATTAGGAGCAAGGCAGGGGCTCCACAGACTTCACTGATTCTCATTTGAGATTGCACTTCCCCATTTTCTAGGATTATGGCACCTGCTCAGCAGCTGCTGTTTCTAAAACTAGGCTCAGGAAGGGACGTGCAGCTCTGTACGTCAGTGAGGGGCTGTACACAGAATGTCACCGTGGGTGACACCGAGTGGCAGAGGCAGAGCAGGCAGCTGACACTGAAACAAGGAGCAGGGACGCAGCCTCCACAAAAAGCAAATGATGCACCTTCCCCATCTAGGCAGTGTTGGGGAAGTGCTGCACGCCCGGGGAAAGGAGAATTGTGTTCCTGTGGTTATTTGTTTTGGAAATTCCATCCTGGTTTAGGGGATCTCCTTTGTTCCTGGCTTCCCACTCACGTTTCCAACCCTTCATTCTGCGGTAAATCTGGCAGGAGTTCAGTGCCATTTGCTCCAGGTGTTGGGGTTCCTGCAGAGGGGACAGGGAATGTTTTCAGCTGCAGAGCTCCTTGTGCAGGGATTTCTCAGTGCTCTGTTTTCATTGCAGCTCCTGCCGGCTGTGAAGGAGCACCAAGGGCAAACACTGCTCTTTTCTGGATTGGGAAATACTTGTGGGTCTCTCCTGTTTGGTTCTTGTCCCATCTGCAGACACTGCCTGGCAGTGCCCAGGGCCAGGCTGGAGCAGCCTGGGGCAGTGGGAGGTGTCCCTGCCATGGCAGGGGTGGCACCGGCTGGGATTTAAGGTCCCTCCACGACAATCCATTCTGGGATTGTAATTTTCTCTGTGTCTGACCTCAGAGCATCCTTGTGCTCCCGAGGTAGCTGCCCTTTATTCCAAATGTCAGAATCTCTTTTTCCCTGGGGTCCTCAGCCACGGAGGAGGAACAGGGGCACACCCAGGGTGTGTGAGCAATGGGAATCCAGCTGTGAGCTCCAGGGGCTCTGGACATACCTGCACCAGGGATGGCAGTGAGCCCAGCAGGAAGTGAGGCCAGGGCAGAAGAGCTCCAGGAGTGCTACAGGCACACGTTACAACACTGTTAATGTTTCACAAGTGTTAAATGCATTCTGTGTGTGTGCTGTTACAGCAGCTTTGCTAGAAAGATACAGTTTTTATTTCTGCTGCTCACGGAGCTCAGGGCAATAGCTGCTATCAGTGTGCCTGTGTTAAAATGCCTGCTGGGGTGGGATAACCCCAATGAACACAGGATGAGCACACCTGGACAGATGTGCCACCCACCAGCACTCACCCTCTGAAGGCCGTGTGGGCCAGGGCCCAACAACTGAAAATGATGATAAAAAAGGACTAAAAGCACAAGCCAAGGATGCAGACGCTCTAAAAAAGCAGATCCAAAGAGGAAATACACTGAACAGCTCTTGGGACATGGGAACTGGGTTAAAGAAAAAGTTTACTGTGCACAAGGCTCTGGGAAGGTGCAGCAGGCTGCTGGAATTCCAAGGTGTTTAAGGGGTGTCCCCGAAGGTCACAGGGTGCTCCTGGCTGAGTGCCAAGGTGCACCCGGCCATTTTTAGCCTTTGCTTTATTTCTGTCTCCTACTGTCTTTTTATTAAACTTCTATAATTTTACCAGGAAAGTGAACATGGTTTTTCACAAGGAGGGTTTGGACTCTGCCCCCCGGGATGCCCAGGGTGGGGTTGTTGGGGGTCTGTGCAGGGACAGGGGCTGCTCTGAATGATCCCTGAGGGTCCCTCCCAGCTCAGGAGATTCCAGGATTCCATTAAATGATGGTGCTGTTAAAGGTGCATTCTGTGTTTCACTCTTGTTTTCTAATGGCTACAGAGCAAAACATTCCAAAGATTTTAGTGTTGTGAGGAATAAAAATTCTCTGCTCAGAGCCCAGCACTGGTAATAAACTCCTGGCACCTCGATGCTGTTCTGTTATCTCTTCCTGCTAATGGAAATTCTTTAATTCCTTGGATTAGCCTCACTCCCATGGGATTCAGGCATGTAAAACTCCTGTTCTTCACCCTCGTAGCCTCCCTGGATGTGGGAGAACGTTCGTGGTGTGGTTTTCTTCTGATTTCATTTTAAATAAATGAAACCCCCTCATTTACAGTGGTTCCTAAGCAACAAAGTACAGGGGGGAAAAGCCAAGCAAGCACCGGGTAATTTGTGTTTCCTTGTTGGGGCTTTTCAGTGGTGCTAAACCGTGGCTCTGGAGCCTCTGGCAGGGGAGGATGCTCGCAGTGAGGTGCTGGAAATTCCTCTTTGCAGTCTGCAGCTCCTCAGCGTTTGATTTAAAACTTTTTGCCTTCTCTGGCCCTTCCTGCACGCTGGGTTTTGGCTAATTTAGCCTGGAGAGCTGAACAATAGATCAGTGGGAGTTACTGGCCTGGGAATGTGGCCGGAGCAGGGAGAGCTCCTGAGCTGGGTCAGAGCCTGGGAGGGCACAGTGTCACTGTCCCCGAGGTCACACAGCCACAGGACTGGCCCCAGCTGGGTCTCCTCACTTCCCAGTTATGCAGGCTCAGCACATCCATTTTACTCTCTCTTTATTTTATCTTTTTTTTAATGTTGAATTTTCACATTTTCATTTTCAGGGCTTTCATGGTTCCAGACAAAGCAGCTTTGCCCAAAGTGCCACACTCCATTCGATTTTTTTTTCCTATTTATTTATTTATTTATTTATTAGATGTTGTTTTTCCCCCTGCTTTTCCCCCTGCGTTCTGCCTTTGCCATCAGGAGCTGGGATGGTGCCTGGAAGGATTCTGTGTATTAAAGCACTGGTGTCCTGTCAGGCAGAGCTCTTTGTTTGCACCAGCCTGTCAGGCTGCCATGAAATGTTT